>NW_025421296.1:5000000-7500000 GCF_011764305.1 Mustela putorius furo
TTCCTTTCTTTGTCATAGCATACAAATAGCTTTTTATCGTGAAGTTGCAAAGTGCCTCGAACCGCTTAGTAGTTACAGGTTTTAGGACCTTTCCCATCAAGTTTTGGACCCCTGATGACCAAAGAGATCATCCTGGAGCTCTCTCACTTCTCGAATGGCCTCTCGTTGGCTTGGAGACGAGAGGTCCAGCGTTAGTGTAAATGGCTGCAGAGCGGAGAGGGGGAGGCTGGGCGCTGAATGCCCCCTCTTACAGGCAAGGTCCTTGCAGGAGACATAGGTCAGAAACAAATCCTGAGAAAACACTCTATTCATTTCCTTTTGCTGCTTTAGAAAATCATCGGAAATATAGGCACCTAAAGCCACACAAATGTGTTATCTTACAGTCCTGGAAGTCAAAAGTGCCCACGTCCCTACAGAAGAATCCCATTCCTGCTTGTTCCAGCTTCTAGATGCAACCTGTGTTCCTCGCCTCGGGCCCCCTTCCATCTTCAAGGCCAGTAAGGGCAGCTCAATTCTCCTGTCTCCTGTCTCTGACTCACTTTCGGCTCCCCTCTTCCATTTTTAAACACCTCCGTGATTATACCGGGCTCTTTTGCAGAATCTAGGACAATGTCCGCATCTCAAGGTCTTTTATCTTATTCACATCTGCAAAGTCCCTCCTGGCACATCAGGTAACATTCTAACAAGTTCCGGAGATTCGGACGTGCCTATCTTTGGGGGGCTATTAGGCTGCTGACTGTGACCGCCTGGCTGTAGTAGACGTGAGAACTCTCTAGTTACCTCTTCAGTTGGAAAGTCACCCCTGGACATGTGAGAGAGTAACACAAGGAAGAAATGCACAGCAGTCCCTGAGGTGCTATAATGATGAGATGCTATTCACACCTGCTCAGGTGATTGCTTTCACTAAGTCATATATTCAACACAGGCTTTCCTTTCTTTGTCATCGTTGTATCTTTTTCTTTTATGTGGGTTGAGTTGCCAACTTTTTAACATAAGAACTGGGACTGAAAATAGTGTGTACTACTGTTAAAAGGGTTGGAGAAATCATCCCCGTCGTATTTTCCTTGCTTGGAATTATAAAATTTATTTGTGGAACTTCTTTCATCCTGGAAGGTCAATCAGCATCGGGACAGCACAGCTATCATCAATCTGACTCTCTTAGGCAATCTGGCCCTCTGGAGATCTCCTCACAGAAACATTTTTTAACAGTAAAAAATGGAGAAAGTGGGGTAAAAGGACAGGAGCCAGAAGAAAGAAAGTCTTACTTTCCCTTTCACTGTGTTTTCGGACCGTCCAGATTTAAATAAAGTACACCCTAGAGAAGAGGTAAAAACCATTTTTTACAGTGAAAAATTAATTTGTTAGAAAGCCTGGTGGACCTGTCTATGGCAGAACTAAGCAAATTATGTTAAACAATGGTATATGCATAATAGACTCTCAGTATATAACTAGTTCACTAAATAAGTCAACATCCCTTTGAGTTTTTTGTTTTTTTTCCATGTGAAATCAGCAACTGAAGGATAATGTGGGTTGGGGAAGATGTAAGGCAGAAACATGTTCCCCCTAGTGGTTAACAGTAAGCTTGGTTTTTATTTACAAAAGCCACTCATTCATTCATTCAAAAATACTTTTTGAATGCTTACTAAGAGCAATGCTATGGAGGGAGAAATATATATGTGGAAGTGACTATATAAGCATGAAAGTAAAATCCAGCCCCAGTCTCTATATAGTTTATTTATTTATTTATTTTTAAATATTTTATTAGTTTATTTGACAGGCAAAGATCACCAGTAGGCAGAGAGGCAGGCAGAGAGAGAGAGGAGGAAGCAGGCTCCCCAGTGAGCAGAGAACCCGATGCGGGGCTTGATCCCAGGACCCTGGGGTCAAGACCTGAGTTGAAGGCAGAGGCTTTAACCCACTGAGCCACCCAGACGCCCCACCCTGTATAGTTTATAATCTAAAGAGAAAATACTGTAACTTGTGTGTGATTCCTGGGTGCAGTGGAGACATTTTATAAATGTTTTAAATTTTCTACAATTTGAAACCCACATCTGATTTCATTTATCTAATTCATACCAAGTCATCCAAAAGAGGTCTCTACAAAAAAAAAAAAAAAAAAAAAAAAAAAAAAAAAAAAAAAAGATTTAGATCCTTTTATTTATAATTTTAAAGGCCTAAAACATCACTACTTCAGATACGAAAATCTTTTGTTTTTCCCACTCATTTGAAAGAGCCTTTTTAAGAAACTCAAAACCATATGATAGAGCCACAAGATCAAGAATGTTCTGTGGTGGTGTCAAGTCTATTTTGTTAACATAGGCAAAGAACTCTAAAACCTTTAAATAGGATAGTCTGTCAGGCTTAGCATATTTTAGGTTGGCTAAAAAAAAAAAAAAAGAAAAGGAAATTAAGAAATTGAGAGTGTGCATGAATAAGGGAGCTAAAATTAATGAAAGACAAATAATTCTTGTTATTAAGCCTTTGGAAGAAGGAAAGAAGTAGAGACAAAAACAGTATGATATATAGCTTGCTTCTTTGTTGTATTTCTGCCTGTTAGGGCGATGAGAGCAGATATGTTTCAGAAGGCAGATGAGATTATATCAGAAATACCTACACTCAGTGGTGTTTAGGTGTTGGAACCAAATCTTTACAACCTTTGCCCTCAGGAGCAAGGAAAAGCCCCCAGTGCACACTGAAATGTCTCCCTTAGTTTTCCAAAGCTAAGAATGTTAATAAAAATCACTCATGTTCTTTCCCTAAGAAGAGTCCAAGTTATCCTGGTGACCCCAGGAATATAAACATCATTGTCTGGTTCAAGCTGAAGGACTTTGACACATATTTATATTTTCCTGGAATGACTGGAAATTAGTGTCTCAAATGCTAAGGAGTTTATTTCCTTGGATATAATTACAGTGTAATATTTTTATCATTTGTGCAAACTGAAACATGTGACAGTTTTTCTATTCTTATACCTAAGCATTGCATCATATACATGCAAAATCTTCCCTATGTATAGTCAATAGCTCCCCCAACAATCACTACCCGCTTCCGCTAGTCCTAAAAAAGGGACCTTTTCTGTCTAAAAAACTTATGGAGCCCATACCTGAGAGCAGAATGACATTTACACATCTAAGACGATGACAATGATGAAATAATTTGAATTCTCCTAGCTATGTGATTTTGCTTGTTTGTATCTTCCATTTCTTAAGTTTCCTCCAGATCCACAAATCTCTTTCTAAATATCTCGGCTGTCTCCAATGGGGTTCAGAAAAGCACTCCAAACGATGCCTTCCCCACACATTTCTATACCCATCACACACTTCTAAGTCCTAGGATTCAACTGCTTCCTCCATCTCCATTTTATTTTCCTAACAAGTTTTCAAGAGTGAAGAGGGCTTATCTTTACTTTTATTGCTCTCATTAGCTCTTCAGATGTACTCTGTGTATAATAGACCTTTGATAAACTCTTACAAACTACACAGCCAAAGAACTTTAAAGATTAGGTTCAAGGATTCCCTTCGGATGGGGGGACATATTGGGTCATATTAAAGGTAAATTGCTTTTGTAACTCAAATTGTTTTCGGCACAAGAGACAAAGTAAATTAGCTCAGTGTCGGTTGTTTCTCATTAACTCCAAAGCATGTTGAGTTTAGAAAAGTAATGTGAGGGGCGCCTGGGTGGCTCCATTGGTTAGGCATCTGCCTTTGGCTCAGGTCAAGATTCCGGAGTCCCGGGATTGAGCCCCGTGTTGGGTTCCCTGCTCTGTGGAGAGTCTGCTTCTCCCTCTCCCTCTGCTGATCTTCCCACTCATGGTCTCTCTCTCACTCACTCTCTTTCTCAAATAAATAAATGAAATCTTAAAAAAAAATAATACGAGTATTATTTGATAGTACATCATAGTTCATCAAATCTAGCTACTGTGAAAGTTATTCTAAAGCAGTAGACAGAGGGAAAAGATAAATCCTGAGCTACAGAGTTCAAATAGAAAGACCATTCTCTTGTCAACAAAAATGCCATATGTTTGAGTACTATAATGCAATGCTTCACATTGTCTTCATATTCAGAATAAAAAATTTTCCACTCAATAATTAAAAATCTCTTCAAGGTAACTTTAAAATTTTGCTGTGGTTTTCAGACATGGGGAGGGAAATCTTTCAGTTGCCTGACACTGATTGTGGGAGTCTCTCCTACGTAGCTGTATTACCAAATACTCACAGCTCAGTTCAAGGGTTGTGATCATTACTAAGTCATTAGTCACTGATTTTAAAATATCATAGAGTAACGTTTTAACCTGAAATGGAGATGGCATCACCTGCCCTATTTCATGTGCATCACAGAGTCAGTCCACTTCACACATCTTAAATAAATTGCAAGTTTGTGAAGATAAAAAGAAGATAACATTCATTAAAAATAAATGCCAGTTCATTATACACAATGTCATTTACAAGGTCCTAACACTGGGAAGCGGCTACTCCTTGCTAATATTTTCTGAGAAAACAAATAATGGAATCTCACAGGAATGTCAAACAGAGGCAAGACTAGGAGTCGAGTCTTTTCTGTGAGTGAATTTAGCAGAAATTGCATTTACTCCCTTTAGTAATAAATGTACCTATTACACTTCAACTTTCCAGGCAAGCTTGTTTTTTGTTTATTAAAAGGTTTAGGTTTCACTCCCTGCTTGACTCTTCAGATATTTGTGTCTTCAGCTCCCTGAACTGACTAAATGCTGTATAAGTGATCATGTCGGCTCCTGAGTCTTATTTCTTACTTATCTCTAGACACTGCCTCATGCAAGAGTCTTCTCACCACGGACCTTCTGACAGAAATGTGGAAGCCCCTGGAGCCAAAGCGTATGAGGTAGACCCAGAGAGGAGCCTTCACCCAAGCTCACTGGTGAGCTGCATCTGCCCATTACCCAGCCCGTGCTCCACACTGGCGACTTTGTTCCTTTTCCAGTTTCACTGCCGTCAGAGAATTCCTTGTAATTTTTTTTTTTTTAAGATTTACTTATTTATTTGACAGAAAGAGAGGGATGGAGAGCATAAGCCAGGGAGCGAGGCAGAGAGAGAGGGAGAGGCAGGCTCCCCATTGACGAGGGAGCCCAATGTAGGGTTCAATCCCATGACCCTGAGATCATGACCTGAGCCAAAGGCATACGCTTTAACCCACTGAGCCACTCAGGTGCCCCAATTCCTTACAATATTAAATAGAGTAGCTACTACTTTGTCTTATGGTTTTACCAAAAGGGAATTTTTAATTTTTTTAATTTTTAAAATTATTTTTAAGAATTTTATCTATTTATTTACTTGAGAGAGAGAGCAGTTGGAGGGAGAGAGAATCTGAAGCAGACTCTGCACTGAGCACAGAACGTGACGTGGGGCTCAGTCCCACAAGACTGTGAGATCATGACTGTGAGATCAAACCAACAGTTGGAGGCTCAAACGACTGAGCCACCCAGGTGCCCTGGATCTTGTTTCTTTCTTAAGAAATTCTATTTTCTAGTTTTATTAAGAAACAAATGACATATATCACCATAGAAGTTTAAGGTGGACAGCATGATGGTGTGATTTACACATATTGTGCAATGATTACCTTAATACATTCAGTTGATGTCCATCATCTATATAGATAAAAATATAAAGAAAAAAATTTTTTTTAATTTTTTTTTTAAGATTTTATTTATTTATTTATTTGACAGAGAGAGATCACAAGTAGGCAGAGAGGCAGGCAGAGAGAGAGGAGGAAGCAGGCTCCCTGCTGAGCAGAGAGCCCGATGCGGGACTCGATCCCAGGACCCTGAGATCATGATCTGAGCCGAAGGCAGTGGCTTAACCCACTGAGCCACCCAGGCGCCCAAGAAAAAAAATTTTCTCCTTGTGGTAACTCTTAGGTTTTAGTCTCTTAACAACTTCCATATATGTTACACAGCAGTGTTAGTTATAGTCCTCATGTTGTACATTACATCCCTACTTCTCATTTATCTGATCACTGGAAGTTGGTACCTCTTGACCTCCCTCCTCCAATTCCTCCTCCCTCCATCTAAAAGGGAATCTTGAAGATGGTCAGAGAAGACCAGTCTAGCATTATGCAAGTCAAAGTCTTAAAACTTGTGGATAAAAGACAAGATTATACTTAATAAATCTGCTGAATTACTTATAATTTACTGTTACAGGGCATTATGTATTATATTAGATCTAAAACAAAAAGGTATTTTATATTAAAACATTTATTCCAGACATGGGAATTGAGTGGAAATTTTGTATTTTATTTCCTAGCACAATGTTTTTAGTAATACAACTACTCTTATACTCATATGTACAGCTAATTTTATAGTTGTATCAAACTATGAAAGTGAGCATATGTTCAAAAAAATCAGAAAAAAAAGTTGTAACAGAGACCCTAAGAAGCAAAGGAATTAATTTAACTTTAGAAGGATTTAAGGTAAATAAACTTAACCAAGTCCTTGTTACCTGTGGGGACCTGTATGTGGTGTGTTCTCATTTATTATTTGATTATTTAATTCCCAAGTTAATGCTATTTACTGTTTACATCAACCCTTGGGTTTTAATACTAAAACTCAGATTTAAATCTAGTTCATTCGCTTTACTTTCTTGAGTACAGAGGAAAAATTTTTGGATTTATTTCTTAGAGGGAGAAATCAGTAATAATTAAATATAAATCTTAGACACTACTTGATAAGTAATCAGCAAAAGATTACTCAAGAACATCTAATTATGTTCTAGATGACTTATAGCCATGGCAAAACAAAAGCAACAAAAACAAAAACAAGAAAAATACTGGCTTGTGAAGGTATATCTAGAAATCTTCTATGTTCTCTTGTAAATCTTAGGCCTTTTCCATTTCTGTCTTTTGGAGCCTCTCTGAACACCTTGAAGTCCTGACTCTTCTTTTGATCGCATTTGTTTTTACTGATTACAACACAATGATGATTTCTTGCAGTTTACTCATTTTCTACTTCATTTCAAAGTAAACTTGAAGGGGATGTGGCAATAAAAAAAATATCTTTTATTTTGTGTTGGAAGGTGGGAAACATATTTTCCAGGTGTCTACTTTAGGTACAAATAGTTTTAATAAACAAAAAATTTGTAGCTAAAAAAATAGATGATTATAGTTTGTAAAATGGTTTTTTATATATATATATATAAAACCATTTTATACATATATTTATATATATATAATATATATATTAATTATATGAGTTATCAAAAATGATTATATAGTTTGTAAAATGGTTTTTATATCTATAATATATATATATAATATAAAATATATATATTATATATATAATATATATATTATAGATATAACTCTCTTATAGATAAAACTCTCTTATCTTATCTCTGTATAATATATATATTATAGATATAAAAACCACTTTACAAACTATAATCATGCTTCTCATTCATAAATAAATAAATAAATAATTTATTTATTTATGAAAAGCACTACATTAAGCTACAGAGGAAAGGTGTAAAAAATTAGCCCATTAGCCTCCATAGTAAGTCATTCTTACTTAATTTGTCAAAATTCATAAAAATCATGGGACTTACACATCCTATGAATATAATGTGGCTACTTAATGAACATCAGTGTTCCTACCCCTTCTTTGCAATACTCCTGGTCTTACTATTTGTTACTTTCATATCCATGTAGACTCTAGGCTCTGCTGAGTTCTGTTTTGTCTGATAGTAGGAATTTACCTCAAGGACCTCTCTACCTGATTTGCTTGTAGTAATTTTACTTTCTTTATTGAATTTCTTTATCTTTTCTGGTAGTGACATGTGACATCACCTCCTAGGTTCAGCTATTTCCAATTAATCTTTTCAGCTATTTCCAATTAATCTTTTCAGGGTGTCTGAAATGCTGGGGGTCAAACATTAGTATGCATTAGAATCACATGGGCAGCTTGTTAAAAATGTGGGTTTCTGAATCCCTATTTCAAGAAATTTCTTTTCAGTAGGGTTGATGAGAGATGCAGGGGGGTGGTTTTCTCACAAAACTTCAGACAATTTTAATGCAGGTTGTTGAGGTTGACACACTAATACTCCTGACTCTGAGGGCTACTTTTTCTGAGGAAGTCTTTCAGTTACCTATTATTATATAAGAAACAACCCAATATTTAGCAGCTTAAAACAACCATAGTAATTAATTTTGCTCCTGAATCTGCCAGTTGGGCAGGGATTGGTGGTAATACCTTTATCTGTCTACATGATGTCAGCTGACGTGGTTTACTTGGACTGGGTATCCACTTCCAACATGGCTCACTCATAGGTTTGGCCAGTTGTGGCTGGTTGTTGGCTGGGAGGTCAGCCAGAAGGCTGTTAGTTGAGAGCCTTGGTTTCTTTCTACATGGAATTGTCTGTTGTGCTGCTTCTCCTTCCTCCTAGCGTGGTGATTTGTTTCTGAGATTGATTGTTCCAAGAGGAAGTAAGTAGAAGCTTTCATTCTCTTCATATCTGGTGCCAGAAATGGACACAATAATTTCCTCTGTATTGCACTTGTCAAAGCAGTGAGACAGCACTCTCAGATTTGAAGGGAGGGGACATAGACCCTACCTCTCAATGGGATAAGTGTGAAAGGATTTTTGACTGGTTTTAAAATGTGTTATAGTAATGTCATAATTTCAGATTATGATCACTAAAAGGGAATTTAGAGGTAATTTAGTTTACTGGCTTCCAAGTCAAAGATGGAAGATGAGGCAATGGAGTACAAAGAGAAAATATTAGAATTTTATTTTATTTTTCTCTTTACTTATTTTGGTATTTATCTTATAATAAAATGGACTTTTTTTTTTTTTGCTTTTGGTGTATAGTTTTATGAATTTTAATACCTGTATAGATTTGGATAGTCACCAGTGTAACCAGGATGTAGAACAGTTTCATCACTTCAAAAAAACTCTCTTATGTTATCTCTGTATAATCACATACTTACCCTGCCTATAACTGGTGGCAAACACTGATTAATTTTCGATGACAACAGTTTTGTCCTTTCAAGAATGTCAAATAAATGAAACAACAGAGTATGTTACCTTTTGAGACTGGCTTCTCAGAATGTTTTTGCGATTCATTTATGTTGTTGCATCTATCACTACTTTGTTCTTTTTTATTACCAAGTAGCATTGCATTGTGACTAGACAGGTTGGCTTACCTATTCACCCGCTGAAGGACATTTGGATTGGTTCCAGTTTTTAGCTCTCACAAATAAAGCTGCTATAAACATTCTCATACAAAACTTCATTATGTTTAAACTCATACTTTAAAAACAGATACCTGTGAAGTGTGTTTTAAGTTGTGAATGATACGGTGATACAGTAATGCATGTTCATAACTTATACAGAAATTGTGTATGAGTTCTTGTTAACTCAGTGATAAGAGTATGTGATCAAAAAGTTTGGAAACTGTTACTGATGATTGAAGCTGTGTGATAAATACATAAGCTTTATTATACTGTGCTTCTACTTTAATCTGTTTTAAAATTTGCATAATATAAAATTTTAAAGGGTCTATAAACTTCTATCTGAGCCCTTCCCCCCCACTAAGGTAACAGGAGTAGAGCTGAGTCTTGAGGGTGTTACTGGACTTAGGAGCAAATGTCAGAGACACACCCAGCTTTTCTGCCTCTTTCCAATGTGTCCTGAAGCTGATTTAGGTGAAATGGCAAATTACATAAAGATTTTAAGTGAACTATGCATATTCCCATATTCTAGCATTTGGTAACCACATATTTGAAACAATAGATGGATACATTTAAAGAACACATTATGAGAACAAATCAAGGTCAGCAATGCTGTTGTTGTTTCATCTTTGTTCTTTTATTTTCCCCTGGAACCCTAGACATGTGTATTGCAGAGAAAGCAAATTACTAGGCTGTGAGAACTGAAAGTCCTCACCCTCTCTCTGCCTGGTGTGTAAAGATATCCCATTTCTTCTCAGCCATTTGTTACTAATGTCAGCCAGCAGTAGAAAAACAATGTATAAAAACTTTAGCATGGTTGTACAATTTTGCAACACTGACACAAAGAGATTTAATTTGTCAGAAACCAGCATGGGCCTTGCTGCTACCTCTTAATTGTCATTGGCCCTTTGGTTTGGGCTGGAAGAATTTTAATTTACTATCATTGTTATGCATGCATCAATTATTTTCCTCTGTAAAAAGAAAATTAAATTACCCAGTCTGGCTTAGCTTGGCTAAAACCTGACAGATGATAGAGTTCTTTCTATCCCATACTACTAGACCTTGACGGGCCATCAGATGTAAAGGGGAAAGAAACACCAGGGATATAAAGTTGATTTCAAACCAGCTTAGAAACCCAGATTTGAAACAAGTGACTATGATTTGTTACAATTCAGAATGTCTCAGCTATTTAAGTCCTCACTTCCTCTGTTTTCCTAACTGCAGTATATGGAGAGCATTGCATTTCCAATAAATAAGGTATAATTAATTAGCATTTCCAAAAGCATAGTACCCCTCACATATAATTGTCTTCCCTCTACCAAAACAGCAGGTACTAATGAGATCAGGTTTTTGTCTTGGAGCAATCAGTTCCTGTTATTTGGCAATTATGGAGCGCTTAGGGGATGGAACTCAATTTTTCTGGGTTTATCCATTTAAAATCAACTTTGTTACAATGAAAAGGATAGAATTCTTCTAGATGGGAAATCTTATTTAACAAAGTTAGAGAAAAAAGGACACGTGCACTAAGGAAATTTTCATACATACCACCTTAGAGAACTTAATAATTCTGAATTAGAGAGGCTGCTCAAGATGCTGGAATAGGAAGATCTTGAACTCACTTCCTCCCATAACACAAAAATCCACAGCTACATATGAAATAGCTCTCTCTGAAAGGAACCCGAAAAAGAGCTGAACAGCTCCTTACAATAAAGCAGAAAAGAACCACATCAAGCGGAGAAGAGGCAGAGACATGGTCTCACAACCTTCCCCCGTCCCCTGGTGCAATGACCTACAATTGGGAAGAATCTCACAAATCCAGAGTTTCTCTCTGAGAAGTGAGGGTTTTGTGCCTCACATCAGGCACCTCAACCCTTGGGAACTGAGCCATAGCAACAAGCCTCCAAAATGTCTGGCTTTAAAGCCAATGGGATGTTGGCCTAGGAGAACCATAGGGCTAGGGAATGGAAATGCTACTCTTCAAGTACTCCCACACAGACTCACTTGTCTGGGACTCAGCACAAAAGCAGCAATTTGAATAGAGCCTTGACCATATGTGAAGATTCATTTGTTAACCCTAAAGCATCTACAAGAAGGCAGGGGCCTGTTAGGACTCTCTTCAGGGACAGGGTTCAAAAGAATTCAGAATTATTACATTCTTTGAAGTGGTACATATGAAAATTCCCTTGGGGTAAGTGTCCTTTTTCTCTAACTTTGCTAAATAAGACTTCCCATCTAGAAGAATTCTATCCTTTCCATTGTAACAAGGTTGATTTTGAATGGATGAGCCCAGAAAAACTGAGTCCAGAAGCATCATATGAAGAGCTCCCCAGCTAATTCTCACAGGTAACCAGGTTTGGAAATCGTATGGTTGTAAAGGGTGAGGTGACAGAGTGTGGTCACTTCTTGGCTGAATGGATAAAGAAGTTTTGGTATATATACTGTGGAATATTACTTGGCCACAAAAAAGAACAAAATCTTGCCATTTGTAACAACGTGGATGGACCTTGAGGGTAAGTGAAATAAGGCAGACAGAAAGACAAATATTGTATGATTTCACTTATATGTGAAATCCAAAGACAAAACAAACAAATGAAAAATGAAACTCATAAAGGCAGATTGGTAGTTGCTAGAAAGGAGGGGGGGGGGTTGGGAGGTAGGCAAAATGGTTGAAGAAGGGGTCAAGAGGTACAATCTTTGAGTTACAAAATAAGTCATGGGGATGTAATGTACAGCATAGTGACTGTTGTCAATAATATTCTATTACAAATTGGAAAGATCCCAAGAAAGCATATCTTAAAGTTCTCATCACAAGAGAGTTTTTTGGTAACTCTGTATGGTAGTGGATGGTATCTAGACTTACAGTGGTGATCATTTGCAGCATATACAAATGTTGAATCATATCACAGCCCTGAGACTATTCAAATGTATATCAGTCATACTTTAGCAAAAAAGATTTTTCTTAAGAATTTAGTCAAATGAGCAGACTAATAGCCTACAGCACTTAAAAATAATTCTTCTGAACTAAAAAGAACAGAGAAGTCAGTAAAGCCTTCTGATCATATTTTTTAAAAGATTTTGTTTATTTACTTGACAGAGAGAGAGAGATCACAAGTAGGCAGAGAGGCAGGCAGGGGAGACGGGAAGCAGGCTCCCTGCTGAGCAGAGAGCCCAATGTGGGGCTCGATCCCAGGACCCTGAGATCATGACCTGAGCCGAAGGCAGAGGTTTAACCCACTGAGCCATCCAGGCACCCCTCTGATCATATTTTTGAGTATGGTTCTGTCTGCTATCATTATAAATACTTAGTGTTGTTAAGCAAATTTAAATGAATCTAAGTTTCTTCACTTTATTTTTTGGACTACATTTTTAAGTTCCCACACCCACATGCACCCACTTGTTGGAGATTAAATAAACTCTTATTGCAAAGACCTATTTTATTTATGCCCTTAAGGCCCCGAAGAGCTCTCAAGTTCTTTCCAATCATCTGTTGTCCTCTTACATTAGGAAGTGCGACTCAAGTACCACAGATCATTGAATGCAGTATCTCTTTGGGAATTCCAGCATGATGATTAGAGATAAACACACAGGGGGTTAGAATTGGTAGCACAGTGAGGACCCGTGAGGGAGAGGCCTGAACCAGGAGCATGCCTTTCAATACTAAGAGAAGCATTTGTTATAAACCACCCTCAAGAATGTTCTTGATATGGCACATAAGGTAGATAGTTTGCATTGTTTTTCATGGCATGGCTGCGGCTGTGTCCTTCATCTCTCCCTCCACACCTCTCTGTGACTGATGGCGCTGCCCGAAACTGACTGGCAGACAGGGGCCGTAAATTGGTGGTGCGGCCACATCACCCTCTGGGGTAAGAAGCAACCAAGCTCTGTTACCTTACCCTTTATAGCAATATGACTTCTCAACCGGGCTACCTATGAAGATTACCTGGGGAACTCATCATAGTAGCCTGCTGGACCTCACTTCATACTCAGTCAATGAAGATCTCCACGTAGTGGGACACGGGACTCTTTTAAAACATCTCTGGGTAAATCTGATTGTCCGTCTGTGGAGGGACCCTGGTTTCACTCAGTTTGTTCAACTGCAACTGGTTCAAATAGACATATATATCAAGGGAACAAGTGTGTGTGTGCAAGCACAGACACACACAAAAATACAGGTTGTCATGACTAATTAAACTACTCCTTCATTATATCTCATGGTAGTACCTGGGCACTTTTGGAGGCAGACTGTGGAGATTACAGAGATAACAAAAATATTCCAGTTTCTCCGTAATAGCTCAATTGGAAACACACATTATATTATGGATTTTCCCCAACCTCTGTTGAATCTGTAATAAGAGACACTTGTGATCTTTACCTAAACAAATATCTAGGGACGCCTGGGTGGCTCAGTTGGTTGGGCAGCTGCCTTCGGCTCAGGTCATGATCCCAGCGTTATGGGATCGAGTCCCACATTGGGCTCCTTGCTCGGCAGGGAGCCTTCTCCCTCTGCCTCTGCCTGCCACTCTGTCTGCCTGTGCTTGCTCTCTCCCCCGTTCTCTCTCTGATAAATAAATAAAATCGTTTAAAAAAACAAAAACAAAACCAAAAACAAATATCTAAACCTAAACATACACCTAACATATATCTAGCCTAACACCTAACACTGAGCAATGTATGGCAGTTATAAGCAAAGTCATTTGATGGGTTGATAAAAAATTATCCATTATTGGGGAGGATCTAATTCCTAATGTGTTCTCCAATGTTTCCTTAAATTTGCTAACACTGAGACTTATGTATTGTTTCATTCATTGGAAGACAGAGTGTAAGGCAGGGGGTGGGTATCAGTGAACTTGGTCCTAAACTTAAATCTTTATTTTGTCACCTGGGAGACCTTAGAAAGTCATGATTTCCTTTCTTGAATCCCAATCCTCCCCAATTTGGGATAATCTCTAGTGTCTTTTTGGGCTCTATATTCTGTGGTGAGAATCATTTATTAAGTCATTGCTAGTATGGTTTCAACCACTATTGTCTTGGTGTTTACCATTTAGGCAGTGTGACATGACACCTGTATGAAATGATAAGCGACATGTAGTATAAGAAGTAACTGTGATTGTGTTGAACAGCACTCTTCAAGAGCAAATGGTGGGTTGATTAAGGAAGGCTTGTTGTAGTAGTTAGAACTGGCTCAGGGCCAGAAAGAGGATTTAAATAGGCAAAAAAAAGTGGAGAGGGCATTCCAGGTCACATGGGAAGCATGGAAATTGGAATATAAATGTGCTGAGCTCAAGCTTTCCATCTTCCATGAAAGACAGACTGAACCTCCCCATGAAGTAAAACTCCCTCTTCTGCCTTCCCAAAGCTCATTGCAATGACCATGATTATAGTCTATTTATAGTCTAGTCTATTTTTGTCTTTTTATAACTATTTTTTGCTGTGTTTTTCCCCCTTAGAATACAGAATCATTTTCCATTCACCTTTAAATACCAAAACCGAGCAGACATCTTATGGTCAATTGATTGAGTATCTGGCACAGATCTGTTACATTAATGGACAGGGGAAACAATAAGAACACTGGGAGATAAGGCTGGTGTGGTGAATGTCTTGGCACATTCCTCAGGCTCCCCATGAGGGACCATGTACTCATCCCTCAACTGTTAGGAGTGTTGATGGCTGTCCACTCAATCACTTTCTGGAAGTTGGTCTCAACTGAAGGTCAGGTTCTAGGTCTGTCTCACCCTAGGTCAGGTTCCCTCTCCACAAAGGGTCCATATCCAATGGCTGGTCTATGCAGGACCATAAAACCCAAGTCTCCTTCCCTCAAAGCGAACAATTTTGAAGGGCTGTCACAGCCCAGGAGCTCCCTGTGGGATTGCTTGATGTCTTTGTTGAGTCTGCACCACAGTTCAATTCTCCTATCTGTTCAGCCTTGCTTCCTTCACCTCCTCCTGGTGTTCATCCTAAGGACGCACTCTCTTAAATTTCTGGCATGCAAATTTCCATCTCAGAGTCTGTTTCTCACAGAATTCAATCTAAGACAGCTGGTGTGGGAGTTTAATTTTGGATACTGTAGAGGATAAGTTTGGAACAACCCTTCTTTGACCCCAAATGACACATTTATGAGAATTAGGAGCTGCCCTTACTCATCTGTCAGAAATTGTTGTCCTAAATATATAACCCTATAGTGATTGTAAAGGTGGAAGGCACTCCCACAGTTAATCAATACTTTACAATTGAGCCACACAATGGGAATTGGCAGCCTTGAAATGGAAGGATAGGTTTGTATCAAATTATGAATGGCTTTCTTAATCTGTGGATTCTATCTTCTCAATACTACCTTCTCATTTTGCTGACATTCCAGGACCTTCCTAGCTTTTAAACCAAATTTAAGCAATGATTCTTTTCATAGGTGCTATGTGTGAATTTGCTTTCAGCCTCTAACTCCATAACATCCTTGAAATAGAACCTGGTGAGTTTCCCTGTTCAGTATAATGGGCAATTTAGCATTGCAGTGTCAAGAGGGAAATGATCTATGGTTTCTTGTGTATTCATATAGTTGTTCACTGGGGAACATCTTCAACAGAAGTGAAGGTCTCCCAAATGTGATCCCTGAGACTTCTCAGGCTAAATATGACACAGTTGAACACTTGACCTACAAGTGGCAAGTATAACACAATAACAGCACTGAACGCACCCTCCCTTCCATGTCTGTGCAGAAAATAAGAGCTGAGATGGGGCACCTGGGTGGCTCAGTGGGTTAAAGCCTCTGCCTTCGGCTCAGGTCATGATCCCAGGGTCCTGGGATTGAGCCCCGTATCGGGCTCTCTGCTCAGTGGAGAGCCTGCTTCCCTTCCTCTCTCTCTGCCTGCCTCTCTGCCTAGTTGTGATCTCTGTCTGTCAAATACATAAATAAAATATTAAAAAAAAAGAAAATGAGAGCTGAGAAACATTTCCCAAACTTGGTTCCAATGTAAGTCTTCTTTAAATTCACCTAGTTTCGTTAATTTAGGCATAAGTGTATTCTACAATAGCTTCCTTATAGTGCTAAGCCTCACAGAGCTAGCATGTACGTTATGGACAAATCAAATTGTTAAAGTCAGATGCTTTAAAGATCCATTAGCATAGAATTCACCTCATATTAATGCTTTCATTGAAAGCACTTCATTGAAACGCTCTTGTCATACTAAAAAATCTTCCAACTGCTGTCTATTTTTTGTATTTTTAGCAATAGAATTTTCCTTTTAATGCCTTTTACTCAGAATCCTTCAAATAGTCCATCCCATTCCCATGAAAGGAAATAAATTATGCCCTACCATCAAGAAGATAAAATCAGTAATAGAACAACCCCGACGGATCAGCTGGTACCTTTTTCTTTTGACAATATGCTTCATTTTGATAACAGAAGGATTTGGCCACCTTGCTCAACCCAATTTAAACTTCACACAAGGTCGTACACTAGTAATGAGAAACTGGCTTTTCACAGTTGTATCCTGGAGGGAATTTTTTCCCAGCACTAATCTGAAGCTTTGGTCATCAGCCTCTGTATACTGGCTTTTCGATACCCAGGCTATAGATGCGCCCAAAGGTACAGCCTTGGTGGGGTTCCTTTTCTAGTGTGCAGTAAATAAGAAATTTATTATTATCCTAACTTTCCCTTTTGAATGACATGAACACAAAGACCTGGCATCACTGATTACTCTGGAATCTCCCACCCACTGTGTCCTCCAAATGAGATGAATATAGAACCTCAGGAAGGATATTTTTAGTATGTGTATATATTTTTTATAATCTCAACTAATACTTAAATTTACATGATGAAGATGTGGATTAGAACATACAGGTATATATCCTTTAATATATGATTTAGAAATTCACAACAACTTCAAAAATAATGACATGTTTCAAAATGTCAAAGGAAGCAGTCTTATCTCCTCCAATTCTGTTTCTGGCTCAAAAAGTCCTCTCTATTCTTACAATGACGGAAAACATCAACCAGTCATCAACTCCTTTTCTTCCTTCTAAGATTGCAGTTTTTTTTTGGACAGAAACTTTTTCTAGTGATGAGAAAGACGTTAAGAGTTTGAGCAGTAAAGCTGAACTTGGGTAGGGGGACAAGACTTCAATCTAGTGAAAGAGGAAATAAAAAGAATAAACAAAAGAGAAAATGAAATCCACTACTTCCCTGTCTTTCTTGTGTGAAGTGTAAAAATTTGCCACAGCTTATCACCTGTTTGGCAGTTAGATATTTGAGAATGGACTCTGGAGGTAAAAAATAAAAGGAAACATTTACTATCAATAAAGAGAGGAAAGACATTCTACTGGGCAATAATTGGTATAATTCTGAGCTCAACTGTCATTTTATAGAAGCCAAAAGCTCAAATTCTGTAGCTCATTATTACAAAAGATAATTTAGGCTTTGAATTTTGCAGGTGTTTCAGGGTAAAATGCAATCAGCATTAATTAAAATACTCTTGCTTATAATTATGCCTCTGTTAGGTTCAGGAGAACAAAGACTACCATAAAACAAATACTGCAAAAATAACTAAAAATAAAGGCTCTGTAGACTTGAATTGCTTCAATTCATTGAGCTAAATACGCACATTCATGTTCACGTTTGTTTACTCAGCATTTCTTCTTTATGGATTATTACAGCTCCCTAACATGGTATTCTTCCATAATCAAGCCTTTCCTCAAATCTCACCAATCCCAAGAAGCTTTACTGAGATTGGTAACATTTTCCTACTGTTCTCTTCATCTCTGCCCAATCCTTTTTTAACCTGCAACTCCTTCATTCCCACATTTTCCTTGTGGGTTCACCAGGGTTCTGCCTTTGATCTTGTCTTGTTCTACCTTTATTTCCCTGGGCATATCTTTTACCACAATAAAAGAAAACTAACATCTAGTCCTAAGCTGTCATCCTCAGCTTTGCCTGGATGTCCTGTAGACATTTCGGGTGAACATATCTAACATAGTATTCATGTCTCCCTTCCCCAAACCTGCTCTAAGATCCATATTCCAGTTTTGGCTAGTGATGTTATTACTGGGCTACTCTTCCTCCTGTCTCTTCTTCCACTGAGCATCCAAATCTTAATCAAATCTGTCTCAGACAAAGCGTTTGCTTCCATTCCTAATGCCATGGTATAGTTCTGGCTCTCATTAACTTTTGTCGGGACTATTTCATTTCAGAAGCTTCCTCTTTTTGATGTATCTGTTGCCAGATTATCCTCCCATTATTGCACACTCCACATTATCTGAGATACTTAAAAAACGAACACAACTCTGTTATTCCCCTATTTCAAACCTGCATTCATTCTCTTTTGTTTATACATTAAATACAAATTTGTAAGTTCAGAAAAATTTATTAGTTAGCAAATGCCCAATATTATTTTTTTTTTAACCTGGAATGACCTTCCCTTTCTTTTTTCCTTCATCTAGCTGGTTTTGTTTTTTTTTAAAGAGTTTTTTTAAATTTATTTGACAGACAGAGATCACAAGTAGGCAGAGAGGCAGGCAGAAAGAGAGAGGGAAGCAGGCTTCCCGCTGAGCTTAGAGCCCGATGCGGGGATCGACCCCAGGACCCTGAGATCATGACCTGAGCCAAAGGCAGAGGCTTTAACCCACTGAGCCACCCAGGCGCCCCAGTTTTTTTTTTTTAGTGGGGGCAAAGAGGGATACAGGGAAATGGAGAGAGAGAATTTAAAGTGAGCCCAACATAGGGGTGATCCCACAACCCTGAAATCATAAACTGAGATGAAATCAAGAGTCAGATACAACTGACTGAAGTACCCAGGTGTTCCATCATCTAGCAGATTTTTAAAAAATAAAATTTGTTTACCTGAGACTATTTGAAGTCAATTCTTAAAATTGTTTTTCATTTTTTTTGCAAACCTTTGGGGTAGAAAGTTTTAAAAATCCTATCAGCTTATCCTCAGAGTCAAAAGTATGGGCTTACAGTTTCAGAGCTGATAAAAAAAAATCATTCATAAGTCCAGTAGCAATGAAGACAAAGAGATCTTCCCCCAAGTATTTCTCTCTGAAAAAAATATGTCATCTTCATCCAATCCACAGAGGAAACACAAATAGGTCCAATAAATTGTTATTTTGCCTGATGCCATGGCCAATACTTATTTGGAATACAAAAGACCATGAACCAGAAAAAAATATTACCACCGTGACTGAAATACTAATCAATGCTGTCTATGATTCAGAATAAATTAAAGGGAAGATCAGGTGTTAAATGTCCTGAAGCTGTTTTGAAAAATGTTGATGATTAAAGAATATATTTTAATTTTTATTATGGAAATTCCTACACATAGAATTAGCATAAGAAGAATAGTATAAATGAATTTCCATTCACGATCAACCAGCTTCAACAGTTGACAACTTTGTCAGTTTTGTGTCATTTATCATCTACAATTTTATTTTCTGTAGTATTTTAAGGTAAATTGCAGTCATTATTACCTTTTATTTGTGAATGTTTCAGTTTGTAACTCTGAAATAAAAGACTATTATAAACTCAATAATAATTCATTAGATTATCTAACAAAATGAGTAATAATTCCTTAACTACTATCATTATTAAGACATTATATTTTATCCATATCAATTTACTATTAAACATTTAATAATTCCCAACTATCCTATCTTATCTCTTTTCATATTTCATATTTTATTTAGTTGGCATGTTTCTTCTTTTTTTTTTTAAGTAGGCTCTACACCCAGTGTGGAGTCCAATGTGAAGCTTGAACTCATAATCCTGAAATCAAGACCTGAGCTGAGATCAGAAGTCAGCCGCTTAACTGACTGAGCCACCCAGGTGCCCTCTGTTCTCCTGTTAGTATGTTTCTTCAGCATCTTTTAATCTATAACAATTCACCCAATCCCCTTTTTGTTTATATCACCATTTCTTGAAGTGATAGGCCATTTAGCCCATAAAATTTGTCATATTCTGAAAACTCTTTACTTATTCTTTAAAACTGAACTCATATGTTTGCTCTGGGATGCTGTCACTGACTCTGAAAGACAGATTTTTCAACCTCTGAGCTCCTGTAGTACTAAGTGCATGGAATCATCAGGTGGTTGTACTGGTGTTTACATATCTTTTTTTCCCAATAGACTATAAAGCCCTAGCACAGAAGCATTATTTTATTCATCTTTGTATTTCCACAGCTTAAAATCAAACATGACACACAAATGGTGCTTCATAACTTTTTTCTAAGTGAATGAGGAAATGAATAAAGAAGAAAGAAGACAGGTCATACTTGGAGAAAGAAGTTGGCATGGAAATATGAACAGAAGAAAAGGAGATAAAGGTAAAATTCAGTTAATCCTGTCCATTCCTTGTTAGGACGTATCATTTGTTTTTACACCAGACTGCCTAATTCTTACATAAAAATGATTTAAAAAATCTACCATTTGTATGACTTTATAATCCTGGGAGGTTTTTTTTTTTTTTTTTTTTACTTTTTATTTTGAAATAATCATATTCATACAGGAAATGCAAAAATAGCACACTGAGTCCAGCGAGCTCTAATCCAGTTCCTTCCCTGTGACATCATATGGAACTGCTGTAAATATCAAAATAAGAAACACTGTTAATTATTATAGACCATATTCAGTTTTCTCCAATTTTTAATGAACTTATCATATTGGTGTATGTGTGTGTGTATAAATCTATATAATTTGGTAGAACCCTAGTTTTGATGAAAGATTCACCTCCAAGTTTAAAATTATTTGAGTCATAAAGTCACACAGAAAAAATAGTATTAGTTCTAGTTCAGATTTTGCTGCAATTGGTGCAGTTCAACTTCTGGTATATCTCCTCTGTTTCAAATATTTAACAATAAAATATAAAAAGAGAGAATAAAAAAAGTTACAGGTTCCAAAAATGAGTTAAGTATGTATAAAATCAGCAATAAGAAAGAAACAACAATGATGGATGAAGATGAAACCTCAGGCCTGCTAGTCTCTGGTGTGGGAGCCAGCAGTGGCTGACTGGAGATAAATGTGGATAAGAGCTTGCCACAAACTACCAAAGACAAGCTCACTGAAGTTTCCCCTTTTTACATGTGTGGCTGAGGGCTTGTTGCCTGAACATGTAGCTTCACAGGAAGCTCCCAGATGCTCTCAGGAGGTGAGAGAAAAAAACACTCATCTTCATAATAGGAACTAACCAAGATGCTTGATCTGTGGGATCCTCACCCTCAGAGAGGGAGAGAGCTGACATTCATTCTAAGACCTGATTTTCAACTGAAAGCCTAGGATAAGTGATGGAGGTAGGGACAAAGACTGCTGACCAAAGGCTGGACATGGAGAGGGAGAATCTAGGAGAAGAAAGACAGAAAAACAAAAACTTCCCACTCAAAATGAATTCACCAGTGAAAATTCTAGAATATGTGGATAACTTTATCTAAGAAAGATGGACAACAATAAATAAGAATATGATTTATTTCAGATTCTTAAAAAAACTATGAGCCTAACAAAAGCTTCAAACCATGTACTTTAAAGATACTCAAAAAGGTAATTGAAAAAACATCCATTGAGGCTCACCTGGGTGGCTCAGTTGGTTAAGCATCTGCCTTTGGCTCAGATCATGATCCTGGAGTCCTGGAATCAAGCCCCGTGTTGGGCTCCCTACTCAGCTAAGAACCTGCTTTTCCCTTTCCCTTTGCCCCTCACCACCACCTCCCGCCCCTGTGCTCTCTCTTGCAAACAAACGGATATATATAAAAAGAAAAAAGATCAATTGAAAAAGAAGAAAAATTTATAAAAAATAATCATTCGGAGATAAAAGGAAGAATAGCTAGATTAGGGATTTAAAAAAAGATTTTAAAAATTTAAAAGAAACTAGCCATTGAAATAACTATCAATAAATGAGATCATTTCTACGTTGGAAGAAGGCAAAAAGGGAAGGAAGAAAAGAGAAAGGAAGAGAGAGTGAAAGAAAATTTAGACACATATAGGATAGAACAAAGGCTCTAAAAAACATCTGGTTGTGGTTCTAGAAAAAGAGATTAGAGTGAATAAGAAATAAGTAATTTTTAAGAGATACAAGGAATACTTACAGAACTGAAGAAAAATGAGCTGTCACATCAAAATTCTACTGTAAGTATTGACCAAAGTAAATAAAAATAAATAAAGACTCCCACAGACTGAAGATAAAGAATCTTAACAGCTATCAGAAGGAAAGTGAAAAATTACCTACAAAGTAATTACACTTACAGGAGATCTCTTATTACCAAATATTGATAGCAGAGCCAGTGAAAAATAGCTTAAAATTTAAAAAAAAATTTGCAGACCAGATCTTTAAAACTTTATATTTAAATATTTTGAGCATATCCAAAGTAGAATCAATCTAAAATTGTGTATTCAGCTAAACAGGCATATAAAAATGAGCATGAAGAAAAATATTTTTGAACATTGAAGGACCAAGGAAATTCACCACCCAAGACCCTCACCTCATATACAAAACAACTATTAAAGGCAGTGCTTCAGCAAGAAAAGAAATGAACTTGGAGAGAAGAGGTAACTTTCAAGGAAAGGTTATGAACACAGAAAGGATATGTCAGTAATTTTAAGCAACTATTAATAATGTAAAAGAGACCAACCAAGGGGCACCTGGGTGGTTCAGTCAGTTAAGTGTCAGGCTCTTGACTTCAGCTCAGGTCAGGATCTCAGGGTCCTGAATCTCACTCCATATTGCACATGGAGACTGCTTAAAATTCTCTCTCACCCTCTCCCTCTGCCCCTTTCCCTACACTGTGCACACATGCACAGTGCTCACTTGCTTGCTTGCTCTCTCTTGAAAAAAAAAAAAAAGGCCAACCAAAACTCGTGTGTATAACTGAAACAGGTAAAACAAAAACGCTTGGAAATAACAAGTTGGAGGACACTCATTGTGTGGTTAAAGCTGTGGTATGGTCTTATTCAAGGAGGAGAATATACATAATGAATAAATTTAGACTGTTAAAAAATACATATTCAATATATATGTTAAAAATTGACAGTAACAAAAGGCATGTAGGTTGGAAAGGAAAAAAATTAAGACTGTTCTTTTTTGCATATTACATAATTGCATGTACTAATAATGAACACATAGAAATCAAAATTTGAAGATATAATGCCTTTACTCCAAAAGAAAATTAACACTTAAATATAAACTTAAAACATGCATAGGGATCTGTATGCTGCAAATTATACAATACTGAGAAAAGAAATCAAAGCAGCTCTAAATAAGTGATGAGACAAACTATGTTCATACAGACATGCCACTGGAAGACCCAGCAAAGAAAGATATAATTTCTCTGCAAATTGATCTATAGATTTAAGGCTATTCTTACCAAGATCCTACCAATGATTCTGCAGACATAGACAAACCTACTCTAAAAATTATACAGAAATGCACAGGCCCCAGGATAGGTAAAATAATGCTGGAAAAGAATAAGGTGGGAAAAATCACTCTACCTTATATTAAATTCTTCTGTGTAGCTATAATAGTTAAGACAGTGTAGTACTGATGGAGAGATTGATACAGAAGTTAGTGGAACAGGGTAGAAAATCCAGAAAAAGAGTCACACAACTATGCCCAACTGATTTTTTCACAAAGATGCTAAAGCGGTTCAATAGAGGAAGACAGCCTTTGTTCAGATGGTGCTGGAGCTATTGGACATAGGAAGAGAATCTACTTTATCCAAAAATTAACTCAACATGGATTATAGACTCTAATATAATATACAACTATAACTTTTAGAAAAAAAGCAGGGAAAAAGCCTTTGGAGTCTGTGGCTAGGCAAGAACTTCTTAGACTTGACACTAAATGTACAATCCATGAAAGGAAAATTGATAAATTGGACCTCATGAACATTAAAAGCTCTGTTCTGTGAAATGATAATGTTCCAGACTGGCAGAAAATATTTGCAAGCCATATATTCAACAAAGAAGCAGTATTATAATATATAAAGAACTGTCGAACTTCAACAGTAAAAAAGCAAACAATCTGATTAAAAAGGAGCAAAAGACATGAACAGACAATTTACTCAAGATATATGGATGGCAAATATGCACATGCAAGATTAGTCAACATCATTAGTTATTATATATGTATATATAATGAAATAAAATTACAGGTGAGATCTCATTACGTATCTGTAAGAATGGCTAGCATAAAAAAAAGTGACAACTCTAAATGCTGGTGAGGATATAGAGAAACTAGATCCCATAGACATTGTTGATGGGAGTGTACAATGATACAGCCACTCTGGAAAAGTTTGGCAGTTCCATTTAAAATGATGTATGCAAACTACCAATTATACCCTTGAGCATTTATCTCAGAGAAATGAAAACATGTTTGTATAAAAACCTGTACAGGGGCGCCTGGGTGGCTCAGTGGGTTAAGCCTCTGCCTTCGGCTCAGGTCATGATCTCAGGGTCCTGGGATCGAGCCCTGCATCAGGCTCTCTGCTCTGCACGGAGCCTGCTTTTTCCTCTCTCTCTGCCTGCCTCTCTGCCTGCTTGTGATCTCACTCTCTCTGTCAAACAAATTAATGAAATATTAAAAAAAAAACCTGTACACAAATGTTCATAACCACTTTATTTTTAATAGTCCCAAACCACAAACAGTTCACACATCTTCCCACAGGCAAATGGTTAAATAGACTGTGGTATACCCTTATCAAAGAACACTATCAGAATGATTGTTATAACCAACCACTTGGATGAATTTAGAGGAAATTATCCCCTGTGAAAAAGAGCCAATAACAAACTTCTACGTACTCACTTACATAACATTTTTAGAATAACAATAGAGAATAGAGTAGTGACAACCAGAGATCAGGGATGAGGTGAAGGAGATAGGCAGGAGAAGAGGGAAGGAGTGTGAGTTGTACCAGAAAGAATCCTTGTGCTGAAATTGTTCTGTACCTTAACTTTAACAACGTCAATAGCCAGGTTGTGATATATTGTATTATAGGTTTTCAAGATATGGTTACCGTTGGGGGAAACTAGGTAAGGTTATACAGGCTTCCTCACAAAGAGAGAAAATTCTTACAACTGTGCATCATCTATATTTAAAATATTTAATAAATATCTGTATTAACTACATATGTTATATAATAAATAAAATATTTAAAATAAAAGGTCTAATTTTTAAAAAAAATTTATTTGACACAGAGAGAGAGAGAGCACAAGTAGGTAGAGAGGCAGACAGAGAGAGAGGGGAAAGCAGGCTCCCCGCTGAGCAGAGAGCCTGATGTGGGGCTAGATCCCAGGACCCTGAGACCATGACCTAAGCTGAAGGCAGAGGCTTAACCCTCTGAGACCCCAAAGTCTAATTTTTAAAAAAGTAAAAACAACAGCAACAACAAAAACCCCAAGGGTAATCGTTAATGGAAGAAAATATTTGTGTTATTTCCAAGTGAGCAGCAAATACATACCTACATACATACATAGGTATGTGCACACATACATAAGACCAAGAATATTTGAAATGATCAATTGAACAGAAGTTAAGAAAGGAGAAAAAAGAAAGCAAAAATAAGTATCAACCTATCTACATACATACATATATGCCTATGTACATACACACATACTGTGGTGAATAAAAACATAAAATAAAAAGATCAAAGTTTGTCTAATAAATAAGAACGTATTGAACTCACATGTTAAAAGACAGACATATCTTTCAGGTTTAACATGTTATAAATGAGACATCTGAAGCCCATGGAGCCTAAATGACTTGTGGATGTTCTCAGAGCAAATTGGATACCAGAGCCAGAGTGAAACCCTGTCCCCCTAATTCCCATGCTTGCATGCTATAAATAAAAAAAATTTTACCCCAGAAATGACCTACTCCACCAAATATATCCCATTAGACTTGCTGGTGTGCCTTGCGATATCCTCAAATCATAAAAGAAGTGAAATGTGCCTGAAAACTGAATTACATTTTTCTCCAGAGTGAAGACTCTTCTGTATTTCAAAGGTCATTTATTTTTCAATTTTGCCATTTTTCAATTTCTCAACATGTGGCTCAGGGAACCTACCCTGAATCTAAAACTCGTGAGCATGATTACTCAAGCAAGCAGCTGAGTTCCTGCCTTTTAGCTCTCGAAAACAGATTTGCTTCCCCCTCCCTTAGGGCCAGGTTGGGGGTTTTTGATCTTTGAGTTTAGGTGGCTGACTTCCACCTTGGGCCCCATGAGGAAGACAAAATCATAAATTATGTGATCGTTAAATGAGAGTGACCAAGGGCTCTGTATCTTAATTCATATTATTCCATTTCTTTTCACCATCATAAAAATAAGTGCAAGGATACAAAGTAATATTATTAATTCCAGAGGCAACTATACCAGTTTTGAATGAGAAGATGTTTGCATTCACCAATGCCATCTCTTAGTTGTGTAAATCCAGAGTAAATTATTTGGCCACGTAGACTTTGGTTTCTTCATCTATAAAATGTGGAGCTATTAAAATTTCCTGATTATGAGCCTCAGTGAGATGAGAAAGCCTCTGGCCGTCAAAGGTGATTTAAATTTGAATTTAAAAGAATTTGAATTATTTTGAAAAGACTTAATTGTAGCAGGGCTGGAACTATTTAATTACTCTAAAATTGTTTTTCCCTGAAAATCTCAAGTATTTTCTTCACACATCCATGTTTCTGGGAATGCTTCCCCAACTAGTGTGATTACTAACATCAGACAGTTACAGTAGAGGCCAGAAGACAAAGTATTGAGATAATAGCTGCCGAGTCAGAGTAAGTGTTCAGCCAAACCACTAAACAGAATGAAGCTGACAGATCTCCAAAGAAGACCTACCAATGGCTTGCAGACACATGAAAAAATGTTCATCATCATTAGCCATGAGGGAGATTCAAATCAAAACCACATTGAGATACCACCTTATACCAGTTAGAATGGCCAAAATTAATAGGACAGGAAACAACAAGTGTTGGAGAGGATGTGGAGAAAGAGGAACCCTCTTACACTGTTGGTGGGAATGCAAGCTGGTGCAGCCACTTTGGAAAACAGTGTGGAGATTCCTCAAAAAATTAAAAATAGAGCTACCTTATGACCCTGCAATTGCACTATTGGGTATTTACCCCGAATATACTGATGTAGTGAAAAGAAGGGCCATATATACCCCAATGTTCATAGCAGCAAGTCCACAATTGCCAAACGGTGGAAAGAACCAAGATGCCCTTCAACAGATGAATGGATAAAGAAGATGTGGTCCATATTTACAATGAAATATTATGCCTCTCCATCAGAAAGGATGAATACCCAACTTTTGTATCAACATGGACAGGTCTGGAGGAGATTATGCTGAGTGAAATAAGTCAAGCAGAGAAAGTCAATTATCATATGGTTTCACTTACTTGTGGAGCATAAGGAATAAAATGGAGAATTAGGAGAAAGAAAGGAAAAGTGAATTGGGGGAAATCAGAAGGGGAGATGAACCATGAAAGACTGAGGACTCTGAGAAACAAACAAAGTTTTGGAGTGGTGCAGGGCGGGGGTGAGCCTGGTGGTAGGTATTAAGAAGGGCATATACTGCATGGATCACTGGGTGTGGTGCATAAACAATGAATCTTGGAACACTGAAAAAATAAAATTAAATTTTAAAAAAAGAAGATAAGCAGAACAAATAAAATAATATTGGGGAAAAAGAAGAAGAAGAAGAAGAAGAAGAATGAAGCTCTGATAAAGACATACAAACCAACAAAGCCAGATTTACTGTTCACCACACTTCCCGAATAGGGTGAATGAAGCCAGCAAAGGGAGTGATATGTGAGGGGCAACAGTGACCAAAGAAATAGATAAGCCTGTGGAAACATCAAACGGCTGCTATAAGAATGTAAGAGTAATACTAGTTGTGCTCCTTAGAAATAAGGCAGACCCAAAACACGAGACCAAATGAGAGAGGGATGATGGAAATCAAAATGTACAGGACTTTATGTCCTTAGTGTCTTCAAAAGGAAGATGATAATATAAGTTATAATATAATGTATCACACACCCACTTCTCTATGAAGTGGGTGTGTGATACATTAAGGGTAACCATGGAAAGACCAGAAATCGATGTACAACTCTAACTGACAGAAGAGAAATGAAGAGAATAGAGGATATTGATGAATCTCACGGAAAAAGGAAAGAAGATAAGAAGCAAGGACGAAGCATGGTAAACAGAAGAAACAAAATAAGAAATATAAAAAAATCTATAATCTATACATTAAGTAATTTCATATCCAATAGTTAGATAAGAATATGAGAGGTAAGATATTCATCAGTGTTAGGGTAATGGCTACCTCTGAGGAAGGATGGAGAAGGCTGTTGTTTTAGTGATAGCCGTAAAGTGTTATCTAACTTCCTGACTACATAACTACAGTATGATGACTTCATACTGTATACAGATACTGAATCACTATGTTGTGTACCTGAAATGAATACAATATTGTATGTCTATTATTCTCTGATAAAAAATGTGTGAAATAAAATGGCAAATGTTAATATTTGTTCAATTTGGGTACAAGAATATCTATTATATTATTTTCCATTAATTTGAAATATAGGGCAATAAAAAAATCTATAAATTATATTTGTTCACATGGGCATACGTGGACAGGTCAATCAAAGAAAATCTATCCTTTGTTATTAAAAAAAGTCTAATAAACAAAATACCAGTTTATAATACAGTGAAAGCATAATATGTGATTTGGGGAAAGTTCTAGTGATGGTTTCGATAAGGTAATCAGTGTGCCATTCGCTCGTCAGCTATCCTCCATTCTGCACCATTCCCTCCATCCTCCATACAAATAAATAGATTTTGATGGAGCCCTTGGTCTAATGAACATGTCTCCAAATTTCTTCAAAGTGCCTGTTACTAAATTTACCTATGACCAAGATGTCTATTTACATTGATTCTCACCGTTTGTTATCTGTAAACTGCATGTTCCTGAACTTTGGGTAGACAAGAGGATTCTGTATTTAAGTTACAGGGTCTGGCAAATCACATAAGTAAATAAATAAAATCTTGGAAAAAAAGAAAAGGCATCTGTAGGACCATATTCCCTTTGAAGTCACTAGGGAGGGTTCTGTTCCAGGCCTTTCTCCTCCTGTCTTCTGTGTTTCTTTGCCTTGAGGCCTTTTAACTCCATTTTTCACATGATGTTTTCCTGTGTACAGCTCTGTCTCCAAGTTCTCACCTTTTATAATAGCAGCAGTGACATGGACTAGAGGCTCACACCATTCCAGTTTGATCTCCTTATCTAATTATATTGCATGACCCTGTTTCCCAAATAAGGCCATATTCTGAGGTACCGCTGGTTAAGACTTCAAAGCATGAAGTTTTGGAGGACACAATTCAACCCATAACACTATGCTTTTTAGAACTTAAGGAGACACTGTTGGTCATTTTGAAATTTTTTTGTTCATTCCTTTGTTCATTTTTTCATTTAACTGATATTTGTTGAAAGCTCAACAAACGTGAGACAGACATTCTGTCAGGCATTAGAAGAAACAAGGAATGAGATCACAGTCAGGAGACACCCGTGTACAATGGAAGAGATCCTTCATTAAAAGTTTAAAAAGGATGACCCATTTTCCCCATGACTGTTTTTTTCTTATTAAACTGGTCATCATCTGCCAGATTTTGATAAAATCCTTGGTCTAATTAACATGTATCCAAATTTCTTCAAAGTGCCTGTTATCAAATTTACCTATGACCAAGATGTCTATTACTTGATTCTCAACATTTGTTATTTGTAAACTGCATTTTTCTGAACTTTGGGTAGACAAGAGGATTCTGTATTTAAGGTACAGGGTCTAGCAAATCACATGACTGTGCTATTACTTAGCTATGAAAGTGATTTTTGATACAGGAAACAAAAACAAACCCAAAACGTGTGGGGTGCCTGGGTGGCTTAGTCGTTAAGTGTCTGCCTTCGGTCTGATCCGGTCCTGATCCCAGGGTTCTGCGATGGAGGCCTGCATCAACTCCCTGCTCAGCAGGAAGCCTGCTTCTCCCTCTCCCTCAGCCCCTACCGGGCTTGTGTTCCCTCTCTCATCATTTGTCTCTCTTAAGTGAATAAATAAAATCTAGAAAGAAAGGAAGAAGGAAAGAAAGGAAGAAGGAAAGAAAGAAAGAAAGAAAGAGAGAAAGAAAGAAAGAGAGAAATCATGAGAAAAGAACATTCAGCTTCCTGAAGAGGGATCTTTGTCTGAAACAAAACATTCTGCCTTTTCCAGACAATCAATTAAAGAGCGAGTCAATGAAAACACAGAAGAAACAACAGGCAGAGGATATTTTCCTCCAAGTTCTTCTACATCACAGAGGCACTTTCAGTCTCTAAAAATTGCTCTGGAGAGCACCCCATGCTCTCCTTGAACAACCCCAAGTGACCTTAGAAACTCTTCCTTTGCTGGGAGACTAGTGTGTGACAGTAAAATCCCACAGAAGTGTTAATGGCGTGCTTCCAGAATGACAGCCTCTTCACCACAATGGTTTTCAATTCTTGTTAGGTTCAGTGTGTGTGTGTGTGTGCGCGCACGTGCGTGTCTGTGTGTGTTTGAAATAAAAACTAATTTTCTCTTATCGTAAAAATTATACTTCCTTTCTACTAAATGCAATGGCACAGTGCTCAGGAACTTGAATATACTTGTTCCTCTGCCCGGTACAAGATAGGCTGGGCCTGGGGTCTCTGGCTGGGCTAATCCCTTGAGATTTAAGTAGTAAGAGAAAATACTCTGTCAGCCCAGACCTCTGGACACATTTAGACATCAGTGGCCTATGTGTGTGGAATTCAGGTTGCTGCCTGCACTTAGGTTAGTGCTGAGTACCACGTGTGTATTTGCACAGCATAATCATCTAGTCAAACACAGCAGCTGTGTCCACTTTGCAGAGACGAAAGGCAGTATCTGTCATCCACCGTGAACTTGAACATCACCAGTCACATCTAATGTGCTGAGCCCCAAACTAAAGGTGGAGAATTAAAGATGGTCATGCTATTGCCCAAACTGATATACATTTTGAAATTGTCTCTGATCTGGGTATTTGGTGGACTTACAAGGAATCATGAGGGTCAGGGTTAGCTCATTTTTAAACATACACATGCACGCATGCAGGTGTATATTTTTTATTATATATGTTTACATAAATATATATGTATATAAATTTATACATATATAGATTTAAAAATGCAATTAATAAAAGATATTTCAACCAGAAGCAGCATTTACTGATGTAGTTAAAGTGAATTCATACAATATTGATTTTCTGGGTCTAAAGATATTTTCGGTGACTAATATTTACATGGGGTGGAATGACTAATATACGCTGAATCTATCTTTTTGAACATTTACAATGTTTCAAGCTACTACCTACATTATCTAATTAAATTTTTTGAAAAAGAAGCATTGATAAGTTATTAGTTTCCTTTTAATTGCACTTTAGAGTTGAAAAAAACTTAAATCTTAGAGAAGTTAAAGTTCTATAGCTAGTGAATTCTGGCACACAGATCCAAACTTAAGGCCACCTAATTCTAAAATGGGTAGTTGCCTTTTCTACTACACAACACTGCTTTAAAATCTCTGCTTAGGGGTGCTTGGGTGGCTCAGTTGGTTGACCATCTGCCTTTGACTGGGGTTATGGTCCTGGGCTCCTGGGATCCAGCCCCAGGTCAAGCCCTTAGTCGGAGTCCCTGCTCATTGGGAGCCTGCTTCTCCCTCTCCCTCTGCTTGTGCTCTCTCTCTTTCTTAAGTAAATAAATAAAATATTTTTAAAAATGAAATAAAACCTCTATTTATAAGACTTTTCAACACAAGGTTCACAAATACCCAAAAGGTGTGTGGATGGAGTTCAGGGGCCCGTGAACCGGGAGGGAAACATTTCATGTTCTTTTTTACCAAACTCGAACTGAATTTTAGAATTTACTTCAATTACAAATATTAGCAACAAACTTTAGAAGTCTTGTTTTTGTTTGGTTGTACTCTTATGAGGCAGGGAAAGAATGGGAATAAGTTTTGAATATCAGACAGGGAACAGCAAGAGGGTGACCTCCGAGGTGACAGGAATCCAGGTTATACATATGTGTAGACTCTAAATAAGTGGGGCTCACCCAGTTCTGAGAATCAGAATTAACTTTAGAGTCTGTCAAATACACAAATTCCTGGGAGTGCCTGGGTGGCTCAGTTAGTTAAGCTTCTGATTCTTGATTTCAGCTCAGGTTAGGATCTCAAGATTTTGGGATTGAGCCCCATGTGGGGCTCCACACTGGACATGGAGCCTGCTTAGGATTCTCTCTTTCTCTTTCCCTTAACCCAACAACTACCCCCCCCCAACTTGTGTGTGTGTGTTCTTAAAAAAAACAAAAATAAAAAATAAATAAAATTTCAAAATATACAAATTCCTCAAACTTGCTCTCCAAGAATTTTGACATCGCTGGTCTTGAGGTAAGTTCTGGTCGTCTGCACTGTGACATACACACAGAAAGTGCACAAGCAGTGCTCCAAAGAGTGTGGATGAATGGATGGATGGATGTCTGCATAATTAATGCACGAGAAGGAAAAACAGTGAAAGGAGCAGCAGGACTAAGAGACAGTGATACTACTGGCCCCAGCTACGTGTCCTCAAGGTCACACTGGCTTTCTCCATCTCTCCCTCTGCAGTTCCTACTTTGGGGACCTGCCCAACATAGGGTGTTTCCACCCAGCTGGACTGCTTTTTAGTTCTGGGAGACAAATTACATATAGTACCTTAGAGATGTAGGCAACTATCAAGAAGTCTCCCATCACTGGTCACCCTCCTCAAAAAAAAAAAAAAAAAAAAGTAAGACATGAAGGGGAAAGAAGCCAAGCCTAATATTAAAAAACAAAAAAACAAAACAGCCCTCCAGTTGTCCTGCTCACCACCTTTCAATTTCCCTTCCCAATGCCTCACCTCAACAAACACCTTAACAGAGAGAACAGCATTTTAGGTAGATTTGGTGAGGGAGGAGGGCTATGGATTTTCCCGGAGAGTAGCTTGAGGACTCTGTTCTAAGTACCATTCCTGAGCTCCATTTTTGCCTGATGGCATTTTATTTATTAAGAGCATTTATTAGTGACAGTTGAATGGATTTTTCTTGTACTTATATACCACATAGGAAGTGAAAAAGGAATTTTCTATGACATTTATCTCATGCTCTATTTGATATTTATTGGAGCCAGACTAGAATCTACACATGTTAAAAATAATCACCTCATTATGAGGCCATTTATTGCCAGTCAAGCCACCTTACTTCCTGTGGAGAAATACTGTGCTATGTGCATGAAGGCTACTAATGGCGGCAAAAAAAAAAAAAAAAAAAAAGAAAAGAAAAAGACATAAGGGATGATGAGAAGGGACTAAAGTGTTGCCAGCACTGCAGTCCACTTGTTTTCCTAGTAGCTTCTGGCATTGTCGGAAAGGCATTTTATTCTAAAAAACCAGAAAGCGGATATTCAACTATGTCTAATATGGGGAAGTAGAAAAGGGATGGCTGTCAGCCATCGCTTATACACTCAAAAGGATTTAGTTAATATAACAGGGCATCGTGCTGCTGCTTCTTAATTAGTGACTTTTTTCCCCTCCCTTGGGCCTAAACTCTAGTAATGCCAGGTAATTATTTAACACCCAAATTTCAAGAAGATGAGGATGATGGATATTCTGGGTAATCTTAGGGTGCACTCTTAGATATTCTTGAAGTTGAAGGCAAAATGTGACAGAGAGTTGGTCTTCTTGGATCTCAGAAGCCGAGTCAGGGGTTCTCACCCCAACCCCCCTGGATGAGGTCAGTACCCTCCTCTGGGGAAGTATCCCCACCCACACCTCCTTCCACTGAGCAGCCATGTACTTCCTGTAGTCACAGATAATTGACTTGGAGAGGGTTATGGATTCACAAAGTGACAGCTGGCTAATAACACCTGTGACCTACAGCCTAACACCAGAAGATGAGCTGTTAGTTTCAGGTGTACAATATAGTGATTCAACAATTCTATACATTACTCAGAGCTCATCAAGGTAAGTACTTTTCATTCCCTTCACCTCTTTCATCTACCCCTCCACCCACCTCCTTTCTGGTGGCAACCAACATTTTGTTCTCTTTAAAGAGTCTGGTTTTTTGTTTGTCTCTTTTTCTTTGTTTGTTTGTTTTGTTACTTAAACTCCACATATGAATGATCTCATATGGTATTTGTGTTTCTCTGACTGACTTATCTCACTTAGCATTATACCCTCTAGTTCCATTCATGCTGTTGCAAATGGCGAGATTTCATTCTTTTTATGGCTGAGTAATATTCCATTGTGTGTGTGTGTGTGTGTGTGTGTACACACCACATCTTCTTTATCCGTTCATCTTTTGATGGGCAGTTGGATTGCTTCCATAGCTTAGCTATTATAAAGAATGCTGCAGTAAACATAGGGGTGCAGACATCTGTTCATCTTTTAGACATTTTAAATGCTAGTTCATCTGTGAAACTTTCCTTGATTTCACCAGATTCAATAGATCCCTTCTCCATCCCACTCTTCCTTCATACCTGGTACTTTATAATAGCAAGTCCCACACTACACTCCTCTTACCTGCTAAAAGTCTGTCTAAAAGGCTACCTCAAAGACCATGAGGTCCTTTAAAGCAAGGACCACCTTTTTTTCTTTCCATCTCTGACACAATCCAATACTTGGTAAATGTGTCATTTTAATTTTTTACTCTAAGAAAATTGGAATTTTGAAAGATGATTCTAAACAACTAAAAAATCTAAAAATCAAAAGGAACTCATCATGTCTAACCTCACATGTATCATACTCTACCACTTATATGCAGAATGAAATAAGCTTGGAAAAAAGAACCAAATACCAATATTTTAGGCTCTAGATACATTTATCCAATATTTCTACCCAAATAATTATTAAACATGCTACTTCAATTATAAGGAAGAAAATAAATTATCTGGCTTTTGGAATAACAACTCAGTTTCCTTGTAATGTAACCTTCTTTCATCAGGAGTTTGAAAATAATTTAAATTAACCTGTTAATTTATGCTGAAATCTATTGAAAATATTGGTTTGGATGAATTGTTTGGGTAAAGCAGAGACATAATTTTTTTTTAAGTAGAGAAGTTAATAATCAGACTTGCATTTAGAAACATGGAGAATAGCCTAAAGAGGAAGAAACTATATGCAGGAAGACCAGTTGAGGAATGATTCAGAGTCAAAATTAAGTTAGTGGCTGTAGAGATGAAGAAGGAAAAAGAGGGAGAGATATTTAGGAGTATTCATAGTAAAGCCACTAAATTTTCATATACATACGTCAATATAGCCAATGATACTTACTTGCAAAGCCTTTTGGTAAGATTATGCTATGAATTTTTCTGGGATCCGCGTTCCAAATACGGACAACAGTTTTCTCATGACCATGATTGTATGAATGAAAGGTGAAATATCTAAGTAGAATGAGCTAATTCTCACACATGAGGAATGGCCATTTACACTGTTGGGAGTACTCCATTAAGGAAGATGTCATAATTTCCACTGCAATTTCTAGGGAACTGGGGATATACAGAGTGTACAAAGAATTACTCCTTTGGATAAAGTTTTCTCTATTTTGTAGAAAGTTAGACATTCATGTTTGGCTCATAAACAACATAACTAGAATAAATCAGGGTATATGTAGAGTTCATTCTAAGGGACCCAGGACATGTCCACACACTGAGGAATTTTTTCTTCTAGCCCTTGAGGTAGAGAGTCAAAGCAAATTCAACAATATTTAAGTAACATGGAGGATTATGATTCTCAAAACATCCTAAGTTGTTGGTTAGTATGTTTGAGAAACCCTTATAATGACACAATTTTAAATTTTTGTTCAAATTGTGGACTGATTCTCAATTCAGTACCAAGTGATTTGCAAAATTACCCACCTACTTGCTCAGCATAGAAAATTTGCTATCATGATTGATTCCTTTCTTTTTTCTTCCCTACATCCAAACAAACATTAAGATCTATTCATCTTACACTCTATGTGGTCTTTCCATCCCCACTGCAGTGTGGAAGAATATAAAAATAGCTACCACACTTCACAGCTCCTTTCATTAAGAGGTGGAAGTCTATTTCACCATCCCTTGGATCTAAATGGGTTTTGTGACTCACTTTGACCAACAGAATCCTGCAGAAGTGAAGTTTGAGGAACTCCAGAACTGGGACTCAAGATATCATTCAGCTTTTGCTAGCATGGTCTTGGAGCCATGTGATTCCTGGAAAAGACATCCCATTTAACCCTCAAAGTAACATAATAATATAATTATAATTATGTAATAGTAGGTGTATCCCAGTAGTGTATCCCCACTGTAAAGTTGAGGAACGGGGAGCATACAGAGGCTAAGTAATTTGGCTGAGATTGTAGAATTAATTATTGGTAATATAAGCTCATCATTGTGTAGGATTCAAACCCAGGCATTCTGACTCTAGAACTTAGGCTCTTAGCCACCACACACATAGGCAGAGAAAACTGGTCTGGTTAACCAGGGACAGGTAGAATCTTCTTGCTATTGGTGACAAGAGGAGTATGCACCCATCATTTTAGGTAACATTGTCAGACTTGCAATTACTTGTTCAAAAGTATTTCTTTCTTATTAGTTTGTAAGCATAATGAGAGCAGGACCATGTCTGTCTTGCTCTCTATCTCCAGAAAGATATCAGAAACAACAGGTGTTTAAGAGGGGAAAATATTATTTCCCTTCTAGAATTCCTTCATTAGAATTCTGAATCTTCAAATTCGTAAGTAGAGCTTGAGCTTCCCCTTCAACTGTCAATAAAAATGTAATGTACTACCCCCACACACACCTCAGAGACAATGAACCCATCCCTCAGTGCCTACTAGCAGTCATTTTTTTTTTAAGATTTTATTTATTTATTTATTTGAGAGACAGAGAGAGATAGAGAGCAAGCATGAGCAGGGGGAGGACCAGAAGGAGAAGCAAACTCCCTGTTGAGCGTATAGCCCAGTGCAGGGCTCAAGGTGGGGCTTAATCCCAAGACCCTGAGATCATGATCTGAGCCAAAGTCAGACGCTTAAGATTAACCAACTGAACCATCCAGACACTCCTTCTGGTGCTCATTATAACACCAACACAGCAAGAGAAGCAGGTGTTGTATTGATGTGCAGTTTTGAGAAGGCATCATAACTTTTTCGAAAAAGAAGATGGTAGTATTTATTCATCGTTTTCCTCTTTTTTCTGGCTGCAAAATTCATAATTAATTATCATATTTACTCATTACAGTTTTATACCTTTTTTTAAAAAAGAAGAGGATGGTAGTATTTATGCATTGAGGTTTCCTTTTTGTTTTAGTCACAAAGAAAGTTCGCAATTAAGCATCCTACTTACTTATTGTAGATTTTCTCAGCCAGCAGATTTTGAGCTCTTTCTCTTCTTTCCTCTTTTATTTTTGATTATTTTCTTTGTTTTATCAATAGCTGTTTTGGTCTTTTTATTTTGGGGCTTTTATTATTTACTGCCTAAATCTTTCAGGGAGTAGACAGGATATGAAAAGATCTATAAAATGATAAGCGGTATATTTTTATTTTTGGTTATTGGACATACACGGCATACAGAACTGGAAACAGAATAGATTTATTACTTGAGCAATGCCACACCTTTTGAAGAAAGAATCAGTTTCTTTCTTCCAAGCCACATTGGAAGAATAACAGTACATATACAGAATCATCTCAAGGAAAGCGTGTTTTCTTCCCTGTTCTTTCTTCTTTTGTTCTTGTGGTTAGTCTATTCAGAAAGAATTAAGCCTTATTCCCAACCATTCAAGGTTAAGTCTGTTAATCCATGAGTTCTGTTATTGTCCTGCTTCAGGTCAGAGAAGAGAGCAGCTGTGGGTTTGATCGCTCCCCCACTGAAGCAGATGCTCACAAGTGCCCCCCAGGAGCACGCCTCCAACAACTGCAACCGCCGTGTTCCCATGTGCCATGCTCAGCCTAGCCTCCAACATATTAAGGAGTAACCAAATCATCAGGCTTTCATACTTCACTGGCACTGGGCAGGTTGCGAACCCTTTTCAAAGGGTAAAAGCTTATGCTGCTTTCTTTAGTTCAGCAATAAATATTTATAAGATTACCAGCCCATTGTAAATGGGATAACCAAATGCATTCTAATGCAAAGCTCCTGGCTGCTTATCTAGCTGTTTGACAGAATGCAATTACACAACCAATTCTCTTTTTTGTGCCCTTCTGTTACTGCTCCCTAGATCACCAATGGTAGACCCTCGGTAACTATTTTTTGTAACTTTTCCAAGCATTCTCTGTTAACAAGGCTAGATATGTCAGCTATCCCTCTAAGTACTGGGATAAACATTCTGCTAATGTCCTGATATAGAAATGATTTTTTTTTCTTTTGCTAACAGAAAATCTCACTTAAAATCATCTACAGCTAATTATGGCTTCGTTTCCAGTGCCTTCGATGATCTATGTACAATGATATTTCATGTAATACTTACCATTGATGACATGTTGCTCATAGGAGTTCTATACACCTTGTGAATCTTGAGCGAATTTATTTTTATGAGCATGCTGTTCTTGTGACATCATTACCAGCTAAAACTTATTGAATGCATATTATGTGCTGAACACTGTGCTTAGCTCCTCACAGGTATAACCTCCAAGCCTTGCAATAACCCAATAATAAAGAAAAAGACACCATTACTATCTTTACTTTACAGATAGAGGAGTAGAACTTCTACGTTTACCCAGACTATGGTAGTACTAGAATTTCAATCCAAGTAGGTGTCTCTCTACCACAGATGAAAAACTGATGTAATGAGGATTGAATTAGTTCTCATAGGATCCAGAAGCCAAGACTATGTACCTTGAAATAAGTAACTCCATATGCATTCTTCTATATGAGAATGTGAGTAGTAAAGCAGGACTCAGCTGTTCTCTGTAATTGTATTTGACACCACCTGTCCTGGGAAGTAGGTGGCAACCTCCTGGGAGTATCAGGACGAGCCAGGGTTTTACTGCAAAATTCTAATCACATCCTAGGTACCGCTCCCCACAGATACACAACTGGACGGTATTTAAAATAATTATGCTGGCGGGATAAAAACAATTCAGTACTACACTATTAAATGTGATTGTTCTTCATTTATTTATTCCAAAAACATTTATTTATAATAACAGGAAGTTTTGATTATGATTTTCATGTCTAGTGTAAGCAGCTCTGCAAAAGTACTTGACTTTATAGCATCTATCTCTATTCCCTGTGTATACATTTGGAGAGACTAAAGTTTCTCTAGTGAGTTTGAAGCATTTGAATTCAGCCATTTTGTTTTTTGGTGGGGGCGGTTTAGGGGTGGGGTTGAGAGAGACAGCCTGTCTGCAGAAAGAATACATTGTGTCCTCTCTGACACTTATTTCAATACTGGCCCCTGGTTGTCCAGCGTGAGGGTACCTAATTTGGGGAACAGGGATTAGAAAACCCATTGGTTGCCTATCTAAAAAAGCCATGCTCTTAAATTGGATTTATGAACAATAAAGCTCATATCCTGATTTTAATTTATCTGTTTCCTAAACCTTTTCCTACTTAATTTTATTTTTTGTTTATGTTTGTTGTTTTTTCTCCTGCTTGATTTTAAATTCAAAAAGAGAGGAGTGATGTATTGTCTCTTAAAAGTTCTCTAAAAAGATCATAATACCTCTGTTCACTGCATTATTTTTAAATAAAGATTTTATTTATTTATTTAAGAGAGAATGAGAGAGAGAGAGAGAGAGAGCACAAGAGGGTGGAAGGGCAGAGGGAAAAGGAGAAGCAGACTCCCCACTGAGCAGCGAGCTCAACACAGGGGCTTGATCATAGCACCCTGAGATCATGACCTGAGCCGAAGGCAGACACTTAACCAACTGAGCCACCCAGACGTCTCTATTCACTGCATTATTATTTCTAGCAGAAAAAGAGTAAGAAAAGAGTGGAATTTAGAGGTTAACTAATTTTGCATTTCTGGGATAATGCCCCCTTGGAGTACTGATACTTTTGTAAAAAAAGAAGAAATGCCTTTATTGAGATAGAATTCACATAGCATAGAATTCACCCATTTAAAATGTACAATCCAGTGAATTTTATCATATTTATATAGCTGTGCAACTATCACCATGATCTAATTTTAGAACACTCACATTATTCCAAAAAGAAACTCATACCCATTAGCATTCACCTCCCATTCCTCCCCTTCCTCCCACTCTGCCAGCCTCAGGTCACCACTAATCAACTTTATGTCTCTATAGATTTGCCTGTTATGTACATTTCTTGTAAATGGAATCATATAATAAGGTGGTCTTTTGTGACCGGCTTCTTTCACTTAGCATAATGTTTTTGAGGTTAATCCATGTTGTAGCATGTATCAGTACTTCATATCCCGGATGGATATTATGGTTGCTTCTTTTTTTTTTTTTTTTTTTTGATCATTATTAAGTAAGACTGCTATGAACCTTTGTGTACAAGTTTTTGCGTGGATGAATGTTTTCATTTTCCTTGGGTCTGTACCTAGGAGGGAAATTGTTGGTCTGTATGAAAACTCTCTATTTAATCTTATAAGGAGCTATTAGACTATTTTCCAAAGCAGCTGGACATTTTGTAGCCCTCCCAGCACTGTATAAAAGTTCCAATTTCTCTAAATCTTCACCAGTGTTCATTACTGCCCATCTTTTATTATTGCCATATCAGTAGGCAATAATGATCTCATTGTGATTTCCATTTAAAAATAATACTTTTTATATTTTACTAGATTCCGCATGTCAGTCTCTGATGAAGGATTTGTGTGTCTATATAAGATATTGGTTTGTAGTTTTATGGTGAGGTTTTTCTGTGGTTTTGGTGTCTAAAGAGTAGACTAAGAGAAGGAGTTGAGAAGTGTCCCTTCGTGTTCTATTTTCTGAAAATTTTATGAAAGATTTACATTATATATTTTTGAAGTATTTTTAGAGAATTTACCAATGCAACTATTCAGGCTTCAACCTTTCTTTTTTGGGCAAAATTTTCTTTTTTTTCTTTCTTTCTTTCTTTTTCTTTTTCCTTTTAAGAGGGAGGGAGAGAGGGGGCATATGGGCAGAGGGAGAGGGAGAGAGAGAATCTTAAGCAGGCTCCATGCCCACTGTGGAGCCTGATCCAGGGCTCAATCACACAACCCTGAGATCATGACCTGAGCTGAAATCAAGAGTTGAATGCCTAACCGACTGAGTCACCCAGATGCTCCTGGGCAATTTTTAATTACTAATTCATTTTCTTTATTTCCTTGTGGTTGGCCTATTCAGTTTTATAAACTCTTCTTGAGTCAGTTTTGGTACTTGGTCTATTTTATGTAAGTTATCTAAATTGTTTCCATAAAGTTGTTCATGGTATGCTCTTATAATCCTTCCACTTTCTATAGGGTCAATAGGAGAGTCCCTTCTTTCATTTCTCATTTTGGTCATTGATGTTTTCTTTCATTTTTTTCCTGGTCAATCTAGCTAAATGTTCATCAGTTTTGTAGATCTTTTGAAAGTGCCAATCTTTGGTTATTTTGATTTGCTCTATTATTTTTCTAGTTTTATTTTATTATTTATGCTTTGCTCTTTGTTATTGCCTTATTTTTGTTTGTTTTAGTGTACTTTGTTCTTCTTTTTCAAGCCCAAGTTGATCACTAAGATTATTTACTTGAAAATATTCGTCATTTCTGATGTGCTCAGTTATAGGTATAAATTTCCCTCTAATAACCGTTGGCTGCGTTCCATTTCCATAAATTTTATTATGTTGCTTTTGTTTCCATTCAGTTCAATTTTCTTATCGTCAGAGAACATACTTTGAATAACTTCAATTCTTTTAAATTTATTGAGGCTTGTTTTATGGCTTAGCATATGGTCTACCTTGAAGAATGTTCCATGTGCTCTTAAAAAGAATGTGTATTCTGTTGTTAGGCAAAGTGTTCTATAAATATCAGGTAGGTCAAATTAATTGCTAGTGTTGTGCAGGTCTTCCAGATTCTTGCTGATTCTCTATTTATGTAATAATTTCTGAGTAGGGTATTGATATATCCAACTATATTTGTAAATTTCTTATGTATCCTTTCAATTCTTTTGGTTTTCACATATGTCTTTTGGGTTCTGTTGTTAGGTGTGTACACATTATCTTGTTGTATGATATTTTTATCATTATGAATGCACTCATCTATAATTATATCTCTTTACTCAAAGTCTATTTTTTTCAGATATTTATTATGTCCTATTACTATTCTTATTTGGATGGAATATCTTTTTCTATTTTATTACTTTCAACTAATTTTTGTCTTAATCTGAAGTGTGTCCTTTGTAGACAGCATACAGCTGGATGTTGCTCTTTAAAAAAAAAAAAATCTATCTGACAATCTCTGCCTTTTCTCTGACATTCACATTTATTATAATTATCCACATACTTGGATTTACATCTGGATTTTTTCCATTGCATTTCAATACATTTCATAGGTTTTTTGTTTTTTCTTTTTTCCTCAAGACCTTCTTTTGTATTAAAGATATATTTTATTTGAATGTCTTCTTATTGTATCATCTAAATTTCTCTACTGACTCTTTACTACACTTTAAAAGTAATTTTTCTTTTCATAAAGCATTACAGGATGCATCTTTGTTTATCATAGTGTAATTAATCTTCAGGATAATATTGGCTGAAATCTAGTAAACTATAGAAACTTTGCTTTGATATACTTTTATTCCCTTTTCTTGTTTTCTGCTGTTACATGTATGTATATTAGAGATCTAACAATACAGTGCTATTATTGTTTTGCAGAACCTTTTGTCTTTTAAATATACTGTGGAAAGAAAAGAGAGGAACTATATTTTGGCCACTTTTTATACGTATCAACATATTTACCATTTCTGCTGTTCTTCATTTCTTCCTTTTAATTCAATTTATACTCTGGTGGTTTTTTCCTTTCAGCCTGAAACATTTTCTTTAGTATGTCTTGTAAGACAAGTCTCAGCCATAAATTTTGTGCGTTTTTGTTTATCTGGGAGTACATTTTATTTTCACTTGCCACTTTCATTTTGATGGAAATAGAATTTTTGGTTGACCGTTTTTTACTTTTAGCAATTTAAATGCATCATTTCATGGTCTTCTGGCCTTCATTGTTTCTCTGATGAGAAGTCAGCTGTTGATTTTTATCATGGTTTCTCTGTATGTAATGAGTTATTTTTCTTTTATTGCTTTCCAGACTTGGATTTTCAACAGTCTGGTTATGATGCATCTAGGCATGGAATTCCTTATATTTATGGTTTGTCCTAATTTGGGATTCACTCAGCTTCTTGGATTTCTAGATTTATTTTTTCATTAAATTTGAAAAGCTGTTGTGTTATTATTTCTTCAAAAAAATGTTTGCCACTATTTCTGTCATATCCTTCTAGGATCCAAATTACATTTATGTTGTTTTGTTGTCTCCAGATCTCAGAAGTCCACTCTTTTCTTCAATTTTCTCCTCTGTTCATCAGATGGGATAATCTCTATTTCTTCAAGTTTAATGACTCTTCCACATGCAAATTTGTGATTGAATTCATTTAGTGAATTTCTCATTTCAGCTACTGTAACTTACAATTATTGAATATACACTTGTTTCTTTTCATAATTTCTATTTCCTTATTGAGACTCCTTAGTTGATTCATTGCCATCATATTTTCATTCAATAATTTAAACATGATTTCCTTTAATTTTAAATATTTTTATAATTGGTGCTTTGAAATAGTTGTCACCTAATATAATATCTGAGTCCATTTACAGACAATATCTATTGACTATTTTTTTCCCCATGAGGGATGGGTCACATTTTCTTGTTTCTCTGCACATCTCATTTTTTGTTGTTGTTGTTGTTGTTGAAAGCTGAACATTTTATATAATAAATTATAGCAACTCTGGATACTGCTTTTTATCCCCTGTGGGTTGTTAGTTTATTTTGTTTTATTTTAAAATAGCTTGTCTGGGTTTAATCTTGTTTGTATATGACTTGGTATGTAACTGCTAAGTTTTTCTCCGCTTAGTTAAAAAAAAAAAAAAAAGTCCTGTTATATTTTTTATTGTGGGATCCTAGAGGTCACTACTATGTCTGCAATAGCCTACTAGTTGATCAATGATTGATGAGAGGTTTGCTTCAATGCCTTATACTAGTAAATCTTCTACCCTCTGCTGATGCATCTATGTGTAGGTTAGAGAGTACACTCAAAATTTAGGCAACTTTCAAATCTTCCCTGGCTTTTATTTACTTTCATACTCTTCTGGTCTTTCTTTCATTTGTGTTCCACCACCCAATCAGCCAGTTATGCTTGGAGAGCTTTGTGCTTGCTTGCTTGCTTCTATCCTCCACATGTATGGCCTCCTAGTTTTATAGAATAAAATAATCAAGGGGGTGACATCTCATCACTTTTGCCATATCATGTAATGTATCATGGGATGGACATCATCTTGCCATATTCTGTTGGTTAGAAACGAGTCTCAGGCTCTGCCAGTACTCAAGGAGAGGCAATCATTCAAGAGCATTAACCCTAAAAGGAAAAAGTTATTGAGAGTCACCTTAGGATCCACCTATCACATAGAGGAAAGTCACTGGGGACCTCAGAGATTACCTATTCTGTGGTGAGATGCTGGAAAGGTACAAATTAGGAGGATTTTCAGAGGATGACCAAATCTCTAATCTGTTTAAAAAAAATCACTTTAACTGTTCCAATACCGTAGGCTATTAACAATGAGATTTTAGAAATTTTGGATTTGATGGCATAGAGAATGCTCACTGAACTAGGGGAAAAGAGAAACTAGAGAATGTTGAAGGTGATTATCTTTTAAGTGGGAGGAAGCAGTTTAATGACTTATTGAAGGAAGAAAATGAGATAAGATCAAAGCTCTGGCTTTTTAAGATTGTCTCTCTAAAACCTTAGGCTGAGACTGTTTTGCTCACCTCTTTTAGAAAAATCAGCTTGCCAATTTGTTGGTGGATATGTTTTTTTTTTTTTTTCATATTGAATTAACTGAAATGAATGAATTGAATTAACTGAATGTTTTGGACATTATAGAGACAGCATTTTTATCAGATGTTGATATAAACTGAAACTGTGCAAATATGAATGTTGAAAAGGCACTGAAATGCTTTAGCCCTAATGCTTTGAATTAGATTCATTACCCCACAGTTTATTACTTCTTAAGATACTTGTTTGGATAATCAGGGCACATTATTATGTCTACAAGACTTGGTTGTTTAATTAGTGCCTGGCATGAACTTATCTTATTTAACAACTTCTTTAGGAAACATATTTGCAATAAAAAGAAAAATAATCTATCTGATCACTAGACTAAAATGTGGATTTGAGGGGTCAGTGATGAAATCTACGCTGAAATAACATGAAATGAAAAAAGAGTCAGTTTGGGGCAGACACAGGTGTTTTTGTTTTCAAGAATGTCCATATCCTGAAATGTAAGGAATCCCAATTAAAAAAACTTAACTTACTATGCATGCTCACAACTTTGCAATGAATACATTAGAACCACAGACAGTAATAGTGTTTTAAACTACGACTCTATCTGGAAAGATGTGAATTCTATTTGATCATAAAAGCAAGCATCAAGCACTTGAAACATCTTCAGGACATATTTTTGTAGCAATTTGCAGCATTCTACTTATTTTATTTTTGAATTTAAAGGGGACATGAAATTTCTTGGTACTTTTTTAAGGATACTAATGACAAAGAAGCTATTTCCCCTACTATTAAACAACCAGTCTGCCTTCACAAAGCCTGGGTTGGAGCAGGTAATATTGGAATAGACTCTGTTGATTGCCAAAAGTGGACTAGAACAGCCATTCCTTTTTGACAACTGTCCTCTTCTCAGCCTGAACTCCATGTCCATGTTCCCAAGACTGAACTCAGGGCAAGAGAAAACATCCTTGCTAGATGACCTCAACTTCTTCTCTCCAGGTCACACTTATGTAGGGTATGAGAGAGCTTTCTGGGTCCCAAACAGAAATCTATCCCTTGCCTGTAGTTTCACAGAAGGGCACAGAGCCGGGTTTTGCACGAGATATAAAAAGATCATAGCTAATAAATCTGCAACAGTTGCTAATGCAAATACAGGATCCTGTCAGCAAAGCACCAGTCAAAATGTGATGTCCTATGAGATCAGACGGTGAAAGATACACTGGGTGGTAATCTTCCAGTAACAAACCAGAAGAGCTGGATGCGAATGGAGGGGTAGATACTCTGTCATACTCAGGAGGCAGAACTAGTGCCGATAGATGGAAGTTTCACGGTGATGGATCTTGGATCTACAGGCAATCATTTTTAACACTTAGCACAGCCTAATAATGGATGGGGCCGCCTAGAGGGGTAATGAGCTGCATGTTCAAGAGAAGGCTGCAACACCATTTGTCAGAGAAGCCACAGACCAGTACTGCCCAATAGAAATATAATGTGAGTTGCATGTATGATTTAAAATTGTCTAGTGGCCACATAAAAAGATAAGAATCAAGTTCATCTTAATTATATATTCTATTTAGCCCAATATATCCCAAATACTTTTATTTCAATGCATAATCAATACAGAAAAATTAACAATGGGATATTTTATATTTTTTTATGTACAAATTCTTCAAAATCCAGTGTGTATATTAATTATACTTAGAGTATATCTCAGTTCAGACCTGCCACCTTTCCTCTGCCTTGTGATAACTGCCTACCACATGGCATAGCACAGCTGTAGACCATGAGGAAGACTGGCTTACATGGCTTCAAAGACCCCTTTCAATGAAAAATTCTGAGGTTTTAAATAATGAGGCAGTAAACCCTCAGATGTTAAGATACTGTTCAGACATTCAAAAATGTTATAAAAAAGTGGTATAGGTGGGAGAAATTCTTCCGAAAATAATTTAAGCAAAAAAGAGACTTTATTGATTCATGTAACTGAAAAGTCCATTGGTAGGGCTGGTTTGGATTAGGGCTCAATCAGAACTAGATGCCTGTCTGTGCTCCTCTGTGTCTGTATTTCTTTCCTTTCTTACAGATCTCTTTTTCTCTCAGATAGGCCCTACCCACACAATGGTGACTTGCATCCAAGCCCTCCCAATTCAGTAGCCTCAGAAATGAAAAATTTATGTTTCCTAAAAGTTGAGAATTACATAGCTGAGTATCAGAAATAAGCTTACATGACTATCTGTGAACCAGTCACTGGGTCCAGGGCAAGGACTATGCTGAATGAAAATTCTTGGGATTCCTATTTTACCCTTGAGCTGGAGGGCAGTGGAGCCAGCCCTGCCCTCTCCAGAGTGCACCGTCATCATGCAGAAGGAAAGAGTGCAGCTGCCTAACTACATGGCAACTGAGGTGCTGTCATCCAAAGTTAGGGACCTGGAAGTTGGCAGACAAAGACCATATATACCTGCGCTTCCTTACTATAGTGTGTGCTGTTATCCCCTACTCCCTAGTCCCTCGGCCCACCTTGAGTTACCCTGAAACTTCAGTGGGCAGTTCCCCTGTGTACTGACTTCCATGATTCTTGGCTTGAGAGGGTTCTCTGACCCCAAGACAGCTTGCTCACATCCTGGGTTGGGCATCCCAGAATACCAGGGATTTAACATTCTTAGAGTGGCACTCAACTTGGGAGGATGGAGACACACACAGAACAAAGAAGGTGGATCCCCAGGAACCTGAGCCCTGAGCTCATAGTAATAACTTGTTCAACAACCCATTCTTCACTGGCCTTTTGCATTCCCTTCTCCTTGTGCTTCCTTGGGATCACCTCCTAAATCAACTATCTGCAGTGAAGGTCTTGTTTCACTTCAGGGAACTTAGATCATCTCCCACGTCTGAATTTCAAAGAGGATTTGAAATGTCTGTTACATCTAACTGGAAGCCATTTCTAAAGGCAATCTCTGTTACAAAATAAAGACCAGAGGCTGTCAGCCATGTATCTTTTGGAGCCAGAGTACCTTGTTTCAAATCTCAGTTCTACCGAGTGTTATCTCGGTGACTCTGGGCAATGGCATATAGCATTTTTCCCCTTACTTTCCTTATTTGAAAAATGGGGATAATAATAAAATTGCTAAGAAGATTATATATTTATAAAGTGTGTAGAACAAAGCTTATACATAATAGTTATCACATAATTATCCATTCCTTTTTTTCTGTTATTCTTTCTAATCATCGACAATCATCAGTGTAAGACTGTGTCAACATGTCTTATACCTGTTATACTGAGATAGAGAATCTACCGAGTTAAGTGTAAGGCCAAAAGTATATCATCAATTAATATTTGCTGCTGATAATTATTACAGCAATAAAACAAACAATGAAGATTCAAGTGACTTCCAAAGTAGAACTGAACAGTTTAGAAATACATCTTTTGGCCTGACCCTGTTGTCTTAGTCCAATTAAGCTGCTATAATAAAATACCACAGATGGGGTAGCCAACAACAAAGGTTTGATTTCTTACATTTCTAGAGATTGGAAAGTTCAAGATCAAGGTGCCAGTGTTGTTGAGTGAGAGCCCTCTTCCTGGTTCATTCCCAACACTTCACTATGTCCTCACACAGTAGAAGGGGCTAAAGATCTTTCTGGAGCCTCTTTTATAACACACTAATCCTATTTTATGTGGGCTCCATTCATATGGCTTTAAGGATTTCCAAATGCCTCACCTCCTGATACCATCATCTTTTCAGGTTAGAATTTCAACATAAAAATTAGTGGTTGGCAGGGGGGGAGCACAAACATTCAGACCATAGCATTAGTGGAATTTTAACTGCATTTCCAAACATATTCTTTTTTTTTTTTTTAAAGATTTTATTTATTTATTTGACAGAGAGAGAGAGGGAGAGAGAGAGAGATCACAAGGAGGCGGAGAGGCAGGCAGAGAGAGGGGGGATGTGGGCTTTCTGCCAAGCTGAGCGCCTGATGCGGGGCTCCGTCCCAGGACCCTGAGATCATGGCCTGAGCCAAAGGCAGAAGCTTAACCCACTGAGCCACCCAGGTGCCCCCAAATGTATTCTAAAAGTAAGACATATTATTAGTTGAATATAAGCACTAATCTTATAGAAATAAATCATGTGCTGAAATGAAATATAAAATACTGACTTTAATATAAGAGATGACAAAGTTTCACTTAATTAGAATTAAATATATATAGTTGCATATTAACAATTTGATTAACCTCTGGTCATATACATTTTTATTAACTCCTTTCTTACAGTGTAGCTCCTATACAAATATAAATTGACTAAATGATCAGGAAAGAAAATCAAAGTTGAATATACTGTATCTGCTCCAGAAAAGAAGGAGTTAAAGGAGAATGCACTTCTGGATTAGAAGCAGGTGAATTTTGCTTAAGCATAGTCATTCCATCAGTCTGAAAGTGAAGAAAGTGTTGACAGGTTGAAAAGGTGTTCTAGGTTAAGAAACTGAAATCCGTTTATAAGTTGAATCTCCACTGATTTTCCTCTTTGTTTTTCACGCAGTCTCAGAACTCAGAATGGTTTCCTATTCACACATAGGTATAGAAAGATCTTCCAAAGCTCCATCTGAAAGAATTACCTGGTAGTTTTGGTTTTGATCTGATGATTTACTCCTTTAACAAGAATAATTGGATATTAATAATAATTGGATAGAACTTGCTTCCTCTGTCCAGTATGTTTCCTCTGTCCAGCACATTTTGTGTAAGACAAAAAAACCTCACAGTTTGAAGATTTGGACTTACACAAAATTGTGAAATACATGAACAAGATTTGCAAGTTGATACTTTAGAACTTTAGTATCTTTCCAAAGCATACATGAAAAGACATATTTAGATCTATGTTACCTTTTGTTTTATGTATTAAGGAAGTATCTTCAATAAGAATATTAGTTTTGGGATCTATAAGAACCAGGTTTGATGTCCCCTCCCCAGTCACTGACCACAGGACCTTGGACAAAATATTTATTTTATGCCAGTTTCTTCATATATAACGAGAGATAAGAAAGCCTACTTTTCATTATTCTTGAGAAAATTATGCAAGATAACACTACAGAAGTAGATACTAAGACACATGTTGCACACCCAGCTATGATACTTGTGATTTTTTTTATTACTAACACTGGCTTTAGAATCCTTTATAGCCAAGCATTAAAACACACTTTTCTATTTATTTGGGTTAGTTTAGCTTATTACTGAAAACTTTGTGTATTCTAAAGATTTTAATTGTTCATGTTTCATTGTCTACAGGGCTTCCTGATTATCTTTGCTATCAAGTAATAATTATGCATTACAAATATTTGCTCAAATTTTATATGAATCAATTTTAAATGAAAAAGCTATTTACACTGATCAGATTAAATAAAGAGCATCACCTTCCTCATAGATTTTTTTGCTATCAGTTTTACTTTTAGTTAAATGTGAAAGGGCAATACTGCACTAATTGCTTTAAGCCATTATGAAATGATAATTTTTAACAATTAGAATGGCATGATTTTTCAGCCTGAAAGGTATACCTTCTACCTCTAGATGGTGCTTCTTTTAGGCAGACTGTGTTTAAGTTTCGCAGTAGATCTGGAAATATTCCTTTAATTATTAAAACTATTTCAAAAAATGATCTGTGTTTGATTGCTATTATTTTACATGTCAAGCAGAGATAAGAGCAAGATTCCCAGACTCAGCTCAGGAACTAGCAGCATTATCTACCCTATTGTTCAAATACAAACCCTAAGTTCCATCCTTACTTCTTCCTTTTCCTCACATGTCACTTGCGCTTGTCCTACAAGGACTCTTGTCTAAGCATTTCTACTCAAGTTCAAGTCACCATCCGCTCTAGGTGGTCTATTGGAATAGCCGACAAACTGACTTGTTTTCTTCCATTCTTATTCTCCAATCCATTCCTCAAACAGCTCCAAAGCTGCTTTCCTAAACATAGATCATACCACTGTCCTGGTTGAAACACAATAGTACCTTGCCAGTGTCTTACAATCTAACTCGAATTCTGTACCATGCCTTCTCTAACGCCTACCTTCTCTCATTTCATCTCTCACCACTCACTTGCTTGCTCTCTAGGCTCTGGCCATGTGTACCTTTCTGCTGTGTACCTATTTGGTAGAATATCCTCTGGACTATTCCTAGCCCCATGCCAATTGACTTCATTTGTAGCTCAGCTCAAATGCCGCTTCCTAAAAGACATCTTCTCTGGCTACTCTGATAAGTATTGACTAAACCAATTTGACCATTTATAATCATTAAGTCCTTTTTGGATAGATACTTAGAGGAAGTCAAGGGCCAGAGTTTTTCTCTCCACAACCTTGCTGAGCAAGCGAGTTTCAGTATAAATGTTGTGACAATATTTCTTAGTGAATAACACAAAGCCAGTTACAAAACTTGTCCTGCAAGTTCAAAGTCCTGGCTCTCTATCCCTTTGGGCATCTGAACGCTGACATTTCGCTTGTGTACCAATATTCCCTAGTAGACTGAATCATACCATGGGGAGGATCATGTCAGATTCTGCTTGTTTGGTTTATCTCCATCCTTTCCTCCCCAAGCCGCCTAGCACAGTGCTTTGTGTAGAAGAGGGGACTTACTGAGTATGTATTGCTGAATGAATGATATACTGCTTGTTTTCATTTAGAAAGAACATGAGAAATGACAAAAGATGTTCTTTATGGAATTTGTACAAAATTTGATCTTTCTAAAAGGAGAATGTAAACCTTTTTGAAATAATCCTTATTATTATGAAAGCTATTTTTCTTTTTACCTAATAATTAATCCTACCTAGGGCTAAAGATGAAATGTCTGCCAACAGCTGAATGACATTAAATTACCTTAAGCAAAGCATCAATAAAATGAGCTTTCTTGCTTTTTAATATCTTCATAAGCCCAAGTCACAATGTTTGCTTTGATTAATTATTAAACATATCTCAGATTTTCTATATAATGGTTTTTGTGCTAGATATGATTTCTAATTAAGCTTTGCATTTCTCTGATGAAATTGTATTTAAGTCTACCAAATGTCATAACTCACTTTTGCATTTAATAATCAATGTTTAGCAGATTATTTGAAACAAGTAGGGCAGTAATAATTTATAGAAACCTGCAAACATGTCTGGGATAATCATGAGTATCTGGTCCTTTGTTAGACTAATTTGGTTGTTTGGAAATGGTATGGAATTTGTTGTTTGAGACATAAATGTCTGTGATAACTGATTAACATACTGAATAAAATCCAATCATACATACACCATTAAGGAGAATGCCATGGCATAAGAAGAATATGAACTTTAAATGCATACATGTTTTAGGTGGTTAAAACCCCAGATGCTGTGATATTAGTATTAGATTTATGTAAGACCAAATGTCTATAAGAGCTGAGAATTGCTATCTGTAATCTGGAGGTTTCCAAAACATGGATATATATGTAGACAAAATATATGGTAGATTGGGCCAAATTCCATCAGTGAGCAGGTAAGGGATTTATGCATTTAAGTGCATTTCTGAAAATTTTACTTAATATTGTACTTGTATTATAACAGACAAAAATATTAGAAGTAAATATATGATAGAGTATTATTTAGCCATTAAAAAGAATATAGTTCCTCTACATACAACATGAGTGAACCTTGAAAACATTCAGAATGAAAGAAGCCAGACACACAAAAGCCACATAATAAATGATTTCATTTATATGGAAAGATCAGAATAGGCAAATCCATAAAGACAGAAGGTAGAGTAGCTGTTGCCTAGGATTGGGGAGGAAGAAAGGATAGGTGGTAACAGCTAACGGGTCAAGGTTTCTTTTGAAGGTGATGAATATGTTCTGAAATTGACAATGGTGTTGGTTGCCCTATCTGTGAATAAACTGAAAACAACTGAACTGTATGCTTTAAATGGGTGGTTTGTATGATATATGAATTATATTTCAGTAAACCCTTTAAAAAATGTATGCTCCTTTCAAAGAAAGAGTGAGTACACTGCTAAGACATGAATAACAAGAAAGATGTTACTTAAAATTAGAGTTCAGACAAACACTTTCAAACACAAGCAGTTTTACTGACCAGGCATACTCCTGGTTCCTGAACACAAATGTCTCAGCCAAAACCCTTTTGGTGTTGTTAACATGGCAATTCTTCCCCCACAACCGTAAACCCTTCCCAATATTTTGATGGTACAATAACTGATTCCTTTATGGAACTCTGCATGGACTGTTGACTCAGTTTTCTGAGGCTAGAAATGAATACATAGAGACCCAATATGCTGGACAGGAAATAACTAATCTAAATACTAATAATTTCAGGTAGCACTTAGATCTTATCCTTGACTGCTAAAAATAGATTTCCTGGGAAAGAGTGATTCTCAGAAGAGTTTAGGGCAGGAAAGATTGACTATGATTTTATTCCTGTTAGTAGCACCTAGAAAGCCACCGCAAGCATCAACAAAAAAAGGAATCTGGTATACTTAGCATTCAGTAAGTGCTGAAATCTTCCTTTTTTTTTAAACAACAAAAATGTGGTTAAAAGATATTTGGGAAGTACCTGGGTGGCTCAGTTGGTTAGGCATCCTACTTTTGGTTTCAGCTTAGGTCATGATCTCAGGATCCTGAGATGGAGCCTCTGGTTGGGCTCTGTGCTTCCAGAGTCTGCTTGAGAGTCTCTCCCTCTCCCTCTCCTCCTCCCCTCACGTGTGCACTCACTCTCTCTCTCTCTCTCTCTCTCAAATAAATAAATTAAATCTTTAAAAAAGATTTTTTCAAGGGTAAAGGAAACATTTTGAACTATTCCTTTTATAAGTCATATAACTATTGGATAATTATTCATTGCTCTCTTTTACTTTAAAAATACTGGAGCTGTCAGTAAACTCACCAACACAGAAGAGATTCAGGGCCTTAACAGCTCTGAAAGATATTATCACTGACCTCAGCAAAGAGCTATAAGGAAATGGGAAGTGCTCTTTCCAATATCCTAAGGAAGCACAACAAAGTAGTTAAGACCATGCACTCTGGATTCCATCTGCCTGGGTGTGAGGTCAGCTTCACTCATTATAAGCTGTGTGACCTTGGGAAAATTAATTTCTCTGTACATCTGGGCTTTCAAACTTGAAAAATGAATAAAATAATACTTTCTTCTTGGGTCGTTTTAAAGATTAAATGAGTTCATATTTGCAAAGCACTCAGAGGAGCTCCAAACATATTGGGAGCTTGTTAAATAAATGTAAATGTTAACACAGAAATAAAACAACAACAAAAAAGCCACATTTCACTCTATTTACATGTTTGGAGGCGTATAATTGATAGCAATTGGAACTTATTTCAAAGCTTGTCTTTCGACTTGCATTCTTAAACTGTGTGAGCATATGTTACTGACTTAGCAATAGTATTATCTGCTCCTGTCACTGAGGCATTTACAAATCTAAGCGGATGGAACGGATATCTACACAGCCTTTTGAGGATAAAGATTCTGCAGGGTACCTTGTGGTCTCATGTTACTTTTCACCCTATTGAGTTTTAATTTATCTTTAAGCTGAATGTATTTGATATGAAGGCAGAAAACAGTGATGAACACTGACATGACCAGATAGATTGATGTGCAAACAAAATGGGGATGATGGAAAAGCCATTCTCGAAGTGTTCTGGGCCCCAGGTCTGACCATGGGGACAGCCTCCAAAGACGTTAAAGAGAGAGACTTGTCACCTATCACATATGACGGAGAATATGTTGACAATGAGGATTCAAGACAATACGTGTGTGGCGCCTGGGTGGCTCATTCGGTTAAGCGGCTGCCTTTGGCCCTGGTCGTGATTCCAGGGTCCTGAGATGGAGCCCCACATTGGGCTCCTTGCTCAGCGGGAACCTGCTTCTCCGTCTCCCTCTGCCTGCCACTCCCCCTTCTTGTTCTCTCTCTCTGTCAAAAACAAATAAATCTTAAAAAAAAAAAGACAGCATATGTGTAAAAATATCTCCAAAGAGAGATAGGTAATGTGAGTTTTAAAGATCTCTTCAGGTTTAGAGATTAGAATTTGTCTACCAGTTTTAAAAAAGAAGCTCTTAAAAAAAATCTATCTATCTCTATGCATGTATGTATAATGTATGTATATATCTATCTATCTACCTATTATTTAATAGTTATCATGAGCATATGAATCTATTTGCCAGCAAATAACTAATGCCAAAAATTGAAAAAGAACCTTAAGTTGCATATTCATTATTATTAACCTCAGAACTGAGGAATCCACTAAAACAAAATAACTTGTAGTAACTATAGATTTAAGAGTGCCTCCAAATGGTCATGTAAATATTATGAGATTGAGGAATGTTTAATGATCCAAGAAAAACATCTATAACATCCCATCCAGTCTTCTATGCAAATCACGTGACGATTTAACAGTATGCTAAAAACGTGACACAATACCTAAAAACATTCTGGGAGAAAACACATAATTCCACATCTGTTTTTTGCCTCTTATATCTTATCCTTGACTGCTTATTTAAATCACAAATTATTTTCCATGTTTTAATATAAAACTTTATATAAAATTATCATAGTTATTGCTATCTATCTACTGATCATGTTGATGTACTATAAATTGTTATACTATCTTGAACAGGATTTGCATAGACATACCTAGTTTTGCTATCATATATAACAGCGAAAAGAGTATCATGCAGACAGTTCTTTGTTTCTATTGAATTATTTTCTCAGGAGATATTCCACTGAGTGAACTTACAGGGCCAAAGGTACAGACATTTTAATGGGCTTTGCAATAAAGAATGTCTTTACCAGTAAGTTGGTAAAAATTTACTTCAATGTTATGTGTTAATTTTTTTTTAAAGTTGTTAAAGTAGTGTAAGTTTAATTTGCACATATCAAGTTACTATTGAAAATAATCACATTTTACACCTTTGTGTACCATTTGGATTTTCTCCTTTGTGATTACATTTGTTTATATTCTTCATTAACTTAATGATTCAATTTCATTGTTTTTATTATTTATTTAAATGACTTCCCCATATGTTATTGATAATGAGCCTTTGCTTATCATATGCGATATGAATATGATTTTAGTTACTTGTTTCATTTCAACTTTTGTAAGATTTCATGTTCAGATGTTTGGTAATTAAATAAATAAAATATAATACTGTAGAATGAGATTAACTGGTTATAGAGATTCTTTCAATCAGAAATATTTTATTTATATTCTCCAGTGGAAAAAGGAAGTGCTGTATTTTAGGTTGTAGCATTTAATTTCATATATATGTTTCTTCTTTAAATCTGTGGTGTTACGTTTCCAGAATGGAAATCTGATTTAAAAATATGTACAGGGTAGGGTTTGGAATTTAATTGGGCATAATTTTATATTTTCACCAGAAACTTGCTGTTCTCCTTAATGGGAGTAAAGTAACTAAGCTAGTAAAGGCCCTCTCAAATAACACATACATGCAGAAGAATGAATTCACAGGGAGACTTACGGTCTTGGAGTGGATTGACTTTCCCTTTCCCTGCACCTCGGTACTCTCCCCAACTCCAAACAAATAACATCTGCATCAGAAATAACTTGGAAACATGTTGTTTGGATAGGTTTTCTTTACCAAATGGTATGAAACAAAATTAAGACATAGCCTCAGTAAATTACATTCAAGGTTTAAAAATTTGCACTTTGTGTTTTGTAAAACTAAAGTCGAGAAAATATATACAGTTTACTCAACAACTCTGAATGAATAGCTTCTCTGTGTTAGGTAGAGCCATAGGCATTAGGGATATGAGGTAATTAAGGAGTCCAAGCCACAGCGTTCAGGAGCATGCTACTGGCCTTTCACTTGCTCCTTCAATCATTGTTTCACTCTGATAATTCTGAAATTTTTCATGAAAATATGAAATTTATTCAGTCAGCCAAATGCTCTCAAGAGGCATGAGTAGGAACGAATTCTAGGGAACCAGAATGAGGAAAATAAATACATATTAAGTAAACATTTAGTCCTCAGAATAAAAATTCATGATTGAGTGTCTTATGAAGATGGTGGAAAAGACATTTTTCATTCAGGAAATGGATGTCAGGTATGGGATTAAAGACCTAAGAGTTCAACAGCCCACCAGGATAGAGACCTTGGCCTCTGAAGGACCAACTGGGATAGGACAGGGAGAGGCACAGAGCAATTATAGTAGGAACATCAGTAATAGCAATATATTCCTATGGGAATCTTTGGCTGGTGATCAGAAAGCAAGTGAGTGATCAGACTGGCACTTGGTAATCTTCCCTCCCAGGGGAGCAAGTACACATGTGATGGTGGGTGAGACAGAACTGGGGGCAGAAAGACTATCAACTCTCTGGGAAGTCACTGGCCGTCCTTCCGGTAGAAATGATGAGCAAAAGAACCAAGGGCAGGGGCAGTGCTCACAGAGAGGAGGGACTAACATCATCCCATGGCTTGATCTTGGCTACTGCTCTTGACACGTCATCTCCTCCACGGATTCGATTTTGTTCCTCTCCCCATACTGTCCACAGTTTCTCTTTGGATTCTACCCTGAAGTTTAAGTTGATGTTCTGACAATTTGCAAGAGCCCCACTAGGGGCTTTGGAGAGATCAGGGCCACAGGAACCCCCTCTTTGCCTTCCACACTCCCTTTCCTGCTCATCCAGGGGGCCAGTGAGGGAAGCCCAAGACAAGAAGCTGCTGTGCAGAGACAGCAGCACTGACCCAGGGTGGAAGCTGGAGCTCTGGTACTGGGGACAGTTGTGGCACGTGGTCCCACAGGGAATCCCAGGTGGTTGTCTTCTTGCCAAATTCTGCTATTTTTGTTGTTGTTGTTGTTGGTTTCTTTCTGTCAGGGTTGTATGTAGTCCCTGTAGATGTTTACGACTGGGATTTCATGTTTTCCAGTTCCAAGCTCTACTCTCAGGTGAGACAATACAGTTAGGATTCATCAGCAAAGCAGAGCTGTATCCATGGGTTAATCATTCAAATACTTTCCTCTCCCTTTGCCAGAGAGCTGCTGCCTTCGAATCCCAGGACTTCCCTCCATAATCCTGCCCACTTCCATTGTCCTCTCCTGCATCCTTCTAGATCTTTCTGCACCGCCAGCACGATGACAAGGGATCTTCCCCCTTCCCCCTGCAACCCCTGGTTCAACAGGCCTCCAGGGTATGGCCCCATCTCAAACCGCTTTATCCCTTTGCCAAGTTGTTGCCCATACAACACAGGCTGTTAAATACTGCAACCATCACCCTCCTTTTCAGGAATAAGACCGACGTCTCAGCACATGCTAGGCAACTGCTACAGCAGTTGCTCCCATGTCACCACATTAAAAATTGCAATTCTAATAATTGTAAACACATTTATATGAAATAAGTGGAAAATATAGAAAGCCCATATAACCACACAATAATAAATAATTTCACAGCTGTGAAACAATTTCAGGGTATATTCCATTTTAATATAAAAAAGATAAAATATTGGAAATCTTATCTCACAGGTGTATTACCCAGGAAAAGTCAGAGATGAGCAACTAATCCTTTTATTGCTGGAAGGCTGACTTCTATAATCAGGACCATACATGCTGGTGGACAGTTTTGAATATGTCAACGAATTAATTTATAACTGATGAGTACTTTTAGGTGGCAACATCTATTTTATTTATATTTCTCCTTACTGTATGTTTTTGGGTGCCAATTCAGGCCCTTATTGAATAAATACTGTAACCTTGTCATTCATTTGATATGGAGAAACGACTTTTTGATTCCACGGTATTCTGGATTATAAAATGTTTGAATATTATGCTATCATTCCAGAAAATGGTTTAGCAATTTACTATAAATAATTTTTAAAAGGAGGGAGATCTGTCCAGATATGAAAAATTGTAGAAAAATGCTTCAGAATTAAAACAAAAAAAGAACAGGCGTCTAGTGTATAATAGTTTAGAATCTAGTGTATAATAATAAAGTAGTTGTGTACCTTAAAATAGATTGAAAAATTTTAAGATAATTTACCTCTATATTTTTTTAAAAACAATCATTTAAACATATATATCTGCCACAGTTTCATATGTAACCTCTAGGAGATTAAAGAATGACCAGAAAATAGGAAAAGACTGATAAGCATCTATTGACATTTGGTAATATATAGAAACCAAGAATAATCAGATTCCCTGCTATATCTGCCAAAAAAAAAAAATTCCTAAATATTGAGGCCCAACCTTTTTCTATTTTTTATCAAGGACAGAATTCGCCTTTAATTGAACTAGCTTTGATTTTTTTATTCTAGTGTTTCATCTTTCTAGAAAGTTGTATTTTAAATGTGCTCTAAAACACTTTTTTAGGACTTACATATGCAGATCAAAGAACAATAATTCATACATTGTACAAGTGAGGTGAGACCGCTACATTGGTGGCCCCAAATGAGCCATGGCTCCTGGTATTGTCACTTTTTTATAGCCGCCCCCCTTCACTCAGCTTGGGCTTGGTCATATGACTTGCTATAGTCAGCATTACTCAAGTCGATACCTGATAAATGCCTACATGTTGGGTTTCTCTTGGAACCTCGGTGCCTTGCTATAAGAAAGCCTGTGCAGTTTCTGCAAAAAGACAAGATGGAAGAGGAGGAAGAGGCTGTGGAGGAGACTGTGGTCCAGCAGCCAGCACCAGACATATGCATGAGGTTTTCTTGGATATTCTAAGCCCAGCAGAGCTCCTGGTTGAAAGGATCATAGGAATGAACCTGTAGCATATGATGTGGACCAGAAGAACTCCTCAGCTAAACCCTGCCCAAGCTCCTGACCCACAGAACTCTAAGCCATACATTTATAGTGCTCAAAGTCATTCCATTCTGAAGTGGTCTGTTATGCAGCAGTAGATAAGGGAGAGTAAGGATTTTTCAACTTTCTTTCTAGAAATAATTCCAAGGTACGTTCTTCACTGACACACACCTCTTCTATTTCTGTTGTCTATTTATTCACTATTGAGCCTGTATCTTTTTTTTTCTGACTCTACCTCTAACCAGTTGGACAGAAGGACTGAGATGGATAGTTGGTTTGTATAAAAAGTGTGATTGAGAATGGCTTTATTACACATTGACTTAACATGCCAAGTCCTTGCTGGATCTCAAAAGAACATCATTCTTGATGATGGTATATATCTTAAGTTAATGTCAGTCCACATGGAATCAAACTATAGGTGGGACAATCTGGTAGAAGAAACAAACAGATTCCCGGCACATACACCTTGTGTGGTCCATTCAAGCCATTTCTTCTCTCTGCTCCTTTCTATGGAATTATATCAAGACACCAAATGTTAGGCACTACAATGTAGAAAACTCTTTGGAGGGATTTGTTTTCTTAAGGATTTATTATGTGAAATATGAGGCTTACCAGAGTGAGCAAGCCATTGAGTGTGTTTGCATCCTTCTTCCTCCGGAACTATTAGTTAAAGAATGCTTTCGACGTAGAAGTAGTAGCAGAAGTGTAAGTAGAGAATGTACAAGTCTACTTCTGGGGGACAGCGATGCTATTTCCTTCAATGGTATGTATGGTTAGAACTACAGCAACTAACTAGTTCTAAAAAATAGTGGATACCCGGAGGAAAAGATGTAGCCTCATTAAGTAGAGCTGATGTTAGCATACTCGCTGTTACTTCCATTGTTTAAAGGATGCTCTCCATGTGCTTATTTAAGGCTTTATCTACCAGATGGTTGTGAGCAGAGGTTTACTTACAAAATGCCAACGAAAGAGAGTCTAGATCAGATGATACAAATATGTTACTTACCGAGAGGAGTATCTGGACAGCACTGTGGATGACCTCTAGGTACTGGAAATCAACAATGCAGCCTGTGACGGAGACGTACGTGTAGTCGTCCATCATGCCGTGGGCCGATGGAGGCAGCACTCTTCGGACACAGCCGGGCCCATGTTCCCGCCACCATGACCGGTGTACAGAAATGTTGAATGTCATCAGATCTGTATCCTGGGTGGGCAAAAGACAGAAGAGCAAAAGGAGACAATGCCATTATATCACATCTTTGATTTTCAACCTTAGGAAGAAATCAGGGATAACTGGGTGACGGGCATGAAGGAGGGCACATGAGCACTGGGTGTTGTATGCAACTGATGAATTATTGAACGTGACATCTGAAACTAATGATGTTCTGTATGCCAGCTAATTGAATTTAAATTAAAAAAAAGTAAAAAAAAAAAAGTTAAAAAAAAAAGAAGAGGAAGAATTCCAGATGAACAAAATTGTTTAAATTTCAAGTGAAAAATAACAAAAGACAGAACCACAAATGACTGTGTATGCCATATGCCCAAACTATTGGATTACAATTGTTTAATATAGAGATACAGTCCTTTGAAAAGTAACATTTTAAGGTTAGCCCACACAAAAATCCAGAGACAAGACCCATACATTCATTCATTTTAAAAATTATTTTGTTCAGTTTGAAACCTTTCTGCATTTTCTTGTTCTTCATCATCAGTATCACCATCGTGGGCTAACATTTAATGAGTGCTTTTTTGCATGCTAGACATTGTTCTAAGCATTTTTCATACTTGTATCTCCTTTAATATTCGTGCAGGTACTATTACCAACCCAGTTTATAATAAGCTGAATAACAGTCCTCCCAAAAGACATTCATATCCTACTCCCTGGAACCTGTGAATTTTCCCTTCTTTTGGATGATCTGAGTGGGCCCTAAATGTAATCACTTGTATCCTTGTAAGAGGGAGTCCGAGGGAGATCAGACACAAGGAAGAACAGGAGAAGGCAGTGTGCGCATGCAGGCAGAAGGAGGAGTAACATGGGCACAAGCCCAGGAAAGGTGGAAGAGATAAGGAAGGATTCTCTCCTAGAGCTCCAGAAGGAACACGGCCCTGTCAGCACCTTGAATTCAGACCCGCGAAACTGATTTCAGAATTCTGGCCTCCAGAACCGTGCGAGTAAGTTTCTGTTTGTAGTATCTTGTTATAGACCAGCCATGAGAAACTAAGACAGATTGGGCAATAGATTGCCCAATCTAATGAATAAATTAAATAAATTGCTTCTTTAATGAGAGACCCCCAGACCTGATCCTATGCAGTCTGTACTTCCAGCTATGAAGTCTGTGCTATCCCTTTACCTACTCTGTTCTCCCTCAAATCCCTATAATTCCTCAAACCCTAAAAAGAGAGCTGGGTGCTTCATCTTCCATTTTTTCCAGAAAATACCTCTGACAGCCAGAGTGAAAGAACAAAGAAGGCAATCTTTGACATTTACATATCAAAATAAGCTGTCTAAGCTTTTAGCAGAGACAACAGCCCAGGTGTTTAATCCTCAAAGGAGGCTTTTTAGTATTTTGGGGGAATGTCAGCCTTGAACAACTAAGAGCATACAGTTTTTGCCATAACAATAGATTAGAAAAAATACAGGAGGAGCCAGGATCAAATAACCTAAAATTACAGCTGGATGGTGGAGCCAGAAGGAGCAAGCATGAGGATGGGGAGCAACCCGCCTCCCCCAACACCCAGGACCAGGACACCGCACCTGCAGGGAAGCCCCAGGAGGGGGAGGGTGTCCGCTTTTGTTGATCTCCCAGCCACCACCACGAGGAAGCTCTGGAACTCACTAGTGCCGCGGGGACATGATGGTCTTTGCTCAGAAGCCCAGGGGCTGCCCCATGACTGCACAATACAAATGATGCTCATCCCCACCTCAGTGGGATAAGGACAGTCCCGACCTCAATGGCATAGGACGATTCTAAGGGCCAGAAATTGATTTTGGAACTAGTGTGAAATGGAAAGCTCTTAAACTTATATGTGGTGGGGGCTGGAAGCAAACAGTGTGAGACCTCCCGGAGCAAGGACTCCCTGTTATTCCCCGCTGTCTGTGAACGTGAATCATGAGGTAAGAAATATGTTCCGTTCATGCGAGTAGGAAAAGTTACTCTGCAGTTTTAGATTTCCCTCAATTTAAATGGAAACAAGGCAGGGGACCCAACACAGGTCCCCTGAACGCTGACCACAAAACCCAACATTCCTTGGTAGCGGAAACTCTATACCTCTTCTTTTTTTCCTTTAATTTATTTATTAGACGGAGGGACAGACAAGCAAGGGGAGTGAGAGAGGGAGAAGCAGGCTTCCCGCTGAGCAGGGAGCCCAGTGTGGGGCTGAATCCCAGGACGCTGGGATCATGACCTGAGCCGAAGGCAGATCCTTAAGGACTGAGCCACTAGGGCCCTTCAATACCTCCTGAGTAGCATATCTTGCAGGAATGAGGAAGCAGGGTGCTCACCGGAAGAGGGACTCCACTGTGAAGACCAAACCAACCAGTCTGTGCCAAGGCAGACCCCAGAGCTGACCTTTCACCTACTTTCCCCTCCTTCCCCCTTTATAATGTTATAAACATGCTAATTAGACACATGATACATGAAGAAGCATGACATTCAGGGGCGCAGGTGCCAAGAAATTCCCATCTCTCCATGCGTGAACATCAGTCCTTTCCTGCCTCAGCTCCTTTACAACGTTTGCGGGCCTTTGTTCTGAAATCCAGTCTGAAAGACCCTTTCCTTTCTGCTACCTCCCTTGTGCTGGGGCATAAGGCCCAATAAAAAGCCTTTTCTGGAACTTCTGCATGGCTTCAGTCAATCTCTATTGCTTGGAGAGCCCTAGGATCCTGGTGGGTTAAAAAAAAAACTACTATTGTAAGTATGCCTCCGATTAGATCGCTATTAAAACATTTTACATCTTTTTTTTTTTCTTTTTTGGGTTGTTGGTTTGTTACACCTATCATTCAGTTACCTTCACAGTTACAGCACTTTATTGATAATAAAACATTTTACATCTTTTTTTTCCCCCCTTGGTTCTCGGTTTGCTACATGTATCATTTGCAGTGCCCTCTGAAGGGAAAATATTATAGAAAAATAATTGCTTTAGCTAGTGAATTCGGTTTAATACAAGGCAATTTACCTGCAGCAAAACTGCACACTGACTGCTCCCTTTCCTGACCATCAGATTTAATCTCTTACAGTTAGTCCTGATCACAACCGAAAAACTATTATTTCCGTTTTAATAGAATTCATTAGGTTCAGGATGAACTGGCGTGATCTCAAAAGTCATAGCAATTTCTACTCTTTAAGTATTCTTAACCAGTGGCCTTTTCTATTGCTGGACTCTAAATTCCTTTCAATATGACTTGGACTAAAATTTATATTACACAAATAAAACAAAAGTGAATTTATGAACTCATGATACATATTTGTTACACTCATAAAATCTCTCTGTGTAGTTCTCACTTAATTTGTTGGCACTATAAATATTTATAAACTGTACTGTTTTTTGCAATGGCTGTATTAAAATTAGAATGAGAACATCAGTAGTATCAAAGTATACTGAAAGTTCAAACTTCTAACTTCGTTTGGTATAAAATTGTATTGCAAGTTTGTGTCTGATTTCAAGCCCCTTCAGTGGCTAGATTTCAAACATTTGAAAAAAACCCTTAACACAAGATTAGTCAATTTCCTATATGAGGCACATCAGAGGAAATGCAGCACAGAAAACTATAATAGTGTTCTTTATAAAGAAAAATAAATAAATACAGAAGATCACTTGGTTTGTGGAAGCTTTTTGTTACCACACCAAAACCTGTAGTTTTGAAATACATGGGTTAATGCTAAATGGCTGATCAACAAAGGAACCTTTAAAATAATTTTAAGTAGCTCAAATATCATTTCTCTTTCAGTTCTTGGAGTTAGAATATTATGTGATGATATAAACCCATTGTGGTTAAGAAAATTGGCCACTGGTACTTTGTCATTTTCTTTATAATTTAAAAGATATAAACAATGATATCTGTTTTTATGCAAGTGTAAGTGATTACCAAAGGACTGTTTTGGGGAACAAAGAAGAAAGAAGAAAGCAAGGAGGGGGAAGAAAAACATGAAATCAAAGCAGAAGGGCTTGCAAGGCATGAGGACAGCCTGGAGAGAGACAGCATGTCAAGCCAAACAGAAGGCAGAATCAGGGAAGGAGGTAAGGCCAGAAACTCAAAGCCTGGTAAAAAAGGACTAATGAATTTGATGACTGGTTGGGCGGGGGTGGGAGGGTAGTTTTCCATAAAGTGCAATACCGCAAGAGTATTAGGAGTGAAAAACTGGATTACAAGGAATAGAGGGGACTGAGAAGAGAGAATCTGGTGTATTTTTTCCTGAAGTGTGCAGGTAAAGGTAGTGAGAACATAGGACGGTAGCTTCAAGGGGGAGCAAGGAGAACGGGAGTCAATGCACGGAGAACCACTGGTTAGCTCTATCTGCTCACACTCACAAAGCTGTGACTTAGAAGAAAATGATTCCAGAATAGCTGCTTTCCCCTAATATCTAGTTAAGCAAAATTAAATGTTTAAAAGTTCTTTCCTTTCTCTAGTGTGAATTCCGAACTTTCCATTTTCTTCTTGAATTAAACAAGAAGGAATTTCTAGAATTCTTTGAAATGTTGTTCATGAACTGTGTAGGTGGACATACTTGCTTGCATCCCATTCACAAGAAGTGTACCACACTCAGCTCAATAGTCACTTCTTTTATAGTATACCGCTATATAATTTCTTACTAATCAAGGAGCTAGTCTTTGTCTTTTCTTCTATGTACTTTCAATCATCTGCTTTGCGGGGGGTATGTGTCTAATTCAACTTTAGCTAATCCTTTCTACTTCTAGAAATGGATTCTTGACTGCTAATATTCTTTTTTTCCCCCCCTGTTTCCTTAGTTGTGGCTCAAAGAGTCATCGAATCCACGTTTATGCAGTATTCTATTTTCTTTGTCTTTTTATTCTCTCTTATCCTGAGCCAGCCCCTCTGAAAGTGAGCACACATTTAATGAAATAGATCTTGCTCAATTTTAAAGAGTTAGCATGGGTTTATATTTATATAACAGAATTCATGTCAGTTGAAACTACTTTTGAAATACTTGTTCATCTTAGAATATGAATTAGACAAGTTAAAACAACTTTCTCACACTTTTAATTTTTTTTTTCACTAAACACTAAACATTTCAGAGGGTACTGTACATCCACAGAATAAACACAGTGCTTGGTAGCGAGGTATAAGTGTTTAGAGCACATCATACAAAGATTTGGAACCAGTTCAAACATATCAACAATTATGTTATTTTCTTTAGAGAAAGGTTTAAAAGGTATTCAAGCTTCCATTGGGAAGCATTCATCATTTGCTGCTGCTTTCTTAGAGAATCCTTGTGCAATCCATGAACAAGTCATAATCACTTAGGCTTATGCCACTGGTTCTGGAGATAAAGAGCAGTCTGCACCTATAAATGCAGAGAACAAAGTGGTGGTTGTCAGAGGGTGGGGGTGGAGGGGTGGGAAAAATGGGTGAAGGGAGATGGGAGGTACAGGCTTCCAGTTATGAAATGAATTAAGCCACAGGATTAAAAGACATAATATAAGAAATACAGTCAGTGATATTGTAATAGTATTGTATGGTGACAACTAGTAGCTACACGTGCGGTGAGCACAGCATAATGTATAAATTTGTCTAATCACTCTGTTGTGCACCTGAAATAAGGTAACAATGTAGCAACTACACTCAAATTTTAAAAGCTTAAAGAAAAAAGCAGTCTTCCAAGTAAGTGGCCATTGATCACTTTGCCTTCCTGTTTCCCATCTCTATAAGAAGGTATTGCTAGGATTTTTCAATTCTGTATCTTTGGTCACAGGCCAAAAGCTGAACAAAAAGTAATTAAGCCTTTTGTACTCATTCTGGGGCTTAATTCTCTGGATTGAACCATTACAGGAAGCAATGACATCTCCTCGATCCAGCCAACAGGTATTTCCGGAGTAGCTACAATGAGTTACGCATTAGGATGTAAGACTGAAGAAAGGCGATCTTATCCTGCCCTCATGGAACATACATGCTAGTGGAGAAGCGAGATAATAAAGTAAACAAATCAGTAGGCAAAAATAAGTATACATTTTAAAAACTGGTATGAAGGAGATGATGTGCTGGAGAGTGACTGGGGTGTGGAATGGAGTTACTTACTACCAGATGGCCAGAGACAGAAGGCATGAACAGACACTTTTCCAGTGAAGACATACAAATGGCTAACAGACTCATGGAAAAATGTTCATCATCGTTAGCCATCAGGGAAATTCAAATCAAAACCACACTGAGATACCACCTTACACCAGTTAGAATGGCCAAAATTAACAGCACAGGAAACAACAAATGTTGGAGAGGATGTGGAGAAAAGGGAACCCTTTTGCACTCTTGGTAGGAATGCAAGCTGGTGCAGCCACTTTGGAAAACAGTGTGGAGATGCCTCAAAAAATTAAAAATAGAGCTACCCTCTGACCCTGCAATTGCACTATTGGGTATTTACCCCAAAGATACAGATGCAGCAAAAAGAAGGGCCATCTGTACCCCAATGTTCATAACAGCAATGGCCACAGTTGCCAAACTGTGGAAAGAACCAAGATGCCCTTCAACAGACGAATGGATAAGGAGGATGTGGTCCATATACACTATGGAGTATTATACCTCCATCAGAAAGGATGAATATTCAACTTTTGTGTCAACATGGACAGGACTGGAGGAGATTATGCTGAGCGAAATAGGTCAAGCAGAGAAAGTCAATTATCATATGGTTTCACTTACTTATGAAGCATAAGGAATAACATGGAGGACATTAGGAGAAGGAAAAGAAAAGTGAAGGGGGGAAATTGGAGGGGGAGATGAATTATGAGAGACGATGGACTCTGAGAAACAGGGTTTTGGAGGGGATGGAAGTAGGGGGATGGGTGAGCCTGGTGGTGGCTATTAAGGAGGGCACATACTGCATGGAGCACTCAATATTATACATAAACAATGAATCCTGGAACACTATCAAAAACTAATGATGTATGGTGACTGACATAACACAATAAAAACAAAAACAAGACGGTCAGAGAAAGCTTCTTTGATAGTGGATATTTGGGCTCAGACATATTAGATGAGTCTTGCAAAGATCATGTGATGGCAAAATAGTTTCAGAACTCCAGGTGCTGACTGAAGGATCCTACAGCTAGAGGGAAGCTGAGCTGAGGATAAAAGTGGTATTGTAGTGTGTGTGTGTGTGTGTGTGTGTGTGTGTGTGACAGAGAGAGAAAGAGAGAGAGTGATCTCTGTCCACGGAAATGGCCTAGACACAGTGTCACTCCAGTAGCAACAAACACCTCTGGTTCACACTCCCCTGTAATAAGAACTAAGCTTGTCCTCTGGAGAAATGCTAAATCCAGTGTTGGTACACGGAAGGAACAAGGAGAGTGTGAAATGTATTTTGCGCTAAGAAACAAGACAGTTTTCCAAAAATTGATAAATCATGTTAAAAGGATGTAGGAACCAATATAATGAGTCTGTCTGGCTGAAGTAATGATTTGAGCACTAGAAAGAACCCAGACGGAGGCCCACCAAACACAACAAATCAATGAAAATCTATGACTCCATAATGATCAAAAAGGAAAGGCAGAAAAACTCATTGTTAATATTTAAAGTGGCTACTTAAACAAGACCTATTGTGCTTTCTGCTCACTTTTGCTGTTAACTGCTGTGAAAAAATGTTTTGTTAATTATAAAAAAAATCGTACTTGAGAAATGAGTAATTACAGAGAAAGAATTAAGCATTTATTTTGCCTTTTTCCAGTAGGAATTCTATATCAAGTTAGTCAAGTTGATGAAATAAAGCTTTACATTACTGATGTCTGTGAGGCAATAAATATAGGAGAAATAAAGTAATTTAAAGACTTTTTGCCAATTTTAATGAAAGTGATTCTTATAAGGATTAGCAAAGGGTTATTTTAAAAATTAAGTACATAGTTAATCCATGTAGTGCCTAAGAAGATAATACAGGTTTCTTTTTAGTGTCAAGCAACACTTAGAGAACAATAATAACAATAAATACATCACATTTCAGAACTTATGAAATGTACATAAAGTGATATTTAGGGAAAAATTTATAGCATTAAATGTTTATGATAGAAGAGAAGAGAGGTTGAAAATACATAAGCTAAGCATTCAGATTAATAGTTTTAAAAGAATAGCAAGTTAAAATGTTAGAAGAAAAGATGAACAAATATAGATTTAATTAACAAACATTTGTTATGTGCCTATGCTATTCTGGGATCTGGATTAATCCATGAATAAAATAGACAAAAATTCCTGCTCCATTGGAGCTAACTAACATTCATGTATGGGAAGACAGACCATAAATGTAACAAAAAATAAAGTACATTTCATGTTTGAAGATGACCGATATTTAAAAAGAGTAGAATAAGCACACAGAACTATCTAATAGTAGAAGGTAATTAAAAAGAAGTCAAAGATCCAATAGAAAGGAGCAACAAAGCACAAATTAGATTCTTTAAAAATCTGTAGTAAAATTAACAGCATCCTGGGAAGAGTGATCAGGCTTGGTATGACTCCCCCTTGTCCAGACGTGGCTTGGTGGCCACACACGAGCAGGATAACCACCAGTCTTTAACGGAATTATGTGGCAACACTGAGAAGGTTAACAAGGTAATGCCTCTCAATTCTGCAATTTACCTTCTTCCTTTAACGTAGCTCACGTATCTACCTCTCTATATGGGTGTTCTTAGCAGTGTTGTTTGCAACAGCTAAAAGTTGAGAACCACCTAGTCTGTCAGAAATTAATAAATTGGTATTCATGCAATCACAGGCTATGTGAAGTGGAAATAAATTAAGTAAGCTTATGTATATTAAAAATGATGGATCTCTTGAACATAATGTTGACAAAAAGAATCAAGTTGTGAACAGAATATTGTATGACCTGAGTAATATAAAGTTTAAAAAGTTGTACTAATACTAAATTTTTAGGAATGCACATATATAGAGTAACACTTGAAATAAATATGCAAATATAACAAATAAATGCAGAATATAGAGTGAAAAAGGGGATCAGGAAACAGTAAATAAGAAGGGTTTAGCTGTGTTGGGAAAGATGTGTCTTTATTTCATTGGTGATAACATGAGTATTTGTTGACTATTTCATTACTCTTTATTAAGTATTACATACTGCTTGCAGATAAAAATTTTAAAAATGTCCTTCCATTCCAAGTTGCCACTATCCTAGACTGGTCAGCCACTGTTTCTCCAGGACAACTGCAATGACTTTTTTTTTTAGATTTTATTTATTTGACGGAGAGAGATCACAAGTAGGCAGAGAGGCAGGCAGAGAGAGGGAGGAGGAAGCAGGCTCCCTGCTGAGAAGACAGCCTGATGCTGGGCTCAATCCCAGGACTCTGAGCTGAAGGCAGAGGCTTAACCCCCTAGGCACCTAGGCACCCCTGCAATGACTTTTAAATACAACTCCTGGCATCTCTTGTTTTCCTCAGATATGTTTTCTTTATTACAGCCAGAATGATATTTTTTTGAACCCAAACACATAGACGTCACTAATTGCTTTAAAACACCTCAAGGCTTTCCCATTGCCCAAAGATAAAAGATTAACTCAGTGGGACAGCTTGAGAGGTCCTACCTCCCCCGCCTCTTGTCACTTCTGCAGACTCTTGTCCTTCCCTTCACCATTGTGCTCCAGCCACGTTGACCTCCTTCCCATTCCCCAGCTGAACCGTTCTGTCTAAAATGTTGGTCTTCACACACCCTGTTCCTTTTTCATAGAATATCATTTTTCACTATCAACTTCCAGCTGCTTTCTTGTCCTTATAATCAGCCATTCCCCAACGTGGGTACCTGACCAACTCCCATTTATTTTTATGTTTTAGCGGCAACCTCACATCCTCTGGAAAGTCATCCCTGAGCCCTGAAAAGTCTGGGCGATAGAACTCTTCTTCTCTGTGCTCCCAAGTGCCCAGTTCTGCCACCTACTTTTATATCTTTGGGTAGCGAAGACTCATTCCTTTTTTTATAATCAGGTTTCTGACTCACCTACAAGATTATAAACCATCTATAATCAGCACTGTTTTCCCATGCCAAGCTTCCAATAATGGCTACACACACACACACACACACACACACACACACATACACACATGCATATATATCAAAAGAATGAACAAACTTAGTTACTAGGTTTTTGAGTCACAATTTCAGTTGAGAATAAAAACAAAACAAAACAAAACAAAAAACACCCAGAAAGCAACTACCCATCCATCGAAGTTCCTCTTATGTTGCTTGTGGGAGTGTGAATTTGTGCAGCCACTGTGGATAGTTTCGTATTCCCACTGAAACCATTGAGTGTTCCCCCTCCCTAGTATGTAGCCAGGAGAGATGAATGGATATACCCACCAGAGACCTGTAATAGTCTTTCTCATGTGTAATTAAAATAATTGAGACACTCTACAAAAGTAGGAGGAAAAGAACCATGGCCCAGGGCTCCTAGGTGGCTCTGTCAGTTAAGCATCTGTCTTCCGCTCAGGTCATGATCTCGGGGTCCTTGGATCGAGACTGGCATTGGGCTCCCTGCTAAGAAACTTAGCATCTTTTCATAGCCAAAGTCTGAAAGTGCCCCAAATGTCCATCAACAGTAGAACCGATAAATAAATGTGGTATGGTCATATGCTGGAAGCTACACAAGAAAAAAGAAGGAACATGGTTAAATCCCACGGACATGACGTTGACTGAAGGCTCGATAGGGTATATACCACACGATTCCATTTCTATGAGATCCTAAGAAAGGTGGGAAGAAACTGTAGTGATGGAGGTTGGAATAGTGAGCATGGGTACGTTGACAGGAAGGAGGGCTGTCTCTAAAGCTGGCGATTACGTGGTGTTCGAAAACCCTACAATTTCTTCAAAAGCGTCACCACCTTTTGTTTCCTATATAAGAACATTGAAGTTGCAGGGGTTTTCAAATTGATAGTTCCCTGTTTCATTCATTTTGGAGTTGACATCTTAGCAAATGCATTTCTTTCTTTTTTAAAGACGTATTTACTTGAAAGAGAGAGAGAGAAAGAGCGAGATTGTGCCCACAAAGTGGAGGGAGAGGCAGAGGGAAAGAATGTCAAGCAGACTCCCTGCTGAGCACAGAGCACAGTGTGGGGTTTGATCGCAAGACCCTGTGATCATGTCGTGAGCCAAAATCAAGAGGCGAACATCCAGGCACCCCCCAGATGCATTTCTGAAGAAAGGTAAGTGTGCAAAGGAATAGCAGTCTTTCTCATGTGTAATTAAAATAATTGAGACACTCTGCAAAAGTAGGAGGAAAAGAACCATGGCCCAGGGCTCCTGGGTGGCTCTGTCAGTTAAGCATCTGTCTTCCGCTTAGGTCATGATCTCGGGGTCCTTGGATCGAGACTGGCATTGGGCTCCCTGCTCAGAGGGGAATCTGCTTCTTTCTCTCCTTCTGCCCCTCCTCCCCCCTCCTCAGTTGTGCTCTCTGCTCTCTCTCGCTCTCTCTCTCTGGCTCTCTCCCTAAAATAAATAAAAATCTTAAAAAAAAAAAAAGCCAAAGACTTAATTTCCTTCCTGAAATTAGTCTGTGGGTGCCCTTTGATGCTATTAGAAGGAATCAAACAAAAACTTGCAGTTTCCTAATAATGACTGAAGAAATCATTAGTCCCATTAGAAGAGATTATGTAAATGAAGCCACTTTTTACCACAGGGCTACCCTGAATGGGAGTAGGGGAAATATGGTGAGAAGTTGACAAAAAATTCTGCAATTTGCAAGAGAACTTTCATTTTTCTTTTGAATGTCAAGCTCCCCTAACATTATTTGTATTTGATTTTTAGTTGTCTGTTTATTAGCTGTATATTCCTGTATATTGGTTTGTCTGCTTTCGATGTACATCAGGTCCATTGGGTAGAACCAGGGATGTCCCTGTAAAACAGCCCCCCAAAAGTTTCAGAGGACTTCAGCACTGAAAACATTTCAAACATTAATCATTTGTGAAGGTATAATGTACATTCACAGATACTGACATTTCTGGTATGTAATTGCTGCACCTGACTGCACACTAAGATTTGCTAACAGATGATTTTAAAAAATCAGTATACCTTGCATTTGTAATCCATGAATTTTAAACACCTGTAGTTTACTTAGTTAATTACTAAGCTCATTCAACACATCTGGCTTCTCTGTCTTTGTGTTAATCAATAATTATTTGATCACAATGTTATGCCTTTTATGCTAATCAGGATTTTGAGACCATAAAAATGTGCTACCTTTGTGCTTCATGTTGGCACTAATGTGTTTTATTTATAGTGTAGTGTATTCATAATTCATGCACTCGTAAGCGTGTATGTACACATTTTACTTCATTTGCGTAATAGAAAAATTTCTTTTCAATCTGTTTTTTCTTTCTTTGTCTCTCTCTTTCGTTCTTTTTTTCCGGCAAAGTTTACCACCTGAAAAGAATACTCATTCATTTTTCAACTGTGGTAGGAAAAGTTCCTCATTTGAGAAAAAAATAGATACTTGTTTTAATGTGATAGAATTCTTTTTGAAAAAAATAGAAGGAAAAGTCATATAGTCCTTTTAGTTGTTCCCTTTCCGAAAGGTATCTGGATAAAGAGAACAATATTGGTATTTCTGACCCATGAATGTGGCTGCTGGTGTGGTTTAAACCCCTTTACAAAAGAAGACAATTTTCCTTAATTGCTTCCTTTGCTGAAATAATCGTGAAGGCTGGAAAGAGGTCTGATTAATTGGCAAAGTTGGATGTGGTAAAAACCTCGCTGGCAGGTTCTTATCTATCACCATCAATCTCAAGTTGCTCAGTAACCATCTAGGATAGCTTGTAAGAGGCTGCCTCTCAGGATTTGGAAGTTTCGGAGACAGTGACTTAAATCAGACTCTGGGTGGATATTCACTGCCGCAGAGGGATGTTTGTTAACCCATTCTTATTGCTTGACTCCTCGTTAGGGTCTTCGGAGTTCTATACAGATTCTGGTGTGTCTATGTGTGTGGGGGAGTGTTAGGCACCATACTGTGGGGAGGGCCTGAACTGAGAACAAAAGCCCACCTCTGCCCACTTGCTGCTGTTTCGTTTTGAAATATTGTTTCCCTTCATGTCTCCCTAGTTCCTTTGATATGACTACACGTCGTACCAAGTGCGGACATGCCTCATGTCAACAACAGTTCTATGCCCTTCATCTAAATAAAATGAAGTCATCACCAGCCAGATATTCATTCCACAGGGTATAAAGTCCAGTGACCACAAAGACGTTACCTAAAGAATGGACACTGTTGCATCTTATCACTGTTTAATTCTTTTGGGAAGAATGCTACTTAAGATCATTTCTTAAATTTTTTTTTTTTTTTTTTAAACCCATGGCTGAGTCATGGAAGTCTCTATCCTGAGGCTCTAAGGAGCTCAGGGTGCTTCTAAAACATTAATTAATTCATATTAGAAAGTGAATTCTTACTAACAGTGATTAAGCCCAATAATTTTAATTACCCTAAATGAAGTAAAAAGCACTTTTAGCTCTCCTTAAAGTTGAATTTGAAGTTTTCCAAGGAAAATTTCATTGTTTTCAATTTGTTAATCAGCGTTTTTGTATACGTTTTCTATACGTTTTGTATACGTTTTAAACTGTTTATACTGTTAATCAGCGTTTTATATACGTTTTTTAATATACGTTTTTGTTTTTCTTTACAGATAGCCGCTACTTTTAAATAAAAACATCTAATTTCTCCGAAAGCATACTTAGCTCCCTTTTCTCTGTGTACCTAGATGAATATATGTACTATTTTCCAAAGTAGGAAACCTCCTGTCCTTCACAATTCTGCCTACTCCCACCAAACAATCCTCCTCCTATGAGCTGGGATTACTTCTGGAGGTTGGGTTGGGGGCGGCGGAGTCTTGCCAGCCGGCATCTTCAGGAATGCCGGTAGGTCCCGTTGTTCCATCCTTTGCAGCGACTGAAGGTGGAACAGTATGAGGCCACAAGTGCCCGTCTATGCTTGCCCTATTTTCTTTCTGTCTAAACACAAAGAGCTGTCAAACAGCATAGGTTTTCTCCTACAAACACAGTAATTTCAATATACTTAGGGAACATTAAAATTTAAAAATCTTATTAGGTCATGAGATTTTCTCTGAGAATGAATGCATACATTTTTTCTTGCTCAGCTCTTTAACAGAAAGTCTGTTTACAATCATTGTTCTCTACCCATCATATGGCAAAAAATTTCATACTTTCTTAATTAACACTTTATAATCTAAAATCTCTTGTCTATATTAATTGTATTATATTGCACCACAAAGTTATTTAGAACTATTTTAATTCAGAGTCCTTTATGCAGCCATTAGGTGACTCACACAGTCTGCTATATTTTTCCTGTAAGAACAATGCCTCGAGTATCTTGTCAGCCAATGGTAAGGCCTGATGGCATCTTCTTTGTTATTTAAGGATAAGGACTGTGTATCAGGAGCTCTATGTGCACAGAAAGGCCAAAGGTTTGGAGAAGTGAAGGCTGATTCAGTCAGTAATTGGAACCTGCCTGCACTATCCCTGAGGCTGGGGGAAAAACAAAAAACAAAAAACAATCATTGACCAAGGGTCCAACTCTTTATCAGAGTCTGGGAATAAGATATACGGTTTTGGGGCACCTGGTGGCTCAGTGGGTTAAGCGTCTGCCTCCGGCTCAGGTTATGATCCCGGGTCCCGGGATTGAGCCCCGCATCAGGCTCCCAGCTCAGCCAGGAGCCTGCTTCCTCCTCTCTCTCTGCCTGACTCTCTGCCTACTTGTGATCTCTGTCTGTCAAATAAATAAATAAAATCTTAAAAAAAAAAATACGGTTTTTTGAGGGAGTCTAGCCCTTTAAAAGTTAGTTTGGAGGCTTTCTAGAAACAGATCAAACAGATCTTTCTACTGTCATAGCCGTCATTCCTTTAAAAGTCTGTTTCCTTGGTGAAGGGCACTGTTTCTAAGGCCCGTGTTTGGGGGAGGAAGGAGAATCCGCACTGTTGGAAGCAGCATTTGCACCGTGGACCCGGTCAGGGATACTGGTATAGCACAGTTCTCCTGGCATTCTCATCAGCCTCGGCCATAAGAAAAAGAAAACAAAATCTCTGTTTGGGTAGCAGGCAATCAGCTATTTTTTTTTTTTAAACCTTTAATCAGAGAATTGAAATACAAAGGACGACTTGCATTCTCTCTCTATCCCTCCGGAGTTTAATTTTCATTGATATGGTTGACGTTCTCTAATTTCAGGCCATGTGCTGAGTAGCCTGTAACACTTCAGGCAAGTTATATAGAACTTTAATTTCAACTTAAAAGCCCAGGTAGTTCCCGTTTGTTTTAAAATCGAGGCGGACTTCAGCAAAGAATTATGCTAGCTGCTCCATCTGCCTCTGTTTGGGGAATGTTTACACTTAAATTTCTGGCTTCCAGATGTGACTTTGTTAAGGTATCTATCATCCCAGTGCAGAACGGCCCCTGAAGAAGGGCACTGGAATTGGGGAGCAAGTGTGACTTAAGGGCTGAAAGGACAAAAATCTTCCCAACAATTCTCTCTCCATGAAGCCACGTCATAGCAGAGAGCAGTCCGAGCTATCGGGCGGCCCTCGGTAAAGATCCACGAAGGGAAAGGGCAGATGCAGAGGCATCTTAGGTAAGGATGGACCGATATCACATAACTGAGAGGAAGTGCAGTCAAATAAGTTTGCTGAAAAGATAGCAGCCATCTTTTCTTTTCTTTTCTTTCTTTCTCTTTTTTTAAAAAATTATTTATTTAAGACAGAAGGGTGGGAGGCGCAGAGGGAGAGAAAGAGAATCCTGAAGAAGACTTTACCCCTTAGAGCCTGATGCAGGGCTTGCTCTCATGACCCTGAAGTCATGACCTGAGCTGAAATCAAGAGCCGGATGCTTAACCAAGTGAACCACCCCAGGCACCCCATGGTGGGCATGGTAACACGGGAAAGAACAACTTCTTTCCTCTTCTCCATTTTATCCAGAATCTAAACAGTAGCTTCTCTTCTAGCCAATCACCAGATGGGACCGATTTGCTATTGGAAGCCACGTATGTTGATGGTGTTGGCAATGTTGGCTTTGGTGAACAGTGTGTGGAAAAACAACTAGAACGAAAAGGGGAGAGGGAAGAAATGCCGTTATTGTCAGAAAAAGACCAACTGGTTGGGCCCAGGAGAAAAGAGAATTTTATGGGGATCTTCCATAAATCTGGAATCAACAGGTCAGAGCCAGGCATTAGATAAAATTAGTGAAAGACAGAATTTAAATTACAAGATAATAAACAATTCCATTGAGAATCCGTGTAGCTATTTAATGATTCATAGTATTCTTTGGTTATTTGTTTTACTCATGGCCACGAATACTACTCTCAAATTCAGATAGCTTATAATAGAATACACTACAATGCATATTTATTTATTAACATTTAGAAATAACGACGTTCCTGTCATTTAATGTGAATGTATAAAAGTATTAGAGCCATCATCTCATCATAAAATACCAGGAAGTGTTATTGAAAACATTCTGGGCCATTTATATAATGATTCTCAGTATTGAATAAAGAAGGTTCTACTTTGAGGATATATAAATTACAGTTTCTTAGTTTGATAAATACTTAATTTGGTCATAACTACACATAACATGAAGGCTTTGGCTTAGTGTTTGTGTGTGAATTATAGTAAGTCTTTGCTGGGTCAGTTGTGGCATTTAATAAAAATGTACGCAGGGGATGAAAGATGTCGACAATGCACAGCATTACTTCTTGGTGAGGGTCAAAACTTATCTGTCAGCAAAGCATAAGATAAATGGATTATCTGTGAATATTTTGCTAAGATGAGAACAAAGTCAGATGCTCAGAGTAAAAAACGAAAGAACAAACAAACAAGATCGCAGCTGACTAGGACATTGATTGATTCCTAAGACTAGCTCATCCCAGAACTCTACAAGGTTTCTTGCTGTAGACTAGAGTCTCAACGGCTTATTCCAAAGAAAATCTACCATGGCTCCTAATCAACACGGAGTTGCTGGTGAACAGAATCAGAGAACATTTCTGTAGGCTAGTTGCTTCTGATAGTTCTCTGATTTTTAATGAAGTGATGGCAGATGCTCCCTGGCTTTCTTCTTCACCCCTGCTCCCAGCTCCCCACCCTTCTACACACGCCTCTTCCCTCACAAGTAGGAAAAGCAGAACGGCATGGAGAAGACTCTAGGGAGCTCAAGTTAAACAGGAGAGAAGGAGGAAAGAGAAATTCCAAATAGGTCTTCTGTAATCTGTTTCCATAGCATACACAGGTTAACCACAGCATTGCAGAAATTCTGAGGACAATTCACTTGAAAAGCAAACATACTGTTGTGGTCTTTCTGGTCTTCTGAGATTGGGAGTAGCACAGCAGTGACTACCCAAAGATGTTTTCTATTGTTTTTGTCCAGTTTTGGACATAGCCAGTCTACAGCCAAGAGTACACTTACTCTTTTCTGCTAGAGTGAGTCTGGCTTTGTAATGAGAGTACCCTATGAACTCAGCATCCTAGCTGCACTAAGAAGCAGGTCCCTTGTCAGTGGAAAAACTGCCCCAACTGGCATATCTACGTGCCTCCATCTTGCCCTTTGGTCCCCTGCACACTGTAGTCTGTTTATCTTTTTATGCTTGTCTTTCCCACTGATTTTATGTTTCTCAATAACTGGCATGGATTCACTTTTATACACAGTACCTAACACAGGGCCAAACATACAGTGGGTATATAATAAATGTTCATTGATGAATTATTGGTTCTTAAAATAAAAAAGAGACATGCTTTAAAATCAAGTGGTCAATTTCTTATGTATTAAAGAGTTAAACATAAAATATAAACTATAAAGGCCTTAGAGAAAACAAACATTAATATTTATTTTAGGGTGAGGAATGACTATACAAACAAAAATAGCAAAGAAAGAAAATGATGAAGCAGAGATAGGAAAAATTTGCCTTCGATGCCAGCTCATGAGAAGAATTGGGCCCGGAATTGAGAGCTGACTTCCACCTGTGTTTTGCTAAGCTTCTTTGAAAAATGGTTTTGCCACAATTGAGTCTTTTCAACCGCATTGTTTAAAAGGAACAATATTCCTGTAAACAATACTATGTTTACACAGATAAATTGGCTTAATGCATTAAGGAAAAGTGCTACATGAATTAAACAAGATGCATTAAAACATCTTTTAAAAACTTACCAACAAATAATTGGTTTGACTGTATTTTTTCAGAGTTTAGTCCATTAACCTGGGGTCCCTTAGGTGTGGCCCCAGGATTAAAGTACTAGGGAATTACTTAATTAGAAGATATGTACAGTTTTACAGGTCCACAAGGATGTAACAAGAAATGATCTATTTACCATGGCCATTTTTGCTCAGACTGTTTTACAAGTGGTGCGCGATACTAACCAAGAAAATCCACAATTATATGTTAAGGATCCTAAGCAATAATTGAGAAAAAGTCATGCTCTGAATAAGTTATAAACTTCGTTATTATACCTTTAGTTTTTTGCCACCTGATTCACCATCACAACGATTTTGGGGGGTAAATTATTGTTTGTCTAGTAAAATCAAAAGTTCTGAACTTTTATTTACAAAGCCTATTTCCATATTCATACAGAAACACGTTTATGAGAACATTACAAAACAAAATATTTAATAAGGCTTTTAATCTGTGAATATAAATATTGGACATTTTCAAAGTTTACTTGACTAATTTAGAATTCAAAATTAACACTTGATCAAATCAGCTAGATAACAATTATCATTATTTGGTATCATAAAGATACAACTTTAATTACAATAAAGCATTTAACATACAATAAAGCACACAACTTTTCTTAAAGACTTGTATTTGATATCAATCCTATTAGGCAGAAATCACTAATTGATTAAGCAAAGAGTAAACTGTAGGCATGCCAAAAATAATCACTTCTCAAGTTTGAGAAGTTAATGTGTTAAAGGGAATATTCCAGTGTTTCCAGGAAAATTACTCAGTGAGGTAGGTTAAAAATATAATAAAGTACTTTAGATAGGAACTGAATATTCTTTCTATAGATAAGTTAGACTACCTCGCAATGGTCATAATCCTATAACCTACTGAATTGTGGTCTCTTCACCTTTCATATTCTGGGTGTGGAATTATTTTTAGTCAAAGTCAAACCACCATTTGTAGTAAAATTCAGTACTACCTCCTGAAATGTTCTTTTGCTCCACCAATTTCTCAAGTAGAATTGAAGCTCTGGTCATTTAAATGTGGCCATAGTCTCCTTACTAATTTTGGGTATCAGATACACCATCAGCACAGGTTAATTTCTAGGTAAGTTTGGATGGGCTTCTAGAAATGATTCCTAATAGTTCCTATTCTCTGGGTTTTGTTTTTTGTTTTTTGTTTTCTTCCCAGAGAATTCCAGTCTCCAGGCCAAAAGGAGCAGCTCCGCATGTGTCTATCAGTGTTCTGATGCTAGGTCTTTAGGATGATATTAATCTCTATGCCACAGATTCATGTATTTTTTAATCTGCTTCAAGAACGAAAAGGATATAATGGCCCATTAGGAAACATTAAATCGTGATCATTTTGTTAATGTCCTCACTAATACGTGTTCTATAAAGTTGCTCACTTTTATAACTAAGATTCTAGAGTCATGGGTTAATGAGCCACAAAGCTTCTAATGTTGTACATCTGCCATTAATCCATTATCAGAAAAGGACTGATCTAGCGCCCTAGCAGATGGATCAGAAGTCCTGTAGGGGTAAATTAACCCCCATCCTTTACCACTGTGTCTGACAGATTTACGGAGCATTTTCACATCCTATCATTTGGTTCTTAAAACCGTTCTCTGAAGTCAGGAGGTTAGTGCATTATTCCTCTCATTTCTTTGAGGAACCTGGCAGGGAAGCTCGGCCTCCTGAGTGCCTTTGACCAAGAGAGGACTGTGGGAGGAGTCCCTTACTCGTAAGGTCACTGGCTGGCTGCCTGCAGCTTCCGGAGGGTCACAGCAAGGGAGGACGAGGACGTTGGAGGCCAGTCGACCCTCAGTGACCTACTCCTGATTGTTGAATTAGGAGTCAGTGTTCCAACCAAACAGCAGTCACACGACAGAGGAGAAAGGCATACTCAGGTGCTGACCTACTCCTTGTTCATTCTCTTACACCTTAGGTCAAGTCGTTCAGTGCACCAAGGCTAACAGCTTCCGTATCATATTCACAGGAGATAAGAAAGGTCGCTGAGAGCTCTTCCCTCGTACCTGTCACTGCAGGGCTCCGTGCCTCGGGGTTTTTGACTCTACCCTCCACTCTGAGGTGCCCTGGCTGTTGAGCGAAGGGTGAATATTTTACCATTTCTGGTGACTCTTTCAGGAAAGGGTTTGAAACCCAACTTCCACTGGCAAGATGTGGGAGAAAATCAGGAGGACTGAGAATTTTCTGCATATGTAAGAGAGCACACCATTTCTTTCTCTGGACATTGTCATAAAGCATAACAACAATAACAAGAACAAAACCCAGCAACGGCAATAACAGCGAACAACACATAGGTAGCGCTTAACAAGGTGCCAGCCTCGGTTCTCAGCACTTTACATATTGTAACCGCCTTAATCCTTGGAGTAGACACTGTCACGCTGCTGACCTTGTAGATGAGCAAACAGGCACAGGGTTATGAAGCCTGGACGGCTTCCAGTCTTCAACCAACACTGCAACCTTGTCATTCTCAGATACATTTGAATATACTTGTGTATATTTTAGATGAGCAAATAACTTGCTTTAATTGATAACCATTAAGGGGCAGACCTGGGATTTTGGAAGGTGGACTGACGTGGCAATACCAAGATATGGTAATAACCTGAGTGCTTGATGATGTCACTGAGTCAACCAGCTTTGAAGCGTCTTCTACTTCTAGGTGCCGGCGTGTGAGATGCTAGATGTGCCTTTCACGTCTCTAGCGCTTGAGTCAGAGTTTCTGTCACTTCTGGCATAAACTTTCCCGAGTGATCCAAGAGTCCTACCTTAGCATCAATTACAGATGCCGTTACTTGTGTCTGAGTTTTGACCTTGGGATTTGGGGTCAGTTATTTTTTTTTCCTCTGAGGGAAAGCATCCTTTCCTTTTTTCATTTGTAAATAGGAAATGATAGGGATGCCTGGGTGGCTGGGTCAGTTAAGTGTCTGCCTTTGGCTCAAGCCATGATCCCGGGATCCTGGGATCCAGTCTGGTGTAGGGCTTCCTGCTCAGAGGGGAGTCTGCTTCTCCCTCTGGCCCTCACCCCACTTTGGTGCTCCCTCTCATTCTCTCTCTCAAATAAATAAAATCTTTTAAAAAGGGGGGGAAATAATAACAGCATTATTTCATCTGTGTGGTAAGGCTCAAGAGATATAATATACATAAAGCACTTTTAACAGTGCCCCAAACTGGAGTTTGTATTCACTAACATGTAGTGAATATTAGTGATTTTAAATGTTATTGTATTATTATTATTTTATTACATTTTGTTATTAAGCCTTGACATTTTTCTAATCTATAAAACACGAATAACAATAAATTTATAGGGCTGTTAGGAGATACAATGAAAAATTCATATACAGTGTTCAGCAGAATATCTGACATCTGGAAGATGTCCAACAGATTTTCGGAATTTTTCTCTCCAACTAATTTTTTAATTTTAATCAACATAGTGTACATATGATGTAAAAGATAAAACATTAAATGCTAATGTCTTATAATGGAAAAAAATCATCCTTTATATTTTAGGAGTTAAATCTATCAAAACATGTTATTTTTCCTAACAAAATCATGTACATTAAAAAATAATACTGTCATCTTTTGTGTAAAGATTTACTCCTTCAATAAACCAGTCTGAATATACAAACTTCAGACTTTTTATTTTATAAATGAAAACCAATTACAGCCTGTGCAAGCTGTTACATAAGAAATGCCATGCTATTATATAAGCAATTGGTCTCTTTCTAAAAATGAAAAATGGAGACATGTCTGGAAAATTATATTGCTTGCTGATCCATAAAGTTGTATAGATCAAATAACCAAGTACAGAAATTAAATATCTAACACTGTATCCCTAAGGAAATATTATACTATCTGGATAAACTGAAACCTCAATCTATCAAAATCTAGTGGCTTAATTCGGGTTGCAAGACATATTAATAATAGCAACCTGATTCTAAAAAGATTCCAAATACATTACAATTAACTTTCTAGCCCTCTCAGAAACTGATGAACCTTTACACAGAGGTAATAAACTAAAACTCCATTTGCATTATTAAATTTAGTAGCAGAATGAGGAATTCTATATATCAAAGTCATATTTAGTGACACATACAAATCATAGAACTGTTCACTTCAATCTGTTCTTGATTTGGGAGCTAACAAATCTTAACCTATAAAATTCATTTGGGGGACACTCCTAGTAATTGAATGATATCCAATTTATAATAGACACGCTGTGTAACAAAATGCAAACATTAATCTCAGTGATTATTAGTGACATTGTGCTTTCTCAATAAATATTTGTTGAACAGATAAGAACACAGGAGTAGATAAAGTGCCCATTTACAATGTTGTTAACTTTTTCCAACACAGATTTTTAAAAAACTTATGAGCTATCTATATGTTGCATTACTATAGGGGAACACAGATACTTAGTTTTATTAATTTGTCAAATATATCAATCTCTAGTATGTGAAAGTGCTGTAGTATTATGTTTTGGATATGTTCGAAGTATACAAATACCAGTTTAGTGTCTACTGTTTGTAAGACATTGGTACATGCAAGAGAAAATGAAAATAAAAGTGAAACTATCTTCGTCTCTTTTTAAGATAGGGGACTAAAATCACACCTACAAAAACAATAGTAAAAGGGTGCCTGGGTGGCTCAGTCGGTTAAGTGGCTAACTTCAGTTCAGGTCATGATCTCAGTGTCCTGGGATCGAATCCTGTGTTGGGCTCCACACTCAGCAGGGAGTCTGCTTGAGGATTCTCTTTCCTCTTCCCCTTCACGACCTCAAATATTTAAAATAAAATCTTGAAAAAAATAGTAAGGAGCTATATTTTAAAGACACACTCCACAAGGATGGGGAAACATGAGAGGAGGCAAGAGCGCACAGTTTTGAAAGGTGGAAGGAAGTCAGTGGATGAGTGGGAACCCAAAGCTGTAGGAAAGATAGGGACAGACTCAATTTACACTCGCAGAACCATAACAAGCACCCATTATTCCAGGAAAGGCGGCCAACGGGGATGATTCTGAAGTCAGGCAAGCTGGGCGCCAATCTGTCTGAGAACTAGTTAGACCTCTTATGTCTTCTGTTCCCCACTGCTATGTGTCCTCCTTCCCCCAAAGTTGGGAGATGTATTCCCTAGAGAGGGAACATGGGGCAAGCAAATGCTACACACAGTTGAGGGCATTTGCACCACGTCATGCCATGTGGACCATGTGAGATTAAGGACCAGAGGCCTACAAAATGAATGCAAAGACCCCTGGCCCCTGTCCTGATTGGCTATCAAGATTCTGGCTCCCAGCTCCCTCCCCTCTAGATACAAACTGGAAAATTTCTCCCTGACGAATTTATCTATTCCAAAGCAGAACTACAAAAACACCGATACCTGGAATCCCCCAACCAATAGCCCACACAGGTCAATTTACAGAGTGGCTCAGAATTGAGGACCCCCATGATAGGTTTCGTGTGGCCAGTTAGGCATTAAAGCCCTCCTTCAATCATGCCCAGAAAGCCAAGGATAAGAAAAACCTGAAGAAAAACTTTCAAAGATAAAGACTCAAACTAACAAACGGGGTGGGGGTGAGGGATGGGGGAACCAACCTGAGAAAATTTTTAAAAATGTTGAAGAAACAGATTATGTGGTAGAAAAAAAATACTTAAAACAAACAAACAAAAAAAACCCAAACAAACTATTAGGAACATGTACAAGCCAAAATTAAGATGCTGTTAAGGCAGAACATGCAAATTTAAGAAGAGTATTTGAAGCAAGAAACATAACAGTGCCATGAAAATTCGATGGAAGGACTAGAAGATAACATTTTAAGGATTCTCCCTCAAAGTAGTGTGAAAGGATGAAGAGATGGAAAATAGAGAAAATCAAGAAAGTTGGCAGACGAGCCCAGAATAGCCAACGTCTGAGTGACGCAAACGCCCATGAGAAATTAGGACACAGAACATGGGGGGGGGGGGGAGAAAATTATCAACAAATGATTTGAGAATATTTCCATAAAATGTAGGTCATTTCCAGAAAGAGAGGATCTGCTAAGTGTTCAGCATGAGATGCCTCATTTGTGAAGAGCTTCTCCTTTCCCAGAATTCAACCATGACTAGTTCTGGTGAAGCCGTAAAGGGCTTTCAGAATCCCACAAGCCAGACCATGATTTAAATCTCTCAGTGCCCTGAATTACAAAACACTAAATGCTGGAACCCTGAATTATTAAAAAATAATAAAGCACTATAAGAAAAATCCCTGGACGGTATCATATGTTAAATAAGCAAGTTAAAAATAAATGGGGGGAGGCATTTCTCCATAATATCATATTTACACAACTTTTTAGCACATTCATTATCCATGTAAAACTGTGATGTAACTTCTGGACTATTAACTTCCATAAAAAAGGTATTTCATTGCTCCGTATTGTGCCAATTGGTGTCAATGAAAAATGGATGATTCTTAACAGTCTTTCATTCCAGCTGACCAGATCATTGTTCTCAGCAACAAATAATCCCTATGTTCTCTAGAACTTTCAGACCTTTTCAGTTTGAGTTCAAAATGAAACTTTTCCTAAACAAAGCACTAAATCAAGAGTAGCAAGGATAATCACTGTACAACTTCTTAGATTTCTTCTACTCAACATCGATTCACTCAACAACTACTTACTTCATCCCTACGTTTGCAAGTTATGCTCTAGGAGCTAACACGATACAGAAATCAATGACAATTCTTGGTCAAGACGGTGGTTTGAACCCATATATATTCTTTAGTTCCCTCTTCAAACTTCATTAAAATTTCAGTAATTGTTTTAAGAAAAGTGGATAGGCATACAAGGATGAAGTTAGGCTCTACCTTCCAGGTATCCTAGAGGACTCTTCTGGGATAGCTGATCAGCTGGAGAGTCAGATGAAATCTATTGTGCTAAATGAAGGAGACAGCCAAGAAGACTCACAGCATGTGTTGAAAGTTTTGAAGCACTCCCTCTGCCAACTTTTAAAAATAAGGATTATTAGACAGTTGAATAAAGCCCCTAAGATAGGGGAGAGAGACTATAGTAAACAAGGGGAAAATGAAGTAGTTGGAAGAAACAAACACCCTAACGGCAAAGACGGCTCTCTTTCTCCAGAAAAGACTATCATTTATATCCACAGAAAGCAGAGAGGAAATAGTAAAACTATGAAATAAAATTAAGATTTTGTAGGAAAGGTAGAATTTTGGGGGAAATGATCTTTTGGGTACTTAAGAAACTATGGTGTAAAAAAATAAAAAATAAAAAATACAATAAAATACTACGGTGTAAACAAAAAGTTCATTTAGAAATGCTCAAAAATAAAGTCAAAGAAGTTCTTCAGAAACTGGGAAGTTTAAATTAAAAGTATCTGTACTTTACCACATGTCTCTTCTCTGAATACCGTTTTTAGAGTCATAATAAAATAAACATTGAATAATAGAAACAATAAAATAAGATAAAACAAGATGTAACAAAATTTACTTTGTGAATTTATTAAGAGTAGATGTGGAAACCTGTATTTAATTAGTGACTATCTTGTTGAAATGGTCTGTGGATCTTAAAAATCCAAATTAGAGAATGATATTGTTAAAACAAAAGTGGGAATTTGCTTCAGAGCATAACATGTGCACAAGATGACCAAAATGGTGGATATTGGGAAATTAAGCAACTGTAGGACTTAGTTAACTGTGGTTTTAGGTAATATATTTTTAATAAATTAAAGTAATGAATGAACGTACCACTTGCAAGGTAGAAGCAATTAAATTTAGTAGCTCTGTCATGGAACAATACCCCTGTCCCCCAAGCTCCCAAAATAATGAGCTCCTTTGGAATATATTATCCTAATGGTACTCATTCTCATGATGTTACAGAATGAAAGGAATGAAATATTGGTGCAAATGGAGGCAATCAATGCTGACAATTTGATTCAGTGCAGCGTAATTCCCTGTGGTTTTATTTTTAATTCTTCTGTTATTATGTGGCTTTATTGAAGTTTACATTGATATGTTGTGGTGTCTTAATAGCTGTTAAACTTGACTCAGAAATAAAAAAATGAAACAATCAGCCCAAATTTCCCAGAACAAAATTCCGGACACAAAACTTTAAATATTGTTAAGTGGGTTCTACAATGACAGAACTATTTACAAGACAAATAGAAAATCAAACCATCTAAAATTTTTAAAAATGGATCTGTGAGTAATGACAGAACATGGGTGACCAGGTACAAGAGCCTTTAAAATAAAGTGCTGGTCCCTAACCTCTAAACTGCAAAATGTAAACCGTCTAGAAAACTCTAAAAACTGTGTTTAGCTCAGTCATCAGTGTTCATCCTTGATATTACAAATAAAATAATTATCATTTTGATCAGAAAATGATTTTGCCACAGGGATTTTGTCTTTGTATCCATACTATCTCCCTAAGAATCTAGCTTTCAAGGTCACAATAACCAAACATTTGCTTCTAAAATGTCTCCAATTTCCAATTTAAAATATTTTCCTAACGCATTTGACACCCACCCTTTTATAAACATTGTAGCTGTATGCTCTCCTGTCTTAAACTGCATGATTTCTGAGTGGAATGATGCTAATAATATTGGTTTAGAAACTGTAATTTTATGGCAAATATAACAGACAGCTGATACATTCAAATTCGAAAATGAGCATACACCGCCACGGCAGAACTGAAAACTGCATAATTTTATTTGATATTCTACATTGACTCAAGCTCTACCCTTCTTTGGCCTTCAAGTGCAAAGACTTGTGTGGATTATGCAGAGGAACAAGTTATGGCCATTGACCTGAAGATGTTTGTAATCTAGACATGAAGACAAGCAGGCAGAGAATTAAATCCTCCAAGAAGAACAGAAAAAGCTCCGTAGGTCAAGTAGGCGTTAAGTGGCAGCTGTCAGCCCATTGGGCGCATGAGTGGAATTTGAAGGAAAACATGCACCTGTGGACGGAGGCAGCTCTGGGCCTCCCGTGCACGTGGGGGCACGCAGAGACTGCTGCATTCACCGCTAGGTAAGCCAGTGCTTTGGAACAGCAACAGAAACATCAATTCCAAATGGACACACATGGAGAGACTTCCAGGAAGAGGCGGCATTTGGATTTGGAAAGATGAGCCCCATCTCAATTAGCAGAGAAGCCTAGAAAGCACAGTCTGTTTCTCACTCTGGCCCGTCTCCAAATGATGCCAACAGGGTACCAGAGACTCATTTTGAAGAAAGCTAATTTGAATAGCTGAGATGATTATACCCTTCACATGAGTTTCCCACTTAGGACCCTGCTGCATATTCCCCTGCAAGTGTAGTGGCCCTGGTTTGCTCAATGCTCAAAACAGGATTGGATTTTTATTTCGACGTAGTCCGAGCATAGGAGTGTTAGTAAATCACGGATCTGATCTGAGGGGAGTCTCACTTGATTCGCATTTAGCTGGCTGCCAAATTTTTCAGCTGTCTGTCCGTTTGAGGGACCCCCTGTGTTTCCACAACCTATAAAACATGTAATGACTAAATTTGAGGTTTTTCTAATTGAGAGTTAGAAAGCATGACTAAAGGATATGTAGCGGCAGTAAACTGTTGGATACAGGCTGTGCGTTTTTGGCAAATGGTTAGTTATGTGTAGTAAAGAGGTGAACATCATACAATGCATCCAACATAGACGCCATTGGTCTGATGCCATGTTTTGAAATGCCCAGATGGCCAAATCCTAACATCTATTGCATTAGAGCAGGATTATGAATCAAAATGAGAGAGAAGATTCTGGGGCCAAAAAGTGGTTATAGCACAGTGATAAAAAGCTTACAACCTAAGAAACACACAGGGATTAATAAAAGGTAAATCTGGCTGGATTTAATGCTGACCTTCAACAAAATAATTTACTTTTTAGCAACCACAGATGGGTTTATAGGAGAAAAGACTAGCTATGTATAATTTTACAGCAAAGATAAAGGATCAAAATGCAAACATAATATTTAGAAATAATTTGTTTCTGGCCAAGAGCACCGTGGAGTAGTTAGGGTCCATAAAGTAAACAGATGGAAGACAATTGTATAAAAATATAATATTTTTCAGTTTGGAAAATATGGTCGGATGATGATTTATTTTATTTTGCCTGGAACAGAAAGTCTAGCGTCTTCAAACTATGTCTGTGGCAGACTCGATCAATACCACAGAAAACAACGAAACAGTTAATTGATTATTCTTAAAAAAAGGTGCTAAGATAAAACTCTTTAAAAAAAAAAAACTGGGTAGACACAACATGTAATTCAGATCCTGGATTGGAGCTTCTTTTCTTTTCTTCCTTCTTTCTTTCCTTCCCTTCCTTCTTTCCTTTCTTCCTTTTTGAGAAGCGAAAGAGAATCCCAACAGGCTTCACACCCAGTATGGAGCCCAAGTGGGGCTCCATCCTACAATACTGACATCATGACCTGAGCTGAAATTAAGAGTCAGATGCTTAACTGACTGAGCTACCCAGGTGCCCCTGTGCTGGAGCTTTTTCACACAGACCTGTTATTTTTGCATCTCCCTTTTCTTCACCAAAGGTGATGATTAATACGCAATTCAAGGTTTAAATAATACATGTCTACCAAATTGACCATTCTGATTGAATTAGGGGATGAATGGCAAAAGAGATTATATTTCTGGGAGTCTGCACAGTATTTCATAGTTCATAAAACACTTCCACATTTGAGTGAAATTATCCTGAGGCAGTTCTGGAAAATACTGTTTCTCCATTTTTTAGCTAAGGAAACTACGATGCAGAGTTGTAACAACCAGCCCCAAAGCACCGCAGACCTGGGATCAGCTTGGTCTTTGGCTTCCTTTTACCCTGTGTGGTTTCTCTGAATTATCAAGCAAATTCCAACCAAAAAAACTGCCCCGGGAGATTTCTTCCCCTCTCTCCCTCAACAAGCACTCCCACCAGCTGACTGCATTAGCACAGAGGAGAAGCAGCCTAAACTATTTAGTGTTCTGAATTTCAAAGTCACCACGAAGCAATTAAATAACCAAGTTAAAAAATATATATATTCTCTAAAAATTTCAGGATTTGAAGTCATAATTCATAGGCTACCTGTTTTTCCACTTTGCATAGTGGATAGCTTCGAGTAGCATTAACATACTGTGAATTTACCTTTTTGTGGTATTCTACCACAAAAACCACAATTTCTCACTAAGTACTCACAATTTCAGGAATGTTAGTAATAGCCAAACAACAGTTAAGATCTTCCTTTAACAATACAAAATGACGGGACAGGATGAATAAGCGATGGATGAAAAAGGTTAAGGTTTTTGAAGATCTTAAGTTCAAAAAAGAGACACCCCCCCCCCCACAAAAGGTAGAAAAGTAAGTGGAAGAGAAGCAGATATTTAGAATCATTTGATATGCAGGGTTTTCCAATTAGTTACAGCAATGATCATTTAATCAGAGTTTCTATAGTATCAAAAGCAGTTTATTTCATTAGCATTAATTCCATTTTGAAGGGCACTGCCAATTAAATATGTTTTTAATTGATCATCATTCATGGTTTAATATAGATTCTCAATGTAATTGATTTGGATGAAAAGTATAATTATAGAGAAATCTGGCAAAGCGCTTTATAATAATGCAGCATATCATACTAATTTTCTTGAACTTGTTTGACCTTTTTTGAACAGGTTTTGTGGGGCTATATCAAATTAATTTTCCAATTTTCAAAAAGCCGGAAGTGAAATTATGCAAATTACTGATGTGTAGCTTGAAAAATATTTTAGGATACATTATTAAGAAATGCTGGGCAAATATCATGAGGCAGGCCACAGGAATCCAGCACGCGTGTAAAGACAATAACATCAGGATTTCTTTCTTTGATAGGGGTAGTAGAGGGCACGGGCAAAGAAGCAGTTGTGTAAAACTTGTTCTTAAGTTTAATATGGGTGCTTGTTGTTAAGCACCCATATTGTTTCTTAAGGTAGAGAGAAATTTGAACAGCAGTGAAGTGGCTTTCAAACCACTTACATCATAGTACCTCAACAGTACTTGTTAATAACTTGATGTCAATCACAAGGGAGGTTTCCAGGGGACCGCTGCAGGGTTCCACTTCTTCCTCTGTTCCCTTCAGTATTTTTCCAATTACTTACGTTTCTTAAGTAAAGAAATAGAGGGCATAAGATCCCTAACTAGTAGTTGAAGTTCACTTTATGGTTAGTAAATATACTGAGCCAAAATTGTCTTGACATGACATAGCCATGGGCTGAAATCTACCAAATTGTGATTTAATTGGAAAAGTAGAAGATTCTGTACTTGGTTGTACACAGTGGGAAATATGCAGCCTAAGAGTTTTAGGGATTAAATTTAATAGGCACTCCATAGGAGTCATTAACATAGCCTCAGAAAAAGCAAACATGTTTGGAGGCTGAATTAATAACAGCAGAAACATCGAAGAGCAAGAGGATATTGTTCTCTGCCCTGTGTGCTGGGAGCACTTAATTCTGGGCGTCTGTCTTCAAGGGGAAATGGAAGAACGGACTCAGATATTGGACAAACTTGAACTTCAGTCAGTTGTGGAATAGTTCAGTAATTACCCTGCTTCAGAATAGACTAAGCACTTGGTGGAACATGAAAATTCTCTTCAAATATTTGAAGGCCTGTTACTTAGAAGCAAAGTTTAAGAGAAGTGCTTAAACTTTTTTCCCTCTAATGGACGTGATCACACAATACATATTCTATGGACTCCATTTGTGAAAAGTGGAAACTTTTTTTTTTTTCAATTTTAATTCATCCTTTCTACTATCTTTCCATTTCCCAGTTTACATTGATTTAATGTGTAATTTTAGATCTAACTATATTATTACATTATTTTTGGTGTTTGAGGTAAATCAGGGAACAGAATAGACAAAGAGCCCTGCCCTTCAGGACTGCATATTCTAGCATGGGGTAGATGCTAGAGGATAGGAGGAAGAGAAAGACAACAACAAAAAAATAAAATATGTAAGAAAAGCACTAAGTATGTTGGAAAGTGGTGAAAAGATAGTTCACTGGGGGTGGAGGATGTTTGCAATTTTAAATAAGGAGTGATGAGGGTATCTCATTGAGAAAGTGACACCTGAGAAAAAATTTAAGGGGAGGTAGAGAGCCATGAGAACAATTAATGAAAAAGATGCCAGGTAGAGGAAATAGCAGGGGCAAAGGCCCTGAGGCAGGCATCTTTCCAGCAGGATTACAAGGTGGTAAGTGTAGCTGGAGGAGACTGGGCAAGAAGTAGGCCAGAGGATGGGATATAGAGACATGGGGAGGCTGGAGCTGGGGGGGGGTGTTTCTATAGATCACCCAGGATGTACAGGCTTCGGTAAGGTCTTGGCTCTTATTCTAAGTAGAATAAGGAGCCATGCAGAGTACTGAGCAATGGGTTGCCATGATCTGACCTATGTTTTAAAACGATCCCTCTGCCTATAGTTTTGAAAATAGACTGTAGAGAGGTCAGCATGAAGAGATTCAGGCCAAGTCTCTTCCATTTATTTCCTAGTAGAGTAAAAAAGGAAGCAATTTAGAAATGTCATTTTGCATTTATTATATACTTTTTTTTTAGTTTTACTAGGAAAAATGTAATAGAGCATTTCACAGAAAAATTATTGAATTATATGACTGGAAGAAACCTTGAAGAATAATCGGTTAGACCTTGCCTCAATCAGATAGTAGTCCTATAAATGACTTCAGACATATATGAATCTGCTTTATGTTAAAACACCTCTAGTGAAAGAAATTTCACAGCTCCATATAATCCACACTCCAAAGCTTCACAGATGTCTCTTTTGAAAATTCCTTCCCTATGTCAAATAGAATTGTTTTATAAATTACAATTTCCTCCCTCTCCTCTTCCTTCCTTCCTTCCTAAATGGAACTTTGAACAAAGAGCACTAAATGTCAAATAAAAAAATCCAGATTTCTAATCACACAGGATTCTAATCACACTGGCATGCAGTATAACCTTTGTCAGATCACTTTGTCTCGCTATATTTAAATTAACAGATGTAGACCTTCCTTTAGCTCCTAGGAAGAAATGAGCTCTATAAATCCAAGATATAATTAGAATCATTGTTGGTATTATTCTCTTCTCATCAGAAATGGAGAATTAATCCAGTCCCTTACTAGGATTTTAACTCGGCAAGATGGTGTATGTTGACTATAGATATGAAATCTTCAGGGAGCCTTAAGTCATTAATCCTGAGTTGGGGGAGGGGGTGCTCTGGATTCACCAAAAGCTTTTAATCCAGATTTAGATCCATTCCTACTCTGTTACGATGAGTGACCTTTAAAAAAAAATTCTGACAGTAATTTAAAAAGTGTAATAGAACAGTTCAAAATAACGAACATAGATTTCCATGAAAAACATAGGTGTTAAAGCACTGGATTAGATATGTGACTGAGTGAAAATTCACCAGAAGACTATCAAAAATTAAGAGTCATGTTGTACAATACCTGAAACTAATGTGACATTGTCTGTTAACTAGACTCAAACAAAATAATTAAAAACAACAGTGTCAAAACAAAAAAAATTTAAAAATAAACTAGATAAACACTAAAAATCTATAGCTCAGGTTTTCCATTTAAACCCTTTATATGTGCATATGTGTTTGTATATATTTGTATACACACATATTTCATACAAATATGTACCTCTCTCTCTATATATATATTTACGTATATAATATTTAGTATTCCTTTTACTTGGAACCATTCTTTTAAGGTGTTAAGAAACTAAACACTTGATTTTTAAAAACTTGAGTGTCATGTGGTCTCCATGTGGTCTCCATTGGAGAAGAGCAATGGCAAAAACTGCAGCATTGACTGTGATTCCTTTGTGACTTTTGGACAGGGTCATGCAGTCAGCAATTCTGAGCCCCCGCTGTCCTCTGAATTCTGCTTTCAAGTCTAAGGCAAGAATACAGAAGCATGAGCCATTATTCTGCAAAGCATAGAGTCCAGGAAGACCACACCTGGAATGGAGTTCTTCAGCTTCCCTCCTTCTTCCAAGGCTTCTTATTAAAATATTCCTTCTTAGCTCCAGGCTCAATCTTGTATTTATTGCCAATTATTCCTTCTTCCCCTTCAAGCCTCATTGATCACTGTGGATTCCATTTTCAGAGATGTCCGATATTCTTCTTTGCTCTATGTCCATTGGTGATTTCCAGTTTCACCTAATTATTGTTATCACCAGCCTGGATTATCTCAATATCTCCTGACTGGTCCCCTGCACATGGCTTCCTCTCTAATTCATTCTCCATGCTGTTCCCACCTGTACTTACTTTCCTAAAGCTTTCCTCTTATTACCTGTTCATCCAGTATCACTGAACTATTCCCAGAGCCATTTATTGTATTAAGTGCTAGTGATGTGAAGGTAAGACCCGGTCCTTTCACTTGTGGAAACTGCAATTATGTTTGGCAGAGAGACGTGCAATTAAGTAATCGGAATACAGTATGATGAATGAAACATTGTGAGCATGTACAAAGTGCTATGGAAATAAGAGAAAGGGAGCAAGGCTGCCTGAAGGGAGAGGGATTAGGAAAATCTTCAGATAGGAGATGGTGATATGAAATCTATGTGCTGAGGGGTAGGTGGGCTTACATGAGGCAGACTCTAGGGAAAAGCTAATTGGAGGCAGAGAGAACAATATTTGCAGGGACAGGGATGATAGGAAATACGGCAAGTTTGAAAATCTCTGTCTTTCAGTCTTGCGAGAGCATAGTATGTGTGTTAAGAAAAGCAGGATAATTGACAGCAGAATTGGGATGGAAACCTCTCTGGGGTGGGTTTTATGTGGTAGGTATGCCATTTAGACTTTATTTCATGGTTTATAGATAATGGAAGTAAGGAGGTAATATTTGGTTTTAGAAAGATGGCTCTGGAAAGTATTCTGCTAACTTACTGGGAGGATCAGGAACTGGCAGCAAGAAGATCCATTCATTTTTTTGCATGAGTCCAGGGAAAAGAGGTTTAGGGTTCAGGTAAAGGAAGCCATGGCAGGGGTTTGAAAAGAAAAGGCCCCATTCTAGAGTCTGTAAAAGGGAAGGTTTTCAATGGAGCCATTCTGTCTCTTAATTTGTCTAGTCAAGATTCCTAATTCAATCTCTTCCAATTAATGCAACTTTTTTCTTTTTGTTTCCTAGCGTTGGTCAGATATTGCACAAGTCATTGTGCTTCCTAGAGTATACTGATCTCCTGTTTCCCCGAGGCCCATGATTTTTAAATTGGATTCTTCAGGGCCTTAGGCTGAGTTAGAGTTGTTCCCCAAGTCCTGCAGGGGTGCTTAGAAGGGCTGGGTAGGAGACTTAGAACCATAGTTCTCATGCTTCTACTTCTCACTTCAGCAAAGCCAGATCTTCTTGTATTTATTTTATGTGTGAGTTTCCCCCTAAGATTTTGTTTGAAGAAAGCTGTTTAAACAACTTTACCTCAAGGTAGTGATTTTAGTATTCACTTAGTAATGAAATAAGACCTGGAGGAATAGCCTAGTCCATTTTGTGCCGCAATATACACAAAGCTTGTCCTGAACTTTTGCTAAAACTATGGAGAAGTGCTATATACCACAGGACTGTAAGTCACACGAAGATGACATTTCCGGGGCCAAGTGTACATGAAGGTCAAAAGTCACACTGGAAAGCTTGTTCTTTTCAAAATTTCTAGATAACATACTTGCTTCTTGTAATGGAGCAAATTCTCACATTGTAGGGAGAAAATTATGGAATGCTTCAGGGAGATAAGATGTTTAACTTAAATATCACTTGATCAAGATACGTGACAACATCACTGAAATCATCTTCCCACTAAAACGAGGTGAGCTGAATTATCTATTCTTTTTTACATAACTTGGAGAACCCAAGGACCCACAGCCACTGCTAATAAGTGGAGTGTTTTAGTACTAACAACATAGTAGGAAATGTAACTGCCAGGTCCTAAGACTCAATGTGAAAAGAGAGAGACAGAGAGAGAGAGAGAAAGAGAGAGAGAGAGAGAGAGAGAGACAGAGAGAGGATATTTAGGTCTTTCCCGAGCTTCCGGCTCATGCGTATGAATGGATAATAGTGGCCCTTAGTAAAAGAATACACAAGAGAATATGAAGCATAAAAGGGGAGACAGTAAGACTCACGGAAACAAGATGAACTGGAAACGCATGAGGAGTACCCAGGAGGTAGCTGGATAAATGACTCCAGGGCTCAAGAGAGAGTCTGGAAGGGGTATAGATCTGAGAATCATCAACACGGCACTTCTGAAACTTAATGAAGGGACGGATGAACCTTCTGAGGGGCAATTTTTGAAAGAGAAGAGAAGGCCAAGGATGGAATGTTAGGTGGCCCAAAATTAGGGGATGACAGGGAAAGAGAGCTAATAAATAAAATGGAGGAATGCACATTAGATGAGTCAGTAAGCCAGGAAAGAGCGGCTCTCATTAAATTTACAGAGGGAGAGAGTTTTAAGAATAAGGGAATGGTGATCAGTGTTCAACTGCAAACAAGCAATACTCTGCCATAATTAATTCTTTGCACCTTCAACTGATCATAATACAAAGTTGTACTTCTTGGTGTGGAATGGAAATCCCTCCCAAACCTCATTTCTAGTCTTCTTTCCCACAAAACCCCACGGGTTTTCAGTGCTTGCAAACACAAAATCTTTGTTCTAATGGCAGTTCTCTTTGCACTTTCTGTAATATGCTTTGTGCTTTTTTCCTACTGCTCCTTACACTTGGAAGCATTCTTACCTGTTACCTGTGCCACTTATCCAACTTATCCTTGACGTGTGAGGTGACTTGATTCCAAAAATGGCCGCTGTCTCTATGCTCCTTGTAATATGACTTTGCAGATCCTTCTTTCAAGAGGTGGAGCTGGGGTACCTGGGTGGCTCCCTAGGTTGAGCTCCTAACTCTTGGTTTCAAGATCTCAGGGTTGTGAGATCTCAGGTCAAGAGTTCAGAGTTGTGAGATTAAGCCCCATGTCTAGGTGTATATTCAGTACAGAGTCTGCTTGAGATTCTCTCTCTCCCTCTCTTCCTGCTCCCACCCTTCTCTCTCAAAAATAAAAAATGTATATCATTTTTTAAAAAGGAGGTGGAGTTTATTTCTGCAACTGTCAATCTGGGCTAGCTTCTAGACTTGCTCTGGCCAATCGATTAGCACATAAAGCATGTCAGTGCTGAACCTAGGTTTTAAGTGGTCTTGAGAACCTTCATTCTCTCTCTCTTAAAGCCCTGCTATGGACTTGAGAAGTAGCCCAGGATGGTCCTCCTCACAATGTCAGATCATGTGGAGAAGAGTCAAATTTATGACAGGCCAGCCATCAGCAGTACAGTGCTGGAACGTAGAAGGGACTCAGCTAAGATGAGCGGAGCTGCCTGCCTGACTCAGAGCTGATCACAGTTGCGCGAGCATTTCTTTTTCTTCCTCTCTCTCTTTTTCAATGATTTATGTGTGAGAAAATGCACATGAAGGTCAGGGGGGAGCAGAGGGAGAGGAATAAGCAGACTCTGTGATGAGTGCAGAGCCTGATGGAGGGGTTCATCCTCAGATCATGACCTGAGCTGAAATCAAGAGTCATTCATTTAACTGACTGAGCCACCCAGGCGCCCGGGTACGTGGATAGTTTTAACTGTGCCAGAAGATCTGACCTTAAGCCTCATGAGCAGTAACAAATTTTTATTATTGTAAGCCACTGTGTTTTAATATGGTTTGTTATGCAGCACTAGGTAATTGACAGAACGGTCTGGTTTGTATCTCGTCAACTCCATGAACCATGCCTTGATAAAGCGCGTCAGTAAAGTAAGATAAAAAACAAAAGCAGAGCAGCCTCTTTCCTTTCACAGAGGCAAGTGACCTGAGACAAGGCAACAGAGGAAGACAGAACCCAGAACATATAGTGCTCAATGGGCCTTGTTAAGAATTTCAGAATTTAATGCTATCAAATATACAAAATTTTTTTCCTTCTCCCTTGGATTAAAAACTGAAAAGCCACCATCAGCAACAAAAATCTTAAATTATGTTTAAAGTTAAAAATTTTGGAAATCTGGGGACAATGGGAAATCTATGTGAAAACATGCAAGAGCCTACGTTTCCTTGAACTTGGGTCAACGTGCAGTGAGAGCCCCCACCATGGAGGCTGAGCCTCGACTCCCACCTCCTCCCGCTGCCCCCTGCTTACTGCCTAAGCCATACATCTGCAACAGCACTTAGAATCAGAGACAATGGAATAAGCACATCTCACCCCCTTTCTCACGTTATATTCCAGAGCGGAGGCACTTAAGATCCTCCAAGGTTCATTTGAGTCAGCCTCTCTCCCAGAACACCTGCTTCAGTGCTGAAAGCATTTCCACGGAGGAGATAATGGGTAACGCCTGATAAAGCAGCACAGGTTGCTACTTAGCTTCAAGCACTTATAAAAACATTGGACTACGTACTTGAAACTGTGGATCTCTAAGACCTGTGAAGGCTTTTAAAGGTCTCCGAAAGTTGGACAACTTGAGCCTGTATTCTAGGTGGCAAGGACTGTGAGTCTGATAGCCTCATGCATTACAGCGAGGGGACAAACCGTTACCTACGTAATTTAGTCCACAGCTTCTAGTTAGGATCCCGAGTATTAGGGGACGCCACAGAAACTGGGAAAGTGGTTAACAACCATAGTGTCGCCCTCCACCTCCCCTGGGAGACCCTGTGCAGTGAAGCTCGTGACTTTGCCCTTTCCCACAGTGTAAATTATTCAGACCAGCTCAAGCTGCTGCCTCGTCCGTGGAACATTTCGCTTGTGTGAAATGTGTGCATCTTTCAGGGAAAACCTGATAGGCTCTGTGAACTGAGACACTGGCTGGAAGTATCTTTGTCACAGTGCTTGGGTTGCTACCTACCCAGCTTCTGGACGACTGTCTACTTGTTGGCCCTGCCAGCCAGGCAGACTGACACAGAGACAGAAACCTCCACGGAGACGTCGATGCTGAATACCTTGGGCTTTTCAGTGATGAATTTGGAAAACTTCCCAGATTGTACATCTGCCTTGGCATAATATCTTGTACTTCAGAGAATGAGGCTTTCAAGGGAGACAGTGAGAACAACCACATCCATTCACAGGGGGAGGGAGACATTCCTTCCTTCTTTCAGGGACAAGTGCCCGCCTTGTTACGCTCTGCCCCCGTTTGTTGTAGCTGCTGGTGAATGTGTGTAGTCAGGAAGTGCCCACTTGGCACACCGGTCCCACTGGGATGAGCCCTGTGATTGGTGCCCAGCCCAGCCGGCTCATGCGAAGGAAGCCACTTAGGGTGGGTGGGGCGCACCATGGAAGTGTCCATGCAACAAGGCCTGAGATCCTTTGGTGCTCTGATCCTTCTCACCAACTTGTAGTTACCCGTTTTTTCTTTCTGTTTCTGTTTGTTTGCTTGTTTTGCACCATGCTAGTCATGTGGCCAGAGGCCAATGAGCCTCTTTTGATAACACCTGAGGAAACAGAGGTTCAGAGTTTCATAGTTTTCCTTGGCGAGCCCACAGGTCCAAACTGGTACTTCGTAAACCTCTTCACCGGAATGATCATCCTACTCCAAGATGAAGCCTCATATTCATACGCAAACTTACATGATTTCAGGGTCTGAGAGATAAAGGTATGGAAGAGGAAATTCTGATGAGGGCCTAGGAATTCTGGGGACCTGGGTAGGATTAGTAAGAATATCTGAACACTCTTTAAAATGTATTCTGGGGGCGCCTGGGTGGCTCAGTGGATTAAGCCGCTGCCTTCGGCTCAGGTCATGATCTCAGGGTCTTGGGATCGAGTCCCGCATCGGGCTCTCTGCTCAGCAGGGAGCCTGCTTCCCTCTCTCTCTCTCTCTGGCTGCCTCTCTGTCTACTTGTGATTTCTCTCTGTCAAATAAATAAATCTTTTAAAAAAATAAATAAATAAATAAAATGTATTCTGATGGAAAAGTGTAGGGAGCTCCAACGAGGTCTGTTTTATAAAGAAGAGAATCCTTTAAGAATAACACATAATGTTATAAGAATAACACATAATAAAGCACAAAGGATTTAAAGGCAGGTTTGCCAGAATGATGGTGATTGTGAAAGGTATGTTAATGGGCTAAAGGGTCTAGATGAATTGTTTGGGAAATTCTGATGGGGTTAAATCCATGCCTGCCTAAAAGGCAAAATATACAGGCAGTAGGCAAGCATAAGCTCTTAAAACCAAAAGGAAATGAACCATGTGAGATGGAGTCCAATTGATGACTTCCATGCTGGAATGTGCAGGAGGAGGCAGGGAAGAGACATGGTCTGTGGGTGCTGTGATCGATGAAAGCATGTATCTAGGCAGACGAACAAAAAATGCATGAGACTAGAGACAGATTTCAGGCATCTACTTAGAAGGTATGATACACAAACATGTTGAGCCACATGTTTAGTTAACAGCAGTGGGTTCGGTGATGAGAAATTTAGGAACTCGAGCTAGATAACTTATAACTTTAAAATAAGTTACCCAAAGGAAACAGTTCATAGTTTCTGTTAAAACTTGTCTCTCCCTCAACATTATAGAAGCAAATATAAGAACAAATGAAAATTGGTCTTAAAATGTGCAGGCTATAAAAGGAATGCCTATGTTTTCCATCATTGTTTTCCATGTCAAAAGAGACTTAAAAACTTTATTATTCGGCCCAAGATTGTAATTTAAGAGACGATCATTCAATGTTCCATATTTTGATGGAAAATATAAGCCAGTCTGTAACCACACTATCTGGAGGGGGTGAAAACATTGGAATGTTTATTCTTGAGGTAAAAAGATCTTGTAGGGAGAGATGATACATTATGCTTATTTATGTGTGTGTGTGTGTGTGTGTGTGTGTGTGGTGTCGTGTGTGCGTGCGTGCACATGTATACAAACGGGTGTGTAACAGAAGGGGAACCTATTCTTTATGTTTCCTTTGTATGTGCCTTCTTAGTACCCGGGTATTTTCCTTCATAGCACTTCTATTTTTGTTAAGATTTTATTTATTTATTTGAGAGAGAGAGAGAGAGATCACAAGCAGGGGAGTGGGCAGTGGGAGAGGGAGAAGCAGGCACTCTGCCAAGCAGGGAGCCCACTGTGGGGCTCGATCTCAGGACCCTGGGATCATGACCTGAGTTGAAGGCAGATACTTAATGGACTGAGCCACCCAGGCGCCCCTTTCAAAGCACTTCTAAACATTTGAAATTTGTAATTACTTTGGATACACTATATTTCCTTTAGACAAAGTATATATGTGTTTTATTCTCTGCTCTATTATCAGGATCTATTCTAGGGTCAGCAACAAGGAAAATGCTAAGTCAGTATTTTATGAGTGAATGAATGAGTGATTCTGGACAATTACTGGACAGGAATAATATTTAGCAAACACTTACAATGACAAAACAAACGCTATACCAGGTATATATTTATATCATTTAATCTTCCCCAGGATTCCAAAGTTAGGTATTATCAACTCTATTTTGCAGATGAAGAAACGGAAGCTTACAGAGACTATCTGAACTTTCTCTCTCTCTCTCTCTCTGTTTAGGTCCAAGACCAATGTTCTTTGGACCATGATGGACATAATGGAAACAGATGCCAACTCAATATAAGGATGGACTCGCTAAGAAGTCTGACAATTCTGGAATGCTCTCTTATGAGGAGCTGAATTATCCGTCAGTGGAATTATGGGGTCTGTGTGACCATCTGTCAGGAGCACATAATAGACAAGATGCAAAAGGAGATAGAATTAGAAACCTTTAGTGTTCCTCTCAGTGCTCAAACTTTAATTTACTGTGTGGCCATATGCTGAAGTGGCAGAATAATATGGTTCTTCCCCTCTCTCGGTATTCCCCCTTTTGCTCTTCCTTTTAAAGCAGATGGTTGCTGTTGTGCTTCTTGCCCCAGGAGGAGCATATACGGAACAACAGTCAGAAGGTCTGCTGTCTTTTGGCTTCTCTGTTTTAGAAGTCTATGCCTTCAGGGGAAGCTGGAGGGTCAGGGGCACAGACAAAATTTTAAAGAGAAAGATCAAAACAGAAAGCAGGGCTTCCCCACCAGTTTGAAAAAGATAATCTGGACCTGTGAATAGGAATTGGTGAATGAAGGACAGAGGAGTTAATGGTGAGTGAGATGCTTCATAGGAAGAGATTGCTCTCTCTTTTTTTTTTTTTTAAGATTTTTAAAATTTATTTGACACAGAGAGAGAGAGAGCACAAGTAGGGGGAGCAACAGGCAGAGGGAGAAAGGGAGAAGTAGGCTCCCTCCTGAGCAGGGAACCCGATGTGGGGCTTGATCCCAGGACTCTGGGATCATGACCCGAGCCGAAGGCAGACACTTAACCAACTGAGCAACCAGGAGCCCCAAAAGAGCTGCTCTTTAGCGTCCTTCCTGGGTAGAGCCATGTGGTTGTAGAATTAACCCAGAAAGGGTTGGAGGGGCTTGAGAATACAAGGGACCATGCCTATTTTCACGTAAACCCTGTGGATCCAGCGAAATGTTGTCTGGAAGGAGAATCTAGGCATACAGAGCGGAAGAGAGTACCAGGTGACCCCACGATTAAAGGAACACACTCTGACCCAGAGCCTGGGCATTCAGGAACCCTCTCTAAGCTCAGACACCAGTCTGGGGAGGGTAAGGAACAAAGGCAGTAGAACAGGGGCCTTGAGGATTTGTTCTGAAGACTAATGAACCAAAGATTGAAGATGTATTTTTAATCCCTTACTTATCATTCCTTTGTTTTCCTGCTGCTTTTAGAGAGTTGAAAACACACATACTCCTCCAATGAGGATAGTTTAATGTGTGTATTCTGAATCATCCAAATGTGATCTTGTGATGAAATTCACACTTTAATGGGGTTGACTTGTGTCTTTTGAGAGCCTGTCTTTATCCATTTTGCATCAATTTTCCTAGTCTTAAAAAAGAAAGACAGCAAGAAAGAAAAAAAAAAAAAACTTCCTTGAGTTTAGAGCCTTATATAACATTATACGCTTCTGTTTCCCCCAGAGGAAATGGTTTGGTGAAGTGGGAGAAGTGGTCGATATCCATCTTTCTCTTCCTTTCTCCAATAACATGCTTTTCCTGCAGGTTGTGCAGAGTTTGTCTGTCAGGGTTTGTCGGTCAGGGTCCTTTGTGAAATAGACACCAGAAGTTTTGAGAGATTTAATGAGGGGAAATGCCTGTGAAGGATAAGGCGCAGAGAGAAATCAGCAGGGGAATTTCAGTCCACAATGCCAGTGTGACACCTTGGAAGGGAGAGAGGAAAAGAGGAGGCTTGGAGGAGAAGGTCTTTGGACTGCAGACACAGGCTCTGACAGAGGCTGACAAGGAGCACCCTGGTGGAGTGAATTATTGACAGAGAGCAGAGTTTCATTTTTATACCCTAACATATCATTTCTCAGTAAACCAGTTGCTCATGATTGTTATTTACCCTTTATGGGGTTAATAATACCTATTCTCTTGCCGTGTGAGAATTTGACCTTTGGCAAGTCTCTACTCTCTTCTTGGTAAAAATGGTACATGCCACCTACGTTAGGAAGCCGTAAAACGTGTGATAAAAATTGACCCATGATCGACAAATTACATCTGGACTGGGATTATCAATTAGGAATGCTGGTGAAAGCCATAATTTTTGGCCTTCCCAAATCAGGGCCATGGCCCTAATGGAGACTCTAGGAGCTGTAAGTATGGGGGTGCTACAAAAGATGTGGGGTCTCCTGATGGATGAGACTTGGAAAACTAGTGTGGGTCCTAGATGTGTTTGATGTTTCAAGGAGACTCAAGGGACAGGAATATCTGACATTCCCCAATGGCAATCTGTGGTTCCTGCCTGTATCCTTCTGAGTGCTGGTGCCCAATGCGGTCTGTAATGGTCTGGAGTCTCAGTACTTAGTTGAGCCCAAGAAGACTCTCCACGGATGTTACTTATGTATAAAAGTACTTGGGAAAAAATGGCAGCCGTGAAAAAATGACTGGGAGAATGTCCGTAAGCACCACTATCTATGTCTTTAGAGTATCCTTGAAGAATCAAATGACTGCGTCCTCGTCCACCATCATTCCCAACGGGGCAGGAATTCTCCCTTCTTCTCCCCAACCTCCTCTCTACACATCCACATCTTCTTATGTGGATTTTATTTTATTATTTTATTTTATTTTTTTATTTTATTTTTTCTCCTCCCTGTTAATTGCCATTTTTAATAAGAATTGCTAACATTTGGGGAGCTGGCTACATTCCAGATATTCTCCTTAAACACTTTACCAGCATCATCTCATTTCATTTAAATCCTCACAACAAAGCTGGTGTGATAATCCCCATATGAAGATGAAGATAGGTTTAAGTAACCTTTCAAGATCACCCAGTTATTAAACTGGATAGCTTAAATTTATAATTTAAGCATGTCATCTGGGAGGTGATTTAAAGTCATAGTCCAATGATACAGAAGAATCTTCAACTTTTCTTTAAGTAGCTTATATGAGTAAACTTACTTGTAGAACAAATAAATAAAGATACACGTTCTCATATTATTTGAGAGCCCATTCCCCCAACTTCAAATCCTCTTATCACTTCTAGTGGAAAAGAAAAAAAAAATGTCCATATGATGTGATTTTCTTACTGTATTACAAAATAGTTTTAATGACAAGCTACAATGGGAAAGGTAAAAGAAATTAAAATAGAAAGTCTATGGTTATGACAATAACAGATAAATTAACTGATATCAACTCTGCACCTAAAATGTTCTAGAGGAGACTGTAAACCCTGATGGAAGATCAATGTCATGACATTGAGACCTTTTCCTTAGGAAGGGAAGGGGAATGTGTAAGTTTTATGGGCCGAAATCTCATTCAGATAATCTCAAAGTTCTTCCTAAAACAGAGCTGATCTAATTGAGGCATCATGTAGTAATCCTGCAATTACATATGCAATTTTGAAAGTAGCAGCATTTTATCACTTCTAAAGTGGGCAGAGTATGGTTTATTGGGAAAGGGTCCACACTGAGTGTCTTAACTAGTTGTTCTTACCAAGTATGATGATTTAGATATGATATGTCATGTTTCAAGATCAAGAGACTAAATAGTCACCAAAAAAAGCTTTTCTCCTTTGCTGAAATCATTCTAATTCTAACCTCATATTTGCTAAGTCTGTATTCAGTTGCTACTGTCTCAAAAATAGTTTGGGACTTCTCTACAATATATATGATGTTATTTAACTTATTAAAAATATTTACTTGTATTTCTAACTTTACTTTAAAGTCCCAATTACGGGGCACCTGGGGGCTCAGTGGGTTAAAGCCTCTGCCTTCGGCTCAGGTCATGATTTCAAGGTCCTGAGATCGAGCCCCTCATCAGGCTCTCCACTTAGCGGGGAGCCTGCTCCTCCTCTCTCTCTGCCTACTGTGATCTCTGTCTGTCAAATAAATAAATAAAATCTTTAAAAAAAATAAAAAATAAAGTCCCAATTACTAGGGCACCTTTGGCTCAGGTCAGGTCATGGTCCCCAGGATCCTGCGATTGAGTCCTACATCAGGCTCCCTGCCACTTCAGTGGGGAGCCTGCTTCTCCCTCTCTCACTCCCCCTGCTTATTTTCCCTCTCTCGCTGTGTCTTTCTCTGTCAAATAAATAAATAAAGTCTTTTTAAAAAGTCCCAATTACTATAATCTGAGACAAGATTGGTTATAATTGAATAAAATCAGCAAGGAAAATTTATATAAATAAATGGCTAATTATCTACCTGGAATAACTGAATATAGAAATATGGTGAAGCATTTTTATAAAGGGACAATAAGACATATAAAAAAGCCAACCATCAAAAGATTTAGTTCTAATCACACATTATGTGTTACTTTACTGAATTCTGGGTTTAAGAGATTTAAATATCTTACCACAAAACATCAGAGTTCTTCAGAATTTGCCCAACGAAATAATGAATTCACTTTAGTCCTACATCTGGTATCAGTGTGCTGAATTTCCACCAGCAATTTTTTTCTTTCTTTTTTATTTTTTGGTGGTGGGGGGGAGTGGCTAAGTAGGGAAGGAAAGAAAAGTGAAAGAACAGGCAATAGCCAAAATCCTTTCTAAGCCATCCATGCCTCTTGACAATTACAGGGTATCTTTTTAATATCTATATCGGTTTGCTATGCCTGACATAACATATGACCACAATTCGAGTGCCTTAAAACAATAGAAATTTATCATCATACAGTTCTGTAGTCCAAAAACACCAGAGGGGCTGGGCAGCAAACTGCTAAGAGACTCACAAGGCTCAAAATCAAGTTATCAGCAGGATTGTGCTCCTTATGGGAGGCTCGGAAAAAAAATCCACTCCAAACTCATTCAGCTTGGTGGCAGAATTCAGTTCCACACTGCTGTAGGACTAAGGTCCAGATAGATTCCCTTGTTGGTTGTTGGAGGCCAAAGCAGGGCTCAATGCCAGGACCCTGGGATCATGACCTGAGCCAAAGGCAGACACTTAACCAGCTGAGCCACCCAGGCATTCCAGTTCCCTGTTTTTAAAGGCTCATGTCATTAACCAGGGCCCACCATCATAATATGCCTATTTGAAAGTCCCTAACCTTCATCACATCTGCAAAGTCCCTTTTGCCATGGAAGGTGATATATACAGGTTCTGGGGATCAGGCCATGTCTACCTTTGGGACTATTCTGCTTCCTATGCTGTTCAGAGTTGGTCATATTTCTGTCCTATTAGGTCTTACCCCAACCAGATGTGTCCTCTAACCTCCACCTGCACACTCTGGATGTGTCTCCTAGCTTTTGCTTGTTTCTGTCTGGGAAGCCTACAAGTGACTCTTTCCATAAATAGCATGTTTCCAAGGTCTCTATTCTTGGTGAATGTTCGATTCAATTCCTCTGTCAGTTTTATGCTGCCCCTTCAATTCTAACAGATGAGCTTTTCCCTATCACCTGCCTGGATGTTGGAATATCTGATTTTCTCTGTCTTTTGTCCTATCGTGGTTTATCAGCATTGTTTTTAAACTTGTCAATCCCAACCTGGGATCTCCATGTCTTTTTGGAAGATCTCAAGTCTTTCCATGGTTTCTCTGGTTCTGGCCCCTCAGGGCCATGAGGAATTGTTGCTCTTATTTTTAGTATGTATTAAAAGCTATCACTAGGTCTGATGTTACTAAAATGTCCTCTCTGTGTTCCAGCATTTATTCACTAGAAATATGTTTATTAGCTCTGGCTTAAGCTAGTATCTATGTGTTATATGATAAATCAAAATTATCTTTCAAAAACTCAAAGTTATCTTTCAAAACCTATATGACTAGGTTAATAGAAAAAAACATTTTTACTGCCTGGATCAACTATTTGCTGGAATTTATGATAAATTATTGAATTATGATATAATTACACACATACTATTGTTAGTGCCTGAAATGAATGAGCTGTAAAATATTCATCTTGGTAATCTGAGTCATTTTAATAAATGAACTGTATTAATGTTGTAGTAAACTAATAAGCTACTTGGTAATTGGTTATTAGGCAACCAGAAGCTAACCGTGGGTATTGAGTGGAATTGAGCAGTTATTATCAAAATTCTGAGTGGGCTATTTCAAATATTATGTGACTGCATAAGCTCAAATTACAGATATTTATTTTCTGTCTATTGCATGCAATGTACTGCAGTGCAAATGAGACAGACATGGATTCTTCCCGTAAGACACTCACAGCCCATTAGAGGAGGTTAGCAGGTACTCAATATCTGGACAAGGTAAAAAGTAATGAGTGTCTTACCAAAGGCATATAAGAGAACATACGCAATAGCATGGAGGACCACAGGGGAAGGGAGGGAAATCTGAAGGGGGAGAAATCAGAGAGGGAGATGAACATGAGAGACTATGGACCCTGGGAAACAAACAAAGTTTCAGGGGGGAAGGGTTGGGGAGGGGGTGACAGGGTGATGGGTATTAAGAAAGTCACGTGTTGTGATGAGTGCTGGGTGTTATATGCAACTAATGAATCGTGAACACTATATCAAAAACTAATGATATACTAAACAGCGGCTAACTGAACATAATAATAATAATTTAAAAAAAAAAGAAAAGAAACCAAGAAGAGAGGAAACATATCTAGTACCTAATCCAGGTTAGACATTTAGTAAATATTGAATGTCTCGAGCCTCTCATTTGATTTGAATCTTGATATATTTAGACTCAGAAAGTCTATCCAATGAGGAAATGCAAGCCAAAGAGCAGAAAGAGTGGAAATTCTCACGTTACTGCATTTACCCCTCATTTAGTTCTCTGTCAACTGGGCCATTCTCCTCCACATTCTTCTCTCCGGATTTCCATTACCCAGTTTCACCAGCCTTCTCACCCTCCCTGACCAGCACATGTGCACCAGTAAAATCTTATCTATTCCACAGCAGAAAATAAATCGTGGGCCACTCTCTTCTTTCCATTTCCATCATCGTCATCCCACAAAAGCACCCATTCCTTACACCTGGTCTATTGTAGTAACCTCCCAAATGGTGTGCATCTTGTTAGTGTTTTGTCCCTTCCAGACTCCTCACTTCCATTTGAACTCCTCACAGTACAAATCTGAACATGGTCCTTTGCTGCATCAAAACTCTTATTCCCTGAATATTGTCTGATCCTTACTCTGGCTATCAAGGGTTCTCTGACCTGATTAAATCCGTGGTCCTCTTGTCTTCCACCCCAGCTGTCCATGCACTCCTTCTCCTCCAGCCTTCCTAGACTACTTGCTGTTCATTGCCTTCTTGTCCTGCTCATATGCCCCCCTATTTTGAGGATGCCTTTTCTCACTGACATGACCACATTCCTATATGAGGAACCTCACACATCCTTAAAGACTCATCCTTCTAGCCACTATAAAGTTCCTTACCTTGTTCTCCTCTCTGGAAATAATTTTTGTCCACTGGTTTGGATCCATCCTAACTTCTTCTGTACTTTTCCTATGTCCCAGTTCATACCATCTCACAGTAGTTAAAACTGGCTTTCCAACTCCTTGGGGGAAGAACATGTAATTTTTCCCTTTTATATCCTCACAATGGTTTCTTAACAAAAGATTGGTAATGGTCTAATGAATGGATTGTTGTCACGGGGTCCCTTGCTGCTTTACCTCTCTGCAGAACATTTACTTGTAGTTTGATATTTCCTAGTGGGATGGTTCATTAGATGAATTTCTGGACATCAAAAGGTAGGTTTTAGATGTGGATGGAACTAGAGGGTATTATGCTGAGTGCAATAAGTCAATCAGAGAAAAACAATTGCCATATGATCTCCCTGATATAAGGAATTTGAGAGGCAATGTGGAGGGTTTGGGAGGTAAAGAAGGAAAAAAATGAAACAAGATGGGATTGGGAGGGAGGCAAACCATAAGAGACTCTTAATCTCACAAAACAAACTGAGGGTTGCTGGGGGTATGGATAGGGTGGTTGGGTTATGGACATTGGGGAGCATATGTGCTATGGTGAGTGCTGTGAAGTGTATAAACCTGACGATTCACAGATCTGTACCCCTGGGGCTAATAATACATTATGTGTTAATAAAAACAAAAAATTATTCTTTTTTTTAGATTTTTATTTATTTATTTGACAGACAGAGATCACAAGCAGGCAGAGAGGCAGGAAGAGAGAGAGGAGGAAGCAGGCTCCCCGCTGAGCAGAGAGTCTGGATTCTGGGATCATGACCTGAGCCGAAGGCAGAGGCTTTAACCCACTGAGCCACCCAGGCACCCCGAAATAAAAAATTATTTTAAAAAGTAGGTTTTATTTGAGAAACCTTAAATCTTTTTCATCACTGAAACCTTATTGCCTAGGATAATGTCCAGCATGTCTTAGACACTCATCCAATAAGTGTTGAATAAATAAATGAATGAATAAAACTAAAAACTTAAGAAAGAGTGTTGGTGTCTTCATACACAAAACAGCTTTATTTAGTGACTCATAATCACTTTAATATATCAGAAAGACACTTTCAAAGTATTTGTGGGCCTAGTATTCTTATATTTCCAGGAATCTTGTCATACTTAACATTGACATGTAGGAAGTATAGAATTCTTTACAGTGATATGGAACACCAACATTTTAAAGGTTTCTCAGTGATGCTGAAATTTGGGAGCCAGGAGAATTCAGTAATTATCTGCTAATGTTTCCTACTGCCTGAAAAATCCTAAGAGCTTGATTGCTAATAGGCCTCTTTATTATTCTCAACAAAAAAAATTTCTCTATGGTAGAGAGATTACTCAGAGCCCTCCTACATGCTATAGAGTACACTTAAAATCCTTCCTAAAATGATAAATTCTAAAAAGTGGCAAAAGTTACTTTCCATTGGTAGGTGTAGTACAGTTCTTAGACTCTAATCTCAGACAGACTTGGGCTTGATTTCTGGTTCAGACAATACTAGCCGTGTGAACTTGAACAATTTATTCCAACTCTTGTCTATACAATGGGTTAACAATGGTACCAATTTTAGAGGGCTGTGGTGGGGATTAAGTGCTACGTAGAGGTCCTAATGGGAATGTGCATTTCTTACATGCCCTGAAGTGTGCTAAGTCCTCAATGTAAATTGCTCGCACTCAATCCTCACACTAGCCTGTTAGAGTCAGTACTGCTATTATCCTTATTTTCCGGATCAATAAACTGAGGCATGAAGAGTAGTAAATAATAACATAGTAAATCCTTCATAAATATATAGCTAATATGTTTATTTGCATTGATTGATACATACTATCAGTATATATTTAATCAAACTATTTTAATCAAATGATCTATTTTTGGTACATATCATTTGATTAAAATTTACGGGACATGTAATAACAAATGCTTAATGAGCATTGCATTGTACCCGATGCTTTGTATATACTTTAGTGGCCAACTAATTTATTACTCCTCCCCGCTTTGCAGGTAGAGAAACTGAGGCTTAAGAAGGTTAAGCCATATGTCCGAGGTCACAAAGCTGGAAATCAGTAGAGTCAATTTATAAACCCAGGCTTCTCCGATTCCAGAGCTGGTGTGAGAAGCCTGCCCTGATGACATAGCCTCCAGCCTAGCTCCTCACATCTCTGGAAGTTTCATATAAAAACATGAAAGGAGAGAACAGGGTCTTGAGAAGAGTAGTGTGGGTATGTTAGTTTCCTACGGCTGTAACAAATCACCAGGGCGTAGGTGGCTTGAAACAACTGCAATTACTTCCTTCACAGTTCCAGGAGGCAGATGTCTGAGATCAAGGTGTTGGCAAGTTTGTGTTCACCCCAGAGGCTAGGATGATAATCCATTCCTTGCCAGTCATGGTTTCTGGTGGCTGTTGACATTCCAAGGCTTGTGGCTGCTTCACTACAATCTTCAGGACCAATGTCTTCAAATTTCTTTATGTTCTGTCTTTACCCTACCTTCTTCTCTGTGTGTGTCTAATCTCCTTCTGTCTCTCTTAAAGACATGTGTGATGGCAGTTAGGGCTTGGGTAATCCAGGACAATGACTCAACTCCAAACCCTTAATCACACTGGCAAAGACCTTACCATACAAGGTAACACTCAAAAATTCCAGGGATTGGGGCTTCTGGGTGGTTCAGTTGGTAAAGCACCTTCCTTTGACTCAGGTCATGATCCCAGGTCCTAGGATCAAGCATCAGGCTCCCTGTTCACCAGGGAGTCTGCATCTCCCTCTCTCCGTGCCTGCTGTTCCCCCTATTGATTCCCTTCCCCCCTCTCTCTCTCTCTCTCTGTGTGTCAAATAAATAAATAAAAATCTTAAAAAAAAAAATTCCAGGGATTACCCCAGCATCTGTGGGGCCACCCTCTAATGTGGGGACTATTGACCGAATACATTAATCCATTGGTTGTTACACTCTATTATTCTATGTACCGAGAGTGGGCAAAATACCCAACATATGCAGTCCACTAGGAGAACCTCAAACATAAAATGCAGACGAGGACTATATCCTCAGCGTAGATACAATTCAGAAAAAATCCACCACACAGAAAGAGAAGGGCATCCTGCTTGCCTCAAGCTTGGCCACGTCTGGCACTCTAACAGATAAGCCCTAGAGAAGTGTGAGTGATTTATAATGGAAAGTAATTAGCATCTCTTCTGCCCTTAAGACCAGAGCCATGGTTGGGGGGTGGGTAGCTCATCCCAGAAAAAGAGAACATTCAGAATCCTGGAAGACTTGGCCTTATATCAGGTAAACTTATAAGAATCAAAGTGCCCTAAAGACAAAGGAGGGGAGGAGCGCCTGGGAGGCTCAGTCAGCTGAGCAGCCAGCATTTGACTCAGCTCAGGTCGTGATCTCAGGGTCCGGGGATGGAGCCCTGTGTCAAGCACTGGGTCAGGTGGTCTGTTTGAGGATTCTCTCTCTCCTTTCCCTCTGCCCTTCCTCCCACTCACACATGCTCTCTCTCTTTCCCTCTCTAAAATAAATAAATAAATCTTACAAAAAAAAAAAAAAAAAAAGACACAGAAGGGGACTGTAATTCATGTAGCAATTCTGCCCCTAATGACCAGGGTACCCTTGTTGTCTCCCCTAGACCAGATGGTTCTCAGTTCAGGCCATTCCCAGGAATTACCTTCTCTAGAAAGAAGTAGCATAGGCCAGGGTTATGGTCCTTTTCATATCCAGTGCTCCATGCAGGAGTACAAAGGCCAAGCCTTCTTGCCTGGATGGGCTCCTGGGAGGGTTTACCCCAGCTTCAGAGCTCACCCCAGAACGGTGCAAGGTCTCTACCGGAAGTGTATCTGCTAATCCTACTTCCCTCCCTTTCTTACGGGTCTCAACAGCACACCTCAGTGGTCCTGCAGCAGGTAATGTCCACCTCAGGGTCTGTTCCCTGCAGAATCCTACTTACCAGATATTTGAAAAACAAACAAACAAACAAACAAGTAAAAATACAAAAATCCAGGATTTGTCCAGATGTGCACCCTATTAAAGGACTGTTTTACAAGGAACTACCCCAAAATTGGGTTACAGATACATAAACCATGGCCAAATCAGCTGCAAAGTTAAAGTTACTTCTAGTTTTTAAAGCATTTTGGTTTTAAATTTATTTAAATTTTATTTAAATTAATTTATTAATTACTTAAATTAATTTAAATTTAGCTGGATCCAAAAGAGTTTGCACTTTTAAATATCTATTCCGTTCTAATCTAACAAACACGTTCTTTGGAGATATGGCTACAATTTCCTATCCTTCCACTTACTAACTATACATCCTTGCACAAGTGACTTGGTCTCTCTGAGGTTCTGTAAAGTGGGGACCAATGTCACCTGGCTACTTCAGAAGACCGTCGTGAACGTTGAGTTTCCTATCCTCCCTGCATAACACCAGCACTCTACCTGGCATGGAAGAGGCAATTTGTGAATGTTAGTTTCTCTTCCAGCTCCCGTGAGGGTATCTGAAAACCTCTCATGCTTATAGCCTTCTCGAGAGAATAATTGCAATAAAATAGCAGGATACCCATCTTTGTGGGTGGATACTTTACATAAATAAAGCTAATATCCAGAGTAATAGGGAAACAATGCCAAATGAATCCTCCCTTTCCTAATTTAAAAACAAACTCAGAATCACAGGATCCATATACTATTACTAGAAGGCGTGGTCGGCCTCACTGTGGTCTATGTACGATACCAGGGGGATCTGATGAGGCCGAGATGACATGACCCTCCGCTTCCATGGGAATGTCCCACCAGGGTTTCCTACCTTCATTCCTGGCATACCTTTGCCTGGTGGTCCTGAGGTACACTCAGCAGCTTTTGATGAGTGACAGAGGAAACAATAGCCAATGGCCTAAGTTCACTTCCTTTCTAGCCTATGTTGGAATTGAAGAATCCCTGACCTTCAGGTCCACACAGTCCTTCCACAGGTGCCTAGCACACTGCTGGGGAGGGTGGTTTAAACTGGCTGCTCTCCCAGGAAGGAAAGTCTGCCCCACTCTCGATCTCTCCTATTGCCTGCATAAACTGGCCCGTCATGAATTTTGGATACAATTCTCAGGGCTTAGTGAAAAGAAAAATGCATATACGGTACATAGAAAGGTTGTGAGAAAAAAATATTAAATTTGATTTGTAATAACTAATTCAAATATTTTTGTAAATAGGTATCAAAGTGATTTGGAAATATGGGTATATTGATCATGAAAAAGAGAGCCTAATTTAATGATATCTGGCAGTGCACAGGGCATCCGAAAATTGAATAGAATCGACACAAGAAAAAGATCTTGGTACACATAGAAAAAGAATCACTTCTCATTTTTACAATGCCACACAGATTACAAAGATTTTTGCATATATTAATGTTCATGATAATTGTTTAAGACGGGTAGGCTATGTATTCTTAACCTCATTGCATAGATGAACAAATTGAAACTCAGAAACATTAACATGAAATAAAGATTAACTTCCTCACTCCTAAACAAAAGCTGGGCAAAGACCACATTACTGCTTGGCACTTCCAGGAAGCCTGGATAGAAGCTGTGTGTGCAAGCCTGCATATTCTGAAGTAAGATTTGGGGAGGAGGGTATGGAGCAGACAACTGGATGCCAAACCCCCTGCCCCTTCACCCCCATTTTGTAATTGGTCACACTCTCATGTAAGGTACAGCAAGAACCTTTGTTCTCCTCTCTGAAGTAACAGTGCTAAAGGACGCTAACAATCCCACAGTCTCTTCCCCTCACGTCTTCTCTCATTGGGTTATCTTCCACAGCTGTACTCACTTCCCACTTCCAGCTGCCCTGCCCGCTGGGCACCTCCATCTGCATGTCTGACTGGTGCTTAAAGATGGTCACGTCCAAATGGAATTTGTTATCATCCTCATCAAACTCTACCCTTCTAGGGCGCCTAGGTGGCTCAGTGGGTTAAAGGCTCTGCCTTCGGCTCGGGTCATGATCCAGTGTCCTGGGATCAAGCCTCACATCAGGCTCTCTGCTCAGCAGGGAGCCTGCTTCTCCCTCTCTCTCTGCCTGCCTCTCTGCCTACTGATCTCTGTATGTCAAATAAAGAAATTAAAAAACAAAATCCAAAACCAAAACTCTACCCTTCTACATGTTAAACAAATTAATAGCAAGGCACGAGACTAATTGCAATTAAAATAATTAATTCGTTGCTTCTTTTTCATCTGTTACCTTTTGTGTTTCCTTTTTTTTTTTAATTTGACTGTGACAGAGTGAGAGAACAGGCATGAGTGGGGAGGGACAGAGGGAGAAGGAGAAAGAATCTGAAGCAGATTCTATACTGAGCGCAGAGCCCAACCAAGAGTCATGTGCTCAACAGACTGAGCCATCCAGACGCCCCTACCTTTTCTGTTTTTGATGGCAGTGACACCACTGTTGTTTCCTCTAACCCAATGACAATTACTTGGAGACATTCATAACATGAATTTAAATTGAGGCAGTGCTAGGCACAAGGAGTTTCCCTAATAGAGGGAGACGACACATGGACAAAATTAAGAGCGAGGTAGATGTCTATAAGAAAGTAGTGACACTGTAAACAAGGTAGCAAGAACCTCTGCTTCTGATGAAACAACCAATGGCTTCCCAAAGGAGGGACTGCTCAGCGGGTTCTTGCCTCTGTGTTCACTAGGTCGGGGAGGGAATTCCGGGTAAGGAGAGAACATGGTATGAATATTTTACAGATAAATTCATACTTTCATTCTTTCAAAATGATTCTCCCACACTTAACCACCTTTCTGATGTCATTAGGAAAAGATGGTTATGGTGCTTCCTTACCTTTATTCTCAAGTCAATAAAATTCTAGCCACTAAATCTTCAGTATTAAGCAGCTAAATATTAAGTTGCTGTCAAGAGCACTTGAAGGATAAAACAGAGTGTTCTTCGATATGAGTATATATTTTTTTTAAGAATTTTTTGTCAGGCAGATTCTCAAAAAGCTCAGCTCATCAATATATGTAGCATGTATTCACATCCGTTCTCATCCTGGGTGGCCCTTCTACCACAGAAACTGAGAAGTTTCAAGTATATGAGAATGAAGGCTGCACACTCAAACATTCTAAAAAAGAGGAGGATGTAGAAGAAAACAGCAGGAATTGATCGAAAGTCACTAGATACATCTCCCTCTGTACATGACAGCATCTATCACTCCTCTCTTTCTTCACACAAATAATTGCTAACGCTCAGTGTTTGAGGATCGCGATAAATACATACCCCACTAGGGTTTTGTTTATCTGCTTTTAAAAAATGTAGTCAGAATCACGGCATCGATGTCATTAAACTTTCTTGTTATAAGCAAGAGAAAGCAATTCTAGCTTCTTGAGTAAAGCAGATTTATTTGGAAGAGCATTAGTGTATGTGCTTAAGCAGATGTGGGACTTCACAGAAATGGTGGGAGAACAGAGACTATTCTTAGAAACAGGTGGAAATTAAGGAAGCTACAGAAGGACAAAACCCAGAGAGTAGGAACCATAGTTCTCCAATTTTAACCTGTCCAGGCCCCCACCCCGGGATGAAAATATCTGCAATCATTCCTTCTGTGAGGGTTTCACTTGTTTGTTTTAAAGTTCCAGAAGAGAATTCCTTTGGTCATGTGCTTGCTCAGAAAAGAGAGGATCTGGTTTATTTAGCTTGTCTAGTGGGTAGTGAATCGCCTTCTTAGCAGGACCATATCTAAGGGCAAAAGGTCCATTTCCAAAAAAAATCGAGGACTAAGTCGTGGCCAGTCAAAGCAGCACACATTTTCATCATCGTATCTATAGATTCAGGAATCCTGAGGCAAATTCCTGCCTCTTCAGATAGACACAGTGCCAAAGGAGTTAACAGCATGGTAACTACTTTGTGCTTTGTGTCAGAAGTCTATGGTACTGCGTCTAGTAATATATATCTCAAGGATAAAATGCCAACATTCTTCAAGGCACAAAAATTGAACAGAAGCAATTCTTTAGTGGAAATGTCTATTGGTTAGATGTTCTTTCTACTGCAGATGGAGGAAAATACCTGTTGTTCTGCCATTTAAAGAGATTGAACCCCTAAAATCACACACACGTAATACAGAATGGCTCTCCTGAAAGGAAAGGGCTGACTTTTTTAATCCTTGAGCAAGAAATAGGGTAGAATTAATTTTGCAAGTTTTCACTCTCTGTGTTTCCCTTCAGCAAAGATAGCTTACTTTTTAGTATATAGTGTGTTGCTTTGCAGGCTTACATTCTTTAAGGCTAGCCAAAACCCCCACAGATTTCACTCATAGCCTGGACAAAAAAGCACTAAGAGTTTGCTTCCATTAGAGTTGAGTAGCACAAAACTAGCGGTAAGAAGAGGAGAGGAAAGAATATCATTGTTTTTTAGCAAGTGACTCCCCAGTAGCTGATTTCTTTAACATGCAGGAAAACATCACAGAAGGAGAGGCAATCACATTTTCCTTGAGTGTACCTACTTGTAAATGTAATGTACTAATGTAATATCTAAATACTCAAGTGAGTTTCTGACAGTCCCATTCATCACAATACAACTCGCACCAGGTCACCAAAGTACCGCCATTCTCATGAGCCAAAGGAAAGGAAAGGTGAATAGATTGTTAAGCTACTTGTGTTGCTGGTCTATAACGTTGCAACGTATGCCTTTTGCTCTCTATTTTCTTTTGTTGTGTAGTCATGATTGTACATGGTAGCATGATTATCTACTATGTACAACTTCATCTGATGAGTTGCACTTCCCTAAAATGGAAGAAAAAAGGAATTTGGAAAATGGATCATTTTGGTCCTCTTGGAATCGGATCCTCAAACAAAGTGCAAAATGGAAGAAGTTTGTTGAAGGTTAATGTCTAAATAGAAGAGAGGGAGGAAGCAGGACTGAGCAGGATAAGTCTTCAGACTGAAATGCAGACCTCATAAAATTTGAGCCAATTGAACAAGGGAGATCTAAAGCAAGAATTGCCCACAGTTCCACGTGATGCAGAAATGACCAAAGTTGTATCCCAATCATTCTCAGTCATTAAGGGGGTTGCTGGGTGAGTGAGACCTTCACTCTACAGATAAGCCAACCTTCAGAACACTGCCAACTTAGAGCATTCATTATAAATAAATAACAAGTGCTTTCTTGAAGGGAATTTGGAATGGCAGGCCTTCCGAATTGTCATAGAACAGGAAATGCTTCCTTTAGAATTAGATACTAGTTTAGTTCCAGAGTAAGTGTCACATGCTGACTTTGTTATCTTCATGATCAGTATCGAGGAGCACAATCCGAACTTTGTAGGCAGAGGGAGTGAAAATGTAAGCCATTAATTATAACCACCATTGTACTAAAGGAAAGCATTTATGATTTATCTAAACCAATTAAAAATTACAAAAAACATTGTCTTTGTTTAGGCTTCTATACTATAGAATATTAGAGACTGGGAGCCTTAAGCAACAAACATCTATTTCTCAAGATTTTAGGCACTGGGAAATACAAGATCAAGATGCCAGGAGATCCTATGTATGGTGAGGGCACTCTCCCTGGTTTGTAGTTGGTCGACTTCTTGTTATATCCTCCCATGGGCAAGGGCAGAAAGGGATCATCTCTCTATCTCCAGTCTCTTCTTATAAGGACACTATTCCCATCAAGATTGCTCCACTCATCATGACCTACTCACCTCCCAAAGGCCTCATCTCAAAATACCATTACACTGGGGATTTAGGCTTCAGCATATGAATTGTGGGGACAACACGTTTAGCCCACAACAAAAATATCTTGAAAATCAAGAAATTACAGATAAACAGAAAAATTTAAAGCTATCAACTCACAATCTCTCCTTTCCTCCCCGCTCCTTTCACTGGTCTATTTTTAAGTAAATTGCTTAAGTATATCTACAGTCAGCATTGTCTAGTATGGACTTAGTCATTTCTGTTCCAGATGTGTTATTAAAAGTTAGTAGACTAGTGGGGGGGGGAATCTTGGATAAACATACTATTACCTAACATATCATCTAGAAAGACACCATGCATAGTGCAATGGAAATAACACTCGGAGGAAGTGAGAAGACCAGTTCTGGTCTTGAATTCTCTTCTGACATTTGATATCTATGCTCTATATTTCAAAAAAATCACTTTTCCTACTGATGATTCCACTGTGGATTTTATCTTATCAGTATTATAGAAGACAACACCAAAAGCTTTCAAAAGTCTTTAGAGATATCCTTCCATTCATTCAATAAGTATTCACTGAGTGCAGAACCCAGGCAAGGCACAGTCCCAGGCATCCAAGATGCAGAGTGAAATCCATGTTCTCTTGGATTTTGTGCTCTAGAGGGAGAAAAAAGAAAAATGCAACTACAATTTGTCATAGATGTACGTGCTATGAAGAGAGATAAGGCACACCAATAGAAAGAGAATGCCCAAATGATGGTGTATGTGTGTGTGAGGATGGATGCTTGGACAGCAGTGGTCCAGGTCATGCTCTCATAGAAAAGACACTGGGACAGAAATCTAGGTTACATGTAAGGGAAAGCCAGACAGAACATCAAGTAAAACTCTAGAGTAAGGAAGAGCTGAGCTTTTTGGAGGAACCCTATAAAGGTATTTGTGGATGGGTTACTGTAAAAGAGGCTGGTTGCAGAAGTGAGGTGGGTAAGAAAGGGCAGATCTTGCAAGAAGTCAAGTCCAGGCCAAGAGTCTGAGGTTCATTCGAGGTCTGAAGGGAAGTCCCTGGGGTTTTTAGTCAGGATGATCTGATAGGAACTATCATTTAGAAAGATGACTGATTGCTGTGTGGCAAACACCGGCAGGGTGGCAGGAAGGAAAGCCAGAAGCCAGGTATTAATCTGGGTGAGCAATGAAGGTGATTTAGACAGTAAAGGTGGCCATGGGTTTGCTTCCCAATGTGTTTTGAAGGTAGCATTGTCTGGAATTGTGGATGGATTGAATGTACGGTATGAGGGCAAGAGAGGGATCAAGAATGACTTCCACTGCCTAAATTGGAGCTCAAATCTGTTATTAACCATTTGGTAAAAATCAGGAGGGATTGCCTTCTACGGGCCCAGCCTAATTGTTGGTTCCGTTAACATAAGTGGTGAGCGGGGATTTCAGGTCGTGGAAAAGGTCATGCTGTCCTTCATTTTTCACTCCCTACTTTATTCTCTACTCACTTCCAACACAAGAGCTGACTCTTACAAGAAGTGATATTTTTGTATATCGTGATTGGTCCTCTTTGGGGAAGTGAAAAGGAGGGGGGAATTTAGACCATAATTGGGCATCTGTATCAGAGGAGGGGCTTTCTAATCCGCCCCGCAACCCTGTTTACGTTAGAAATGATTGGCAGTGATGATACCAAATCAAATCCAACACTTCATTGTGTGGGTTTAATGAAGTAAATCCTTTTCCTGCTTTTTGGTATAATAAGAAAGCAAAAGCTGGCACAATTTTTAGATAAGGGTTTTCTCGTAGGGAATTTGGGAGCATTATCACGTCTATTTGATATAATGTAAAGACAGACAGAAATGGTAGCAGGACTTCCTTCAGAACCATAACCTAGACAGGGAGACAGTCAGTTTTTTTTCTGGCCTGAAACTTGAAGAACTTAGATCTTTAAGGTAAGAAACAAATAATTATAGATATGAAGATAGGAATAAAAAATTATTTTTACGAGGAAAGGATCTCAAAAAGAGAACTATTTAAAGCTGATAAAATCATAGACATCACATTATATACACAAATAACACAATATTTTTAATAAATTATTGCCTGCACCACTCTGATAATTTCCCCTACTTTTGGTTGCATATATTTAAACTGCATTAGCACAAAACAAAAATTATATCATTTTTAAAGACAGAGAAAAGAAATTCTGTTTCACTCTGGCACGGTTGATGAAACTTAAAAAAAATTTTTATGGTTGGAAATGCCATAAAAATATGTCTTCTCACACAGATGTATTCACTGATTGGAGAAGTACTTCTTACAAAGACAGAATTCTGATTAATTCTATTGTGTATCATTTTTATTTAATATATCCTACGTTTTCATGATTGAAACCATTTTGAAAGACCAGCTTTGGACTCTGTGTAGTTCAAACGTGATTCTTCTCTTCTCCCCAAGGACATTCGATGTCAGGCATAGATAACTCTGCATCACGGCACAGACCTACCACTGCCCTCTTTGCGTTAGGATGCTGGGGAACAAGGCTCAGTGGGCTGTCAGTTTTCCTGGAAGCCATTCCCACACTACACTGAGAATTATCTATGAAACTTATAAATGTACTCTATTAAATTAAAACTGAATATATTCTCAATTAAACTTCTGTGTAACCAAATGACCAAAATGCCCATGTCCACTCCAATGCCATCCTGTCACCAGCAACGTGAAAAAATTGGAAAAGAGAGAATTGCCTTTCTTAAAAAAGATATTTATTTATTTAACAGAGAGAAAGAGAGAGCTCTAGAGCAGGAGGAGGGGCAGAGGAAGAGGGAAAAGCAGGTTCCCCGCTGAGCAGGGAGCAGCAGGAAGTAGAGCTTGATCCCAGGACCCTGAGATCAAAACCAGAGCTGAAGGCAGATGCTTATTCAACTGAGCCACCTAGGCATCCCATGAGAGAGTCTTTTTTTTTTTTAAGAATTTATTTATTTATTTTTAAATTATTTATTTAGTTAGTTAGTTTAAAAGAATTCATTTATTTATTTATTTGAGATCACAAGTAGGCAGAGAGGCAGACAGAGAGAGAAGAGGAAGCAGACTCCCTGCTGAACAGAGAGCCCGATGCGGGGCTCGATTCCAGGTCACTGGGATCATGACCTGAGCCAAAGGCAGAGGCTTTAACCCACTTGAGCACCCAGGCGCCTCAAGAGAGAGTTGTCTTAAACAGTTTGAACAAATTACTTTGACAACTTTTGTTAAAATTTTATGTGAGCACAATGCCAGGATCCCCTGCAGCGCCTTGGAAGGGGTTTGTGCAGTGAGGGGCCCTGGAACTTGAGTTTCATTTGGTCTCTGGGAACCCTGGCTGAGAAAGGCTGAATTAAAATAAAGGAAAAGAAGAAATGATTCATCATGGTAGATTGAGAGGGTCAAGGAAGTTGCAGACTAGCAGGAGCTTAGGGCTTCATCCCATCAGTAAGAAAACTGTACGGAAAATGAGAAAGCGAGTCACAATATGGAGAGTTACTAAAAGGTCAAATAAAATGAGGATCGATTATAGAGTGTCGTCCTCTCCTCCCACAGGACAGGTTGTGTCGACTTTGGCAAGAACAGTTTCAGAGAGAGGGAGATAGAAGGTGTGATTTCAGTGGGTTTGGGAAAGAACAGAATGGAAGGAAAGTTAAATGGTGGATACAAGCAGTGTTCTTTATAGTGTGGAGAAATGGGCGCTCGCTGGACTTCAAACCGGAAGGAGTTGGGTAGATTTTGTTGTTTTTGTTAAGAGATGGGCGCTATTATTGTCTTTTTTGGTACGCTATCAAAATGTTCTCTGCACAGGAAAAAAAAAATGAGGATTCTGAAGTGAAAAGTGGCCATTTTAGTGGTAAAAGCTTCTGCTAGGATAAAGGAAATAGAATCTATCAGGAGAAGGAGGAATTGGCCTTACAGAAGAGCACAGAACATGGAACAGGATGGGAGGTAGAACATACGGGCTCAAGTTAAGGGCCCAAATATCTGAAGAGATATAAGGAAAATTATCAGCAGAGGACGGATATCTTCACCAAGACCTAAATGTTCCACTCAGCACTACTCAGTAGGTTCACGTACACAGCTCCAGACCATCACAAAGACGGCACTGTTCCAATTGATTCATTCAGCAAATGCCCATGGAGGACTATCTGCATGTCACTGTTGTTTCCTATGGTTGGTGGGATTTTTCTGCAGAGTCTTGTTTCCCCTCTCCTCTATTAATGTCTCACCACACTCACTGAGCCCATTTTGTGAGCTCTTTGGAAAAGAGTAGGTAGATAATATTACCTAGAAAACACAAGATGCGCCAGTAACCGTAGGGCTAATAATACATTATATGTTAATTAAAAAAATAAATAAGAAAACACAAGATGCTTAAGATGCAGGAGCCCATGTTCTGGTATCATGTGGTGAACCCTTCCCTGCGTACGTGGATCAGCCTAGAATTGTCAGGACTGTATGACACTTCGTAATTGGGATATTTGGAAGTAAATTATATAAGTCATAATCTCCCCCTGCCCCAGCACCTTCTAACTTCTGGACACTCTGGTTGGGAAAGTCTTGGACGAGGCACCTGGGGTTGGTTCAGTAGGTTGAGCGTCTGCCTTTTGCTCAGGTCACGATCCCAGGATCTTGGGACTGAGCCCCACATCTCTTTCTGCTCGGTGGGGATCTTGCTTCTTCCTCTCCTTCAGCCCCTCCCTCTGCTTTCTCTCTTTCTCTCATAATTAAATAAAATGTTTAAAAAAGGGGGGGGGGAGTCATGGGCCTCTTGACTCCTCCTTCAGCTGCTTACTAAATGATCTCCTCCTCCGTGCTGTCAGCTGAGGTTTACCAATGTCTCTCCTATTGGACCCCTCATTTTCACGTCTATGCGGACTTCTGCATCTGGACCCCTGAGAATTTACTGCCTGAACTCCTGTGATAGCCAGCTAATTGGTCCTCTCCCTGCTGCTTCAAACAACTCCTCCCTCCGTCTTCTAAATCATTGGCCCACCTACCCTTCTCAGAGACTGCCATTTAAAAGAAAGCCTAAAGCCTAAACGGAATGGGACATTTGGAGCCTCTGGATCTGCCATGTTCAACTTCATTCCTTCTTCCATTTATCAAATCACCCTCTGCTTGAACCACACAGGGCTGCTTGGCCTTATGTCCTTTCTCATGCCCTCTTCACATCTTTTATTCTGGTTTCTGAATCTGAAATAGAACACTTATCTTGGTCTTCAAATTATTGCAAGGACTCATCACTAATTCTACATTCATGGCAAAGCCTTCTAAAATATTTCAAGTCATAATGCATTCCTCTTTATTCTACATCTCCCTGTAAGCTGGCTTGTACGGCCACTGCAGTACTTACTCATGTCTTGTGTGGGAGATACATGCTTTTTCATGTTTCTTTCTTATCTTTCCCATACTGGATGATCAGTTCCTTACAGAGAGAGACCGGATTCACTCATCACTGAACCGCCTCCCAACCACATTCGCACATCTCTCAAAATGCTATGCACATAGTAGGTGTTCGAAGAATTGTGCATGAATATATCAACCAATTAATCTATTAAGTATCTCATAAAAAGTGAAATTAAAAACAAAACAAAAACAAAAACAAAACTTTGGGTCATTCACCAGATTGTAAGTGCTACAAGGGCAGAGACTTTTATTATCTTTTTTATTCCCAGCACAAAGAACAAAACTCAACTCAATGAAAATTGGTCATATGGACAATTCAAAAGATTCTAAGGATCACTGTATAGCAAGCCCATCTGATGGTCAAGGGTAAAGGATGACTCCCATGGGGGACATATTAAAACAAGAATAACTTCTAAACAAAAGGGGGAAAACAGTAGAACTGTGGAGTCAGTCACAGCTGGATCAGCAATGATTGGGATGTGCAAGAGAAATACGCTTTCATAAAAAGCTGAGGAAGATCCTGTGGCCATCATTCCTGGCCAGGAGGGGGTTACAGGCACAATGAGAATGTTGACAGCAAATCTGAGTTGTGATGTTTTTGTTCCTAGTTTCAGACTGTCTGGAGAGACTGCTGGGCAAGGTTATGATTTGTAGTAATCACAGGAAGTAAGTGTGATAGCTCAGTGCACCTGGGCAGGAAGGGGGCTGGGTTAGTTCTCCTCAGCCAGCCTGGGCTCTTGTGTAGAAGACAAGAGACCAGAAATGACTGTTTCCTGTGGGCTAAGGGATGGCCATGAGACCTGGGAGACTTAGAGGGATTCATTTTAGCACTGCTAAGTGACCCTGAATCCCAGTGCTGATGGAGAGGCCTCTCAGGATACAGGATAGAGAAATGACCTTGGCTAGAGTTCTCCAGCAGGGTGCTGGGCTCCCTAGGAGCATGCCCTGACTGACTGAATGAATGCACTGAGATACATCAAGTAGGCTGAGGAGAGACATAGGCAGACTCTACAGTTAAGACTGGATCTATTTCTTCTCCACAGAGATCAGCCAGAAGATAGCCAGAACCAAAGAGCCGGTGCAGGGGGACCAGGCCAAGACCTCATGTGGGGCCAGGACCTCTTTTCGCATCCCGATATCAGGAGGACAGGAAACTGTTACTTCCGGTATGTCAGCCACCATGTAGCAAAGGCACAGGGCAGAGTGGGGCGAAGCAGGTTTGGTTGGAGTGAACCACATCCACAGGCTTTTTACCCAACAGATGTGATCTAGACCAAAATTAATTGGGGACTGATCATCTACATCTCCCCGATCTTTCTTGGCCCGGCCCTGGGAAGCAGAGGTTGATAAGCAGGAGTAGGTCAGCCAGAAAAAATAAAAAGGTGCTCTTTTGTTTGTTTTTATAAATCTAGTGTGTTAAACTATGACCTGTCAACTTGGAGGTCCAGGGGCTATGAGAAGGGCAGCTTCATCCAGAAACCAAGGGGTGCCCTGTGGCTCAGACAGAAAAGAACATCCCGGTCCTCAGCATTCGTGGTTGCCCAAGGAGAGGGGAGCCTGACTGGGAAGGGCTGGGGAGACAGAAAACATCCAAAGGTCCAGACCATTAGCATGAGCTTGTTAACCCAGGGAATACAGCTGATGGGCCTGGAGGAGGGTATCTGTGCTTTGAATCTGCTTTCAACGCACTGAATAATGCAAGTGTGTTTGTGTTAGGATTCTATATTGTGGAGCACCAACTCTCCCAAACTGCCTAGGCTGAGTAACTGGAGATGGGCTAGGAGGGTGTTGGAAATACTTCATGCATGGCAACTATGCTGTTCTGACGTGCTCAGTGAGGATGTCCCTTTAGCGGACATCAGACACCAGGGAGAGGACAGTGTCCTGATGCCCACAGGGGCCCAGTGGATAGCTGTCCACTCAAGCTGGCTGAGCCTCACTCTGTCAGTCATCCTTCTTCTTCCTTTGGCAAGCGACATGGACACAGAGGATATGGAGAAGGACTTCAGGAGATGGTTCTGCATAGTGTTGGAATGACTATTTACTACTGTCTATGGTACGCCCCTACCCAGCATTGTTTTAAGACACTGACCCTTTAGTTTCTAACTATCTGTGACACATTTCTTTTCTTTGTGAATCAAAGACAGCCGATCTCATTTTGCCCTTTGTTCTGGACTATATGGTCTACCTTTGATCATTTCACTAGCAGCTTTCGTATCATATTTGCCTGATGCATTAAAACAGCTATTATGTCATCCAGTGGAGTCTTCCAGGTCAGTGTCTCTACTAATGTCAGACCAAGCTAACTGGGGTCTTCAGTTTTCATAGAAAGGGGGAAAAAAAAACAACACAACAAAAAAACAAAACCCCACAAGGTTTAATTTTAGAATGTATAATTCACATGTGGCTACTTCCTCACTCTCCATATACTTAATTATAGATTATAAAACGAATTATGTGTTCTGTGGTGTTTTCTTCCGAATCAGATCCCAATATCCTACATTCATCTTCACTACATCTTTGTGAGGTGTGGCCATAGATCAATTATCTTCCTTTAATAGAAAGAAGACAAGGGAAGTGGTTTGCCCAAGGTCACTTGCCAAATCAGTGCTGGGACCCAGCATAAAGCCCAGGTCCCATGATTCCTGGCCTCGTGTTCCACCCAGGAAACCTTGTTGCCCCCAAACCACGACACTGACTCAGGCTTGGCTCCAGTTCAGCTAAGATGTTCCCCTGAGGTGTCTGGTTGGCCAGAGAGGGTGCCAGGCTATATCTCTTCCAATTCTTACATCAGAAAGCAGCGCAGACTGGAGGGATTATGGAATGACAAAGAAGCAGTCGGCCATCTCCATTCAGTGCGACAGACTGTGCTGGGCCACATCAGTCTCATAAACCCTTCATCGTCACAGTGACAGCAAAAACAGAGGTGCAGTGTTCCAGACAGACACATTAATCTACTGAAAAATTGAGAGTTTAATACATGCAGGACTCTGAGGTATTTCTCATGTTGCAGCCCATTTAATCCTTCCAAAGCATCACAAGATACATGTAATTATCCTGACACCCGGCCTGTGTCCTCTGTTCAGGATCTGAACCCAAGTCTCAGGGCATCTTCCACTGTTAGAGCAGACACAGCATGAAGGCCGGTCCTTATGGAGTGGGTCGGTGCTGCTCCTGGGGACAGGAGAGACAAACCGGGGTAGATCTCTCAGAAGCCGGCTCACTAGGGACCAGGAGAGGGACTGGAATGTGTGTCCCTCATGTTACCTCTTGGCTGTGGTGCTAATTTAACTTTGTGACCTTGGCATAGTCAAGCCCAGTGTCAAAGTGATTCCATGGAGATATACATGATTTCTGTCTGGATGGACACTTGGAGGGTAAATGAAGAATTCCATGTGGAGAAGGGGCTTCCAAGTGGGTTGGGCACCTCAGTTTTTAATCACTGTTTTCTTCTTATCACTGTTCCATTTTAAGAGCCTTGAATAACCCTTGCATTCCAGATATACACTCCAGTATAAATATGCGAACATTCTGACACTTAAAAATATGTCCATCGCAAAGTAGGACAGGTTAGAATTACAGTGTAGCCTGTAGGCATAAGGGAGAGAAATGAGTAGGTAATACTTCACTTCCTGAAGTTGGAAGGAATAGTTTACCGGCCAATTGCTGCAAAGGGAGGATAAAATTACTATCCAGATCAACAAATGCATAGACCAGAAAACAAATAAATTATTTCAATGCTCTTTCAAAAACCCATGTTTTATCGATGATAAATCACTGAGTGGAAGGGAAGTTATGAATACTGTACTTATTTTAAAGACTCAGTATCTTTATGGTGTGATATATTCATTTATTCAAAAGTGCACCATCAAATTATCTGAATGGGTAAGCCTCGTTTACATATAATGTGCCAAGCAGTGATAAATTAGAACGCTGAACATCTATTGCCTCAGTCCCCAATGAGAAACTCAACTAATTTCTTCCCAGGTAAACAAACAAATAAACAAAACAACTGTTTCCAAAGTTTACTGAAGAAGCTTGCACAACGTCCCCACAACCAAGTTCAGTTTTCCCAAAGCATGGTGCGTTATATTTATGATGCTCATCTCATGACTGTCACAGGGCTGGGGATCTGCAAAGCATCCTTTCACACCAGGACACAGAGAGATTGTCACAAGTTGACCCCCGAGCCAATGCCACAGTACAAGATCTTTACAGTGTGATTTCATGATTTCATAAGAAGACACACTCGAAAGGTACACAGAGCACATTCAAATATAATTCCAAAGCCAAACAGAAGTGCTTGGGATTATTCATGCTTTGGCTGCCCTTCATTAATGCAAATAATTAAAAGAGGACTGTAAACACAGAGGCGCATGGGCTGGTGAGATAAACCAAGAGATCTGCATTAGCGTCAGTCATTTTGATCTCTTTTGTCCTTTTGGATTTTTGGATGTTTACAGAGCCTTCTCCATTTGTTCCACTGAATGCCCGCTGAGGGAGAGGGTAAGATTGCTTTAGCCCCATTCCTAATATGAGGAATCCCAAAGTCTGAGATACAGACTTGGCCAAAGTCACCCTGGAATGGGCAGAAAACAGAATCGATCTTGGTGCTCGTGTATGTTCATGCAGACCTCTTCCTACTGTAGCACCTCCGTGGACTATGGTATAGAAGACACCTGCCGCTGGCACCGTTCATTCATTCCGCAAGGACACGCTGGGAGCTCATTGTGCGGGGGTGGCGGGTACTATTTTAGGCACTGTGGACAGAGTGATCAGCAACAGAAAGATCCCTGCAACATGGAAACCGCGAAGGCTTGTTCTTTTTCTTCTCTCAGCTTTCTAAGAGGAGCCATGAACAATTAGGGGATGGGCTTGGAACACAAACGACGAGAAAGAAAGGATTACTTGCTTAGATGGAAGAGCCCTGTTTTCCCGTTATTGCGAATTGGCTGTGGGCATGGGCACACCGTGGGATATGCTTTGCTTCTTGGATAATGCATATGTAAAATGGACCCAAATGAATATAATTAAATGTAGGATATTGACCAACCAGTCTGTTAAAGTGAGTGTCATTCAGTACAGGTAATACTATATTATTTCAGTTTCTAAAATGGATTCTGACATCTTAAGAGGTTTCATAGTACACCTATGAAATATTTACAAAACTGTTCTGAGCAGCTGATAAATAACGTCAACTTCAGACATGCTTAGATGGCTATTTCGAAAGATAGCATTCCATAGATAAGCAGTGCTTTTAAGCAGTATGAAAGCTAAAATGTCATAGATTCAGTTTCTAGCCTGAACAAGATAGCCAAAACAATGAAAGCCATAGCTTCATACTGAAAATGGACTTTTCTAATGCTTGAGTTTAGAAAACACAAATACCCTCTTATTTAAAAAGGATTCATTTACACAAATGGATTTTTAATAAAACCTTCAGCTTTTGGTAATTGTCACGTGTTCATTTACTAGTCACTTTCCTTGTCTTTCCTTATTTGTACGTTTCTTTATCTGCCCTTAAGACTCTCAGCCAGAAGCAACCTCAGAAAAACAGACACTGTGACAAGCTTCTCCTTAAAATAAGGAAAACATTGGTAAGGGCCAGGGTTACAAAAGAGTTGATAGGAATAATGAGAACTTTATTTAGCTGGAGAATCAAGGGGCATGGTTGGAATTAGACATTTTAGGGTAACCATGAAAATTAAAGATCAGTTATCCCAATTCACAAATTCAAAGCCTAAAATAACTTATGTCCTGGGGAAGCACGATTTTTAAATATGAATACACGTTACAAAGTGTTTTGTAATCTAATTTATGAGTTCTGAGTTATGAGGCTGGTTGCCCTAAGCCACACAAGAACCCCCAACGTAGGATTCTATAATTCTACTCACCTCACTTACTTCGTTTTATTAGCTTGCTAAATGTTTCCTGATGCATAAAATAATAGCTGCTGAAAATCTGCAAGCCACAAAAATATTCTCAAGCTTAAAAATCTGTGCCAGTTTGGAAAGTCTGCAATCTAGGGGTGCCTGGTGGCTCAGACGGTTAAGTGGCTGCCTTCCGCTCAGGTTATGATCCCAGGGTTCTGGGATGGAACCCCGCATCAGGCTCCTGGCTCAGCAGGGAGCCTGCTTCTCCATCTCCTTCTATTGTTCCCCTGCTTGTGCTCCCTCACTCTCTCTGTCAAAAAAAAAAAAAAAAAAAAAAAAAAAAAAAGAAGTCTGAGATCTAAACAAGTTGCTGAATCAGATTTTCTAAATTGGAAAATGGGGAGCCTAGTGGGGAATCAATGGTAGCCGTGGTTCAGAATGGTAGCAAACTCAGCTCCAGACAGAAGCTGCTGCTTTTCCAGACAGCGAGGCCACTGTGCTGGGAAGGCAGCCTGTCACCTCTTCTCTCAGGTGCCACGTGCTCTCTGAGGGCTGCCTCCTGGAGCCATCCCTCTGGGCTCCAGAGCATCCCTCTGGGAGATGGGTCCATGAGAGCTGACCGGAGCAGATGATTCTTGTTTCATTTTATTTGCAAGTTCGAAGGAAACGGGGCTGATTTTACGTCCGACACAATTTTTTCCAAGAGAGCAACAATTTCAGTGTTCCTAACTTCCTGTGCCCAGTATTTACTCATGATCTGCCATGAGTTTATGTCTCTCCATTTTTCTCACTCTATATACTCTTCACAGGGGATCACTTTCATACCCCATGTTATAATCCCATTGTTTAGGATGCCAAGATATACATGCCGGTTTTTTAAAAATTTTTATTTATTTGACAGAGAGACAGAGATCACAAGTAGGCAGAGAGGCAGGTGGGGAGAGGGAAGCAGGCTCCCCACTGAGCAGAGAGCCTGATGCGGGACTCGATCCCAGGACCCTGAGATTATGACCTGAGCCAAAGGCAGAGGCTTAAACCACTGAGCCACCCAGGTGCCACTACATGCCTATTTCTGTCTTAAATTCTAAATCTTGTTGCCTACTAGGTATCTCTGGATATTTCCCATCCAAAATGGACATCGTCTCTTCCTCTATGAGCTACTTTTGCTCCTTTTTGTTTTGTTTTGTTTTCATATTTTGGCAGACAGATTACCATCATCAACACAGTCATCCAAACTAGGAATCTGAGTATCATTCTCTCACAACTTGTCTCACCAAGTTCTATATTGATTCTGCCCGTTGTTGTTTTTAATGAGGACATATTCTGTCCTTTCCTCTTTTGTACATCCTTATTGTAACTATTTTATTTTATTTAATTTTATTCATTTATTTGACAGAGACAGAGAATGCACAGGCAGGGAGAGTGGGAGAAGAAGAAGGAGAAGCAGACCCAATGTGGGGCTCGATCCCAGGACCTTGGGATCATGACCTGAGCCGAAGGCAGACACTTAACGACTGAGCCACACAGGAGACTCTATTGTAACTCTTTTAAATATCTTGCTTGTACACTGTCACCTCCTAAATGGTCTCCTAATGGGGTTTCTTCCCTCTAATGTATTCTGTACCCTGAAGCCAAAACTTTATTTCTAAAATTCAAACTCACCCTCCTGCCTAAAATACTTCAAGGACAACCTACGACGTGGAGTAGTGATTGTCAATATTTTGACAGGAAAAAAAAGTTCCTTCTTCCATATTTAAAGCATATCCAAGAGGTGGAAGTGGACTTATTCTGGTCAAAGCAAAGGAGGTGAGTCCCCAGGCCCTTTATGGCTTGGACGCCTACCCCTCCCTCTCCAATCACCGCTGACTTGTCATCATAGGCTTCCGTCCCTCATTTCACCTCCTCATACTGATTCTTGCCATCTCTCCCTACCACCAGCACCTGCATCTCCAAGTTTATTTGTGCCACATCTGAACTTCGAAAAAAAGAGTGACTGTGAATATAGGATAGAACGTAGCTGTCTGTGGCCATGTGCTCTCATCCTGTCTTTGGTGTGAGCTAAGCCTGAAGGCAGCAATCATCCTGGCATTTCTCTTAACAACTCAGGGCATCCCCATTACCTCTCTCTAGTTGGAAAGATCCTATTTTCTTATTTCTTATAAGTTACTCTTTCGCATTTTTGGTTTGGGTTGTCCTTTGTTGTTTTCTTGTTGGGTGGAACAAAGCCTCCAGTGTTTTATGAGGAAAGTGTGTGTGTGTGTGTGTGTGTGTGTGTGTGTGTGTGTGATCAGTTTTTGTCTGAAAGTGTCTTCATTATACTCTTGCTTGATTGGTAATTTGGCTTGATCTGTATTTTAAATAGGAAAGAATTTTCCCTCTAATCTACCATTTCAGGAGCTTTTTCTCCCTTGTGCTCTAGCTTTCACTGTGCCTACAAAAATATCATCAGATATTTGGTCATCCAGATTTTTGATCTTTTATATTTGGTGTGTGCTTTTTTTTCCCTCTTTCGAAGCTTATGGCATCTACAAATTGTACCCAGCTGCTCTGAAATTTCAGTGCTGTGCCTTCCTGTGGATTCATTTTGGCCATGTAGATTTCTATTCTGATGACTAATGTGCTACTGCCCTACGATTTTTTCTTGAATTGTTTCATTCATTTCCCTCCTTCCCTTTTCCCAAGCCCCCATTATTTGGACATTGGAGTTGGGCTTTAACTTTTCTTCTAATTGTATCTTTTCTATATTCTTTTCTTTGCTCTCCCTTCTTCCTTCTAGGGAAGAAATTTTGTCCATTCTTATTGGGTTCTCTATTTCTACTATGAACTTTTTAATTTCTAAGAGCTCAGTTTTGCTTTTTGCAATATTTTAAACATTCTGTTTTTATTTTGGTGTTGCAAAATCTTTTCTTATTTCTCTTAGAATTTTAACAGTAGGGTGTTACTCAGGGCGCCTGGGTGACTTAGTCAGTTTAGTGTCTGCCTTCGGCTCAGGTCAGAATCCCAGGGGTCCTGGGATGGAGTTCTGCATCCTGCTCCCTGCTCAGCAGGGAGCCTGCTTCTCTTTCTCCCTGTGCTCTTACTCACTCTCTTTCTCAAATAGAAAAGTAAAATCTTTTTTTTTTTAAAAATAGAGCTTTCTCCCTTTTGTTTATTTTTGTTTGTTTGTTTTTATTTTTGAGGGGGGCACAGTCTATGGTTTGCTAAGTTTATTTTATTTCTGCTTTGCTTGGGTCACTATCTTTCATTTTAAAGACTTTCTTTAGGTATCTGTAATCCCTTGGATGTCTGGTCATGATTAAGAGTGAGAGATCAAAACAGTGATTAAAACCGTTGAAGCCATAGGGAAGACTTGTCAGTTTCAAGCTTCTCTGAAGGGTGATTTGGTTTGTATGTGTTCCCAACCTGGGCATTGTAACAATTCTCATAAAAGAAGACTGAACTTTGTATCTTGATCATATAGGCAACAGATCAAACTCTATTCTACTCTACTGGAAGAGTAGGACTGGTGGAGCCCTCTGTAGTTACTAGCCAACCATGCACACTTCCAGATTTAGTTCAGTTTCTTCTTTGGTAAAACCTGCTTCCAGCTACCCTGTCCCTAAGTCCCAGACAAAATTAATTGCATACTCCGTGGTGCTTTCAGGATACCTTGCCTATTTCTTTATTTTAGAATGTATTATGTTGCCATAACTTGCTTATATATCCCCTTAATTTTTATTTCTTTGCAGTAAATAACCAGGTCTTTTTCAACTTTTAATCCCCCAAACCTGGATTAATACTTACTATGAAGTGAACTGTTGCCCTTCCCCAAATTCAAATGCTAAAGCCCTAACTCTCCATGTGAGAGTGTTCTGAGATGGGGCCTTTGGGAGAGAATTTAGGAATTTGGGAGAGAATTAGAGAATTAGAAGAGGTCATGAGATTGAGGTCTCATGATAGGATTAGTGTTCTTACAAGAATAGGCTGTCTCTTTGTCATGTGAGGACACAGCACGGAGGCTGTCCATGAGGGAGCCATGAAGAGGGCTCCCTTCAGAACCCAACCATCCTGGCACCCTGATCTTGGGCTTCTAGCCTCCAGAACTGTGAGAAAATCAATTTCTGTTCTTTAACATACCCAGTATATGGGATTTAGTTATGGCAGCCTGAGCTAACTAATACAGCCCCTAACATATAAAAGAATCCCATAACAATCCCGAATACGCCAAAATGGGACTATTGCCCTGGATACAAATTAATAATGGCAATAGGGAATGTAGTTTAATGTGCCAAAAAGAATATCACATTCCCGCTTTCATGGGTTCTGTTCCTTTTAGCATCTCTTTATAAATGCATAGGAGTTCAGAACATGGTTTCAGTATCAGCCCCAAGTTTTGACCTGCCTCTGATACTTACTAGTGTAGGACATTGAGCAGACTCATTAAATGTTATTTATGACTGTTTCCTTCTCTGTGAAAGGGGGAAAAAAAATAAGCTTGTCTACTTAAAAGAGTTGTTTCAATGATTAAACATACAGTGCTTAGAAGGGCTCTGGCAGAAAGTATTTTCTAAAAAAACGCCAGTTGTGATTCTCAACCACCAACGAACGCCATTATGCTACGGGGTTTCCAAGTAGTGAAATTAGTGAATCTGCCTCCTTAAGACATCCTCGGAAACATTTTTGTTAAGTGTTTCTGTGAAAAGGACAATAGGTATTTCTCATGCTTTGTTTTTGTTCTAATGTTTTGAGAATGTGAAACTTTTCTTGCCCTTCTAGAACATGGTATGTTTCTTTTGAGAACAAATGATTGGTTCCACCGGTCTGGCGCTGCTTCCGCCAAGCTGCAGGATGGCTCACTAGGATAAGGACAGCCTTTGGGTACTAAATTAACTGGTCTAAATTCTAAGTTCACTTAAAAGATAGTTTGGATCATTTATTTAATATTGAAGGCCCAAGTTCTAGATGGAGATAATTCCATGTAAAGTATTGAGTGACATTACTGAGCTTCCATGAAAACTGCCAACTAAGATTTCTCCTAAAGCTTCCACAAGGGAGACAATCATTTGCTAATGAGACTTAATGAGGTGAATATTAGAGAGTTATGCAAATTGCTCCAATATGAGACTTGAAAATTGTTATTCCTCTTTGATTCCTTGGGTATCTCTCTCTAGCAATTCAGCCATAAAGAGGTGGTTTTGAAAAAGATGTGGCACCTTTTTATCATGCAAATATAAATACAAAATGTGTGAAAATTAAATTATAAATTTTAGGTTGGAGACAAAGAGATATATCAGTGTAATTCTTTAAAAAAAAAAAAATCCACTTTTCCCAATTGGGAAGAATCTTGCAATGCATTCTCTTCCCCTTTCAAAAAAGATGTTTTGCTTCTTGCAGGTACTGGTAGGAAATGAGAATTATATTCAAATGAAAGTTCATTTAAAAATACACATCCTTTAGGCATTCTCTAAATCCTTAAAACAGTTTGAAAGGTTTAATTAAGAGCCTATGAAAGAGTAAAACAAAGCATTCCTGTTAGGACCAGATGGCTTCACTGGTAAATTCTACAAACATTCAAAAAATAATTAATACCTATCCTTCTGAAACTCTTCCAAAAAAATTAAGAGGAAGGAATGCTCCCAAACTCATTTTACAAAGCCAGCATTACCAAATGCCAAAACCAGACAGAGACACAGGAAAAGAAAATTACAGGTCAATATTCCTAATCAATATGGATGCAAAAAATCCTTTAAAAATCTTAGCAAACCAAATTCAACAACACCTTAAAAGAATCATACACTGGGAACAGGTGGGATCTAGCCCAGAGAGGGTTCAACATCTGCAAATCAATCAATGTGATACGTCACATTAACAAAACGAAGGGTCAAAACCATATGGTCATCTCAGTAGATGCAGAAAGTATTTGATAAAATTTAACATCCGTTTATGATAAAAACTCTCAAGAAAGTTGGTATAGTTGGAATGTAACTCAATGTGATAGAGGCCATATATGACAAGCTCACAGCTATTATCATACTCAATAATGAAAAGCTATAAACTTTTCCTTTAAGGTCAGGAACAGGACAAGGATGCCTATTTTCACTACTTTTCTTTATAGTATTGGAAGACCTAGCCAGAGCATTAAAGCAAGAAAAAGAAGTAAGTCATTCAGATTGAAAAGGAAGAAGTGAAATTCTCATTACTTTGAGGGCAACATGATTTTATATATAGAAAACCCTGAAGACTTCACCAAAAAATTGTCAGAGGTAATAAAGGAATTCAGTAAAGTTGCAGGATACAAAATCAATACAAAAACCTATTGTGTTTCTACATACAACAAGCTATCAGAAAGAGAAATTAACAAAACAATCCCATTTACAATTGCATCAAAATGTATGAAATACCCAGGAATACATTTAACAAAGGAGGTGAAAAACTTGTACACTGAAAACTATAAGACATTGTTGAAAGAAATTGAAGAAGACAAAAATAAATGAAGATATTCCATGCTAATGGGTTGAAATAATTAATATTGTTAAAATGAATATACTACTCAAAGCAATCTACAGATTCAATGTGATCTCTACCAAAATTCTCATGGCATTTTTCAAAGAAATAGAACAAACAATTCTAAAACTTGTATGGAACCACAAAAGACTCCACAAAGCCAAAGCAATCTTGAGAAAGAAGAACAAAGCTGAGGCATCATTCTCCCTGATTTCAAATTATGACAGAAAGCTACAGTAATCAAAACAATATGGTGTTGGGATAAAAACAGACCCACAGATCAATGGAACATAACAGAGAGCCCAGAGATAAACCCACACATATATGGGTAATTAATCTGACAAAAGAAACAAGAATTTATATTGGGGAAAGACCAGGCTCATTAATAAATGGTACTGGTAAAACTAGACAGCCACATGCAAAAGAAAATATCTATATTGTTACTTTTATACCATAGACAAAAATTAACTCAAAGTAGATTAAAGCTTTGAATATAAGATAAGAGCCTATAAAACTCCTAGAAGATAATGTAAAGTGTTAGCTCCTTGACATCATTAATAATTTTTGTTAGATCTGACTCCAAAAACAAAGGCAACAAAAGCAAAAATCAACAATGGAATAACTTCAAACACACAACAAGGGAAACCAGCAACAAAAATGAAATGGCAAACTACTCAATGGGAAAAAAATATTTGTAAATCATATATCCAATAAGGGGTTAATATCCAAAATATATAAAGAACTTATACAATTCAAGAGCAAAACAAACAAAACCAAAAATGAGAACAAAACAAAATGAGACCCTAAAAAACAAAAACAAAAACAAAACACCCAAACCAATTTAAAAAATGAGCAGAGGACCTGAATAAACATTTTTCCAAAGGAGACATACAGATGGCCAACAAATACATGAAAGGATGCTCAACATCACTGATAGTAATCAAGGAAATGCAAATCAAAACCCCCATGAGATATCACCTCACATCTATTAGAATGGGTATCATCAAAAATCACAAGAAATGACAAGTGTTGGTGAGAATGTGGAAAAAAGGGAAACTTTGAATATTGTTGATAAGAACATGAATTGGCATGTTTTCTGTGGAAAACAGTACAGAGATTCACAAAAAATTAAAACAGAACAACCATATGATCCAGCAATTCCACTTCAGGGCATCTATCTGAAGAAAATGAAAACAGTAATTCAAACAGATACATGAACCTCCATGTTCACTGCAGCATTATTTACAATGGCCAAGATATGGAAACAACTGAAGTGCCCATTGATGTATGAATGGATAAAGCAGATATATAATGGAATAATCACTCAACCATAAAAAAAAAAGAGTGGAATCTTGCCATTTGTGACAACGTGGATGGACCCTGAGAGCATTATAAGTGAAATATAAATACTGTATGATTTCACTTGTATGCAAAATCTAAAAAAAAAAAAAACAAAACAAAAAACCACATACCAAGAACTGAAACCCCCAACACTAAAACAAAATCAAATAAAAATCCAAGCCTGTAGATATAGAGGATGGATTAGCGGTTGCCAGAGGAAAGGGGTGATGGGTGGGTGAAATGGGTGAAGGTGACCAGAAACTACAAACTTCCAGCTATAAAATAAGGAAGTCATGGGCATGTCATGTACAGCACGGTGACTACAGTTGATAATACTGTATTGCATATTTGAAAGTTGCTAAGAGACTAACTCCTAAAAGTTCTTATTCTAAGAAAAAATTGTGACTATGTACGGTGACCGACGGTAACTAGACTTACATTGTAGTAATCAGTTTGCAGTGTATACAAATATTAAATCATTATGCTGTACATCTGAAACTAATATAACATTATATGCCAGTTAAACCTCAACTAAAAAAGAGAACCTATATCAAAGATGTTAAAAGGAATAAAAAAAAGCATTCCTCTTGGAAAATCTTGTTGCATTTGAAAGGCAATGAAGGTTTTTCATACAAAAAAAAATGTTGCTTCGGCCAGTATAAAATCACGATGCATTATGTTCCTATAACATCCTCAGTGGTGCTTATACCAATCTAATATTTACTATATGTCTAAAAATGTATTAAAAACATGTTGCAATGGGACGGACCCTGGCGTTCATGGAATAAGGAGAATAAACAAAGCAGTGGCAGTCACCTGAACATAGCCTATGATCAATGCCCACACCACACTTTGGCCCTTTATGAGTGATAATGAGAAGCACGAAATTCAATACCAACATGCATACATGGATGTGAAATTAGTTATGGAAAATATCTCTTCATTTAATTTGCCTTACCCATGAGATGAGACCCCTGAAACATATCCCAACCTCAAATGGATCATAACCACGTCACAAAGATAAGAAATAAAGAGACAGAAATATATTCAACTAACAGTAAAAAAGGCAAACAAACAAACAAACAAGAAAAACCACCACCACCACCAACAACAACAACAAAACCAAACAGACATATAAGTGAAACTCTCTGACAGATATTTAGGAATCTGATCTAACACTGCAGGATTTAACTGATGCTGGGGTATTTAAGTAATTTGGGGATTATTCAGGATATAAGATGATGGATGGAGTAAACCGTGTCTGGAGGCCCAGTGATCAATTACAGGGGTGTTACTCTATTCCAAGCCAGAGGTAGTGAGCATCTAAATTTTGTAATTTATTTTGAATAGGAAAAAAGAGTGGATGAGAGAAATGCTGTGAAGGAAAATTGAGGCTGCAGAGATAGATCTGTGATGCGTCCACAGAAATATGAGAGCTGTGATGCATGGAATTTATATAAACATTTCCAGAAGTTGGAATCAAAATGTAATTTTACTGGGCCATCAGAAGGCAAGAGGGACACTGTTTTCTGTCAGACTCTAGACTGAGTGACTTCTGTGGGCTGTTCCTTGCTCAGGTAGATTGGGCATCTTGAAGGCACCTTGTTTAATAAAAACCCACTATGTACTTGGCAACAATGTTAAGTACTCGGGGAAAATAAAAAAACTAAAGTCAAATCTATGTATTATCATGGAGATTTTATAATTGTTTAAAACAGATGGGCCTGTAGCCACACCGAGGAGTCCCCCACCCCCACCCCTGGATGATGCAGCGCACCTGTTTCCTAGATGATATCCAGAAAAACATAGTGCTGAGATGCCAAGATTGGTTGTAGACGTCATTTCTGCTTTCTGCCATGGGTTTTATAAACATTCAGTTTGACATTCTCCATCCTTTCACAAGGAAATGAAACCTTTTTTTTTTTTTTAAAGATTTTATTTATTTATTTTAGAGAGAGAGTGAGCTAGCATAGGTGGAGGGGCAGAGGGAGAGGGAGAGAAAATCTCAAGCAGACCCCACGCTGAGTACAAAGCCCAAGGTGGGGCTTGATCTCATGACCATGAGATCATGACCTGAGCTGAAATCAGGAGTCGGACTCTTAATTGCTTGCCGCCCAGGCGTCCCTGAAACTGTGTCTTAAGCATAAAGAGAATGAATGAAGACGCAATAAGAATGTCCCTGAATTCTACCCAGGCCTCTACACTGAAACCGTGTTCACTGAAGGTATCCACGACCTTAGTCATTAAATCTAATGAATATTTTCCTGTTTCTGTAGTAATTGGAAATATTTTGATTATGAATGGCAGAAAAGTAACTCAAACTGAATTAAGGGGGGATAAAAAGATTTTCTTTTTTACAACATTTCAAAGTCCAGGCTTCCAGCTCTTTCTCAGTAATTCCAGGGAAATTCCTGACATGGAGTCCCACTGGCCTTTTTCCTCCCAAGTCATCCCTGTGTTCAGGGAGTTCATACACTGGTTGTTTATATCTGAGACCCGTGGCGTGGGGTTCACTCAGCCATACCAAGTAAATCAGAGGTGGCAAAGACATGGTTCCCACAGGAACACTGAAGCATGTTATCAGAAGCCCAGGGAATCCATGTATTTCCACTTCCGCATTTATTTTATTCGACTTGACAGAAGCTTGACACTGATGACTCATTCTTTAAATATGGCATTTTCTTGCCATCTTTGGGATTATTTGTTTTTTTCTCATTTCTCCTATAACTCCTTCTCAGGTTTCTCCACAGGATGCCCCTGGCGCAGTTTATGTGGTATGCCAAATTATTTCAGACCATCAGTTGCTTTCTCTGATTCCTCGCTGAAGAAAATCCATTGAGACGCACACCATTCTATCATTTACAAAATCCCACCTACTAATGACACGGCTTTGTCTCTCGGTACCACTTCCTGTCTCAGTGTTTCGTAGAGGTACTGACTCAGCTGTCTCCAAACCTCCATCCTGCCCGTTACTAAGGCTACCAGAAGCTCCAGCACTACGGCTTGAATGGACTGAAACTGTGGAGGCTGTAACTTCCCCAGAGACTGTCTAGAAGGGTTGAGGGAGTTAACATCTTAAAAGGCACATTTTGATCAATGAGAAGCAAGAAATGGAAGGAACTGGAAAATAAATTGCATGTTGTTTTGCAGCCTTACAGACTGGTAGCAAGGGGACTAGTCTATAGGGTCTCCCTGGGGATGTCTCCCCTGACTAAGCATCAGACTGTTTTCATGTGAAGCCAAGTAGGTAATGTGCCACCACCTGTTTGCTTTCCTGCCTTTCCTACCTCGCTATCTTTCTTCTCTTAGTCTAACTGCCCCACTAGGGCACACTCTCACCCAATAAATGGTAGCCTGTGGCTTTACTTTAGGCTTTGGTTCTTAGGAAAAAACCTGGCTAAGACACAGGGCTATCCTTCTCTGATCAACACATACTTATGGTCCTCCTTAGGTTTCTTCCTAGGTCACTTCTCAAAGCACACATTTTTCTGGGGGGACATCACCCACTCCCATGATTTCAATCACCAATTGCAATCTGACTCCCAGACCTCCAACTATATCCAGGGCTTCTCTTCTGAGCTCCAGCTCCACAAACATTTTTTTCCTGGATATCTCTCCCTGGAAGGCTCACAGGAATCCCAGCTCAACACGCCCCAAACTTATGTATGTGCCAAACCCAACCAGCTCTTCCCTTGATGCTTCCTCACTCGGTGAATGGCACCATCAGGCACCCAGTTGTCTACATCAGACACCTGGCATCCTGGATCTCGCACTCTCCTTTCTGCCTCAGGAGTCACATCCAGTCTCTCACCAGGCTTTGACAATTCTATCTTCTTTTTTTTTCTAATGCTTTTTAAAAGTGGGCTCCATGCCCAGCGTAGAGCCCAATGTGGGGTCCAAACTCACGACCCTGAGATTAAGACCTGAGTTGATATCAAGATTCAGACACAACCGACTGAGCTACCCAAGCACTCTGATGATTCTATCTTCTAAATCATTTCAGCCACATCAGCTTCTTTCCATCTTCTCTCCACAACTTCTCCAAGTCATCTTCCTACTGGCCTACATTCCTCCAGTCCATCGTCTATAAAGCAGTCCCTTTGTATTTGTTTTTATCTGTTCCAGGCTTCTTGAGATATAATTGGCATGTCACACTGTGAGTTTAAGGTGTACAATATGTTGGTCCTATATATTTATGTATTGCCAAATGGTTACCAGGAGTTGGGGGGTGGTGTGGGAGAGTGGGGAGGTGTTATCCAAGAGTACAAACAATCCAGTTGTGAGTAAGAGCAGTCTTTGAGATCCTTTAAAACGTCAATCTCAGGGGCTCCTGGGTGGCTCAGTTGTTAAGCCTCTGCCTTTGGCTCAGGTCATGATCCCAGGGTCCTGAGATCGAGCCCTGCTTTGAGCCCAGCATCAAGACCTGCATCAGGCTCCCTGCTCAGTGGGAAGCCTGCTTCTCCCTCTCCCACTCCCACTGCTTGTGTTCCCTCTCTCGTGGTGTCTCTGTCAAATAAATAAATAAAATCTTAAAAAAAAGAACAAAACGATCTCAAAGGCTTTCTGTTATTTCGGGTAAAACTTCTTTAATGAGGTTTCCTGCGACCTTGATGCCCTATGCTCTGGCTTTTCCTCCAGGCCCATTTCTTGCCTCTCAGCAACCTAGGGGACTTAGGCTTTAGCCCTTTTGAATTTTTATTTTCTCATGGCTCCAGGTTCTATCTCACCTCTGAGTCTTCACGGAAAGACTGCTTCAAAACTGCCTTCCCTCCCCTGTTCATCCGGCTAACCTCTCCTCATTCTTCAGATCTCAGCCTACCTAGCACTTTTTCCAGGAAGCCCTTCTTTGTCGCCACCCTTTGCCACAGTCCAGTTGGGCGCTTCCTGCCTAAGCTCCCCCTGCACCTGCCCATTCGCGCTCATGGCACTTAACCACTTAGTTCTGCTTTCTGTACGGGGTCAGGTCTTCTGTCTGCTCTACTCATAACTGCTCTCCTCGGAAGCTGGCACGGTGACTGGTTTAAAAATTCTCCTAATGTCTAAACACCTTTGTAAGTAGTTTTGCCACCTAGCTTTTTGTTTTGTGTCAAGGGCCAGCCAGCACACCCAGAGTTTTCTGCTCAGAGTTTTAGACCACTGTTGTGTGCAGTCCTGCCTTGGCAGACTCTTTGAACAGCCTTCCTTGCAGAATCGCAAGTGATGGGACAGAAAGACTAGATTCCAGCACATACGTTCTAAGGTAGAACTTACCACTGACTAGTTCTAAGAATAAAACTTCACATAGATGTGAATGCAATTGTTACTATGTTTTTCCAAGTTTGTCTCCTCTCTGGCTTACAGAGTTAAAACAACAACAACAAACACAACCCAGTCTTTAAGAACTGATTTCATGGCAAGTGAGTAAATTACACACGCACCAGCATCACTTGCCAGGGACCAAGTACAGGGAGCTGGGGCTCCGAGTCACCTTTTTCTTCATCTCTGTCTTTTTGAGCTCAGCCTCTTTTTATTCATTTATGCTTTCGCTTTGCTGTTTTTCCCAAGTGGCTATGTGGGAGTTTTTCTTTAGTGATTGTCCTAACCTATTGTACCCTTGGAAATATTTTTTTGATTATCATAATTTTTGCTCGTGTGTATTTTTATTTTCTTCTCTGCTACTTTACATGATCACGTGCACTACTTCCATTATATATTTTTGCTCTGTTTACGGCTTATTGTCTGTTGAATAGAAGTTGCTGATGGCAATTTTTAAGGTTATAAAATGTAATATGGGCTCATATCATAAATGGGACTTTTAAAATGGAATAGATTTCCAAAGAAATCAACTTTATGTAAAAGCTATGCCTGTTGAAAATGGATAAATACAATGGCTTATTATAAACATTAGGAACAAATAAATTAACCTCCACATTTCGGCTTTATGTTCGGAACAAGCTATTACTGGCTCAATAAAGACATTTATGTCTAAGCATACTATCTTGTATACTTGTTTTTTTAGTGTCTTAAATGACTTGTTTTGAGTTGGGCGGATGAATAAAACGTTCCACAAGTCCAGATTCAAGATCTAACCCTGTACACAGCTACGCGGTTTAAGTGTTTACAATAATCGAACGTTATTACTAGGAGTGGATTAGGTCTCTAAAAAAATCACCTTCTAAGACTTATTTTATTTAAACCATGAACTGAGTGCAGTACGGGGTTAGTGAGGATAAAGCTGTTTAGTAGGTGTGTGACTAACAAGGTCTAGTCCATCAGTCAATACCTCTGTGTCACTTTCCTAATGAGATGAGGGAAACATACCTTTGAAATTTCCGTTTATGTGTTTCGCTTCAGATGCTCCAGCCCAGATGTATTTGGTATGTATTTCAAAGTAGTAAGTTTCAAGATTTCATTGTAAGATGGAAAACAGCTATTAAGGACAGAACTATTTTTGGAAAGTAGAATATTAATTTCATGTAAATGAGTCTTCAGATTAACCAGGAATTACTTATGGAAGTTGTTTTTGAAATTTGTTTTGGGGCTAAACAATTGAGAAACAGAGCCTCAGGTGATTTGCATCACAAAACAGCCCTAATGACCAGAGCCAAGGTTGAGACTGTAAACCCCAGAAAGCCCTTAATTGTCTAAACCAAAGCTAGTGCTCAGCAGTAATGATGCCCTTTGCATCTAATACCCCAGAAAAATTCCACTTTAGCAAGGCCAGGCTTTGGGCTGTCAGAAAGCCATCCCTTTGTATAAATTCAGTTAATTCTTTTATCTTCAATCCAATGTAATCTTTTTATTGAAAAGTGGGGGTGGGTTTTTCTTTTCTTTTCTTTTTTTTAAGATTTTATTTATTTATTTGACAGAGAGAGATCACAAGTAGGCAGAGAGGCAGGAGGAGAGAGAGAGGGAAGCAGGCTCCCTGCCGAGCAGAGAGCCTGATGCCAGGCTCAGTCCCAGGACCCTGGGATCAGGACCTGAGCCAAAGGCAGAGGCTTAACCCACTGAGCCACCCAGGCACCCCAAGGAGGGTGGTTTTATTTATTTTATTTTATTTTTTAATTAATGAATTAATTATTTTTTATAAACATATATTTTTATCCCCAGGGGTACAGGTCTGTGAATTGCCAGGTTTACACACTTCACAGCACTCACCAAAGCACATACCCTCCCCAATGTCCATAACCCTACCCCCTTCTCCCAACCCCCCTCCCCCCAGCAACCCTCAGCTTGTTTTGAGAGATTAAGAGTCACTTATGGTTTGTCTCCCTCCCAATCCCATCTTGTTTCATTTAAGGAGGGTGGGTTTTAAAAGTACCTGGCCTCTGCCCTTGTGCAATCACTTTACTTCATGATTATTTGAAGGATCCTTAGCCTCATTCACATTTCAATAAAATCTCAGAAAAACCAAGTATCTCCCTACTCTTACCCCTTTCCCAAAGCAGCACGACTTCATTACATTTATCACAAAAGGATGAATAAACACTGTCATTCATTCATATATTTGCTGGCAGGATTTTCCTTAAAAACAAACAAACAAACAAATTTTGAGCAAAAATTGGTTGCAAGTAGAAAGTTTGGGTTGAAATCTGTCAAAAGTGGGAACATGCAATATCTTCAAAAAATCACAGATTCCCCTTCACCCCAGAATTGTCCCTATTTTTATAGTCTGAAGATTTCCTGTGACCTGAAACCACTGAGGAGTGTCTCACTGTTCAGCTGTCACCCAACCTTTATTCTCACACCCCTTGGCTTCTCTTTCCCAAGGCTCCTAATTAGCATTGAAATCAGCCATAAAGAGTCTACTGTGATTTGGCTTAGGGGAATGATAACTTAATCAACCAAAGTTGAAGACCTTTTCCCTGCAAGTTACATTTGTTATGTTTCCCTTCTGGGTGTTCCTTTAACCTACCTAAGGAGAAAATGCAACAAAATCCACATTTTTATAAGCCATACAGCCAGGATGATCTGTCTCTATACAAAACTCCAGGGTTGGCTGTGGGTAACTTCGTGAACAATTACTTATGCAAACAAATTAATCAGCGATCAGTTATTACTCATCCATTTTGTGTTTGGCACTGTGGACAACAAAGAAGGAAGACCTTCCAAATGCACGTTAATTGCTGAGGAACCATTTAAAAAGCCAAAACATTCAGAAATAAAATGCCAAAATCAATACTGATGATCAATACGCAACCACTACTTAGCTTTCAGGCATAACCCAAAATAACTGTGGTGTAGTTGTCCTTTCCATAGACTTCATGATATGGACATCTGATTCACTGAATTTAAAAAGCTTCCTAAAAGTCCTAATTCTGAATTTCTAGGAAATTTGGGATCTAGGTATAATAAAGATAAAAGGATAAACAGACATATTCGCTGGGGATTTATTCTTCTGGTGTTGTAAAAATGTCACTTTGAAGGATTTTTTTAGTTTGCTAGAAAAGGAAAAATGTAATGTGGCTATACTAAAAAAAAAAAAAAAAAGAAATGTAGCTAAGCTCCTTAAGCAGAAAATTGTGCCTCATGTGCAGTAAGATTCCTTATTAGAGATAAGCATAGAAATGTCTGACATTTGTATCAATGAGGGTCCCAAAAGGAAAGAGTTGGCACACTCACATCAGGGTATTTTGAGAAGGTCTCTATTTGCAAGGGAATAATTGCAGAGACAGTGACGAGGTCTAGGAGAACTGTAAAAGGCAGTAGTGCAAGAACCTGCAGCAGGGCCCCTGCCCAGAAAAGACTAGGTGTTGCCCCCTCAAACCCAGAAGATGCTATAGGAGCCAGACGTCAGCCAGAGGGAAAGGGCCCTGTGTGAAGCAAAGTGATGCCCCCAGCCTGAGATGGCCTCCCAGGGAGGAGCCCAAGAGATGAAAATCCCTCCCTCCCATTGTCTACAGGACCTCATTTGCCAAAAACAATCAGAACCCTCAGAGTCCGTATGAAATGTAGTCTTGGCACTTACATGAAGGGGAAGAGTAAAACGTGGAACTGGGAAGATATCAGGTGTGACATGGGAGGAAATTTTGTACCTCCGTGACTCATTCATTAAAGGAATAAGAGGGGGTACCTGGGTGGCTCAGTCATTAAGTGTCTGCAGTCCTGGTGGGATGGTGACTTGGGGAATTGGACCAAGGACCCCCTTATCACGTGAGCTGCAAGAGTCTTGCCTGACCAGGCTAGGAAAGCAGCAGTTGACTTCTGTAGCATAAAGCCCAAAGAGTTGGGTTTTCTTTTCCTTTTTTTGTAATGTGAGTGCCTGCCTTAAGCTTTGATTGTGAGGCATCCAGTTCAAAGACGAACTCCTTGCCAGCCACAAACCAGGTAAAGAGCCCAGCCACCTCCCTCACTGGGGTACCATTGTTTTGGAGATCTCAGTGATCTTCAGACCCTTTGGACAATGAGTCATTTCTCCTGTACTCTCAGTTCTCTCTCCTGTGTTTTTAAATTCACCAATAAAGAGTGGCCCATGAAGCCATAGGCCCCCAGTCTGGGCCCCAATAAAAGGAGAAGCCCCAGTCCAGGCATGATGGAGACCCCAGGCATGCATGCTGTGTAATTTCCAGGTCCTGTAAGTAGTAAACCTTTATTTTTTTCAAAGTGTCCTGATGGCTGTTACTGAAGGGCGTCCTGCAACCACAGTAAGACCACAAGGGTCTGTCCAGTCCAAACACTGGTTTGGAAAGGGCTATATTCGTGGGAAGCTTGAGGGGGTATATGTGCCCCCCCCCACCAGGCATATCTAGTCAACAGCATTGCTGTAGATAGCCTGAAACTGGCACCAAACACTTCTCAGTTGTGCTTTTTCATAACCAAACCCAAACCAAAGGCTAGGGTCTCCTCCCCAAATCTGATGGCATATCCAGTGAACAAACAAGATCTGCGGAATGCCCCCTTGCCGCGCCCCCCACCCTCAACCCGGCCCCAAACACTGCTTCTGAAAGCCCCTTGCATGTGCTGTTGGGTTATTATTTGACTTGTTGCTCAACATCCACCCACGGGAATTTTTTGTCACCATTCCAAATATTGCTAAGCATGCCTTCCAGTCTGCTGAGAAAGCAAGAGCTCATCCCTTAGGTATCCTTTATACATACATTGTTAGATCTTTTAATCCTTTTTTTTTTCTAAGATTTTATTTATTTGACAGAGAGAGAGAGAGACAGCAGAGAGAGGGAATACAAGCAGTGGGAGTGGGAGAGGGAGAAGCAGGCCTCCCGCTGAGCAGGGAGCCTGATGCGGGGCTTGATCCCAGAACCCTGGGATCATGACCTGAGCCTAAGGAATGAAGGCAGACACTTAACAGACTGAGCCACCTAGGCAGCCCCATATCAAAGTTTTAAAGTAGTATTTTAGCTTTTTAGAACTATATTGGATATACCAGGATTTAAAAATCTTAAGGTGCATTTAAATCACATTATTGACTTTAATTGGATAAACTTGGTTATTTCATTTTCCTGGTGTTAGGTTGCCTTAAATCAAGAAGAAGGGCTCAATAAGATGATTTCAAATAATTCAAATAATAAAATAATTTATATATAAATTATATATATAAATATAAAAATTATTTTTATATAAATATATAAATGATTCAAATAAAAAATAATTCAAATAATAAAAGAAAGACTAGCATTCTTCTGTCATCTCCATTGACCTCTGGAACCTAGAAGAATACTCTTAAAACCTGAAGGTGACCCTTCTTTGCTTACTAATGTATACATTTCAGATACTACCAGGGTATTTTTATTTTATTCTTTTTATTATAGACCATCAGCCTCTTTTTGTATTCACTAACAGATCTTTGTGTTCACAATACATGAGCTTATGCATTAATTGAGGAAAACGGGTGATGGAGACATTCTAAGTCAGCTTCAGGTAGGGATAATAGAAAAAAGGAAGGAGGGATGGGCTTACAAGAAGCTCATCACTATTTGATTTACATTTAAGATGACTTTCAATAAAGTAAACTGCCTACTTTCTCTGCAGGAAAAGGGATTAGGGTAAAGGCACTAAAGGAAAGAGATTAACTTTTTTTTTTTTTTTTTTTTTAGATAATTACTAGGTGTGAATTCAGTAAGATATATTTGCTTGGGGGGGGGAGAGAGAGAGAGAGAGTGTGTGTGTGTGTGTGTGTGTGTAAATTCACTATTTACTTTGTTTATATCGTGCATTATATTGTTTAGCATTGTAGCAATAGACCAAGAAAGAGGAAATCAAATCATGAAGATGAGTTTGTCCTTAGAGAACCTGGAACTCTGAGTTCATTACCCACATTGATCCAACTTGAAATAAAATTGCAAGGCTTTTGCAAAACACTGTTGCAGCTTTCCTGAAAGCCAGGGGGCCTGCACACCAACTTACCAAAAATCTACAAAGACTGAATGTGCTACAAAGTATTACTGCATTACTGAGAGCATTTTTGTTATTGTGAGTAGGGATTTCCTGTTTAATTTCTTAAGTGCAATTTACATGGAAGTCAGCCTATAAAAAACAGAGTTCAGGTTTGCTGACGATTATTACAAAACCTTTCTGCTATGTAGGTCTGTATTTAGCCCCCCTCCCCCAGAAATATAGTAGTAGAGAGTGCTTTTATTAAAATCAAAGCAATTAATTGAAATTTTTATGTTTTGCAAAGTTTTCCATCACAACTACATAACGTTATTTGAAAGCATCTCTTAACACATAGACCAGCACTTGGCAAACTTTATTGCCTCTAGTCCTCTCAACAGTCTTGCTTTTGCAATTAAGAATCATCTGAGCACCTTGAAAGTGCAGATTTTGTTTCAACAGGTCTTCCATAGGTGGGCCCAAGATCTGCATTTCTAATAGGCTCTCTGGTAATGCTGCGAGCTGGCACAAGGACCACTCGTTGAAAAGCAAAGATCTAAGAAAAAAAAATAAAGTGAATGAAGTATCTCTTTTCTATTTCTAGGGCACAGTCTGTGACTTTTATTACCATAATGGTGAGCACCAGAAATTACTGAGATTAAAGAATTTGAGCACCAAAATGTGATTGAGAAGGAATGACCCTCGTCTCCAGCTGCAAAGAAAGAAACTAGAAACAGACATCTCACGCTGGTGCTCCTTCTGGCTCCAGACCAGACGGAAGAACAGAGGGCATATTTAATGGGCTTTGAAACTTTTTTTTTTTTTTAAATTTTATTTATTTATTTGACAGAGAGAGATCACAAGCAGGCAGAGAGGCAGGCAGAGAGAGAGAGGAGGAAGCAGGCTCCCTGCTGAGCAGAGAGCCCGATGCGGGACTCGATCCCAGGACCCTGAGATCATGACCTGAGCTGAAGGCAGCAGCTTAACCCACTGAGCCCCCCAGGCGCCCTGGGCTTTGAAACTTAAGACTCACCCTGGGGCACTCACAGGAGTGCCACCGGAACCCCTTAGTGATATGTGGGCTAAGCCAGACCCCGTGTTTGCCAGGATGAGTGTGCACAATCATTTATATAAATATCTATGTTAATTAGGCACAGGGCAAAGGAAAGAAGTATTAGAAATATTTATTGAAGTGTTTCATTCTGATTAGTCAGTCTTAAATTCTACAAATGCTTATGAGATACCTATTTGCCAGGACTCTAACATATTCCCTGGAGGAGATAGCAAGTAATATAACATTGGGATTCTACTTCTGAGAAACTTGCACATGATTTGGGAAAACATGATTTGCACATACAAAACAGTTTCTTGGTTATCAATAACTCGATGCTTTATAGCCTAAATACCAAATTAGAGATAAGGACTAAAGTTATGGACTACAAATTTCAAATGAAAAGTAGGTGATGCCTACCATGGTTTCCCAGTACATCCATGTTCTTGTTTTCTAAGATGATCATTGACTTTGTTTTCTCTCCATGTCCAAAGCCCCTTTCCTTATTCTCAGCTATGACCTTCCCCATTCTTTATTGATAAAAAAGATAATTAATTTGAAAGGAACCAATTTACATTCCCATCACCAAATTAGTGGAAACTTACACTCTCTGCCCATGTTCTTCTTTCCTCTTTTTGCAATGCTCCTGCCGATGCCCAGTCTCTCTACTTTTATTGCCTCTAGTCCACTCAACAATCTTGCTTTTGCAATTTCCCCTCTTTCTTTTGCAAGTGAATTTTCAGCTAGAACCATTACCATTCACTTTCAAATATGCCTTAATATTGCCTAGACTTAAGAGAAAAAAAAAAGGTCCATTGATTCTGTATCTTCTTCTGGTCACTGCCTTATTTTTCAGCTCATTTTCAGTACTATTCTTCAAAGAGAGTTTTTCCTTCTTCACTTTCTCCTCACCTTTACACTTTATCCTATGATTGGGATTCCTTCTTTCAAGCCTTCTAAGTGAGCTTTGTTTCTTCTCTGCCCATCCACATGGGTTTTCTTTTGCCAGATCTGGTAACTGAATTTCTGTCCTTATCTCATTGGACTTCCTGGTAGCATCTGACATGGTTGATCATCTCTCTTCTAGAAGCATCTTCTTCTCTTGACCTCCATATCAACATTTTCTTGGTTTCCCCTGTGTCTTACTGGAAGCTTCTTTCTGATGCAACCTTCAGATTTTTAGAGATTTCTCAGGCCCAATATCAACATTTTCTTGGTTTCCCCTGTATCTTACTGGAAGCTTCTTTCTGATGCAACCTTCAGATTTTTAGAGATTTCTCAGGCCCAAACCTTCTTTCCTTTTCTCTATCTGCACCAAGTCTCACTGCGTTCTATGATTTTAAGCCAACTTAAAGGGCATAGTGTCAGGCTTTGACATGTTTTTCTGTAACTCTGAGATGTGACAAAATAGTACAATATAGAGAACAAACTTGCACACTTCTTTGGGGCCATTTTCCAGGGAAGCCCAGAGGTAAGGTAGCCTCAGCTGGTTTCTTAGCCTTTAGCATTAAGAGCTAACTGGTAAGAGCAAAGAATGAAGCAAAAGTTTCCTTTGGGAGCAGCTCAAAGTTTGTGGACCACACAACCTCCTTCATACTCTTTTGGAACTCCATGAACTATCCATGCTGGTAGTTCTTCAGGTTTAGGGAAGGAAAAGATGATATATGGCTGTGAGATCAGGTTTGAGTCAAGAGCATTAGGAATGGATGGACTTTTGTTCTGAGAACTAAACTGAGGCAAGACTATCAATTAAGCCTTGAGAAAAAGAAGCAAGATTGGCAATATTACTGTGCTGCCATTTTTGGCATTTGGGTGTATTTGAGTGGGAGAACCCAAATGAACTTTATACTTCTGTAACTGTGTAATAGTTAGTTTGCTCATTAAATCTCCAAGGAGTACATAGACCTACAGGTGATAAGGCCATCTTGACAACGTGGACGATGGGCAATATGGTTATAGAAGATTTTGAAAAGTGGATGTAAGTTGATGACATATGTCCTATTTTATCTCTAGCTTTGTTTAACTCTCTGTGTCTCTCATTTCCCATTACTGCTTCCTACCACCAGCCCCTGATTTATAGTATATCACTTTCATATTTGGAAAACCTGATCTATGATCAAGGATTAGTAGGAAGAATGGAGAAAAGCAGGTTTTGTTTTGTTTTTGTTTTCTTTAGTAATAATGGTGAGAAAAATACTGGAGCTGGGTTTTTACTCAAAATCAATCTTCCTTATACTATTATGGTTTTATAAAAATTTTATTAGGGGGTTACAGCCTTATTAGGATGGGTGTATATATATATATACATATATATATATATATATGTATATATATATATATTTTTTTTTTTTTTTGGTAAGGTTTTTGACTAGGAATCAAACACTCTAAAAGCATACATATTTTGACAAAGCCCTATTTCCAAGATTTTAACGGAGTTCAATAAAGTAGAATGCGTTATTAGAATACTCCTGGATTGAGGATAACAACTGAAGCCCTCCTCCTCCCCAAATTAGTGAATCTACTAGCTATTCCTTTTGGACTGGGTAAAGAACTGCCATCATTATTTTTTTATGCTTTGCCAGGATGGTGTTTATAACGTGTGATAGACAGAAGGGATCAACCTAAAACGGATGGCATATTTCATGGAAAACTGGTCCTTACATCTTCTTGTGTGTTCTTCCCTTGTTGGCCTCACTCTCTTATGCAAGACAGAGGTCCCTGCCCTCAGATCCCTGGCACTGGAGGTGTTCAGACAACGGGTGAGAGGCCTCTTTCTGCTGTACTATTTACACCATCATTAGGCATCTTGATTCTACCCAACGAATTAATGCTAAATGCCCAGGAATTATAGTATTTGCCCCTTGCAGGACAAAGTTAACTTAGAAGTTCATTTAGGGTCTTCTAATATTGGCTCTACAAGACTGAACATTCGTTGTGATGAAACACTAAATGCAGATAAGAACATTCCCTTAAGAAGCCCGCTAATTGCTTGGTTTCATAATTTTGTTTCTGCACAGGAAACTCTAAGCTGAGAGAGCGTCTCATTTCTCAGCAGTAATGTGATTAGTGTCTTCCTCCTGAAGTTTTCCTGTGGGGCAGGAAAAGAGCAGAAATCACCTGGTCCGTCAGGATTTGCCAAGATGGGAAGCTCATTTGCATGCACACAGGTGCTGTGTTTCTTCCACAGATTGCTTGGTCCATATAACAAAGGAATATAGCTATGAATTCTGAGCAGCCTCAGGGGTGCTCTTCAAAGACTCCAGGCAATGGAAAGGAAGAAAGGGTCTTTTGGTTAACTACTGAACTTCATTAATTAGAGGAAAGCATTTGTTTCATGCCTGGTTATGTCTTATGTCAATAACTTTTGTTATTTAAAATGTTTTTGTACTGTAGTCATAATCTTAAAACCATACTTTCCCTCAATATACTAACTTCATATGTCTTAGAGAATACTGATAGCTGTTGATATGCATACAAAATTTAAAAATCTCTATTTTTATGTAAAATGGAGAACTTCATTTAATATAAAGAACAAAAAATTCAATTTTTAAACAGTTATAAGCTGGGGAGAATAGAGTTTATCATGATGAAATGAGAATTGCTAACTATTGTGTATTTTCAACTATCAATTTATCATCACTAATTACTATCATTACAGAGTATGAACATAAGATTAATGGGGATTTCTGAATTCCCTAATGAGGTCCTTTGTAGCAAAATTTATACCAGTGACATGATTTCCTTTTGTTTAGGATATCAGTATAATTAGTTTGGCTCCCTAATTATGAGGAAAGTCCTAAATAGAGATAAAAGTTTCACCAATGAAAGTATGCCCCCTGTATTTCACAAACTAATGATTAGTCTCAAAGTAGAGAACTTCAACTTCAAATTGAGATCCTTTTGTTGTTGTTGTGACTTGCAATGGACATGAATTTTCAAGTTCCACGGTGTTTGGGAATTTGTATTTAAAATGTAAAAAAAAGAAAAGAAAAAAATTGTGGGGTGAGGGCCATAGGGAGAGGAAGGGAGAGAATCTTAAGGAGGCTCCATGCTCAGAAAGGAGCCTGACACAAGGCTCCATCCCACAACCCTGAGATCATAACCTGACATGAAATCAAGAGTCAGATAATTCACCACCTGAGCCACCCAGGTGCCCTGGAAATTTGTATTTTAAAATGTGTTATTTAGGGACGCCTAGGTGTCTTGGTTGGTTAAGCGTCTGCCTTTGGCTCAAGTTGTGATCCCAGGGTCCCGGGATTGAAAACCATTTTGGGCTCCTTGCTCCGTGGGGACCCTGCTTCTCTTGTGCCTTCTGTCTTTCTCTCTGACAAATAAATAAAATCTTTAGAAAATCTAAAAAATAAACTATTAAAAAATATGCTATTTATCATGGTAAATTTTACCTTATGAGGGTATAAGGGTATTAAAAAGAGACTTATATTAGTGTCCATTTCAAACAATTGTTAACAAAGAATCCTAGGAAAATTCTAATAGGAGGAGCTCTTGCTATAAATGACACGTGTGCATGTAAGCATGTGCAGGTGTGTGTGTGTGTGTGTGTGTGTGTGTGTGTCTTCACAGGCTAAACCATCTCTATAATTTTTGGAAGCTCTTTCTTTAAAGACACTTGTAGAGACTCTTTTACCATGAGTTTATGCTGACACATGCTTGTTCTTTCACAATACTCATCCCTTCCCTCCCAACCATAACTGGCGTATTCCCACCAGAGACCGCTTCTTCCCTTCTCCTCATTTCTCAGAAGTACAGTCCCTACTTTCTTTGGACATTATTTGTAGAGAAGAAGAGCACTTCGCTATGTAATTACATTTCTAATTCCTTCATTTCAGTTAAGTTGAACATATTTTCATAAATCCACCATCTTCTTCTCCTTCTCCATCTTCTTCTTTTTAGTAGGGAGGTGGGAGAGTCTCGTCTCTGTAAGTAAATTCTCAGTACTCCTGCCTCTTATTGCCCGTATTAGTTGCTCTCTTGAAGATGTTGTAAGAAAGAAGTGAAAAAGTAACCACGAATGACAGGCACCCCCTGTAAGGAGACTCACGCCCTCTGTGTATCCGCTCTCATTCAGAACAAGTGAGTACAGGTCTGACTGGGTTCTACCAGATGGGGTTCCTGCCAGCACCTCTGCCATTGTGGGCCAGACACATCTGACTTCAGTCATACGCATCTCTCTACTATGGGTCACTGACCCCATTCGTCAGGCTATTGGGCAGATTAGAGAGAACATATGCAAAGACCTGACATTTGGTTAGTGGCCACTGTTCTTCTTATTATTGTCTTATCTCCCAATGGGTCTTTCCCACTGCAAGAAAGATGGGACATAAGACACGAGAAAGGGTGGCAGATGCACACATGAAACCCTCATCCGTGCTCACAGGACTACGGACACAGGAAGTGGTTGCATGGATTTGGAAGTTGAGGCCTCTGCCGTGGTAGGAGATGGAGTGGGCAGTAGGCCACACAGAGGAAATGGTCATACGAAAAATCAGAGGAAGAGAAATACTTTTACTTTCATGCTTTCAAAATATTCTGAAATTATAATGCCCTTGAGAACCTGTGAGGTTTGAACTGCCTTTTTTCCCCTTTTATAAGATGCAGAAACTGAGGCTCAGGAGAGATTAGGGAGCTAGCTCAGTCATGCAGGTATTAGGAGGCTGAGAACCGATTTGGAGTCTGGAGTATTAGGTTTGCAGGTCTTTGCTCTTACCCCACCTTTGGAAGCTCCCACACAGCCCAAAGAACCACAGAGTCGCCTTGCTCGCTCCTGCAGCCAAGGACCATTCTGGCTCCGTTCCGAGAGCACACACTGCAGAATCGGGTGTGGGTAGAACATTGCCCCCATGGCAGGAAAATCTGGCATATTTTTATTAATTTTCCTTGGAATCTGGGTATGAATCTAGTCTCTCATTTTGTGAAATGCACAATCCTTCAGGACCATTAAAATCTAATTCCTCATTAAACATATTTATAAATCAACTGTCTTAAAGGCTTACTCAACCCCACAGAACCCTTTTCTACTTCAACCCCACAGAATCCTTCAGTTTCCTGCCCAGAACTGAGAGGAGAAAACAATATAAAGTTTATGTTAACATTGTAAATGTTTCCTTGGTTTTTTCATTTTATACCCTGGCCCAGCAGTTTTCGGCTGTGGTCCTTGAGGGGTTAATAGGGGTCTCAAATGTAAAAAAAAAAAAAAAAAATGTTAAAAGAATATATTAGAAACATAGAAATGTTGGGGCACCTGGGAGGCTCAGTGGGTTAAAGCCTCTGCCTTCAGCTCAGGTCATGATCCCAGGGTCCTGGGATGGAGCCCCGCATCGGGATCTCTTCTTGACAGGAGGCCTGCTTCCCCCACTCTCTCTACTTGCCTCACTGCTTACTTGTGATCTCTGTCTGTCAAATAAATAAATAAAATCTTAAAAAAATATAGAGAAATGTTATGGGGTGCCTGGGTGGCTCAGTCAGTTTAACATCTGCCTTCAGGCTCAGGTCACGATCTTGGGATCCTGGGATTAAGCCCCGCATTGGGCATCTGGCTCAGGGAGAGCCTGCTTCTCTCTCCCTCTCTCCCTTTGTGCACTCTTACTCTCTCACAAATAAATAATTAATACCTTTAAAAGTCTTAAAAAAAGAAATATAGAAATGTTATATTGAAAAATAGAGAGATGTATGAAACTACTAAACTTACAAATCATGGCTCTTACTTCAGCGATAAGGCATGTGTAAGTAAAGGAATGTCAGGGGCGCCTGGGTGGCACAGTTGGTTAAGTGTCCAACTTTTGGTTTTGGCTCAGGGCCTGATCTCGGGGTTGCAAGATTGAGCCCCACATCAGGCTCCACACTCAGTGAGAAGTTGGTTATGAGATGAGAGTCTCTCTCCTTCTCTCTCTGCCCCTCCTGCTTGTGCATGCTCTCTCTCTCTCCCTCTCAATATAAATAAGCAAATCTTTAAAGAGAAAGAAAGAGAGAGAGAAAGAAATAAAGAAAGAAAGGAAAAAAGAAAGAAAAGGAATGTCATAGCTGAAAAATGAAGGTAGCCACCAAGAGACCGTACCATGAAGGCAAGCATGAGAGTCCCCGTGAGTGTGACATCAGCAACATTTCAGCATCTACAAGTGGCACTGGGTTTATCTTTTCAGGTTCACTCAGCCACTGATGTTGTGTTATGTCAACACAATGTAATAACATCCGATAGTTTCTGATGTTGAATCTGTGCCAGACATTGAGATAGGCGCCATGGTTAAGATGTCAATAAGACATTGTACCCACCTTTCTGCGGCTTAAAACCCAGGCAGACAGACTCTCAAACCAACAGTGTGTGCACACTTACTGCACTGATGTGAAGATAGCAGAAAGGAGAGGGGCCCGGGGAGCTCACGAGAGACTAATCTTCAGCAAAAAGGATGGCAGAGGAGCTGGTGCTGGACCCAGATTGTGAAGCTAAGGGGTTAGCTAGGCATCAGAGGGAGGAGGAGTGTTCCAGACAGGTGAGAGTACGGAGAAATCTCTGGAAACTAAAATTAGTTTGGAACAGATGGAGTGAAAAATACCTGTGAGGGAAGGTCAAGAGAAGAAAGTAGAAAACATAGCCAAGATCAGTTTGTGAGGGATTTGGAGTATCTTGTTTATTGTTTTGGCTTTCTTCTAAAAGCTGTGAAAAACCCACTGAAAGGTTACAAATACAGGAGTGACATAATTAGATTTTTACTTCTGGAAAATTATTCTAGCATCAGGATGTTGTAGGCATGGATGATGTAGGCATCTTCTCTGTTTTTTTGTCAACATTTTATTTCTTTTTTCTTTTTCTTTAAGATTTTATTCATTCATTTGAGCGCGAGAGAGAGAGAGAGAGAGCATGAGCAGGGGGAAGGGGTAGAGGAAGAGGGAGAAGCAGACTCCCTGCTGAGCAGGAAGGCCTATGTGAGACTCAATCCCAGGACCCTGGGATCATGACCTGAGCCAAATGCAGATGCTTAACCAACTAAGCCACCCAGTCACCCCCAACATTTTATTCCTAACACCCAGCAGAACACCTGGAATATGGTAATCCCTCATACATGTTTGTTGAATGAATATTGAATAGATGACTTAAATTCATTTTACTTTTATTAAAACAATTGATTAAGTTCTCAATTGATTAAGGGGAGAGTATCAAGCAATTTTCCATATTTCTGTGTGAAGTCTTGGGTGAAGGATGGCATCCCCCACTAAGGTACAGAATATCAGAGAAGGAGCAGGGTGCTGGTCAGCATCTGACATGGGAGGCATCATGGAGCAGCCATGGAGGGGGAAATGTCCAGTCACAGCTGAGACATCTGTGTAGAGGTCGGGAATGATGGTCATGGGTTCTAAAGGAAGTGGAAAAGAGTATGGTCAGAAGTTTCCAATGCTACAGAAAAATCTAGTAGAGATGGACTGACAGGTACTGGTTTGAACTGGCAGAGAGAGAGGTCATTTGTGGTTCTTCAGAGAGTCGTTCCTTCAGAATGGTAAGGACCCCGCCTTCTGGGGACTGAAAGGAGTTTGGAAGTGGAGACTAACAATAGATTTGTCCTTCTAGAAACTTGGCTGACAAAAGAGAGATACCGAGTAGGCTCTAGAGGCAAGGTGCCTTGCTCTTAATATTGGAGAGGAGATTTGAGGCTTGTTATGTGATAAAAAGAAACACCCAGCAGTGTGTCATGGGGGGTGGGGGCGGAGAATAAAAACACAGGAAAGCAAGAAACAATCTCTAGAGGCAATAGAAGGTGTTAGGCGGCTGTGCATCTCTTCCTCTGAGTCAGAGGGAAGGCAAGCTGAGGCAAGTCACAACGGCTTGCTCCTACTTCCAAACAGGGAACAATTCCAAAATAATAAGCCGTGTCAGCTGGGAAACCGGGAGGGTCAGGTCAGCGACTGGCACGGAGTAAGGGAGATGGAGCTGTGATGGGGTGTATGTACGGTGTTCTAGATACACCTTGTCACAGTTTTGGTGACTTGGAAAACTGAGAAATCCTTTTATTTTTATTTTATTTTATTTTGGGGTCAGATCGTCCATCAGCCTTTAAGAACTGAAGCTTCATTATTACATGATTATGAAGTGCTACTTTTAATGAAGAGTTTCAGCTCTCCAACACTAATTAGGTTAAATCCCATTATAATTGTCTGCTGTACAGTTACAACTCATTTCACCGCAGAACATCATTTATATTCAACTGGAAGAAAGGTTCCAACCGATAGTATGTTTTTACTGTGAGACTCTACCTCTTGCTTAAACAATTACTTGATATAATTACATTAGATTACTAGTATGCGTACCTTTTTTTTAAGATTTTGTTTATTTATTTGTCAGAGAGAGAGAGAGCGCACAAGCATGGGGAGCAGCAGGCAGAGGGAGAAGCAGGCTTCCTACCAAGCAAGAAGCCCTATGCTCCCAGGGTCCTAAGCCCATGGCAGACACTTAACCAATGGGAGCCACCCTGGTGTCCCTAGTGTGTACCTTCCTAAGATTCCAAAATGAGGGGCACCGAGCTCCCTACTCAATTGGGAGTTTGCTCCTCCCCCTGCTCATGTTTTCTCCCTAGCTCTCTCTTTCAAATAAATAAATAAAAATCCTTAAAAAGAAAAGGGCTCCAAAATGAACCAAATTCTTGGATATAGATCCATACATAATTTTCATAAACTCAAAATCATGTATCTAATGAATAGGAGTGAATTTAAAAGGCTTTGATTAGTTTTTTCTAGTCAAAAGGAGCATATGTTGCCCCAAATTTCTGGATCCATCACAGTCCAACTTTTAGATTTTTTTTTTTTACTGAGTGATAATGAATTTATCACTATTGAACAATTTATTCTGTCAATTCCTTTTTAATCAATGAGAAACATTCATTAAGCTACTGAGTCTAAATACATTGTTGTGTAATAATAATGCCTAACATTTATTGTGCTATGTGCCAGCATTGTTTTAGGTGACTTTACTATTTTAATGTTCCTAGCAATTTTACAAAGTAGGTATTATTATTAATGTAAGATCATGAGGATGAGGATAATTTTCCATTGTGTTTGCTATCTACAACAGAATCTGGTGAAGAATAAGCATGTAAAACATACTTAATCAATAAATAAAACTCCATTTGACGGATGAGAAAACTGAGCCACAGAGATACTAAATAACTGGTCTTACTCCTTAAGGTTTATTTTTCCCCCTAAGGTTTTATAGTGCAAATTAAATGAGCAACTATAAGATAAGTACTTCAAATAGGGAAGTGGTGAGGATGAAATACATTCATATTTGTGTTGACAGAATAGGGCCTGGAGCATACTAAACACCGGCCGGGGAATCTGCCAGCAATACCAGACGTATCTATTTACTTCTGCGTCTTTCTCTCATGATCGGGGAAAAGCCTTCTTTGTTTTTCTACCCCTGGGGCCAGTGTGTTATATACATTAGGTAGTTCACAAATATGTGAAAAAATGTTTTCAAATAGATATTTCTGAGAGCTTAATCAATTGTTTTAATAAAAGTAAAATGAATTTAAGTCTTCTCTTCAATATTCATTCAACAAATATGTATGAGGGATTACCATATTCCAGGTATTCTGCGGGGTGTTAGGAATAAAATGTTAGGGGCACCTGGGTGGTTCAGTTGGTCAAGCATCTGCCTTTGGCTCAGGTCATGATCCCAGGGTCCTGGGATTGAGTCTCACATAGGCCTTCCTGCTTAGCAGGGAGTCTGCTTCTCCCTCTTCCTCTACCCCTCCCCCCTGCTCATGCTCTCTCTCTCTCAGATGAATGAATAAAATCTTAAAGAAAAAGAAAAAAGGAATAAAATGTTGACAAAAAACAGAAATGACAGACCCGGCCCTCACGGAAGTTGCAGTCTTGGGAGGGGGAGAGATACCAATATATGCTTTCTTTTTTTCTAGTCTTGAATAGGAAATGCTCCAAACGATGACTTATGCATGTGAAATCTATAAAAACTTCTTGATAAACTAGAACATAAACTAAAGTGGTAACAGTGAATAAAGGCATGACCTATGCAAAAACATTAAGAACAGAGCAAATGTATAGATTGGAGATATATAATACTGAGAGGAAAAGGGTAACTATTTAGTAATATCTGGAACAAAAAAAACAGAACCGGCTAGAAGAATTAAAGTGATTGAGCGTTGCATAATAAGAAACAACATTATACAATCTAAAAATGAAACATTTAGATTGGAAATGGGAAAAAAAACTGGTAATGATAAAATTGGTTAGATAATGGGATAATTTGTCAAGAAGCATCCTATTTTCAAATACAGGTGATGACAAAACGTATAAAATTTGCAAACCACGTATAAACCCAGCGGGGGAAACATTAGCACATCAATAATGTATTTTGTTGTGCAGCAACATATACAAGCACTTAATTCTGTATTGAGATAATGACACTTCAGCATCTCACTGACATAAGCCTGGATAGAGGCCCAGTCACATCTCCGGGCCCTGGGATTCGTGAGACATTTCCCAAAGCTGATGCGTAAGATAGCTTGATAGTCTTTTTTTTTTTTTTTTTAAAGATTTATTTATTTGACAGACAGAGATCACAAGTAGGCAGAGAGGCAGGCAGAGAGAGAGGAGGAAGCAGGCTCCCTGCTGGGCAGAGAGCCTGATGCAGGGCTCGATCCCAGGACCCTGAGACCATGACCTGAGCTGAAGGCAGAGGCTTAACCCACTGAGCCACCCAGGCGCCCCGATAGCTTGATAGTCTTGATCATGCCCTTTGTCCTCTGTGGGCTTCAGTGACCTCAGCCATGAAGCAGGGTAATGATTTAACTCACGGTGAAGAGAACAGTAACTAGCATTTATAGAGATCCTGCAGTGTTTCTGAGAGCAAGATGCTCTTATAGATACAGGCTGCTCTGGTAATAGTAGACTCCATCTTATGGGATCTAGGAGCCCGTGTATATGTGTGTTGTTAGTCAGGGGCAGAACCGGGAATGACCTTTCTGACACCAGCAGCCAATTTCTGTCCTCTGAACCCTGTTCCCGCCTATAAAATCTAACTTCAAACCTCCACAAAATGAGCAACCTGAAGACCACCAAAGAGGCACCCTCCCCAGTGCTCTGTTTTACCTCAAAAATAGTGCATATTTCACATGAAAAGTGTTTTTTTAAACTTCAGAAAAGTTGTGAAAAAGGAAGTTTCTAGAATTGCTGCAATCAGTACCATGTCTTGCAATTGTTGAGTGGTTATACCAGGGCTGGCATCAACAGCATGTGAGGCAAGCCGATCCTACCATCTCTCTCTCCCGATTCCTTCCCATCCAGCTTCTGAGTATTCTATGCTCTAAGAAATCCTTCTTCTTCTTTTTTTTTTTTTTCAAAGATTTTTTTTTTTTAGTCATCTATTTGATAGAGATAGAGATAGCAAGAGAGGGAACATAAGCAGGAGTGGGAGAGGGAGAAGCACGCTCCCTGCTGAGCAGGGAGCCTGAGGCAGGGCTGCATCCCAGGACCTTTGGATCAGGGCCTGAGCCAAAGGCAGACGCTTAACCAACTGAGTCATCCAGGCACCCCTAAGAAATACTTCTTGCCCCATCATCCTATCCACAACCCAAGATGTGCTCCCACTGTCCAGCCTCCCTGGTCCCAGCCATGTCTAAGAGGAAAGCAGCCTCACTGCCTCTTGAAGGAATTCACAGTAGCCCACAGATGACTCTTAGAGCAATCCGACTCTCCTAGGACATATACAATGGAGAATTAATAGCTCGCATTGCATGGAACACTATTGATCGCAAAGCTATATAAGCATATTTAATTTGGTGAGGTGTTGTTATCCTGTTTTTCAAATAAGAAACCCAAGTTTGAGAGAGAATCATTAGCTCAAGAGTCATTCCGCTGTTAAGCAGCGGAGCCATAGTTTAGATGCAGAATTTCTCAATCATGATTTCACCTTCTGTCTATCATCTCTTACAGCTATTCATGGGCACTGGCTTTTTAAATTTTTTTTCTGGAGGAGGCAGAGGATTAACTTTTTCCTTGCCTCTTTCCTCGTCCTGGCCACCAGCCCACCAACCACACCCTTCCTTTGAGCCATGGCATGTCCAAGTCATGCAGTTAGTGATTTGGCAAATGCATTAAAAAACTTGTTAAATATCCTCTTGTCCTTCACTGACCTGTTGAACAAAATTCATTGCCAAATTTGGCAACAGAGAGGCAAGAGGCAAGTCTGAAACTTGTGTTTTCAACAAAAGTGCATTATTTTTTCCTTGTTTCATTTCATGCTTGGTGAGTACTACTTTGGCACCTTGCATACATTGTCTCATTTGATATGTATGGGCATCCCAGGACAAACAGTGCTATTACTATGGGCATGTTATAGATGGGAAGACGGAGGCCAGCAGATGAAGCTGGGGTGCAAAAACCAAGAGTGTGTTCCCAGAGTCCCTGCCTTAGCCCTGATGCCCCACTGCTCCCACGGATCTTCCTCTTTCCTCCTGCAGAATGCTGCAGAGGTTGATGTTGGTGAGGGCATGGACAGCTATGTTCACATAGCCTCAAGACAGCCATGATCTCGTATTTCTGATGCTATCCCAACATCTGTGCCCAAAAGGCAACTTGATGTGTTTGCTCAGTAAGAACAATCTCTGGAATCTTCATTGATCTGAACCCAACCTCCCTACTCTTGGGAATTATTGAACCCAGCATAAAACATGAGTTCGTGTCAGGAGCAAATAGATCCATCTCTGCATTCCCATCCGAATGAGGCTTTTCTCCATGGAAATCAATGGAAGTTGAGCGGCTCTAAAGAGCTTTCCTGAGATGTGCTAATAGCAGAATCACTGTGGGCCCCCTCCTACTTATTGTGGAAGGAATGAGCCTTCAGGTGGTGCCTATATCCCAGTAGACAGGGTAGGGCTGAGGGCTAATAAACACAGAGATATCTCAAGGGCTTAGTGAGCTGGAAAGTTGGCCTTCTCAAAAATTAAGCAACACAAAGTATAAGACTCATGAACTGTCGTCCTACAAATTATTTAAACTCTCAGCACTTCTAACTCCTCATCATAGGGTTACTGTTTGGGTGATGCTGTGTTAACTTGTGTAAAATGTTTGTAATGGTGTTGGACGTTCGTTTAGTGAGTGTTCCTTAACTGTGACTTCTCTTTGCTGCTGACTCTCCTGAGTAGATAATAGGAAAAGGGAGATAACAGTGATTTTTATCTCAAAAGAGACCCATAAAAGGAGAATGAGGGAGGATATGACAATTTCCAGTTCCTTCTTGCTCCTCCACTCCTTTTTCGCATGCTACCTCTTCTTTGGAGCTCCTCTCAATTCCTCAGGCAGACCGGTCCTCCACCTGTAGGTCCCAATGCTTTATTTATTGCTCTATCAGATTAATTCTCACATTCATCACACTCTGACGAGGCAGGAACTAATACTGTCCCCATTTTCAGATGAGGAACCTGAGGTCTGATGTTCAGCAATCTGTTTCTCTCACAGAGCTGCTAAGCCGTGGAGACAAGACTCAAATGGAGCCAAAATATAATCATTGGATTTAGATAACTCAGGGTAGCCCAGTGCTTAATTGGCTTTTGAGTCAGAAAAATCTGAGTGGGAGTCCAGGTTTCAGCATTTATTATCTATATGACCTTGGGCAACTCTAGTTTCTCGACCTGTTCAATGTGAATATTGGTGTTTACTTCTTGGGGCAAGTGAGGATTAAGTGAGATGGCATTTATGGAGAATGAGAAGGGACTTAATTAGCTGAAGCTTTTACTAGAATTATCTACCACGACCAGACCTTATTCCCAGCTTTATATTGCCAGCACAGAGTTCAACATGTCACAGGTATGGATAGATGCATGGATGGATGTATGGGTGGATGGATGGATGGATGGATGAAACATGAAGGATTAAGTTGAACTGAGAAAATTATGCTCTTAATACCACATCAAAGCAGTATTATACATCAGTTATTTTAATACAAATAATGTTATTTAATGCAAATATATTCCTTACTGGACATTTTATGCATAAAGTAATGAAAGTAGGAGAAATCATACAAATATAAAAGTTAGACATAGTCATAATTTTTATAAATGGCTATATCGATTAACATTTCTATATACTTAAACAGTGTACAAATGCATGATTTTTTTTCTAATCAGAATATCCCATTTGTACTAATATTACATTGCCTAGAAACACCTATTTATTATGTTACTGAAAAATCTCACCATCAACCATTGATACTCCATAACATTTTTATTATGGCTACTGTTTCTTAAATAAGTATTCTGTTACTTGTTACTTGGCATATGTTGATTGGTTCACATAAATTTAAAGTGGTGAGAAATTTTTTTCTGGTATTACTCATCTTAGAGGGGAAAAAGAACATCTGAAATCATCTTCCAGGCCTGTGACAAAAGAGGCACTTTATGACCTGGCTCCTGTCCAGAAGTTTCCCTCATTGCTGGCGGTTTTGAGAAACATTCTATTGCTATTACCCAAACAGAAATATGGCAATTTTTCTTTCCCTAAAGCTATGTAATAGACTTTGTATGTAATAGGCTTTGTAATAGACTTTCTTTTCCTATCTATATCTGTGTCTTCAGAGAGACATCTTTTTAGGGATTTTCCTCCCTCTCCTCTGGGGCCCTTAGGCCCCTTGAAGAGCTTGTAGCCAATAATATGTTCCCTCGATGTCATCATTCTGTCATATATGCTCTACTTAAAAAATAAATATTGACCCTGAGACATTTCCATTGGCTCCCAAACATATTGATCATTACAATTATGAGGTCAATAAGGGGAGACAGGTTAAAATAAAGAAAGTGTATTTATAAATTCCCAGATCCATGAACTTTCCCCCCTTTTCTTCACCAGGCTGTGCTCTGTTTGATATCCTTCTGTCCTCTTGAGTCTTTTAATTATGCCTCATAGTTTGCTAATCTAAATGGCCTTTTTAGGGATTATGATCTGCCTCCTAAACTAGACATCTACATTAGATGTATCTGGATTATAAACAGTTATATGAATACTGTTTTATTCAAGGCTATTATATATTTAATTAAGGAGGAAAATGTCGTATAGTGGTTATATATACAAATTTCATTTCCAGGAAAGAGTTTCCTAATTTTAGGTTGTTTGATAGTAGTTGAATGCACTCGCCAACAGTAGCAATAGATTGATACCCTTTGCAACAAGAAAGAATAATTAGTGTAAAGAAAAAAGAGGATGAAAGGGTTTAGTGGATCAAAGAATTTATGGGGTGAGGAGTGAAGAGATGCATGTCACTCTGGACTAGACCTTTGGAGAACAGGAAAAAGCAGCCTGCCAGGAAGGGAGGTCAGTTTGAGTTCCCTTGTCTCAAGCCGGTTCCAATGGACATTGTTTACCCTTAGTTAATATTTAATTATTAGATAATAATATTTGTCTTCATATTTTATATAAAATATTATTATTTTTATATTATATATATATGTTTTATAGCCTCACATCACCCATGAATTTCTTGGTTTAACAGTAAAAAAGAAAAAGAAAATGAAAAAAGTTCTACTATGAATATACTAATTCAATCCTACATAAGGAATAAAATTACAGAATAAAAAAAATTAAGACTAAAATTACAGCTAAATTAATTAATTCAAAATGGATTGCAGACTTAAATATAAAACTTAAAACTGATTAAAAAAGTAAGAAAAATTTCAGAATCTAGGGCTAGGCAAAGAGTTCTTAGACTTGACTCCAAAAGTATTACTGACAAATTGGATATTACCAAATTAAAAATGGTTTGACTCCAAAAGTATTTACTGACAAATTGGATATTACCAAATTAAAAATGTTTGCTCTGCTACAGAGTCTGCTAAGAGGGAAGGAAAGGCAAGCTGCAGATGGGGAGAAAATGCCCCAAACCACATCTGACAAAGGACTCGTATCAAGACTATACAAAGAAGTATATATAAAACTTATATAAAAAACTTACATAAAAAAAACTTAACATTAAAAAAATCAATAAATCTCATTAGAACATGGGCAAAAGATGTGAAGAAATATTTTACCAATGTCAAATAATCACAGGAAAAGATATTCAACATCATTCTGCCATTAAGGAAATACAAATTAAAATCACAATGAGATATCACTATGTACTTATCAGAATGGCTAAAGTCAGTAACTGATAATACCAAATGCTGACAAGGATGCAGAGAAACTGGATCATTCATACGTTGGTGGTGGTACAGTCTCTGTAGAAATCAGTTTGGCACTTTTCTGTGAAACTGAGCACACAGCAACCAAATGATCCAGCAATTACATACTTGGTCATTTATCTCAGAAAAATGAAAACTTCTATTTATACAAAATCTGTACACAAATGTTCACAGCAGCTTCATAATAGCCAAGTGTTGGAAAAAACCCAGATGTTCTTCAAAGGGTGGCCAGTTAAACAAACTGTGGTATGTCCATACTGCAGAATAAATACTCAGCAATAAAAAGGAATGAACTATTGATACATGTAATAACTCTGATGAATCTCTAGAGAGTTATCCTGAGTGAAAAAAGCTCATCCCTAAAGGTTATGGACGGTATGATTCCATTTATAGAACATTCTGAAGTGACAAAATTATAGACATAGAGAATAGATTAGTGGTTTCCAGAGGTTAAGGACTAGAGGTGAGTATGTGTCTATAGAAAGGTAACACAAGGGATCCTGTCGTGATGAAATGTAGAAGTGTACCGATGTAAATATTCTGGTTGTGATATTGTATTATATGGTTTTGCATATGCAAATTTGCCAAAATTGCCCACTGTGGCAGTTGGGCCAAAGGTGTACTGACTCTCTGCATTGTTTCTTACAACCCTGTGGGAATCCGCAGATAAAAATCCGCAAATAAAAAGCCGAGTTCAGACTTGGTTTTCAAAGGAGATTGATTATGTAGGGAAATGCTCCCATTTATAACCTGTGAAAAAGCAAAATATGAACCTATATTTTAAGTAATGACAAATTTAAAGGGTATATATATTTACCTATATGCTGACCCATGTGTATACTATATATACAGATACATACCGCACACACAGAATCTATATACATTGCTGAGCTCAACAAATGGAAATACTAAAATACTATGAGTGACGGGGGAAGAATAGAAGATAGATTTTTCCCTTCAACGTACTTTTCAGTTTTTAAAAAACATTCCTACGTTACCTTTATAATCAACAACAACACAACAAAACAGTTTAGGTCACGGCCACCCAGCCCACGCATACTTCACAACTTCAGACCTTTCCTAGTAGGGTGCCAGAAGAAATGGTAAATGATTGCAAACCTGGATCTGATAGTAAATAAATTATCCTTCCTACTCTCCAAACTGATGACTTTTATAATTAATGGGCTAATTTAACTGCAAATCTTCCAGTTAGTAATATTAATTAAAAAGGAGACATGTAAATGACCTTCTGAAAAGGACTTATCTCTTAATTTGCCCACAAATGAGCACTTGCCATTACTTCTTAATCAATACCAGGAAGCTGGCTGGAATTAATGCGTGGCTTCCTCATTTCAGCCACTTTTAAGAGCACTCAGGATCACCACATGCGGACTGTTCAAGGCCAACCCTATATTTCCCTTTAATTTACCTGACCTTTCAGGCAGTGAGTGAATTTAAGGCCTTTATAGGCTTGGCCTGAATAACTGGCAACTTTCATGACTTTAATCATGGACCAAAAGCTTTGGGAAATGTCAGCCTTTTCTATGCCATTGTTTAATATGTTAATAAGATCATTTACATCTTTTGCTGAGAAAAGGACCTGATACATAAAGAAAATGGTAGGAGGTTGTAGGTGGACGGCGATGAATAAAACTTTTTTTTTTTCCCCCTAGGAGGAAAGAGGAGTTCTTTCCTCATAATCTTTTTTCTCACATGAATGTGCCTAGCGGGTTCTAAAATGGACACTTGTAAGCGGATACAGTTGCCTCTTTTGGAGAGATCTGGTTATAGAGGCAGCATAGAGGTGAAAATCAAGTCTAATGTCTTGCATATTATTCCTGGCATCCCTAAATTGTCCAGAATGGAACTTTCTAATACATACTTAATGTATAACTTTTCATACTTCATAGCTAGCCTTCTAGCTATGAAGCTAGCCACTTCTTTTCATAGTTAGCCTTCAATTAATTCACTCCTCTTTCTCAAGAATGTTGTTGACTGTGTTCTTATGCATATCTTAACAAGAATTTTGCTAGCTTGCCAATAGTTAGGGAGACCCTTAAAACCACTGTCATGTTCTTTCTTTAATCTTATAATACCCATTGGTTGTTTCAGGCTTGAATGCTTCCATTCCCTGGATAATGTAAGTGGCCCAGGATGGGAACTGCCAAGTTGAATTCAGCTAAGATCAATAAGTACTTGCGTCCCATGACTGCACTACAACGAAGAGGTGAGGATGAGTCTGAATTATCTGTCCACGACAGCATCGTCTTCACATCTTATGTCTTACAGTTTATGGCTTAAATCAGTATAGGATTTCTCCATTTTGGACCTGAGGTCTAACAAAAACATTAGCACTATATCAGAATGCTTATTAGCTCAACAGCAACATGGTAGAAAAAGGTGTAAGGATATTTATTTTATTTTTTACCTTTTTTTTTTTTAATGAAGGGGAAAGCAATGCGAATTAAATAAATAATGGGAAAAAGAAAAACGAAAAGCCACCACAATGAATTGTTCATTGCAAGGGAGGTAATCGTTAAGACTACACCCGCTCTCAGACACAGCTAGATGGATGTGGATGGGACAGTAGTTTTGAACTGGCTCCACATTAAAATACCCCTCCTGTCCTTACTATGGCTGGGCTGACGGCCAAGGCTGCTCCTAGATTCTGATAAGTCAATTAGATGGCACCAACCCCAAGTCTACTTCACTTCCCTGAAAGCATCCATGAACTGGTGCCTGATACATTGAGTTTGACTCTCTCTCTAGCCACTCGTTTTGCAGTGCTTACTAGCGATTTTAACTTCTCAGAGATACGGTTTCCTCATTTGCCCAGTGGAATGCAAGGCACGGGGCAGGACTCTTGGGGCCACATGGGGGGAGCTGCGGTAGATCACGAAGTTCCATGCAGATGTTACAAGGAGGATAGCCAAGGAAGACAGCAAGTGGGGCAGTGGGCGTTTCGAAGCCTGATTACAGGGTTGTGAAAATAGAAATGTCAGATAATTCAGAGCCAAAGCCTTTTTGAAATCTGAAAACACGAATGTTGATTTATAATCTTTGATGCCTGAATTCACAAGATGACAACACGAAGGCTTCTCATCCTTTTGTGTTGGGTAGCCTTGCTGACAGCCATGGGGACAGGGTTTTGTTTATTCACAAACCTCACTTGTCTCTGCCTCTCAGGCTGCTTTGAGAAGACGGACCACTCCTTAGTGGTGGAGAAGGAAAAGAAAGTATGAGAACAGTAATAAATTTGCTCTGTTTTTGTTTGTTTGTTTTTCCCTTCCATGTTGTGTTTCTCTTACCTAACAGAGGTCACTGTCAATAATGGATATGATCTTAGTCTCGGAGACAGCATCCTAGTATTAAAAAATACATTTTCCAGATTTCAGTTGTCTGAACTTGCCTAGTATGCAGTAGACCTTCTCACGCTAGCCTCTTTGTTTCTTCTGACCAGCTTCAAGGCCTTTGCACTGAGAGATGGAGTCTTTGCTCGAAGGTGAGCTCTGTGTTATAAGAGTCCTCAGCTACACTCTGATTTACTCAGTGTTGCCAACTTACAGCTGAGAAACTACGACTCCCAGACTTCACATGGAGCAGAGACAGAATTTAAGGGTCTCTTATAACCCTGGCCTCTGATCACATTAGCAAATTCTGTGAGCTCTGCTTTCTCATTGCACTTCACATCTGATTACTCTCCCTGTGGCCACTGTTATGACCCTAGGCCAAGCCCCGTCATGTCTGACCTGGTCCACCACAATTATCTCTCCATGGGTCCTCTTGCTTCCCCTCTTATTCCCTGCACAGTAGTCGCAGTGATTTTTGACTCTGATTCTAGGGTGCTCAACCTTCCACTGGGTTCCCATTACCTGTGGACTAAAAATAAATCCTTATCATGGCAGATGAGATTCCCACAGGATCTTGTCACTGCCCTGCTCTCCAGACACATGACCTGACCTCCTCACCTTGTTCATGGCACGCTGGCCACACAACACAGAACGTACATGCCAAGCATGCTTCTATCTTGGGGACCTGGCATTGCCCCATATGTTTCTACAGCTTCTCCCACCGTCCATTTCCAGGAAGTTACTCTCTATCCTCTTATCCTACCCGGCCCCCCCACCCCCTTAATAGCACTTAGCACAACAAGCTATTATGTCATGTATTTGTTTGCTTATATAGTCTGGCTCTGAAACTAGGATATAAACTATGCGAGAGCAAGTTTCTCTCATCTTCCAGGCACATCCTCAGCAACTACAATAATATCTGGCACAGAGCAGATGCTCAATGAATTTGTTGACCAAAAATGTCAGATTCCAAGGCTGAGAAAAGAAAATGTTTAAGAGAGTTGGACCTCATTTTAAAGAAAATTCCTAAAAAGATTATTTCTGAAAAATATGTGGAAAATGAGCAGCTGCCAGTGAGCTCTATGCCTTTGGCACATGTACCCCGGCATTACTTCTTGCTTTACATATGTGACAGTGTTTTGATGACTGTTGTCGTGTTTTGTAAAGCCCCTTGAGCTACTGGAAGGCAAATACAATATAAATGCAAACTAATAATAAACCACCTCTCTGGTACTCATAATAAAGTACACAAGGCTTTTGATGATTTACTGAAAAATAAAGTAGAGAGTTTCTAAATGTAAAGAAATAGGCCAAGTCAAAATCATCATAGGCCCATCCAAGCAGCAAGGGACCTTAGCATGTAAACTCACCACGAATTAGACCTAGGAAACTCACTTCCTGATGATTTGAACAAAGGTGAAAGCTTCCCACCTTCAAGGCATTCTGTTAGAATGCCACTAATCTTTTAGTCAAACAGATACAATTCTGATTTTGTTGTCTACAACACAGCTACCTCTAAATAAGTCAACATTTTTTCCCTTCTGGAGCACATCTTTTCTTACATTAAAAACACTATAGACAAAGAATGAATAATAAAACCTATGATTTAATTGGTTAGACCCACTCAAAGCCAAGATTATAGAAGTCATTTAAAACTTTCTTTCCATAATATTTTTGAATATGATTTTACTTTTATGATAAGTTTAAGGAAATTAGAGTCCACGTTTATATGACTTAATTATAGACGCTCATAATACATAAAGGAGAATATTTTGGAAAAATTGAATGTGACTCTCTCATCCTGTTCCAAATCTATGTTTCTAAAACTATCACAGAGAGAACACGTGTTTGCCTAACGTGCTTTCCTACTACTGCCTTTGATGGCAAAACAATAAATTTCCTAAGCCACTTTAGAGTTGTCAGTCTTTGACGTAATGTTTTAAAAGTAATCCATTCATGTGGACTTTCATTGTACTAATTTTTTCTAATATTAAAAAAAAAAACTTCTGGGGAAAGTCAGAGTTATAGTTTAATATGAATCTCTGTTACGTAGTTGAATGTTTGGCTGTTATGGTAATGTTCTGGCATTTCATATTTTGCCTTTGCTATTGGACATGGAAAAGAGAAAGAAACTTATCACTTTTTCACTCCTTTTGGGAAAAAGATAATGTGGAAAAAACATTATTAAAGCAACACACAGGAGCTGCAATCAGGTTGTAAAGGAGTTTATAGACCCAGCAAGATGGGCAAATAGAGAACACGGAAAGAAGAAAAAAAGAATTTGTCTCAGTTTTCAGATTGATGTTATTGCTGATAATCACACACATAGGAAGTCTTGACTTACTTCTCATATGGAAAGCTAAATTCTTAAAAAAAAAAAAAAAAAAAAGGAAGTTACTGTTGACCTATGTGATTCTACAATAGGAATTCCAATTACAATTCTGATTTGCAAGGCTTAAGCTTGCTAGAAACCCTTAGAGAATTTAACTAATTAATGTAAACACTGGGAATAAATTTCAAAATACATCCAAAGTCCATTTTGTTGTTGTTGTTCAGCTCCCCAAATGACCAGTCACGGGTTATGTTTAATCACTTTTAAACCATGAGACACTACTTCGTGGCATTCTTCTATAGAAGTCATCCCTCAGTACACTTGAGAGTTTCAAATTCCTCTGGAAGTGAAGACTACCTTCATTTCACTTTTTTACAAGTTCAAATATGAAGAAATTATTGTTACTGACTTAATCCCCAAAGGGAAAAGAATGGAGAAAGAAATTACAGTAATAAAAAGGAGATTTTCCTTTAATCAGCTTCTTATGAAGAACTGTAAAGCGAGCTCCCGGTACAGGATGAAGGTGATCACACCTCCTCGATGGCACAGGACCAGAGAAATATAGGGACAACGATTCCTTCTCCAAGAAATAACGGCCCATTACCATGCTTTCTCCTGGACGAGCCAGTGCATTAGCGCACTGAGTCATGCAAAGGTGCTTAATGGCTCTGAGAGAAGGTGCATCACACCTCGCTGACAGGACTCATTTGCATATACCCCCCCCCCCCCCCCCCCCCCCCGTTAATCCCAACAGGAGGTGTGGATTCAGGGGTCTCCCAGAGCAGAAACCTAGAGATTCTTAGATAAAAGCAGTTCTTTACTAAACTTTATAACCTCATTCCAAATTCCAGTTGTCAGTTAACAGCTTTCAGGATGACATCTTAAATCAAGAAAATGTCACACGTGTACAGTAACTGGCCTAATCTTTTCTGTAAATTGCTGCCTGTGGTTTTCAAAAACATAGTAAATTGCTGGCAATTGACAATGTGTCTCCCCTGCACGGCTAACTTCACTTTTGCACAGTTAACAAATCAGGCTTAAATTATTCATCAGATCACCCAATGTCTAGGCTCTTCTGTCATTGATTAGGGACCGTAGCCTGCCTGCCTTTTATACTGCAGAGAAATTCACACTCCCAACATCTAAGATTAATTGTACACAGGAAATGATAATGCTCTTTGTCTCAGTATCTCAGTTAATGGTGAGCACAACTCACTGCACAACTGGCATTTTTGCTTCCTATGCTGTCCTGAAGCAGGACAGAATATTTTCTCACATTAATACTTAAAATAGCCTCAATACCCCTTTATACTTCCAGTATACTGAGGAAGTGTTTTCTCTATTAATTCCATAATTATAAGGCAGGGAAAAAATGATGAGTTATATGTTACAAACTAAAGCATCAGATGGACGGTTTCGAAATGATGCCATCAAACCATTGTTCATTGTTCTGGAAACAGGGTCAAATCAACTCCCCAGACAGCTCAACCAAATTGAATTTTTGTTGCTAAAATAAATGTGGGGGGAGAATGCTTGTTCTGAAAGGGTGTCCTAATACCATTTTTCTTTTAGGAGCAGACATGGGATTTTTCAAAAAGCATATTTACCCTTCCTTGAAATACTTTTTTTTTTTTTTTAGATTTTATTTATTTATTGGATAGACAGAGATCACAAGTAGGCAGAGAGGCAGGCAGAGAGAGAGGGGGAAGCAGGCTCCCTACTAAGCAGAGGGCCCGATGATGCAGGGCTTGATCCCAGGACCCTGGGATCCTGACAAGATCAAAGGCAGAGGCTCTGAGCCAGCCAGGCGTCCCCTTGAAATACTTTCTGAATCAGTACTGGCTCCAAGCTAAATAGTGCAGTTGTACGGTACAAAGTTCTTGCATTTGAGGAACACATTTGTTCACTTATGCACAGGGAAATTAACTTTAGATCATCCCCAAAGGATTCCCAACATCCTGGCATTTTCTCCTGACTGTGCCTGCCCTGACTGTGGCTGTCCAGGACACTAGTAGTCATGATCTGTAACTTGATAACTGCCTTGTTTAGAGCATGTCCCTATAAGAACAACCTCCCAAAGGGAGTGACCTTGGCTCTGATGCATATAATTCCATGGAATTGTGTCACCAGTATCTGCTGGCCAGAAGAGAGTCTGAGAAAAGAGTGTAGGATGGGGGTGGGTGGATAGATGCAAATTCATTTCAGGAGATTTTTAAGACTCAAAGCATGTTTCTCACCTATGGTATGTCAGTAGCAGCGTCTGTGTTTGCGAAAGGTCAGCTCAGTAGTACTTGTAATGCTGTTTTTCACTGAGTGTGTCCAATCCCCATCCCTTCTTCCTGAGGACACCTCTTCGGATCCTGGTGAAGACTTTACTTATTTATTTATTTATTTCCTGCTCTGTGATTCCGTGCTCTTCTCCCTTCATTATTATAACACTGTTATTGTTATTTTCTTGTTATTGCTCATTTAATGTGTGTCGTTCCTAGGATACAGACGTTTTATGAGGAAAAGAAATGAATATAGTTCCAGTGCCTGGCACAGTGCTTCAAGTTAAGTAAATACAAAGTAAAAATATCTATAGAATTATATGTGATTAGTTAGACATTGTTTTTGGCTGTACCTATCAAGCCCCCAAACACATTTTCTATTATAAAAGAATTCTGGTCATAGGCAGCTCAGGGTAGTATGAAAATCCATAGAGTTACAAGGTTCCCAAGACTCCTTTTTACTTTGTCTTGCATTTTTTTTCTCATTCATGGCTAATGTACTCAGGGTCACTTCCTAGTCCAAGAAGGCTCTCACCACTGTGGTCATAGAATAATGGCCCCCAAATATGTCCATGTCCTAATCCTCACTGCCTATGAATATGGTACCTTCCATGACTAAAGGGCTTTGCAGAAGTGATTGAAGTGAAGGGCCTTGATATGCTGAGATTAACCTGTGTTATCCAGGTGAGCCCAATCTAATCACCTGAGTGCTTAAAATTTGAGAAGTTTTCCCGGCAGTCAGAAATCAGAGAGATGCCAGAATGAGAAGGATTCAAGCTGCCATTGCTGGCACTGACGATGGTGGAGGGCCTCTTTAGAAAAGAGAAGGAAAAGATTCTTCCCTAGATTTTCCAGAAAGGAATACAACCCTGCTGACACCTTGATTTTATTTTATTTTCCTTCATTTTAGTGAGATATAATTGACACATAACACTGTCTGCATTTACAGTGTGCAACATGATAATTTGATAGAAGTATATATTTCAAAATGATTGCCACAATAAATGTAGTTGACATTTATCCCTTCCAATTTTTTTCTTGCGATGAGAATGTTTAAGATCTGTTCTCTTAGCAAATTCAACTATAAAGTATACAGTACTGTCAATCACAGTCATCATATTGTACTTAGCATCCCAGAACTGATTAACTTTCTAACTGAAAGCTTGTAATTATTGACCACCTTCACCTATTTCTCCAACTCGTTAAGCTCCACTTTTGGCAAGCACCATCTCTGTACCTATGAACTCCGTTTTCTTAGACCCCACATACAAGTGAGATCATACAGTATCTTTCTCTGCCTGACTTATTTCCCTTAGCATCATTTATGTCATTAAGGTCCATCTGTGTTGTCACAAATGGCAAGATTTCCTTCCTTTTTATGACTGAATAATATTCCTGTGTGTGTGTGTGTATACATATCAAATACATACAGACATTGATCACATTTTCTTGATCCGTTCATCTGTCAATGGACACATAGATATGTAGGCTGTTTCCATGTCTTGACTGATATAAATAATACTGCAATGAACATGGAGGTGCAGGTATTTCTGTGGGACAGTGATTTCATTTCATTCGGATAATTCCCAGACGTGAAGTTGCCAGATCCTATGGTAGATCTATTTTGAATTTTTTGAGGAACTCCCATACTGTTTTACATAGAAGTTATTTGACATCTTGACTTTAGCCCATTGAGACTCGTAGGATTTCTGACCCACAGAAGAACTGTAAGATTTATATTAAGTGTAAGATTTGTATGCTTTAAGTTACTAAAGCTGGGCCTGTTTCTAAACTGTATGGGTTCCTTAGTGGCCTTTCCAGAAGTTCTTCATAATTCTTCTGCTTCTATCTCAGTGGCCAGAACTTAGACTCTTACAGGGGGAAAGAGATTCATGTTTTTTACCACTTCTGTCTCACAGGAAAGCAGGGTTTTCCCGGACTCTTCATCAAAAGAAGGGGGAATAGAGATAATAGAAAGTAACTGGAAATTTCAGCCACCGTTTGTTTAACAAAAACATAATTAGATGAATATAGTAGAAAACTAGGAAAATGACATAATCTACATAGAAGTTGACCTCCCATTTGGAAATTAATTCAACAATTGGGTATCCTTCCTTTAAATTCTCAGTTCTCTAAATTTCATTCAATTTTTGCCTCTTCCATTTAATTTTAATCTGAGAAACTTGTGCTTTTAAAATTTCTATACTTTTAGTAAATTAAGAACTACTGTTACTCAGATTCCACAACTAAGAGAGCTTGAGTCAAACCAGCTTCCACAAGAACAGACTAGAATTACTTGTTTAATACCCTAATTTTTTTCTTCAACTTCACCTTTCATCTGAATGTGAAATATTCCGTCTGGTTTTTGTAGTAAACTGGAAGATCCCCCCAAAAGCCCACCCTCCGAGGGAGCCCCGAGTGCCAGATGCTTGAACGTGCTTATTGTAGCACAAATGATTCCTGTCAACCCAGCTGGATGGCTATTGCTGCTTGACTTCTGTTATTCCTGAGTCAAGAATCAGGTGGAAGGAGACTAAAGCCGAGAACTTCCAAACGGTGGAAGAGATACAGCCTGATCCCTGATTACCAGACACATTGGGCTTGTTTCTGGTTCCCCTTTCATCCTGTCTTCCTGTGCCTCTGTTCCCTGCTCTGGGCACTTTTTCTCTGTTGTCCTCACTGTCCGTCCTCAGAGAGGACATGGAGAGCTGAAATAGCTCCTGCCTCCGGACTCTTGTCCCCCGGTGGGTGCGCGCTGCAGCCTGGCTCCCAGCCAGCTCTGCTGGCGGGCAGACATGACTTACAAGGACCTTTGTACTAAAGGGCCGGTCGTTACAAAGACTTCTGAATGATTCTGTTAGCGCTCCCTGCACCAAGAGAAAGCAAAACAGACCTCCTTTCCTACCTGTCATCTTTGCCAGTAATCTCCTGACCAATCATTTTTTTCACATCTTCTCCTATATATCTGGTTTGATTTTCTTATTGTTCTCATCATCCTGCATTCTCAAGCTCGTCCCTTCTGAGCCAGGGATCCAGAACGTGTGTGCCACAGCAGCTGGTGGGACCACACTGGGCTTCCCGGCGGCTGCCATGACAGATCTATGTACAAATACTTTTAGGGCCATTTGAGTTCAAGCTCCCAATCAGTCTGAGGCATCAGGCCCACACTTCCTCATACCATTCACAGCACAAGAGAAACTCTCTGTGCAAAGAGAACTTCTTAGATATTACCACTGCTACCTGTGACGGTCCCCCGCCCCAGGTCACATAGGAGAATTTGATACAAAGCATGTAAATGATTTGTGATTGCCTTCATCTGAGAGTAGTGTTGAGTAATTGTTATCACAGGCTCCTTTGTTTGTACGGGGTCCTTGAGCTTAAGGTTCGTTAGTCGTAATCTGGCCCTGTGGTGTTTTATTTTATAAAACTACTTCATGATATAGGCTGCTATTCTGGTTTTAAAAAGTAAATAAAAATAAATAAATAAATAAATAAATAGTAAATAAATGCAACCAATCAAGCTCTCTTTTTAATCTTGTGAACACTGGAAATGTCACCTGAAATTCTTCATCACCAGGCTTGTACTCTGAATTGACGTTTCATAAAAAAAGATTGTGTCTTCAAAACAAACTAATTAACATCACAGCAAGAAATCCCAAAACCGTAATGGCATTTACTCATGTTCTATTCACTCTACACATTGTTCTAAAATGGTCTTATGTTCAACTGACTGCATCAAAAATTCTGCAGTAGCTACTTTAAATTGTCTTTAAAAACATAGCAAAGCATTTGAATATAAGCTATAAAAATGTGGTCTCTGTAGCAACAAAGTTTTCTTAAAGATCATGCTTACATGGAAATTCAGCAGGCATGGTCAACTCAGAATGCCTTAATTTATATAACCCGTGGCTTAACAAATTACAGATATTAGAATAATTAAAGGTTTATTAAAAATAAAGATCATTGGGGCACCTGGGTGGCTGAGTGGGTTAAAGCCTCTGCCTTCGGCTCAGGGCATGATCCCAGGGTCCTGGGATCGAGCCCCGTATCAGGCTCTCTGGTCAGCAGGGAGCCTGCCTCCCCCTCAACCCCCGCCTGCCTCTCTGCCTACTTGTGATCTCCGTCTGTCAAATAAATAAATAAAATCTTAAAAAAATAAAAATAAAGATCATTTAGGGGCGTCTGGGTGGCTCAGGTCATGATCCTGGGGTCCTGGGCTAGAGCCTCCTTTAGGCTCTCTGCTCAGCTGGGAATCTACTTCTCTCTGCACACCCCCATCATGCTCTCTCTCCCTATCTCTCAAATGAATAAATAAAATAATTTAAAAATGAATGTCATTCAAGGAGAATTTTATTTATTTAATTTTAAGGAGAATTCGACATATTCGAAGCCACTAGTAACAGCTGGAAAGACTAAGGCCAGCATGATGTCAGAATCCACCAGAATCCACAGCAGCTATAAGATGGTGAAGTAAGCAGTTGACTACTTCCTGTCTCCTCTCCCAGAGGAGTGGAGACACAAGAAGGGAGAAGAGAGGGGTATGTGAAGGCCTTAAGGATGGACAGCTCTAGTGAGGCCACCACAGATTTGAATCAGACAGGAGACTAGTGTTTAATGACCAAATCTACCACAGAATCTATATACCAGGTAATAAGGATTGGAAATAGGGTTTGAGCCAAAATAGTTGAGATTCCCTTCACTCTAAAAGAAATAAAACTATTTTATAATTATAATCCAATGAGTTGAGACAATAAACGCTATACAGGTACCACGTTTACCTTTCTTTCAAAGTTGACTTCAGGCATATGTTCATTATAAGAATATGAATAAACTACAAAATTTTTTTTAAAAAGCACTTCTGTGTAGTTTTCCAATTCTTTTTTCCTGTATCCTTATTCAATACAGTTATTCTAGTCATATAGCCAACAAAACTACTGTTAATCTCACATCCATCTGCTTTTATGGGGGAAAAAAACACAACCTCTTTGAACCGCTACAGAAGGGCATAAGATTATCACACAAAATTCTGATTAAAAACTCCTGACACCACCCACCCCGCAACCTCTATTAAGAAGCACGCTTCAGTTTCTATAGGTCATTGGACTATAACGTAGGGGCAAATGATATTTGTAGAGCAAATGTTTTCAAAAACTTTGCATTTGATGAAATTTATGAAAAATAAAGTACTAAGTTTAAACTAGGTTATGATTTTCTTTATATAGAAAAGAAGCTACAGGGGAAAACAATGATCTTCCTACACAAAGAGGGACCCTGAAGATTCTGTTTTAAGAAGTTGTGTTCACTTAGATCCACGCCAAAAGAAAAAGTATAGTTTAAGTCTTTTAGTATAAGAAATGCATAACTGTTTATGCTGCTTTCCTTTTTAAAAAAAAATAATTGTATTATTTTGGGGAGAAAAAAGGGTTTAGATATAAAAGGCGAATGGTACACAAGGAACCAAACATAAAGATAAACATTTGCAAGTCTTTGGGTCTTCTGTCAATTTAATGCCTGGAAGCAGATTGTGATGGCTCTTCCTTTATGAATCCTTAATAACTGGGTAGATATCCTCCACCACTTCCATCTTCCCCAGTCAATAGCACAGACAAAAACATTCTGTCTGGATAGCAGGATAAGTATATAACAATATATTAACTCAGTTCCTGAAATTGTTATTCTAGGGAGCTGAAAGAATTTATGCATTTTCCCAGTGTCTCATTGATACAGATATGACATTTACTTCACGATAGAGTTAATAGGATACCATTCTTGAGGTTCCAAATTTAGGCATAGTTTTGCTGGGTTTCTAGGATGCTCCTGTATCATTTGCTGCTACATGATTCTCAAATAAAGATATTTTGTGCCCTTAGCTTCACCCCTCTGTAAACATCATATTTCAAGATTCCTTTTGAAAAATGGCCACGTAGGAAGAAATCACGAAAAGGAAAAGATAAACCCAAGTTTAACATTCATTGCTAGATTCAGTAAGTTGCATTTATTTAAATAAAATAGAAATATACTATACATCATTGATTTAGTTTGAAACTGTCATCTGAATAAGAATTCTTTGAGACAAAAATATTTAGTCCGTTTGTAAGAAATAATTGATAGACTGTAGACAGTGGAAGGAAACTGAAGTTCTATTTCCTAAGCAATTGCTCCTGTACAAAACTGAATTGACTCTAAAAGTTTTCTACTTGAAAGTGCCAGTCCAAAGCCACAGTTAGTGGAAGAAGCCAACCTTGAAGGAAAATGAATCTTGAGTAAGAGAGAATTTTTTCAGTAAGTACAGAGAAACAATTCACAGTAGGTAATAAGAATGAGCCTTGAAAAGAAAAATTATCTCATTGATCTTGCCTGGCTGCTCAGGGAAAATATTCAACTGAAGAATCTCACAAGAGAAGAGGACGCTTCTGTATGAAATGGTGATAATTTAAGTCCAAAAAACCAAAATAACAACAACAACAGAAACCCCCAAAAACCAGAGAGTGCTATTATTGCCACTAGGGAAATGGCTTAAAAGTTCCTTAAGAATCAAAATACCTACAAATCAGGTCCCAATGGAAAAAGTCCAGTTGTTAAAACATGATATAGAGGGGAAAAAATGAAGGTAGGTTTCCTTTTGAGTGAAGACAATGCAAAGCACCTATGTCTCTTCCCCACCCTTGTTTATAAGTTTTGAAAGGCCCCTGACCAAAGCAGATGATTAGTAAGATCTTCATGGAACCTGTTGACATTCATTTTTCTGTCTAAATTACGCTCGTGCACATTCTGAATTCTAGAAAATGGGACACACTCAAAATTCTCTAGGATAGCAACATGTAAGCTCTGCTCACCTTTTGAGAAAAAGAGGTTAGAAGAAATATTAGCTGAAAGTTGGTACACGTCAGAGTAAGCAGGAGCATGGCATAAGACATTAGCTTCAATTTCTTTGGAATTAAAAAGAAAGTACAACCTGGTTCTTAACATAACTTATTTCGCAGTCTCTTTAAATGTAGCAAATGAGTTGAGTTTTCATATTTACATTCTGAATGTATTCCTAGGGAGGAAAAAATGATTTCAAGTCTTGCAACCTCCGAAGAAGTAGCAATAACTTATTAATTGTGCCCTGGGTGATCTTAAACTGTGGCAGAAAAACAGCCTTAGAGACTTCCAAAGATGCATAAAGTTCTCCTAAGGGGAACAGTAGGGACACCGGGAGAATCTAGCTGCAGAAGTATTTCAAAAAAAGCCATTTACATGTTGAAGGAAAGGATTTAATTAATAGTGTTACAGCTGTGAAGTTAATATGCAGATCGGAGGTCCTATCACAAGGGACTGTTACATATTTTTTAAACAAGTCACTCAGTCCTACATTTTTTCCTGTTACAGCATTTGCATAGTAATAAATATACGTCCCGAAGGCTTCGGGATGAGAATCATGATGTCTGTTAATTTCTTCAATAATAATAAAGATGATGATGTTGATGGCAATTATGAGAAACGCTATTTACCGAAACCTCACTCTTTGCCAACCAAGATCCTTTCTAAGTCCTTTATATGCATTATCTTATTTAATACTTTCAACACTTCAGTAAAATTATTTCTGCGGTTTTCCTCAAAGGAAACAGAGACTCCAGGAGATTATGTAAATGCAGACCCATAATTATCGCTGATCCCACCACACATGTACACCTTCCTCAAAAACAATCCAGCAATTTCCTTCAAGTTCTGGAAGATCTGAGGAGAATCAGGACCCTCAAAACCAGTGACAAACACATGATGCACAGCTGATTGGCAGACGAGCTAAAAAGGAGAAAAATATCTGGATGTTGGGATCAAGAATCCCCATGGAGGTGGGGGGGCGCCTGGGTGGCTCAGTCATTAAGCATCTGCCTTAAGCTCAGGAAATGATCCCGGGATTCTGGGCTCGAGCCCCGCATTGGGCTCCCAGCTCAGTGGGAAACCTGCTTCTCCTTCTCCCATTCCCCTGCTTGTGTTCCCTCTCTCACTGCCTCTCTCTCTCTGTTGAATAAAAAATAAAGTCTTAAAAAGAGAAAAAAGAATCCCTATAAGAGCCCAAATGTAGAATTGTCCATGCCCACAACAGTGGGCACTAACAGTTAATAAAAATGGTTACGCAGTTCCTATCACCGGAATAACACTGAGAAGAGATAGGGTGGAAATCAATCGGAATCCAGTTTTGGGGAAAAGATCTGTTATTTTAGAATGGATATTTTAGGCAAACAACCAGGCCAAAGGAGACTTCTTTTCGTCTATTCAAGTGGGTAATGCCAAGAAATGCCTTCACAAACTAGCAAGAAATAGCTCTAAAAAAGTACATCCCAGCATATATGGAGAAGGAATTTCTTATAAAAACTGCAGACCAGTCTGGAAAGGTTGCAGAGGGGCTTGGGTTTTTCAAATGTCCTTAACTCGGTTCAAGTTTTCAGAATAGATTTCCTAAACTGAAACTGAGGCTCAACTGTGGCTAACCAGGGAAGTGTTCCCAGCCTTTGAGGCAGTTACTAGAAGGAGAACAACAGAAAATCTTTGGAGTCATCTATCCTTTTAATGACCTAGAATAGTTGGTTAATTGCCTAATGGTATTTGAGTGCGTGATGACATGAGAGACTGGGCCTAGTATATCCGTCGTGTTTAACCTCGCCCCCAAAGAAATGAGAAAGAGAAAAACCCTTAACAGGCATATTGATATTAGAAAGGCAGTTACAAAAAGCAATTTGCTGAAGTTACCTTGCACAGCGGAGGGAAAACAGACTGGTATGGAACAAAGACTGCTATTACCTTCTTACCACTTGCGAGGGTTGTTTTGAAGATCACCTGAGTCACCATAAATGATGGGCTTAGAACAATCCTTCATACCCCACAAGAGTTGATTACCACTACCATGTATCGGCAAACTGGTCCCGTTTTTCTCTCTCACCAAGACTTAACGAGGTTAAATGATTTGCCTAAGGGCCTGTGGTTAATAAGTCCTAAAGACAAGATTTGAGAGAGACTTAGGATTTGAAGTTCAGTTTCCTCTGAGCGTACCATGTTACCAATTCCACAGGATCAGTTTCTTCTGGTCTAATATTTTACCAGAAAATTTGGTTTATATGGAAGAAAATAGAAGAGAATTACTACCCCATACAGTAATGATTTAAAATGACCATTCAAATTACAAGTTATAAAATGCCATGGTTTGAAAAATGCTATGCTTAACTTATTATTCACATTTATTATATTCACAAAATTTGCATTTTAAAATTACTTTATAACCTGCACGTTACAGAAGATAGCAAGGCACTGATTTAAGTACTTTTTTCTGTCTTAAAAATTAGAGATAGAATGTGATTAATAGCACAAATATTAAAGGTAGGTACTTGTGCATTCGTAAAAAAGTCAGTATTAGCAATGTCATTTTTGGCTCCCAGAAACATTTGCCAATGTGAGAAAATGATGACAAGTTCTAATTATAAAGTTATTATAGTGTAGAATCAAGAGTAACCAACTCGGGAGGTTCTGGAGAAAATCTTTCAGGGAGTTTTGCTGCTTAGAGGAATCAAAAACTCTTTGTTACTCTAGTGGACTTCAGTGGAGCCTTACAATTCTGAGTCTGAGCTGGCCTATGCAAATTTCTAAGATCTAAAGCTGCAAATGCTTGTAGGAGACCATTATGTTACACAGACATTTTCAGACGATCATACAATAGAGTAAGTGAGCAGACACAGAGTCGATAACGAGAAATCTAAAAAAAGAAACAAAACAAAACACAACAACAAAAAAACTACAGCTTTCTTATTCTTCTTGTAATTATACTGTTCCATTTCTTCTCTATGATTTCTGCAAATAAAAATTGTGCTGGTTTAAGAGGAAAATGTATGAGACACCCAGCTAGAAACTTTACTCAAGATGCTTTTACATTGGGATGGCCATCAAAAGCTGGTTTTGCAGGAGTCACCGTGAAAATTGTGTGCTCTGCTGACACTAGTCATAGACAGACAGAAATGAGGCTGGTAACATGTTGCATCAAAACAGCTCTCTTCGTCTGAGCAGAATTTCAAGATGCACTTAGTTGTTAGTCAAGTGACCTTCCAACTACACGTATAAGGCTTTCATCCTTTGTCACACTTTTTTTTTCAGAATTCGTATTGAAGCAAAGATAGCGACTTGTTATTCATATTGATTATATTAACATTTTCATTAATCCCCATTTCCACTTTAAATTATAGGAATGCTCGAAACCATTTTTCACTTAATATTTGGGACTGTTGTCATTGTAACATGAAGCCTCTTTAAGCGGGACACGAGGATACACTAAAAGCTGAGTTTCAGTACAGCTTAATAAACCACCATAATGCCAGTTTTGAAATTTTGAAATCCCATTAAATTAACACTCTCCCAAGATCATTCTTTTCTGATCAGTATCCAAACTTATTTTCGATTAGTATTACATTTCTAGAGTTACTTAGATTACTCTCTCTTTCTCTCTCTCTCTCTCTCCACACACACACACACACACACACACACACACACACGGACACACACACACACACACTCTATACACACACATACATATAGTCATAATAATTATTTATTAGTGTACTCTTTTTAAAGTGTACTTTAAAAGCATGATAAACTTACCTTAGAGAGTCCACCTACTTCCAAATAAAAGCAGATAATGAACACATTCCAGGTGACCCAGAGGGCAGTCCATACTGTGTACTAGAAAGAAAGGGGGTAAGGGGGAGAAAGAGTTGAAAAAAATGTAGAGATGGAAGTCATGTATACTAAATAAATCAATAATAAAAATGTCAATAAGTGTAAGTCTTCTGGGAAGAAGCAGGGTGCATTCAGAAAAGAGTGCTCCTTATGAGGTCCCCTAAGATCTAGAAATTAAAAATCCAATAGTTTCTTCGGCTTTCAGTAGATGCCAATAAAGCTAGATTTATTTTTAAAGTGCTTTGCTGGCTTGCAGATAAAGTTAAATCCAAGTGCTGACTTGATTTCTGTTTTCTGAGTATTAGCTTTTCCAGGGAATACAATTATGCAAATTTTTGTGAGTTATTTGTCTATCTTTTAGTTATAATATTAACCTGTCAAGTTTTTAGGAATGTTAGTCAAAACCCGGCACTTCCATATCTCTGAAAAGACCATGTTTGAAAATAGATGTTTGGAGTAAAATTAACAAACTTCCCTATTGAACAATTTTAGTATGAGTGGAGTGGGTATGTCTCCAAAGCGATCATGTAAAATATTTTTTCAAAATATGCAAAAATTAAGAAATGGGATGAAGGATGACCAAACAAATGAGAAATTTCCATAATGGGTTTATACCTTCCAGTCACATCCAACAGACTCTAAACATGATTGCCTTACTGATTAATTGGTTTTATTAGCATAATATGTCTTAGGAAATGCCTTTCCTGAGAATATTGGTCAGTCTGAATTAAGGTAGCCTTGGATCAAAACTCATCTGTGGAGAAGGTCTTAGGGCACAATACACCCAATCACGGTTGAAGAAACTGAGATGTACAACTGACATACGGGCTAGCTTGGATGACTGAGGATGGAATTCACTCTGGAAATGTAATACAATGGTTTTCTTATTCATTTTACTGTACCACAAAAATCTATAAATCCTTAATTCCTTAAACAGACATACTAATTAAATTGCTGCTTTTAGCGGTGATTTTAATCATCACATGCTATTGTTAAATTAAAATAATTATTGAAATCATTTCGTTAGCTTATTCTGTGCTGTCTCAAATATAAAATTACGAATTTTAAACATTGTGTAAAATGCCACGTTCCTATCGGAAACCTTATCAAAAGCTTTTAACTATTCATAAAATTTAATTTACGTTTTGTATCTTTCTGTCATTTATGATTTTTAAAAGGCTTTCAAAATAATCTCATGTAGGTGCAAAGTTTTATAAGTGGTTACCTTTGATGTCACATCATCTTTTGTGAAGGGGGTTTTACTTTTGTTATGTTATGAATAATAATAATAAATAATAATAATATTAATTATTATATAATTATTATTATATAATTATATATTATATAATATTATATTATTATATAATTATATTATATATAATTATATTATATATTATATTATAAATATTATATTATAAATAATAATATTAATTATTATTATTATTATTATTATTATGAGTTAAGGTTCCAAAATCACTGGAAATTTAAAGAAGTTGGCAAGTAAGTTAACACAAATTAAAATATACAGTGAGGTTTTTGGTATTTGTAGATATTGTTGATGCTGCCAGTATTTTCTGTTAGTAAAGTCTTCTGATGTGAATGAGGTTAGACAGTTTTTAAAATGTGCCAAGTGCCTTGAAATACACTTTTATAAGTCACAAAATGTTCCTATGAATAGTGAAAATAGCTAATCTTCATCCTCAACTTTTTGCAAACTGATCAAGTCACAATAACCACAACAAATTTTAAAGCTGTTGCTAATCGGTATCTGACATTTTTCCTTCTAAATTAATCTCATTACGAGTCCATCAGAATGAGAGAACAGTGCAGACTGCTAAGTCATGAGAAAAAAAGCCAATGATAAAGGTTAAGTAAAGACATAAAAAAAAGTAAGACTAACATAAGGAAATAAATAAAAGTAATTGCAAAGCTATATGATTATTAATTATTAGGACAGAGAACTTAGACGTTTAAGTATTCTTTTAAAAAAGATAATCCACTCATGGTTTTAACAAATACATGATAAAATAAATCTGTTTAAAAATCACTGCACTGACTCAGTGACTGAAGTGATTCATGCCACTTGTGAACCTTCAAAGATAAAATTATCAGGCTGAGTAGATTCCAAATGTCAGCTGCTAATTCCTAACAATAACATGAGCTATTATTCTGCTGCTTTCTATGTTCTTGGTACTGTGTTAAGCACTTTCTATGTTCCTGGGACTGTGCTAAGTACTTGATATTGATCAGGTTATTCAGCCATCACTCTAAATCAAGCAAGAGAGAAATCATTTGATCACCTACTTAGTGTCATAGCTGGAAGAGGAGCTCTAACGTTCTGACTTCAGAGCTGAGATCCTTAAGTATGACGTGATAGGTTTCATTTTAAAAGATCTTAGGCACAGGACCATGGAACAATTTAGAAGTACTACTTCACCAAATTTTGCAACTCATCAAGTGACCAATTCACCAAATTGTCAGTTTTTAAAAAATTAGTTTCATTTATATAATTCTGCAGCTGGTGATGTACTTGAATAACAATTTATTTTGCACTTGGCAACTAATGTGTTTTGCATGATATAAACATGCTTTTAAAAGCCATACTGTAAGCTTCTTTCTTATGATATTGGTTTGTTCACAACAAAAAGTATTTGTATGAATGAGTTTTGGACAGTTATGACACGAAAACGATATATGTCAGCCTGCACTGGAGACACAAGCCTCTACATAGAGATATAGGGAAAGCGATATAAACACATCCATAGGCATTTACCTATACAGGAAGTATTAAGACAACATATGTATTCTTTTTCTTAAAGATTTATTTATTTATGAGAGAGAGAGAGAACGTGAGCAAGTAGGGGGAGGGGCAGATGGAAAGAATCTTCAAGTAGACTCCTCGCTGAGTGCAGAGCCAGACATGGGGCTCTATCCAATGACCCATGAGGTCATGACCTGAGCTGCATCCAAGAGTCGGACATTCAACCCACTGAGCCATGCAGGCACCCAATATATGTATTCTTTTTGACATGGGTTATTTTATTTATAATTCAACTGAAATAAGAATTAAAAAGGAAATGACTCCATTTTTAAGAAATACCTTCTGGTTATCATGGAGCATGCTTATATGCTCATATATCCAGATACATATACTTGCAGTATAGAAAACAACTTCCCAATATATATAAAAAATTACTCTGTATAATTATCTAGCTACCTATTTATTTGTTGTACTTTGCCTATGTTCAGTACACATATTTTAAATCCTAATTTACATAAATAAAGCCTAGAAGAAACAAAAAATGTCCATGTGTTTTAAGTAGCTTCCTGAATATTTCATGGTTTTACAAAGATAGTTCAGTGTTTTTTTAAGGGAAATGAATTTTGGAAGTCTTGCAGTCTATTTCTTCCTCATTGAGCAATTAGTCTATAACATGAATTATTTTTACTTCCTGAGCTTGTTTTCCAATTACCAGAAAGAACATTTTTTCATTTATTCACATGTGCATCAATCAGATACAGTATTATGCACAATATGTTAGACTTGGGATTTTAAAAAGTAGGTTTCTTGCTCACTCATTGTTCTAACAGTTTCTGGATTTTAGTATTCATTTCCAGAAGAACTTGAGAGTAATGTGCTGTCCCCTTCATTTTAATTGCTCCAAAAGCAGAGTGAAAGCAAAAAAAGATATATTGAACAGTTCAGTCATTTACCAAGCACTTTGTGTTCGGTTATGTTAAGCAAGTCACATACATTACATAATATAATTCTTAAAGACAATCTGAATCAGGTTTTTACATATGAGGTTAATTATGGGACAAATAAAGTAAATTAATGTCCCAAGACTTCACACCCAATATTTGGTGGAGGGGATATAATATAGGACCAATAAATGGAAAATGGACACTTTTTTAATTTTATTTTTTCAGTGTTCCAAGATTCATTGTTCATGCACCACACCCAGTGCTCCATGCAATTCGTGCCCTCCTTAATACCCACCACCAGGCTCACCCAACCCCCTACCTCCAACCCTGTAAAACCCTCGGTTTGTTTCTCAGAGTCCACAGTCTCTCATGATTCGTCTCTCCTTAACTGTCATGCTGAGTAGTAGCTCAGGAAGGAGGTTTATGATGACATAGCAGGGAATTTTCCCCATAACAATTCAAATTACACAAGTTCTTGTTTGCACCTGAGCTTTCTGCATAAAAGTGCCAATAACTAAACTGTGGACCTAGCAAATTAATTTGGCTTTCTTTCTAATTTTTTAAAAGCAGTTTTGAATTAATTTCCAAAGTTGGTATTTATACAAAAATAATTTAATTAGCTAATGCTTTTGCATTTAAATTAATTTAAAACTGCCTAATTCAATTACTGCCCATGAAATAACAGATTTAAATAATCCTAAGGTAGAATCTCATTTTGGGATGTCTATGTAAGATTTTAAAATATTTGATATAGGAATAAACAGACAGGAAGAAACAGTTGTTTCCAGAACAGTACTTTATGTTTTCTGCTTCATTTTGTCTATAGTGAAAGAAACACCAAAGATGTATTCAAACCCTACAACTGACCTTGGTATTCACTAAATAGACATCTATGTAGATAGGTAGATGGATAGATAGATATCTCATACCTTGCACCTATGCTAAAATAAATTTCAATCAGTAAAAAGTACCATATGACAAAGTTGTTTTGGTGTTCTAAAAGTAAATATAACAATAACAAACTGCATCTTATCTGTAGTGATACAGATATCCAGTGCTAACTGGATAGTGATACTATCCAGAGTGGAATTACTATTCTTTTGTTTTGTGATTGGCTGCATTTTTCTAATAGTCTTTGCTATAGGACCTCCTCAAATACAGTGGCAGGAGTCCACAACACTCTATTGCTTTAAAAAAAAAAAAAAGAATAGTAAGTCAGCTAATGGTAGGTGAAGGCAGAGCAGCACATATCACATATCATGTAAATCCTCAGTTGAGCTCAAATTGAGATAAAAAAGACAGTAAGGCCAGTTTCTCTAATTGAACTCTTGTAGGTATGTTCTGAGATAAGAAATCACTGTCCAGTCCATTCTATAACGTAATCTCATCCAATAGACTTTAATTCATTTATTCCTTGTTTATTCAAGTATAAGTATTTTTAAAGCCCCATGCATACCAGGAGAGACCTAGAATACAGCAACAGGTAGGAGCAGTGAGCCTGCCAGCAGGACACGGGTGAATGGAGCGAGACAGGAGAGAAGCGAGGGTTACTGCTGTGCAGAGAGCTAGTGTGGAAGGTGTCACCAGGATCCACGGGAGTGGATGTTACCCTGGAGTGGGGTGCTCGGCAAGGCTCCTAAGAGGTGACCATTCAGTGGAAGCAATAAGAGTTTTCCAAGAGGGCAAGGAGAATAGGGCATTCCAGGCCCAAAGTACAGTGTATGCAAACAGAGGAGGCAAGGAAACAGCATGTGGTCTTTAGAAAACACAATAGCTGCTATGAGGTAGGGAAGTGGGGAGGGCAGAAGAGGTAAGCAAAGGAGCAGTTTTTATGAGCTTTGATTTTCCATGCTAAGAAGTCAGAAGTTTGCCAATAGACACTGTAGAGGTTGTTCTGAGTGGTCCTTTACCATAGCCATTTTCATAAAGGTGATTAATTCTTTAAATTCAGCTGTGGTAAACCCTGTTTGTTGTCAGAAATGGCAGTAACTTACCATATGAATTTCAGTGCTCCAAAACGACTCTTAATTTGGAAATGGATTACGTTTAACGGATGATGGTTTCAGCCAACAAAGGACGCTGATACTAAGAATACTGCAGGTGAATTGGAGAGAAAATCTCCTTCAATCAAAAAGCTCTCTCCCTGCTCAGTGAAACTTCAGTATGAATTTCTTCTGATCCAAGACTCCTCTCATTGCCACTGAAAAGCTGGTGCTTCCCGAGGCACCTCTTGATTAACATGGCATATGCCATATTTGTTTTCTGACTTTTTCATACTAGAGTTAATCCCTGGCCACCAGTGGTAGATTCAAACCAAAGCATTCATGGAAACAACTCAGGAATGAGCTGCCCGTGGTGTGAAGAAGGTAACATGGCCTAGCCATCCTCCCAATAACAACTTGATCTTCCCATAAAAGGGACACTTTGTGAACAGATTTCCCATGCTTGTGGATTAAGGATTCTTCAACCATTTCTCCCAAATGGACAATTTATACCCATGTTAGAACAAGAGGCAATCTGGAATCCCATACAGGTGACAACATTCTGTGATCAGCTGAGGTGGCAGGGCAGGATCCTTTTCAATATCAAAATTTATACCATGATGCTACCATATCATCTGGAATCTGGTGGCTAAATGTAATATAATAATCATGATAAATCAACTTCAAGAACCTGACAGTACACATCCAGTTCTGCCACTTAACTACCTGGCCTCCTGAGGTTGGTCACTTAACATTTCCTTGTCTGTAAAATTAGGAATGCTGACACATACCCATGGGTATTTGTGAGAATTAAATCCAACAGCATCTTTGGTGTGGAGGGCTTTCCCACCAACTCATTGCTTTCTGGGATATGTTCTGTCCTGGGATACGTTCTTAAGTAAGATAGCAAACAAACAAACAAAAGGTAGAAATCTGATTGGCATCCACATTAAAAGAGAAATTCAACATGAGTAAAACCATGGATAGTTTTTCTAATAGATTTTTACTGAAGACACTTAAAGATCTAAATCCTCCTCCTCTTATGCCCAAGAGGGAAAAGGGAGAGGGGGAAGAAAAGAAAAGACACCAGAGAACGAAGTGACACCAGTTCTATCATGAATGAACTCTGAATGGATAAACAACTACATGGGGAAAACAATAAACGAGTATTTACTGAGCATCCAGTACGTTCCATGTTCTCAAAGAACACTGCCTAGTGGGAGGACATAAGTGTGAACCAATTATAAAACATGCTCAAGACATAGGACAAGAGTGATTAACTACTGATCAACCCAAACAATCCTTGCGTAGAACGAAGGAAGTGTGCTCCAGTCCCTGGAGGACCGCAGGGCTATAAGGGCGAGAGGCTGGAGAAGCGGGTAGAAGCAGGACGCAGGACGTGGAAGTGTACAAACTCTCAGCCCTGCCACCCTTCTCATGGCCCTTTCACAATCTTTTCATCACCTCCTGAGACCCCGGGTCTGTATTTGATCACCAGCATAGCCCACACTTAACACAATGCCAAACACATGGCAGAAACTTGATAAATAGTATTTGAATGAATACGTTAATGAAGAAAAGGAGGAAGAAAGTTAATAAAGAAGGGAGGTAGATGCACCTGGCTGGCTTAGTCGGAAGAGCGTGCAACTTGATCCCGGGGTCATGAGTTTGAGCCCCATATAGGATGTAAAGTTAACTTAAGTAAATAATTTTTTTTTTTTTTTTTTTTTTTTTTTAAAGGGAGGGTAGGAAGGGGCGAGGAAGGAAAGGAGGGAGAGAGAACGGACTACCTGTGAGATCCATGCTCGGTCAGGTCAGCCAAGGATATTCTTAGATTTATCTTGCTAAGAGCTAGTGAAGTGTTTTAAGCCCATGATTTAGGGAAAATGCAAAGGGCATACTGGAAGGTAGGAAGGCTGAAAGCAGGCAAGAAGTCCAGTTCCCGGAAAGAAAAGGCAGAAGCCTCAACAGTAGCTGTGTGAGAGTGCGTGGAGCTAGTATGTGGAGAGTACTACCAACAGGACCAGGTAATGGCCCTAATGTGCGCCAACAGCTTCATTACAGAGAGGTAACTGGCTTTCCAGCTCCCTGGCATTTGGGGCTTCCGCGGAACACCAAAATCATAAAATATAAAGTCTGCGGTGAGTAAAAGTGCTGTGTTTACAGTAACAAACTAGAAAACAGAATCCAGTATGATAGTTTGCTATTACGCATTTTGAAGTGTTTTATGCTACAAATCCAAGTGCATGAGAAACCGTTCTAGCAGATTATACATGCCTTAGCAGAGGCTGGCTTTCTGAGAAGAAGAGTAAGGCAGAAATTGTTCAGTCCCCGCAGCTGGCTGGGTGATACCAAACTCTCTTAACACCCGGGCAGCCAATTTGAGTTCAGAGTCGCTGTGGGTCACTTCAGTGATGTGGGGAAAGATACAAAAAACCAGTTGGAGATTCGAAATAGAGAACTAACGTATTCACAGAAAAATGCATGGCTTTATTCTTTCCATAGTTGTGCCTGGATTAAATCGAAATTGAAAGAGGGCATATGTTTAAGTCTAGGGTTTTATTCTAGTGAGGCAATGTCACCGCATTGCAAGAAAATACTAATTCTTCTGAACATGGTATATATATTTAGGCTTAATAAGTATTTTAGGTATGTTATTCTTAGTTACAATCACTTATATAGGCTTAATTCTCAGAACTTTACACATGTAGCCTAAAACACTGCCTTCTTTTTAGAAAACAAATTACTGTGAATAACTCCCATTTAATTGTGGAACACAGTATACATGTCATTAAACTGTCCTGCAATGGAGAGTGTGCTGACCATGTTTGGTGTAGTTAGAGTATGGAATTAACATTTCAAATTTATCTTAACAAAATGGAGACAAGTTCAATGATATAAAGTATGAAATACATTAGGGATGAGTACTAAATAACCTTCAGTACAAGCATTTGTAATGCCCTAAATCATTTAAAATTAAGTTATATTACTGTTATCCGTAAATAGTTATGGTTATGAAGGTTTGCTTTTTAGTGACATACATCATGGAAATGGTAGTTAACGTACATTTATGTCTCATCATGACATCTGCACCACAGCCAGACCTCCTACTCTATCCAAACCTTGTTTTGATTTTCCTCATGAAACTTGAATTCACTGTTACATGCTGTCTTGATCTATGTGTCTCGTGTTCACACTCATGTTGCTTTGATCTCACTGTAAGCATTCACTGAGTCATTTTCCCACAGATTAGCATCTCCAAACAGAATTCAATACCTAAAGGCTTGAACAACAATGCCACATCATATCCAAGGGAATAACTTAACGATATTTCATTAACGTCCATTTAGTAGTTTTGTAGCACTTATTGCAAGATACAGGATAAAAATAAAACTTACCACCACAATATATCGAGGTCTGTACTGAATAGTTCCAAACAAACCCAATATGACGACTATTATATGTAGAAAATTTCCAAGAATTGGTGCCCACTGGAAGCCAAGGAAGTCAAAAATTTGCCTCTCCAAGGCTGAGAGCTGAAATAAAAAAAAGAAAGTCCATTAGCATCTAATCCAAGCATTGTCACACCATTTTAATATTTATTTCATGCCTAGAGAAAGCTGCCTAGTCAATTTCAATCACACTCATGGACATCATCATCACTAGAGTTGTGACACCCATTTCATGTACTATTTTATGCAACTTCTCTCAGAAAATATGCTAAGATAACTTTGAGGTTATAAAGTACAAAGAGATTTTAAACCTATCCAGAGAACTTGACATATGCTCCTTAAATCATTTTCTCAGTAGAAAATTCAGAAAGATATTTTAGAGTATCATATTCTATGATATAAGTTCATCCATTTAAAAAATATATATATATTTTTTAATTTGAGAGAGAGAGAGAGAGAGTTCAGGTGTGCTCGTGCGGGAGGGGGAGAGCAGAGGGAGAAGCAGACTCTTCTTCTGCTTCTCTCACTCAAGAGGGATCTTGAGGGATCCAGACGTGGGACTCAATCCCAGGCTCTTAGATCATGACTTGAGCCAAAGGCAGCCACTTAACTAACTGAAACACCAAGACACCCTGAGTTCATAATTTCTCAAAAGATTTTATTTATTTATTTATTTATTTGAGAGAGAGAGAGAGAGAGTGCGGGCACCCAGAAGAAGGGGGGAGGGCAGCGGGGGAGGGACAACAGACTTCATACTGAGCAAGGAGCCTGATGTGACTTGATCCCAGGGTCCTGATGAAGGCAAATGTTAATTGACTGAGCCACACAGGCGCCCACCTAGTTCATCGTTTTTTTTTTTTAATAAAATGATTGGCTTAATATAGCACACTTGGAACAATAACTACAGGCTTGAATGCTAGAAGTGGTATGATTTTGGAAAACAAGCAAACAAAAAAACAAAATAAAACCCAAATCTCCCACTCATCCCTGCCTTCTTGTAAGAAATATAGATTACCAAATGTATTTGGTTTCTTTGCTTTCATTAGTCCATCATGGATGATAATGACTAACCACTTTTTCATAATGAAGCTTAGTGATTTATTTAGTTCTGGACTCATAACTCCCATGTAAAACTAAGTTAAATAATTCTTTTGGATCATATTTTATTGAGATCATATATGAGAATTCATCCTAGATTAGGCAAAATCCATTTTGAATCGAGAATTAAAAATTACGGGACCATTACAATTGTAGACATGCCACAGTTTATTACATTTGCATTATATACAATTACATTTTAATCAATTATACACTGTATTAAAACTTACACTTAAATAATTTGTGTATGATTGATGAAACAGAAGAATTTCATATAGTTCAGTGAATGTCAAAAATATCATTATCCTATTAAAATAATATTTATTGTATTGGATATCTAAAAATTTTATAGTTCCACCTGCTGTATTTGGACACTAATTTTATACCTTTCAGGCATTTTTCTAAATTTACTTTGATAAAATAGTAATTCTAATAAAATGGTCCAACAAATAGCTATGTTGATGGCACTAGAAACTGCAGGTTTGAAATGAAAATGGTACCCTAGGTATTTTTCTAGTTAGGTGGCAGGTGTATGCCTGAATAGCTTTAATTTCCATGGACATAAAGAAATGTCCTCCATCCAGAAAGCTGAATTTACCTTGGTTAAAATTCACCTTCAGCAAGCTGTGGAGGAGAAGAGAAATGAGCAAATGCCTAAAGACAACCACACCAGAACCACATTCATTTCATGGGCATTTCCTGATCATCAAGTGATCTGTCACCATCCCCTGCTCACACAAATGAGAGGATGCACAGAAATGGCTAAAACGCGAAATAATCAGAGGAAGGTATGAAGCAGCACCATGTTTTCAATCCCGTTTGTCTGTTCGTGACTCTAATTAGTTCCCTGGAACCTTCCCCTAAAAATGTAGCATTTTATTTATTGGCCCATCAGCGATGTAAATATGCAGTTTTTTATGTCCAAACAGGATGGATGTGCTCAGATAAAAAAGAAAGCCTGAAGAGCAGCTGCAGGCAATTTATTCTGAAAAGCAACCCTATTTTAAAGCTGTCGCGCATCACAAAAACCTTTAAAGTGAACTTTTCAAACAGAGAAAAATCCATTTTCTTTTCTGTCAGAAGATGCATGGACAGCATTCTCTTTTATGATATTAAAGAAAACACACATAATGAAAGAGAAGCTGAATTAACACCACTTATTAGAAAATTTGCTTTCTTTCTTGAAGACAGTATATCTATTAAGTTTGTTCTCTGATAACTTACTTAAAAATGGATTCAGGTGGCTTGAAATAAGAGCACAACTGAAAGGTCAGAACAAGTCTAAACAGGGCGGGGATCATATCGAGAATTAAAAGAAAGGCAGCTTTAACGACTATTAGAGCCAAGAAGAGTAGGTTTCTGTAGTTGACCCTGAACAACACGGGTTTGAACTGCACGGGTTCTTAGATGAGAATTTTTTTATAAGTACAGGATGGCACTGTAAGTGTATTTTCTTTTACGATTTTCTTAGTAACATTTTCTTTTCTCTAGCTTACATTATAAGAATACAATATATAATATGCAAAATATACAAAATATGTGTTAATTGACTGTTTTCATTATTGTAAGCCTTCCAGTCAACAGTAGGCTATTGGCAGTTAAATTGTGGGGGAGTCGAGAGTTATATTTGGATTTTCAACTGTGAGAGGGGTTGGTGTTCCTAACCCTCCTGTTGTTCAAGAGTCAACTCTGCTGTATTTAAAAAAGTCAACTAACAACAAAAAGTCCATCCAAAGTAAACAAACCACCATTGCATTTTTTTTACTTGATTATTTGATCTAATTTCCATGTTAAGTTATTTTGTCATTTAGCTTATAGGCAAAGATCTTCTCTCTAAATGTCATAATCTCTAGAGACACCACTTATTGCCTTAGAGCTTGACATTAATAATAATGACCCAGAGCCACTAAATGAAGTTAAATGAGATCCAGGTTGCTTTGTTAACTCAGAGAGGATGAATTTATTTTAGAAATATCTCTGTCAAAATGGTTCTCATCAACAGAGCACGCCCGGAAGTGCACACTGGGTGCATCTATTCTCAAATCCATGGTCAATGACCTCAAGTTGGGAACTTGACATCAACCATTATGGAAATATGTACAGTATGGACATTGGGAAATGCTAAAAAGCAGGGTTTTGTTTGTTATAAGAATGTTAAACGTTACCTGTACACCACTGAATATAGCACCTAGAAAACAGTAGTTCTGATCCAGAAAGGTAATGAAAGGAAATGATCAAATATACAACGCAGCATGAACAGAAGTCATCCAGCCCCGATGAGCACAGAAGCATGGATGGGTTCAAAGACAGTACCAGCAGAGATGCCACAGCAAAGAAGAGAATGACTGAGACATTTGACGATTTTGAGATATCAACAAAGTAGAGAAATCAGGAAAATTTAAAGGACACTCCAGAGAAAGCAAAACACCAACCAGTCACCAGTGTAAAACATGAAGCAGTGAGCTAAAGAACAATGAAATCCTTTCTAAGTGAACTGTAAAGAAAGTAAAACTCCAGAAGCTATAAGAATATGATGTAATAGGATATGTTTCTTTCCCTAATAAGATAAAAAGCAAATACAATCAGAATCTTAATCAGAGGAAGGAGAAGCAGGATGGAGGGAAAAAAGGAAGGGAGGGAGGGAAGAAAGAGGACCAGATCAGTGAGGTAAGGAAAGCACGGTTAAAGACAGACAGCAAATTAGAATGGGCAGTTATTTTGAATGTAAATATGGAGAAGCCATTCAGACATTCTCCTTGAGTGGTGGAGGGATAGGACCATTGGAACTATAGGAGAGAAATGTAACCCTAGCTCATACTTGGGGCTACATGAAAAGTAGTCCATACTCATTATAATGTAAATGTCGCTTAGTGGATTACAGCTTTCAGAATCAAATTCTAAGAAGTTTGGAAGTTTTCATTATGGTTATGAAACAAAATGAATGTGTGATTTGACTATATAAAGTATGTTCAACAAAAGTTGGGAAAGGCTTACTATTCTGTATGTATGGCAACAGGAATGGAGTTGTGCTCTAAAATTTTTTTTGTAGGTTTAGGCATTTCCTTTCACCAGGCTTCAAGGTAGGAATATTCCCTTTAAATCTATGAATCATTAACTGCAACCCACATTAACCACACATACCAATATCAAGAAATATTTCTGCTTCCTTATTTTATGCCCACACAAATAGGGGCACCTTTAAAATACAGTAACTTTCTTATTTTTTTTAAAGATTTTATTTATTGATTTAATTGTCAGAGAGAGACAGAGAGAGCACGCACACAAGCAGGCAGAGTGGCAGACAGAGACAGAGAGAGAAGCAGGCTCCCTGCTGAGCGAGGAGCCTGATATCGGACTTGATCCCAGGACCCTGGGATTGTGACCCGAGCCAAAGGCAGTGGTTTAACCGACTGAGCCACCCAAGCGTTCCACAGGAACTTTCTTATTGATCCATATATTATGTTTAATGATTCACATGGTATTTTGCTTAATTGCTCATAATTATGAATAATTGTGAAAATTAATTTATACTTAATTAAAGAGCTATAAAAATTTTAGGTGACCAAACATTTCCCTGGGCATTTACCTAGGCTGGGTCTACACAATAAGCTTCTGCCCAAACAAAAGCTGGGTTAGAATGCTCATTCTTAAGGAGCGAGTACCCTTGGAGAATCTACTTCCCAGTAAGAAACGTGAGCTGGCGTTTGCTCCCATACCCCTTGGCCTTTTACCTTGCTCACTGGAGGCAGACTCAATAAAAAAGATCAAAACAGGGTTTTTCATGTGGGCAGAATCATAAGAAAGTATTTGACCAAACCATAGTTTCATAAAAGACTGTGAAATTAAAGCATATTGTATGACTGATATACTCGTCTGTTTAACCTCTTGCCTAGGGATTCATGCAGTCAGTATTTTATAGTCATGAAGGATCAAATCTTTCCTTAAAGGGGGAATTTAAAAGCTCTAATTAACTTTCCTATTAGCTAAATTGGTATCAGGCCATTTCAAGTAAGTTTTGAGTAACTAGAGTAGGTTCCTTTTTGTCCAGGAAATCGATGTAGCCCTTTGCTCCACCACCATCATCCTGGTTTCCTTTGCTTAAAAATCTCATGGCTACTCAACTCCCAGAGGACTTTTCAAGCTGGGAGGTGATAGTGCCCAACTCGTATGCTCACAGACCTGTCCAAGGCCAAATTATGGTCTTATCTTTCAAGCTACACTTTGTGAATATTTCTTCATGGCTCTAAAAAAAGGATCAATAGCATTTATAGCATGAGTTGGTTTCACAGACCCATGTCACAAAGAGTTCTAACAACTTGGAGATTTACCAATACGCTAAAGCAGGTGCTATTCCAGAGAAGTTTTGATGTGTTTGTAGACTAACCAAGCCTTAGGAGGTACCCGAATTTTGGTGATCCAAGAATTCTAGATACGGTCTGGCCTGCTTGTGATTTGGTTTATCCAGTAAAGACAGAAATAATGTTAAAGGCTTCACAATTTCTGCATGGTTTTGTATTATCTTTGGTAGGGGTAGATGGCAAAGATTATTCCATTGAATCCAGAAACCAATCATTTAGGGAAATGAATAAAGTCAAATCATGTTTAATGTATCACCTCCTTTTCCTGCTGCTTGATTTTGAAATAGCCATTAGTATTTATGTAGCTCAATGTGGTGGAACCATGAATGCTAGGGGATGTATGTTCCTTAATGCCAGGTGTCACTGTCTAAGTTGTTCCTCAAACTTACTTTACTAGACTTCTCGCAAACCTTCTTGCACCCAGAGGAAGGCTTCTTTTCAGAAAAACTCATTGAAGTAGTATTAAAATTCAAGACTTGCGATGTAGGTATTAGGATTTTGATGTAACTAAATAGAGTTTTAAGTCCACAGGAGTAGCTATAAAGCTCTACCAACAAGGGATAATGGAAAGGAAGGCATAAATATTTCCAGTACATATACTAGGATACATATCGTATAATATCTCAGTACTATCCCATTTGAAATAAAAATTATGAATAAGCCCTTAATCTTTGCCTAGATAAAAACACTTTCATGTCAATAAGGAAAATTACTTGGGCTATGGGATACTTAATGATCAATAACAACACTCAGTACTTATGTAGCAGTTTGTATTTTCAAGTCACTCTACTAACCAAATTCAAGATACTCTGACTTTTTCAAGAAGAATTAATTGAGAGAGCCCTTGTGGTAGTTGTTTTCTCTAGAGTCCAGAGTACGCTTTGAATGGCAGGCATTACAAAAACCCCATGATACCAGATCATATATGAAATGATTAATCCAGGTAATAGGGAAAGATTGCAGAGACAAGCATAAAATAGTTTCAAATGTACTTTTCATCCAATCATTAGAATGTCATCAGTGATTTCTTTTGAGATTCAGTTTTTTGATCCTAACCAATTATTTTTTCTTTTGTGTAAATTCATTCATTTGTTCAGCGTGTACCACTTCACAAGAGCTAGGACATAGGCAGGGTATAAGGATGAATGGCAGAATTCTGGGACTGGAGAAACTAGTTCATACTCTGGTGGCAAAGAAAGACATAGATCAAATAATTATAATAAAATATATACACTGTGGTACAGCAGAGTTCAAAGAGCTATAGGAGCACAGAGAAAAGTGTTTTAACCTCTGCCTGGCATGACCAGCATGTTTAAGACACCCTTACAGAAAAGGTGGCTATTGAGCATGGTTCCCAAAGAATGATCAAAATTTTTCATGCGAAGAAGAGTGGGGGCAATTAAATCAACAAATAACAATGAAATACAATAAAAGCACAATTAAAGAGCAATTAATTAAAGCCATCAATTAAATAATTAAACAATTTGTTAAATTAATTACAGAACAAGTAAAGCAAAAGGTACAGAAGAACATTACAAAGTGCCATAAAATGTCGATTTTAGTTCCACTAAATTTAAGTCTACTTTCAGGAATTTATCTTAATTAGACAAGTCGAAGGATCACTGCACAGTGTTAGATACATGGACTCTTGAAACAGACTGGCTAGTTTTAAATCCTGACTGTCACTTATTAACATGTGATCTTGGGCAATACACTTAAATTCTGTGTCATGGCGCCTCATCTGTAAAATGATAGAATCTATCTCATCATGTGCTTTTGTAGACTGAATGAGCTTATATATATATATATATATAACATATATTTGAGATTATGAATTTATGAGAATGAGTTTATATATATAGAACATATATATATGTTTATATGTATATGTATATAACATATACATATATATGTTTATACATTTATACATATATACATATATATATATATGAGATACTTAAATCGGTGCCTGGTGCAGATGTATACACACATATGTGTATATAATATATATATGTGTGTGTATATATATATACACACATACATATTTGCTCATGTAAGGATATTCACAAAAGTGGTGTTCATAATGAAGGGGTTAGAAAACTAAGTGTCCAATATTATGAGATATTAAAAGTGTATATAGACAAAGTGAACCACTACATATCCATACAAAATAATGTAGATCAGGTATTGATTTTTTTAAAAAACTAATCATAATATATTATGTAGGACAAAATCATGTGTACATATAATGACATTCTACTTGATAACGAGAAACATATCTAGACATTCAATAACATATTTTGAGACCTTACTAAGTGTATTAAATCCTTGTGTTGCTATCCAGGTAAATCTATGTATAGAAACATACAGCATTAAATCTACCTGTCTAAACTGTAACTGAATGGTAGGATCTTCGTGGTTTAAACATTATTGCTATTCAAGTTTTTCTAAAAACTTTTTATTCAACAAACATGGATTACTTGAGAGAAAGATTTCTCCCACCATCTCCCTCTCTCTCTCCAACTCTCTCTTCCCCTCTCATACTGTGTGTGTGTGCCTTTCACCTTAATCCACACTATGAAATACATTTTACATAGACAGCATACATACTGAAACCAAACAATCAAGAAGCAATGTTTAATCTTATGCATGCCATAGTCTGTTCTATTCTATTGTATCTCATTAGCAGTGCAAGTCTAGACCAACTAAATTGATTTCCAACCTACCAGTTGGTCCAGAGCTGTAGTCTGCTAAACACTGGTATAGCACACATGCCTCATCAGGGAAAATGACAAGCAAGGTGTGCCTAGCTACAGAGTTTGTGATTTACCTTGTTCAGAAGCCATTAAAGGTTTTATCTCATGCATAAGAGTTTCATAAATAGTATTATACCGTAGAAAACCCCTCTGTCAGAGGTTTAGAAGTGTTTTAATCTGATTTTGTTTATTTATTTTTTATTTTTTTATTTTTTTAAAAGATTTTATTTATTTATTTGACAGAGATCACAAGTAGGCAGGGTCAGGCAGAGAGAGAGGAGGAAGCAGGCTCCCTGCTGAGCTGAGAGCCCGATGTGGGACTCAAGCCAAGGATCCTGGGATCATGACCTGAGCCGAAGGCAGAGGCTTTAACCCACTGAGCCACCCAGGCGCCCCTTAATCTCATTTTGTAATGGGAAGAAGGAGGTAATGGGGAAAGACTTGCATTGAAGGTAGGGCACATGGTGGAAGGTATTACAGTTTTCACATGAAAGACAATGGAACACTGAACTGAACCCTGAACTGAGTAACACAAGGGAAATCAGAACAGAGACAGTGTGTAAATATTCAAGAATGAGAATTTAAAGGCCATTCATATGTGAGGGGGAAGGATAACCCAGGCCAACTTGGCTTACATCTTTGTACTGACCAAAGATGACTTGCTGGGTGCATACTGTTAAAATCATTGAAAATAAGGAGGAAAATTAGTTTTGAAGGTTATGTGTTTGAATTCCTTACAAATCCTACAGCGTCAGTTACATATTTCATCTGTGGGCTTTCCTTATCCTTTCTTTTCTTTTCTTTTCTTTTTTTTTTTTTTTTTCAAAGATGGATTATAAACTAGTGTGGGCAGTCCATTGGTAGATGGCTCACCTTGATACTATGTCAAGGCAAGGAACTTTGCCACTGAACTTAATACAGGTATGGAGACCCCTCCTCTCTGTCAATATGTGCATAAAAAGTCAATTTAGGTTAAGTCAAATATAATTTGAATACCTGAAACAATAGTAAGAACTGGGCAAAAAACATGCTCTAAGGAAACCTAAAGCCTACTAAAAATACCTTCTGGGTTACCTACTCTTAGAGACTATTTTAAACACCACTTGTCTTACATCAACTCAGTTAGCTTTACTAAATATATAAAATTTCAAGCTCCAAGGTTTAAATATAAGAAACGAGCTTCTTATAATTAAGTAAACTTTTAAAATGCTTTGGCAGCAAACATTTTAAAAGAATTCTTACATTTACCAATAGGTTCTTTTTTTTTTTTTTTTAAGAATTTATTTATTTGACAGAGATCTTTCACAGGCAAAGAAGCAGGCTGAGGGAGAGGAGGAAGCAGGCTTCCCGCTGAGCAGAGAGCCCAATGCAGGGCTCGATCCCAGGACCCTGGAATCATGACCCAAGCAGAAGGCAGAGGCTTTAACCCACTGAGCCACCTAAGCGCCCCCATAGATTCTCTTTTTAAAAAAAGATTTTTATTTATTTATCTGAGGGAGAGTGAGAGCAAGAGAGATCACAGAGGGAGAGGAAGAAGCAGACTCTCCACTTAGCAGGAAGCCTGATGCGGGGCTCGATCCTAGGACTCCGAGATTATGACCTGAGCCAAAGGCAGATGCTTAACTGGCCACCCAGATGCCCCTTTACCAATAAGTCTTTATCCAGACAGTGGTTTTCACACTTGTTTTCTAGCACTGCAGACACTGATACAGATGCAAGACAAACCCACGCCGGGAAGAAACTAGGGGGGGGGATACTCTCTCTCCTTCTTTCACAGGAAATCAATAATACTCTGTGTAAGAATTCCACAAAAATTAGGCAGAAGGGAATAATCTGTTAGTGTTTCTTCAAGGATGTCCCTTGACCTCCAGACAGTGTGATTTCATCATTTGATTCGGCTTCTAAGCATCCTTCCCCCTCCAGAAATTATCCCACAGCCTAACTCCTCCTTAGCCAGGCAGAAGCCGACCTTAAGAAATGCAGTTCCGGTCCATGAATAGCTCAAGCCAGGAATAAGGCAACTATTTTAGCAAAAGCCCAAAGTGTCAATTTGTTACAGAACAGTGATTGAAGATTGAATTTCAACCCTCCAGTGGAGCCATAATGGATCCAAGAACACTAAAGTTGAACCCCCTAGGCTGGGTGACCTATACAATCCCACAAACAGCTGGCGGGAACATGCCTGCCGTGGTATTTAAGACTCCCATGGAGGTTTTACTTAAATGGCAACCCAGCATGAGAAGACAGAAGAGAGGGTCATGGGCCAAAAGTTTCTTTAAGGGCTTTTTCACATTTTTATTTGTAGCAAAGACCACATGCAAGAAGGCCTTTAAAGAATTCCTTTAAAGTATACATTTTCAGCAAGAAGTAGATTTTTTCATTTAGGAGTGAAATTAAATGTTTCTTCTTTAGAAAATGATACAGGAAAAACAAACAAACAAACAAACAAACAAACAAATCCTGAACATATCAAAGCATCAATGTTATAGAGAAGCTATTCTTATTTGATTAGAGTGAACAATTAACATTTAAGCAATAAAGTGTTGATGGTGTTAAAGTAGGTTAATGTCATCAACCACTTCTTTTTCTTACTATGGTTCTCTTAGTCTTTCTCTTGCTGTCCTGAATGCACTAGGTAGCAGCTCCTTGAGTATCTTGTTGCTGTCCATATTCTGGGAAGGGAGCTGGTAGGGGCTGCAAACCACTGATGGTGGAACATGGTCTTGCTGGTAGAACTAGTGGAAACCTCAGACAATGTTTGAGGTATTTCTGATGTAAACTGGCACTGTATTTTCTTCTTCACAGCTATCACTGCCCAATAGCTGTGACCTAATTTGCTGAGATGGTCTTCATTAACTTGATACAGGTGTCTTTCATCTTCAAGGTTTCAGGGGACAAACTGATTTAACCACACTCATATTTTTTGGAGATTAAGGTGTTTCTCAAAGGATCAGTGAAACTTGATCAGTCTCTTAGCACCCAGTGTTTTAGACTGTGAGTGTACAAACAGATGAAATACAACAGAACCTATCCTATGATCTGTCTTCTGGGCCCCCTGTTAGTGACAGAGGTTGAGTTAGTGTTAATCTTATGAGCTCTGGTGCAGTTATGCCGATCATACAGAGATCGACTTTCAACATCTTGAGCTTTTATCTCAGCCCAACTCATTTCCTTGCTTCTACTGAGGATCTATATTTGTAAAGTTCTGTGTGGGGATAATGCTTTTCCCCACAATTTATATACAGTTAATATAATGAGTGTTCCACACTTAGCCTTCACATGTTAATAGTACAGAACATATTTGTGATCCTTTGACCTATGTCTCAAAGAGCTTTACATTTTAATATAAAAGAAGGACTATTGTTTTTTAAAAATCTACTATTTCTGATAAAGTTAGGGGAAGAAGAGGGAGCTAATATTTGCCTATCACCTATTGTGTGATAAGATATTACATTTTGTGTCATACACCTATAGTATAGCCTATGAAGAGGGCATTTTTGCTTTCATTTTACACAGATTTAAAGGGCAAATAATACACTCAAGAATCAACATGAGAACCTAGCTCAGTCAGGCACCAGAGTTCAGAATTTTTACACCAGAGTATTGCCTTTCCCTGAAGATTTACATTAATTCATTTATGGCTTAAATATAAGCCAAATATATATATTAAAAATATGTATACAGTTTATAAAGTTTACAGACATCTTCTCATTCATGCCTGCTTCATAAATTTATTTTCTGATTTGTGGTAACAAGGTTGTAAGAATAAATTCAATAATTTCTAGGAAGTAATTTTAAAAAACAGGTAAGATTTTCTCCTGCAGGAAGATGGAGGAGGCTTACTTTTCTGCATCATTCTTCTAAGTACATCTACAAAACTCACACATCACATTTTAAACAAATATAGGACTCTGAAAGACAGAAGAAGGTAGAGCAGTTAGCAGCCTGAGGAATGATGAGGTAGATGGTGATTTCCCTCGGTTTTCTTTTTGCTCCCTATACTCCAGACTTGGTATTATAAAACTGGTAACTCAGAAATGTCAGTGGGTGCAGATAAAAACGTCCTTCAAAACTTGTTCTCTCTAGTCCAGGGATTAGGAAAAGGGCCGTGCTAGCTCAGCAAGAGAGAAAACTTTAAGGCAATAACCACTCCACTGCAGTCAAACACCACCAAAAAAAGTGCAGCCACTCCCACAGTGAGCCACTCACACAGCCAAGAAGGCTGAGTGGGGAGCCTATAATTCTGCCCTAGTGAAAATATAATAAGGTAAGGATGGTGTCAGAGAAGTCCAAATAGAGAGTTGAGATTTTCATCCCTGCCAGCCAATAATGGGTGCTCTCCACCCTGGAGTGACTATGGTGACCATATGGGGAGCTAGAACTTCCACTCCTACCTGACAGTGAATAGGCATCTCTCCCTTTGAAAACTAGTGGAGAGTTCATGTTTTCACCCATGCCCAGAGGTAATGAGGCTCTTCTCACCAGGGTGCCGGTGGAGATGAAATTCCCATTCACACCTAGCAGTAAAGAGGTATCAGAGGAGTCTGAAAATGAAATCTGTATTTCCACTCTACTTGAAGCCTACTGCACCCTCTTCTCTTGTTAGAGCAGTGTCACCAAAAACAAACAAACAAACAAACAAAACAAACAAACAAACAAACAAAAAAACACAGTTAAAATGGAAGGTTTAAATAAGATCCAGAGTCTCATAACATAACATAAAGTTGTCCAGGTTTTAAAGTCACTGTACCAGGAATTAAGAAGATCCCAACCTTACTAGAAAAAGACAGATAATAGATGTCAACACCAAGAACAGACAGATGTGAAAATTATCTGACAAAGATTTTAAAGCAGCCATGACAAAAATTATTCAATAAGGAATTATAAGAATACTTGAAACAAATAAAAAATTAGAAAGCCTCAGCAAAAAATAGAAATCCTCAACCAAGGAGATCTAAAGAACAAAATGGAAATTTCAGGACTCAAAATATAATAAGTAAAATAAAAAGCTCAGTGGATGGGTCAACAACAGAAAGGAGGGGACAGAGGAAAGAAGCAATAGAATGGAAGCTAGAACAACAAAAATTACTCAATTTGAAAACCATAGAGAAAACAAATTGAAAAAAGAAATGACTAGAGAGGCAAGGGCCTATGAAACTATAACAAAATATTTAACATTTCTCTCACTGGACTTCCAAATGGAGAAGACAAAAAGGGTGAGACTGAAAAAACATCTGATGAAGTAATGGATGAAAACTTCCCAAAACTAGCAAGAGAAATAAACCTAGAGATTGAACAAATGGAGTGAACCTCTATCAGAATAAATCCAAAGAAATACATGACAAGATGCATCATGATTAAACTTCTGAAAACTAAAGACAGGTAGGTAAACTATCCTGACAGCACCCAGAGTAAAACAACACTTAAATTACAGGGGAAAATAATTTTAACTCACCGAACACCAGAAACTATGGAAACCAGAACAAAGGAGCACAATATTTTTCAAATACTGAAAGAAACTGTAAACTGAAAATTTCATACCCAGCAACAATATCCTTCAGGATTTTATGGAAATCAAAACATTCTCAGATAAAGAAGAATCAAGAAAATCTGTCATCAGCAGACTTACCCTAAAAAATTGGCTAAAAGAATCTCTCTAAACAGAAAGAAAATGATCAAAGAAATAATCATGAAATGTCAGGAAAGAAGAAAGAACACAAAGAGAAGAAAGAAGAAAGAACACAATAAGCAGAAATACCAGCAAATACAGTAGGCTTTCCTTCTTCTCTTGAACTTTCTGAAGTATATTTGTTGACTGAAGCAAAATTTATAATATGGTTGTGGTTCCAAATATACATGGAAGAAATATCTAAAATAATTATATTATTAAAGGGGTAGGGTAAAGAGAAAAGAAAAACAAAGTCCCAGGGTTTTATATTTTACCTGAACTGGTAAAATGATGACACCAATAGACTGAGGTAAATTACGTCACTCCAAGAGAATCAACTAAAAAAAGCTCTACATAGAGATATGTTAAGTGACGCTATAAAAAAATCAAAATTGCATTCTGAAAAATGTCCAACAAATGCACATGAAGTCAGGAAAAGAAAAGAGAAATGAAAAAAAAGTGAGAAACAAAATACAAAATAAAATGTTAGAATTTCAATCCTAATATATCAAGAATCACATTAAATTTAAATGGTCTAAATATATCAATCAGAAGACAGAAATTGACAACGTGGATTAAGAAATATGACTCATCTGTATGTTATCAATAAAGAACTCACATCAAATAAATGACATAAGTATAAAACTGGACTTTTAATTTCAATTCAACCTAAGAATCCTTGTCTTTTAAGTCAAGCATTTTGTCCATTTATATTTAGTGTGATTAATGCTATGTTTGTATCCCTTTTATTATCCTGGTTTTGTATTTATTTTTCTTGCCATTTCTAGGCTTCTTTTTCTACCTTTATTTTGGAATGATCATTTTCCCCCTTTCTATTTTCTCCTCTTATTAGTTTCAAGTGCATGGACTTTATTTCTTTAAACAATTACACCAGACTTCTTAGCATATACATACATAGTTATCAATGTCTATAGTTAACCATTATCTTTCTTTTCTTTCTAAACAATAGAATGACCTTAGAACAATATAATTCTCCAAATAACAACTTTTATATATAGTTTTCTCTTTTGACATTATTATTTTTATTTTATTCAGTCAGTGTTTGTATCTGATTTTTACACATATATAACATCTTCCTCTTCATCAATTATTCTTGTCTCTAAGACTTTCTCTCTGGGAAAATATTTTTTTCTGCAAAATATATTTTCATATTTGTTAAATGAGGATATCTTGGTGGTAAACTCCTTCTATTCTTTTTTTAGTTGAAAGTGTATTTATTTCATTCAAATATTTAAAAACAATGCCAATTAAGTATATTTCACTTTCTGTCCATTAAAAAAAATGTGCTGATCATAGTTGTGGTAGTAAGAAGTGAGCTAATTATTTTTTCTCTGAACACAATATCTCCTTCCTGCTCCACCAACAAATTTCAAAATCTATGTTCTTGAAGTTTGGTGATTGATTATAATGTATCTTTGTTTTGATGTCTTTTAATTTTTCTTTCTTGGTAATTTTTGGTTTTCCAGCATCTGCAGAATGGTGTTTTTCATCAGTTCTGAAAACTTCTCAACTAAAGTTTTCTTCAAATACTTAACATTTGTCTTTTTCTGTTTCTCTTTTTTTCCTACCAGAACTCCATACAGGCACATAGAACTCATTACATCTTACTCTTTCTTCATCTTCTTCATTTCCTAACTCTTGTTTTTTTTTTTTTCTATGCATTCTGTATAATATCCTCAAAAATATTTTCCCATTCATCATTTCCCCCATTATTTTGAATTTTTTAAACTTATTGAGTTTTTAAAAATTAATATTACATTTTTAAATTTCTGTTAATTGTATATGATTCTTTTTGCTCTTTCCTTACATCAAACCTCTTTTATTACTTTGAGTATATTTATTTGTACTTATTTCATATTCTACCTCTGATATGTTTGTGGGCTAAATTCAGCTTATTTAATTCAGTTTGCTTTTTCTGTTGCTTTACAGGTATGGTGATTGGTTCTCTGTATATTCTGAATTGTTGATTTTGAGTCTACTTCCTTGGAACTTCACCTGGGGGAAATTTTGTTATTTGTTCTGAAAGTAGATAACCTCCAAAAGGATTTTTATTTGCTTTTGGATTTTCACTTGTATTTGCCAGGTGACTTGAGACACTAATAGCCTACTACTACTTGAATTTAAATTCTTTGCTTATAGATTTTCTGGATCACCCAAGTGGTGTGAATTTTGCTTACAAATCCATGTGGAGACTAATCTATTTTATGAACATTCAGTAGAAAATTTTATTTTTTTCCATGTTGTACCAGGATTGGAGGCAGACAATTTTATTTATTTTTTGGTAGGTGGGTTAGGGGGCTTGAGTCTAGTACTCACCTTCACTTTGAAGCTTTGGCTGTTTGGGGTTCAGGTCTATGAAATGGTTCTTCTATTAAATTCCTAGCCTCAGTGGTCCTTTGAGAGTTATCTCTTTTTCACTGTTCTTTCTTTGAGTCTTGGAAACTGAAGATCGGGTTTAGAAAAACTTAGTTTCTTGTTAGTTCGTTGATGGAATTAAAAATTTTAAAGTCTGACATTTAGGGACACCTGGGTGGCTCAGTCGGTTAAGCCACTGCCTTTGGCTCAGGTCATGATCTCGGAGTCCTGGGATCGAGTCCCTCATCAGGCTCCTTGCTTGGTAGGGAACCTGCTTCTCTCTTTGCCTCTGCCTACCACTCTGCCTGCTTGTGCACTCTCTTTCTCTCTCTCTGACAAATAAATAAATAAACTCTTAAAAAAATCTGACATTTACAGTTGTTTCTAATATCAGTGGTATTCAGGAAAATTATTCTACCCTATTGCCAGAAATATGTCTTCAAAGATGTTTCTGATCTCAAGTATTATACTGCCTCTATTACATGTTCCTCTTATGGAATGATAAAGAAAAATGTCTTATTTCAAGGGAACAAAATTCCACTGATATATTTTATTAGGACATTACTGACATAGGTCATCTTTATGTTTTGAGACAAAGAGGAAAATTGCACTCATCTAGTTCTCCAGCAAGAGATGTTACTGTTTCATACTATACATTAGAACAAATAAAAGTAGAATTCTTCTTTTATAATAGTGATTAAGATCTGATTTTTCATTATTAAGTTATGGGTTTTTAGAAACTCATGGATCAAACTGTGTGTTAAGCAGAAAAAAATATATTGCAGATTTATTCTCATTATGTAAATATTCAAAAGCAAAATTGTGGCATGAGATATAAGGCTTTAATAATCCAGGGCCTGGGTCAGCTTGTGTTTTTATCAGGTAACATACATACAAAGAATATAGCAGTGTTTGCGCTAGTGGCTTATGATAAATATTTGTCAAATAATATTCTCTTCAGAGAAAGAAAGGAAACTTTTTTTGCAATGAAAATATTCAGTGGGCAATCTTGCTTTAAATCATGATAGACGTAGTAAATAAAATGGGTATTTACATGAGTTGAATGAAATAAGGGCAATGGTTTGACAGGTCAAGTGGTGGAGTTTATTTTTTTGGCTTGGGCTGCACGGGAAATAAAGAGACAAATAATATGATGACTTTAATGGCATAATTCTGCATTAATGTGATAAAATGGTAAGGGAAGTCTTCATGCTATACACATGACATTCTTCCCTGAATTGCCAAATTTTGTATAACCTTTACATGGGAGGAGATTTGGGGATCTTATGTCTTTGTCTCCACCACAACCACCACCATCTGTTTTTCCTCTTCTAGCCATCTCTCCATGGTAACACATATTGATTTACCAGCATGATCGTAATTGTATGGCCAACTTTATGTAACCTTGTCCTGGCAACCATGAACCCTCCAATTTTCTCCTTCTATCTTTGCATTCAGAGTCACCTTCTGGTGGCTGCGTGGCTGCATTTTAGGTCACACCACACAGAGGGGAGAGGTGGTGTTTTTTAGTCAAAGGTGCCTTTTATCCCAGCAGCCATCTCGGGGCCAGAACTTCTCCAGCAGTTCTTTTGTGAAAGTTGAAGCCTGACTGGCAACTGTAAGTGTACATACTTGTCAACAGCATTAACTGAGATTTTAACATAATCAAGCCAGACAAAAGAGAACAGGGTGGCTGGCATCAAGTTCAGAAATAGCATGTTTCCTTTTCCTTTGTTCTACATAGTGCCATTCAGGATACAGTTGAATGAGAACTGGATGCTTCTTTAATCACTGAATATTAACATTCATAATAACGGAAAATGCAAATGAACCTGTTATCAAGACTGGACTCTCGTTCATCTTTATGGTTCAACTAAGAAGAGAATGCAGGTGTTGCATAACGACAGATCACCAATGCAAAGAAATCATTAAACTCTCTGGAGTCAGCATACTATTTTATTCTAATAGCTACTAACTTAATCAAAATAAGTGTTCTTTAAATGAATGAGAAAAGAAAGGCATCCTTGGAAATGGCATATTAGAACTGATGATGGTATGTGAATGTAGCTTAGTGTTCAACAAAGTCCTTTATTTCCAACAAAGTCTCTTTATTTCCTCAATGATTGCATATGTGTTGCACCACAATATTTAGAACATGTTGAATTCAATAGTTACATGTTGAGTATGTGAATTATGTCCCGGGTCAAGGCATAAGAAACACAGAGGAAAGACCCACATCCTGAGCTGCTTTGGTATTTTGAACGTGGTAAGACTTGATTAAACACATTGGCAAAGAAATGTAATCAAAACTACTTTTTTCCACCCAAACGGAGTAAAGGTAGAGCGAATGTTTCCAAGACAGTGGTCACTTAAGCCAAAGACGTAGGATCAAATAAAATATACATGGCCAGCAGGATCTCTGATGTAAGGTTTAGCTACCAATTTTTCAAGAGTAAGCACGTTTGACATGTTTCCCATCTGACTTCTGCATGCAAAAGTCTTCTTGCAGAAAGTCCTGCAACAGTAACTGGTTGGTTTTTACAGTGATATAGCCCTGTTGTCTCTGAATGCAACTCAAATTACAAACTCATTTCCAAAGGTCTCAAAACACCTGTTAGAACATAATAGCTTTTTGTCCTCTCTGACCTTTGGAGGCTGAGTGAAAAGTCTGCAAGTCAGAAGCCAACCCTTTTCCATCACCACACACTCAAACAATATGATACTATTTTCTCTCATTTTAAAGAGCCTTCCTTATTTTTTCTCTTTTATAATAATTGCTAAGGCACAGATAAGCCCTATTTTCACAGCTCTTCATCAGTTGTACTGATATTTCAAACTAAGCTAGTTTGTGGCTAAGCAACAGGAACAACAAATATCGAAAACTCTCTGGTCGTAAAACTTTCTGTTCAAATTACAGAAGAATTTTTTTTCCTACCAAAAAAAAATATTGAACTCAAGTGAAGTTGGGGAGCCTAACTTTTGCCCTTGCCTTTGCCAATTCATCCTATTACTTCCTACCCACCAAGGAAGAGCAGCACTTGAACATACTAAAGTAGATGATAAAATTTTATTCATACATTCCAGAGTAGCCAATACAACTTTTCTCATCTTCAAATCATTATTCACAATGATACTCTGCATCAACAATTCAATATAAAAATGTTTTCTTCTCTATTCTCTGTGTAGGACTAAGTATGTGGCAGAGTCCATTCAAGGCTTACAGTTAAATTGAGGAAATGCGCAAACAAATCACCCATACAAATACAGTCCAACAGTGGAGGGGAGGAAAAAGAGAGCAGCAAGATGAAATCAGGACCCCAGCAGATCGATCTCCAAAGTGCTTCTGAGACTACAACGTCAAGATATATAAACATAATTTGTTTATATATCAAATTGTTCTCCCTGCCCCAACCAAAGACATGTTTCATTTGATCTTGTATATTCTCTCCCCTCCCCACTTCTGATCGAATGGCAATCCTGTTCTAAGAATATGTACAATCTTTTACAATGTATGGCACACCTAATTTTCTAGGAACACCAAAGTCTTTTTATCTGCATAAAATTCAAGACTCATTCGGTCTCAGAGAAGTTTAATAAATATGACTTTTCCTTGAGCATATTACTCTTTTTTTTTTTTACTTATTTATTTGACAGAGAGCATAAGCAGGGCCAGCACAGAGAGAGAGGGAGAAGCAGACTCCTTGCTGAGCAAGGAGCACGAGTGGGGCTCGATCCCAGGATCCCAGGATCATGACCTGAGCCGAAATATTTCTCTTCCTCCTTTGCTTCACTATTTGCCTCCAAACCGTGGCCTTTAAAACTTGTTTACCTCTGGGGCACCTGGGTGGCTTAGTGGGTTAAAGCCTCTGCCTTCAGCTCAGGTCATGATCTCAGCGTCCTGGGATCGAGCCCCGCATTGGGCTCTCTGCTCAGCAGGGAGCCTGCTTTCCTTCCTTTCTCTCTGCTACTTGTGATCTCTGTCTGTCAAATAAATTTAAAAAAAACCAAACAAACAAAAAAAGAAAACACGAGGGTGCCATAATATATGTGCACAGATGTGAGTGTATGTGTGCATTTGGATGTGTAAATATGAACTCAAATATCTGAATAAAAATTAATTTGAAGACATTTATCCAGAAGTGTAGATCATTTAAGAGAGGAAAAAGAGGGATGAATAAAGAGAGAGAAATTGGTAGAGGGAGAAGGCTGGGAGAGAGGCAAGAAGTGTGTCCACCTGCAGAAGAGAAAGGAATCTTTCTCGTAGGGTAGTCTAAGAAAAAGGATTCATCCTCTGCCATTAGTCAAACTATTTCAATAAGGACTCACGCCATCAATTTCTAAGCAAAAATTTTACTTCTTTGTAAAAATGCAAAAAGCTAACATGACCTCCTCAGCTGCTAGCTGGTTTTACCCCATAACATCACTTTCAAATATAACAGTTGTCAGCAGAAAGATGAAGGCACATACCTGTTACTAAGGCTAGACTTTACGTAAGATGAAAACAAAGGCATGATTTTATCTTCTTTTTAATGATTTATTTATTTATTTGTCAGAGAGAGAGAAAAGGAGAGACACAGAGAGCATGCACAAGCAGGGGGAGTGGCAGAGGCAGAGGGAGAAGCAGGCTCCCCGCTGAGCAAGGAGCTCGATGCAGGACTCCATCCCAGGACCCTGGGATCATGACCTGAGTTGAAGGCAGACACTTAACTGACTGAGCCACCCCGGCGTCTTAGAGGCATGATTTTAAATTAGAAAAAATAACTTATGTAGTGCAGAGGCTGAAGAAGTGCAGTGGGGAAAACACTAGTCAATTGATTTAAGCATGCGACAGTTTGGCTACACTCTATTTGATAAGGGGAATTCCTGACAGCCTATTAGTCATTTTGCTGAGTATCTGGGTGAGAAAAGAATAAAATGGATAGGACAAGACATCTTCCTTAAGGGCCCTGTGAGTTTCATCAAATTTTAGGGAATGTTATAGAGTTTACAAGTAAAATGAAAGCATTAACATAATCTATAAAAATTTATTCACTCTTACAGTTAAATGTTTTCAAAATCTGTCTTTAATTTCACTAAAGGGAGTCTTAGGTAGAGTGGTATTTTACAATTAAGTACGTGGAGGGAAGCAAGAATGATGTCTAATGATAGTAAAATAGAACTCATTGTGGTTTCTTATTATATAATTTATTGAAAACTGTAATATTAAAAAAGGAATACTTTAATGAGGAAATTAACTCATCCATAATTAGCCTACTGCTTCCATTGTCCCAAGTTCTTTTTTGTTACGTATTCAATATTTATATTTTAAACATTGTAAATATACAAAGAAATGCGTTGTTGCATCCATTTTTTTTTTCACTTAACATAATATTATGTTAAGGTTGTTGCAATTATTGTTTCCTGAGATACACTTTATTGCCCTGGATTGATATGCCATCATTTACTTTAGGTATTTATTCCAAGAAGGATTTGTTTTCACTAGCATTCATTGAACCCTTGCAGGTCCTGGTCCTGTGTATGGCAGGTGGACACAGGGATGAAGGGGTGCAGAGTTGTTCCTTGGCTTTGGAGCAATGTGAGAACGACACACAGAGGGGCAGCCTTATGCTATGAAGGCAGGAACCCCGGGCTTCCCTGAGTCCTGACAGGTGAGTCACAGATTTAAAGCTGTAAAACACTATTTCTTCAACACTACCATTCTTTTCCTTTTAAAGGTTTTATTTATCCATTCATTTATTTCAGAAAGAGAGTGAGAGAGAGAGAATGAGGAAGGGGAAGGGGATGAGCAGGGACTGGGACACGGGGCTCAATCCCAGGACCCTGGGATCATGACCTGAGACAAAGGCAGATGCTTAACTGATTGAGCCACCCATGTGCCCTAGCGTTACCATTCTTTTTTTTTTTTTTTTAAAGACTTTATTTATTTATGACAGAGAGACACAGCGAGAAAGGGAATACAAGTAAGGGGAGTGGGAGACGGAGAAGCAGGCTTCCCACCAAAAAGGGACCCCGACGCGGGGCTCGATCCCAGAATGCAGGGATCACAGCCAGAGTGGAAGCCAGACGCTTAACGGCTGAGCCACCCAGGTGCCACAGCATTTTTAACAAACATTCCCACCTAGTGTATTTATAGTTCAGCAAACTGTGAAATGTTTCAAGCAGTAAAATATTGACTATATTCAGTTCATTAAAGCTCAACACTAACTCTAGCTAGTTTTCTATGATTTACATCATAAGGAATGAAGGAATTGTCAGAAAAACTATGTTTGTCATTTTTAGCATTGAGCAAAACAATGGGATTTCTGTTCACTTATGTCCCCATGAGGGAATGGAAGTAGAAAGACCTGCAAGATGAACAACCCAAGGGATCACAAACGAACAGAGGTTGTGTTTGTATCTTCAGCTATAATGAAAAGATTCAGAAGGTAAGGCTTCATAAGCTTACCTTATGGGGATCAGCAGCATCGGCCGCACCTGGGAGCTGTGAGTTCTGTAGAATCCCGGGCCTCACCAAGCCTGGCAGAATCTGAACCATTTGTACCTGGTGCCCGGAGGAACTTGTGTGCACATCCAGTTTTTAACTTTACATGCATTGCATGCCATGGTGCCTGCCAATCCATGAAACCAAGGAACCACCCAGGATTCTCCTCGCAGCCTGCAGGTCAGGAATGGCCCATCTCTCACACTGTTATTTGCTTGCTCCCCACAGGAAGGGCAATTTCATAAACTGTGTACCGTCACTGAGCTTGTGGCCAGGCGCCATTTTAAGTAATGGCCATTTTACCAGCATTTTCAAGCAAATTCAAATGATGGAAACGTAATCTCTAACATCCTGGAGAAAAGATTACTATTTCTCCTTACCACTAGCCTACTGGCCTCTGAGTTTTCCCATTTGGTCAGAAATGAAGAAGCAGGGAGAAGCCCCTGATAGTCAACTGAAGCTGCCTATAAGTCAGGACTTTATAGTGGCTAATTGTTAGTGTTATTCCTCCTTACACAATGTTCCTTTGGCTTTCTTCACTTTTTTATTTTTTTTGTAAGATTTCATTTATTTATTTGACAGAGAGAGAACACAAAGCAGGGGGAGAGCAGGCAAAGGGAGAGGGAGAAGCAGGCCTCCCTGCCAAGCAGGGAGCCCAATGCGGTACTCAATCCTGTGGTACTCGATCCCAGGACCCTGGGATCATGACCTGAGCCGAAGGCAGGCACTTAACCAACTGAGCCACCCAGGCTCCCCTAGCTACCTTCACTTTTAACAAACCCATACAGGAGAAAATTGAATCTGGGGGGCTGGAGAGAAGGAGATATGGTATATGGGACAGTGTTAACTGGTCAGGAATTGCAAGAGGGAGATGCACCAGTGGAGATCTCTCTAAGGACAGGGATGAAATCACCATGTCTCTAATGTCAGAAAATTAAGGCAGTTTGGATCAAGCACAGATCACTAGGGACACCATCAAGTCATTCAAAATTTATGTGGTGTAGCCACTGCTGGTGTCTTTCTTGGGCACAGTTGTAACTCATTAATGGCCTCATCCTCATCTGATTTCTTCAAGCGAGTCCCTCAATCCAGCTTTTAGACCTTGGACAGCAGTCATGGAAAGCATTCTCTGATGAAGGCTCGGCTGCCTGGGCTTCAAAAACCCACTTCCTCCCTGGCAGCACACATCATCTAATAAGATATTTATTGTTCACACAAAACCATATGCTACATTGTCACAAATCCCATCATTCAATATTTAAAGCTGCCGTGGGTCCCGTGACACCCTCTCTCAGAACCCTGGGGATGGCATGCTAAGTGTAAATGGCAAGACTGAAACATCTACTATTTCTTTTACTACTCTTTCCAATATTTTTTAAGTCTTGTGTTTCCATAGAAGTGAAATTATATAAAATATTTCGCACAGAGGCAATCCAGAGAGACTTCTGATTTAAAACCGTGTCTGGTTCATACTTAACGACACGACCTTTCGAAATTCATACAATGATAATGATGAAGACACTAAGAAAGTGAAAATTCAGAGGAGAGGGGCACCTGGGTGGCTCAGTCATTAAGCATCTGCCTTTGGCGTGGGTCATGATCCCTGGTGTCCTGGGACGGAGCCCCACATCCGGTTCCCTGCTCAGCTGGAAGCCTGCTTCTCCCTCTCCTGCTCCCCCTGTTGGTGTTCCCTCTCTTGCTGTCACTCTCTCTGTGTCAAATAAATAAATAAAAATCTTAAAAAGAAGGAAAGAAAGAAAGAAAGGAAGGAAAGAAGAAAGAAAGAAAGAAAATTCAGAGAAATGCAACATAAGCAAAGGGCTGATTTGATTGCAGGATCTGGAAGAAATCATATCTGATATAACAAAAGGTACAATAAGTATCCATTTGTGCTTTGCCATTTGGAAATCAAGCAAAGCTGCAATTCTGTTCACAGGTACCTAGATCCCACCTCTCCCCATCATTTCAGTATCTCATTATGTGCTGCTGTGACCAAGAATGCAAGATTCAAAGCAAGTCTGCTCTTTTAGGCATCAACGTATCACATCAGCTTTGCTCTCATAAGTAAGTTTTCCTACATCCATTCCCACTGTGACACCCAGAAAATGAACGGGATTGCAGTATGAGTGGTCTGATGAAGGTCTTTTGCTCCTATTCTGAGATGGGTTATGTGCACACATGAAATGCATTAATTTGGTACAGACAGAAGGAGAACACTGTTGACAGAAGGACAAGCCCTGGAAGCAGTGCATGCTGGGGAACACAGCTTTTCTACATAGATGGCGACAGTCAGTAGGAAATAGCCTGTCTGCCTGCAAAGAATTCAGTTTGCATGGATGCTGCAACTCCAAGAAACACATAGTCAAGTAAAAAGTCATGTTTTCTATTGCTCAAATTGTCAGAACCTTTAGAGATCAATGATATGCAGTATTGGTGGTGGGGTGAATGGTTAGGCGTATTTACAGATTTTTGGAGTAACTCATACTGTCTTTTTGGAAAGCAATTGGACCTTCCATGAATATTAAATATTTATATGTCTTCTGGTAAAATAATCCTACTTTTAGGACTCTTCCTGACTATGCATACGTAGGAAAAGTGGTTTGTGTGCAGATACATACAACAGAGTTGTATAGAATAGTTAGAAACTATTGGGGCACCTGGGTGGCTCAATCGCTTAGCCTCTGACTCTTGATTTTAGCTCGGGGTCCTGGGATAGAGCCCCAAGGCAGGCTTCACAGGGGAGTCAGCTTCAGGATTCTCTCTCTACCTCTGCCCCTCCCCCGCTTGTTTGCACTCCTGTTCTCTCCAAAATAAATAAATAAATCTTTAAAAAAACATAAATAACAGAGAGTTATGGAACAAATATTTAGAATTCCCTTTCTAGCCCTATTTTTCTCTTAAATTCTTCAAGGTTTTCCTTCTTTAAAGTTTGTTGTGTATTTTCTCAAATCTTTCTATGCTTTAAACTATTTTCAACATTGAGCCACTCAGTCACCCCCTCTCATCCATATTTTTAAACGAGCATTTATTACTTTTGTGATTACATTTATTTTCTTAAGGAGGCCTTGAAGAATAAAGTCTCTTTTTTTTTTAAAGATTTTATTTATTTAGTTGACAGACAGAGATCACAAGTAGGTAGAGAAGCAGGCAGAGAGAGGGGGGGGGGGGAAGAAGGCTCCCTGCTAAGGAGAGAGCCCGATGCGGGGCTTGATCCCAGGACCCTGGGATCATGACCTGAGCTGAAGGCAGATGCTTAACCAACTGAGCCACCCAGGCATCCCAGATTGTATCTTTTAAATTAAATATGTCAATGTTATTTCTATCATCATAGTAAAAAAGAAAAAAATACTTGAGAAAAAGCCAAAAACATTCACAATAATTTCCTTTGGTTAGTGACATTCCAGATACACATGTATTTTTAAATTTCATTGCACTTTAAAAATTGTCTATATGTAATACCTATACACCAATAAAAAAATAAAAACAAAAAAATGAATGAGAAACTTCCAAATCTTGGGAATTACAGGCCAAAACAGTTAGATACTGCAAAACACTTAAAAGAAGGTATGTCAAAACGGGAAATGAATTATTCAGGAAACCAGTTTGAGGTTTCCAGTTTTCTAGGCACCAAATATGTTACATAGTGGCGAAGATTTAGTCAAACTATCCAATTGATAAGCTTAAAGAAAGCAGATAAGGGTTAAATTTTCTCTGGGTGCTAAAAGTATGGTGTCCATGAACTACCACCTTCTAGACCAATGTGGTAGACATTCTGAGGCATTTGCAGGCATCCATGCTCAAATCCCTTCTGAGATTCCACTAATTCCAATGGAGTTCTACCATGTGATGGACAGTGTCTCCTATGGGGTCCTCACAGGGGTCACATCAAAGCTAGTAAGCCACATAGGGCCATCACTGAACCACTATTTACTTAGAAACTGAAGGCATGAGCCTGTAGAGCAAAGTTTTTATGAAGTTGTTTACATGTGCCTTCTGCAAGGGGCATAGAAGGAAAATGAATGATCTCTAAATTCTCTCCAGACACTAACTGGGGCATCTAAGAGCAGGATGACCCAAAGGAAGGCTAGGAGCCTGGAATTCTGGGAAAAGCCACCAGGGGACAAACTGGTTCAGAAAAGTGAGATGAGTGGAACTGGCAGTGTCGCCAGCAGTCTCAAGCCACAGGGTGGTTTGCCTACAGAAGGAAGGAAGTTGACAGCCACTCAGAAACAGTTTATTCTCTAATGGGTGTCTTTGCTGAAAAGATCACCCCTTCAAATACACGTCAGCTTCCGGACAGACTGTGAATGTTGAGAAAAATAACTTGAATGTTTAACAACATACGAAATAGTATATAAAATGTTGATGTGTATACAGGTAGTGAAAATAAAAGCAAAAGCTAAGGAGAGAGAAGGACACACAAGGAACATTGAACTGTGCATTGAGGGTTTCTTCTAAAATCTGGTAGTGGGTGTGTGAGTATGCACAACATAACACGTAACACACAATAAAACACATCTTTAACACAAAAGACATCAAAAAAATTCAAAAAGCAACTGATCAAAGACTAGGCAGAGGGGACAAATTTCTACAACCACAATTTGAAATAACCCCAAACCTATCATTTATATTCTTAGACATACAAAAGCTCACATTTATAAAGGAAGAATAGGATGCTATAAGGAAGAAACACTCTTAACACAACAAAGAGCTTTTGGAAATTTAAAAATAGAGCAGTAATAGAAAACTTGTTAAGGAAGATGAATTTGAAAAATATCTCAGAAAATAGAATTAAATATAGGAAAATAGAAGAAAAAGAATCAGAGGTACAATATCTAAATAATAAGAGTTCCCAAAGAAACAATAGAGAAAACAAAGTAATTTAATGCAATTTCTCAGAGCTCAAAAATAAGACTCTCCAGATAAACTATCTTCCTCCTCAACCAAGGGCAGCAAAATGGATAAGAAACACCCTAACAAGCTACGTCATCATGACATTTCACAACATTGGCTACAAAAAAAAAAAAAGGTTTTATTTTTCATTTTCTTTTTTTTTTCCTTTTTTTTGCGGGGGGGGGCAGATTATAAACATATACAAAGGATTTAGAATCACAATGGCATTGTCTCGGCTTCATTCCTGTTGGTGCAGATGGCAAGATTCCTTCTTTTTAAAGGCTGGATAGTGCTACATCATACATAATTCACTTTCTCTTCATCTATTCATCCATTGACAGATCTTTTGGTAGTTTCCAACCTTTGATATTGTGAATAATGCTGTTATATAAATGGGAGTGTAGTATTGCTCTGCTTCTGATTTTCATTTTTATTGGATATATACACAGAACTGGGATTGTTAGATCATAAGGTAGTTGTGTATTGAAATTTTTTGAAGAAACTCTATAATGGCTGTACCAATTTCTGTACTGTACACTTGAAATTTGCTAAGCAGGTAAACGGGTAGACCTTAAGTGTTCTTACCCGCCCCCCCACACACGGTAACTATGGAGATGAATGTGTTGATTAGCTTAGTTGTGATTATTACACAATATATACAATATATTATATGCAAATATATATATAAGTTGTATGCCTTAAATGCATACAATTTTTATGTCAATTATACTTCAATAAAGTTAAAGAAAAAAAAAAGAACAGCATTGCCCTTCCTGATTTAACACAGGAAGTTAGAGAACAGTGGACTAATGCCTTCAAAATTTGGAGGGAAAATAATTTTGAACCCAGAATTCTATACCTTTTGAAACTCTTTCTTAGGCAGGAGTTCTTTGGCTTTTTAACTTTTAAGCAGGCTTCCACACCCAAAGTGGGGCTTAAACTCATAACCTGGAGGTCAAAAGTTGTATTCTCTACTGACTGAGCCAGCCAGATGGCCCCTGTTGAAACTCTTAACTGAATGTTGGCATGGAATAAAATATCTTTATAAAGTCTTTAAAAAATTACTTCTTTCACTCTGTTTCTCAGGTATCTACCAGAGAGAGTGCTCTAACATAATAAGGAGTAACAAAAAACGTAACACATGTTTGCACAATAGGAGATTCTATGTAGAAGAAAGAAAAAAAGATCCCAAACATCCAAAATGATGGTTGAGGGGGCTTTTCAGATGACAGCTGAGGAGCAGGACCAGAAAGGACCCCAGCTAGAGGGTTATGAGAGAGATGTCTTTGAGAAGATGAAATTGACGGAATAACCAATGTGTTTGAACATATTGACAGACTTACACTATGGATGAGAGTTGGGAAGCCAGTAAGAAACAGAAATATAGAAAATTAGTAACAAAAAAATAAGATTTTAAGAATATAAATCTAGAAAAAAAAAGAATAGACATCTAATTGTAAACGGCATGAATCGGTTATAAATAATGCTTATACAATCATGTTAATACTGAATATTGATCTATCCAAAAATAATGATTTATTTATACTGACTAAGTGGGAGGAGAAAATTATGGGGATGGGAGGGAGTTGAGAGTGGTGGGGGAATAAAAGAAAAATGTGAAATCCTCTTCTTTCACCATGAACACTTAATTGCTAATTGCAAAAAGCTAAAAAGTCAAGAAGTAGCAGCTTAAGCATGTTATTGAGTGATTTCGAGGTAATTACCAAATAAATAACTAGAAAAGTTTAAAATGTTTCCTTTTGGGAGCAGGAATTAGGAAGGGTGGAGCAGGCAAGAGGTGGATACTTTTCAGGATAGTTGAAGTAGTTGATTATTAAATTGTATGAATATAAATTCAATAAAAATTTAGAATAATAAAATATCATCATATTGGTCAAGAATGTTACATTCTTGACTGAAAGCTGACACTTTTAGTGACATAAAACAAAGCAACACACAGGCTATTTGTTGCCTTTTGTTGTGCATATGTTTGGCTGAAATATACCACACATATTAAAATGTTTACTCTAAAGAGAAGTAGAAAAAACGCACCCAAGTTGTTTGATGTCTTTGTGTGACTGAGGGAAAGAAGCCCTTTGAATCTTTTTAAGGCCTGTATAGAAAGTATCTCTAATTTTGGTGATTTGCAGGGATAGTCTGTGGCAATTGGCCAATTTCCTACTGCAGTAAAGTTGAAATAAGTTCCTACACTTGTTTTCTGCCACTTTTACAGCTGACTTTTCAGATGTTCCAGGGAAAGCCTTTCACTTCCCTTCAGTGTTTTGGACCTCTATACCCCACTGAGTTATCGTTCCAGGAATTAATTCTTCATGGCGCCATGTCTGTAGAGTGATGTTGCTTGTTTTGTGCTCAAGTTCAAAAGGAATTCATGATTGATTGAGGGAGTTCCAGAGGCAATGTAAGAATGACATATACATTTCAGGGCACGGACACAGGAATCACGGGTAGAGAGGATCAAGCTTGAACCTAGGGGACGTGGGACCCTACTAACATCGTTTATTCATTTACCAAACATCCAGGGAATGTCTCATGTGAGCCCCTCCCTGTTCTTGGGAGTAGGTAAACAAACAAACAAACACGTAAAATGTACAAGATATAAAGGAAAATGAAAGAGGGTAAGGGGATAAAGAGCTAAGGGAGATGCTAGTGTTCATTTCATCACCCACTTAAATGAAATTGCATCCATTTCCTTTCTCAAAATTAGTATAAATAGAGAGATCCACTGGGGTTCAAGATAATAGGAAAAACTAGAACAAGTACTGCGTAATGCAGAAGAACATACTGATGGCACAAGACTACAACAGTCAACAGTAAATTCAACTTAGACCGTCAAGGCTGAAATCAGATTTACTGCTATGGGATACTGAAATGTGTCATGAGCAGAAAAATCTTTATAATTCCAAAGAGAACCAGTTTCGTGGGTGAAATTAACTATTGTGAATTTTATGGTGGTCAGAACTCTGAAACCATTTTCTTTTGGAACCATGTTCTAAGATGTATTTTGTGATAAAAAAAAAAAAAGAGAGAGAGAGAGAGAGAGAGAGGACAACTCTAAAGCTACTTCATAATAAGAACTACCTTTCCAAATGGCATGTTTGGAGAATAAGCCAGACCTACGATTTTTCACAGCTCCCCAGGGCCCTGTTTTCTTTCCCTTTTTCCCGTGCTTGGACTTTCTGTCAGGGGAAGCAGCTCCTAGCAGAGATAGGACTTGGGTAGACTGGGCTGTAATCACAGTTGCCATCACTACGGAGGAACAGCACAAAGATGACAAAGCTCGCTCTTGAACTCGGCTTCTCTGAGATTGTGTCAAAAAGTAAAAATTATCCTGCCCAAGTTTCTGCAAATGCCGTGTTGAGCAAGAGTACCTTTCAAAGGCAACCTGATCGAAGTGGCCAAGAAGGCAGAAATCAACTTTCCAAGTCACCAGCTCTGCTTTGTACGTGACTAGGCTCTTGCATGTTTTTGAACAAGGTTTATTTTCTGAGATTCCTTTAAAAATAAAAAATCACACCTAGTCTCTATAAAACTACACATTAATTCTCAAAGGAATTGCTGATTGAGAACTTATGGGTGAGAAACATGAAGACAGAAGAGGGTATTGCTAGATACAACAAGATGCAATTACCGGTAATGAAGGCAAATGAAGAAAAGGAGAATCTTCCTGGGAACCGAGGCCAGAGAAGAGTTTATTTCTAATGAAAGCTATTTTATCACTTGTGACACCAGAACTTATTCCCAAGGAAAGGCAAGAGGTGACTCTTTGTCTTTTCTTTCTCTTTCCTGCAATGCTCCACAGTGCCTTTCACAGAAACCACCCTTTGAGTGTATGTCCATGTTAGCATGTCCTTGCTCCCTAAGGACATGGGCCTCGGTTCTGCTGACTACCACTGTCTTCCGAGTCTTCTCTCTCTCTGAATAATACCGAGCTTACAAATCACAATGCTCTCTCCACAGGGGTCAGGCATATCATGGGAATGTACGCTGAGGAGGGTTTGTACCATATATAAAATGCATTTAAGTTTGGGAAAAAATGAATGGAGGTTCAGTGCCAGTGTTCCACTATAATTTAACAGAATCGAAGCAAGCAACCTCTTTAAACTCTCTTTCAGTTGTTGAAAGAATTTAATTCAGACAACAAGAAAGAAACAGCTGCTGTTTTGAGAAGGTTTTATAGGTTCTTCCAGAGAGAAATTCAAGGCCATAAAGCCTATTCCTGTCCTGCATTTTCAGGCCTTCTTAAACGTGTCCATGGATCTACCACGTGAAACATCTGGGAAACGTGCACTGCTGTTTTACTGATCCCCTTATCCAGTTTCTGCAGAGAATATACTAAGAGCAAATGCAATTCAGCAGCAACCAAATCGGTTAAGTGCTATCTTACATGGCGCGAAAGGACGTATATAAATATCATTTTTAAATTAGGGACGCCTGGGTGGCTCAGTTGGTTGGACGACTGCCTTCAGCTCAGGTCATGATCCTGGAGTCCCGGGATCGAGTCCCGCATCAGACTCCCAGCTCCATGGGGCGTCTGCTTCTCTCTCTGACCTTCTCCTCGTTCATGCTCTCTCTCACTGTCTCTCTCTCAAGTAAATAAATAAAATCTTTAAAAAAAAAAAAATAAAAAAAAATAAATTAATGCCCGACATGCACATAATAGGTGTTTATTAACTGTTCTATATGCTTACTCCTTAAACATATATATTTTTTCCAGATGTAATAGAGAAGGCAAGGAGTTCATGCCACCCTCTCTTCTTCAGCTAGAGGCCTGACATTGTGGGAGTTTGCAGCCTTGCTTTCTGAAGGCATCAGCAGGATATATAAATTTATTTATTTATTTTAATTTAATTTTACTTTTTCAGTGTTCCAGGATTCTTTATGCACCACAACCAGTGCTCCATGCAATACATGCCCCCCTTAATAAATGGATTTTTAAGTGAATTTCGCTCTTGAAAATATTATAAATCTTCTTTATCCATGTCCCAAATGGCTCCGCTTATACTAATGTTCAAATGTTCAAAAATTACTTAGGGTCATTTCATTGAAATTTAAAACATTTTAATGCACATCCAAAAGAAATTAAAGATTTTGTGTGTGTGTGTGTGTGTGTGTGTGTATATGTATGCACATATATACATATATACACATATGACTCATGTGTATGTGTGTGTCTATTTACACATGTATACACATATTATAGGACATAGATCATATGACATGTATTTGCATATGACCGAGACAAGGCACGTACCGTGGCATATGTTGTTAGTAAGATGAACAGTATAAGATGAACAATATACGGGTGCAACTCAGGGCTCATCTGTTAGCTCTATCAATTCTGGATACGAAAAGGAATCACTTTGTGTTGAACCGAATAGTGGTAATGACTCCATAAAGACAGTCCAATTCCAAGTTTTATAAATAATGCTACTCATAAACAAAGCATGCACACAAATCAGTTTGAATTCCAATATCCATCTGCAGTGGGCAGAGTGTTATTTGTCTAGCTCTGGTTCACAAGAAGCTGCTTAGGAATGCTTCCTTTGGGACCATTGTGTGGTACTCTCAGAAAATCAGAAAATACACAAAGAAAAAAAAAAAAACAATAAATGGAACGTTATCCTATTTTCGCCTTGCAGAAAGAAGTTTTTCTCTGGCAGGAAGTGGCAGCCATGTGGAAAGGTGGAGACAGCTGTTAGACAGTGGTTCTCAAAGTGTGGTCCAGAAGCAGCAGCATCAACAACTAGAAATTGCTCTAAATTGTTATAAATGAAAATGCCTGGGCCCCACCCCAGATCTACAGAAGAGAATCCTGGGGTGGGGCCCCGCACTCTGTTTTGGGAAGCCCTGGAGTGTAATTCTGACACATGTTACAGTAAAAAAAAAACACTGTTAGGTTATCAATGATAAGAGAGAGCCAAAGACTTTTAAAGTTCACTTATGAGACTTATCCCATGTTGGGGTTTTTTTGGGGGGGGTGAGATATATATAATTATGATCAAAGTTACATAATTTCCCACTACAATGAAGTGTGGGTGGGTGTGATTTCATAATTCAGCCAAAGAGAAATTATATGACAGAACCCACAGAGGGGTAGCTGTTCTACTTATTAGCATCTCTTTTGGCTGGTATGTATTTCCTTCAGGGAGGTTTAGATATTCTATGTCACCCCACCTGCTTCTCAGAAATCTTCAAAGGAAGCAACTCAACTCTTCCCAAAAACATGGCTGCCATCTAACTCAGAGCTAGCCTTCTTGTGAACACTGGTGAGGACACATGCATTGGAACCAACCTACTGAGACAAAGAGCTTTCATTTCATGATCACAGCACTTAATAAAGATCTAAGACAAGAAAATCATCAGAGAGTACAGAGTGCCTCAGAAAACTCAGTGGCTGAGCAAAAGCTTAGCTCATCCTTCCCATTTCCATGAAGTTGCCATGGTGATGATGATGCACCCGAAGCCTGGGACAATCACTACCTGCGACTCTCGGGGCCCTCTGTGGACCCCACATTCTCCAGTGGCCTCCAGTTCTCAATTTCAGCCTGCCGCCTCTCTTTCACATCTGCCAGGTTGCAAGTTTGGATGATACTACAAAATAACGATTATTGCAACTTCATTTTCCATAAACCCATGGTGGAGGACTTCTATTTCTCAGAGTCTGGAGAGAAAAGGCTTCAAAAATCCAGGCGTAGTTACCATTCCTATGAATATATGAACTACCAATTTATACATACTGACTTTTCCTCTCTATCGAACTAATGGTCAAGCTCTCAAGGAAAAGGGAGAACAATTTGAAAAGTTTAAGAAGCTTCTGAAAACCATCTACAAAGGAATGAAGCATCAGAAGTGAGGGAGAGACCTTTACTGGGGTTTCATAGTGAAGAGAACTATCTCCCAAATGTAATTCATGTTCTTCAAAGAATGTTTCTCCCAGTCCAGGCATCCTGAAATGCTGATTTCTGAGGTAGCATTGGATGATGACCACATAAGGACCCTCCAGCCATGGAACTAGGTGATTCCAAGCCACATTTAGTATAGGAGAATTCTTTTTGATGTCACCATGTAGATTTTCAATCTAATTTCTCCACATTTTTCCATTGTAATTGGGTTATACTACAAAATAATCTCTTGGAAAGTATCAAAGCTATATAATAATATAATATAAATATAAATATATAAAAATAAATAAATAAAATATAAATATAATAAAAGCTATATAATAGCTTTTGTCACTACAAGCTAAAATTCCATTCTTTTGCATTTTTTCCCTTGAGACAATAACAATTTAATGAAGTACTTCCTTAAGTCATATTTTCAGTGACGCCTCACCTAATCAAACTAAAAATTACAACTCCCTTCCTAAATCCCTTCCTTATTTTTTTTTTCCATTTTCCTGTTTTCTTTTCCTCTATGGCACATATCATCACTCCAAAATTTATGTTTTCACAAAGCAACTGAAATGATACTGACTTCTAATCAGACTTACCTCAAAAATATTTCCAATATGGTGTTCTTCCAGAGACTGCTGAAATGCTGACACAAACAAACACAGGACAAAGCCACGCATCATCACAAAACAAATGCAAAATGCTGAACCTGTCTTCCAGGGAGACACTAATTCTTAAAGAGATTAGCTTTCCAGCTCTATGAATACACGGATAATTATAGTATCATGTTTATTATGCTGTAGCTAGCAATGCACACGTTCATTATAATGCAGTTTTCCTCTCCCTGCTGGGACTGTGCTACAAATATAGATGTTATATTTTGGACTGGCTCAGGAAGGCACGAAGCCTCAGTAGGGGGAATTCAGTAGGGTATGCTTGGTGGAACCAGATCACAGCCTTGGCATCAGTAAGTCTTTGTCTCTTTGCCAGACCTTGATGGTGTCTCCTGGCACCATGAGGCTACCTTAACCTTCAGTTAATAGTCACAACCAATGTGATGACATGGTACATGCTAGATGATCATCTCATTTCTCACGGATGTTACTGACAAACAATAGTTTAATAGAGCCCTGGCCAGACTGAGCTGTGCTCAAGAAAAAAAGCATCAAACTGAGAACAGATGCCAAGGTTAGTCAAAAGAACGTGTCCGTTGGGGCTCACAAGGCAATTCTAAGTAACAAGGTGTTTTCCCAGACACGCGGAGGTTCTAAGTGGGTCTATTGAGTCCCCACTTCATTCCTGTCATCTGAGGGAACAGGGCAGTCATGATAACACTTGGCAGGCAGCTGGACACATGGGGATGATCCAGACTTCCTCTTCCCTAAGAGGGAGCATGCTTTTGTACAGCTGACAGCTACATTCACACCAGGAGGTCAGGCTGTAATGTTGTTGCTCAGCAGTAGAGTCAGGTTATTTCCCTTCATTCTGCCTGCTCATCCCCAATCAAACAAGACACCACCTGAACAAGGTGTAGGGAGAAAAACCCCACCAGCTGGTTTTTTTTTTTTACTTTTTTTACTTCAGATCGTCTCTATGTCAATGCATCTTAAACTATTTTGTGCATTGATTTATTCCTTCATTCCTTTACCCAGAAATATATATATGTAATCTATATAATATATGATATATTATATTTATATCATATATAATATATGATATATATTATTTTATATTATATTTATATATAAATATATATTTATGTAAATATATTTATATATTATATATTATATTATATAAATATATATTATATTATATATTATATATAAAATATATATGCATATATAAATACATATAAGTCATTAATAAACACATATAAGTCATGATATATACCTATAAATATGTATTTATAAATACATATTTATATATATAAATATATAAATATAAATATATATATATGTTTGTGTGTGTGTGTGTATGTGTATATATATATCAGCCACCCACTCTGCTTCAACAGTGGGCTGGGGATACAGAAGAAAGAGAAAAGAGATCATGATCCCTGTTCTTCAAGTACCCAGTCTTGGGAAAACTTCAAAAGTGAGCATAGTGTCACTGTGATTAAAAAACAAAAAGTCCCAGTGGGCTGGGAGTACACGGAAGGAGCAACTAATCCAATCTAAGCATAGCAGGAAATAACTTAGGAAGGACAGGCAGACTTCCTATGTTGTTCTAAAGGTATCAGTATGTTAGGACCAACACATGAGACATGTTAGGTATACGTAGCAGAGTGTGGTGTGCTGAACACCAGAAGGGGACAGAAAGAACCAAAGGTACCTACTGCTCATCATCATTTAACCTTTATGACTTACTAAAAAGATATAAGTTTCAGGATTCTGGTCAGCTGGGGATGTGGCCAGGGAATTTTGCTATCATGTCCCACAGAGACACACACGTGTATAGGCTCCAGAACTTTTGGTCTCTGGCCCCCTGAGTCTGATCTTCACAACTACATCATCAGTGAGGAAGGCTGATGTGGCAGAGAGATGGAACTTAGGGATAGGATGAAGACCAGGATTCCCAAAGTGCAGCATCTAATTTAACACACATGTCTAGGAGCTTGCTGGAACATTCTCTGGGGAGAGAGAATGGTGGATGTCATTTTTCCGCTCTCCCTTTGTTGTGGTCTGGAGTATCCGTATCTCCCAGATGGAAGCTTTTACACATCTGGTCCCTGATATGGAGGGCTGCCCCCCCAGCGATGCCTCTTGACTGTCTGACTCTGCAGGCCAGAAAAGCTTGTGTACACCAGGTGTGTACTCATGGGGCCAGAGTAATTGGTGTCACCTAGAAAGGAGATCATACCCTGGTACAGTTCCCTGATATTTGCAGCAGTAGCCAGAGGATGCCTCTCCATTATCTAGTCCTGGCAGCAATATGTTTATGTTGTGGGAAAAAGCTCTTAAAGCCTACCCCACCCAGGGCACAGCAAGAAGTAAAGATCCAGCCCCTCAGTTTTTCTATGAAGGAAGAATTTTAGATTAAACACATACCTAGGAGTTGGTTGTAATCCTTTCCAGAGAGCTTGGACCTTCATACTCTCTCTCTGCCACATTCCAGAACACCAGTTTCTCCTGGAGGGGAGTGTTACACATGGCTGTGCCCTAGTCTTTACGTCTGGCACTCCAGTTTTTGCAGTTCTACCCAGGGGACACCACTTGCTCAAATAGCTCTGGTGGCAGCAAGGCTCACATTCCCAAGTCCCACAGGACTGTGGTGATTGGAGAGATGGTTCTTGGTAGGCTGCCACCAGCAGGGCCCTGTGCGGACAGCAGACCGAGGCACACCCTTCAGTCTTTCTGTGAAGAAGGCCAGGTTTGGTGCATATCTAATGAACTACGGAAGTGCTCTCAAGGAATGTAGACTGTGAACACCATCTTGGTACTCCTCTTCTGCCTGCTCCAGCTTACCATTATCTCCCAGGAAAGAGCTTATCCACTAACAGGAACCTTAAGTTTTGTGACTGCCACCCAAGGAACACCATCAGATGACCTGGCCAGCAGGGCTTACGCTTGTGATCTCCCAGAACTGTGTATATTCGTATGCTTTTAAAAGCTGCTGTCTAAGGGTCTGTCTTCCAAACAGACCAAATCTAGGTGCTGACCAAGATCCTTCCTTTAGGGACACTGACAAGTCTTGGCACACCCGCAACTTCTGGGAGCTATTACAATATAAAAGGCTGCTTGGGTAAGCACAAAAGTTTGAGAGACAGCAAATAGCTGGGGCAGCATTGAATGACAAGGCTCCTGTATAAAACCATCCCTCCAAGGCTGGGAGAGATGGCTGTTTTATCTACTGTATAGAACCAATACAGAGAAAATGGGAGTATGAGCAAAATGAGGAAATAAACGAATATGTTCAAATGAAAGAACAAGATGAAACCTCAGAAAAAACTTTAATGTAATGGAGGAAACTAATTTACCTGATAAAGAACTCAAAATAACGGTTATAAAGATGCTGATCAAACTGGAGAGAAGAATGGATGCACACAGTGAAAGCTTCAATAAAAAGATGGGAAATACAAGAAAGAACCAAGCAGAAGTCAAAGAGCTGAAGAATACAATAGCTAAACTGAAAAATACACTAGTACAGTTCAACAGCAGATTGGATGAAGCAGAAGAAAGGATTCAAGGCAAGGCAGTGGAACTTATGTTATTAGAGAAGCAAATAGGGGGAAAAAAAAAAGCAAAGGTGATGTTAGGGACTTCTTGGATAACGCCAAGCAGACTAATATTCACATTGTAGGAGTCCCAGAAGGAGAAGAAAGAAAGGCGTAAAAATCTTGTTTGAGAAATAATGAATGAAAACTTTCCTAACCTGGGGAAAGAAACAAGACAAACCAGATCCAGGAAGCCCTGAGAGTTCCAAAGAAGATGAATCCAAAGTGACCTACAGCAAGACATACTTTAATTAAAGTGTTAAAAATTAAAAACAGGAGAGAATACTAAAAGCAGCAAGAGAAAAAATAACTTGTTATATACAATGGAACCCCATAAATATTCAGCAGACTTTTTAGCAGAATCTTTGCCAGAAGTCAGGGGCATGATATATTAAAAATGCTGAAAGAAAAAACTCCTAATCGCAAATACTCTACTCCACAAAGTTATCATTCAGAATTGAAGAGTTTTATGAAAAAGCAGAAGCAAGTCACCACTAACCTGACTATACGTGAAATGTTAGAGGGACTTCTTTAAGTTGGAAAGAAAAATGATTGGTAACAAGAAAACATGAAAAAATAAATCTCACAGGAAGGTAAATATGTAAAAAAGGTATGGGTTCATCCCTTATAAAACTACAAACTTAAGGAAGTTCAGGAACAAATGCAGTAAAAATAACTATAATAATTAAGGGATACACAAGTAAAATTAGATTCAAAAAAATTTGACAAAATTCAACATCCTTTTATGATAAAAACTTTCAACAAAGTGGGGATAGACAGTATGTACCTCAACATAATAAAAGCCATATGATGATCCTAGAGCTAATATCATACACAATGGTGAAAAGCTTTAAAGACTTTCCTCTCAGATCAGGAACAAGACAAGGATAATGCTCTTGTCACTTCTATTCCACATAGTATTGGAAAACCTAGCCAGAGTGATTAGGCAAGAAAAGAAATACAAGGCATTCAAATTGGAAAAAAAGAAGTAGAACTATCACTAATTACAGATGACAGATATTGTAAACAGAAAACCTTAAAACTCCATCAAAAAACTGTTAGAATTAATAAACAAATTCAGTATAATTGTAGGATACATATCAATACCCCAAAATCTGTCGTATTTCTATACACTAATAATAAACTATTAGAACAAGAAATAATCACACTTAGATTTACATCAAAAATAAAATACCTAGTTGGGGCACCTGGGTGGCTCAGTCATTAAGCATCTGCCTTCGGCTCAGGGCATGATCCCAGGGTCCTGGGATCAAGTCCTGCATCCAGCTCCCTGCTCAGTGGAAGGTCGGCTTCTCCCTCTCCCACTCCCCCTGCTTGTGTTCTCTCTCTCATTGTCTCCCTCTCTGTCAAATAAATAAATAAAATCTTTTAAAAAATAAAATAAAATACCTAGAAATAAATTTAACCAAGGAAATGAAAGACCTCTATATTGAAAACAAAAGACTGAAAACTGCAATTAATGAAACAAACTGAAGAAGACACAAATAAATGGAAAGATATTCCATGTTCATGAATAGGAAGAACCAATATTGTTAAAATGTCCATACTATCCAAAGCAATCTACAGATTCAAGCAATTGCAATTTCTATAAAAATTTCAATGGCATTTTTTCAAAGAAATATAACAAATAATTCTAAAATGTGCATGCAATGACAAAAAAAAAAAAGACAAAAAAAACCATAGAAAACAAAAAACTAAAACCCTCTAAATAGCCAAAGCAACCTAGAGAAAGAAGAACAAAGCCGGAGACATCACTCTCCCTGATTTCAAACAATATCACAAAGCTATAGTAATCAGAACAGTATGGTGGGGCATAAAAACACATAGACTAAGCAGTGGAACAGAATAGAGAGCCCAAAAATGAACTCATACACATTTGATCAATTAATTACAACACAGGTGCCAATAATATATAATGGAAAAAGGACAGTCTCTTAAATAATGGTGTTGGGAAACTGTACAGTTACATGCAAAATAATGAAACTTGACCACTATCTTACATCATACACAAAAATTAACTCAAAATAGATTAAAGACTTGAATGTAAGACCTGGATTCAGAAAACTCTTAGAAGAAAAATACAAGCAGTATCTCTTTGAAATAGATATTGGTGATGATTTTTTAAAAATCTGACACCAAAAACAAAAGCAATAAAAGAAAAAAAATGAATAAATGTACAACATTATACCATAAAGCATCTACATAGTGAAGAAAATCATTAACAAAATGAAAAGGCAACTTACCAAATAGAGAAAATATTTACAAATAACATACCAGCTAAGGGCTAATACCCTAAATATATAAAGAACTCGAACAACTCCACAGCAAAAACAACAACAACAACAAAAACCCCCAAAACCACAATCTGATTAAAAAATGGGCAGAATATCTGAATAGACATTTTTCCAGAGAAAGCATACAGATGGCAAATAACTTCATGGAAAGATGCTCAACATCATTAATCATCAGGAAAATGAAAATCAAAACCATAATGACATATCACTTCACAGTTGTTAGAATGCCTATTATCAAAAAGACTAGAAATAACCAGTGTTGATGAGGAGGTAGAGAAGAGGACCCTTGTACACCACTGGTGAGAATGTAAATTACTGCACCTGCTATGGAAAACAGTATGAAAGTTGCTCCAAAAATTACAAATGGAACTACCATTTGATCCAACAATTCTACTGTTGAGTATTTATCTAAAGGAAACAAAATCACTGTCCGAAAGAGATTATCTGTACTCCCTTGTTCATTGTGACACTATTTACAATGACTAAGATATGGAAACAGCTTAAGTGTTTATCAATGGATGAATGAATAAAGAAATCATGGAATATATATGATGGGATAAAATTCAGCCATAAAATATAATGAAATCTTTCTCTTTGTGACAACGTGGATGGATCTCAAATGCATTATGCTAAGTGAAAGAAGTCAGAGAAAGACAAATGCCATATCATCTCTCTTATGATGTGGAATCCAAAATAGATCTCATAAATATGGAGAACAGATTCGTGGTTATCAAAGGCAGAGGATGGGAGAATGGGAGAAATGGGTGAAAGAGGTGCAAATTTTTTAAAAAATTAAAATAAGAGAATAAAATAGGGACTGGTTAAACTGTTGAGAATTCAAATAGCAGTATAAATATACTGTTTAGAGTTACCTAGTACATTTTTTAAAAATCAGCTTGAAAAGTTGAAGGTGGCTCAGCGGGTTAAAGCCTCTGCCATGGGCTCAGGCCATGATCTCGGGGTCCTGGCATCAAGCTCTTCATAGGGCTCTCTGCTCAGCAGGGAGCCTGCTTCCCTTCCTCTCTCTCTCTGCCTGCCTCTCTGCCTATTTGTGATCTCTTTCTGTCAAATAAATAAAATCTTAAAAAAAAAAGTTGAAGGTGGTTGCTTTTGTGGAGCAGAAGGGGTTATGTTTTTAAAAAAAGCTTTAGGTTACAATTCCTTATTTATATGCCAGGCCTTGTGGAAGACACTACAGACTGTTCCTGTCATAATGGCCATTACATTTTATGAGTGCTTCACTGCCACAGAAAAATAAAAGTTCAAAATGCTCTGAGAATAAAATAGAGTATGCAGTTTCCTAATCAATAAATTTTTAAAAATAAATATAATAATGTGCAAAAGTTACAAAGCTGTCTACATACTGTTTAAAGGTAATGTCTTAAAACTAAGTTCATCTAGAAAGATTCACTGGGATAGAGATATACTGAACAAAACAAAATAAGATAACTTTTCCTTTTCCCTTTGTTTTCATTCTTCTGACTGTCTTGTATCTGATTTTGGAAGACACAGAATTCTAACACACTTGAAAAAGCAGCAGCATCTCTTGGGTCTAGCATTCTGAAGAACATGCTTATCAAGAACATGGCAGATATATTTCCCAAATTAAGAAAAAAATTCAATTATAAAATGATTTAAATTTAATAGTAAATCCCCAATATTTAAGACATGTGAATTTAAGGGTCTAATCTCCCAATACACATTTTCTGTTTATATGACATGAGACTCATTCATTTTTATTTCTGTGCATGTTGACTTTTTTCAATTTTAAAGGTTTTAAGTTCTAATCTTCAGGGAGGGGTAGAAGATAGACCTGAAATATGTGGTCTAACCTCTCTGTAGAAACAGAAGTGTAATATGGACATTTTCTCCTTTTATATCATTCTCAATAGCAGTCACCTCCTTAACAAAATGTGCTAACTCAAGTTGTTAGAGTTACTATTTCTTCTCCAATTGCTATGTAAATATGCCCAAATTTCAGGTTAATCAGGAGTGTCTACCATTGTTTCCTGCTTTTGAAAATATTAAAAGCCTAATGTATGTTGATCTCCTATAGAAAAGCCCAAGGATCTGAATGCAAGAGGGGAAATATCAGCATTAGAAAATCAAGAGCATTTGTTAGATTTGATAGACTTTCAGAATACATCGTACTCTATTCATACTGTGTAGATATTCCATTTGATAAAGTGCAATACTTAAAGTAGAGCACTTTGAATAATTGATGCATTTTTATTTTTTTAAGATTTTATTTATTTATTTATTTGAGAGAAAGAGAGAGAGCATAAGAAGAGGGGGAGTGGCAGAGAGAGAGGGAGAAGCAGGCTTCCCACTGAGCAGGGAGTTCAAAGCAGGGCTCGATCCCAGAACTCTGGGATCATGACCTGAGCTGAAGGCAGATGCTTAACTGAGCCACCCAGGCATTCCTTGATGTATTCTTCTGTTTGATACACTTAAGCATTATCCTGCCCCCAGTTTCCTTGGTATTGGGGAATGGCAAAGGAGTAAGAGATGAATGTACTTCTAGTGGTTAGGCACACACAGCACGATGGACTAAGATGTACAAAATTTTTCATGAAATTTTATGTTTATTCTCAAAATAACTGAATGTGTTACAGACTTATGAAAATAGCAAACTTCATATGTTGAAATCATGAGAGAGAAATAAAGATACAGTCACATATATTACCATACTATGTTGTATTTTGTTTTTTGAAGACCATAAGACCAGAATGCAAAGAAAAAAAAAAAAACCCTCAAAAAACAAGAAAATGAAGAAATGGTAAACCTCATGGTGATGTTCAATAATGTGGATCTAACCACTCCATTTGCTTAGCTTTAATGAAAGTTACAGTCCTTTGACTGAGGAATCATTTGGTTGAAACTGAGATGGGAGATTCTGGTCTTCACCTCAGCCCAGGCAGGGAGGTTGATTGGGTGGGACTGTGACGTATCCAAGTCATGAGCTCCTCTATCCGTGGTTGGGAAAGTCCATAAAGGGATTCCAGTTTGGGGATCAGAAAGACTGAAGTTTACCTCTTAGAGACACTGATGTGATCATACATGGAACTGCCAGATGCTGTGATGTGGGGGGAGGGAGCAATAAGGTTAATGGTTGATACAGAAGAAAGAGCGCCAACATTGTTTCATCCGGTGGAGCACATGTCAAGAAGTGTGTGGCTGGGGGATGCAGGATGGTGACTTCAGGGACCTGTATTGCTGCTGTTGTTGAACTGCAGATTACCATGGGGAAAGCCTTAACCAAGTGGGTAGAAAGAACTGTGGAGCTTTTATCAAGGGACGGTGATCTGCCCATTACGATCTTTAAAGCCTTGGGAAAGGCTGAAGACTTTGGGCTTTTACTTCTCACTTCTAACATGAAGTCCATTTTAGACCTAATATTCCATGGTTCTATATTTTACCCAAGATCATGGCATTTTTGTTTTCCTCATCAAGTAACGTCTGGAGATCAATAATGCTAAATAACACTAAATACTCCTTTGTGAATATCTTAGAAATGGATCTGGTTTCTGGGAAGCTTGTGTCAAGTATAACAAAGAAATCAAACAATCCATTACTTCAAATGTTGCCTTGCACATGAACAGATATATAATAATCAGAGGTAATTCAGTTCAACCTCTACTCCAGAGCAGAATTCTACTCCAAAATGCTCCTGATTAAGCAATAGTCAGCTTCCTGGTAAGATGGAAAATTTATTGGAGGGGCCCATTCCACTTCTGGAATGCTGTAAGTTAGAAAGTTCTTATGTATTTGCGCTGAACTCTGGTTCTCTATAAAGATATTTTCCGCTCTCATCCTGCCTTCTGTAGCCATCCTTCTTATATTTGTTTGCACAATGAATATGGTTATTATTTATGCCCCTCTCCCCCTTCCTGTGCATATTCACCCAAGTTCTCATTCTTTCAGCCTTCTCTCATTCCATATGTCCCAGCGCATCTATCCTGCAGGTTGCCTCCTCTGACCCACTCTTAGAATCAACGCCCCTCATACAATGTGCAAGACACAATCTTCTGATGGGGTATGGCTGTGCACACTTGATTAGGACCTATAAACCGAGTACAAAAGGAGGGTGTTGTAAAAGCCACACTATAACTTGTGCCTGTTAAAATTACCAGTTATTTAATGTGAATTGCTGTTTGTTCCCATCCAAAAGTTTAATATGAAACACATTCATTTCACTAATTACACAAGATTGTCACACATTCACCCCATGTCAGAGCAGAGTTACATTCCCTGAATATCTTTGAATTCATAGATAAGAAAATATAATTGTGTTTCTCTCAACAATTAATTCAGATTTTTGGAATTTCAATAATACCAATAGCAATAATCTTATAAACATCTAAGAAAGTTTTAACATAGACTTTCATTGCTTTATAAGCTTTATATGGTTGATTTTACCCTCATGAGACTATCTGATAATAACTTAATAGGAATATTTGGAGAAAGTTATTAATATCTAAATGATCTCATTTTTTCTATTTTTACTTTACCTATGAATTATTTCAAATACATACAATGTACTCATCACTATATTCATAGCTGAATTCCTTTTCTTTTTTAGAGGCAGAAAGCATTGCAGTTAATGTCCCATTCACAACCCTTGCCTATTTGTCTTTTCTAGAGGTAAATACTACATGAAGTTGGTGTCTTTCATTCCTATGTATATTTTATATATTTACTATATATTCATGTATAAATGTAAACCATATATAAAATTTTTTAAACAATTATATGAGTGGTGTCATGCTGTATATATCTTTTTGCAACTTTCCTTTTTTAAATATTACATTTCCAGCTTTATTCATGTTGATATATGTATTTCTAGATCATTCTTTTTGACATATCTACAGTAAATCTCTAAATAATTAGCCACATTAATTAGAAACCTCTCATGGGAAGGGCAACTGATTGCATACAATTTTTCCCCATTATAGCCAATACACTCTTTGGTATATGTGTAAGAATTTTCATAAGGTCTTTCCTTCAAAGTTGGAATTATGAAGTGAGACCATGTACATGTATTCAACTCTCTAGGTATTTCCAAATTGCTCTTCAAATGGTTATATTCATGTTCAAAAAGAAAAGATATTGTTCTATATGAAGATAAGACAAAATTTTCACTTTGTTCAACAGAGAGTAACATGTTTGTGAAGGGGTTCTGGACCAATCTCCTGGAAATATGCCACTTTGGCATGAGGATTATTTTGAGTTAAATGCAATCTTACCCAGCAGATTTATGGCAAGCTCTATACTTCTCCTTTAATTGTCTAAATTTACATTGGAAAGGGAGGGGTTATACTGGGAGGGTAGGGAACTATTAACAAAGATTCCTTTTTAGCTAAGAAACTTACCTTTGGAATAGGGCGGTCATTGTCTTCTAACCATTTCCTCTCACTAGTCTGTTAAATGCCTTCCCTCACTTCATGCCCCCAGACTCCTATCCCTCTCCATAGCTCAGGATGTCATCAAGCCTCATTTTACCTGACCTCATTTGGAATCTCTTATGTTTATATGGATTCCTATGTAAGTAATTAGCCTTTGACTTTCTTCTGTTATTTTGTCTCCTGTCAATTTAATTCTTAAACCAGCCAGAAGAATCCTGAGGGGTAAGAGGAAAATTTTTCCCCCTCAACTCCTACAATGTTCAATAAACCTAAAGCCTAGTTTAAGGAGACAACAATAATTTTAAAAGGTAAGTTCAAATCTATGACACTGATACACTTTTTGGAATGTAGCTGTAGTTTGGTGGGGTGAGGTCTAGAGCCGATGACCAAGAAAGAATCTTGTGATATCTTTGGTGCAAATGGTGGTTTTATTAAAGCACAGTGATAGGACCCATGGGCAGAAAGAGCTGCTGAACCTAGGTTATGAGGGGTGGATGATTATATACTTGGGATTTGGGGGAGGTAAGAAAAAGGAAGGTTTTCAAAAGAATTTTCATATGCTAAAGAGGACCTATAAGATACTGAAATGCTGGAGACTTTCCCATTGTCAAGTTAAGGTTGTTTTTCCCTCTAGTAAGGAACTAACATTAAGAGGGGAGGTTCCAGGAAGAAGTTTATATTCCATTTGCCTCAAGTATTTGTCAAAGGGCTGCCGATTATAAGGTCATTTATTTTTATCTACATTTCCTTCTGGAAGTTAGGTTATTGATAAGAATGCTTTTTTCCTGTAAACTACTAACACATTTACAAACAGAGTAAGAGTCATGTCTTGCAGGACTATAATCTCTCTAAGTTAACCATTTGTTTTTTTCTTCTCTTATCTTTAGGGCAGTCAAAAATGCCTGAGGAATGTCACCCATATTCCACCAGGGAGTGGGGTGGGGAAAGTAGGAGGTGTCAGCTTGTGCTTTGTTCTCAGCTTGCCTTCTGCTCCCTCATCAGCATAATGTGGTCAAATGTATGTACCAAGGAACATCATAAGAAAAGGTTTTATGAAATTCTCCACTATAGTTAATACAGGAAAAATGCTCTTCTAACTCTTGTCCATTGTATTATATAATGGCTCCTTTGTAAATACAATGGGAAAGATGTCTTTTGGGTGCCTGGGTGGCTCAATCAGTTAAGTGTCTGCCTTCAGCTCAGGTCATGATCTCAACAGAAGGCTGACTTAGGACAAAGGGAAAGCTGACACCCTCCAACCTTCCCCCACCCCCACTCCTGGGGGGGACATATATGACTGTCTTTGGGAATTTCCCAGCTATATTAATGTTAATACCTTGCTAGAGGGAAAAACCTTGACAATGGCAAGGCCTCAAGGCATCCAGTATCTTATAGGTCCTCTTTAGCATATGAAAGTTCTATTGAAACCCCCCTTTTCCTTACCTCCCCCAACCCCATCCTACATACCCTACCACCCCTCACAGCCCCAGGGCAGCAGCTCTTTCTGCCCACGGGTCCTGTCCCTGTGCTTTAATAAACCACCATTTCAAGATGTCTCAAGAATTCTTTCTTGGTCATTGACTCACCTCACTGAACCTCACTTATATACTAAAACTTCATTACTGGGATTGAGCCCCACATTGGGCTCCCTGCTCAGTGGAGAGTCTGCTTGTTCTTCTGCCTCTGCTGTTCCTCCTACCTCTGCTCTCTCTGTCTCTCTCTCAAATAAATAAATAAAATCTTAAAAAAAAAACATGTCTTTGTGGGGACTGTAAAAAATATTGTACTTCTTAACACCTGGCCTTATTTGATCCTCTATACCCTGTAAATTTTATGTGTTGTTATTTTCCTCTTTGCTTAGACCACTGGAAGCTTTCACCACACAACCAAGTGCGTGACCGCCATTGGAAACAGTGTGAAATAGGGTGACAGAATCAACTTGTGCTTGGCACAGTTTACTTCTACTCATACCCTCTCTCTAACCAAGTTTTCCAATGAATTAATTTCATGTAGTGATAATGTTAGTGTGTTTATAAGCTGCCTCAAATCCCTTTCGGAGTGAAGTGAGGTAGATAAGAATAAATTAATAAATAAAGAGAAGAAAAAGTGAATGAGAAAAACAAATCTCCATCATCAGTTTTGACTACAATCTCAATCTGAATTTCCAGTCTTGCTTTTTAAATTATCTTCTGAACATTTCCAGTTAAATGGTCTACAACTGACACAAACTCTAAAATAAAATCCATCCTCTTCCTCACAAAATAGTCTCCTTTTTCTGATATCTCATCAAAAATGTTCTATTGATGACTTTTCATAATAAAAGTTTAATTATGCATATTATTATTAATGGTAGGATAGTGGAAAAGGAGGATTCCACCTCCATAATTTGTTAGTCCTTCCACAACCTCACCTATAAAATATTATTACTTAACATAGAAATTTGGAATTTCCCTGGTCTCATTTCAAGTGTGAATAATAGCTTGTTTAGCATGTGTTCTAAGTTTAGGGGTGATGGGCACCCTATGCTCAACACCAGGAATACAAAGTGAGGTGGACACAGTCCCTGTCCCTAAAGAAGGCTATCTCAGCATCATCTCTGACTATTCTTCACCTGACATATTTAGTCACCAAATGTAATGGATTCTTCTTTTGTCTTATATTTGTGGGATCTCTGTTCTATTCATGTACAACCCCTATTGCTTGTGGTTCTTTCACCTCATTCTTAGACCACTATATTCTCTTCCTCGTTGATTTCTCCAATCCTAGGCCCCCAGCCCTGCGATCTTTCTTGCTGTCCTCTTCTGTCAGATGAATATTCTCCAAATATCTCTGGACCATCTCCTTCCTGCCTCAGGTAGCCGTACTTTCCCTTTTTATCCCTACGCCTATCTGGCAACATCCCACAAGCACCATTTCACCTTCTACCTCTCCTGTTTCTACAGTAATTCTCCCATGTCCCATTGTTCCCATTCTAAGGCAGGGGACCGCTCCTGCTTCAGAGAGACTGAAGTTTGAAGTTCCTGTGATTCCCTCCCACCCTCACACTCCACCATGTGTAACGTGTCCACTTCTTTCATTCACCCTTCTTTCATTTCCTTCCTCTCAACTCTGAGGAAATTGTGCTTGTTTATTCCTGTTGACTCCTAAGTCAGTATAGATAATATGCTTTTTGGCAAAGTCTATGTTTGCAGTCCTAACAAATAGAAGAAACAACAGTGCTAGATTCCTATATGAGAAAGAAATAGCGAAGCTTGGTAATTACAGTGTGGTTACATCCATGGAAGGGGCATGTTTACCACAGAAAACCATCTTCCATGTGTAATTTATGGAGAAAACATCAAGAATTGACCTAATTTAAATACAGAGATTTACTTAATGTGTCTTGAAACCACTCACTTGGGTAAAGTCTAATAGTAAAATAATGTAATTAAATTTTTAATGGAGGAAATACGGGCTGGAAAAATAAATATAATTTTCAATTATGTATATGGTAAAAAGACAGCAGGAACTCTTCCAGTGAAAGTTTTGATATAAACCCCTCTAATCAGCACCAAATCCTATCCCATTCCAAAGAAGAGCAAGAAGCTGGTATGGAAAAAAGAAGAGAAAAAGGTAATTACTCACTCCGTGGAATGCTCTGTCAGGTTTACCACGAACAAGGAGTCCTTCTGATGTGATCCTTTTCCTGACTTACGCAACTGCCTCCTCCTCCTCCCACTACTTCGTATTTGTTTTTTTCTTTTGAAATGTCAATTTTGAAAAGGTTACAATTCACTCTTAAGTGTGCATCCCATAGTAAGCATTTGGAAAAAAATGTAATCAGCTCTCCTTAGGGGGTTCTGTGGCAGAATTCTTGGTACACAGCTCCGCATTAAAGCTAATCTGAGTGTAGTTGATGGCTCACAGCAGGAATTATAAAGCTGTTAGTAATTGAAGAAATTTATATGGAATCATTTACTTTTTTAGGGTCTCTCCACACCACCCCCAACCACAGTAGCCTCTGCAAAGGGTGAGGTGACAGAGCAATAGATGGTTCTGTGTGAGCTCTTTGCTATGGACACTTGAGCAAAATCAATCTTTAAATGCAACGAATACCTCTTTAATACAACCATATATATTACCAAACTAACACAGCTATTAAACCAGAGTATCTCAAGAATTCTTTGAAGGTCTGTATTCATTTTACAAGATCTCAAGTTATACTCAGTAGTGAGAGCAAACAAGTCCCTAACATGGGATGGACAGAGTGCTCTTAAGAATAGAGTGAGGGCAATAGCCAAACTATGGAAAGAACCTAGATGTCCATCAACAGATGAATGGATCAAGAAGTTGTGGTATATATACACAATGGAATACTATGCAGCCATCAAAAGAAATGAAATCTTGCCATTTGCAACAACATGGATGGAACTAGAGCGTATCATGCTTAGCGAAATAAGTCAAGCAGAGAAAGACAACTATCATATGATCTCCCTGATATGAGGAAGTGGTGATGCAACATGGAGGCTTAAGTGGGTAGAAGAATAAATGAAACAAGATGGGATTGGGAGGGAGACAAACCATAAGTGACTCTTAATCTCACAAAACAAACTGAGGGTTGCCGGGGGGAGGGGGTTTGGGAGAAGGGGGTGGGATTATGGACATTGGGGAGGGTATGTGATTTGGTGAGTGCTGTGAAGTGTGTAAACCTGGTGATTCACAGACCTGTACCCCTGGGGATAAAAATATATGTTTATAAAAATAAAAAAATTTAAAAAAAAAAAAAAAAAAAAAAAAAGAGCTCAAGAAATATTCACTAATTTAAGGAGATATAATTCCCTGTTATTCATACTAGAGCAATGGTGAATATGTTTATTCTGTATAACAACTAAAAATGAAAATGTATGGTAAACTTCTTACTGCTTATGTAACAAAGCCCTAAGAACCGTATGTAATAGAGGGCAACAACTTAGTGTTGCTTAAATTTTGGTGCAAAGTAAATTTCCCAAATATTATATGTGATGGTGATTTAAAAATTTACCTCCTCAGCACTGATAGTTCTCTCTAGCCCTGTCCTAAAGCTCTGCCTTAACTATTTGTATTTAGATATCCAATTGCTTCTATGCTTAAAAGCAAGACACACACACACACACTAACACTCCTTATCTTTCTGCCAAAAATCAATTGCCCTGCTACTTATTCTCCTGGGCTCCATCTGAATCTATTATCTTTGAATATTCTTGTATTTACTTTCTTTCAACTCTGACACTGATCCCTGTGGAAAGAGGCAGTGTTCTTGTTAGCACTGTAGTTAAGAGTAACAACAACTGCACAAGCATATATGGAATGCTTACTATTGGCTAGCTACTGTCTAAGCACTTAATCCTCACAAAAGGACCAAGTATCATTATTTCAGTTTTTTTAAGACTTTATTTGTCAGAAAGAGAGAGAGAACACAAGCAGGAGGAGTAGTAGGCAGGAGAAACGGGCTCCCCACTTAATAAGGAGCCCAATGCGGGGCTCAATCCCAGGACCCTGGGATCATGACCCCAGCTGAAGGCAGGGGCTTCACCAGGCAGGCACTTAACTGACTGAGCCACCCAGGCGTCCCTTGTTATCCCCATTTTAAAACTAAGAAATCTGAGGCACAAAGTTAAGGAATTTGCCTAAGATTAGAGAGAGGTACTAGTGGTGGCACCACAATTCAAACCCAAGCCTGAGCTCTTCATCACACTAAACTGCAATAGTGCCAAGAGCATCCAACTTGATGTCAGAAGATCTGGGTTCCAGTTCACCTATTCACTAGCAGTGCAACTTCAGACAAGTCCTGACAGCTGTGAAACAATTTGTTTACTTGTAAAGTGTGAGTTACAATATGGCCTATTCTGCCTACTTCAGATAGTGTGCAACTAATACAGCAAATTAAAACCTTATTTGTAATACTAGAACCACAGTTGTTACCTCCATATTCCCATGTTTTTAATGTTGGCGACCTTATGCTGGAATTTTAGACCTGGATCACCAACACTGTAGTATCAGAAAAAGTAAAAGCCTAATAACTAAATCTTGTCCCTATCAAGTAACCACATACAGAAGACCAAATTTGCAATCTCCATTCTGTCAAGATGGACACCTCCAGATAGGTATTTCCATGTGAAAAGGCTAGAAACATAAAAACCCACAAATGAAATATCAAATAATCACTTACCAAATGATACTTGAAATGTAACATCTCTCAGTTCTAAACACAATATTCAGTATTCTGAGTATTTTAACTTAGAAGAAATACACACTTCTGAAAGAAGACCTACAGCTCTGTACACCAAGTACTTCAATCATAGGATTTAAATCTAAAGCTAAGATTCTAGACTAAACAAAAGAAACACGCAGACATACTATTCTTGAAAGTGAAACCACCTATGGTCCTTTCTGCAGTCCTTTGCAGGGTCAGAACTGGAAGCTCGAACCCTTAACTTGCAAAAATTGCCTGCAATGTCTTTTCTAATGTAAAAAGGTCCCATCTCTCCCTCAGTCTCATATTGCAAGAAAAAGAAAGTTCACAAAGCTACTTAATTCAAGTAGCTAATCAACCATAAGCCATGAAACCTAAGTTTTATGTCTTGTTCACATGAAACTATGACTATTAATATTAATACCTCCAGGCACCTTAAGACAGGGGAGGAAATGCAGCAGGAACTCTAGCTAAACATGTTTTACTTAAAACTTTTCAAAACCAAAATTACATAACCACCCTGCTACTTAGAGGAACAAAACAAAGTCAAGGATTCACAATTCAAGAGCTACTAAAAACATAAAATATAAAATAATGTACTAAGGAGTTTTATAAGTTTAAAAAAAAGGGAGTTTTGTAAATAAATTTATCCACTGACTAAAAAAAAAAAAAAAAAAAAAGAATAGAGTGAGGGAAGCCCGGGTGGCATAGTCAGTTAAGCGTCTGAAACTTGGTTTCAGCTCCGGTCATGATCTCATGGGTCATGGAATCAAGCCCCATGTTAGGCTCCAGGCTCAATGGGGAGTCTGCTTGGGATTCTTTCCTTTCTCCTCTCCTTCCCCATCTCTCTCTTACCCTCCCCTCTTAAATAAATAAATAAATCTTTAAAAAAGAAAAAAAAAAAGACTAAAGAGTGAGAATAGTACAACTGTTCAGTTTAAAGCCTTTGCAAAGAAAACACAACGAATTTGAAAATTCTGGATCGCTACCTTAGAAGGATGGGGTATGCCTGGAGATTTCAAATAATTGAAGAATGCCATGAGGGTTAATTGATGTCAGTAGTGCAAGGCTAAGGAAACCACTCACTGTGGACTGAAGGTGAATAATTTGTTCCATCCAGGGCTATTTTCTGAATGACCTATGCTGATTCCCATCAGCAGATAGAATTAGTTATCTCTGCCAATGTGTCCCTTCAGGGCCTGCTCATTTTTCAATTCACTGCCATTTGGTTGAGTTATTCCCTAAATGAATCAATCACTAATTCATAATTAGGTCTAATGACAGCATAAATCTCTGCAGTGGAAAACTTTGGAGATGACAATGTGAATCTTTAGATAATTCAGAGATACAGCATGTTTGTTATTCTTAAAACCACTGAAGCCTTGACTGAAAATCTAGGTCAAGACATATTAGTTAGAATTTTTTTGTGGCTGGGTTTAGTGTGATGAACTTAATACTTTTTTTGTTCATCTTTTTTTGTTTTGTTTTGTTTTGTTTTTCATACACATACACAGCCACTATTCTAGAGCATTAGATGTATGAATGCGACTGGTATAAGAGGTCTTGTCATCAGCTCACTGGTATGGGGAATATGTCATTAAAGTAACTATTGCTACTTTAAGGCAAGCTCATCATCCTTGAGGATCAAAGAGTCACACAGGAGGAATCCCTTGAGGCTCTGCTAATACTCTAGAAAACAATGGGCTATAAAATAATAAGGCTGGATAAGCCAGCTGGATTTTCTAATTCATCCTTCTCTCTGCGAGGCTTGGGAAAGTGTTGGCTGCATGGAGTGCTGTTGGTCTCATAGCCAGAACTCACTGTGTTCTTAACGTTGCTCTGCTCCGTGCTCCTAAGTACAGCGGGACGTACGTTGAAGCGTGAACCATACTTGCTCTTGATGCATTCCCTCCCTACCCTCTTCCAACATTCAGAGCCCTGGTATCATTGAAGTCATGATAAAACCCAGAAATCCGGGCACCTGGGTGGCTCAGTGGATTAAGCCGCTGCCTTCGGCTCAGGTCATGATCTCAGGGTCCTGGGATCGGGTCCCGAGTTGGGCTCTCAGCTCAGTGGGGAGCCTGTTTCCCTCTCTCTCTCTGCTTGCCTCTCTGCCTGCTTGTGATCTCTCTCTGTCAAATAAATAAATAAAATCTTTGAAAAAAAAAATGAAAAAAAAAACAAAAACAAAAACCGAGAAATCCTTTGGCTGAGCATGCCTACAGTGTGGACCTTCGCTTTTTCCTTTCCCTACCCCAGGGAAATACTTCCCAGTTGTAAACGTCTTGATTTCTGGTATGCAGCAGCAAATACCAGTGGGCTATTTAATTACTCTCTCCTTCAAGTTTGCCTAGCTGTTCTCTTCTCACCAAACTGCCTTAACATTTTGCATCTGCTTAGATAGTCAAATATTGGGGAACATGTTCGATATTGGGAAATTTGCTCATTGTGTTACAGTCCAAGGGCCAGCATTCCCTGATGTAAGAAACAAAGGCAGAAGGAAAAAAATATTAAATTTCCTTACTACATAGGGCCCACTGACAAGTCCTTGAAACAGGCAGAGTGACATTCCTCCAGGGACTCAACTGCTCGATGTTAATACTTTACTAAGGGCAAAAGGCAATCCTAGCCTGAGCCCCCCTGCCCCAGGATCCTGTAAGTCCACTCTAGCACATAAAAATTCCTTTAGAAATTTCCTTTATCTCTAAACACCCCCCCCCCATAGATAAGTGTTGGCAATCATTCCCCAAGCATATGGCCCACTGGTACACATCTGAAGGGTCTCATGACTAAGGTTTTATTAGATGGTAATAAATGACCTTTTCCCAACAATAGCTAAGTCCCCTCAAGGTTCTGAAGACCTTGTTTTCCAAAATTCCTTAGAGACTTAGGCTATCTCTAAAGCCCCCTCCCAATTTGTAGGTATATGACCACCACCCCTCACGACCCCACTGCAGCTCTTTCTGACCACAGGCCCTGTCCCCCTGCTTTAATATGATCACCTTTTAGCACCAAAGATGTCTCAAGTATTCTTCTTGTCTATCTGCTTCGAACTCTAATGTCTTTCTTACATCATTCCCCAGCCCTCTTTCATCAAACACAGTATCTAAATGAATACATGTTTCATGTATGAATATGATCGGTCTAACCTCAGAGCAAATCCTAGACTGTTGTCTTTTTGGACTCTTTACTTTCTAATCTACTCTCAGCTCCAGGAGAGGACTAGAGTCATCAGGCGACTTGAATGTCCTTGCCTCCACTGCTTCCTAACAACTGTCTCATCCAGAAAGCTCATGCCTAATCTCAGCCAAAATATTGAGCGCTTTCCGTTTCATATGCAAAATATTTTAAAGCAATTATAACATCTAAGGATTCCGATTTCCCTGCACTAAGAAGTAAAACAACTTAGGGAAAACCTTAACTAAATCTTATCCAGGAATAAAGATTTTGATGACATCAGCCAAAGATGTTTTTCAGTTTCTAGAATCATTCTTTTTTTTTTAAACTGGCAAGTCCTAAGTGCTCTGGATTAATGAATCCTCTGAGGTAAACTAGAACTGATGTGGAGAAATGGAACTTCAGTCTAGGTCCAGATCCAAGATGCTCTTTTTGTCCATGATTCAACTACACTTCCAAAAATTAAAGCTACCCAAGATCATTTCCAGGTGGGATCAATGCGTCAACTCTGCATTTAATTCAACATGGATGTGTCCTTGGCTCAACAGTCTTCTGAAGACCATTTAAATGAGATGTGTGCATGTGCCTCTCAGAGACACAACATGGGATTTACTGTCATTGGACCAGGAGAACACTTCTGGCCCTGGAAAAGACTCCTCCACTACTCCAGAAATTTCCCAATTTCATAGCGGAGTACTTGCTCCATTATTAACACATTTCCACACAAGAAAAAAAGAAGTTAGAAAACTCTATCAAGCCAGTCACGTAATCATACAGATTAATTGTTCTTCCAATAGTAACATTTAAAAACAGCTGGCATGTGGCCTCTCTACCCACGGGTTATCCCAGAATCAGAGAATCAGAGCAGGAAGAGAGACCTTGAGAGAACATTGATGCAATCCCTTGGTCCTTCTGGAAGCCTGCAACTAAGTCATCCCAGACAGAGGTACATTTGCCCGAATTTTAATGAGCTCTGGGGATAAGCGCTCTCATGACTTGCTATTCGGAGTAGGAAAAAATCTTTTCTCACAGCTAAATAATCTCTCCCTTTAGAGCGGAAGTCTATTCATTACATCTGGCTGTGCTTTGAAATGGAGAATGTCTTCTCTAACAATTCCTATACCACACATTCTCCACAGGAAAGGAAGCTGCTTCCTGCCTTGTGGACCATGCTCTCACAAAACTTTTAAAATATTAGTGGGTTTTGTGTGTGTGTGTGTGTGACATTTATTTGTTTCTCAAAATCATCTCTATTTCTCCTTAGCTCTTAACTCTAGAGTTAAATATTAGTTTCCAGCAAAGTCTAACCAGATCTGAGTAAAATAAAAAAGTCTCCAACCATGCTGTCCACTGTGGTAGCCACCAGTCATATGTGTGCTTGAAATATGGCTAGTGTGATTGAGAAACTGAAATTTAAACTTTATTTGATTGTACAAAATTTAAGTTTAGGTCTAAAGGTTGGTATTTTTTACAGTGTTTGGAAGATATGAAGTATGTTTGGGAAATCATGGGTTGGCACATTTACTTTTTCAAATGTAAATTTTATGACATAAATAATGTTCAAGTATTGCTGATGAAAACTTAGCACCCACTTTGAGATGTCTTTTAGTGTATAATGCACAGAAGATTTTGAAGACTTAATATAAAAAGAAAAATTTAAGTATCTCATTAATATTTTCATATGGATTACATGTTGAAATTATAATATTTTGGATATACTGGGGTGCTCTAGACCGAATGTTTCTGTTCTTTCCTCAGAAAAATTTATGTTGAAACCCTAATCCCCCATATGATGATGGTATTTGAAGGTAGAACTGTTAAGAGGTAATTAGGTCATGAGGGTGGAGCCCTCACCAGGACCCAATCACGCTGACACCCTGACCTTGGACTTCCCAGCCTCCAAAAATGTGAGGGATATTTGTTGTTGAAACCACACAGTTTATAGTATTTTGATAGGGCAGCGTGAACTAAAGCACTGGGTTAAATAAAATATGTTATCAAAGCTAATCTTCCCTTTTCCAAAAAAACTATTCATATAACTACCACAGTCCTGAAAAGAATACCTTAATGGGTATTCATACCAGCCCTCATAAGCAACATAAATCTGACCTAGGACTAAAAGGCTGAGAGAGGAGAGGAAGGAAGCTGGGACAGCAGGATTTTAAATGTTGCACCACAAGGTCATGATTAGAAGCAACCCCGGGGAAAGAATTTAAGGTCTTCTACGTGGTTTTATCATCCCAGCTTGTTACAAAATTAAGTGTCTAATGTATACAAGCATGTCAACTTAAAGGGTTTTTTTTTCTTCTTTTGTTTTGTATTGTTTGTTTCAGATCTTGCATATGATTATGCATATGATTGATGGGAAATGGGAGTCTGCAAACAAAGGGAAAAATGCTGCAAAAGGAATTTTACAAGTCCTCAGGATGTCTGACTGGTGTGCCCATCTGCACAGGGTTATGCTAGGCTACATATGGGGTGATGTGTGTGTGGAAGTTTGTGGCTCGAGACTAGTATTCCAAGGCCAAATTCAACGAGATAAGAGGTCTTGGCAATTTGAAAATTTAGGAAGCTATTTTGTGGCAACTAGGTATAAAAATATTAGCATCATTATAAGGTGGAAATAATTTATTAAAATGTTACCTCATAGATTAGAGCTAAAAAAGGGCCATTGTCAGAACCAACTCTGTCCAGGAGGAGAGACGATCGTGCAGCGATGCCCACAGAAAGTTGATTTTTGGGGGGTCGCGGATCGGTGTTCACTTTGTTGCCTTAAGTTAAAAGCTGGTTTTTATTTTCCTTTGGAACTCTCTTCAGGTGTCTTTTAACTATACTAAAAGAACATTTTATGTGTGTACTCCCTGTGATCATAAGCATTAATATTTTATATATTCTCATGCATTCTGATCTTCTGACATGTAATGACCAGCAGCCTTTCTTTGATGTGAGCTGTATTCACGACAGCACCATTGTAAAGGGTCAGAAAAGTGAACCTGGCCTGTTCTGACAGAGGAGCACCTAGGAGGATGAACACAGAAGATGTGAGCTGCCTTGTTTCCAGATCTTTTAATGAATCATCATGAGAATTTTAGCAAGTTAACTTTCCCCTTCAACTTTTCCTCGACATTTTGAAATACCAGCATCTTGTTATTTCATTTTTTTCATATGCAAACACCAACAGGAATGTAGCCAGCCTGCTATCAGAAGCTCTCTGAGGGCATGGACTGTGTCTCCAATTTCTGGGTGTCCTAAGTCCTGCTGTGTACATGACCTGGTACAAAAGTCTACATTGAATATTGTGGAATGTATTTTTTAGTCCTTATGCATATGAAAAGTATATCCACCTTGTGCATTGTTAAAGCTATTAAATATTAGAATTTTTTTTTTTAAGATTTTATTTAGAGAGATAGAAGGAGAGCACAAGTAGGGAGAGCAGCAGGCAGAGGGAGAGGGAGACGCAGGCTCTCCACTGAGCTGAAAGCCCAAAGAGGAGCTTGATCCCAGGACGATGGGATCATGACCTAAGCTGAAGGCAGCCACTTAACAGACTGAACCACCCAGGTGCCCCGGAGATGAGAATTTGAATGCTAAAATGACTCTGAGAGATTGCCTAGTAAATCCCTTCATGGGAGAACTCACAAAGCTGGGACCCAGGCATTAATGTCACTTCTAAATCCTGTAGCTAGTTAGCAGAAAACTGCAGCTACAATCCAGGTCATGGAAAGATTTGCTTCTTATGTCTTAGCAATAGCTGAGATTATTTAGGTGGACATTAATGAACAACTCTAATTCACAGACAACATATTTCAGAGCCTATCTTTTGTTCCCTCATTTTAACTTTAAAAGAGTCATGGTACACGTGCCTGGGTGGTTCAGTCAGTTAAGAATCTGCCTTTGGCTCGGGTCATAATCCCAGGGCCCTGGGGTCAAGTCCTGCATCAGGTTCTCTGCTCAGTGGGGCACCTGCTTCTCCCTCTCTCTCTGCCTGCTACTCTGCTTATTTGTAATCTCTCTCTCTGTCAAATAAATAAATAAAATATTTTAAAAATTTTATTTATTTATTTGACAGACAGAGATCACAAGAAGACAGAGAGGCAGGCAGAGAGATGAGGAGGAAGCAGGCTCCCTGCAGAACAGAGAGCCTGATTCGGGGCTCGATCCCAGGACTCTGGGATCATGACCTGAGCCAAAGGCAGAGGCTTTAACCCACTGAGCCACCCAGGTGCCCCAAATAAAATATTTTTTAAAAAAGAGTCATGGGAAAGTAATTTTTACTGTGTTCTTAGAAGACAATTTTTAATCTTCTGATGCCTACAGTTCTCAATGCCAAAAGTTAAAACAAAATATGTATAACATGATGAAATCATATATCCTTAATATCCAGCATCATTTAAGGAGCATTTACTGTGTGCCAGAAACTGTGCCAAGCTCTTCATATCCATTATCTCATTTGATCTTCCAAAATCCCAAGGAGTTAGGCTCTAGTACTACTAGTACTTTGCAATGAACGAACTGATATGCAGAATGATTATGTAATAGCCCAAAGTCAAACATCAATCTATTTCAATGATGGAATCAATTGGGCATCTGTAGGTGCTGAAATACACTTGACCCTTCAATATCTGCTCTCACAATCAACTCATATTTGTTTGAAAATGACCAGGCAGGTGACCAGGCAGGTGTGCTCATGCTGTCATTCCCATGCCATCTGAAGTGGGATAAATAGGCATAGATGGATGTGAATATAGATATAGCTACACACATACACATAGACAAAGATATATTCACCTGGATAGTTTTCATTTCTGCTGAAATTCTGAAAAGCGAACATTAAAGACAGACCCAGGGCGCCTGGGTGGTTCAGTCGGTTAAGCATCTGCCTTCAGCTCAGGTCAGGATCTCTGGGTCCTGGGATCCAGCCCCACAATGGGCTCCTAGCTCAGCAGGAGTTCGCTTCTGCAGCCCTCCCCGCACCATTCATGCTCTCTCTCTCTCTCTCTCTCTCAAATAAATAAATAAAGTCTTTAATTAAAAAAAAATACATTAAAGACAGACCCTTTGTTTTAATGTATTGTTGGATTTGGTTTGCCAATATTTTGCTGATGATTTTTGCAACTATCTTTACCAGAGATATTGGCCTAGTTTTCTTTTTTGTAGTGTCTTTCTCCAAATATGTTTTGAGGGTAATTCTGGCTTGTAGAATGAACTTGGAAGCCTTCCTTCATCTTTAGTCACCACAATCAAGTGGGATTTATTCCAGGGATACAAGGGTGATTCAATATTCACAAAACAATCAATGTGATATATCACATTAACAAGAGAAAAGATAAAAACCATATGATCATCTCAACAGATACAGAAAAAGCATTTGGCAAAGCACACCAATCGAGGATAAAAATTGTCAACAAAGTAGGTTTCAAGGGAACATACTGCAACATAATTGGAACCATATATGAAAAATTCACAGCCAACGTCATACTTAGTGGTGAAAAACCAAGAGCCTTTCCTCTAAGATCAGAAACAAGACAAGGATATCCCTTCTCACCACTTTTTTCAACATGGTACTAGAAGTCCTGGCCACAACAGACAAGCAAAAAACTAAAGACATCCAAATTGATAAGGAAGAAGTAAAATTTACTATTTGCAGATGACATGATAAATACATAGAAAACTCTAAAGACTCCACCAAAAACTACTAGAACTAATAAATGAATTCAGCAACATCACAGAATACAAAAAATAATATACAGAAATCTTTCTGTACACTAATAATGAAGTAACAGAAAGAGAAATTAACAAAAGTCTTACTTACAATTGCATCAAAAAGAATAAAATACTGAGGAACAAAGTTAACCAAGAAGGTGAAAGACCTGTATTCCAAAAACTATAAAACACTGATAAAAGAAACTGAACACAACACAAACAAATGGAAAGAGTCCATGCTCATGGATTGGAGGGACAAATGTTGTTAAATGTTCACACTACCCAAAGCAATCACAGATTTAATGCAGTCCTTATTAAAACACCAACATTTTTTTACAGAATTAGAGCAAATAATCCTAAAACTTGTATGGAACCACAAATGGTCCCAAATAGCCAAAGCAATCTTGAGAAAGAAGAACAAAACTAGAGGTATCACAATCCCAGATTTCAAGGGATACCACAAAGCTGTAGTTAGCAAAACAGTATGCTACTGGCACAAAACCAGACATATAGATCAATGGAGCAGAATAGAGGACCAGAAATAAACCCATATCTGTATGGTCAATTAACCTAGAACAAAGGAGGCAAGAATATACAATGGGGAAAAGACAGTTTCTTCAACAAATGGTGCTGGGAAAACCAGACAGTTACATGCAAAAGAATGAAACTGGACTACTTTCTTACACCACATACAAAGATAAACTCAAAAGGGATTAAAGACTTAAGTTTGAGACCTGAAACCATAAAATTCTAGAAGAAAAGACAGGCAGTGATTTCTTAGACATCAGCCATAGAAAAATTTTCTATTTATGTCTCCTTAGGCAAGGAAAACAAAAGCAAAATTAAAGTATTGGGACTACAACAAAATAAAAAGCCTTTGCACAACAAAAGAAAACCATTCACAAAATGACAAGACAAACTACCGAATGAGAGAAGTTATTTGCAGATGATGTATCTGATAAGGGATTAATATCTAAAATATATAAAGAACTTCTAAAGCTCAACACACACACACACACACACACACACACACACACCTAACAAATAATCTGATTAAAAATGGGCAGAATACTTGAACAGATGTTTTTCCAAAGAAGACATACAAATTACCAGTGGACACACAAAAAGATGTTCAACATCACTCGTCATCAGGGAAAAGCAAATCAAAACGACAATGAGCTGTCACCTCACACCTGTCTGAATGGCTAGAAACAAAAAGAAAAGATATAACAAATGTTGGTAAAGGTGTAGAGAAAAAGAACCCTCGTGCACTATTGGTGGGAATGCAAACTAGTGTCCTCACTGTGGAAAACAGTGTGGAGGTATCTCAAAAAATTAAAAACAGAATTACCATATGATTCAGTAATTCTGTCACTGAGTGACTACCTAAAGAAAATGAAGACAATAATTTGAAAAGATACATGCATCTCTATGTTTATTGCAGCAGTGTTTACAATAGTCAAGATACGGAAGCAGCCAAAGCAGATAAACAGATAAAGAAGATGTGGTATGTACATATAATATGGAATATTACTCAGCCATTAAAAAATGAAATCTTGCCATTTGCAATAACATGGGTGGATCTAGAGGGTATAATGTGAAATGAAACTAGACAGAGAAAGATAAATATCATAGGATTTTACTCATCTGTGAAAGTTAAGAAGCAAAACCAAATAGACAAAGAAAAAAGACAAAAATAGAAAAACAGATTCTTAAAAAAAAAAAGGTTTTATTTATTTTTATGACAGAGACACAGCAAGAGAGGGAACACAAGCAGGGGGAGTAGGAGAGGAAGAAACTTCCCATCGAGCAGGAAGCCAGATGCAGAGCTCCATCCCAGGACCTTGAGCCAAAAGCAGGCACTTAACGACTGAGCTACCGAGGCACCCCAGAAATACGGATTTTTAAATGCAAAGAACAAACTGGTAGTTGCCAGAGGAGATGTAGGTGCGGGATGGGTAAAACAGATCAAAGGGATTAAGGGCACTACACTTATAATGATGGGCACTGAGAAATGTACTGAATTGTTGAATCATTATATTGTACACCTGAAACTAATATAGCTCTGTAGGCAATTATACTTAAAAAAATAACAGGTCCATTTTAAACAAACTATTCACCACAGTATCTCGGGAGAACTTAAATCCATGATTCTGACAGAAAGAGTCTGCATCATAAGATGCTAGTACTGAAAGGAAACACGAAGGGCATCTGGTTATGGATGAGGATATTTATTTGCTTTTACTTTCCTGGTCATGCACACTGTGTGGTAGAAACTATTAGTGTTCGCCCACATCCCATTCTTCATGGGAGATTAAACTTCCCTGCTTCTTGGTAGTTAGCTGCCAGTTCTGAACAGTGGTCAATGAGTAGGAATTAAATGTGTCACTTTCCTCCAAAGCTTCTAATTACCGACGAAAGGCCACATAATATTCTTTTTCTCTTTGATGTCAATGAAATGCTTTGAGTCTCCAGATTATGTGGCTCCAGGACAGTGAAGACTTCATTCACCTGGTTCACCACAAACCTGTATGGAGAGCAACAGTCTTGGAGAATTACCTAAACCTGTAGCAGACTTTGCTTAATAAGAAATAAATCTTCAGAAATCAGAGATATTTATTACTACAGTGACAAATATAGACTCTTCTTAATATCCACAGAAGTTTTGAGAGTAAGCTTAGTAGAAATCACTGTCCTTGTGACAAAGCATTAACCTATTTTATGCTTAAGCAAGAACAATATTATTGCCACCATCTAAAAGTCATAACCAACCTGTGTAATCAGAGGAAAGAAATGACTACAGCAAATCACTCATTTGTTCAATCAATATTTATGTGCCAATTTTGTTTTAAAAAAATACTCTTATATAATTAATCTTGGCAATAAAATAGAACTTAATGATGGATTCAATAGGATGGTAAAGAAGAGGATAGGTTGAAAAATCAGTAAAGGATTTATGGCCACATGTCTGAAAGGAGCTAAACGTGGTACCAGCTATTCAAATGTAGAGGACTGAAGGGGGAGGCATTTTGAGTGTGAGGTAAAGATCAAATTCTCAGTTGGGTACCTGAGAAGTTTGAAAAGAGATTTCCAGAGTGGAAGAGTCAGTGTGGAAGTTGGGTACATATACATGGCTGATTCTCAAAAGAAAGACTTGACCTATGTCATATTAATAATAACTGTAAACTTAGTATTACTTAATAATAACTGTAAAATTAGTTAAGTATCTACAAATTAACTGAATCAAGAACCCATAAGCTTTGCATAGAGTATATATATACACACATCTATATATATGTATATATATAGTTTTTAATTTAATTTAATTTTTTAATTTAATTTTTTCAGTGTTCCAAAAATCATTATTTTTTTAAAGATTTTATTTATTTATTTGACAGAGAGAGATCACAAGCAGGCAGAGAGGCAGGCAGAGAGAGAGGAGGAAGCAGGTGCCCTGCTGAACAGAGAGCCCGATGCAAGGCTCAATCCCAAGACTCTGAGGTCATGACCTGAGCTGAAGGCAGCGGCTTAACCCACTGAGCCACCCAGGTGCCCCCCAAAATTCATTGTTTATGCACCATGCGATATGTGCCCTCCATAATACCCATCACCAGGGTCACCCCTCCCCTTACTCCCCCCCAAAACCCTCAGTTTGTCTCTCAGAGTCCACAGTCTCCTATGGTTTGTCTCCCTCTCCGATTTTCCCCAATGTCAAGTATATTTACACAAAAAGGAGAAATATACTTTGTTGGGGCACCTGGGTGGTTCAATGGGTTAAAGCCTCTGCCTTCAACTCAGGTCATGATCCCAGGGTCTTGGGATCAAGCCCTGCATCAGGATCTCAGCTCAGCAGGGAGCCTGCTTCCCCCCCTCTCTCTCTGCCTGCCTCTCAGCCTACTTGTGATCTCTGTCAAATAAATAAATAAAATCTTTTAAAAAAAGAGATATACTTTGTTAATGGATGGATGGTTTCATACTTTAAAGATCTTCATTTTTTTTCTCAAGTTTATCTGTAAATTTAAGCATTGCCAAAATAAATTTGGAGAGAAAGCTTTTTTGAAGATACTGGACAATTAACTTCAAAGTAATGTGAATCCTAGGTTACTTTGACCCACAGAAGAGCAAATACAAGGATCTTCCTTTATGATATATGAGGACACATTTCAAAGTTGTAGTAATAAGCAGAGGTGTGGTTGTGTTGGTGTAAGATAACTGTATCTGCATATATGCAAAAATATTGCATAACTATTAACTTGATATATGATCATGCTGGCACCATTGATCAACAAGGAAATGGTAGATTGTTTAGTGGATAGTACTGGGAGAAAACTTGCTTACCAATTAAAAAAAAAAATAAAAAAACCCTCTGAATCCTAACTTTAAACCACAGGAGGGCAGGGAACAGTCAAGATGGGTAAGAAAGGTAATCATGGCTAGAAATAGATTATGAGTGGCGGGACTATAAGGTTAATACAAGAATAATAGAATAACATTTTGAAACTCCTAAATATACAAATTTTTGTCCCCCACAAAACTGAAGGACTTGAGTATATCTAAACTTTGACTTTTTAAAAAAAGATTTTATTTATTTATTTATTTGAGAGAAAGAGAGAGAGAACCAGTGGCAGGTTGGGGCAGAGGGAGAGAGAGAAGCAGTCCCCCCACTGAGCAGGGAGCCTGACATGGGGCTCATCCCAGAACGCCAAAATCAAGACCTGAGCCAAAGACATATACTTAACCGACTGAGCCACCCAGGCACCCCTAAATTTTGGGTTTTTGTTCAGCAGGCAGAGTTGACAGATCATAGACTGGAAAAGAATTACATCAAAAATAAGCAAGGGGTGATATCTTCAAAAGGTAAGAGAACTCCTACAAATCAAGAAGATAGGAAACTCCACAGAAAAGTAAGCAAGGAATATAAACAGGTAATCCATAGTGAAATCCAAATGGCTAACACATACATGAAGAACAGGTCACCCTCACTAGCAATTTAATAAACATAAATTAAAACAAGATATGTCTTCACTTCCATCAGAGTGACAAAAATGAGAAAACCCAAATAATATCAAGTGCTGGTGAAGACGTGTGGAAACAAAAGCCATGCAGAGTTATGGTGAAAGTAGAAATTAATAAAACCTTTCTGGAAAACAATCTGGCAGGACTTAGTGAAATTGATTTTTTCTTAGAACAGCCCAGAAGGATATGAGCGCACACACACACACACACACACACACACACACACTGCCCTCATGACAAAAGAGAATATGCATAAAAATACTAGAGTGTTGTTTATGCCACGGAAGAGGTAGAGATGGTTTAGGAGAGAGGAAGAAAAACATGGAGGGTTAATGCTATGGAACTCAGAAATATGTTACAGGTACATATAACAACTCAAATAGATTCTTAAAGTGATGAATATAAACAAATGTTTAAGTCAAAATGACCCTTTGGCATAATTTTGTTTTCTTTAGATTTAGCAGAATTTTGCTTTCTTGAAAATATGCACAAGAACAATATTGCAGTGCTATATCCCTATTCAATGGTACAATTCAAGGATATCACATATAAAAAGAAACTGAGCTGCTGTTATTAGTCAATCTATGGCTTATAATTTAAGGTATACTCAACCCAATAGAGAATAATCTTCAGTACACAATTTCTGATGACACGCAAGAGAAACCTACATGTAAGGTTAACTACATTCTAGTAGGGATACTTGGTTTAGAAAAGCAGTACTTAAAAGTTTAGAATACAGAAAATACAAATGGACATGCACTGTTGTATTCTGGCTGCAACTATTCTCATGCCTTACCTCTAGAAAAAGCTGAGTAAAGAGTCTGTTGGTAAGCATGAGCTGAAGTAACCAATGCAACTTTGCATATATGTAGCCTGAATCCTGCTCTAAGTTCCATTGCAGTAAATGGCCTTCATGTATTCTTTTCCTAGCAAAGTGCGAGGCATCTAGTTATTATGATGCATCACTACTATTTATACAGATGAGGGTAAACAGGAACTCTGTCTTCTAAGAATGCAAATTCTTTGCCAAGCGATTGATTGATTGATTTATAAAAGATTTATTTATTTATTTTAGAGACAGCAGGAGCACACAAGTGGGTAGGACAGGGGGAAAGGGAGAGAGAGAGAGAATCCTAAGCAGACTCTATGCTGAGCTGGACACAGGGCTCGATCTCATGACCTGAGCCAAAACCAAGGGTCAGACGCTCAGCTGACAGTGTCTCCCGGGTACCCTGACAAGAGATTTACTTTTTGCCAATAATTGTGTTCCAAAGGAAATGCACATGATGCTTACTGAGCTGTCCAATTCAGTTTCTTTTGACATTCTGTATATACATTTTTTTCTTCAGAAATGGATCTTGCCATGCCAGTAGGAAAGCAAATAGTGTGATAAACTCATTTACTTAGTGAGTTTCCCATACACCCTGCTGTCATATTTCTTTCTGTGGTTACTTTTATTTTTGTCCAAATACTTCTTAGGAAGGTAGTCACATGCTGTTAATGTGCTATCTGTTCAGGGAAATGAAAACACGATACATAAAAGTTTTCCTGATCAGAAAGGAGAGCCAAAGTGAGGCTGAAACTGAGGATTTACCTGAGCTTACACCCGTGGTTACATACACAGACTCTCCACATGAGAGGCATGGTCTCATTTGCAGCAGCAGCTTGGATACCAACAGCCCAACATACCGTTTGTTCATTACAAATGAAGACTTCCCGGGAGCAGTAACGGTGGTGTGGACACTGCCCTTTAGGACTTAGGTTTGTGGGAATCCTGTGAAGTGCCTGTTTCCCCAGTGCAGCTTCTAGATGAAAGGATGAGCAAGCATAAAAGTGGAAATTGAGATCAAAGGAGGTATTGCAGAGGACTAAAACCCAAAATAAGTATCAACCTCAAATAGAGCTGACTATAAAGTTGAAAAAGAAGTAAGAGGGATCTAAAACACCAGATCCTTTAAAACCAGGGAAATTGTGGTCACATATTGGAGAAGTCCTATTTCCTTGGTCTCATCACAGGAGGCAGAAATGAGAACATGTTTCCAGGTCTCCAATAATTATTGAAAAGAGAAGACTGAGGTAAAAGAAACAGGTTAGGAAGATAAGAGATATACTATACTGGGTGACTGTATCAGGGATTAGCTGACCAGGGTAATAAACTCCTTACAAAGCCTCAATCTCCCATTAATAGTCTTAAACTCCTCACCTTGATATTCATAATCATTCATTTACTAAATCATCCATTGATAGCTTTAGTAATTTTCAAGGAAAAGAACTCTCCATTGTCCTGAGGATGTCATGTTAAATAAAGATTATCTCTGTTCTCTAGAATTGCATTGTAAAAAAATAGAAAGTCAATTCACTCATTCATTTTTGCTAAGAAAAAGAAACAGTATATTTATTGAACATCTACTCCATGCTAGGCCCCATACAAGACACTGGGACTATAAACCCGAGTAAAATAGGCCCAACTGATACTTTCACAGAGATTACTTTTTAGACTTATGATTCAAATAATCATAAAAATAATTCCATGGTCACAAATAAAGATAAACATAAGGAATGAGGGTGACACAGGTCCCTGAAGATGTGGACCAAAATGCTAAGAAAGGCTTCCTCAGGGAAATAGTTCTTGAGCTGCGATCTGATAGAAGAGGAGGACTTAGTTTGGTGGAGGTGGGGAAGATAATATTCCAAGCAAAGGAAAGAATATGTGTAAAGATTCTGTGAAGGAAGGGGATGGCACGGCATTTTTTGAGTAAATGACAGGTCAGAGGGGTTTTGGTGGAGAGAGCAAGAGGGAGATAAATGTACGTTAAGGTAGAAGAGAGAGACCCCTTGTCAGGCTTTGTGTGAAAGGTAAGGATCTTTGTCTCCTGAAAACAATAAGAACCTTTGAAAGGTTTTAAGCAGAGAACAGTCATCATACTATTTGTGTTTGGAAAAGATCTTTTTGCTGCAGCCTAAAGCCAAGTTTGGAGAACAGCCAAAAGAATGCAAGAAATAAATAAGAAGATTTCTCCAGTGATATGGATGAAAGCTCATAGTGGCCTGGGGTAGGCAGGTTACAGTGGCCTTGGAAAGACACAGAGAGTCACTGATGACTGAGTCAGTGACCCAATATAGTGAGATAAATAACTACAAAAGTGGGTTGAAGGAACAGGGACTTCAAGGGAAGTCACAGAAATCAAACTGCAAGAAAGTATCCAGAAATAAATGCCTCTTAATTGAAGTCTTGAATAAGGAATTATTTGTTGAGTGAAACCAAAAAAAGAAGGTGGTATTCCACCACGTGTGGGAAGCACGGGAGGAGGGTAGGGGGTGAGTAGGATGTAGAGCTGGACCAGAGAGGAAAGCACAGTCGCAGTCTGTGCTGTAAGCTTGTGAGTGTTAAGTGTACACCTGGCGAACTGGTGTTGGTGCTTTTAGAAGGAGTGAGTCAAAGACAGAAACTGGCCAGCAACTTTGGAGCACCACCATTTAGGTGGAAGTCAGAGAGTGGGCCCCAGGAAAACTGCACTGAGAAGGAGCAGCTGGTTCTGCAGGAGGAGAACACAGGAGAAGGGCTAATACAGAGAAGGAAGGTGTGTCCAGAGTCAAACACCAAGAAAAAGGCAAGTAAGACAAAAAACTGGATTTTAGCAACATGGTGTTTATCCATAATATGGCTCCCAAATGTTACCCATAGCAACCTTCACTGTGCTATGAAAAGGTCAACTGTTAAGCCCTTTTCTTCTCTCCTCCTCCTCCTCATTCTTCTTTTACTTTTTCTTCTTATTCTTCCTGTCTTCCCCTTTTTCATCCTCCCCGCTCTTCTTCCTCCTCCTTCTTATTAACAAACCTTGTTCTTGTAGGGGACTCAATTAAAGTTGGTCTAACACAATCACAGCAAATCCATTGCTTTCTCTGTGCTTAGCCTGGAGATGGACTGGAGACTCAGTCCTGACACCAGTTGTCAGGGCAAACTGGCAAAGAGCCAACATGCTCAGGATGATGGAGTGAAACAGGAGAAGGTTGATGACACAGCAGATCCCAGGACCAACTGCCTGCAGGCTCCTGGGGAATAAACCCTGAAGGTCCTTTCAGGTTAAGCTAGTTTAGCCCTGTTTGTTATTGTTCCATCAGAAACCTTTCTAACAGATACATTACTTTTTTTTTTTTTTAAGATTTTATTTATTTATTTGACAGAGAGAGATCACAAGTAGGCAGAGAGGCAGGCAGAGAGAGAGAGGAGGAAGCAGGCTCCCTGCTGAGCAGAGAGCCTGATGCGGGACTCGATCCCAGGACCCCGAGATCATGACCTGAGCCGAAGGCAGCGGCTTAACCCACTGAGCCACCCCGGCGCCCCTAACAGATACATTCCTTAACTACTCACTCTCCCTTATACAAACTCCACTGTGTGTTTACTTTTCCCTTTATTCATTCCCATTCCTCTGCCAGGAGTTCCCCTATCAAACCTTCATATGTCCCAAATCAACCCAACTTTCAAGTATCACTTTCAGTATGTGCTTTTTCCCCACTTCTTCCTTTTCTGATCTCCCAGTCATCTATTTCCCCTTCTAAATCTCTTTGACGACTTAAACATAAGTATTTAAGTCCATGTCCTACAGCCCTTGCTGGAACTTACTTTGCTCCAAGGGCGAGATCCATGTCCAAATCATTTTAATTTCCCACTACTTAACATAATGTTTTGTTCATAGGAGGCTCTTAATAAATTGAGCTATTTAATAAAATGTCTAGAAGTTTTGATATACTTGAAGTTAGTAGTAGAGATATATGGAAAATGTAACTCTTAGGAGAGTTATGATAAGAAAAACAGCTCTTAGTAGAATAATCAAAGTCAGAGGAAAGAGTTAATAGCAATTTCAGACTGAGTGTCTTGGCAAATGGCATATTACTGGAAATGTGGACCTGTATCTTAGGGCAATTTAGTGATCACAGTACATTTCTGGTACTTGCATGCTTATGGTGTTTCGAGATAAGAATGCAACCACTGCTGATTTCATTAATGGCCCATAGATCAGGTATCCCACACCCACGGCTGTTTCGGTTAAGCCAGGGACATGCAACATTAGCAATAAAGGAAGGTTTAGCCTATGGAGCACAGACATAGGTGGGAGTGACAGATAAAGGATGTGAAGAACAAGGACCCTAAAAATCACTGGGTGGGACCCTTCACCTGGACAGCTGGCACAGCAGATGGCCAACCTGATTCTGAGACAGGAAAGCAAGGTCTGTGGTACGAACTATGATGTGAGGTGAGAGATGCAAAGAAATGTGTCTATAAATATCATTCTCAGCCTTTGACAAAGCTCTCCTTGGCAATGAGCCACCGCACTCCCTCCTACTGCCTTTGATCGGTGTCTTAGTGTCACGGATCCAGTTCACACTGATCTTGCAAAGTCTGCGGAAAGGACTTCCGCGGAGTCCTTTAGCTGTCTTTCCTCTGGGTGTTCTGCTCTCCTAACAGGGCTTCAAGCTGCACTCACTAGGAAAGGCGCCTCCTCACTCCAGATCGTCCTTTACTGTGCACACAGGAGTATGAAGAGGAGAAAAGAAGGGATTCCAAAAAGATCGATCCTTTCTTAAAAAGTCCATTACATTACCAAGGGGCAAGAGGGGACATTAGGGTACTGATAATGACAATCTTTTCTCTTTTTCTAGGTGTTTTTAATATCGGTAAATTATTTTGTGGAAAGCCATTCTATTATATACTTCCAATTGGTGTAGATTTTTGTATGTACGTTATATTTCAACAATTTTTTTTTTTAAATTTGACAGATGGAGATCACAAGTAGGCAGAGAGACAGGCAGAGAGACAAGAGGAAGCAGGATCCCTGCTGAGCAGAGAGCCCGATGCGGGGATCGATCCGAGGACCCCGGGATCATGACCGGAGCCGAAGACAGAGGCTTTAACCCACTGAGCCACCCAGGCACCCCAACAAAATTTTAACTTTAAGAAAAATAACTTACTAAAAAGCCGTGCTCAGAAATCTCTATTCTGAAAGAAAACCCATACAAAAACCCACAGGATGATGAAGGTCTGGCTGAGAAGTAAAAACAGTGAGGCACTAAATCATACACCATTGTAGAATATTGACTCTATCATTGTGGAAGAACGTCCTCGAGCCAGCCAAGCATTTAAAATCGCATTATGGGGGGAGAGGGTTTTCTCAACAAACCCATGGAATAGGCACGTCTAAAAGGTCCCCAGCACATGAGGGGTTTGGTATGGTCCAACCATGGTTGCAAGAGCCAAAGCCTGAATTGACAGTGGACATTGGTGAAGTACAGAAAGGGAGATCGCTGGTTGAGTCCTGGCTTGAGTGAGCTAGAAAGTAAAAGAGGATCCAAAAAGTGATGTCTAAGGTAGAGGATGGAGGAATGAAAAGGGTCTAAAGCAAAGTGTTGAAAACAGGGAATGCCCTATAACTAACCCAACCCCGTTCTTCAGTTGTGAAGGCTTGACGTGGAACAATTCAGGTTTCCTATCTGAAAGCACTGCCTTCCTCTTGGTTGTGCCTCCTCTGTATTTGTCAAGAGACCTCACCGCCCTTTAACCAAAGTCTCCAGGTTTTCACAGACCTACTTCCTTCCCAGCCCAACACACAGCTTTCAAAGACTGTCTAAGGAGGAGGCCTACAAGAAATGATTTCCTAGAAATAATAATGTATCCCCTTTCCTATGGAAGCCCAATCACTGAGTTCTGACAGATGTCTGTTTTAGCTGAGCTTGAGAAGCAACACGCCAAGATGTTTTTCATCACTTTTTATACTGTGGAACTACAACACAGCACCTTCAGGCACCAAAGCATGAGTTCAAAGGACCTCTCTGAAGGTAACCTGATGCCACCTCAGTCCATCTCTTTATATGTCCTTTCTGCAAGCCCTTACTCTATCACTGGCCCTTGCCATGGGCAGCCTGGTAAAAGGATCCAGATGGATCCTTTTTACAGATCCCACATGGAAAAGCTTTAAATCTGCTGAATAATTGGTTCCAACTGTGGGATGTAGAAGCAGGTTTATACCAGAAAGGAAGAGATGGCCATATTAATGATGTCTCTTATATCCATCCTGGAATACTAAAAAAAAGAAAGAAAAAGAAAAAGAGACAGATGACAGCTTTGTGGCTCCAACCAGTGTTGTATAATTTTTAAATGTGGAAGAAGATGATAGTATTCAGCAGAAAGCCTTGTAAGAAACTGGGAGAGGACATCAACCTGAGCTATGCCACGGACAGCTGTAGTAGGAGACACTGATCTGACAGGCATGCCAATCATTTCTACCTGATTCAAATTGGGTTGACCGGAAAGAGTACCATCAAACAACTGTGGACTAGAGAGAAAAACTGAAACACTATTCTCTTGTTCAAATAAGAATATGGAATCTCTGCTGTGTGCAGAACTAGATGGATGCTGAGGTGCTAATTACACTGGTTTTAGATGAATCCCAGCAAGGAACTCATAATGCACAAGGAGCACTGCATGCTTTGTTCACATTCCAGACTCAAATCGAAAATCTTCATCCATCTGGTTGTTTCCACAGTATCCAAGACGGTTTCAATTTTATAAAGTGAAACTGACAAACACATAAAAGAAATATGTTTTTCTAACCGCTCATACATTTTGAAAAACAATGGGACATTATTCACCCAGTGCAAAATTATCTTTATTCAGAAGGTCCCGTAAGCTGCATGCTTACAATCAAAAACATTTTACATTAGCAATGAAAACCAGTCATTTCTGCAAGAGTTTCCTGGTGTCGGTAGGTATTTATATTGCTTCATCTTGCTTCTATCAAAGAAGTAGAGTGGTTGCTTTTAACCCATTATCCATCCTATATCAGGTGTAGAGTAAGGAAGTGCAAAGCATTACAAAGAGATGGGGGAAGAGAGGAGGGACCTCTAATGTTCCCTGTAAAGAAGCTGATTTAGACATGATCACCCCAGACATTCTCTTCTGATTTCTAACCTTGCAAAACAGGGAAAAAAATGTATGTGACTAGTCACACACGCACACATATGCCTACATAATTAGCCACAGATTATAAGGAAATATAACTTTTGTTGTTGTTTTAAGGAAAGGGTCCAGAATTACATCATGGGCTTTCTCCCCTGAGCAGATAGTTGGGAAGTCACAATCTCCACTGTAAATTAGAACATGCCAATAAAATAGGGTGGCCCCAAGAATCACGGTTCCCAAAATGTCCTCACACTAATCCTCAAATTATGGAATATATTATCTTGTATGACAAAAGGGACCTCACAAATGTGATTAAATTAAGGGGGTTAAAATGAGAAGATTATCCTTGATTATCTTAGTTGTGTCCCATGTAGTCACATGGGTCCTTAAAAGCAGAGTATCTGTTCTGGCATACTCACTTTGCAATAATGGCCAGACAGTTGCAATGTCACTGGCTTTAATGATGGCTTAAAGATGCGGAACACAAGCCAAGGAGTGTGGGTGACCTCTTAAGTTGGAAAGGGCAATGAAACAGATTCTGCCCAAGAGTTTCCATAAAGGAACCCAGTACCACCAGCACCTCAATTGTTAGCCCAGTGAGAACTCTATGAGACTTCTAACCTACAGAACTATAAAAAATAAATGTGGTTTTTTAAAGCCACTGTTTTGTGGTAAATTGTTATTGTAGCAATAGGAAACTATACTCTGGACTGGCAGATGCAGGTTTCTTAGAACCAATATCTCAAACAAATGCACAAAATCATTTTGAATGTGATGTCAATGATACTATTGGATGTGGGTCTGACTATATTTGGTAAAAAGACTGACAAACTCAGACAATGGAGCTTGATTTCAACAACCATTTAACAGGTCCCTACAATACAGTGGGGCATACTCATTGCTTTTCAAAATTATGACTTAATTAACAAACATATAAAGGTATGTTCCTATTTTTATGATGGAAGCATTGTTGAAGTCCTTATGTTTTGTCTCACTCAATAAGTCCAATGGAACAGCACAAATGGGAAATTTCTCTCAAAGTTTAGAACCAGGAGAAATTGTGCCCTTCGAGATGAACTGCTGTATATATTCCTCTGTGACTAGTTCAAGTATATGACCTATTCCTGTAAATTCTGGAGTGTAGGAGCCAGAGCTGTCCTGCTTTTAGTTGTCTTCCAATACCTAGTGCTATGCACAAGGGATTCACCCCAAAATTATTTGTGAAGTGAATGAATTAATGACTAAATCTTGGCTAATAAGTGGTTCACAGCGAGGTTTTGTGCACTGCTGTAGTAAATGCCTTTACTGCTGTACTAACATTATTATTGGCATGATTACTTTTCTTGGTTCTTCTTTTACCATTTTTATTTCTTTTTTCTAGCTTTATTACATTTGTCTTGTTTGCTCTCCAAGGAATTCACTTGTGGGGAAAAAGAACACTTGCATACTAATTACAATAGTATGAAAAAGCACTAAATAGATATTCAAGTATTAGGGAACCAAAAGGAAGAAGTGGCTAAAAGTAACTAGCATTTTGTTTGAGGAAGAAGGGCATTCCAAAGCAAAAGAATGCCATTAACCTAGATAATTCTTTGGGGGATATTGAATCATCTAGTGTTACTAGAGCATAAACTAGTGGGCGAAGAATCTGGAAAAGATGGTAGGAATAACACTATAAAGGACAATGATAGGTAAGCTAAGGCAACAGGAGCTATGGAAGGATTTTGAGAAGATTAACTTGTTCTTTGCTGTGTTTCAGGAAAACAACACAACACAAAACAAGATGGCAGGATGAAGGATGCTTTGGTGAAATGAGAAACTGAAAGCAGAGAAATCAATTTGAAGTTCCTGCAGGACTCCAGGTAACAAATAATAAGAACCAAGACATAGGTAGTTGGGGATGGGTTCAAGGGAACCTAAAGAAGTGGGAACAACATGACATGACCAGTGACTGAATGCAAGGACAGGGACAGAGGGGAAGAGAAAATGGCCATGAGGTGAGTACACAGGTCATTCTCTCTATGCTGTTCTTCACAGTTCAATTTCCTACTATGGACCTGTTGAATTTGGAAAGCCAGAAGAACCTCCATGCCCAGCAAGCTGATGCAAATGTGCATGTGGTGGCTAGAAGAATAATTGATGCACACAGATTTAAGTCATTTGAGGGTAGGTGATGGCTGGAAAGTGTCTGAGGTAATTTGGGGAGGACACAGGTGGGCAGAGAAGACCAAGAATTTTACACTTAAAGGGCAGGTAGAGAAGGAGAAGTCTTAAAGGGAAACTGAGAAGAAGTAGAATGAGAAGGGAGACAAGAAATGTAAGAGTACAGTGTTAAATAAGTTAAGAGGGGGGATGTCAAGAAGGAATGGGTGGTTGGCTAAAATAAACTAGAAAAAATCACAGGATGGTGAGAAATGATGAATTTTGCAAAAGTAAATTCATTATAGACTCTGAAAGGGCATCATGAGGTCAGTCATCAGGTATTGACTGACCCCAGAAGCAGGACTGTAGGTGGGCTGAGTGTTAAGGAGCAGTGAAGAAATGGAGCCTGTTCTTCATGGCATTTACCAATGACAGGAAGACTAGAGATGGGACAGAGAATGAAGGAATAAGGAGAAGAAAAGTCGAAGTATTTTTTTTTCTGTATATTTAAATATCTATAGGAAGGCTTATTGGGTATAATACCAGAGTGGAGAGGGACGAATATAAATAAATGAGAAAGAGAGATTTTCCTCACTGCCTTGGTAGATTATCTAGAGGCTGTGTGGGGGATGCATTATCGCTGGGCCACCTCCCATTGATGGCCATCTGCTGTGACCACATGGGCTGTTGCAGGATAGACAGCAGACAGAGCTCTGGGAAGCTCTATGGCACATCGAGAAAACTGGGACCACTTTACACTCGCTGTAACTTAAGCATAATATCCAACTATGTTATATCGGTATTTAAAATGCATTCACTGAGGAAAAATGCTGTATTCCAGACATGACTCATTACTTAGCATAGTTACATTGTTAGTAAATACCAAGGAGAGTCTCTCAAGTTCATGATTTTTTTTTTTTTTTTGCATACATATAGTAGCAATGATTTGACTACTTACACACAGTACATGAAGTACAGCGCCTTATGTTTGTTACTGAAATCGAGTTTGGCTTTGAAGTGGGCAACCACAAGACAAATATTCAGAGTACCATAGGGAGAATCTCTGGAAAGGGCTAGACCCATGCTGTACAGAATACACAAGAGTAATAATGTCCATTTTGCATAATGGCTAGACATAAAGGGTGGTGAGAGTAGACTAGAGCTCGACTTCAAGAGCAACAAAAGCTTTGGAACCACCAATAAACATGAGAAATGAAGAGACCTGAAAAGACATGAGTAAAGAGAAGCTCTATAACTCAGAGGGAATGGAGAAAGCAAATGAAAGATAGCAAAAGACTCATGCCAGCCCTAAGGAGAAAGCCCGAAAGAGACATAGTCAATGGAGTATCCTAGGTTACTCTGTCCCTAGAAGAGAGATTTTAAAAAAGAGAACGAAGAGGCAGGTTGAGGAGGATTTGGTAGGGTTATGGAGATGTGACTTCTGAAGCCACTCACCCTACTTTTCCATTCATCTAATATTTTTCATACTGTTTGCATAAAACAATACCAAGGGATTTAGAAAGAATATGATGGTTCTTTGCTGGGGCACCCGGGTGGCTCAGTCAGTTAAGAATCTGCCTTAGACTCAGGTCATGATCTCCGAGTCCTGGGATTAAGCCCCGAGTCATTGGGCTCCTGGCTCAGCAGATAGTCTGCTTCTCCCTCTCCCTCTGTGATCTCTCTTACTTTAGTCCTCTCTCAAATAAACAAATAGAATACTAAAAAATAAAATAGAATAAATGCTCTTTGTCTTCTTGAAATTCTCAGCTCAATCTAGTCAGAAAAAGTAAAGAAATAACATAAATGGAATCACTAGAAAACAAGAAACACGTGTAAGGATATGTGCATATGTGTATATTAGTATAGCAAAAGGATAATTGCTAAATATTCTCAAATTTTTTGAAACAATGAAATGCTTTGCTTTGGGTGGCAATCACATTCAGCATAGCAAACCCCAGTCGGTCCTGTGAGCCATGGCTCGCCGCTGCCAGGATAGACCCAGATCTGATCACATTCCCTTCCTGGTGCCTTTCGGTCTTCTGCCTTCTCTGGTTCTCTCTTGATGACCTCCATCTCCTTCCCAACAATATTCTACTCCTTCCCTGTCAAACCCCATCTCCCTCCACACTGACATTAAATACGGCTTGTTCTTCAAGGTCCAACTTCAGTGTCATTTCCTTGACCAAGACCTCCTCAGTGGCCTCTCCCCTCCGTTTAGTTCTTTCTACTGGTATGCGATGCCACAAAAATAACATCTAATTGTTTTCTGATCATTTTTTATCTTTTAGAATAAAGTCTGACATTTTTCTCCTGGGATTTAAATCCTTGTAGCATTTGTCCCTGGTTAAGAAAGACATGATAAATGTCATTATCTAAAGCTTTCAACTGCCAACATAAATCTCCAAGAAGAGCTGACAAGATTCAAAAAGCAGAAGATCAGAGATAGAATATTGGATTCAAATCCAGACTCTGACACCAACTCACTGTATACTTTAACACAGCACATTAATTTCACTGGGCCTTGGGTTGCTCAGATGCAAAATACCAGGTCTGAGGTTTATAGAGTTCTCTGTCACTCTGCAATGCCAAAGCCCTGTGACCTTGCTTAGTCAGTGTCCATCAGTTCACACGCTCAGACCCATCCAAACACACTTACACCAAGGGCTCACTGAAGTTGGTGTCAACCTGAAAGTGTTAGGTCTGATCTTCCTCTTGAAATAAATCAACAATTCTCCCCTCCTGTTATCAGTTCTTAAAAGATGCTTCAACCATGACAAGACATAATAAAAGGGAAGATTAATTGGTGAGCTGAAAAATCCTTGCAGTGACAAGGACACAAAAAGAAAAGAAACGGGGGTGGAACCGAGATACAGCTTTTTTTTTTTTTTTTTTGGGCCATCCTTGTTTATTTTAGGTTTCAAGGTTTTATTTGTAGGAGGACCAGCTTACATCCTTAAAGGTACACTGCCTAAATTATTAATAAGGGGAAATAGTCCTAATCTTGTTATTAGCTAACCTTGATTAAAGCACCTATTTAGTGACTTTTATTCGCTTAGGAGATACGATGCTGTATGCCTTGCTGTTTTATTTCCCCTCCAAAAGCATCATTTTGCCCCCTAAATTACCATAAATAAAATTTAATTTTTTCTGGAGATTTTAATCCAATGAAACACCTCTTAAATTCATTTGAGAGACCATGAGGATTTTAAGGTTGGATTTGGGAATCATTCAGTGGCATTCTGTCCTAGACAAGTGGCAAAAAGATTAGAAATTAGTTTCTGTCTTCAAAAGCATGATACTTGATGACTATTACCAAGGTCTTGCCATGGGACAGAGAATACCTATCCACACTTACAGTAGTCCTTCATGTGGATGCTGCTATTATCTGCACCTTAGTTATATTTAGGATAATCACAAAGCACAGTCTGACCAGTACTACAGAGCTGTGTATCAAAAAGGAATCCCTTTGTGCCTCTAGGGAATCTGAATTGATAAAAGTGGGAGAACATAGAATAAAAAGGATTGCAGTTGAAAATCAACTCACTCCAGAAGGTGACATTTGAGTCAGTCTTCAAATTGTTATTAGATATAAATAAATGGTATTAAGGGAAAAGGACGCTGCAGAAAAAAATAGTGTGTGTCGAGGCAAGTCCTATCATAATAATTATCACACCTGTCCTTTGTTCCATGTCAGTCATCACCATTGCACTGTAAGATCCATCAAATCTGACACTCTTGGTCTTTACTGTAGTTACAATCCCCAAGTCCTACGATATAGCGATATGAGTTGAATGAAGGAAAATACATGTATTGCTTAGTAGATTTAATTCAATTTTCTATTCTTCAGGTGTCTAGGTGTGTGAGTGTAACTTCTTAGTTCCTCCCTAAAATAGTAGAATGAATTTCACCACCCCGTGATGGACTGAATGCTTGTGTCCACCCAAAACTCATATGTTAACATCCTAAGCCCCAATGTGGTGATAACTAGAGGTGGAGTATTTGGGAGATAATTAGATTTAGATTAGGTAATGAGGGTGGGACCCTCCTGGGTGAGATTAGTGACCTTATAAGGAGTGAGATCTCTCTCCAGACACAGGCATGGAAGAAAGGCCATGTGAGCACATAGTAAGAAGGAAGCCATCTACAAGCCAGAAAGAGGGCTCTGGACAGGAACTGAATCTGCTTATCCCTTGATTTTGGACTTCCCAGCCTCCAGAAATAAGAAATGGATGTCTGTTAATGAAGCCACCCAGTCAATGATATTTTGCTATGGCAGTCCAAGCTGACCATGACTTTGGACTTGGCCATGCGATTTGCAGTGGCCAACAAGATTATCTTCTGTGATCCAAGCAGAGACTTGAAAATCACTTGCCCTATCCCTTGTGCTTCTGCCAACACTGCAAGGAACATGCCACAGACAGTGTACAATGGTACAGCGTGAGAGGTGAGGAGGCATTTGGGCTAATAAACCAAAGTTGAAGCAGTACGACACTCCATGTGTTAGAAAGTGGAGTTGTAGGTAGGAATGAGGTGAGGGGAAAGCAGTTAAGGGATAGTCTTCATCATCAGATAAAAAATTTACATTTCAATAGGGAGTCTGAGGAGAAAAGCCATTCCATTATAGAATGTTTACAATGGCACTGGGTGAGAGAAAGAAACTATAGACTATGAAAATAAAGCCTTCTTCAGATGAATTCTGTCTGCTCTGCTCAATAACAAGGGTTGCAGTCTGTTATCTTTATGTCACTTTTTTGACAAAGCAAACACGGATCTTGTTTTACAATGTGTTCTAGAACAGGCCTGGTTAAATATCATCCTCCTTCCAACCCAAAGGTTTGATGATTACTAACCCTCCTTACTTATGATGATAGACTACACTCATAATCCACATACACCCATTATACACACATACCATCAATGTCCTAAAAGCCCACCTCCTCCACAAAAAATTAAGCAAGCAAAGAGGATTTGAATTCATGAATGTCAAGTGACTTAGTCCCTTTCTCCTTAACTACTCAGCCACTTCAATGGTAGACGCCAACAGGCTTACCGATGTTAACTGTGAGATTTTTGTATGTTATAGCTAATAAGCCCAAGGGGACAACACCAGAAACTCAGCCTGCAGAAATTAATAAACTAAATTCTCTAAGACTGGGAACCCACAGAGCCATCAATGGCCAAGGGTACTGGAATCAAAACCCCAACAGCATAATCCAGGACTCCTGGACTTCTAGATCAAATTTAAATTTGGCTGCCAGTGTATGTTATCAGGGATGTTGTAGGCTTCTACTAGATACTTAGAATTGGCTTCCTGACAGTCCCAGTTGGAACTGCCTTCTTTAAAACAGAATGAAAGTCTCTGGTATATCTCCATTGAAAATGTCTGGAACCAAGCAGAGACTTATAAGATGGAAGTGAACTGTAGGATTAGCAGAGGATTTTCTACTCCTACAGCAAGAATTTATTCTAAATTAAACTGCCTGCAAGGCAGTAGACACCTTTACAACTATAGCCAGGAGCTTGATAAGAAATTTCAGGGTGTATCTCAAAGTCACTGCCCACATATCTTGTATTTCAGAGAACATTGCTTCAATTATCATTATTTGTTTTTATTGCTGAAACAGAATATATACCCTATCTTCTACTACTATTTAGTTTCAAGTCTACAACTGAGACAGTCTATGTTTAGTAGTTCATTTTTCTATAATTTGTCATGCTCTTTCCTTCAAATTCTGTATTTTTATAACTAAAAACTATTGAGTTATATATTTTGATTTTTTTTTCCTTTTTGAAATAGCAGGCAGAAAGCATTTCAAATACTTTAAGTTTGGTCAAGGTAAGAAATAAAGAATTTATTTTAGCCTTAAAATTCTTTCCCAAATTATCAACTCTTCAGTTAGCAGCTGTATCATTAGGGAAATGTCTTCTTTTTTTTTAAGACCTTGAACTCCAATGCCTTCTTAATTGTGAAACTCATTAAATGTTCAGACATGGCATTATTCTCTAAAGCTCATACCCATTAAGCACAGCACACCCATTGTAGTTATTAAGATACTAGGGAACACTACATCGGCAAGGAGGCAAGAAAATAGGAGGCCACAGACCATAATTAAAACATTCCCACTAAGAAACTAATTGCATAAGCAATACAGAGCAAATGAAACTTCTGCTCCCCAAAAGAGGAGCTAAAGACAGTCCAATCTACTCTAATCACATCACACAACCCATTTTAGCTCTGCTTCTTTGAAAGAGGGTCTGCAGGAGTCTTTCAGAATTCTTCCCATATTCCCCAATATCACTGCAATCTACCCTTCACTTTATCTGTGTTTTGAGGTCTGTAGCATAAATGCATGTGCAAATCCAAATCAATGAATGGATGAGTACGGGCTTCGAACAAGCCATACTAGCATGATCTCCTACCACACTTCCAGTAGTTGGATGTGTTGAGCAGGTCAGGTGGCAAGATGGTGGTCTGCAGAATTCCTTTCTCTATAGTGCTGTTTCTTTGACGGGGTGGGAGGTGGGGGATCTGTCCAAATCTGATCACAGAGCAAGGCCAGTCTGCACAAGCCTTGATAGCCGGTCCTTTCAACACTATTCAGATAGGACCAAGGTAAAGACTAGAAACTCACTAGAGTGATTGAAACATGTGACTTTTCCCCAGATTGTAAATCTCTGATGAAACACTGGCTCTGTCAACTTTTGAGGCCTAGTAGAAGGCAATAAAAGAAGATATCATTAGTAGTCTAGTTTAGAATAGCTTATTTCTTCTTGTATGTATTTACAGTTTTCTGCCTTTCCTTTTATGTTTACACATTATAAGCAGGAAGCATGTCATTAAAAGCTGTTAATAAAACATGATGATTTTAATAAAAGCATTATGCCACAGATTATCCTCACACATAAAAGGTATCCACACTCCATATCTGGTTACTAGACTCAAAGCTCCCTGCTTAGACCAATTCAAACTTTGACTTTATTGGACTGTGGACTCTGGGCTGGTGTCAGCACGGGTGGGGCTCCTCGCCAAGGGGCTTTCTCGTGGGAAGGGGCAGGCTTAGAAGTCAGCCCTTGGGCTCACTTATTAGCTGTGTGACCTTGGGCAAGTTGTCTTGCCCTTATGAATCTCACTTCTCTTATTCATAAAGCAGGATTCGGAGCTCATTGAAATATTGAGATGCTAAATTAGGTAATGTGGATAAATGGCTTAGCACAGAATGTATGAGTCAATAAATGATAAAGATATCTATACTTTGGGTGGCTCCAATCAACTCCCTGTAGTCAGTTTTCTTTCTTTTGTTTTTTACCTATTAAAAAAAAAAAGACACTTCTTATCCCATAAAAGTATATTTTAATATATTTTTGCATATTTTTGATTAATTACTTCCCAAGAATAGACAGCAGTTCTACTTTTGTGTCCCCCTTAACACTGTACCCATTGATCAAATGAATCTGCTGAAAAAAAAAAAAATAGCACAAAAACCAGGAGGCCGTGTAATTCTCAAATATAGTGCTTATTTTTAACATTTCATTATATTCTGCACACATTTATATATTTCTAATTCTCAGATATAGATTTGTTTTCTTTTTGGTGGGATTGTGAATTTTTTTTTGACTATATAATCATGCTCTTATTCTATTTACTTCAATCTCTGATTTAAATCTATTCTTACTTTTTTTAGAAAAGAATTTATTTATTTGACAGAGAGAGAGCAAGAGAGACAGCATGAGTTGGGGGGGCAGAGGGAGAAGGAGAAGCAAACACCTCACTGAGCAGGGATCCCACTGTGGGTCTCCAACCCAGGACCCTGGGACCAAGATCTGAGCCAAAGGAAGACAGAGGCTTAACTGACTGAGCTACCCAGGCACCCTGAAACCTTTTCTTCCTTTTTGATTCCAAAATATTTAATAAGAATTTACATAACTTACACGTAATTGGGCATGAAAACAGTTACAACAAAAGTGCAGTGCAGCAAGCAAACAATTTTAACTACAGCTGCTGTAGCAAAATATGATAATGGATAGTGAGAGATAAGAGGTAACCATAAAATAAAGAGTTTCTGATAATGGAGGGACAGATTTCCAACCAGCCCTTAGAACAGTCGTTGCTCTTACCCTCCAAAATTGCTACTAATTAAATTACTGATAGCATTTTCTGTTATTCACATGCAGCTGCAAAAAGCATACTTGCAAAACTGGTGGAAATTTATACTTCTGACATTTTCACAGATTTGTGAAGTAACAAGTCAGAGCATTTGAACTAGCTATGACAACAGAACAACAGTTGGAAGGTAAGTGCTTGGAGTAAAATTTGAGCGATTGCAAACAGAGTCGGGTAACATCTTGAAATTAGTATGTTGGCTCAGATACAAAGAAGAAAACAACCCAATATGGTGGTTCATGGGCCATACATACAAATGCATATACATATACATATATATCTGGTGAGATAAGAAGAAACCCAGGACCAAAGAAGACTGTCTCCATTCCTGAGATACTGGTTTCTTGGATTTGAGATAGGCCTTGGGCATCTATTATTTACAAAGTTTCACAGGTAATCCAGAGAGAACTCAAGACCAAATGGTATCAAATCCCATCATTACACTCACTGGATAAACACTGTACTCCTCACTTCTAGAGAGAAGCAACTGCGTCACATTTTTTGTTGAACACCCTCATGGACCATTAGATCTACTAAAATACCTGGCATGGCCCTCTTTTCATTCTTTCCTTCTTAGCTGAATTTCTTGGGAAACTTTCTACAACCCTGTATGTATCTCTTCGCTTGCCCTTCTTGATTCAAACTATTATAACCCATTGGCTATATTCACAGCTCCAATTAAACTGTTCTCATTAGGGTCATTAGTGACCTCCTGAATGAAACATCTAATAAGTGCTTTTTGTCCCAATTTTCTTGGATTCTTCCCTCAGAAGGAACTGACATTACAGAATATACCCTTTTTAAAATAGTCACATTATTTCATCTCTTCTTTTGGCCTCCTCCATGGGGTTCTCTTTCTCTTCCTGCAACTTAACATTTGTATTCTCCAGCATTCTATTCTCAGTCCCCCTCTCTCCCCATTCTAGATGCTTCCCCAACTAATCAGGAATATGGTGATAATACTCAGATAATTCTCAATAACCTTGTTATTTCCTACAGTTACTCAAATAGAGCTCAATGTCCAAGACAGAATTCTCCCCACCGTCCTTGCCCTCCCACATATGACACCTCCTCTTTCTCTTCCATTTATATGATTTTCAATGCGTTTAAAATTTTATAGAGGCTGCAGTAAACTGCTAGTATCTGTCTGTGCCATTAAATTCCTAGAGGGCATTATTTGTGTTTGCCTCTGCCAAGCAAAAGGAGAAAAGTCTAGAGTAAGTCTTTCAAAAGAGAATTCAGACGTAGTAGTTAGTTTGGGAGAGCCAAGGGAAGCCCCTACACTCAGTTACTTCTGAAACATTTAATGTATAAATAGGTAGGAATACTAAAGGGATCTAGGCATTACAACAAAGGAGAACACACAGACAGAAGTTAGAACAACAGTTGACTATTGGCCTGTGGGATCTATCTGTGGTCTGCCTGAATTTCAATTGTCTGGTATGATATAAAAGAAACATATACACTGTTAGTGGACATGGTAAGGGGGTCCCTCTCTTAGAAGAAAGTATGGTGAGATTACTAATAAATCTTTCTATACAATTTGAGAAGCATGATCTGATGACTTTCGTTGGACATTTATTATTTCTTCTTCCTGGTGGCACAGTAAGTAGGGGATATTTAAGTGCTCTTAAATAGTAAACAATTGGGATGCCTGGGTGGCTCAGTCACTAAGCATCTGCCTTTGGCTCAGGTCATGATCCCAGGGCCCTGGGATTGAATCCCCCACAAGGCTCCCTGCTCAGCAGGAAGCCTGCTTCTCCCTCTCCCCCTCCCCCTGCTTGTATTCCCTCTCTTGCTGTGTCTCTCTGTCAAATAAATATATAAAATATTTTTTAAAAATAGTAAACAATTACCCACAAGAGAGGCTTGTTGATTCTCAGTAAGAAGTTCAGAGAATGCAAGAGTATAGTATTTTTACTGGCCCTACATATGTATTATCTCTTGATTCTTACAACATCCCTTGAGGGAAAGGTATTATTTTTCCCCATTTACATTAAGAAGTAATATCAAAGAGCTTCAGAGAAGTTAAAAATAACTTATCCAAGGTCAGGCAATTAGATATGGTTCACCAAGATATGATCATAGTGCAAGTCTCTTTGACTCCAAAGCCCTTGCTCTTTCCACTATGACTTGATACCCTGCTTTTCCCACGTGATATCAGCATTGTGATTTGATTAAGAGCACACAAGTGGGGGGAGGGGCAGAGGGAGAGAGAGAGGAAGAAGCAGACTCCCTGCTGAGCAGGGAGCCCGATGTGGGGCTCGATCTCAGGACCCTGGGATCATGACCTGAGCTGAAGGCAGACGCTTAACTGACTGAGCCACCCAGATGTCCCTAACTTTATACTTTATTAATCACATGTAAACATTCATGGATTTCTGTTTTTCAGTGAGTTAATATATTCCCACATTCCTAAACTTGGCTTTTACAATTGTGAGGCCCAGCTAAGCAAATCTGCAATTCATCACAGACCTTCCCAAAGGGCAGGTTAGAACCCCACAGGCAAGGGCACATGTGGAATTTCTTCTCTCGGGGAGGACTTGCTCTGCTTTTAACCTTTTCAGCTGACTGAATCAGGGCACCCAGATTATCTAGAATAACTTCTCTTACTTAAGGTCAATTATTATGGACTTTAAACACACCCATAAAACACCATCAGAGTAACACCAAGATTAGTGTTTGAATAACTAGGGACTATACCTAGCCAAACTGACCTATCAGAAAGACGACCACAGCTCCTATGACTTACTAGTTTGATTATATTACTTTACATGTCTCCAAATTATTTAACATCTGACTCCCAAAACAACTCTTGAGAAAATTGGATTAGGGCTTACTGTGCCCAATTTATAAAACATAAAACCTAGGTTCAGTTGACAAATTTACCTAGGATCAGGTATCACAAAACAATGGAGATGGACCTGAAGCCAGATCTCTGGTACCATGGGCTACTCTTGGCAGTACCCCGATACAAGTCATGCTCTGACTATTCATGGAACGCAGCAGGCAACATTAAGGAAGGGATGATGTTAGAATTTCATTTTGCAAGATAGGAAATTCAGTCTCAGATAGCACTTACAAGTTATTTTAAATTCAGTGTATCATGTACTTGGTTTATTGATTGCCTTATTGATATTTCTTATGAGCAAACAACATAATTAAAACAAAATGCAAACTCACAGCTCTTTTGAATATGCTAAGTGTTCTGTCTTCATTTTCTGAACTTGCTATTTCTTAGAATCTACCTACAGTGGAGTTTGGTTTTTAAAATTTCTCCAGTATTCAGATATTAAAAGCAAGGCATAGGGAAGCCTACAAAGACCTTCAAGAACGTTCAAGTTTTCATATACTCAGATACCTTCCTAGAAAACATGTTACAGTTCCTTGATGAGGTTAATATGTTTTTATAATTTAAGGCTTACCTAATTTTAAATATTTCAGGATATAGTTTTTAATGTAATGCTATTAATGTATCATTCAATTTAAGACCAAAACAAATGTATGTTTAACTTGTAAAATAAATAAATTGAAAATTAAGTCATATGTTTAATAGTAACAGTCATAACTTGCATTAATTGAGCTCTTAGCATGTCTGCTGTTTCGTAGCATAACCTGCCAGGATACTTGCATATGCAATGTCATTTACTCTAGCCAGCAAAGTTAGGTGGCCCCTTCAGTTACAAGGGAAGTCATGGATACACAGCTGCTAAGTGGAGGAGTCACAGTATGGATCAAAGTCTAACTAACTCCAGGCCCCACTAGCTAACTACCTCTCAGATGAATGCAGCCCTACACATATTCCTCAGCATCTTAAGTTTAATAAAGATTTTGTATTGCTCATAGCGGTTGATTATTCTTTATCTTCCATTAGCAGCAGCTCCATCAGATATCCTTAGCTGCCTCTACTAACCCCATTATCCCAGGATGATAAGGAGCCTACACACTCATGTTTACCATAAGCCTTGCATGAAATAAAAGGAGAACAGGGCTCCCAGAAAATAACGTATTAGACATGACCTCACTTATTCACTCATCCATAGTAAGTATTTATCAAGATGATGTGCTACCCATTCAGGTGGGTAATAGTGTAGACAAAGAAGAAAGAATTTCTGCTTTCAAAGAACTCATCTATTGGGATGGGGGAATGGAACAATTATATAAAGTGGGAAGTGTTATGATAAAGGGGCATAAGGGCGCTATGAAATCCCAAGGAAGTTGACACTTAGCTCATCCCTGAGAGATAGGTCAGAATTAGGAAGAGGAAAGAAGGAAAGACTTTAAAGCACATAGAACATTTTGTTTAGTGGCACCAAGTTAAGGTAGAGTCTGAAACGCATCCAGAACACTGAGATGTTCTCTGTGGGTAAGCAAGCAAAAGCAGGTAATGAGGTAGTGTCTTTGGGCTCTGAGGAGGTTGAGCTAAAACTTGGTTAGGTTATTGCTAAATTTATTGCAGCACTGGATTCCATTCAGCCAAAGTGATCTAACTTTATAAATTTCAGTTTAAAGATGCAATGCTTGAGCTTATAAAAATACAAATTAGGTTTTAAAATAAAACAATGCCAACAGTGAAATTGACCAATAAATCTCCCCAGTGGTCTAGTTGCCTTCCTAGAAATCTAACAAGTTACAAAGTGAAGTTCTCACATTTATTGATCACATCAAGATTCCTCCAGGATGGACAGGTATTTTTCATTTTTCTGGTACATTCCCCAAATGCTATTCCCACATGTAATTTGTAGCAGGCAATAGAACTGGCCTAAATGCAGCTGTAATAAAGAATAACAATGGGCACATTTCAAGAGAGTGTGATAGGTTTACAAGATACATGGTCATATTGGAATTGAATGACACCACTATAGCTTAAGAATAATACCCTTCTACCAAATCATCATTCGTTGCATTGCCACATGTATTTTGTGATCATATTTGACAATGTAGATATTCAAAACTCTTGAAAAAAAATAAAATTTCAAAGGAGAATATCACTGAAACAATAAGACAAAAAGTCGCCAACAAAGCGAACATGGAAATTTAATTATTTTTATAGCATAACATTATTATTTGAATTAAAACATGGTATGTGTCTTCACCTCCAAAAATATAACATGTACCATTTCTTTCAGATTCCTATCTAAAAAAAGGAGGAATGAATTTACATGTTACAAAGCAGGCCTCTCAATTTGTCCATGTCCAAAGCCCACTCATCTCTTGTTCCCTGTCATATTTCCTCAAAACTTTTTCAAACTCTGTCATCCATGCTGTCCTTTTCCCATTGAGCAAACCCGATAATTTAGAGTTTTTTTTTTTATGAAAACAAAGGAAGTACAGATTCTTTCAGCTCCTTAGCGCTACCTGTGCCATTTTGGAAACCAAACCAGAGCACGTGCTCCGCCTTCTCAAGTTGGTCAGTGCAGCATGGCCAGTGACTGCCTGAGCTGTGCAGCAAGTGCAGGGAGGCTAATTCACTCATTTTAGGATATTTTCAATGTTTAGGCCTTTATCTTGATTATGTGAACTCTCTGACCTGGCATGGTGTGGACCTCGGGAATTCTGGTTGAGAGTCTAACGGAAAGAAAGAGACAGTAAAGGTGTGAAGGGTGTTAGTGCTTGTGGACTCAGGCTGGTTCTGTGTGAGATGACTGATTCCATTAGCCTGCTTGCCTCCATGCTGTTACCCCGTCAGATACCCTCACAGTAGCAAGAGAACTCCCCGAACTGTCATCTCCCCTATTTTAAATGACCCTCCTCCCCATTCCTTTCTTCTTCCCCTTTGCAGCCTTTCCCGAGAAAGAGGATGTGAAATGAAGTTGTTGCCACTCACCATTTATAGAGCCTTAAGAAAATCCCACGCAGTAATAAGAATAACAGGAAAACTGCCCTGGGAAGATTAATAATGTCTTTCTTATTTTTCCACTCCATGGTGTGTGTCAGAAGTTTCCTCTGTGTGTGTTTGTGAAACTGTAATAAAGGATATTACTTTCTCAGATAGCCTTAGGTCAAAGATACCACGTCAAAAATCAAATGCAAGTGAGAAAGTCAGCCTACTTCGCTTGTGGTTAGCTGTCCCAGAGATGAAACTTGCTTTCAAGCTTAATTTGAGCCATATTTCAGATTACCACGAGGAGATGTTCCAAATATCTAAAAAGTTAGCTATTGGAGCATCAAATATTCAGATGAGAGAATTTACACAAAGAATATTTAAAAGAAGAATAAGAAGGAGAAGAAGGAGGAAGCAGGGTGGGAGGAGGGGGAAGAAGAGGAGGAGAAGACAAGGAAAGAAACCCTCTGACCCTAAGCGAAGCAGACAGTGAGCGAACTCCTTATACGACTTTCCGTCTTTGAGATAAATAATTACCCACTTTTTGGAACCCTCTTTTTCTTGACTTCAATGTCTACCTCTCCCTCTTGAAACTGTCTTACATCACCATTCCATCCATTTCTCTGATTCTCCTCTCCTCTTTCTCAGTCTCCTTGACGGCTCATTTAACTTGTGTCTCCAGTGTTGGTGCCCCCACTCCCCTCACCCCCCAGGACTCTGTCCTCAGCAGTGTTGGTTTCTGCTTTGCATGCCTTGTGTGATTTAATCCTCTCTTACAGCTTTAGTTCCCCCATTTTCTTTCACCTCCAAGCCTGATCTTACTCTTAAGCAGACACTCTCATTTGCAACTATTTGCTAATGAACCTGGACTTACTGTCACCCCTCGGCCCTGCCCCGAACCCATAGTTCCCAATCAGCTAATGAATCATCAATCCCTTGCTTACTCAGGCTAAAACACTTCTCTTCAGGCTTCTGATCTGATCTGTCATTAAATTTTACCAGTCGACCTACAGAATCATTCTCAAACCCATTTTCTCTTCTGTTTTGCCAGGGTTATCACCCTATTTAGAGTTTATTCTCTTCCCCCTAATAAATGCTATCATTTCTTAATGGATCTCCCTGCTTTCACTGCTTCATCTTATCCTCAAAACTGCTCTGCATGACACAGGGTTATGTTCCCATCAGTCCACTGCCCTCTTGGTCTACACACTTAGAGAATAAGGCCCAGACTCCTTAGGCGTGGAATAAAAAGGTCCTCAAAAAACGGATCCCAATAGAAGACATACAGCTTAGACGATGAACATAGTACACAGTGAACATCTACTGAATGACTACATGAACAAATGATTTGTTTAAACAAGATATAGCATATTTGTGCTATAAAAATGTTAGTTTCCTTTCAATGTAGTGGAAACAAATAAAAATCATGTAACACATCTGACTTGAGATTATACATGCAGATCCCATGTAGTTTTCCAAACTCCTTAGGAATGGCTCTTAAGAAAATACATTTGAGTTAATAACACATGGTTTCTCAGGACCACCATTACCAATCCTCTGTCTAGGACTTTTGTCCCCGTTCTGATGCTGTAAGGACAGAAGGAACCAAGTATGAGTTGCCCCTGCTATGCATAAGCTATGAAAAAGGCCTCGACCTTGGGACAATCATGGACAATCATGTGTCCTTCTGGCTCAGGGCACTGCCCAACCAGGACTATTCAGTTCCTGTTGGGTGAACCAAAGCAAGTAGATAATTAATATATAATGTTGTAAGTTCAATGATAGGTTTGTACACAGGATTTCTTTGTTATGGCTGGATGAAGGGCTGAATCCACAGCCTAGTGAATACTGTCCACACCTGAATGGGAATCCCTGCGAACCTCATTGCCGATGCAGCCCTAGCAAAAATCTGTGCCTGGCTGGTGATGACTGGAGTTTCCACATTGAGTTCTTCTGTGCTGTACTCACAGCTGCAAGAGGAAGTGAGGCTGAAGACTAAGGTTCCCTCACTCTGGGTCCCTTATCTACATCTGAGAGGACAGGAAATACCTCACAAAGTGAGAAGGAAGGAAATAGATTCTTATTTATCTTGGAGGATAAACTGGAGGACATTTTTCCATTCTCCCCACTCCACCCCTGATTTGTTTGTTTTTGTTTTTGTTTTGTTTTTCCTCTCTCTCTATTAAAAAAGCACTTAGTTTTGGCTAAGCAAATCATCCTGCATTGCAAGCCTGTGAGTGGAAATGTGAGATTTGAAATCAGATCCAGCTCAGAGTAAATGCTGTGCTGTCTCCCCATTAAAAATCATAACAAAGAGCTAGCTATGACAGAGATCTGCATGAGACAGTGGCCCCACACAGCAGAAAATAGGATCAGTTCAACTACTGGGGAATGAGCAATGGGTCAGGAAGACTTTATTGAAAAGAACTTTAAGCTGAGTAATTGTGAAAAATGAGTAGACGTTCTTTAAGTGGACAAATTGTGGGGGTTGAGAGCTAGAGTAGGAAGAAGACTGGGCATGAGGTATCCTGGGAAGAGGGAGACTCATGGAGACATGGAAAAGCTGAGAGTCTGACAAGAGCATGCTGTGGGAGATGAGATGTGATAAGATATCAGACCAGTGAGGAAAACAGGAGTCCATCAGAGAGTGCCATGAGAAATGGTAGACTTTAGCCCAGTGCACGGGAAGCCAGCAAAGGGTCTTCCGTAAGAGGGCAGTACTTGCCGATTTGATCATCTGCTAGAGATAAGTCGCTAAGTTTCTATATCAACCCTTTACTTCATGTGTCTATTAACAGGTTTGTTTGCCAGTAACTGTGTCTGCAAGGCGGAAGATAGATTTGAGGAGAGGCTGAATTGAAATGGAGGGACCAATTAGTACACTGCCATAAGAATGCTTGCTCCTGACGTAGGTAGTAGGTATAGTGATGGAGAAGAGGGGACACTTGTAAGTCTTGGAAAGTCAGAATCTAAGTGGTATGAACTGAATTTTTGTGTCCCCTCCAAATTCATTTGTTGAAACCCCAAATCCCCAATGTGATGGCATTTAGAGGTGGGGCCTCTTAGAGGTAATTAAGGTTAGAGGTAATTAAGGTTAGATTCAATCATGAGAGTGGGGCCCTCCTAATGGTACTAACACTTTTATAAAAAGAGGTAAAGATTTGAGGTCTCTCCACATGCACATACCAAAGAAAAACCATAATGAGAAGACAGCAGTGTGCAAATCAGGAAGAGGGCCCTCACCAGACGTAGAACCTACCAGCACCTTGATCTTGGACTTCCCAGCCTCCAGAATTATGAGAAATACAGGCCTGTGTTAAGCGGCTCAGTCTACGGTATTTTGGTACAGGGGCCTGGGCTGTCTAAGACACTAAGATAAAAATGAGTGAAAGGGAGTGCAAAAGAAGAGGACAGGAAACTGCAAGGGAGGAAGAAGGATTTGGGGTAGGAATGGGAATTATCATTCTGAAAGTGATAATGGGGCGATAGGAGAATACTGAAGGTCTCCAGAGTCCATAATGCATTTGAGTGAAGAGAAACAATGCAAGTATTCTCAGGGGAGGAAAGTCAGCTACAGTGTGGATTACCTAGGATTTTATGGACTAGTGGGCTGAGTATGGGCACCCGACCACCACTCACAGCACAGATTCATTCAGCAATACACTCTGAGATTCGGAGAAATGAGATATTCAATTGAGTGGAATCTAACCTATTTTCAAGTGAGGAATGCTCTGCGTAACACAGGATTGTATCACACTCAATATTTACTTGTATCTCAAAACACAGGATGATTTCTTTGGTTAGTGGACCTATTGTCATGTATTCTGACAAGTCATAAGGAGGCAGTAAAGTGAGTTTTCAGCTTTAGTTATTTCTGCAGATTTCTAGATGACCTAGACATTTTCATTCCATTAGATATTAACATAACTGCTCTCTGCTAGTTAGTGGGGATTTAAAGATGGCCAAGAAGTTAGTCATGGCTCTGAAGCAGCTCATGGTTCTAGTTGAGGTAAAAGAAATAAATAGTTAATATATAATGGGTTAAGTCCAATGACAGAGTCATGCACAGACATTTTTATGTCTACAAGGGATGGATACATCACCCAACCTGGAGTCTTCTTAGAGAAAGTGTCACCTGGCAGGTGTCTTAAAAGATGAGTAAGAGTTGGCTAAACGGTGGGAGGAATAAAAGGGAGAGGGCATGAATGTCAGAAGTGGTGTGCTATATGCAAGGAATTATGGCAATTAAGTGTTGCTGGAGCAGGAAGTATAAGAGGAAGAATGGTACTAAAGGATAATTCGAACAATTATTAACATCATCGTGAATACCTAAATCAAGGGACAATTTAGCATTACCTGTCATAAAATCAATCAAATACATGCAAGGACAAAGATATCATGATTATAAATATGAAAAGCATGAGAGATATTGGGTTTTTAAATGTCTCCAGCCAGCCATTCAGGTATTATAGTCACTGTTGGTCCAGGACTGGTGGGGCTGTTCAAGTTTTCCTGGGATGAGTGAGTTCCCCGTCAGTATCCTTTCTCACGCCTCTTGGCAGATCGCTGGGGAATGATTCTATTCTGAACACTTCTCAATTTTGCCTTCAGAAATTCTGCACTGTATAGACACTGAGAAAAAACACCCCATCTCTGATTCCTTCCCCCATCTCCTCAGAGCTTACTACTCACCACTCCTCAGTGGGCTCCACAAGTTCATGACTTTGGGGTCTAGCTTCAAAGAAAGCTTCTTCAAAAGTTATTCAAGATTTTTTTTTTCCCCCCTGAGTACAGTTCAGAACTGCCCTTTACTTCAATAGAAACACAGGGCTTTTCTCAACTAGCCCTGAGGCATTCCTCCTCCAGGAACATTTTAAAAGTGCCTTGAGCTGACTTTTTTTCTCTTTGGGGGACTTTAGGAAATCCCAATTCTCTGTCCTCTAGTGTTTATATCCAAACAGGAATGATAATTTAATTCCTGCTTCTCCAACTGTATCCTGAGAACACTATAACGTGGCACACTATCAGTGATTTTATTCCCATTTAAGTTCCTGTGAAGAGAGAGGTTATATAAAAGCCAAATGTTGCTTTAAAAAAAAAAAATCTTTGGTTCAAAAAAAATTAAATTAAATTCTAGAATATTCTGGGAAGCAGCTAGGATCGTTCTCATTGTCTTTCTTCATTCCCATCCCTTCACCTTGGTCCGTTGCTTTGTTGTTATTTAGAATACCTCTGCCAGGGAGGGAGACACAAATATGCTGACCGTACTTGCATGGAATGAACTTTGTTATTGTTAATAAGGTTGATTTACTTCTGGAGGTGAATTCTGGGCCTGTAAGTTTATCTCTTATCTCTTCTTCTAAGAGCAATAGCGGTCAGGATCAGAGAAATAATACACATATTTTGTCTTCTCCCTCACCTTCTCTTTTTGAGAGCATCCACTGTTTCTAGAAGGATCTTAGTCTCTGTAGGCACACCCCTCCCCTCAGAAACCAAGACAGATCGCTTATTCTCAAGATTAAGGACAATTTGGAGTGAGTTCAGACCTGACAAGTTGCTGCTGGCAGTCCAATGGTAACTCAAGCCATCTTACCCAAGACAATATGAATATCATGGAGAGAGCAGGGGCTTTTGAGCAAGGATGTGAATTTGAATTCTACCACTTGGAAGCTATGTGAGTCTGGGCAACACGATTTCTCTCTGTATCACTTGCCTTAGCTGAAGAATCTGGAGGATAGCATCTTCTCTTAAGATTGTTCTGAGGATTAAATGAGACAAGCTATGTAGAACCTGGGATAGAACAGATGCTTAATAAATTACAGTTCTAAAAATGGTGATAATAACAACATAATTAATCAAGATTTAAGTCACTTCCCGCTAAAACGCTTACATCCTGGAATTCTGAGACACCTCATACTCAGTGAGCAATCAGCTCACTTAAGTAACACATCAAGTCCAATACTGCATGTCCTGGTCTCTCAAGCCCCCATAGGCTAGATCCTACAGATCACATTGGGTACACAGTAAGGAAACAGACCCAGCAAATTAACAGATGAAGTGGTGGAGACCCTGTCTGAGGCCAGATTTGCCTGATCCCAGGGTCTGTGTAGTAAATCTCCCCATTGTGTGATCTCTATGTCAGAGTGCTGAGTTGCATGAGAACCTCCTCCATGCCTAGCGCAGTGCCCAGAAAACTAGGACATCCACAATGCTGCCCCGCAGGGCATATGAATTTTAATTGACTAATGTCATTCTTTTTTTTTTTTTTAAGATTTTATGTATTTATTTGAGAGATGGAAGAGAGTGAGAGAGAGCAAGCATGAGAGGGGGAAGGTCAGAAGAAAAGCAGACCCCCTGACTACCAGGGAACCCAATGTGGGACTCGATTCCGGGACTCCAGGATCATGACCTGAGCTGAAGGCAGTCATTCAATCAACTGAGCCACCCAGGCACCCCTGATCAATGTCATTTTTAATCCTGACTGCACTTCAGAATTATTTGAGGGAGCTTTACAATAATAGAATAAACGGGCCCCATTCTCACCCCTCCACCCCTAATATTCTGGCTCATTTGGTATGCTATATGGCCCAGGAAAGAAGGATTTTTAAAAAACCTTTCCAGTTGATTTTAAAGAACTATGTGGTTGAAAAGCACTGTGACAAAGGGCTACTTTACTTATATTCATAATGAAGATCATTAATAATAGGGGCGACTGGGTGGCTCAGTGGGTTAAGCCTCTGCCTTCATCCCAGGTCATGATCCCAGGGTCCTGGGATTGAGCCCCGCATCAGGCTCTCTGCTCAGTGGGGAGCCTGCTTCCTCCTCTCTCTCTGCCCGCCTCTCTGCCTACTTGTGATCTGTCTGTCAAATAAATAAATAAATAAATATCATTACTAATAGTGATGATAATACTAATATTGATATGCAATGAATGTTTGCCAAGTGCATGGTTATACAACTTGGTGGTAGATTCATGACAGGAAGCTGGGTCTGAATGACTGTATTTTCCCTGGTACCATATATATGTCTTATATTAATCTTATATTTGATGAGCCATCTATATAGTATAGCTAAATATCAGCATACTGCATGACTTTCTGTTCTTCCAAGGGAATGTGCAGTCTATGTTAGCAGTGGCAGCCGGAGCCTGTCTTAACTTTTATGAAGGCATCCAAACGTGGTAATTAACAGCATGCATAGACTCTGGACCTGGATAGTGTTGGTTCAAATACTGACCCTTCTACAGTCTATGTTAGCAGTGGCAGCCGGAGCCTGTCTTAACTTTTATGAAGGCATCCAAATGTGGTAATTAACAGCACGCATAGACTCTGGACCTGGATAGTGTTGGTTCAAATACTGACCCTTCTACTAGTCAGCTGAACACTTGGCTCTGTTAGTTACATTTCCTTTACCTCTCTCTCAGTTTTCTCATCAGTAAAATGGGAATAGTAATTAAAATAATAACGGGACCTTACAGAGAGTTCACTGTAGAGGATTAAATTACTATACATACATAGTGCTTTTAATATAGTCTGACATATGGTAAAAGTGACATACGTTTTATTGGTTTAGTTTTTATCATTGTATACATAATTGAGGCAATGACCAGTGGTGAGAATTTCAGGAAGCCTGTCCAAGGAGACACTTTGGCATGCTTAACTCTTTGTCATGTTTCTAGGATCATGTTACATTTGTGGCTATTCAGTTCTGAATCTTTAGCACACACAGTGATTCTCACACATTAGCACATTAGCACACATTAGCACACACATTAGTGATTCTCAGTGGGAGTAGTACTACTTTTGAAACAGAATTTTAGAATGTGTGGGACCATTTTTTAAGGTTTATTTATTTATTTGAAAGAGAGAGAGAGAAAGAGCATGGGGGGAGGGGCAGAGGGAGGAGAAAGAAACTCAACCAGAGTCTACATTGAGCACAGGGTCCCAATGCAGGCCTGATCTCATCATCCCGAGACCATGACCTGAGCCAAAACCAAGAGTCAGATCCTCACTGACTGTACCACCCAGGCGTACCACATGTGGAAGCATTTTTATTTGTCACAAGGAAAGGTGGAGCCTTACTCCTACATAGTGGGTGAAAACCAAGGTGGTTCATGTTCCCTTCAACGGAGAACTAGTCCACTTCAAAATGCAGTAACGTCCCCTTGATGAACATTTAGGAGGCAATATACAGCCCAGACCGATGTGCATACACAAGACTTTAATCAGAAAGTCAGAGACACATGAACAATTTTAATATTCCCTTAACTTTGGAAAGGAAATGAAAGGTAGAATATTTGGAGAGCGGAAGTGACAGCCCATGGAAATCTAGTTTTGCTAGTCAGGAGGGGTGCTTCAGGGCAAGAGTATAATAAAGACTGCAACACAACAATGGTTAGTCTGGAAATTCAGAGATCCAGGCTGTAGGTAGGATACATTCCTTAAAAAGTTATGTTATAATTACTGTGTCAGAATTGGTAAGCTTATGAACAAAGCATAGACAAGAAAAAGTAAAAATAAGTGTTACTATTACAAGCAAGTGTTAGAGTAATAGGACTATGTATGATTTTTTTTCTTTTAAGAGTCTAAACATTGTAGAACATCCGTAATATGAAAAATTGATAAGCATATAATGACTTTCTAACCACAGTGGTGAGGATGAAACTTGTGTCAAAAATAGGCACTCATAGGCAAAGAACACAAGAATGAAGATAACAGCCTCCTCCTTTAAAAAAAAAAAGTTGTTTCCTGAAGTTTTAGGTTCGAATTTTGTATTTTGACATTTTGACTTGTCCTTTTAATTATTGAATGCACTTTTCCTTTATCTTTGCATATATGAGAGCTTTTAGAGCTTGTAACTCTTTAGAGAATTAGGTGATCCTTCTTGATTTCATAATTTACATAGTAATGACAGTTAATTTAGGTTAGGTGGATACATTTGTAAGTACTTTATTTCTCAATTTCAAATTCGACTTTTCTTTAGAGAAGACATTATTTGATTAAGAGAGAGTCCATCCTGTGAATCTTGCACAATTTAAACATTTTCCTAGTTATAGCCTGCTTTCATTTCTAAATTGTTATTTATAGGCTATATACTGGCTGTTTATCACCCTCTCTCAGGGCGAATATAAAACACTCTGCATAGATTTCATCCTTTTTAACTCAATATTATATACTATTATATAGTGCTAAAGATAACATAAAAGTCCAGCTAAATTCCCACATTTCTATAATTTTGATGTCTTTCATTTGCATTGTTTTCTTCAGTGGTTATATTTTCCTGTAAAATTTTACCAGTTTTGACATGTTTGTACCTTTAATCGAATTACTTTTGTAATGAAACCTAGAACTCTCTTTTTGAACATCTCAGGATTTTTCTTTGTTTTATTTGAAGAGCATTTTCTTCCCCTGGAAGTAACTTAACTATTCTAATGTTTACTACAATTTCACCTACTGTCCCTCTTGTGCTTGACTTTTTATGTGGCCATTTTTTGCTTTCCCCAAAGCACACAGTATATGGATTCATTTTATAAACTATCTTTTCTTTTCTTCTTCTTCTTCTTTTTTTTTTTTTTGCCAATCTTTTTTCTACAGAACAATTTTTATTTCAGGTCTCAGAAGCATCTTAGGTGTAAGACAGAATGATCATGAAAACCTGGTTATTTCCAAACCTTTACCTTACTATATTACCTACAAAGTATAATAAAACAGAACATTTCTCCATTTACTTTCTCTGCTTATCAATTTCCAGGTTATGTCAGTCCAATAAAAATAAAAAGTATGATGTTGAGGGTTTTTTTTTTAAAGATTTTATTTATTATTTATTTGACAGAGAGAGAAATCACAAGTAGGCGGAGAGTCAGGCAGAGTGAGAGAGAGAAGCAGGCTCCCCGCTGAGCAAAGAGCCCGATGCGGGGCTCGATCCCAGGACACTGAGATCATGACCTGAGCCGAAGGCAGCGGCTTAATCCACTGAGCCACCCAGGCGCCCCGATGTTGAGGGTTTTTTAAAGAGCTTTCCATTTCAGGGGCACCTGGTTGGCTCAGTCATTAATCATCTGCCTTTGGCTCAGGTCATGATCCTGGGGTTCTGGGGTTGAGCCCCCCGTCAGGCTCCCTGCTCACCAGGAAGCCTGCTTCTCCCTCTCAGACTCCCTCTGCTTGTGTTCCCTCTCTCTCTCTGTCAAATAAATAAATAAAATCTTAAAAAAAAATCAAACTTAAAGAACTCTCCATTTTAGATGCTTCTGTTATAAAAATAATCTAAATGCTTCTATTATAAAAATAATCTTACATATACATATTTTTTTCATTTGAACTTACAGAAGTTAGCTTGTTTCCTAGATACAAAGTAGGTTCTGAAAACTACTTAATATATTTTTTCTATTACTTCTTTAATCTCCTCTATTTTATAGGTGGGTCTGTTTCTCTCTGCCCTAGTTCTCAGAATGTCATTCCTCTTTTTCTCCACTTCTGGTCTGCACCTGCATGAGTCCTTTTCTTGTTGATTATATTTCAACGGGAGTCACAACAATTGTCTTTGTTTTACTGCTGCATCCCTCTTTTCCATTTTCTTTCTCTGTGGGATTTTCTCCATCCTAAGATATACATCTCCTAAAAGTCCCCTTCTCACAATAAAGCAAGTACCCTTGTCTCCTGGAAAAACTATTTGTCTCACCCAAGGAAGCTCAATAAATGCAAGTATAAAAGAGAAAGCTGTAAGAAACCATCCCATTGGGAGAATTGTTTCCTGGGCTCTGTGGCCAGGATAAGAGAGCAGCAGTGCCCTTTGAGAGCCATGAAATCAATGAAAATCACAGCCTGTACAGCTCTTTTCCCCAGGTGCCTCTGCAGTGGCCTGCCCAGAGACAGCCCACAGTTCTCCATTCATCCCAGCACCACGGGAACGTTTCTTACTGCCCCTGGAAACAGAATGAGCTGTTGTCACTGTCTCTGGCAAAGGACTCCAAAAGATGCCTTCGTGTGTGTGTGTGTGTGTGTGTGTGTGTACATGCGTGTGTGTGTACGTGCCTGTGTGTGTGTGTGTGTGTGTGTGTGTGAATCTGAGCCCATCTCTGCCCTCATTCCAGTCTTGGCAAGGAGCCTGACTCTCATGCTGCTCAGGTCCATGTATATTTCCCCACATGATTGATACTCTGTACAGTTTTAACCAGCTGTTTCCTCCCTGCATGAACATTTCCCCACTGACTTTCCCCTCCGCCTGGGAGATCTGTAATAGTTTCCTGATTGCTCTTGTCCTTTTTCTGTTTTCCCCAATCAAAGCTGCCTCTATGTTTGCAGCAAACTGCACTTCTTTCCATACTAAAGGCACAGCGTACTCCCTCTCTTCCTGTTCCCCCTAGTCTTGACATAGCAATTAATTTTAAAATTCCTGTGACCACTTCAGAACGTCAGAGAAAAGCAGGATCTTATTTATGAAACGAAAGGGGACAGACAGATAGAAGTCAATAAATAATCCCAAAAAGGTGTAGGTGAAGGAGGGTACAAAGTCTTTTGAATTACCATAGAAACAAACAGATACTAACTATACAACATACACAGGCTTCTAACAGCCCTTTAATAGCAAACAAAACATGATTGTAGTCTATGCTTCTACAATAATAGTTTTAAAAATGCGTACGCTCCACTTTTCTAAATTCCATCTGAATAAGATGAACCATTTATTACATTGCATTTGGCTCTCTGTTTCAAATATGTATTCCTTGGTGACAGGAATCTTATAAAATAAGTGCCACGACTGTAAAATCTAAGCCTCTTACTTGTTGGTGGAAGAGAGCAGTGAAACGCTTCAAACTGGTCCCAGTATAATCCTAAGGTGAACTGTGAGCCATAAACTCTAATGATGATAATAATTAACATCTAGTGAGTATTCAGCACATGCCAGGTGTTTTCCCCCAAGTCATCGACTTCTTTTGTTTCATTTCATTCTCATCACAGCCTCATGAAAAACGTGTTGTTCTAGAGAAAGGACTTGAGGTTCCTGAGTTTGAGAAACTAATTCAAGTTCAGAAAGACAGTGAGCCACGCTTGACCACATCGAACCCCACCCTCTTGTTAACTACCTATGTTTTACACTAATTAGTTTAAATATCCGTATCCTTTAACGACAATCTTAAATTTTAAATCCATGTGAGTTGTCAGGGGCCCTTAGACTGCACCACCCTGGGGAGCACATCACAAACAAGGCAATGTGGGCTGTGCTTTGGGAGCTGGGTTTTGCCAGAACCCCGGATGGACCATTCATTTCAATGAGACCATTCTCACCATGGAGGATCGAGATCTTTGTGAACTCCCTAGATTTCACAAAGAGGCAAAATGCCATGGATCTGGGGAGAAAAGAGCAGCATCATGGAGGTGGCTGTCAAACTCTGGTGTCTAAAACCACCCGTGGGTGACTGCAGACCGTCGAGGCGACCAGTAGACATTCCGTTTCAGTGAACGCAGAGTATCCCACCATTCCAAATTTAACAAATAGAACAGATAGAAGAAAAGGGCTGATGCAGACAAGCTTACTTTGAGGATGATGAATTATTTTAAAATTAGGTTATGGCAACAGTTGCACAGCTCTGTAAATATACTAAAAATATTGACTTGTATTCTTTAAATGGGTGAACTTTAGGGCATATAAGCTGGATCTCAATTAACTGTTGAAAAAAAGTCATGAGCACAGATGACTGCAGACTCACACAGGGTTCACAAAGAACAGGGTTGAAATGGATCCTTTTTTCTGAGCTGAAAATGTCATAGCTTTGTTATTCGCTCTGAATAATTAAAGTACTTCAAGACAGAGAGATCTCCAGAGGGACACAAGGTCTCTCTTCTCTTTTTGGCCCTTTCTTATTCTTTGTTCCCTCTCTCTACTTTTTTGTTGTTGTTGTTGTTTTGTTTTCCTGAAGAGGAGTGATATAAACATGTATGTTTTCATATCTTCTACAATGGCTTTTTAGTTATTCCTCTTTTTTATTGTTTTCACAATAGTTGCTCTAGGAATTTTAATATGCGTTCTTAATTTACCATGATCAACCCTGAATTAATAGTAGATGTTTTCACATACAGTGTAAGACATTTTAATTGACCTTTACGAAATTTAAGATGGAAAATGATGTTTCATAGTCACCCCTTTATAAAAAATCTTTATCAAAGTTCTTTGTTACTGTAGATCTGAATTTCTACCTGGCACCATCTCCCTTCAGCCTGAAAAACTCTCTTTAGCATTTTTGGTAGTGTGAATCTGTGGGCAACCATTTCTCTCATCCTTTGTTCTATTTTCTTTTTGTCTCCATTGTTTCTTATCCTGTCATATTTATTATTATGCCTCTGTAGGTATTGGTCTTTTTTTCTGGCTGCAAGACCATGAGGTCTTTTCCATTTTCTATCTGGGCTTCCAGCTTCTGCTTACTCAGTACAATTCCCAAAGAGGGAATCACTAGACAAAGAGGATTACCTTTGTTTTTGGGGCAGCGTGAGATTCAAATACAGATTTGCCCAACATGTGCTGGTTTCTGCTGGTCAGAGCAAAGACAGTCCTTCCTTAGCCTGTGGTCTGCTCCAGGCTCTGTTACCACAGCCTAGAAACTGGCCTCACCTCCATCCACTTCTCCCTCTAGTGTTATCTTTAAAATTTATTTGTACCCTCCACTCTTCAAGATATTTAAGAAAAACTAGGATTGTTTTTATTTGTATGTTGCCTGGAAATTTCTGAATTTTTTTTTAATTTATTTATTTGACAGGGAGAAAATGAGAGAGAGAGAAAGAGAGAGAGCACAAAAAGGGGAAGTCAGGGGGAGAAGCAGACTTCCTGCTGAGCAGGGAGCCTGATGCGGGACTTGATTCGGGAACTTCAGGACCATGACCTGAGCCGAAGGTAGTTGCCTAACCAACTGAGCCACTCAGGTGCCCCGAAATTTCTGATTTTTATCACATGAATTGAGATCTTGCACATCCTTCTGTATCCAAACTGGAAGTGGAATTCCTCTCTGTTACCCTTTTTTTTTTTTTTAATTTTGTTTATTTGAGAGAGAGAGATAGAGCAGAGGAAGAAGCAGACTCTTCCTAGGACCCTAAGATCATGACCTAGGCTGAAGGCAGTTGCTTAACTGACTGAGCCACTCAGGCATCCCTCCTGTCTGTTTCTAAGGGGCTTAAGACCTGACTGAAGGCACACAACAAAACAGTTGGAAATGTCGCTAATAAGTGAATGATAAAGACACTTAATCTCCCGAGAGTCCAGAGTAAGAATTAGGGTTGCCAGATACAATATACCACATCCAGCTAAATTTCAATTTCAGATATGCAAGGGATACAGTTTTAGGTAAAGTATATTCCAAATATTACTTGCATGCAGTTATCTTGGAAAAATAGTCCTTATTTATCTGAAATTCAAATTTCACTGGACATCCTATATTTTTCCTAAATTTTTCACGAAGAGGGAAGGGCCACTAGTAGGGAAAGAAGTTTCTAGAAGCAGATGAAAATTAAGTCAGGCTCTTAAAGCAGGACTGAGATGTTCAAAATGATCACATAATGTGTATGCAGATAAGTTATGGGATTAATGATCAGAGAAATATGTCAAGTTCAAAACCCCTGAGGATTCTGAATGCCAATCTAAGAAGAATGGACTCTATTTTGCTGGCAAAGAGGAATAAGAAAGACTAGCTGTAAGTCTCTCATTTTTGACCTCTTTAAAGGTAACAGTAGCAATAAGAATCAATTTTATGGTATAGGTCTTCCATAGCAAAGCCCTTTTCAGATTTTATAGGGCTTTTTGCTTCAATAAGATCCCATTTTCCTTTTTATGTTTTTTCCTTCGGTTTTACAGTCTTCCTTTGTTCGGATATAAGAAATGATGATGGCTCTACCTCCAGGAATGTGAAACAAATAAGACTTTCTATTTCTGACAAATAAATGGAAATCTAGATCATGCAGAAATTGACAAATGCCAAACAATAGACTTTTAACCATGTTTATTTGCAGCAACTTGCTGTACTTCAGTGCACAATTACAAATCATCTTTTGAGCTCTTCAGAATCTCAGACCTGCCAAGAGCTAATTAACTGCTCTGACAGTGGGAAGATGTGACAACATAAGGCAGAGTTTCTGAATGACTGTAAGGTATTTAATTTGAATAAAGGGAGAATTAAAAAGCAGCAGTGAGCAGGAGTGGTAGCAGACAGAGAATGCTTGTATTAAAGATTCTTACTTGATTTCGAAATCATCTACTGGAAACTGACATTGGGATGTCAGACTGTAAGTGTCAGACTGCCTTACAGAGCAGAGATCAGGGACACAAGCAGTGACTGTGAGTCTGGGTTGCTGCAGCTCTCCTAGAAGAGACGGACGGTCCTCCTGGAATACCTTTCCTTTCCTCTGACCAGCGGTCAGAATGCGAACAAGGATGCTCAGTGCTAAGCACCATGGTCAGAACAGGCAAGCTTCCCCTAACATGTAACAGAATCAAGGGATTGCTGTGTCCCAACCCATTTGAGGAATACACACATAATCTAATAAATACCCTTGTCGCTCATTTCCAACTGTTTCCAGTCAATGTACAATCTAGCACTTCACCCCAGCCCTATTCTCTGGTCTAAGAAAGGGGCAGCAGAGATGAGATTTTTTTCTCAGATCCTTCTGCATGGGCACCTCAGACGGGGTGGGCGGAAGTCTTGTGGAAGCTTCTCTTTGTCTCCTTCCTCTTTTACCCCCAGTGACTTTCCCTTCTATTTGCAGAGAGGAAAAGACCTTTTTTTAAGGTGCCAAGAACTTTCACATGTTATCTCATTTGGCTCTGACAAGAATATCATTCAGGGCAGGGTTAACTCCTACTTTCGAGGTAAAGAAACTGAGTCTCAGAATGCTTCATATCTTGACCATCATTCAAAGTCGGGTGGGCTGACTCCAGCCACAGTGGCTTCCCACCTTGCCACACAGTCTGAACCACACAGACGCACCTGTCTTGTGGATTCAACTCCAGTGTTCTTTATAACGAATCCCTGACCCAGTTCTGATGTCATGCGCAATTGAAAGGCCTTGTAACTTCCTTCCCACTCAGAGGCTGAGTCCTGCCTATAACTGAGTCCACCTCATCCCAGGAGGGAGGCTGAATGGTCCTTATCAGGTCATGTGTGAGTCAGCTCCCTGAACACCCAAGATTTCTAAGCGCTTCTCCCGGTGAGTTAAAGTACAAAGTGCCATTTAGGTTAATAGCCACATGAATCCTTCTGCTATGAGGGATTTGATCATCTTTCATAACCAGTTTTCCAACTCCTATGTACCTCCTCCCACAGGAGGCAGGGGAGTGTGTGCATATAGGATTTTTTACCAATAGCTCTAATGTTTTTATGGTACATACACGATTTTCCTCTTCTAAATAATAGCCTGAAATGTTTCGTAGAACTTACAAAACGTTGCAAGCATATTTAAAAGCATAAGAAAAATACAATATTTCCGTAATTATCTCACCAAGATTGAACAGATGTTAACCTATTGCAATTTCTTCCAGATCATTTTCTTAAGGAAATATGTTACAGATATTGCTAAAATGTTGCTTCTGTCCCTTACCCCTTCCTCCCTAGAAGCCTTCTCTCCTGAAGTTGGTGTGGATCATTTCCATGCATGTTTTTGAACTTCTGTAATATGAATAAATTCACCCATAAGCAATATGTTTGTGAGTTTTAAAGATTTATATAATTGGAATCCAGCTGCACATAACTTTTTACAATTTGTTTTTCTCCCACTTTTTATGAGTGTCTATCCTAAAGAAACTAGATGAGATTGCTCAAGGAGCTATGTCTAAGAATTTTCACTGAATCATTGGATGCCAGTAAAACAAAAAATGGAAACAACCTAATTGTTCCGTTCTTGTGCAATGTTTACAGAAATGTGATTTGTGTAACGGAATCCAAAAAATGTTATCCAGCAGTTAAAATGAATCAATAAGATCTACACATATTTATAGAACTGAAGTTCCTTTTCCTAAAAAAAAAGCATTTAGGCCAAAGAAAGCAATGACTATAAAGTGAGTTTTTTTTTACAATAGCAGGTTTCTGTTTGCTTCTTTTTAAGATTTAACCCTTGATAATATAAAGTATTGAATGATTGAGTACATAAAGAGTCTTAGTGTTATCACTGGCGCGGAAAAAAAAAAACAAAAACAAATGTTTCAGTGTTTTCTTCTCTTAAACCTCTGGTCTGTCTTCAGGTCATGCGCCAAACCCTGCAATGCGGGTAGTGGAAAGATGCAGAGCACTAAATTAAGCCGTCATGTTAGCAAACTCCCATTCAGTCCCTGTCATTGACTCCACTGAAAACTCAGGATACAGGCAGATTCATCTGTGTTTCATTCTTAAAACAAAACAAAACAAAACAAAACAAAAACCCTGTTCTCATCCATTCTGTTTGTGTATGGCAATGAGATCAGCGAGGCTTTTCAGAGACTTGGTCTTTCCTGCTCTTTGATTTTATCAAGTTAGTTCTGAAAAGACTTTAGATAACTCATTTGTATGCAGGCCAGAATTTCCAAATTGGCAGCTCTAACTCCCACAGCATTCGAACCGCCATATATAGATGACAGTAAATTACTTTCACTATTACCTCCAGACTATTAAAGCTATAGTGCTATGAGAATAATGCACGTGTGCATATTGCTACCGTCAGTAGGTACCCAATCAATAAAACAATATTGCTCAGTATTTCAGCAGAGCAGAGGTCTGATAAGGTAATGGTAGCTTGAAATATGTTAATATATTTAGTAAAACCTCTATTAGTGGAGATGAGGCTGCTGTGAACGGAGAGAGCCACAAAGCATGCCGGGACCGGGCTCACAGCTGGAATTCGGCTAAAGGAACTTTGCTGTGGTTGAGCCAGGAACGGAAGTCAAGCGTGAGTCAAACAGTAAGCAGTGAGCTGTCCACCTGAGCTGGTGATGCCAAGAAGCGATTCTCTAACCCTCCAGAATAAGTCTGGGGGTCCTGCTGTAGGCATTTTTTTCTTTCTTTCTTTTCTTCTTCTTCTTCTTTTTTTTTTTTTTTTTTTTTTTTTTTGGTGCACCCCAGTCTTCCTTAGCAAGCTTACCACAACCCCAAGGAAGCCATTCTTCGTAAAATTATGTAATTAAGGTTTCTTTCCTCTGCCAGATGCTTAGATGGATGGAAGAGACAGTGCCTGATTTGTTTGTTACATAACCCCAGTACCAAGCAAAACCCCGTGAACACATTTATTTAATAATAGAGTCATAAAAATAGTTAAGGGGCTATGAGGGGAAGCATCCCAATGGAGAGGTCTTATTGGGCACCAGTCCTGAGAAGGCAAGTCTTCTCAATGTACCCACCCCATCTGTGACCATCTGGAATTCCAGAATTCCAGACCCCATCTGGAATTACCAGAGGAACAAAAAGCAGGAGCTCACTCAGAGCATAGGTCTGGATCCAGGCCATTGGACTTCTATTCAACTCCATGATTCACCTCCTTTTTGACTTACAGCAAGTTACTTAACTTCCCTAGGCCCCTGACTTCCCATTTGTAAAATAAATACATTGTTTTAAGGATGAGACAATCCAGGCTTTGCTTCTATATGACTCGCTAAAAGCATGTTTCTATTATGACTATTATTATTTGACATTAGAATCCATCCCTGAGAAACGTGGGTTGATAAAAGAAAATAAGAGGGCATGATGCAAGCTCCAGCCATTGGTACTAGTTGAGAATGGGATTCCAGTGTCAGGGACAAGAAGCTCAGGTGGGAGGACTAGCATATTTTAGAAAACAACCTAGATTTATGATCCAGGTCAACACAGAGGTTAAGGAAGGAATGAAGTTCTAGGCCTTCAGGACTTGAGGAAAAGTAACAGAATGCTGGGTTGGATGAGTGTAAGTTTGATTGTTATGAGGAAGGTAGAAATCTAACAGATCTCCACTAAATGTTAGAATTGGGGCTGCCTAACTTAAAACTAGTTGATCCGATCTTGAGAATCTGGCAAAGACAGAGGAAACAAGTCAGGAGTTGACAATTCATTCTGGTGGTGGAAATTATTATGGGAAGGCCTACCCAGAGGCACAGAAAAGACATTAAGCAGAACTAAGGACTTTTAAGGACATAAGAAAAGGGGAGTAGTGGCCATATATTTGTTATAAATTTCTTCAAATCGAAGCAGAACAAAATAGAAATCGATGGGGATAAATAGTGGATTTAGATTATTTTTGACTTTTGGCAAATGGTTTTCCACATAGTGAAAAACTGTGCAAACACAGTGAAGAAACTTAAAAAGAAACACTGGAAACTCTCCTCCTGGACAGGAATTGCCAATACATGGCACAGCTGCACCATTTCTGAATTCTGTGTCCCTGGCCAACCTGAAGGAGTAATCTGTATTCTTCCTCAGTAAGCCCATATATGGCCTCAAAACACTTTTTTATACAGTACAACATCCTCTTCTAATCAATATCAATTGGCACAAAAAGAGGACCTACTTGCTTCCCCCAATCTAGAATAATCCTTTGGTATTTAAACAAGAAAACAGACCCAAAGGAGGCCAAACCTCCTTTCTTTTAAAATCTTCAAGCCAGCTCTGGTACCTCTTCTGGTTAATGTACTCCCCTACTCTTTTCATGATTCTCATTTCTATTCAATGACATTGTTACATAAAATACATTTACACAAAATATCAAATATAAAATATACTCATTTTTCAAATGGTCTTTCTTAAAGTCACATGACTAGTTGCTCAGAGACCTAAGACTCTGGACATATACTATGTATTTGTGGCAAATCCACAGGCCATGTTTAAAAAAAGAGGGGGAAATGTTGAGTAAGCTCAGAAATAAAAAACTTTTTTCAGTGGAAGAGACATAATATATGAGCATCACAGTGACTCTCCTGTGTGTAAAGAAAGTCACAGAGAGACAAAGAAGACATGACCACAACCTACTTTAGTAGTTTTTTTTTTTTTAAAGATTTTATTTATTTATTTGACAGAGAGAAATCACAAGTAGATGGAGAGGCAGGCAGAGAGAGAGGGAAGCAGGCTCCCTGCTGAGCAGAGAGCCTGATGCGGGACTCGATCCCAGGACCCTGAGATCATGACCTGAGCTGAAGGCAGCGGCTTAACCCATTGAGCCACCCAGGTGCCCCCTACTTTAGTAGTTTTTAAGAGAGATCTGGACCATGCAGTTCAGCTTCCCTCAGTCTTGTAAATTCTCAACAGTAAAAATACCACTTAATGAAATGACTCATGCTTTATTGATTTATGTGCTTCCATATTAACTTCAGGTAAATTTATGACAGAAATGATTGTATTTTTGTGTCGTGTACTTATAAGCACTAATTATATACACTGATCGAAAAGAAGCACTCATTGACAAGGTGTTTCAAGATTATCAAACTGGTTACATGAGTTAAGAGTGTGTGTTATCTTTGTTCTCACAAGGTTGTTGATCATGTCTGTGATTTCTTTGCTATAAAATTCTTGGTTAGGAATATTTTCTTTTCTTTTCTAGGGACATATATGATCTGTTTGTTTTGATACAGTTTCTAAGAAACCCTGAAAGTGATGTGAATAAAGCAATTCCTAGAATTTCTGTCTTATGGGGTCTAGGAAGGTGAAGAAGCAAGAGCTGGCTTTCCAGACAGAAGTAACAAGAGCAAGTCAAGTGCAAAGGCCCTGAGGCAGGAATGTGTGAGGTTCCTTTCAGAAGTCAAAATGCATCTCCTGTGGCTGCTGCACAGGAGAGCTGGAGAGCAAGGAGATAACAGAAGGGAGAGGTCAGAGCTAGATCACATAGGGTTTTAAAGGCTATGGTTAAAAGTTGGATTTGTCCATAATCCCATGTGCTTTGGTGAATGCTGTGAAGTGTGTAAACCTGGTGATTCACAGACCTGTACCCCTGGGGATAAAAATATATGTTTATAAAAAATAAAAAATTATTAAAAAAAAGTTGGATTTGAATTTAAGCCCCATGGGGAGTCATTTAGGGAGTAAAACAAACAAATACGGGATTTTATTAAACTTTAAAATGATGGTGTCTTTTTTCCTTTGAGTTAGTGTTATTTAAGCAAGCAACTTAACTAGATTCAGGACAGGGACTGTTTCTGTTTCTTTGACACTCCACTTTGTCCAGTTCATAACAAGCTGAGAATAAATGTTTACTAAATTAATAAAATCAGATGGCTTACTGAAATGGAGACAAAATACAGGAATAACTGTCAATGTGGACAGAGTTGATTGATAATAACAATTTTGCTTTTCAAAACACATACCTGAAACAATTCTGGCCACATCTAAGTGAACAGGAAAAAGACTTCATTTTATTTTAAGGAAAATACTTTAAAATAGTATGCATTTATGATTTATTGTTGGAGATGTAATTAGTTCCTGATTTTTTTCCTTCTTTTAAAGTTTGTTTATTCTGTAGTTGTTGTTGTGTTAGCATTCTTGTTTTATTTAAGTATTTTCTTGCTGATTAGCAGGCATTTATGTAGCCAGGATAATTAGGTTGAATTACATCAATTTGGAGAGGTTAAATTCTAGTAATTATACATTTGCAACTTACAATTAGAGTATAAATCTGATGATGGTATATTACTTGCAATGCATATGATAATGGCAGTTTAAGAAAAACATAAACTTAGAATTCTGGATATTATTGACTTAGGGAATCCATTTAGTCTATAAAAATGTTTGAGTTGAATATTCTAAAGAAAGCAAGCTGTAAATAGATACTTTCCCATTTTATAGTTGAAAACACTATATTGTATCAGTCTTTAAAATGTTTTCCAAATAGGCAGAAAGCCATTTAGGAAACTGCATTAGAAAACAGAAATTCCTCCTGTATGTTGAAATATCCATTCCATGTTCACATATGAATTATAGTGCCAGATATTTTTGCAAACAAATTTTAAGTTGCACTATAAAATAGTTATTGACAGATCATTTACAGTATATCTCTGTTTCAAGGTATAAATAACTAAATCATATATTTAGGAATGTGAAATGTCATTGATATGAAGAAAGATTCCTCCTCTGATGCTTTCCAGGAATAACTGGAAAGTTTAGCTGATAATAACAATTTTGCTTTCCAAAAATAGTTATACCTGAAGGTCCTCCTGACCCCTCATGGGGAACTTTTCTTATATTAGAAGATTTAGAATAATATTGTTCAGATATATAGGTGAACATCTTCAAATGGAATACTCTAACTAGCATTTAAGATATAATCTTTAGCTTCTAACTTCTAACAAGCATTAAAATGTTGTTGAACAAAAATAAAACAAAGGCCCACATATTAATTGACATATTAAATGTTATTTTATGATTCAAATAATATTAATTGTTCTCTTTTTAACTTGCTTCTATGTGAATCCAAACACAAACATATAAATGTATATTTATACTTAGAGAGATGATAGGTTAATAATTGTTTGATTTTCAAGAGTTAGTCTACTGACTTCATGATCTAAAAGAAATTGAGGGATGCACCAGTTTTCTGAGTTTTAATCCGAGAATGCTTTCTAAACTCTGCACATTTCACTTATTTATTTTTTAATAAACTTAATTTTGGAATAACAATATGTACAGGAAGGTTGTGAAGATAGTATAGAGAGTTCCTGTAAATCCCTCACTTAGTTTCCCATAATTAACATTTTACTTTTAGTCCCAGAATATGGAGATCTATATCTACAAATACACACAAGCCAAAGGAAAGGTTATATACAAAATGAAAGCAGTTAGTGAAAAAGATTCAGCTTTGGGGGCAATGAAAATGAGCAAACTGCCAAGAGTTAGTATAGTTTTCCATGTTGTGACATAGTTTTTAAATACCACAAAATTCAGTCCAAGGGATTGAGTTTTAATATCAAACCTGCATTCACCAGACCCTTGGTGCATTTTAGGATATGTCTGCTAGCTTCTATGGCAGAAGATATACAATATTATAATGTAGAACACACTAGGGATTTTTGTATTTCTGCTAAGTAGTGTTGTGTTGCAAAATGAATTACATTGTTTTTTAACATTTACCAAGGTAAAATGAATGCTAGTTGCTAATAAGCCTTGTACTGTGCCTAAAAGAGATCCAGAATTTGCTGGGTTCTATTAAACTCGGGTTTAATGGACCAAACTTACTTTCATTGCACATTTTGTTGTTTCTTCCTACATAGAAACATTCATTAGGGCTAAAACAAGTCAGGAAACGACAGATGTTGGAGAGGTTGTGGAGAAAGAGGAACCCTCCTATCTTGTTGGTGGGAATACAAACTGGTGCAGCCACTCAGGAAAACAGCATGGAGGATCCTCAAAAAGTTGAAAACAGAGCTACCCTACAACCCAGCAATCACACTACTGGGTATTTACCCTAAAGATACAAATGTAGTGATACGAAGGGGCACGTGCATGCAAATGTTTATAGCAGCAATGTCCACAATAGCCAAACTATGGAAAGAACCTAGATGTCTATCAACAGATGAATGGATAAAGAAGATGTGGTATATATATATATACAATGAAATACTATGCAGCCATCAAAAGAAATGAAATCTTGGCATTTGCAACGACGTGGAGGGAACTAGAGGGTATTACGTTGAGTGAAATAAGTCAATTAGAGAAAGACAATTATCATATGATCTCCCTGATATGAGGAATTTGAGAGGCAGAGTTGGGGGTTTGGTGGGTAGGGAAGGAAAAATATGAAATAAGATGAGATCGGGAGGGAGACAAACCATAAGAGACTCTTAATCTCACAAAACAAACTGAGGTTTGCTGGGGGCGGCGAGAGGGTAGGGAGAGGGTGGTTGGGTTATGGACACTGGGTGGGAGGGTATGTGCTATGGTGAGTGCTGTGAAGTGTGTAAGCCTGACAATTCACAAACCTGTACCCCTGGGGCAAATAATACATTATATGTTAATAAAAATAATAATTTAAAAAAAGAGAAAGAAACATAGCTCTGAGTACAAATAACAAACTGAATAGAAATGTCAATCCTCCCTTTAAGGAGCTTGAAATGTAAAAGGAGACAGAAAGAAAGAACAAATAAGATTTCATAAAAGACCAACTATGAGAAATGCTGCACGAGTTAACCCTACAGAATGCAGTGGGAACTTTGAGAACACAGGTAGCAGGAAGAAGCAGCCTTTAGAATGTGGGGATGACAGAATGTTTTGAGTACCCTGTAATATGAAAAAAAGGTCATTCTATGAAAAGAAAATGTCATAAACCGAGGTTTGCAAAGCTGGCATACGGAGTACATATGCTCTGGGAAGAAGCTAGTTGTCAAACGGATGGTCAGTGCATTAGAAGATCTTCCATCTGACAAAGGCATATTGTTCTACAAGGGAAAGACTTGGAAAACCATCTGTCTCAGCTGCTTTTCCAAACCAAGATGACCAGAAGGACATGGTCTCTGCCTGTCCTTCAGAGTGACAGCTGATTCAGAATCTAGAGCTAAATTATCAACAGTCATTATTCATATCATCAAAGGGTTGGGTCGAAAACTTCCAAACCCAACCACACCTCACTCTTCAGTCTCCTCTCCATGGCCAGGTATGTTTTGACATGTTTGTATTTTTAAAACACCTCACTCCTTTTTTATAAACATTAATCCATTTAACACCAACATTTACACACACACGCCCTCTCTGTAATTCTTCTTACTCTCTAGGTTTGGCAGATAAGTCTTTGTAGAGATAGCATGAGGAGTAAACAATCCAGTAGATGGCTGAATTTAAGACACAGGCTCTTTCAGAAACAGCAGCCTCAACTAAGCAGCTGAATAACACAGAGAGATTAATCTTGACAGAGTCAGACTTGCAGATACTCAGACAGGAAGATGATGATATGCTTTGAGTTGTCTATTGTAGTGCTGTTATTTTTGTTTCGTGTAAAACTAGAGCATTTGAAGACCAGATAAAGCTAGACTAATACACCAACCATTCCCCTCTGGGACCTACCTATAGACACAATCCAAACAAAAGAGACAGAAAATCTGTCGGTGATCAATAGTGAGCCTATTACAGTGTAGTGGCTTAGCTAATTTGGCTACATGCCTATTTTATCCACTTGAAAAAGACTTGACTAAATCCTCCCTGGAAAAAAAAAAATTGAGTAGTATAAGCAGGTGCTAATGGCCATGATAGGAAAAAGTAATTTGTGATATATGACAGACTCAAATGCTTTCTGATTATATCCACATATGCCTAATTTAATATGGTAAGAACTACTGGTGTAAATTTGAATCAATGGGTAAACTGTCCATAAATCATGACTTACTCAATATTTTTTATCAGTCATTATCAACCTGGAAAAAAGAACTCACAGCTAGAAAAACGGGAAGATAGATTTTCAAATGAAATTAGGAAGTATCTTAGAAAAGGAAAAATAAAAATTACAAATCACAAGTGGAAATCATTGTGTGCTCAGTCACATTAATGTCATACAATCACGGATCTCAATAAAGCAGAAATCAAACAAAAAATAATCATACAAACCATCCTATCCCCCCCAAAAATCCAAAGGATCATGGATGGAGAGGATTTAAACGTCAGCATGTTTATCCCCTGACCAGATTGAAAGAATCTGCTCTATCACCCATCACTCAAAGTAAATTATCTCATCTCGGAAAAAAAACTTGTGGCAGAGAACCTGACATTTTGCAAGATAGCCCTCTCTGTTCATGTGTGAAGATTCTACTTTAATTTTAAGTCCTCCTGAACCAAAACATGTAGTATTAGCGCCAGAACTCCATGTTATCCCTGAGTAAACAAAATTTTTAAAAAATCTGTTCTGTTTAAGGACTCTCCAAATATCTGAAGATGACTTTCTTATCTCTCTCTAACATGGTCCTGTCTCCATAAACAATTCTGATCTTCAACAAAGCAGGAAAGAATATCCAATGGAAAAAAGACCGTTTCTTACACTGTCAAACCAAATGGTGTTGGGAAAATTGGAGAGCCGCATGTAGAAAAGTGAAACTGGACAATTTTCCTACACCATACACAAAATAAACTCAAAATTGATGAAAGACCCAAATGTGAGATGAGAATCCATCAAAATCCTAAAGGAGACCACAGGAAGCAAACTCTTTGACCTTGGCCACAGCAACTTCTTAGTAGACATGTCTCCAAAGACCAGGAAAAAAAAGCAAAAATGAACTACTGGGATTTCATCAAGATAAAAGTCTTTTGCACAGTAAAGAAAACAGTTGGCAAAGTCAAAAGACAACCCCCAGAATGGGAAACAATATTTGCAAATGTCTTATCAGACAAAGGGCTAGTATCCAAGATGTATGAAGAACTTATCAAACTCAACACTCAGAAAATAAAAAATCCATCAAGAAATGGTCAGAAGACATGAATAGATATTTCTCCAAAGAAGACATACAAATGGCCAATAGACACATGGAAAAATATTCAACATCGCCTGACATTAGGGAAATATAAATCAAAACCACAGCAAGATACCATCTCACACCATTCAGAATGGCAAAAATTAACAAGACAAGAAACAGCAAGTATTGGCAAGGATGCAGAGAAAGGGGAACCCTCTTGTTTTGTAGGAATGCACTCTAGTATAGCCATTCTGGAAAAAAGTATGCGGGTCCCTCAGAAAGTTAATAATAGGAGCACCTGGGTGGCTCAGTGGGTTAAGCCTCTGCATTTGGCTCAGGTCATGATCTCAGGGTCCTGGGATCGAGGCTGGTTTTGGGTTCCCTGCTCAGCACTGGCTCTCTGCTCAGCAGGGAGCCTCCTTCCCCCTCTCCCTCTACCTGCCTCTCTGCCTGCTTGTGATCTCTCTGTCAAATAAATAAAATCTTTAAAGAAAAAAAGTTAAAAATAGAGCTACCCTATGACCAAGCAATTGCACTAGTAGATATTTACCCAAAGGATACAAATAGAATGATTCGAAGGGGCACCTGTACCCCAATATTTATAGCAACAATGTTCAACAACAGCCAAACTATGGAAAGAGCCTAGATGTCCATCAACAGATGAGTGGATCAAGAAGATGTGGTATGTATGTATGTTTGTGTGTGTGTTTGTGAATATTACTCAGCCATAAAAAAATGAAATCTTACCATTTGCACTGACATGGATGGAACTAGGAAGTATCGTGCTAAGCAAAATAAGTTAATCAGAGAAAGGCAAGTATCATATGGTTTCACTTATATGCGAAATTTAAGAAATGAAACAAAGGGTCATAGGGGAAGGGAGGGAAAATAAAATAAGATAAAATCAGAGAGGGCGATAAAACAAACTGAGCGTTGCTAGAGGGGAGATGGGTGGGGGGAGGGAGTGACTGGGTGATGGGCCTTAAGGAAGGCACGAGATGTGCTGAGCACTGGGTGTTATATGCAACTGATGAATCACATAACCTACCTCTGAAACTAATAACGTACTATGTGTTCATCAAATGAATTTAAATAAACAAAAAGAACAATCCCAATTTAAACACTTCCCATGTGCGTGGTTTCCTCAACTTTCAGGATCTGGGTTGCGATTTTAATTCATTTAATATATATGAATTGAGTACCCACCACATGCCAGGTATTGAGGATATGCTGATGGATAGAATAACATAGTACCTGCACTCATGGAACTTAAAGTCTACTAAGAAAGGCAAATGCTTTAAACCAGTTAATTAAAAATGTGATATGTATAACAAAATAGAAGGTCATGGATACTATTCAATTCTTTAAAAATAGTGGCTTGTGGGGCTCAGTGGGTTGAGCATCTGCCTTCGGCTCAGGTCATGATCTTGGAGTCCTGAGACCAAGCCCCACTGCATCAGTGTCCCACTCAGTGGGGAGTCTCTTTCTCCCTCTCCCTCAGCCCCTCCCCCTTTCATTCTCTCTCTCTCTCTCTCAAATAAATAAAATCTTTTTAAAAAGGGAGTGCCTTGATCTGTATGTAGAACTCCAAGAATTGCTTTAATGAAGGCAAGGTACATTAGGATGATTTATTACCTTGATCCAATTTACGATTCTTTTAATTTGGCCAAGAATTGAAGTAACTCAGAAATCACACAGCTGAATGGAAAACAGTCATACTAAAGCTGAGGTAAATCAAAATTTTGGCATACAGTTCAAAGCAAGTGCTGACTTCCGTAATTATACCACGCTTCTCCAGGTAAAAGTATAAACTATCCCGAGGAAACCTTCCAAAGCAAGCCACCTGATTCAGCTAGTTAGGTGCCCTATCCACATGACCATTGTGTACAGTAGGAACAGGGTTCTCACATAGGTGGAAAAGTCGTCTCCCCTTCCATTTCTTAAGATTCTCCCTACGTTAAAAACAATGAAGAACAGTGAAAAGGAAGTCCTCAAGTTAAACTATTTTCTGTTAACAAGCTAGCAATTTCAAATCCGTGTAAAGATTACTGAATGTGTAATCATATTCCCTGTGGACATCACCTATAATTTCCTCCAACTCCATCTTCCCAAGATGTCCCCTTTTGTGTGTGTGTGTGTGTGTGCTGTTTTTTGTTGTGTTCTTTTTTATTTTTAAAGATTTTATTTATTTATTTGACAGAGAGACAGCACAAGTAAGCAGAGTAGCAGGCAAAGGGAGAGAGAAGCAGGTTCTCCGCTAAGCAGAGAGCCCCGATGTTAGGGCTGGATCCCAGGACCCTGGAATCATGACCTGAGCTGAAGGCAACCACTTAACCAAGTGAGTCACCCACGTGCCCCGTTTTTTTTTTTTTTTTAATTTATTTATTTGACAGAGACCACAAGTAGGCAGAGAGGCAGGCAGAGACAGAGAGAAGAGGAAGCAGACTCCCTGCAGAGCAGAGAGCCTGATGCAGGGCTCGAACTCAGGACCCTGAGATCGTGACCCAAGCCAAAAGCCAAGGTCTTAACCCACTGAGCCACCCAGGCACCCCTGTGTGTGCTGTTTTTTCCTGAGTATGGTGAGTGAGTTTCATTACTATAATGAGTGGAACATGTTGTGGTCTTCAAATTTCTTAACTGCTAATCAAGGTATCCTAGAAAATAAATAGGTAAGCAAAAAGTAGTTTGCTGATGAATGGGTAGTGTTCTGCTAAACTAAGTATGTAATCTTTAAGCCGCGTTAGCTCTTCTGGTCTCAGATAGTTTGCCTAGCAAGTGAGATGTCAATTCTGAAGCTTTTTTTTTTTTTAATTTATTTATTTGACAGAGAGAGAAAGAGAGAGATCACAAGTACACAGAGAGGCAGGAAGAGAGGTAGGCAGAAAGAGAGGGGGAAGCAGGCTCCCTGCTGAGCAGAGAGCTGGACGCCGGGCTCTATTCCAAGACCCTGAGATCACAACCTGAGCCGAAGGCAGAGGCTTTATTTAACCCACTGAGCCACCCAAGGGGCCCCCGATTCTGAAGTTTGTAGGTTGCTTCCAGTTTTAATGTCTGATGACTCTGAATACTGCTTAATTAAGCTTAGATTAATTCCCTATCACCATCTCTATAATATATAGAAAAGAAACCCTTTGGTAATTAGGAGACTAACAAAAGGATTAAAAAATAACAAATTATTTAAAGTCTCAAGAAACCTGACTACAAATGATGCTAAGTAATCTATATCCACAGTTTGAAACAATCAGTTCTTGCAACTCTACAAAAAAGTTTTTATGGCATATTTTAGCCTAGATCTTCCAAATATCTAAAAACAGCGTGAGTCTAGAAACAGATGACTCACATGGTATTTATTACCGCTCCACATATTCCAGGTGACCTGTCTAGCTAAGTAAGTCAACTGCTATTTGGAATATTCTGAGAGTAATAATCAATGCAGAAAAATGGCAGATGACAAGGACGCTGGGATTTTTTTTTTTAATTTTATTTATTTATTTGACAGACAGAGATCACAAGTAGGCAGAGAAGCCAGCAGAGAGAGAGGAGGCAGCAAGCTTCCTGCTGAGCAGAGAGCCCGATGCGGGGCTCGATCCTAGAACCCTGGGATCATGACCTAAGCCGAAGGCAGAGGCTTTAACCCACTGAGCCACCCAGGCTCCCGGACACTGGGATTTTATCACACATCGCTTTGACATTTGTTTGAACCCAATTTTCGTTTTGTGAACTCAATACCTTCCACGTAACTTGTCTACCGTAAAGTGTTTTTAACCTTTCTTTGTGAATTATCAGATACAGGTGTTGACCTCGCTGGCCAAAGTTCAGTTCAATATCTAACACCTATCCCTTTGGAGAAGGGAATTGCTAATATTATTCTCGGTCTTGAAATGTGTATGGGAATGTGAGAGTGTGTGTGTGTGTGTGTGTGTGTGTGTGTGTGTTTAAATAACGTGCTCAGGATGAGACTGGTGAGGAAAATATGCAGAACTCAACGTCTTTTTCAAATACTTTGTAGAAATATTTATTTCCTTTAGATAGTAGCAATGTACATGTTACTTAGAAAATATATGAGGGGCACCTGGGTGACTCAGTGGATTAAGGCCTCTGCTTTTGGCTCAGATCATATCTCGAGGTCCTGGGATCGAGCCCCACATCGGGCTCTCTGCTCAGCAGGGAGCCTGCTTCCCCCTCTCTCTCTGACTGCCTTTCTGCCTGCTTGTGATCTCTCTCTCTCTCTGTGTGTCAAATAAATAAATAAAATCTTTTAAAAAAAAAAAAAGAAAATATATGACAAATTTCAGTTTGCTTGTCTTCTAAAAAATCTCATAAGAAAGCATGTACTTCTGAGAACTGGAGCCTAATTTCTACATAAATCGTCTATCTAATCTATAAATCTATAATCATATATTATGCATGATTTGGATGACCATCTAAATAGTTACAGATTGATTTGGGGAATCCTTTGAGGCTCATCACACTGCTCTCTTTGATATTCATGTTGGAATGGCCATTGGATTTTTTCAGCATCTGGGATTGTTTCAAAGGAGAAGTGAGAGTGCGCATATCCAATGGAGAGCACTTGATTTTTAGTTAATTGTATTTTATGATAGGTATATGCTGCTTTAAAATTACAATAACCAGAGCTATAGATGACAGCTGCCTCTTCTCCAAACAAATGTAATTCAAACTAATTGAAAGAAATTAAATCAATAAATTAATTAATCATCTCCACCTTACTCTTATACGAGGTTGTAGTGTAATGCTTTCAAAGTATATCACACCAAAATAATATGACATTCTTCCAAATAACTTAATTATTTAATAATTGGATCAAAATTTCTTCTGCAGGATTCAAGGTTCTAGTTTCTGATCCTGAGCTATGTTGCAGACATATGAAAGAGAACATGGCAATGATTAATAGCCAAGACTCTGCCAAACTGCCTGGGTTCCATCTTCTAGCTCTGCGGTTCACTTGCTGTGTGACCTAGACAGGCCAACTCAACCTTTCTGAGCCTCAGTTCTTCACTGGTAAAGTGGGATAATAACACCAGCCCCTCACTGGCTTGTTTTAAAGGTGAAATTAATCATTATTTAAAGTGTGTAATGCAATGCCCATGCATAGTAAGCATGTACACACACACGTATGTGTGTCTGTGGGTGTGTTATAATTACTATCATTACATTGATTAATCAGCATGCGCTTTAGGGGTGCAGACCTAAGGTAACTATTGGCTTGTTAACAGAGTATTTAAGATGCTTGAGATGTAATTGGGGCAGGATCCCAGCACTTGTTCCTGTAATTCTTCTGGGTCTGGGAAAGCCATATTTTTTGTCCTTGTCCTACTTTCCCACCTTATCTGTTCTCTGACACCAAGTATCATCCATGGTTCACATTCATGAATACTTCTAAAATAATACAGATGTTAAGACCATATTAAAAATCAGTAGCCATTTATTTGTTTTGAATGTTGGAGATTAAGATTCAGGTTAATTCAAACACCATTCCCTTCGAACTTCATTCAGATGATTTTAACAAATCTAGATGACTTTTTTTTGTGTGTTCTTACCAGTCCTTAAATAAGGTTCTAGCAAATAGTAAAGGTACACTAGAACCTTTATTAGCTCACTCAACCATAAGCACAGCAAAAATATCTTTGTTCAAACTAAAAATTGCAACAAACAAACAAAAAAACTTGTCTTTATTGAAATTTAATAAGCTATATTAAAACAGTACATGACATAGACCACAAGGAAAGCCACCACATGTGGTCCTTCCTTACTGGATTTGTGATCTGTCAGCAGTGGATACAAATGGCTTTGACCCAAGTGAGTCTTAGCAAGAAGATAAATGTGTATCCACAGTATCTCAAACCAGAGCCTCAGGGAAAAGCAAAATGATACATTTTTAATTTCAGTATTCTTTGTACTGAGGTTCGATAATAACACTAAAACTTGATATCTGATTGATAAAGACAGTGACTTTGCAGATTTACTGGAATTCTTAAAATAAAAATTGATACATTAGAGTAAGTTTTTAGCCTCAGATTTTGATTTATAAGGTTATAATATTCTGCATGAATTCACAAAAGACAGCAAGGTGGAGGGCAAGAAATGACTGAAATAAAGATTGAGAATAGTAAATCAGCCACCAAAAGCACATTATAATTACCACCCCCTCCAAGGTACAGAGAACAATAAATAGCCATTAAAACTCACTAGGAACCTCAGTACAAAGAATGCTGAAATTAAAAATGTATATTTTGCTCTTCCCCGAGGCTCTGGTTTGAGATAATGTGGATACACATTTATCTTCTTGCTAAGACTCACTTGGGTCAAAGCCATTTGTATCCACTACTGACAGATCACAAATCCAGTAAAGAAGGACCACATGTGGTAGCTTTCCTTGTGGTCTATGTCATGTACTGTTTTAATATAGCTTATTAAATTTCAATAAAGACAAGTTTTTTCTGACAAGTCAATAAGGCATAAACTCGTCAAGAAGTAAAGGGAGTAGATGCGGGGCGCTTGGGGATTGTTCTCTTTCTAGACCATAAACCTACCTCTCAGTGTTTTAGTACTTAAAACTCACTCATGCTGAAGACAGAATTCTACTCCTCTCAATCATGTACACATGACCCAAAGGCTAGAAAAGAAAAGAAAAAAAAGATACAGAACTTAAGGGTATTTCAAAGTTTATTGTTAGAACTGACTGAAATCAAAGAAAATGGCAACTGTAGCTATATTTGACATAAATGGACAAATCTTGTGCTAGGACAAAGCCCTAGCATAAAGCCATGTATGTGAAATAGATCACTTTGACAGTCCTGAGTGCTTCATGGGTTCTAAATATTTGATGCCTTCCCCATTTGTTAATGCTTCCAGTCAAATACAGATAGAGAAATACAGCAGGCTGACGTTCTAGAAGTCAAACACATTTAATAGACTATAGATAGACTAAGCCTGGTTTCTCAACTTAGGCTTGTTTCATTCACTTAGAATCTCAAAAATAAAGTGTTTGTAAATACAATACTGTGCAATCCTGGAAAAGTATGCAGACTAGTGGATCCCAGGACTTTCTGAGTCCAGCTTCTAAAGGCCATTTGTTTTTTCACTTAAATGAAGCTGTCCAACCTCAGATAAGAAAAACATTTGAGATTTCTGGGGTGCTTTAAGTATTCAGAGTTCCTTCCAAAGATCACATTGTAGACATTTTCTCATGGTAAACATTCGAGTTAGCAAATATAAACCATAAAAAAGAAAAAAAAAGGCCACATAGTTTGAAAATCCTAAGATAACATTTGCTTCTTCAACAGACATTGATAAGATGAATACTCCAAGTAGGAACTGTGTTCTCCTGGACGCCAGGGCCAAAGAGAGAAAGCAAGCTGGAAAGATGCCTTATATGGAGTTTGAGCATTTTTAAAATCCATACTGTATCATATCCCTTATAATATTAAAGATCTAGGGGCACCTGGGTGGCTCAGTGGGTTAAGCCTCTGCCTTCAGCTAAGGTAATGATCTCAAGGTCCTGGGATCGAGCCCCTCATCGGGCTCTCTGCTCAGCAGGGAGCCTGCTTCCCCCTCTCTCTCTGCCCGCCTCTCTGCCTACTTGTGATCTCTCTCTGTCAAATAAATTAATTAATTAAAAAAAAACCTAGACTCCAGTTAAATGGCTGTTCTTCACAAAAATTACAAAAGTTCTGAGATTTTTAAAACAATCGCCCTCTACATCTTCTGTCACTGACTTGCAGAGACACCTCTTCTATCTCTGCTGTCCTTTTCCTTTGTTTTTTATGTTCATTTTAGAAACATCTTAAAAATATTCATGATATTGAAGAATATCTTAGTCATATAAAAGGAGAGACACCGGCAGATAGAATACTCTTCTCAATTATGAATGGCTTTTTCTTTAATTTTTCTGCATTTTCTTTTTTTTAAGATTTCTTAAAAAATTTTTTAAGTGATCTCTACACCCAACGTGGGGCTCAAACTCGCAACCCTGAGGTCAAGAGCCACATGCTCTACAGATTGAGCCAGCCAGGCGCCCTCTGCATTCTTTTCCACTTTCTAAAACTTCTAAAATATATTGGTATTGTTTTTATAATTCTGAAACTAAACATACGAATAGGCTTTAACCCATCATCCACATATCTGAAATCTGAAAATGTAGTTTTTCATGGTTTTAGCACTCTTCCTTTGGCAGCAACCCAACCTGAATCTAGCAAGAAACTATTTATAGGCTTTATACTCCTTGCGAGAATTCTAGTGTATTACTCTGCAGAAATACTAATGTGTTTGATTATTGACTTCTGTCTCAGACTCCACTGGGTATTTACAAAATTTATAGTCTATGTGTCACATTTCTAAAACCGGAAAAGTTCTGAATTCCGAAACACATCGCACCCTAAGCATTTCAGATGAGGAGCTGTGGACCTTTAATAAAGTAAAATAAATAAATAAATAAAGATAATAAGAGCTTTCATGAAGCCTAAATACTATGTATTGAGATGGTCGTGATCCAATGCCACTGAGAATTCAGATATAACCTACAAGATAATTTGTTCCTAGATGAACTAGATCATAGTAAAGAAGATACTGATAACCATTCATTTTGTAGAGCGCTGCAATAAGTTCTATTTGCCATAAGTTCCACTAGCTTCTTACCTTTGAAAGTCCTCATGATTTTGAAAATGCTATAATTGGTCATTTTCTTATCTGCTGCTTTCTTATACGAGATTCACGTGGGGAGGCTGAGCAAACAGTACCATTCTTAAGTGCTAGTGTTCAGAAAAGTAAAGTCATCGATCGCACTAATAATCAGCAAAACTTGTTAGCCCCTTCTGATTCCTATGATCATGTGTTTTATTATTTTTTTCCCCAGCATACCATGCTGCCTTAAAATCTTGGACAGAGGGTGAGCCTAGTGGTAGGTATGATGGAGGGCACGTATTTCATAGAGCACTGGGTGTGGTGCATAAACAATGAATTTTGGAACACTGAAAAAAAATAAAATTTAATTAAATTAAAAAAAATCTTGGGCAAATAGTTTTTAAAAATTTTTTAAAAAGATTTTATTTATTTATTTGATAGAGAGAGAGATCACAAGTAGGCAGAGAGGCAGGCAGAGAGAGAGAGAGAGGAGGAAGCAGGCTCCCCGCTGAGTAGAGAGCCCGATGCGGGGCTCGATCCCAGGACCCTGAGATCATGACCTGAGCCGAAGGCAGAGGCTTAACCCACTGAGCGACCCAGGTGCCCCAGAAATTTTTTTTTTTTTAAGTTTGGGTTTTTTTTTTTTTTTTAAGATTTTATTTGTTTATTTGACAGACAGAGATCACAAGTAGACAGAGAGGCAGGCAGAGAGAGAGAGAGAGGAGGAAGCAGGCTCCCCGCTGAGCAGAGAGCCCGATGTGGGGCTCGATCCCAGGACCCTGAGATCATGACCTGAGGCGAAGGCAGTGGCTTAACCCACTGAGCCACCCAGGCATCCCAAGTTTGGGTTTCTTAAAGAAATTTTCCCAACCTTCTAAGTAGACATTTTGGGGTAGAGAAAACACCTTGACTGCTGAGATCAAACCAAAAATGACCGAGTTTTGCCTTCCCCACTTAGGAGACCCTGACCTTGAATAAGTTACTGAACCTCTCTGAACCAGCTTCTCACCTCCAAAATGGAAATCATTATAGGTAAACTTTACAAAATTCTAATATTTGGCTGTCAGTGAATACATGATCACCACTAGCTTTGATTTTCCAAATTAGTATCTGGTAACTCAGGCAAAGAAAGCTTAATGATATTTTATTTTAGATGACAATCTGGTCTTGTTTGTTTGTTTTTACGCATCAAATTTTAGGGCTGATTCATCTTTGATAATTTTATATTTATTAAATTGAACTTCAAAGACTATCACCAGTTTTGAGAAAAATAATCTCATTTTAGCGTTTGTACGAATGGCTGGATCATTGCACAACTCAGTCACTTATCTCAGGTTGAGTTCTAAAAACTTTCTCAGCTGCCTTTCTCAATAGTCAAATTGTCATCCTATCTGTGTTACATAAATGGATTTTTGTAGCCTTAAGTTTGATTTAGAAATTGAGAAACTTTTATGTATGTACATGTGGAATTATATATAATACATAGTATTATATACTGTATTAATAGTGGGCAATATGAAATATACATATGTATATATAAAATATGGAGAAATAGAAACAGAGAGAGACACACACACAGAGTGAGTTCATACATAATTTCCTTAAATGCTTTGAGTGTATAAACAAGTAAGGAAAGCATTTACATGTGTATTTTTCCTTTATCAATAAAGCCTTATGGATACATAGGACAACTTATTTAAAAAGGGATAATTTGACTTATTTGACTTAAGTAAGCAGGAACTCCTGGAGACAAGACTAGGAGGAGACGATTGCCACTAAAAACCACAGCACCAAAAACAAGTACACAACTCTTTGGTCACTAAAGCCCAAGAAGAGGCATAAAAAGCCACTGGTGCCTGTCAAGCGCACACGAAGACCATCGAAATTTCAGTGAGAGGCCCTGGAGATCATCAGTAGTGACACCAATAGGCTCAAGAACATGGACTATTCGGCCAAGGCCATGAAGGCTGCCTACAACACCACAAACATGGATAACATTGGGGAGTTAATGCAGGGCATTGCTGACTTGTAGGAGATTTCAGCAGTGATTTCAAAACCTGGAAGATCTGGAGAAGAGCTGGACGAAGATGAGCTCCTGGCAGAATTAGCACTAGAACAGGAGGAACTAGACAAGAATGTGCTGAGAATTAGCGGGCGAAATTAGTGAAACAGTCCTTTTCCCAAATGTTCCCTCTATAATCCCACCTGCCTGCACCACATCCTGCCAGCCCCGCATGTGCACCCCATTGCCCGCTGCCCAGGCCACTGGCGTCTGGCCGGTCCCAGCCTGCCCTGGACCAATTCCGTGGATTTAGCCCCGTTCTCCAATTCCTTCATGTCACCCTCGTCCTCTTCCGCCTCCTTGGTGGGTTCTAGAATCTCCCTCCAAAGCAGCAGAGCAGCCTCATCACTGCTCCCTCTCTGCAGAGCATGGTCTGCACCCAGCCAGACTGGGATGGGGAAGCGGGAGGAGAAGGGAGAAGGGTGGGTGGAATGGGAGACGCTTGCTGTTTATAAGGTGGCAATTCTGTAAAATGAACTGTATTTGCAAATCCAACACTGAGCTTCTGGACTACGCTAACTCTGCGGCTGAACCTCGAAGGAAAGGGTCTACCATTTGGTAGTTCAAATGATCTGAAAATGTAGATGTCCTGAAAATGTCCTTTAAAGTCAATAGACTTATTATAAATCTCTTTGTAAGACTTGTTTGGGGCTGGCAGAAAAGTCATTTTGTGAAAGCCATGGGCTTTTCTTTGTCCTTAGCTGTTTAAAACAAAACAAAACAAAACAAAAAAAGCATCTGATTTGGCTTTCCTTGAGAGCTGTATTTCTGTCCATCACCTGTGTACAGGCCCCTGTATTCACCACTCTGCACACCCCTCTCTCCTACTCCCCTGGTCTTTTGGAGTTTGTGACACTGATTTGGAATGGATGATGTTCTCTTGAAAGCAAGTGAGACTGCAGAGCTGAATTCCAGCTATACAGTTTTCTAACATAGCTCTAAGGTCCTTGTTGCTATTTGTGATAACTGATAGCTAACTCATTGGAAACATGTACATTCATTTATATTGAGATAAAATTATGGTTTGCATTGTCTATTAAACATCTCTTAATTTTCACAAAAAAGGAATAATTTGGACAGTTGGTCAAACAATAATTGGAAATATTTATGAAATAAAAATTTCTAAGAAAGATAATATTATTGTGTATATCCAATATAAAGTGACCACAATATACAGATATTTACTTGACTAATATTTGGAAAGCTTCTTAAAGTTGTCTGCTAAAAATAATGTTATTTAAAGATCATCTTCTAATATGAGAGACTTAGCAGAACTTAACTATAGGGTGTCTTTTGTTTTTGTGAAAAATATTTTATTAAAAAAACTCACAAAGATGTAAATGTGGCATGCCAGAGAGAAAAGATAATTATGTTATCTCATATATAATAACTATCATGTCAATTTATCAATTATAAGTTTAGCTATTTATTAACAGATTAAAAAAAAACAATTCACAACTTTTTCCCATCTTTATCCAATAATGGATATTTGAAATAAAATTCATAAAACTCCATGTCTTAATTAGATTCTGAAATTCAAAATTTTGAGAAATCTAGGTTGTCTTTTTCCCTTATGTTAACTTATCAAGATTATTTCCTTTCATTAGGAATAATAACACCTAATACTTTCCATTCCTTCAACAAACACTAATTACCTCCAGTAATTCTACAAAAGAATTAAAGATGTCTGGGTTTGATTATCTTATTTCGCTCTGACTTGGAAGACTCATCATATGGATATATTCAGGATTCCTTCCCTATATCTGGACATTTAAAGTGGGGAACCAAATTGGCTACGAGGATGAATGGATCACTGGAGTATTTGAATTTTTGCTTCTGGTAAATGAAGAAGAAGTCATGAGAGCCAGACATTATCCATTACTTTTAGAAATAATTATTAGACCTTTTTATGTGGATCATTTGGCTATGTCCATGTCAGAGAATTAAAAAAAAGTACAAGATTCTTCCATATTGTGTCCAATTATTCTTTTCTCATGGAGTATTTGGGTTGACTATTGACAGAAGTGTTAGCAATGGAAAACAACAGGCACCTAGATATCTATTTGATGTTAACTCTATTAATAATTGCACTTCCTCAAATAACAAAGAATTTATAAGTGGTTAACTCAAAGGAAACAAATAGATTTGACTTTATTTCACTATATAGAATCTTCATGGTTTAACATTACTAACCATACTTCCTATTAGACCTCACTTTCCAATGAGATTAAGTAAAATAATTCCACTTCACGTTTACCAGTCACTGGTAATAGAAACTAAAGATTCTATTCGATTACCTCTTAAAAGATGAGAGGACTACAAGGCCTGGTTTGCTTGAGACAGTCCTGATTAATGCTTATTTTCTCTGGTGAATATTAATCATTCTATTTTCTGTTTTCACCCTGGTTTGTATGATAAATTATATGGTCTTCTTAACTACAATTAATACTCACAAAATGCTTCAAAAATCTCACCAGGAATGGCACCTTGGTAACACAAAGTGTAAGATCTCTCATGTCTTGTCAAACTGCACTAATTCCAAAAGATACATTTTTTTAGATACCTAAATAATATGTGTAAAAGGAAAGTCTTTCATACTAATATTTATATTGGCATTATTAACAATAGCGAAAAGGTAGAAACAACCCAAATGTTCATCAACAAATGAATGGATAAACAAAATGCAGTATGTATATGTGTGTATGTATGTATATGCGTGCACACATACATACACACACACACACACACTAGAATATTATTTGGCCTTACAAAGGAAGAAAATTCTGACACATGTGACAACAGGGATGAACCTTAAAGACATTAAGCAAAGTGAACAATCCAGATTACTTAAAATAATCAAATTCACAAATGTGCAAAGTAGAGCAGAGGTTACCAGGGGCTAGGGAAAGAGGGGAATACAGAGTTACTGTTTACAGGGTACAGAGCTTCAATTTGGGACGACAAAAAATTTCTGGAAGTTGGTAGTAGTTAAATAATAACGTGAATGTATTTAATGCCACTGAAGTGTACATTTAAAAAATGCCTTAAATGGTCAATTTTATATTGGGTACATTTTACCGCAATTTAAAAAATAGTCATGTATTAAATGTAGGTGAAAGGGATTAAAAGGTCCAAACTTCCAGTTATAAAATAACTAAGACATGGGGACCTAATGTACAGCATGGGGAATACAGTTGGTAATACAGTAATAGTTTTTTATGGTGACAGACAGTAACTAGATTTATCATAGGGATCATTTGTAGTGTCTAAAAATATCAAATTACTATCATGTACACCTGATACCAACAGAATACTATATGCCGATTATACTTCAATTTAAGAAAAAAAAAAGAAAACAACATGTACTATTAATTTTGACATTTTTTTATTTAATTCTTTTCAGTGTTCCAAGATTCATTATTGCTACAATACGTGCCCTCCTTAATACCCATTTTTTTGTTTTTTATTTTTTCCATTTTCTTTTCTTTTCTTTTCTTTTCAGTGTTCCAGCATTCATTGTTTATGCACCAAACCCAGTGCTCCATGCAATACGTGCCCTCCTTAATATCCACCACCAGGGTCACCCAACCCCCCAACCCCCTCCTTTCCAAAACCCTCAGTTTGTTTCTCAGAGTCCACAGTCTCTCATGGTTCATCTCCCCCTCCAATTTCCCCATATGTTTTAATAATTTATGGTTTTTATTGAAAACCAGTAAAAGCTAGCCATGGGTCAAGATCTTGATGCCACACACAAGGAATTTTGACAATACTAACTGTATCTCAAGTGCTATTCATATGCCTAAGATCTCCTCTTTAGGCTATTACTAAGAAAGACCCTACGACCACTTTACATAAACTTCTGTCAGCTAACTCAGCAACTATCAAAAGCATTTTGATAGTTTCACCTAAACTTCTTTGACTTACGGTCAAATCTTAAAATCAGCAATCATAATGAACCCATATGAGCATTTTAACTCAGACCAGAACAGAAAAACTTTTCAGGATATTTAGTTGTCACTGTCTGTACGTTACCAATTGCTATTGTAACACTTCATCACTTTCTTACTACTCTGAATTGTTGTCACCACATCTCCTTCATTCATCTCTTTATTTCTTTTTTTTTAAAGATTTCATTTATGTACTCAACAGAGAGAGAGAGAGATCACAAGTAGGGAGTAAGGCAGGCAGAGAGAGAGGGAGAAGTAGTCTCCTCGCTGAGCAGAGAGTCCAATGCGGGGCTGGATCCCAGGACCCTGAGATCATGACCTGAGCAGAGACTTGACCTCTGCTCTTCATGACTAAAGGCAGAGGCTTAATCCACTGAACCACCCAGGTGCCCCTCACTCATCTCTTTAAAGGTGCGTTGTACTCTATGGTTTTCAGTTTCTTGCTTATCAAGCACAAATAGCTATAGGTCTGAAATGCTCTGGAGTCTCTAGTTTTCCTCTATTGTAGTCTCTTACCATTAGACTCAGAAGAAATATGGTTACTGCAGTTTCCATTTTGAGGGTAGATTTTTATTGGGGGAGGGGAAACCATATGGAAGACAAGAGAAAGGACTGCAGAGGACATGGGGGGGCCCGTATAAAATGGGGCTGCCACTATCCCTAGCCACCATTCTTAATCTGCCTCCTTGATTCCCTAGTCCCAACTTCTGCCTCTTCTCTGCTCTGTGTAATTGTATAATAAGACAAGTAAAGCCAAAATAGGAGAATGCACTCAGGAATGAGCTGCTCCAGATTCAAATCTCAGTGCTAGCATTTACTATGTAACCTTGGACAACTTCTTTAATATCTCTGGGGCTCAGAGATGTTTTTGTTTATAAAAAAGCGGATATAATAACATCACTTACTTCTGAGGGTATATGTAAAATGCTTAAAGTAATGCTTGGCATATTGTTAGAAATCAAAAATTACTAACTCTATTTCCTTTACCCCTTGATAATCCCATACCCCATCTTCATGAAAAATAACAACTCAAGTTCCAAATCCTCCAAATAACTCAATCATTCGGTATAAGCCCGGAATAACCACTCTTTCTTATTCCCTTCATTGTATTTTTTATGGTTATTGAGAAGAATATATCTATTTTAACCCTCTGAATATATTACAGTGATTAATAGTATAGTATAAGGGGTGTTGGTAGAGTCAGAATGCAAGTCTTCTAATCTTGTTCCATTACTCATTTCATTGCATTAATGTGAACAAGCTACTTAATCTTTTGATGCAGAGTTTCCTAATGGGTGGAATGGGAATACTTTTAATATTTATCTTGTAGGGGGGAGACTAGGTGGCTCAGTGGGTTAAGCCTCTGCCTTCAGCTTGGGTCATGATCTCAGGGTCCTGGGATCAAGCCCCGCATCAGGCTCTCTGATCAGCAGGGAGCCTGCTTCCCTTCATCTCTCTCTCTGCCTACTTATGGTCTATATCTGTCAAATAAATAAATAAAATCTTTTAAAAATATATTTATTTTGTAGGTTTGTTGTGTGCATTAAAAATTATCCCAGGGGCGTCTGGGTGGCTCAGTGGGTTAAGCCTCTGCCTTCGGCTCAGGTCATGATCTCAGGGTTCTGGGATCGAGCCCCATATCGGGCTCTCTGCTCAGCGGGTCGCCTGCTTCCTCCTCTCTCACTCTTTGCCTGCCTCTCTGCCTACTTGTGATCTCTGTCTGTCAAATAAATAAATAAAATCTTTAAAAAAACAACAACAACAAAAAACAATTATCCCAATACCTATCAAATAGTGCCTGATGAAGAAAAATATCTCTGTAAACTCCAAACATGACTAAGTAAGAAAACCTTCATAAAAGGAAACAGAAATAATAAAGGAGAGGTGAAATAATTTTAATAAGCATCCTCAAAGATATAAGGGAGGATAATAAAAATAAGAGGTAAAAATAAACAGTTTAAAGGAGGAACTAACTGGAGATAACAGTTGTGGAAACATAATAAAAAAATGACCTAATTTGATAAGTTGGATGGCAAAGGAACACAGCCAAAAGTGGTCAGGTGATGGAATTACAGTAGAAAGCACTGGAAAGTCAAAAAGATGGAAAGGAAAGAAAGACTATGAAGGAGAAAATACATAGGTCTACACTATAAAAAGTAGTCAGAAAATAAGAAAAAAATAATGGAGGGGAGATGATATATTTAAACATATTAATTAATTATCAAAAAATTGATTTAACAATATTATATTACCTGTAATGCTATACATTAATGACAAAAAGATGCAGAAAAATTAAAAATAAAGTGAGGAGAGAAGGAAAATGATAAAATAAGAAAATAATATAAACTAATTGACAATTAGTAGTGGTAATTAAAGTAGCTGATGAAGTGGAATTTAAGACAAAAGTAAATTAAAAGCAACACTGAAGGGGCGCCTGGGTGGCTCAGTAGATTAAGCCTTTGCCTTCGGCTCAGGTCATGATCTCAGTGTCCTGGGATTGAGAACCTCTGCTCAGCAGGGAGCCTGCTTCCCCCTCTCTCTCTGCCTGACTCTCTGCCTACTTATGATCTCTCTCTCTGTGTCAAATAAATAAATAAAATCTTAAAAAAAAAATAGAAAAAAGCCACACTGAAGGACAATATACACTACCAAAAATAATCATAAGTGAAAAGGCCCCAATATCATATCTATGTATGTATTTGTCTATATTGACATAAAACTGAGTCAATTATCACATCTATAGTAAAAATTATGAACAACGGTGACAGAATCTGAAGACAACTCTTTCAGAAACTGATAGGTAAAGATAAGAGAATAAAGAAATGTCTAGAACTCCTGAATAAGATGACCCATAGCTTAAATTAACAGATACATACATAATTTCGTACTAACCAGAATAACCATTTCAAGTATGTATGGAACACACACAAAAGTCAATGGTGAAAATTACTCTCAAAGGAAACCTCAGTAAACTTCAAAGAACTGATATCATACATACTATATTCACTAATTAGAGGAATTAGAAATCAATAAAAAATAACTAAAAACTTTATATATCTGTTACTAAGAATTATGACTAAGTAAATGAAGTAAAATGGTAATAGTATGGGAAATGAGAAACAGTTTAAAGTTAAATGACCAAAAAAAATTACACATCAACTGATGTGGGACACAGCTAACAAAGGGCACAACAGCTAATAAAGGGCACAGAAAAACTGCAGCTTTAAATGGATTTATTGGAAAACAAAAGGAAATGAAAACACAGGAGATAAGAAACAAGAAGAGGAAAAGACAAGAAAGCCAAAGAAATAAAAAGAAAATAAAATTAAAAGTCAGCAATCAGTAACATAACCAAGAAATACTAACAATTCAAAGAGATGAACAAACAAAACTGGTTTTTTGAAAATACTAAAAGTTAGACAAATTTCTGTTATGACTTTTTTCTCAAATATAGATGGGAGGTGAAAAGATCTAAGTAAACAAATTAAGAAAAGAAATACTTCCAGATATAAGAGCTTAAAATAATATGACCTTCATCCATATGCTAATAACTCTAATTTTTTTTTAAAAAAGATACATTTCTAAGAAAATACAAAATGCCAAAACTGGTAATATTGGTCTAATGAATCTGACAATTACTATTGAAAAATTAAAATGTGAACTACACATTTTCTTTCCACCAAAAGAAATCCAAGGCTTAGAAAATTTTACAAAGAATTCAACTAAACTTTCAAGTGACGAATAATACAAACTGGATAATGAAGAAAAAAGAAATTTGTATGGACATTTCTCAAGTGTGAAAGAAAGTCCAAATTAAATAAATTAGTTCCTCTACATCAGTTTAGCAAATAGAATACGTTACATACAAGTAAGATTTGATTTGGGTATATAAGCATGTTTTACTATGAATTGGTAGGTATACCAATTCAACTGATCAAACTAATGAATTAATGGGAAAAATATAGGATTTTCTTATTTAAAAGGTATTTGATGAAATTCAGTATCAAAATAAAAATTCTGAGAAAAGTAAAATTATAGGAGAATTCCTTAACCCGATAAAGGCAATATACTAATGGACTAACTTTGGTACATTTTTCCCCAGTTTTATTGACATAACATTGATATAAAGTAATATATAAGTTTACAGTGTACAGCATGATGACCTGACTTACATATATCATGAAACAATTACCACGAGCTTAGTTACCATCCATCATCTCATATACAAAAAAACAAAAAGAAAGAAAGAAAATTGTTTTCTTATGATAGAAACTCTCCAGATTCACTCTCCTAACAATTTTCATAAATATACAGCAGTGGCGCATATTTTTTAAAAGAGGAAATGAAGCAAAGAGGTTACTTATGAATTTTATTTTTTTACCTTATGTTATGTTATGTTATTTGTTTCTACATAGTACTGAAGTTCCTAAAAAGTGAAATAAGATAAAATAAACAGGTATAAGGACTGGAAAAGGGATAAGAAGTCATTATTGACAAATATATATTCATCTACACGGAAAATCTAATAGAATTAACAGATAAATTCAAAATAATGAAACAGTTCTGGAAAATTGTCAGATACAAGATCAACTTAAAAGAATTCTTCTACATCAGGAACAACTGTATAGAAAATAAAATAGAAAGTAAGATAATACTCCAACTAGCAAAAAGACAAAATATCTAGGAATTCCTGCAATTATAATAAATGAATAAAACATTATAAAATTTTTTATTTTAAAACTTTACTTATTAACCCTACTAACAGATATCAAAGACCCAAATAAATGGGAGTTATCTCTGTTCACTAAGAGACAACACTGTAAACCTAAACTCTTTTTTTTTTTTTTTTAAGATTTTATCTACTTGAGAGAGAGAGGAAGTGCAAGCAGGGGGAAGAGTAGGCACAGGGAGACAGAGAAGCTGACTCCCCACTGCTGAGCAGGAGCCCGATGTGGGGCCGGATCCTGGGACTGAGGGACGATGACCCAAGTGGAAAGCAGACGCTTAACCGACTAAACCACCCAGGTGCTCCGTAATTATATTAACTCTTACTAAACACATTTATAATGAGGACTTGGTGGACAGGGAGGCGGGGGGAGTGACTTATCTAATCAGATAGAAACACATACCAAGAAGAAGCAAAATAAACACAAAACAAAAAACTACAGCTATAGTGAGTAAAAATAGTAGGAAGCTTAATTCTTTCGTATTATCCGTTAGATCGTGTGCTACTTAAAAAAAAAAAAAAAGAAAGAAAAAGAAAAAGAAGAAAAAGCATAGCCCTTTGCTTCAACCAATGAGACCTATAGATTACCTGTATTTAAAACTACAGACGTAGTGACAAAAGGTAAAAACAAAATAGAAACAGAACAGAAAACAGATAATCCAAGTTAGGGCATTAACTAATTACCCCCAGATGAAGCCTTCAGAATGGAAGAGGACATATGGTCGTTCGAAAGGACATTCATCAGCTCCAAGGATGACGCTGGGAGCAGAACGTGCGCAAGTCATGGAAGTTCTGAAATAATTCAGGGTATTCGAAACCAAAGTTTTGTGCAAACCGTTATTGCCTCACACTTAATACACTCTTGCAATAGCCACAAAACTGATCCACCTGCCTGTGGCACCCCACGGCCAGATTAATCTTTCTGGAACACTGGGTGTCAAGAGAGTAAAAAATGTCTGACGGTGAAGCTATGTCATTGCCAACTTTATTGCACAGTCCTTAGCGCTCTATTGATGAGAAAAAGAAAGGAGAGAAGGTACAGCCATGAGAAATTGACCGAAGACCAAGGAGCCAGCATGAACGCGTTTGCAGGTGGGTAACCAGCTGGCAGAAAAATGAAACCAGCCAGTAGGAAGATGAAGGAGACCTAAGGGCAATGAAAGGAGATGGGAGAGGCCTGAAGGAAAGGCAGAGTTAGACTGTGGCTTAGGAAAACAGGAGGGAACCTTAATTTCTAAGACTTGGCGAAAGTGACACACTAGTCGATATATTGGCTAAACGGATTCCTACCGCGTCCGCTGACAAATGCTGCCTTGTCAGCTGCAAATTTTCTCGGAGTCTGGATCAGCTTTTCATCCCCAGTGGAGGTTGAGCTTTGATTGACATTAATTTCTGAACAAGACCAAAGAAGTCATAAAATTCACACCTGAAGGGCACCTTTAGTTTGGGTTGGATTCTGTCCTTGGTATTTATCTTCCCGGTCTTTTCGGTGTCCAGCAGGGAAGGTAACTAAGAAGACTGACAAATCAATATTACAGATAATGATGTTTTGCTAATTCAAGAACTGCCCTGACCTTGGAATGGCAGAAGGGAGTAAACAAAATGCACGTTTTCGGAAAAACAGGGCATCCAATCCCAGTTACAAAGAAGAAAGGAGAATTTGCTGAAAAAGTGGGTCCAGAACATCTTCCCATTAAAATCGTCATCCAAATGCATGCAAAAAAGATCCCCCCCCAACATTAATAGTGTCTCCCGCCCAACAGAGTAAGCCAAACAACAAAAGCAACACTAAACCAGGATTGGAACAATAGTTAATTCAAAGCAGTAAAGTAAAATGCTTCCCCAACACAAGCACATGCTCGTAACTTAGTAGCAAACAAAGAAAAACGTCCGTAGCCTGCACCTCATTTTGGTGGCAATGGCTGTTCAATGCAAATGAACAGAGGAAACTGTGAAAAGAGAACATCTTTGATAACATCTGCCTGCAAATGTTCCGAACACTCAGCATTTGAGTCCATGTGGCTAAGTACAAATGTTAATGAGTCCACATTAGATTGGATGGAGTACGAAGACTGCCAAGTCTGACACCCAGAGTAACTCGAGGGGGAACAATCTGTGTGCTGGATACTTTTTTTTTTTTTTTTTTTAATTCAGGATGAATGCTGAAGCGCGGAGACACTTGAAGGAAATCTATTCGTTAGCCAAAATGATGCTGGTATTTTTAATTTGCTTTCTTGCTTCCAGGCTCAAATACCTGCTAAGTTTGATCTTTTTAAGAAGTGAAAGCCTGGGCTAGCCCGGATCAAAATTATACTAACGGAAAAGCTGGAGCTGCATGGTAATTGTCCGACCAGCTTCCTAAAATGTGATGCCTCCTTTTCAATTTGTGATTTGCAAGTTGTCCTTCTTCAGAGCCTTCTTGGAAGTGGTGGGAAGCGACCACATGGCATGACCCAGAGGACGTGGATGCTAATCCTGGTGCATCCCCTCCGCACCCCCGCTGCCCAAATGTGGACCATAGCCGGAGTCAACATTTACCTTTCACAACAGATAGATCATTCTGCCCTGCTTAAAATCTTGCAAGAGCTACCTAGCGACCCTTGAATAAAGCCTAACATCCTTAATTAATTTGTCTGGAAAGGTCCTGCATGACTGGTCTGCCTACCTCCTTCCCCTACTTGTGTGCCACACCTCCTGGTTGCTTCCACACTTCGGATACACTGGCCTTTTCCACTCCCCAGCACCAGCACTGCTCTGCCACCTGAGGAACAGCAACTTTGGGGATATTGGCACAGAGAATGGCATCTTACTGGTGGCTTTTCCTGCCACTGGCCTCAAGGGTATCTTTGAGAAGTGGAACTTGAGGAAAGACAATATGGTGGGTGGCCCAAGGTGATTCTGGGCGACGGACTGGTCTGTGAGCTAATAGAATCACTGGTGTACCCAGAAGCCACAGAAAGGGGGAGGCGGGGCTTCCGGCCACTGCAACTGGACGTCAGTGTAAATGTGACTCTATTTGGAAACACGGCGTTTGATTTGAGCGCACGATTCCCCTACAAAGGACCGCTAAAGAAGGAAGGAACAAAAATTAATTTTATTCTCTCCCTCCAGATTAGGAAGGGACCATGACCCATGGAAAGAAATACAAGAAAAATGTGAAACTTGTCAAAAGAAGGGCAAAACAAGGGGCTGGAAGAAAGGGTGGGGGGCAGCAAGCAGTGATCCTATGCTCCCTCCACCTCATCCCTGCTCACGGGAGCCACAGGGCCCTGCAAAGGAGGGAGCATTATGAAATTATAAAAACAATATGTTCATTACAGAAAAGTTGGAAAATTGGGAACATAGGAAGATAAAAAAGTATCACCCAAGACCCATGCACAGAAGACCAAATAATGTTAAACCTCTGTTGTGTTTTCTTCCAGTCTTTGTTGACATCTGTAGTTTTTCCAGTTATGTTTAGGTTTTTACATAGTTGATAACTTACCCCTTTTGCCGCACTTTCCCAAAGCCATCATAAATTCTTCCTAACCCTAAATTTAAATACCTTTATTGATGCCATCAAGAAGATGGACCATCATAATTTTATCTAAGCTTCCTACTTGGATATCAAAGACCCTTCCAGTTTTGCTCATATATAAATATTCACGGTGGCGATTACTTTTGCCATGAGACATTTCTAAGTTCATAGTTTTGCTTTGTTTTGTTTTTTTAAGATTTTTTTTTATTTGACAGAGAGAGATCACAAGTTGACAGAGAGGTGGGGGGGAGCAGTTTCTCTGTTGCGCAGAGAGCCCCAGGCGGGGCTCGATCCCAGGACCCTGAGATCATGACCTGAGCCGAAGGCAGATATAAGTCATTTTAAGTCATTGCTAGAAGTGACAGAAAAACACTGCCCAGTCATCAATCAATGCTTCAGGATGCCCACATCCACACGTAAAATGGAGACTGTGTATAAATAAAACATCTCAATATTTTGCTATCTGTGTAGATCTTTAAGCCTGGGAGAGTTTATTTTGCAAAGCGAATTTAATTTTTCTTTCTTTAACTAAGAGGGTTAGAGTTTTGTTTCTATTCAGGAGATGTTTTATAATGATTCTTTAAGGGGAACTGTACTTATTTTCTTGTCTCAGTTATTCTGACTGATATTGTAGGTCATTAATGGCCTCACAGTTTTTCATATGCTTTTCAGCCTCTCGATGCCAAAAGAAAGCTCTTCTACTTCTGCCCAAGCTAACAATCTTGCAAATTTCACATCTCATAATAGCAATTTGCAATCATACATCTCTCCTTTCTAACTCATTTACCTCTATTTTAACCTCATGAAATGAAAATTAAAATGATTAGGAAAACAATATATGGAAAAATCTAAAACAATCTTTCATTTACTTTGGCACATGCTATTCAGATTGAAATGTAATTACTAATTCATATTAATACGCACCCCCCCTTGGGTGTATCTCACTAATTCATATTAATACGCACCCCCCCTTGGGTGTATCTCACACATCAAAATCACTTTTTTTTTTTTTTTCACTTTGCAGGGATCTTAATTCCTTAATTCTGTCTGTGCAAAGCCTGCCACATTTGAGAAGCATGATTAAATGCAAACTGCTGAGCAAATGGCATCTGTTCCGTCGCCTAAGCCATCACCATTCACTCTGCAAGGTAGATTTCTGATTCTGTAGCATTTCTGTGGAAAGCCACTGGACATTTGTATCATTGTTACTTTAGGATATCGATCAACATGTGATAACTTCTAATTAAGTGAACAAAACAGATATCTGAAAAAGGAGGCTGTCTTCAATTTCCATGTGTTAATATAATTGCCTTATTGTGTATTTAACAACTAATAACAAAAACGATGAGAATTGGAATCTATCAATAGTAAAGTAGAATTTCTACATTCATTAAGCTGGTGTTCACAGCTGCTTTATAACCACTTAATCTGACAAGAAAGAATGTAATGGCTTTATTCTGCCTCATTCAAAATATCCATATTAAATACTAATTAAATAAGTAAAAGATGTCTGCCCAGTTTAGACTCTTCTCAGGAAATACCTTTAATGTACAATTCTTAGCTCTGAATTCAGGTTCACTCAGGAACCAGAAAACCTTCACCTGACTGCCTTAATTAGAATTCAGCTCCTAAAACTCGAGTAAAATATGAGTGATAAGAGACTTCAACAAAACTTCTTGACACTTTAAAACCTTCATTCATTAGTGAGGATGGGGAGAGGATTGACCCTTCCACAAACCCTCTGGTGGACTGTGGATATGTAATATCCGAAGGGCAATTTGACAATCTGTTATGCTATAGTTTTTATACGTTCATATACACAAGCCCATCAACTCCCCTTTGGGAATTTATTTTGAAGGAAAACAAAAAATCGAAGGCAAGCAAAAAGATTTACAGCTAAGAATTTATTTCAGCATATTTTTATGAGATTAAAACACTGAGAATAAAAGAGAAGATTATATATGTTTAAAAATTACAGTATGTTCATATAAAGGCATACTGTGTACAATATTTAATGAGTAGGGAAAGTACTGTCACTACATTTTTTTTAACTATTTTATTTATTTATTTACTTACTTACTTATATAGCAAGAACGTGAGTGCAAGTGGGGAAGGGGAGAGGAAGAAAGAATCTCGAGCAGGCTCCCACCCAGTGCAGAGCCAGGCTCGAGGCTGGATCTCACAACCCTGAGATAATGACCTGAGCGGAAATCAAGAGTTGGACACTTAACTGACTGAGCTACCCAGGCACCCTTTGTCATCACGGTTTGATGAAAAAGGACTACAAAACAGTTTTTGTAGTATGATACGAAGTTTTAAAATCTTATTCTTGCTTAGATGTACATTTTAGGAAAAAAATTCCTAAAATGACATACATCCAAATATCATTATTTATCACCAGAGAGGTGATTTTTATATTTGAAATATATTTTTAGTATTTTCCACATTTCTAATGAATATATGCTACTTTGTAATCTTTAATAACAATACCTGTTAATTTCTCATCAGTTTAAGGGGGTGAAAAGAGGTGAATATTATCTTTGGGCCACTTATATATACTTATATATAGGGGCACAGCTAATTAAAAATTAGCATAATTACTTTTAGCCACAACTCCTTATCAATGCGAGTTTGTAAGGATTAAAATTATTTCGTTTACTTCATACATCTCCTTAAGTTGGCTATTTTTACTCTACCTATGATCCATTTGCCCAGCAATCCAATCTGCATACCCCTCACATTGTAACTCTGTCAGCACATCGATTTGGTAAGGGTACACGTAAAGGAGCTGTGTTGGGAGAGATTTTATTGAGTCTACAACCTTCAGTTGTCGGAATCTGATGTCGCTGTGAATCACGAGCTGGTTATTAGGCCCCCAGGAGGAATTGCCTTTAACCATCAAAAAGCCTAGCCCTGAGGTCCAATAAAGTTTTCACACTTCCAGTAGCCAAAGGTAGGGCACAAAAAACCCATCAGCAAACCCTAGGGTAGAATTGCAGAGCCTGAACGGTCTTACCTCAGCAGCTAGAGGGATTAGCGATGACTACAAATTTGTCCGTTTATCAAAAACCCTCATTTTATTTTCATCCTCTTTTTCTCTCCTTCCCTCTTCCTCCCTGTCCCCACCCTTCATCTTTCCATCCCTTACTCGGAGCTCAGAGTCTCAAGCACTCTCCTGGCTAATGTCTGCTCTTGGGAAAGGGAGCATATCATGATACGAAAGAATGATGGATGTATCTCAGAGCTCTTTCAGTGAACAGAGATTCTGTGAAAAATCACGGAAGAGAGAGGTGTTCAAGGTCAGCTTGTTTATTTTTTAACCACAGGATTTCTAAGCTCCTTAACACACATGGGTATAGTTGGTTTTCAAGAGAGGTCTACAGAATGAATGCTTTCCAGCTTGAATCATCATGAAACCCTTTTCATCACAAAACATATCCAGGACTCACGCTTTTCAAAAGACGTTTTTTAAAAAATCTTTACTTAAATCCAGTGGCATGTCCTTTCAGATATAGTTTAAAGTCTTTATAGAAAGAAATGGCTTGATTATGATGTAATTTCTTTCGTTACTTGTATCAGGTGTAGGAGTAGAGAGTTGGGGGAAAAGAAGTGACCGTTCCTCAGAATTCTCCTCAAATTAGACATCGCTGGGTCTTTATCAAACATAGCCCAGGCTGTGGAAAAGCAGAACACCCCAGCACCCAGCAGGACCTACTCAGGACTGAAAAGCATGTGGCGATAGTCCTAGCTACCTCGCGTGTCACTGTGCCCAGGAATTGTTCCCTGATTGGTCCCAATGGGAGTAAAGCCCCCATCATTTGAAGTCTCATCCCACATTTTGCCCATCACTCTCTTCCTTGTTTCACTGTGCGCCCTCTCTTTCTCCCCCTCCCACTCTCCCACCTTGTGAAATTTGAGAGCAGAGTCCTTCCGGGACCCACCTTAGTAGCATTCCCATCCTGCAAAATGTCTTTCACATCACAGAACAAATGTCCCCGGATGAAGAACAATGTCTCTGACTTTCTTAAAAAGAGTAGAGCTCTTCTTCCAGAATGTCAACACAGATCTCTATGGGAGCCCTTATCTCGGGCTGTGATTGTGTATTTCATGTTTATTTCCTTCAGCAGCTCTTTTCCTATTTGCCTTGGTGTGCTCAGCAGGAAGCGCACACTGACTATACGCTCCACAAGGACAGAGAGTGAGCCTGTCTTGCTTGTACCTGCATCACTGGGACTCAGCAAAGACTCTCCCCCTTGGTCAGTGCTCAATAAAAATATGCAGGACAAATGGACTGTAGGCTGGAAATCAAACACACAAAAGGCTGACAAGATTTGAAAGGTCTGATTCTATGCTTTTGTCTGACTTTCATAGTCATTAAAGACTTAGTTTCAAAACCACACAAGGGAGAAGCTATAGATATTTCAGCCAAGGAAATGTCCAACTCCTTTTAGTCCACTTCAATTAATTAAACTGAATGTCAATGAAATCTAAAGTAATAACCCCCAAATTTGGGACTTGGTTAAAGAAAAATCCCCATCATCTTATAAAGAAAAAAGATACCTAAATTCCCATCTCTGAAAGAGCTTTTAAAAATGGATTCATTGAACATAGGGCTTAAGAAATCACTATAAAATGTAAATAATATTACCAAATCTGTGAAGACAGTATTTGCTCTAACTTTGCCTATATTTTTTCTAGTAATCTAAGAGATGAATATGAAAGACTATATTTTTATTTTACTAATATCTGTAAATACTCTGTCTTTTGCATTTTAAGCCATTATTTTTAAAGCAGCAAAATTGAGAGGAAGGTACAGATATCTTTCATATACTCTTTGTCCCCACACAGGCATAACCTCCCCCATTAGCAACATACCCTACAAGAGTAGTACATTTTTTTTTTAAGATTTTATTTATTTGACAAACAGAGATCACAAGTTGGCAGAGAGGCAGGCAGAAAGAGGAGGAAGCAGGCTCCCTGCTGAGCAGAGAGTCCGATGCAGGGCTCAATCCCAGGACCCTGGGATCATGACCCGAGCCGAAGGCAGAGGCTTTAACCCTCTGAGCCACCCAGGCACCCCCAAAGTAGTACCTTTTTTATAATTGGTGAACCTATTGTCTTTTTCTTCCTATATTTTTAAAGATTTTATTTATTTATTTGAGACAGAGAGAGAGGGAAGGAATGAGCAGTGGGGAGGGACAGAATGGGGGCAGGGCGGGGGGAGAGAGAGAGAGAGAGAGCAGGAAGCAGACTTCCTGATGAGCAGGAAGCATGATGTAGGGCTTGATCCAAGGACCTGGAAATCATGACCTGAGCCAAGGGCAGTCACTTAACTGACAGAGCCACCAGGCCCCTTGTTTTTGTTTTTTGGTTTTTTCCTTTTTCTTAACCAAATTCTATGAGTTGATCATTTTGGTTCCGCACTTCCTACCAAGAGACTATTGATAACCTGAACTAATAAACTGAATGTTTTAGAAGACACTGATGCTTCTGCTTAGAGATGGCCCACACATTTGTGTTTTGAAAGTTAGCAGGAAATGCCCTTTAATGACACTACATTTTCAGCTGTATTGAACTGAAATCATTAATATTTTATTTGACTAAACAAATGTCTAGGGGTGCTTGGCTGGCTCAGTTGGTAGAGCATGCAACTCTTGATCTTAGGGTTGTGAGTTCAAGCCCCACACTGGGACTACAGCTTACTTAAAAAGGAAGGAAGGAGTGAAGTGAAGAAAGGAGGGAGAGAGGAAGGCAACGGGGAAATTAAAAAAAAATAAAGAAATGCCAAGATCGTTAAATTACCTTTAAAGGGCCACAACATTTATTAAACTTTCACAAACATAAAATGCTTTGTCAGAGTAATTAATTAAAGAGGATTCCATTTGGCACTGAGAGGGCAACAAACTACTCTGAGTGATTAGTGAGCTGTCATATGCTCAGAATAAGACAGATTCAGTTCCCTGGTTCTGAATGGACCACGTCGCTGAAATGGACCAAGTGCTCAGGTGTAATGGACAATGCTGAGTGCTAATCAAATATTAAGAATTGCTTTGGGGTCAAGAGGACCGAGGTAGTGTAAAATTCACGGCCATCTTCTAAATGACAAGTCAGATTCCAAGGGATAAAACAACTTCTGGTTCTTAAACTCATTATTGCATGCTCAGGTTGAGAGATAAGCAAATGTTTGGAGCAAATATTAAATCTATATTCAAAATTCAATACACATGGTACAGGCTAAAGGGCTTAAACTGGGATGCATTCTCTGTTAGATAGGCGATTTCCCTTGACAGGGCTCTCAAGGAAGATCAAAGACGGCATGGAAAAAGATAATGTGCAATACTGTGACAGATGTCAAATATCTTGCTAATTCTGTCACAGATTAATTTGATGCATAAGCCCTTAAGTCACATCAATATGATAGAGGGTTTTTCTGGGTCACAAATTTAGACCATTCTACAGTCCTGTCTCCTAACATAGAAGTAGCTCATTAAAATGATTGTCTATTTTTGTAAGGAAATAATTTTCCTATCTCTTGAAGTTCCTCCAAGTGATAAAAGAGCGCTTAGGCTACGTTTTTCCTTGACTGGAAAGGCAGTATTCATCTAGGAAATTAAATAAAAGCACTTCTGCAGGGATTTCTCATCTCTGATGATTTCAGACTTGTGAAGAGCCATCATAATGAGCCCATTTCCCTTAGTATTTTTACAACATCAGAGACCTTCTTTGTGCATTTCTATGGATTATTTTGAGTGTTTTGGCCATCTTTTAAGGACAAGTAAATTGAGGAGACTATAAAAGTGAAATGATCAAATGAAAAGCTTTTGGAGGTTAACCCACGTAGTCAACTGTTTGGTTCTCAATTCCTATTATTTATTTTATTTCTTTTGCTAAAAATGATTTTCTCTCTTATACTTCAACATCGAAAAGGTTATGACGTGGGATAACTGTATGTCAGTTATGGTTTAATTGGGTGGATATAGTTCTTAGAGAAAGTTAATTAACTTTTTCTATGCCTTTCTTTTGGTTGTTCTTAGAGCATCTCAAGCAGATAATTAAGCATTCTCTAAGGCACTTTTACAGTCCTTGTTACCATCGATTGCTAACAAGACTTAGCAGAAAATAAATCACCTTTTTTTTTTTAAGGTTACCTGAAAGCATTTTAAAAATTCTTTGTTATTTTAGAATACAAGAAAATCAATTACTGCAGCAATAACGCTTTTCAGATATAAGCCTTGGGTAAGAACAAAGACAAAGATACTATTTTGTTTCATTTTGTGATAGTTTAATCTAGTTGTTAAAAGACACCTGAAATTATTATTGTTTCCCACACTCACCTCTCCGAATTCACAATTACAAATACAATATTGGTTTATTGTGGGTCATCTATCTTAGTCAGCTTCACATAAATCAGCTCAACCAGAGCTCCGGGCAAATAAAAGAATAAGGTTGATAAATTAAATGCTATTAATATGTTTATTTTGAACACAAGCTATAGTTAACTTAAAAAGTGGACTTACAAGTGAAAAACCCATCAGATACATGTTAGTTCTTTATGATCTTTGTCAAATATATTTAAAGAATTAGTTTTCAAGTTTTCAGAACACCCACTTTCAGCCTGATTAATGGTCAGAATTAAAGTAACCCAACCAAGAACCACAGGATTCTCTCTCTGATTCCAACTGTCTTCAGATGTGACCTAAGAAAACTCACCTAATGAAAGGAAGAATGATTTCCAAGTAACAATTATATAAAATGCAAAGTCATTCCTATTTGTAGAATGTGAAGAATACATTATCTCCCTATCTTTCTCATACGAATTTTATCCTGTATCATACTGCTATGCCATTCCTCAGGAAGCCAGATTCTTTCCACTGGAACTCATTTTGTGCCATGTTTATGGTGCTTGCTTCCCTCTTCAGACTCTACAGACACCCTACCGATTACTCAGTAGCTCCATGGACTTCCATTCCTTCCACGGTTCTTTCCTGGCTGCTCCTTTCCTAGAAGAAGTCACCCACTATGCCGAGCCCTCTATCTTCCTGCATTCTGACTGGTTGTACCACAGAAGAATATGCTTTCACAGAAGTATATGCTTTCACTGCCAGGGGTTGATTTTCATAATTCATTTACAGCCCTATCGTATTTCTAATTTAAGACAGTTTTTTAAACTACCCTCTTACTGCAGAAAAATACTAACTCTGAAATGCAAAGTCTCTATATTGGCTTCTTTTAAGGACATGCTAAGAAGAGATGCAGGGCACTGGGATGGATCATTCAGCGAAGCTTCTGAGCCTTCATTTTGTTTGGCTCAGGTCATGATCTCAGGTGCTGAGATGGAGCCCCATGTCAGGCTCTTGTCCTTCTCCCTCCCCCTCTACCCCACTCCCTGCTCTCACTCTCTCTTTCTTTCTTTCTCAAATAAGTAATTTTTTTTTCAAATTAAAAAAAAAAAAAAGAGTAGATGCATTTAGTAGATGCATTTACCAGTGCAGCTGTAGCATAAAGAACGGAGTCTACTAGAACTGATAGCCATGCTCCCATGGAGCATCAAAGACTTCTACTCTACAGCAGTGTGTTCATAAACAAAGATGGCAGAAGATACACTTTCAGTGTACCTATCAATGGGTCCACTGTTAGCAATAAATAGGTTCTTCTGAGAGAAGACCTAGAAAACCTGATTCCATTAGTCAGAATGAAAGAGGTCGAGCTTTTGCACAAAGGGACATTCTCTGTGTATAGAAAAAAAAATACTAATCAGTCATCTCTTTTATTAATGACATTCTTGGCTAATGATTATTTTGTAACTGGCAATTATCAGTATCACAATACACATTACCTCAATTCTTCTTCAAAAAATCCTTTAAGGGGGCACCTGGGTGGCTCAATGGGTTAAAGCCTCTGCCTTCGGCTCAGGTCATGATCCCAGGGTCCAGGGATCAAGCCCCGCATTGGGCTCTCAGCTCAGCAGGGAGCCTGCTTCCTCCTCTCTCTCTGCCTGCCTCTCTGCCTACTTGCGATCTCTGTCTGTCAAATAAATAAATAAATAAAATCTTAAAAAAAAAATCCTTTAAGGTATTATCTATACCTTAGTAAGGAAACTGAAGCTGTCTCAGCCAGCAGCTACTACAGCAAAGATCTGAGAGCACATTATAGCCTCGGAGGCTTTTTCCAATCCATCACGGTGTCTTTTAGCTACTCTTTCAGTAGATGATAGCAGAACCTTGTAGAAATCTGGAGAGATCTAGGATATTTCCAGTTTTTGAGGAATTGGGAATATTTTATTTCAATGCCAAAAGAAAACAAAGCAAAACACCAACGCACTACATTTCCAAATATTATAAAATGTATGAACTTACATTTATCATATTAATAATTTTGTCATAAAAATAAGCTCGTTTGCTGATAATATCAAGGATGTATATTTACAGCTTCTCTGGATTAATAAAGAACTGGGCTAAATGACCATCTTGACCTCCCTTTGTTGATTGATAGCAACACTACCAGTAGGTTCCATCAAGACCAAGAGCAAATCACCTCTACCTTATATAAATCACGCACTACCTTATACAAAGGTCTCAAGCCCGGGAGAATCTTTATCACCTACAAGTGCTTTCTGAGATTCCCATATGGTCTTTATTACCCATGTTGCCACCTTATCTACATGGTGGTCAAGCTAACTGACATAAGCAGATTACAGTTTTTTCTTACCAAAATCACCAGTTTGTGAAATAACATCTCAACAAGGATACATTTAATAAAGAACAGGAAAAAAAAAAACAGCAAACAAACAAACTAGAAAGCAAACAGTGGAAAACGAAAACCAGAAATTTCTTCAGTATTTCTTCTATGAAACGTCTCTATGAAATATTCACTCGAGGTTATTTTACTAAAGCTCTTAATTCATCAACCAAAAACAAAGAATCAAGAAGATAGAGCAAACCTGGGAAAAGTACCACAGTATACAAACTCTCTTAAGAGGAACTACCCAATGATAAGTGCTGGATTGCCAAAGAAATGTGTTTTTACAAGGTAATATTGTCATACGCAAAAGGCCACCTACAGTTCAAGGTGTCTGTCACCATGGCAATGACTACTAGCCACTACTGATTTTTTATACACATCCCTTCACTTTAAGATTGCATTGTCTGACCATCAAAGAAGTGGATTCTCACCCTAAATTCATATTCTGAAATAATTAGCTTTTTAAAAATTACAACTCAGCTCACTGATTGGTGGAGTTCCTCTTTAGGAAGGTTTACTTTAAGAAGTTAACAAGGACTTCTTAACAAATATCCATGATCAAATTTTTCATAAATGCCTTTTATCCTCATGAAAATGGAAATTAGGTAATGAAGTCACTGCAGATTCACTGTTCTCATCATTATCCTCTCAAAATGGACAAGACTTTCATTTTAGACCTGAGAGACTTAAACAGATATTGACCTGACATTCTCAACCTAATGACTGAATGGTCTTGATGATTACTTGATGAAGTAAATTTGGGAAAAATGTGAAAGAGATAAATTGTGACTGTAAGAATCAATCAATCAATCAATCAATCAATGAAAGCAGAAGAAATGTTAAATGCTATTTTCTATTCTGACAGATATCCTAATTTTTCATAAAAGTAAAACATTTAAGTACCTACAGTCTATGTCACCATATAATATAATAGTGGATTTTCAAATAATATGGTGTAGGCAAAACAGGAATGTATTGTTGAGGCTGTGACACTAGAACAAAACAATCTAATCAAGGAAGCATGTCTTTGACATTCAGGGTCACAGTGAATGCCAAGACTTGTATTTTGAAGAAAGCCAGCACACTTTCTAAGACCAACTGGTGCATTCATTAATCATTCTTTTTCAAATGACTTTTCAAGTCAAATTACACTCTCAGAATATTTAAAGGTTTGTTTTCATGATTAAACTTACCAGGAAAAACAATATAAAGTAGAAAAAATAGAATGTATCTTATGCATGGACTCCAAACCAAATCAACAGCAGATTCACAGCATCAGTCTTTTTAAACAGCATATAGCATGACCATTACTTAACCACAAAGGCTATGTAACCAAACTCATTCACTTGTATTTTCAAAACAGCCTATCTAGCATGGGGTTGTCCAAAGAACATGTGTAAGTTGCATGTGAAATTTTAATTTTCCTTTGAGATATACTAAAAATTTTTAAAAAATTGATGGAATTATTTTTTTTTTAAGATTTCATTTATTTATTTGACAGGCAGAGATCACAAGTAGGCAGAGAGGCAGGCAGAGACAGGGTAGAAAGCAGGCTCCCTGCTGAGCAGAGAGCCTGATGCAGGGCTCAATCCCAGGACCCTGGAATCATGATCTGAGCCAAAGGCAGAGGCTTTAACCCACTGAGCCTCTCAGGTGCCCCTAGATGGAATTAATTTTAATCATATACTTAATCCAATGTATCCAAAATATTAATTCAATACCAAAAATAGACACAAATTTTAAAGGAAATATTTCGTTACCTTTTTGTTCTCAGCCTTTGAAATCTCAACTGAATTTGAAACTTAGAGCTCCTCTTAATTCAGACCAGCCACACTTAAAGTGTTCAATAGACACATGTGACTCATACTTATCATATTAAACAGTGCAGTCTAGAATAATTCTTCCCTTCCTGGGAAAATGAGTTAAAGAATACATAGAGAAACCCTCCGCTTTAGTATCCAAAATTCACAAGGAGGAAGCAGCAGAGGGTGTGGTTTCCTTTCAAAACCAGAGAAGATAAGAAACAACAGCTAGAGAACTACTCCCACAAAGTCAGTGTTCACCTAGATACAATGATAGGGAATGCTTCATGCCCGGGCATATCCTAACAAAATGAGGTGTCAGTATGTACTGAAAAAGGAAACTTTAGTATAAATATAGAAATTTCACATGTTAGAAAAAAATCACATGTTAGAAAAAAAGGATAAAAATCACATGTTAGAAAAAGTCATGGGGAGATAAATTTGCCAGCTGTGAAAAGTATGTGATTTGGATGGAAATAGGAATACCTCTTGAGAAAGGCAATGCTAATTTCAAGTTGATATAGGATTGGGGGAATGGAGGAAAAGTATTAAAAAAAAACCCCGCTGAAAAATAATTTTAACATTATTTCTAAACTGGATAGATCTGGTTAAGTAAGGGAGAGTAGAAAGTGCCAAAGACAGCTTTGTGATGGTAAAGCTATGAAGAATAAGAATACCAGTGACAGGGGTGCCTGGGTGGCTCGGTTTTAAAGCCTCTACCTTCAGCTCAGGTCATGATCTCAGGGTCCTGGAATGGAGCCCCGCATGGGGCTCTCTGCTCGACAGGGAGCCTGCTTCCTCCTCTCTCTCTGCCTGCCTCTCTGCCTACTTGAGATCTCTGTCTGTCAAATACATAAATAAAATATTTTAAAAAAAGAATACCGATAATAGAGAGGCACACAAGTTTATGTTAATTCAAGAAAAATGGATAGCTTGAAATTTAGACACTATACATCTATATGATCTTAGATTTTTAAAAGGACATATATGCTGCTAGAAATGAAGAATTTGGGGTGCTTGGGTGGCTCAGTGGGTTAGGCGACTGCCTTCGGCTGGGGTCATGATCCCAGGGTCCTGGGATGGAGTACTTCATCAGGGTCCCAGCTGCGCGAGGAGTCTGCTTCTCCCTCTGACTTTCTACCCTCTCATACTCTCTCTTACTCGATCTCTATCTCAAATAAATAAATAAAATCCTTAAAAAAAAAAAAAGAAATGAAGAACTTGAACAAACAGATGGGGACTAAAGCTTATATTAACTAGAAAATTCCATGAGTAAAGTACCATGCCTATTTCTCCCCAACTTAACTAGCTGACCACTAAAACATTCAGGTTGTCCTTCCACAATTTCTCTTAGGAAGAAGAAGTCGAGTCAGTAATAAATTTTCTAGTCTCTTTGCATTTAGTTGAGGCCATGTGACCTTCCCTGGCTAATGGATGTGAATATACATAATTGATGTCGCTTCCAGGCTGCCGGGGTTAAACAGCACACATGTTCTCGGGTTCTCTTCTCAGTAAGCTAGGAGATGGCAGAGCCACAGGTTAGAAGGAGCAGGGTGTCTGGCAACACTCCTTGGGTGACAGCTCCCCCATGGAGCCACCTAATCAGTAATATCTGCAATGGGCTTTGTACAAGTGACAAATTTTTATTTGATGAAGTAATTGAGATTTAATAATTGGTTTCTTTTTTTAAAACATTTTTATTTAAATTCAATTAATTAACAGATAATGTATTATTGGTTTCAGAGGCACAAGCCTGTCATTCATCAATCTTAATAATACAGAGTGCTCTTTACATCATGTGCCCTCCTTAACATCCACCACCAGTAACCCATCCGCCCACCCCCCTCAGCACCCACCTCCCCTCCAACAACCCTCAGTTTGTATCCTATGATTAAGAGTCTCTTTTTTTTATTAATTTATCCCAGCCATTTTGTATTTATTTTTTTATTATTTTTTAAATTTTTAATATTTTATAAACATATAATATACTTTTATCCCCTAGGGTACAGGTCTGTGAATCTCCCAGTTTATGAACTTCATAGCACTCACCAAAGCACATACCCTCCTCAATGTCCATAATCCTACCCATCACCCTTCTCCAAACCCCTCTCCCCCCAGCAACCCTCAGTTTGTTTTGTGAGATTAAGAGTCACTTATGGTTTGTTTCCCTCCCAATCCCATCTTGTTTCATTTATTCTTCTCCTACCCCATTAAGCCCCCATGTTGCATCACAACTTCCTCATATCAGGGAGATCATATGATAGTTGTCTTTCTCCTCTTGACTTATTTCACTAAGCAAGATACGCTCTAGTTCCATCTACGTTGTCACAAATGGCAAGATTTCATTTCTTTTGATGGCTGCATAGTATTCCATTCTGTATATATACCACATCTTCTTGATCCATTCATCTGTTGATGCTCACCTAGGTTCTTTCCATAGTTTGGCTATTGTGGACATTGCTGCTATTGTGGACATTGTACATGCCCCTTCGGATCACTACGTTTGTATCTTTAGGGTAAATACCCAGTAGTGCAATTGCTGGGTCATAGGGTAGCTCTATTTTCAACATTTTGAGGAATCTCCATGTTGTTTTCCAGAGAGGTTGCACCAGCTTGCATTCCCACCAACAGTGTAGGAGGGTTCCCCTTTCTCCGCATCCTCGCCAGCATCTGTTGTTTCCTGACTTGTTAATTTTAGCCATTCAGACTGGTATGAGGTGATATCTCACTGTGGTTTTGATTTGTATTTCCATGATGCTGAGTGATATGGAGCACTTTTTCATGTGTCTATTGGCCATCTGGATGTCTTCTTTGCAGAAATGTCTGTTCATGTCCTCTGCCCATGTCTTGATTGGATTATTTGTTCTTTGGGTGTTGAGTTTGCTAAATTCTTTATAGATTTTGGACACTAGTCCTTTATCTGATATGTCGTTTGCAAATATCTTCTCCCATTCTGTCAGTTGTCTTTTGGTTTTGTCAACTGTTCCCTTTGCTGTGCAAAAGCTTTTGATCTTGATAAAATCCCAATAGTTCATTTTTGCCCTTGCTTCCCTTGCCTTTGGCCATGTTCCTAGGAAGATGTTGTTGCAGTTGAGGTCGAAGAGGTTGCTGCCTGTGTTCTCCTCAAGGATTTTGATGGAGTCCTTTCTCACATTGAGATCCTTCATCCATTTTGAGTCTATTTTCCTGTGTGGTGTAAGGAAACGGTCCAATTTCATTTTTCTGCATGGGGCTGTCCAATTTTCCCAACAACATTTATTGAAGAGGCCATATTTTTTCCATTGCACATTCTTTCCTGTTTTGTTGAAGATTAGTTGACCACAGAGTTGAGGGTCTATTTCTGGGCTTCTATTCTGTTCCATCAATCTATGTGTCTGTTTTTGTGCCAGTACCATGCTGTCTTGATGATGACAGCTTTGTAATAGAGCTTGAAGTCCGGAATTGTGATGCCACCAACTTTGGCTTTCTTCTTCAATATTCCTTTGGCTATTCGAGGTCTTTTCTGGTTCCATATAAATTTTAGGATTATTTGTTCCATTTCTTTGAAAAAGATGGATGGTACTTTGATAGAAATTGCATTAAATGTGTAGATTGTTTTAGCATAGACATTTTCACAATATTTATTCTTCCAATCCAGGAGCATGGAACATTTTTCCATTTCTTTGTGTCTTCCTCAATTTCTTTCAAGAGTACATTATAGTTTTCTGATTACAGATTCTTTGCCTCTTTGGTTAGGCTTATTCCTAGGTATCTTATGGTTTTGGGTGCAATTGTAAATGGGATTGACTCCTTAATTTCTCTTTCTTCTGTCTTGTTGTTGGTGTAGAGAAATGCAACTGATTTCTGTGCATTGATTTTATATCCTGACACTTTACTGAATTCCTGTACAAGTTCTAGCAGTTTTGGAGTGCAGTCTTTTGGGTTTTCCACATATAGTATCATATCATCTGCGAATAGTGATAGCTTGACTTCTTTACCGATTTGGATGCCTTTAATTTCCTTTTGTTGTCTGATTGCTGAGGCTAGGACTTCTAGTACTATGTTGAATAGCAGTGGTGATAATGGACATCCCTGCCGTGTTCCTGACCTTAGCGGAAAAGCTTTCAGTTTTTCTCCATTGAGAATGATATTTGCGGTGGGTTTTTCATAGATGGCTTTGATAATATTGAGGTATGTACCCTCTATCCCTACACTTTGAAGAGTTTTGATCAGGAAGGGATGCTGTACTTTGTCAAATGCTTTTTCAGCACTATTGAGAGTATCATATGGTTATTATTCTTTCTTTTTTTGATGTGTTGTATCACATTGATTGATTTGCAGATGATGAACCAACCTTGCCGCCCTGGAATAAATTTCACTTGGTTGTGGTGAATAATCCTTTTAATGTACTGTTGAATCCTATTGGCTAGTATTTTGGTGAGAATTTTCGCATCTGTGTTCATCAAGGATATTGGTCTATAGCTCTCTTTTTTGATGGGATCCTTGTCTGGTTTTGGGATCAAGGTGATGCTGGCCTCATAAAATGAGTTTGGAAGTTTTCCTTCGATTTCTATTTTTTGGACCAGTTTCAGGAGAATAGGAATTAGTTCTTCTTTAAATGTTTGGTAGAATTACCCGGGAAGCCGTCTGGCCCTGGGCTTTTGTTTGTTTGGAGATTTTTAATGACTGTTTCAATCTCCTTACTGGTTATGGGTCTGTTCAGGCTTTCTATTTCTTCCTGGTTCAGTTGTGGTAGTTTATATGTTTCTAGGAATGCATCCATTTCTTCCAGATTGTCAAATTTGTTGGCATAGAGTTGCTCATAGTATGTTCTTATAATAGTTTGTATTTCTTTGGTGTTAGTTGTGATCTCTCCTCTTTCATTCATGATTTTATTTATTTGGGTCCTTTCTCTTTTCTTTTTGATAAGTCTGGCCAGGGGTTTATCAATTTTATTAATTCTTTCAAAGAACCAGCTCCTAGTTGCGTTGATTTGTTCCATTATTTTTTTGGTTTCTATTTCATTGATTTCTGCTCTGATCTTTATGATTTATCTTCTCCTGCTGGGTTTAGGGTTTTTTTTCTTGTTCTTTCTCCAGCTCCTTTAAGTATAGGGTTAGGTTGTGTACCTGAGACCTTTCTTGTTTCTTGAGAAAGGCTTGTACCGCTATATATTTTCCTCTCAAGACTGCCTTTTTTGTGTCCCACAGATTTTGAAGCGTTGTGTTTTCATTCTCATTTGTTTCCATGATTTTTTTCAATTCTTCTTTAGTTTCCTGGTTGACCCATTTATTCTTTAGAAGAATGCTGTTTAGTCTCCATGTATTTGGGTTCTTTCCAAACTTCCTTTTGTGGTTGCGTTCCAGCTTCAGAGCATTGTGGTCTGAAAATATGCAGGGAATGATCCCAATCTTTTGATACCGGTTGAGTCCCGATTTAGGACTGAGGATGTAATCTATTCTGGAGAATGTTCCATGTGTACTAGAGAAGAATGTGTATTCTGTTGCTTTGGGATGAAATGTTCTGAATATATCTGTGATGTCCATCTGGTCCCGTATGTCATTTAAGGCCTTTATTTCCTTGTTGATCTTTTGCTTGGATGATCTATTTCAGTGAAGGGAGTATTAAAGTCCCCTACTATTATTGTATTATTTTGCTGTATTTCTTTGATTTTGTGATTAATTGGTTTATATAGTTGGCTCCTCCCCCGTTGGGGGCATAGACATTTAAAATTGTTAGATCTTCTTATTGGACAGACCCTTTGAGTATGATATAGTGTCCTTCCTCATCTCTTATTATAGTCTTTGGCTTAAAATCTAATTGATCTGATATAAGGATTGCCACTCCTGCTTTCGTCTGATGTCCATTAGCATGGTAAATTCTTTTCCACCACCTCACGTTAAATCTGGAGGTGTCTTCTTGTAGGCAACATATAGATGGGTTATGTTTTTTATCCATTCTGATACTGTTTTTATCCATTCTGTGTCTTTTTACAGGGGCATTTAGCCCATTAACATTCAGGGTAACTATTGAGAGATATGAATTTAGTGCCATTGTATTGCCTGTAAGGTGACTGTTACTGTATATTGTCTCTGTTCCTTTCTGATCTACCACTTGTAGGCTCTCTCTTTGCTTAGAGGACCCCTTTCAAGATTTCCTGTAGAGCTGGTTTGGTGTTTGCAAATTCTTTCAGTTTTTGTTTTTCCTGGAAGTTTTTAATCTCTCCTTCTATTTTCAATGATAGCCTAGCTGGATATAGTATTCTTGGCTGCATGTTTTTCTCATTTAGTGCTCTGAATATATCACGCCTGCTCTTTCTGGCCTGCCAGGTCTCTGTGGTTAAGTCTTCTGCCAATCTAATATTTTTACCATTGTATGTTACAGACTTCTTTTCCCAGGCTGCTTTCAGGATTTTCTCTTTGTCACCCCAGGCTTGTAAATTTTACTATTAGGTGACAGGGTGTGGGCCTATTATTGATTTTGAGGGGCGTTCTCTGAACCTCCTGAATTTTGATGCTCGTTCACTTTGCCATATTGTGTAAATTCTCCCCAATAATTCTCTCCAGTATACCTTCTGCTCCCCTCTCTCTTTCTTCTTCTGGAATCCCAATTATTCTAATGTTATTTCATCTTATGGTGTCACTTATCTCTCGAATTCTCCCCTCGTGGTCCAGTAGTTGTTTGTCCCTCTTTTGCTCAGCTTCAAAATTCTCTGTCATTTGGCCTTCTATATCGCTAATTCTTTCTTCTGCCTCATTTATCCTAGCAGTGAGAGCCTCCATTTTTGATTGTACCTCATTAATAGCTCTTTTGATTTCAACTTGGTTAGATTTTAGTTCTTTTATTTCTCCAGAAAGGGCTTTTATATCTCCCGAGAGGGTTTCTCTAATATCTTCCATGCCTTTTTCCAGCCCGGCTAGAATCTTGAGAATTGTCATTCTGAACTCTAGATCTGACATATTACCAATGTCTGTATTGATTAGGTCCCTAGCCTTTGGTACTGACTCTTGTTCTTTTTTCTGTGGTTTATTTTTCCACCTTGTCATTTTGTCCAGATAAGAGTATATGAAGGAGCAAGTAAAATACTAAAAGGGTGGCAACAACCCTAGGAAAATATGCTTTAACCAAATCAGAAGAGATCCCAAATCATGAGGGGGGAGAAAGGGGATAAAAAGTGGTTCAGAAAGAAAGAAAGAAAAAGAAAAAAAAAGGAAAGAATTAAAAAAAGAAAACGAATAAAGAAAAGTATAAAAAAGAATAAATATATATATTTGATAAACTAGTTAAAAAACGTTAAAAAAGAAAAGGGTAAACGTTAAAAAAAATTTTAGCAGAAGAAGTGAAAAAAAATGAAAAAGAAAAAAAAATTAAATTAACTGCAAGATTAAAGAATCATAGGGAGAAAGCCATGAGTTCCGTGCTTTGCTTTCTCCTCCTCTGGAATTTTGCTGTTCTCCTTGGTATTGAAACCGCTCTCCATGGTAGGTGAACTTGGTCTTGGCTGGATTTCTTGTTGATCTTCTGGGGGAGGGGCCTGTTGTAGTGATTTTCAAGTGTCTTTGCCCCAGGCGGAATTGCACTGCCCTTACCAGGGGCCGGGCTGAGTAATCCGCTCGGGTGTACTTTCAGGAGCTTTTGTTCCTGAGCGCTTTCCGTGGAGTTCTGGAGGACGGGAATACAAATGGCGGCCGCCTGGAGGAGCCGAGAGCCCGGATGCCCACTCCTCAGTGTGCCCTCAGAGAACAGCGCCCAGTAACTCTCGTCTGCCTGACCTCTGGCCACGCTCCGAGCTCACCAAGCCTGTGACCGGTTCAAGGTAACACCGAGCTGTGAGCTTACTGTCGGCTCTGTCTCTGTAGCCGGTTTTCCCGTTCCAATACCTGCAAGCTCTGTGACACTCAGACACCCCCGATCCTTCTGTGACCCTGCGGGACCTGAGGCCACGCTGACCCCGTGTGGGCTTCGCCCCGGTTTAGCCTCTGGAGCCATGTCCCTCAGCGGAACAGACTTTTTTAAAAGTGCTGATTTTGTGCTCCGTTGTTCCGCCACTTGCCGAGAGCTGGCCCCTCCCCCCGGGGTCTATCTTCCCGTTGCTTTGGATTCACTTCTCCGCTGGTCCTACCTTTCAGAAAGTGGTTGTTTTTCTGTTTCTAGAATTACTGTTTTTCTCTTCGATCTGCCGATGGATTTGTAGGTGTTTCCAATCTTTAGATAAGCTATCTAGCTGATCTCCTGCTCGCTGAAGTAGTCTCAGCCTGCTACTTCTCCGCCATCTTGACTCCTCCCCTGATTAAGAGTCTCTTTAGGTTTGTCTCTCTCTCTCTGGTATCGCCTTATTTTACTTTTTCCCCTCTTCCCCTATGATCCTCTGTTTTGTTTCTTAAATTCCACATGTCAGTGAGATCATATAATAATTGTCTTTTTCTGACTGAATTATTTCGCTTAGCTAAATACCCTCTTGTTCCATCCACGCCATTGTAAATGGCAAGATTTCATTTTTTTAAAAAGATGTTATTCATTCATCAGATAGAGATCACAAGAGGCAGAGAGGTAGGCAGAGAACGAGTGGGGAGCAGGTTCGCCACTGAGCAGAGGGCCCAATGCAGGGCCCTCATGGAATATATACATGTATATTCATATATCCATATACATGTATTATGGAACATACACATATGTATTCCATATATATTCCATAATATTCCATTGTGTGTTGTGTGTGTACACTTATATATGTATATGCCACATCTTCTTTATCCATCAACAGATAAATGTAGTCATCGGTCTCTTACGACAAGTTTGCCTACTCTGAAGAAAAAATGATCTTAATTTTTAACTGTTCTATTTCCATTGTCTAGGACAATACATAAAAAGCATAACAAGAAATTAATATTTCCTTTTTAGCCTTATGTGCAGGTAGAGATGTCTACATCAGAGATGGAAAATAAAATTAAGACCTGTAATAACTCAAGGCAAATGTTCAGTGCTGCCTCAAGCCCCCATGTTGAAAAATGTCTGAGACAACATTCAGTTTCAATGGGAAAGAGCATGTGATTAGTAATTGATTAGTCAAGTCTTCCATGAATGCAAGATAGGAGTGATGGGACATGTGCATGTGTTTGCTATTTGTGATTTTCTAAGTCACCCCAGTGTTGGTTTAAAAAGGTAAGCCTTCAGCAAAGCGTTAAGCAAACCTGGAAAGCTGAAATTTTGTTCTTGAATTCTTCTCACAGTCACTAGGGATCTCATTTGGTTGACCAGGCATTCAGAATACTTTCCGCATTCCAATTTTGCTGCAGTATGCAGTGGTCATTACAAAGGGAAAGACTTGTAATCTTAAAAATCAATTAAAGTATTGTTCATTCAAACCACGTAATTTTGCACAGAAAGACAATACAGATGAGAAACAATCCTTATCATGACAGAGCGTTTAAGAAATCTTGCTGCTTTAGATATTTAATGATGTATTTCATTCAACAATCATTGTAAACACAATCTGTAATTTACTGCCTGACATTTTACCCCCAAACAAAATAACACCATGTATCTTCGTTTTCTCTAGTTCTTCGGTAGGTTTGTTATCTGAGTGTTATCTGTAACACTGAGATAAAGAACTCATCAACCACAGACCTAAATTCAGGCCCTGTTTACACTACTCTGTAAAGAGTTCTACAGGTTTTAGTTTGTCTTCCAGCTTCCCCATAGTCTACCTGGAAGACTTCATAGCTACACTTTATTCAATTAATCTGTATCTCAGTTTTTCCCATATTTAAAAATGGGACAGTAGGACCTCTGCCTGAGGGTTCTTATAAGGATTACATTATATAAACATAAAGCATATTGTAAGCATTCAATACACTTTTGGTCCCAAATGGTGAGGAACTGCAGACTGGTTTGCTATGGAGAGCAGATTCTCATTGTTAGGCAGGTGCAGAGAGAGAGAGAGAGAGAGAGATGGACTCCCACTGAAAGCCAAATTCTCCTGCAGCGTTTTCAGTGGAGATAGAAAAATAAACTCCACCCCAGGCAAATAACATGTGGTGTTCTCCAAAAACGCTACTTCCCCAAAGAGCAAAGCCATGGGGGACCAAGTCTTCTGCACCACCCAGGGCATACACAATTAGACTTCAGTTCAGGAATGCTAAGTCACTGAAAGCCAGGGGAAACAGCTGTGCTCAGGAACTGTCAACAGGAGTTGAACTTGGTATAAACTTTCTAAAAGACCTGTTGCTCCCTAACTCCCCAATGGAAGGGGAGCTGAGGAGATCATGGAGGATGGATCTCACAGCCGTGTTGTACCTCTCTTCACCTTGCAACACCTGCCTGGCTGGGCTACAGCCAGAGTTTAGTACCCAAAGGCACAAGAAAGTTGACACTTTCTGCATAGGAGCAGACAGCTGGAGGAGTGGAGCTGAGGACAGGAGAAAGATCCGTCTCCTGGTGGGGACTGTCCTAGGCACTCAGCTGTTTGGGTTTGCAATCTCTAAACCCCTGTGCTGTGCTTTTTCAGCCACGAAGGCTAAGATGGATGCCTGACCATGTTGAAAGGGCTGTTGGCTGTGTTTAAGATCCGACATAGTCGCCTGATGAAGTGTTAAAGAAAGTCTTTCAATGTTGATGTTATTCCTAAGTAGCATGGCTGTTTAATCTCTGAACTTCGGTTGAATAAAAAGCAGACATTAACAAAATCCTATCTTAGTAAAACTTTAAGGATCACGGTGTAATAAAATCCACTGCAATGTTTTTAAAAACTAATTTATGGTTAAGTATTTAAAGACATCTGAAAGGGGACCTAATTCCTATTTGAGCCTGTTTTTATGAACTGTGCAGAGAATATTTTTCTTCTTAAAATTTGGTTTACTGTTAATGTAATCTCCATTAATGTAAATCTTCAAACTTAGTAATCCAGAAGATACCTATTTGAATGGTGCCCAAACTTCATGAAGCCCAAAATGTGTAATACTCTACACACTTATTTTTTAAAGGCTAAATAATCTTCAAATTTTATACAACTTCTATATCTCCTTTATTATTGATATACTTAAGGCCAATAGCTTCAAAAGGAAATAGGAAATTTTAACAAAAAAATTATTTTCAAACCTAGGCTTTAGTACTCTAATACCTAAACATTAAAATGTGTAACATGGAAATGCCAATTACATTTTTTAAATAAATGTCTGGCTTTAGAATACAAATCACCTATGCAATTGGAACTACCCCGTGAAGCTGGATGTAATCATATCCGCTGAGGCACGGGTTCAGGTGGACGTAGCAGTAGCCCATCGCTTGATGGAAGGCACATATCTGGGACGGGGCCTCAGCAGGTCCAGAGAGCGTCACGTGTTAATGCCCTTTGGAAAGCATCTACCAATGTGAAAGCTCTAAACAAGCAGGAGGACTCATCCTATAAATGGCAGCCAGAACTTCTTGATTATGTCAGGGTTATACAAGGTATAATGATACCATGAGCAGAAGGTACTGATGACAGAGATAAAGGGCATGAATAGATATAATCGCACAGATTCCCTTTCTGGAAGACTGACCTAGACTGCCACTGCTGAACACCCAAGCCTAAGAGCAGCAAAAACTTACCCTGAGCCCTCTTTGTGACACCATGACTTGGGAATATGATCTGGCCTTTATCAGCAAGTTAGTTACATCAGATGTCTTCCACCCTGGAGAATAACGATTTATCCTCCTCCAAGGTAACAACTCTTCCATATTTTTTCCCTGGCTGCAGAGCCTTTGGAAGCATGACTTTCCAAATAGGTACCTGAACGGTATTGCACATAGCATTTCCTCACTTAAAGGAACTTATTTTAAGAATAAAAGAAGTGGACCAATCATGACATGTACATTGGCTTCATGTACACAGTCACTCAGAAGTAGTCAGTTTATAAACATGACTACTGAGATGGCCCGATGAAACCTCAATTAAAGTACAAGCTTAAAACCAAAACCTTGTGGGACTGCAGTGCTGATGTCCAGGACACAAGCCATTCACTGAATTGATTGCCAATATATACTCCCGTGTCCCCATGAGCTGGACTGCTTGGGTCCTGAAGCCATGGGATAGAATAGAATTGGCCCTTCTTTACAATCACTGGCAGAGACCCACTGGTAGAACACATGTGCCCAGCCCTGCAGCTTTAGGCTATGCAGGGTTAGAGATCCTAAATCCCAAAGGGGAATGCTTCTGCTAAAGGACATATTAAGGTACCACGGGACTTGGAGTCACAGCCATCCGGATTCCTGCTGAGCTCCTCATCCCAGCAGATCCACAAGCAAATAAAGGAGCTGCTGTACTGGTGGAGGTAAAGGTTTGTGATTATCATGAAAAGTGGGGCCAGGGAGGAGTAAGTCTGAGACCCAAGCAATCCCATAGGACATCTCTTGGTACTTCTGTGACCAGTTTTGAGAGTAAATTAGAAAATTCAATGACCATTACCCCAAAATACCAAAGAAAAAGTAACAGCAAAAAAAAAAAAGGAGATTTAGACAGCCCTGAAAGGAAGATTTAAGTCACCCTACCAGGCAAGTCACATGGGTCAGCCCAAGAATTGTGCAAAAGTGAGGGAAATCTGGAATGTGTAGTGGAGGAAGGAGGCAATAAATACCAATCACACGCTTGAGCCCAGCTACAGAAACAGAGACTCTAGCTGATTCCACTAACCTGCTTGCATTAAGCTTTTCAGAGAGTGCTACTGGCTACCATCTTAAAGCACATCCTGTGAACTGACTGAACACATTCTTTCTCTCTCTGGGAAGAAGTGAGGGCCATTTGCTTTTTCTCATTTTATTATGGCAGCCATACCCAATGGAGGGCACTGAAGTGGCTGAATAGTGCCAGGGATAGATTCTGTTAGACTCCTCTTAGTCACCTTTTCACATCTTCTCTACCTCATCTGCTCCGTCTTTCAACTTGGATGACCTCTGACCACCTTCATGCAGGTATAACCACAACCACACAGTGCCTCATCTTCTGCCCATTTATGTGCCTCTCACTCCCCGTGCTCTCACATGCATACCCTTGGAGTGCAAAGGAGACAATACCCATTGAATAAAATCTAAAGCAACAGAAATGGAAGATGACTCATACATTCTTCCCACTTCCTCCCCACTGCTGGATGGCCCCCAAATTCTGCCAGTACACCTTGAGGAACAAAGGTCCTGGATCAGACAGTCAGTTTCACTTGTTGGCAGCCAGCTTGATAACTCATGACACAGACAGGGTTGGAACTGGGGCACGGTGGGTAAGCACTTGCTTTGGATGAAAAATTAAGAGGACCTCAACATCTAAGTACCGAATATACTGAATATTTTTAAGTAAGTTTTAAAAGAAACTCAAAGTTAAGTTGAAAAATCAATGATGAGCCAAATATAAGAATTTTAAATAAAGACAGATGCCCTACTCCTTTTCTTCCTTCCTTCCTTAATTCTCCCTCTTTTTCATTCATTCTTTGTGGATCATATTGCCCCATACAATACCTGCCATCAGCCCTCTTTGTCAGGCTCTGCTTTCTAGAAAGACAAAATTGCAATTCTTATAAAAGGAATATGTCCAAAGGGAGGCCTAATGGAGGACCATCTATAGATAATGAGTAAAATACCCTTTGAGGAGAAAGGCAACGGAAGCAGATAGTGACACAAGAGAAAGCACTGAAGGATCCCTCACAGTCGTAAAACTAGAGAAAAGCAATCCTTGACTTTGGATAATAGAGGAAACGAGAGGCTCAGTATTACTAATGAATCCTTGATGGGCAGAACTGCAGCTTTCTGGAGGGTGAGGAACAAGCATGAGTCCTTGTGGGCCCTAGAATGCTCCTAGAAAAGCTAAAGCCCTGTCCCAAGATCGAGGCCTGAGAGGTGGCAGTGAGGGGATGGAGGGAAGGAGTCTCACCTCCTCTTGGGTATGAATTCTTAATGACATTATTATCCTGAGCCATTTGTAGCAGTGAAAGGATGAAGGGAATTTCCATAATTTATAGACTATCATCAAAATGTCCTTGAGGAATATACATAAACACCCACAAATGCCTCACTGCAAAACTGAGGCTCTGAAATCATCTGTGCTATAGCTTACAATAAAAACTGAAAGGTTTTGGAAGAGTAGATTCTAGGTAGAACTAATATTAGAATGTCATATTAGCTTTTTATGTATCATTAATCACTACATCACACACACACACACACACACACACACACACACAAATATGCCTGGCTAAGATATTCAGCAACTTCATGACTGTACAAAGTTGATCATGATGATATTGATGATAATGATGAAGAAACATCATGTATTTAGTGTTATTATGATCCAGACTATTCTGATATCTCTCTGCCTCTCTCTCTCTGTCTCTCTCTCTCTCTCTCACACACACAACCTATCATCTCAAGTTTCATAAGCCAAAAAAGCAGAAATAGATAATATTTCTAAATAATTATTAATTCACAGATGAGTAACTGGAATTTAGACAGGTGGGGTATTTGCCTAAGATCCAACCCCAAATCTGTGAGGTTCCGAACACTGGATGCTAACAACACTACATAGAAACACTATAGGGTGCATCATTGACCTGGAAGTATTCTGGGTAAATGCCCTTCTCGGTGTCAGAATTTCCACTCTGATAGCACTTAACAGGAGTCATTAATGCTAAAATAATAACTGTATGTAAGTTGTTTCCTAAAATTCTCTGGTATTTCATGTTATCTTTAACTGAAAGCAAGTAACATGTCATACCTTGTAGCTAAATATGGACTGCTGGCTAAGGTCCTCTGCCAAAAGGAACAATCAGTGGTTTCATGAAATACTGTTCTTTTTAGGCATGTTCACATCCTCTGAAGGCTTTTTAAGACCAGTTGAAGAGCTATCTATTGTGCTTAATTGAATCCCATTTGCTGAAAATCACTAGAAGAGTAGAACCACTGTTCGCGTTTCCTTGACTGCTCTTATGAAGTCTTCAGGGTTCCTGCCACGGGCAGTGGAGTCGTTGCTAATAGCACACCATGCACTTCGTTAAGAAGTGATTACACCTTGGAATAAAGCATCATAAGAAGAGTATCACTGAATAATTTTTCTTCCCATTCTCTCCCACCCTCCCCATTTACTCAGTTTAAATGGCAAATGATGGAAATATTCCAGAGCTCATTTAATGCTCAGTATAGCCAGGAAAGATACTCCTAGGCATTTTTATTTTTATTTTGTACTTTAAATCTTTGCATGAATAATTTTTAAAAGTAATAACAAAATGATCCTTCAAATACACTTTATTGTAAGGTATACTAATTTAAACATAAAAAGCTTTTTCTATACCATTTTTCCTAGTTTTGAAGTATATATATGTGTGTGTGTGTGTGTGTATAAAAGCAAAAGTATATATAAAAGTCAAAGTTATATACACACACACACACAAACACATATCTATATATTACTGGAACATAGGCACCTAGTAAACTTTAATTCCAAGTGTTAAATACATCCTTAATCCATAATACAGCTTATCAGAACTTCTCATTTTTCTTGCCTCTGTATTGTCAAAATGTAATTCTCTTGAAAACTTTCAAGATTTATTAATTTTGGTTATGATCCATCCAATGGATTTTTTTATGTCTACATAATCTACTTCCTTTTCACCACCTTTGTATACATACCAGATCTACTGAATCATATCTTTGAGAATATATTCCCCTCCATACCCTGAAATCTGTGAAATATTAGAGGGATTACAATTCAAATTAGAAAAAGTTTGGAAGATAGATATTAGTCACTTATTTTGGAAGTTCTGGCCAATGTTTGAAGGCATATAACAGAAATAACAGATCAAGTTTCATTAAAAGAAAAGATGAATGTGTAATCAAGAAACTGAGAGGGGTGCCTGGGTGGCTCAGTGGGTTAAGTCTCTGCCTTTGGCTCAGGTCATGGTCTCAGGGTCTGGGGATTGAGCTCCGCATTGGGCTCTCTGCTCAGCAGGGATCCTGCTTCCCCCTCTCTCTCTGCCTGCCTCTCTGCCTACTAGTGATATCTCTCTCTCCCTGTTAAATAATAAATTAAAAAAAAAAAGAAGTAAAGAAACTATTTAAATTAATATGATGATTCAGTAAAGTGTCATGTAAAAGATGGATGCGTAATAACCAGTAACATTTCTTGCTAGAGTTATATTAGAAAAATATTTGATTCCCCATAGCAATATAAAATGTAAAATATTAAAAATTACTATAAAAGAAATTTGCTTTATGTACATTTAAAAAACTACAAGAGTTCAATAAGACATCAAAGTATATTTGAATATACACCCCTGCTTATAAATAAAAGGGTAGAGTGTTACAAAATCAACTAACCCCTCCCGTTTAACATTTTAATACAGTCCCAAACAAAAGCAAATTAGCTGTTTAAAAATTTGACCAAACAAATCTGAGAGAACAAATAAGTAAGAAAAGCTAAGAAAATGTTTGAAGTGTCAATTACCAAATAAATATTTATTATTCCATTAAGGTAGAAAAACTAGAGTGTGAGACACAAGCAAAAACTAAAGAACAAGAGTGATAGGCAAAGTATTTGATAGTGATGTATAGTCACACCAAACATCCTGAATGGATCATGCTAGAATACTCCATACTCACACATCCTAGCTCAAAATCGGTCTGGGAGAGGGCAACAAAATAGAACTGACAATCCTTAAAGAGATGCTAGACTGAAGAACACAACACATTTTATGAAATTTTCAATATAATGTCAAATAAATTATTTTTTAAGTTAGTAAAGAAAACCCATTAATTATTTGTTAAAAAACAAGCATCAGGGGTGCCTGGGTGGCTCAGTGGGTTAGTCCTCTGCCTTCGGCTCGGGTCATGGTCTCAGGGTCCTGGGATTGAGCCCCAATCAGACTCTCTGCTTGGCAGGGGGCCTGCTTCCTCCTCTCTGCCTCCTCTCTGCCTGTGTCTCTGCCTGCTTGTGATCTCTGTCTGTCAAATAAATAAATAAAATATTAAAAAAAAACAACAAAAAAAAACAAGCATCAGGTTGGATATTTCTTTTCTTAGCATTTTTAAAAACCCAAACCAAAAAGCCAACAAACAAAAACTTCTGCAGATAAAAAGAGAATTACAAGTGAAAGCTGATTTTTGAAATTCTAGAGTAAAATATTGATGAATATAATCCTGAGGAATGGGAAAACTTCCTAAGTATAAAAGAAACAAAATTGTCATTGTAGATTTTGACCACATCACCCGTAAGACTCCAAGAAACCAAAAACATTATAAAAATACTTGAAGAAATGAATGTGATAAATAATAATAATTTAACAAAAATCTTGCCAAAAACCAAATCAAATGGAAAAATAACACTGGCATAAAAACAGACACATAGACCAGTGGAACAGAGTAGAGAGCCCAGATATGGCCCCTCAGCTCTGGTCAAATAATCTTCGACAAAGCAGGAAAAGATGGATAAAAAACAGTCTCTTCAATAAATGGTGCTGGGAAAATTGGACAGCTATGTGTAGAAGAATGAAACTTGAAGATTCTTCTACACCATACACAAAGATAAACTCAAAATGGATAAAAGACCTCAACGTGAGACAAGAATCCATCAGAATACTAGAGCAGAACATAGGCAGTAACCTCTTCGATATCAGCCACAGCAACTTCTTTCAAGATATGTCTCCAAAGGCAAAGAAAACAAAAGTGAAAATGAACTTTTGGAACTTCATCAAGATCAAAAGCTTCTGCACAGCAAAGGAAATGGTCAACAAAACAAAGAGGCAACCCATGGAATGGGAGAAGGTATTTGCAAATGACAGTACAGACAAAAGGCTGATATCCAGGATCTATAAAGAACTCCTCAAACTCAACACACACAAAACAGATAATCATGTCAAAATGGGCACAAGATATGAACAGACACTTCTCCAATGAAGACATACAAATGGCTATCAGACACATGAAAAAATGTTCATCATCGCTAGCCATCAGGGAGATTCAAATCAAAACCACATTGAGATACCACCTTATACCAGTTAGAATAGCCAGAATTGACAAGACAGTAAACAACATGTGTTGGAGAGAATTTGGAGAAAGGGGAACCCTCTTACACTATTGGTGGGAATGCAAGTTGGTGTAACCACTTTGGAGAACAGTGTGGAGATTCCTCAAGAAATTAAAAATAGAGCTTTCCTAAGACCCTGCAATTGCACTACTGGGTATTTACCCCAAAGATACAGATGTAGTGAAAAGAAGGGCCATCTGTACCCTAATGTTCATAGCAGCAATGGCCATAGTCACCAAATGGTGGAAAGAACCAAGATGCCCTTCAACGGACGAATGGATTAGTAAGATATGGTCCATTACACTATTGGAGTATTATGCCTCCATCAGAAAGGATGAATACCCAACTTTTGTATCAACATAGACAGGACTGGAAGAGATTATGCTGAGTGAAATAAGTCAAGCAGAAATAGTCAATTATCATATGGTTTCACTTATTTGTGGAGCATAAGAAATAACATGGAGGACATGGGGAGATGGACAGGAGAAGGGAGTTGGGGGAAATTGGAAGGGGAGATGAACCATGAGAGACTATGGACTCTGAAAAAGCATCTGAGGGTTTTGAAGGGGCAGGGGGTGGGAAGCTGGGTGAGCCTGGTGGTGGGTACTATGGAGGGCACGTATTGCATGGAGCAGTGGGTGTGGTGCGTAAACAATGAATTCTGGAACACTGAGAAGAAATTAAAAAAATAAAAAATTATAATTAAAAAAATTAGCAGAGGGAACTATTCTGTAATTCACAAAACTGTGTAAATGTATTAAAAAAAGTCACCCTCTATAGTAATCAAACACAGGGTAAATTTAAGAATCTCTGTATGGCAAGGTAAGACCATCCTTCAAAACTGCTCTTCTTTTTTCTCTCAATTAATCCTTGTTTCTAGCTGGGTCTAGAACAGGCCAATATAAACAGTTTGTTTTCCAATTTCTCTAGCAGCTTCGGCCAGGTGACTCAGTGCTGATTAATAGGCTGTGTACAGAAGTTTTATAAGCAAATTGCATTGTATCCTTGAAAGGAAGGAAAGCTCTGGCTCCCCTTTCTTCTTTTCACTTTCTTCCATCACTTTTTTGCAGTCAAATGCTCTACCACTGAGCTATACCCCTCCTCCATCACCTTTTTGGAACATGGTGGTTGTGGGGATGTATTAACTTAGACCAAGTGGATGGCAGCAAAATGCTGTGGTGGGGAAACATAATTACAACAGCAAGCGTCTTTGGAAAACATTGTGACAAAGAACCCAACTCCCAGATATGGTCCCCCCTCTGCCTACCTCTAGACCCCTGAGTAAGAGGAAAAACCAACTTCTACCTTCTTTACACCACATTTTTTTTAAGTCTCTGCTAAATCAAGACTGAACCTTAACTGATGCTCAGGGCTTTTGCATCTTTTGTAATGTCATTGTTTTTAAAAGTGATTATATTTATATTAGTGACATTAAGTGAGATGTGTACACTCGTACTTTGGAGGTAGGAGTAATCAAAGTTTAATTGTGGGAGTTCTGCACGTCACAACTCCAGGAGCTGCTATTAACATAAATGCACAAATATACTTATTGGCCCTAGACACACATATACACTCATACAGTCTTTAAAAAGATTTTTTGAAAGTGTTTATCAAGAGTCTTAGGAGATTGTGGTTCCACTGGGGAAATCTATTGTGATGAATAATGTAATGAATACCTAGAGCTATGTTCAAAGTTTCATTATCTTAAAAAAGGGGGGGGAATCAAAATATCTAAAAAAGATAATAAACTATGGTACATATGATACATATATGGCATCATAAATAGTATGGTAAATATGGTACATAAACTATGTACCATAAAACATGGTACATAAACTGTGATACATAAAAAATTTATGGTAGATAAATATATGATAGATTATAATATAGCCACTACACATAATATTTTTGAAAACTGTCTGTTGTCAGGCAATAAGTTCAATACAATGTTAAGTTAAAAAAAAGAACCTACTTCTATGATCACATGTTTTCTGAAAGTAAGAAAAAGTCACACATATATATACACTCATAGAAAAAGGGAGGACTACATAAATATATTAATTAGTTATCTCTGAGTGGTGATATTACCTGTGCCTTTTTTTTCTTCTCTATTAACATCTCCTATGATTTCCTTTTTTCTATAATAACAATGCACTATTTTGAAAATCAGTAAAAAGCAATATTTAAAAATCATTCCAATTGAATTCTGCATAGAAAAACTCTATGTAAATGTCTTGCCTTTATATATCTAGCTTATTACAAACACTTGAACATGGTCGATGGTATGGTCTGAATATTTATGTCTCCCAAAATTCAGATGTTGAAGTCCAACCCCCAAAATGATAGTGTTAGAAAGTGGGACTTAGGAGGTGCTTCAGTATTGAGGGCGAAGTCCTCATGATTGGGATTAGTGCGTTTATGAAAGAGACCCCACAGAGTTCCCTAACCCTTCCCAGCATCTAGACACAAAGAAAAGGTTTATCTGTGAAACAAGAAATCAGCTCTCACCAGACACCAATCTGCCAGCACCTTGGTCTTGGACTTCCAGTCACCAGAACTAGAGAAACAACTTTCTGTTTTTTAATAAGCTTCTTAGCTCATGTTACTTTTGCTATAATAGCCTGGATGTACTAAGACAGTCCGTGATTACAGCATCAGCAATGTGGTTAACTAAATTATGATAAAGGAAACTGTTTGTATTTTACTAACAACTAAAAATAATTGCAACACCACTTGAGGCTTATTCTAAATGAATGTTTTTCATTGACCTTTTCCAGAAAAATATGCATGGAACAATGAAGTGGTCTATTTTATTTGCATAATCACATACAAATTTAAGAAAAATACAATTCCCCTTTTCAGATGTAGTGTTAAAGGATACATACTAGAAGAAGAAAATTCTCAAATATTTATTGTACTTAAAGATCTTTGTTTAAATCAGTGGAAATTCATTAAAAAATGCTTTTAAATCTAAAAAAAAATGTACACAAATATAATATTTTAACATTATAAGTACAAAATTCTATCGCAGGGCCAGTGTTTGAGCAAAGTTTAGACCCCAGAAACTGGGGAACAATAGTCTTAGAATATAAATTAATATTATTTTAAAGTGAGAATGAATAAAGTATCCTATTTTTCCTTTTGTTTTAAAGAAATATTTAGCTTTAATCATGAACAACTTACAATTTTATTTTCCTGTGTTTGAAGAAAAACTCTTGGGCATCATATAAATTCTATGTGTTTGCTAAATTTATGCAGGGTCCCTCTTAAGGGTTTGCATACGGTTTATACATTGAAGGAGATACTAATTCTAGAAAGGTATAACCTTCTACATTTTATGATGTTGAAAACATATTCAATGAAATTATCTACATGCCTTAAATATTTAATAATTCCCCATACCAGGTCAATAAGCATTTACTAAATACCTTGTGTGTGTTCAGCCAAATGTTAGGCATTGAGGTTAGAGATTAAGTATAAGGCATGACTTCCCTAAGAAAGACACTGGAACAATATTTCATTAAACTTTAGTGGTGACTAATATAAATCATCCTTGGTTATAGTGCAGTGAGCAATATTGATCAAAGAACTTATTAGAGAAAGGAGACTCATAAATTTCAAACAAGTGGATACTGGTTCAAAATAATTTACAGTCAAGTGATAACTTTATATGTTATAAATTATTAATACTTTGTTAGTTAAGATAAGGGAGAAATTAGTGAGCTTATAAAGAGACAAAGACCCATCAAGAACACATGAATTTAGACTTAAAACATGAGCAAGATTAAGGCAAAGAGAAAAGGGAGGAGGTCATAGATGGGGGTGGGGGTGGGGAACAAAAACAAGAGAAATGGCATAGAAATGGGGTGTATTCCAGAATACATGGAAGGTAAAGTTAAGAGCTCCATAATTTAGAGGAACAGGTGAAAGAGTGAAAGAGCAGTAATAAGAGTGAAATATATTATTGTATTTCGATGTTTTTGACATATATATATGTATGTCTAAATATATATGTACATACACCCAGACACACATGTATAATCTGATCTACGTGATTACCTCAACCAGGAGGGAATATTCAGATGTGGACCGGAAGCAGCCATGAGCTAATTAGTATTAACCTAAGGGTGGGAAAAATCAGTAGACAATTGGGTCAGAGAAACAGAACTGAGGTCACGACAGACACATATACCACATACACTAAACAAACAAACAAAAAAGCCAAAGCTAACGTTAGAGAGTAATTTTAGGAAAGAAAAAAAAAAGGCTATAAAATTCTTATACTTTTGTGACCAAATAAAAATTATTAGTTGTGGCAGGCCAACTCTCAAATGGCTCCCCAAATCCCAGCCTCCGATAGTCACACCTTTGTGTAAGCCCTTGCCCTCGACTACCTTCTAGCCTAGTGACTTGCTCCTAAGCAACAGGGTCACAAAAGAGATGGGAAATTACTTCTGTGATTCCCGTGCATAAGATTTTGACTCCTTCTTCTTAGTAGACTGTTTTCCTTGCTTGCCTTGATGAAGCAAGTGTCATGTATGGGAGGCTCACACGGTGAGAATCTGAGGGTAGCCTCAAGGCAAAGGCCAAATAGGAACTGAGGGTCTGCTCCCAACAGCCTCCGAGAAACTGAAACTCTGCCAACAACCTCACAAGCATGGAAACAGGTCCTCTGTAAGCCTTCAGATAGGACCTTAACCCAGTGTGGTATCTTGTGAAATACTGCTGATCCACGTTCCGAGATAATAAATGTGGTGTGTTTGAGAGGGATACAGGTTATGGAAACAGTAAATAACGAATAAGTGTATATATTTTTTTCCTTCCCATTCCCTCTTCTAGTCCACTAAAGACAAATGTGGTTTTAGTTTCTTCTCCTTTCCCAACTTCTAAGGAAAGTCCAACCACTGATGGAATTATCCTTTTGAAGCTGTGTTCAGAAGCAAGAAGAAAGAGTGAGGGAATAAAGAACAAGAGAAAAAAAAAAAAGGAGAACTGAGTAAGGGAAGTAGGTATTTGGGGGGGAGTAAGGGGTTAAGAGGAGACATGTGAGTTTTCAGCTAAGAGGAACTCAGATGAGAGAAAAAAAAAAGGGAAAACATAAAAGAAATACTTGTTATTTATCATTCTGTCTTGGCTGTGGGCTGTGCAATTTTCATCATGGGCACTTGGACGCTGGACAGCATGGCTTGTGACATCAACGGGTAAAAGAATCCATCCTCTACTTTTCACTGTGGTATTTACTGCAAGTGAAGTGAAGTCTGGTCCATGTCACTGTTTGGTTCCTTCATGGCCCTAATCCTCAAGGAGTCCCACAGAGCTTCTGTCTTCCCAAAGGCATGTATGTGATTCACCCTGATGCTACTTTTTCAACCCACTCCATTCAAGGACTCCATTCAACCCACTCCATCTTCCATTTTTTAACATATTTCCTTGTTAAGGAGGGGAAGGAATGAAACTATGCAGGAAAGTTCCCAGAGAAATAGGAGACCAGCCTTTGATAGAAAAGAATGGTAATGCAATTGGCTCTTATGGTACCGACATTTTATAAGCAGTACAGATATTAATCCTCAAGTATAAAAAAATAGTGTTATCACTACAGGATACCAGAGTTCTGTCCAAGGTAGAGAATAATAACAAACACTGCTGAGTATGAATTATTATGCCAGGTTTCTAAGTGATTTACATATATGAACTCCTGTGTTTCTCACCTTAATATATGAAGACAGTTTCTACTATTACCTCTATTACCTCCATTTTATAGATCAAGAAGGAGGCAAAGAGATGCTATAAGCATCAGCTTACAAAACCACTAACAGGTTAAAACTTAGGCAGTAAATTTGAGTCTTTGTTCTTAACAAACACTAATAAATACTGATTGGCCAATGATAATTGTGGAAACAGTCCCACAGGCAGAGCCTTACACTAGTTAAGTTTTAGAAGAAACTTATATGATGTGCATTTAGAAGTTTCAGGTATTAACTTTTCCCTTATAATGACTGCAAACATAATTATGACAAGTGAAACATCTTTGCAGGCTTCTAAAATCCAAGTTTTTTCTTATGATTCTTTAATTTAAACAACAAAATTGAACCAAATTTCTATCACCTTTCTATCACCTTTCACCTTCAATCTGTTGGAAAATCTTGCCAACTCTAATCTCCTCAGAGATCCTGAATCCAGTCATTTCTCATTGCTGACCCTAGTCAAAGCCACATCATCCATCTTGCCTAGACTGCTGTAACAGCCCTTTTCCCAGCTTCTCTTTCTCTGCTTTCAACTCCCTGTTTTATTCTCTAAGTAACAATGAGTGATTTTACTAAAGCAAAAGTCACATCATGCCCAAAATTCTCTAAGGATTTCCAAAAGCAATTCACATGAGATCAAAACACTGTACCATGATTTGTAACCTCCCACTTGAAGTACCTCCTGCCCGCTCTCTGACCTCGTGATCTGTCATTCCACAGTTTTGTCACTCTGCTCCAGTGACTCTGGCTGGCTTTTGTCCTTTGACTTTGCTTAGCTCATGTACCACAGGGCCTTTGCACATGCTACTACTGCTTACTAGAATGCCCTATCTTCAGTGCATCACATGGCTATGTAGCAGCTCAAATTAAAGCCTGTGAGCATCTTACCTTCTTCTTGATTTATTTCTTGATAGCCTTTACCACTCTCTGAAATTATTTTGTCTTGGCTATTCATTACTAGATCCAAAAGGAAGGAATTTTAATTTACTACTGTATTCTCTATGCCTACAGCAATGACTAGCTTATCGAAGATGCTCAGTGTATAACTGTTGAATGGTAAGTAAATGAATGAATGAATAACCAATACAGGCCTGTAAGAGTGTTAGCAGTTGGGAATTCAGAAGTAAGTAAAAAGACATAATATCTGGCCCAAATCTCAGGATCTACCTATTTTCTCCCTAAGGAAGTAAAGAGTAAAGTGAAATGTGAGGAGAAGGGAGGACACAGCCAAGGGGAGAGTGTAGGAAAAAGTTTTCCAGGAACATAGGCAAAAAAACTACCAAGGCCCAGAGTTAAGAGGAAGGTGAGCTGCTGGAAACACTGTCAGAAGAGCAGCAACACACCCACCTTGGGGACAGAGAAACCAGATTTGAGGCTAGAGGGTCGATCACTTAGGGCTGCATTAGTCTTGTTAAGAGCATGGACTTTATCATGAGGAAATGTAGAGGTCCAGATGGGTTTTAATTTGAGAACTGTTATCATATTAGGGACAAAACCTTGGAAACTGAATTCAGCCAGTTGCACCTAAACTACATTTTTAACTGCATTAATAGAAATAAAAAATGTAATGTCACGGGTTAAGGTAGGGAGGCTTAGTGCTGAATGGGAGTGCCTACGAATGTGCAGAATTGTACGGGGTCAAACTCACAGTATGTCACTCCCTGAATGAATGATACAATCATGCAATGCTTATTGGAGACAGAAGTGGAGAGCCAAATGTAAATCTTTCTTTACACACATTTTTTTTTCTTTAAAGTCTTCTCACAAAGCCCAGAAGCAAATTTTATTTTATTAGTTTGGCTGGTCAGACTATTTCAGTTATAAATTAGTCCCAGTTTTTATATTTCGTCTTTATAGAAAGGGCTCAGTAGTATTTTTCCTCTTCTGTTCAGGGGGAATATAATTCAGACATGCTAAACCACATTTCAGAAGAGAATATTGGCGTGGTTCTGTCAGACCATTCATTTCTTCAAAATTTTCAGGAGTTACACTTATTCTTGAGTATTTTTACTTTTAGGTATTTTTACTTTGAATTCTCTTTGCACACAACACATTATTTCTCTGAAATGAATATTTTCAGAATATAAGTATATAATGTTTATCCATTCTTCCCTTGATTTTCCTGTTCCTTATAAAAATACTTATGCAATTCCTACTATGTATAAGTTCTGTGAGCATAGGCCTATCAAGTATGGAGATCATAATTATTTCAAAATAAAGTCAAAGCTAAGATGTGAGAATCTGTAAAATAAATCCAGATAACTCACATTTTGGGAGAAAGTTTTTATAATCATGTTGTCTATCTGCACTTTGCACAGTTTCTGGCACATAGTTGTCACTGAATATTTATTGACTAGAATAAAGTGGGATAAAATTGATCTTTGGCTGTTAGACTTTACACTTTGTAATTTACTTATTTATTTTTTAAAGATTTTATTTATTTATTTGACAGAGAGAGAGAGAGCACAAGTTGGCAGAGTGTCATGCAGAGAGAGAGGGAAAAGCAGGCTCCCTGCTGAGCATAGAGCCCAATGTGGGGCTCAATCCCAGGACCCTGGGATCATGACCTGAGCCAAAGGCAGACGTTTAACCAACTGAGCCACCTAGGTGCCCCTGTATTTGTTTATTTAAACATCTGTGAGATTTAACATGGAAACTGACTCCGTATTAATGATGCCCACATACAAGTTAGCAATGCGCACTTCTTCCAAAATGTATTTGTGTGCCCTTTTCCATTTGCAGCGGCATCCTATTCAGTTTGTTTTTCTCTCACCTATACTGTTATTCCCCAATGCCCAGCTTTTGAAAAACAAGACTGCTCGTGTTTGTATGTGAATAATTTATTCACATTTTGTTCCACCCACCGATTTACTGACATTGAAATGTGGCATAATCTCAGGCATATTGTTATTAATATTAAAACCATGTAAAACTAGGGCAGAAGTCTGTTTTGCATTAATAAAAGTCCTTATCAATGCAAAATATTTTCGCATTACCAAAATTAGCAATGCAAAAATGCAAATATGGTTCTCCAAGGATTGAAGAACTTGAGTTCACTGGAATGCAGGTATTTCTGGGACTCCTGTAAGAGTTTTGTTGAATGTACTGACCTAGCACATTTGTAAACTTGGAAGTGATCACTCTATTTCTGGTTTAGCAACTGTGAAGATTAATTAAATCATACTTGAAAATACACATATTATCTATAATTTTTTTCTTCATTTACCTCCTTAAATAATTGAAAAAGAAAGAGCCAACTTAAAGCTATATTTATAAAGATAATATCATGGGGCTATTAAAGAGAGAGTAACCAAAATAGCTTTTAACATTAATATTTGCAATCGCATTTCCCAAAAAGCTTTAGATAAATAATGAAAAGTGGATTCTGATACAACATTCAGGGTGTGTATGTATAATAATTTATTTTACTATCAAAGGCACATAAACAGGAATGCAGTTGGTGCTTACATTAATCAGTCTACACTTTTGAAAATCCTTATTTTAGAATTGTGCAAATAACTCTAGCTTAGATTCCCTTTCTAATTTGAGAACAAACTATTGCACAATTAGAAATATTCCTGTGGGATTTTTTTTTCTCATGTAGTCGTCCTTATATAAGGAAAAACTGAATAAAAAGATAAGTATTTATTATCAAGAAAACAGAAAGCCAGATTTATCACAGTTGGTAGAGTTTGTTGGCTCATTATCTGATCTAGTCTGAATATTTAACTTGCTTGAGTATGCACTCAGTTTAGGCCACATGGCCAAGGCCACTCTCCGTGTCTTTGTTGTCTACTTCCCTGTCATTTTCCACATTTACTGAAGACTCTACTACTGGTGCTTAGACTTCATCTCCACCCAAGTCCTGCCACTATCTAGGTGATTTCAGGGACTGTGGAAGGACCCACTTGACGAGGTGGTTCTGTGGACCATGATCTCCTTTTCCATCCCTGGGCCTTCCTGCGGGGGCAATGGCCACAAGAGAGTCCCACATCTTAGTGACTGTGCCACCAGGAACTCATGCTCTTCTTATCCATGCTTTCTCCACATCTCCACGGTTAATACTTCTAGTCATTCTCCATGCAAGGGCTAATTTGTAGAACAGAGAGCATCCACCATAGAGGACCTCTCCCAACTGCCCAGCCTTAATTATGAGCTCCCTTTCCTCCTCACTTCTGAATGAACAGAAGGAATCTCTCTTCTCTCATCTGAGACTAACCTGCTACTTCTGCTTGGGGTCCCATCCCCTCCTGTGTGTCCAGGAATCTTATCCTATATAACACTCCTCTCTCTCCTATACCATCCGCTGGCTCTGCTACATTAGAACCTTTTTCTCAGCTTCTGACAATGCTAAAAAAAACTCTTATATCTGTAAGACATTTCTTATTTCCTCTGTAGCTGAAATACCTTAAATGATAAACTGATGCTTACTTTCTCCAGTTCTTCATGTCCTTTGCATTCTACAAGTCCCTGAAATTGGATTTTCTACATTGTTCATTTAGACCATTAACATGCTGATTGACAGCTGCCTATAGACAAAGCACTGTCCTAAGTGCTGGAATACAATTCACGAGACACACGTCTTCCCAGTCAAGCAGAATCTTAGAGAAAGCCCCTTTCAGAGATCACATACACCATTTATATTATCTTGAAGACTTACCATATTTTCCATTTTCCCTTTTTATATGATCATCACTTGTTTAAATAAATTTCAAAAATGAATATGTTTCCTAAGTTGATCTTCTAAAAAAAAAAATAAGTTCATCTTCTAAAAAAAAAAAAAATTAAATATCTCCAGGTAATCCAAAGAAAAAAAAAATAAAGTTGAATGGCTTTATTGCATATAAACTATGGCTATGACTTCTAATATTAACCTGCACAGCCAAATCTGATCTTCAAGAAGACACGTTAGAAATCATGGGGGAATCAAAATAAACATAATAATAAATAAAACAGCATAGTAATCATTCGTTAGGCTAATCTTGACCATAGTTCAGTTTACTTCTTCAAGGCACCATGACTAAATTACTACTTAGGTGAAATTTAAGAATTTGAAATAATTTCCTTTTGAATTTTGTGACATATTTGTTTTAATTGCCCCCACCCCTGTCTGGAAATCTTTACATGACTACCATATACCTACAGATTCGTCATTTCCTTGATATCAGAAACTAGATAGTGCATTGGAATGGAAGGGCAGGAACCATGAGGAACCCTGCAATCTCTAGCTTCAAAGGCTCCTCATTCATGTGGTGGGTTAGATTTGTCTTTATGTTTTCTTTATATGTGGGAAATGATATATAAGGTTAAGATGTCATTTCAATTTGCATCTATCTGCATGAAATTGAGGGCAGTATAATCCTCACCATCCAGCTCTCCAACCGTTATTCTGTTTCCCCAAACTTTCTAGGTTATGGGTTTCCCACACGCAAGACCCTTCTGCTTCCATCAGTGCCTTTCTATTTGCCTTTCTTCCTGCCTCTGCACAGTAACAATGAGACAGCTAACCAGAAGGATGCCAGCAGAAACCTCATAACCAGCTAGAGATCAATGATATGACTGTAAAACAGAATCTGCAGATAATTGTAGGTAACTGAGAGTTAGCTTTATTTAAAATTTATCATCTATTTGCCAAGGACTGAGGGCACAGGTAGTGTGATCTAGTGTATGGAGAACTAATTGGGAGTCGAGAGACCCCGATTCCATTCTGAGTTCCATTAGAGCTGTGCTCAGTGACTCAGAGCAATTTTCCACATCACTCTATTTCAATTGTCCTCCCTATAAATTGGATATACTACTTATCACCTATAACCCTCCACAGAATGTGAAGATCTGAATGAGTTATTGCCCATAGAGTAGTTTGTGCTCCTAAGGAAAAAGAACTACATACTTCATGATAGAAATGCTTTAATTTAAACAAAATAAGTCTGATACCATCAAATCCTCACTCTACAAAACAACAAAGTGTGAATTTAGAATCTCTGGTTTGTTTTTTCTTTCTTTCTTTTTTTTTTTTTTTTTTGAGGAAATAGGTAATTAAAAGCACAGATGGGATGATAAAATTTATTTTCTACTCTAATTACATGTCAAGATGGTAGTAAGGATCAGTATCTTCACAGCCACAAGGCCAATGGCATTCCCATGAAATTCTAAAATCCTGAACATGGTAAAGAATGCCACTCACAGTAGAAATGCTATTCATGAGCTGGGAGTTTTAAGACGATTCTTCTAGAACACTCCAAAGAATATCTCAAAGAGCTTCAAATAGGAAACAATGCAAATGTCCATCAAGTGGTGAGCTGAGAAACAAAATGGTATAGCCAGACAATGGAATAACACCCTTTATTAAAAAATGTTAATTCATTTATTGATTAAGTGAGAGAATTCATTGGGTGGACAGGTAATGTTACATTCGTCCAGAATCATTTTCATTGCTCTCAGCAAGCAGAGAACTAACAGAAGAACTCTTAAACCAGAAGACAATACTAACCTGCATGAGGACACAAGAGGATTCCTACGCACCATCTCTCACTGCCTCATCTTAATAAGTAGATAAGAAAATACAAAATCCAACAAAGCCTCATCATAGTCGTATGTGCACCACATAAGGAATTCACTAATGTAACTCCAAGATGCATACTAAGTGTGCCACAAGAGTAAAGAACTCTTTTCATTTTCTTGTTTGTTGCATTTTCATTCTTAGCACAGTGCTAAATAACAACAACAACAATAATAATAATGATGGGTGAATGACTGAAGGTACAACCTTGGACTCCATGTCTTTATCTCAAATCCAGCCCAGATTCCTATTAGTTTTTCCATTTTGTTGAGATTCATTACCAAAGCACCTGACACATTCCGGTATTTCTCATTCATTCCATGTACTATATACCATCTAGCCTTTAAAAATAGATGTTGAAATGCTCACTCCACTAAATCCAGGAGTTAAATTTTCAGCAAGACACTTACAAAGAAACAATATAAATTCATTTAATACCTCTCATTAACAAATTCTGTTCATTTTACTTCGAGAACATACCCCTCAACTATTCGGTAGTAGTCCTCAAGTCCTCAGTTCATGCCTCACAATGGCAAAAACACCTCTTTGGTGGCCTGACTCCTATATTGACCCTTTACATGAATTCTTTACAAACAGGTCAGGGTAGTCCTTTAAAATGGGTATTAGATTATGTCACTCCTCTGGTCAATGACTCTCAAGGACTTGGGTCATTTAGAATCAAATACACACTTGTCCTTATGCAGTTGAGCCCCTGCCAACCTCATTTCTCTTTGCACAAAACTCTTCAGTCACTAGCATTCTTTCTCTTTTTCCAACTCAGTACAGCCATTGTAGCCTCTGCACCTTTGTAATAATCTGTCCCCTCTGGAATATCTAATGAATACCGAATTAAATACATAAACTATGGGCTAATAGAAGAATTTTAACCAAAAAAATCCTATTTGGCAAATTCTGGAGTTAGACCCCAAATCTGTATTCTACCTCTGATTGCAATGCAATCTTTCTTGATGTTTACGACTTTCAGCTTCCTCATATGTAAAATTGGGATCATAAATCTTATGTCATAGGTACAACACATTCCAGATGCTTCACAAAGGACTTAATACAAAGTAGGTTGTCAGTAAATTGTTGTTAATGCCATAAATGAAATTATAATTTATATTCTTAGGACAATAAAACAAAAAGTAAAATTTCTATTTTTAAATAATAGTTGATATTCAGGACACTTAAATGATGTTGGGAGTTTTAACTTGAAGAGTCTGCTCCAGGGGAGTTCAACAGAAATACAATGTGAGCCACATAGTAATTTTAAATTTCCTTGCAGGACATTAAAAAAATAAAAAGAAAGAGGTAAAATTAATTTTGATAATATATTTTACTTAATTCAATATATTATCATTTCAACATGTAATCAATATAGAAATTATTAATGAGGTTTCCATTCTTTTTTCATATTAAGTCTCTGGAATCTGGTATGTGTTTTATCTCAATTTGGATAGTAAATTTTCAGTCCTTAGAGAATATAACTACTAAAAACAGTAAAGTTATGACTGATGGAAGAATATGGTATCTACTACTAAAATTAAAATTAACTCCCTTAGTCTCACTAGTCAAATTTTAAGTATTCAATAGCCACACAAAGCTAGTGACTACTATTTTGGAGAGTAGAGTCTTACTCTACAGAGTCTTATCTTTTTCAATAGAAGTGTATTTTCTCTGCTTAACACACTACACACTGTTAGGTCTCTACTCCATACTACACGGTTAGTTCCATTCATTCTCCCCCACGAGTCAGAAAGGAGACAGCAGATAAATTAGCTTAATCTGTAGTGATCGTTCAGATGATGTGTTTCAGTGTTTATGTGTTAGCTGCTCAGTTCAAAATGCTTGTACTCTCAATATGGAGAGGAATGAAATGAGGGGTCCCTGTGATCTTATTGGGCTACATCACCTCTTGGCTCTGGCCTTGAAGAGGCTTTGAAGTGGCCCTTCACTCCAATGAAGCCCTCAGTGAGTACTACAATGATAGAGGGCGTGAGCAAATCCTGAGTGGGCCTTCTCGGACCAGAGATCCACCCTTAGAATAACAGAATAACCTTCTCCAAAGGGGACACTTGCATACATTTCAACTTCTCTTAGAATGTGAGGTTTCGAAAGTGATTCTTGCGGCAATGAGTGAAATTTTCAAAATTTTTCTATAATACATCTTTTTTTAAGTAAGCATTTTCCTAAGAACAGGGAGATGAAAGATATGCCCCATCTTAAACAAATGAACCAAAAATATGTATGTGAAGAAGGTGATATATTAACCAATAAGTTATGTACATTTGTTTATTAAAACTGTCCCCTCCCATTCCCATGGCCCACTCACTACTCAAATGAGACCCTGAAACTGAATTGTATTTCCTCATAGAAAGAGAGAATGCAAATGCAACCAAATTTTAATTTGTGACCTAAAATAAACCTCAAAACCTTTAGCAAATAAATGTTCATGTCCGAATCTCCAAAATATCAAGAACAGAAAGGACTTAAGAGGAGGTGAGAATTCATGTTGACCAAAGAACCTCCTTTCCCGCTCAGACAGAGAAAGTTGTCAGCAGTGGCGTGGAGAGTCTGTATTAATTTTTCTTATCCTCACATGAAGTGCTAGGATACTATTTTCCCCTTCTTCTGAATCTGAGCTAGTTTTAGGTTTGCTTTGACCAAGATGGCTACAAGTTGTGTGTAAATAGCCTGGCAGCAGCAGCTTTTACGCATTTGGACTCTGGCTATGGAAAGCAGTTGAGCTACTGGCTGGGGAATCTGTGTAAAGAGAGGTCCAGCTGGTCCTCTCAGCTGTTCTAGCCATCCTAACTGAGGCACCAGATATGGGGGTAGATTTACCTTGGGTCCATCAGCTGACTTGAGACTCCATATGACCTCAGCCACTTAAATGACCTCACAGAAGATGAACAGAAAACAAACCCAGCTTGCTTATTCATGGGCAAAAAAAAAATGGATGGTCTTAAGCCACTAATTTAGAGTGGCTTTTACAGAGCAGTAGGTAACTGATACAAGCAGGCAGCGAGCATAGGCAGGCAAGAAGTTCAGTTAATGCAGGTTTCTGAGAAGGGCTCTTGTATCTTACCAGTCCTCCAGGAAAAGTCCAAGTGTGGAGTGGGAAGGAGAATTAAAGAAGTCCTGTGTAGATATTCCTTTTGGAGAAGAGGTATCTGATTGGGGATGAGACCTCTGATTTCTGGGTGAAGACTAAAACAGTAAGTGTTCTTAGGAAAGACTACAGAAACATCATACTCATAGAAACAATGTGAGCTGTCTCCAGCAGTGGATGCAGTAAAGACAGGGTCAGTTAGCAAAGACTAGCAGCTCCAAGATACCATTATGAATGTCAACAGAGGATGGTGGATGACCATAGAACAGATGTCCTTCTCCCTGAGGACCACGAGCCACAGTCCCAAGCCCCCACACTGGAATATAGATGCCATCAGATGGAGGAGTGGGGGGACTGAGAGCTCAAATCTGGTTGAGTTTAAACTTTGAATTCACCAAAAAATACTGAATTTTCCAGTGTTATCCAAGTAGATCAAACTGTCCACATCAGAGGGAATAGGGACCTGGATTTTGAAGTTTAACATTTGCAAAAAAATACTGTTGCATTCTTGGCCACTTGAATCTGTGACTACAACATATATATTGTCTTTATCATTATTTTATGAATTCTTTAGCACGGCTCCTAGATTATGGATTGGTCTATAATTTTCATAAGATCTGAAACGTAACATCTTTTTATCCATAGTAAACAAGAAGTAAATTTTGGCAGTAGAATATTACCAATGTATTTTATTGGTAATTTTCAGCCTTCTGGCATGATAGTCCTTAACTCCTATATACTTTAAAAAATATAGGAAATTAAAGACTGTTGTGGTCCATTCTATTGTTTGGATGAGTTACCGTGTGCATTTGTGTGTATGTGTTTGCACATTTGTGCTTTCCTACAAACTGAAGCCTTATTTTGCCTGTCTAGTTGCGACAGTGGCATATATGCATCATGTAGATAAGTGTTAATGTTTTTATGACCTTCCATAATGAGCAAGTTTCATAACATTTTTTATAAGCCTCTATGGTAACTAGTAAAGTTTGAGTCCTTAAATTCATAATCATTTTTTTTTAATGGAAAGACAATTACCAAAAATGGTAACATCAAATTTATAAGATGCTTTTCTTATCCAAAAATTATTTATAAGACCAAATGATGCCATAAAGGAAGAATTTCTGATGAAGCAAAGAATTTCCTCAAACACTGATGAAATATCAAGTGATGTTACTTTAATATAAAGTGATATCAATTTATAGACTATAAATTGATTAATATCAAGTGATACTGCAAATACAAACACGTTGGTTTCTTCAAGAAAATTGTTTCACCTGGCATCACTTCCTAGCTAATAATGCTTCATTTACATTTTCTACGAACCATGAACACAGATTCTACTTAAAAAGAATATAGGGGCCTGCACTGCAATTACCTTTCTTAACCTTTTGCTTAACGTTTTATGTCAATAAACCAACACTTCTCCTCACATTGTCAATGTGAAGATTGTGCTGCTATTTAGTTCAGGAGATTGAATGTGCAGAATATGAAATCAAGTTTTCTTATCTCCAACTCATACATTTCATTTCTAGTATTTCTGAAGAGAGGAGTTAGAATATTTTTATTTAAATCTAATCTGCTGCTTTTAAAGACAATAACATCTACAAAATATGGTGATGGAAATGGAAAGACAATTACCAAAAATAGTTGCTTCTCTGTTCATCTTACCAAACAGATGCAATATTTTGACAGCTAATCAACATGGTTGTTGTTGGTTTTTGCTTTTTCCCCCTCCTGCTATATCTATCCTGTTCCTGGATGACCTATTAATTTTAATGGCTCGCTGGACTGCCATTTAATGGTTCAATGCATATAATACATTTGTGCTTTTCTTTGCATAATGAAGTGGCCAAGAAACCAAGATAACTTTTGAAGTTTATGTAGCTAGAATTTCCCCAAACAATTCAAATGTTTCAACTTCCCATTATAATTAATAGTAAAGCTTATCTAACTTCTATCCTTAGACTTGCAAAATAACTCTAAAAGTGAGCTTCACTCCGCTACAAAAATGTCCAACCAATTTTACATATTTTCAAAAAGTTATACTTAGCAAAATGCTCTTTACAAGTCTGCAATAAACATTTCTCCATGTTACATGTTTATTGAGTTCTGAATTGCTCTGGAATCATGTAATTGCCAATAAACTTATCTACTTATTTCCACAGAGTGGAAATATTCAATAATAACAATTTTCAAAAGTATGGACCTGTTCTGAAAATTTTCTCATAAGCTTATTTTATTAGAATGTTCAAATACTTGGCAGCTCTGGTATTTTAGCAATCTTAATTTTTTTTCTACTAAGTAAATATGTAGGGCTTTAAGTAGAACTTTATCAAGTTGTCTAGTGGTTGTTGTTACTAGGAAAGGGTCAGAGATTAATGAGCCAAATCAAAATTATCTCAATTGGGACAGAATAAGCCATATAACAATTTCACTCTATAAAACATGAGAAAATGTTTGTGATGTTTTTGATACTATATGCTCTTCCCAAATGAATCTAATATTCTCTCTCTCTCTCTCTCTCTCTCACACACACACACACACACACACACACACTTGTCTTCATATTACATTGAATAATATAAGTTTTAAAAATTTAACGTAGTATTTAATATTTCCTATTGTAATCTGCAGAGTATATTTCAAAGATTGGCACTATTTTCCTATTGCTTCATTTTCACTAAAATCTATTTTGAAGTCATACTTCTATGCATTTCACTTCTTATCCACAGGATTTCCTAACGTTGTTTTATTCCATTTCAAGGTTATCTTTTCTCTTCTTCCCTCACTATCCAAATTACTTTTCTACATATTAACTATTGTTTGTCCTTGACTTCATTCTCCCATCTCTTACCTAACACCAGGTATAATCTCAACACATGCTTTTTTTATGTAATGTTATCTCATGGTTTTGGCCTTATTTTACACCCGGAATTTGATCTTTATTTCCATCAACCCAATTACTGCCATTTTATTTAAGACCACTCTAAAGGACTGTGTGAATAAAAGCCATCCCTCTGACCAGTGAGATTGTGACAGAGATGTGGACTCCACAGAGCCACCCAGGGAAGTTCCCAGGGTGCCAAGCAAAAAAGGCATACACATCTGCGCAGGCAACTGTTGCTTCCAGTACTGACAGGAAGTTGATCCCCGCAGAGGCAGGAAAGACAAATCAGACTCTCTTTAGACTGAACTGAATTTCATTATTCTCAAACAAACAAACAACAACAGTAACAAAAATTAGGCAAAATAATTTGCCTAATTTTTGCCAGGGGCACCTGGGTAGCTCAGTTTGTTAAGCGTCTGCTCTCAGGGTCCTGGGATCAAATCCCGCTTTGCACTCCCTGCTCAGCGGGGAACCTGCTTCTCCCTCAGTCTCTGTCTGCTGCTCCCCCTGTTTACGCTCTCTCTCATGTGCGGGCTCTCTCTGTGTCAAATAAGTAAATAAAATCTTTTAAAAAGTAACATTATCTAAGATAAATCATTATTATTACTGTACAATAAATGATACTAAAATGGCACAGACTTAATTGCCTTACCCTCAACTACGAAACTGCATCAGGAAGCTACCCAATAGAGAGTTACTCTGCTTTGCATCAGCTCTCCTGAATACCCACCTGTACCTATTTCTACATCCAGATATGCTACACAAAAATACTCCGAGTCTTCATTTTCTGCAAATTTATTTAATATAAGTTATTGGGAAGAGGAAAGAGAGAATTATTTGGTGACAGCAAACACTTTCTGTACCCTAAAGAGAGAGCAGCCAAGAGAATTCCTCTGCACACGTGCCTGAGGCCTGCCCTGGGATGGCCGGAGAGGGACATTATTACACAGCCTTCTCATTTCCACCTTGGTCTTAATATGGAAGTGCTGGGGGAGGCCATTTCTACCTGTATTTCTCTCTCTTTCTCTTGTCCACAGGAAAAGGAACCCATGTAGGTTGGGAGCTAGAATATTTGGGCCATGTTTCTCTATGTGGGGGAATCAAGGTTTTAAAGGACAGGAATCTTGTATGTGGTGATAATCTGGATCTCATTCTTCTGTGGTTGAAATGTGTGCCGGTGGGAAGAAGAGGGGCTGTTTCCAGTTTCTAGGGAGCAATGCTCCCTGCCTCCTGCCCCACCCCCAACCCACCCCCTGCCTGAAATACTTTCAGTTAGGATGCCTGTCCTTCCCAAGGTCTCTACCTGTGAGTAAGCAGATGAGGCCAATATAAGCTGATACTTGGAGGCCTGCTCTTGTTTTCTGTGCAGTTTCACCAGAGAGGTCTGTATTTTGGGTGTGAGGAGTCTGGCCCATTAAGAAAACTGAGAGCCAAACTATGGAAAGAGCCAAGATGCCTTTCAACAGATGAGTGGATAAAGAAGATGTGGTCCATATATACAAAGGGATATTACTCAGCCATCAGAAAGGATGAATACCCAACTTTTGCATCAACATAGATGGGACTGGAGGAGATTATGCTGAGTGAAATAAGTCAAGCAGAGAAAGTCAATTATCATATGGTTTCACTTATCTGTGGGGCATAAGCAATAGCATGGAGGACATTAGGAAAAGGAAAGGAAAAATGAAGGGGGAGGGAATCAGAGTGGGAGACAAACCTTGATAGACTATGGATTCGAGGAAACAAACTGAGGGTTTTAGAGGGAAGACAGGAAGAGGGATGGATTAGCTTGGTGATGGGTATCAAGGAGGGCAAGGATTGCATGGAAGACTGGGTATCACACGCAAACAATAAATCATGGAACTCTACATGAAAAAGTAATAATGTGCTGTATGGTGACTAATATAACATAATAAAAAAATAAGAAAGAAAGCTGATAGCGCACTTTTTTGCTTGATCACAGTGTTTGGTGAGCTACAGCTTCTGTTACAACCGAAAGGACTACTGTCTGGAAATGGATGGCACACACTTTATGCCCAAGAGCACTCAGTGGCTGTCTCTGATAGCTCAGAGATCTACCAGCAGGCAGAGCTGGCTTAAATCCCAATTTGGAGACAAAGTAATTGAGAAAGTTGGACAATCTCACTAAGTTCTGGTGTCTTTTTTTAAAAAATTAAGATAATGCAACCTTGATGGTTATTTTAAAAATTAATTCAGGTAATGACCGTAAAGTGCCTAAGGTAGGACTTGGTGTGCAATCTAATGGCCAAGCTTTGATAAAAGTAGCTAATTAGATATGAACTGCATTTAGTCCACTTAATGCTTGAAGATTTTTCTCCAACTACCCTAAGTCTAAGTTCATCTGCAACCATATATGATTTTGTTGGATCTGAAAAAGCAATGGCCAAGTATGACAAATTTTTTCTTAGATTTTTTTTCCAAAATCATGATATAAATTCATGCCCCACATATAATGCTTAACATTAAATTGAAAGTGGCTATATTTATAAATGAACAAAGACAAGGCAATCTAACAGGGTTTGAATGTTAGAGATAATCAATATAAATTATTAATCTGAAAAAGAAAACACTTTTGGGGTCTTAAAATACACATTTATAAAAACCGAGACATTTCATCCTTCACAAGAACATCTGTAATATAAATATTGATTCACAGGAAGCTAGTATCATATATTGTTATGGTGCCAAATTAGTCAATTAAAGTCTACTATTGAACAAACATTTGGAGAAAGTATTAAATATTTTTAAAAGCCAGTTTTCTATGGTAATAGATAATAATTTACTCTGATACCCCACAATACCATTAAATAACAAGGCATATGAGTTAAATTTACCCAGGCTAAAAACACCATGGACTATGGGAGGACTTTTGGAAAAATATTTGTTTATTTATATAAAAGAGAAATCTTTTTGTATGCAACAAGATGCCATTAGCAGAGTTAAACTGTTTCTCCTTTCCCAAGATAAGACAGAAAACCACATTGAACAGTATGTTTAAAATTATAATTACTACCAGTCTCACTGTAGACACATAGGATATTAGAGGTGAGAATTACTGCAGATTTAATCTACCTCAATGCCTTCATTATATAAATAAAGATGGTGGTTAAGAGACTTTCCCGAAGTGTTACCACGGCACCAAGACATGTGCCGAACAGGGGGGAGTATTGCCACAACAGTCAGGCTTTTGCTTTTTCGTCCTTCTAACTGGAGTAAGATTGTCCTTAAGAGAAACAAAGGTGAGAATCTATTTATTCACATGTGCCCTCCATAAAATAAAAGGGTTCTTTCTGAATGTAAGCACAAGTTGTTGAAGGTAAGATGAATCGCTTTGCATGGCAGGTTTCATAAAGACGGCAGAACTAAGCTGACAGTGACATGCTCCATCAGAGGTTGTGAATGGCAGCCCGCACGGTGACTCCACCATAAGCATACTTTAACTTGATCAGCTGTGTGTTTGGTATATTTACCTCGGCAAACAATTAAATAAATGTCGTATACCAGCTTTATTGAAAAATCACATGGGCCCCTCTACCATGCGGCCCAGGGTTCCAGGCGGCAACATTCATGTAGAAGTAAATAGTGGTCGCTGATTGCCTGTTCCATGGGACGAGAGCTCCTCTGTTTACTACAGGATCTACCACTTCTGTTGTTTTCTACTCAGTTCAATTATGCTACCTGCCTGGCCTGGCCTAGGAGGGAATTCACGACCATCTGTAAAGATGATCATATGAATTAACAGAAAATTTTACTAAAAGCACTATGACCTTTCATGTGCATCCCAAATCCTGACAAGTGTAATCTGTTATCATGTGCATGGGATGCATGGCTTACTACCTCTGTTCCTCTCTCTCATGTATCGATTTGGAGTTTACAAGTGCACTATTTCACTTGATGCTCACAGTGGCACGTGGAGTGAACGAAATGAGTTTTTAAAGTCTCATTTTACAGATGAGAGAAATGAAACCAAGTTTAAGTAACTCTCATGAGGCAACTCAGTAAATGGTAGAGTTTGTGTTCGAACTCTGATCTTCCAACACCACCCAACAGGCTTTCAACTATATCGTGTTGCCTTACAGTATCAGCTGTTGGAATTATACTGTATACCTTAATACACAAGATAAGCTTTGCTTTTAACTTGTTCCCCAGTAGCCACATTAAGTCAGAAAGGAAGAGTTATCATATTATAAATTGATTCATTTATTATTTTTATTATTCATATTTACCACTTATTTTAAAAATTAGACCTAATTTAAATAACTAATGTAAAATAATACTGAGGCGACAGAACAATCAGAGACTAGCATTCCTTGCTGGGAGAGATCAATCATGTCCTTTATATCCCAGTGTTTTTTGCTTAATAGCAACCTTGCCAGATAACCCAGGGATAATCACATCTACTGATCATCAATGGTGAGGCTTTATTAGGAGCTTTCCATTTAAAGTAAAAAATTTTAATTTTTTAAACAATCCTATAAATGGATATTATTATAACTATTTTAAAGATGAGTAAACTGAAATTTGAAGTGAGTAATAAGTAAGTTTCCTGATTTTATGCAACTTGAAATGTGACTGTCACGTAATCTTTCAAAAAGTGGAGTCATTTTCTCCACACCACAACCCTGGGGCTTAGCCGAGTGACTTTCTTTGGTCCACAGAATAGTAGCCAATTAGATGTCAGCAGAGGATGGGAAAATGCTTAGACAATCAAGAGAAAGGAAGGGCCAGAGCACAGGCTCTACTCCATCCACAGATCTGGAACACAGGGGCCTCCATATGAATGAACCCAAGCTAATGCAGCAGAGATCATGCCGATGAGAACTGAGGCTCACTGGCCAATAGGCTGGTAACCACCAGTCCTGGGATGAAGCCATCCCAAACTGCTGAATGGATAAATAAATGATGGTAGTTGTAAGCATCCGTTTTATCCACGTTGATATACGCAGCAAGCTGTGTGAATCTCAAATCCATTACTTTAAGTGAAAGAAGACAAGGCAAAAAGGCCATATACTGGAGAGTCCATTTATGTGTCATTCTGAAAAAGGGAAAGGAATAAAGACAGAGAACATATTGGTAGTTTCCAGAGGTTAGGAGTAGGAGAGGGTTTGACTACAAAGGAATAGCACAGGGAATCTGGAGGGATAATGGAACTATTCTGTGTATTGATTGTGGTCGTAGATTTATGACACTATGCATCTGTCAAAATTCATAGACCTATACCAAAAACAAATGAATTTTATGCATGCAAACCAAAACAAAAATTGAACAATTCTCTTTCTCCATGTTAACTGTGAAATCATGCAGAATTGACAGGAGTTGAACTGAAGTAGGACCTGGGTTATTTGGATTGTGGCTCTGTTCATTCCTACCTGAGTGACTTAAGTAAATACCGTAATGTCTCTGAGCCTCAGTTTATAATATGTGAATGGAAATAAGAATACCCACCTGACATGGGACGCCTGGGTGGCTCAGTTGGTTAAGCAGCTGCCTTCAACTCAGGTCATGATCCCAGCATCCTGGGATCGAGTCCCACATCGGGCTCCTTGCTCGGCGGGGAGCCTGCTTCTCCCTCTGCCTTTGCCTGCCATTCTGTCTGCCTGTGCTCGCTCTCTCTCCCTCTCTCTCTGATAAATAAATAAAATCTTTAAAAAAAAAAAAAAAAGAATACCCACCTGACACTTCGATGTCCTCATCTGTGAAATGAGGCAAATAATACTCCCGAGGGTCATGGCTGAAATTTAAATGGGATAAGGTCTGTAGAAAGTTTGGTATAAAGTGCTCAATAAAAGAAGATGATGTTCTAGATGCTCATGAAAATGATGATGATAATGAAAATGATAATCTACATTGTGGAGCACTATTTCGGGGAAAATTTATGCCTCTAAGAAACAGATAAGATTCTCTGGGTTCTGATCCTAAATTTATGTTGTGTCATGTAATACTTCCTGAAAGATCCTTGCACCCCATGGGTAATGAGAGTTTCAACAAATGGAGGCTTCCAAGATGAATGAATTCAGCATATATATGTATAGGGCACCTCCTTTATACAAAACACTGCCAAACAGATGTTCTATGTAATACTTGCACTTTATAATACCGAAAAGATCTCTTACAACAAACTACAATGATATGTTATAGATCTTTGATTTATTTCTTAATTTAGGATATCCCACTGTAATCCTACTTGTTACCTCTGACTTGGTTGCCCTTGGGAATCTGTAGGTTCTAAGCCTTAAAACCTCGTGGTATCTGGAGTCTCTGTATTTTTGACTATGACTTTTTTAATGAAAGCTATTTATATTATTTTGGTTTCCTTGTCTATATCAAATCCTTAGAATCAAAGAAATCATCTAAAATCACTGAATCTGGGCTCCTGGGTGGCTCAATGGGTTAAGCCTCTGCCTTCAGCTCAGGTCCTGATCTCAGGGTCCTGGGATCGAACCCACATAGGGCTCTCTGCTCAGCGGGGAGCCTGCTTCCCCCTCTCTCTGCCTGCCTCTCTGCCTACTTACAATCTCTCTCTTTCTGTCAAATAAATAAATAAAATTTTTTTAAAAAGTAAAAAAATAAAATCACTGAATCTTTGGATGATTCATACTCAAAATATTAGACATGGTGCTAGCTCATATCTGAATACAGTGCAGTCCCGAAAGATAGAGAGCAATTCTTCACTGTTGGGGGCAAAAAGGGGTCACAGGCTCCCTCGTCCTTCCTAACAAACAACTTCTTAGCTTAGGACTGATGGAGTGAACCAGAGGGAAGAAGAGAGAAAAGTCAACCTGCACATGCGGCTGGGTAAAAATTCTATGTTCACATCTAGGAAAGAACTCATAAATATGTATATATTGATATTAATATTAAACCAGCTATCATCTACTGGAAAGAGCACTAAGTTAGCAGTCAGAAGAACTGGGCTCTAGAGCTGGCTGCGGACCAAAATCTCCCCATCCCATCTATCAGAGTCCCAGACCAGAGTAAATCTGTTTAATCCAACTATTTTCCATAACTGGCCATTTTGCCTACTTTGGGTCCAGCAAACCTTCACATTGCTAAACAAAACTTCATTTCCATGGTTAATCTAATTAGTAAAATTCGTCCCCCTTAATTTAAAGAAAGCACCATCCTAATGAAACAGCACTTTTTAAGCAAAGGATCAGATGACTCCTGTGGGTACTGAAGGAAACACTTAAAAGGCACCCTCGTATCAAAGTGGTTTCATGCTTGCTTGAAGCTTTAGGCAAAGAATAAACTTTTAGCTTCAACTTGATGGGCGACATAAAAATTTCTTGGTGAATGGGGAAGAAAACTGATTCTCTGTATTCTTAAAGGTCCTCCCATAAAGAAGTAGGTAAAAATTTTGACCATAGGAAAAATTATCAATGCCAAGGGGAAGAAAAAGCAAACTAATTAAAGTTTCAAACATTGAGAAGTAATAAAGGGTCGTGGATAAGTATGGAAATAGTACTTTATTCACCTTTATGATTCTAGAAAAAATAATATGGAATAAAGCGTAGTTAATTTATGTTTTTAATTGCAAAACCAAGTAATTGATATTTTTAAAAACAGGGATACTCAAAAGTAGAACACAATAGGATTTTTTCAATAGGCCCCATCAGAAGTAAATTATAAAGTCCCCATCTGTGCCTCACAGGGGGAAAAAAAATCCATTACCATTTGCTCTTTATTGGCATTATAGTTCTTCAAAATGGCTTACAACAGAGCTTATATTTCACACATGAACGTTTGATTGAGCTCACCTATTGTGATCTGCTTTAAGTGCCCACATTTTTAGTAGCAGCCGTAGATTGTGAAAACCTAGGCTTTTATAATGTTTTAAAATAATTGAGGGAGCTTTTCCTTTGTTTTGCTCTCATTTTATCTCACTTGAATGTTAAACAGAAATTACTCAAGTTTGGAAACTCCAGGGTGGAAAATGGAAGCTTGCTTATCTCACAGATTTTAGACCGCCTCTCCTATCGGTTTCTTGTGACAAGGCTTCTCTGATACCAGCACGGGGCTCTTAGCCCTGCTAGCTGTCCCCTCCCTCAGGGCCCTGACAGACACATGCTCAGCAAAGGGCCTTCCTTGGGTGCTGATGACCCATGCTGGCAACTGGGGCATCCACCCACTGAATTGTCTTTTGCTCTCTCTCTCTTTTATTTTAATTGTCTTGATAAGCCTGAAGATATCCCTGGAATGCTCCAGCCTCTACTCGGGTCCTTATCTCATAGGATAGAGAGATGGAAAGCTCATTATATGAAAGTGGTATCTGGGAGAAATAGAAAGAACTAGACTTAGGGCAAAAGAGAAAGCCTGGAGACAATTGATAGTGAGGTTATCCCATGGAGGCATGAGTGAGTTCTTTAACCTCTGAAAGTGCAAAATATGTATTCACTTAAAAATCCTCCCGTGTGGCACCTGGATGGCTCAGTCGTTAAGCGTCTGCCTTCAGCTCAGGTCCAGGTCATGATCTCAGGGTCTTGGGATCGAGTCCCGAATAGGGCTCTCTGCTCAGCGGAAAGCCTGCTTCTTCCTCCCAACCCCCCGCCCCCAAACCCCTGCTTCTGTTCCCGCTATCACTGTCTTTCTCTGTCAAATAAATAAATAAAATCTTAAAAAAAAAAAATCCCCTTGTGACATCCTAGGTCCTATCAAAGGCTGTTGTCTCTTTCTCATTCTTCAGGCAGAAGCCTCTGTAAGCCATTTCAAACAAAACCATTTTATCATGTCTTTAAACGTGTTAATATACTAGTTGCCAAACTCCTTTACAGATCCATGTTACGACTTAACAACCTTAGTTTCCAGGAAAATTTTTCCTAAATACAGTTAATTCCTTCAGACAGTAAGACAGAATGGCAGGGAGGTCTACTCAGATTCAAGTTCCAGCTCTATGCTGATAAGCTGCCGGAGTCTCATTATCCTCACCTGTACAGTGAAAACGCCAGCTTGAAGAGATTACCTGTGTTAAGAGCTCTTAGCGGAGAATCTGTGCCAAAGGAAATACAGGTCATATCTACCGATGTTACAGAATCTAGCACTTGATCTTTTCTAATCTGTAAAGGCAATAATAGGGGAAGCACATTAACACCCTTCATGGACTTGAAAATAAGCACCATTTTCAGTCTTCTCTTTTCTGATCCCTTAAATGTACAGAGTCTGTCAAAAATTGTGCTTAACAATCAAGCAAAATGTTTAAAAGAGACTGCTCTTATACCAAAAATGGTTCTAAGAAATGAAGCATTTATAAGAAAAATAAAGTCTGCAATAATTTTTTACATGCCCCAATAAGGGAATTTGGGAGGTTTATTCCGAAGGAAGAATAAAGAGAAAAATGTGCTCATATACATAAAATTATGTATTGGTATGGGGGGGTATGAGAGCAGAGAGAAAAAGAGGAGAAATTTTTAGAAAGAAGAACACACAGGTTCCCAGCAAACATTTTTTAATAGAAGAAATGAAAATTCAGTCCTAATTAAATGCTAATTAGATAGTAAAATGTGTTTTTATTCTATTGTTAATTTTCCATTACATTAACCTCCTCATCAAAACTTATGCTTATATACTAAAGTTTTCTAATGACAGAACTTCATGAAAAAAGTATAGAATGCTTCATCTGCATAAAACGTAGGTCTTCCTACTGGGTTATTTCATGCTCTATAGAGAAAAAATATATATGCATAAAGTAATTAATATATATGCATAAATATATGCATTAAAGTAGTTAAGCATAAAAGTAGCTATTGTGACTCCAGCAAGTATCTTCCACAGACCCCATTCTAGATAAGACAGTAAGATTAGATATATATCCGCCACCATCTAGAGGGAAAAATGTTTTATATCATTTATTTAAATCATCCAGAGCCACATCCAAAATGTATTTTTACAGAAAAAATGGGGTCTGAACATATTTCAACCTTTGAAAGCACCATAACATGGTCCCCTTTCTCCTTTCAGATCAACGCCTGACTTCCCCGTCAGAATCTGAGGAACAGAATCTTAGTCACCTTCTAATCTGCAACATCTCGGGGGAACTTAGCACGTGGTTGGCACACAGGACATGTGCTGAGAACCAAACACGTCCCACAAGTTCATCCACTGCTTTCCAGTACAACTTGGGCATTTTCCCATTGACATTTATGCTCCCGTGATTTTTTTTCAACCAGGAAAGGCCTTCATTCTTTTTCCTTTCTCTCTGCCCATGTCAGTTCAATCTGCTGTGCAGGACGAACGCGAGTATCACCTCCCTCTTGAAGGTGGCCATCCGAACTGCTTCTGACTCCCCACTGGCTGCACTCATGCTTCCTTCAGGAAGTAACTGTCACAACCAGGTCTGGAGTCGTAGCACCACATGGCAGTGTAGGGGAAGGCAGGACCTTTCCAATACATCTGGAAGCTGGAGTCCAGAAGCAAGACTTAGAGGCAGTCATCACAGCTTTACGTGTGAAAACATGAGTCTGAACCTAGATTGTCCACAGGGAAAATGTCATTGGAGCCTAACGGAAGGCACAAGCTACAGGGGGACTCAGACAATGGCAGGCCCCTGAGGAGAGCAATGTATCACTCGGGAGTCTCTATTTAGAAAACCTGATTTTCAAATGGCGGGGATTTCAGTTTCCCGGGGGTGCTAGTGGACTAGAGATGGGAACAAGGTGAGAGCCGATGGAGATGCAATTTGGGCCTAGACCTTCCAGAGTCACCAGGAAGAGGATATATTCAGGGCAAAGTTAATAAAAGAAGATAAAGAGCTTAGGACCTGAGAGAAGGCCTTTCTCCAGCCATGCACATATTCTGAATTCCAAGTCAGAGTCTATTAGTTTAATACCTCATAGTATGTCACGTGCGGAGTGTCCATGAATATAGAACACTTAGTTCCCAGAGTAAAGTGAGAGAAGTTGCACGCTCTTGTAGTGACTTTCTCTTCCATGGGGAAGTCCTCATGGCCTGATACGCTGTGCCTTCCTAGCTCTCAACAGTGGCAATTCTGCATTTTTTTTTTTTAGTAAGTTTTTTTTTTTTTTAAAGATTTTATTTATTTATTTTACAGACAGAGATCATAAGTAGTCAGAGAGGCAGGCAGAGAGAGAGAGGGGAGGAAGCAGGCTCCCTGCTGAGCAGAGAGCCTGATGCAGGGCTCTATCCCAGGACCCTGAGATAATGACCTGAGCCGAAAGCAGAGGCTTAACCCACTGAGCCACCCAGGCGCCCCCTGCATTTTTTATTTTATCTGGATGGTTTTCATTAGCACCAGGGATCATGTCTGCCCTCTCCTTGGCAGTGTTCCCAGCACCTAACGTTGGGCCCAATATCAAGTAAGAACTTTGCACATGGACTTAAGCAAACATGAGGTCGCAGAAAGAATCAGCCAAAGTTGCTACAGACAAGAATGCCACACAACAACAGCAACCACACACATGGACGGAAGATCTGTCCAAAACAAAACCTGAGAAGTTACTGTTGTCCAATAGATTTTTTTCCTAATTGGAGTTTTAAGAGTGCACGTGAGTTACCCATCTTAATTAACACTGTCAGAGACTCTTTCTGGAACTGGTTGGCCTTTATCCCAAACAGCCTCTCTGGGTGGAAGGATATGTTCTGAATATACTCTGTTTATGAAATCCCAGTCTCTTTAATCAGTAAATTGGGTAGGTGGGATTGACACTTGACAGTCCTAAATATATCACGATCGTGTTCTTATGAATCAATAACCAGCTGAAATTCATTGCCTGAATAAATGACTCGTGGGCTCACACCTACTGAGTAGCTCAGACAACCAGCTTCCACTCTCCGATCTGAGCTCTTGCCATGACACACCCCTGGAATCACGTTGTGGTGTGGGGTTTACTTAGCTCCTTGACAGGGCATGCTAGCTATGGGTCTCAAACGTGTTTTCCAAGGAAAAGTCTGCAGTGCTTGTTCAACGGTAACAAAGCCTTTGCACTATCCTTCGCCGTGCTCGTAGAACTGACTTAACTGATCTTCACATTGCGTGAGGAACAGAGGCTAGATCATATTGCTCCCATTTTACAGGTGACAGATTCAAATGTCTGAGCTGAAAAATACTGGCTGAAGATCAAGCAGCCGGTGGGTGAAAAAGCCTGTCTGGTTTATTCAAAATGCACAAGACTGATTTTTATTTCAATGTTGAGAATCATCACTTTGTTTCAAATGATACATCTCAGTTAAAGGAGCAGGGATTATTTAATTTGGGGCAGGGGGGAACAGAGCATTTACACATAGGAAATAATAAAAGGATTAACAAATCTGCAAATAAAGGAAACAAACATTGTGTATGGATGCCTGGGTGGCTCAGTCCATTAAACATCTCCCTCTGGCTCGGGTCATGATCCTAAGGTCCTGGGGTAGAGTCCTGCATCGGGCTCCTTGCTCAGCAGGGAGTCTGTGTCTCCTCCTGCTTCTCCCCCTGCTTGTGTGTTCTCCCTCTCTCTCTTTCTCTCAGTTTCTCTGACTCTGACAAATAAATAAATAAAATCTAAAAAACAAAACAAAACAAATTAACAAGCCCACTGTGTAAATGTTGTCCTAAGACTGGATAGCCCTCTCTTTGTGCACGTGGATTTTAGCTGTGATTATTTTTGCCAGAAGTTCGATATGCAAATGATCCCCTTTACTCAAATGGGACAGGGAGAAGCTGTAGCACTGCCATCCATGCCATGACACACGGGCTGTCGCACGTAACACACTGTAACATTGCTGACTAGAGTTAGGTTAAAAACTTCGAATTTTAACAACACATTTGCTTGAGGTTCCACCGACTGGGACTTTGCCAGATGCCTTTCAAAGATCCAAATCCACTCCCTACCCCTGCTTCTAGGACTGCGTCATTTGCCAGGGCTTCCTTTGCTAGCAGAATCCGGGAAGCTATAAAGTCACACCATTGCATCGATGCGTAGTTTGCCACTAAGAAACCCTCATTTCATGGATCGAACTCATAGCTGAAAACTAGCAGCAAACTGCCAGGGGGAAAACACTCATTTTGCTAAAGCTTCCAAATAATCCTTCTTGGCCTGGACTCCTGAATTCTCAGGCACCTGAGGGATTGCTTCACTCCTGGGGAAACCATGGCATAATTTTAACAATTTAGGCCTACCAGAGTTAGACTGCGATTGTCAATACTAATGAATTAAGACTCAGACTCTGTAGAAATCTGTGGCCCAGAACTGAAAATATTCCATGGAATTTTTAGTGAATTGCACTAGCCAAAGTGGTTTTCTTCCAAAGCAGGCCACTGATACCATTCTCATTGTATGTATGTATTGTATCGTAAGCTGGGTAGCTTTCTGAGGTCAAAAAGTATAATTTCTACAGAGGGCATGGGGAGTCAAGTCTATAACTTATTGAAGTGACAATGAACCTCTTTGTGGTAAGAAAGTATCTTTGTCGATGGACTGCTGCAAATAATGACCACTCTTTTCCTCGATGCAATAAAGTGTAACCTATATCTTCATTTAAGTAAGTTTTTGGTTTGCTTTGCTTGCCTTGCAATTTTACATCAAATGATCCATTATTTCCACTGGAAAGGTTCTTCCTGGGAACTAAACTGAATGTCTGAAATAACTTATCCAAAAGTCTTGGTTTAGAAGGGTTCTAAATTTCCAAACTGGCAGAATGCAATAAGACATGGGAGCAAAAGAGATTGGTATAATCTCCGCCCTCTCGTAAGAATAAAGGGTCCAAAAAATATTGCTAAGTAAATGAGATTTCTGATAATTACTCTAAGAACTCTAGTTAACTCTTATGAAGTCATATTGATTTTTAAAATGAAGAATTTCAACATAGAAATCTTCTTCATGTATTTATGTATTCATTTATTTTATTATGTTAGTCACCATATAGTACTTCATTAGTTTTTGACGTAGTGTTCCATGATTCATCGTTTGCATATAACGCCCAGTGCTCCATGCAATACGTGTCCCCCTTGATACCCATCACTGGGCTCACCCATCTCCCCTCTAAAACCCTCAGGTTTTTTTCCCCAGAGTCCATAAAACTAAATCTGGCCAGAAGAATTTTCTAATCATATTTTACCTATCTAAAGACAGAACATTCAACAGAAGACTTTCTTGTTTTTCAAAATTCATCTACAATTCTATAGGTTTTTGGAGTAACCTCTATTTATCTGGAGCAAAAAAGGATAATATTTGAGATAAAACATAGTACCTCACACAATTGACATTTAATTATTACAAATAGCTCCATACTGACTTTCTTATGCTACTTTTTTTTAAAGATTTTATTTATTTATTTGACAGAGAGAGATCACAAGTAGGCAGAGAGGCAGACAGAGAGAGAGAGGAGGAAGCAGGCTCCCTGCTGAGCAGAGAGCCCGATGCGGGACTCGATCCCAGGACCCTGAGATCATGACCTGAGCCGAAGGCAGCGGCTTAACCCACTGAGCCACCCAGGCGCCCTTTCTTATGCTATTTTAGAATAACCCAGGATTACTTTCTTAAGCTAATTTTCCAGAAGCAGAATTTTTGAGTCAAAGGAAATGTATGAATTCTACAATTAAAAAAAAAAAAATTGCTAAATCGTTTTCCAGAATTCACTTGCCCTAACAGCATGTATAAGAATGCTTATTTTCCTAACCAAAATCAATAATAGAAACTCTAATTTTTAAAAATCCCTTAAAAAATAGGTAAGGGAGGGGCGCCTGGGTGGCTCAGTGGGTGAAGCCGCTGCCTTCGGCTCAGGTCATGATCTCAGGGTCCTGGGATCGAGCCCCGCATCGGGCTCTCTGCTCAGCAGGGAGCCTGCTTCCTCCTCTCTCTCTGCCTGCCTCTCTGCCTACTTGTGATCTCTCTCTGTCAAATAAATAAATAAAATCTTAAAAAAAAAATAGGTAAGGGAATTGCTAAACGGTATACTTTAAGATCAAAAGGTGATGGACAATAAAAGGCAAAGAAAGAACAAGAGGTCTTAGTTATCACTTTATCCTTCTGCATCAGAATTTTGGCTATTTTGACTTTTAATTGTGAGGAAAGCATAGGGAAGTCATCCAAATAAAGATAAAAATGCAATGAGGGGCGCCTGGGTGGCTCAGTGGGTTAAGCCGCAGCCTTTGGCTCAGGTCATGATCTCAGGGTCCTGGGATCGAGTCCCGCATCGGGCTCTCTGCTCAGCAGGGAGCCTGCTTCCCTCTCTCTCTCTGCCTGCCTCTCTGTCTACTTGTGATCTCTGTCAAATAAATAAATAAAATCTTAAAAAAAAAAAAAAGATAAAAATGCAATGAAATACTCTACCCCATTTTAGCTAGTCTTCAGGATTACTCAGTAGTCTCACTGGAAAGTCCAATAGGACTTTCAGGTCAGACATCACTAACAAAAATATTTAAGTACTTACTCAGAAACCCAAAGGTCAGCTGAAATTTACATGAAAGACACCTTTTCAAGCAATAGATGAATTATGCCTGCTTATTGAAAGATTTGTGAGGACAAAATATTATATGCACTAATATGGCAGGGGGGAGAAGAGAATATAATATATATTATTAAATTCTTCCTCTGTGGTGAGTGCTGTGAAGTGTGTAAACGTGGCGATTCACAGACCTGTACCCCTGGGGCTAATAATACATTATATGTTAATAAAAAAAAATTCTTCCTTTGCTTACTTTCAGCATGTTTAGAAGCAGCACTGCTGTTTTCAGATGGTTAGGACAGCAGCAGTGATTTCTTAGGTCTCAAAGGTACCAACAGTCCACTAGGAGTAAATAAATGGCAACATCATATAGCATAGGACCATGACTTTCCTATATTTTTACCACATTAGTCAAAATTGTTTGGATCATCCGAAAAGCCTTATTTATACTCAAATCAAACTACGACTAAACCACTATGGAAAGGCAAGAAGCTTTGGAGCCACAAGTCACAGGCAATACAGCAGAGCGGGAAATGCAGCATTCATGCTTTCTCAGATTTACAGTCTTTCTTTTCGTGTATGCCCAACTTCTACCAGAATTTCCCAACTGGGTCACGTCAAAACTAAATTCTATCAATGCCCACTCAACTGCTCTTGGAAGCCTCATGCCAGTAAAGTCTACTTTAGTTTCTAATACGAGGTCATCTCTTTCTTAAAATCCCTGAGTAGATTCTGTAGATCTGTCCTTCCAGGGTTTCGACAGACTAAAGTAAAAGAAAATTTAAGTCTCAGAACACACTCAGTGTTATTAGGAATGACTTTTGAACAACTTTGAATGACTTTGAAATGATTACACATGTACACACAAGTGTGCATGCTTTTAACTCAACATTTATTTTTATACCCAAACTGCAAATACAAATTGATAAATTCTTTCATCTTTATTGGTCATTTTGTTAATCTGAAAACCTTTTGAAGGCACATATTTTCCATTTTTAAATTTAAGGCATAATTACCATAACAGTAAAATGCAACCATTTTAATGGACAGTTCCACAAATAGTGTTCAATGCAGAGAATGAGCTCATTTCTGCTATAATCCAGTAATAGAATATTTCCATTACCTCCACAAAATGCCCTTTTGCTCCTTTGGAATAAAGTCACTCTTGCCCCTGGCAATCACTTTTCCTTAGCTTTGCTTTCTCCAGAATATTTTATAAATCAAATGATACAATATGTAGTCCAGTTTATTTTACTTAGCTTACTTAGCTAAGTATATTTTACTTAGCTTGGTATATTTCAGATTCACCCATTTTGTGCATATCAGTAGTTCATTCTTTTATATTGCTGAAGAGTATTTCATTTTGTGGACGTACCACCATTTATCCATTCCAAAACCGAAGGGTATTTTTTAATTTATAGATCTCCTTTTTGTCATTAAGAAGATTTAAGGCTGTATGGTCAAGTTTTCCATTTTTAGATCTTTGAATTGCTCTTAAACTATGCTCCCATTTAGAGCCTCTGGTTTTGAGATTATGCTTCTCCTCTGAATTATTTTTATTCTTCTGATATAGCCCAGATTTCATTCTCTTACTGTGAACTTGAAGGTAGCATCTCTTCCTTTAATGGTTACCTCACATCCACATTTAAAGCCTATTTTTCTTCAAATAAAGGCACACTCATAACAGAGTACATTTGAGTTCCTAATAACAGAGCCTGTTTGAACTTATTACTGCATCCTTTAAAAATCAGACATTGGTAAATGGAAAGATGTTTGATTTTACCTTTATATCTAGGCAAACATCTGAGACTTATTTCTTTGACAAAAAGGAGATAGGACAAGAATTCCTTCAGCCTTCCCTTATTGTTGGAAGTTTTCCATTGTGCCATAATGAATGTAAAAGCTAGCTATTGTTTTAAAAATCAATGTCTTCGTGCAAATTGGTTTTAATAAAATATTAACTATAGCTCTTACTTAACGGAGTGTTACCCAAGGTGATCTATCTGCCTTAATGTGTGTTCTGCTCTTTTGTAAATACTTCATAAAGTTGTGGTTTTATTAGATTGTAATTGGTTGCCATCTTTGCAAAACAACCTGGAAACATTTAAAAAAAAAAAAATCAAAAACACTATCTCAGGATGAAGCCAGAATAGAAACAAGTATATAAAACTCAAATTATATCAAAACTATAAGAAAGCATACCCCTAGTTAAATAGCATCTATTGCTCCAGCTCCTTAATTTTAACACAAAACATGTGATGTGAATATTCGCAAGCACAAAAATGTCTAAAGGAATTCGTTCAGCTGACAGCTTTCTCCTTCAAGCAGAAAATCAGGTATTTGTTAGAAACATAAATGGGAAATATATTAGTACAGAGTTCAGAGAAAATAATGAACTCACCCTCTTAAAAAGAAGAACATCACTAAGAGAAATCAAGATGCATCTATTTATGGCATTTTGTATCTTTTTAGAGAAATGATAGTATAAGCTAATGTCTTCTATATATGACTAAATACTTTTTAAAGTATATAACTGCATATAACCTAACATATACTTTTCCCCCTTTTTAAAAGCAAACACTCATACACAGAGAGGCAAAAGACTCACAAGCATATCTACATATTTATAAATTCCTTGTTATAATCTTCAGTTAAGTAATACTGTTTTTCTCAATCCCAAAAAATCTAATCAGAGTGAAAGACATTTTATGTTGATTGATTAAAGCAGGACTAAGTTATATTCTGACACATGCTTCTATCATTAAATGTTAGAAATAGGGAAAAAAGGCAAAGCAGAAAAGCAATGACATTTTGATAAGTCCTTGTCAAAGAAGGGAAAGATAGCCTAGTTTACAAGAAATGAAAGAGAGGTAAATCACTGAAAATAATTTACCATAGTTATCAGGAGTAAATTCTAGAAACTTCTATAACAGTTCCACGAGTGCACAGAAAGCAGAATAGGCTGAAATTAAAAACAACAGCATGCAATAAAAGGGAGACATATGTAATGAGGAATGAATTCAAGCGTATTAAAATTACTACAAAATGCAAAAACAGAATTAAAATCCACATTGGAGGGCAGAAATTTACATTTCAGAAAACACACTAGAAAAACTGGAGCACATGGAAAGTTCTCCCAGAATTCAGAAGAAAAACTAAAGATATTAAAACAAGAAAACCACCAGAAATATGGAGAGCAGAAAATAGTTCTCTAACCCACAGGTTGTAGTTGTCCCTGAGGAAGAAGCAATAACTGAAACAGAAGTCATAATAAAAGAAAATGGAACTAAGTTTTTAATTCAAGAAATCTCCTTGAAGTTCTCACTATGCATATAATCACAAATTTCATTCCAGCCAGAAAAAACAGAAAGTGACATATATGTAGTGATATATATGCATCTTGAAAGGACAAAGAAAATAATAGTAATAATATTAATAAAAGCAAAGAGAAGAGGAGGGGTGGGAGAACAAGAGAGAGACAGATAAAAAAAGAGAGAGAAGTAAGAAAATAGGCTATCCCCCAAATCACAACAACAATGAAATATGTTGCCTGGGTTTAGCTTTCCTAGGACATCAAATTCAAAAGGACAGAGCTTAATGTTGACAGAACTTTGTGAATAATTTAGTGAGTTGTCAACCCCCTTGTTATTATTGATGTATTAAAGCAACAGAAGGGCTAAAACCACGGTGTGTGTGTGTATATATATATATATATATTTAAGATTTTATTTTTTTTACTTGACAGATAGAGATCACAAGTAGGCAGAGAGGCAGGCAGAGAGAGAGAGGAGGAAGCAGGCTCCCTGCTGAGCAGAGAGCCCGATGTGGGGCTCGATCCCAGAACCCTGAGATCATGACCCGAGCCGAAGGCAGAGGCTTAACCAACTGAGCTACCCAGGTGCCCCTAAAACCACAGTATATTAAGGCTCAGGACATATCACACTTATGTACTCATGTTTATAAATGTTCTTTCAGATCTACTACAGTCAGTCTTGAACAGAAACGCATTTACAACTCAGGGCTCAGAGAAGACTGGACTGGTGAATCCACCTTTACAGGGTTTCAATCTCAAAGCAAAATATTCCATCCTGTTTTGTGCAGAGGGCTGCTGGACTTTGCACCATTCCTACAGCTTTTCTTCTGGATCTGTCCCGCTCCCACTCACAGGAAATGAGTTTCTGAAGCTACATTCATGCCCAGAGTTCAAACAGAATGTTTTGCAATTTTAATGATTATTTCATACAATAGATGGTGTTCATTATTCCATTCTTGGTAATATTCCTTAAATAACAATACCAAACATGGAGCTAGAATTATTAATCAAAGCATTCTTTTCTTCCTATCATAAAAGCCACGTTGTTACAGTAATCAACACTGTCACGGTTCTTGAGGAACATTTTTTTTTTTTTTGGCACATCTGAAACCTATTGAATGGCATATGTCATTTTTCTTTTATGAAAAAGAAAAATATATTTTATGGTGCAGACTAATAATTCATCCAGAAACAGGTATTTCCAACTTATCTTCCAACTAGAACATGAATTCATTCTATTTAAAATCAACTTATGATATACAGTCGTAACTACAAAAAACAATATTCAAAAAGAAATGAGACATTGAGGAAATGTATTGAAATAGAAAATGCAAGTAGTACTTCTCAGTAAATAATGGAACGTTAGGCAATCTTTTTCTTCCTGAATTTTCTTTTTCCGATTTTTTAATGAGTGCACTTTCATTGAATATTTTTGAAAAAAATCTAAAGCAAATTTGCAAATGTCCAAGCTCACACTACTGAGATAAATGCAAACCAAATCAATGAGATATCACTTCTCACTCAAAAGATAAGCAAAAACTTAGGGTAAGAAAGCAATGAGATAGCAGAGCAATAGACACTCTGGTATCCTGCAGGGAGGAATGAAAATTGCCACGTTAGGACGTGGTTAAGCTGAAGATTTGTGTTTAGGCCATGCTTTATCCATTTCACTCTTATAAGTTTTGAGAAACTCTTGTAGCATGTGTATAGGAGATACATATACAGGCTCATTATATATATATATATATATATATTTATGTATCTCTGTACATATAAATATACAGACAGACTCTCTCTCTATATATATATATATTTATATATCAATATATAGATATAGACAGATAGATAGGCTCATTGTGCCAGAGCCTGTAATAATAAAAACTAGAAATAACATAAATGTCCATTCTTCTGCATAACATACTGTAAAGAAAAGAAAGTAAGTGAACTAAAGCTTCATGTGTCAATACAGATAAGCCTCAAAAACATTAGGTTCAGCAGAAAAAGCAATAATAGTGTGATACCATACATATTTAAATTTTATGTACTAATATTTAAAGAAAGCTTAAATATGCAAAACAATACCATACTGTTTATAGGTCCATAAATATGAAGTATAAAAAGATTATGGGGAAAAATAAACACCAAATGTTGCAATGCGGAGGACAAGAGAGAACCGGATTGGAAAGAGATACACAGGTGTTCGGGTTTTTATATATATATATTTTTTCTGCATGCTTGAAATAGATCAAAAAATAATAATAATACCCTATAAAATATCAAATCTTCTTAATTTAAACAACCCTCTCAATTATAAAAAAAAGCAAAGTGGTTTGAAAACCAAGGTAACTAGATTCCAATTTTTAGATTCTGTCTCTTTTGATTCTTTATCCTCTGGTATCTTTTAAAAATTATAAAAATTATAAATCTGTCCCTATTGGAGCTGATCTTTTAACAAGCCCTCTTTAAACTCTACTGATTAGTCCTAAAGAACAGCTTGGTCAATGTCTCTGCAAATAAAGATGTTTAACACATGTATATTTTAATTGATCGAAGCAAGAAAAGCTTAAGTGAACTATTGAATTGAAATATCCTGTTGGTAATAAAATCAATTAAAATGGGAAGAATAGAAGAGTAAAATTACCTGTAATGATTTTGAAATTCCATGCAGGAGAGAAATGACTGTATGAAAATGGTAAAGTCTATCATATAAGCTGCTACCCTTAAAAATAAAATCTAAACTCCAGATTCTAATCAATGTCAAAAATTACTAGATGTAGGAGCTAGATGTAGGCCAACAATTTTAGTAAGAGCACTGGCTTGGCTAAATTCTTCACAATCACATTCTATAGTTTCATAAACTTTCCAAGTTAGAGAAGTTGAAGGATTTGGGAGGAAAAAAATTAAAAAGGTTTTACAATCACCTTTAAGGCATTGCTATAAGTCTCAATTTTGTTAATTGACTTTTGGTATGTTAATAGGTTTGAATCTATTAATATACACGTGAAGTAATGCCCTAATTTGTTTTAGTGCTTTCTTTTAATGGAACTACAACGGAGCACAGAGCACATATAGAAAACTATTCATTCACTCATTAACATGCCTAATAAACATTCCCTTTTCCTTATACCCCAATGGGTTTTAAAGAAAAGGCTACGTGAAAAATTTTTAAGTCACATAAACCTCTAGACAGAGAAGGAAAATCAAATGAGAACTATCCTCTGCGTAACCATTCCCCATTATTATGTTACACTGCATCATTCTACATAGGTTTTTTCACTATTCCTAATCTGTATTGAAAATACAGATGAAAGACATTAAGAACTGATTAAACACTTTCCCCATTTCAGACTAGCAATTCATTTCTTCTGCTAGAAAAAGAAACTATCTTATTGAGAGAGTAGACTCACCCGTAGAATTTGTGATAAATGTTGGCTTGCTCAGGGGTTAGCTTGTGGGAGAGACACAACATTATTTTCCTCTAATCCCTGGCATTTTGGTGTGATCATTCCAGATAGAAATATCTCTTTCCTCTGGTTATTTAAGACACTGGAAATTTACAGCTTTGTATTGTATTCTTTTGAATAATATATTTTATTTATGCCAATAATAACCATTAAGATTTGAGTAGCGTTTTAGAAGATACGCTGATGTATCTTCAGTCACATGGCTGATGGCATGTTCATTCCATGGGACAGTACTATGGCTTTATTCAACTCTTCCAGAAGAAGAACAGCTACAAGGACAACATCAAGGTCCAGAAAGACTGCTCAGGGTGACAGACAGCTAGGTAGCCACCCACTGTCCCCAGTTGAAGGGTTCGGGCAAGGCAAAATCTGAGCTGAGGATACAAAGCTAAAGGATATTCCAGAAAAGGATCCCCAGTGATAAGACCCTGGCCATCATCATGCTGATTCACTGCCGAGAGAATCTAAAGCCCCAGAAGATGCCTTCTGTGTGCACAGAGGGAGTCACACGTGAAGAACGGGAACAGGATCAGTAAGCATGAGCTACAAGGCACTGCCTGTAGAACAGAGCTCAGTTATTACTGTTTCTTTCCGAGATTTCCCGCCTTCTCTACATATTTTCACTGACACTCTTTCTTTCCTGTCCTCCCACACTATTCCTTTATGTCTCTCCTCCTTATGATGTCCTCAATTTATTTTTTTGGACTTTATGATTTCTGTTCTGCAGTTTCTCCTGTTTCATGGGTTGGTGTACCCAACGGGGAAACTGGCCCTGCGTGTGACTCACAGGGACAGCAGCGGCTGTTTCCTCACCAAGTGTTATCTGTGCTTCTTTTTCTTGGTGCTACAGTCCATTCTCCTTGCTCCTGGAATTGACACAGAAGACTAGAAATTACCTGGCATGAGCTGATAAATCCATATCCAGCTCTTTAAAAGCCAGAAACCACTGTGATCACTTGCGTTCTGATGTACAGTCTAAGCTTGTCCTTCTGATTCTAGCACCCCGCTTCTATTCTGTTTTCCAAATTCATTTCCTAAGAGTAATTCTTTTTTTTTTTAAAGATTTTATTTATTTATTTGAGAGAGAGAGAGAGAGAGAGAGCGCACAAGTAGGAGGCTGCAGAAGGAGAGGGAGAAGGAGACTCCCCACTGAACAGGGAGCTTGACCCGGGGCTCGATCCCAGGACCATAGGCTCATGACCTGAGCCAAAGGAAGATGCTTAACCGACGGAGCCACCCAAGCGCCCTTATCTGAAAGTAATTCTAATAGTACTTCTACTTGCTTAGCTATTGGTGGTCATTCATTCACTCACTCACTCAATATTGATTGAAATTCTTTGCTGTATCAGATGCTAACCTCAGTGCTAGAGAGAATCTCAACCATCAAGAACTGTAGGTGATCCTTGAACAACACAGGTCTGAGACCCATGGGTCCACTTACATGTGGATTTTTTTACAGTACACTACTGTAAATGTATTTCTCTTATGATTTTCTTAATAACATTTCTTCTCTCTAGCTTACTTTATTATAAGAATACAGTACAAAATACCTATAACATAAAATACACATTAGTCAACTATTTATGTTTTTGGTAAGGCTTCTGTAAACAGTAGTCTATTATTAGTTAGGTTTTGGGGGAGTCAAAATTTATATGTGGATTTTAGACTGTGGCAGGAGGAGGGATTGGTGCCCCTAATCCTTGTGCTGCCAAGGGTCAACTGTATAGAGTCTAGTTGGGGGAAACAGACCAAAAGAATAAGTAACAGTGCATTATAAAGGTGACCAAAGCAGGTAGTACAGTCCATCTTGGAGGGCCTAGCAATGCCTCTTAGAGGAAGAGACATGGAAGCTAAGATCTAAAGAAAGAATGGGACTTAACACGGAGAATGGGAAGGAAGTGAGCTCCATGGGAAGAGGAAACCACATGTGCAAAGTCTGGAGGCAGAAACAGGCACAAGATTGTTCATTATTGCAACTGCTGTGAATGGCAGAGGCCATTTTATTTTTAAACACTTAACTCTTCTGCTCACTTCACTTTACATCAATTAAAAATAAGTAAGTACCTACTTATATTAAGAATATGAATCACTAAGCACATACTCGTATTAAAAAGATGAGTCATGAAGTACAACATTTAACACACTCATGGACCTGCAAGGGTTTTCCACTAATTCACTTGTCTCAACTCCCTACAAAATGTGAGTTATTAGCAGTTATCCTCTGTTTGAAGCTGCAACAAGAAAGAAAATGGGGCCACTGAAAGCTAGATAAATAACTTCTTAACTGCATTCATTCATTCATTCAGTCATTGCACAAATATTTAAGGAGTTCTTACTATTGCCAAGTACTTAATCCATGAAGCTTATGATGCTAGTGGAGGGAGGAAAAGACCAGTGGTAAAAAAGGAAACAACCGAATAAATCATGTACTACTTCAGATATGAACATGAAAGGCAGAGAAGAGCAATGACCCACAGGCTTAAGACCAAATCCCATAAAAAGAAATTCATTTACTAAAAATGCCATTGAAATCAAACCCCAAACTAAAAATCCTTTCTAATAAATAGCATTAGTTATAATTTCCTTTACAACTTACAAAATAACCACAAGTCACAGACTTCACTTTCTAGAATTGCACTTAGTTTATTAGGGATAACAAACAATTACATTATATGGCTGAGAAGAGGCTTCTCATAAGGGTTATGTGCTCTGGCTAAGAGACCAACTCGAGCCCTTGTTCTGAAATTTTCTAAGTGGATGAATTTCAACAGGTTATTTAACCTAAGAACCCCATACTTTTTTATGATATGAAAATATAAATTATAGGGGTGCCTAGGTGGCTCAAGTCGTTAAGCATCTGCCTTTCGTTCAGGTCAGGATCGCAGGGTCCTGGGATCAAACCCCACATAGGGCTCCTTGCTCAGGAAGCCCGCTTCTCCCTGTCCCACTCTCCTTGCTTGTATTCCCTCTCTCACTGTCTGTGTGTGTGTGTGTCAAATAAATAAACAAAATCTTTTATCTTATTTAAAGATTTTATTTATTTCTTGGACAGACCGAGATCACAAGTAGGCAAAGAGGCAGGCAGAGAAAGAGAAGGAAGCAGGCTCCCTGCTGAGCAGAGAGCCCGATGCGGGACTCGATCCCAGGACCCTAGGATCATGACCTGAGCCGAAGGCGGAGGCTTTAACCCACTGAGCCACCCAGGTGCCCCTAAACAAAATCTCTAAAAAGAAAAAAGTGTAAATTAAAATAAAGTTAGTATAAACTTGTTGGGTTGTTTTGAGGCTTCATGAGTTAATTCACATTAGATGAGTTAATTAATGTTAAGCCCTTAGAACAGTGCCTAGTCCATTCTAAACATGTTAGCGACCTGCATTATAATTCATTAGGAGAAGAGTAAAGACTCTCGCTGTCCAGAACCACCATGAGGTTTAGGAAATACGTATTTCTGCCTTCCTATGCCCTCAATAGCTATTGTGAAAGAATGATTCACTGTTCCCAAAGGATAAAAAACTGGTTCTCTTTCAAGCAACCCCGCCTGATTATGTCCTGATTGAAATGTTCTTTGATCTTAAATAATCAGGGGGTTAAGCACAAGCTGCTTGGGAAGCTCCATCAGTAAGCGGTCCATCCGTGTGGAGATCCCCATGTGGACGCGCAGACGTTCCCACGATGAGCCACAGCTACCAGTGTGATAGCTACCCCGCAGCTCCATAATCCAGACAGACACCTCTGCCTCTCCCGGGAAGCCCTCCCCCGAGGGCGCTGCACAGTGTGGAACCTGGAAAGAACTCCAGGCCAAGCGCGATGAGGCTGTATTATGCTCAAGTGAGTTTTCTGATGTGGCAGGCCAAGTAGCGACATGGGTCACAGAGAGATGTCACAGCTGAGGCTGCTGGGCCTTACAGGGCTTGACAGCAGGACTGTTTCTCCTTTGCCTTTTATATTGTGATAGCTCTGGACTCCAGCTCTGTCCTGTCAAGCAGGAATTTTATCAACAAGCTTCACTGATGTTTCACACAGGGAAGCAGAATGAAGGCACACTTGGATTCCCCATGGCTTCCCGCAAGACAATAGGGTAGTGGCCTCTTGAGAAAAAAGAGTAAAAGTACATGTGCACCTACCAAAAATCACAGCATGTTACCCACATCCGGAGTATTAGTGAGAGTTTCTAAGTGGGAAAGATGCTGGTGTCACTCTTCTGGTTTTTGAGAGAAGACTTGTTCTGGCTCTCATCTCATCTTTATTATTTCCCTCAGTTGTGGGGTTGTGGAACAGTCATTTGGTAGGTGACAGCAACTGGTCCTCTCAGGGGGTGGAGCACAGGGAATTTGGTCTCTGTCCTCCTCCCTTGGACCAAAGAGAGGCAGCCATCTTGGATAAGTGTCCCTGCTCTGCAGACTTGAATCTCCCCTCTGATGCAGTGGTCCATGGTCTAGCTTGGCGATCATGAAATGTTAGTACATCCACTTAACTTACCAACAGATATAAGCTATAAGCTCCAGTAGCTCTTTATCGGTTAAAAACAGAAAGTGATATTTTTATCTCCAGCTGCTTGTGCCTTGGTCTCATTTCCAAATTAGACCAACAGAAAAGATATTATTTATTGATTACTTCAAATTCCAACACTTAGTTCTTTAAGAAAATTAATTCTTAAATATAAGAATATTATCTAATGGGATAATATTATTATTCCCATATTATCTTATGGGAATCAGTAAAAACATTTAAAATGTTAAAACATGGCTAACAAACTGGAATTTTTTTTTTTAAGATATTTTATTTATTTGTTTGAAAGAGAGCAAGAGACCGAGAGTATGAGCAGGGGGGAGAGGCAAAGGGAGAGGGAGACGCAGACTCCTCGCTGGGCCGGGTGCCCTGCACAGGGCTCGAACCCAGGACCCTGGGATCATGACCTGAGCTGAAGGCAGACGCTTAACCGAAGTGCCCGAAAACGGGAATCATTCTTAGCACAAGATGTATTTGCACTATAGTTTTGCTTGTCTTTGTTTGTTTTCTTCCCTATATAAATCAGTGAAATCTGTAAGCTTGATGTAAATAAGACAATTAACATGTAAGTTGCTGTTTTATATTTACTAATAATATGAGAATATAAATGGAATGAACTATTTACTCAACCGATCAACCTTACAACTTAAAGCATGGCTTTTCAGCAACCCAAGTGCTGAGGAAATCTCTTCCTTAACTCCCTGTGAGGGACAATTTGTATGAGCAGGTCTGGAGGTGCACCTGGGTGGATGACGGGTGCTGGCTTCAGCTGTGGTCATCTCTTACAAATTACATATTCCATGACTCACATCTAAGAGGAAATGTTTAATTTTTTGAACTGATGCATACTAAATGCAAATGTGAGCTCATTTATATCTACAGTTCACATATAATGGAATAAAACTTCTTCTTTTGGCTTACGTAGCATTTTGTACCTTATCAACCACCATTAAAATGCATTAAATGGCTCTAATAATGATGCGCCATTGACCTGCCCAGTACTTCAGCATTCCTAATAATGTCTAATTTCTGTCTGAAAATGAAGAACAGCCTAATTATCAAACTACTAACTTCAGGTCCTTTGAGTGTTTAAAAAAAAAAAAAAAAGTCAAAGAACATTAATTAGCTTCAACTTTCAATCTTAAAAACTTATGTACTTCATGGTGAAAGCATCAGTTACCTAACTCCAGCCTTTCCTCCATATCCGTACCCGAGATACTAACAACACAGAGGCTTGAGAAGTTGATATCCTGTATGCTGGTTTTCCATCCATTATTTCCACAGTGTGAATCAGTAATGTATTGCAATAGGTTTGCTTTTAAAATGTCAATCCAAAGAAATCTAGTGTTCAATGAGTCCTTTGAAATATATGTGCTGTCTACAAAGAACGGACAGCCTGATGATGTCTGTTTCAAAGAAAAAAACTAGGTGATATATTATTGCCTAAGAACAATTATAAATATATAGAGCTAAAATAGTATAACTTACTTGCACTTGAAGATAATAGATTATATCTCAGTCTCTGAGAAAATCAAACCCCCTTTTTCTCGTAAACTCTGCTGACAGTGACTAGAGTTTTCAGGTCAAGGGAAACAGGACAGGTCAGTTGAGAAGGGAGGATGGAGAGAGCAGAAGAGGCCCTGCACCAAGTTCAGTAGTTCTGTCAGCTTTAGTTGTAGGCTTGCATGGTCCTATGTGTCTTTCTTAGAGCAATAACTGACGTTGGTTGTCAAACAAAAGAATCTGATCATTGAATAATTTGAGAATATAACATTATTTGGGAAAAGAAAGAAATATCTTTATTCCAACACTTTGAAGAGACTTTAATATGCAAATGAACATTTGTCAACAATAAGAGTTTGGAATATACTCTACAGAATTTCTAATTTTCTTTTTTTTAAAGATTTTATTTATTTATTTGACAGAGATTACAAGTAGGCAGAGAGGCAGGGAGAGACAGAGAGAGGGAGGAAGCAGGCTTCCTGCTGAGCAGAGAGCCCAATGCGGGGCTCGATCCCAGGACCCCGGGATCATGACCTGAGCCGAAGGCAGAGGCTTTAACCCACTGAGCCACCCAGGCGCCCCTCTAATTTTCTTTATCACTATAAAATGGTTTCTTCAGGAAGATTTTATTTATTTATTTATTTATTTATTTATTTATTTATTTGAAAGAGAGCGAGTGGAAGCACACAAGCAGGGAGGGGGCCAGATAGAGGGAGAAGCAGACTCCCCTCTGAGCAAGAAGCCCAAAGCGGAGCTCAGTCCCAGGACCCTGAGATCCTTTAACTGACTGAGCCACCCAGTCGCCCCTAAAATGTTTTTTTTAAGAGAATATTTTTTATACAACTTGGTAATAAAAAATGCACTATAGGTATGTTTAGGCAAATGGGAGACATTTAGAGATTTTAGTCTTAGGACTGACATGGTTTGATTCACATTTAAGCCAAGTGACTCTGATGGCTGGGAGGAAAAGAACGCCAAGTGATCACGGGGCCGGTCAAACAAAATGAGCAAGGTCAGAACAAAGCTAGGAATGGTTATGAAGAGAGAAGTAGAAAGACTAGCATATATCCACGAGAAAAATTTTAGCAGGAGTTGGCAATTAGTTTGATAAGGGAGTAGATCCAAAGTGACTCCCAAATTTGAAGTGAAGTGGCTAGGTGACCATGGATGGCAACAATCAAGACGAGAATGGCAGAGATGTGACGTCACAAACCAAGACACAAACACATGGAAATTATGGTTTGTAAGGTTCGTTCACATTATTTTCCCCAACACTCCCTACAATGCTAAGGCATAGCAGTATACACAGTTTTTCTTATTTTAATGATAAGAAACATAGGTTCAGAAATGTAAATTACTCAGGGAAAATAACCTAATTTACCACATGTATAATATAACCCTCCATCCCTCAAATCAACTCTCAGTAAAGTGGAGTTTTCCTATATTCAAGTTCTTATATTCAAAATCTCTGCTGGTTCAGGGCACTTCATAACTAACTGTCTTTTGAAGAAATTGCATTAGTCTAAAATGTTCTCAGCCAATTCTATTTGAGTTGTTTCTGGAGCTCAGGTGGATGAACTGACAGAAGTCGGGGGAAGCAAGAAATAGAACCTGGATTTAGGATTAATGCTCAGGGTTATGTCCTCATATTTGCCAATGCTGTACTCAAAAGTTTCAAAATATTGCCTTGAGAAGGGGTAGATTGCTTTCTTCCATGTTAGAGATCATGACATACCTACAACTTACCTAATGAATTCATGGTTTAAGATAAATCTTATAGTGACAACATCATTAAAAAAAAAAAAACTACTGAATTTTAAAGGGCTTCAATGAATGTGGAAATGACAGTCCTAAAAAATTACAGTAGGTAATCCCAAAGCAGCTCTAAATGTTGAAGATGTGTGCCAAGAATGAGAATAACATTGTTTTAGGATATGTGAGAAAAAGCCTTTAACTAATATACCATATAATTGCGTATGTGATTTGAAGTGTGTACAAGTAATTAAAATTTTAATTTAAGTTTAAGTTGTAAATAAGCTGTAGATTTTCACCTGCATCTCCAAGAGTTATACATTCAGACTGGACAAAAATATGAGTTCCTACACAGAAAGTAGGAGCATCATCGTCTACGATGAGCTGCCTTCTATTCAGGCTTATTTGACATGTGGGTGCTGTTCCATTCTTTACTACCACCACTGTTTCCATCGACTCAAGAAACACCTGATCAAATCCTATCAAAACTGAAACTGGGAAGCCAATATTGACTTTCAAGCACGGGGGCACTAAACAATGTGGACTCAGGAATTGACAATATCCAGGACCGACGCTCTAAATCTTGTCATGAAGATTTCAAAGTCTGCCTCTGAAATTGGAAGCAGCAAGCCTTCCAGAAAATGAAAAGCTGTGTGTTCTAAAAATGCTGTTGTGACTTGGGTGTTTATGCGGAAATAGTATGGTGGCGTGAAAAGAGGCCTATGCTTGAAGACAGCTGCGCAGCCTTTCGTAAGCGGTTCACCTCTGTGGAGAGACAGTTCTTCATGGATTGCTCACATTTGTGCAATTCTTGGGAGTGAGGCATCGACTGTCCTTTATTCTGGACTGTCTTCAAGGATGTTTGGATAGAAAATAGCCTTGGAAGATAAAGACCAGTGTCTCTTTCCAGAGAAAAGGGCAGGCATATTTACACCGCAGGGTAATAAAGATAAATACTATTGTGGAGGGAAGAGAAGACTTGCTTTCTACCCTCTGGAAAAGATTCCGAGCTCTCAAGCTCAGGGCTCTTCTGTAATGCAACCCATGTGTGCATGTGTCAGAAGGCCTTCTCCATGCTCCCCTGTGGGTCCTGGGGGTCAGGGACTGGGACCACAATAACCAACAGATTGACTAGTGTCATTCCTGTGTGCCATAAACTTCCACCTCTGACCCAGGAGTCTTGGGTCTTCTACCGACATCCATGGAACTGTGGACCAGTGAATTTGCTAATTTTAAAATCTCAGATCCTTCACATTTCATACAATTCTCTACATTCCCTCCTTGACTTGTCTCAGAAGAAACCAACCTAGGCTAGATGATCTTTGCAGATCGATGAGTACATATAATTGATGTTAAGAAGAGAAATATCCTTGGCAAAATGGTTCTTGGGTTTTGTGTTTTTATTGTTTAACAATTCTTAAAAGTGCTTTTCCAAGAAATTCCATGTGTCTAATGCTTTGAGTTATACATGTTTCCTCTTTCCTAACAAACAAACAAAAAAAACAATGACCTGAATGTTTTGCATTTACTTTTCAAAACAAAACATGCTCTATTCAGTTAAAACCTCAGCTCTTAAACATCTCTTCCTGAGCTGTAATCAATGTCCTCTCAAATCCCTCATGCACACTCACTTCCTTAAGAAGCCATTCAATTAGAGCTTTAGCATTGAAGGTTCTCCCAGAACCTGAAAATGTCTATTAACACCATGCCTTTGAAATCTTAAACCAGTTGGTCTATTTTATATTTAAATTTTGCCTTTGTGGTTATTTCAATTCCAGTGATATTAACCATGAGAAATTGTCACTCTTCACGTTTGGTAAGAAAAAGTATTCACTCATGTTGGATAAAACTTCTCTATAAGAGTAGGAAATTCACTCAGTCATAAAAATGTATTTATTGAATGCCTACTATGTGCCAGGAACTATAAAAGGTATTGTGATATAAAAATTAATAAACCATAATTACCGCCTTCATAAAGTGTCTAACAAAATAGAGGAGTCTGTTATCTAGTGATACATCTGATAGCCTTAATTTCCTTATAAAACAGATAATATCCCATTCATACTTCAAAATTTTTTTGGATAATCACTGAATGAATGAATACAAGTATGCTAACCAAGGGGGATCCAGGCTATGCATCAAATATGTGCCTTGGCAGCCACGGGATTTCTGAAACCATTTCAGATCACAGTACTAATGAAAAGTAATTTCTTGCAAGCAACTAGAATTTAAATTCTAATTGCGTTAAAATCCCTAGACTAATACTTCTTACTAAGAATGCACATAGAAACTATTAGACTATACTTAAACTAACCCTGTCCCAGAGTTCACTTTTTTTTCCCCTTGTGTAAAGGAAGCAGACATTCACTTAAGGATCTATACATCAAGGAGCATCTAACCCTTGTCACGGGTCTCATTTATACTGATGCCACAGGTCTGTCTGGTCCTGGGCTGCAACCTGAGGCTTTGTAGGTTTTGATCTTAAAGTCACAAGCTCCTCCATTCTGGGATTGGGCTGTCGATTTGATTTAATTACTGATCGGTTAATAAGAAAGCAGATAGACTCTTGTTCTTCTGACTGGTAGAGACTCCCAAGTCATAAGTCTATCTGACTGGACTGAGAATGGGAAATCGGGGCCCCTGAAGCTGGAATAATTATGAGGCAGTGGGCCCATGTAAGGGCTTAAATCCTTGAGATTTTTTTTTTTTTAGATTATTATCATTAACTCATTCACCCCACAATCATGAGTGTGTTGCCTATGCAATGGGAGCCATTGGCTAGGAGAGAAAACAGTGGTAGTGCCCCAAGGTGCACCTTGGTGGTCCTGCAGAATCTGCAGAGCAGTGGGGAGAACGTGGGCCCACCAGGAACTGGAATGTAACATGCAATGTCCTTGTGGTGACTGGGAGTTCAGATAACATTCAGACTATGTGAGATAAAGTCCTGTCAAGTGAGCAAAGCAACCGCTTTCTATCTAATTCTTCAAGATCTAGATCAGTTACCTTCCAAGCTGAGAGAGGTAAGGCCATTTAAGAAGATGATGTTTAGCTTACTTCTTCTCCCTCAAAGAATCCTTCAGAATGTCTGCCTGGCTCCTCCATTTTTTAGCCTCCTTGTCTGCACGACTTTGTTATTTAATTCACTTACTCCGTAACTTCTGGGGAGACAGAGAAGACATTGCCTCTCCCTACAAAGCACTTAAAGTTTAATAAATAGGTTGGAATCAACATAAGTGAATAAAATGATATATGTGTTATGAAAGAAATGTGTGTAGGATGCAGAAGGGAATTGTCATATCTCTCAGGGCTTGTTGGAAAGGCTTTGATCAGAGCACTGAACGGAGTGGGTGCTCAGGACACAGGCAAGGAGATAAGAAACAGGCTTAAGTTCAACAGCAAGGTCGCTCACAGCAGAAGCAACTCGGCATCCAGCCCCACCCTTACCTCACTTCCCTAAACGTCCTTGCTCCAAAAAGTAGTCTGACTTGTTCCAGGAGCATAATTCTCTCTTCTGATATGTCCTCTCTCCAATTCTTGGCTGACATCTCCCTGGTCTTTGAGCAAACCACTAGCTTCATCCCTCTTTTCAACCATAACTTTTACTGACCCTGCCCAGGAGGAAAATCTTGGTCTCCATCTTGGAACATGACTTCTGCAACCCTGTCTTCCATGGATTCAGATTACCCACACAGTATCTCAAAATAAAAATATCATCACTTTTTGTTAAAGCTACTTCCTCCTAGAATCATAAATTCTGAAGCGTTATAAGGAACGTTTCAGTACATTAGCCCAGCAGAAATTAACATTTAATGGGCATTTGGTAAACCACAAAATGGATTGTTTGGGGCAATTTCGTATTTATCATATTACTTGGTTGATCTAACATCTCTTCAATTTAGGAACTATATATTTTATAAATCAGATGCCTGAGGAGGGAGAAATTGTAATTTGTCCAAAGTCACCCAGCTAGTAAGTGACTGGGCCAGGATTGTACCTCCAGTCTCTGTAGCTGTAAGACACTTTTCAAAACAAAAACAAAATAAAAACAAAACAAACAACAACAACAACAACAAAAACCCAACTTTATCTCTGTATCTAAATCTGTCTCTGTCTCTATAGATCCAGCCTCTGCTTGATCACTGTTAGTGACAAAGAGCTCATTATTCTCTAAGGCAACATATTTTGATATTTTTATGATGATTAAAATATACATGACATATTCCATATTCATTGATAAAAAGAAATGAGCTATCAAGCCATGAAAAGACATGAAGGAACCTTAAATGCATATTGCAAAATGAAAGAATGCAATCTGGTAAGGCGACCTACTGTATGATTCCAACTCTATGACTGTCTGAAAAAGGCAAAACTATGGAGACAACAAAAAGATCAGTGGTTCCTGTGGTAGGGAGGAAGAGATGAAAAGGCAGAGCACAGAGGACTCTGAGTATAAATACTCTATATGACCTTATAAAAATGAATGGGTGTCATTGTACATTTATCCAAACCCATAGAATGTGTTACACCAAGAGTGAACCCTAGGGTAACCTACTGACTTTGGGGGATTATGATGTGTCAATGTATATTTATCCTTAGTAAAAAAAAAAGAAAAAAGAAAGAAAGAAAAAATGTACGAAAATAATATTATACTGGGGGCGGGGGCAGGGTTATATGGAAAATCTCTATACTTTCGGGCACCTGGGTGGCTCAGTTGGTTAAGCAACTGCCTTCGGCTCAGGTCATGATCCTGGAGTCCCAGAATCAAGTCCCAAATCAGGCCCTCTGCTCATCAGGGAGCCGGCTTCTCCCTCTGTCCCCCGCCCCTTTCATGCTCATTCTCTCTCTCTCTCTCTCTCTCTCAAATAAATAAAATCTTAAAAAAAAAAAAAAGTAAAGAAAAGAAAAGAAAATCTCTCTCTATACTTTCCTCTCAATTTTGTTGTAAATCTAAAACTGATCCAAACACTAAGAAAATTAAAATATTTTTAAAAATCAAATACATAAAATGTATCACTTGAACCATTTTTAAGCATGCAGTTCAATGGCATTAAGTGTTTCACATTGCTGTGCAAATATCATCACTATCTCCAGAACTTTTTCATCTTCCCAAACAGAAGCTCTGGACCCATCAAATAATAACTTCACATCCTCTTCTCTCTTAGCAGCCTGTGGTCACCCCCATTCTACTTTTGTCTCTATGAATCGGACTACTCTAGGTGTCTCACGTCAGTCAAGTCCTAAAGTACTTGTGCTTTTGTGTCTGGGTTGTTTCATTTAACACAATGTTTTCAAGGTTCAACCTTGTTGTATCATGGGTCAAGACTTCATTACAATCTGTATTCCATTGTACAGATTTGTCATTAGCTGTTCGTCTGTCAGTGGACATTTGGATTGTTCCCAGCTTTGGGCTTGTGAAGAATGCGGCTACGAACATACGAACCTCAAGGTCTCACTCTCCACTTCTTCTGGTATACTCCCAGAAGTGTAACTGCTAGATGCCAATTCTAAGTTTGTTTTTTTGTTTTTTGTTTTTTGAGGAACTGTCATATTGTTTTCCAAAGCAGCTGCCTCATTTTATATCCCCATGAGAGTTCCAAACTCCAAAAAGAGCTCCAACATATTTTGGACCACACTGAGCTAAATGTAAATACTAATTTGTCAAGAGAATAGAGCTCTTGCCAGAACACAACTTCAACCCTCAAAGTTGTAAGGAGGTTGACAGCAAGTGTGTCTTCAGACTCTGGGAGAAATGGGAGGTAGGTGTGGGACAGAGATTCACCTGGAGAGGGTCCTGATACATCTCGGTTCACGCTCTGATACTGGGACAGGTTGAACAGTTATCTTTTAGATGGAAATGGCCTGAGAGACCACATTCCTTTCAGGCTCCCATGAACTGCAGGGACTTCAACAGCCTGGTCATAAGCCTGACCTGCTTCCTCTTCCTAGAAAGACCCCAACTAGTTCTGTGTGTTTGATTCTGGTGGGACCCAGGGCTATGCCAATCACGTATTTATTTAGCTTTTGTGTTTGTGCAGACAGCAAATTTCAACCTCTGCTTCTCCAATCACATCTTTCTTAAAGCTTTCTCTTTCCCTCAACTTTACCGAGATTTTATGTTTAGAACCACCTTTATCCACTAATGTATGCAGGTATCTACCAACTGGACAAACTGCAGTCTGTCTTCTCTACCACCCATGGGCAGTCCCAATCTTTATCTGTCTGGTTAGGTTTTTGCCCAAACCTAGGTTTTAGCTTTCCTGAAATCCATTCCCTTCTCCAACTTCAGCTATCTCATCTTCCCATCTTTCTAGAGGAGAGGAGCTTACTGCAACACTCTCTACTGAAATAAAGTATTTTTAAAATCCCATTGTGGGGCACCTGGGTGGCTAAGTTGGTCAACTACTGGTTTCAGCTCAGGTCATGATCTCAGGGTCCTGGGATTAAGCCCCACGTCAGGCTCTATGCTCAGTGGGGAGTCTGCTCGAGTATTTTCTCTCTCTCTCTCTCCCTCTTCCCCTCCCCCTACTCTTGCCTTCTCTCTTTCTCTCAAGTAAATAAATAAATCTTTTTCTAAATCCCATTGCTATACTTCCACATGAAGACACATGGCCTTCCAGGTATCTGGGGAAACTAACTACCACCTTGTACACACAGCTTGATTGCACAATTAACTATGACAAAAGAAATACAATGATGTATTTTGAGAAATAAAAAGGAGAAATACTGAGAAATAGCTTAAGGCTCAGGAAATACTTAGACTCGTTGTCCATACGGGGTTATTTATCAAATGATTACTACTAGAATTAGATACTCTAGGTCAGGTGTGTTTGAATAATAACCTGGTCAAGTTCAAGGAGTAAGCAGCCAGTTAACACTTCTGCTAAACTTAAACTGAAAATCTGAAAATGGAGGGGACTTATCTGAAACCCGGGATCTGAAAACAGGGACACTCTTGGTCCCTTTTGAATGGGACAGATAGGCTTTGGCTCATATTCATTAGTCAGTTCTACTTCTTGGGTGAGCAACAAGTAGAGCAGATGATTTTTCTCATACTGGAATATAATCATCATGCTTAATCATTTCCACACTAATATCCCCCAGCCATCTCAACAGTTTCTCATATGACATGGTTTTCAATCTCCTCAGGTGAGGAAATTCATATTTATTAGGGTCTGTCTTAAAGCTCACAGCTCAAAAGCAAGACTGGATGCTCCAGATGAGGACTGCTCAGTTAAGAGTTCTGTTAATTTCAGCATTGCATGGCTGTCAAGCAAGCTAAGATTGTGTTCGCTATTTTTAGGAGGCAGAGATGCAAGGGGCTCCCATAAAAATTGTGAGCAACCATGAGAAACTGAAACCACTGACCATTTGTACATTAATGTTGTTAAATATATATTGCCCCCTCTGGTGTCAGACTGATCGATAGACAGATGATAGAAATCATCTTGTCTGTTTCTTCCTTTCATGCAAACCAACAGAAACATTTTCAGTTTTGGTAATGTCACTAAATTTAACTGCAATGCCTAAAAAAACCACGTTATCCACAAACCCGACAAGCAGACTTTCTGGGATTAGTGACCCTACAAAAAGAGAGAATGTCATTTAAGTCAGATGACTTGTTTTTAGTGAACCCAGGAGATGTCCTAGTGATCACTACATTCTTTTCAAAATACTCACCTTGTGCTCTGTTTATTAGCCCTCACTAGAGATAAATAGTATAATAATCTGTAGTTGCTTGAGTTTATCTTCTCCTCAATTTTTGAAATAAAGATCAAGATTGCTTACCTTTGACAACCTAGTATATTCATAGAAAAAAATGACTGTGAGAAAAAAAAATATATACACTGACAGTGAATCTAAGATCATATCCTCAAACTCTTTTTAAGACCTAACCATTTTTCTGAGAGTTGACTTATTTAAATAACTAAGTACTTTCTCATTGTCTGATCTCTTATGTGAATGATGAAGAGTCTCTTCCTTTTGATTTGAAGTTCACTCTTGTACTTAGACAAAATGGAAGCAATGAGGAATAGTTAGTTCTTGCTTTCTCATTATAATTTTGTAACTTGTGCTTATTAATCCCAGGAGTGAGCCTATCACATCCTTCTTGTTATCCTTGCACCAATTATTTTTGCAAAATTATTTCTTAAAACTATTAACATTTTTCAAAACAACATCCCATTTTAGGTCTTAGACTTTCGGGCATTTTTTTAAAAGTTTCTTCCTCTTTTTTCAGAATCCTTACTTAGTTATGCACCTTTTCTGTGCTCTTTTTATGTGCATCTCCTTTCAAAGATTGATTTATTATATGTCTACTTATATTTTCATAGAAATGTTTACTTTTTCATCTGCATTAGGATCATTTGTAATTGTATAGTCAGGATTTGCTTTTTGAATGTCTCTTATCCATTCTTAGATGATCTCTCTTTTCAGAATCTTTGAACATGGAGATGAATCTTTCTTCTAAATTTTTCTGATATCTTCTTTAGAAAAGGCAAGATTCATATCTGGAAATACCCAACATTTTCTTTTATCTCCACTGTGACTTCTACATTAATAGTTTCATGGGCTCCTGAGGTTCCCACAGTCTAAAGCACCAATATATTCTCCTCTTTGGATAAAATTAATTCAACAAAAGCTCCTATTTTCCTTCATATAAATGTCATTTTAAGTTATAGAGAACATAGACAATCCAAGCACTCTTATTTTAGTGAACTGAACTTATAGTAGATGTCTTCACATTAAAGCCTTCAATTACTACTCTATCATCCAGAACCAATTTACAGTTTATAATGGAAAGCATCACTTGTAACTGTATCTATCCAAAGCAGGAGTTTGAACTGGTTCTTCAAGAATGTATGCCATTGTTACTTCTCTAAATGTCCACAGTTCCCTTATTGTATGCTATCATTCATTACTAGAATTTTAGTTTGACCATAATAAATGAAAGATAAACTGGGATGTTTCAGCATTCATTTACTTGTATAATAAAACTGCTGAGAAGTTACTGTGCCCATTTTGAATCACAATCTGAATTCTTGTGTGATGGTCACTGAATTATAGTACCCTGTGGTTTCTCTGAATCATGGAGAACCCGGCTTAAGTATTATGGTCTGCAGTGGCCTTGATGATTCCTGAGTGAATTGCTAATATAGGATAACAGGACTCAGATCCATCTTTCTGGTGGTATGTGGAGCCCAACCTCCATAACATCAAAGCAGAAGCATCTGGCAGACCCAGCAATAGCCAAGTCTTACCATTTACATACCTTCTAAAGCAAAATTGGAGATCTAATCATCCCCTTCATACACACTTATTGTGTATGTGGATGATTTTAAAGCCTTTGAAATGTATATGTGATTATTTCCAAGACCATTTTAGTGCAAGAAAATGAAGCTCATTAATAGGTAAAAAAGTTTTAAACATTATTGAAATTTCATATTTTATAGCCTATATGGTACATGACACAATTTCAAATTTCTTAATTTTAACACTCCCTATTTAGCATGCTGGAAAACTGACTTCAGTCAACACATACAGGCAACTGAGTTGCAGGATTAAAAATATAGCAATTAGAAACTATAAAGTAGCTAGTAGATCATGCAGTTCACCCTTTTGCATTGCCATTTCATAAAGAAAAGCAAAATATAGAGTGGAGAAAACACAATGCACTACTCTCTACTAAAAGCCTATGTATAAATATTGAACTCCCTAGATGGGGGGGGAAAAAAATCTCAAAAAAGAAGGCAATCAAACGTTCTCATTTTAAAATGCCATTTAAAGGTTCTTCCCCCTACCGTATAGAACTTTGAAATACCACAAGCATGAGTATTATTGTGATAACAGTAATTCAAAATATAGATATCTAGAAACACAGTATGTATTTACATGCTTATGTATAATACATATACATGATGAACATTAGTACATCATGTGCTTATATACAGTATATTTGCCATTGACATCAACTGTTCTAAATGGGAGTCACAGAGAATGGACTATTTGATGTTTACTATTCCTCACTTCACACTGACCTCAAAAAGTGCTTTATTTATTCGGTTTTCAGAGAAGTCCATCAAGATCCAGCTCAAGGGCTATGATGACCCAAAAGCCATTATAACACCCCCTACCTACCCGCTTGTTTGTCAAATGTATTTCTGAATCTCAACAATCAATCCACACTTCCATGTCAAAATGAAAGGCCTTTTCAAGTTGCTTTTTTTTATCCTAAACTTGTTGACATATTCCCTTATATTAGCAGTATTCACTTCAAAAATAATAAGCAACACTTGAGTAGTCATTATACATTGCCCATAATGGCTCCCATTTCTTTTATGAGAAATCAAAATGTGGTCTCCATACCACAGCAATTTTGCATTCATTTCAAAGGGCTAGTTCCTATAAACAGCATACTAAGTACAGTTTTTAGTACTTTTACTAAACAAGGGAATTTTTAATGTGACAACAGAATAATAACAGAAGTTTAGTGAAAAGATTTTAAAAAAGAGACCCCATGGAAAATCGCCAACCCACAAAGGTACATAATAAGAGAGAGGGAAAAGTAACAATAAAACTATGAAACAGGGGGCACCTGGGTGGCTCAGTGGGTTAAGCCTCTGTCTTTGGCTTAGGTCATGGTCTCAGGGCTCTGGAACTGACCCCACATTAGCCTCTCTGCTCAGCAGGTAGCCTGTTGCCCCCTCTTCCTCTGCCTGCCTCTCTGCCTACTTGTGATCTTTCTCTCTGTCAAATAAATAAATAAAATCTATAAATTAAAAAAAAAACAACAACTATGAAACAGCCAGAAAGCAGTTAAGAAAATGGCATTAGTAAGTCCTTAAATATCAGTAATTACTCTAAATGTAAATAGAATGAATTACCCAATCAAAAAGACAGAGTGGATGGATAGATTTCAAAACAAGCAAATAACAACAACAACAACAACAAAAACAAAAACAAGACCCAACTATATGTTGCCTAAAAGAGACTGACTTTAAGGACACATCTAGGCCCAAACTGATGAATGGAAAAAGATATCCCATGCAAGTGGAAACCAAAAGAAAACAGGGGCACCTATACATATATCAGACAAAATGAACTAAACCAACAATGGTAACCTACAAAAAAGAAGGTCATTATGTAATGATAAAGTGACTTAGGTCAAGTCCATCCAGACGATATAATAACTGTACATATACACACCCAATGATGGAGCACCTAAATATGTTATGCAAATACTAAGAGATATAGGAGAGGGGCACCTGGGTGGCTCAGTTGATTGAGCATCCCACTCTTCATTTTGGCTGAGGTTGTGATCTAATGGATCATGAGACTGAGCCCTGAATCATGCTCTGCGCTCAGTGGGGAGTTTCCTTAAGGATTCTCTTCCTCTTCCCTTTCCCCAACTCATGTGCATTCGGGTACTCTCTCTCTTTTCTCTCTCTCTCTCAAAATAATAATAATAATAATAATAAATCTTGAAAAAAAATGGGAGAAACAGACAACAACACGATAATAGTAGGGAATTTCAATACCTGACTTTCAGCATTAGATATAATCACGCTGACAGAAAAGCAAGAAAACATTGGACAAAGCTGGACTCATTGTGATACCTGATTTTCTTTTTAAAAAATAATATGGAAAGCTACATGGATTTGCAGATCATCTTTCTGCATGGGTCATGCTAACTTCTGTATTGTCCCAATTTTAGTATATGTGCTGCCAAAGCAAACACTACACTTCTAGATTTCAAACTGTATTACAAAGCTATAGTAATCACAACCAGTGTGGTCTTAGCATAAGATCAGGCAGAGATCAGTGGAACAGAATCAAGAGCTCAGAAATAAACTCTCACACACATAGTTAAGTAATATTTGACAGGGAAACCAAGAATACTCAGTAGGGGAAGGCTAGTCTCTTCAATAAATGGTGTTGGGAAAACAGGATAATTTTATGCAAAGGAATGAAATTAGACCCTAACCTTATACCAATTACAAAAATTAACACAAAAGAGATTAAAGACTTAAGCATGAAACCTGAAACCATAAAACTCCTAGAGGTAAACATAAGGGGTAAATTTCTACTTGGCATTGGTCTTGGCAGTATTTTTTTTGGATATGATACCAAAAGCACACACAACAAAAGCAAAAATCAACGTGTGAGACTACAACAAACTAAAAACCTTTCTCACAGCAAAAGAAACAATCAACAAAATAAAAAAAAACTACAGAATGAAAGAAAATTTTTGGAAATGATATACTTGCAAACCATATATCTGATAGAAGGCAAATATCCAAAATATATAAAGAGCTCACACAACTCAATAACAAAAAAAGCAATCCAATTAAAAATGGGCAGAGAAGCTGAATAACCTTTTTTGCAAAGAAGACATCCAAATGACAATAAGTACATGAAAAGATGTTCAACATCACTAATCACCAGGGAAATGCAAACCAAAACCACAGTGAGATAGCACTTCATCTATTAGAATGGCTCTGATCAAGAACACAAAAGATAGGAGCCCCTGGGTGGCTCAGCATTTAGGAGCCTGCTTTCTGCTCAGGTCATGATCCCAGCCCTGCATCAGGCTCCTGCTCAACCGGGAGTCAGCTTCTCCCTCTCCCTCTGCTGGATGATCCCCTTGCTTGTGCTCACTCTCTCTTGCTTACTCTTTCTTTCTCTCTTTCAAATAAACAAAATCTTTTAAAAAAAAAAAACATAAAAGATAAGTATTGGGAAAGATGCGGAGAAATGGTATTGTTGGTGGGAATGTAAATTGGTGCAGCCACTATTAAAAAAAACCCATATGGTGGTACTCAAAAAAATAAAAAATAAAACCACCATATCATCCAACAATCCAGCTTCTGGGTATATATATCTAAAGGAATGAAAACAGCATATTGAAAAGATATCTGCCCTCCCATGTTTGTTGCTGTATTTCCATATAGCCAAGACATAGAAATAGCCTTAAGTGGATTATTATTCAATCATGAGAAAAAAAGAAAATCCTGTCGTTTGCAAAAACATGGATGGACCTTGAGGGCGTTATGCTAAATCAGATAAATCAGACAAAGAAAACAATTTTCTATGATATTATCTATATGTGAGATTAAAAAAAATCCCTGAAATCTCAAAAACAGAGTAGAATGGTGGTTACCAGGGGCTGGAGGTTGGGGGTGGGGGTGGGGATCTGGGGAGACATTGGTCAAAGGGTACAAACTTGCAAGAAGATGAGTAAGTTCTGGGGATCTAATGCACAACAACGTGATTATAGTTAACTATTCTGTATTGTAGACTTGAAAGTTCTTGAAAGATTTGATCTTGAATGTTCTCTCCCCAAAAAAGAAATGTAAATTTTGTGATCTCTTGGAGGTGTTAGGTAATGCTGGTGGTAATGTTATTAAAATATACAAGGTATCAAAACAACACATTGTATACCTTAAACTTACAAAAATTATATGTCAATTATATCAAAAGAAAGAAAGAAACTAGCTAATGGTAGTAGGAAGCCAAGGGTCTAGAAAATAGCCTTGAGTGACAGTGGGGGTAGGTTACTGGGAAGATGAGGTCCAAGGATGCTGTTGAGAGAGGTGCACAGCAGTCTGGGTCAGGGATGCTGACCCATTCTAATGTTCTTCTTTCCTTCCTTCTCCAAGACCAGAAAGGAATGAGTATTCATTCAATCTGGGATTAGAACAGGGATCCTTGACATGGTATCCACTAAGGGACCTTGGCTAGAATTCTGGGATTCTGTCAACTTAAATGAGAAAATAATATATTTTTATTTTCACTAATATCGAATTGGAATTTATCACCATCTTCAATTACTGAATGTAGGCAACAAACTATAGTAGTATTAGCACTACCTGTGACTTTGTTGCCAATAAAAATGACAGTATTTTAATTTTATTTCAGATGATACTTATTATACTTCTTTTCAAACAATGGTTATGCTCCTCACCACTTTGGAATGATGGAAGTTATTAGGTCCTTTGATAAAGCTTGCTGTTTAATGTAGAAATAAGCAACCACATACATTCTTGCAACATTTTAAAAACACTTTGATAAGTGTTATTTCAATATCTTTGATTTCCTTTGTCATCCATTGTGTTTTATTTTATACATTTAAAAATACTACTCTGAGAAGCAATTCATTGGCTTCAAGAGGTAGCCAAAGCAGTCCTTGGCTGCTTTACCAAAAAAAGGTAATGAACTCTGGGTTACATGGTGTAGGAGGGACAGAAAACTGGAGTAACTCTTACCCTCTGAGCCTAGGAGAAGAGGTTTTGGTCAAGGAAAAAAGTGAAAGGATCCTCTTGGAGATGCTGGGGCCCAGGAGTCGGACTTAAGACCACCCATTACTGTTGCAGTCCATTCCTGAGTGGTCCTCAGGGATGCCTGGAAAATGGAGCTGGAAGGACTTGAGTCCCAAGAGAAAAAGTAAGGAGTTTTATGATTTATATATGAATGAGAGAATCATGTTTTATTAGGAAAATAACTTTCCAACTGAGTAAATAGGAAAATTTATATGAAAATAATAACTATTCAAATTCTGCTGACTTTATGTCAGGCAGTGTTCAATGCAATTTATAAATATTACTTCATTAATCCTTAGTACAATCCTACACGGTAGGTACTACTATTATCCCTCTTTTGCAGATGAAGAGGGGAGGTAAAGTGAAATTAAGTCTGTTGCCCAGAGTAGTCCAGGTGTCATGTCCCAAAATCAGGATTTGAATGCAATGTAATCAGTTGGGATTATGGGCTACATACCATAACATGGGCCCCAAAGTGATTTTCTAAAGGATTAGTAATAATCAATGTCATTTCTTAGTCCTCTGCAATAATAATGATAATAAAGGAAATATGATGTGTACCAGCTGGAAATAACATTCTCTGCTTGTATTTTCCACACTGAGCTCTTCTCATCAGATGTGCCCCCTCTACAAGTATATTCTCAGTTTCTCCTCCCAAAGGCTATTATTGGAATATTGGCAGTTATATGAAAGTATGCCCCACTCCAACTTTCTAACATCTACCATGGCTTCCAATAGATTCTGAGACAGAATCTTAACCTCTCAAGGGCAGCTCTTGTCATGACTGATGGCTTCACCCAACTTTTGACATTATTAATATATTCTTTTCAGAGAACATTAGGCAGCTGTGCCATGCTGGCTGAGGCTGCAGTGACAGTAGTAACCCTTAGTTCCTTCAGTGCACCAGGGATAGAGCAGCCCTGTGTAACACGGTGTCACCAGATGAAAAACATCAAGAACTCTGAGTATGCCTTTGTGCGGAAGTCTCAGCCTTCTCCACTGGGCAGGGGTGGGGGGCTATGGTGGGGGCCCGACAACCTGATGTCCCACAGTTTGTGACTGGGTGATATTCAAATACATTAATGGATTCAGAAAGCAAGAACCCAAACACTTTTGTGAGAGAGGAAAAGCTTCATGTAAAAGGTTTCTATTGCACTGGTCTTTGTGGATACAGTCTGTGTGCAAAAGAAAACACAAATTTGTCCCAGATTTTGATTGTGAATATATAGGCATTCATACAAGACTGGACAATTTTGAGGGTCAATAAAATACTTCCATATTTCTAAACAAATAAAACAAAACAATTTTTCATTGTTCTTTCTTTCTTTCTTTCTTTCTCTCTCTCTCTCTCTTTTTTTTTTTTTTTGCTTGAGAGTTAAGGGTGTGATGAATTTTTTGAAATTATAGCCAAAGTTATAGAGACAGATGTAGACAGACTTCTCTTTTGCTTCATATCCTTTTTTTTTTAAAGATTTTATTTACTTATTTGACAGACAGAGATCACAAGTAGGCAGAGAGACAGGCAGAGAGAGGGGAAACAGGCTCCCCGCTGAGCAGAGAGCCCAATGCGGGGCTCAATCCCAGGACCCTGGGATCATGACCTGAGCCGAAGGCAGAGGCTTTAACCCACTGAGCCACCCAGGTGCCCCCATATCCTTTTTTTACAAAAGTACTAGAAACAGCTAATTTTTATTTTTCTCTAATGGGAAAAAATAGAGATATGAATGTTTCTCAACAATGACGCAATGGGTTGAAATTTGGATTGAGAGCTGGAGGACCTAAATTACAGTCTTGACTTTGTCCCTAACAATTGTTTTTTCTGAATAATTTATAGTTCAATAGCATTCAAAAGGCATTTTGGAGTGACTTACAACAAAAATGTGCCTACAAAAAAAATAAGAGAATTGAACAGGAAATCAGAAACAACAGAATGAAAAGGGAGAAAATTTCTATAATCTGGTTAATCTAACTCTGAGGCTCCTGGACACAAAGTGAAAAAGGGAAACATGATGAACCTCACGGATACCATTATTGACAAAATAAGTAATTTCTGCTTTTGCTTTGCCTCCTGGATCTAAATTTTAGAAATAATTTTTTCTGTTGGATTATACAAAAGGGCATCAATTTGGACTCTTCTTTGGAAAACGCAAAAACTATGGAGAAACTGAAGGTATTTTATTGAATTACATTATTGTGAAGTAGTTTCTTTAGAGAGTTAATGCACATAGTTTAAGTCAGTTGCTTTTGATACTCTACCTTGACTGAAGGAATCACCAACTAACTCTGTGACCTCTTCTGCCTCTTAGTAAAATAGGGATTTTGATTAGATGAACTCTAAGGTTTCTTCTAACTCACAAGTTCAGTAATTTCTAGGATTAATTTCAGTTAGACTTCCTATTATTGTTAACATGCTATTCAGCCCAGATGCCCAAAATGTAAGGATTTCCATCCCCTTCTTTTTGTCCTAAAAAACTTTATAAATATATTTGGAACCAAATTATGCACTGTAAAGTAAGAGACAGGGTATACTACAGTTACCTGAAAAGCAATCCCTGTTGAATTTATAAGTAAATACAAATATTTCTAAATTCCCACTGTTGCTTTTTTACCTTGCCTTTGTTGGGTCCCCCATTTTGGGTCCCGCAATAATGGGTTCATGGTCAAAGGAGTGAGACTGATACAAAGCAAAGGTCAAGCAAAGCTTTATTTCCCGCCAAGCATCTAGAATCAAACTGACAGGCCAGGGACTTCTCTTGCAAAGAGGTGACCCCTCCGTGACTCCCAGACTAACTTTTATAGAGCAAAGGCCATGTGGTTGAGCCTGGCCACACACAGGTGGCCAATGAGATTACAATACACAGAGATAGCTGCACAATCACGCTAGGTCTCACAGGGGTGGCCAATTGAATTACAATTTACTCTATAATAGACATTTGAACTAGCCTATCGCCTTGGTGAGAACTGGCGCCCAAAAGGCGGGGCCCACACTCCTTCATAGCTAGGGAGACAGTATGCCCACTTTACTGATTGGAAGTCGCCACCTGACCCTACCCATCCCTGCATTCAGGCTGTTATCGCTACCTGAGCTGATCCACCCTTGTATTTGGGCTTTGTTACCTGGGACTGGTTTCCCGGACTTGCTTTAAAATAAGTTCCCCTTATTTAAAGGTGGGGCACGGTCAATTTAAGTTTTACTGAATAAACAACAAAATGACTGTTCAACCGAGGTGAGGTTGCTCTGGCTAAATAGGCCCTTACACCTTTAAAGGTCTCAGATTTGTTAATGGCGAACAAATGAGTTGTCTGTATGTCCTGTGAATTCTAAAATAAGCATCACAGAAATCATGCTGTAGCCAACAGTTCAAAGAGTAATCTAATAGCACCAAAGTACATGCAGCAATTTCTAGATACATAAAAATGTCATTATTTTAATAGGTAGTGAAGGGGAGCAGAATATGCCACCCTCAAAATACACCTCTTTGACACATTGATTATTTTGAGCTGGTTACTTTTTTAAAACTGGCAAACAGGAAAAGCACCTAAAATGAAATTCAAGTTATCCTTTTGTAAGAAGCATTTATGTTTATAAGAGAAATCTTCATTTGTAAGGATGTTTCCCTCTCTTTCTATTTTTTTTGTTTTTTAAGATTTATTTATTTGACAGACAGAGATCACAAGTAGGCAGAGAAGTAGGCAGAGAGAGAGAGGAGGAAGCAGGATCCCTGCTGAGCGGAGAGCCCGATGTGGGGCTGGATCCCAGAATCCTGAGACCATGACCTGAGCCAAAGGAAGAGGCTTTAACCCACCAAAGCCACCCAGGCAGCCCAGGATATCTGGTTCTCTGTATCAGAAAGAAAAGAATGACTCTAAATCTCTAGAAACTCTTATCAGTGGATAAGGCTTGGATTTAAATCTGCATAACAACTTTATCCTTTTTTACAGAGTTTTTTCTGATAACCTACCACGACTCCCCACCCTTCATTTGTTTTATCTTTAGGTGGAGAAGTTTGGGGCCATTTTGGAGAGTTAACTCAATTTTCCTAAGTACCTACCTTGCACACAGGAGGTATACTGGTTTTAAACTTCTGTTGGCTTTTCTCCTGTTGGTCTGTCTTTTATTAGAGGGATGTTACAGCCAAGAACCAAGAACGGCAGAGGAAAACCTATTTCTCCTCCCCTACAGTCTAAGAGAAAAAGGTTCTCTCTGGTTCAATCTCTACACAGTAGTAAAACTTTAGCTTCTTAAAACATAAACCAGAATTCATCCTCTCCTACAGAAGCACATGAGTAACTTCCTCTTGGGCTAAAGGGGGGAAAAAAATTCCATAGTCCTTACTGTGGTCTCTGAGGCCCTGCTGGATGGGTTCCTGGCTACCTCCCTCACACTCCCATCTCCTACAACTCCCTAGCCTGACTCACTAGGCTTCACTCACTCTGGGGTTTCAGTTCCCACACACAGAAACCACATCCTGATCCCGGACTCTACCTAGTCCCTGCAAGGCTCTTCCCCATGATCTAATCACAGGCAGCTCCTTTCTCATGCTTCTTCCCTTAATTGTCACCTGCTCAGAGAGACCCTCCCTGACCACTCTTTGTCAAGAGCTGATTCCAACATTCTCAGTTTCTGCTCATGTTTGCTCCTTTCATATAATCCGTCCCATTTCACAGATATTTTGTCTGTTTACTTGTTTTCTTCTATCTGTCCTTGCAGAATGGAAGTTCCATGACGGCAAATTTGTGAGGTCCTGTTTAGTGCTGCATTCCAAGCACTGAGTACACTCTTGTTTAGTGTAAAACTAAAGAATGGCCACATTGTACACTTGTCATAAAGAATCCTATAATCAAATTATTTTCATAATTTGATTATTTATAATCAAATAATTATTTTCAATAGGTCATTTTCCCCCTATTTTTTTCTAGTTCAATGCCTTAACATGATACAAATATACAGTTTCAACACAAACTAGAAAAATTTCAAACTTTTTTTCACAAAATGTGGACTTCTCAAGGGCATAATGTTATTTTGGCAACCCACCAAAGTTAAGGTTTTATGGTTCCTTCAAACTACTATCTTATCAGAGCAGCTCAGAATTAACAGACACATCATTGGCAGAGAATCAAATAACACACATCAAAAGATACTCAGCATATGTTTTTTCAGAGAAACCACTGTACAAAGAATTGGTGTGAAAAGTTCTTTCATATTCCCCTACTAGATCAATTCCCAGATCTTCTTGTAGGAATAAATTTTAACAATAAGTTATTGTGCAACTATGACCATAAGACTCTTTGTCCTCTGCCTCTTCTGGACAGTTATTTTTCAAACTACAGATTATGAAATCAAACTGCAGTTGTGGGGGCATCTGGCTGGCTCAGTTAGTTAAGAATCGGAGTTCGGCACAAGTTGTGATCTCTGGATCCTGGAATCAAGCCTGGCATTGGGCTCCCCACTCGGCAGGGAGTCTGCTTGTCCCTCTCTCTCTCTGTACCCCAATCCCACGCACGTTCTCTCTCTTTCTCTGTCAAGTAAATAAATAAAATCTTTAAACAAAAAAAAAATTTTTTTTAAATCTGCAGTTGCAAAATCAATTCAGGGGACAATGGTGAGAAGTTCTAAAAATTAAATACAATAGAAAAAATAGAAAATGGAAAATATCAAAGTACACTGTACAGGATTAGAATGACTGTCACTTGAAGACAGTTGTTTTGTATATGAGTGTATATGAGTGTGTGTGTATTTGTTGTGTATATGTTGTGCATCTCTATTCTGGGTCACAATGTAAATCATAGGTTCCAATTAAAAACAAATTGAAAACCACTACACTGGTCAGTAAGAGAGATAAAACAAGAGTTACTGACTACTTATAAAACACATGCCTATATTGAGATTTATTATATTAGGGAACTAATGTGGTTTGGGACATTCTACCCTAAAATATGGCATCTTAGCATATCAAGCTGAAGGAGTTTGCAAAACCAGAAGAGCAGGTCAGTGTGACCTTCCCCCAACCTTTGTCCCCTGAGTCAGATTCTAAAATTCTTATATTAAAGGTACTCTCCTTCTAGTCCAGGAAAGGAAGATCCTTTCCTAAAAAGAAGCCTTGCTGAATTTCTCCCAGTTTACTATAGTAACTTCATTTCTACATGACCACCTGCCCTTCATTAAACATAGAATAAAACACTCAGGTCTGTTCCTTTAGGTCTTCATTTCTTCGCTCCCATGTCACATAAAGCTTATATTGAATAAATCTGCACGTATTTTTCCTGTTATCTTCCCTTGGCAGTTTAACTTGCAGACAGGGTTTCTGAGAGAGTCGAGGAAAACCCTTTCCTTATTCACAGACTTTGTTCCTGTCCTTGATATGTTTCATTCTGCTTTGCATCTTAGATTATTGTTTTCATATCTGTGCCCAGTTACAACAGGGTAGGAAGGGTAGGGGTAAGAAGGTGAGGGTAGGAAGATGTCTCATATATAAGTGAGTTAAATTAAAGTCACCCATTATGTTGGATTAAATATGGTCACAGGTTATCTGACACTATTTCCGTTAAGAGAGTCCATTAAGGGTCATGTCTTTTCCTTTTCAATCTGGGAGGGGTAGTCTGTGATTGCACTGACCAATGAAAACGGCATAAATGATGGCACAGTGCACGTTTCTAAGCTTAAACCTCATAAACCTGGCACCTTCCACTTCCTGTCTCTTGAGAGTTCTCACTTGCGGAGCCTCAGCTTCCGTGTGAGAATTTAGACTACCACCCTAGAGAAACCATGGAGAGAAGTCTTGTGTCTACCTAAGAGGGAAAGAAGTCTATCCTTCTAGCCATCTTCATGAAAGTAATAGGCGCATGTGCGAAGCCTTCTTGGGTCTTACAGATCAAGCACTGGCAAACTGTGATCTGTAGGGCAGCTGCTTAATTTTGTAAATAAAGCTTTATTAGAACACGGCCATAGTCACTTATTTACATATTGCCTGTAGTGACTTGCACATTACAACCTCATAGGCAGTACCTCCCGCTGTTTTCTACACGGCCCTTCACACAAAGTCTGCTGATCTGGGTTCTAGGCCCCTCCAAAGGACTGCAGATGATTCCAGCTAGAGCAGAACAACCTCTCACCCAAGCTCTGCCTGTAGTTCTAATCCACAAAAATCACAACGTCTAATAAAATGGTTATTGTTTTAAGCCACTTGTTTTAGGGTAGATTTTTATGCAACAGTAGAAAACTGGAACAGAATTCATTACCTGGTAGTGTCGTGTTGCATAAACCCCGTGACATGTGTCAATCGTTTTGGAATCAGGCAGCAAAGAGAAGCAGGAAGGGGCTCAAGGAGACTGTTAGTGGAAGGACTTTAAAGAAATTGTTAGTAAACTCTGCAAGGGCCTTGAAAAGAATGTTGGTGATGCACTGAGGGTCAGTGAGAATATGTCATTGGAAGCTGGAGAATATGGGATACTTTCTCAGAATTGGCTGAAAATTTGGCACGAGTGTTGCATGTGATCATGAAGAAAATGGAAAAAGGGACCTAATGAATGTGTGGACTCAGCAGAGAAGACTAACTGGCAGACTGGAGGAAGCGCCAAACGCGAAATACGGGAAGAGCGATGAGCGAACAGAGGATCGACTGAGTTTGGGAGCAGATTAAAAGTAAATACCAAGGAGCCGGGGCAGGCTGGATGTGAAAAAGGAAACCATCTCTCATCTCAGGCTCCACAGCAATGGATGTGCAAAGTCAGAAACGACCTCAAGACAAAGGCTAAACCTGGACTACCACCTGGCCGTGGGGTAAATGCTCCAAAGGGCTTCTCAGGTCTTTAAGAATTATACATCTTAGACACTCTCTGCCAGAAAAGAAAGCCTTTGTGAATCTTAACATATGCTTGGTAAACCCTTTCAACTAGACAAAATGGCTTCTTTGTATAATTTGCTACATTTTCAAGCTCTATATTCAAAATGATGTGCATGTGTGTTTTGGTTGGTGAACTGGATTATCTGATACACAAGAGCCCTATAAACTTTTTGCAGAAAAGGAGGGTTGACGCAGAGGTCAGAACGAAGAGCCACAGCAAGCACTTCTAGGGGAAAAAGTCTAGACCCTAATCAGGAATCCAGTGACCTGCATCTGGTTGGATTTCTAAATCAGTGTAAAACAGTAACTGCTATGTGCCTCCCACTTTCTCCTTTTTTGAGGAGAACCTAGGGTTATCCTATCCCTATCTGAGCATTATATATTGGAAGGAGGGAGACCAATTCTCCCATTAGTTCACATGTCTTTATCCTGAGAGGAACCATACTCAAGAGACCTTCACCCACACATGGCTTTGATTTAACTATCAGCTTCTTTAAATTCAAGGCAAGGTTGAAATGAAGTGAATTTTTTTAATGTAGGAGGAATAGAAGTAATCTGTGACCAGAAGGTAGACAACACCCCTTCTGCAAAAAGTCATCCTTCTCCCCCTTAAACCTGGGGGTGCTCTGACTGAAAGAATAGGGTGGAAGCTTTACTCACCCAATTTTTGGACCTGGCCCTTAAAAGACTAAAAGACTAAAAGTTTCTAGTTTCTAGTTTCTCTTTCTTGGGTTACATACTCTTGGCGCCCTAAACTGCCACATAAAACCTTCTCAGAGAGTATGTGGAAAAGTCCTGAATCCACAGCCTCCTAGCTGTGAATAAAAGCCATCTTCAACCCTCTGGGAGGGCCACTAGCTGAATACCACCATTAATACCACACAGAGAAGAATTACCTACCAAATTCTGCCTATGTTTCAACCCACAAAATCTTGAGATATAATACATTGGTTGTAGTTTTAAGGCACTAAAGTTTTGAGGTAATCCGTTATACAGCAATGGGTAATAAACACACATTTCACACTGGTACTAAAAATACACATTGTCAATATATCCAATCTCCTAAATCATTGAGTTGGGAAAAGTATGATCTCTTACGGATTGAATTAAGGTCTCCCAAAAAGAGATCTTGAAGTCCAAACTCCCCGAACTTGTGAATGTGGCCTTATTTAGAAACAAGGTCTTTCCAGATGCAATCAGATTTTGGTTACATCACAACAGAGTTGGGTGTACCTTAATCCAATGATTGGCATCCTTAGAAGAAGAAGACAGAGGCGATGACTGGAATGCATCTGTAAGGCCCCAGAAGTAAAGAATGAATCCTCCCCTACAGCCTTCAGAGTGAATAAGCCCTGCCAACATCTTGATTTGGGACTTTAGCCTCCAGATTTGTGAAAGAATAAATTTCTGTTATTTTAAGACACTTGATTGGTGTCTACATCACTGAGTGAGTAACAGTCTCCTACAGGAGGTAGCGTAAGAGTAGAACTTCTTTGTCTATTATAAACACTGCTGATAACATACAACATATCTTTGGAATATTACCAATACTGGGTAATCTCTACATGGCCTTGCACTTCTAAATTCCAAATATTTAGGATAATTCTCCATAGTGTGTCAAGGCTCTTTTTTTAAAGTCACAGGACTAGAGCGTTCCAGGCTTCTGTTCCTCCTAGCCTTTCAAATCCACTAAATGGCTTATAGACTTAACACCTGAAGAAAGGCCAGAGCCATAAAAAAGGATAAAAAAAAAAAAATCCAATGAGGCAATGCCATTACTAGCCAGCAGTTTGGTGATGGATAACTGTAATTATTCTCTAAAATGAGATTTATAAGTTTTCTATGGCTTTTAGTTACTCTTTCTTAATACTTTGAGATAATGATACTTGGGCCCGAAGCCATAGGTAAAGCATTTAATGATATACATTTGTGTCTCTATCAATGTTTCAGAATACCTACCACTCTAAAAACAGAAGGGAAGTTTTTACTGCTTATTTTTACTTTATCATAACAGGTATACAAGTTAAGAAAAATGATACATGAAGTTGATGCTTAGTAAATCCTCTTTCAAAGTGGTTGTTTACACCTGACTTCAGGAAAAGACCAGATAAATGTGACTATCACAAGATTTCAGTAAGGGCATCACAGTATTTCTTATTTGACATTAAACCTCACTTAAGTAGCTGCTGGTACACCTCTGCAGAATGCAGAATTATTGCCTTTTTATTATTAAAAATGCATGTCATATTTCCAGATTGCTTTCATTTGGCCAATGGGACACACACTATAATAAGCTAGTACCAGATTCACCTGAGCTATAAAAATAAATAATAACTACATGATAATCTTTTGATGTACAGCCAAGAATCATTTAATTTCTGGAGTCATAAAAAGGTGAAATGAACCACAAGTTCAAAAATGCCAATGAGTACTTGAAGGAAATATCCTTTAAAGACCAGTAGCTCTAGCTTTTTGATGTAATAAAAAAAATTATTTCTTACAGGAAAAGTTGATGGTAAAATGATGTATTTCTATGCTAGTGTAATGGGAAACCCAAAAATATTTTTCAAGTATTAGCTTATGCATTTTCATACACCATCTTGTAAATCGTGCTAGAAAAAAAAAATTTTGTAAAGAAACTAATAAACAAAAACAGAAACAGAAAGCGGATGTCATACCAAGTAGAAGGAGAGATAGGAGACCTAGGTTCCCATGGCAACTCATTCTTAGGTTAGTAGAACTGCCCACCACATAACCTTCTCAGACTTCAGTCTCTTTATATGTAGAATGAAATGATACTATTACCAATATCACTGAATCATTATAACAAAATTTTTTAAAAGCGTATGAAAATTTTTCTTGTAAACTTCAAAGCACTATGCAGATGTTATGTTATTCATTTGTCTAATTGGGAAAGTCACTCCAAATTACAAATGCTCATGTACATTCTCTTTAGCTTGAGGCTTTGAAATTTAGGTTTCAGTCTGGTTTATGCTTAATTCTTTGTGATGCTGAGTTACTGTTTGTACTCACAATATAAACTCAGAATACACCAAACCAAGTTACTTATGAACAATGGATATTTAGAATAAGAACAATATGCTTTCCTGGAATTCTAAATCATAAGCTGTTTATTTTTTAATTTTTTTTAAAGATTTTATTTATTTATTTGACAGACAGATCACAAGTAGGCAAAGAGGCAGGCTGAGAGAGAGTAGGAGAAGCAGGCTCCCTGCTGAGCAGAGAGCCCAATGTGGGGCTCCATCCCAGGACCCTGAGACCATGACCCGAGCCGAAAGCAGAGGCTTTAACCCACTGAGCCACCCAGGCGTCCCTAAATCATAAGCTGTTTAAACATTCTTATTGACCTTTAACAAAGTCTTTTGAGCAGAAACAAGGGGTTAAGAATGTAATGGACTGAAAGGCAAGTTCTTATTTCTGAAGCACTTATGATTTCACATGTTCCCTTTTCAAAGTCTTTTTAACAGCCCTGACAGAAGCCTCCATTGAAGTTGCAGCTGAAATGCACACAGGTTGAAGGGCGTAGAAGTAAAAAGGCTTGCTATTAGTACCAAAATGGAAATAACTCCTTAATTGTTCCCTTCAAATTCATATCATGATCAGTCAGAGCATGTTTCTGCCCAGGTCATCCAGTTGGGGAGATCTCCCTGACTTCAGAGAACACTCCGGAAAGACAACGGCTGAATCATACCTGAAATAAAGTCACACATGATCATTCTAAAAGTACTCCTCTAAAACACTGCTTATTTTGGTCTTTCACAAAGACCAAAATACACAATAACCCATCAGTTCAGGAACCACATAAATTAGTTGAGTTGGGAGATGTTTGTCCCTACAGTGTATTAATTCACTTTTCTGTTCACTCAGGATAAAAATCAAATTCCTTCCTCCCACTGCTAAGAAAGACTTGGTCAAGTTCTCCCAACTCTTAAAGATGAACAAAGACCCCTGATGCTTAGGACTGGGTTCTTTGGATTCTAGCCTTCAGAAAAAACAAGCGGGATGTTGGAACACAATGTTCCTTCTGCCCACTCACCCATTTCATAGACATTTATTGTCTATTTTATGCCAGACATTGTGCTCACAGTACTGAGAGCATGAGCGATAGTTCCTGCCTTCAAGGAGTTCGCCAATCAGTAGGGGAGACAGCTGTGAACCACAAATTACATATACCAGGATGAGAGCCAGTATAGATGGGAATCAGATATTCAACTTAGGAATCCAAGGAGAGATAACATGTGAGCTGAGTCTTCACAGATATGTGAAGTTAGCTAGGGAAAGAAGAGGAGGGGGTCCAGTCGGGAGGTGAGCACAGGTTGGAAGGGACAGATAGGACCCCGGTAGTTTATAGGGCTGTGCATAGGGCTTTGGAAGGGGGAGAAAGAGTGGGACAAGAGGAGGCTAGAGAAGTGAACAACCAGAGCCTGGACTGTGACTTTAGTGATATAGGGAACCTATATCTGAAACAAGTCTGAGCAGGGAGGAGGGTGCTCACATTAACATGCATGTGTGTGTGTGAGTGTGTGTGTGTGTGTGTGTGTGTGATTGTATGTACATGCATGTGTCTGTTTTAATGGCTCTAGCAAGAGCACAGAGAATTAAAGAAGGTATAGCTAGGGGCAAGACTGTGAGGAAGGTATCACAATAACTGAGGGAAAAGATGTGTTTACTGAACACTACTTAATAGGCAAAGAAAGAAAAAGAAGTATTTCAGACATTAGAAAGAAATAAAATCTGGGTGCTAACTGGATACAGGTGCCAGGAAAAGGGAGATGTTTCCCATGATTCCCAGGTCTCCGTCTGGGCAACTGGGTCTTCAGTGATGTGTATCACTGAGAGAGCTGGTCTAGGGGAGGGGCAGGTGTGACTTAGGTTTCCTGGGTTCTTAGTATAGAAAGCGAAAGACAAATATGCCTAATTATATATGTCAGTGCCAAATTCTGCCAGTTGTAACCCAATAATATGTCTCAAAACCACCTTGTCCACAGGCACTAGCCTCCATCGAGCAAAGCCTCCCACCACTACTTCCTATTACTGTGCCAGCATGTCCTTGTCTCTGGACTTACCCTGCCTTGCCCCTCAGCCATAGCCAACTACCTGCCGAAAGATCTTCAGTGGCTGTCCTAGAACTTTAGGACAGAAGTCAAACTCCTTCCTATAGCTTCCATACTTCTCCTCAATGGCTACCTCCTCACCTCTCCATCCTCAGTTTTCAACACTCTCCATTGCCTTACCCCTCTGTGAACCCCATCCCTGGGAAATACTTTCCTTGCTTCTCTCTTTCCCAGGCCTTCACTCATCCTCTCCCTTCTGGATCACTGTGCTTCTTCTTCTCCAAGCTTCCCTCTGGTTTCTTCCTTGTCTTCATCTTTCCAGCCTCAGATTAGGCACCGTTTCTTTAGCTGCTCCTGGCCTCCAAGACTGAGAGGAGCTGCTTCTGTGTGCCCTCACTGCACCTACATTTAGTTGAGCAGTAAATCAGCACAACCCTAGTTTTGTTGAAGTAGAAGCTTCCTGAAGGCAGGGACACTGTCCTGCTCGTCTACGGACCTCTGTATTCATTTAGTTAGCGCTGTGTGAAAAATGATCCCCTCCGTAGCAGAGTAAAAGAACAAACATTTATTTATCTCATAGGCTCTACAAGCCAGGAATTCAAGAGCAGATTTTTCCAGATGGTGCTGGCACATGGCTCCTTGTGAGGCTGCAGCCAATGTGCAATTTGACTGGTTCTGAGTCTCCACCTGGCAGGTCACTCACATGACAGGTGGTGGACACTTGGGTCTCTCACCACATGGGCCACTCCTCAGAGCTGCGGATGATGTCATTTCCCATCATCGTTTGCCAGGCAGAGTGATCCAAGAGATAATAAAGCCCAAGATGGAAGCTACAGCTCAGAAGTGCCACGTCATGATTTCTGCAATATTCTGTTAGTCACACAGGCAAAATGTGGTGCAGTGTGGGAGGGGACCGACTCAAGGGCAAGAGCAGCAGGAGGCGGGAATCACTGGGGAGCTCACAGTCTCCAGTGCACAGCACTGCAATTAGCCCTAGAAGTCCTAATGGATATTTGAGAATTAATTAATAAATCAGCAAATGAATAAAAAGTAAACAAGTTTATGCAAAGTTTGGGGTTAATTACTCTGGAGAATTTAAATATGTAAAAGATTGATTTATTATCTTTTAGATATATTTTTCTACTAGAAAAAAATAGATACAACAAACTCTGGATTGTTAAGGTCTTCTTTTGCATAAACTATCTGGAGCAATGAGGACTGGCTTAACAGCATATGGTGATTTATTCCCAGAAGGCTGAGCAGGCAGGAAAGCTCCGTGAGATAATATCTACATCATCTCTTTACATTTTGAAAAGAAAAAAATATATATATTGCTACCCATAGATTCTCATGCTTTACTTGTAACAGGCCTTGTCTCATTATGGGTATTTTGATACATTTAAGCTGTTTAAAAAGCAAAGGAAAACAATGTCTGAAATAGCAGGTCCATTAAGCAAGAAAATGAGAACCATAAACAATGCAAAGGATATTAAACTATTTTACCTTTCATTAGACTTGTGAGTTCTATAGAAGGTAATGCTGAGCTTAGCGAGATACAATTCAAAAGCTGAATTATTATAATCATAGGTTTGTCTACTGACACTATTTTCTGCTTTTAAAAAAATTTTATTTATTTATTTATTTGCGATAGAGAGAGGGAGAGAGAGCACAAGCAGGCGGAGTGGCAGAGGGAGAGGGAGAAGCAGACTTTCTGCTGAGCAGGGACCCCCAATGCAGAACTCGATCCCAGGAACCTGAGATCATAACCCGAGCCAAAGGCAAATGCTTAACCAACTGGGCCACCCATGTGCCCCTTTATTGACACTATTTTTTATCTATTCTGCATTAAATGTCATTTAACTGTTCTATCACATTTTTAGCTCACAGGCACAATTGATGAGCTCTTCTCTATCTGCCTATAAATAAAATAAGCCGGATGGATCAATATACAATGCAACATTGTGATATGATGGTAATGTACTAAGAACTGAGCCAATAAGAAAAAAAAATCATTATTAAGGTAATTGCTTTAAAATAACAAACATTCAAAAAAAATTATGCAAGGAAAACCCTAAAAAAATTGCTGAAACAAAAAGAGACATAAATAAATGGGAAGAGATCCCATGTCCATGAATTGGAAGACATAATATTGTTAAAATGTCACTATTTCCCAAAGTGAACTATAGATTCAATATAATCTTTATCAAAATCCCCATAACTTTTTCTGCAGAAATAGAAAAATCCATACTAAAATTCATTTGGAATCTGAAACAACCTTAAAAAACAACCAACCAAAACAACCTTAAAAAAGAGCAAAATCGGAAAACTCACACTTCCAGATTTTAAATCTTACCAGAAACCTACAGTAATCAAAATAGTTTGGCACTGGCATAAAGACAGCCATAGAGACCAATAGAATAAAATAGAGTCCAGAAGTAAACCCTCACATTTATAGTCAAATGATTTTCAATAAAGTGCCAAGTGCATATAATGGGGGAGAGAAACAGTCTTTTCAGCAATGGTGCTGGGTAAACTGGATATCCACATGCAAATGAATGAAGTTGAACCCTCACATAACAACATATACAAAAACTAACTCAAACAGATCAAAGACTGGGTCTCCTGCCTGACTCAGTCAGTAGAACATGTGACTCTCTATCTCGGGGTTGTAAGTTAGAGCCCTGTGGTGCATATAGAGATTACGTTTAAAAAAAAAAAAAAAGTATCAAAGACCTAAATGTAAGAGTTAGAAATACAAAACCCTTAGAAGAAAACATGGGGCAAAAGGCTTTATGATATTGGATTTAGCAATGATTGCATAGATATGACACAAAAGGCAAAGGTAACTGAAAGAAAAAAAAAAGGTAAGTTGGTTTCATGAAAACTTAAAACTTTTGTGCATCAAAGGACATGATCAATCAACAGAGTGAAAAGGCAAACCACAGAATGGGAGATAATATTTGCAAATCAAATATCTGATAATGGGTTGATACCCAGAATATATACAGAACACCTAAAACTCAACAACAAAAAAAGAAAAAACCCAACACAAAAATGAGCAAAGAATTTGAATAGACATTTCTCCAAAGAAGGTATAGAAAGGCCAAAGAGCACTTGGAGAGATGCTCAACATCACTCATCATCAGGGAAATGCAAATCAATACCACAATATCACCTCACATCTATTAGGATGGCTGCTATAAAAGAAAGAAAAAAAGAGAACGAAAGAAAGGAAGTAGAGGGAAGGGGAGGGAAGGAAAAGGAAGGGGAGGGGAGAGGAGTGGAGGGGAGAAGGGAGAGGAGAGGAAGGGTAGAGATAAGGAGAGGAGAGAGAACAAGTGTTGGCCAAAATGTCAAGGAACCGGAACCACTATGGACAGTTGGTAGGAATGTAAAATGGTGTGACTACTTGGAAAACAAGCTGATAATTCCTCAATAAATTAAAAATAAATTTTTATTTATAAAAATTTTTATTTATAAATTCCACTTATAGGTATATATCGAAAACAACTGAAAGCCGGGTCTCCAAGAAGTATTTGTACACGTATTCATTGCAGCATTATTCACAATAGGTAAAATAAAGAAGCAACCCAAGTGTCAATTGACAGATGAATGAGTAACTGAGTGAATGAATAAGGAATGAACACATTCCTTCAAAAAGTAAGGAAGTTGTAACATATGCTACTACATGGGTAGATCTTGAAGACATTATTCTAAATGTAGTAAGCCAGTCACAAAAAGACAAATACTGTATCATTCCACCTATAAGAGATACCTAGAATAGTCAAAATCATAGGGACAAAAAGTGAGATGGTGGTTGCCAAGGGAATGGAGGGGTGGAGAGTTATTGTGTAATAAGTAGAGTTTCAGTTTTGGAAGATGGAAGGAGTTCTGAAGATGGATGATGGTTACAGTTGCACAATAAAAAAATGTATTTAACACCACTGAACTACACATTGAAAAATTATTACAATGGTAAATTTTATGTTATGTGTATTTTGACACCTTAAAAAGAATTGGACAAAAACACTCAGAAAGAAAGAAAAAAAGGCAACAGGTGGGATCTGTGTAGTGACAGAAATGTCTGTATCTTGATTTCGTCAATGTCAGTTACCTGATTGTGATATTGTACTATAGTTTTGCAGGATGTTACCGTTGGAGGAAACTGGGAAAGTATGGATGGGACTCAATGTATTACTTCTTACAATTGTACATGAATCTACAATGATCTCCAGATAAAAAATTTTAGTTAATACACAAAGAGAATCCTTAAAATTAGTAGTTAATGTTATTGGGTGTTAATATACACAAATCTGATTTAATTTTCACTCTTTCATTCAACAAGTATTTATTCAGCACCTAAAATGTGCTGATCATATGGATCTTACGTTATTATTTAAACCAATTATAGTTATCATAAGTTGAATTCCCCCGACTTCCCTACAAGTAAGGGCACAGATAACACAGTGATACTATATTTAATAAATGACATTTTGTGTTCAGAAAATGGGTTATGTAATAGAGGATAAATTATTAAAAGGCTGTACTATATAGAATGAATAAAGTGTCAGCAATCTTTTCCAAGATTAAAAGTACATACATTTACTCTTTTTGAACTAATTCCATCTGAATTCATTTTCATGGGAAAGTTGAAATATTCATTATATCTGTATACTTTAATAACTAGGGGATTAGGGGACAGAAAAACACTGCAAGATGACATTTCTTTTTATATACTATCTTTTCTCCTAGACCAGTAAAGGACATAAATGTCCAAGATGCCCAAGCTTGCAGCCAAGAAAGAGAATAACCAATTTGCTACTTTGGACTATCAGCAAAATGGAAAGCTACATTTCATTTTCACGGGTTGGATGCTGTGACTTATCAAACTGTTAATCTTCAAAGATCCCATTCCTTTACCAGGGAGCAATCAAAATGGTTTAAATGTGCCTTGTTGTTCTGTTGACTGGTTGGGAATTTAGTGCTTTCTTTCGGCTTTTTCTGGCTTTTTTTTTTTTTTTTTCAGCTTAACATAGGCCATTTAAAAGAGACTGGCACTTAAAGTTTTAGTTCTCTTGTGTAATGTTTCCAAAAAAAAAAAAAAAAAAAAGGCATTAAAATGCAACACTGTGTGTCAACTTATACTCGAAAAAATTAATGCATTGTCAAGCAGAGAGAGTCTATTATCATACGGTTTCACTTATTTGTGGAGCATAACAAATAGCATGGAAGACATGGGGAGTTAGAGAGGAGAAGGGAGTTTGGGGAAATTGGAAGGGGAGGTGAATCATGAGAGACTGTGGACTCTGAAAAACAATCTGAGGGGTTTGAAGGGGCGGGGGGGGGGTTGGAGGTTGGGGAAACCAGGTAGTGGGTGTTAGAGAAGGCATGGATTGATTGCATGGAGCACTGGGTGTGGTGAAAAAATAATGAATACTGTTATGCTGAAAATAAATAAATTAATATAAAAAAAAACTCATCTCCAACATGCATGTTATTAATTCAACACATTGTTATCAAATCAATCTTAGTCTTTAATTACTGGTAGAAAGGTCAGTTTGAATTTGGGAGAGAAAGAGAGTATGCAATCAGATTTTTAATGTAATTTTTTACAAATAAGTTTATTTTTTAGATTAGAAAAGATTAGATATGGAAGCAACCCAAGGGTCCATCTCCTCTTTGGGTAAATTTATATAAGCATGTAGTTTTAATGTGAAATTTCTTGGTGACATATGATGCTGATCCTATATTTGGTGAAGTGTCTGTTCAGATCTTTTTCCCTTGTTTTAATTGGATCATTTATTTTCTTATTGTTGAGTTTTAAGAGTTCTCTGTATATTTCAGATAACAATCCTTCATAATATATATATTTTATAAATATTTTCTTCCCATCTATGACATGATCTTTTTTTTAAGATGTATTTTATTTATTTGAGAGAGAGTTATTGATAGCGTGGAGGAGGGGTGAAGGAAGAGGGAAGAGAGAAACTCTCCAGCAGACTCCCCTCCGAGAGCGGAGTCCACCACAGGGCTCAATCCCACAGCCCTGAGATCATGACTCGAGCAGAAATCAAGAGTCAGACACTCAACTGACTGAGCCACCCAGGCACACTGACCCAATTTTATTACCTTAACTAATTTTCTCATTCACCTTTATAAGATCTTCAAAACTTACAGTAGGTTCATCATACAGTATTTATTCAGCAAGTATTTGCAGATGCCTATTAAATAGTGCTTTCCTTTATAATATGGCTTAGCAGGAAAAAAAAAAAAACTTGTTTTGAAATATTCAAATATTCTGCAGTAACCAGGGAGAACAAATACTAATATATTTGCATCCACTCTTCAAAAACAAAATTTGAGTTTGCTTGTAACAGAGGGAAGCTTGATGAAAATACATCAATCTGCTCTTATTTATTTCACTCATTTATTTCACAGTGTTACTGGCACTTCAGTTAAGAAAACTCACTGCCAGTGCAGTGATTTACACTATTACATTGCTGCACTAGACCAAGGTGGCCACATCTTTGACCTCTGTCATTGCCCCAAGTTAATATGCTTTCAGATACATTTTATATTTTAGATATTGGAAGCAGGGATACCCTCTTATTCTAATTGCCCAAGACAAACAACCTTCAAAAACTAGCTCCCTTGCTAAATCAGCTCCCGGGAAGTATTATGGACAATTGGGTGACTCCAACAGCATTAAAAATCATCCATCCTTAGCATTTGCAACAAATCCTAAAGGCTCCCTAAGGCTCCCCTGGAAATTGAGGTCAAGATGTTCAATAGATGGGTGGGTCCTGGGCTGAAAGTGCTCTGAATATATGTAACAGAAATCTGTAAAATAATAATATGCGTGATATTATGTTCACATTACAATTTGTATTTGTAGAACTCTGGAAATGGACTACACAAGAGCTTTCTCTGAACTCCATTTTCATCAATATTTCCCTTTCTAGTTTGTTTTTTAAACTACTGTAAGTCAGCTAAGCTGTGGGTTGTTACTTCCGTAACAAGGGCCAAAACAGATTTGCTATCCTTGTCGGAAAAAGGAAATGTGTCCTATATGATGATGATTGTGTCTTAAAAAATCTATTAAGTCTTCCTTTAAGATCAAGTGACACCAAACACCAGGCCATTCTATCCCCAGGAAAGTCCTCCAAGCTGAGCACAGTTAGTGAAGGCAAGCAAGCCGGGCAAATCATCTCATCCTCAAATTTCACGAGGTTGAGTTCTCAAGATTTAATCTCCTGTAACAAAGAACTTCCCTTCACTGGAGAATTTTGGGTTTAGTGTTCATGATTACAGACAGAGCCTTGTCACATAAGTGTTTGCTACCAAGAAATACAGTGTAAATTACATATTAAAATATCTGGTGTAAAGGATGCAATGTTTTGATTATTGGCAAAGATATTATTTGGCAAGATACAGTCATCATAGGGGTACCTCAAATGGACAGAATTCTCTTCAACTTAAGAATAAGACTACCTATCAAAGAAAATTCTGAAACCTAATGTAACATAACTGAGGGTCGGGGGAGCTGATCATTAGATTCTACTCCTGCTGAGGAGGAAGATGTATGTCATACAGGCTAACATCCCAATGGAAGCCAGGTAATGATTACAGAAGGGAGAATCACTTTCACAAGGAAAGATCAGCTTCCTATCCGGTTGATGCTGCCTAACAGGGAACAATAATCTAAAGTCAAGGACAGGGGTCTGGTTTCTCCATATATCTTGGGGCTGTCATTAGAGCAAGACGGGGCCTTTTCACTTGCTCACTGCAGTGGGAACCATAAGGCCTGACTGAAGGCTTGGATAATGGCACACCCAAGTGACACTGGCCACCATTACAGCTAGACTGCAAGTCGGGAACATGTCAGCAGAATGACAGTTTAATACAGCAGGAGAATTTTCTGGTGTGCTATGAAAAACTGAAAGAGCTAAAATGTGCCCAGTAATTTAGGAAATTAAATTTTTTATCCAGTTATGCTTTCTACACTTTCTTCAAAATTGTATTAAACTCAGAGTATTTTAAATCCTTCCTTAATTTATAAACTTATTCTAAGTGCCTTCATGGGAACTTGAGAGAGGTAATTTCTCAGATGGATTCACCCACTAAAGGATGCTCATAATCAGTCTAACAGAGAGAGACAAGTAACGTAAACAATTCTGATAACAGTGCACACACACATTTTATTGCAGTTCTCTTTAACTGAAAACATTGCTGTGTCTCTCTCTCATGCCACAGATAGGGTTTCTCTTATTGACAGCAAGATCTCCAGTGCTAGATACACAGTAGCCCCCTGAAATACGTTGTGAATGAATAAATAAATAAACTCCACAGCACAGAAACTCAACCATAAGCAGCTTGGCAGTTGGTCTGCATGTGGGCTTTCGTACACTGTGAACAGGTATGCTAATGTCTGCTTCCTTTTACAAAAGGTGCTGGAATTCTTATCCATCCCGTTTCTGAAAGGACAGACTTTCATGCTTTACGGAGCCTGCAGTGAAATATGTAGAAATCCCCCCCAACAACAAAAAAAATTCTCCTTATCCATTCAGCCCTTTGTGTCTATTATTCCCATCAGTAATATCTACTCCTTCCCCTTCAGCTCCTTAAAATTAATACAAGCTTTTTAAAAAATTGCTGACATTTATGCCTTGAGCACTTGCTCTTCCAAAGAAATATTCTGACTTACATCATGGGGAAGTTTATATGCCAGTTGTGTATCAATACCTGTGCTATCATTTTTCCAGCTTTCAGAATAAAGGGAAAGAAAATTGAGATACTAAATAAAATTCTGCAAAAAAATTTTTTTTTCAAAGACACAACTTTCATTGTTTAAATGACCTTTAACAATGAGAAAACTTTGCTCAACCTGTAGAACTGATTTCCTGAAGGAAAAGTCTCGATTATCTATTAAATCAATAGTAGGAAGGGCTTGAAGAGAGTTTACACAAATTTGCATTTTGCAACAATTTTAAGGATCTAAAACCATGCATAATTAGCCTGTAAGAGACAAAGAGAAAAAGCATTTGTTTCTTTGCTGGAAACAGTAGTTAATAACAGGATGGGGGTGGTGGTGGCTAGAAGTAGCTAATTTAAACTCGCTTTGTTCCCATGTCAGCTCACTGCTCATCTGACTTTTATTTTCATACAGCCCTTCTTATCAGTTTTCTGTCTACTGAAAACTGGAGACAGAAACACGTATGGTAATTCATTAGGAAGAAGACTTGAATATTCAGCTTCAAATCTTCAGATTTCTACCAGTAGTTTCTTGGGAATGGCAGTCTTTGTGATTATAAACTCAGAACATCTCCTATAACCTAGCAAGACTTTTAAAGTGCACATGCAAAGGTAATGTGGGGGCAGAAGGAAAGGGAGAGAGAATCTCAAGCAGACTCCATGCTGAGTACAGAGCTCAATGCAGGGCTCAGTCTCATGACCCTGCGATTACGACCTGAGCCAATATCAAGAGTCCGACGCTCAACCAACTGAGCACCGACATTGCTTGTTTACATAACCTCAATCTTTTTTCCCCCAAACTAACTTATTTTTATGGATTGGACATCTAAAAAGATTAAAAAGTTGCAAAAGATATAATTGTTATTATACTATAATTAAATACTTTAAAGTACTTTAAAATAAAATTGCTGAGACTCTTAACTATAAGAAAAAAACTGAGGGTTGCTGGAAGGGAGGTGGGGGTGGATGGGGTAACAAGGTGATGGACATTAAGGAGGGCACATGATGTAATGAAGATTGGGTATTATATGCAACTGATGTATCAGTGAACTCTAATGAGTTCTTTGAAGTTCCATTGAATCTAAATGTTATAGTGAACCTAACATCATCTATTTCAAAAGACATGAATGATCTTTAAGGATCAGAAATTTTATATAGCTCCCTTCTCTACTTGAACTCATAGTGACATTTCACATGCCCTAAAAATTTGATTTCCATGTGTATTTTTTTTCTGAAAACATTTGTTCAATCTATTCTACTTTTCTCCAAAAATCTGTCTATAATTAAGATTTTCATTTTCTGTCACTGTATATTATCTTTTCTCTCAATACTAACATCACTATTTTGAATGTTCCTTTCTTTGGCCCTCCAGTGATTTTTACCCTTTAGAACCATACACTACAATAAAATTCGGGATAGATGGGGTGCCTGGGTGACTCAGTGGGTTAAGCATTTGCCTTCAGCTCAGGTCATGATCTCAGGGTCCTGGGATCCAGTCCCACATTGGTCTTCCTGCTCAGCGAGGAGTCTGCTTCTCCCTCTCAAGCTCCCTCTGTGCACACACACTCTCTCTCTCTTAAATAAATAAAAATTAAAAAAAAAAAAAAAGGATGGGAAAGAGTTGAGCCTTTAATTTGCAGAATGGGAGAATGAAACTTGATGATGGGAATGTGGGAGACGTAGCCCATTTCAGCCACAGGCATATTTCAGGTAGAACAATTTTATGAAAGACAATATGGAAGGTGAGAATTTGGAAACTGCCCCTCCTAAAAGTCTCCATGAGAAAGCACACCTCCAGTAGTCTTCATGTGTCCTGGGTAGCATGCACATCCCCACGTGAAAACCACTAAGATAAATGCTCACTGGTACCAAGGATCACAGATGGGACTTGAGCCAGTCTGGAAAATGGATAAAGGGTGACCCAGGACAAGTATAGCTTCTAAGGTGCAGCCCTCACATGTATGCCTTCTTGCGCCATCAGCGTAGAAGTCATCAAGATGGGGGCACCTGGGTGGCTCAGTGGGTTGGGCCGCTGCCTTCGGCTCAGGTCATGATCTCAGGGTCCTGGGGTCGAGTCCCGCATCGGGCTCTCTGCTCAGCAGGGAGCCTGCTTCCCCTCTCTCTCTCTGTCTGCCTCTCCGTCTACTTGTGATTTCTCTCTGTCAAATAAATAAAATCTTTAAAAAAAAAAAAAAAAGAAGAAGAAGAAGTCATCAAGATGGCCTCACAGAGTTGTGGGCTCCTCTCCTAATTCTTGGCTTCCCATGGGAAAGCAGTCTCAGGCACCGAAATGATCATGGAGTTGGGAGTCAGACAGACATGATTTGGAAGGGTAGATCTGCCACCTATGATCAGAATGAACTTCAAACTACTCACATCTCCAGGGTCCAGTTTCCTCATCCTAAAAATAAAGCTCATAATACTGACTCTCCTGAGGAATAAATGAGACAGTACCTGGCACAGAACACACAGCCCATTTATTCCCCTTTCTATCCTCCTCCACCATTTACCCAGCATCCCTCTCTGCTAATCTCCTCACCAAAACACACAAATTTTGGTCAGTTCTGCCATAAAGTTAAGATGCAAAATGGCAGGAAACAACTTAAATGTTACATTTTCCACATGTTTACAGTTTGTGTTGATTGAGTTTTTTTGTTGGTTGGTTCGCTGGTTTGATTTGGTTTGAACAGGTTTTTCAAATAAGTTATCAAAGCCTGCATCTAAGCAGTGATTCTTCAAGGGCTGAGATTTCAGGTATGACTCAGTCATGAGATGAATCTGAGAAACAAAGGAGCCTCCCTTTTGACCAGAAGTTGTGCTGTGCTGTTTTTTTTCTGACTGTGGGTATTGGGTGGTCTTGATTCTGACTCTAGATTGGCTGCTGAAATCCTCCAGGCCTGGAGAGAAACCGTCTCACCTTCAGAGTGATCCTGGAGTCACTACCATGGCCCCACGCACTCCCAACTTCATGGCGAACTCTGTGGCAGGGGGGTCACTCCCTGGTTGGTGGTGGGTCTCATGCATACATCTTTGTTGCATTTCAGATGACAGCAGACTCTGGGTCTGTGCAGATCTTATTACACAACCCGTAAGGATAGGCCAACAGAACCAGCTTCTAAGCTTAATCAGTGGCTCATCCAGATACCCAAGGGAAGGCAATACCCACTTTTATTTTATTTGACCCTGAGAATCTTACAGACTAACCAGCTAACAAGCTAATGATTTTATTTTTTATTTTTAATCATTTATTTATTTATTTATTTATTTATTTTTATTTATCTGAAAGGAAGAAGACCCAGGGCACCTGGGTGGCTCAGTCAGTTAAGCATCTGACTCGATTTCTGCTCAGATCATGATCTCACGACCCTGAGACTAAGCCCGGGGTTGGGCTCCTCACCCAGTGGAGATTCTGCTTGGCATTCTCCCTCTACTTCCACCCCTCCCACCCACCTGTCTCTAAAATAAAAAAATAAATATTCAAAAAATAAATAAATAAAAAGAGGAAGTCCCATGTACTCTTGCATCTACCATAGTGTGGTAATATTTATATAATGAGACTATTTTCTAAATACTTTCTAATATAAAACTGTTCTTCTCCACAATTTAAGGATTCATATCTACAGCCTGCTTTGTAATGTTTTAAACATAGGGGTCTTCCCTGTCCTTTAGCTCTTCTCCTAATCAATGGTTTTAAATGACCAAGTTTTAATACTTAAAAGAGGAACCAAATGCTTGCTTTCACCAGCCTCATCTACTCTCCTCTGTAAGTCCTTAAGTACCTTTCCTTTTTTTAGTTTAACTTAAATCTTCCCTTTTCTTTTAGCCTATAATTATCTCTCACACTAAGGTATTTTACAGGATTCAGTATAAAGAAGGCAATCTGAAAAAAACAAAAGCTATTTTATGAATACAATGAACAAGTTATACTACTAGATCACCCGCCTGACATTGTATCAATAATAATTTTCTGTTTTATAAAAATTATTTTTAGAATATTTTCTTCACAGAGCCCCTGGGTGGTTCAGTTGATTAAGCGTCTAACTCTTGGTTTTGGCTCAGGTCAAGATCTCAGGGTCCTGAGACTGAGCCCTGGCGTTGGGCTCTGAGCTAAGCAGAGAGTCGGCTTGAAATTTTCTCTCTCTGCTCCTCCCCTCCCTCTAAAATGCATAAATAAATCTTTCTTTAAAAATAATTTTTCTTTGTTTATCAGGCTTTATGAATTAATGTATAATTGAGGAATAACACAAGACACATATTTCCAAGCAGAATTGTGGGAAACAGAAAAATTTCAGGAATTTTTTTCCATTTTTTCTAATTTATGGTACATAGCTTAAACTTTGCATGGTATTTTTAGAGATCTACCGATATGTCAAAAATTTCATATAAACAACCAAGATGGCTTCAAAAAAATCTAAAAATCTTTGCCTCCTGCTAAGTCATGATATAGAACATATCTCTATTTTCAACAGTACCGAAAATGTCAATGATCAATACTTATCTACATTCAACCAAAAATCATACAAATAAACTAGAAAGTTCTGAAGTCTCATGGTTGGTTCTCTGGAGGTAACAAACTCAAGACTTTGGGAGGTTATAGGTAGTAATTTAGAAGATGTGCAGCTCCTTGCTTTTCAAGACCTAAATGTGACTTGAATGCACATTTTCAAAATAGGAAATATTCAGACAGAGCAGCTTTCTGTTACAATAAACATAAGATGCTTCTTATAAGCACATATAATTTAGCAATTCAAATGAAAGTTTTTCAGCAGTTTATAACATTTTTAATGTTACACTTGCAACTTCTTAAATCATGATTAAACAAATTTGTTTCAATTTTCACATACAAGGTATGTGTGAACACTACTATTTTTTAAATTCAAAATCCAAAGTAAAATAAATACCACTTTGATAAAGCAAAGCAACTTTTGGTATATAACTTGAGCACAGTTTCATAATGGGTGGATATTTTGAGTTACAGAATTATTCAATCTTCTTTATTTGGATAAAACAGGGTATTTTCTAAATGGTCTAGATCTCACTAATTTTCGAGGCAACTTGAGGCTAACAACAATGCCTTTTCAAACTGCAATATAAACTTACATAGATGCTTCACTTTTCCAAGAGTGATGCAAAAGAGGATATGTATTTTATTTTGATGGTAAGCAAAGTACCTCCACCCCATTTGTCAGTGGGCTGTACAGGTAGCCTTTCAGCTGTGAAACACAAGATTTCTCAGCAGATCTGAAAGTTCTGTTTCCAAATCTATTTATGCACTTGCTGGCTTCCCCACTTCCCCTAATGGTACCTTCCTTTTTACAGAAGTTGGCTTATCACCTGGACTCAAGTTCTCTGCATGACATGACTCTTGTTTTTCATTTGTTGCCCATAGTCAACTGATCGCCAAGTTCTATTGATTCCATTTCCATCATGTCCCGTGAGGATGACCTTTCATATAGAATACAATTATTCTAGTTGACCACGCTCATACCTCTTCCAAAGAGGTGGCAATATACCCATAAAAGTCCTCCTGTATCCAGACTTGCTTTTGGAACAATAATCTTCCTCAACTATAGCTCTTCATCATTGCCTTCTCTGACAAAACCTCTCTGACAAACATCGCCATACAAATTGACTTCCAGTTCCTTACCTTGAGTTAAGGCTCTCCCGAGTCCCTGACTCAGCTGTCTCAACATCCACGCTTGCACAAGCTTGAAGGAAATACGCATCATTCCCCACAAACACCAAGTCCTCAAGCTACCACATCATCCTCAGACACGGAGTGTGAGGAAAGCTGGCTGTCTGAGGAGTCTGTCAGGGCTGCAGCTGACTAGACTACTCCAGCCTATACGCAGTGAAAGATGTATAATTTTCTTTAAACAATTTTCAGAATAACTGGCTTCTCCCACAGCTATTTGAGGAAACCGCTTTTGGCTCTGGCTTCAACCTAGCCATCCAGCCAAGCCTGCCCTATCTGTTTACCCTGGACCACAGCTCCCAACTAAGTGCTCTGCTTTCCTGACCAGCTACATGTGGACGGTCCTATGCTGAGGGAATGTCATCTCTAAGCCTAAGCACCTCAGTCACTTCTGACCTGCTCTATTTACCTTACCCTATCCTGCCCCCCTACCTTAATCCCTCTGCCCTGACTTCACGTCATTCCATTTAAATTCAGTTAACAGTCTTGCTGCACAACCTGACACCAGTCACCTTAACCCAGAATACCTCAGCTAGAAGCACTATCTCTTTTTGCTTACAAAAATATTTTGTACAATTCACATAAGATTTCTCACATTCTGCCTAGAGTTGTTTTTTTTTTTATATTTCCTGCATGTTTAATATCATAACAACCTAAAACCAAGACTTCTGGTTTCTTGCATCTCCCACAAAACCCAAAAGAGTGCTTGCACACAAGAGAAGTGTAATCCACACTTGTGGAGTTAAATTGAATTCATGCCACAATGAAAAATATGTTTAACCTTTTACTGCATATTTGATCATGTGTCTCTTTCTTCTTACAAGATTATATGGTTTTTGTATATCTAGAATACAAAACTTAGCAGTTGGCACACAGTCGTGCTCAAAAAAATGCATATGAAATGAAGTCAAAAAGAAAAATAAAAAAGAAAGGAAAGAAAAAGAGAGAAAGAAACAAAGGGAGGGAGGAAGAAAAAGACAAGAGAAAAAAATGGAGAGAAAAAGCAGAGAGAATATGTTCATAAGTAAAATTTTGACTTGTTGATCTCCACTGAATTTCAGAACAATAAAACTCTTTGTGCAACATTTTTAATAGAAAGGAGTGAGGGTTAGACCATAAGGAGAAAAAGAGCTGTTTGTTTCTTTTAAAGCGATTAGGTAAGAGGGCATTAAAAATGGAATCACCTGCGGGGTGGTAAGTTCGTCCCCAGAAGCCAGCTGCTTAGCTACCCAACGTCTCTGGAGTGGTAGCAGAAAGACAAGGACAGGCCCCTCCGCTCCAGAGACTCAGAAATGTGAGCACGCTACAGCGGTGAATCATTTCTCGGGAGGGTATTCAAATTACCAAGCTCACAAAAACCAAAGTGGTAGATTAGAATGCAGCTTGACTCTTCTAAAGTACAGGGAGGAATAAGACTGTAGCAGAACTGATGAGGTCATGACCCACATCCGCTCTCCCTGTTCATATTTCTTGGTGAGTCCAGGGATCAGAACCAGGCAAGTTCTATGATTTCAAAGGGTAATAGCCTTGGGGCTAGGATGGTTTGAGGTGTCTATCTGCTCAGTGGTGAGTCACTCACCCTGAACATGAAATTCTATTACCTGGCTCTTTGGCCAAGCCTATCACTTCACCAAAACTATCAGTTATTGAATGATCAGTGTCCAAATGTGACACTCTGATTCCCTCTTCTGTGTTCTATTGCCAAGCCATACCTGCCTCTGCCCCTCCTCCTTCTCCCCGCCACCTTCTCGTGATTGACACATCCTTTCTTGAGGTAATGAATATATTCAGTCAGATGTTTCTCTGACTGGGGAAAACTCTCATTAAGGTTTTCACAGCTCAGTTCTTACCTCCTGTATTCTGCTTTAACAGTTTACCTTTCTTGGCTGTTTTATTGTTCTTAACTCTGAATTCATGGGCAATGCCTCAACATTACCCACCTGCCATGTACGGTACAAGGCAAACAAGTCCTTTCAAGAGCTCCTTCAAGAACTTTCTAGGTGGCCAAAAAGTACATACTTCCAGTTATACCAGAAATAAGGCCTGGGGAAGTAATGCACAGCATGGCGACTGTAGTTAACATTATTATTTTGTATTTTGGAAAGTTGTTAAGAGAGTAGATCTTACAAGTTCTCGTCATGAGGGAAGAAGTGTGTCACTGTGTGTGGCGATGGACGGTAACCAGACTTATTGTCGTGATCATTTTGCAGTACATACAAATAGCAAATTGTTTTATCAGGCACCTGAACATCAAATCATATGTTGATTATATCTCAATAAAAATAACTCCTTAGCAAAAAATTATAAAATTTAATTCTCACTATACTAAAATTCAGTAATGTAAAGAGTAAGAAAAAATCATCAAGCACTTAGAACAGTAAGAAATGTAACAAATACAAGGAAAAAGTACAAGTAGAGGCAAATTAATGACAGGTATACACTGCATCTTTCAATGCTGAAACAGTTTAAAACTTATGAATGGAAAGGAAGCTCAATCACAGTATTTGATTACAGAACAAAATTCCAAGAGCGATGTGAATAGTTCAAGAAAGCTGACTAGATTGAAGTGCTAGGCCAGGATGAGTCACCATCCCCTACTTCTTATGTTGTGGCCAAACTGATTGACCAGAACTCAGGGCAATGGCTGAATCATTAGAGAGCAGAGTAGAGAGGGTTCAAGGCTCAGGCCAAGCTGCCCATTTGTCAAAGTGACACATGACAATGAATCAAGGTCCTCAAACCTAACAATATACCCAAGAACCACAAGTTCTTAGAACCCAGAAGGGGTTCTAAGGAGGGAATGGCCTTTCATTCTTTTTCCACCATTACCATTTTCCACCCATTACCACACATTAGCGCCCAAGAACAAAGAAGGTGGGCCTGGAGACACTGTCATGCTTAGACCTTGGGGAGATTTACAGGACACTGGACAGGTATTTTAAAGAAACATGCAGAGGAAGAAGTACAGCGTCCATTGTCTTTGGAAAGGAAATCACGAGTTATTTACCTTAAAAAAAAAAAAAAAAGTGGCCTCACTGGATGTTAACTAACAAAATTTAAACTAAAAAAAGAAAACAAATAGAATAAAAATAAAGATAGATGCATAAATAAATAAAAACTAGTGGAAGTACATAAAAACTCTGGGAGCACATTTGTCAGTGAAAAACAACAAAGCCAGTGGACACTTTGTGAAATTTACCGGTACATGTCCATCCTAATGAATAAACAACCATATTCCGCATTAACGTTGAGTTTTTAAGGCTGTTGCAGTTTTTGCAATATCCTCTTGTCAACGTTACTATCTGTATAAATTATGAAATATCTTAGCTCAAATTCTATTTTCTCCTAAAATCCAATTTCTGCTGAATGATCTATAACCATCAAAGCTTTCAAGTCATACTTAATAGAAATATCGCTTCTCAAAACAGTTACCAATAATTAAAGCAGCAATAAAATGGATGTGCAACTCTGAGGGTTAAAAGGTAAGAAAATACTTCTTTATGATTTGTATAATCAAGGGTAAGACGTGTTACAGTAAATATAATGCTAATAATAGTCACTGCTCATGGAAAAGCTATTCGGTGCGAGGCAATGTGCTATTCCCTACGTTTCATCTTTCCAGACTTTCCAAAGCAAGGTTTGGTCCACCCAAAAATAAATTTTCCTGTGACTTTGGAGTAGCTTCTGCCAACGTAGGAACTTCACCCTGAACATCCGTATGTCAAGGACATGATCACAGATCACAGCAGGATGCTGTCTGTCCCTCTCGTCAAGTTGAACAGAGGCAGATATTTTCTGTGGCATTCCACGGTGCTTAAACTCCTGATAGGTGAAACAACTAAATCAGAGTATTAGTCCTGGAGTGTTGAAGTCATCGACCCAGGACACGGCAACGGTGAGACCAGTCTCTCATACCTGTTGGCTCTCAATTTCTTTGTTCTTTCTTTATCCTATTTGCATCCTTACAGTTCATCAAATATGTGTTAAGTGTCTATGTGTCCTGAAATTGTAACAACTTTTGCAGCTTACGTGGGTTATTTTTATTCTATACACCTAGAATCCTATAACATTAAAATTAAGACATTAGGCCTTGGGGCACCTGAGTGCTCAGTGGGTTAAAGCCTTTGCCTTCTGCTCAGGTCATGATCCCAGGGTCCTGGGATCAAGCCCCACATCAGGCTCTCTCCTCCATGGGGAGCCTGCTTTCTCCTCTCTCTCTGCCTGCCTCTCTGCCTACTTGTGATCTCTGTCTGTCAAATAAATAAATAAAATCTTTAAAAAAAAAAAAAAAGACATTAGGCCTTGAGTTTTAGGTGCTGCATTTCTTTTATGGACCAGGCAATATTTTCAATATCTACTTTGAAAGATTCTGCAATCTTAGCAACTTGACTTTTGAAATGATCTTATTTTTCACATTGAAGTTTTTGAAAAATAAGTTGATTCCTACGTTGGATGTATTATCTCCAATTTAAGAGAAAAGTAACAGAGTGCCTGTCAATACTATTGTTTGGTAAGTCAACCATATTCTCTCATGGTTTCTGAATTACGTATGCAAATCCTTTCACCCCCTGAAGCTACCATTTCCAAATGGTCCTCATTGTAAGGCAATCTCTTCTGCAAAATCAGCATTAGCTGGTCTGGACAAAGCTCACGTGGGCACCCTGAAGAACAGTTAGGTGTTAGCAAACACGTCTTGGGGAGGAAAATTTTTTCAAAAATGTCTGAGGTAGGAAATGAGTAGGCTAAAAATTAGATCCTCAGTCATTGGCTCTATTTTAAGAGTCCTGTGATGACTTCAGTAAATGAGAACACACTGGAGCTCACACACTGGAGCCCTCCCTGGGTTACTAGGCTCACCCAGGCATCATTCAACAGCTTCACACATTTCATTTTAATTGTTACAGAATTAGTGACCCAAGAGCTCAGCTCTTTTCAAAAGAAACAGTAAATCAGCCACTGAAGAACACGTTTTCCCACTCGTCCCTGCTCTATTTGAATTCTAGGCCTTGTTTTTAAACGTCTGCAGGAGTCCAGAATCATGACCAGGGAACAAAACTGTGACACTGTACACCCACTCCACCCATTAGAGTTCAGGGTGCAGCTCAAGAGACTTGCTGCGTGATCAGGACGCCACTGTGTTCTCCGGAGGCACGAGTGGGAAGAGTTAACAGCCCAAACCTTTGTAGGTCACTGTTGTTAAGAGAAACCCCAGGACACGCATCTTTCGACAAAGACACCTTAAATAATAGTATCTTAGCACCACATTAAGTCCTGTCATCATTGTTTCTCCCTTATGCATTTGTTTACTAAGAAGAACATGCTTTGGTTACTGAGAAGGAAATGAGCCTCTGCAGCACGTTCTTTGGTGACCTGCTGTTAGTTTTTCTCACCTCTGCGACAATGGAGAGGATAAGGGTTACATCATGATGCAGCAAATATTCATCAAGTAGCTTCTATGGACAAAAGCTGGAAATCACTCCCAAGCCTCCAATGGACATATTCACATGCCTGATGATCAACTAACCTGGGCTAGTCTGTGACTATAACAAAGCATAAGGTTAGTTAAAATGACATTGTAAGGGGCACCTGGCTGGCTCAGTGCGTTAAGCCTCTGCCTTCAGCTCAGGTCATGATTTCAGGGTCCTGGGATCAAACCCCGCATCAGGCTCTCTGCTCAGCGGGGAGTCTGCTTCCTCCTCTCTCTCTCTGCCTGCCTCTCTGCCTCCTTGTGATCTCTATCTGGCAAATAAATAAATAAAATCTTTTTAAAAAATAAATTTTTAAAAAATGATATTTTTGAAATTAATGTTTACAGTTTCCTTGTTATTGATACAACTTCTTTCAAAAAAGCTAAAGAGAAACAGCTTTTGTATAATGAACTTTAATTACTTTTTCTGTATAGCACCAAGAAATAATGCCTCCTCTTTGAAATCCTGACCTGTAAATTTCCCTTTGATAAAAGAGGGCTGCAAAAGAAGTTGGGAACCCAGCTGAGGTAAAAGAAGAAAGGGTGCCTTTTATTCATGTGGTTTAGGGAAGGAGAAGAGTCTAATGAGCAAGAAGAGAGAAGTGCTTTCTTTCTAATGAATAGGTAACCCACATGAATGCCCTTGGTTTACCCATTTGGCGAACCTGAAACAGAAAACACTGCCAAGTCATGCCTCAATGAATAGCTGCATTTGAGAATTCTGAACATGTCAAGGGGGCAGTGCTAGATGGGCATGTTTTTATTCATCTTGGAAGCCTTATAGGGTAATTAGGGAAGTGGGAACACTCAGATTGAGTAAGGAGTGGCATTCAGGCTATTTTTGGGACAGCCTGTGGTGGCAGCTGCTGAAAACCTAGAATTTTCTAAAGGGTACAGGGATAGGGTAACACTCAGTAGGGCTTTTGTAGATGAAATCCAGAGCTGAAAGCCCTGTTAATATCCCTGGTTTAATTTTGACTTTGGTTTTGCGCCAGGTAACCCTCATATTTACTTCCATTATATGCCACTCCTTTATATGCCATTGTTCTTTTAAAGGACTGGCTCAAATTGGAAGGACTGACTTTGGGGGTACCTGGGTGGCTCAGTCAGTGAGGTGGTTGCCTTTGGCTCAGGTCATGATCCCAGGATCCTGGGGTCGAGCCCCATATCGGGCTTCCTGCTTGGTGGAGAGCCTGCTTCTCCCTCTGCCTTCTTGTGCTCTCTCTCTCTCTCTCTCTGTCAAATAAAAATAAAATAAAATAAAATAAAATAAAATAAAATAAAAAGGAAGGAAGGACTGACTTTGGAGTGTTGTTGTGTTGTTTTTGTCATATTAAGACCCACAGGAACCTCAGAATGTGTGAGTGTGTGTGTGTGTATGTGTGTGTGTGTATCCTGATGAGACACAGCAGGAGAGAGGGAGGGGTCAGACAGAAAGGCAGAGTCCAAAACACAAAAATCTGAGGATGCTCCCATTTACCTCCCCAGGCTGAGTAGCTTTTGTTTATTTCCTGTGTAGCTTGAGGCACGGGAAAGTCTAATGAGGTAACTAAATCCTTTTTATTTTTTTTTAATTTTTAAGATTTTATTTATTTATTTGAGAGAGAGAGAAAGCGCGCACACACAAGCCGGGGGCGGGGGGTTGCGCAGAAGGAGAGGGAGAAGCAGGCTATCCACTGAGCAGGGACCAATGTGAGGCTTGGTCCCAGGACCCCAGGATCACAACCTGAGCCAAAGGCAGCCGCTGAACCGACTGAGCCACTCAGGAGCCCTAAGGTGACTAAATCCTGATTCTGCTCTTTCCCCAGGACCGAGAGGCTGTAAGTTGCAAGAAGCCCTAGGATCTCCTGGGAAAGGTAATCAGAGAGCTATCAGGCGACGGGGGTGTGCACTCCTCACCACAGCAGCCTTCAGGCCCCTTGCAGCTTGGCGCTGGTTGGTAGCATGTGCACAAACACTAGAACACAACAGTGATAGGAGGACCAGGGTGACAGAGAGAGCAACAAAACACCTTCACAGTAGGCCAGAGGAATCCTTTTGAGCCAAAGGTTGGCCTCTCTGCTCATCCCACCAGTGTGGGAAGCTGGAATATAGACCTGTACCGAGAAGCTCAAAGAGTTACAACCCCTGCGGGCCAGGCTACATCACCTTGGCACTTAAGCCAGTTGTCTTTTAGTTGAACAAGTCTAGCCATATACTTCAGCATGTTGGGGTGATAATTAGAGGTCCCTGGACCGGTGATACTAAGTTCAAGAAGCCTACCTAATGCCGGCCATGCTAAGAAAGATCCCCGCTCATTGCTTGGGCTGTACTCCAACCCTTGTATGGGTCTCTCTGGTAGCCCTTATCTCCCTGTATGGAACAACTCGTTTACTGGCTTCTCTTCCCTACCACCTGTGCGTTCACTGAAGATGGGGTCTGCGTGCTATTCCTCTTCATACAACCTCAGTACACAGCATGACGAGTGGCACACACAGCCATGCATGAGGCACAAAACCTTTTGTGGAATGAATGGATGATTGAAGTTTCAATCAGATTTCCCTCCTCTTGAACACTTCAGTCTCCAAAGAGTAAATGACACCTTAAAGAACCAGAGGAAAAGATCAGTGCCGAGTTTGAAAAGAGATGTGTTAAGTGATAAGGATGTAGAGTCAGAGACGCATGAGCTCAAATCGCCCACCACCACTAGCAGTGGGATCCAGTACTAGGTACATCGTGTCTCTGTGCCTCATTTTCCTAATCTATAAAATACCTATCTCACAGAACTAGTTGAGGTCTTAGATAATATTAACCAAACACCTTGTACAAAATCTGGTCCATAGAAGGCTCATAACATGTAAAGGCTATTATTTACAAGATACTTAAGGACAATGGAGGAGAAATACATCAGGGGAAATGTGTTTTGTGTCTGAGTCTGAGTCCAGTGGCACAAGGTTATTCGTTCGGGACCATTACTGACCTAGACCAAATGGCCAGGCTCTGGAGTAACCCACTAAATCACTTTTATATGGGGAAGATTAAAGCCAAGTGCTGTGTAGAAAAAACTGCAGTGGGCCTCACTACAAGAATTAAAGGGGAGCGTCTGTATTTGCAGCCTTCTCAGCCTGTGGTCCTTCAAATATATTTTGCAATCACTAAGGTCATCCCAAACTTCATATAACTCCTGGTTAAAGATCCAAGCATTATATATATATCTGGTACGATTCAAAATCACCATAACATATGATTTGACTACTCAATGAGTTATTACTACTGGTGGGCCATAGCACGTGGTGTGAGCAGTACAAGAAAGAATAAGACATCTATCTTCAATGAGAAAAACAAACAAACAAACAGGCTTACAATTTCAAACTCTGTAGTCTTATAAAATGTGGTGGATTGATGGCAGCTGTGCTGTTTTTCCTTCAAGTCTTAGTAGAAACACCACTTCTTCCAGGAAGCCTTCCTCATTCCCTACAATCCGCCAAACGAGTCTGGATCCTTCTTATTCCCACAAAGCCTTGATATTTCTCTTTTGCATCCTGAACCATGATCTGCTTCTCCAGACTCAATCTTTGCCACTTGACTGGAGATTCCATGAGGTTCAGTTCCATGCACCTGGACTACAACAGCTGCTCAATAAATGTTGAGTAAACAGGAGATGACAGTCAGGACAAGAAAGTCAAGGGATGCAGAGGAGAGTCGAGTAGGACTGAGAAGTCAGTAAATTACTCCAGGGAGTTCAAATCAGACCAGAAGAAAAAAGAAAACCAAAAGTATCTATGGCCTTTGTTGGTAAGGAAGCATTTGTTACAGCCAGCTTTCAAAGAATGACAGGTAAAAGAAGACTGCGTTTACTTGAGAAGTAAATAAAAGTGGAGGAAAAAGAGAGGGCATGTGGAGACATTTTAAGAACGGGTAAAGGAGGCGGATTTTAAGAACACATATATTAACAACTAGAAGGAATCAGGTTCATGAAGGAGGCAGCAGAAAAAGGAAGAGCCTGAAAACGTACAAGAGAGAAACCATGAAGTAGTAAAAATGAGGGGAGCCTGGGTGGCTCAGTGGGTTAGAGACTCTGTCTTCAGCTCAGGTCTTAATCCCAGGGTCCCATATCAGGCTCTCTGCTCAGCAGGGAGCCTGCTTCTCCTCTCTCTCTCTCTGCCTGCCTCTCTGCCTACTTGTGATCTCTGTCTCTATCAAATCAATCAATAAATAAATCCTTAAAGTAAAAAAAAAAGAAGTAAAAATGAAAGCCACACAAGGGAAGAAATATTTGTGACATAGGTAAATACTAATAGATTTATATCCAGGATCCATAAACAGCCATCATATCAATTAATTTAAAAAACTGAAAAATTGGCAAAGGGCTTGAACAGGCATCATACAGGAGGGGATTCAAATGGCCAACAGGTATACGAAAAGGGTGCTTAACCAAGCTGACATCAGGGAAAGGCATGTTAAAATAATGAGACACCACTACAATCCTACCAGAAGAATGGGAGGAGTTCTATGAATATAGATGTATCTAGAGGTCTGAAAATAAGCATTTAAGCCAGCTCAGCCTGTCTTTTATTCAGTATGAGAAAGGCTGTTAGTGACATAAGTGCTTAAAGTGATGCATTAAGATCTGGAATAATCATTCTGAGGAATGTGAACACATGATCTTTGGAAAAGAGCATAATTCCCATAAAAGTTCTACAGGTCTAGCTTAATTATAGACTCTAAATGTGTATCGGCAACAAACTATACAACAGTGACTCACTTTCTCCACATCGTTCAAAAACCCGAGTGCAGGTGGACGGTTAGACTGACACAGGGCTGATAATCTGTAGGGTAGCTACAGCAGATCGGTAAATGGCATTGAAATGACTGACAGAAGCACAGCTGAACTGGAGATTCATGGTTAAGGTGGAAGAGGTAAACCTCCCGAGATGAACGAGAAAACTGGAAGGGAGGAATTGACAGGGAATGTGACATTGATAACTCAGTGTGGTTGAGAAGCAGGTGGTGGGAGCTGGGATCCAGGGAACAGAGTTTAAGACAGTAGAGGTCGGGCAGTTCCCAGTGACACTCACGATGTGGTTGAGAGCCAGGATGACCATCAAGAGTGGATATACTCCCTGGAGAAGGGTATCTTTGGCTTCCTTCATAGAACAAGAATTTGAGCCTCCCCGGGATTCCAGGGAGAAGTGTGGTGAGAACTGGGACAGCTAGCCCTGATTGCTCTGATACTTGTTCCCCATAGGGATTTCTCAAAGACCCCTGCTGCTACAGGCCTTGATCCAAGCTTCTCCTCGCCACAACTCTGGGCCAAGTGAAATTGCTTAATTTAATTATATTTGGCTCTGCTGGACCAGTTGTAAAATATTAAGACTTTATTAAAGACTCAGTGAGACAAAGGGAAATTGACAGAGTAACATGGAAACAAGATATTCTTTTTCCTTTTGTTGTTTTGTTTTGTTTTGTTTTTGAATGATTTATGCATGCAGTTTGCAGTTTCCCTACATGAAGATTTTTCCCTGTCTAGTTTGCTGCTCCAAGCAAGTCAGTTAGGGTCTGTACACCTTGGTTCCCTCACTTTAAAATATGATGACAGAATTGTGCCTTTCAAGTCTACTTCACAGGACTTGCAAGAATCAACTTCACGAGTTCAAAAGTACAGAAGCTTTTAAAACCATATAGATACTATGTTACTCCTAATTTATATTACATCTCACTAAAATATTTTCATAAAGTATAATCTTTACTTTAAATTGTGATCTTGACTTTCACTTCCTGGAAGACATGGTAATTTAAGCTCTAATTTTACCTAGCACATATCAAGAGATAAAAATTCATTTTTCCTGCAATTTGCACACCATTCCCAAACTGCAAGCCTCAGGCCAGTCATCTTCCCCAACTCCCAGTGGGAAAGAGACAGGAGGGCTCAAGTTGAAATGCTCCTATTGGAGAAATAAGTCCTCCAGAAATGTGGCCGTAGCTATGGTCACCATCATCGTCATCACTGTTAGAGCCTAGAGTTATAGCTAACACATTTAAAAGAAAAACCATAAATCTTGACCATAGTCAGATAGGAAAAAAGTGCTCAGACTAACTCCCTGGGACCTGAAGTGGGACAAGGAGAACAGGACTGCAGTGGCCAGCACTTTAAGAAGCTATAATTCTTAACAATTCCCCAAGTGCACCAATGAGTATTTTAAATGGCTGAGTCAACAAATTGAGAAGTAGTAGCCTAATTTCATATCCTTGGGACGCTAAAGCTTAACGAATGAAACATCAAAGCTTTTATCCCTCTCAATATCTAGTTCATCTCTTTAAACTAGTATTTCAGCGTGAGCTTGTGTTTTCACGTTTTCCCTTTCAATCTGTAAAGTTTTGTACAATCTGTCACTGGACATAGATGTAATCAAGGGCAAGAATCATGACTCACCACTCTTCTCCCTATTTGACTGGCATGCTTCATCACAAAATATGCTAAAGGAGTATACTTTTGACACACACCCCTTCTTTGCTAGGAAATGTCTATTGAGAAAGATGGAAACCCAATTCTGGGAAGGTTAGCAATAGAAAAGGTCTATTTGCAGTAATGTGTACACAAATGTGCCCACTCCAGTACATCGAACATTATCAGAAAACAATGGCAACTATAGCATTAACATATATAGATTCCCAATATGTACTGCTTGAAGCACTACAAGATTCAGATAGTTGTTTATGTAAAGAAAATTTTTCCCTGTTCCTGAAGGCATGATATGTATTCTTAGTGCTGTCTTAACTTTTCCTGAAAGGGAGAGCCAATCACAACATGTAAGACCGGACTAGGCTCACTGAACACACTCATGTCGTACCTCCAGTAGATCATTTCACTGCTTGTCCTCTCACTACACAAATCCTTTTCAGGCTCTCACACTCCATCACTCTTGAATGATCACACTGTCACAGTCCTGTCCAGGGTGTGCCCAGTGCAGGCCGTCAGGAAATACTTGTGACATGAATGAAAATATTTTTCTTTATTCATTTAAATATTTTTTATTTATATTTATTTATTAATAAATATTTTCCTTATTCACAAAATATTTTTCTTTATTCATTTTCTTTATTCTTTATTTTGCTTCTGGAGCCTTCTAGCACGGTCCTCCTTCCATTTAATTAGAATTTGGTTTTTGTAAAATCTTATCTCCTGGCTTCCTACTCTGAATTCATTCATCCTCTCTACCCACCAGACTCCCTCCTGGACTTAGCTTCTCCCTGACTCGCCACTCTGGAATTTAGAACTAGGCCTCCCTTCCGTAGTTTCCAGATTAATATGTATTCCCATAAAGTTCAACCCAACTCCTTGGCCCTACAGACAACACCCAGTGCCTCTCGCCAAGCACCCAGAGGGATCCTGTAACACAAAAGAGACATGAAGAGGAAAGAGGTATAGAGCTAAATGACACTGAGGATATAAGACAGTGGACAATAAAGCTAAAGGAAGATTGTGGGGATGGTTCTCACACAGGTGATTAAATGGGTCTATACTGGAAGCTGGCTGAGAGAAGCATGCTAGATATGTAAAAAGAAGGACAAATAAGGACACCCACGATTATCATATTTCCCACCAGTGGCACTCTACAAGAAACAGTAGTTCAAATGAAAACTAAAATCAGTACCCTATTAGCGCTAAAAATATACTTCACAGTTTATATCATCCACTCCTAAAGATATCACTTGTATTCTCTTGTGTAATAAAATATCTATTTCAAATAGATATTTATCATGATAATCAAATGGGAAATGTTATATTTATGGGTACAGTATAACTTTTGAGAATAAAAGTAATTATAAAAAATTTATAATTTTTTTCTGCTTTTTATTTTTCAAGTACATGAACTTGTTCAGATTCTTATTAGTAAACTTTCTAAGCTTATCCTTAATTTAGAAACTATAAAATGATGACAATGAAAGCTTTTCTAATAGAGGAAAAATAAAACACCCTGTAGCCTTTATACAACTTTTTTATGCAAATTTCATAATGTGTGTATTCCCTTCTTGTGTTTTAAGACATTTTTATACCTCATAATAAGATTGCACCAAATTTGTGTCTTGCATTCTTCTTTATTGCTTTGCACCAAGAATTTTTGTTTGTAGCTACCTATATTTTTTGTTTTATTTTGTTTTTTGTTGTTGTTGTTGTTACCTGTGTTTTTTACCATTATTTTAAGATGCTGCCTATTTTTCCATGAAGAAGATATTCTATAATTTATTTGAGTATACCTTTTATTCTTGGAAAATTGTCTTATCTTCATTTTTTAAGAAATGTCATTTGGCATTCATTTATTAAGTTTTAATAATTCTCATTATTTTTTGAACTCAGTATAAAAAATCTTCATTATACTGTTGCAAATATTAATCTTTTGCTTGACTTTTTAATTTTCACCACACAATTTTTACTCTTCTGGTAATCATAGATACTTTCTTTTGTGATTTCCCAATCTTAAAAAAAGAGAGAACTATCTTTCTGCAGAAACTGACTGCTTAGGGTAAGTTTTATAGGGATCTTTCCCTAAATTTCTAATCAGTCTCACAATTCCACTAAGTAAGTATTCCTCCTCCATCTTCATTGTTTTGTAATGCTTCTTTCAGTATTTACTAAATTCCAAAATAGAAAGAAATAGTTGTAGGAAACCTGTCCTGTTTTAGAGCTCTATTTTTTCATCCAAACAAGAAAAGTCTGTGTTTAAATTAATTTTTTTAATATACCTACACTAGCTTAAATTTTTTTTAATTTTTATTTTACTACTGTTTACTTCAAGTGAATTTCAGAATAATTTCTCTGTGGGGTGCCTGCATGGCTCAATTGTTCAGGTCATGATACCAGGGTCCTGGGATGGAGCCCTGCATTGGGGGGGTCTCTGCTCAGCGGGAGCCTTCTCCTTCTCTCTCTGTCTCCTCCTCTGCCACTCCCCCTGCTTGGGCTTGGTCTTTCTCTCTCTCTCTGTCAAATAAATAAATGAAATCTTTTTAAAAAATTAATTTCTCTTTGAGATTGTGATTTAATTTCCTTAAATATATGAGTAGATTACAGAGAATTCATACTTTTTATATTTTAATATTTGCAAAATAGAGCAATGACCTTGTGTACTAAAATCTTTATTCTTTATAAAGTTTGGTAGTCTTCTATTTGTAGACCTTTACCATTTCTATGAAGTTTACTACTATTACAATATACACTTTATTTTCTTCTATACACTCTCTTTTCCACTGTAATTTATATTTCATAATGATTCCTATATTAAAGGAGCTACAAAATCTGACTGAGAAGAAAAGAAAGTAAACATTTTAAGGATCATATTAAGGATTCAATGGACCAAAAATGCTCAGAGCACCTTCTGACACTATCTTACACTCTCTGCCCCACCACAAGTGTTCCTTGCTAGCTGAATTCTCTAAACGTTTTAAATTATTTATATGAAAAAGGTATTTTGTGACTTTTCCCATCTGATATCAAGCATTAAAATTAGGATAAATTCTAGAAATTATAATACAAAGATATATTTTAATTAAATAGGGTTTTCTTAACTTTTATTTATCCCAACTACATTTTACTTCATTTAATTTTAATTACTAGAACTATATATTTCAAAGCTGGTAATAATAGGTTAAAATCAACCATGATTTTTATTTTTTTATAATTAGAAATAAAACTTTTTACTGAAGTCTGTCTTTGCTTTTCCATTTGAGTGGATAACCTCATTACGATCCATACCTAACTTTATTTAATTATGCTCCCCAGATAGAGATAAGAGATATATCAGTAGGATTATAATTTCATTTGTTGCTTCTCCTTTAATTTAATTTTGTTTATACATCTGTTCCAAAAGGGTTCTTCTTGTCTATTTTGAATTAAAATAATATAATTATGTTTCAGGTTATTATAGCTTTTTTTTTTTCATCTTTAGTGCATAGCCACTTCTCAGGAGGGCTTCCCCCCATCCCTCCCCACCCACATACACATGGACATTACAGCCACAACCACACATACAAACTAGGGTCCAAACAGATGATGCGAATGTTGCTTCCAGTCAACAACAGCAACCTGTTAAAACTACTACAGGAGGTCAACATAATTTAGGCACTCAGCTCCTCCCAGTGAAAGAGAAGTGACTCTTTTTCTGATTATGGGTTTCAACACTGACAGCACCATCATTCCTCAAATCTCTACTTTACGATTTCCTGACCCACACTCACGGTCAAAGTAGCACATTTTTCAGTTTACAATATACTCCCAGATTGATAACAAAGTAGTGTTGTTGTTTTTTTTAATGAAGAAAAATTTGGCAAAAGTGATAAAATACAGCCTTTCTACATCCACGTATTGTTCCATTAGTGTCCCGTTTCTTTTCTTTTTTTTTTTTTAAGATTTTATTTATTTATTTGACAGACAGAGATCACAAGTAGACAGAGGCAGGCAGAGAGAGAGAGAGGGAAGCAGGCTCCCTGCTGAGCAGAGAGCCTGATGCAAATTAAAATTAAATTGTGATTTAATTTCCTTAAATATACGAAGTAGATTACAGAGAATTCATACTTTTTATATATTTAATATTTGCAAAATAGAGCAATGACCTTGTGTACTAAAATCTTTATTCTTTATAAAGTTTGGTAGTCTTCTATTTGTAGACCTTTACCATTTCTATGAAGTTTACTACTATTATAAATACACTTTATTTTCTTCTATACACTCTCTTTTCCACTGTAATTTATATTTTGTAATGATTCATATATTAAAGGAGCTACAATCCCAGGACCTATATTAAAGGAGCTACGATCCCAGGACCTTGAGACCATGACCTGAGCCGAAGGCAGCGGCCCAACTCACTGAGCCACCCAGGCGCCCTAGTGTCCCATTTCTAAGAGGAACTAAAAAAACCCTTGAATATACCATCTGTGAACATCTTCATACAGGTCTGTTACATAAAGGACACACCACAACCTAGAGTTATTTCATAGATTTTGTTTTGAATTACGATTAACTCTTAAATTCATAAAAATGTGTCCCTAAAATGATCTTTAATATAGATCTTATCTATGCAGGAACAATCAACAAAGTGATTGAAGCCAAACCTTTCTGTGAAGGCAGAAAAAACCCTTCTGCACTTTAACCCCAAGTTATCCATCTGAGGAGCCTTGACTCCAGCAAGATAACCAGACACTCAGTTGCCCTGGAAGACAGACCTGCATAAACGGGGTAGAGCACTTCATAACCTGTGGTCAGTAGTTGTCCTTGTGGTGGGCCACAGAACCACTGCATGTGGCTCCATTTCCTGTAACACAGACCCATGACAGGGCTTTATCCGGCACCTGTCACCCCGACACCCTGCCCCACAGAGTACAGAGGCAATGCAAGTAGCTACGGATGAGAAAGGAGGTTCTTCTCTTCACCAAGTTTTCAGAATTGATTCCAAAAACCAAACCAAACTGAACCAAATTAAAAGAATACAAAACAAAACAAACAACAACAAAAAAAAACAGCAAAAAATGATAGAATCGTACAATTCTTGCCACAGATCCCCATACATTTTATGAACAAGAGAGAAATCACCAAATCAAACATTTACTTGACTTTGGTAGCAATTTGATGTTAGTACACAAAACACCAACTGCTTAGCTGTAAGAGATGGGTATTCCTCAACTCAGAGAAGCTATGTCTTAGAAGTACAGGGAAAACATTCTCTTCTCATCCTTAACTTCTCCAGATTCATTCAACCATCTGACAAGGACTTCCTGAGGACCCACTCTGTCGCTGGGACTCCGTGAGTGATCAGGATCTAGTGGCGCACATGGACCGCACATGGTCTTGGGGATCCATGCAGTCCGCCAAATGAATATGCAGCTAAACTTGGGAAAATGCCATGAAAGACAAAAATGAGGTTAGAAAGTAACAGAAGGCTTCTCTAGAAAAAGTGACATTACACTGACCCTTAAAAACAAAGAGTAGGGTAAGCGACTCTTTGGAGGTGTGGCTTATGGGAAGGCTCTGGGTAGAAAGAGCATGGGATTTTGCAGGACAGAAAAAAAGGCCAGTGTGGCTGTGGCCAAGCAGACACAGGGAGGTCAGGCCAGCAGGAGGTCAGGCTATAGGGAAAGGCATGGATTATACAATCTCAGTTATAGACTGGGGTTTAGGATCGTAATTGGGGTAGGATGTTGTTGGCAGAATCCGATCTGGGCTATTCTTTGAAAGGGAATCCTGGCTGCCATATGGAGAATAAGAGGAGGTAGAGCGGTCTATCTAGCCGATACTAGTAGTCGTCCAGCAAGGGGTGGTGGCTTATCACAGGCTAACGGTCATGGCAATGGAATAAAGCAAATACATTCAAGAGCTGTTGGGAGATGAACCCTAAAAGATTTGCTGATGAACCAGGTATAAGAAATGAGGGGGAGCATGAGACTCTCAGGTTTCTGTCAAGAAGAACTGGCTGGAACAGGTGTCAGAGATGGACGAGTTGGCCAAAGATGTTGACATGGGTGACAGAGAGGGGATCAAGGGCTGCACTTTGGAAGTCTTACACTAGAGAGACCAGTGAGGAAGTATACAGCTAACAGACTGCAAGGATCAGGAAGGAAGGGCTGGTTCAGGGAGGTAAATTTAGGAGGTAGAGGTTACTGAAGAGAGGACAGCAGGTGACAAGAGATGAAGTAAGAAAGAAGGTCACCTCCAGGGCTGATTCTTGCCTTGTGATAACATGCAGACACCATATGCAGAGATCTTGCAAGGAGAGAAAGTAAAAAAGCACTACAGAAGTTCATCAAAAAGAGAGTTCAAGGAAAATGGTCAGGAGCAGCAAAATGAAGAATGGAAGGTGAATATCAGACTTTGCAATAAGAAAGTCACATGCAGGACGCCTGGGTGGCTCAGTTAGTTAAGTCGCTGCGTTCGGCTCAGGTCATGATCCCAGCGTCCTGGGATAGAGTCCCCTATCGGGATCCTTGCTCGGCAGAGAGCCTGCTTCTCCCTCTGCCTCTGCTGCCACTCTGCCTGCCTATGCTCTCTCTCTCTCTCTCATAAATAAATAAATAAATAAATAAATAAATAAATAAAATCTTTAAAAAAAAAAAAAAAGAAAAAGAAAGCCACATGCAAGAGCCATTTCAATAGATTACCAGGATTGGAAACCATATTATGTGGGTTGATGAGTAAACTGGAAAAGGGTAAAGATAAGTGTCAAAATAAGTAGAGAGAGATTTTTAGGAGAATATCCTAGAAATATTCTTATGATGTAGAACAGGGGAAATTGTGTTTTTTTTTTTTAATGGGAAATAAAAGGCATCTTTATACATTAACAGGAATGAAAAAGTAGAAAAAGAAGAAAATGGAGAGAAAACACATCCACCTGAGAAACCAGAAGCTAAGGGATCAGGAGTAGATTAAGCCACCCTTGGAAAGGTGGGTTCAATGGTAAAAAGAAGGGAAATATGATGATAGATGGTAGGGAGAGGGGGAATATGGTGGCTTCCATTTTCACTCGGTAAATGTATAAAATATGTGAAGGTGAAAGAAAGGTGGGGCAGAAGGATGAGACAGAAAAGTCAAGAAGGTTTGCAGAAGGTGGTCAATGCGTGGAAGTCATTGCAGTTTGAGAATTCACAGAAAGATTCACTGGTGAAATGGGTGAGACGAAATTCATACCAGCACCAATATGCTCTGTTTGCTGCCACCCCCCGCCCCTATTTGCTGTCTAAATTAATAGCATTTATCACCCACCCAGGCATTGGACATGAAGTCTTGAAGTCATCTTGGCCCACTCTCCACGTGAACTTCTCATCAACCCTATGCATTCAAACCCCAAACCTCCCAGTCCCATAGTTGTTGAACTTGTTCAGTCCCTCAATATCGCCAGCAGAGACAAGGGCAATAACTTTCAGCTTCCCATCCTCCAGGTTCTCTTCTCCCTTGACATCATACCCAAGCCCACTGCTTTTTTCACCACAGCCACTGGAACAGTTCATTTCAACACTGGCTGATTTCTATAACTCTTTGTTATCCTTTTCTCCTGGAATTCCCCTCCTCTTTCTGGGCAAAGTTAATTTACTCCCTCACTTCCAGTCCTGTTCTTCGATGTGTCCTCCAGCTCCTCATCAGACTATGTATTCCTCAAAGAAAGATCGAATGTTCACCTCTGTGTCACCAATGTCCAGTATACAGGACCAGCTATGAAATTTGTAGCACCCAGTGCAAAATGAAAATGAGGGCCCCTTGTTACAAGATTATTAAGAATATCAGAATGGCAATTAAAGTAAGCACAGGGTCTGGACAGCCACACAAGTCACAGAGGCACGAAGACAGCCCTACAAGCCAAGTGCCTGAAGGATAGCATGTTCAAGGAATCACTGATGCATAAATACAGAACTTAATGAGAGCTAAATGCATTTAGATATAATCCCTCATTTGGTAAGCCAGTATTATGATACACAGAGCCCTAGATGTGATATGTGATACAAACTGGCTGTCTGATCTTAGATAATATTTTTGATCTTGACTTTCCCAATCTCTAAATGAGAAGATTGCATTAGACAGCTTCTCACCCATACTTTTAAAATTCTAGAATCCATAAATATGCTCAAGTCTCCACCCATTTGATAAGCTCTCCTGCTAGCAAAGAGAAAGAAGGAGGAGGAGGAGGAAAAGGAGGAGGAAGAGGAGAAAAACAAGAAGAGGAAGATATGAGTGAATTTCAGAACACCCAGGTGATGCTCTTTATTTATAAATTCAGTCTCTGTTAGGAGCTCTAGGAGTCCCCTTTGAAAAAGAACAAGAAGAATTTTAAATGAATATTAAGTTATGAATTTATAATTAAACAAGGAGTTTCAAAAAATGAGGCTCAACCAGAACTAACCCCAAACGTATGTGGTCAGTTAATGTATGACAAGGGAGGTAGAAATGTTCAACAGAGAAAAGACAGACTCTTCAGTAAATGGTGCTGGGAAAACTGGACAGCTGCATGCAAAAGAATGAAACTGGACCTCTATCTTCTACCATACACAAAAATAATCTCAAAATAGATTCAACTTAAATGTGAGATCTGAAACCATAAAGCTCCTATAAAAAATATACACAGTAATCACTTTGATATCAGCCTTTTCTAGATATAGCTCCTCCAGCAGGGGAAACAAAAGCAAAAATTAACTACTGGGACCACACCAAAATAAAAAGCTTTTTCACAGTGAAGGAAACCATCAACAAAACAAAAGGAAACATACCCAATGGGAGAAGATATTTTAAATGATATATCTGATAAGGGGTTAAATCCAAATTATATAAAGAACTTAGACAACTCAACACCAAAAATAAATAATGTGACTAAAAATGGGCAGAGGACCTGAATAGACATTTTTCAAAGAAGACATACAGATGACCAAAGATACATGAAAACATACCCAATATTACTCATCATCAAAGAAACGTAAACCAAAATTATGAAAAAAGAATAACAATAAATTTTAAAAAATAACAATGACATATCACTTTACACCTGTCAGAAAGACTGGAGTCAAAAAAGACAAGAAATAACAAATGTTGGTGAGGATATGAAGGAAAAGGGACCCTCTTGCATTGTTGGTGGGGATGCAAATTTGTACAGACACTGTGGAAAACACTATGGAGTTTCTTTAAAAATTAAAAATAGAACTACCCTACGATCCAGTAATTCTACTACTAATTATTTGCCCAAAGAAAACAAAAACACTTATTCTTAAACACATAGACACCCTTTTGTTTACTGCAGCATTATTTACAGTAGCCACAATATGGAAGGAACTAAGTATCCATTGCTGGGTGAATGGATAAAGAAGATGTGGTAGAGATACACAATGGAGTATTACCCACCATTAAATAAGAACGAGATCTTGCCATTTGCAACAACATGGATGGACCTGGAGGGTATTATGCTAGAAGGAACAAGTCAGACAGAGAAAGACTAATACGATATGATTTCACTTATATGTGGAGTAAAAAAAAAAAAAAAAAAAAGAATTAACAAAACAAAAATAAGAAACAATAAATAAATAAATAAAAAGATAAATAAATAAATAAACAAAAAGCAGAAACAAAGCCATAAATGCAGAGAACAAACTGATGGTTGCTAGAGGGAAAGAAGGGGGTGAGGAGATGGGCAAAATGAGTGAACAGGAAAAGGGGGTAGCGGCTGCTGGTTATCGAATGATTAAGTCATGAGGATGAAAGGCGCAGTATAGGAAATGCAGTCAGTAGTATTGTAATAGCACTGCATTGTGACAGATGGTAGCATGCTTGTGAGCATAGCATAATATATAAAGTTGTCAAATCACTGAAACAACATAGCTTGTCAACTCTACTTCAGTTAAAACCATACAAACAAAACAGTGAGGCTTAGGTAGACAAAAGAAAATATAAGCACGACTTATGTGGGGCAGTATTCTGGCTTTCTGAATGCTTATGATGATGAGCTTCACCGGGTGGTAGGCCTTGCAAATGCAAAGACAAAAAATTCCATGTCCTAAACTCAAGAAATTTGTAATCTGCATTTCTGCACATCTGAACAGACATGGTTTCCCTCCCCAGGCCTTGTACTGAAATATGAGTGATTGGGCCCTCAGTATCCACTTAACCAATAAGGAAAAGAACAGTGTGATGCTGTGGTTAAAAGCACAGAAGCCAGTACGGTGCCTGGGTTAAGGGCTTAGGCTCTGGAAACCAAATGGCCACTCCTTGTCTTGCCAAGTTACATATTAACCAGAAGCCTTCTGTTGACAGGTGGTAAGTATCTGTACCTTCCTCTTGAAACTAGTTTAAAAATTGAGTGAGAAAAAGACTGCAAAGTACATCGTACCAAACACCTGTTAGTTCATATTTTTCCTATATCCATTAGGGATACATAAATTAATAATCACAGAGAGGGGCGCCTGGGTGGCTTAGTGGGTTGAGCCAATGCCTTCGGCTGGAGGTCATGATCTCAGGGTCTTGGGAACAAGCCCCGCAGCGGGCTCTCTGCTCAGCGGGGAGCCTATTTCCCCTTCTCTCTCTGCCTGCCTCTCTGCCCACTTGTGATCTCTCTCTGTCAAATAAATAAATTAAATCTTTATTTAAAAAATCATAGAGAAACTATTTAGAAACCTCACTCGACATACTCCTGAGATCTATTTCATATGTGATGCATGATCTCAGCTAGCCAGCTGGGTTATCTTGTGCTCAATAACTGAACCAATTTCCGTTTTCTTGGCCTAAACATACTAGCTCTCTGGGTTAATTTCATAATGTTCTATTCTACTTTACATAGAGCTAGATTTAATTAAAAGAAAATTCGGAAAAAGGTTTTCGACCTTCAAAAGTGTCTTCAATTTTCCTAATAAATTTCTTTCCCCAATATCAGTTTACTCCCCTATAAAATAAAGAATAACTATTCGTGAAATTCTGACTACACTAATAACAATATAAACAAATCTTAAAAACGTAAAACTATTTCTTATCTTCCAATTTGGGTTTATTCCCACTCCCTCAAAAAAACAAATACAAACCAAACACTTTTAAAAATAAAATTGCCTGGCTCTAATAAAATAATAACTTTTCCAGCTGCAGTATTTGATTCTGGAAAATATATCTCTATAACAGTACTGAGGGCTGACAGGCAACATCAGATGTCTTTTAGCAGAAAATGCTCTTACGACATACATGGTTTTTAGGATTTATTTTTCATTTTGAGGAAAGTCTATAAAGATTAATATTTCTAAATATTTAGAGAGCCAAAATAAGGAAAAAAATATCATTTGCCATGTTACATTTTAAACACTTTCTAATTTTCAACAAAAGAGATAAGAAATTAAATATTTATCACTATAAGGGACACTTATTAATGCTGAAAAAATATTTTTTCCCAACAATCCTATTTAAACTTATAATACACTCTGGTTGGGGTTATTCTCATGAAAATTAAATAGACAGGCTGAAAATGCAAGTTGAAGATTATTAGCTTGCTTTTTAAATTCAAAAATATCTTTACAAAGCTATTTTAGTAAACTCCAAAGGATTTTGTAATTATTTTGTTCCACTGTTTTACAGTGATAAATAATGTTTAATTTTGTTACATCAAATACTGTTTGAGATAAGAAACAGATTAGTGGATGGGGAGATTAACCATCTTATTGTAATGGAATCTGGTGGGAGAAGTCTTGTGACCAAATAGGAGTAAATTCATTATAGTTGCTTTACTTCAAAAGGAAACTTGATGTGATTGAAATACAAATTCAATCTAGAAAGACTTTTAAAAAGGTAGACGAAAGGGATTTTATTTTTCAACATATGATCTTATTGTAACAACTCACAAATATTTAGATATTTCTAGTTTCCCTAATTGATGAACATCTGTGGACAGATGGCCTTTCTACAGCAACTGGACACCAAAGGAACGTATTTATTTTCTCTCCTCTGGATGCGGATTTGCAGATTTACAAGTCTAACACAGTTTCTCTAACATTCAACCGTGAAAATCCAAGTTTTCAATCACTTGAAAGAACTCTTGTCCTTTCTTGATTTTTTTTTTGAAGATGTTAATCGTAATAACTGTAGACTATCTCTAATTTTTTACTCCAGTAAATAAGCTATATCCATCCCTGAATATGAGATGATGAATTCAAAGATTTCCAAACACAACCACATGGAATTTCTTTTAAATGCTTATTCGGGATAGCACTTTCAAAGTTCCCATCATGCTCAATCCCCTTACAAATTAGTGATGGTTCGTGATGAAATAGGTTGTAGATAGTTCACACTGATACGTTTAATTTAGTTAGTCAAACGCTTTTCCAGCAGTTGTGTTCACATGGCTGCCTCCTGGAAGTTATTCAGACTCTCCCTATTTCTCCTTTTTCCTCCTTTAATTGTATCCCAGCAGGAAATAACAGCAAGTTTCTCAGCCTCCATTTCTTCCATTTCTCCCGGAAGGAATCCTCATATGGATTCTCTTCTCCAAACATAAAAATATCTTTAGTCCCAAATGGAATTTTATAATTCACAGCAAACATTAAGACAAGGCAATGTTGCTCTAGTCAAAACTGGGGTGCTTTCTGAAAATGACTTGACGTAATCTTGCAGATCAAACAAAAACATGTACTAGCTTAATTCCCCAATGTGCAAGTTGGTATTGGCTAAGGCAGAACATTTACGTCAGGTGTGAGGTTACTAGGAGTGTAACTTCATGGAAGCACAGATTTGCCTGTCTTGTTCACTGCTGTAGCTTCAGTACATAGAGGTTTGATGGCCAACGTAACTACTCAATAAACATTGTGAAATACATAAGTAAATAAAATTTAAGGAAAAGTCATGTCTAATAGACTTGCCAACCAAAGAGGGTAGCAAGAAAGACAGAATTGTGCTCTAAAAATCTTACACAGAGAATTATGGGAACACAGAAATTAAAGTGCAGCTCCCTTATCCTCCCTTCCAGTATGGCAGCTTTTCCAGAGTCTATGGTTTCTAGGTTTATGGACAGTTAGGGAGGACTCAGTCTATTGTAAGGTCTATGAAAATGGTTAGTAGAAAATTTTATCCCCATTCTCAGACAGAGATCAGCATTAAGAAGCATGAGTTTGGATCACAGAGACCTATAGACCCCTAGGGGAAGAGTGACATCAGCTCCCCACCAAAGGACCACATCATCCTGTCCTTCTGAAGAGCAACAAGTAGCTGAAACAGTGGGCTGAGTGCCCCCAACTCCTGAAGCAGTGAGATTTCAAGGGGACTAGGGAAGCAGGGGACAGGAAGAATGCTTCCAGGAAGGAGAATGCCCAAAGTCCTTCAATATTTCTTTTCCTTCATTTACAGAAAACCAATACTTGAGATTTCTGAACAATCACCAAAGGATATGAGCACAAACACACACACACACACACACACACACACACGCTAGAGGATAGATACAGAAGATTTAACTTAAAAAAAATAATAATAATAAAAAGTTTCAGAAGGAGAAAAAGAAACAGTTGGGAGAGTCACAGTAATTAAACAAATAATGGAAACACAATCTAAGAATGAAAATAAGAAAAAAGAGATCAGGCAAATTCTGGTGAAAGTTCTTAAGCTTCAAAAATAGGGAATATCTTCCAATGTTCCAGACAAAAAGAATAAGCCACCTACGAAGGAGATAATATAGGAGTGTCATCTGACTATGTTTTCAACTGTACAGTCTCAAGCCACTGGAATGCCCTTTACTATCTACTGAAATGAGAGAACGAAACTCAAAATCTTATACCATCTATGTGTCAGAGTGAAAGGAAGATATTGGGGAATAGCAAAATTCAGATAGTACATCATCCACGTTCTTTACAAGAGAAAAAATACTTAAATCAACTTAAGGAGATAATAATTGAAAGAGAATAGAGATGTAAAGATAGGGTAACAGAGGAAAGCAGCCCCTGATTTCCAGTAGCTCAGAGCCAGGTCTTGGCATTCTCCCATTGAACATAAACAATTTCATAGCACATGAGCATCAGACAAAACCCTTCTGTCCTCGACGGTCATGTCAAAAACAAGACTACTCTATAATCATGTCCAGACTCGGACCAAAATCTGAACACTGTCCAAACCAGAAAATAGCAGACATCTTCCTTTCCCAGCTAATACCAATGGTGTCTGCTACTCTAGCAATTTTAACTGTAGCTTCACTCATACCTACCCTCCTTGAAGATAAGAGCTATTAAGATGCATAATCATACAACTACATCTGCTCCTTGCAGTATCCAACCTAATTCCTTAAACCATTCCCCCAATCCCTAAACATAAACCTCAATTCTGTAAATCCTTTCTATCATCCTCTCAGGCTCCCCATGGGTTTCTTATGGTATCAGCCGACTCACTGTCACAAACAGATTCAACTTGCTCGACTTCAGGTGTGTTCCTGGTGGTCTTCAGCTAAAGGACATTGACACTGCAAAAAGAGGACAAAGAGATAGAAGATAAAGTGGTGAAGAGGATAGAGAGAAGAGGAAAAAGAGGATAAAAAGAAGAAACAGTGGTGAGCAAGGAATGCTCCCTTTTACAAAAATGAGTAAAGATAAGCTGACTGGGGATTTGTTAAAAAAAAAAAAAACTTAATAAAGAACCTTGAAATTGAAGATATACACTGCAAGAAAAAGACTAATACAGGGTAGAATTAAGAGCGCCAAATTATTTCAGTAAACCCTAGAATCGCGGTGAAGACTGGTGTACCTCTAGGTAGAGAAAAATGGAAAAGTAAAAGCAATGAAAATAATCTCATGAGGAGGGCAGGCAGAGGGAAAGGATAACTTTATAACAAATGTATTTTCATTTATTCAACAACTATGTATTGATTGACTTACTGGATACAAGTTATTTTTCCAAGTACTCCAGATCCAACAATAAATGAAGCCATACAGTTTTTGCCCTCATGGAGTTTTTATTAAATTAAGGAAAGACAGTAAATAAGATATATACATAATGCGTTTTCATATGGTAAAGATGTCTGAAGAAAAATAAAAGCGGATAAGGAAGCAGAACCCGATGGGAGATGCTCTTGTAAATACTCTGTCGAAGCGACAATCCAGCGGAGACCTGAAGAGAGTCAGGAAGCAGCACACATACCTGGGGGAGTTTAGCAAGGCAGAAGGAAAAGGGGGAGTCCCTGAAACATTCCTGAATTAAGACTATTCCTGTGTTTTATTTTTTAATATATTATTTACTTATTTGAGAAAGTGAGAGCAAGAGAGAACATGAGCCTGGAGAGGAGCAGAGAGAGGCAGACTCCCTGCTGAGCAGGGAGCCCGATGTGGACTCCATCCTAGGACCTTGGGATCATGACTTGAGCCAAAGGCAGACACTTCATCCACTGAGCCACCCAGGCACCCCTCTTGCTGTGTTTTATAACAGCAAGAAGCCTAGTGAGGTTGGAGCACCGTGACAATGGGGAAAGGCAACAAGACAAGAGGGAAGCCAGGGACCAGGTCATGCAGGATTTTGGATTTTGTTGGGAGGGAGACAAACCATAAGTGACTCTTAATCTCACAAAACAAACTGAGGGTTGCTGGGGGGAGGGGGGCTGGGAGAAGGGGGTGGGGTTATGGACATTGGGGAGGGTATGTGTTATGGTGAGTGCTGTGAAGTGTGTAAACCTGGCGATTCACAGACCTGTACCCCGGGGGATAAAAATATATTATATATTTATAAAAAAATTAAAAATTAAAAATTTTTATAAAAAGAAAAAAAAAAAGAAATCATGCAGCTACATTGCTACATTGCTTCAGTTGCCCCGAATCTCTGCCAAGCTGTTTTCTAACCTTTCTCTTGCTCCATCCTTAGAACACGGACTCTTCATTGCCTTCATTCTCCCTTACCTCCCAGCAGATAGGGCTGCTGCAGCTCCTGGAATCATGTCCTCACACTAGAGGTCACACAGGAATGAAGGCAGAAATATAAAACCTTTCTCTCCTGACGATCTGTGGGGTCTTCTTCTTCTTTTGTTAACCAGAGAAGGATTCGTCGTAGGTCTCATTGATTAGACTATGCCACAGGCCTGGTTTTAGACTGAGCTCTGATAAAAGGAAATGGGATGTCAATTACACCAATTACCTTAGGGGTAACACTAACCATCCCTAGGAATGGGCTCTTAGAGGCCACCCTTTTCCAGATCAAGGTATAAATTGGAGTTCTATTAGCAAGATAAAAAGGGAGAAGGAGGAATGGCAATGAAGTAAGCAACCAAAAAGTCTGCTACCAAAATCCACCATATCTACAAATTCAAGGAAGGAAATTCATGTGTCACTTCACATTTTTCAAATGCCAAGGAAGCACTTGAAAAAAAAAAAAAACCAAAACTCAAATTAGCATTTGATCCCAAGGAAACCACTGTGTAAAACCAGAAGAGAAGATTTTACAAAAACCAAGAGTATATATTATCCTCAACTTTTTGAAATCAACCCATGTGATATCAGAAAGCTGAAAGCAATGGTTGCTATTCCATTTTTACTTCATAGTCTCGGAGGTTCTACTGAATGCAGTAAATCATGAAAATTAAATAATCTATACAAACCTTTAGAAAAAAGAAAATATAAAATGCATCTTTTTCTGATAGGATCAGAAAGTATAAGATATTCTACTGTAAACTAACTGGTAGAATTAATATATAATTTGGGGAAGGTGCTCAGATACAAGATGAATATACCCAAATCAATAGGTTTTCTCTATTCACAAGATGCACTTGGAAATGTAAATCAGAATGTGTTTCATCCTCAGCTGGTTAAAAAAACAAAAACAAACAAACAAACAAAAAACCAGAAAACCACTATAAAATATTAAGGAATACATTTATAGCAAGAAAGACAGGAAATCTATGAAAAAAAAGTGAAAATCTTATTGATGGGAACCAGTGGAAAGATACAATTTTTTTCTTGGAGGAAAAGACTTAATACCACATGCACACACTCACACCCACACCAAGTCCTCTAATACACAAATATAATCTAGCTTTTATTAAAATCCAGCAGCCACGACTTTTTACAAAAGTGATCTTAAATTTTATATGAAAGCATTCAATAATGTCTTTTTAAAAGCTATGAAATAGACGCATATGAATAATCCCCAAAGAAATGTGTTAATATTCTTATTTTGGGAGATAACAATACAGAAGCTCAGAAGTTATTACACTGTCCAGGGTTACATTGCTAGTCAGTGAACCAGGACTCAAATTCAAATCAGCCTAACTCCAAAGCACAGATTATTGTCATGGAGTCACACTGAGTCTATAATTATTAGGATGACTGTCTGACACACCTATCAGCTGCACCAATGCATTTTTGTTGAATATTAAGCCATTTTATTAAACAATTTTGTTGGATATAAAAATAAGAGTCCGAAACAATCTTACCCTTTCTAAAATTTACTCATTTAATTTACTAATTATTTACTACTAAATCAGTTTTATTATTTACTATGTAATTATATATAATAAATTACAATAAATAAAGTTTATTTACTCATATAAGCCAGGCATCTACTCTACTTCCCCTGTCGTAGGCGAGGACATATTCCTCTATATCCATGTCCTAATTGGGTCTGCAAGGGCCGACTACTGTGATACTGAGATGAACAAAAAGAAATTCAAGGAAAGAAACCATTCTATTGAAGACTTTGCATCTTTTCCCTGCAAACCAACCCTGGTATTGCTAGACCTCCTAAAGTCTGAGGAGGACACAGAGGGCACGTGGATTTCCAGGAGAGAAAAGTTATCGAAGGATCCATTTAAAATCTCACTCCTAAAAACTGATAGAAATATCAGAACATGACCCCAAATGGGAAAAGGTATATGATTGTGTGTTTGGGGAAGGGTAGAAGCCTTGGGTCCTCTCAAGAATCTGAACTATGCAATTAATAGGTTACTTTGACTCAATTCTATAGGAAAGCTTCAGACTAGAAAGACATATCTGTTAATGAACCCCTACTGAGCAAAGTGCTGAATGTTACAATTTTTATTATGATTATTTTGTGCAGTTCAATTAGAAATGTTGAATGAGGAAAGATACTTTTTGTCAAAGCTCTTCAAATAAACTCAATAAATACTGTCTGAGTATCCATTATGAGGGAAGAACTGGACTATGTGTAATAAAAGCTGATTAAAATACTGTTCTCAGGGAATTGACAATCTCATGTGTAGATGAAGAATATACACCTCAGGAAATAATGGGGTGGTACCAAAAGACACAACGGAAGCAAAATCATGTGAAAAGATTTATTTTACTAAGAGGATTCAAGGAAGAACTATATAAACTGGGATTGGAAGTCTTCCTTTTTAAAAAAATATATATATTTGATTTGTTTTAATCCCATTAGAGTTAGCATTTAGTGTTATATTGGTTTCAGGTATACAGTATACTAACTCAACAATTCCATACATCACACAGTGCTCCCCCATGACAAGTGCACTCCTTAATCCCCATCAACTATTTAACCCATTCCCCCAACCCCACTCCCCTCTATTGGTTCTCAATGGTAAAGAGCCTGTTTCTTGGCTGACCCCACTCTCACCCTCTTTTTTTGCCTTTGCTCACTTGTTTTTCTTAAATTCCATATATGAGTGAAATCATATGGTGCCCCTCTTTCTCTGACTGATTTATTTTATTGGCATTATACTCTATCTAGCTCCATCCACGTCATTGCAAAAGATTTCATTCTTTTTGATGGTTAAATAATATTCCATTGTCACACTATATCTTCTTTATCCATTCATCTATAGATGGATGTTTGGGCTGCTTCCATATTTTGACTATTGTAAATAAATATACCTATGTATATAATAAACATACATATGTATATAGAGTTGTGGGAATGGAAGTCTTTGATAGGCTCTTGACAGGTGAGGATGGGAAGTCATTAGACGAGAAAACTCACAGAGACTAGAAAGTACAGGTTATGCCAAGGCTGAGCAAGCCAACATGGTTAGAGCATGAACTGCTGGGATGAGATGTGTGTGCTTCACAGGGGAGGTGGGCAGGGAGATAGCATGGGGAGGGTGGAGAAAAGGGGACAGAGAAAGCAAGAATAGAATTGGATTGTGAAAGGAGTATGCCAAGAATCTGTACTTCTCTTTAGGCTATGGAGACCCACCACGAATTTTTAAATAGATTGTGAGGGAATAATCCAGGAATTTCTCTGTCACACTTGAAATACATTGAGACTGTCCTTTCATTCTTTCTTATGTTTTCTGGAAAGAGATCTGCAAGAAATTTAGAAATATATCATAATAAATTTTCTAAAAACAAACAAAGAATAGTAGAAAACATTTGTCCAAGTATCTATATTCTAAGTACAAAGTCCACTGACTTGTTTTCCATTAGCTCCCCCGTAAAAACTCCCTTGCATCTCAATCTTATACTGAAATGAACTGGCTTCTCTCCAGTAAGAACACAAATCAAGCTCCTAATCTGCCCACCACTGAATGTCAACAGGGCCTCCTCATGTTGGGATTGTTTCTGTAAATTAGAAACCGAGACTAGCTGGGCTGCTGGTTCTTGCTAGGGAATCACAAACTGATTGGCACTGGGAACCTGCCAAGAATATTAATATTTGAAAGTGATAGTTTAACAGGAATCCATTCATTTAAATTATACAAGTCCTATTATATTTAAGTGGAATATAAGTAGAAGATTCCTAGACAGCATTATCTCTGGCCCACAGAGGATCTCCGCACTGAAATACGGTATAGTATTGTGCCTTCTACTTTCAGAGTACAGAAATAAGAACTATGCACTTTAAAATTATTTCTTCTTTTATATAAATAGGACCCCAAAAAGCCATAGTCAAAGATACTGACCACTGTGTTTTACCTTTTTTTTTATATTTGGCCTGCTAAGATAAATTTTATATTCTTTTACTTTCAAAATAAGGCTTATATGCTGTTCTGTCAGAAACTAAATCCTGAACAATTTATTACAAAGGGAATACTGTGCTGAATTTAGGAAGCTCAGAGTCAAATTAATGGCCCAGTGATAAGATTCTGTTGCATTCAGACATCTGGTATGATCACTTCCTTCCTATAAACCATCTCTGCTCTATTTTAAAATTCAATTTGATTTAACAAACATTTACTGAGTATCTATAATATACCAAGCACTAGGCTAGACATTTGGGATGCAGACATAAATAAGTATCTTATCTTGCACTTTAAAAAGATATGTAAGCTACTGCAAGTCCAGTAAATGGAAGACTGTACATCATAAATAAATATGCCCACATGCATAATACACATTCCATTTTCTAGGAGAAAAGTTGTATCTAATTTAGCCTTTCTTTTCCCTTCCCCCCACCAACATACAAGTATAGAAAATTGAGTTGATAAATCATGTAAAGCTCTAAATAAAGAAAAAAAGTTTACTGCTTTCAGGCTTCCTGGCTCAGGTAGGTCTGCAGGGATGTGTGTTAAGCTGATCTATCGACTCCAGAGAAAGGACTGGTCAGGGATGGAACCGAAAGGCCTTGGGGGTTGAGTTTCATCCAAAATTCAGAAAATGGCTCAAGAAGGGGCAGTGAGAGCAATAACTGTTGTGATGCCACAGAGTGCTCTGAGAACCACATGGAGGGGAACCTAAAATCCTAACGCAGAGCCCAGCGAGGGACAGGAGAGGCTAGACCAGAGCACAGGACAGAGCCCAGGATGGGGCTCAGGGACCTCTGACGACTCTATTCCATGTAACAATCTGCTCTTGGCCTTTGTTGGTCATAGGTTCAGCCTCTTAAACTGTAATTTTCATTCCAAGGACACCTTAAAATGACATCAGAGCTCCTGATAATGAGATACACAAAAACCAGAATTTCCAAAAAGGAGCTGACAGGATCTTTGTAGGTGAGGTGCACAATATGTATTTGTGTATTCTCTCGTCTCTTCTCTGTCATAAAATATATAACGTAGCAGAAGCAATATTTTGTCAAGATTTTATAGCTGGCAACTTCAGATCAATGGCTTAGAAGGCATACATTCTCAATTTTACAGTGGCTTTTTCTTCTCTAGTGAATACCTGTATTTGGGGGCCTTCAAATTGGTGAAGCGTGGGATATACCAGGGGAAAGATTAAAGAAGAGGTTTTATAATGAGTATTGAAGGATCCTAGAAGAGCGTCTTTTTATCTTCCAGAAATAGACATCTATCTACTTGAAATGACGCAGTCATTCCAGAGTATTCCTGGACCAGTGCTTTAAAATACTGTTTTGCCATTTTTCACTAAAAGAATCTGAAGACTAAAAGGTCAATGTTCCCCCAAGAGCTTGCTCACAGAGGCATGTACATCCATACGACTGAACTGGGATGTCACTGAGGCCATCTCTACTACACTTGTCTAAGAATTCTGAGTGGCTTCTCTTTAGCTAATTACACGCAAGATTTTCTAGTTTCGGAGTTATTTTTGCATTCTCACTTACACCATGTTTTACCCCCCTTCTTCCTATTGAAATTCTCTGCACTGTGCTTCATTACTGCTGGATCTTGAATGAGCCATGCTCTTGGAAATGAAGTACCACAAGGGTCCGCCATTTTAACCAGAACAGTGGTGCTCCACGGGAAGCAGAAAAAGAGAAAGGGCCACCACTGTGTCCCCCTAAATCCTAGTCACAGGGGTGATGATGACCAAAAAACAGACAATATCCCAGAGTTCCACAGTTTCCCAAACCAGCCAGCACCAGTGTCAAGTAACCAACCCCACCCAGTAGCGACCCCACTTCTCAAATGCATTCAGGGCTGCCTCTCCTCTGGGGAACATATTCAGACATACAGGAGGCAGGTGGCATTCTGGGATGAGACATCTCAGGTGTAAGAGAGAAAAAGTTGAAGAAGGAGTTCATAGTTCTTAGCAAGGCAGTCCAGGAAGGCATTTCAGCTTTTCCATGGACAAGAATAGTATTTTCTTTCTTTCTTTCTTTCTTTCTTTCTTTCTTCCTTCCTTCCTTCCTTCCTTTCTTTCTTTCTTTCTTTCTTTCTTTCTTTCTTTCATTCTTTCTCTTTCTCTCTCTCTCTCTCTCTCTCTTTCCTTCTTTCTTTCTTTTTTAATTTAACTATTTTAATGGCTCACATAAGTGGAATGATGCAGTATTTGTCTTTCTTTGACTGGCTTATTTCACTTGGTATAACATTCTCAAGATTTATCTATGTTGTGGCATATAGCGAAATTTTCTTCTTTTCTGAGGCTGTATAGTATTCCATTGTATGTATATACCACATTTTCCTTATTTATTCCTCTGCCAATGGACATGTAAGTTGTTTCCACATCTTGGCTGCTGTGAACGCTGGTACAATGAACATTGGTACAGTAATCTCTCTTTTTTAATTTATGTGTGTGTTTGTGTGTGTGTGTATGTTATGTTAGTCACCATGTAATACATCATTAGTTTTTGATGTAGTGTTCCATGATTCATTGTTAGCATAATAACACCCAGTCTCCACGCAATACGTGCCCTCCTTGACACCCAGGACTGGGCTAACCCCTCTCCCCACTGCCCCTCCCCTCTAAAACCCTCAGTTTGTTTTGTGGAGTCCATAGTCTCTAATGGTTTGTCCCGGCTCTAATTTTCCACCACTCATTTTTCCCTTCCTTCTCCTAATGTCCTCCATGCTATTCCTTATGTTCCACGCATAAGTGAAACCATATGAATGTATTTTCAGACGTTCATTTTCACGTATCACCTTCATAATCCCTGCCACTTTTGTGCTGCCTGTTGTATGATTTTCCTTTAAATCAATTCATTGTAAAAAATATGGAAATGTATCCCTAGATGAATCATAGAGTTTCACAGGCCTGTTACATTTATTTCTAAAATATGTAAAACATAGAATGTTTTAAATAAAGTGTTTGCCCACGGATCACCTAAAATGTAGACTATTAGAAGTCGTGGCTTGAAATTAAGAACTTTCCAATCTATAACTGCATTGGCAAGTTTTTTGTTTTTAAGATTTAATTTACTTATTTGAGAAAGAGAGACAAGAAAGAGAGTAAAGAGAGAGCACAAGCTGGGGAAGCAGCGGGGGAAGTGGGAGAAGCAGACTCCCTGCTGAGAAGGGAGCCAGACAGGGGGCTGGAGCCGGACAGGGGGCTCAATCCAGAACCCTGAGATCATGACCTGAGCTGAAGATAGATGCTTAACCGACTGAGCAGCGCAGCAACCCTGCCATACTTGCAAGCTTTAAGCATAAATATTGTCAGTTTATTTGGAAACTCAGTAAGCAAAAGCATTCCAGATGACTGGTTTTCGGAAGTTATATAATGAGTGCAGCTTCTGTTTGGGGCGGTTTCCGCAGGTCTGGTGAGTGCTTGGTCATGTCATGGGCTCTTCTCCCATTCCTGACACCCTCAGAGCCACTAAGTCAGCCCAGGTAACCTCCTCACACAGGTCTGCACCCATGCCCACTCTGTCAAACCATCTGCTTAGTAAACAAAGTATCCACAACTCTAGCAGGAGTATGTTCCCTATATCCAGAATAGGAGCCTCAGATCAAAAGACACGGAAAGTCAGACCTTGAAAGTAAAATAGTCTAATTACCTGTTTTCAGGAGTCCATGGGAAATTTATTAACAATCAATTGGCCATTACAGAGAATGGATATAATGGTTAACAAGATGGAAGAAACGGTCTCTGCACTAACACGACTTTTAATGAAAGGACAAATGCAGAACTGAGTTAAAGAGTGCTGACAGTATAATGTCTGTAGCCATGAAAATGAGGCACTAGGAAAGCTAATTAGCAGGTAACCGTGCAACACACAAAAAACAATTTTTCTACAATTGGGAACATCAAAAACATTCGGACTTGTAGTGCATAAAAGGGAATCTACAACTGAATACTTAAACATCTCTTTGATTGAAGAAATATTTACACACAGTGAAATGCAAAAATCTTACTTATACAATTCAATGAGCTTTGACAAATGTATACACTGCTTTAGCTAACCACCCAGTGAAGATCCAGAAACTTCACCATTCCAGAAAGTTCTCACTTGCCACCTTCCACTCAACTTCTCTTCCTCCTCCCGGAGCCATAAGGAACTGCCATTCTGATTTCTATCACAATAAAAGTTCTTGAACTTCAAATACACATATTATAAAGTAAGAACTTCCATGTTTCCTTCTAGAAGTTTCTGTCTGGCTTCTTTCTCTCAATATAATATTTCTGAAACTCACATTATTGTGTGTATCCATAGTCTCTCTTTGGTGTGTAATACAAAAACTTATTTATTCATTCTTCCATCGAAGGACATTGGGTTGTTTCGGTTTGGGAATAATACGAATAAAATAACTATAAAAACCGTGAACAAGTTTTTGTTTTGAGATATATGTTCTCGTTTTTCTTGTGTAAATATTAAGGTGTGGAACTCTGGGGTGAAGTGTATGCTTACATTTCCAAGAAACTGCCAGTTTTTCAAAGCATCTGTACCATTTTATATCCTGATATGTGAGGGTTTCAGTTTTTCCACATCCTCACCACCATTTCTCTGTCTTTTAGCATTAGCTATTCTTTTTTTTTTCCCCCATTTTCTTTATTTATTTGAGAGACAGAACAAGGGAGAACACAGGAACGGGAGAGGAAGGGAAAGAGGCAGAGAGAGAAGCAGACTCCCTACTGAGCAGGGAGGCTCCATGTGGGGCTCAATCCCAGAACGCCAGAATCATGAGCTGAGCCTAAGAAAGACACTTAAACGACTGAGCCACCCAGGGGCCCTAGTATTAGCAATTCTAGAGGATAGAAAATAGGATTTTGTTGCGATTTTAACTCCCATTTTCCTGATGAACAATAACTGAGAGTATTTTTCATATACTTATTTGTCATTTGCAGATATTCTTGTGTATCTCTTCAAGCCTTTTGCTCATCTTTAAATTGGGCTATTTGTCTTTTAATTATCAGTTTCAATAGTTCTTAAAATATTCAAAATACAAGTCCCTTGTCAGGAAGGTATAATGCAAATATTTTCTGCAGTGAGAGGCTTGTCTTTTCATTTGCAAAATTTGTCTTTTGATGAACATCTTTTCTTCTGAAAAGAAGAAAAAATGATGAGCTACCATTTATCAATTTTTTTTCTCTTAAGGTTAATGCTTTTGTATATTGCCTTTGTCTGTTCCAAGGTCACAATGCTATTCTCCCATGTCTTCTTCTAAAAAATTACAAGTTCAACTTTTATGTTTATGTCTATGATCCATTTCAAATTAATTTTCACGAATGAAATTAAATAGGGGCTAAAACTTATATTTTCCCATATGTCTATCCAGTGTTCCAGCACTGTCTGTGGGAAAGATTTTTCTTACTCCGTTCAGTTGCCTCAGGGCCTTTGTCAAAAATGAATAGACCAGCTATGTGAATCTATTGTATACTTTTATGTTCCTTTAATCTGTGTGTGTGTTTTTCTGCCAAGCCATACTGCCTTGATTATTGTAGGCTTATAGCAAATCTTAAATCCAGGTAGTATGAGTCCTCTAACTTTGTTCTTTATCGTGATTACTTTGTATATATGGGTCCTTTACTTACCATATATGTTTTAGAATCAGCTTATCAATTTGTTTAAAAAATTAAGATTATTTTATTGGGATTATGTTGAATATATATTTTGCAGTTTTTGAGTATATTATTTTATAAATAATAGTCATGTTGATCTGGCTTAAAGTGTAGTTTGACTCTTTTTCATCCTTATTGACTAACTTTTTGTCTGATTTTCTTACTGTTTACTAGGAGTTGTTAAAATTGTTGATTGTGACTTTATCTAATTTTCCCTCTGGTGCTGGTGGTTTTGCTTAATGTGTCTTAAAACTATGTTAATAACTGAATGCACACTAAGGGGTCAGATGGTTGGTCAGTCTGTTAAGCATCTGCCTTCAGCTCAGGTCATGATTCTAGGGTCCTGAGACCCATATGGGGCTCTCTGCTTGGCAGGGAGTCTGCTTCTCCCTCTCCCTCTGCCTACCACTTTGACTACTTGTGCTCTCTCTCCTCTCTGTCAAATAAATAAGTAAACAAAATTTGAATGCACTTTAAGATTGTTTTGAATTGACCCTTTCATCATTATAAATACCCCTTTGTAACTGGCAATACTTTTTCTTCTGATTTCCATTGCGTCTAATGTTCATAAAGCACACTAGCTTCTTTTTTTTTTTTTTTTTAAGATTTTATTTATTTATTTATTTGACAGACAGAGATCACAAGTAGGCAGAGAGGCTGGCAGAGAGAGAGGAGGAAGGAGGCTCCCCGCCGAGCTGAGAGCCTGATGCGGGGCTTGATCCCAGGACCCTGGGATCATGACCTGAGCCGAAGACAGAGGCTTTAACCCACTGAGCCACCCAGGTGCCCCAGCACACTCGCTTCTTGATGTTCATTATTGGCATAGTATATCTATCTTTATCTTTGATTTTTTTAATTTTTAATTTTTTCATTGTACTGTGATACAGTTGACATACCACACTGTAAATGTTTAAGGTATACAGCATAATAATGTATACAGTGATACATTGTGAAATGATTATCACAATAAATTTAGTTGACATCCATCCTCTCATATAGATAAACACACATGCACAAATGTTTCTTTTTCTTGTGATGAGAACTTTTGATATTTACTCTCTTAGTGGATGGCTTTCAAATATAACAAAGCAGTATGATGTGTCTATCCACACACTTAAATTTTTTTTATTTGAATATAGATGGCACACAATGTTACATTAGTTTCAAGTGCACAACATAGTGATTCAACATCTTTACATGTTGTTATGCTCACCAAAAGTGTAGCTACCATCTGTCACCATACAACATTATTACAATATCATTGACTATATTCTTTATGCTGTGTCTTTTACTCCTATGACTTACTCATTCCATAACTGGAAGCCTATACCTCCCAGCCCTCTTTATCTATTTCACCCATCCCTTTCTCCCTCTTCCCTCTGGCAAACATCAATTTGTTCTCTGTATTTATGTCTGATTCTGCTTCTTGATTGTTTGTTTCATCATTTGTTTTGTTTTTTAGATTCCATATATGAGTGAAATCCTATGGTATTTGTCTTATTGTTCTCGGTCTAACTTATTTCGCTTAGCATATACTCTCTCGATCTATCCATGTTGTCACGAAGAACAAGATCTCATCTTTTTAAATGACTGCACAATGTTCCGTGTGTGTGTGTGTGTGTGTGTGTGTCTTTATTCATTCATCTATTTCCCATCTTTGATTTTTTTTTTTTTTAAGTAAGCTCTACACCAACATGGGACTTGAACTCACCAGTCGCGATCAAGAGTTGTATATGAACTGAGCCAGTTAGGCACTACTCCCACCTCTGATTTTTAATTGCATATATCAAGGTTCTGAGTTTGTATCCAGTCTGACAATATACAGCTTTTAATTGGAGTGTTTAATCAATTTATTTGATGCAATTATTTTGTGTTGAAATTTTCTATAGCATCATAACTTATTTGCTAATTTGTCAAGTCCTCTTTAGGCTTTCTTCATAGTCATTTTTTTAATGTTCTTTGTTGGTTCAAAGCTATACCTCTTTGAACTATCTTTCATATTTTTTGTAGGGGTTATAAATGCATCTTTTACTTATCACAGTCTACTTAAAAATTAATATTCTACATCATGTAAAATATAAGAATCTTATTGCAATATAATTCCATTTATTCATACCATTCCTATTTCATATCTTTTACATCTCTATGTAATATAATACTCATAATGCCATGCCATTATTTTATTTTTGTCTTTTAAGGAAATAAATTAAAAATATTTATCTAGATATTTATAATTTCCGATGCTATTCTTTGCTATTTGTGAATCTCATTTTCTCTGTTATCATTTCTCTCAAGCTTCAAGAGTTTCCTTTAGCATTTCTTACAGTACAGTTCCGATGGCAATAAACTGCTTTAGATTTAGTTTATCTGAAAATTTCTTTATTTTATCATGACTTTTGAAGGACATTTTTAACTTGGTGTAGTACACTAAGTTATCACGTGACCTTTTCTTCTTCCAAAAGTTTTTTTTTTTTTAAAGATTTATTTATTTATTTGACAGAGAGAGATTACAAGTAGGCAGAGAGGCAGGCAGAGAGAGAGAGGAGGAAACAGGCTCCCTGCTGAGCAGAGAGCCCGATGCGGGACTCCATCCCAGGACCCTGAGATCATGACCTGAGCCGAAGGCAGTGGCTTAACCCACTGAGCCACCCAGGCACCCTCTTCTTCCAAAACTTTAAAGGTGACATCCATTATCATTCTGGCCTTCACTGTTGCTGATGAAATATTACCCATAATTTGTATGTATGTATGTATGTATGTGTGTATATATACTCCCTATATATCATGAGTCTTTTTGTTGTTGTTTTTTTTTTTCTGGCATCTTTGAAGACTTTATCTTAGGTAATCAACAGTTTGATTATAACATTTGGTTCTCTTTGTATTTATTTTTCTTGGGCTTTACTAATTTCCTGAATCTGTAAGTTGATTTTTCTTTATAACTTCGGGAAACTTCTGTCATTGCTTCTTCAAATATTATTTCTTTATTCATCCTCTTCTCTCTATTTTATATTGCTCTACATGTCACTGAGGTTCTATTCATTTTTTATTATAATACTTCATCTCTTTCCTTAAGGTTTTACACTTTTTATTGGTTTTTCTTTAAGTTCTTTTCTCTTAATGAGTAATTTGTTGATAAGCCCATTACAGGAATTTTTCATTTCTGATGTATTACTTTTAAGTTTCAGAATTTGTTTGGTTCTTTTTTTACTTTCAGTTTCTCTGCTGAATTCTATTCATGCATCATTGACATGTTTTCCTTTAAATATTCTTTTTTTTAATATTTTATTTATTTATTTGACAGAGAGAGATCACAAGTAGGCAGAGAGGCAGGCAGAGAGAGAGAGAGGAGGAAGCAGGCTCCCTGCTGAGCACAGAGCCCGACGCGGGACTCGATCCCAGGACCCTGAGATCACGACCTGAGCCGAAGGCAGCGGCTTAACCCACTGAGCCACCCATGCGCCCCTCCTTTAAATATTCTTGAACAGAGTTATAATAAAGTTTTTAAAGTCTTCGTCTCTTCATTCCAATACTTTAACCAACCAGAAGTCTATTTCTGTTGTCTATTCTTCCTCTAAATTCTGGATCATGTTTTTATTTATTGTGCTGGTTCTTTGAATATCTAATATATATTTTTTTTATTCTGGCAATCATGGAGTCAAGTCATGTGGGGTCTGAATTACACTGTCCTCCTTTAAAGGATATTGGTATTTGTTACACTAGTGGCGGCATCTCTGTATCCTGACACAAATGGTTTTATGCTTTATATAGCAGGTCTGTTTTGTTTTATTCACTATTTGTTTTATTTTAGTTAGAGTAATGACCCTTTCTCCTGAACATGGCTTTTGGTGGTACCAATTGCCTGAATCATGCTCCACAAGAAATCCAGTGTCTCCTAGGACGGTAGGACATCATCTCTATGTTCATCTCTTGGTCCTGCAGCAGCCTCTGTGCTGGGCTACACCGAGCCTTACTACGAGTGTGTGTGGCCCAGTCCACAGCCAGTGTCTTGAGACATAATCACACCAATTCCTTAGTTCCACAGACTCTCTCTACATTCTGCTCCACAAATTTCAGTCCTGAGTCCCCAGTACCTGTCACCACTGCTATCCGGGGAGGCCCCTGTTTCACCTTCAGGAAGCACCCTACAGTGTCTCTTCTCTCAAGGCCACAGTCCCGGACTAAGTGATGTCTGACACCTGAAAACCACTGCCTCATCTATTTTGCCCAGCGTTATACTTGTTTATGTCAAAAGAGTAATTCAATATTGGTCACTTCATCTTCCAGAAGCAGAAATCTACAGGTAATTAAAGCAGGATTTAAAAAATAAATAAAGTAAATTTTATTCAAGGCCATATCCTAAGCCCATGTTAACTTATCTTAATCCTTTCCGTAAATCAAAAGAAGATTTAAATCCCCTTGTTTTGGATTTCTAATTGGGGAAATAGCTTTATACAAATAAATTTCATCTCAACTTTAAAGATGGCCATATAGTAGATGGTTTCAGAGAAGGTGATAAATTTTAATACCACACAAGCTATGTCACATGAAGGATAATGACTTATCTTCCTTTCCAGTGAAAGAGGTCAGTCGTCACCCACAACCCACAGCCCACAGAGGGAGAGTTTGCAACACTCGACTGCCCAGAAGGGTCAGAAGTCTGCGTGGCTGATATAGCCATCATCAATAACACTCATCCACTTACACTTCTATACATCTCCACAAACCTGCGCAGATCTAAATTTAATAATGGAGAAAACCAGATGCTCAAAAATACGAATCTCTTCCTATTGAATTACAAACTAGTAATTACACAGTTCAGAAAATACCCTAAGAAAGAGCTATCTTATGTATAGAATATTCTACCCAATACTGTTTGCAGGTTCGTTAAAAACTTAGCTGAAATACACTTATTCTTTAATGACAAACTCAATAGTATTTATCCTTGATTTTCAAAAGTAGTTTGGGGGCATTTTCTCTTGAAAAGTGTATTCTATACATAATTATTAAAATTGAAATTCAGTGATCAATAAAATTTAACTACCATTAACAATTCATTAAATTATGCAAATCAAAAGAAAAATATGCATATCAAAGATCAAAAGAACAGTATCCTGTGTGGTAAAAGTATGGAATACTAGGAAAGATAAAATTCAGAAAAATAGAAAATATGCATTTATTAACCACTGAAAATAAACTGTAGAAATACTAGCTGAATTCTAAAAGAATCAAGAGACACCTGGGTGGCTCACTTGGTGAACTGTCTGACTTTGGCTCAGGTCATGATCTCAGGATCATGGGATTGAGCCCCACCTTGGGTTCTGAACTCAGCGGGGAGTCTGCTTCCCTTCTCCCTCTATGTCTTCCTACCCTCACTCAAGCTTGTGCTCTCTCTCTCCCTCTCTCTCTCTCAAATAAAGAACATGTTTAAAAAAATAAAATAAACACAGTCAAAATAATTATTTTATTGTGATGATTGACTTAAATAACTCAAACCTATTCCTACTGAAGAAAGCTTTGAAAATTGCCATTCCCATTAGTTTAAGCATGACTGCTAGTAATTATAAATTCCTAGCCTTTTAATTTTAACTTTTCTTAGCACTCTATGGAATAGTGCCTGAAATGAATAGATGAACTAATAAAATGGGAAATATGTCAACCTAATACACACACCAAAAAACATAATTTTAATAGACAAAGCTGAATATCTAGGTAAATGCAAAATTAATATGAAGCATATGCATAGTACACAGCACATCATCTCTAATTTTTATAAATGGTCATTAGGATAAAGCTTAAGGTCATATGAAGTACAATAATTGCTTTATTTCTAGCTTTCTCTCATTAAGCCCAGTGATGTTGCTTAGCAATGTAGAGCTTTGTCACCATTCTAAAATACTTCTCCTCAATTACTAACTTACGAAATAAAAATCAGAACCGACATAATAGACCTACACTAGTAACCTTCCATGCTCTTCAATCTGAATTTTTTTTCCTACATTTCCAACTGATTGGGTCCTATTTAAACCCAGGGAAAAGACACCCTGAGTCTCTACACAGCTAAGGCCTACACAGCTATGGCCTTGAATAGTTATTCTTCTTCAGCATCTAAAAAGTCATAGAAAATTCCAACAAAATAAATGGTAAGATTCAAAATTCAGAAGAGTGAATATTGTTCAATATATTTTCTTGATTTCAACATTAAAATAATTATAAGGCTCACATTATGGTAATAGTCACAGAAATCATTTTATACTAATATTAGTATTAGAGAAGTTATAGAAGACAAAAAATGTATACTGTGATTCACTAAATTATACTAAATAATACTTTAAATACAAGTTACAAAACACTCTACTCCTTTAACATAAATAATATTTGACCATGTTTCATAGCACCTAGATTTACTCTACTAGTTCTTCATGAAACTGGCCTTTAAACTGGAAAAGACAAGAGTATATGGTTTTAAAAAGAAAAAAAAAAAAAAACTGAAGTAATTATGTGACAACTGAAGTAGTAGGCTTACAGCTTGGGGAAAATGGCAGAAAAAACTCAAAGAAGTCTCAGGCCCAACTGAATTTTCCCAGTGCTGAGTCCCAGAATGACATCATCACAGCTGACTTCAGGGAATCATGGATCCTAGACAGCATCAATCTCACAAAGGATGAGTGAAGGGTAGTGACAAAGGGTCTGTCTGAAAACTCTAGTCAGGTTCCTTTGAGCCTGCTTCTTGAATAGGCCCATCCACTGTGACCTAAAAGGACCTAAACAAACATAGTTTGTTTGACCTAAAAGGACCTAAACTAACATAGTTTCTAACAGGTCTAGGTCACATCCCTAGAATGACCCTCATCCTCCTCAAAGTGCCTGCCTGAGAAAACTCAAGGTTGACAAAAAAATTTACTGTTCATTCCAGGCAACACCCGAACATATGTGTCTCGCAGTCTCTGTGGGAGGAGATGGACTTCCATACGTGCCAGTTGGCAAACCCAAAAGGGATTCACAGGGACCAACCCCCAGTTCCTGCTTTTTTATAATTTTTCACTTCCTTGACTTTACAAAACCTCTGCTCACTCCCACTCCCTCCTTCTCCCTTTAAAATGTCCCATCTCAGGATGCCAGGGTGGCTTAGTTTGGTTAAGCCTCTGCCTTCAGCTCAGGTCCTGATCTCAAGGTCCTGGGATGGAGCCCCACATTGGGCTCCCTATGCGCACTCTCTCTCTCTCTCTCTCAAGTAAATAAACAAGATCTTTAAAAAATAATAATCATAAAATGCCCATAGTCTCTGTATAAATTGAATTTGAGTTTCATTAGTAACTAGTAACAACAGTTAGTACCAATTAAGATCTGTTCTCATCACTTTAATGTCAGGCATTGTTCCTCTTTGACAGTAAAAGTAACTACAGGCACACTTGTAATCTCAAGAGCCCTGATCTATCACATTTTCCAAAAAATTCCTTTTTTGAAACGGGACACAATTTGGTCTCAGAGTAACAGATGAGTGCTGCGCACACGTGTGTGTGTGTGTGTGTGTGTGTGTGTGCGTGCACGCGCACCTGCGCAAATTGTCTCAGGAAAAAAAAGTTTAGGGTTTCTTAGTTTTTATATTTTATTCCTCATGGAGATAAAGAACGCCTATGACTATCACTCTTCAGGTTTCTATATCATGTAAATTCCTGGTTTATTTATAATAGGCAGCTCAATTAGAAAACCCTATAAAAAACATTCTTAGCCATAAACTTCTTAGATAATCTGTGACTACATCTCCTTGAAATGTTCACAGGATGTGTAGTGGAGGTCAGCCCTTGGCCCTAATGTCCTTGAGAAGGGCAGGAAGGAGCTGGGACTATGTTAGCTCCTTCCTCCCCACCCAGGGCCCTACTGGATCCATTAAGTATGAGCTCAGGACCACAGTCAGACATTTGTGTCGTCATGTTACACATTTGGGCAAATATCTTAAAAGGAGCAGGTACAAGAACCAGACTGATCAGATTTACATCTTTTCTTGGCAAACTGTAAGATATACGAGTGAAGAGATGAATTACCAAAAGTTGGTCTTATATGAGCAAGATTAATTTTGTTGGCATTAATAGAGTGGCAAGCAAGAACATGTCAAAGGCACACATCTTGATTTCAGGGAGAAAATACAGTACAGACCATCCCCTTTTGATTCATGGGAGAAAAAGCAGCAAGTATACCATGTAATATAACTGTAGTGTAGTTTCATGAATTAACTGATGGTTAAACGATGCTAGTCAGACATAGTTATTACCCCTGCCGCTAATCATTTTAAACTAAAAAACTAGTTACATGGTACAGAGTCACTTGTAGGCTTATTCTGTTTAAGGTGTCTGTGTTTTGGTTTGGAGAATAACTCGACAGAAGTATAGATATATGTATTAGGTGACACAAAGTGAAAAAGAGCTTAATTTTTTATTGGATAACCAGAACTGGGATAATTAAAATTCAAGAGGTTCTCAGCTGGTTTGAATGACTGGCTGAAACCAATACAATAATACGGATATAGGAAAATACTACACTTGGATTTTAACCAAGTAATTCTTTAAGTATGGAACAAGGGTTGGCAAACTATCCCAAGAGCCAAATCTATCCCCGCACCTGTTTTTGTAAATAAAATCTAATTGAGACAAAACCACATCGATTCATTTATGTATTTCCTATTGCTGCTTTTAAGCTACAATGGCTTTGAGCTGTCCCAACAGAGACTAAATGGCCTACCAAGACTGAAGGGACCATCTTCTGAAAGCTATCTGTCCAACAGGGTATTTGGATACTTAATAAAGAGATGACTTCTGTTGTTTCTAAGCTTCCTCTCTGAGAACTCAGATGGAGACTCAGCTCTCAGTGGGATGCTGTTTAATATTTGATGCACGAATTCCTCACTGTGCCGGACTCCCAGTTCATGGAAGGGCATTCACATCTCAGCCCTTTGATAGCCCCTAAGTGCCAGTAGCCCCCCTACACCCCACCACTCCAAAAACCATGATAACCGAAATGTCCTCACACAAGTCTAAATGCCCTAGCTATGCAGAAGGGTGCACCACTGTCCTAGGTTAAGAACCCAGCTGTGATAATAATGTTTCTGGAATTTCAAAGAAAAAATATTGACTGATCTGAATCTAGGATCCACTTCCACTCCCAAAGTCAATCGATCTATTCCCTCTTTCACTCACTTATACAACAAATACTTACTGAGTGCCCCTTACACGCAAGACACTATGATCCCACCACTTCACCTGAGGCTGGCTGGAGGGCAGACTTCTCCCACTGCTTAACCACCCATTACTGCTTCCATCGTTAGCCACATCTTCTTATGAATTGCTTGACTGAGCTATGCAAGTAGAGCAACACTTGCACCCCTCAAATCCTGCCTCGAACCGCAGCAGGGAGGCAAATTGCCCCTGGCTCACCACAGATCCTTGTGGACTTTCGCTAAGTGTTATGGAGAATAAAGCTGAAGAACCACAGGATTTCAGCCCACTGAAGAAACATGACGGCAGAAATTAGTTCCATATTCTCAGAAGAAAGGGATTGTAGTAGACGACTTCTAAAGCATAATTAAAAAAAAAAGAAAAGGTAAAAGATTCTAAATCGTTTCCTATGCTATCACACCAAGGGAACCCTTGGTATCCTAAAAGAATTAAAATACAGTTCTTGATACTCTGCACTACATGGAAAATATAACACTAAGAAAGCATTATGTTATTGGCTTGATAAATGGTAACTGAAATTCTTAGCTCATATTACCCTGCAAACCTCCTAAAACTACAAGTCGAGAGCTGGGGTTTATTTATACTTAGGCACACCCTGACATTTCATCACAGACAACAAAACCAAGCTATCCTCACTTCTCTCCCTGAGTCAGTCCCACATAGAGCCTTCTTTCTAAAATTCCCAATTTCTGGGCTTGCCACAAATCTCAGGCATAAAGACAATAGTAAGAACAGACAAGTCATAGAGCTTATTGCAATAAAAAAAAAAATTCTCATTTGTGGCTCTATCTTGCTGTCATGAACTACTCTGTTGCAACTTTAGGTCATAGTAAATTTTATTTATTCCAATCCAGGTAGAAATAGATCCACTCTGATTTATAATTTCAATTTTCAACTCTCTGTATTATTTTTAAGTAAAATTAAAGCAGCCTTATAAGTACTTTGAGATTTTTTTTGGAGACAGAATAAATATGCTTCATGTTCAACACTAGGAATATATGAGAAATATATATGCTATGACATCTAAAAATATCAGTTGTATTTTTAATACCAATTTTTAATCTTTTCAGAAGAATAATAAATTATTTCACAAGACATCCCAAATTTCAACATAGCCATCCTCATTACTGCAATACCAATATTACAACATGTTTTCAAGATAAACATTTGATATTTGAGTTACCAAACAATGGAAAAAGCATGAAGACCTCCAGATGAGCTAAAAGGAAATTAATTCATTAAACTTTTTTTCATTAGTTGTGCTTCAACATAAATTATTACTTTTATTTTATGTAACCTAAACTGCATGGAAATTTTTAGACAATGGATGGACTTATTTTACCCCAACTGTTATTTTTATAACTTCTGATGAAATGGTGAATCTGAGGAAGATATTTAATTATACATTACGTACATGCTAGAGTTTTCCATCCAAAGGCAGAGTCGGCAACATTAATGAGAATCATCAAATGTCATGTATGTTAAAATTTTGACTTGAACTATCTCACAACTGAGTATAATTGATAATAAATGGCTGTGATAGGAAAAACATACCTAAAGGTGGACACACATAGCTTGATAAATGCTAAAATCTTCAGTGGTAATAAAATCCACATATTTGGGCATTAAACATAACTGTTCCAAATCTTATTTTCACAGACCTATAAACTTTGCTATGTGGCATGCGTTAACCAGAACAGAGTCTCACCTGCAGAAAGGAACATGGTCAAAGATAATTAGGATCATACGCCCAGATCTGCAGTAGAATGGAAAAAAAAAAAAAAAGGACTGCTCCAGAGATATATCATCTAACTTATCTCAAAAGCAATTTTCTAGGGAATTGGAATATGAAAAACTATAGGACTGAGACAAAACCCCATAAACTGAGCAATTTTCAGCTTACCAAAGAGCTTTGTTGTAAAGAAGTGTTTCAAAGTTGGGTGTTTGGCATGCTTTTGGGTGCATTTTGGTTTCTGAAAGTCCATGAAAGCCTAGGTAAACTTCAGTGTGGCTGATACACAGTACTGACATATTAGTCAAGTTTCAAGCTCTACTTATCCACCATGTATAAGAGTTTTATTGAGCAATGGTCTTTCAGATTGCAAAATTACAGAGAATACATCTATCTGCATATTAGGTCCAACCCTATGACAAGAGAGGGAGTCTTTGACACTTGGGTCAGCAACTGATAGTGACAGCCATTGTATGGGGCAGGGTGATCTTCAGACAGCAGCAGAGTGACTTCTCCCTGAAGGTAAGAAAGTATAGACCCATGTACAAGAGAGCACTTGGAAAGGTTAAGTTAGTTCAGACTACCTATTTAAAAGACAACATCGCTTGGGGCATCTGGGTGGCTCAGTCGGTTAAGCGTCAGCCTGTGGCTCAGGTCATGGTCCCAGAGTCCTGGGATCAAATCATGCATTGAGCTACCTGCTCAGGGGGGAGTCTGTTTCTCTCTCTCCCTCTGCCCCTACCCCTACTTGTGCCTGCTCTCTCTGTTCAGTCTCTCAAATAACTAAATAAAACCTTCTAATAAATAAATAAGGGCATCTACCCAAGTCACTTCCTTGGGTCAGCCCTTCCCAGGTTTCTGATACCACATGCACTGCCTGATCACCCAATGGCATTAAACAAAACTGGCCTTCATGGCACAGTAGAAAGAACTTGGGTGGACACATTCGTGATGCAGGGCTCAATTCCTAAGCTCTGCTTTACCTCCCAGGGATGTGACCTTGGGCAAGATGGTTAAACTCTCTCTTTCCCTTTCCCTATCTGTGAAATAGGGTAACACTGGCTATGTACAGGATAGTTGTACAAAATACGAAGAATCACATAAAATACCTAGGACGACAGGCATTCTATCAACTGGAGCTATTATTATACCTCCCCACTTACTAAAATATCCTCAGTGGTTGTGTCAATTTCTGATAATGTTAGGTCTGTAGAGAAATGTGCAGAACAGCCATTCCCTAGTCCTTGCTGTTGGAACCCCGGCTCTGTTCGTGCAGGGAGGTAGCCCTCTTAGAGGATGGGTCATGCTTGACTGGCCCTTGAGAGTTCTGTAGGGATTGACTGAGGGAGGGCGGGTGACCCAAATCTAGTCAAATAAGCACAGGGAGAAATCTGGAAAAGATTCCCTTTCTAGATGAAAAGATCACTACAAGAAAGGCAGGCTCTTTTTCATCTACCTCTTTCTTATCTGAGATGAGTATTTTGGTGAGAAAACATGAGACTTGAAACCACTGAAGGCATATCGTTACCAGGGTAGAAGAAAAGGATTCCCAGAAACACCAACCTTCAGTCCTAACATTGCTGAACGGGGAAACCAACCCCAGCACCTATTTCCCTCTTGATTTCTTGTTATGTGAGATCTAATAAGAAACAGTGTCAAAATGTGGGCTTCTCAAACACTCTGTAATAAACTGTGTGCTTTTTTTTTTTTTTTTTTGATCCGTTGAAAACAAAAACTGTTGTAAAATAAAAACAAATTCTTAGGTTAATGGTCAGACACTTGAATGTCACAATAAATTCAAATTGCTATGAATGTTTCTAAACACTTAATTACTTAGCTCCTTACAGATCAGAAATGAAGTTTGTGTGCTGATACCCATCTGTGGATCACATTTTGCATAGCACTGTTTTGAGTAACTTTTATCTATGTGTTTTGCTTTGTATAACCGAAAGCATCCTGATGTTACAGGAAACAATAACTCATTTATCCAAAATTCAACAGATATCGATTGAGCAGCTCCTACGTGTAAATCAGGGTGCATTGTGAGGAATACAAAACCAAGTGGAACAGAAAACTTCCATCCTTACAATAGGGGGAAATACATACAAATAATTAAAAAATAAACTAAAAAGTGATCATCTGGAATGTCGGCACAGACTAATAATTTAGAGAAGATAACCATTTTCAAATATAAAATAGACTCATGTTCAGGTAGCATATTATCTGCCAATAGCAATGTGACAAATGGGGAAAACAGAAGAATCTGCCAATAGTTGACCCCAAAACATTGAAATCCCAATGAAATTTCACCAGAGCTCACTGATTAAGTAATCTATTAAAAAGTAAACAAATGGGTTCCTTGTAAGGAAACAATATATGCAAGAAAATCGAATTGAGCCCTTTCACAAAGATGGTGCCAAAAGCTAAGAAGGAAGCCCCTGCTCCTCCCAAAGCTGAAGCCAAAGCAAACTCTTTGAAGGCCAAGAAAGTGGTGCTGAAAGGCATCCACCGTCACAAAAAAAAGAAGATCCACACATCACCTACGTTCCGACGACCCAAGACTCTGCGTCTCCGAAGGCAGCCCAAATACCCTCGGAAGAGCGCCCCCAGGAGAAACAAGCTTGATCACCATGCCACCATCAAGTTCCCCCGACTACTGAATCAGCCATGAAGAAAATAGAAGACAACAACACACTTGTGTTCATTGTGAATGTCAAGGCCAACAAGCACCAGATCAAACAGGCTGTGAAGAAGCTCTATGACATTGATGTAGCCAAGGTCAACACCTTAATCAGGCCTGATGGAGAGAAGAAGGCATACGTTTGACTGGCCCCTGACTATGATGCTTTGGATGTTGCCAACAAAATTGGGATCATCTAAACTGAGTCCAGCTGGCTAAATCTAAATACAGTTTTTTCATGATTAAAAGAAAGAAAGAAAATCGAATTGATTCATTTGTTCTATTGCTAAAATCCTGAATAATCTACAAAAGCCAAAATTTCAACTGTGGAACACAAAAAGAAAGTTCTATTTGTTATCTGTTATAACTCAGAAAACAGAGTTACTACACTTTTGAAAATAATACAGTGTAGTAAAAAGTATGTTGTAGGGACGCCTGGGTGGCTTAGCTGGTTAAGCAGCTGCCTTCGGCTCAGGTCATGATCCTGGCATCCTGGAATCGAGTCCCACATTGGGCTCCTTGCTCGGCAGGGAGCCTGCTTCTCCCTCTGCCTGCCATTCTGTCTGCTTGTGCTCACTCTCTCTCCCTCTCTCTCTCTCTGATAAATAAATAAAATCTTTAAAAAAAAAAAAAAGTATGTTGTAGGGGCACCTGGGTGGCTCGGTGGGTTAAAGCCTTTGCCTTTGGCTCAGGTCATGATCCCACGGTCCTGGGATTAAGCCCCATATCCGGCTCTCTGCCCAGCAGGGAGCCTGCTTCCTCCTCTCTTTCTCTGCCTGCCCATCTGCCTACTTGTGATCTCTGTCTGTCAAATAAATAAAAATAAATTTTTTAAAAAAATTCTGCTTTAAATACAATTATTGTATAATGGCAGTGATGGATGCAGGCTACTTCACTTCTTCAATGGAATATGTGTCACAATTCTCAAGAGTTCCCTAAAAGCCATACTGTGTAGATTAACTGTTTTGTGCTATGTTCCCCTTTGAACATGTCTGAAGTTTGGATAATATGTATTTAAAATAATCATTTTTATTTCATATGTGTGCATATTTCTAAATGAACTTGTCATCATTTATTGAGAAGGTATGCATGTGAAGAGAAAAATCTTGATTGTTTAAATCTGGAAACTTCCTAGTAAGAATTTTTAATAAAGATTTTTTTTAATTTTAGTAAATAAAAATAAATAATCTAGATTTCAGTAAGTCAACCACTTAACACTTTCTAAACTAGTGGGTTTAAGAGTCTTCTCAGCGGTAAAACCACTTTCCCAAATAAAGTCTTAGTTAGACGTCAGTATTTTATAAAACATAGAATCTTAACTGCTCTGCTGAAAATGTTCATAGCCTCTATGTCTTACAGAATAAAATCAAGAGTGGAGTCCAGGGCTCCTTGATTGGGATTCCCTTATCACGTCCCTCTGAGGGGCCAAGAGGCACTAAGACTCCCATCAAGAAATTTTAGCATATTTGTGAAGGAACATATTGGTGCAATAGCATTTTTTTTTAATGCTCACACCTATTATTCCCTCTAGTGGAGGAGGTATGGTAGATTGTTTTTGTACTAGAAAACTCCATTGCTTATTGATAATTCTTTCTTTCAGTTATCATTGCATTCCATGTGGCTTGACCTGCTACTTTGTTCACAATAATATTGTGCATGAATTATTTATGCATGACCATATTAATCAGTCATCTTATCCAAATTGGTTGACACTGAGCCACCATCCTGCACATTGTACCAGTACAACTTTCTTCTGGAAGCCTCCCTTCGTGCCTTGCTCTTAACCTGTGCTGGATGCCTATTCACAGCCACAGAGTTAAGTTCTGTATTAGAGAACATTGCATTGACATTATCTATTTACTTAATTGTCTCCAGTCACAAGAATATAAACTCCTTGGGATAAGGATGAATTTTTTTAAAGATTTTTATTTATTTATTTGACAGAGATCACAAGCAGGCAGAGTCAGGCAGAGAGAGAAGGAAGAGAAGCAGGCTCCCTGCTGAGCAGAGAGACTGATGGGGGGCTCGATCCCAGGACCCTGGGATCATGGCCTGAGCCAAAGGCAGAGGCTTTAACCCACTGAGCCACCCAGGCACCCCAGGATGAAATCATTTTATATAAAGTTTTATTTATTTAAGTTATCTCTGCACCCAACATGGGGCTCAAACTCACAAAGCTGAGATCAAGAGTTGCATACTCTTCTAACTGAGCCAGCCAGGCTCTGATTTTTAATTCTTCTCATAGACAGTCATACATTAATGGAAAATAGTAAACAAAAATTATTCCAAATATTTTCTTAGGTCATGTTAATAGTAACCACAATCTTACTATAAACCTCAGCCAAAAACACCCTGACATAAAACAATTACTCATGTTATAATCCTCTGTGCTTCAGACATTTACTGTAACTAACTATGCTTTTTTTTTTAATTTAATTTTTTAAAAAATTTTCAGTGCTCCAAAATTCATTGTTTATGCACCTAACCCAGTGCTCCATGTAATACATGCCCTCCTTAATACCCACCACCAGGCTCCCCAAAACCCCCACCACTCCCTTCCAAAACCCTCAGTTTGTTTCTCAGAGTCCACAGTCTCTCATGGTTCGTCTCCCCCTCCAATTTCCCCCAACTCACTTCTCCTCCCCACATTCCAATGTCCTCCGTGCTATTCCTTATGCTCCATAAGTGAAACCACATGATAATTGACTCTCTCTGCTTGACTTATTTCACTCAACATAATCCCATCCATGTTGATACAAAAGTTGGGTATTCATCCTTTCTGATGGAGGCATAATACTCCATTGTATATATGGACCATATCTTCTTTATCCATTCATCCATTGAAAGGCATCTTGGTTCTTCCCATAGTTTGGTGACCGTGGCCATTGCTGCTATGAACATTAGGGTACAGATGGCCGTTCTTTTCACTACATCTGTATCTTTGGGGTAAATACCCAGTATTGCAATGGCAGGGTCATAGGGAAGCTCTATTTTTAATTTCTTGAGGAATCTCCACACTGTTTTCCAAAGTGGCTGCACCAACTTGCATTCCCACCAACAGTGTAAGAGAGTTCCCCTTCTCCACATCCTCTCCAACACCTGTTGTTTACTGTCTTGTTGATTTTGGCCATTCTAACTGGTGTAAGGTGGTATCTCAACGTGTTTTTGATTTGAATCTCCCGGATGGCTAACAATGATGAACATTTTTTCATGTGTCTGTTAGCAATTTGTATGTCTTGTTTGAGGAAGTGTCTGTTCATGTCTTCTGCCCATTTTTTGACATGATTATCCATTTTGTGTGTGTTGAGTTTGAGGAGTTCTTTATAGATCTTGAATATCAGCCCTTTGTCTGTAGTGTCATTTGTGAATACCTTCTCCCATTCCATGGGTTGTCTCTTTGTTTTCTTGACTGTATCCTTTGCTGTGCAGAAGCTTTTGATCTTGAAGAAGTCCCAAAAGTTCATTTTTGCTTTTGTTTCCTTTGCTTCTGGGGACATGTCTTGAAAGAAGCTGTTGTGACTGAAGTCGAAGAGGTTACTGCCTAGGTTCTCCTATAGGATTTTGATAGATTCCTGCCTCACGTTGAGGTCCTTTATCCATTTTGAGTTTATCTTTGTGTATGGTGTAAGATAATGGTCGAATTTCATTCTTCTACACACAGCTTCCCAATTTTCCCAGCAACCATTTATTGAAGAGACTGTCTTTTTTCCACTGTATATTTTTTCCTGCTTTGTCAAAGATTATTTGACCATAGAGTTGAGGGTCCATATCTGGGCTCTCTACTCTGTTCCACTGGTCTATGTTTTAATTAAACTATGTTTTATCATTACACAACCCCAGTCCTTGAGGGGGAAGTTATGTCTGCCCTATTCAGCCGTCTGACACGGTGCAGAGCACATGGGTAGCCCTCAGTAATTATACTTGAATAAAGTCATGAATAAATCAATAGATGATTGGGAGAATGAATGAATGGAATGGCTTCTGAAATTTGGTTTATATCTACCAAATCGCACTTGCTGTTGTGTTTTCATAGATGAAGCTCTAAAAAGCCTCACAGATAGTCTTTTTGTTAGGAATGAGTTAATTTTAAATGCTACAAGTATATCAAATGGGAATAATAATGTACAAAAGTAAACTGGCACTTTGGAATAATACATGACATTATAAAATATATTATGAACCTTTCAAACTCCCTTTTTTCTACATGAAGTTAATAGAAGGTAGAAAACAAATGTAAGATAGGAAAGGCAGAAAAAAGGACAAAGAGAAAGCAGAACAGTTGAAGAAAGAAGAGAAGGAGGAGAGAGGGAAAGAAAGAATGAGCTCCTTTTGAAGTAAAGGAGAGCTCAATTTAGATCAGTTTTGTGGGGCATGAACTATCCTGAGAAATATGTCCCCAGGGTGCTGTTAATTTTCACTATGGTTATATATGATAATGCAGGAATTACACTGCATATCTGAATCCACAGACTTCCAGATACTTGAAATCTTAAGCCAAACTGATTGGGAAGGCAGTAAGCAATATTAAAAGTTTGGAATTGTTTCAAATTTCCTTGTACCTTCAAATTTAAAGCCACCTAATTACAGTTTTGATGCCACATACTGAAGTGTGTCCTGAAAATGCAACCAAAGAAGTTTCAGCAATGCAGAGCTTCCCAGAAGAATGTAAAATTTAAGTGTCAATAAAAAAAGAAGGGAACTGACTCAATGACATCATTAAAATATAAAATATGCTTTATATCACATTTAAGTGAAATCACATAATTAAAATTTATAATTTTAAAAATAAACAAATGTCAAAAATGTTTGCTTTTGCAAGTGGAATGTACCTAATAAATGCATATAAACATTTACTGAAAGATTCTTGTTTTATCTTTCTTCCTCAATAATGGCTGCATGATGGTAATTTTTATGTGTCAATTTGACAGGGCTAAGAGATCGCTGGATAGTTGATAAAACATTATTTCTCTACAGGCTAAAATCCCTGATGAACACGGATGCAAAAGTTCTCAATAAAATACTAGCAAACAAATTCAGCAGCACATTAAAAGGATCATTCACCATGATCAAATAGGATTTATCCCTGAGATGCAAGGATGTTTCAAAACATGCAAATCAATCAACGTGAAAAACCACATTAGTAGAATGAAGGAAAAGAATCCAGTGATCATTTCAATAGATCCAGAAAAAGCATTTGACAAAATTCAATATTCATTTATGATAAAAACTCTTAACAAATTAGTCAAAGAAGGAATATATCTTAACATCATAAAGCCGATACATGACAAGCCCACAACTAACATCATTCTTAATGGTAAAAAGTTGAAAGCTTTCCATTTTGGACCAGGAACAAAAAAAGGCTGCCCATTCTCACCAATCCTATTCAACATAATACTGGAAGTCCTAGCTAGAAAACATTCAGGCAAGAAGAAGAAATAAGATATCAGAATTGAAAAGAGAGAAGTAAATTTAACTCTATTTGCAATTGATATAATTTTATATAGAGAAAATCCCAAAGAGTCAATGAAAAAACTATTAGATCTAATCAAGGAATTCAGTAAAGTTGCAAGATACAAATTAATGTATAAAAATCAGTAGTATTTTTATACACTAATAATAAATTCTCTGAAAAACAAATAAATCAATCTCATTTACAGTAGCATCAAATACAATAAAATACTTGAGAATAAATGCAATAAGGGGGTTAAAAACCTGTATTCTGAAAAAAATTGATGAAAGAAATTGAAAAAGACATGATAAAAATGGAAAGGCATCCTGTATTCATGGACTGAAAGAATTGATATTGTTACAATATTAATACTACCAAAAGTCATCTATAGTTTCAATGCAATCCCTATCAAGATTCCAAGAGCATTTTTTACAGAAGTAGAAAAAAAACACTACTAAAATTTATGTGGAACCACAAAGACCCTGAATACCCAAAGAAATCCTAAGAAAGAGAAACAAAGTTGGAGTCATAACTTTCTGATTTCGTGCTATACTATAAAGGTACAGTTATCAAAACAGTATGGTACTGGCATGAAAACAACCAGATCAACGGAACAGAATCAAGAGCACAGAAATAAACCCAAGTATATATGGTCAACTAGGTTTGACAAGGGAGGAAAATACTAAATGGAGAGAAGAGAGCTTCTTCAATAAATGGATATTCACTTAAAAAAAAATTAAACTAGACCCCATCTTATGCCATTCACAAAAATTAACTAGAAATGGATTAAAGACCTAAATATAAGACCCGAAACCATGAAACTCCTAGAAGAAAACACAGAAATAAAGTTCCTTGATATGAGTTTTGGTAATGATTTTGGAAATAGGACACCGAAAGCACATGCAACAAAATAAAAAATAAATAAATGGGAGTGATCAAACTAAAAAGCTTCCATATACCCCCCTCCAAAAAAGTCATTAGCAAAGTGAAAAGACAATCAATAGAATGTGAAAAAAAAATATTTACAAATCATATAGCTGATAAGGGATTAATATCCAAAATATATAAGATTGTATACATACAACTCAACAGCAAAAAAAACAGAAAAACAATAAAAACAAAACCTCAAATAATCCGACTAAAAATGGACAAAGGACTTGAATACATATTTCTCCAGAGATAATGTAAGAAAGAGGCCAAAGTACATGAAAAGATGCTCAACATCCCTAGTCATCTGGGAAATACAAATTAAAATCACAATGAAATTTCATCTCACACCTGTTAGAATGCCCATCAGCAAAAATATAAGAGATAACAAATGCTGGCATCGATGTGGAGAAGAGGGAACACCTGTGCACTGTTGGAGGGATTGTAAATTGGTACAGCCACTATAGAAAACAATATGGAGGATCCTCAGAAAGTTAAAAAAAAAAAAAAAGACTATCATGTGAGTCAGCAATTCCACTTCTGGGAATATAGGCAAAGGAAATGAAAACACTAACTGGAAAAGATATCTGTACCCCCATGCTCATAGCAGCAAATTCACAACAACTAAGGCATGGAAACAACCTAAATGTTCACTGGTGGATGAATGGATAAAGAAGTTGTGATAAATATATGAATATTATTCTATAAAAAATAAGGAAATTCTACATATTATAACAACATGGATAGACCTTGAAGGCATTATGCTAAGTAAGATAAGTCAGACATAAAATATCATATGATCTCACTTCTGTGTGGAATCTTTAAAAAAAAAAACAAAAAAAAAAAAAAAAAAAACTCTCCTGGAAAAAGAAATCAGTTACTGGAGGTAGGGGTCAGGCATGGTGGCCAGAGTAGGGACTGGAGGAAGTGGGCAAAAACGGTACAGACTTCCAGTTATACGTAAGTACTAGAGATTCGAGGTACAACATGATGACTTCATCCTTTTAATTTGGGGTCTGCTATCTGATATCTAAGAAAGTTGTTATGAGAGTATATCCTAAGAGTTCTAATCACAAGGAATTTTTTTTTCTTTTTTCTCTTTTCTTTTTTCTTTTTTCATTGTATCTATATGACATGATGGATGTTAGTTGAACCTACTTAATAACCATTTCCCACATATGTGAATCAAACCCATCGTGTTGTATACCTTAAACTTATACAAGCGATGTGTTTCAATTATTTCTCAACAAAAGTAGGGGGAACATCCACATTATTCCTAGAAGTGCCTGTGGGGGTGTCTTTGGGAAAAGATTAGCATTGGAATCAGTAAAGTAAATCACCCTGACCGTTTATTGAAGAGACTGTCTTTTTTCCACTCTATATTTTTTCCCGCTTTGTCAAAAATTATTTGACCAAAGAGTTGAGGGTCCATGTCTGGGCTCTCTACTCTGTCCCACTGATCTATGTGTCTATTTTTATGCCAGTACTATGCTATCTTGATGATCACAGCTTTATAGTAAAGCTTGAAATCAGGTAACGTGATGCTGCCAGTTTTGTTTTTCTTTTTCAACATTTCCTTTTAATTTGGGGTCTCTTCTGCTTCCATACAAATTTTAGGATTATTTGCTCCAGCTCTTTTAAAATACCGGCAGAATTTTGATCGGAATGGTATTAAAAGTATAGATTGCTCTAGGCAGTATAGACATTTTAACAATGTTTATTCTTCCAAACCAAGAGCATGGAATGGTCTTCCATTTTTTGTGTCTTCTTCTATTTCTTTCATGAGTGTTCTGTAGTTCCTCAAGTACAGATCCTTTACCTCTTTGGTTAGGTTTATTCCCAGGTATCTTACGGTTCTTGGTGCTATAGTAAACGGAATCATTTCTCTAATTTCCCTTTGTGTGTTTTCATTGTTAGTGTATAAGAAAGCAACCGATTTCTGTACATTGACTTTGTATCCTGCCACATTACTGAATTGCTGTATGAGTTCTAGTAGTTTGGGGGTGGAGTCTTTGGGGTTTTCCATATAAAGTATCATGTCATCTGTGAAGAGAGAGAGTTTGACTTCTGCATGGCCAATTTGTACACCTTTTATTTCCCTTTGTTGTGTTATTGCTGTTGCTAGGACTTCTAATACTATGTTGAACAAGAGTGGTGAGAGTGGGCATCCTTGTCGTGTTCCTGATCTCAATGGGAAGTCTGTGAGCTTTTTCCCATTGAGGATGATATTTGCTCTGGGTTTTTCATAGATAGATTTTATGAAGTTTAGGAATGTTCCCTCTAGCCCTATACTTTGAAACGTTTTAATCAGGAACGGATGCTGGATTTTGTCAATTCTTTTTCTGCATCAATTGAGAGGACCATGTGGTTCTTCTCTCTTCTCTTATTGATTTGTTCTATCACATTGATTGATTTGTCAATGCTGAAACATCCTTGCAACTCAGGGAAACCCACCTGGTCATGGTAGATAATCTTTTTAATGTGCTGTTTGATCTTATTTGCTAGGATCTTGTTGAGAATCTTAGCATCCATATTGAACAGAAATTCTCCTTTTGGGTGGGATCTTTGCCTGGTTTGAGGGTCAGAGTAATGCTGGCTTCATAAAAAGAGTCTGGAAGTTTTCCTTCTGCTTCAATTTTTTGACACAGCTTCAGGAGAATAGGTGTTATTTCTTCTTGAAAGTTTGGTAGAATTCCCCGGGGAATCCATCAGGTCCTGGGCTCTTGTTTTTTGGGAGGTTTTTGATCACTGCTTCAATCTCATTACTGGATATCAGTCTATTCAGGTTGTCAATTTCTTCCTGGTTCAATTTTGGAAGTTTATAGTTTTCCAGGAAAGCATCCATTTCATCTAGGTTGCTTAACTTATTGGCATATAACTGTTCATAAGAACTTCTGATGATTGTTTCTATTTCCTTGGTTTTAGTTGTGATCTCTCCTTTTTCATTCATAATTTTGTTATTTTGGGCCTCCTCTCTTTTCTTTTGGATTAGTTTGGCCAATGGTTTATCAATCTTATTGATTCTTTCAAAAAATCAGCTTCTAGTTTCATTGATAGGTTCTGCTCTATCTCTAGTTTCTATCCCATTGATCTCTGCTCTAATCTTGATTATTTCCCTTCTTGTGTGTGGAGTTGGCTTAATTTGTTGTTGATTCTCCGGTTCTTTAAGGTGTAGAGACAGGTGGTGTATTCTGGATTTTTCAATTTTTTTGAGGGAGGCTTGGATGGCTATGTATTTCCTCCTTAAGACCACCTTTGCTGTATCCCATAGATTTTGGATGGAAGTGGCTGGGAAAATTGGACAGCTATATTTAGAAGAATGAAACTCGACCATTCTCTTACACAGTACACAAAGATAAACTCGAAATGGATAAAAGACCTCAATGTGAGACAGGAATCCATCAGAATCCTAAAGGAGAACATAGGCAGTAACCTCTTCGATATCAGCCACAGCAACTTCTTTCAAGGTATGTCTCCAAAGGCAAAAGAAACAAAAGCCAAAATGAACTTTTGGGACTTCATCAAGATCAAAACCTTCTGCACAGCAAAGGAAACAGTCAACAAAACAAAGAGGCAACCCATGGAATGGGAGAAGATATTTGCAAATGACAGTACAGACAAAAGGCTGATATCCAGGATCTAGAAAGAACTTCTCAAATTCAACACACACAAAAGAGATAATCATGTCAAAAAATGGGCAGAAGACACGAACAGACACTTCCCCAATGAAGACATACAAATGGCTATCAGACACATGAAAAAATGTTCATCATCACTAGCCATCAGGGAGATTCAAATTAAAACCACATTAAGATATCACCTTACACCAAAATTAGCCAAAATTAGCAAGATAGGAAACAACATGTGTTGGAGAGGATGTGGAGAAAGGGGAACCCTCTTACACTGTTGGTGGGAATGCAAGTTGGTGCAGCCACTTTGGAAAACAGTGTGGAGATTCCTCAAGAAATTAAAAATAGAGCTTCCCTATGACCCTGCCATTGCACTACCCCAAAGATACAGATGTAGTGAAAAGAAAAGCTATCTGTACCCTAATGTTCATAGCAGCAATGGCCACGGTCACCAAACTGTGGAAAGAACCAAGATGCCCTTCAACGGACGAATGGATAAGGAAGATGTGGTCTATAGACACTATGGAGTATTATGCCTCCATCAGAAAGGATGAATATTCAACTTTTGTGTCAACATGGATGGGACTGGAAGAGATTATGCTGAGTGAAATAAGTCAAACAGAGAGAGTCAGTTATCATATGATTTAACTTATTTGTGGAGCCTAAGAAATAACACAGAGGACATGGGGAGATGGAGAGGAGAAGGGAGTTGAGGGAAATTGGAGTGGGAGATGAACCATGAGAGACTATGAACTCTGAAAAACAATCTGAGGGTATTGAAGGGGCAGGGGGTGGGAAGTTGGGGAAGCCTGGTGGTGGGTATAATGGAGGGCATGTATTGCATGGAGCACTGGGTGTGGTGCATAAACAATGAATTCTCTTACACTGAAAAGAAATTAAATTAAAAAAAAAAAGTAAATCACCCTCAGGAATGAATGCTGGTGGGCATTGAGCAAGTCTGTAGAGGGCCAAGTAAAGCAAATGCGCAGAAGGGAGAACTTGCTCTCTTAGCATTGGGACATCCATCTTCTCCTGCCTTTGGATATCAGCCCTTGTGGTTCTGAAGACTTCAGACTCAGACTGAATTATATCACCAGGTTTCCTGGTCTTCCAGCTTGCAGATGGCAGATGGTGGGACTTCTCAGCCTCCATTACCACATAAACCAATTTCTATAATAAATCGTGTGTGTGTACTTAATATATACACCTATCTATCACAATTAAGGGAAATGACAAATATAAGCTGCATCTATCTTTTTAGAAATAAGTAGCCCCGATCTACTCTATTCTTCAAATCTTCATAGAGATATTTTCCAAAACCTCCTTCCACAGCTTCACAACACACATTGTTCAGACAAAAGTGTTTATAGAATTTGATCATGCCTGCCATTTTGCCTGAGAGTAATTATAGAGCAGTCACTGCTGTGGCTTTATACACACACACACACACACACACACACACACACACACACATATCTATAGCAAATGGAGTAGTAGAAAGAAATGTGCATTTACTCTCAAAGTCCGGGTGATAATTTTAAACAATGATTCGAGAAGTAGACAGTTAATTGATCACTTACACACCTAAATTAACATCAAACTTGTTTTCTGTAATGGTACCATTTATGCACCTGTTTTTATCTGCCATGTGCTGCCATAAGGTACGAGTTTCTGATGTCACTTTTCTCTTCTGTCAAGGAAGTGACCGCGCTGGATAATGTCACATGGCTCCTCTCTCAGCCATATGGATGGAAAAGGCCAGATCATAAAACACTGTTCCAGGTGGCCTCTGAAAGTCTCCATAAGAGTGTCACATCCACAAAAATACAACAGAGGAGAGAATTCATGGGGTGACAGCAGCAGACGGTGGTCACAGGAGCAGTAGCATAGGCACTGTCATGTTGCAATTTTATCATCACAATGTATAGCTGAACAGATCAAGCTGCAGCTGGGATTTGCAGAGTGAGGTGGGTCTGTGATGACACTTGGTGTATAAACTTCCGCGTCTGCATTTCTCATGGTGGTCAAAGACTGATGCAAAAAGCACAGGCTAAGGATGTAACTAAATACAGTGCTAAGTTATTGCATCTTATTACACGAATAGGCCCAAGCCAATAATATGTGTGGGATCAGTTGTCCGACTTAGGAACCACCAAGAAAGCTCAGGAACCACATGGGTAAGGAGCAACACGGGGCACCTTTGGAAAGGTCATCTTTAATACGCAATCTTGCTATACTATTGTCTTCCATTCTTTCTGTTTCTAAGAAAAAAAAGATATTGAAGTCTATGAGTTAAAGTCTTACTGGCAACCAATGAGAAGCTGAAGATGACATATGTACTGTGAACTGACTCTGTGAACACTGGCTCAGTAACTAGGGTGAGTCAGAATATGCACAGTAGGACCAGGATTCCAGGGATGCAGAAAACGGCGGTGGGGGTGGGGGGTGGGGTTATTTTCCTTTCAACGTTTTGAAATAGCATCTTGTTATTCCAACAATCTACCATTAAGCTAAGTAATCCGAATTCCTTCATTTTTCCTTCTGAACTGTTTCCGAATTAGCATTCCCTTTAAAATTGATTGTACATTTCTCAAAGTACTTCACTACGAAAACATGAAACTATCATATTCTTTTCTTTAAACATATCTGATAAATGCCAACAAGAGTGGATGGCTACATATCATGTCTGTATTTGTGCATTCCAATATTCGATGGTCATTCCTCTTTTGTTCGTAGCTTATTACTGTTAAGATCGTTATCTCCAGAACCTTCTTGCAGATTGTGCTTGTTGCATAGAACGGACTTTATACATGAATATGTAGTTTATTTAGTCCCACCAAAAGCACCACTTCCCCTGTGCATGAACGTAATAGAAGAAAATAAGTCTGATTATCAGACACTCCCAGAAATGTTCAATGATTTTAGTCCTTAGGCTTACATAGATAAAGCTGATAAAATTTGCCATGACTTACTGCACTATCATTTAACTCACATTTAGTTCAATCTGGACAACATCCTTCTAATGTCATCTGACTCTGCTGCTATCTTGGGGTAAATTATATCACATTAAATGTTGTTCTTACAGCGTTAATCCTACCACCTAGTTGTGATTGCCCCTATGAGGTCAACCTCCAGGGCTCCAGACCACCCTGAAGAAAATCATGGCTACGCAGCAGCTAACCATCCATTACCACAAATCTGATGCCTGCGGGATAAGTGTTCTCCACTGCTTTTCCTTTCGCTTTGAGTCACAGAAAGCACATAGGCATGGCAGGTGTTGCTTGACTCAAATCTAAATTTCAGATTACCTCGTAATTAAATATAATGCAAAATACAGAGTGACCAAAGAAGTGTATTTCTTTTTAGAAAAGAGCTTTAACTACCCTTCCCTATGGGCATTTCAAACTTTCCTTGGTAGAATAGCCATTAATCAACATTTCAAATTTTTTAATTGAATCAAATTTTATAATGACTAAAAATATAATAAATACAGGGGTGCCTGTGTGGCTCCATCGTTAAGTGTCTGCCTTCGGTTCAGGTCATGATCCCAGGGTCCTAGAATCGAGCCCCACATGGGGCTCCCTGCTCAGCAGAAAGCCTTCTTCTCCCTCTCCCACTCCCTGTGCTTGTGTGCTCTCTCTCACGGTCTCTCTCCCTCTTTCTCTCTGTCAAATAAATTTTTTAAATCTTTAAATAAATAAATATTAAATATAAAGTTCAGATGTCTGAAAATGTTTAAAAATAATTATCTCATCAGTTTTGATATGTTCCTCTAAAATAGGAGAATCATATTATTTCCTCAATATAATAGGACAAAAACAATGCATCTTAAATTTGACCCCATTCATATTTTTTTCAACTATCAAATGGGCTTGTCATCGAAAAGTATATGAAGGAAATTGGCATTCTGTACTTTGTATTGTGTTAAAAGAAAATCAAACTACCACTTTTATCTTTAAAAAACTCCCCCAAACCTCTGCCCTCCAATAAAAATATAATCAGTGGAGAAGGAGTTAAAAAGTATGTATACAGATACTTCAGGACTAGTCAAACAAACATATTAAAAATAGATGAGCAATGTTCCTCTGTGTGATGTAGTCCATGAAATGTTACAAAACGTTAAGTCTCCTACTTGTGAAATGCGTCAACAGAACCATGTGTGTGAAGGACAGATCCCCGGGGACGACTCCATCTGTATTTCCAACCACAGCTCTCTGTTCAGCTGAAAAGACGGTGAGAGGATCTTTGCAGGCTTCCTAATTGTTCGGAGGCTTCACCTAATGATTCTCTAATTGGCTCTGTATTTAGGACTCTCAGACAGTGGTGTGACTGTAACATTCCCATCTTTGACAGTCATACACTCCAAGGCCAAGAAGCTGTTTCCCATCAAGAGGAAAAAACAACAACAACAACAACAACAAAAAAAAAAAAAAATATATATATATATATATATATATATATATATATGTCTTAAACTCTCACGGAGAGAAAGGATATTTGGGAGTAGAAGTCTCGATGGTATAAGAAAGTTATATCTGGACAGTGAAAGCATTTCAGAAGCAGTTTATCTGTTGAAGAAAATAGAGCATGCAAAAATTGTGGAGTATCTGGTTGGCAGAACACTTGCATTTCATTCTTTTGTTTTAGGATAAAATGGGGTGCCTCCCGAGGGACTCCAAATGTAGTTATCAATCATGAGGAAGCTACCTTCTACTAACAGAAGCAGAAGGGATATAAAAGCTGTTTCAAAGAGTTACAGTGTCTCTTCTTATTACTTAAATCACCTGGATCACATTTTTAAAATTATCTTTCATGTAAAGAAATTGCTTGCTTAAATAATTAGTCTTTCCAGCAGGTTTGGCCTGAGCCCAGAAAAAATGACTCTTTTAATCCAGTCATAAAGTAACACACATAGAATTTTGCTACCCACATTCCTACATTTCTGATGGCTTAAGCCATATCTTAACAATTTCATATACTCCTTCATTTCTCTGTATTTCAGTTTGCTCATCTGGAAATGGGACTATATTAATTATCTGCCTACAGAGATGTTCAAAGAATGAAACAAGGCAACTGAGGTGCCATAGATTTTATTCCAATTTGTGACAATGCTTACTTTTCAAAAAATAACTTTTAGTAAGTAAATAAAATAAGTATCTTTCAGTGTGTTTTCAAATGAATCTCCTTCCGAGAGCCTCCTTCAGGAATGACATTGAGGATTTTCAGTGTGAGAACAGAAAACTGAAGCCCATCCGAAGCCTAGAAGAACCAGATGTGATGCAAGGAGGTATTCTGATCTTTTTGCCATTGATTAGTTGGCATCCCTGTGGAAGGAGCTAATTAGAACCACTAACACAACCAGGTGGCCAAGCCGGGCACTGGAGTAAGTCCTCCAGCACTCATGGGAATCGATTAATACGCACGAGGGAGAAACAGCTTTCCCTTGTAGTGAGGGATTCTAGAGCACAGTTGGTCACCCAGAAATGAAATTCAGGAATTATTATCAATTCTGGATCCTGTAGTCACAAATCAGTTACCAACTACAATGTACAGGGAGGTCTGAGAGCTATTATATGAAAGCAGTTAATATTGGAACTTCTGAAAATAAAAACTCCTCCATTATGTTTAAACAATTTTACAGATGCACTCAAAGCAATAAATAAAACATTTAGGCTAGGAAATATACTTTGTATTCATGCATTAATTAGTTACATTAAGGGCGTATAAATCAGACCCTCCTTGGACAAGAAAACTGGCTTTCTTCTGAGGAAAGCCCCGGCCCCGTAGCATGCTGGTAAATGTTTAATATCTGCCTCTGAGGGGTGGCGGGAGGGCCTGACTTGTTTTGTTTGTGTATTTTCTTGATGTAAATACTTCCACCATAATAGATTTTTAGTTACCAATATGATCTCACTAGATGTGGAGTTGGAAAGAGAAGGTCAACAGCACCCTGCTCTATAGAATGTTCTATCTTATGGACACAATAGATAGCACAGTTCATGGTACGATGCAGTAAAATAACCAGGAAGGGTTGAGTTTTTAATTTAATTTAAAATGTATACAATTAATTTTTAATGAAGGCTGGGTTTAACAACCGACTCACAGAATTTCTAGAAATGTAACCGCGAACTCTCCCCAGCTGGTACAAGCCAGCTCCAGGGCCTCACTCCCTCCACCCGCTCTTCCTCATCCAAATAAAAGGGATGTGTATAGAAGAGAAATTAGAAATCAAAGCCCGAGAAATTCAATTTAAACACAGGAGTGCCTGGGTGGCTCAGTCAGTTAAGCATCTGCCTTCGGCTCCGGTTGTGACCTGAGGCTCCCAGAATGTGATCTCAGGGTCCTGGGATCAAGTCCACTTGGGACTCCCTGCTCAGCGGGGAGCCTGCTTCTCCCTCTCTGCCCCTTCCCTCTTCTCCTGCTCACTCCCTGTCAAATAAATAAATAAAATATTTGAGGAAAACAAAAGAAAAAACATAAGGATGACTTTGCTAATAGTAAAAATTTCCATTCTCAGAGATATTTTAGAACCAACAAGAGAGTCTTCAGTGTTGAAGAATCATGCATAGTCCTGCCATGGTGCTAAAGACAGCTCTAGATTAATTTCTTAAGCACCCCACAAATCTAAGATGCACTACCTTTCTTAAACTATCACTTACAAGAGCTCCCTCATCAAGAATTTATATTTTAAATACAAATTGATAAAGAGTTGCCATTAACGAGGATTTTCTATTTCCCGTTATCTTAATTATGCTCACTTACAGCTAGTTATCAGTACAGGAAACATATGAGTGTAGAGCATTCTTCTTTGTACCTTAATTAACCGATTTAACCAATCAACCTCTATCGCCCAGGGCTTCCCACATGCAAGCACTTATTATACTACATATTAATCAATAGCAAAGTAGAGCCAAGTCTCTAATTACTGGAATCGAAAGAAACCGTCAGAAACAGATTTACAACTTATCATCACATCCATTGACCTCATATCTCTTACGAGAATCTGATAGAAAATCCTATTCCAATACCTCTTGTTAATAAAGGAACTGGGCATCTGTAGAAAAGCATTCTCTCCACCCATGAAGAGAGTGGAGAGAAGAAACTCAAACACTTAATTCTACTTTATAATTCTGAAATACAATTAATCAGGAAAACCATTCCAAAGAATACTCCTCTATGCAGAAAAGGAAAAAAAAACCACCAGAAAAAAAAGAACAAGATCATTAACACTGCCATGATCTTGCCCTGCTTCCCAACCCCTGTTGCCCACTGGCCTTCACTCTTGTATCTCTTTCTCAATAGACAGACGCTTTTCCTCCAAATCAAGGAACTGGGGATTCTCTCACCGGCAGCAAACACAACAATCCACTTGTTCAAAAGTTTCACCTTTCCTATGGCATCAAGTAAGATGCAACGCTTTCACAAGAATTATTTATGCCCATCTTAAAATATCTCTTCTCCAATTCTCTACCTAGACCGTACAATAAAAATGTTCTATCAAAGGGATTTAGGGCCTGTGTCCTATTTTATTCGAGTATGTTTGTAAAATGTACCAAATTAAAAATGTAAATGAGTTTGTGTGATGTGTCATTTGCTTGTACTACATTTTAACTGGCATTGTGAATACTAATCATTGATAAAGTGTCATCTTTTAGTCTAATGTTATATTCTGTTGTAAATGTATGAAGATTCACACACTTAATATCAATTAGTGTTAATGGGGACTTAGCAAGCATGAATTTTTGAGGCACCTAAGAAAGAAGGTCCACTCGAACGTTATCAAGTTTTTGCTAAATAGTCTCCCTAAAACTGACATTTAGAACACCTCCAAAATGATGTTTGAAAAATCTCACTTTTTAATATTAAAATCACCTCCAAGTGTGACATGAGAAGTATTACAAGAAAATCAAAATGAGCAATTAAAAATAATCATTTCCGTTGTCTTTTTCGTCTTCTTGTTGTCTGAACTACCAAAAAGTCCTAAAAAGCTACCCATTAATGAGCTTTCCTTTCGAAACAATTAATATATTTATTCTCCTATTCCATATCACCTCCACAATGACATTAGGCAGCTAACTGTAAAAAATACCAAACTAAAAGGCAGCCAATTCTGCAGCCCCATGTCAGGGCTCCACTTGAAGCAAGCAGAACACAGCTCAACACAGCGCACAAAGCACACAACCTTAGATTAAGGCTTGGCTCTCTCAAATACATTCTGCTTCCTTTCTTCCTGGACTCTTCCATTGTGCTGGTCATCTGTTGGCTCCATTTTTTTTTTTTTTTTCTTCCTAGCACTATTATTGTTTCATTTGGACACTGGGACCTTGGGAGAAAGGAAGGGGGACATTCTTCTACTTTGTTTATCATCTTGCCTTAAAAGCCCTCAAATTCTGTGTTTTCTGTTCTGGCTTTTGTTTTTATCTTTAATAAGTCATTGTTACTAAGTAACAATTGAATCCTGCTATTTTAGGCAAAACATACTTCACCTGATAAAAAAAACAAATGCTTAAGAAAACAGTCCAAATATACATATATAGATCTGTTCTTTCTTCTGCTCATGCGTGCAAACTCTTGCAAAGAAACTCTGCAAAGTTTATATTAATGTGCATTTTGTCTCTAATACCCAAAGTTCAAGTAATATTGTCAGAATTGCTTATATTGAAAGTATTTGAAAGTCTTCCTTATGTAATCAAGATAATTGTCCAAATTTTTCCTAGAATCCCAAAATATACATTGTAAAATTTGTAACAGAATGGTGGAAAAGATGAAGAAAGTAATTTTTGTTTTTAAGTAGAAAGTACTAATGAAGTTCTGGGGAAAGAAAGTAATTTATTTCTCAAAATCTTATGATATGGATTACCCTTTTAGGGGAAAACAAAACAAAACAAACAAACTAGGCAAAAGAAAAACCAACATGGAAGTGACCAAAACGAAAATGATTTGATTAAAATGGGGGAAAATTCCAAAAAAAAAAATCAATAGCACTTGACATTTTATGAAGAATAAAGTAAGACAAGTATAGACAAATATTTCCATGTTGGAGCACTTACGCTCTCTCTCTCTCTGAGTGATTTCATCCAGGGCTTTAAAGACCAGTGTTGCTCATAAGCCTCAATTCTGAATATTTAGTCCAGTCTTACCCTCTGAGTTCCAAGCTCATAAACCTTACAGGTACTCGGCCTTAGGTATCAGAATCCCAAAGTGTCTCCAACAGAACCTTCATGCTTCCAGGCAAACACTCCTGCTCCACCTTCACCCCCACAACACCCAATTCTCGCACTCTCGGTGAAAAGCACCAGTTATATTCTGTTATACAAGATGTGTAGATCAGCAAGTCCTAGGTGTCCCACCTCCTAAGTCATGTCTCAAGTCCATCCTCTCCCCATCTGTGCTGTTATGACATGTGCCTGACTTGCATTATCTCTTGCTCAGAATAACGAAGAGCATCCTGACTCCGTTTCCTCTGGTTTCCCTCTAATCTGTTCTCTACTGAGCAGTGAGGGTATTTTGAAATGTAAGTCAGATGATGGCACGACTTTGTTTAAAATGCTCCAATGGGGGCGCCTGCGTGGCTCAGTGGGTTAAGCGGCTGCTTTCAGCTCGAGTCATGATCCTGGAGTCCTTGGATCAAGTCCGGTGTAGGGCTCTCTGCTTGGCGGGGAGCCCCTGCCTGCTGCTGCCCCTGCTTGAATGAACTCTCTCTCTCTGACAAACAAATAAATAAAAATTCCTTAAAAAAAAAAAAAAATACTGTGCTCCAATGGCTCCATATTGCTCCTTAAACAAAGTCAGGTGTCAAAGCACGTGGCCAACACCAGCTCACAGCACACAGTCTCTCCCACTGCACCCTAGCCACACTGGACTCCTGTGCACCTAGGAACACACTATGCTCTTTTAAAACTGGCAACTCTGACCATTCGGTTTCCTCTGCTGAGAATGACCAAGAGTCGTCATGTGAAGAGAGGCATGACCAACTCCTGGTCATTCGTTCAGAATCAGCTTCCAGATTCTGGGAAGTCGTCCTGACCACCCCATCTAAGAACACTTTTCATCTCCTTAATGACACGGGACAACATCTGTGAGTACTTAATCTTTGTTTACATATTTATTGACAGCCCTTCAGCCCTCAGATATAATTCACACCAGTATGCCCCCTGCTTAGGGACTCTGAATATTTGTTCAATGTTGTTGATTATTTCAGGTCCAAGAAGCATAGAACAAAGTAAAGAGAGTGCAGACTCGAATCTGAACACTGGTTCCAGCTGTATGGTTCTGGGCATGTTACTCAAACTCTCTTTGCCTTAATTTCTCAATCTCTAAAATGAGTGGTGGTGAGAGCGATATGATTTCATAGACATAAAGTACCTAGAATAATGTCTGGCACATTAAAAAATTCAATAAAGTTTAGTATTCATCTATGTATTCATTTATTCTCCAAATATATACCGAGTGCTTACCCTTTGTAGGGTAGAGTGAAAGATCCCGTGAGTAAATCAAAGTCTTTGCCCTTTGTGCACTTAAAGTCCATTAAAAGAATAAGCACATACACAAAGAGATAAACGCAAAGAAATATAAGATTAGTGTCCTAAGAAAATAAAAGAATAAAAATAAAAGATTAGTATTCGTTGGCTAAGGCTATCATAATACAATAGCACTGAGTGGCTTAAACCCCAGAAATTATGTGGTCTCACAGTTCTGGAGGCTGGATATCTGCAGGCTAGACTAACAGGGTTTTGGCAGGATTGTTTTCTTCTGAGGGTCAGGAGAGAGAATCGGTTCCATGCTTCTGTCCTAGCTCCTGGTGCTTCTCTGGCAAACTTTGGCTTGTAGAAACATTACCTTAACCTCTGCATTCCTCATCATATGGCATTCGTCCTCCGTGCATACCCGTGTCCAAGTTTCCTCTTTATATAAGGACACCAGTCATTCGGATTAGGAGCCCACCCTATTCCAATATGACCTCATCTAACTAAGTACATCAGCAATCATGCTTTTTACAAATAAGATCAGATTCTAAATTACCAGAGATGAAGACTTCAAAATAAAAATTGGGAAGCAGGGGGTGGGGAGGTAGGACACACAAATCAACCTATAACAACACCATAAGAATAGACTATTTCCCAAGCAAATCCAATACTTCGAATGCATACTTAAATAACAAGATAATAAGAAAGCTATAAATGGATCTGGATTTGTTAAAAAAAAATTGCTAATGCAGAATATTTTAAGGATTTCAATGGCAACCATGTTATAACACCAGTCTCGTTACTAAGCATAATTTCATTTCCTTAACTGTTCCTCAGTTTCATAAAATGAACCAGAGTTTTTCCATAAAGAGGAGGAATGGAAACTAAATGATTAAGGATTATATTTCATAGGAGAAAAGAAAGAGCTGATAAAATGAAAAACATATTAAAGCAAAAGTATCAGTATATCTACACAGCAAAATAAATGTATCTCTGCATCCACTGCCAAATATGTCGTCCAGATGAGTGCTACATTTCATAAAACTAAGTTTAAAACATGTTACCAGAAGGACACCATCATCATTCAGACACCTCTCAACACATTTTACCTCAGCATGACTGGGTCACAGGTGGTGACAAGATAGCTTGAATGTGGTATGGAGAGAAAGTTAACTTGGTTTTCCCTGTGAGGGAAAAAAACAACACTAGTTTTCTTTAATGTGAAAGGATGGTCTCTAAAATAAAAACATACAGACTATGAATGTGATCAAAGCTGTGTGTTTTCTATAAATTTTCTAAAGGTTTCTGTTACTATAGGTCTGTAAAGCAAAAGTTTCCAATTTTGTTCTGCTGATTATTAGGTCTAAAAGGCATATGGCTGTCACCTTTCCATAAAGTGACGCAATAAATCTCCTCTAATAATACAACAACCAGGGACAAAAGTTCTGTCGAATGTGTCTTCAAGTCTCCTCTGTGATATGAAGAAAATGTCTTAAGCTTTGCGGAAACAATCTCTGCCAACCTAGTAAGTTCAACAGGTCAGTGGGGCCCCTATAAGAAGATGGCTCTGTGGCGTGTGGAGTCAATTTTAGACTTTAAAAAAATGCAATTAAGACTTCTTTAAATGTGGCGACTAAAAATGATTTACTAAAAGCCAATGATCAGGTGTTCCTTTTTATTTCTAGATTACCATAGAATACACATTATTTGAAAACAAGGAAAATGAAAAGTATCCTTACAAAAATATATATTTAAAGTCCTTAGGTGACCCGATGAATCCATTACACAGTGGTGAATGGCTTTTTCAGAAAGGATTGCTTGGCACAGTTTTCTATGGATGCGCATTCAGGCTTCTCAATTCCTCTGTAAATTCATTTAGTAGAATTAAGAACAGGAATGTAAAATCTGGGGCAAATACACAAATTTGCTTAGGGGTAGAAGCATGGGGAAAAAGTAAGGATGGGAAATGACCAAGAGAAAGAAAGTAGAAAGACCGAGATTTTTGCAAAGCAAAGCTCACAAATACACAAGCCTAAAAATGAGTTCTCTCCAATTCCTATTCCCAGCCTGATGTTTCAGTCCAGAGCAGGGTGTGGAGGAAATGCGAATGAGATAATAAAAACCTTCCCTTGTTTCTTTAACTTTTAGAAAGAGTTAATGTGCCATCTTTTAATGACCTGCATAGTTACCCTTAGTCATTAGCATGCAGATTCTTTTCAGCAAATGTGTTCTCCACATGCCATTCCCCTCTCAACACCCACTCTTATTTACTGCTTCATAACCTCCAACTTCCAACAGTTGGTGGGAGCAGGAAAAAAAAAAAATGAAAGGGAAAAAAATGACAGCTGGTTTCAGTGGAAAGAACACTAGATCTTCTTACCCAGTTTTTACCGGTTTTACCCTGTGGCATGTTGGAGTTGGCTTATACCTGCTCAGAGTCAGTTACATTTTTACGATTTTGTGAGCCAGTTATTAAATTAGAGCAATTATTAAAATTAAATTATATAAACTTAAATTTAAGTAAATAATATTAAAACAGAGGTACTAAATATTTAAAACATATCCCTTCCAATTTTACTGTCTTAGTTTCACCATGCTTTTGAGGTTATTTATGCCTATTTTATCTGTATGCTAGAAATACTATGTAATGGTGTACCTAAAACTGGCCAAGGTGGGAATATTTACACCAAAGAAATTGGCAAATGCTAAAAATCAGGGTGTAACTCTGTTCTGTTGATGATCTAGGCTTCAGAAGGCCATGGAGAATGTTTTCTAGTAACATACATTAAACCTAAAACGTGCCATGTCATTATCCTGTCAATCGCACACAAAAAAAACTGAGGACATTTTCCAGCATGTGAAAATGATTACCCAACTCAGCAAAGAAATCTGATGAAGAAGGAGGTCATTGAAAGGACGAGACTGCCAGCTGACCCTTGAGCTGGACCAGGACTATACAAGCCTCCTTACTATATTCCGCTATCGTTGGAATATACATCTTGCCCACTGTTGGTGTCGTTTCAAGGACACAGCCTTGAGAAAGCAGTGTGCTATTCAGACCATCCAGATGATATACCTGAGTGATCCCAGTGAAGGACTCTGTTAAGTTCTAGAAGGTGGGGCAATGACCTACTCATCTTGTAGCAACTTCATGTGTAAGTTACCTTGCTTATGAAATCTACCACCTACCAATCTGGAGTGGCCTGCCTCTTCCTTCAGTCTCTCCTCCTTTCTCTAGATAGGGCCAGTTCTGAATTTCACCCCAGAGGTTTCTGAGGTTGTGAACCAACATCACATCACTGATGGAGTGAAATTCCAATACTGGCTTCCTTGTTTCACTTTCCTATTACTCCTCAAAGTAAATAAAGACATCATCCATCATTCATATCAGAACTACAGAACCAAGTGTTAACCAAATTCAACAAAAAGATCTGCAGCATTAAACTGGCTATATAAAATTTATGATAAAGAACATTACATATATTAGTAGACATAGTAATATTAGTCAAGTGAATGCTACACATTCTTTAAATACACTCTACATAATGTATTATACAATATCATAATGTAATAATGTATGTAATATAACACATACTTGTTTTGTTTGAGACCCAATTATTAAAGGTTTACCATCACACCTGTCTACCATGAGAAAACTATTGATTTGGAAAAGTTGTTTAACTCTGAGTATCATCTTCCTTATCTGCCAACTAGTGATAGGAGTGTCTTCCTCAAAGGATAATTTTAGGAGTAAAATAAAACAGCTTATGCTAAAACCCTGTGTGGATTACAAATGTTAATTATTATCAAACATTCAAAAAATACATTTCAGCTCCTAATATGAGCTCTCTTAAGAATTCTCAAGTTTTGCAACGATGAATAATGTTTAATCCTTCTCCTCAGGTTGCTTACAGTCTAGAGATGAGAGAGGCAAATAAAATGATAGAAGATGAAATGTGATCCAACAGAGAAAAAAGCAAAGTGCTATGCAACTCGAGGAAAAGAAGTGAATGTTTTTACCTGGAGCACCAGAGAGCACTTCACTGAGAAGATAGAATTATGAGGTAAGTTTTAAAGAGTCATTTGCGTTTGTACCAGTTGAGATGGTGTATGTGAAAAGGGGAGGCATTCCAGGCTGATAGTTGAAACCCAAACATACCATCATCACATGTATTATACCACCAACTAAGGAAATCATAATTGTATTGATAAATCCACTGCATCAAAAACCCTTACGTGTTATTTGCATGTACAACAGAAAGAATTATGCCATTATACATTATGCAGTCCAGGGTGCCTAATGATAATCTTGCAGAGTCAAGAGTTGACTAAATATTTATTCAGTTTTTTCCAATTTATAAGCCATGTTCATTTCTAAGAACCGAAGTGTAAATTATCCAAAGACCTTCTTTCCTTAGTGAAAGAAAACATTCATGTACAGGTGATTTCTTAAGTTATTTTTCAGGAAACTCCTCTTGTATAATATGTCCTCAACAGGACAGAAGGGACTAGCCTATAGACATAAAGAAAACTTGCCCCTGATTGCAAGTCTATAAATACATAAATCATGCACCTATTATGTAAACAATGAAGAACAGGTCTAAAGTGAGGTTTTAATGGGAGAGTGGAACACTGAAGCAAAAGAAAAGTAAAACCTTTTAATACATTCATGGGAACAAGGGCTAACTACCGAAGAAAGAGCATTATTTCATCTCTCAGTTAATGAGTCCTGCAAGGGCTGACATTACTCAGTAAAGTTCACTGAAAAGCTTTTCCCCTTGCTAGTCAAAATACACTAGTTAATGTTTGTGACTTTAAAAAACAACACTTTGAAGAAAGCTTAGCCAAGCATGTACAGAATTTAAGTGTAAAAGGAGAAGATGTCTATGAATCTTTCACACACACAAGTCTGACACGATGAGTCTGTAGTCTTGACCTCAAGTGACAATGGAACAGACCACAGATCCAGGTCCCTATAGGACATATGTTAGAAAAGCAATCCCCCCCACACACACACTAAAATGAAAGCCTTTTTCCCCTTCACTCTGGATCTCTCACCTCCCAGTACAGGCTCTCCCTCGGCAAGCCACCCTGCCAATGGAGCCTTCCACTCTGTTCTCTCCCTGATGACAACTGTCAGTCTGTCGCTGTCTGAACCAGCAACATTTCAACAAAATCTAAAAGGAAATTGATAGCGCAGGGGCTGAAATACTCTGTTTAAAAACCACACAGCCAGACCTCCTCCCTGGAGATCCAAGACTCCTCAAGCACCACCTTTCAAACTGCTGAAGGTAAGACTCACCCTAGTCTTAACTCTAAGAGTTAAAGCGGTTTCTGTCTGCTCAGAGCCTGAGCACTCGCAAGCACCTTCTAATTAAACAACGTTACTGGAAATCATCCCGAGAAGAAAGCCCACAAGCCCCGGGGAAACTTCGGCAGGAATGCGGAGGGTGCTAAAGCCAGCGGTCCAACCGGGGGTGGGGTGCGGGGGGGGGGGCGGTGCGGGGAAATCGCTCACTCTCCGGCACCGCCGCAGCGGCCCCCGGACCTCCAAGGCGACGCCCGCAGGGTGCGCGGTGACCCCCCGAGCGCGGGGCCAAGAGGGAGAGACCGCGCCCTCCCGCCAGGCAAGGGCAACCGGCTGAGCGCCGGGGGCGGGAGGGCAGTGCGAGTCCAGGCGGCGGGGAGGCGGGAGCCCCCGGGAGCTCCGAGCTCACACGCCACCCGGCGCCAGGAGGTGCGGGTCCGAGGGTCCGCTGAGAGGGGCCGGGGAGGCCGGTCCCAGGGCAGGCGCCGGTCCCGGGACGGGGGCGCGCGGGGCACTCACCAGCTGCAGCGCGCAGAGGCAGATGAGCGAGCAGCGCCCGGTGCAGCAGCCCATGGTGCCGGCGGCGTCCGAGCGGCGCGCTCGGGGAGAGATCTGCGTCCTCCGGCGCCGCGGCTCCCGACTCCGGAGCAGCCCCCGCCCGGCGCTTGCCCGGCCCGCGGCCGCCGCTCGCGGCTCTTGGGGTCTGGGCTGGCGCACCGCCTTTGTTAGTTTCCCGGGCGGGCAGAGGTCGGTCCGGCGCGCTCGACCCGAGCGTCTGGCGGGGTCCCTGCCTCCCACTGTGCAGGTCTGCTTCTTGGGGAGGGGGAGCCGGGCGGGCGGGGCGGGGGGTGGAAGGGAGGCTACAGATGGTGAGTGGGTGGAAGTCTGTTTAGGGGAGGGGAGTATGAGGAGGTGGGCGTCTGAAAAGTGGAGTGGGCTGTCTGGGTTGGGGTGTGTGGGTGTGTGTGTGTGGGTGTGTGTGTGTGTGTGTGTGTGTGTGTTGGGAGGCGATGAATGAAAGGGAGTGCCGCTGAGGAGGCTCAGCCAGTCTTGTTAGGAGTCTTTGGAGAGCGAGAGGCAGAGGGAGAGAGAGAATGAGAATGATGAATATGAATGAGCGTGAATTGGGGCGGCTGGCGGCGGTGGTGGAGACCTTCGGCGGCCGGTCTAGCTGGGGAGACCCGGCCTGGGCTTTCTCTCTGGGGCTTGCGCTGGGGCTGGGGAGCGCCCTCGGAGGCGTGTGTAGTGGAGGGGACTGGATTTTGCTGAGCTGCCCGAGAGGTGGAGAGGGTGGGAGTCGAGAGGGCTTGGTGTCCGGAGAAGCGGGTCCCAGAGGCGAGCAGCCAGGGACGGTGGGGCGAGCGTCGCACAGCGCCGGGCGGAGCTCCGGGACCCGAGGCTGCGAGCTCCGGCGGCCGGAGAGGAGCGGGCGGGCGGGCGCTGCGCTGGCGCGTCTACTCCGCCCGACTCTGGGAGCGCGGCTCGGGGTTCCCGGGGCCGGGGACGCTTCGGCCCGCAGCAGTCGGTTGCTCAGAGGGCGCCCCTGCTGGAGCCTGGGAGCCAAAGTTGGAGCGAGTTGGCGTGGCCAGAGGCGAGGAGGAGACAGCGAAGAGCTGCGCCGGCTGGAGCGCGGGGTGAGCCGGGACGCCACGAGGAGCTCTGTTTTGGGTTTCCCAACTAAGGGCTCTTTGAAATTGTCGCCAGGCAGGAGAGAAGACAAGGCGAGAGAGAAGTGGATGCGTGTCTGTATTCGAGGAATGGAGAATATTTCCGCGATAAGGATATGATTTCTCCTCCGAAAAAAATTGAGAAAGGGTTTGGAAATAAAACCTCGTCCCAGAGAGAGTTAAAATCCCAGACTAACTCTCCATGAATCCCAAGGAGACTCTCTGGTTCTGGCTCACGTAATAGAAGAGAGCAGAGGAGGTCTGCAGCGGATCAAAGGTCTTGGGGCCCAAAGTCAAATTTCATGGGCACCTTTGCCATACCTGGTGGAACTACGCTAGTCGCTCCAGCATGCTGGAAGAGCAGGGAGCAAGCCTCCGGGCCATTTGTCACAAGAGGCTTTCTTCAGGACTTGGCACAGAAACCCGGTTTCTAACCTACTGCTGCCCTCCTGGGTCCTTCGTGGTAGGTTAGCAGGAAAAGGAGAGATCTTTGCATTTTTAAAACATTCATTCTACACATGGAAGGTCATTCCTGCAGGCATGAAAGGGAGTTATGGGCTGTTTTGTTTTGTTTTGTTTTGCGATTTACTGCCTTTTTCTGAACTGTACCTCCAGGACCTACATTTGTAACTGAAAACAGTTATAGCTCCCAGAAAAATCTTTGCATGGTAACTTTGAAATTTTGATAGGGACACAGAAATAACCTCAGGATTTGGGACCATAAAAAGGCCAAAAACATTCATTGTTTAGGTTCCACTTCTGGCAATTATCATAGAGAAGAAGAAAATGGAGTCAGAACCCTTTGTTGTTGTTACTGTTGTTGACTCAATCTTTAAGGCATCAAGGGATGAAGGATCAACGTTTCTTTTATCAACAATAAATGTAACCATCACGATTTATGATGAATGAAAACAATAAGGAAAAATGGACCCTGACAAATAAATGATTTAGCGTATCTTAAAGGGCAGGACAGAAAGTTTCAGGCATCAGCCCCTCTGAAAGCTGTAGGAGGCAGCTGAAGAAGCAGAGGAAATGAACAAATCTATCTACAACTTCCAGAAATTATCATAGTCTCTTCGTGTCCAACGATTGTGATGGATGATGATAATAAACATAGTGTCCCTGCTTTCTCTCCACATTACATATGCTCTCCTCAAAATAAATTTTTTTATCATCATTTTATTTACTTATTTAGAAAGTATGAAATTTGTAGCTAGCACACCCTGGGTCCTTGCCAGGCACCAGGCACCAGTGTAAATGCTTTATGTATATTCACTTAATCCTCACAAGAGCTAGGAGATCAGTGCACCACCTTGAGCATCCCCAGTAAAAGGATATGGAAATGGGAACAGGGAGTCTCATGGCTACTGAACAGATGAAAAGAAAGGCAAAGCCAGGTAATCTGACTCAAGAGCTCCATGATTTACGCATTCACCCCATTCACCATTGCCTCTCAAGCTTAGGACCCAAGAAACACCTGCACTGGAGCCAACCGCTCTCCAGGAAGTAGGTATAAGAATTTGCATTGACTCCACCCCCAGTCAGTACACCCAGGCAGTGTCCTTTCAGGGGACCAATTCAGTCTTCAGTATCTTTCCCTTTCCCACTGCCCCCTCTACTGATAGACCAGGACTGGAGTTTCTTCCTGGAATCATTGAAGACAGTTGAAAATGCATTTGGCTTTCAAAGAGGGAAGAAGCAAAGATAAGAGGATGCTATAAAAGTCTAAAAATTGTGTGAAGTTACCTTTATTTTTCACTGCAGTCTCTTACTCTCATTTGCTAAATTGAACTGCTTCGCGAACTAAAAATCTTCCTCCCTCCCTTCATTTCCTTCCTTCCTCATTCCCACCCTCAAACATGTCTTACTTGCTTCATTTCTACATTGCTTATTAGGTCAAGGGCCGTGCTGGTTGCCAGGTTTGCAAAGGAGGGAAAATGATATATTCCCTCCCTTCCCGTCAAGCGCTTGGTGGTGGGAAGGGAGAGCCGCGGAGTGAATGGAGTAGAGCCTGGTGTGAGGAAAGTTAGCACTGAGTGCTATCACAGAGTTTTCTTTCTGTGAGGGTAGGGAAGATTTAAAAGAAGAATGACCTGTCTCTCGGGGACAGGGGTGGAGAAGACAGTAGCAAATGACAGAACAATGGAAAGGGTGAGGTCTGGAGAGGACTGTGGGTAAGCTGAGGAGGAAATGATAATCTAAGTAGAACAGCTGATCTGATGTGTGAGTGGTTATGCCACCTCCTAGCTATCAATCTCGGAGAAGTCACCTTGTTTCCCTCAGTCTAGCTTGCCTCTGTAAAGTGGGCATAAACGGTATGCCTTGCCCCAGAGGACTAAGGCTTGCATTGTTCTTTATCTTCCAGCCACATGTGCCTTGTCCCTTCACGTCACATAGGTCTCAGCCATATGTCATGTCCCGGCAAGGCCTCACTGACCACACTGTCCGAAATCACACTCCAGTCACTCCTCTGCATTTTCTTTTCTATTCTTTTTTAAAAGATTTTATTTATTTATTTGACAGACAGATTATGAGTAGGCAGAGAGGCAGACAGAGAGAGAGAGGAGGAAGCAGGCTCCCTGCTGAGCAGAGAGCCCAGTGCGGGGCTCGATCCCAGGACACTGAGATCATGACCCAAGCCGAAGGCAAAGTCTTCACCCTCTGAGCCACCCAGGCACCCCATTCTGCTGCATTTTCATTTAAAACAGGTTTTTGTTTACTTTGTAATTTCCTGTCTCCTCCACTCAGAAATAATGTTAATTTATAATAATGGACACTTTTAGTATCAGAGCTCCCACATCATGTATACAGATATATTTATACACACATAAATGTAGTTGATAGTAAGTACTAAACATATGTGTATATATATATGCATACAGGACATTCTAGTCTGTCTTTTTCTTTCTTCTCTTTCTCAATTTCTTAGTAAAATCCTTTTTTTAGGGTTTTGATTTTTATTTATTTATTTATTTTTTTAACTTAAGTGAATAAGTACTCTACACCCAATGTGGGGCTCAAATTCACAACCCAAGATCAGGAGTTGCATGCTATTCTGACTGAGCCTGTCCAGCAGGTACGCCTAATAAAATTTCTTTTGAGAGACTCTACTCCTATCTCCCTTAAAGTCCAGAGTGAATCAAATTGTCTATATCAATAGTAAGAGGACTGGGTGGGAGGGAGCTCATCTAGAGACCACATATAAAATGCAAATTTCTAAATTTCATAGGACTTTCAAACACAGTCAACCCTTGAACAACTCAAGGGTTGGGGCACTGACTCCCCCACTGTCAAAAATCCAAGTATAACTTTTTAAAAGATTTATTTATTTATTTGCTAGAGAGAGAGAGAGAGAAATCAAGTGCATGAGTGGGGGAGGAGCAGAGGGAGAAAATCTTTGAACAGATTCCACGCTGAGCTCAGAGCCCCTCAGGGCTTGATCTCATGACCCTGAGTTCATGACCTGAGCCAAAACCAAGAGTTGGATGTTTAAGCAACTGAGTCACCCAGGCGCCCCCAACTTTTGACTCTTAATAGCCCACTAAGAAGCCTTAGTGATTACATCATTGGTTAACACATATTTTGTATGTAATATGTGTTATATACTGTATTCTTTACTGTATTCTTACAATTAAGTAAGCTTGAGAAAAGAAAATGTCATTAAGAAAAGCATAGGAGGGCGCCTGGGTGGCTCAGTGGGTTAAGCCGCTGCCTTCGGCTCAGGTCATGATCTCAGGGTCCTGGAATTGAGGCCCACATCGGGCTCTCTGCTCAGCAGGGAGCCTGCTTCCCTCTCTCTCTCTCTGCCTGCCTCTCCATCTACTTGTGATTTCTCTCTGTCAAGTAAATAAATAAAATCTTAAAAAAAAAAAAAAAAGAAAAGAAAAGCATAGGAGGAGAAAGTATATCAACAGTACTGTTCTGTAAAGAATCCATGTATATGCAGATCCCCAGAGTTGAAACTTGTGTTGTTCAAGGGTCAGCTGTACAAGGATTGGATTCATGAGCTTGAAGGAATTAAAGTGCCACCTTAATTATTTCACTTTTTTTTTTAAAGTCTTCTAGTTCTGCATTTTTGTTCAACGAAGATAATGTACAGTCTGCTCAAGCATTTTTCTATCTTCACTGAGAAAAGTTGCTAAACGTGCATGAAATACGTGCTTTTTCTTTAGCACCTGCTTGATGGTGGGCCCCTTCTTTGGCATCTTCTTGGAGTCAGCAAATTATAATCGTCTACACCTCTTCCTACAACTGGCTTCAGTTCATGATTAGAATAGACAATGTCCTAATTGACAGACACTGTACTAATGGTGTGACTGCTCAGTTTGAGCAAAGATCAAGTTTACACTGGAGCAAAATTTGGAGACACACGTGTGCAGGGTTTGAAGCCTGGTTGTGAAGGTTTCAGTACACTTGTGTGGCCAAACACATGTAGAGTTAGGTGTGATTCGAGGAATGCATAGCAGTGAATGTTCCGGAAGGTTGAGGGTAAGGGTAGAGGGGGCAGTTATCATTTCAATATTCCTTTTCTCCCTGAGGAGAGAGATACATCTTGCTATCGAATGCACTCTATATCACACCACTTAAAAGTGATTCCCCAGGGGCTGTTTTATTGGGAGGTGAAGTGAGGAAGAAGGGGGTGTGGATAAGTGGTATGGGAGTTTTGAAGGTCGCTGGAAAGCCTGGAGGAGGCAAGAATTATGAAAGAGAAAGAGTGAGGAAATTCCTTTGGTATATCTTGCTTCAAGAAATGTTGGTAATAATTAGTTTTGAAATGTGAAAGGGACAACCAAACACCATTTGTTATTTCTGTTTGGGTTAAAAAATAAGCCTCCATTAATATTTCTCTATCATAACTCTTCAGCGGTCTAACAACACTGATCATGTTGTTGCTATTATCATAATTAGTATTGCAGTGATATGCATTTAGAGTTTTTTCTAATGTCATGCACTGAGCAGCCCTGACTGACACCGACAAGTTCAAGCTTTTCTCACCATTTAATTTACTGCCGAGTATTGGCAACTACTCTTGATTTCTATGCAACAAACATTACTGCACGCCTGTTATGTCAGAGTCCTCAAACTGGAGACAAACACTTCCTTCCTACCATTAACATTTGCTCTCCTGCCCTCTGTTATTCTCAAGTTTCCAGAAGATCAGATCCGATTTCTCTGCATGGTGGCTTAGCTAGACCCCTAATAATTGGCAGAAACAAAGGAAGAGAAAAGATAGCATAACTCAAAGTAAAAAGAAAACATTAATACAAAGTCTTAGCAAATCCCAATGCCACCAACCCATTTTGGTATGTATGTATGCGTTCTTCTATCTGCCTATATATGTACTGGATTGCATTAAGTATTCCAACGTAAAGAGAAGGCCTTTTTTTCCCTTTTTTCTCCCATGTTTAGGAGGGCCAGTAAAAGGCAGACTATGAAATAGATCATTTCCATGGGCCAACAAAGGAAGTCAACAACAACAAAAAGACACTTTTCTCCACTGCAGTACCATCTATGGAGAGAATTTGTCTCTAAAGATAATGAACCCTTACAGTTTCCTCACATCTGTCTGTTTTAAGGATCAGTCCCATATTATTGCAGAATGCTTACGCATGATGGTAACATTAAGGAAAACATATGAGATCTCTCTGGTTTACTTTGGCACCTTTTTTGTAAGTCTAAGATTTTATTCCAAAATAAATCATTAAAAATAAGAAACAATCACATAAAATGTGTTACACATGTGGAGTAGGCATATACAGTCCTGAAGAGGCTGTCCATCAGATATGTAAAGCCTAACGTAAAGTACATTAGCTCATGCTAATGTGGGGCAAATTCTTTTTTAGTAATATATGAATGATGAATTTTTATTTGTCCATGGTAATTTAATATGCATCTAAAATCCCTCAAAATTATACCAGTGCACATAAATACATTTGTGTTATTTTAAAAATCAGTGATATAAGCTTACAATTTACACTGAACCAGCTTTTGCTTTCTCCCATGCATTTTTTTTAAAAGATTTTATTTATTTATTTGACAGAGAGAAATCACAAGTAGATGGAGAGGCAGGCAGAGAGAGAGAGAGAGGGAAGCAGGCTCCCTGCTGAGCAGAGAGCCCGATGTGGGCCTCAATTCCAGAACCCTGAGATCATGACCCGAGCCAAAGGCAGCGGCCTAACCCACTGAGCCACCCAGGCACCCCTCCCATGCATTTTTTTTAAAGACTTTATGTATTTGATAGAAAGAGAGAGATAGCAAGCACACAAGCAAGGGGAGTGGCAGGCAGAGGGAGAAGCAGGCTCCCCACCAAGCAGGGAGCCTGATGCAGGGCCCAATCCCAGGACCCTGAGATAATGACCTGATGTTCAGCCAACTGAGCCATGCAGGTGCCCCTTTCCCTTGTATTTTTATTTAAGAAATCTAGACATTTTTAAACCATAAAGATAGTACAATCATATAATTTCCCTTTATTTTTTGAATGGCAAAATAAGAGACTATGATTGGTAATGAGCAAAAATGAATAGTCATTAGTAAGATCACTGTGATCTTCTGAGGCAGTCTTAAAAATTAGGAATGGCATTCAAGGCCAGTTAGCATAGATTCCCTTTGTGTTCACTAGATCCCAAATGTGCCTTCAGTAAGGCCATGGTCTCACCTGAAAGAGATGCACATCACCACAGAAGAAAAAGAAGAAAACAATCATATATACATGTGACCACAGAAGAGTACATTTTATTAGACAGTGTCTTTTCCCCTTAGGTTCGCCTAGTACGTTTTCCACAGTGCGTGTATACTGAGCCATGGAACTGACAAATTTTGAGTACAGTGTAAATATGGTACAGTTCAGTTTTTAATGTAAGTCATATATATAAAAATAAATTGATTAAAGTAAAAAGTAGAAATCAAGTTTGGGGTTATCAACAACCCTGAGGAGGTCCTCAGGTTAGTGGCCACATCTCTGGTTCTGGGACAGAGTGGGAAATGAGCAAAAGTAATTTTCCCAAGCAGTACATGCTGCGTAGAGAAAGCCTTGTTAAGATGGCATCCAACAGGGGATACAAACTGCCCTTGGCTGTCTCACTCCCATCCTGTTGCCCATCCCATTCAGGAAACATGGCTCCACTTCCTTTTGGCAGCTCCAATACTTTGCATATGAAGCAGGCTGCAGTTCTGGAAACATCACCTCCCAAGAGCAACTCTGAGCCCCGACTGGTAGGAGTTGATATGCAAATACCTTAGCTGCCTGGGCCCTCAGAGATGACTCTGAAGTGCATATTCTGTACCATTTCCAGAGTTGCCCAGCTTCCCAGCCCATGGGAGTAATGGGTTTCATCGCCCACCTTTCACTCTCCCTTCCCCTTGGTTTCACACCCAAACTCCCCTGCTGTGGTTTCCAGGAATTCTCTCGCAAACAACCTGCTCGCACTCGCACTTGAAGTCTCATCCAAGGGTCTGCTTCTGTAAAAGCCCAAACTAAGGCAGGCAGATAATGATTTCACCCACAACACAGACTCAGAACTGCATCTAATTTATGCTCATTAAACCAAGCATCACAATATACCACATAGAGAGATTTTACAGTGGGAGTGCTGACATGAATTTCTTATTTCCTCCTCACTAAGGATTAGGAACACTTTTAGTGAGAGGTGGCTATAAAAACTCTGTATTGCGGGGTGCCTGGGTGGCTCAGTGGGTTAACCCCCTGCCTTCGGCTCAGGTCATGATCCCGAGGTCCTGGGATCGAGCCCGGCCTCGGGCTTTCTGCTTAGCAGGGAGCCTGCTTCCCTTCCTCTCTCTCTGCCTGCCTCTCTGCCTACTTGTGTTCTCTCTCTGTCAAATAAATAAATAAAAATCTTAAAAAAAAAACCAAAAAACAAAAGCTCTGTATCGGTTGTGTCTGTATTTCTCTTCCAGCATTGATAGGTTATGCCAAGCCTACTTCTAAGACTCTGTATCACAATGATCTCCAGTGAGTAATCTTGCCCTCATGCCAAACAATCTCAGTCTCTGTTTGTGTGAAGTTCAGATTCCATTTTCTTTCTTTCTTTCTTTTTTAAGATCTTATTTATTTGTTTGACAGAGAGAGAGATCACAAGTAGGCAGAGAGGCAGGCAGAGAGAGAGAGGGGAAAACAGGCTCCCTGCTGAGCAGAGAGCCTGATGTGGGGCTCGATCCCAGGACCCTGGGATCATGACCAGAGCTGAAGGTAGAGGCTTTAACCTACTGAGCCAACCAGGTGCCCCTCAAATTCCATTTCCAATACAAAGTTATTATCATTTGTATGCAGAAAAAGTTGCTTCTGAGAAGAGTTTTCTCGTGCTTGCCTCTCGTCAGTCCTTGAGATCTCCAACGAGAGCTGCTCTATTTAGCAGAGTTCATTCTGTCTGTGAGTTCTAATTGGGAAAAGGACAGGAGCCTTTATGTTTCTACTCCTTTTGGCAGGAAGGATAACTTCCAGATGGTGTCTTCCTTTGAAACGGAAGCAGAAACATACACCTGTGATACTTGCTATCATATCAACTCAGAGGCTTTACTGCTTTACTAGTTAATTCCAGTCATGTGATGACATACTGATTAATGAGCTGGGTTTTATTCCTTACGTCTCATGGATAACAGACACTCCCCAGGTAGAAAGATGGAGAGAGAGAGGCCCAGCTCAGCTGCAGTTAAACTTGAACCTTTGGGGACACACGTCAATGCACATTAAAAATAAAAAGGCTGCCAGAAGAACAATGTTGTCATGGTTCTGCTGCCATAAATGCATACAATCAATGATTTTGCTTGACTGACAGTCTCTGCAATGTGAACCACCTCTTAAGCTGGGCATGATCCCATGTTAATGTTTTGCCCAGGTTTATAATTCTAAGGTGCTATTATATCTTTTAATTCACTTGGTTCTAAAATAACCAGAAGTACCCAGAATAAGGGACAGACACAGCCAGTCAATGAGGGCTCTTATAGTCCCTCCTAGTCCTCGCCTACCACCAGCAAGCACATGACTCAGGTCCTTCCATCACAGGCGCCACTCACCTCCCATTTAGCTGATGGAGGGGGAAAGCCTGAGAAAATGGGGATTTGCATGCTTTCCTTCTCTATACAACATTCATCCATCATGTAGCTGAGGCTAGGTGTTGCCTCCTCTGAGAAGCCTTCCTTGATACACGTATTTCCATCCTCAATGTGTATAAAGAGTCTATTTTCTTGTTAACCTTTCTACTCTTAATTGTCCTCTGTTATTGACTTATATTTGGCCTATTAACATTTTTCTATCTTTGGATAGTGCATGTTAGTGATGATAAGTATTTGCTGAGCTCCTGAAGGAATGGAGCCCATCATTTCTCTTGCTATGACACATTCTCTAGTGACCCCAAATGGCAATCCTCTAACAGGTAATAGGATTGACTTCATGAAAGTAACCTGTAGAACTGATACATCTAGTCCCTCAGACCTCCCCACTCCCCACCCCACCCCAAGTGATTATTGCTCCTCCCTCTCCCCTTTGGGGCAGAGTATACCTTCCAAGTCTTGGCCTTGGGTTTCATCATGTGACTTGCTTTGACCAATGGAATGCAGACAGAAGTGAGGATGGGTCAGTCCAAAATTGGGCTTTCAGGACCATCACATGTTTTCATTCCCCTTGCTTCTGCCTTCTGCCATGAAAATGACAGCCCCATATGGCTACTGTCTCTTAGGGTGTGTTCTAGAATGAGAGACATGTGGGGCAAGGCTGAACCCAAGGCCAACCCAGCCCAGCTTGGACCCAACTACCCTGCACACCTTTTGAGCAAGAAGATAGTGTTTGTATGCCACCTAGCCTTTTAGCAGTGTTTGTTACAGTGTTATTCAAGCAAAAGATAATAAACAATCCCAACCCAATTCTTTTATAATGAGTCAGGGTGGGATCTAGAAATCTGCATTTTTTTTTAGATGCTCAGCCAGCTACATGCAGAAACTACTGTGCACACTAGTCTCCTCCTCAACAGGAGAAACACCCAATATTTAAGCCCATGTGAGTTAAGCCCATCCTTACATACTTTACTGTCACCCATTTTCCCAATCCTATGCTAGAGAACATGACTCCAGATGGAATTCCAGTTGTTCTCGAGTGGCAGCTGAACCTGAAGCCTGCTGCAGTGGGGGGCTGAGGAGACGGAAGGAACAGGAAGTGTATACACCTGTATCCTAGTGTGGGCAACGGTGCTGTATAAACCTGGGTAGGATGTAGGCTATTGTGTTGTTCCGTCAGGCTAAATTCACTGTTCTGTCACAGTAGTAATGTAGGCCAGATTATGAAATCTTATATGATCAGTTTATTCTCTCTAATCATTAGGTAATATAATTTAGAGGCAAAATAATTTTGTCCCACATATAGTCTTGCAATAAGAGATACAGTTATCTATGACTAACATCATTACTATTTCATGTCTACAAGTTTTTTGTTGTTGTGTTTAATTTTTTTTTTTTCCCCTTTTAAGTCTGGCATGTGGGATGCTACCATTGGCCATTTTTTAAAAAGATGCTTAGGGGTGCCTGGGTGGCTCAGTAGGTTAAAACCTCTGCCTTAGGCTCAGGTCATGATCCTGGGGTCCTGAAATCGAGCCCCGGGATTCCATTGGGATCTCTGCTCAGCAGGGAGCCTGCTTCCTCCTCTCTCTCTGCCTGCCTCTCCACCTACTTGTGATCTCTGCCTGTCAAATTAAAAAAAAAAAAAATCTTTAAAAAAATTTTTTAAAAGATGCTTAGATGATTTTTTATGCTTTTTCTTTCTTTTTGTTTTTTTCCCCCACTTAATTCACCACATTCCAATTCTCCAGTTTTATGTTCTCTGTTCATGAATTGAGGATTTGCATTAGGTACAAAAGACCCTGAATCCACGATAGCTGTTCTTATGTACTGTGATTCAATAAGTGATAAGAATTTGATTTTTGCTATTTCCTTGACAGAGTAGAGAAGGTATGCAGGGAAGAAACATATTTAACTCTATAAATACTATGTCTTATTTCCTTATATCATGGTAGACAAGGTAAAGGAGGCAGTCATAAAAACACTGAGAACTTTGTCACATCCATGAATCCCATTAGGTCGGGAGATTAAAATATTTCTTTAAAAATAGTTGACAGTAACGAAAATGTTATGAACAGAGAGCTATAATCCCAAAGGACAGGCCTATCATGCCCAAGTCCTCCAGAACTTTTTCGGAGTGTCGAAGGCAGCATCCTGGCTCATTCTTTGTGCTGCCTTCCTCCTTATAGTTCCCCATTCTATAAACATTCCTTGAATGAGTGCATGGGCAAATGGACAGTGGAGGGGAAGGGAGATTTCCGCGGAGCAAAAATGGGAATCAGTGAGGATGCAAATCCAAAAAGCTAAGTCAGTGGTTAAACCAACATTTGCTGCCAGGTGCTTTGCCCTTTGTCCCTGTGCAAGGAAGGGGTCATGTTCATACCCACTGTCTGGAGTACTTGAGATGCCCCAGCAGGTAAGTCTTCTAGACCACCCTGTCACTCCCTCAAACACTGGCTGGCCCCATGCCGGATATAAGTGCTTTGGAAGATTTTTGTCTGCTGTTATCTTTGGTATGGACAGCGCTAAATATTTTATGGTATCATTGGTGTTTCTGGCAAACCCTATTTTCAGTAGAGCCTCTCAAAGACAGACATAAAGATGATTTAATTTTAAATTCACACATGCTTCTATCTTATGCTGGGAAAGAACATTTTTCGTGGAAATTAACAGTTTATGTAAAATGATGAAGTTACTAAGTATTTGTAAGCAAACGGAGAGGAAGTTTTATCAAAATGCTTTGCAAAGGGATAGTGGAGGAAAAAAGCAATCTTCTTATCATAACCAACATAAGGAGTCGCCTGTGTACATTTAACTTATTCTGCGTAAGAGAGGAGTGGGTCCTCTGAACTTAACATAAAGATGACAGGCAGTTTTTTCTCATGTGATTACTTGAACAAAGGCATAAGAATTCAGGCAAAACTTCCTCTCACCACTACTGAATCTAAGTCATAGGATACAGGTGAAGGTAAATACAACAAATATTCTGAGTGCATCACCATCATTTTAAGCATAGACATCATTAGACAATCAAAAAAAAAAAAAGGATGGGGAGGTAGATGGCTTTGTCTTCATATTACAAAGTACATGACAATACTAATTTGTGATAATGAATGAGAAAGGAAAACTTTGGGCACTCCTATCCAGATTCTAACTACAAGTTTGGCTTCAATCTTAATGCGTATCTTTTAATGCCTGGAGCAAAAGCCTAGCTCGTGATGCCCGGCAGCTCTGCCCAGAAGACAGTCTATTTCTAAGACATTCTTCTCCCTAGTCAAAAGTTGTCACAAAGTTCTCAGTTCAGGGATGCAAGTTTCACCAAGGAAGACCAATCTGAACTGTGCTTTCCCAACAGGAAATTAGAAACTCCATTGTCTTTGGGATTTCCTTTGGGAATCCAAAGACTTGAATAGGCTAAATCCGGGGCACTTAGCCAAACCTAACTATCACCCCTTCCTAATATAGAACACCAAAAGCTACTGCAAACTACAAATCTGGTTTCCTCTCCTTCCATGCCTCTATCTGAAACAGAGACACCATGACCTGAGAGAAAGAACAGGAGCTTTGAAAATGGACACATCTGAATTTATCTCCTTTGTTCCACTTCCTGGCTGTCAGAGGTGCCCTTTCAATGAGAGCCATCTCCAAATCGCATGTTTGCCCTGAGTTTCTGTTTCCTCAGAATCTCTCTTTGACACTGGACACTTCTAACTGGTTTCTTTTACTGGTTTCTTCTACATGGAAGAGCATTCTTTTCTCGTATGATCCAGTACAGTGTTCCCCAAAATAATGTCATGACAACAGTGCTAGGTCTAATAGTTCCTGAGACTGTGCAATGAATCAAGCACTGTAACAAGTGTTGGGGTACACAAACTTGCCTTTGCCCTTGCCCTTTAAGAGCTCACGGTCTGAAAGAAGGAAGATTACAAAGAAATGACTGCAAACCTCGGAACATTTAAGTGATAGTAGTAATAGTAGCAGCAGTAGCAGTAGTAGCAAAAGACTAGTGGGAAGAGATAATTAGTGACTGGATTATTAAGCTTCTGGAATGCCTGAATGAGTAACGTGAGCCTGAGTCTACAGGTCAGTTCTTAAACATGCTTTATCATGTACCATTATCAGTAAAAGACACCTGAGAACATGTGCACCTGGGTGGCTCCGTCAGTTAAGCATCTGCCTTTGGCTCAGGACATGATCCCAGGGTCCTGGGATAGAGTCCAGCATTGGACTCTCTGCATGGTGGGAAGTCTGCTTCTCCTCCTACACCCCCGCCCCGGCTCATGAGCTCTCTCTCTCTCTCTGTCTCTCAAATAAATAACTAAAATCTTAAAAAAACAAAAACCCTGAGAATACACTAATGACTACACACGTACAACATACGTAGTCTTCATTATTCACACAATTGATATTTGCAAATTCACCAGCTAGCTAAAATCTATTTGTAATCCCCAAGTCAACACCCAGCACTGTTGCAGTCCTTCTGGGACATGTGCGGAGCAGGGGAAAATTTCAATGCCTGCGGCACAGGGACCCATCTGAAAGCAAGCAACGTGATACTTCGCCTTCTCGTGTCAGTTCTTGTGCTGTAAACAAGTGTCCTTTCACAGCTTATTTTAAAGCCGTGTCGGTTGCTCGTTTGTCCTTCTTGCTGGGACTTCTGCTGTTTTTGAAATGACCTCCAAGCATAGTACAGAAGTGCTGTCTAGTACCCCTAAGCACTAGAAGGCTGTTACCTGACCTATGGAGAAAATGCACGTGTTAGACAAGCTCGGTTCGGGTGTAAGTTATAGTGCTGTTGGCTGAATTGAAAGTTAATGATTCAACAATTTATATTGCATAAAGTGTCTTCAAAGAGAAGCACACATAAAAACTTGTTTTGTTTGTAGAATTGTTACATGTGGGTGCATAAGGACAGATTTTAATGACTTGATGTAGATAATTCAATTATTTTTTCATGTTCAGTTGACTATTAAGCCAAAATAAACATGTCTTCGAATAAAATTTTTTGGTGTAGTCTAACCGCAGCAGGACCCTGAAATTTCACCAGTTGTTATTTCCATTAATAATACATGCTTTAGAAAGTCACCATCCTAAGCCATTTCCTATAGGCAATTTTATTAGGTATTTATCCTCTGTTGTGCAATTTCCATTAGTGACTACATTATGAAACCCTGGCACTGTCTGCTGGAGTCTATATAGGAAAGAGGACTCCACTATCCTCAACAAATAGAAGGCAGAGAGACCCAGGAGGAGACTTCCAGAAGGAGGGACATGGCAGCATAAAGTGAGAAAGGAAGGCCAGTATTTCAGTCGGAAGAAGACTAGAGAGCATCCTTGGCAGGATCGATTTCTATTGAGTGTTAGATGCAGAAAGTGGTTTAGGTCATTCCAAAGATGAAGGAATGCTGGCTGATATAAAGGTCCAAATCACAATCACAGTAGGGAGGGAGAAAAACATTGATTAGAAATGGAAATAGTTAGATATCAAGTGGTCAAGGAACTCTGCCTCCCTGAAAATGACAAGAATTGGAACAGCAACAACAACAAAATCCATGAACCAGGCACTACACTTCTTCCTAAATGTAAAAGTGTGACCCAGAGACCAAAGATCATAGAGAGATGGAAGGAAAGGTGCTATTACATCCTGGTCCCATGGAATTCAATTCCTTTTTTTTTTTTTTAGAATAGAACAGTAATTGTTTGAATGGACTTCGGGTAGATTGCTCTAGGTTGAGAAATTGGGAGTAATGTGGGGCCAGGAACAGCTCCCACCTTCCAGGAAATCTTTTTTTTTTTTTCCTAACCTATTGATTTTTTTATTAAGTTTTTAAATTTTAATTCCTGTATTCTTAAAATACAGTGTTCTATTAGTTTCAGATGTACAATAGCGTGATTCAACACTTCCATACATCCCTCGGTGCTCCTGAGGACACACCCACTCCTTCATCCCCACTGCCTATTTAGTGTGTCCTCCCAACCTCTCACATCCGGTAACCATCAGTCATTCTCGATAGCTATCAGTCTGTTTCTTGATTTGTCTCTCTCGCTCTTTTTTTCCTTTGTTCATTTGATTCTTAAATTCCACATATGAGTGAAATCATGTGGTATTTGTCTTTCTCTGACTGACAGAAAAATTTGACTGAAAAGCTTCAGTCAGCACTATACTACCTATATTCATCCATGCTGATGCAAATACCAAGTTTCATTCCTTTTTATAGCTGAATAATGTTCTTGTGTGTGTGTGTGTGTGTGTGTGTGTGTGTGTATGAGATCTCTATCCATTCATCTTTCAAGGGACACTTGGGCTGCTACCATAATTTGGCTATTGTAAATACTGCTGCAATAAATACAGGGGTACATGCATCTCCTTGAATTAGTGTTCTTGTATTTTGGGTGAATACCCAGTAGTGCAATTCTTGGACTGCAGGGTAGTTCTATTTTTAACTTTTTAAGGATCTCCATACTGGAGCACCTGGATGGCTCAATGGGTTAAGCCTCTGCCTTCGGTGCAGGTCATGATCTCAAGGTCCTGGGATCGAGCCCCGCATCAGGCTCTCCACTCAGCAGGGAGCCTGCTCCCCCCAACCCCTGCCTGCCTTTCTGCCTACTTGTGATCTCTGTCTATCAAAGAAATAAACAAAATCTTTGAAAAAGGAGAGAGAAAAGAAAAAGAAACTCCATACTGTTTTCCTCAGTGGCTGCAGCAGTTGCATTCCCACCAACAGTTCAAAAAGGTTCCTTTTCTCCACATCCTCACCAAAATTTGTCATTTCTTGTGTTTTTGATCTTGCCTTTCTGATTGATGTGAGGTGAGATCTCATTGTCGTTTTGATTTGCATTCCTGATAATGAGTGATGCTGAGCATCTTCTCATGTGTCTGTTGGCCATCTGGATGTCTTCTTTGGAAAAATGTCAGTTCATGTGTTTTGCCCAATTTTAATTCAATTGTTTTGGGGTGTTATATCAGCTTTTTATATATTTTGGATACCAACCCTTTATCAATGATGTCAGTTGCACATTTCTTCTCCCATTCAGTAAGTTGTCTTTAAGTTATGTTGATCGTTTCCTTCTCTGTGCAGGAGTATTTTATTTTGAAGTAGTCTCAATCCTTTATTTTTGCTTTTATTTCCCTTGCCTCAGTAGATATACTTAGAAAAATGGCACTATGGCTAATGTCATAGACATTATTGCCTATGCTTCCTTCTAGGATTTTCATGGTTTTAGGCTTCACATCTGGATCTTTAATTCATTTTGGGTTTATTTTTGTGTATGGTATAAGAAAGTGGACTTGTTTCATTCTTTTGCATGCAGCTGTCCAGTTTTCCCAACACCATTTGTTAGAGACTGACTTTTTCCCACTGTATATTCTTTCCTCCTTTGTTGAAAATTAATTGACCATACAATTGTGGGATTATGTCTGGGTTCTCTATTCTGTTTCATTGACCTATATGTCTGTTTTGTACCAGTACCAGACTGCCTTGATGACTACAGCTTTGTAATATAACTCTGTCTGAATTATGATACCCCATTTTGTTTCTTCTTTTTCAAGATTGCTTTGGCTATTGGGATGTTTTGTGATTCCATACAAATGTTAGGATTGTTTGTTCTAGTTCTGTGAAAAATGCTGTTGGTGTTTTCATAGGGATTGTGTTAAATCTACAGATTCCTTTGGATAGTATGGACATTTTAACCATATTTGTTCTTCCAACCCGTGAGCATGGAATGTCTTTCCATTTCTTTGACTTCAATTTCTTCCATCAGTGTTTTACAGTTTTTAGAGTACAGGTCTTTTACTTCTTTGGATAAATTTATTCCTAGGTATTTTATTATTTTTTGTGCAGTAAATGGGATTGTTTTCTTTTTCTTTCTTTCTTTTTTTTTTTTTTAAGATTTTATTTATTTATTTGACAGACAGAGATCACAGATAGGCAGAGAGGCAGGCAGGGTCGGGGGAGCAGGCTCACTGATGAGCAGAGAGCCTGATGCAGGGGCTGATCCCAGGACCCTGAGATGATGACCCGAGCTGAAGGCAGAGGCTTAACCCTGTGTTGAGCCACCCAGGTGCCCTGTGTTTTCTTAATTCCTTTTTGTGTTGTGTCAATATGAATGTATAGAATACAAAAGATTTCTGTACATTGATTTTATATCCCATGAATTTACTAGATGTCCACTGCTCTGTAAGTCTTATCTAACTGTTCCTCCCTTCTCCAAGCTTCACCAGACTCCTACTTCTGACCTCAAAGATCTTGAAGTACTTCAATCGAACTGAAATTGACCTGGGGAAGAGGGTATGGGACAGATTTAGATAGAATTAATGTACCCTGAGATCCCTAAAGGTGTTTTTAATGTGCATTTCTAATGGAAAAAGCATTAGCAAAGTGTGATTGTGAATAATCATGTAAACATGTATGCATGGCAAAAGAGAGCCAGCAATGTGTTGTGGTAAAACCTCCAAACTCCTATTGCCTAGGCTCAAATTCCACTATCAGGGATTAGCTCCATGAAGTTGAGAAACAGATTACTTCTGTTTCCTTTTCTGTAAAGTAAGAATCATGATAAAGGTATTTAACACAGAAGTATTATGAAGATTATAGGAGTAAATTAACATAAAGCCATTGGAAATGCCCCACACCTATGGTGAATGTGCAGTAAGAGGTTGGTATTATTTTGATTAGTACAGTTTTTTTTTTCTAATTCTCTTGATTTTAATTGAAAATTGATATTGAATTCGTTTACATAATTGATTTGGGTTTTCTTTTTTTGTTGATCATTATTTTATACTTCTGTTTTTCTCTTTCTTTTGGAATAATTCCAGCAATAAAAAGTAAAGAAACTCATCAGGAAACACTTTAATTATTCCCTAAGTTTCACATAGCTCATGCTTCTTGTCATATTATGATTTGATTTTTTTTACACATAACAACAAAAAACAAACACACGCACGATAATAATTTAAATATAATTTTAGTTAGGTATCAAAGAGCTTATCTCATTGTATTCTACCAACAATCCCTGGAAAAGAGATTTCTAGAAAGTATTTTTAAATAATTAAGGAAAAACAGGAATATGTTTAGAGAGTATATTTAAATTAACTTGAAACTCTCCTTTCTCTTACTCTTACAAATCTGTAAATTTTTTTAGACAGGGATTCCTTACTTGCACTTCTTATTAGAATCATGTGGGAATGTAAATACTGGTAGCTTTTGAGATGAAACTGCAAAGTGAAATGTAGTCTGTGCTTTAGTGAACCTTTATTCTACTGTTAAAATAAAATAGCAAGTGGGAGATTTTAAGACTTGAGGTCTATTTATTAACAGGCTGCTTAGGACAGCATTTGTACTGTCCTTTCCTGGAAATCTTACTAACTCAACACTAGCCAATCCATCATAGCTACACAAAGGAGACGATGAAAAGCATGCCTGTCTCCTGCACTTAAAATTGAAATTAGCCTGATTGGATTGCACAAAGAGTCCTCTCGCAGTCAGCCCTGGTTGACTTCAAAGGATTCATACACATGGAAGAAAAAAAAAAATCCAAAGCCAAAAAGAGTTAGGAATCTGGCACAAATAATGTCATTTTTTTTTTTTTTAAACTTAGGCTTAAGACAAAGAGCAAACAAAACAAAACAGAAAACACCAATGACTACTACAAAAACCCTGCTTTATGGATTAATTTTAAAATGACATTGATGTGATTAATCTAATTACTTGTTATTTAACAGCTACAGGTGGCTCTCAACGTTACAACTCAAGTTTAAGTCAATTTATGTCATGTATAAAATACATCTTGCCTTGTAAGCGAAGAAAATAAATAATATTCCTGGAGTTCTGCTATGCCTGTTCACCATTTACAGTGGTGTGGCAAATAAAAAGGTGCACAGGACTGGCGGGAGGTATGAGGTGGAAGCAGTCTGGCTGGGGAAACTGGTGAACTGGGGAGGGCAGCCATTGCTCAGCATCACCCAACTGCTGCGTTGCAGGGAGCTGGATCAGCACTGCCCTCTCTTGAAAACTGTCAAGAGAAGGCAGAAAACTGTATTTTTATGTGATCTCTCCCAATTTTTCGACAGTGGCAATTAAATAAGAATTTAAACACTGTGCAGGCTCACAAATGAGTCCTATTTATCACATTTCATAGAGAAATCCAGATACAGGGCTATCTGGGGCAACGGATGAAAAGGTCAGGTTGTTCAAAAATTTGTAACGACAAGAAATCTCTGATTCTTCTCATTTGGAAGAGTGATCATGTCGTCCCGAGGTCAGTAGCAGGTGCCCCAAGGCTTCGGAAGTCCAAATCCAGCTCCTTAAGCAAAAGCCTAGGAAAGTTACACTTCTGGGAGTGGCCATTACTGCTGTCGTCGGCGCTGCCACCATGAGGACTCGCACATCAGGGGCTCCAGCTGCAGCGAATACTGTTATTACTTCCTAAATTATTCCCATTGCTGCCCCTGTAGCCTGCTCCATGGGGGACCCCGCAGTGCTGCTGCTGAAAGCAATGCTGTTAGTACTTCCGGAATGGTTGCCACTGCAGTCTTATTATGCCTGGAGCCACCAGTGGAGATAGGTTCAGATACTGGGAACAGAAAGAGAGGCATGTCCCTCTAGCGTGTGGCTTTCAGTCTGTTTTCCCCTAGGCAGATGACACAGAAATGCTATGCCAACTTCCTTAAGAATACAGATGCAAAATTCTCCTGACGCTGTGACAAAACTAAGTTGACTGGTGTGTATGCTCGGGCACATGTGTGGATGAATGAATGGATGGATGGATATCTATCTACCTCAGTAAGACAGAATAATGGCATTGCTTATAACCAGTGATGCAGGAATACTTTAACAACAGAAAGTCTTTTAATGTTATTTACCACATTAACAGATTGAAGGAGAGAAGCCATAGGATCATCTCAGAAGATGCAAGAAAAAATACATGAGAAATCCAATATCCATGTATAGTAAAAGCTCCGTTTGAAAATAGGAATAGAAGAAAACTTTTTTAACCTGATATGTTTATCTATAACAAAACAATCAATGCTATCATGTTGAAGGTTGAAACATAATCAGTATTTTATAGAGAGCACAAGCAGGGGGAACAGTAGGCATAGGGAGAAGGAGGCTCCCCACTAAGCAGGGAACCCTATGTGGGATTCCATCCCAGGAACCCAAGAGCATGACCTGATCAGAAGACAGATGCCCAGCTGACAGAGGCACCTAGGCGTCCCTCAACAGATTTTTTATACATAAAATTGAAGTAAAAAAAAAAAAAAATCAATGAAGTTGTTATAAAACAACAGTACCCAATTAGAAAACATTATTTTATAAATGTAACATTTATAAGTCTCTTCTATGACCCGGGATAGTGTAACATACTTGAGTCCTAACCCAAAGCCACAATGCTCCTTCTTATCCTAGGACCTTCTTTTTGAACAAAGGGGTTAGGCAGATGGTTGGAAATGTGACAGTTGTGTGAATTCTGGGAAATGCTGCATCATCATCATCGAAACTACCTACTATGGACAACTGTAATCCACTTTAAAGAGACTAGAAACACTGAAGTTGGGGTGCTCCCTTCTCCAAAATTGATCTCTATATATACTTGTTAATTAAGTACATGAATACTGTTCCAATTATCAAGTATAATACTCTAAAAGGGGGGAGAGAAGAACATTCTTTTAAAACAATCTCAAACTTTTGTCCAGATTCATTTTGCATTTTTTAAGTGAACCACCGTATAACACCAGCTTCTTTTAGTCACTCTCGGTACCATAACCCGTTTAGAAATATGAAATGTCTTTGTGAGCACATGAGTAATTAACCAAATATCAGGCAACAGATCAGCCATTTTTCTAGGGCATTATCTTGGAAAAAAAAATCTGATCATTAAAGGGTTTTGGATTGTTTTCTCCCCTCTATTTTTGGGGTATCAAACTAATTCCCCATTGAAAGCTAAGGTACTAAGATAGTCTGAATTAGTAAAAGGACTAGCACCCCTTTGCCATTTCTAATGAAGAAAATTAATGTTCCTATTGAAATGTCAGAATTCATACCCACAACCTCTATGAACTAAAATAAATAAAGTAATAACAAATAGTTAAAGGGGAAAACTGAAATAGTAGTATCAAAGGGGTTAAATGCTAATGATTTCCCCTCAATAAATAAAATTTTTTGTATATTTTCCTAAGAATAAATTCATCAAGGAAAATAGAACATATTAACACAGGAGAAGCACTCAAATGGAATAAATAAATTTCTTTTCCTCTTTTGAATAAAATAACTGTTAAATAAATAACTGATACACCGAGTTAGATACATGGAAAAAAAGAATGTGATTAAACAGCTTCTCATTTGGGTGCACTGTTTGCGGATTCAGTCCTGATGATAATGTACTCCAACACAATCGATCACTGATTTTAATTTCCTTTATTGTGTTACCGACAGATGAAAAGGAAAGAATTAAATGAAGGAGTTGTTTAGCCAGGCTGTGCACCATCTCCCCATCCAGATGGCACACACATCCTGTATTCTTTGCAACATGAGTTTGGCTAAAGCAGCAGTGGGCTCCCCACCCCAGCCTTCGCAGCTCACAAAGCACTTTCTTAGGAGACGGCATGAGAAAAGCCTTATTTCCTTACTCTTTATGTGTGTAAGGGGACCATAAAGCAATAAGAGTCATTTTCATGAGTTACGTAATAAGAAAACAGTCTCCTACTCTATATGTATTATATGTTCTAAAAATTGCAAGATTAAGGATAGATGCCTTCGACACTACTAGGGACTCAATGGTCGAGGGGGTATTTGCTCACAGTTTTCAGTGTAATAGGACTGGCAGTTCCTTCCTTTCTTCTTCTTCTTCTTCTCTCTTTTTAACTATACGAACATTAGTCAGAATATATAATACAAAGTGGAAAAAATTATTGTGTAGAGACGAGGATAATAATTTTTTTTCTTTATTAAGTTGAGTATTTTCTACAGGAGTAGAGTAAAATCTAAAGAAATTATCTGTAATGAAAAATCAGACATTTCATAAGCTTTATGTCCAGTGAGAATAGAGCATTTTAAAAGTGCTTTATTCTGCATCTATTTTACTAGCCAAGCACCATCAGTCCTGAAACCTTTAGCCCGAGAACTTGTTTCTTCAAGGAACTTCCTCACAATGCTTGACTTTTCCTGGAAATTCATACATACAGCCTCTTAACTTGGACATCTGTCAATACAACTGCTTTAAAAAGTCGAGTACAGGGACAGCTGGGTGGCTGGCTCAGTGGATTAAGCATCTGCCTTGGGTTAGGTCAGGATCCCAGCGTCCTGGGATCCAATCCCACATCCGGCTCCCTGCTCCATGGGGCGCCTGCTTCTCCCTCTGCCTGCTCTGCTTGTTCTGCCAGCAGCTTTCTCTGCTTCTGCTCCTCTCTCTCTGACAAATAAATAAATAAAATGTTTTTTAAAAAGTCAAGTGTGTGTGTGAGTCTGTGTGTGTGTGTGTGTGTGTGTGTGTGTGTGTATATATATATATATATATATATATATATATATATATTTAGTGACTTGACTATGTATATAAACAAGGATCTAAACAAGGATCCTTCTTCCCAGACTATCTTCTCCTATATGTAAAGGGAGGCAACCCCTCCCTTCTGGCCTTGCCCCCCCAAGCTGTCTACCTCTCATTCGGCACTAAATATCCAATTATTTGTTTCTATGCATCTTTTCCCATAGACTCTCTGATCTTCCAGAGATCCATCCCTAACATCCTATCCTTGTATCCCCCCAGGGCCAAGCACAGTGCCTGGTTTCCGAGTCCAATAAAGTGAAAAGGATAGTTGAGAAATTCTCTTATTAAAAGAAAAGCCACTTTTGTAACCCTTGTCATAGACGTCTACAGATATTTCCCAACTGTTCAGAGCACACTTAAAGCATGTAATGATCACCCATCCAGGTGTGGCTGGACATGGGAGACTAAGGTTTTACACTCACAGGTGCAGACATGGCATGCGGGACCACGTGGAGAAGATGCAGGGTGGTGAGGAGGCTGAGAGCAGGACCAGGGGAAGTGAAGGTTAGACCCTTTATTGGGAGTTCCAGGGAAAGGCAAGGCAAGGAGGGGTAAACGGTTCAGGACTGACTGCTAGGATTGGCTGTTTGAATGATTTCCGGTAGGTTCCTTAGGTTTAAGGCGTGGTCACTAATTTCCCACGACCTGGCCCTGTTGTAATCTGGGCAGAGGCATGTTGCTTCTCCAGGTGCCCCAACCAGAGAGAGGAGGTGGGGCTCTGGGTTGGTTAGTTTGCATATAAAAGGCAGGCTTGGTCTAGATGCTCCTGGCTTTAGGAGGTGTGGTTTCTTCCCAGCCAGAAAAGGTTTTTAAGATGCTGGAACATCTTAAAATATACAAAAATATACAGAATATCCAGAAGCACCCAAAATAAAATAACCAGTACACACATCCTGCTGGAAAGGCTTCTGTAAGGCTGGAAGCAGGAAAAGTCATGGACTCTCATTACTTTCAAGGTCACAGCCATTTCTCTGCACTACTGCCCACCCTTCCTTTCTTGCCCAGGTTAAAACCTCCTAGTGTTCTTTAACTTATTCTCCATCTCCATGTAATGAGAATATCAGGGACAGAGGAGTATAAGGTCGTGAGGTAGGGAAGATGATTTATCACTGTGCTGAGATTCCGGTGCATTATACGGTAGAGAGATGGGGCATTAGAGAGGTGAGGCTCTCTCTTCATCTTGTGGAATTCACAGCTCCTTTTTTTCTCACCCTAGGACCACTGGCAAAAGCGCTAACATACGGAACCCTGTGCATTGGGCTGACTTCATCCTAAAATCGCAGTGGGGTGTCAGGTCCCAGACCGCCTGCAGCAAAGACAATGGAGCCTATAGAGGCTTTCACCATTTGGATGGTTCTCTGTGAGCTTTTCACCAGTCCATCCCTGAGGCTCTTTTTTATCCCCCAGGACTTTTTTTTCTCTAACACAGGTCACCCAGCGCTGGGACCTCCTCCTCCCCACAACCGTTAACTAGGTCAATGGCTTCCAAAGCAGTCACTGACCAGGATGACCATTCCATAGGCAGGCACTTCCAGCCCTCCCTGAAACCCCTGCTGACAGACCAGACGTGGCCTCTGGCACACAGATATTCTCCTTACCTGACATGAAATGTGTCAGATAGGGGAACCCAATCACGCTAAGTTTCCTCTTTGGGGATACTGTGGGGCATCAGTTATCATTTCTGGATTGTTACAATTCAGGGTGTTCATCTATTGAAAGGGATTATATCATAGAATGATTGTCTTCCCCAAAGTACTGCAATCTTTGTTTTTGATCAAAAGGAAAAAAAAAAAAGTCACTCTCTATGAAACTGGAAAGGAGAGTAAAACAATAAAGGGCCAGAAATAAGTTCTGATAATTTCTTCTCTTCTTCTGGAATGTTTTTATAAAAGCCTCCAGCCTGAAAATGCTTTCCCTGAAGCAGTCTGCCTGGGCCCATACCTGAATTTGGTGTATACCGTTGGAACTTGACTCCACTTTAAACTCTAGGGCCTGGAGATCATAATCTAAAGAGGATTAGTCCTAAAAACTGTAACTTTTAAGGAAGTAAAACCACCATGAAAAATTAAAATCCACTTTAGTGTCTATAAAAGAGTTAGAAAAGACTTCCTACCACTTAGACTTCAGGGACAAATGATAGGAAAGCAAACAGCTGTGTCCAAGGTCACAGGTACCTTCTCCATCCTCACCGTGCACCCTGGATACCAGGTTTAGAAAGGGACTGAAACCTATACAATCAATAATAATAATCATCATAAAGCATGTGTCCCTATAACTCCATGGAACTACTCTCCATAAATTTTCACTTAATGGAATTGGACAGCCAGTGGGTCCCAGGCAGTCATAGTGTTCTCATTGTCATGTGGGGGACACAGTGCAAGAAGACCCCTTAAATATCAGACCTCAAGGTCAAGGAGAGGAGAACACTGCTAAGTGGCCACACTGATGGAAGGCAAGAAACAAAGAGCCAAAGCAGCAGGCATTGTCCCCAGGAGAACAAGGCAGAACATGCAATACAAGGCGTATAAAATGTATCCAAAGGAAAAAGACAAAAAGCTCTTTTCTCTTGCCGTAAATAAAGAGAATGAAAGAGCCAGCAGAAGAAAAGTGTACGCACAATGCAAGACCGTCTGTAACGCATGACTTATTATCCATGTATTTTTGTCAGTGATACACTACTCCTTGATTTGGGATGCCACAGTTGGAACCTAATTAAAAATAAGACGATGTAGAAAAAGAAAGGTGACACCAAACATTATGTAGAATGATCAAACTACTTTCATGCAGTAGAAGGGCATCGCTTTAAATCACCATCTCAGACCTGATAAAGATGATGCCTTTAAGCTTCCATTTCCTTTTCTACCTCACAAATTGATTTGAAAAACAATGAGCTGCTGTTTGTGAAGCACTTACATCCTTAAATAATGATTGTAGTAAGAAGGGAGATGGTGGTCAAAGGAGGAAGTATTCTTTTCAGCGTTGAATGGGTTTTAAACAGTGACTTCATCGCAGAGTCTCCAGCTGCCTCCTCCGGAGGACACTCTTCTACCTGGACCTCATCGCTTAGGAAGCAGTAGAGTTACCCACAGAGATTCTCAGACCCTGAGAGCATGATCTCCTCAACAGATCGAAGCTGCCACTCACAGCTCTCTTTGGGGAGTTAAAATCAAGAGTCTCTCGTGCATCCTCAACCCCCAAACAGAAAATTAGTTAACTATGTCACTCCACCTAAAAGAGAAAACTCATGGCATTCGATTTGCCATGGTAGAGGGTGTTGACAAGATAAAGCCTCTCTGTGTCCCTGGTTATCAAAAAGAAACAAACAAGCAAACAGATGAATTGCGACTGACTAATGCTGGAGTGTCAAGTCTCAGAAGTGCCAGGTTGTTTATATTTTCCGCAATGCTCTTAACACTAAATTAGGAAAGATACTAAATAGCATTGGAACTGACAGACTGTAGAAGGTGGTTATCCACAAAACTGCTCAGAAATAGAAGGAAGTCTTAGCTTTCAACGTCAAGTCCAAATTGATCCGTAGATAGAGAAAGATTCCCTCCTGGAAAAAAAAAAAAAAAAGCAGCCAAATGCTCATCAATAGAGACAAAAGATGAACTTGGCAAACTCATTATAGTGCCAGTGAAGCTGTTTGATAAAGCACAGGACAGAGACAAAGCTCTCCGTTAAAAGAGCGTCTGAGGCTCTCCACTCAACCTGCCAACCGCGGCTCACATGAACATCTCTTAACAAGAAATGTGTAGGGGATGGAAAAATGAAGGAACGATTCACTGAATGAGACAGAAAGCTCCAGATCTGTCAAAGGCATTGCTTGAGATGCCTGGACTTGGTTAGAAGCCAAAGCCCAATGATGCAGCAAAAACATCTGCAATCAACTGCTCAGAAGAGATCAACATTCAGTACACCCCAAACTTAGCTAACTATTCATTTAAAATTCTACACATCTGGGGCCGGGGAAGCCTGAATGATGAGCTGGGCCAAATGTCATTCATGGGAGAAATAATGAGTGCTGAGTATCAGAGCGATCATCTCTGCCTGCCTGACTCAAAGCGTCCTTGCAGATTACGCTCTGCTCAGATCATCTGGGACTTCGCATGGGGTCTAGATGTGTAGGCCTACAACACTTTGCTCGGAATGAGTCCCAGTCTGCTGGGCTCGACAAATGTTACTCTAAGCTGTTGAGAGACTTCGAGCCAGGAATAATGTGTGCTCGAAGATGCAAAATGGGAGAGTACTGCTTTGGAAAGAGAGAGGCTTGTGACAACCGTGGAGAGGGTCCCTTCTAGAGAGCCTCCTGAGAACCTCCAGCTGCTACACTGCTGAGGGCTCAGTCCGGATGCTGAGGCCCTGTTTCGCCCTCCTGCCCCCATCAGTGCTGGAGAAGGGCAGGGCCATGACAGCAGGCCACCTTGCCTCATGTGGGAGTCCTCTGACAGGCCATATTTGCTTGGGGACCTCCTATCAATGGGGTGAGATACCTCAGAACTGCGTGATGGTCTGAGGCCCTTCCCACCCAACCAGCCCTTACAGTCCCTTCTCTTTTCACAAGGCACCACCCCTAAAGGCTCTTTTCTCCTGTACCTATTCCCTCCCACACCCGTCCTTCCTGACATTTCCCGGGTAAGTCACACGCATGTCTAATCCTGCCCGGGAAACTGGTTCTTTGAGGACCCGAGGTAGCACAAGCCTGCCATCTACAAACCCAAGGGGGCCATCAGACTTTGATTCTACAAACTTCAGATTCTACCTATGGAAGAGACCAGACTGGTTTACCAGAATGTTTGTTGAGAGATGGACAAGTATAGCCTGGGTCTTCCAATGGTAACGTGTTGTCAATAAGAGTTAAGTGATTTTCTTTTATAAGAGGGTTACTAGCATGATACAGGTGGGGGGGGGGATGCAGAAGACATTTGTGTTTCACAAGGCACCTGGCAATGTCTCCTGTATGATGACAGGTGTCTGTGAATGTTGTTAGCGCTGTGTGGTGACTAACCCTGACTAAGGCCATCACAGGACAGATCAGAGGGAAGGCTGTGAAGGATGCATGGGAGAAGTGCATAGGGGGAAGATGGGGAAGACTGGGCAGACCCAGCAGGCCAAAGCTGCTCCCCAAAGGGAATGTTTTCAGGCCATTTACTATGCACCAGGCCATGTACAAAACACACTGCGTACCGTATGTACATAAACACATAAAACCAAAATGTAATCCTTCAGATAAGTGTCTGGAAGAGGTAATTTCCTCAGGTTCAGGTTGAGGAAGCAAAAGCACAGCCAGTTCATTTAACTTGACCAAGAATGTACCATGGCTTAGGGGCAGGATCTAAAACCGGTCGGTCTATCACCCTCAAGCCCTGTGCTAACCACCACCCCCAGTCTCCTGTCTTTGGGGAGGGATTTCAAGATCAGTGTGGTCAGACCCTGACGTGCGATGTGAGGAGTGGTGGGAAATGAGGCTCTGCTCCCTAGGATGCTTTTTGCACAATTTGCAAGAAGACCTGTGAGCCCTTTGTACATGCAGCCTGTGTCCTCTGCAGGGCAGTCCGCTGGGAATCTTGGGCTGCTCTCCACACATGAATAACACAGCCACCCCCCGTGCTGGTGTGGTATGGGCAGAGCAGCCCCCTGGATGAGGTTCACTGTGGGGAGGGTGTTAGGTTGGGTGATGGGATTACTCCTCCCCGGAACACCTCAGGGAGCGAAGTGACACAGGCTCCCTTCACAGCAGCTTTGTTCGGTTTTGACTGTGGTGGCCAGTTCCCGGGAAGCTCAGCCTGCTTCTGTGCCGCCAGCTCAACAGACCGAGCACCCTGCATCTTTTGCCATTCTCTCCTTCGTTCTCATCCATCTTAGTAGGATCTCGTTTCTTTCAGTCTATGCATACATGCAGCCTCGAAGGGCAGAATACATAGTGGCTCTGTCAGGTGAAGGGTGGCCCTAGACAGTTCTGGAGGCATTCTCTCCATTTCTAGCAGTCCCGGCAACCTTGAGCTACTGCTGATTACAGTAGCCTTCCTCATAATGCGCTCTTGTATTGGCTTTTCATCTTTTCAATCTTGTCTCCGTTTCCCTGCTTCCTCATTCCCCTGCGATCACCTCTGAAAAAAGAAACAAAACAACAACAACAAAAAACCCCCATACAGTTGGGTTATAATCCTTGTCACAGGCTCTCCTCTTAGGGTAACGTAACTGAAGCTAAGACAGGAACAGGAAGTGATTCTTGAACAACGGGATCAAGGACAGGATCTTGTCAACGACAGAGCATCACCCCATTTCTGATTAGATGGGGACCGTCATCCCTGGAGTGCCCGCATCATGATTATTAAAGCATATGTGAGGTGATATGATAGGGATGAGGGGTGGACGCAGGCAAGCATCACGTGACACCGTGGCCCCAGCACCTGAGCCATATGAGCCAATGGGAAATAGGAAGACTATGGATTTGCCTCACTTTTGCTGATTGCCTTAGGTTAGAAGGCTTGAACAGAAGAGAGAATCTAGAAGCAGGTTGGTCAGCTCTCAGCCTGGGGCAGTGATGCCTAGGGCTCATGGCAACATTTTGAACTATCTCCTGCAACCATAGAGCAAAATGTACCATAAATGCATCCCAGAATTCATTTTTAGGGCTCAGAGCTCAGTGGAGGCTGAATGTGTAATCTCAAGAGGTAGCTTCATGGGGCCCTCATAGGAAATAATGGCACCCTGAAGCCCGCGGTGGGGACTCTCAGACATCCGCATCAAACAAAGGTACAAGTGGATGTCCTCACTCTCCATCATGTGCAGCAACACAGCTGCAGGACAGGTGCTCTCCAGATCTAAGGACCCCCTGGATTAGAGGTCCAGAGCGGAGGGAGGTGGGGAGAAGCAACAACAAATATTCCACCAACGAACAGTGAGGGCCGATTTCCCCTGAAACTGGAGCTCTGATTCATAATTTTAGACTCCTTATTTCAGCAGGAAAAAAAGGTATTCTGTTTTTAGTGTAATTGTTTCTGGTTACTATCAGAAGCTCAAGAGAGGAGTATGGCTGCAACTTGGGGATCCCCGGGGGCCTTCCTATGTCTGATGATTATTGGATAATCCTAACAACCATTGCCAAAAAAAAAAAAAAAAAGGTGGGGGGGGCAAAGCAATCAAGAATGTGGATCCCTCTGGGAGGAAGGTCTGTATCTCCCTACCAGGTGAGCAACTGAGCTCTGCAGCAGTGTTGGCTGAGGGGGCAGGAAATCCAGAAGGCGCAGCTGCAGAGAGAGATGGTAAGTTCCGACCTTGGACTTGACACCAGCTACAGTAGGGAGGACAGTAGCTTCTTCTAGTATACCTGCCCACATCAAGCTTTCTATTAGAAACTGCAACCAGTCTCCACCTTGAAAATGTACTGGCTGAGTGGATGTAGTAAGGGACATGCTGCTGTGTGAACAGTGCAGGAGGTTGGACTGTAGCAGATGCCACTGGTGCATTTCATCTCCCGCTGCACCTGCAGTGGACAGAGGTGTGAGGACTCTGACTCACCTTGCTGTACCTCTTAGGAGCATGGCCTGCATCAACCCTCCAGGGCTTTCTGAGATGCCAGTGGAACTTGCTTGGTCTGTTTGTAGGCATAGCCTGAAGCAAATACCCTTGGAAGTGACCTTCAACCAATGGGAGATGAGTGCCAGTGAATAACGGCTTCAGCCTCTTGACTTTCAGGAGGACATTTCTAGAAAGTCTGCTCATTTCACAGAGGTTCTGAACAAACTGCCAGGTTTGGCAGCGGAAACAACAATGCACACTTATATCCTTTTCCTCCTTCTGTGTCTTTCTGTTTCTCTCCCTTCCTCACTCATGCTTCCTGAGATCACCTCTCAGACAAACTACCTGGCCTATAACCCCTTCTCAAGCTCTGCTTTCAGAGGAAACCAAACTAAAACACACAAAATGGCTCCAGAATCTTCAGGTTTTCTACTGATAACAAATGTGCCCGTGCCTGCTGGAAGGGTAGCTGGATGGAATACTGGATAAGGAATATTTATTATTTAGAGCCCAGGAGCAGTATGAGTCTGGGGTTGGTGCCAGATTTCAGATTTCTACTGCTCTGCAGAATCTTCACCATAAAACTTGGTGGAGATGCTGAAAACCCACAGTCCCAGCCAGACGAGTTATTGCTACTGGAATTTTTAAGTCACTCAGATAACATATTTTTAGAAAAAGTCTACCCGAGAGCAAAATTGGAAGCACTGGAAGGAAATATACCCTATAGGCCTATAATTTTTTACCTTTCAGATTCCCTTACATATCCAGTTCAAGCTATCATTAATATTGCTTTGGGGCACTCCAAGGTGTCCCCAGTGAGCCGTCTGCGACTAGCTCTAACAACTTTCTAAGAAACATGAAGTTCAAGCAGTGTCTAAAAGCTTAGATCAATGAGTCATGAAGAAGCTAAATGGGATGACTAGCCTTCACCGAACTCCCAGACCCAAACGCAACACGGAGGAATGCTGACAGATGCTCTCAGGCGCCACAGTTAAAATAACACTTAGCACTTAGCAGTTTCCAGTCCCAAATTATTTACTGAAATCTTGTATATTCCACAGCCATGCCTTTGAGATATGGGATATGGCTCTTATTTTTCTAAATAGAGGAAAAGGGATGAAAAGTGACATTTCATTGTTAGGGTGGACAAAAATTTTTTACATTGGAGTTTAATAGGTCCTGAGTTCAGGGACATTTTTTCTTGCAGCTGTTTAGAATTCAAGCTGGACTGATGTGTCATCCAAGAAGTTCTTTTTTTTTTTTAATTCCCCCGTATGCTATTTCTTGCAATTTTCTAGAAGCACATGCCATCAATGAGTTCTTTGAATGGGAGGCTCTGGCTTCAAGCTTTTGAGAGTGAGGAATGTTTTTGTTGCACTCCACAGGCCAACGGAGGTCATGGAGAACTCGAAAATCATTGCTGAAGACAAGAAAAGAATATTTACTATTCCTTACTAATTTTGAATAGACAATAGAAGAGGTACAGACTAGGAGTAGACTGACAGGAGCAGGAGGAAAACTGACATCTTGTTGTGTGCCACAAGTAATCTGAAATTAAGGTATTCCTTTATGAAGCTACTGAGTTGAATAACTTCTCATTTAGAGTGCTTAATGCAGAAGGTGTGTACAAGAACTTTCTTTTTTTATATATTACCAAGTTTCCTTTGAAATGTGGATAAAATGAATCCATTAATTAAATGATTTTAAGTTACCTTTTCACATAGACGTAATTCCTGAAATTCTGGTCATAGTTACATCCCCAAAAGACTAACAGTTTTCTCAACATATATAAATCTAAGGAAAATTAAAAAGTATAGGAGAGAATTACACTAACATAAAGTAAAATACACTAATATAAAGTAAGTTTAAAGTAAAGCACTGAGATCTAAATGTCCTTGTCTTCATTTTTATTATTTTTTTTTAGATTTTATTTATTATTTGACAGACCACAAGCAGACAGAGGCAGGCAGAGAGAGAGGAGGAAGCAGGCTCCCCTCCGAGCAGAGAGCCCGATGCGGGGCTTGATCCCAGGACCCGGATATCATGACCCGAGCCCAAGACAGAGGCTTTAACCCACTGAGCCATCCAGGAGCCCCTAAATGTCATTGTCTTTAAAGTCCCTGGGATGCTTATTAAAAACACAGGCTTCGGGACCTCACCAAGGACCATTGAATCAGAATGTCCTAGTACCTGTACTCTTTTTTTAAGCTTCTTTTTATTATTGTTTAAAGATTTGTAGTCACTCACTTGACAGAGAGTGTGCTGGCAAGCAGCAGGCAGAGGGAGAGGAGAAGCAGGCTCACTGTCTAGCAGAGAGCCTGATGTGGGGCTCCAACATCTATTTCAGGACTCCAGGATTATGACCTGAGCCTAAGGCAGATGTTGAACCAACTGAGTCACCCAGGCACCCCCAGGTACCCAGACTCTTAAGCAAACTACACTCCTACCCCTCCCCTCTACCCACATACGACTTACCAACAGAGTCCTAGGAGGTTTGGAGAAACAAAACTCTGAGCCTTGTATCCTTCCTCCCCATTGTATGGACAGCAGCAAGTTGCAGGCATGAGGTCTGGTTTACAGTCCAGTTGGGATTTATTCTCTCCCATATCAAAAAGGCTGCTAGTAGTGTAAGGGCCTACTTAGCCAATGCGATTCCATCCCGGTTAAACAGCGATTTTGTTGTTTATGCAGTAAAACTTAAACTGACCCTGCCCCGCCCCCTACTCCGAGGAACTTGCTTAGAAGCAAGTCTGGGAAACCAGTAAAATATGGTCGACCAGTCCCTGATAACAGAGCCCAAATACAAGGGTGGGTCAGGTCAGGTGAAGATAAGAGAGCCCGAATGCAAGGATGAGTCAGGCCAGGTGGAGACATCCAATCACTATCTCCCTAAAGAATGTGGGCCTCGCATCGCCTGGGTGGCTCAGTGGGGTAAAGCCTCTGCCTTCAGCTCAGGTCATGATCTCAGGGTTCTAGGCTTGAGCCACGCATTGGGCTCTCTGCTCAGCGGGGAGCCTGCTTCCTCCTCTCTCCCTGCCTGCCTCTCTACCTATTTGTAATCTCGTCTATCAAATAAATAAATAAATAAATAAATCTTTAAAAAGAAAAAAAAAAAAAAGAATGTGGGCCCTGACTTTTGGGCACCAATTCTGACCAAGGTGATAGGTTAGTTCAAATAGCTACTATAGGGTGAACTGTAATTCAATTGGCCAACCGTGTGTGACCTAGCATGACTGTGCAGCTTTCTCTGTGTGTTGCAATCTCATTGGCCCCTGTCTATGGCCATGCTCAACCACATAAACTTTGCTCTATAAAAGTTAGTCTGTGAGGCAGGGAGTGGTCGCTCTCTCTATGAGAGGCAGCCCTGACCCATTGGTTTGATTCTCGATGCTTGGAAATAAAGCTTTGCTTGGCCTTAGCTTTGTATCAGTCTCGCTCCTTTGATCACAGACCCATCAGTAGGTGCTTATTGGCTGTGCTCCAACAGTGCTGTGACGTCAGGGCCAGTGAAGGCAGGACCTCTTGGTCTCTTCCTCAGGATTGTCACCTGAGGAATACTGGCCAGCGGACAAGGAAAGCACCTGCCATCCCCTCTCAGAGGGTGCAGCCCAAGGACAGGGGCAGTCCCTCCAGGGCTGCCATCTGAGCAGGGTTCTCTTGGTCTCTTTCTCTGATCTTTCCGTGGACCTCTGATTGTGCCTGTGGCTGTTGGATGCACTAATAGCTGATCAATTGCTCTATTGTTTTCAGTAATGCCTTGGAGCATACATTTCTCTAAGGTCAGCTAGCTTCTGCGAGGGATTTTTTTTTTTCCTTTTCTTCTCTCTTTCTCTTTTTTTTCTTTTTTCTCTTTCTTTCTTTCTTTTATCCTTTCTTTTCCTTTTTTTTTTTTTTTTTTTAGGCCAGTATTTGAATTCTGTTCTCATCCCCAGAGGACATTTTTTTCCCCCTCTGTCTCTTTCTCTGCTTCTCTCAGATGAGGTAGTTGGCCTTCGATTTAGCTAGCTGTTATAGTGCAGCTACCAGCGTCTTCTTACTAGCTTTCCAGAAATGGCTGCATTGTTTTTGAAAGAACCTTGGGCTCTAACACCCCACACTCAGCCCCAAATAGACTCAAACACCCCAACACTCAGCTCCAAATAAATCTGTTTCTTTTGGGAAAGCCATGGAGCCCTGACATGACTCTCTCTCTCTGAGCCCCTCTTGAGCTGGGACACTCCTGATTCATGAGCAGGATGTCGGTTAGAGGTAGCAGACTTAGGTCATCTCAGCTGGCCTCTTTCAGCTTTGAACCTCCATATATGAGAGGTCTAGGGGGAAGAGGATTAGGACCTTCCAGGCCTAGAGCAGAGACTTTGCTCTCTCAGTGGGTCCAGGACAAGGAAAGCTCTAACCCCCGAAGCATACTTGGAATTTAGCCTAGGCAACATGGAGCTGAGAAGATAGTAAGAAATCCTAGCAGCCTGTTCCTCCCCCGGAAGATACCACTGCCCTTGACTAGGAACTGGGAGGAAAGGGAACCCTGTTTTCTTTTCTTCCTCTCTCTTTTTTAAAAAATTTTATGAACATATAATGTATTATTTGCTTCAGGAGTACAGACCTGTGAATCATCAGTCTTACTCAATTCACAGCACTCACCATAGCACATACCCTCCCCAATGTCCATAATCCAGCTACCCCATCCCTCTCACCTACCCACCCGCCCCCGGCCCCACCCCAGCAACCCTCAGTTTGTTTCCTGAGATTAAGAGTCTCTTATGCTTTGTCTCCCTCCTTGGTCCCATCTTGTTTCATTTTTTCCCTCCCTTCTCCCCACGACCCTGCGCCCTGCCTCTCAAATCCCTCATATCAGAGAGATTATATAATTGTCTTTCTCTGATTGGCTTATTTCCACTTAGCATAATACCCTCTAGTTCCATCTACATCTTTGCAAATGGCAAGATTTCCTTTTTGGATATCTGCATAGTATTCCTGTGTGTGTGTGTGTGTGTGTGTGTGTGTGTGTGTGTGTCTATACCACATCTTCTTTATCCATTCATCTGTTGATGGACATCTAAGTTCTTTCCATAGTTTGGCTATTGTGGACATTGCTGCTATAAACATTTGGGTGCATGTGCCCATTCGGATCATTACATTAGTATCTTTAGGGTAAATACCCAGTAGTGCAATTGCTGGGTCATAGGGTAGCTCTATTTTCAACTTTTTGAGGAACCTCCATGCTGTTTTCCAGAATGGCTGCACCAGCTTGCATTCCCACCAACAGTGTCGGAGGGTTCCCCTTTCTCTGCATCCTTGCCAACATCTGTCGTTCCCTGACTTGTTAATTTTAGCCATTCTGACTGATGTGAGGTGGTGTCTCTCTGTGGTTTTGATTTTTGTTTCCCTGAGTGATGTGGAACACTTTCTCATGTATCTGTTGGCCTTTTGGATGTCTTCTTTGCAGACATGACTGTTCATGTCTTCTGCCCATTTCTTTTTTTTTTTTAAGATTTTATTTATTTATTTGACAGACAGAGATCACAAGTAGGCAGAGAGAGAGAGGAAGGGAAGCAGGCTTCCTGCTGAACAGAGAGCCCGACTCGGGGCTCGATCCCAGGACCCTGAGACCATGACCTGAGCCGAAGGCAGAAGTTCAACACACTGAGCCACCCAGGCACCCCTTCTGCCCATTTCTTGATTGAATTATTTGTTCTTTAGGTGTTGACTTTGGTAAGTTCTTAATTGATTGTGGATACTAGCCCTTTATCTGATATGTCATTTGCAAATATCTTCTCCCATTCTGTTGGTTGTCTTTTGGTTTGTTGACTGTTTCTTAACCACATTTAACCACGTTTGCCTGAGGAGTGGAGTGTCCTTCTTGCAGAGCTGGGTAGGAAGGAAGGAAGTAGGTCATTGTCAAGTGACAAAGACTGTTCTAAACCAGATTTATTAGATTTTTTAAAAATATATTTCTTCATTTTTTATATACCTTTAACACAGTTTCCAGGGACTTTATATGTGTTTTAGGAGGGTGGTTTAAACTAATATTCACAACATTAGGTTGTATTGCAGGGCAAGCATCCGTGGAGGTACTCACCCTGCCATTTTAGAAGTCATCTCTTTTCCTGACTCTTTAGACCTGTGAACACATTACAGAATTTGCATCTCTATCTATAGTATTAGTTGCAAGTATTTTCTCATGTGTCTTCTTATAAAGTTGTGGTGTATCATTCTAGAATGAAAGTTTAAAATGAAATTGCACACATCTTATTTAATCATTTCCCCTTATTGGATTTTGAATCTTAGTTGGAAAGGCATTCTTCACTCCCATATTATAAAATAATTCACTCACTTACCCCTTATACTTTTGTGATTTAATTTATACATTTACATTTCAGTCATTTTTAGTTCATTGAAGTGAGTCATGTAAGGTATGCTTTCTAAATTACCTTGTTGTAAATGGCTATTAAGGTGTTCCAAACTAATAATTAAAAATTCCATCATTTCAGTACCTGAGATTGCACATATTTTCCACGTTTTACTTGTTTTTAGATTCCATTCTGTTTAATTGTTGTATCAATCTGTTTAAGAGGTATACTCTTTTAATTATAGAGGTTTCATGTTTTTAAATGGTTGGTCTCTTGCAGCTCAATTATTCTAATTTTTCAGGGTTTTCCAGAAGGTTCTCCTTTATTTATTATTTAATATTTTAAAATATTACTAATTTAGGATTAGTTTGTATGGATCCAGACCAAGAAAATAAAATTAAACTTGTTGGAATGTGTTATCACATGAAATTTATACATTAACTTGGGAAATACGGACATCTTTTGATTGAAGTATTACTGTAACAGCAACACCAAATATTCAAAAATATCTTTAACAATATACATGCAAAGCCTAAAGGAGGAAAAATCTAAAATACCACTAAAAATCAGAAAAAATGGGTTCAATCAAATGGGCAGACCTTCTACAATTTTGAATACAGTAACTGGTGATTTTCTTTTCTAACATACTTCCTGTTTTAGTTTGATTTATAAAAGGGCCATTTTTTTTTTTTTTTAGTATTTTAAGTTTACAACCTGAGAATTACTGATTCTCCTGTCGTTTGTACTAATTTTTTCATTGATTGCCTTTGATTTCCAAGCTATATTATGATAAAATCTACATATCAAAATAATTTTTTTCCTCTCTTTTAATTGTTATGCCTAAAATTTTTTATCTTGTCTGAAGGATTGGCTTATTCTTCCAAAATAATAATTAACAGTAGTGGATATTACTGACTGACTCTTGATTTTGGCTCAGATCATGACCTCAGGGTGGTGAGACTAGTCCCACACCTGGCTCTATTTTCAGCATGGAATCTGCTAGAGATTCTCTCCCTCTCCCTCTGCCCCTCTTCCCCACTTACACGCTCTTGCTCTCTCTCACTAAATAAATAAAATCTTGTTTAAAAAAAAAGATGCTGATGTTGATTTGTCTTCATTTTCCTGGAATAAACCCCACTTAGTCATGATGCATCTTTTTTATTGCACTGTTGGATTCTATTTGCTAATGATTTTTTATAAATTTCATCAATATCTATGTGATTGATCTGTGATTTGGTTGTTTGTGCAATTGTTGTTGCAATCATTTCAGATTTGGGGATCATTATGCATTCCCTTCATGAAATCAATTTGTAAGTTTTCTTTATTTCATAAACCCTGGAATAGCTTTATAGCAATAGCATTATTTGATTTTTGAAGGTTTGCAAAAAGTCTCTGTGAAAACATGAGTGAGGTCCTTTTGGGGGTGCAATACTTTGATATAGTTCTTCACTTCTTCTAAGGACACTGAAATTCAAAATTTCCCTCCTTCCTGGGGTTGGTTTTGTCAATTTTGTTTTCCCAGAAATTTAGCTTTTTAATCTATGTTTTCAAACAGATTTACAATGAATTGTGTAGTCTTTTCTTACAAATTTAACATGCCTATAATTTCAAAAGGTACCTTTCTTGACATTTTTATTTTGTGTTTTCATGTTTCTTTCATTTTTTCTTGATTACCTTAGCTAATGATTTGTCTATTAGGGTGATTAGTTCAAAACACCAGTTTGTGTATTTATGTATATTACATGTTCTTTTTTTCCAGTTTATTAATTTCCCCTTTATCTTTCTTACTATATTCTTGCTGCTTTCTTTGTATTTATTTTGTTCTTTCTTGCTTTATGAAGTGAATTCCCCTTCATTTTTTTAAAGATTTTATTTATTTTAGAGAGAGAGATTGAAGGAAAGAGAGAAGGAATGGGGGGAGGGGCTGAGGGAGGGACACAAGCAGAACCCCTTGCTGAGCAGGGAGCCAGATGTGGACCTCAATTCCAGGACTCTGGGATCATGACCTGAGCCAAAGGCAGATGCCTAATTGACTGAGCAACCAGGCCCCTCTTCTACACTTTTTAAAAAAAGATTTATCTTATTTATTTGAGAGAGAGAGCAAGTCCACATTACCAGGGGGAGGGGCCAAGGGAAAGGGAGAAAGAGAATCTGAACAAGACACTGTGTTGAGTGGGGAGCCCAATGTGGGGCTCAGTTCCACTACCTGAGATCATGACCTGAGCTGAAATCAAGAGTTGGAAATTTAACCAACTGAGCCACCCAGATGCCCCAACCTTTCAGATTTTTATTATTCATACTAAGAACCATGAATTTGTCTCTGAACACTGTTTTAGTTGATTTTACAGGTTCTCTTTTGTACAGTTTTAATTATTTCTAAAAGAAATTCTTCCATTTTAATTTGTTTTTCCTTTTGACTCAAGAGATATTTATAAGGAAGTTTTAAAATTATGGCTATAAAGAATTTCCACCCTCTTTAAAAATTAACTTCTAGTTTAATGTATCATGGTCAGAGAATATTATTTGCATTACTTTTTTAAAAAAGATTTTATTTATTTATTTGAGACAGAGACAGTGAGAGAGAGAAAGGAAGAGACACCATAAGCCAGGAGGGGAGAGGCAGAAGGACAAGCAGACTCCCTGCTGATCAGGGAGCCCAATGTGAGGCTGGATCCTAGGATTCTGGGACCATGACCTAAGCTGAAGGCAGGTGCTTAACCAGCTGAGCCACCCAAGTGCCCCTGCATTATTCTTTTTCAAAGAAACATTTAGATTTGGCCTATCTTTATATATTAGAACTTACGTATCCTTTTTTTTATTAAGTTTTATTTCAATTACTTACTTGTCTCAGCTTGCCAATTATTGCTCAAATCTCTTATTATTGATAGGATTCTGATTTTTTGCTGTTATTCATTATTATTATTATTATTAATCACTGTTTTTTTTTACTTTTAATTCAGAAATGTTTTATATAGTCACTGCAAAATTATGCGTTTACTAAAGACCACACTTACGCAGCATTTCAGGCAATTCAAATTTACAGAGAAGAGCACAACTGCCCCTCTTGTGCTCACCACCTAACCTGCATGGTTGTCCACTCAAGATAAGTATTGTTCCATCTGTATCCTCCCACCACCCCTCCACCTGTTTCCCCTGCATTATGTTGAAGGAAATCATAATACAAAACTGGAATATTTTCTTCTTTTTTTATGCTTTCAAATAGCTTAAGTAGCATCTTATAATGCATTTTATTATCTCATCTTTAAAAGTTTGTCAGAGCTCCCTCATCTGGGTCCAGTGTTTTTTCTGTAATTATTGGCTACCTCTTCTACTTCTTCTTTGGTGACTGTTCTGAGGTCAAATTTGGTGAATTGCATTTTTTCAATAAGACCAAGTGTTTCATTTTGTTTTTCAAACATATACAAATAGTATTATAAAACATATGTCTTATTATTTAAAAAATCCTCTATTTTGTGGTTAATTCCCTTTTTTATTTCAGTATTATAAACTTTTGCTCTCCTGCTCCTTCCAAGCCACTTTTAAGACAACGAAAAGATAAGCTTCAAACTAGAAGAAACATTTGAAAGCACTATATGTGATGTATGCCTCAGTACTTCACATTTTTATTATTTGTACTAAGAGTCATGAATTTGTCTCTGAATATTGTTTTAGTTTACAGATTCTCTTTTGTATAGTTTTAATTATTTTTAAAAGAAATATATAAATGACTATCAAAATAATAAGAAATATATGACTATAAAAATAATATATATGATATATAAATCACTTTCCAAATAATAAGATATGAATGACTATCAATATAAAGAGAAAACAAGCAGTCCAATAAAATAAAATGAGCAAAAATTTTGGACAGAGCCAAAAAAGATAAATGTGACTATCAACTAAGCACTTAAAAGAGTCTCGATATTATTAGTCATCACAAATTGGAAATCTAAATGATGAGATACTACTCTACAGATGCTAGAATGACCAACAAAACAAACAAAATGCCAACAGCAAGCACTATAGTGAGAGTGAAGCAAGCGAAAACCAAACATTACTCAGTGCAACCACAAAAGGCTTTGTAAGTAAAACGTCACTTACATATGACCCAGCAATAGCACCCCCAGGTAAGATTCTCAGCTGTATGAAAGTTTATAAACACTTATTTATGATAATACCAAAGTGGAAACACCTCTCATGTCCTTCAACTGGTGGATGGATTACTTCAACTGTGGCACATTAATATAATGAAATAATATAATGAATTATAATATAATACAATGAAATACTTTTCAGTGATTCAAAACAAATGAACAATTGACATACATCATAGGGATGAATCTCCAATATGATCTGATAGGTAAAAGAAGCCAGACTTAAAAATCTATATATGTATTTATGGTCTGGGATAGATTCAATTACAGGGGAAGAGAGTATGTCATTGGTGACCAGCCTGGGGGATTGGGAGAAGGGGTGACTCCATGAGCAGGTCAAGGGGATAACAGAATGTTCTGTATCCTGACTGCCATAGTACCGCACAACTCTATGCACTAGTAAAGACTCATAAAACTGTGCACCAGTAAGAGTGTATTCATTGTATAGAAATAAAAAAAAATAATAAGTGGAGAGGAAGCAGGAGGGTATAGAGTAAAGGTAAAAACACATTCAAGGAAAATAAAATAAATATGCTGGATATCTCCTGTTTTTTGCTACAAAATTCTTCTTATGCCTTCACTCCCCTCTGTGTGCCAGCAGGCTGACCTTTTTAGGAGACATTACCATGTTCCTTTTCCATCAGTCTTTTGGTGGGCATAGCCACGGGAAGCTCCCATCAGGAGACCAAAGGAGGGCAGAAGGCAATGTTAGGGTACTGATTCTGTTGGCTCATTCCCTGTGGGACTGCCTGTGATCTTCCACCCATCACAAAAACTCTTCTGGTCATCCTAGCAACGTGAATCTTCCTTTGCAATTTACAGCATTTACTTCTGCCTCTGATCCTTTTTGATCTAGTCCTGGTCACAATTCCCACTGATACTAGCCTGAGGGAATTACCTTACAGAGGTAAGAGAGTTCCTTACCTCTGTCCATACTTTTTTTTTAAGTACTCTTCAATTAAAATCTTTCAAATCATCCAAGTTAAATCTTCCATCCTTTTCATGCAGAGATCTTAATAAAACAGTGAGTGAAGACTCATGAGGATGTATGTTCTGGGGACAGTAAGCAGGCCAGCTTGACTGGGATAAGAAGCTATAATGTGAGTAAGTGAGAAATAAGGTCGAGTGAGGACATACTCAGCAAGGTCACAATTTCTAAAACCAGGTCACTCTTCTGTGGGGAAAAAAGAAATCACTGGAAACTTTTGAACAGCAAATTAATATTATTAACATAATACTAATAAAGATTGGCTGTATGCACGACGGGTTGGAGCAGAAAACGTGGAGTTTAGATGAACAATGAAGAGAATGATATATGACATGTAAGGTGAAGGAAGCGACACAGTCATTATGCCGTGGAAATGACAAGCATAGCAAATTAGATCTTGGGAAAATAAGTGAATACAGGACAAGAAAGAATAAGAGGAGCCAAAGATGACTTTGCAGTTTGAAGTCTGGGTGACTGGAAGAATAATGATGTTATTAAAAGGTGACATTTGTTGGGAGTGCAGACTGATTTGTAAAGGAAGGTGCTTGAAAGGTAAGAAACTCACACCCTCACACCGCCATTGCAGGAGTTGGCTCTGGTTGGTAGATCTGATTTCAGCTTTGAATTTTTTTCCTCCCCATGTTAAAGGAAACTCCAAAGCCACTGAGACCCAGCACATGGCTCAATGTGCAGTATTCATTGGAACTGATTCCAGGGACCATTGGGAAGAGAAGCTCCAATCCCAGGAACAAGATAAAATAATAATTTCTGTGTCTCAACTCAACAAAACAGGTCAGACAGACTGATGGTTGCACTCAGGCAAAAGTTACTTGCATTCGATTGGGACAATGGGAAAAAAAAACCCAGTCCAAACTAAAAGGAAGATGGAGAATGAGAGCTTATCAAGGAGATACAAGGGTGTGTACAAGGGTAAAAGTGAGGGAAATCATGATACTAGATAATTTATTTACTTAGTAATTTACCAGGCAGACCAAGGCTAATTACCCAACTAAAATTAGTTAGCCTGGAAAGAAGTCACTTCAGCTCCAGTTCTTTTTTTTTTTTTTTTTTTTTAGATTTTATTTAATTATTTGACAGATCAAGTGAGCACACAAGCAGGGGGAGCAGCAGAGGGAGAGAGCGAAGGAGGCATTCCGCTGAGCAGGGAGCGAATAGTGGGACTCAATCCCAGGACCCTGGGATCATGACTTGAGCCCAAGGCAGACGCTTAACCCACTGAGCCACCCACTCTGCCCCAGTTCTTGCTCTGATTTGTAGTCATCTATATTTGGTGTACCGTGTGGGCACCCAGCCATGCGGATCAGATTACTGAATTGGACATGTGAGGAACACAGTTTACTGGTATGCTTAGGTTTGTCACATAGTTGTTGATACTCTAGCTGCAAAATATGAAATTTGGCTTGAGAACTGGAGCACAGAGGAAGATGCAGATGCAGGACATCTCCGAACTCAGGTACAGTGAAAGAAAACTGCAGAGGGAATACACCCCGGACTCGGAGTTGTGAGGAGATGATTTTCTCTTCTTTTTGCAGTCTTCTACAGAGTCTAATACAATACTGAATTTATAGAAGATGCTTGTTATATACATGTTGAGTGGAATTAGTACTCACCCAAACTAAAGGCGGTCTAATATACAAAGTAGTATATAGCATTGCTTGAAAAAGCCAAAGATCTATCAGATTCAGGGACCCAACAAAGATGTTTAAGTTCTGAAAAATCCAATTTGCTTCTAGAATCATGGAGTGGAATTCTCAAATACATAAGGGCAAATAAATGTCTTTTAGATACGGACAGCTGATATAAGACAACAGATATAGCTCAACAAACACTGAAGGAATAAGAATGGATAGGTAGGCTGAAGTTACTACTCTATTTTTCAAAGAAATCCCAGTGGGGATAAAGATTTGAGTTAAGAAGGCATATGAGGAAAGGTTCAACAAATCAGTGATTCCTCTAACTTGAAACTGAAACAAGGATAGTGCAGATCTGTTCACAAATACCTACCTGGTGAATTTCTTTCATCTCAAAAGATTAAGAATAGCTATTAAAGAGACATTTCAATAACTGATTTACGTGCCATCACTTCCAAATGAGTAAAGGCACTGTAATAAAAAGTACATGTAAAGATCATCTTCTGAAGTATATCGCTGAATTATTTCTTCCCTGGATAAGCTTCTCTGACCGTGTTTCCCAGTGGTCAGAACTTCATGATTCAATGTTGAGAGTAAAATCTTGAGTTTATATTTTTGTTTATTTATTTTAGAGAGAGGGAGAGGGAAAGATCATGAGAGGGAGGTGGGGGCAGAGGGAGAGAGAGAAGCAGACTCCCTGCGAACAGGGAGCCTGATGCAGTGAGGCTGGGTCCCAGGACCCTGAGATCATGACCTGAGCCTAAAGCAAATGTTAACTGACTGAGCCAGCCAGGCCCTCCAAGTTTATGTTTTTATCATTGAATCAGAATGCTCTAAGGAACTGCTAATGGAGACTCTGAAAGGAACCTAACCAAAAAAAAATCTACTGGCATTTCCAGAATCACTTGTTAGTGTATTAGAAAGTATCCATATCGTGATGCTGAATTTTTCAATTGGAAAAGATATCTCTGTCTTTAGGTTTTCTTAATTGTCTCTGCCCAGGAGGATTGAAAAAAATAGTACACAAGCAGTTTTACTGGGAATAAGCCCCCCCCAAAAAAGAAATGAATGAAAGAATATTCATTAAAACATATATATTAATTACCTATAATATATCACAAATGGGTTTCTAAGTATTCCTCACAATAGGTGTTATTACTGATATTTTAATTATGATGAAAAAATGTGCCCAGAATATATACTGTATACCTTGAGGGCAGAATCACTCTTATTTGTTCTTAATTTTACTGATAGAAAAACTGAGGCCTAGCTGTGAGGTGCCCAAAGTGACAGAACAAGCTAATTCCCATACTACTCGGAGCAATAAACTTGCTCAACACTCAAATACGCAACCTCATTTTTCATAAGTTATACATCAGGAAATAGTTTTTATTTTTACATCATCAATAATAGTAAACAACTTAGCTATATTAAAGTATCTATAAGATTCGTTACAAAATGCAATGGAGCAACATCTCCCAATATCAATATATTGTAACAGACAGTAAGGGAATTATAAGAGACAGGTAAACACGTATTTATCCAGTTCTTAATATTTCATTAAATTATTCATATCTCAAAAGCTCTAACAAATGCTTCCCAGCAGATCAAATACATAAAGAAACTTAATTGAAGAGGCGTTTCATTTAAAAAACAATATGCATTATATTATTTAAACGTTTATTAATAAAAACCTGAATTGGTTCTTTTCTTCAGGCTTAGAGAAGAGTAGAAGTTCCCATGGGAAATTTTCTCAGCTTTCCTCAAGGCTAAAGAACTTGGTTTTATATAGATTAATAACCTTAGAATTTTATCCTCAAAGAAATGTTTAATAACCTGATGGATTATGGTATAATGCAAGTGATTTCTATGAAATGTTATCTTCCACTTGTTTTCAGCCCAGCAAAAAGGGATCTCATATAATTGTAGTCTCCTTTCTTCAATGTAGTTTCCATTACTCTCAGAGTTTATCAAGAAGAATAATGATGCTTTGATTAAAAAAGGAACATCAGTGCTGCTGTAGTTGGACCTCACCAAGGGCAGGCCTGCACATCATTCTTCGCTCTTTTCCCTACAACCATGACAGAGAACAATGGAGAAATACATCAGATTATGGCAATTGTGCAAGGACTGCTGTGTGTCTTCAGTTGCTCATGAAGCATGCACATTTCTAACCACTGCCTTGTAGATACTTATTAATCTTCAGGGTTTCCCCTCTCTCTATATATATGTAGAAATATGTAAAAGAGGCAAAGTAGATCAGCCTCCAGCCCATCAGCCCCAAGTCACCATCCCATTAGCGTGATTCTGAGATCTGAAATAGAAGGGCAACATGAGAAATGGAATATATTCTATATTTCCTCTGCTTTGGAACCCTCACTATCACTCCTCTGGTTCAGTTTCTCTAGCCCTGTTGTATTGCAATGGTCTTGCAGTGGATTTGCTTGCTTCCTGTGTCTTGCCTGTGAATTCATTCTTCACATGTTTCAAGACAGCACGTCAGCTCTACTCTCACTGCCCAGAATTTCCAAGCCTTTTAGGTTGTTGACTCTCTCTATCCCACTCCCACTTTCCCTTTCTGACCATAGGGAATATCCCCTCCCCCCCACTCTGCCATCAATCTCTTTAGATTTCAAAACCTCCATCACCTTCCCATCATCATATTATTCTGGGATTCCTTTCATTTCCTGTCCAAATTATAGTGAATGTGATTCCATAAGAATGCTTCATTGATAAAACTTGATTTCCAGTGGGTTCAGGATAAATCATTTGCAGAAATTTCACATGACTCTGTTTTAAAACACTAGGATTTCTTACCTTTCTCTTTTTAATCTTCAATGATACTTCTTTCACATTATTCCAGTGAGACAATTTCTGGTAGCTTTAAAGGCTAAGACCTTATATATCTTAAATCACTTTAAGCATATAAAAGGTAATTTGACGATTCACAATGTATTGTAAGAGTATCTTTGAACACTGGAAACATTTCTGGGCAAAGTGAAGTGCCCTGTTCCCTGAATTGGCATTGATCTTGCTTTTTAACATTATAACTAATTTAAAGGGTCGTGAATATTCTCTGTATGTGGGGTTCTACATATGACCACAAGAAATTATCTATGTGCAGAATTAGTCATTGGACCTCTTATCTAGGATCTCTGTTTGAAAATGGTCCATATGTGAATGATTAATCCTGTCCTTCATGGAGAAAACAATGAAGTGATGCCAATCCCATTAATATTGACTCTGACTTTAGGTAAACTACATCTGAGCAGGAACTGGTTTTTCTCACTCTCTTTACTACTTTTTTTCTCATAAAAGCAAAATTTTAAAAGCTATGTACATTCAACAGTGTAGAATTTGGTGTTCAAAGCCACTCTATCCCAGAACATATACTATGTTAGATGGTATTTGCACATAGCCCTTGATTCAAACTAAACCCTTGGGAACAGATGTGCTTCTGAATGTAGAATTTTGTATATTTTAGGAAAGTGAAACAGTGCATGCATCTTCCATTAAAAATATATATATATATTCACAGGGTAACCCTGAGCTATATCCTGTAATCACACACATGAATGTGTCAGCAGTGGAAATCATGACTATTCACTTGGGAATCATGAAGTTTATAAATGGTCTCTTACAAGATAGAAAAGGTTTTGCAGCCAAATGAGGAATAGGGACAATTTTACTTTGTTTCCCCCCCCCCACAATTGTAGATCAAGGCTTTTGGACCTGTGGTGTTTAATGAAAAACAGAACATAGTTTCTGCTCTCAAGGAACGCAGCAAGTGTTAATATTTAGCTAGTTCATACTGGTAGGCCAATGCTGGTGTTAAAATATTAAAATATTTTTTTTCTAGTGAGTAAGTGACCATTATCCTAAGCCATTCAAGGACATACCCATCTTTTGGATTCCTGGAGCTTTCTCTGCACCTACTGTGGCCCACCTGGAGGAGTAACTTTGACCCCCACAGTCAACCTCTGCATGGTTGGTGGGGGCCTGAACCATACCAAATGTTACAAAATTTTGAATATCAGTCCTAAAATGGATAGTGATAGTGAATTTCTTTCAGTAGAGCCAGAGGATTTTACAGAATGAGGAGAGATCTAGAGAACTGAGTCCCACTTCCCTCTACTTTTTACTTTTTAAAAAAATTTTTTAATTTTTTTATAAACATATAATGTATTTTTAGCCCCAGGGGTACAGGTCTGTGAATCACCAGGTTTACACACTTCACAGCACTCACCAAAGCACATACCCTCCCCAATGCCCATTACCCCACCCCCTTTTCCTGACCCCCCCTCCCCCCAGCAACCCTCAGTTTGTTTTGTGAGATTAAGAGTTTCTTCTGGTTTGTTTCCCTCCCAAACCCATCTTGTTCCATTTATTCTTTTCCTACCCCCAAATGCCCCGCATTGCATCTCCACTTTGAACATGGGAGATCATATGATAGTTGTCTTTCTCCGATTGACTTATTTTGCTAAGCATAATACCCTCTGTTTCCATCCATGTTGTTGCAAATAGCAAGATTTCATTTCTTTTGATGGCTGCATAGTATTCCACTACACACACACACACACACACACACACACACACACACACACCACATCTTCTTTATCCATTCAACTGTTGATGGACATCTAGGTTCTTTCCATAGTTTGGCTATTGTGGACATTGCTGCTATAAACATTCGGGTGCACGTGCCCCTTTGGATCACTACGTTTGTATCTTTAGGGTAAATACCCAGTAGTGCAATTGCTGGGTCATAGGGCAGTTCTATTTTCAACATTTTGAGGAACCTCCATGCTGTTTTCCAGAGTGGTTGCACCAGCTTGCATTCCCACCAACAGTGTAGGAGGGTTCCCCTTTCTCCACATCCTCACCAGCATCTGTCATTTCCTGACTTGTTAATTTTAGCCATTCTGACTGGTGTGAGGTGATATCTCACTGTGGTTTTGATTTGTATTTCCCTGATGCTGAGTAATGTGGAGCATTTTTCCATGTGTCTGTTGGCCATCTGGATGTCTTCTTTGCAGAAATTTCTGTTCATGTCCTCTGCCCATTTCTTGATTGGATTATTTGTTCTTTGCGTGTTGAGTTTGCTAAGCTCTTTATAGATTTTGGATACTAGCCTTTTATCTGATATGTTGATTGCATATATACTCTAAAAATAATGTCCCTGAGCAAATTCCACCCTCACTGAATCTTATTTTTATTTCTTCTCCCATTCTGTCATTTGTCTTTTGGTTTTGTTATCTGTTTCCTTTGCTGTGCAAAACCTTTTGATCTTGACGAAATACCGATAGTTCATTTTTGCCCTTGCTTCCCTTGCCTTTGGCAATGTTTCTAGGAAGAAGTTGCTGTGGCTGAGGTCGAAGAGGTTGCTGCCTGTGTTCTCCTCAAGGATTTTGATGGATTCCTGTCTCACATTGAGGCCCTTATCCATTTTGAGTCTATTTTCATGTGTGGTGTAAGGAAATGATCCAGTTTCATTTTTCTGCATGTGGCTGTCCAATTTTCCCAACACCATTTGTTGATGAGGCTGTCTTTTTTCCATTGGACATTCTTTTCCTGCAACATCCTCTGTTGTTCTCCCTGAATTGACCATAGAGTTGAGGGTCTATTTCTGGGCTCTCTATTCTGTTCCACTGATCTATGTGTCTGTTTTTGTGCCAATCTCATGCTGTCTTGATGATGACAGTTTTGTAATAGAGCTTGAAGTCCACAATTGTCATGCCACAAATTTTGGCTTTCTTTTTCAATATTCCTTTGGCTATTCGAGGTCTTTTCTGGTTCCATATAAATTTTAGGATTACTTGTTCCATTTCTTTGAAAAAAATGGATAGGATTTTGGTAGGGATTGCATTAAATGTGTAGATTGCTTTAGATAGCATAGACATTTTCTACTTTTAACTTTTATTGGTTTAGGAGAGCAGAAAGCCAATGAAATCACTTGCAATCCTGTTTTTACTGTTTTAACAAGGACAGCCAGTCCCCGAGAGGGCATGCTGGAAGAGGTGACCCTGGGAAAGAATGTCTTCTATGACCTCTCATCAGTGGCTTTCACAATTATATTCTTTATACTTACCTCTGATATAGAAAATTCCATATATGCTCACTGATAATTTTTTTCAACAGATAATAATTTTTCAACATGACACAATTGAAAGAAAACATGATTTGATAAAAAAAAAAAACCTATTGTTCTTTGCTTTTTTGGAAATAATGTCCCTGAGCAAATTCCACCCTCACTGAATCTTATTTTTATTTTTCATCTGTAAAATAAGTATAGTTCCCATCTGATGCCAGCATGTTTGTGGAAATTAAATGAGATGATACATATTGCTAAACAAACACAAGCCATTACCATTTTTTTTATCAGACTGTGACTCTTTTAGATTCCTGTTGTTGTTCTCCCTGAATTTGATCAGCGCTGCTGGCCATGCTTCTAAATGAGATGCATTGATCTATCCTCACCCTGCCCAGGTGGCCAGAGGTCAAGGGGTTGAGTGGATACTAATTAAAACTTCCATTTCAATATGCTCCCTCTTCTAATTTAGTGTGAGAGGCAGTGTAACAGAGTAGCTAAGAGCATGCGAATATGACTGGAACATGACGGCCTTAGTTCAAATCCCAGCTCCGGCACTGACTAGCTTAAGCAAATTTCTTAATCTCTTGGTTCTTCATTTTCCTCATTGGTTAAATAAGGATAATAATTCCTCCTATCTCATAATATTGCTGTAACTATTAAATGATTTAATAGATATAAACCGCCTAGTACAGTGCTGAGCAGAGATTAAACTTTGAGTGCTGACCATGACCGGAAGGACACCCGCTTCCAGGAGGAGCCCTTGTCACAGGTTTTGTGGAGTTGTTCCTTGTGCAAGCCCCGGTGCAGCTTCAAGAGACTGCTCCCGGTTCAGTTTCTCCAGAGCCATGCGATCAAAGCAACTCAAGGGGCTAGTAGACCTTTCCTATTGTCATTGCTATTACTGCTGGTGTCCTTCTCTTCCTTCTTCACCTTTCCTTTCTCCTCCTCCTCATTGTCCTATGCTCCTTCTCCACTTCTTCCTTCTAAAATTCATCTATAATGCATATCTCTTAGAACTGTAGGGGCCAAAGGCCGACAACCCCAAGATGGGCTGCTGCTGCATAAAGATGATTCTGAGCTGAAGGTCATTGAGACCCTACCAGCTCAAGAGAAACTTTTGCCCCTTCCATAACTACACAGAAGAATGCAAATTGAGGACCTTCCCAGAAGAAGGATTATTAGCAGAGATAAATTTTATCTGAGTGACCTATCTATATGGCAGGGCGAACATCTAATTACCAAACATCTGCTCTACTTCTTACTGCCCCGTGAATTGCATTCCTTTCATCTGAAGTCCCAGACCCCTAATTCCTTCTCCTTATTTCCGTATGACATATGTACCTCATTTTGCCTGTCTTTGCAATTTCCATGCCTGCTCAGATGCCCCATATATACTCTAATAAATTTTTCTCCTGTTAATCTGTCTCATGTTAATTTGATTCTTCATCCAGCTAGAAGGATCCTTGAAGAGGACAAGAATTCTTGCTCCCTGACAGTACAGAAATGTGTGTAACCTGTCATTAGTTTTTGCTCTTCCATCTCTAAACATCCCATGTCTAAATTCTCCCACCACATTTTGAAAATACTGAAATAGTTCATCTCATGCACAAAATGAAAAAGCTCCATTTATTATTATCACTTCTTCAGATTTTGACTTCTCCTCATTGGACATTTTTTCTAGTCTTATTCCTTCACACATCCAACACTGTGACCATTATACAAACTATTATAATCTTTATCAGAACCCCAAATGGTGTACACTCCACCAAATCAGTATGTTGCCCTTCCCCTTGCTTTTCCACCAGCAACAAGTTTAGCAGTGTTTATTAGCTTATGTCACAGTTTGCTGACAAACAGTCTTCAATTTTCTCTCCAATTTCCCAATGCTTATTCCTAATATACCATTTGAAAGAAATGTTGTCAAGGTCATGGTATTTAAACGACAAGCAAGAATGATCCAAGTTCATGGAATAAAGATTCTGATGCGTTTTTTTTTTTTTTTTAACGTTAAAAAGGATTAAGGTCATGGAACATTCCTTACAGAGGTTTTTCCATATCTACACTCTAAGCCAAAATCTCAGATAACCAAATGCATTTCAGGATAACATGCAAAGTCAGTAGCAAAATTTATTATCTTTGTTAACCCGACTTTGTTAGGAGTATGGGTCTTCTTAACATCACTTCTTTAACCACCTGAACTTTCAGAAAAGAATAACCATGAGGCATACAAGAAAGAGTAATTCAATCCTTTTTCTTCTCTTTTGATTTCTTCACTGGCTTTTTCAGTAACAATGGTTGCTTTTGATCAGGTCCCCCAGCAAAGAGAAATCAAGAAAAAAGCATATGTGCTAATATTGACTGATTTAGCAATCATAAGGCAATGTGATGAAGGAACCAGAAAGTGGAGTAAGTCACCGAGAGTCTAGGAATACCCCAGCCTCTAGAAACTGGAGAAAGCAAGGAACTGATTTTCCCCAAAGCCTCCAGAAGGAATTAGCTCTGACAGATAACACGTTAGCCCAGTATAACTAATTTTATTCCTCTGACCTTCAAAAATATAAGACAAATGTGATTTGTTTTAAGACACTTTGTTCATAGTAATTTGTTACAACAGCAAAAAGGAACTAGTACTTATTTTGGTACCAACAGTGGGGGTGCTGCTATAATACCTAAATCATCAGAAACAGAATTTTGGTAGAAATATGGCTGATGGTGAGGACTCAGAGGACATGAGGAACATGTTACTGGAAACTGGAGGAAATGAGATCCTTCTAATACAGTAGCAGAAATCTTGGCTTAATTGTTTCATACACTTATGTGCAAAGCAGAACTTCTAGGTGATAAATGTGGATATTTATCCGAGCAAAGTTTTGAAGATAGGGCCTCGTTTATTCATGTTGATTGTAGTCAAGTTAGGGAGGAAAGAGGTAAACTGAGCGAAGAACTAGTAAGCAAAAAGGAGTCTGGATTTGATAATTTGGGAAATTCTCACTTAACCGGATTGTTAAAGATGCTAATAGTAGGAGATTCACTGTCAGAAAACAAAGCTCTGGAGAGAAAGCCTGGGGTGTGCTTAGACAACCTTTTGCCAGTACCTGGGAAGAATCAAAAGGTCAAAGCATTCAGTTACATGAAAAACTATTTTAAGAGATAATGCATATGAATCATTGATCCTCTCAGTCTTATCAACAGAAGCCAGGAATAGAGATGAAATTATCCAGAAAAGACCTTTGAATGAGCCTTTGTCTAATGGAGTGAATTCCTGTGACATATGTGGGAAACCCACAAAGTTTTTGCAACTGTTATATCAGCAGAAACATTGCCAGATTGGATTGAAAGGGACAGAGAGGATGAAATTTAAAAATGTTTTTGGATTCCATAAATAGGAACCAGGCTGGCATAACTCACTCAGCTACAAATACACTCCTCTTCATTAAAAAGGAAGAATGAGGGATGCCTGCATGGCTCAGTCACTTAAGCATCTGTCTTTGGCTCAGGTCATGATCCCAGGGTCCTGGGATCAAGTCCTACAACAGACTCCTTGCTCAGTGGTAAGCCTGCTTCTCCCTCTGCCTGCTGCTCTCTCTGCTTGTGTTCTCTCTCTCTCTCTCTGACAAATAAATAAAATCTTAGGGGGAAAAAAAAAGGAGGAGTGACTCAGAGGGCATAAGGAGGACCACAGAGTAGAACCTCATTCCTAGAGGATGGAGCCATGGGCTAAGAAGATGGAGCCAGGAGGTGCAGAGGATTATTCTTAGGCCTAGAAACTGATGGAGGTTTTCATCTCAAAATTGAATCTCAAAATTGCTTGGGAATAGTGACTTCTTTATTCCTTCCATTTTCTTCCCTTTGGGATGGCAACTGGATAATTTATATCTTAGATGTTTGGTACAGTTCATCAGTGGATCCATCTGAAACTGACGCTTTCTGTTTTGGAAGATTACTGTTTATTGACTCAATTTCTCTACTAGATATAGTCCATCCAGATTGTTTCTTCTTGTGTGAGTTTTGGCAGATTGCATCTTTCAAAAAACTTGTCCATTTGGTTTAGTATTTGCCCTGTGGCCTCACATCTTTTCTTATTCTAAGAAGAGTTCTTCAGGGTTTTTCTTGTTTTTAGAATGGAGCAGCAACATCTAAGTTCCTTGCACAATAGACTGAAAACAGAAATCTCATGAACTAGGTTTTTTAAGCAGTAGAGCTGATGTGTGAAAGAAGGTAATGAAGATGAAGGTCAAGGGATTTTATTCATTCAGTGCTTGAGACTTGAACTGCACTGAATAAATCAAGAGATGGGAGAGGCTGCAGAAAGAGAAGAGGGGGGACCACAGGGAGAACCATACATGGGGGAACACAGACTTGAGCATGGATGAAAAAAGTATTCTTGAATTGAGGAGTGAAACATTCCTCACTGGAGATTGCTGATTCCATTACTGATCTGTAGATGTTTAAACATAGGAAGACTTCATTTTAATCTCCTTTTAAGGGGACAGCTAAAGCAGAAAAACAAGATATTGAGAAGTGCTAATAATGTGTGATGTTCAGAAGACAAATGGGACAAATATACCTCAGTCCAAAAGACCACATAAACCTTAAATATTTCTCTTCATGACACTTTTCTGATGTACACATCTGGAATTTTCTACTCCCTCCTCCCCCCCAACTAAATGACATTTATCTCTACATTTTTTGGTACCAATATCTCTATATATTGCATTATAGTGATTGTTTTTCATTTTTTGAGATAAATATTGATTGACAGATATTTACTGAGTACCCACATTGTGCTAGGTAGCCTCATATCTCTTCTTATGATTGAGATTGAGAACCTTCTCTAATTTATTCTTGATTCCACCAAAGGTCTGAACCAGAATTTTATACTTATGTACATAATAGGCAAATGCTCATTGAATTAAAAATAAATGAAGTTACTTTAGTCAACACTAAACTGTGTTCAACAGTAAACTGTTCATGCTTGCACACATTAACTAGTGAGATAACAGCTAAAAGGACTAAGCTTTTCTCATGAAATATGTCACTGAATCCTTGTGCAAACTCATGATCTAGATATAGTTATCTCTATTTTACTGTTGAAGAAACTTAGCTTTAAAAAAGTTAAATAATTTACTCAAAGCTACACCACTAATAAGGACTCTGCTCCATGACCAGCCAACTCAAGTAGCTTATTTTTTTAACCAGCATCTTCTTCAATCCATAGCATATACTGTTCATGTAAACTCTTGACTTTTCACCATCAGAATTTATCAAAATGAATTTATCAAAAACGCTAAGGTCAAACATGAAGAAAAAAAGAATTTAGAAGGCAAGCAAAAAGGAAGAACTTCACCTGAGAATACTTAAGTTGTGTAATCACAGTAATGCAGCCTTACGAGAAAAAAAATTCCTAAGAAGAGAGTCTCTGTTGGCGATGTCCCCTCTTGCGGAGCCTTTGGCTCAGCCTGTCCTTGTCTGCTCAGACATAGTGTGTTTGCTGAGATCAGCATGGAATGCCTGCCTGTATGCATAACTCATCACCTGTACGGCTTGACCACAATTTGTCTGACTCCTTGTCATGGCTCATATTTTGTTTTCTGTGTTGGCCCTGGTGCTCAGGTTGCTCACAAGTGCCCTGCAGGGCTTCGCCAAGACCATTTGATGACAATCACCCAGGCTGCCGCAGCACAAGCACTTTGTGGAGTTGAAGGCTCTTGATTGAAAATCACTTACTCCATCCCTGAGAAGTAATATTTTCAGTTTATTTCACACAGACAACACTTTCTCAAATTCAGAGTGGTTGTCTGTTTCCATAGCATAGGTAATTTATTCCATTTACTTAAGACTGAACTCTAAATCCATGTGCTGTTGGTAATTTAGGATGGATATAAGGAGGAATTTCCTGAGAGCCTTATGGGTTATTAAACACTGAAATGTGCTATAGAAGAAAATTGAAGGACCCTCTTCCTACAAAGGCGTTCAAAACCGGAATCAATGAACATTATCCACAGTGGGCTAGGGTGAACTCATATGAAGGCAAGGATATGGGAGAGATGACTTCTCAAGGTCCTTTACAGGGCTGGCATTCTGTGATTCATTTGCTTTAAAATCAATGATCTGTGTTGAAAAAAATTATATCTTATCAGTATGTGAAGAAAGCAAACATAAAATATTCTAGAGGCAGTGATGAGCATTTATGGTGTACTAAACCAATCCTGCTGCCTTGGAAGATATTTACCAAGTTTCACTGATTGCAAATGTGGCACTGATACTACACTCTGGAGGGGGAAATATACCAGTTTTTAATGTAGCATTTAAAACTCATGCAGTTGTGATGGGATGAGCACTGGGTGTTATACCCAACTGATAAATTATTGAACTCTACATCTGAAACTAATGATGTACGATATGTCGGCTAATTGAATTTAAATAAAAAAATAAAATAAAACTCATGCAGTGAGAATGGAGATAGTCTTCCAAAACATGCAACCTTCATTTACTGCCTATATTCAGTAAACAAGAGAAGTGTTAGGAACCTTCCAAAATGTCCCTCCATTCATATTATACATGAACCTGAAGATGTAAATGAGGTTGTACCATGCTATTTTTAAATGGCATCTAGCCTTTTTATTCTTTCATTCTCATAGATTGTTTAGGCAGTATTCCATGTAGCATGGCTGTACTCCAAAATCTGAGGCTTTAGGAAATGAGAATGAATTTTATTGTTGAACAATGTTGATTTACTTGCCTGCTGAGCCTCCAAAAAGTTATTTAGCCTAAAGAATGAATATAACACTGCTTTAACCTTAACAATAAATGAATGAATGGATTGGAAGTAGGTTTTTTGTGTTGCGCTTTTTCATCTTGAACAGTGGAATTGCAAGAGGTAGAAGGACATTTATGTAGAAACGCTGCAAAGAACATACTAGCATTTTCATCGGCTTTGTTCCTTGGTTTGACAGTGTGTACCTTTGTCATTTCATTTTAACACTTTCTACTTATTTTTTCCTGTGAATGGGTATAACATTATTGATAATTTTCATTTAATTTTGATGGTATCATTTTAATTTATTTACTGAACAAACAATTTCTGAGCACCAAATGTGTTCCAGGCACGGTTCTGGCTGCTGGCATAGAGTAGTGATCAAAAAGATGAGGCCCTTGTCTTTGTACGCCTTACAATACACTAGAAGACACACGCCGACAGGAGAATTGTAAGAGAACACTGTTTCAAAGGTGCCATACGTTTTAGGCAGGAAGGGCTGGCCAAGTGCAAACTCAGAGGGAATTTGAGAGAGAAAAGGGAAAGGTCCAGAGATGGGATGAGGATGGAGGACGGGCTAAAAGAAGTGAGGACACACTGAAGAGAACTAAGCAAAATATTTTGTTTAGCATATAGATAAAAGAGAAAGGATACACCAGAGAGGAAAGAGGGAGAAACCGTTGGATAGACTTTCTTCAGTTACCTGGGAGAAAATGGAAGTGGCAAAGAAGGAAATGGATGTTACGTATAAGAAACGAAGGAGAGTGATGCTGGAGGAGGACAGAGGAAGGTGAGTCGGTATGAAACTGCTTTTATAAAAAAAATGCATGTCTGCTGGATGTGCAAACTTCTGAAGTTGGTGCTGATGCTGCCGGAACCTTGAGGTACCAGGCTGTTTTCCAAAGGCTTTCATATGTCTGACTCATAGCATGACATTAGGTTATGAAAATAAACACTGAGGGAGGAGTAAGACCAGGGCTGTAAATAACATTCCTCCCATCAAAAAGTGGGCTCTATTTTCTCTTCTTTTGAATCTGGGCTTGTCTGTAACTGTTTGACCAATAGAAAACAGTGAGAGTAATCTATGCCAGTTCGGAGTCATTCCCTTAGGAAGAATGGCCATTTATGTCTTTGCCTTAGATTCCTAAGCCACCACATTAAGAAATCTGACTACTCTTCTATAAAAACCATGTGGAGAGGCTCTGAGACTACATGAAGAGGAAGAGAAGCTCAAGGAAGCCCAAAGTTCCCAACATCCCCTCCAAGGTGCCAGTGAGTGAGGGGACTTGAACTCTTCAGATAAGCCTCCCTACTAGCTGAATACCACTGGTTGATCCCAACTGATGCTCCCCAGAGCAAAAGAATCACCCAGGTTAGCCTTGCCTAAACTGCTGATTCAGAAAGTTGGGGGTTATCAGTCAATGATTGCTGTTTCAAGCCACTAAGTTTGGGTACTTTGTTCCAGAGAAAAAGGTAACTGGAACCACATTTGTTGCCAGGAGTGAGGTGTTGCCATACAGAAATCTAAAACTGGTGACTTTGGGACCTGGCAGAAAGAACCTAGAATGGTCTCAAGGAGGCTAGAAGTGAAAGCTGGAAGAGCCTTGGGAGGTTCATGAATACTTGAGAGAGACTGAGGAGCACATTATTGGAACTGAGGAAAAGGAAACTTTGGTTATATAATGCCAGGACGTTTGGCAACGCCTATGACCTGCAGAAATGAAATTAAAAAAATGTACCTATTGAACTCATTGATCTAGCTAAGTGGATTTCTAGACAGAATGCTGAAACGTTGACTATGCCGGCTATGATAAAATAGTCTATTACAAAACATGAAAAAAGAAGTGGGCATTATTCTGTTTTTGAGAAGAATTTGGAGAAGATAAAGAGTTCCCAGGAACGTTTTTCTAGCTAGCAAAAGACTCTCAAAGTAGGATTTGGTCTTAAAGCAAAATTCAAACCAAAGTCAGTAAGACTCAGTATCTGGGCAAGGTTGAAGTCAGGACGAGGTTGTACAACCCTTCGTTTAATACTTCAGAAAGATATAAGGGTATGCTTCACAGATTGTTTTGTTGGGCAATAGTATTTTTAAGAATGTTAAGTGTTTTTGTTGTTGTTGTTGTTTTTTCCAAGACCCTCACCAGTTGCCCAAGACAGGTAAGTGGCCATCTTGAGAAGTAATGTAAGTATGGCTTTTACCTAACAGAGGGAAAAATAATCTGATAAATTAGACACCTACAGAATGTATTAGCTGAAAGACTGAATTAAAACAGTATGAAATGAAAAAGAAAAATTCTGTTATTGGTCTCCTAACAGTCTATGGAAAGGAAGTACCCTGAGAAGAGTACATACAGTGCACCTGGTGCATATCTTATGGGAAAGGAAGGATGACCCAAATTCACAAACGGTGGATCCAAATACCATTGGGGATATTTCCCAGGCATCCAGAACTGGAAACGTGCACCTGGCCAGATTCAGAGTCACTATGGATCAGCTATGTGCCTCTTATTTTTCCCCGTTTTGAAGGTAGATGTCTGTTGTGGTTGCTGTAACTGTCTCACGTTGTATACTGAGTGTGTAGGAAACAGAGTACTTGTCTCTTTAGCTCAGAGCCTTCAGAGCAAGAGGAACCATATTCCAGGAACCATTCTCAAGGAACTTCCTCCAAACCTGCTCCTGATTTTAGATAACTAGATGATGGACTTTGAGATGATGCCATAATGGGATCAAATGGGACGAAACTTTGGGCATCTTGCTGGAGGTGAATGAATTCTGCAAGGAGAAGAAATGTAAATAACTTGTGGCTGTAGGAAAGATGATAGCAAAGAAACCATGTCTGTGTTACTTAAAATTTCCCTTTTGAGAGTTTGGATCTATTTCCCTTCCATTGAATCTACACTGGACAAGATCCTTGGAGCATTCCAGCATGATGGGTTGGAATGATACTATAACAGTTGCAAGCCTAGACTTTAGGAACTGTAAGTTTCTGTCTTGATATCTTAAATCTATGAGCTATCGTTATAAAATCTGATTTCCCAGTTGGAGATACCACAGGAAGATCTAAGACTACATGGGGAAGGTGAAGAGCCCAGCTGAAGTCACCTCTCTGGATATGACCCTTCAATTGGCAGGCATGTGAGTAAAGCCAGTGGACTTTCTAGAACAGTCCAGCTGAATTCCATTGAAAGATTACGGTCAAAGTTATACAGAAAAGAACCAACCAGCTAACACTGCCCAAATTCTGATGTACAAAATCATGAAACATAATGAAATGCTTTCTGTTTCAAGCTACTATATTCTGAAGTAATTTAGTTTTGCAGCAGGAGATAGCTGGTGCAGCCCCTTAAGAAACTGACTTGGGAAGAACTGAGGATATCTGAGTGGAAAGCTTGTATTTGTATCAGTGGAAGCCTTAACTATGGGAAGCTTGCATTAATTGAAGGAAAGATAGAAGCTTTGAGGATTGAAAAGAAGGATAGACCTTTAGTGAGAGGGCACAATGACCACAAGACAAAGAGGATTATTTATAGGCTTATAATCCACATAAGCAAATAGCTGATGACTGATAGATCTCTGGAAGGCCATATGGGTAATTAATGTTGGTGTGTATAATGTATGATTGTGGCTATCATTGTAAGAACTTTGAAGTGGTCATGGTTCTAGATGAATTTGAAGAATGAATTAGGTAGGTCTTTGAGAGTTCAGATCCTATAGAGCAATTGGCCTTTCTTCTGGACTTTGACTTCTCTCAGAGGTTTTCTGACACTTGATGAAAATTCTTACTTAATTCATTATATCCATTCATTTAACAAGATTTATCCCCTGCCTATGTACATTCAGTGAGAAGTTCTGTTAAGGATAGAAAGGAGATGCGGTTCTTGAATTCAATGGATTTACTGCACGGTGGAAAGGATCAGACAAGGAACTGAAATAATTCTAATGCAGGAAAGAAAATAATGATTTCCAGCATTTGGAGAGGGTCGACTGACTATATTTTGGAACCTAGTCAAGGAGCTTCCTAAGTTTAAGAGGTAAGAACTTAGTTCCTGAATAGACTTAAGTACCATACAAGGACAAAAGAATAAAGCCAGTTGCCAGAAACCATTTTAACCAGATCTCCATGCAATTTGAAGACAGAGTGATTATATCCTGATCCCTAGCTTCTTCGTGGAGCTTTTAGAACCCGAAACATACTAGAGGCTACCTCTTAGAGGAATTTCAAGTAAGTGTCAAGTCACTCCAACTAAGAAAATCAGAGGACCACTTGAGCTTAGAACCAGTAATAGTAGATGAGACATCAGTAACTCCATGAAAATGTTGCTGCCTGAAGTTCCAATATAATTCCTGTTGAAAGAGTGAGATACTGAACAAGTTGGACACAGTTTGTCCATGACTTTATGATGAATGCTACCGATTGAATCCCAGAGCCAGAACTCTCCTCATTCTCACTCCTGCTCTCTTGTTTTCACCCAATCCTCCTCTTTCTACAAATTGTTTGTGTCCTGTATCACTCAATCCAAAGGACTCTTCCCCCGTGTTTGCAATCCAACCTTGCCCTGCTTTCCAACCAAGTATGGCTATTTGGATTGTTCAATAATATACACACTTTTTTTAAAAAAAAGTCTTGCTTTCTTAAATGATAGTTCCTCTCCATACTTACTTTCCCAGACTCTCTTACCACTGTGGTTTAGATAAACTGGTTTATCAAGCAGTTTTCATCAGGGAGACATAAGAAAATCTCCACTAGTTAGATAGGTAAGATCATTTGTTTCCTTTAAGAAGAGGTTTCATAAATTGCCTCTTTTACCTTCTTGCTACCTTGAAAATAGATGTGATGTCTAAAAACACAGAAGACATCTTGCAACAATGAAGCATCCGGCATGAAAATGAAAACCCAACATACTCAGGATGACAGAAAAAGGAAAGAAAGATCTGGCTCATTGATGACATTGTTGAGTTTCCAAATCAACTGTGAGATCTCTTGTTAAGGACATAATAAACATTCTTATTTACTCCACTGTTGGACAGGCTTTCTGATACTTATAGAGGAATAAAATGCTAACTAAGGCAGTTATTTTTTTATTTCATTAAATACATAATGCAACTGATTGTAAGTTATATCATTATTTAATTGTATCATTATTTGATATACTACTGAGCAAGAAAATAAGCCACAAGATGCACAAAATAAAATGTTTCTTATCACTTGTAATTTGTATTTTATACTTCTGAAAAAACCTCTTTTCTATTTAAAAACATATGAATTTTTATCACTGATTCCATCTGTGAATACATTAAAGAAAATAAGTGGAGCAAATTTCTTATAGTGCCCTAAAACATCTTCACATTCAATGTACAGTTGTACTCAGTAATTTTGTTACTCATAGTCTTCTATTTCCATGTTTTTTTTCCCCATATAATATCATTCTTTGTCATCAACAGGGTAGATAAAGCAGTATTTCTTTAACGAGTTTATAAAACAATGAATTCCAGTGTTTGGGCTCTTGAGCCTGCTTTGCATGTATGTAGAGCAAATCAATTTTTGGATTTCCACTTCAAGGCTATCCTTGGACATATACGATTAACAATTTCTAGGACTCTATCTCCATAGTATTGAGTTCCTAGGAGTTGAGAGTGTGGAACTATTGTCCCTAGAATTTTCTTCCATGCCACTGTCACTCATTCTGAAAGCTTTTACTTGATGGTGTTTCTGAAACACATACATTTTGTGCAAAGATTGAGTACTATGTAAGAACTACTAACTTTCCACCAACAACTACCTGGAAGACCCACTCCATGAATGAAAGATTCATCTTTTCTTACCTCAGATTTCTCAGAGGTAAAGATTGGATGAAGTGACTTACTGAAGTACACAATGATTGCCCACTGCCATAGCTTTAATGTTTAGCGGGACCTTCACTGGGACCTTCATCATGCTGTCCTCTGCTACCTGAGATCTCCAGAGCTGCAGATCCTAGAACTGTACCAAAAATTCACCAAGTCAGCCACTGAAATTGATGGTGACTGAGCCACTCCTACCACTCCGCTTTGATTTTTATAATTTTCTTTTTTGATTTTTATAATTTTTAAAAAAGATTTTATTTATTTATTTGACAGAGAGAGAGATCACAAGTAGGCAGAGAGAGAGGGGAAAGCAGGCTCCCCACCAAGCAGAAAGCCCAATGAGGAGCTCAATCCCAGGACCCTGAGATCATGACCTGAGCCGAAGGCAGAAGCTTAACCCACTGAGCTACCCAGGTGCCCCTCCACTTTGATTTTTGAACCCATGTATTTTACATGTGGATAATGCACCATGTGCAGTGGTCACTGATTTAAAGTGTATACAACACACTGGCAAAGAGCATAGCACAGGATGTCATTCCCAAGCTAGCAAATTCAAGGGAACATTACACTACCTCAAACAAACACTTCATGGTGCAGTATATGTGGAACCAGAGGATACCGTAATCACGTGCCTACTGCTGCATCTTCTTTGCTACAGCAGTGTTACATGAAGTGCCGTGTTTGCAATCAGATACTCTAGGAATCCTTCTGATAATGGTCCTGACTGACATACTGCAGGCAAGAAAGACAAAACCAGGCCTAGAATAGGGATCAATCTGATCACAATGAAAAAATGTCTGTTAAAATGTAGAGGATGTCAGGTATAATCAACCTACTAGCAAGTTGCTGGTTTTCTTTCTTTACAGAGTATACTTTAACCTGGTACTGGTATCTAGAAGAGAAGTTGTAATGCTTAAAATGGAAAATAAGCATGGAAATTATAAGGATTTGGCTAAAGAGTTGGGGAACAGGAAAGTGAATGTGTGTTAATTGGAAACTATAGTCATAAAGGTCAGGAGAAGGTACAGTTGGCTCTCCCAACCATTAACGTTGGTAGAGAAAATTATTTAAAATTTTCAGCAAAACTGGGACACCTGGTTGGCTCTGTAGGTTAAGCAGCTGACATTTGATTTCAATTCTGGTCTTGGTGATCTTGGGGTTGTGAGATCAGGCCCCCAGTACGGCTCTGTGCTCACTGTGGAGTCTGCTTGAGATTTTCTCTCTCCCTCTCCCTCTGCCCCTCCTCCTGTTAATGCGCACGTGTGCTCTCCAAGTAAATATATAAACAAAATCTTTTAAAAAAATATTTTCAGGGGTGCCTGGATGACTCAGTGTGTTAAAGCCTCTGCCTTCGGTTCAGGTCGTGATCTCAGGATCCTGGGATGGAGCCCTGCACTGGGCTCTCTGCACAGCGGGGAGCCTGCTTCCTCTTCTCTCTCTGCCTGACTCTGCCTACTTGTGATCTCAATCTGTCAAATAAATACATAAAATCTTTTAAAAAAATCTTCTCAGCAAAATTACCTTGCAGAATCAGACAAATATTAATACCATTTTACTTTGTGATTACAATTCTAAAGATAAGAAACACGTGGTACAAAAATATTTTAATTGATTTAAAAATAGAGGTAAGTTTAAAAAATGGTGTTAGATTCATAGACTGGACTATTATACTCCTACTGATTTATGTTTCAGTAATGGCAGCAGCTAGATCTGCCTTGGTAAGAAAAACACTGTATCTTGCCACATTTATGTTCTCCATCTTCTGCTGAAATGGTTACTCCATTCTGGAGTTCACTGTTTAGGCACTGGGATGGCTGATAACATAGGCTGCCTGACATGTACCAGATGAATCATCCTATTCATTCCAATGTTTAATGCCTCCTCTGCAGTGGGGCCTCTCCGAAGTGTACTAACCTGTGACACAAACATTTCCACACTTTATGGAAGTGTGGTCCAGCCAATCTTCAATGAATGAAAGTTTCTATAAGCCCTTGGAGGTTTACTGCACAACCTGCCTCTTACTGCTCATCTGCTTTCTCACCCAGATGACCTTGAAAGCTCAGCCTCCTTACCATGATGTCTGCCAGACATAGTTGTACATTGTCACTGTGTATCTGAACCTCAATTGTAGGTAAGACTCGTTTTTATTTCTTGTGCAAATTAGGTGATACAAATGGTTATCAAATTAAGTGTCTTGTAGCTATGCAGAGTAAAGATAACTGGGGGACTCCATGGCCTGTTTCTACTAATTTTCCTTTTTTTTTAAAAAAAGATTTTATTTATTTGACAGAGAGAGACATAGCGAGAGAGGGAACACAAACAGGGGGAGTGGGAGAGGGAGAAGCAGGCTTCCCGCTAATCAGGGAGCCCATGTGGGGTTCGATCCCATGGGATCATGACCTGAGCTGAAGGCAGACGCTTAATGACTGAGCCACACAGGCACCCCTGTTTCTACTCATTTTCAGAGTCCACATTCTGGTTGTCTTTTACCAAAGAAATGGGCTTATGAATCATGTAAAGTACTTGGCCTGAATCAGAAACTGCATGCATGTTACTCCTTTCCTCTTGTCTGTCCTACTCAAATCATATTTAAAAGTACTATCATCAACTATTGCTTTTGTATAATTAGTTATTCTATTATTTTAGGTGATGAGCTTATGTTAGTCATCTTCCATCTGGGTTAGTTATGCAATTTCTAGGGTTGCTAAAAAATTGCCTAGGAGCTTGGGGGATACACTGAAATTTTTAACTTTTTATTTTGGTCTCTAATAATGAACAGTCATGTCAGAGCCTAGAAAAACAGTTTCATCATCAGAGAGAGAAATTTAGTCAGTCCAGTTTTGGAAGGACCAATCATAGGATATATCTCTTTATTCCCTTCTTCCTTCAGGCCGTCACTCAATCCTATTACTTCATTTCCTTAAGTTGTAATACATAGGTTAAACTTATTGTAGACAATTCAGGAAATCATAAGGAAAAGGAAGAATATAAAGTTTATCCCTACAGAAATAAGCAATACTAATATTTTTGTATATTATCTAGTTTTTTAAGATTTTATTTATTTATTCGTCAGAGAGGGAGAGCACACACAGAGGGAGCAGCAGGGAGAGGGGAGAAGCAGGCTCCTTGCCAAGCAAGGAACCTGGGATCATGACCTGAGTTGAAGGCAGGCACTTAACCAATTGAACCACGCAGGTCTCCCTCCTTGGTTTTATTTTTTAAATGTATATATTTCTGTGAATATGTTTATATATTATATACATAAACAATATAGTAAACTCTTATTTTCTCTTGGTTTCATTTTATAGCCATTGAACGACATCAGTAAAATTATTTCAAAAACATCACTGTAGAAGTTATCTACATCTGTTCAATAGATCTAACATCTTTAATTTACCTTTATTTTTAAACTTAGTATTAATTAGGATAATTATTTTTGCACCGTATGTCTTATTACTTCTACTTCAATTCTCTTCTAAGTGTTTAGAATTGATACTGAGAAATGGAATTACAAGGTCAAATTAATATGTGGTTCAGTCTACAAATTAATTTTGCAGAACAATATTAAACATTTCTTCTCCCACCATTAATGAATCAGACAGCCTGTCTCATCATGCCTTCTCACGACTACCACTGTAGCTTTTTTTGCACGCACTCATTTCTTGCTCTTCAATTCTACAGCCAAATCTTTATCATTTCTGTGCTTGTTTTCCATCTCAAGCATGATGGCTTTCCTTTGGGCTTTGTCCCTGCATAAACCCATGGGTTAAAAAGAGCCACTACAGAGCAAACCAGAAAATTCTGAGTCTTAGTAATGTGTTCATATGCACAAATCATCGTTTGACCACATTCTTCCTTTGCTCTGTGGAACTCCCCACCTTTAGGCCAAAGACCCACATCCATCTTTCCCAAACATCTGTGCTTCATTTATAAACTCAGAACTATGGAACTGAAGTGACTCTCTCTCTCTCTCCTTTTTATTGATCTTAGCTTTATTAATCTACTCAAAGTAACCTTTCCTTATTAATTTCTTTTCCACTTGCACAATTTCCTTAATACTAAACTCTTCTCCATTATGCTCACAGTTTGCCATAGTCTTCTTTCAGGCCCCAAAGAAGCAAGTCTTGGGATCTCATCCATTCATTCATTCTTTTGTTTATCCGAGAGATATTCATCAGGATAAGAAAGATGCTGGACTCCTGCCTTTTTGGTGTGCTCCTACTGCTTAGAATTCCTGAGGGATCCCAGGGGGCAACAGTATATAACTGGTGATGTCTTATTGCTCCAATTCACTTTTTTTTTTCCATTACTCATTACCTGCCACAAAGTGTGAGTGAGCCACAGGGACAGTTCATACCCCCATCTTATACCATATTCTAAAACCACATAATAATACCATCATCTTTATATATTTCATATTGAGTATAAATAGTTGACATCTATCAAAACTTTTTTCCATTGGTTTTCTTTTTTATTTTTAAAAAAATTTTTTTAAAAGCTTTTATTTATTAATTTGACAGAGAGAAATCACAAGTAGACGGAGAGGCAGCCAGAGAGAGAGAGAGAGAGGGAAGCAGGCTCCCTGCTGAGCAGAGAGCCTGATGCGGGACTCGATCCCAGGACCCTGAGATCATGACCTGAGCTGAAGGCAGCGGCTTAACCCACTGAGCCACCCAGGCGCCCCTTTCCATTGGTTTTCAATTTGATATTAAGCATGGATTGTGTTACTGTGCCTCTTATCTTACTCACTATTCAATTTATAACAGATGTTTCTAATAGAGGTGTTCACATGGTCGCACAGCACTATAAACTGTGTTGTTAGAGCAATGCCTCTTAATATCCAAAACTGCTTTTGTATCCGCTTCTCATCAGCCAACCTTTTAAATATTTAAATGTCAGTTACATCTTGTGAGTGTTTGAGTTCAGGATGAAAAGATTGCTGAAAAATACACAGCGCGATGAGAGAAGACACGGGACCCCCTAGGGTGGCTCCTCCTTGAGTTGAGGATCTGGCAGTTGCTGATTTGGTCTTAGAGGCTTGTCTCAGAGCACAAAACTAGGCATTCTCAGATATTCAAGGAGCCTCAACAATTCCAGCCTTGTTTTTGCAAGTCAAAGTAAGCTAGAGTAAACGAGAGTACAGAAACTTTTAAGATGAATCTCTGGACTCACAGGTGGGTCTGGAGCCCTGAAAGATGCCTAATCTTTTAAATTAGCATCAGTGGGTGGACCAAGTGTGTAAGACTCAGGGCTACCAGCATGAGTACACAGTGCTCAACACTGCACGGCTTGTGGAGACACAAAGAGAGCCCTATGTTCTGCAATAGATCACATCTCTATTAGCTTTTTGATCTATTATTAAAACTTAGCTTAATTATGTTGAGTTGCTGTTGAGCTGGGGAAAGGTAGAGCAAAGAAAAATGAGGAGGATCTTATTCGCTGAGAAGCTAGGCCAGACTTGGACTTGCAGGTGAGTTCATAGAGGAATACAGGTTTGAGGAGCCAGAGAGACTAAGAAGATCCTATAGAACTGTGCCTTCTAGTTTTGCTTTGGTTTCTATCCCAGTTTTCTTTCTCTTTTCTGTATCCTAGGGGATTTGATGTCTGATGTGACTATAGCAACCTCTGCCTGAATATTTTGTTTATTTACACATTCATGTTTCTTTGAAGCCATGAAAAGGATTCTCTGCTTCTTGTCTGATAGTACTGTGGCTAAGTTCCTACAGAGGCTGGTCATGTAGCATCTCTCAACACACTGAGGACTTGCTTTTATAAGGTGCTATGCAGGGTGCTTTGGGGATATCATTTTATAAGGCAAGGTCCCTCAAGGAGCTAAAATATAGTCAAGCAGATGAAACATGGCACCTATAACTCTAGTACAAATCAGTGTGTAAAAATATCTCATGAAAAATAAAACATTTTAATTTCCCTAGGAAAAGATTGATTGTTTTTTGGTCATAGTAACAAGTAACTCCCAGATCTGGCATTAAACAATCTCAATTGATCAATGAAAACCATAAATCAGTAATCATACATCTGGATGCCAGACATTTTGTGACAGCCCCATATTCTGAAAGTAGCAGCAGTGGCCACAGTCTAATAAACAACGGTCCACAGCTAAAGATCAGTGAATCCCTAACAGGTCTTGCTTTTGTACATCACTGATCCCGAAACTCATGCTTCTCCAAACATATATGAGAATAGCATTTGCTTTATTCAGAGAGACTGTATCCTGCAAGTGCAATTCTTCTTTGTCCAATAAGCAACAAATTCACCTTACTGTTTTAGATTTCGAGTGCTGACTTCTTTCTTTGACTCATTGGTCTATTTGGTCAGGTGTATTTTCCTTGGAGTCAGAAGGGTATCAGGAAATCAGCAGCCCACGGGAAATCAACCTTCCAAGTCTCGATCGACCAATCATAAGTCTTTAATAATGTCATTACCAAGTATGGTATTCTGATCATGGGAAATAATTATGCCAGTTGTCAGGATATAGATGATACCACCAACAGAAGCATTCTTTGTAAAAGCAAGACCCTAGATAATTTTGGTAGGAGAGCTATAAATGATAAGGCATGCTATCTTTCGCTATGAAGTATCAACAGCAAAATGGGAAAAAAAATAAAATGTTTGCCTGTGAGGTCAATGATAATCTGCCACTTTCCTCCCACCTTCACTAATTAGAATTAAGATGGCCAGGTCTCTTATCTCTACCTTTTTTTTTTCCTTTATAGCCAGAGAGGAAAGAGCCAAAAGTTTTGGAGAAAGAGAATTTATATTTTTAAATCTAGGCATCTAGAAGAAGAAGAAAAATATTGGAGTCAAAGAGGAAAAATAAAAGACCTGTATTATTATAATTGTAATGTTAGCCACTGGGAAGTATTGTCTGGGAGTTTTTCCAATATAAAAATAGGCTATCACTTGCTTTACAGAAATTTAGAAAGAAAAGGTATGCAACCATGGTTCAAAAGACATATTTGCTTACTGGATATGGCAAGCCTAATGCAGGTTAAGACACCTCAAGTTTCACCAGTTCTATTGGTAGAAAAGTCCTCCAGCTTCTAGAGTACATTTTATGCAGAGGTGCATGGCAAACTGAGAAGTCAGCTGAGGAGAATTACCATATAAACTTTCACATTTGGGTAACTGATAATGAACAATGAAGATAACTAAGGATCTATAATCCTACCGGACAGAGGACATTTGGAGGGGCGATTATAGCACAAGGCAGATGGAAAATATCCCAGAGTGAGGGAGGAAGTGGGGCAGAACTGACTGAGGGAAAGCTATTTCCCTCAGAGAAGGACTCAGAATGAGATGATAATGAGTTTGGTTATCAATGAAAGGCCACTGAGACTTATCTCCTGAATGCTTTCCAGCTAACTTTTCAGAGACAGATGTCTTGTTAAAAAATGATGCTTTCTAAAATCATAAGCATAAGTACTAAGAAGTTTACCCTAAAGTAAAAGAGGAAGTCAGGATTCTTTTTGCTCTGAAATATCAAACAAGGTCATGCTGCTTTTTCTGGAGATTGTTTTTTGTTTGTTAGGTGATCCCACAGAGAAGAAACTGTCTTCATCTGAGATGATATAATGAAGAACGTTGGCCCTAGTCAACCTCTCCTTAGTATACAGAAGTGTAAAAGAAATCACCTAAACCTCACAAAGGCTTATGATTTGATTAAATTAATCTAGAATGGAGGCACCTTCTTTGAATAGAATTAATTATCAGTCAACTTCTTTCTTCTTTTCAATGGCCACCTATTATAAAAATTGTCTTATGACCCATAACTGTGCAAGCCGAGACTATGGATTTTAGATTACACATTTTGCTACAGAAAGGGTTGGAAAGGGCCAAAGATCCATTGAAAACCAAATGAAGGAACAAAACTGTTCAAAATAGGGCATGAATTACTTAAATGCCTGCTCTTAAAATATTTCTATATATAGTTAAATTTAAAAAGCTTAAAAATTAGCAAAAATAAAAATATGAAAGAAATCATAGAGACTAATATAAATAAATGTGATAAAAGAGAGATATTTAAAATTCCAAAAAATTAAAAGCTTGCTAAAATAAAGACAAAAATAAAATGTAAGAAAAAAAGAAAATTTCAAGTGAGTAATTGAAAATATACTTCAGAATATTCCATAAAACCAGTGAAATTTTAAAAGAAGACAAGAATATAATCAGATACAATGAATATTTTTTAAAGGACTAGCTTAAAGAAGAACAGCAAAAAAGAAAATGTTAAATGATTCAATGATAATATTCTAAGACTTAATACCATGGCACAGTGGCATATGTTCTCATAAGAGAAAGCCAGTGAGCACAGCAGAAAATACGTGACCTTTCTATATACATGCAAAAAGCCTTTCTTTTATTATTTTTTAAATCAAGATTCTCCTTATTTAGAAGGTAAAGGTATTCCAATACATGGATACAATTTTATTGAATTAAAATATCACATCTACAATAGTATAATAGAAACATTTAACTCTAAACAAAGATGTAAGTTAAATACAAGATAGGCACAATGGCCAACCCCTCCTACTAGACGTTCCTATCACCTACTGCCTACTCAAGACTTTCTCTCCTGCAATTTTACTTCTGTATTTTGAGGTGCTAAATTATTGCCATCAATACACAAATATACTTAAAATTTCCCATATCCTAAAATAGATTTGTATACATCAGTGAATCACTCATACTCAGAATGTAAAAAGGATATCTACAAATCAGTGAGGAAAAGAGAGTTAATCAAAGAGAAAAATGAGCAAAAGGCTAGAAATGACACCTCTCAAAGACAATGTGCAGTGGGCCAATAAACAGATGACTTCTCTGGTGTTCAGTGAAATGCAAATTAAAACCATAGCGCAATTGATAAAATGAAATCTTAAAATGGCAACTGCATGTTGACAAAATTATTCAACATCTTGAACTCTTATACAGTGCTTTAAGAAAAAACAATTTGCAGAATTGTTTGGCTATAGTCATATGTATGTCTTCTATGACCCAGCAATTCCATTTCTAGATAAATTCATCATGTGTTCACCAAAAGTCATATACTAGAAAATACGCCGCTATAACCTAGAAAATTATGACTAGTACTAGCAACTTTATTCATAATAGTCCAACACGTGTAAATACCCAGATTCCCTTCAACATATTAATAAATAAATAAATTGTGGTATATTCAATAGTAGGACATTAAACATCAATGAATGAGAATGAAAAACTTACAACAAAGTGAGTAATTCTCACAAATACAGTGCACTGCAAAGAAAGACGTGAAAGAGTTGTCAACACTAGTGTCAGACATTAGTATAGAGATTGATCTCCTGAGGGTAATTAATGACAGCATGGAATTCTGGGGCTTGTAGGAAGGTGGTAACATTCTATTCTTTGGTCTACAGGCTGCTGAGTTACTGAAAATTCATCAAGTATATTTAAGATTCATGTAGCTTTTGGAAGTATACGCTTAAATTAAAAGTTGAAACAAGCAAGCAAAAACTTTGACCCCCCAGTGCCTTCAGTTACCACACATTAAATACACACCTAATTAATATAAATATAATTAATATAAACACCTTTTATAATTAATCTTCTCAATTAAGTGTTCTGTAGTTGCTGTATGTACTGTATCCATTTTCTCCTGTTGTTTTCTCTGTCTTTTGTACCCACTGCTCACTAGTGAGACTCTTTTTAAGGCCACTGATGACGCTAAACCAACGTTTCGTTTTTAATCTTCAGCTTAATCAACCTTCTTGTAGCCACATAGACTACTCCACTGTTCTTGAGACAATTGTATCCCTTGCCTTTGTGACACTACATTCTCCCCACTGGCTACTCCTTTGTATTATTTCTCACTCAATATTACAAATAAAACCAGGAAAATGGCCTAACTAGAATTCAGAGAACACCACAAACTTCCAGTGACCTGTAAGTAAATGCCAATTTTCAGCAGGCGGAGACGGGGAGGGCGCTAGGAGGAAGGCTGTGAAGGCTGCTGAGGAGGAGAGGATTGGAGGAGAAACGTCTGTGGTTGATCTAAAGATCCCCTCAGAAAGATAAAGTCCACTGTAAGTGTGAAATAACTGAAAAATATTTAAATATTTCTTTTTTTAAAGATCATTTATTTATTTGAGAGAGGGAGAGAGAGTGTGAGCAGAAGCAGGGGGAGCAGCAGAGGGAGAGGAAGAAGCAGGCTCCGTGCTAGGTGGGGAGCCCTACACTAGGCTTGATCCAGGACCCTGGGATCATGACTTGAGCTGAAGGCAGATGCTTAACTGACTGAGCCACCCAGGCGCCCCCTGAAATGTATTTCTGATAAATCAGAGCACTGATAGCAGAGAAGGGACATAAGAGTGTGTGGGGCTCAAAGTGACGAGACTGAGAAACACTGTTTTTGAGGGATGAGTGTACCAGAAAGGGAGTGGCCTCCGTTGTGGGCTGAAAGGCGAAAGAAGAAAAAAAGAAGCAAAGGGGGAATATTGGGATCCTGCTAGAAAAAAGAATAAAAACAATAAAATCAAGGGCATCCAAGCTCTTCTCACACGAACCAAATACACCAAACAAACCAAGAATTTCCCATTCGTGAAACAGGAACTTTGCAACCCATTCCACCGGCACCCTGTCCGCTAAGGGCACGGACTTGGACTGTCATACCCACGCACTGCTCCTGCAGGAGGAAAACAGAGGGAATCAAATGTTTCACCCGATGCAAGTTCTCTCTCAGGAAACCAACCACAAAGCAGAAGAAAACTCTTACATAATATTGCAAACTGCATTATATAACCTCAGACAAGCATTTGTGAACCTATAGCCAAAATAAGAAAAGTATATGTTAAGAAAGAAATAAAATATAAGCTGATCGGACTCAGAGAAGAAGTGGAGGAAAAGAAGGAAGAGGTGGGGGAGGGACAGGGACGGGAGAAGAAGGGAAGGTGGAAAAGGGGGGAGGGAGTGGGGCAGGAGAAGAAAGTAGAATAGCATCGATGTCTGAATGATATGAGGTGCCCCAGGGAGAAAAGACTTTAACAAATATTTAATAAGGGACTTTGGAGAAAGGTAGGAAAGTAATCAGAGGAATAAAAATGAGTAAACCTAAGAAGTCAAAAGGGTGAGGAGCAAAATGGTTAAAATGCAAAATAAACAAATATGAAAAAATCATATAATAGGGAGTCTCTGACATTGAAAAACAAAATAATAAAACGGAACACATATTTAATTTCTTAATATAAAAATTCCTGGAAATAAAATGAAAACTCTTTCTAACTATAGAAAACACCCAGTAGGTACCTGAGAGCCTTTCTGGAAATGCCTCTGGAGAAATAAAGCTGGAGGCGGTAAGTCACTCACAGCAAAGTGACACTGGGGTTGAACTGTTAACACTTCTAGGATGACAGCAGCAGATACCTCAGCTGGAATCACAGCTGCTCTACCTCCTCATCTGCCTACCCCCACACTAGGGCGACTGCTAGAAGTCGGTCCACCCTTGGCATATTGTGTGTATTTCTGTGTGCATTATTCAAAATTCCCTGGTGGGTTCCTGTCATATATACATAGAACCAAGACCTTTTGTCTCTCTCTAGGCCTAGACATCAAAAGGTCCTGGCTGAGGGACTCCCCTCACTTTGCATTTGCCTGAGCTATCATCCTTTGAATTATTTGCACTCACTCGCTGTGGTAAGGTATGTTTTGACATACGATACTTTTAAAGGCGAGAGAGCTGGTCAGATTGGACCTTAACAATGGTTAACTCCAAGATGTATGTTAATAAATCCATAAGACTTTAATGATTTAAAAAAATCTTTAGGACTTACAAGCAAATCCTTTCGACTTACAGGCAAAATGATCAATAATTTAAAAGGACAAGAGAATTAGACTGACAATGGATTTCTTAAAAGCAACATAAAAAGCAAAAAAAAAAAAAAAAAAAAAAAAAAAAGGTAGCATTTTTCCATGAAAAGAAAGTGAATCAAAGATTTTATACTCAGAAAACCCGTCATTTAACTATCAAGGATATAGAAAAATGGCTTTACATGTCCAGGAACCCAGGTTATACTTTAATCTCAAGCTCTTGAAGAATCTTCTAGAGAATGAGCCAACCAAGAGATAATGCAAACTCTTCAGCAAAAGGAATTGTGATAAGCATTTATTCTATTGAAGTGTAGAACTAAAATTGAGGCTAAGGTATGCAGGAAGGTGAAACAATGGTAAATAAGTATTTGTGTTCTCACAAAGTAAAAATAATGCAACTAAAATAATGGAAGAAAGGAGAGCAAAAGAGGAACGTGTAATAAGCTCAGTGATTTTTGTATAGGCAATAGGCAAAGCCAAAAGATACTACTAAAAATCAACAAATAATTATGTTTATAAAAGAAATCAGGGCACTAAGAGCATTAGAAAGGCTTAAGTACAAGGTTATTACTAGAAAAAAAAATCAACTAGTCTAAATAGTAAATGAAATATAAAATGGAAAGTAAACACAATCAATGCAGCAAGAAATGACACGACACATAGAACAATTGTATAATTAAATACATAATTGTAAAAATGTATAAAAATTACAAAATACGAGTTGTCTTATCAGTATATCAGTAAGCATAGGTGGGCTTTAATTCAGCTATTAAAAGAAAGCTTTTAATTTTATTAACAAAGTAATGCCATGCTGCAATTCTGTACATAAATAATATATCTTCATGATACCAATTGTGCCTTTACATTTTTACTTATCTCTTATAAACACAAAATACTCCATGTATTTATGTAACTCATGTTATTTAAATGTATCAAACGCCAAATACTAATATAAATACATGGGATAAATAATTAGGCAAGGATTATTTACTTTACCAAACAGATCCACAGCAAGACCTTCTTAAATCAGAAGTCACTATAGTATATTTACTTATTATGAATAATTCCCAAGATGTTTAATGAACACATAAATGTATATATAAAGAGAACCAAGCAATTAAGATCTATACACGTGAAGAATATGCACATCACGAGCACATAATTCCAGACATCCTTAGTAATGCTAAAGCATTTGAATATTTTCTTATCTGTATCAGTGGGGACATTCTAGATCATAATCAGCTGGAGGACAGACAAAGACTAAATTGAAATTTCTTTGCCTTGCATTTGTGTAAACTAAAAAATGTTAATGTCAACAGGCTGACCTGGTATTTTCCAATGTTTCACCAAACTAACGCTGTTATTCAAGTGTGAAATATACAGAAAAATATCCACTGTTTTGTCTGGTATCTCCTTTTCCCTCTGGCTGACTGTGTCAGGGAACAAAGAAGTTCTCCATCCTCAGGGTTCAATGGTCCACACTGTTCAGGTTTAGAGAGAGCATAAGCATGGATGGTGTAGAAAGCCCAGGAGAGTAGCTTCTCAGGGTCAAGAGGACCAGAACAACAGAAAAGCGTCTCACCCAGCTACTGTGTGGTCAGTGAATAAAGGTGGCAACAGTTCTAAGAAATGTACTCAACTTAAAAAAAAAAAAAATCCATTCTATTCTAACCTCACCACTGGAAGAGAAGGCAGAGGGCTTCTGCCCAAAACTTCAGGTGAATGAAGAGGTGTTCTCTATTCCACCAGCAACATTAGAAAGAGGGAGGGAATGTCTGCTCTGTTCTTAGCCCTTCACCTGCCAAGCTTCATCTGTGAGGTGTCAGCATTTTCTGTCCACAAAGAGATACCCTACTTCTCTAGGTTTGAAAAGATGCTCTGGAGAAAACAGAGCATTAATGGGGAATTTAAAGGGCAGCGGAAACAATAAAAGACATAAAAGGTCAATTGATCCAAATATTCTGGCTGCCAGAGCTTGCCCGGCCCTCAGCTTTCCGAGAGCATGAAAGGCAGTTAGGAAGCACACTGGGTCAGGGCATGCTTGAAGTGACTGACAGGAGAATGGCTTCTTTTCCTGGAGCTCCGTGTATTTGCCTCAAGCGCAAAAACTTCGCTTAGGAAGATCTTTCCTGTCTGCTGCACAGTGTCTTAACTTCTTAACAAACTTCTTCAGGCAAAAACTGTCACATGGAGATGGCTGATTACATTGGTTCTTTGAAAAAAGAATAATTTCTTGAAGAATCTCTTCTTTCAGTGGGTACAAATGTCTTAAAGATCCACTAGCACTAACTCATACTGGTTAAAAAGAAACACAGTTGCCACTACCTTGGCACATAAGTGACAAATGAATGATGGGGATGCACACAGAAGATGTTTTTTTCATTTCCCTGCAGGTTCGATCAAGGAATGCAGTTTATATTGTCTTTGAGAACAGTTCTACTTTTATAGCCCATGAAGCTGTAAATGTTTTCTGAACTCTTTTGAGCTGTGCCCACACCTTTATACTTTTCCCTGCTCTGCTTGAATTACTGATGGAAAGGGAAATAACTTACCAATTCTATGCAAAATCAAACTGTGTGTATTTCTGTGTGCATTTGTGTGAGAGACCGCTTGTGTATATGGAGCCCCTATACTCTTAATCAGTTAACAAACATAAATACCTAGAGCCATAAAGGTGTTAAAATGATGGTAAAAATCCACTGGAAAATAACTTTAAAGTGGATCCTATTAATTTCCCATCTTTATGACTGCATTTATTTGACTTTCAAGATTATTTTGAGTTTGTGGCAAACTCTTGCTTTTGTCATAGTCTGTATAATTCCACAGGGTAGAGAAAAGAATAGGAGCAAGAAGTAGGGAAGGTTAGGAAAATGCACATAACAGTAGTGTATTTCGGTAGAGGTAATGGAGATTGCTAACTCTGCATAGGGTTGTAAGATTTACTTTCAAAATGCCTGTTAGACTTTCATTTGTAATACTGGCATTAAAAACTCTGAAAGTGTATTTTTATTTCCTTACTTTTTTAGTTTTTAGGGAAAATCTTTATTTTTTTTTTCTTAAAATCATGCATGAGTAATCTGGCAATAGAAATATAATAGAATATTATATATATATTATATATATATATTATATATATATCATAGATATATTATATCTATAGATATATATATATCTAAATATATATATAATAGATATATTATATCTAATAATATAATAGAAATTCAGAACACATAACTAAAAAAATTGAAATTTCAAGGTACTTATACTATCTGATAGAGATCATAATAGCATAGAAAACGACTATTCTTAGCCTGACCCCTAGTGTTAACAGCGAATAAGCATTCAGTCTGACAGTACTGGACAAAGACAAAATTGTTTAAAAGAAATACGTGACAGTAATTTTTTTTCATTATAAAATAATTCTCCCTTAATGAGTAAATACAGAGCATGGGAACATCAATCCAGAATGAGCTCACAGATGAGCATCTTCATTTGATTAAAGGGAAACCTGAGTCTGATTGTTTTGGGATGAAATAATTAGTCTGAATTAGTTCATGGAGCTGCACTTCAGTCTTTGTACCCACTCCACTGACCATGAATCTATTTTACAACTTCGGGAAGACAATCTCTGACTTTTAATCCTTGTGGTCACCAGTCCCCGAGCACAACTATGGCTAAGACATGCGTTCATTCCTTGCCTGCCCTGAAGTTGGCAAGCAAGTTCAAGTTACTCAAAAGCCACAGCAGAAAGGGCCGGAGAAAGAATTTATTCTTCATTAATCTAGTCTGAGTTTAGAATTGTCTGATGTTTCTCTAAACAACTGAGACAGTTTAGGTAATTATCCATCCATTTACAAGATATTTCTAGATACAGCTCTAAATAGTTCAACCAATCCAAATGTTTCTCTCTGTTCCCTGGTAGGGGGAACTCTCTTCTTACTGCAGAAGCCCCCAGAAGCTTTGAACGGGGTGTCTCCCCAAATGACATTAGCAGCCAGGGATCAACTTTAATTTATCCAGGCAATATATTCTCAGCAGATAAAGAAAAGAAGAAATGTGAATTGTTTCTTATTTTTCTGAAGATCTGAAACATCCAGCTCTTTTTGTCTCCTTAGCTCTTATATGCTATACTTTTTTTTTTTTAAGATTTCATTTATTTATTTATTTGACAGAGATAGCGAGAGCAGGAACACAAGCAGGGGAAGTGGAGAGGAGAAGCAGCTTTCCCACTGAGCAGGGAGCACAATACAAAGCTTGATTCCAGGACTTGGGGATCAGGACCTGAGCAGAAGGCAGATGCTTAATGACTGAGCCACCTAAGCGCTTCTGTTATACTTGTTCCAATATCCTAAATCTGCATTTTTTTGGTCTGTGAACTTTTCTACTTCTTTTGTTCCTGAATTCAGTTTATAAAAGCCTTCCTAATGGTAATTACCTGGTTTTAGATGTAGGATAATTCAACTTTGCATCCTATTACCAATCTAATAAGCACATTTACTTCTTAAACCTGGAAATTGCCACAGCATGTTCTTGAATACTTTTGATAAAACTTACCAAGTTGATTTTGTACCAGAAATCTGAGTACCTACTGTTCTAATAATTACTCAGTTTCTTACCTTAAGATTATTTGGGGGGGGGGTAGATATTTATAAGCTGATTAAAGAAGGTCATGCTTAGAGGTAGCATAGTTGTTACTAGTTTTGATAGAACACGATTCTCATTGTCTTAACTATTTGTTCTCTTGTCTCTTACTGTATTGATGGAAATAGATGAATAAAAAAGTGATTTCAGAAATGTCAAAATAGACTTGCAATAACACTTTTGTGAATTTTTGATAGAGCAATTACAATGGAGTATGCTACATACATTTGAATTTTTGCTGTGTTTAGAAGTTTGCCAGGATTAAAGAAGCAAAAAACATGATAATTTTTGAGGGACTACTAATTCACAGATCATGAACTATGGTGACTCAGATCCCCATCGCCCCCCCCCCTTAACTGCTATCCCTTTCACCTCCACCCGTGCCCCCTCTTCAGAGATCCTTGATTCCTTTCTGCTTTCCCAATATGGCGCCCAGCAACCTAACCATTCCGTGAGCTTCTCCACTAATATCCTGATCAACCTCCTTCGTTTTTTAATATGGGTTTCTGTTGCTTGCATCCCAAAACCCTAATTAACCCAGGGTAGCAACATTACAAGTAACAAGCAAAGGCTGGAATTGGTTCCAGGCAAAATAAGGCAGGTGGCGGTGACAATTCCTATCCATAAACCCAGAAAGAAATGTAACACTCCATGGAATAAAATGGCTAGATTAGTTAATTAAATCACCACCTGTGCTTATCCAAAATCAAATTCCTATTTATAGCAAGACTTGGGGAGATCGCACTGTTCTGCTATGGAGAATAAGAGATGTTCCAGACCCCAGGGTGACAAAATGCCAAGCCACAGCACCGTATGAGGCAAGCATGGTTATCATAAGAAGCAGTAGGACAGGCACAGTAAACACATTTTGATTCACAGTATTGTCATGGTCAATTGAACATAGTTTCCTGGAAGAAAATCAAAAATGAAAATAAAAATTCGGGTTTGGGGAACAAAAGGCTGTCAGGTGCCATTGCAACAAATGGGTTCAATCTTCCCTCATTCCCCAATCCTGAAATCGTTCACAGGCAAGAGCTTCTTTAATAAAGGAAAGCAAGGTGGACTTCAAAATGAACCCTGAAATATATCCATTATGTATGCCCTAGTGCGATTTTCCCTAACCATAATCAGAGGGTCCAAAAGCCACTTACCAGGGTACTTCCTTAGTGTAATGAAAATACCAAATCTTTCACATGCTTTCAGGCACTGTCTCTGAGCTAACTGCTGGGAACCCAAAACACTGTTTCAAACCCCGAGTCTTATTTGGGGCTTATGAGCTATAAAAGGGCAGTGAAGTTTTCACATTAACCTCCTGGAAAAACTAAACTCCAATCCCATTTCATGGTTATTTTTAACAGTTCCTGAATGTAATATCTTGAGTAGACAGCAGGCAACATCCCAACATTGATGCCATCGACCAAAACCAATGATTATATAGGGCCAAGTCCCTGGACACCTCTCTTCCTATTGAGCAGCACATCATAAATCTCAGTACTCTACCTTGTTAGGGAAAATAGCAGGGATTAGGGGAATCATCACAAACTTAAAAGATTTAAGAGTGGTAATTTCACAGCCTCATTTAATTATACAGTTTGATGCAAAAATGAACAGGCTTAAAGTAGCAGGCATCTGGGGGTTTTGATTATCTGAAAAAAGTGCTCATTTTACTTTGATTCTTGAAAGATAACTTCTCTGGACATTAATTCAAGGTTACTAGTCATTCTCTTTTAGGACACCAGAGACATTCATCTAGCTGTCAATTTTGCTTTAGAGAAGTCACTTGTCAACCGAAAGGCTGCTACTGTGATTTTTTTTCTTTGATTTTTCTACAGTTTCACTGTGATGATTCTTGGTATGTGTTTTTTCTTATTTAACTTGCTTCGGTTCATTGGGATTTTGAATGTGAAGACTGAGATCTTTCATCAGTTCTGGAACATGGTAAGCTATTACCTTTTGAAGTATTGCCCTGCACCATTCCTTCTTTTCTCTCCTTCAGGAACTCATGTCTGGCACTCACTCTCTTCTGTTAGCTTCTTAACCTCTTTTCTATTTTATCTATTTTTTGTCTCCTTTCTTTTATTCTGGATGATATTTTCTGATCTCTTTTGATTTTCTCTTCATTTATATCTAATTTGTTATTAAATGTTCATCACATTTTTAATTTAACTTTAGTTAATTAAGGGAACTTATTTTTATAAGTTTTAGATTTACAGAAAAATGAAGAAGCTAGTACGGTTTCCATATACCCACCTTCAGTTTCTGCTATTATTAACATTTTACATTATTATAATAAATGTGTTACAATTTTAAGATTTTATTTATTTATTTGACAGATGGAGATCACAAGTAGGCAGAGAAGCAGGCAGAGAGAGAGGAGGAAGCAGGCTCCCTGCTGAGCAGAGGGCCCCATGTGGGGCTTGATCCCAGGACCCTGGAATCATGACCTGAGCTGAAAGCAGAGGCTTTAACCCACTGAGCCACCCAGGCACCCCAATAAATGTGTTATAATTAATGAACTAGTGTTGATGCATTATTATTAACTTAAAGATCATAGTTTATTTATATTTCCTTAGATTTTCCCCTAATGTCCTTTTTCTGTTCCAGGATCTCATCTAGGATTCCACATTAAATTTAGCTGTCCTCTCTCTTTGGCTGTGACAGTTTCCTGATTTTCCTTGGTTTTGCTTTTGTTTTTGTTTTTAAAGATTTTATTTATTTGACAAAGAAAGAGACAGAGAGCACACAAAGCAAATGAAGTAGCAGGCAGAGGGAGAAGCAGGCTCCCCAGGACCCTGGGATCATGACCTGAACCAAAGGCAGACATTCAACCAACTAGAGCCACCCAGGCACCCCTTGACTTTCCTTGTTTTTAATGGCCTTGGCAGTTTTGCTGAGTATAGGCCAGGTATTTTGTAGAATATCTTTTTACTGGAATTTGTCTGATGTTTTCTCTCATGATAAGCTGGAACTATAGGTACTTGGAGGAGATCACAGAGGTAAAGAGCTGTTATCATTACGTCATAATAAGCACACATACTACCAGTATGATTAATGACTTGTCGACACTGGCTTTAATCACCTGGCTGAAGTTAGTGTTTGCCAGGTTTCTCCATTATAAAGTTTTAGCCCCGTTACCATACATTTTGGGAGAAAATCACTATGTGCAACACATACCTACAGAGTGAGAGTTATGCTTCCCCTCCTGAAGTGGAGAGTATTTATTTAAATTATTTGGAATTCTTCTGCATGAGAGATTTATCTCTTCTGCATTTATTAATTTATTCAATCTCTTATTTATATATGTATAAATGTGATATTTATTTCTGAATAATCCAGTATTATTTATTCATTTTGTTGCTCAAACTGTTTCAGCTTTGGTCACTGGGAGCTCTGTCAGTGTTCCCCCTTTTTTTTTTTTTTTTTTTTGATATTCCTATCAATATGGTTTGGGTTTTTTGGTTTGTTTTTTAAGCTACTTCTTATTTTCTGGCACTACAAATGCTCCAGGCTCATCTTGTATATTTTCTGTCCCAGTCTTAGAATCAGCCATTTCTTCAAGGAGCCTTGGTCCCTTTTTTAGAGAATAGCATTAGAAACCAAAATGTGGATGCTATCTATGCAAGTTACAATAGGGATGTCATTTCTTTTAGGCCATTTTATCCAAAAAGCAGAAAATATACATGATATATAACCTGTGTATTTAAATAGATCTATAAATATTTCTATATACAACCATCTGTACCTACATTAAGCTAAACATGAATTCGTTTGATGCCACCATGGGTATTTTTAGGCCCTTCTTTTCACTTTATTGTAATCTCCCACTCCAACAGTGAGGAATCTGGCTCCCACTATCTGTCACACATTTACTTAATTGTTCCATTCTGGTATACATGTATAGAACTGTCAGAATTGGTAACACATAATCCCATGGGAAACAACTTTGTCGATTAGAATACAGTGCTTCTGTGTAGTTCCTTATATCTTTTGTCTCATAGATGCGGCTCATTTCTAACAATACTCAGCTTATCGCCTTCCCCCCAACCCCTTCAGGGAGATTCTTTCGGTTGTTTTGTTTGTAATACAGTTAGACCTCCTTGTCACAGTCTGCATTTCTTTCTGGAATATCCCAAACTCCTAAATGATAATTAAAATTTTGCATCCATTTTTTTTGTGATACATAGTTCTAAGAGTTTTGACAAATGCATAATATACTGCATTCACAATTATATTATCACAAAGAATCACGTTATTCCCCTAAAAATCCACTATGTTTGATCTACGTCTTTATAGTTTTATCTTCTCTAGAATGTTACATAACTGGTTTCTTTCACTTAGTAATATGCCTTTGATATTTTGCCCTCTGTCTTTGTGACCTTTTAGCTCATTTCTCTATATCTCTGAATAATAATATTGTGATGAATCACATTTTATCCATTCAGCTTTTAAAGGACATCTTGGTTGCTTCCATTTTTGGGAGATTACCAATAAAGCTGCAATAAACATTTACAGGAAGGTTTTTGTATGGGGTTGGCTTTTCAAATCAATTGGGCAAATACCAAGGAGCATGTTTGCTGGATCATATGGTAAGACTGTGTTAACTTTGTAAAAGACTGTCAAACTGTCTTCCTAAGTAAACATACCACTTTGTAGTCCCACTAGTAATGAATGAGCATTTCTGTTGTTCTTCATGCTATTATCTTTGAAAAAGTTTTTGTTTACTTCATGTTTCACAGCAGTACCCACCCCAAATTCATTTCTATATGCAGAAGTGTATATGGATCCATGTTTTTTTACATGAATTTTTAGATAGACTATTTGATGTTTTTGCAATTATAAGTGATAAATTTATTTCATTTTTAAACACCTTATTGATAACATGTTGAAATGCAAATAATTTTTGTACATTGATATTTTATTTGGCATTATTACATAACTTAGAAATTAATTCTTACAAGTTATTTGTAGAGATATATAAATTATATCTTTCTTTTTTATCGAGGTATAGTTAACATACAATATTGCATGAGTTTTAGGTGCACAACATAGTGATTCTACAACTTGATATATTAGGCTATGCTCAACACCGTGTAGTTACCATCTGTAAGCACGTAACTCTGTTATAATAGCATAGCCTATATTCCCTATGCTATACCTTTCATCCAGAACTGTAAGCTTGTACCTCCCACACAGTCCCCTTCACCCATTTTGCACACCCTATCACACTCCTCCCTTCTGGCAATCATTAGTTTGTTCTCTGTATTTACAGGTCTGTTCCTGCTTTTTTTATTTGTTTGTACAGTTGGTTATTTTTTTTAGATTCCACAAATTAAATGAAACCATATGGTATTTGTCTTTCTCTGACTTATTTCACTGTGTATTATGCCCTCTAGGTCCATCCATGTTGCTGCAAGCAGCAAGGTTTCATTTTTTTTATTGGTGAAATAATAGGCTATTGTATGTATGTAGACATCTTCTTTATCTATTCTTCTATCAATGGATTCTTGGTTGTTTCAACATCTTGACTATTATAAATAATGTTGCAATAAACATAGGCAGGCATATATCTTTTTGAATTGTCTTTTCATTTTCTTTGGATAAAAGACCCAGCAGTGGAATTACTGGATCGTATGATATTTCTATTTTTAATTTTTGAGAAACTCCATACTGTTTTTCACAGTGGCTGCACCAATTTACATTCCCAACAAAAGTGCATGAGCATTCCCTTTCCTCTACATCCTGGCCAACACTCGTTATTTTTCTTTTCTATGTGATGTACAGCCATTCTGATTGGTGTGCAGTGATGTTTCATGGTAGTTTTGATTTGCATTTTCCTAATAACTAGTGATGTTGAGCATCTTTTCATTTATCTGTTGGCCACCGGGATGCCTTCTTTGGAGAATCTCTATTTGGGTTCACTGCCTATTTTAGTGGATTATTTGGGATTTTTGGTGTCAGGCTGTGTAAGTTTTTATATATTTTGGTCACTAACCACATATCAAATAGATCATTTGTAAATATGTTCTCCCATTTCGTAGGTTATCTTTTCATTTTGTTGATAGTTTCCTTCACTGTGCAAAAGCTTTTTATTTTGGTGTAGTCTAACAGATTATTTTTGCTTTTGTTTCTCTTGCCTGAGGAGACATGTCCATAAGTATGTTGCCAAGGCTGATGTCAAGGAGATTACTGCATATGTTTTCTTCTAGAAGTTTTATGGTTTCAGGTCTCACATTTAGGTCTTTTGTCCATTTTGAGGGTTTGTTTTGTTTTGATTTGTTTTTTAGAGAGAGAGAATGTGAGCGGTGGAGGGCAGAGGCAGAGGGAGAGAGAGACAGAATCTTAAGCAGGATCCATGCCCAACATGGAGCTCAACACAGGGCTCAATCTCACCACTCTGAGATCATGACCTTGAGCTGAAATTACCCTTAACCAACTGAACAACACAAGCACCCCTTGAGTTTTATTTTTGTGTATGGTACAAGACAGTGGCCCAATTTCATTTTTTTGCATGCACCTGTCCAGTTTTCCCAGAACCATTTATTAAAGAGACTATCTTTTTCCTGTTGTATATCCTTGTCTCCTTTGTCATTGTCTAATTTAACATATAGATGTGGGTTTATTTCTTGGCTATCAATTTCCTTCAATCTATATGTATGTTTTTTTCTAGTACCATACCATTTTGATCATGATAGCTTTGTAATATATCTTGAAACCTGAAATTGTAAAACCTCCAGCTTTGTTCTTTCTTAAGATTGGTTTGGTTATTCAGAGCCTCCTGTGGTTCCATACAAATTTTAGGATTATGTATTCTAGTTTGGTGAAAAATGTTATTGTATTTTGATACAGATTGCATTGAACCTGTAATGCAATTTGTGTAATTATTATGGACATTTTAACAATATTAATTCTTTCAATCCATGAACATGGATTTTTTTGGGTCATCTTCAGATTCTTTCATCATATTTTATAGTTTTCAGAGTACAGGTCTTTCATATCCTTTGTCAAGTTTATTCCTCAGTATTTTATTCTTTTTGGTGTGATTGTGTAAATTATCTTAATATATAATTTATAATTTATTGTTAATAATTTAATATATAATTAAATCCATCTTTAAATACTGTGAGTGATATTTCTACTTTTCCAATTTTCATGTATTTTATATGTTTTTCTTGCATTAGTGCATTGATTATGACCATTTGTACTCTGTGGAACAGAAATGGTAATAGTAGACATCCTTATCTCATTCCTAATCTTAGTGGAGTGATCAATATTTCATTAATAAATATGTTCTTGGCTGGCATCTAAAATAATTATGCATATCATTATTTACAATACTCACAGCAACTAATCAACAGATTATTCTCAGATTAGTTACTTGTTCTTATTAGATTAAGGCAGTTTACTTCTATTCCTACAGGGATAAAGCCTTTTTTAAATGATTACAAATCAATGATGAATTTTATCAAAAGTGTTTTTCCAGGAGGAGGAAAAACGATGGCAGAGGATTAGGGGACCCTATTTCAGCCTGTCCCCTGAATTGAGCTGGATACCCACCAGATCATTCTGAACACCCACAAAATCATCCTGAGATGTAAGAAGATATAAGTGGATCTCTACAGACGGAATATCTTCAGCAGCTGGTCTCAAGGTATGAAGTGGGGAGCTGTGATTTTGTGGGCAGATATCAGAAGATAATGGAAGGGGAAAGGAGCCTCTGTGACCTTGCACCAGGAAGGCAAAGCCTCCCATATGGGGGACCAGGCACAGACTTACAGACCGATAGCTGTGGGGAAAGGACTTTAGGGCAGCTCCCAGACTGAAACTTGGAGCTATGGGGGTGCACGTGCAAACCAGCAGTGGTTTGCAGTTTTAGAGGCACAAAGGGCAGAGATGTGTCTGACCTTGGGAGCGAGGGCTGGGAATGCTGCTGTGGGGCACACAACTGAGAATGCTGCAGTCTTAGTAGCACAGACAGAAAGAGAGACACTGTGGCCTGGAGAGCTCAATGAAGAGTGCACTGTGATCTCTCTGAGACATAAACAACCTTTGTTCTGAGACAAAGGTTTGGATATGGTCACTTCCACTCTGACTCTAGGAAGAGACTAGATCAAAAGCTGCAAAACACTGGTTTTTACTGAGCCCATCACCAACCCCAAACAGGGGGCAGGGCAACTCTGCCCAAACAGGGCTTCCTGAGTAACAGTGTAGCAGGCCCCTCTCCCAGAAGACAGGCTGGAAGAACAAGAGGCTGACAACCTTAAGGTCCCTATAAAACAGGTGCATCTTGTTTGGTTGTGGTCAATACTTTGGACTCTGTACATTCCATCAACTACCCCTCAACAGAATGACTAAGAGGAGGAACCTTTAACAAAGGAAAGATTGAGAGGCTGTGCCTCTGCCACAGAACTAATGGATATGGATATGGATATAACCAAGATGTCCAAGACATACTTCAGAGCAACAATTATTATTATTATGAAGGTGATATTTAGGCTTGAGAAAAATATTAGCAACAATATAGAATCTCTAAGGGCAGAGATGAGATCTAATAAGGCCAAACTTAAAAATGCTATGAATGAAATGCAGTCTACACTGGATACTAAACTGACTACCAGGGTAAATGAGGCAAAGAATGAATTAGTGAGATAGTGGATAAAATGAGAGAAAAGAAAGACATCAAGATGGCAAAAGAAAAACAAATTAAAACCCAAGGGATCAAACTGAGAGAGATTAGTGACTCAATGAAATATTCCAATATTGGAATTATTGGGATCCCTGAGGGGGTGAGAGAAAGAGAGGTCTAGAAGATATATTTGAACAAATTGTAGCTGAGAACTTCCCTAATCTGGGGAAGGAAACAGGCATTTACGTCTAAGAGGCAGAGAGGACCCCTCCCAAGATCATGAGAGCAGACTGACATCATGACATATAATTGTACAATTTGCAAATCTTAGATCCAAGGAAATAATCTTGAAAGTGGCGAGGGGGAAGAGATTTTTTTTACATACAGAGGGAGGAACATCAGAACAATGTAGACCTGTCCATAGAGACCTGGCAAGCCAGAACAGGCTGGCAAGACATATTCAGGGTAGTAAATGAGAAGAACATGCAGCCAAGGATAATTTATCCAGCAAGGCTGTCATTCAGAATGAATGGAGAGACAAGGAGCTTCCAATACCAGCAGAAACTGAAGGAATACATGACCACTAAGCCAGCCCTGCAAGAAATGTAAAAGAAGAAAGATGCCAAGAGTGATATAGACCAGAAATTTATAGATACAATCAACAGAAACAAGGCCTTCACAGGCAACACAATGACAAAATCATATCTTTCAATAATCACTCTCAACATTAATGGCCTAAATGCTCCCATGAAACAGCACAGAGTGGTAGATTAGACAAAAAGACATGACCCATCTCTATGCTGTCGACAAGTCTCACTGAAACCAAAGATAGATCCAGACTGAAAGTGAAGGGATGGAGAACCATTTTACATGCGAATGGACCTCAAAAGAAAACTGGGGTAGCAATTCTCATATCAGACTAATTAGATTTTTAGCTAAAGACTGTAGTTAGAGATACAGAAGGACATTGTTTCATTCTTAAAGGGTCTATCCAACATGAGGATCTAACAAATTTTAAATATCTATGCCCTTACCATGGGAGCAGCCAATTACATAAACCAACTGTTAACCAAAATAAAGAGACATATTGGTAATAATATGTTAATAGTAGGAGATCTCAACACTTCACTCTCAGCAATAGGCAGATCATCTAAGCAGAAAACCAAGAAAGAAACAAGAATTTTGAATGACACACTGGACTAGATAGACCTCATAGATATATACAGAACATTCCACCCTAAAACCACAGAATACTCATTCTTCTTAAATGCACATGGAACTTTCTCCAGATAGACCACATACTGGGTCACAAATCAGGGCTCACTGATATCAAAGGATTGAGATTATTCCCTGAATATTCTCATACCATAATTCTTTGAAACTGGAACTCAATCACAAGAAAAAATTTGGAAGAAATTCAAATAATTAGAAGCTAAAGACCACTCTGCTTAAGAATGTCTGGGTCAACCAGCAAATCAAAGAAGAACCTAAACAATTTGTGGAAATCAAGGAGAATGAAAACACATATGTCCAAACCCTATGGGATACTAAAGGGCAGTCCTGGAGGAAATACGTAGCCATCCAAGCCTCACTGAAAAAAATGAAAAAATCCTGAATACACAAACTAACTTTACACCCTAGAGAAATAGACAGAGAACAAATAAAGCCTAAGCCAAGCACAAGAAGAGAAATAATTAAGATTAGAGGAGAGATCAATAAATTAGAAACCAGAAATACAGTAGAGCAGAGCAACAAAACTGGAAGAAGCTTGTTCTTTGAAAGAATTAATAAGATTGATAAGCCACTAGCCAGACTTACCCTAAAAAAGAGAGAAAGGACCCAAATTAATAAAATGATGAATAAAAGGGGAGAGATCACGACTAACACCAAGGAAATAGAAATAATTATTAGAAATTATTACCAAGCAAACTGGAAGAAATTGATGCCTTCCTGGAAACCTATAAACTACCAAGACTGAAACAGGAAGTAATTGACAACTTGAATAGATCAATAACCAGTAACGAAATTGAAGCATTGATCAAAAAACTCCCAATAAACAAGAGTCCAGGGACTGATGGATTCTCTGGAAATTCTACTAAACATTCAAAGAAGAAATAATACCTATTCTCCTGAAACTGCTTCAAAAAACTGAAACAAAAGGAAAACTTCCAGACTCTTTCTATGAGGACAGCATTTCCTTGATCCCCAAACCTGGCAAAGACCATAACAAAACGGAGAATTTCAGACCAATATCCTTGATGAATATGGATGCCAAAATTCTCAACAAGATCCTAGCTAAGATAATCTAACAGTAAGTTAAAAGGATTATCCACCACGACCAGGTGAGGTTTACCCCTGGGATGCAAGAGTGGTTCAACATTTGCAAATCAATCATTGTGATAGAACACACTAATAAGAGAAGAGAGAAGAACCATATGGTCTCCCCAATTAATGCAGAAAAAGCATTTGACAAGATACAGCATCCCTTCCTGATTAAAACTCTTCAGAGTATAAGGATAGAGGGAACATTCCTCAATTTGATAAAATCCATCTATGAAAAACCCACAGCGAATATCAGTCTCAATGGGGAAAGCTGAGAGCCTTTCCCTTAGGATCAGGAACATGACATGGATGCACACTCTCACCATTATTGTTCAACATATTACTAGAAGTCCTAGTGATGGCAATCAGACAACAAAATGAAATAAAAGATATTCAAATTGGCAAAGAAGTCAAGCTCTCTCTCTTTGCAGATGGCACAATACTTCATGTGGCAAACCCAAAAGATTCTACCCCCAAATTACTGGAAGGGTCCATACTCTAGAAACTAGAGAACACTTATGAATGAAATTGAAGAAGGCACAAAAAGGTGGAAATTGGAGAAGGCACAAAAAGGTGGAAAAGAAGGCACAAAAATGGTCCCTGCTCATGGATCAGAAGAATCAATATTGTTAAAATGTCTATGCTGCCCAAAACAATCTATACTTTCAACGCCATCCCAATCAAAATACCAATGGCATTTTTCAAAGTGCTGGAACAAACAATCCTAAAATTTGTATGGAACCAGAAAAGACCCTGAATCACCAAGGAACTGTTGAAAAAGAAAAACAAAGCTTGAGGCATCATGTTGCCTGATTTCAAGCTATATTACAAAGCTGTGATCACCAAGATAGCATGGTACTGACAAAAAAACAGACACGTGGATAAATGGAACAGAATTAAGAGTCCAGATATGGAACCTCAACTCTACGGTCAACTAATCTTTGACAAAGCAGGGAAAACTATTCAATGGAAAAAAGACAGTCTCTTCAGTAAATTGTGCTGGGAAAATTGGACAGTTATATACAGAAGAATGAAACTCGACCATTCACTTCCACTGTACACAAAGATAAACTCTAAATGGATAAACGACCTCAATGTGAGACAGGAATCCATCAAAAAGAAAATAGGCAGTAACCTCTCTGACATCAGCTACAGCAACTTCTTTCAAGACATGTCTCCAAAGGCAAGGGGAAAAAAAGCAAAAATGAACTTTTGGGAATTTATCAAGAAAAAAATCCTCTGCACATCAAAGGAAACAGTCAACAAAACAACCCAGAAAATGTGAGATGTTCACAAATAACACTACAGATAAAGGGCTGGTATCCAAGATCTATAAAAAACTTCTCAAACTCAACACCCAAAAAACAAATAATCAAGCCAAAAAATGGGCAGAAGGCATGAACAGACACTTCTCCAAAGAAGACATACAAACAGCTAATAGACACATGAAAAATCAATAACATTATAATATATTATTCAATATCATTAGCCATTGGGGAAATTCAAATCAAAACCACACTTACATCTTACACCAGTTAGAATGGAAAAAATTGACAAGGCAAGAAACAACAAATATTGAAGAGGTTGTGGAGAAAGTGGAACCCTCTTACGCTGTTGGTGGAAATGCAAGTTGGTACAGCCACTTTGGAAAACTGTGTGGAGGCTCATCAAAAAGTTAAAAATAGGGGTGCCTGGGTGACTCATATGGTTAAGCATTTGCCTTCAGCTCAAGTCATGATCTCAGGGTCCTGGGATTGAGCCCCACATTGGGCTCCCTGCTCAGTGGGGAGCCTGCTTCTCCCTCTCTTCCCCTTGCTTGTTCTCTCCCTTTCTGTCAAATAAATAAATAAAATCTTAAAAAAAGAAAAAAATTAAAAATAATTCTACCCTATGACCCAGGACTTTCACTACTAGGTATTTACCACAAAGATACAGATGTAGTGAAAAGAACAGCCACATGCACGCCCAATGTTCATAGCAGCAATGTCTACAATAGCCAAACTGTGGAAGGAGCCAAGATGCCCTTCAACAGATGAATGGATAAAGAAGATGTGGTCCATATATATATAATGGAATAAATGAGTTGGGAAGTTTTCCTTCCATTTCTATTTTTTGGAACAGTTTCAGGAGAATAGGAATTAGTTCTTTAAATGTTTGGTAGAATTCCCCCGGGAAGCCGTCTGGCCCTGGGCTTTTGTTTGTTTGGAGATTTTTAATGACTGTTTCAATCTCCTTACTGGTTATGGGTCTGTTCAGGCTTTCTATTTCTTCCTGGTTCAGTTGTGGTAGTTTATATGTTTCTAGGAATGCATCCATTTCTTCCAGATTGTCAAATTTATTGCCGTAGAGTTGCTCATAGTATGTTCTTATAATAGTTTGTATTTCTTTGGTGTTAGTTGTGATCTCTCCTCTTTCATTCATGATTTTATTTATTTGGGTCCTTTCTCTTTTCTTTTTGATAAGTCGGGCCAGGGGTTTATCAATTTTATTAATTCTTTCAAAGAACCAGCTCCTAGTTTCGTTGATTTGTTCTATTGTTTTTTTGGTTTCTATTTCATTGATTTCTGCTCTGATCTTTACGATTTCTCTTCTCCTGCTTGGCTTAGGGTTTCTTTCTTGGTCTTTCTCCTGTTCTTTTAGGTGCAGGGTTAGGTTGTGTACCTGAGACCTTTCTTGTTTCTTGTACAGCTATATATTTTCCTCTCAGGACTGCCTTTGTTTTGTCCCACAGATTTTGAACCGTTGTATTTTCATTATCATTTGTTTCCTTGATTTTTTTCAATTCTTCTTTAATTTCCTGGTTGACCCATTCATTCTTTAGAAGGATGCTGTTTAGTCTCCATGTATTTGGGTTCTTTCCAAACTTCCTCTGTGGTTGAGTTCTAGCTTCAGAGCATTGTGGTCTGAAAATATGCAGGGAATGATCCCAATCTTTTGATACCGGTTGAGTCCTGATTTAGGACCGAGGATGTGATCTATTCTGGAGAATGTTCCATGTGCACTAGAGAAGAATGTGTATTCTGTTACTTTGGGATGAAATGTTCTGAATATATCTCTATGTCCATCTGGTAGAGTGTGTCATTTAAGGCCTTTATATCCTTGCTGATCTTTTGCTTGGATGATCTGTCCATTTCCGAGAGGGGAGTGTTAAAGTCCATTACTATTATTGTATTATTGTTTATGTGTTTCTTTGATTTTGTTATTAATTGGTTTATATAGTTGGCTGCTCCCACGTTGGGGGCATAGATATTTAAAATTGTTAGATCTTCTTGTTGGATAGACCCTTTAAGTATGATATAGTGTCCTTCCTCATCTCTTATTATAGTCTTTGGCTTAAAATCTAATTGATATGATATAAGGATTGCCACTCCTGCTTTCTTCTTATGTCCATTAGCATGGTAAATTCTTTTCCACCCCCTCACTTTAAATCTGGAGGTGTCTTCGGGCTTAAAATGTGTTTCTTGGAGGCAACATATAGATGGGTTTTGTTTTTTTATCCATTCTGATACCCTGTGTCTTTTGACTGGGGCATTTAACCCATTAACATTCAGGGTAACTATTGAGAGATATTAATTTAGTGCCATTGTATTGCCTATAAGGTGACTGTTACTGTATATTGTCTCTGTTCCTTACTGATGTACCACTTGTAGGTTCTCTCTTTGCTTAGAGGACCCCTTTCAATATTTCCTGTAGAGCTGGTTTGGTGTTTGCAAATTCTTTCAGTTTTTGTTTGTCTTGGAAGCTTTTAATCTCTCCTTCTATTTTCAATGATAGCCTAGCTGGATATAGTATTCTTGGCTGCATGTTTTTCTTGTTTAGTGCTTTGAAAATAACATGCCAGCTCTTTCTGGCCTGCTAGGTCTCTGTGGATAAGTCAGCTTATCCATAATATTTTTACCATTGTATGTTACAGACTTCTTTTCCCGGGCTGCTTTCAGGATTTTCTCTTTGTCACTAAGACTTGAATGTTTTACTATTAGGTGATGGGGTGTGGGCCTATTCTTATTGATTTTGAGGGGTGTTCTCTGAACTTCATGAATTTTGATGCTCGTTCCCTTTGCCATATTGGGGAAATTCTCCCCAATAATTCTCTCCAGTATACCTTCTGCTCCCCTCTCTCTTTCTTCTTCTTCTGGAATCCCAATTACTCTAATGTTGTTTCGTCTTATGGTGTCACTTATCTCTCGAATTCTCCCCTCGTGGTCCAGTAGCTGTTTGTCCCTCTTTTGCTCAGCTTCAAAATTCTCTGTCATTTGGTCTTCTATATCACTAATCCTTTCTTCTGCCTCATTTATCCTAGCAGTGAGAGCCTCCATTTTTGATTGCACCTCATTAATACCTTTTTTGATTTCAACTTGGTTAGATTTTAGTTCTTTTATTTCTCCAGAAAGGGCTTTTATATCTCCCAAGAGGGTTTCTCTAATATCTTCCATGCCTTTTTCAAGCCAGGCTAGAACCTTGAGAATTATCATTCTGAACTCTAGATCTGACATATTACCAATGTCTGTATTGATTAGGTCCCTAGACTTTGGTACTGCCTCTTGTTATTTTTTTTTGTGGTGAATTTTTCCGCCTTGTAATTTAGTCCAGATAAGAGTATATGAAGGAGGAAGTAAAATACTAAAAGGGTGGAAACAACCCCAGGAAAATATGCTTTTACCAAATCAGAAGAGATCCCAAATCGTGAGGGTGGAGAAAGGGGATAAAAAGAGGTTCAAAAAGAAAGAAAGAAAAAAAAAAGAAAAGAATTAAAAAAAGAAAATGAATAAAGAAAAATATAAAAAAGAAAAAATATATATATTACATAAACTAGTTAAAAAACGTTAAAAAAGAAAAGGGTAAAAGTTAAAAAAATTTTAGCAGAAGAAGAGAAAAAAAAATGAAAAAGAAAAAAATTAAATTAACTGCAAGACTAAAAAAATCACAGGGAGAAAGCCATGAGTTCCGTGCTTTGCTTTCTCCTCCTCTGGAATTCTGCTGCTCTCCTTGGTATTGAAACCGCACTCCTTGGTAGGTGAACTTGGTCTTGGCTGGATTTCTTGTTGATCTTCTGGGGGAGGGGCCTGTTGTAGTGATTCTCAAGTGTCTTTGCCCCAGGCGGAATTGCACCGCCCTTACCAGGGGCCAGGCTGAGTAGTCAGCTCGGGTTTGCTTTCAGGAGCTTTTGTTCCCTGAGCACTTTCCGTAGAGTTCCGGAGGATGGGAATACAAATGGCAGCCTCCTGGTCTCCGGCCCGGAGGAGCCGAGAACCTGGGCTTCACTCCTCACTGTGCCCTCAGAGAACAGCACCCAGTTACTCCCATCTGCCTGACCTTGGGCCGCGCTCCGAGTTCACTGAGACTGTGACTGGTTCAAGGTAACCCTGAGCTGTGATCTTACTGTCGGCTCTGTCTCTGTAGCCGGCTTTCCTGTTCCAATACCCACAAGCTCTGCGACACTCAGACACCCCCAATCCTTCTGTGACCCTGCGGGACTGAGGCCACGCTGACCCTGCGTGGGCTTCACCCCGGTTTAGCCTCTGGAGCGATGTCCCTCAGCGGAACAGACTTTTAAAAGTCCCGATTTTGTGCTCTGTTGCTCCGCTGCTTGCCGGGAGCCAGCCCCTCCCCCGGGGTCTATCTTCCTGTCGCTTTGGATTCACTTCTCTGCCAGTCCTACCTTTCAGAAACTGGTTGTTTTTCTGTTTCTAGAATTGCTGTACTTCTTCGCTTCCATCTGCCGATGGATTTGCAGGTGTTTGCAATCTTTAGATAAGTTATCTAGCTGATCTCCTGCTAGCTGAAGTATTCTCAGCCTGCTACTTCTCTGCCATCTTGACTCCTCCCCCACAGCATGGGATTTCTAATGTTAAATTAACTTTAAATTCCTGAAATACGTCCAACTTATTTAAGATACATTAAGTTTCATAAATATTGCCAGATGCTGTTTCCTAGATTTTTACTTAGAATATTTACATTTAAATCACAAGATGTATAGGCTTATAATCTTTACTAATGCCCTTGACAAATTTTGGTTTCAACGAATTTGGACTTAGAAAATTTGTTTTAACATGTTCCCCTTTTTCTATATGTAGAAGAGTTTATGTGAAAAAAGTGTTATTTCTTGCCTCAAAATTGGTAGAATTTTTTCATTGTTGTATTTTGACTGTGGAATTTTCCTTGTGGAAAGACTAGCTATAGGACTGTTAAGATTTTTTTACATTGTCTTAAGTGAGCTTTGGTAAGTAGTAGTATTCTGGAAAGTTGCACTTTTGTTTTGTTTTGTTTTGTTTTTGTTTTCGTTTTATTTTATTTCTTTTCAGTGTTCCAGAATTCATTGTTTATGCACCACACCCAGTGCTCCATGCAATATGTGCCCTCTGTAATACCTACCACCAGGCTCACCCAACCCTCTATCCCCCTCCCCTCCCAAACCCTCAGTTTGTTTCTCAGATTCCACAGTCTCTCATGATTTGTCTCCCCTCCCAATTTCCCCAAACTCACTTCTCTCCATCTCTCAATGTCCTCCATGCTATTCCTTATGCTCCACAGGTAAGTCAAGCAGAGTCAATTATCATATGGTTTCACTTACTTGTGAAAGTTGCACTTTCCTTATGCTATTAATTGGCATGAAGTTGTTCCTAATGTTCTTGTATTATATTTTTGTTGTCTATAGGATACACAGTGAGATCTCCTTTTCACTCCAGTATAGGTCGTTTGTATCTATTCTTCTTTTGTTCTTAGTAAGCTTTTTAAAAAGTTTTATTTTATTTATTCTTTTACAGAAACATTCTATTTTCGTATCAACAACATTTGACTTTTTTGGTCCCTTCTAATCTGTGATTGTTTTTTATACTACCTATCTCCCTCTTAATTTTCTTTTTTTTTTTTTTTTAAAGATTTTATTTATTTATTTATTTGACAGAGAGTGAGATCACAAGTAAGCAGAGAGGAAGGCAGAGAGAGATGGGAAGCAGGCTCCCTGCTGAGCAGAGAGCCAGATGTGGAGCTCCATCCCAGGACCCTGAGACCATGACCTGAGCTGAAGGTAGAGGCTTAACCCACTGAGCCCCCCAGGCACCCCATGCCTAGTTTATCTTATAATATGAATTCTTGCTTCATGCATTTACAGGCAATGTTATCAGATGTTTTTCTAATGTAATATTCAGTTTACTAATTCTCTTTATGGCCATGTCTAATTTGCTTTACATTCATTGATTAAGTTTCTATTTTCAGTTACTGTATGTTATCATTGTAGAATTTGTTTTGTACTTTTTATAGTCATTCAGCTAAATTCTCAATCTTCCATTTCATTTCCCTGTGCATGCCAATCACAGGTATTTCATCATAAACAGAAATAACACTTACTCAGTAACTTTATTATTGGAATGTCTTTTTTTTTTAATTTTTTATTTTTTATAAACATATATTTTTATCCCCAGGGGTACAGGTCTGTGAATCACCAGGTTTACACACTTCACAGCACTCACCAAATCACATACCCACCCCAATGTCCATAATCCCACCCCCTTCTCCCAAACCCCCTCCCCCCGGCAACCTTAGTTTGTTTTGTGAGATTAAGAGTCACTTATGGTTTGTCTCCCTCCCAATCCCATCTTGTTTCATTTATTCTTCTTCTACCCACTTAAGCCTCCATGTTGCATCACCACTTCCTCATATCAGGGAGATCATATGATAGTTGTCTTTCTCTGCTTGACTTATTTCGCTAAGCATGATACGCTCTAGTTCCATCCATGTTGTTGCAAATGGCAAGATTTCATTTCTTTTGATGGCTGCATAGTATTCCATTGTGTATATATACCACATCTTCTTGATCCATTCATCTGTTGATGGACATCTAGGTTCTTTCCATAGTTTGGCTATTGTGGACATTGCTGCTATAAACATTCGGGTGCATGTGTCCCTTTGGATCACTACATTTGTATCTTTAGGGTAAATACCCAATAGTGCAATTGCTGGGTCATAGGGCAGTTCTATTTTCAACATTTTGAGGAACCTCCATGCTGTTTTCCAGAGTGGCTGCACCAGCTTGCATTCCCACCAACAGTGTAGGAGGGTTCCCCTTTCTCCGCATCCTCGCCAGCATCTGTCATTTCCTGACTTGTTGATTTTAGCCATTCTGACTGGTGTGAGGTGATATCTCATTGTGGTTTTGATTTGTATTTCCCTGATGCCGAGTGATATGGAGCACTTTTTCATGTGTCTGTTCGCCATCTGGATGTCTTCTTTGCAGAAATGTCTGTTCATGTCCTCTGCCCATTTCTTGATTGGATTATTTGTTCTTTGGGTGTTGAGTTTGCTAAGTTCTTTATAGATTCTGGACACTAGTCCTTTATCTGATATGTCGTTTGCAAATATCTTCTCTCATTCTGTCAGTTGTCTTTTGATTTTGTTAACTGTTTCCTTTGCTGTGCAAAAGCTTTTGATCTTGATGAAATCCCAGTAGTTCATTTTTTCCCTTGCTTCCCTTGCCTTTTGCGTTGTTCCTAGGAAGATGTTGCTGCGGCAGAGGTCGAGGAGGTTGCTGCCCGTGTTCTCCTCAAGGATTTTGATGGATTCCTTTCGTACATTGAGGTCCTTCATCCATTTTGAGTCTATTTTTGTGTGTGGTGTAAGGAAATGGTCCAATTTCATTTTTCTGCATGTGGCTGTCCAATTTTCCCAGCACCATTTATTGAAGAGGCTGTCTTTTTTCCATTGGACATTCTTTCCTGCTTTGTCGAAGATTAGTTGACCATAGAGTTGAGGGTCTATTTCTGGGCTCTCTATTCTGTTCCATTGATCTATGGGTCTGTTTTTGTGGCAGTACCATGCTGTCTTGATGATGACAGCTTTGTAATAGAGCTTGAAGTCCGGAATTGTGATGCCACCAACGTTGGCTTTCTTTTTCAATATCCCTTTGGCTATTCGAGGTCTTTTCTGGTTCCATATAAATTTTAGAATTATTTGTTCCATTTCTTTGAAAAAGATGGATGGTACTTTGATAGGAATTGCATTAAATGTGTAGATTGCTTTAGGTAGCATAGACATTTTCACAATATTTATTCTTCCAATCCAGGAGCATGGAACATTTTTCCATTTCTTTGTGTCTTCCTCAATTTCTTTCATGAGTACTTTATAGTTTTCTGAGCATAGATTCTGTGTCTCTTTGGTTAGGTTTATTCCTAGGTATCTTATGGTTTTCGATGCAATTGTAAATGGGATTGACTCCTTAATATCTCTTTCTTCTGTCTTGCTGTTGGTGTAGAGAAATGCAACTGATTTCTGTGCATTGATTTTATATCCTGACACTTTACTGAATTCCTGAATAAGTTCTAGCAGTTTTGGAGTGGAGCCTTTTGGGTTTTCCACATATAGTATCATATCATCTGCGAAGAGTGATAATTTGACTTCTTCTTTGCCGATTTGGATGCCTTTAACTTCCTTTTGTTGTCTGATTGCTGAGGCTAGGACCTCTAGTACGATGTTGAATAGCAGTGGTGATAATGGACATCCCTGCCATGTTCCTGACCTTAGCGGAAAAGATTTCAGTTTTTCTCCATTGAGAATGATATTTGCGGTGGGTTTTTCATAGATGGCTTTGATGATATTGAGGTATGTGCCCTCTATCCCTACACTTTGAAGAGTTTTGATCAGGAAGGGATGTTGTACTTTGTCAAATGCTTTTTCAGCATCTATTGAGAGTATCATATGGTTCTTGTTCTTTCTTTTATTGATGTGTTGTATCACATTGACTGATTTGCGGATGTTGAACCAACCTTGCAGCCCTGGAATAAATCCCACTTGGTCGTGGTGAATAATCTTTTTAATGTACTGTTGAATCCTATTGGCTAGTATTTTGTTGAGTATTTTCGCATCTGTGTTCATCAAGGATATCGGTCTATAGCTCTCTTTTTTGGTGGGATCCTTGTCTGGTTTTGGGATCAAGGTGATGCTGGCCTCATAAAATGAGTTGGGAAGTTTTCCTTCCATTTCTATTTTTTGGAACAGTTTCAGGAGAATAGGAATTAGTTCTTTAAATGTTTGGTAGAATTCCCCCGGGAAGCCGTCTGGCCCTGGGCTTTTGTTTGTTTGGAGATTTTTAATGACTGTTTCAATCTCCTTACTGGTTATGGGTCTGTTCAGGCTTTCTATTTCTTCCTGGTTCAGTTGTGGTAGTTTATATGTTTCTAGGAATGCATCCATTTCTTCCAGATTGTCAAATTTATTGCCGTAGAGTTGCTCATAGTATGTTCTTATAATAGTTTGTATTTCTTTGGTGTTAGTTGTGATCTCTCCTCTTTCATTCATGATTTTATTTATTTGGGTCCTTTCTCTTTTCTTTTTGATAAGTCGGGCCAGGGGTTTATCAATTTTATTAATTCTTTCAAAGAACCAGCTCCTAGTTTCGTTGATTTGTTCTATTGTTTTTTTGGTTTCTATTTCATTGATTTCTGCTCTGATCTTTATGATTTCTCTTCTCCTGCTGGGCTTAGGGTTTCTTTCTTGTTCTTTCTCCAGCTCCTTTAGGTGTAGGGTTAGGTTGTGTACCTGAGACCTTTCTTGTTTCTTGAGAAAGGCTTGTACCGCTATATATTTTCCTCTCAGGACTGCCTTTGTTGTGTCCCACAGATTTTGAACCGTTGTATTTTCATTATCATTTGTTTCCATGATTTTTTTCAATTCTTCTTTAATTACCTGGTTGACCCATTCATTCTTTAGAAGGATACTGTTTAGTCTCCATGTATTTGGGTTCTTTCCAAACTTCCTTTTGTGGTTGAGTTCTAGCTTTAGAGCATTGTGGTCTGAAAATATCCAGGGAATGATCCCAATCTTTTGATACCGGTTGAGTCCTGATTTAGGACCGAGGATGTGATCTATTCTGGAGAATGTTCCATGTGCACTAGAGAAGAATGTGTATTCTGTTGCTTTGGGATGAAATATTCTGAATATATCTGTGATGTCCATCTGGTCCAGTGTGTCATTTAAGGCCTTTATTTCCTTGCTGATCTTTTGCTTGGATAACCTGTCCATTTCAGTGAGGGGAGTGTTAAAGTCCCCTACTATTATTGTATTATTGTTGATGTGTTTCTTTGATTTTGTTATTAATTGGTTTATATAGTTGGCTGCTCCCACATTGGGGGCATAGATATTTAAAATTGTTAAATCTTCTTGTTAGACAGACCCTTTGAGTATGATATAGTGTCCTTCCTCATCTCTTATTATAGTCTTTGGCTTAAAATCTAATTGATATGATATAAGGATTGCCACTCCTGCTTTCTTCTGGTGTCCATTAGCATGGTAAATTCTTTTCCACCCCCTCACTTTAAATCTGGAGGTGTCTTCGGGCTTAAAATGTGTTTCTTGGAGGCAACATATAGATGGGTTTTGTTTTTTTATCCATTCTGATACCCTGTGTCTTTTGACAGGGGCATTTAGCCCATTAACATTCAGGGTAACTATTGAGAGATATGAATTTAGTGCCATTGTATTGCCTGTAAGGTGACTGTTACTGTATATGGTCTCTGTTCCTTTCTGATTTACCACTTGTAGGCTCTCTCTTTGCTTAGAGGACCCCTTTCAATATTTCCTGTAGAGCTGGTTTGGTATTTTCAAATTCTTTCAGTTTTTGTTTGTCCTGGAAGCTTTTAATCTCTCCTTCTATTTTCAATGATAGCCTAGCTGGATATAGTATTCTTGGCTGCATGTTTTTCTCGTTTTGTGCTCTGAAAATATCATGCCAGCTCTTTCTGGCCTGCCAGGTCTCTGTGGATAAGTCAGCTGCCAATCTAATATTTTTGCCATTGTATGTTACAGACTTCTTTTCCCGGGCTGCTTTCAGGATTTTCTCTTTGTCATTAAGACTTGTAAATTTTACTATTAGGTGACAGGGTGTGGGCCTATTCTTATTGATTTTGAGGGGCATTCTCTGAACCTCCTGAATTTTGATGCTCGTTCCCTTTGCCATATTGGGGAAATTCTCCCCAATAATTCTCTCCAGTATACCTTCTGCTCCCCTCTCACTTTCTTCTTCTTTTGGAATCCCAATTATTCTAATGTTGTTTCATCTTATGGTGTCACTTATCTCTCGAATTCTCCCCTCGTGGTCCAGTAGCTGTTTGTCCCTCTTTTGCTCAGCTTCTTTATTCTCTGTCATTTGGTCTTCTATATCACTAATTCTTTCTTCTGCCTCATTTATCCTAGCAGTTACAGCCTCCATTTTTGATTGCACCTCATTAATAGCTTTTTTGATTTCACCTTGGTTAGATTTTAGTTCTTTTATTTCTCCAGAAAGGGCTTTTATTATTGGAATTTCTTGATAGCTTCAGTTTTTATCATTTCTCTTAGTTTTTGGTCATGTTTTCTTTTCTTTTTTTTTAAGATTTTATTTATTTACTTGACACTGGAGAGAGAGAGAGAGAGCACATGCAGAGGGAGTAGGGGAGCAGCAGGCAGAGGAAGAGGGAGAAACAGATTCTCCACTGAGCAGGAAGCCTAACACAAAGCTCAAACTCAGGACCCTTAGATCATTACCGGAGCTGAAGGCAGATGTTTAACCAACTGAGCCACTCAGGCACCACTTTGCCATGATACTTATTACTTATGTATTTTTTTTCTTATCAGTGGATATTAAATCTGAATAGTTGTAAAGGTCACTGGCACTTATAATGACATTATCTCTCTCTAGAGAAAATTTGCACTGACTTTTGACAGGAGCCTAAAAACAAAAGAGATGTCATATAATCTCAATCCAATCAGGTAGGAAGATGATATTCATCTAGTTTAAATCTTTAAGGAGGTTGGTCTGTTTTCAATTTAGCTTTTCTTTTAGAGTGATTTTCAGAGCCCTAGGCACTTAACAAGCACCTTTACAGACCTTGAACTCCAGTTTTTGCTCCATGAGTTTGTGAATTGTTTGAAGATTTCTTCACCTTCTTAAGACATCCAGGATCTAGGAGAAAGTTGGTCCCTCTTAATAGCCAGATCACCTCTTGGATATTTTTTGTTTCCCTAGATATTAGTCCCTTAATTCTCCATAAACTTGATAGCTCTTTGATATCACCCAAGATTATTAAAAAAAAAAATCTTGTACATCTTCTCTATTTCTTCTTAGGCGTATTATTGTCTGAATGACTGATGCATTTTGCCTTACCTCAATACAAAAAACTTCTATGTTGTAATGAAAAATATAAAAAGTTTTGAGAAAGGGGAGAGATGGGTGATTTATTTTTCTCAATTTTGTTTATAAAACTTAAAAGACATGAGGCAAGGAAACTATAAAGAGAAATATTCAAGGAAATTAGTGTTATATGGAGAGTCCTTTCTTAACTTGAATTTAATGTTTCTCATCCTTAATTTCATGTTAAATTTTTAAGCAAATATAGTAAGTTTAAGCTTTCCCGTAAAATTCTGTTTTGTCCCAATCAATTATACTTCTACATACAAACTGGTTGCAATTCAGAAAGGAAATACAGCTCGTGTTATAATTAAATAATTTTAATGCAGGTCATGTGAAGAAAATCCCACATAAGCAGATTGCCCAGTCCCTTGGAGACACATGACCAATTCATCTGCAGGAGAATGAAATAGCAAATATTGCTGTAAGGAACATGTAGGAAAAATATGAAGTGATACTGGAATCTCATGTCCCCAAAATTTGAAATGGTTTAGCTCTAATATTTTTCTCTCATCTAGGATTCATAATATGCCTCCAGAAGTTCTGATTAATTTATGTAGTTTTAAACTTTCTGTCTAATGACCCTGTTATTTACGTCTTTTAAGCTAGATTAAGAGTCAGAGCCTTTCCCCTGCCTCCTTTTCTTGAATTACTCTGATGCCTCTGAAAATATGGCCAGCTTGAGCCAAGAAATTCAGTTTCTAACTGACAGTAATTTCCATGGAGCAAGTAGTGCTCTCCTGAGCTGTCAAAAACACAATGTTTGATATGTCACATTACACCTTCTTTTGAAACAAGGGTAAAATAGTTTGGATGATTGTTCCCAATGGAACATTATTTTCGCCAGTATTTGTAATAGTAACAAGGATATCTCCATAGGGTGAAAAAATACTGTATCAGAATGCAAGGTAGGGGCACCTTGGTGGCTCAGTCATTAGGCGTCTGCCTTCAGCTCAGGTCATGGTCCCAGTATCCTGGGATGGAGCCCCACATCGGACTGCTTGCTCCACAGGAATCCTGCTTCTCCCTCTCCCACTCCCCTTGCTCATGTTCCCTCTCTCACTCTGCCTGTCTCTCTGAAAAATAAATAAACAAAATCTTAAAAAACAAAAAAAGAATGCAAAGCAAACGCTGGCAGTTAATACATAAGTTGTTTACATTTAATTTTTCTTTTTTCCCCACTAAATGTACAGAGAATAGGAAATATAAAGGCAGGAGAAGCAGAACACAGAAATGGAGATTCTCTATCATACCGCAATTATCAGCTACAAAATGAAGTTATCAAGCAACTTATTTAGAATACCAAAGACAGCCTGAAAGCCGCTTCTCTAGAAACTGAAATCTTTTACAGAAAATTAACACTTACAGAAAAATTATATTTTAATGCTGAAGATTTAATGTGCCATAACCTGACGAATTAGATATCTTTTATTTTTGAACTGATGTCTTGACGTTAACCTGCTTAATATCACCTAGGAGGTCCAGGGGATGTAGTAATGTTGGAAACCAGTATATTCAGACCTTCAATCATCTATAAGTTAAGTTGGACTGAATGTGTATACTGCTCTATCTTGAAAGTTGTGTATGGGGGGATAAAATTCAACCTAAATAATCTTTTGTCTTTCATTATAGAAAAAGGAAAATCACAGAGTAGCAATGTAATATACATATTATTCCACCTAATTCTTTACATTTCTTTTATCCTTTTCTAAATTCTACTCTTTGCCTTCTATGCTAGAATTCTGTCCGCTTAAAACAAAACAAAACAAAACAAAACAAAACAAAACAAAAAGACCAGTATAAAATCATATTTCAGGCATTATATCCTATCAAAAAAAAAAAAAAGATGGAATTTTTGCAACAAGGAAACCACAGCAAATGGTGAATTTAAGCATACAATCACCTTGATGTCTCAGGTGTGTAATAACATACCAGTCAAGGGCTTTATGTTTGTCACTTAAAAAATATAGATTAGTGTCCAATGTCACCCTGAGAAAAACCCTTCATAAAGGAAGCTCAAAACCTACTGACTGAAGAGATACAGTCTCCAATGCAGGAATGCCGGTTCTTACTTGTTCCTTACTGTCAGGGAGACTGAAGGAGAGAACTCAGACTATCATCACATGCAGTTCCTAGATTAACTCCAATTTTACACTCCTTATTCAGTCTTTAGGTCATCCAAAACATTACCTTGGCCACAAGTTAATATTGTTCATTCAACAGTATTAGGTATTTTGTAAAAAAATGTTTGAAATACGAATACATTCCGTATTATTATCAAAACACTACCACATTAAAAGCTTCAGTTTGTGAATTAAATAATCTGTGTATTTTCTGACTCAAACTGTTTTTTTTAAGTGATTAAAGCTATTATAATTTAGAAGCCAAAAGATGGCACTTCAAAATTTACTGAAAGTAAGGAAAAAAAACCACACAAAAACCCAAAAACCAATAAAAAAAAACCTAACTGAAAGTTTAAGAATTCAGATATATGAATTATAATTCTGACCTATTAACTTTCAGCAAGATGTTCTCCAAAGTACTTAATCCTTTTCGGTCTCAATTTTCTCATTTGTAAAATGAAGATTAAACTTGAATATTTCTTAGCTCCCTTGTACTCCCAATAATGTATTTGAGATAGGGACCATTGCAGAATTCGAGGAAGTCCCGTATTTTGGAGAATGAAGGAAGGCAATGCTGTATAGAGAGTATCTGGAATAGACCAGGGCACTGTTACTGAGTCACACCTAGTTCTGTTCAACATCAGAAGAAAAATTTGGCCTACTCATTTGCTGTAACAGCAGTCTTCTCCAAAATCTGTTTCATCACTGAGGGGGCAATCAAAGCACGCATGCGCCAAGAGCATTTCCTTATCCCTCAACAGGCATCACAAGCATGCTGGGTCTAAACACGGTGATGCCCCTAGAGCTTCTACACCCTTATCAGATCCCTTTATCTGAACCCTTTTCCCACTTCTAACTTCTGAATCCTTTCCACCATGCCCTCTAGACCTCACCTTCCATTATCAGCAAATCTCTCCACATGCTTAGCCCCTTCTTTAAATCCTCCTTTCCATGTTCTTGATGTTATAAAACCTGGCTCTCCCCCAAAGACTTTACTTCCTCTTTGTCCTCTCTTACCTTGTGCATTGTGCTAGAAGGTAGAGCAGGTGACTAACTTGTTCTTCCTTGCTATTTTCAAACTATTTTTACTTCCTTCTAAAGACCCCTCAGGCTTGCAGTCTCATGTATCAGATAATTCTCTTTATAACCTTTTTTCTTTATTATTTCTATTCATTTCTATTGATTTTTGTTCTTAGCTCCTTTTATGAAAGAGGCTTTCTACTGTTTTTATTCTTGACAATTTCAGCATACATGTAGCTAATTTTCCTCATACTCTAGCCTCTCAGTCACTAGATCACTTCTCCAACATGGTCTCATCCATCCATTCTCCTCAGACATTTTCACAGCCACACCCAAGATCTTGCCATTACCAATAACTGCAGAAAAAAATGACATCCTGTCTTCACATCCTAATCTATGTCACTAAATATACAGGAAAATCAGCTGCCCTGGTCATAAACAGACACTGATGTTCAACAACAGCCATGGCCAAGTGCTCTGAGACACTGAGAATTCAGAATGGCTCAAACTACTGCTCCTTTTGGAACATAAAACATGGAACCACTGGACACCTTTTTCTCTTGATAAAGGGAACCAAAGATGTGTATTAAGACTTTTTATACCATTTATATCTGAGCTGTTTTAATATGAACTGTAAAATCCATAAGCTTCGAATACACAGACATGTACCTGTAGAACTGGGGGAAAAAAAAAAAGAAAAGAAAAAGAAAAGGAGGAGTTATGGAAGGAGTAGAAGATTTCCATAGGACTAAAAAAAATATAAAAGCAAACAAAGTAATAGCTCCTAGTAAAATCCACTCAAGAAATTAGGGATTTGGATTTACCTTTTGAAAGCAACTAAAATGAGATTGACCAGGTTAGTTTGTTCAAATTAGGGCTATGATTATCTAGGTTATTTAAATTTAAATTTTGAGTGCAAGTTATTGTCAAAATGCAAGGGATTTAGTTTACCCTAGCAAAAGAGCTCTATTTGCTAATTACAGGCTTAATGTTAAATTAGGTCCTGTTTCTCTGCAGCAGCAAAGTAATCAGACAAGAATCCCATGCCTCCATTAAACATTTACATTAGAACTCACTAATTATAGCGGATTTGTTTGGGTAGCACTGGCAGATGTCCTGAAAGGCTGTGGAAAATGCAGTCACTGTTTCATAGAAGATGGGCACCCACGTAGGACAATCCTGATAGGGGAGCAAGGTATGGGAGTGCATGCGTGGAACAACACCACCAAAAAAAAGACGTACTGGGTGCTTCTCAATATAATTATAATTGTAATTATATAATTTAGTACAATGGATCATCTAAACACCTGTGTTGAAGGTGTTTGTTCTCCATCTGCCTCAGGAAAATATTGCAAGGATTCACAAAACAAGCCCAAAGGTCTTTAAGTTTTTTAAAATTCAGTGTTGTGGAAACAAAAAATTCCTGTATACAGAACCCTAACATTGGAAAATAAAATTCACATAGGTTACTTTGGTGTCAAATGACCACATATTTCCTCAAGCTATTTCTACCGGCACAAAGACATGATGTTTGTAATGCTATGACATTTTACTGTGATAAGCCCTTGTTGTTCATAGTAGAGTAGATGACACCCAGCCAGTCACTGCCATTCAAAAAGGAGTGCTGCTGGCTCTGTTTCCTCTATTTCACTTTATGATGCCATGCTTGTAGGGTTAATTGTAGGTCGGACAAACCAAAGGAGGTAGAATTGGGACCATCTAAGTCACATAACAAATGACAAAGAAATGAGCTCCCAGTCCAGATTTACTCTGTGTCTTCTCCTGCTCCTCTGCCTGAGATCCACCCAAGAATCTTCTATAAAAGATCCTTTCCCTGGTTTGGGACATTCCTCCAGCGTCTCTGAACATCCTGGGTTCAGAATACACTTGCTCTCACCCACGTTCCTGATGCTGTACTTTTGGTCTCAAACTTGGACCTCCCTCTCTACCTTGCTCCCTTTGATAAATAAACTGGTTGGATGGTCTGCCTGATTTTCATTTGAAATTCTTCCCCAAGAGCCTGACACCTGTTGGAAGATGTCATTAAAAAGGCATGACTGCCAACTGACCCATGTGGTTCTGCTTGCCTCTCCTGCTCCCAGAGTGCATCAAGAACACTGCCTTGAGAAGGTGATGTGTGGTGTTGAAAACACCTACATGATATACGTAGCTAAATTGAGGGCATCTTCATAAACTTTTAAAAGATTTGAATGGCAGGTGTGGGGATCCACTTATCTTGCTATTGCCCAAGACAGGCCCCACTTATTAAGTTCTCTCTGCTTATTAAAATCGCCGCCTCCCAACCTGGGGTGGCCTACCTCTTTCTTTGATCTCTCCCTGCCCTCTGAGTATAGGGGCCAATTCCAGATTATACCAGGTAGGCTCTAAGGGTTGTGAATCAACAACACCCCAGGGTTCCACAGAGTGTGGCCCGGGCAAGACTGAACCCCTTCTTTTTTTTTAATATTTTATTTATTTATTTGACAGAGATCACAAGGAGGCAGAGAGGCAGGCAGAGAAAGAGGAGGAAGCAGACTCCCCACAGAGCAGAGAGCCTGATGCGGGGCTCGATCCCAGGACCCTGGGATCATGACCTGAGCCGAAGGCAGTGGCTTTAAACCACTGAGCCACCAAGGTGCCCCGACTGAACCCCTTTTCACATGTGCCCACTTTTCCTTGAACTGGACTAAGTTTCTGCAATAAACAGTGTCCAGGATTCCCACATTTTTAGAAAGGGGGTTCAGATAATACCTATATGTGAGAATATGTTAATGTGAGACTTTTGCAAGTAGTTATTTATTAATGATAATTGGACTAACATTGTACAGCATTACTTTGAACATAAAGTTCACCCTCTTCTCTAATCCCCATTAAGGCTTTTCCAAAAATGTGCAGAATTCATTCTTTTTCCTTTCCATCTGTGAGTACTCAGAAATGACATTAAGGGAAATCCTGCATGTTGATTTTTATTATCTTAACTTATTATCCTATGATCGACCTCCTCTGTTGGCTTGATTCTGTTTGCCATCTTTCAAAGATGCAATCAGAGAGCTCCTTTAAAAAAAAATCTGGATAGTATCTTTCTACTTCCACTAATTTTCAAGACAGTGTGGCATTACTGATAGTTTCAAGTTCTTTCTAGTGGGAATGATTGTTTTCTGCTTGGGGTCTGAGTCCCAGAATCATCCCAGTCAACTGCTCTCACAGCAGCTGTGGTCCAGGTTAATTCCTGCTTGATGCATGTCCCCATTACAGTGTCTACGGCTGCACACTAGGCTGCTGTGCCTGTGACAGTGTGGCTTTGCAGGTGGCCACTGCAGCCACTCGTTCATTCCATCTGCTCTTCTCTGCCCATCTGCACTCCCTCTAGGCTATGGGCTCTCTCCTAAATGTTTGATCATAAAGTGACATTTTGATGCAGGTTCTAACCCAACTCCTAACATTTCCATGCAGTCTCAAAGACTGGCTCTACTGAGGAATCATAAAGGCTGGGACACAGAAGGGGTATGGCTTAATTTCCACTCTGCCTAAGTGTATCAGGCACACTTAATTTTTATTTATTTCCCATCCTATTTTTAATACATGTAATGATGCTTAGAAAGAAGCCAACAGGGATATCCCATAAGGATCAACAGCATATTTTCCTGACTCTTGGAATTCTATTTTATTCTATGAAGACAGCATTTCTGTTCTAAACCAGGGTGGTCCTGACTGTAGATTAGGCCATGCTTTAGGAAGTATGGAAAAGAGAAATGAGAGAAGCAGGTCTCTCTGTTGAGTGAATTGTGTCCCCTAAAAAAGGGTTGACATCCCTAACCCTCTGTACTGCAGAATGTGACTTTATTTAGAAACAGGATCATTGCAGATGTAATTAAAGTAAGTTAAAATGAGGTCATACGTGAGCAGCATAGGTCCTAATCCAATATGACTAATGTTCTTATAAAAAGATGAACATGTGAAGACAGATACACATGAGGGCACTTTGTGACAATAAAGGCAGTGAGTGATTGGAATGCTGTACCTGACAGCCAAGGAAAGCCAAAGTTGCCGGCTAACCACTAGGAGCTAGAAGATGCAAGGAAGGGTTCCCCAATAGGTTTCAGAAGGAATATGGTCCTACTGACAAAGATGACAGCCTTCTAGCCTCCAGAAGTGTGAGGCAAACAATTTCCTCTGTTTATACTGACCATGTTGGGGGCATTTGTCCCTACGCCCCACTCCCAGAGGCAAGCCAAAGGAAGTGCTGTTGCAATCTGTAATCACTGATACAGCCGTTGGGAACTGATCTCAGGGAAACAGCACTGAATGGCAGTGCATCCCCCCACCAAATGCAGCAAATAGCCATGAGAGTGCCTGCCAAACACTGGAGCTCCCATCCAAGTATGGTATTTAGGATTTGCTAGGAATCCAAGGCTGAGAGAGAACAAAATGAGCTGCACGTTAGAGTTAGATCTGGGCTCTGCCAATTTGGCTTCTGATCTTGAGTATGTTCCCTAATCATTTTGGTCTTCTGTGTCTTAATGTTTGAAATGTGGTTAATAATATCTGCCTTACAATATAGTTATAAGATTTGGGGGAGAAGTGGATACAAATTATTCAATAATTGCTATCATAGTAACAATCAGGAGTTCAGAGTATGTAGAAGTCACAAAACCAAATGCATCAATTAACATCGATCGATTGCTTTGTTGAAACAATTTTCTCAGCTTGCCTAGAACGTTCTCTAAAATACCTCCCAGCCTCTATTATTACTGATAATCCATTTCACAGTATTATCTACAAGTTGCCTGGGACTCTCTAAAGGTGGGATCTGGTTTTGTGACCAGGGATTTACCCTAGGTTGGACTCTGTGCTAACATCACATATAAGGGTGATGATTAACCTAAGAAAACTGAGAGCCCTCCCAGCCTTATTCTACAAAAGAACAATAAGCATAACAACTGCCACTGGGTGCAGACTGTGAGTCAGGAATTATAGTGAATTTTAAGTCCATCACCCTTTTCAGTTCTCACAGCGAGCCTGTGGAATATCACTAACCCTCTTTTGGGCTGGTTAATTGGAAGCCTGTTTAAGGTTGCTCTAGCACACTCCCATAGCAAGTGGTAGAGCCGGGACCCTAATCCAGTTCGCTCTAATGCCAAATCAGCCTTTTAACAACTATCTTAGTCTTTCTAAAATGTATTAATTTTTATTTATTTTTTATTTTTTAAAAAAGATTTTATTTATTTATTTGACAGAGAGAGATGACAAGCAGGCAGAGAGGCAGGCAGAGAGAGAGGAGGAAGCAGTCTCCCTGCTGAGCGGAGAGCCCGATGTGGGGCTCGATCCCAGGACCCTGAGATCATGACCTGAGCAGAAGGCAGCGGCTTAACCCACTGAGCCACCCAGGCGCCCCTCTAAAATGTATTTTTAGCTAGCACATCCTTTTTCATCAAAATATCATCCAGGCTCCTTTTATCAAAATGTTTCACAATCCCATCTTTCATCATATTCTTCAGATCCTTAATAAACGAAACAAAAAAATCCAGCTGGTTCAAATCCAGCTCAGAACTCCAGGGCCTGCAGAACAAAATGAAAACATTCACTTCAGTAGAAGCTGCTTCCCAGGAACTACTTGAGAAGTATAAACAGGCTATACACTGTCATATGATATTTAACGTAATGGGGAGAGCAGTGCTGCCCTATCATGTTGCCTGGTCACCTGCGTGCTTTTGCCACTCCTCGGTTCCTTCAGTTGAGACAAGCTCATGGTGCCACTTGAGTGGCAGCAGAAGCCCTAGCTACTGGTCTTCCATCAAGAAAGAGAACATGGATCACTCGTTCTCCAACTGGGAGAACTGGAAAAAGCAGAACTCAGAGGAAGAATTTTCAGAGCATTAATAAAACAAATGTTAGACTGTCTTTCTACTGAGAATTCCACACATAATTTGGGGGCAATACTGCCACTGCCCATTTGGAACTCCCCATCCAGTATCAACTCAATACAAATTTCCAGGAGTCTGTGCTAATGTACCCAGTGTAGCAAGAACTATAGATTGATGTTACCCAGAATGACCAGTTTGGACACTTCCAACCTTTTGTACAGCTTTTCCTCATTGTATTGTTTCTAAGGACTCTGTTTCCACCTTTGTTTTCATTTTTACTGCTTTTATTCAACTGCAACATTGCTAACATTTGATGACGAAATGACTTTTTTTTTTTAAGAAGCTGGAATTTACTGATTATTTTCTGAGAACTGTCAGCTTACTGACAGCAGCTATGCCCAATGCATTCGGTGCTCTGGTTCTCCATGAGGCCCAAGAGGATCTCCAGTTTCTTTGGTGATTACATGAAGAGGTCCTTCTTGACTATCTGAATGATTTTAGCTGTTTTGGTAATTACTTCTAGAGTTGTATTGGAACTCACAGTCCTTAGTTTAGCAAAACTGCTGAACCACCTTCATCTCAAATGTCAATATTTGGCAAAGAGCAGGTCAAATGACATGTGCAGATTCACTTCATGTATATAACACATCTTCTTTATCCATTCAGCCATAAACAGACATTTTAGCTTGTTTCCAACTCTTGGTTATTATAAATCATGCTGCAATGAACATGGGGATGTAGGTCTCTCCTTGAGAGACTGTTTTCATATTCTTTGGATGAATATCCAGCAGTGGAACTGCTGGACCATATGGTAGTTCTATCTTTAATTTTTGGAGAAGCCTCTATACTGTTTTCCATAGTGACTACACCAATTTACATTCCCACCAACAGTGTGCAAGGGTTTGCTTCTCTCCACATCCATGCCAACACTTGTAATCTCTTGTCTTTTTGATGACAGCCATTCTAAAAGGTGTAAGATGACATCTTATGGTTTTGATATTCACATCCTTGATTATTAGTGATGTTGGGCATCTTTTCATGTATTTATTGGTTATTCGTTTGTCTTCTTTGGAGAAAATGTCTCTTCAGTCTTCTGCCCATCTTTTATTTATTTATTTATTTATTTATTTTTTAGATTCTTCTTATTTATTTGACAGGGAATGAGATCACAAGTATGCAGAGCGAGCAGTAGGCGGGGTGGGGGAAACAGGCTCCCTGATGAGCAGGGAGCCCAATGCAAGGCTCGATTCTAGGACCCTGAGATCATGACCTGAGCCGAAGGTAGACACTTAACTCACTGAGGCACCCAGGCGCCCCTCTGCCTATCTTTTACATCAGATTATTTGCTTTTTTGCTTTTGAATTGTATAAGTTTCTCATATATTTTGGATATTAACCCCTTATCAGATAGAAGGTTTGCAAATATTTTCTCCCATTCCACAGAATGCCTTTTCATTTTGTAATTGCACATCTCTACATGTTTGGATTCAATTACTAGTAAATTATTGTGTTCCTTCATACTTCTTTGATTTTGTGTGTTCCTTAAAATCTTCACACTATGGAAAACAGAGAAGTTACCTTCTCTCGTCTTTACTGTCTGACTTTTGGAGAGAAATTCCAACAGCCCTACTAGAGATCCGGAGACTTTCTCAGATCTGTGCATATGCTTGCTCCATACTTTTCACTTCCTCTAGTGGCAGAATTCTTAAACATTCATGCCTTTTCTCTACCCTGTAAAGCCAGACCAGGTGCTGACAACCTTCTTTTTGCTTTCTGTAGGGCAGTGTTGTGTGCTCAAGTTTTGCTTTGTTTTCTTTCCCCCCAGGCCTGCAGATTCAGGCCAGGATTTTGCACATGATCACTAACCATCTGCAAAAGCTCTTGCTGTCACTGGGAACATGCACAGGGAGTATCTCATGTGACAAGTGTCAGTGTGGGTGAGGCACACAGAAGGCTGGGAATGCCCCTGGGCCAGCTGGGAGAATTCACACGTGAGGCATCCCCGGAAGTTCATGGGTAGGCCTCCCAGTGGAGGCCAATAACTAATTAGTGGAAGACAAGTCCCTTTGATACATTCTATTCTGTGCCCCGACACGAATGGCCTGTTTGGCATCACCCTACATGGCCGGGGAAGGTGAGCACTCACGTGCTCACACTTCCTTGCAAGGCAAAAGATGACCTGAGAAGGGCTCTCTCTGCATGGGAGCTGTGCTGCCTTGAGGGAGAGGTGTTGCAAGGAAAGTCAGACTGTTCCTCTTACCCCTCTGAAGCATCCAATCTCAGATATTTTTCCTCCAGTGCTGTGCTGGAACTTCTCTGCCAGTCTCCTGGACTTCCTAAAGGCTCTTTGTGTGACTGACTAAATCTGTGTTCTTCAGGGGCTCCTCAACCATGACTAAGAGAGGCTGGGGCCATTGATAGGCCATTCAGGGGCCACAGCTGGGATTAAGGTCTGTATGCCTATTACCCCATGCAGAGATGGGTGAAACTCTTCCTGAGTCCCCTGGCTATGGTGCTTGTGATAGAAATAAAGCCAGATGGGGTGTGGCCAAGTCCTCAAGGGGATAGCACTGTTTCTGTGCCTATTGTTGGACCACGATTAGTGAGTCAGCTATCTGGGTATGGGCATGCCTTTTCAAAATGGCTCTCCTAAGTCTTGGACTGCACCAGGGTTTCACAATTCCCTACTTGGATCCGAAAACTCCTACAAAGCACTTTTGTCCATGGATGGATACCAAAGTATTGCTGTTGAGGGGGAAATAAGAGTGATGGACATCTTATTTGGCCATCTTGCTGACAACACACTCTCTTAATACACACCTTAGAATGCTAATCCCCAAGGTATTTGTGTGTATTTCCTTTCTTTTCTTGATAGCTAAGTAGAAAGTATTATAGACTGGAGGGGTTTAGGACCCAGGAACTTATTTTAGCCCAACTTCCAAGTGATGTGCTAACAAGTATGATTTGCAACAAGGAATTACATAAACATTGATTCTAAGAATTTTATCACCCTCATTAAATTTTAGCACTAATTATATACCTATGAAGAGAGCAATAGAAGGAAAAAATGCTTTCTTTTTAAAATTTTATCATTTATTTATTTATTTATTTATTTTATCAGAGAGATCAAGCGAGCACAGGCAGACAGAGTGGCGGCAGAGGCAGAGGGAGAAGCAGGCTCCCCACCGAGCAAAGAACCCAATGTGGGACTTGATCCCAGGACACTGGGATCATGACCTGAGCCAAAGGCAGCCACTTAACCAAGTGAGCCACCCAGGCATCCCGAGAAAATGCTTTCTTTATAGGATCTTCCTGAGAAATACTGTAAAAGCAATAGAGAACCACTGCCTGATACCACATGTAGTCATACTTATGGACAGAGAGCTGCAAGAGCAGGTGGCTGAGGGGGACTCCCATTCAGAGTTGCCTTAGATGGATTGAAAGCCAAGGGCAGCAAGGGACAGAAGGCAGCGTCCTTTCAATTAAACATGCAACGAAAGCTCGAGTTTTCCCATCTCAGCATGACCGTCAACTCTGACAGAGGCTGGAAATATAAGGAAGGGATTGTAAAAACTGTGTGTGTGAAACAGAGAGAGACACTAAATTCAACGATGATACTAGCTGACTTTGACTCTTTATTCCTTTGACCTCCACTTTCTACCTCACTTGTAAAATTGACCTCAGTGAAATATGAATAAAAGGATGACTAGAGCTTAAAAAAAAGAACTGTTTACTCATTAACGATTACTTGAATAAATAGTGTCCAACCTGTCAATGTGCCCTTGAAGCGAGCATCCTTTGCGGAATTGACATAGTTTTCAAACTGAATTATCTGTTCTTCTCCAAACAGACACCAAGCTTTCCAAATCTTTGCATTTACTCATGTTCCTTTTGCCACAGCTGAAATTCACTCTCCTTGACTGAGTGTGGTTACGCTTTCCTAAATTTAAGTCTTTAGATGAAATGTCATTCTTTTCTCTCATGCCATCCTTACCTTCCTTATCAGGAAGGAATGCTGTCATCCTTTGCACTCTGAAAATATTTTTACTCTATTTCTTTCATGGCATTTAATACTTGCTATCATGAATTATATTTATTTGTGTACAAGACTTAATTCACTTAAAAGGAGTAAACCTGAAAAAGATTGAATCTGTGTCTGGGTTACCTTTGTTTTCTGTTTGCCCTTGAAACCAGCCAATGTTTTCTGTGTATAAATGCTCAATAAATAGATGATGGCTCATGACAGAATACTTTTAAGCTGGGAGTTCAATTTATCTCCTCTTTGCACTCTTTTTCATCTGAATATGGCCCAGCTTTCCCAACAGTTGTATAATTTACTACTAAGATGGTTATATCCTGCAGCACGATCACTCCTTCAGATTCCTAGTATGGAGTCAAAGAATCTCTATAAAACATCTTTGGTCTAATGTGCAGATTTATCTCCAGTATCTGAAGCTTGCGACACAAAGGATTCCTTACTACTCCTCTTAAGCATCTTGACCTCCCTGACCTCTTGCATTTTCCTCCGCCTTTGTCTGTCAGTCATCTCAACTCAACTCCCATTCTTCTGAGAAGACCTTCTTGGCTATTTCAAATATAATGGAGCTTTTATCCTGAGCTCTGACACCAATTTTTTACACTATATTTTTTACCCCTGAAATAGTTGAATAATGTAACAGTGTCGAGACTGTAATTCAATGTTTGATAGAACAAAATGTTGGCATTATTTATACAAAACTATCAAATTTATGCAAGGCAGGATCTATTCAAATAGTAGGTGAGGAAATCAGATTTTTCCAGACTGTGAGAAGCACTAATAGCCACCTGGTATTTTCCAAACAATCTAAACTTTTATATCGGCAGCAGGCTTTCTCAGCATGTTGGCATAATGTGTGAATAAAGTTTAGTAATCGGAGGGAAAAGGGTCGTAACAAATTAACTACTAAATGGTTAGAATAGGATAACGGAAGCACAGTGTTTCCAAGTGTCAGAGAAGTGTCTGTCTCAGACAATGGGCGGTCTCTCCGAAAAGGTGTAGGAAATAAGGATCAGGGACTTCACCATAGAAGGGAGAGAGAAGAAGGGAAATGGCATTCAAAAAAAAAAGTTTGAAAAATAAATAAAATATAATATGTGTCTGACTTCGGTAGCAATTTCAGGGAATGGCTGGGTAAGGTACGTAGGCAGAAATAGTTAAGACCAGAGAGAGATGTGAGTCCGGTGTTAAACCTGGAGTTGTGAAGCCAAAGAAGGGACTTGGCACAAAGGGTCAATTGCATTCAGGATGTGGGAGGGGAGGGAGGGGCTAGCCATATTGTCACTGTGGTCAATGTTTCTTCTACCACTGGGGGGACCTCAGCTAATTTTAAATCATATCAGAAAGAGACTTTTAAAACTTATTTATTTTATACTTCATGTATTTATAACTAGTATCTAATACCCAATTTTATTGTTATTATTAATTAGAGGATGCCTAAAGGAAGCTGTGCTGTGTTCATCCATCCAACAGAGACAGAGTAAATCACACATATACCCCCGCTGTGGTTGGGCGTATGGATAAATTCAGGAAGAGAGTATATAAGGAATGAAATTTGAGAAACAATATCTTAAACTGACAGTTGTCCAAAGAAGTATTCTAGCTTTATTAAAACTCTAAACATTCTTTTTTTGACTTTTTTTTTTTTTGCCATGGAATGCTTAACTTTGAGAAAATGGTAGTGTATCTTGGTGTATAACAGGTTGCACTGAAAAAGTATTAAGTGAATTGAAAGAGTCATCTACTCCCTCCCCATAGAGGAAAGGAAAAAACATCCTGAGTTATATAGATACTTTGAATATATTTGGTGGCACTAATTTAAAAACAAAAGAATTTCTTTAACAAAAATTCTGTGTAATTTTAGGGGGTACCTGGATGTTTCAGTCGGTTAAATGTCTGCTTACAGGTCAGGTCATAATCCTGGGACCTAGCCCCTGACTGGGCTCCCTGCTCATGGGGAGTCTGATTCGCCCTCTCCTTCTGTCCCTCCCCTGCTTCTGCTCTTTCTGTTGTTCTCTCACTCTCAAATAAATAAATAAAATCTTTTAAAAAATTGTATGATTTTGAAAAAAATAAAAAAAATAAAAAATTGTATGATTTTGTATTTCTTTTCTTTTCCCTTTATCACACAAAAAAGAGTTGTTTGCATTTATTAGTATATTTCTATTTTCCCACAGGAATAGTGTGATGGAACATTATTAAAAATTAAATTCATGGGATTTTAGAATTCATTTTAGCACCTAGGCAATGTCTTCAGAAATAACATAAAAATAGTATTATTTTGTAATATTTACAATTTTCTCCTAGTGATCTTCAGCAATTTACTATATCTTTCCTCTTTCTGCTACTATAATTTACTTATTACTTTAGAAATAAAATCTAAAGTGATCAGGAGATATATCCTGGTAAATGATTTGTAATTATTTTAGATTTGTTTTTGGGAGGGGGTTATGAAGGAGGGGGCAATAGAAAACATCCCTGACATCATGACTGGTTATAATGAAGACGGAACAATAGGATCAAAAGGAGGGCATTTATTGCATATGGAATTCACTGAAATCCTTTACTGGAGCAAAGAATCAAAATAGAATAGAGTCTTATGAAACATGGAACATTAAAAACCATACTGTATTTGTGTGTGAGTGTGTGTGTGTGTGTGTGTGTGTGTGTAAAAGAGAGGCTGAGGGGGAAATACAACTACTCAATACAAGAAATGTGAATTATCTTTTCTAAGTACAAAGCATTATTATTTTAAATATGGTATTTGTCAATAAATCATTGTCCTCATGTAAGACAATGGAATACTATGATATTTGTTTATATAATAAATTTTGAATTAATAAACAACAAATGAACCCAGGCCTTTAAAAACACAAGTGTGATTAAATAAACCCAAAGCAACCATCAGAATATCCCAATCCCAATTCCAAATATGCCTAAAAGTAAAAATAGTCATTTCTTTCAACTCTTACACACTAACTTCAGAAGTTGCACAAATGGGCTGGAATACAGTTGAAATTAAACAGGATACTAAAAGTTCTGGTCACCAAATCTGATCTTTGTGTGGGTGGGAGGAGGTTGTCTTCCCACACCATCAAGAGATGCTCTGGGCACAAGCTTGGTGTCCTATAATTCAACTCAATGCTGACACTATTGACCTGGAGACAATATCAGACTCCACAGGCTCAAGGGTTCCACCCCACAACAGTGTCCTTCTAAACTCATTCCTTCTTCAGATACCAGTGACAAGTCCAGGCTGTCATCTGTATTCCTCACCAATGGGCTACAGATATTGGAAGTTTCAATAACCACCTCCTTGGATTTGATTAATTTGCTAGAGGGGCTCACAGAACTCAGAGAAATATTTTATTTGCTAGATTGCCAGTTTACTATGAAAGAATATAGCTCAGGAAGGGTCAGTGGAAGAGATGCATAGGGCTATAGATGGAGAAAGCATGTGAAGCTTCTGTGACCTTTCTAGAGCAACCCACTTTCCCCAATTCTGAATGAGTTTACCAATATGGAAACTTTCTGGACACTCTCTTTTGGGGTTTTTGTGCAAGTTTCACTAATAGGCATGCTTAATTAAATCACTGGCCATTAATGATTTAACTCAATCTCCAGACCATCTCCCTACCCTGGAGGTATGGGAAGGGACTGAAAGTTCCAACCCTTTAATGACAGGATTGGCTTCATGGACAACCATCCCCCATCCTTAGGCTGCCTGGGGTTTTGCCCAACTCTTCTCATTAATATAGCAAAAGACATATCACTTAGACTCTCTCATTACTTAGGATATCCCTATGAGCTCTGTGCCAGAAACAAGGGCAAACACCAAATATGTATTTTTTATTATAAATTACAATATCATAGATACAATTCTTTCTAGTGTGAGGAACTGAGGCATATACAGGTAAAATTTAGAGACAAGATTGAAAGTGATTTGGCCACAGAGTGGGTAATAAATAAGTTTGCAGAGGTTGAGAAGTGAGAAATCACTATGACTGAAGATTATCAGACAAGTCTGCATGGAGAAAATATCTTTGATTAGGACTTCTGACAAGCAAGATTCACACATGCAAAGAAGGATAAAAATGGGGACATTAAATTGTAAACATAAGCACCAGCATAAGCAAAGCAACAAAGATAGAAACAATGCAGGGGCGCCTGGGTGGCTCAGTGGGTTAAAGCCTCTGCCTTCGGCTCAGGTCATGATCCCAGGGTCCTGGGATCGAGCCCTGCATTGGGCTCTCTGCTCTGCGGAGAGCCTGCTTCCTCCTCTCTCTCTGCCTGCCTCTCTGCCTACTGGTGATCTCTGTCTGTCAAATAAATAAATAAAATCTTAAAAAAAAAAAAGAAACAATGCAGATAATAATAAAACACATTTGTGGAAAAAAAGTAAATATAAAGAGTATTATAGCTAAAATTAAATATTTACTGTGTAGACCTGTTTTTGTCATTTGAAAATGAAAAAGGAATAGAACTCTGAAAATATCTATTTGCAGTACACAATAGGATATCTAAACTTTTATATAACTAATTATGAGAGCAAAAACATTACATGTTAATCTATATCCCATCAGGTAACTAGTTTTTAAAGGATTTAGAATTCCAAAGAGAATGAATACAAAGATTTCCTTCTCAGTTAATCAAACAAGATATATTTTTAGCATTCTTGACAGTTATTATTTACATTTTTAATTCCTTAAAATGTAGGCACTTATGTATGATTACCATAATCAAATCAAATCAATAATGGTTTCCAGTATTTGCTCCCATCAGGCTAATCCTACACAAAATAGTGACTATGAATTATAGACCGTATATATGCTTTATATAAATTTTATCACAGCAAATATAATAACTTTGATGAAATGGACAAATTCATTTAAAAATAAAACCAAATAAGACACAAGATGAGATAAAAGTAATATGAATATATTCACCTACCTGATAAAAAGAAATCTTGATCAAACCATACTCACAATTAAAACTCCAGGCTTAGAGGCTTTTGCCAGTGACTTCTATCAAACACTTAAAAAAGAAATGACACAAACTGCAGACAAACTCCTTCAGAAGGAAAAAAGGAGGGAACCCTCTTCTAATCATTTAATGAGGCTAGCTTATCCCTAATAACCAAACCTGAGAAAGAAATTTCAAAGTAAGAAAATTACAGACAAATATCCCTCATGAACATGGGCACATGGACCTTTTACAGAATATCAGAAATAAATTCCCTGTATATATATATATATATATATATATATATATTATATATATATATATATATAAAATTATGTAAATTAACTATGTTTTTAAAAGTAGCAGTATTAAGGAAAAAATATTCATTCTAACTGTTAAAGAAAAAGTTATTCAGCAACACTTGTTAAAGCACTGTAAAAGACTTTATTCAAGGGAGGCCATGTGACTGGTGCAGGGACCATTGCAGGGGAACAGAGAATGGACTTAACTCTGTGTACAGCACAAGCCAGTGGGAATTTATAGCCAAGGAGAGTTGGGGGTCAGCAGATGGAAAATTACTAAGAAGCACATGGGTTAGGGGTATTTTGGCTGTAGTGACTTCACAGTTTGTTGCAGAAGGCAAGCCAGGAGACCAGAAGTCACCTGGGGTATGGTGGAGGATGAGGAACTTGAGTAGGTATCAAGGGAGATCAGAAAGGAAAGATGGGGAATTGTAGCTAAACTATCTTAGCAGGATTTCTACTAAAACTGGACAATGTAGACATGAACACAGAAGTCTGAATGTGAAGGCCTAGTTGAAATGTTCAGGGTAGGCTGAGTAGCATTGGTCAATGAGAGAATCTTTGTTAGTAGCAAAATTTTAGAAAATGAAATTTAAGAAAAATGATTCAAAAAAACTTTAGCACAGCACAAAAATAAAAATTTAACAGAAATCATATAAGTCTATATATCGAAAAGTACAAAATACTGCTATGGGAAATTAAAGAAGACCTAAATATAGTGAAAGAGATCATATTTGTGGATTAAAAGATAGCATTATTATGTCAGTTTTCTCCAAATTGCTATATAAATTCAATAAAATCCTAGGAAGTCTTTTCTTTTACTTTCTTCTCCTCCACATCTTCCTTCTGCTAAGAGTTGATTAACTGAGTTTAAAATTTATAAGGAGATGCAAACAACCTAGAATATTCTAAATAACTTTTTTCTTTAGAAACAAAAATGGTAGAGGACTACATTATCAGATTTCAAGTGTACTATAAACATAAAATAAACAAGAATATGTGGCACCAGCATAAAGATAAAGAATAGGTCAATGAAACATTATAGTTTCCAGAAACAGAGCCACACTTACACAGCTCACCCATTTTCTACAAGACAATCTAATGGAGTTAAGGATTTTCAGAACAGACTTCTTGAGCAAATGAATGTGCGCTCAGAAGAGAAAACTGTAAAATATTTTTAACTGAAAATAAAAATACAACATTTCTAAATTTGTAGGATGCAACTAAACAAGCACTTACAGAGAAAAATATCACAGTAAAGGGTATTTTCCAAAAAATAAACTCACCAAATCAGCAATGTAAACTTTCACTTCAAATATCTTCATCCAAACCTGCTGTGCAATCTTTCATCAAGAAGTTGAGGCCAGTCATTCTGTTGGAGTGGAAGGCAGTGTTGAAGGGACCCAAGGTCCTCAGGGATGGAAAGAGTACCTGTTCAGGGGGCAAAGAGTGGGTGCTCAGGGGACAGACTGATCTGGATCTGTATTCTAGCCCTGCTACATCAATCCTTCACTTTGGCCAGGTGAGTTAACCTCTTCAAGCTCCAAGACTCTCTGTGTGAAATGGGACAACAATGTAACAAATATCCAAATGTGTATACAATATCAAATACAACAAAACACGCTGATTTGCAGCCTTGCGTCATTCCCAAGGTGACATTCAAAATCAGTACACGGAGGGCAAGGAGAGCCTCAAGAAAGAGGCAGGTCACTCCAGATTTGTACGTGCCAGGTTTCACAAGCAAAGGAATTTACAAGACTTGTCTTGCACGGCGACAAGTCCAGATCTCCATGCCTGTCTGCTGGCCCAAGTCTTGTTTTTAGAGGTTTCCACAGGCTTATCATGTAACAAGCACGGACAGACCAGCCTGTCTTAACAACACTTTGCTCACTCAAGGTTGCCTCCCAGAGTGGGTCCTGGTGTTGGGTGGTTTCAGGGAGAGGGATGAGGGGGAGGAGCCTGTGCTTGCTCTCCTGGCAACCAGTGGTCACGTGGCAGTCACATCTTCTCCGACAGTCTCCAACAGCGCACGAAGAACTTAGCCCGGGAAGGAGTGGGGGCTGTGCGGGGGAGGGGGAGGGCTCACGTGGGTCCATGTTGGATACACTTGTCGTGCTGAGAGGGTTTCCGAGGGGCACACAGGTTGTCTAGGCCCCGGGGTCCTCCGGAAGTGCACTTGCTGGCTTACCGAGGTCGTCTGGAATTCCAGGTGAGCCTGAGCCAGTTGGGAGTACTTTTAATAGTTTGCATGAGTTAAATAATTGCGCAACTAAAGCTTTCCGTTGCCTAGGTAAATAGCTGGTGAAATTAATGATTTCCTTTATAGAAACGAAAATCACTTTTCAAAAACCCTCTCAAAGGCTACACTGTTCGTCATTGGTATATTTAACTCTTGTACCCTATTATTTAATAGAAGAAATTATAACCTGTGAGCACAGAATTCTGAAAAATTAATTCGTTATTCCTGCGTATCTTCTATAAGTCATATAGACTTATTTATTTATTTTTATTTATTTTTTAAAAGGTTTTATTTATTTATTTGACAGACAGAGATCACAAGTAGGCAGAGAGGCAGGCAGAGAGAGAGGAGGAAGCAGGCTCCCCGCTGAGCAGAGAGCCGGAAGCGGGGCTTGATTCCAGGGAATCATGATCTGAGGGGAAGGCAGAGGCTTTAAACCACTGAGCGACCCAGGTGCCCCGAGTTATATAGACTTTTTAGAAAGATTTATTTAGTTATTTTAGAGAGAGACAGGAAGAGCACAAGCGGGGTGGGAGATGGTAGGGGTCTGGGGGAGGGGCAGAGGAAGTTGGTGGTAGAATCTGGAGGAGACTCCTAGCTGAGCCCAAAGCGTAAGGCCTGGCTCCATTCCAGGACCGTGAGCTCATGACCTGAGCGGAAATCAAGAATTCAACTTAACTGAGCCACCCAGGTTACCCAGAGCTGTATAGACTTTTTGTAGTGGTTTGGTACTAGAAAAAAATGTCATGTCTGTTTGCTATACTCTTCGAAATTGAATGCAAAAGCTTTTGCGTCTGAGTTACTTTGAAACATTGCAAGTGCCTTTTCACAATACTTTTTTATCTTTTTAGCTTTGACGTACAAAACCTGTAATTCTGATTTTTAGACATTTAGACTATTTCCGTCTTTAATAATTGGAGATTTCATTTGGAGCCAGGATTTATTTCATGATTTCGAAATTTTATTTTCTTTTTCCAAGTAAATTTTTGCTTATAATGCCTCTTCCCTTTTAAGTCCTAATGAATATGGAAAATCATGAATGTGGTAAATTATCACAAGCCATTAAGAAAACTAATTTTTATTCACACCTAATCTGCTGCTCTTATCAAATTCTGTATATATTGTTTATAAGGCATTATTCTAGGCAATTTACATTTATCTGTAATTTTCAAATGAGCATTACGGTAAAATTATCCTAACATAGAAACGAGGCCTCAGTGGACTTAAACTTCTCAGTTTCTCACAGGTTGTCTCTGAACTGGGAATTCATCCCTGCTCTTTTTGTACCTAAATTACAAGAGCTTTTATTTGCCATATTACCCTGACCTTTACATGGTCTAGTCACTTACAAGCAAAGAATTTTATGGCCAAATGATAAGTCAGCTTCCCAGTTTTATTAATGGGCCACAGTAATATCCCAAAACCACAAAGTACAGGGCTCTCTGATAAAGCCAGGAAAAAGGCTTCAGTAGGACTCCGAAGACATTCCTGAATTGAATTTACGCCCTCAGTATGGCTGGAGAAGCTGCAGCATGGCTGACCTGGTCTCTGAGAGGGTCCCAGCTAGGGAAAGAGACGTTTCTCTCGAAAAGATGAAAGTTTCCTCTATCTGGGACTAATTAACTTTGTAAGTTGAAATAGAATATGAGATAAGCATGGCAATGGTTTCCCATAACCTTTCCAAGTTACTCTCAAACACATCTTAATTTGGATAATCTGCCATACGAAATGAAGAAATCATGCTTTAAGGCATTATTCATTTTAGGATTCAGGAAAGGCTCAATCTCACTGAATAGTTAACCCATTCCTTTGCTTAAAATTTAATGAATAGACAATTCTGTAAACAGGGAAATTACAAATACTGTTCTGTATTGGCATTCCTTAAATAGATATAGGCATGTGAGTTACAAAGGAAAATTATTCAATGCCTTTGCTCTTGCAAAGAGCAAAATATCTTGTTTATTAAGTTGCTTCCTGATATAATTTCATAACTGAAAGGAATCCAGTTAAATTTTCAGACCCCCTTGGGGATTATTTAAAACAATGTAATGCACTATCTTAGAGAATTAGTGTTCTTTTCTAAAAAATTTTTATTTTATTTCTTTTCAGTGTTCCAGACTTCATTGTTTATGCACCGCACCCAGTGCTCCATGCAACACGTGCCTTCATTATACCCACCACTACTGATCTTTTTCAAATGCTTTTTCTATGAATAAACTGGATATTCAGTTTAGTCTGAGAAGAGTATTTGCTTTTTTATCCCATGTAAGGATAAACATTCTGAGAGCAACGGTTATCTGCCTGGTTTCATATACCTTTTCACTTTGTGGAGGTAGATGAGGAGAATAGTAGTTCCCGCCTCTCGGAATGCCACTGATGGCATCTTGATGACTTCCCTGGGTTTTTTGGGGTAGCCAAGTTAGATGTTCTGTACTTTCTGAATGTTGAAGATACGAGTAGACAAAGAGATGGTTCATTTTTATCATCCTTAAAAAAAGGAGTTAAATGAAATCACTAACTTGATGATGGAACTAAGGATATAATCCAGGCTGTGAAATAAGATAGGAATTCCAGAGACAAGGTAAAATTAAAAAGATACCTGGAATTGGGAATAGTTGAAAATGAGAACATAGAAATAAGCATAGGAAGAAGGACTTTAAGTGTGAAGAAAATTTATTTGAATATAAGGAGAAAAGTTTGAGTATGGAATGATAGGAAAAACTATAAAATCCTATGGACAAGAAATAAAAATACATGTGAAAATAGTATTTCTAGAGGTAGAAAAATAATTTCTTAAAAAGAGAACAATACCAACTTTGAGATATACTTCCTGCTTTAGAATGGAGGGTATAAAATATGACATATTCTTTAATCCAGAGTTAAGTGACACTGAACATGAGCCCATTTTAAGTTCTACTTTCTTAGCAATAGCATCTCTACTTATCAGCTATATGATAATTGTTACCTATTATAATCATCATCTTATACTTTTAATTCTCAGACCTATTCATCTTATAATGGAAAGTTTGTACTCTCGTAAAGAAAAAAAATCAAACTGAATCTGTTATCAGGAGATTCATTCAGTGGGTTAAAGCTCATTTTGGGGTTAGACTACAAGTTTACAGAGGGAGTTTACAATGTAATTTTATTAATAGTATTAGTGGAAATGTGAGATATTTGAGTTGTTCTGGGAGCCTGTGAGTATATTAACTTCAAAAAATTATTTTACCTACATTATGCAACAAAAACCACAAATATATTATATTTATTGAACTATTAAATGAGAGTCCAGCATACAGAATAATTAGTTGGTCATAAAGGAGTGGAAAACAAACAAACAAATAAAAAACCCTAAGGAGATTATCCACCAAGTTATACCTCTGTTTGTCAGGGTGAATGAAGAAATAGCATTTTTTTTTTTAATTGTCTTTCCTTTTTCAACCATTATAATTTATGTGTGGTTGTATTCTTTAAAAGATGCTGATTAGAATTAAATAAAAATTTTATAACCACCTTCTTCAACAGTAACACTAATAAATTACAGGACTTGAAACATGAAAATTGATTTTCTATTCAGCACGATGGTTTCTTGAACTGCAATACCAGAGGATACATGTTGCACACATCTTCGCCCTGACAGCAAGTGCAGAGGCACTGATGTATCAGCACGAAAGACTCACTGAACAGACAGGATAGAAACGCAATCCTATATGCCGTTTCACAGAGGTTGTGCTTAGGGAAAGTGTAGGATAAACAGTATTGGCAAATAAAGGACAATCCAGTAATGTGCTGTCACTGTTTTTTGAGGGACCAAAATATCTGAAATACAATTCAGTATTCCACAGATGAAATATAGAGAAAATTGTTTATCTCAGTGTGAGGTATTTGACTTTTGCTCCTTTCCTCCCTCCCTCCCTTATCAGTAGCTCGCTCACTCTCTCTCCTTCCCTCTCTGTGTGTATGCATTATTTTTGGCTACGGAAAAAATTTCCTTCCTAATGCCATTTTACTATTTTAATAATAGTCATGGAATTAATGTTTTCCAGTTCTTGTGTGCATCATGGAATTTTGTAAAGAAAGTGTAGGGGAGGAAAAAACCCTTCTCTCTAGATTTCTAGGTTCTTGGCTCAGTGCCCCCCCCATCACCTGTTATAAAAGACAAATTGACAGGAGGAAAAAAAATTAATTAGGCACGTTTGTTTATATGGGAGTCCCACAAAGATATGAAACTCAAAAGGTACCCAGAGAATTGAGACTATTGAGGATATATACCATCCTGAGCTAAGAAAAGGGATAGGAATTTGGGGTTTCTGAAGTTGGGGTAAGGGGCTGCTCTGATATGTACATGATTTTCTCAAGTAAAAAAAATTTCTCTGGTAGTAGATTTCTTCCTGGTTCAGGCTCCCCTTTCTAATGTTACAGAAGTGTAACTTCTTTGTTTTCAGAACTGCTACTCTGTTTGCTATCTTTTTTTTTTGTTGTTTGTTTGGTTTTTGTTTGCTATCTTTCAAACACCTCAATATATTTTTTATGCCCCAAAGGCATATTTGGGGTGGTATATTCTGCTACTCTTCAAAAGTATGTACAAAAATTAATGATTACAGAACATTTTAATGACCTGTGGCTGTGCTCTCCCGAACTAAAGTATGCCACAGTAATTAGACAAAGTGCTAGATAAAAAAAAAACTTTGTGTATTCAAGAAAGCACATGCATGAATATACTCACATACCCATAGACATAACCAGACACACACACACACACACACACACACGCACACACACGTGACAATGAATTAGATAAGTCAGTTACTATTTATTATTCCTATAACAGGCTTATGTAACTTTTTAAAGGCGTTTAGAGATTTGGGAAAGGAAAGGAAGAAAGGAAGGGAGGGAAAGAGGGAAAGATTAATAGATTAATAGATACTACCTAGAGAGATCTTACACACATATATAACATATATAGAGAGATATTACCTGTATATATGTATTTATATAGACAATGGTAAAAAATTCAAATATATTTGTGATGTATAGAACTCGTATATATTATGTATATATTATACACAGTTCATATAATATCTATTATATATATATATATGGACATCTTACATATATACCTTTCATACAGAATAATTTAAAATCTTGGGATAAAAACATTGTATGTGTAGCATGCATGGATTTCCAATGTCACCCGTAAGGTACACAAGAAATACAAAATTTTAAGTCTTTTTGTTAAGAGAATAAGAAGACCTATATATCTCTCTCTATATTTATTTAAGTCCCTATTTTTCTGATGCAGAAAACTGAATCCAATCAATCACAGATTGATCTTTTACAAATTTAGTAATTTCACAGATAATTCACTTTTAAACTCAACCAATCTAAAGTTCTGCCCATCCATCCTGCCTCCTGACTTGGTTCCTGTCGCACAATTCCTGGCAATCCTCTATTCTCTGGAAGCATCCACTAGCAGTGGTTGTCAAACCACTCCAAAATCTCTTGGAGGGCTTGTTAGAATACACACTTCCAATATTGCTAATCTCTTGGAGGGCTTGTTAGAATGCAGACTTCCACCGTTGCTCGCAGAGTTTCTGATTCATTATGTCTGAGGATAGAACGAGCCTATGCTGATTCTGTTGATCTAGAGACCCCACTTTGAGAACCACTGCACAAACACTTTACGTGTGCTGATCTTTTTACTAGGTCAGTGCCATACCTAAATCTCTATAGAGTCATGGAAGACATTCCTAGGCTCTTCCTTGATGTTCTGTGGATCCAGAGGATTGAGGAGAGTGGCATATGCTCCTTCTGTCTGGCCACCATTTTTGTTTGTCTGCTTCTTCACCCTTCCACTAAATCTTCAGACTTCCTATTTTTAGAGTGCCCTTCTACATCGAAGGCCTATATCTCTCTCTAAATATATTTAAGGGCTATATATGGAAACATATCTAAGGGCTCTTTCTTTCTCACATCTATCCCCTTGGAGATTTACCCACAGAAGGGGGAAAGAAGCACTAATTCTTGCTTTTATTAATCCAATTTATCCTTCCCTGAGGCTTCATCTCTGCTGCAGAAGCATTTGTTCTTATATCACGATGCATTCTTCTTAAACGTGTGTTCTTATTTCTTTATGCTGTCACCATTTTGGGGTTTCAGAAATGTTTCTCCCAAGAAAAGCCTAATTTTAAGCTTTTAAAGTTGAGTTTTAAATAGGATCTAATGTGGCTTTTAAGGCCTATTTTATAGGTCAAAAATCAAATTTTCATGTTTTATTTTATACTTTCTGCTCCTCTTATATAGTAAGTCTCAATTTAAGATTTAATTTTGATTGTGGCAAGTCCATAAGGGAAGAAGAATTACTCAAAATAGCAGTAAAAATTAGTTAAATTTCAAAATGTTACCCAGCTTAAGTATATTTGATTAATTTTCTTAATGGATGACATACTTGCTATCTTTGTGCTGGTGGTGAAAACGTTACTGATGCCCATTGTAAGAAAAAAAAAATACCTGCATGAGCCATTGTTAGAATTTACTTTATCATTTGAAGAGCTATATTTAGGAGTTTTGATTACAATTATCTTGGAGGTGTCATGATACCCCCTCTGGGTGAGATCACTGAAATGCTCAGACCTGTCCTACCTGAACAAAAGGCTCATATGCAGATTCTCTTCATTTTGCCTCCAAAATCCTCTCACTGTGGCCCCTGAATGAAAAGCCTGAGGAAGCCAGATGCTGGTGGCAGTTTTAGCTGAACAAAATTACCCTGAACCCAATTTGGCTGCACCCCGTGCGTTTAGAATGCAAGCATTGTTAGTCAAACATGGACTGTCATGTTAATTAGCATATATATTTATACAAATAATGTGCAGCAAACAGTTGTACAGATTTATTAAAAATAAGAAGTACAAACTTAGTAGAAACAAGCTAAACTTCTGGCAGCCTCCATTTTGACTAGTATAAGAAAATGGCAGACTAAAATTATAAGTGGACAGAGAATAATGTAAAGGAAGCTAAGGAATGCTTATATTGAAAGAGTGTGTGTGGGTAAAACCACACTTGTCTTTTTGTTCCTCTTTATTACTAGCTGCCACTAACTGATTGCTTACTATATGTTAAAACTTCAATAATATGCCTTTAATATAATATGCCTGTGAAGCCAAGATTATTATTACCTAGATTGTACAATGAGGAAGTTGAAACTAAGAAGGCTTAAGGATGGTTTAAGTCCAAGAAGTGTCTGTCTAGACTTAAACCTTCATTTGTCTAAATCCAGATATTCCATGTTTTTTCTTAAATCAGATTATTTGGTTTGGATTTGGTTTTTAAATTAAAATATAGTATTGATCTAACTGTTCTAAATACCAGTGGGAAATCATGGGCTGATCGGAAGGAGTTACTCACCAAGCAAGAGAAGCTTATGGCTAAATGAGCTTCATGTGTTAGAAGAACAGAAAGAGGTAAGTGTTCTTGCCACAGGAAGGAAGGAAGGAAGGAACTAACAAATGAATGAAAGGGAGGTAGGGAGAAAGGAGGGAAGGAAGGAAAAATGCTAAGTGTATTGATGGATATGTTCATTAGTTTGATATGGTGATTATTTCACAATGTACACATATACTGAAATATCAAGTTGAATGTTCTAAGTGTATATGCTTACTATTTGTTAATTATAACTTAATACAACTGAAAAAAAAAAGATGAAGGCCATTGTGGTTGAAGTGCCGTTAGTAAAGGGAAAACAAAGAGATGCAGTCAGAGAGGTGCAGGGGTTAGATAGTATAAGTCTAAGATTTGTGATTTATTCTACAATAGATAAGGAAGCCATGGAAATGCATTGACTGGATGTATTTATTTCATTCTCTTTTCTTTTGACTGATTCATTTCTCACATCTGCTTAATCTAAAATTTAAATTTTACTTCAGGGTTTAAAACTTTATTAAGCATATAGTTTCAGCAAAGTTTTTTTTTTTTTTTTTTTTAAATCAGCTATTAAAAGCCTGATGTTGCCATGTGTTCAAGTTCGTGAATCCTTGGAGATTGGTATTTACATTTCTACCCTGCTAATTGACAATAAGAAAATAGTTTGCATAAGGGCTTCATTAATGCAGAACAAACTCCTATCTTAGCTTCACATTATTTCAATATTAATAATGATATGCCTTAAATTGTCCATATTTCAACATCAGTTAAAATTGATAGTTGGAAAAAATGTGAATATAAATTATTTATGTACAAACAAAAGCTCATCTTTAGGGAATCACAGGTGTCCATGTGATAAAAGTGATTGAATAGCATACACATGAAAGGGGGAAAATGATAATAACCTTGATTTTGTAAGTATCAAATGTTGCTAACTAGAGTGAGAACATAATTATGTGGAGTCAGTTTCCAATAGGAGATTTCATAGACATTTAAATAAATTGCCCATCAGTCAAATTTAACAACCAAATGATTTGTAGGGGGGAAAAAAGATAGTTATTTCTACTCTGTTCCATTAAACAAAGATATATTTTGCATTTACACTGTGTCAAACACTGCTAGATAAAGAGAATACAATAGTAAGTAAGATTTGTTTTCTAATTAAAACAATTACAGCTACAGGATCTCCTGGACTCGGTCTAAGCCTTTTTTTTTTTTAATTTCTTTTCATCGTAACAGAATTCATTGTCTATGCACCACACTAAGCCATTTTTTAAAACATACTCACATATAAATTATTTTTCATTAATTTTGGTTTACAAATTACAAACTGAAATAAAATTATTTATTTATATTTTGTGAAGGTAATCCAATCTAATTTATATATACCCCCCCAAAATCAAACTGTTCCTAAATTATCTGGATTATTTTTTCATAGACATCCAAATTACTGTTTATATTTGAGCTTCACAAATAATCACAATCTTTGTGCTTAATATGACTACAGTAAGATCACCCTGCACATAGTAGGATATACATAAATATTGTTAAACAAATGAAAGAATGAAAAAAACACAGTATTGATATTCTAAAATATTCTTCCTGAGCTCTAGGTAGAGTGATACAAAATGATTTTATTATGTAAATGGAAGGCAAATTAAAATTATCTCAGATAAAAAGTAATTACTGAGAGCCCTGGCTGGTATGAATGAATGGTCTGATTGAATCTGACCACTTTACTTTTTGCAAAACATAATTTAGCAGATTTGCACATGAATAGAAGAGAAAAATTAAATCAATTTATTAAAAATGGAAAATTCTGGAAGGGTTCACAACTGAAGTGATTTCACTAGTTAAAAAATATGTCTTCTGCAGTTTGTGAAATGTTTAATATATGGTAGATGGTAGAAAAGTGTCATTTGATTCAGAATTTGACTGGCACTGAGCCATTTATTTTGTCATTCACTTGGTGAATGACAGAATTAAATTCAATCCTGAATGTTGGGTTATAAACGTTAGCAGGAACCCTCCATTCATCATCAACTCTCTACCCTTTATGCAGATGAGGTTTCGTTGCAGGCTTGATTAATTCAGGTTCCAAGCTTTGATCACTATGTAGAATGATAGCATTGCCTATTGATTTAAAACCCTTCCAGTCACTCAGGATAAAGTCCATATTCTTAATGTCTATAAGGTCTTTGTGATGTGCCTTTCTAACATCTAGCCTCAGTATGGTTCTTCTGTACCTGTCCAAGCACAACCATGCTGCCCCTACCATAGGCTCAACTACCTCTTAACCCTGAGACTCACACCAAAAGCCCTTTTCCTTGCTCTCCACCTGGATAATTCATTCTTGTTCTTTGAGTGTCATTTTATATTTTACATCCTTGAATAGAAAGTGGCCATTTTTGAAGATTGGGGGATAGATACTGTTTACTTTGTTGAATCCATAGTATTAAGCAATCTAGCCTTTAGATTTTATTCATTCTTTCAGTAATCCATTCATTGTTCAACAAATATTTATTAATGGACTATTACATTTCAGACATTGTTCTAGACATAAGGAATGTAATGGACTTTGTAAGACAAAGTGCTTTATCATGAAGCTTACACTTTTATAATTAACATGGAACACTGAGACATAAAGACAGAAGATTATTTCAGAAAATGATAAATAGCAGAGGAAATCCAAGTACAGAGCCCTGAAATGAGGTTAAACTTGGTGTATTCATGGGACAGTGAAAAGACCAGGGCCTGGAAAATAGTGACAATTAAGCATCTTGGGTAGGTAATAAGAGCTGAGCTTACGTAACAGCCAAATCCTGTGGCATATTGCATGTCATAGTTTTCAGTTTGGGTTTGTTTTTTTTTTTTTAAGATTTTACTTATTTATTTGAGAGAAAGAGTAAGCACAAACAAGGATAAGGGCAGAGGGAGAGGGACAAGCACACTTTCCACCTAGCAGGGAGCCTAATACAGGGTTCAGTCCCTTGGCCCTGAGATCATGACCTAAGCCGAAGGCAGACACTCAACCAACTGAGTCACCCAGGCACGCTGGGGTTGATTTTATACCATAAAGGAAATTACTGGTAGATATGGAGCAGAGAGTCATTGTCTTATAGGCTTTAGAGAAGTTACACTGCTGCAAATGAAACGTAAGAACAAAAAGAATGGAAGCAGAAATGATGGCTTGACCCACAATTTAGTGATAAAGGTCACGATTCTGGTTGTAACTTGGCAAATGGAGTCCTGAAAGCATGTAATAATCTAAATGTAGAAGGTGAAAGAGATTAGTAAGTACTTACTGAAATGAATTCTCTTATTTTAACAATAATGGAAAGAGAACAGTTTTAGATTACATGATGATTTCTAAACCTCAGCACTATGGACATTTTGATCTAGATAATTCTTTTTTGTGGATATTGTCCCTGGTCTCAACCCACTAGATGTTAGCAGCAACCCTTGATTTTGACAACGAACAGTGTCTCCAGACATTTCCTCATGTCCCCAGGGAATGATACCTTTCCTGGTTGAGAAACACTGGATTTGAAACATAAAATGAAACTTCATTTATAATAATTGTGCAAATATTAGGCTATACTTAATCATGGGAAGTAATAATATTCTATTCTTAAAACTTTCCAGGAAAAGATTAAGAACATCTTTTCAGGATGGCTTATTTGCAGCTATTTTGTGAGGAATCTTTTTAGATGTATCACTGACAAATTAAAATTTATTTCAATATTTAGAACAAAGAATCTATGGTAGATGGCCTTGATGGTAAATCCTACTGATACCATTCACTAGCTGGGATTAGTGGTGAGAATAATAGAACCCTTCTCATGAGGATTGGTTTACATGTAAAACCTGTAAAGCACTTAGAATAGCTCCTGCCACATAGTAAGTACTCAATAAACATTTTTAGTGTTGTTATTGTTATAATTATCTACTCAGAAAACTACTGGTAACTTGTGGATGATTCCAAAAAGAAAAATATTTTTCTCTTCTCAGAGAACCACAAATATACTTTCTAAAAATAATAGTAATATAAGTCATGATTGAAGTTACAGTGATTATTTCAGGGTCCCGGTCAGGATGACATGACTCACAATAGGGGGTTTATCTAAAGGCTATTCTAGGCTTGTTTCAAATGGTTCCAGGACATTTGTGCCTGTCTCCATTCCCTCTCCCTTCCCAGCGTTGAGACAGTTCTCGGGCAGTGATTGGGAAGCAGTAGGTGACTTTCTTCGGAAGTCATGAAGAGTGTAGATCTCCTTCAGACATTAGAGGTATGAACAAGCTGAAGGGTAACTCATGATCTACTTAAGAGATCCATTTTTTTGTACCAGATATAGTATATAAACTTGATGCTCACTATACCCTGACATGAATCATGTGGTCCAATCTCAGAGCAAAGAACACACAGAACACTTACAGTAAGTGTAAACAACTGCAAAATAACTCAAGTATTCTTTGATTTTGCACATGCAGTGAATGATAAACATAGGCCATGGCAGTACTTAGTTTTCTTGCTTTCCTTTCTCATTTAAATCCCTTATGCCTTATGGCTTATTTCCACCATCCCCAAAATGTCTTTCCTAGTTCAATTCTACTCATGTCTTTTCTTCTGTGACCCCCTCCTCATTTCAGTCTGCAGTATAAAATTCAGAAGGGTGAATATGGTAGGTAAGGGGAAAAACTGAGCAAAGAAGTTTGGCCTACTCATTGATGGAATGACAAAAATGCATGAGATGATAATGCATTGATACATTTTGTGTGGTCTCAGCAGTCATACTGTTTCCTTTCCTAAAGCTAGTCTCCTGTTTTAGATTTATCTCTTGTTGGTCAAATCAAGGATCAAATGGTACATCTCTCCACTACGACTCCAGTATTTTCTCTTGTCTTGTTCCATTTTCCTGCCTAGTCTTTATTGCCCGTCACCGGCCTCAGGCAAATTAGCTTACATCCATTCATTTCTGGTCACATTTTCAAACCCTCCGTAAGTCATGGGTTACGTAGTGTTAAAAGAGGTTAAATTACTAATATAACTATGTCTACATTGTATTAATATCTAATATAACTAAGCTCTCATTTAATTAAATTATATCTTCAACTACTCTAAACATTCATCTTGTTGCCTTGCGCGTCTACTCATTTCCCCCTTCTTGCCATTATACTTAATGTGCTCTTCTGTAGCTTAAACCCTCCATCCTATTCTTTCTAGAAATGTTGCTTATAGTTAAGCCGCATTTCAAGTGTTTCCAATGAAGACTTCCTACTCTTTTAATTCACAATAATTCCTCTACTCTAACAAATGAAGCATTCATGATTTATACTATACAAGATGTCACTTGACTAGAAATTATTTTGTACTAATTACTAACTGTTTCTACTTTATAAGCCTCATTTCCTTAATAGGATTGTGAGATCTTTAATCAATGGAGCTTGCTAGAGTAAAACTAAAGAATATTTATCTTAATCACCACAAATGATAAATAGAATGTCATTTTGATGTCTTTTTCAGGAAAGATATATTTATTCTTCTTCTGTCCCTTAGTGCCTAGCACTTGAGTGGGTACATATATGGTATCCCGTAAGTACTTACTGACTTAATATGGCAAATATATAAATTTCATATACATATATTTTTATAAAAAGGGAGAATAATATCCTTCATTAAAGATTGCATTTACCTATAATATGTGAAATGTGTATGTGAAATCTTAGAAGAGCTTGTATAACTTTTTAAAAACATAATTTGATTGATGCTAAAGTTTTTCTCCCCCTAATCTAGGAAATAAAGTTGTAAATTGCTCAGCGCAGAATTTAAACAGTGATTTTGAAACTTAAGCGTGAATCAGAATTTCCTAGAGAGCTTCTTAAACAAATTGCTGAGCACATCCGGAATTTCTGTAGGATTCAGTAGGCCCAGGGTGGGATCCAATAATTTGCATTTCTTCTAAGTTATCTGGTGATGCAGATGCTACTGTCCCTAAAAACATGCTTTAAGAATCGGTGTATAAAGTGTTCTTTCTCATAAAGAAAAAAATCAACTACTTCAGTTACAGCACCACCCATGTTCCAAGAACCATGACAGAGGAAGGCAAAAGGCCCATGGTGATAATATTCATGATTATTTTATTTAAGGCAAGATATTCTAACAAGGGGAGACTGATTTTCTCAGAAATAGGAGGACAGGTTGTTCTTACTTGCAAGGAAGTGTTAATGTGACCTGGAGGCTTCAGCTTCAACTAGCCTACACAGATATCCCAGTTTTAAGCCTCAGGGTGTCCCACATTTTCCCAGTGATAGTCCTCACTTTCACGTAAAAATTTTGAAAAAAAACTGTGAATCCAGCTTATCTTATAGGTCTGCAACCTTCACAACAAAAGTCTTACTTTTTCAGAAAAAACTTTCCCTGTGGCTTCATACATAAGATTCTTTAAAGACTGCTATAGAAGTTCTTTAGTTCTCTGATCGTAACTTGACCCAAGAATTTACAGACTTGTGGGGCGCCTGGGTGGCTCAGTGGGTTAAGCCACTGCCTTTGGCTCAGGTCATGATCTCAGGGTCCTGGGATGGAGTCCTGCATCAGGCTCTCTGCTCAGCGGGGAGCCTGCTTCCTCCTCTCTCTCTGCCTGCCTCTCTGCCTGCTTGTCATCTCTCTCTGTCAAATAAATAAATAAATTCTTTTAAGAAAAGAATTTACAGACTTGAGTTTGTAATTGTTTTTTTTTTTTTTAAGAATTCCAGTGCAGTCATAAAAATCAATCTCATGCAGCCGCAGATCAGAGCTGCCTTATACCAGCTAGCAGAAGATGACGTGTGCATCTCTTCCCAACTCCATGTTCAGTAGCATCACATTTACAACTTGATACTGGCCAGGTAGGAATATTTTCACCAAAGAGGTTGGCTTTTTTTTTTTTTTTAAGAATCAGTTGTTTAAACATTAACCAGCCTGACATTAATCCCATGTCACCTTTTTTTAGCCAGCATTATTGTGATAAGATTCAGGGCAGAAACCTCATGGTCCCCAAGATACTTGCTTGAGAAGGCACTTCATTAACATTAACCACATGTGATTAGTCATATTTATGCAGCATCCTATGACATTAGCAAGGAACATGGGATTGTATTCAAGCTCTGAGAAATGAGAAAGCCAATTCTTAAATCCCATTTTGAGGGACATTTCCTGGGGCCACTCCTAAAAAAAATTTCTGTTGTCAGTCTGTCTGCTCAGAAGACAGAGATTGCAGCAGTTATTTTAACACAGACTTTACTATAGAGGGTTGTTAGCTTAGCTCACAGAACTGTAAACTAGATAACAATATGAAAAGAATACATTAAGATATTATGGTAGTACATCTCCTGTTAGGTATATTATATACTTATACCTATCTATAGGAAGTGTATATTCTCACAGGGAAAGGTAATTTGGGGGGAAGTGGGAACTATTAAAATTTAGAATCATGGAAAATGAGCCCCACTAAACCAAAATTCAGACCTCAGAGATGAGAGTTGATTCTGTTTGGCTAGTTCAAGCTCTTGGAGGAGTGAACCTATATTCTGAACCTGATGACTAATGAGAAGGTCCTACTGGGCTAGTGTTTGTATCTGTGTCAGCATGCCAGGAGATATGTACAAAGTCTAAATCAGGAAAAAACAGATAATACAACAGAAGCATTGCAAAAGCATAGAGAAAGATATCCTGGAGTTGATTTCAGGGTATTAGACAAAAGAGAATATAACAGAGGATCAGACCAAAATGATTGATGTGAGTGCACTTACGAGGAATTAGTAAGTTGGTGAGTATTAGTGGGTGTATTTGAAAGTTTACATGATTGTATGACTAAATCCTGGACTCAGACATGGTCTGCCTTTAAAAATGTTGAGATGTAAAGACTTTGCTAGCACAATGGAGAGGAAGGAATGCAAAGGAATGGACAGTAGGAATAGTAGAAACAAGAATGCTGTTTCTCCAAGTGCTTAAAAAACTGAACACTGTAATCAAAGAACAGGCTTTGTGTACAAGTAGAGTTTAATATTTTTCTTTGCAGATTCAATTCTCAGGGGATGATTCTAAAAATGTCAACTCCCAGTGTAGAATTGGGCCCAAAGCTAGAACTTCTATTACCTAATGAGTATTTTTCTATAAAAGTATAATGTTAGTAGTCAAGTCCCAGGGCTTTATTTTTGTCAAAATTTATATTTTCTAATATATTCTCTACACAACAGAAGGCGGCCAGAGGTATCAAATGACAGCCTTCAGTCTAATATTGTACTAAAAAAAAGAGTCAGTACTGGGGTGATGAAAGTGAATTCTCATGAAAATCTTATACATGATCTGCCAGTTTTCCAAAAAGTAATGTGCCTCTTTTGTATTTTGAGAGAAATTTTCAGATGATGAGTTATAATGCCATCTTATTAGTATTAGATAGTTGTAGTAATACTTTTGAAGATGAATAGACCACAGTGAAATTACAACCAAAAACATGTGATCTGATGATATGTTTATTAATAAGTCTTGTTTATCGTTTATGGAGTCTTTCTTTGATGCAAAATATATTGAAATGAATTTTTGGTCACACTTAAAATGTTTTATCAATAACCAATATGATGAAACTTTTTTACTAAAAAATGGTATCTGAATAAAACTTTCACATTGTCCACATAAGACTATTTGCCTTACATATCTTTATTGTTTTTAAGATTTTATTTGTTTATTTGATGGAGAGATCACAAGTAGGCAGAGAGGCAGGCAGAAAAAGAGGCTCTCTGCTGAGCAAAGAGCCCCATGCGGGTCTCGATCCCAGGGCCCCGAGACCATGACCTGAGCTGAAGGCAGAGGCTTAACCTACTGAGCCACCCAGGCACCCCTGGCTTATATATCTTAACAATATAGGAGATATATGTGCTTGGGTATTGAAAATGGGCTCTAAACTTTAGAGTCTCTTTAAATCCTTTGAAATGCTCATTGTATCTGATGATGTGATTACCCTAGACTGCTACTCCAAGGTGTATCTTTGTATTAATCCACTAAATATTAATAAGCATTACAATTATCCTGATTTTCACATAATCAAAAGTAGAGAAAGAAAAGCAAAACCCCATACATTAAAAAAAAAAAAAAGTACTTGAGCAGAAAATGAGTAAACAAACAGAATTAGAGTTTTGGGAACCTTTTTCAGATGAAATCAAGCCAATTATTATAAAAAATTTCAGAAGATGGATTTTGATGTCACGTAGATCTGGGTCCAAATTTTGGCTCTTTTGTTTGCCCATTGGGACTTAAATTAAATCACATGATGGTGGTTACTTAAATCCCCAAGTTTCTCTGTTATTCTCTGTCAAATGGAGATAATACCTGACTTTCAGTGTACCACATACTACATTCTTTACCTAGAATGTCTCTCTGTCCCCATCTTGTAGCTCATGGTTTTCATATCACTTCTTCAGCAAAGTCTTCCCCTATCATTTGACTTATCTTTTATGGTTTTGACCACAATGGAAATTGACTAATGGTGATGATTGTTTAATGCCTCTACCCTTCATTAGTCTGTTTATGAGAGCAGAAGTCATTTCTGTATTGTTAATGGCATCCCCTCAATAACTGTTCAATATATACTGTAGGATGGATGAATGGATATCATATAAAATATCTGACACAAGTAGATAAGCAATAAATGATAGTTAATACTATATTCATCATTTGTATTATATAATTTCTATGATTTACTGTGTAAGTCTTTAATAAAAATTTGCTGTGGCATTATTTTGTGCAGTGACCTTTTTTGTCCTATAGAGATTAGACACTATAGCATAAAAATCAAAGGGCAAATTTTATCACTTCAGATGACTATGTTGGCTCTTATTTACCTGAAGAGTTTTGTAGATGTAAGACGAGGGTTACCCTCTTGTTCCTACTAGAAAAAATGCTGTTATTCTCTTTAATTTTTACTCGGCATTAAATATTTTTTTTCAATGATTCACTTTTGACTGTGAACAAAAGCATTAAAACAAGCTAAAACATTTAGCTTGGTTAGGCATCCTCACTGTTTATAGGCCAACAAACTTATTACAGAGTTCGAGGGCATAATCCAAAGCAACCAGGCAGCCAACATCAACTTTCTTCCAAACTGGACCTTTTCTCCCAGCTCTCTTGGTCCCAGGCAAGCCATTATTAATTTGTTTGTGCCTATGCAGACTCACCTGGCACCCAGCTAGCTAGGTTAATATTTTCAAGAGAAGAGGTAACTATTCTTATAAGATTAACTCAGAAATCTTACTCCTGTTCCACAAAGGAAGCTCCTTCTACAAAGGAAGTTCCTCTGGAAGTTTCAGTTCCTTCCTTGGCACTGCCAGGATCACACCCCTAATAAAGATGGAGGAATAAATGGTGAGAACCTTTTACAAAGTACTAGGATCCTGACTTAAATAGCATTACCAAAGAGAAAGGAAGCACAGGTCAAATTCTGAACATTAATTGTTTTCTTCACAAAAATCATAAAAATTGATGGTAGAAAATTTGGAAAATACAGGTAAGCATAACGACACTACCTACTGATAATCATTGTCAGTAGTGAGTTTTGGTACAGATCTGTTCAGACCCATTTGAGTTGTATGTGCACATGCTGCACATGTGTGTGTATATGTTTGTGTGGGTGTGTATAAATTTATGATTAGACATATAGATAAATCTTTCATTCTTTTCTGCCTCATGTGTATAAGGGAAGTACAAACTATGACTACAGTATAATATTTTATAAACATTCTTTATGGTACATATCCCACAATGTAACTTTATTGATTGCATAAAATTTTATTTTATGGAAAGAAAATAACCCTGTTGCTGGAAAATTTAAATATTAACTTTATTATTGGACACTGTATAGTTTTATTTATTTTTTTAATGCATATGAAGCTCTAGTATTCTTTCATATGTATTTGCATGCATGACTGATGGTTTTATCAGGATATATTTCTGAAAGCGCAATTACTTGCTAAAGTATATGCAAATCTTCAAGGATGTTGCATATATTGTAAACAAACCATCATTTAAACTTTTTGTACTAATTTAAATTCATGCACCAATGTGTGTATGAAAGGGTCTGTTTCCTGGTGACCTCCCAAACACCAGTTACTTAATTAAACATGATTGTGTTGTGCTGCATTGGTGCCAGGAAAGAATCTGATGCTCCGTGGCTTTGTTCTTTAGAAAAGTAGCCTATTTGGGTAACATTGCCCCCTGTTCTTAGGCTGAGTTCATTTTCTGGAGAAACTGGGAGAGTTCTCATTCAAAGGATACTTCCTTGGTGTCTTTTCCTTTCTGAATTTGCCTGTGGATATGGATATGCAGAATTTCTTTACTGGATAGCCTAATGCATAAATACTTATATTGCTTTATACATATTTAATTTAATGTTTAATTTCAAGTTACCTTGAACATAGCTGCTGTTATCCCCAGCTTCTAAATGGGAACACTGAGGCACAGCAAAGTTAAATAAATTTTAACTTGTATGTTCTGCAACTAGTAGATAATGAAGCTGAAATTTGAACAAATCTGGTCCAATCCAGAACATCCACTCTTCACCATTATGTAAAGTAGCTACAGAAAAGAGTGCTGATGAATGGGAATTTACATTTCTGATGTTTGTATTTATGTAAATAAAAAATATATGAATTTATTTGACTAATCAGAGACATACGCCATGCCCTAATTCTCTTAAACAATAGAAGTGTCAATTGGACAGAAATTAGGGAATGTTCAGTGAGGACTTAGTAAATGAGGTGAGCTTGAACTCAATCTTCAGCAATGAGTGTGCTTACCAGGCATATATGATGTGATGCAGAGATTGACAAAGACCTGCCAAGTGAAGGAGAAGTTGGGCAAAAAAGCATGAAGGTGTGAAGTAGCATGATGTACCCATTATAACAGTATATGCCAGGATATTGACTTTGTGAAGAGTAGTTCTCTAGCAGTTTGCAACACTTTTCTTCAGATTGAAAAACACACCTCTGCTTCCTATGCCTAGATTTTAAAGTCTGGGGTAGAGGTTTCCTCCAACATGTGTTACTTTCTTAATCAAAAAGAGAGTCTCTTCAATAAATGGTCCTGGGAAAATTGGACAGCTGCATCCAGAAGAATGAGACTGGACCATTCTCTTACACCATATACAAAGATAAACTCAAAATGGGTGAAAGACCGAAATGTGAGACAGGAATCCATCAAAATCCTAGAGAACAGAGGCAGTAACCCCTTTGACCTCAGCCACAGGAACTTCTTTCAGGACAGGTCTCTAAAGGCAAGGGAAATAAAAGCAAGATGGACTATTGGGACTTCATCAGAATAAAAAGCTTTTGCATGGCAAATGAAATAGTTACCAAAACTAAAAGGCAACCTATGTAATAGGAGAAGATATTTGCAAATGAATAACAGATAGAGAACTGGTATCCAAGATCTGTAAAGAACTTCTCAAACTCAATGCCCAAAAAACAAATAATCCAGTCAGAAAATGGGCAGAAGACATGAACAGATACTTCTCCAAAGAAGACCTACAAGTGGCTAATAGACATATGAAAAAATGCTCCACATCACTTGCCATCAGAGAAATACAAATCAAAATAATAATGAGATACCACCTTACACCTGTTAGAATTGCTAAAATTAACCAGACAGGAAACAACAAATGTTGGCAAGGATGTGGAGAAAGGGGAACCCTCTCACACTGTTGGTGGGAATGCAAGCTAATACAACCACTCTGGAAACAGTTTTGAAGGTACCTCAAGAAGTTAAAAATAGAGCTACCTTAAGACCCAGCAATGGCATGACTGGTTATTTACCCCAAACATACAGATGTACTGGAAAGAAGGGGAACCTGCATCCCAGTGTTCATAGCAGCAATGTCCACAATAGCCAAACTATGGAAGGAGTCTGAAAGTCCTTCAACAAATGGATGGATAAAATGTGGTTCATACATACAATGGGATATACTCAGACATTAGAAAGGATGAATACCTACCATTTACATTGACATGAATGAAACTGGAGGGTATTATGCTAAGTGAAGTAAGTCAATCAGAGAAAGACAATTATCATATGGTTTCATTCATATGTGAAATATAAGAAATAAAGCAAGGATCATAGGGGAAAGGGGGGAAAACTGAATGGGAAGAAATTGGAGAGGGAGACAAACCATGAGAGGCTCGTGACTTCAGGAAACAAACTGAGGGTTATGGAAAGGGAGTTGGGTGGATGGACATTAAGGACACATGATGTGATGAGCACTTGGTATTGTATGCAATTAATGAATTATTGAGCACTACATCAAAAACTAATGATGTACTTTATATATTGGCTCATTGAATTTAAATTGAAATAAGTAAGAAAAATAAAATTAAAAATTTAAAAAGGAAGAAAAGGGGGCTCCTGGTTGGCTCAGTGGTTAAGTGTCTGCTTTCAACTCAGGTCATGATCCCAGGGTCCTGGCATTGAGCCCCACATTGGGCTCCCTGCTCAGCAGGAAGCCTGCTTTTCCCTCTCCCACTCCCCCTACTTGTGTTCCCTCTCTTGCTACATCTCTATCAAATAAATAAAATATTTTAAAAAAAGAAAAAAAATTACCAGGGTGAGGTAGACTACTTTGCTGTCTATTAGTCTGCTAAATGAATGAATGAATGGTTGCAATTAACTATGGGGACTGCCCGGTTAAAAAAAAAGAAAAAAAGAAAAATGGGGAATTATAAAGTCTGTTCTTTATTTGGTTTGGAAACAGCTACAGGGGCATTTTTACTTTCTTTAAATGTTCTTGTGGTTCTTTATTATAAAAATTTCTTCTAAATGTGCTGAATTTTTATTCAGTCATTTAGAATGCTCATTAGAGACAGGATCATGAATTAATATAAATGTATTACAAAGTTCTCTACTACAGCTAAGTGCAACTTGTTTGTAATTCAGAATAAAAATATTAGTAACACTTCTTTTTCTCTGGCAGTTATATTCTTTTACATGCCTGGAGCTCAGGCTTAACTGATTTGTGCTGAATTTATTGAGGTATAAAACTTACAGTAACCACTATTGAATTTGAATTTGTGAATTCTGAAATATGGATGATGGGGAAACACTCCTAATTCTATGTACATAAGCCTATTGAAAGATCTAAATATAACAAAATGAAACAAATGACATCCTATGTTTGTTCTAATGCCAGCTTGTGTCTGAAAAGCACAGTTGCTATAGTAATTGATTTTATCATACTCAAAAATAACAAAGACTTCTCAAAAATATTCTAATTACCTGAAAAAAGTGAATTACTTTCTACTGTCTTATTAGCAATCGGTGGTAATAAAGACTGTGAAAATGCCTTAGAGTAAGCTTAATTATCGTTTGAAATCCTCTGAGAACAATTGATAGAGGTTTATAAAAAGGGAAAGTTAATTAACTTGTGCTAAGAACTATACGTATCTAATGAAATATAAATAAAATGTTGTTAATATAGTCATTTGATGTATGATAATCTATGCAAGATGAAAAAAAGCAATAAAAACATTTTTTAATATTTTTAATTCCAGTATAGTTAACATACAGTGTTATACTGGTTTCAGGTATACAATGTAGTGAGTCAGCACTTCCATTCACTATCCAGTGTTCATCTTGACAAGTGCACTCCTTAATGCCCTCACCTATTTCATCCATCCACCAACCCACATCCCTTCTGGTAACCATCAGTTCCTTCTCTATAGTTAAGAGTCTGTTTCCTGGTTTGTTTCTCTCTCTCTCTCTCTCTTCCTGGTTTGTTTCTCTCTCTCTTTTTTTTGTTCCTTAAATTCAGCATATGAGTGAAATCATACAGTTATTTGTCTACCTCTGACTGACTTATTTTGCTTAGCATTATACTGTCTAGTCCCATCCATGTCATTGCAATTGGCAAGATTTCAGTATTTTTTATGGCTGAGTAATATTCCATTGTATATATAAGTATCTACCATATTTTTATCCATTCACCTCTCGATGGATACTTGGGCTGCTTCCATAGTTTGCCTATTATAAATAATGCTGCTGTAAACACAGGGTTGTGTAGATGAGAGGAGACAAGATGGTGGGGAAGTAGGAGGAGGCGCTGTTTCAACCTGTACCCTCAAGTGAGCTGATTACCTACCCAAGAACTCTGATCCCCCATGAAATCTGCTTGAGATTAGAATTATACACGTCTGGATCTCTACAGGGGCAGAAGATGCCAGTGGGCAGGTACAGAGGAGTGGGAACATCTGACTGAATCGTAAGGTAAACAAAAGAGAGAGGGAGCCACCAAAAGTGACCGATTGGAAAGTAATACCCCAATACAAGAGTGCCCTGGGACTGGGGACCAGCATTAACTTGGAGTCTGCTTGAAAGCACTCAGAAAGAGCAAAGGATCATGGTGTGGGGGGATTGTAGGAATCGGGGCAGTTAGGGACAGGGGCTTAAGTCCCTCAACCCAGTGATGAGGGAGCAGGAGGCTGGCTGAAGACAAAGCAAGAGCTGGCGCCTTGCACCCCCCCTTCATCCGCTCCCCTCCATAGGTGTAGCATTGCTCAGGCACCCCTGACTGCCATAAAATGATAAATAGTTAACTTGCTGAGATCACAATCCTGCACGATAGGAGTCTCCCTTGGTTTGCAAATGTCCTTGAGATTACAACAAAGAAGTTACCTTATCAATAGCCCAATTTCCAAAGACACAGAACTCAGTTCCTCAAGCCTAATGTCACCCTCCCCTCCATAAAAATACCGAAGGAGGTGGAAGTAGAAGGAAAAGTAAATAAAGTCAAATTTCTTCTAAACTTAAATCTCATTAACAAGGATGCTTGATAGCAGGAATGTAACATTCCACCAGGAGACTCTCAATTGTCTTTACTTGATAGCAACTAAGCCTTCAATATCCTGATAGTATTCTTTGCCCCAATAGCCCTTCTGAACACCCCTTTGTCCTCACCTACCCAACTCCTGTGTATATAACCAACCACTCCTAACAACCCGGGGCAGCAGCAGCTCTTCCTGCCCACGGGTCCTGTCCCCGTGCTCTAATAAATCACCTTTTGCACCAACGACATCTTAAGAATTCTTTCTTTAGTCGTCGGCTCCGAACCTCCTCACCCCACCGAACCTGACTTAGGTTCTGGGACTTCATCACCAGGACAGTCACTGCTGGTGCTGAGCCAGAGGGAATGTGGCAAAGAAGCCAGGTTTTGGTCCCTGAGTCACCAGCGCACCTGAGACCTTCTGGGTGGCAGCTCCCATGAGGGTGAGGGAGCCTCACCAGCTGGTAGAACTACAGCCTTTTGCTCTCTCCACGTGTGCGCTGCGCTACCAGGGTCTGAGTCACGCTCCCCCCACACCCCCAGAGGTGCATGCAGACACCCCCTGGCACTCTCTCAGACCCAGAGAGTCTGAGCACTCCCAACCTGGGCCAGTGGGAAAATCTCAGGGCACTATCCCTGCTTGGGACCTCTCTGGCAGTCTGGAGCTGCCCAGACAGCCACGGCTATCATAGTTTTGGGGTACAAGCGGGAGTTCCTGTGACCCCAGAGACCGTGACTGGGAACGTGCTTTGCCAGTGGCTGAGGGGAAATTTATGTGCTCTAGAGCACCCAGAGGGGAACAGACTTTTCTCTGAGAGGGAAGTCTGGGTGCAGTTTGCTTTCCTCTAACCCTCCAAAAATCATCAAAAGCTGCCAAGGGGAGAGAAAAACAAATGAACAAACAAACAAAAAAAACCTCCAGAGAACAAAAGCCTGAAAAACTGGTTTCCTCAGAGCCCACCCCCTTGATGGGGGCAGGAGGACTTAACTCTAGGAATATTGCCTGAAAACAAATGCAGCAGGCCCCTCCCCTGGGAAACCAATGAAAACAACAACAACAACAAAGACAAGAGGACAACCACCAGTACTTCATAGATACAACTTTTATTTTTAATTTGTTCCCACTATTCTGGTTCATTTTGTATATATATATATAGATATATATATATATATATATATATATATATAATTTTTTTTAAAGATTTTGTTTATTTAACAGACAGAGATCACAAGCAGGCAGAAAGGAAGGCAGCGAGAGAGGGAGGAAGCAGGCTCCCTGCTGAGCAGAGGTCCCGGGGCTCTATTCCAGGACTCTGGGATTATGACCTGAGCAGAAGGCAGAGGCTTTAATGCACTGAGCCACCCAGGTGCCCCTATATATATATAATTTTTTAACCTGTTTACCATCACAGTCAGATGTCCAGTACATCAAATTCTATAATAACCTTTTACCTGAACTTTTTGATACATATACCTGTGTTTTTCTTTTGCTTTTTTATTTTTTAACTTTTTAAATTTAATTTTAGTTTAGTTTATCCTTTTTTTAATATTCATATAGAATTAAGCTTCAAGGAAATCCCCTTTCCCCAATCAATGGTACCCCTATAGGTAAACTAGTTTTTAATACCCCTTTATCTTAGGAAAGTTGAGTCCTTTAACAAAGATATTATGATACATCCAGGAAGAATCAAAATAATCTTCCTGGCCCACACTGAGAATTTATAACCACTCTCCTATCTTTTTCTTCCTCCAGTGTTTCTGTGTATTTGTTTTTGTCCTGGTAGTATATAAATCTGACACTTGGGGTTCTTTTTGACCAGGCTCTTTTCATTTTTATTTATTTATTTATTTATTTATTTATTTATCTCATCATCTACTTTTGTCAGTCTTTTTGTTTGTATACTTCATAAATCTTACCTTGGGGCCCATTTGGGCTGGGCCTTCTCTTCTTTCTTTCTTTTTTTTTTTTCCTGTCTCTATCTCTCTCTCTGTTTTTTTTTTTTTCTTTTTTCTTTCTTTTGGGTGGGGCTTTGGATTGCTCAGAAGTGTTCCAGGGTACACCTTGCCTGCACCATGGTCGATACATTCAGCTACTCATTTTCAGCCCTCTCTCACCAAAATGACTGGGAGGAGGAATGCCCAACAGAAGAAAAATTTAGAGATGGGGCCTTCTGCATCAGAGCTGTTAGATATGGGCATAGACAATATGTCAGAAAGGGAATTCAGGCTAACAATTATCCAGGCAATATGTAGTTTGGAGAAAGCCATGGATGACAAAATGAAATTGATTAGGGCAGAAGTGAAAGCCACCAGGGATGATGTTCACAATATTCTCAATGAGTTCTGATCTAATCTAAATTCTCTAAAAGCTAGGGTAACTGAGGCAAAGGTAGAATTAGTGATCTGGAGGACAAACAGATAGAGTAAAAGGATCAGGAGGAAACGTGGAACAAACAGCTTAGAAGGCACAAAAACAGAATTAGGGAAATAAATGACACCATGAAACATTCCAACGGCAGAATTATTGGAATCCCTGAAGGGGAGGAGAAATAAAGAAGACTAGAAGATATAGTTGAACAAATTCTCCATGAAAATTTTCCCAATCTGGCAAATAGAACCAGCATTCTTGTACTAGAGGCAGACAGGTCTGCCCCCAAGATCACAGAATCTAGAAAGAACTGAAGACACCTGATAGTGAAAATGATGAATCATAATTGCAGACAGGAGCTCTTGAAAGCAGCTAGGACAAAGAAATTCCTTATGTACAGAGGAAAGCCCATCAGAATAACGTCAGACCTGTCCACAGAAACCTGGCAAGCCAGAAAGGACTGGGAAGATGTATTCAAGGCACTAAATAAAAAGAACTTGCAGCCAAGAATACTTTATCCAGCAAGACTGACATTCAAAATGGATGGAGAGATAAAGAGTTTCTAAGACTGGCAAGGTTTAAAAAAGAGTATATGACCATCAAGCCAACACTGCAGGAAATATTAAGGGGGGGGGGTTCTATAAAAGAGGAAAAATACTAAGAATATCATTGAGCAGAAATATATGGAGACAATTTATAGAAACAAATACTTAATGGTAACATGATGTCAATAAAAACGTATCTCTCAATAATCACTCTCAATCTGAATGGCTTAAATGTGCCCATAAAACAACACAGGGTTGCAGATTGGATAAAACGATAGGACCTATCCATATGTTGTCAAAAAGAGACCCATTTCAAACCTAAGGATACACCCAGACTGAAAGTGAAGGGATGGAGAAGCATCTTTCATGCCAATGGACCTCAAAAGAAGGTTGGGTAGAGATTCTCATATCATATAAATTAGATTTTAAACTAAAGACTGTAGTCAGAAATACAGAAGGACACTACATAATTCTTAAAGGGACTATCCACCAAGAAGATCTAACAATTGTAAATATTTATGCCCCCAATATGGGAGCAGCCAATTATGTAAGAAAACTGTTAATCAAGATAGTCATATTGATATGAATACATTAATAGTAGGAGATCTTAACATGCCACTCTCAGTAATAGACAGATCATCCAAGCAGAAAACCAATAAGGAAACAAGAGCATTGATTGACACATTGGACCTGATGGACCTTATAGATATATACAGAATATTCCACCCTAAAACAACAGAATACTCATTCTTCTCGAGTGCACATGGAACCTTCTCCAGAATAGACCACATACTGGGTCACAAATAAAGGCTCAACCAATACCAAAAGATTGAGATTATTCCCTGCACATTCTCAGATCACAATGCTTTGATACTGGAGCTCAACCACAAGGAGAAGTTTGGAAGTAACTCAAACTTCTGGAAGCTAAAGACCACCTTGCTTAAGAATGCTTGGATCAACCAGGAGCTCAAAGAAGAACTTAAACAATTCATGGAAACCAATGAAAATGAAGACACTTTGGCCCAAAACCTATGGGATACAGCAAAGGCGGTCCTAAGGGGGAAATACATAGCCATCCAAGCCTCCCTAAAAAAAACTGAAAAATCCAGAATACACCAGCTGTCTCTAAACCTTAAAGAACTGGAGAATCAAAAACAAATTAATCCAACTCCATACACAAGAAGGGAAATAATCAAGATTAGAGCAGAGATCAATGAGATAGAAACTAGAGATACAGTAGAATGCATCAATGAAACTAGAAGCTGGTTTTTTGAAAGAACTAATAAGATCAATAAACCATTGTCCAAACTAATCCAAAAGAAAAGAGAGGAGGCCCAAAATAATAAAATTATGAATTAAAAGGGAGAAATCACAACTTAACACCAAGGAAATAGAAACAATCATCAGAAGTTCTTATCATCAGTTATATGCCAATGAGTTAAGCAACCTAGATGAAATGGATGCATTCCTGGAAAACTATAAACTTCCAAAATTGAACCAGGAAGAAATTGACAGCCTGAATAAACCAATATCTAGTAATGAGATTGAAGCAGTGATCAAAAACTTCCCAAAAAACAAGAGCCCAGGACCTGATGGATTCCCTGGGGAATTCTATCAAACTTTCAAAGAAGAAATATCACCTATTCTCCTGAAGCTGTTTCAAAAAATTGAAGCAGAAGGAAAACTTCCAGACTCTTTTTATGAAGCCAGCATTACTCTGATTCCCCAAACCAGGCAACGACCCCACCAGAAAGGAGAATTTCAGACCAATATCACTGATGAATATGGATGCTAAGATTCTCAACAAGATCCTAGCAAATAGGATCCAACAGCACATTAAAAAGATTATCCTCCATGACCAGGTGGGATTCATCCCTGGATTGCAAGGATGGTTCAACATTCACAAATCAATCAATGTGATAGAACAAATCAATAAGAGAACACAAAAGAACCACACGGTCCTCTCAATTGATGCATAAAAAGCATTTGACAAAACCCAGCGTCCATTCCTGATTAAAACATTTCAAAATATAGGGCTAGAGGGAACATTCCTGAACTTCATAAAATCTATCTATGAAAAACCCAGAGCAAATATTATCCTCAATGGGAAAAAGCTCACAGCCTTCCAGTTGAGATCAGGAACATAACAAGGAAGCCCAATCTCACCACTCTTGTTTGACATAGTATTAGAAGTCCTAGCAACAGCAATCAGACAACAAAGAGAAATAAAAGGTATCCAAATTGGCAATAAATAAGTCAAACTCTCTCTCAGATGACATGATACTTTATATGGAAAATCCAAAAGACTTTATCTCCAAACTACTAGAACTCATACAGCAAATCAGTAATGTGGCAGGATACAAAGTCAATGTACAGAAATCAGTTGCTTTCTTATACACTAACAATGAAAACACAGAAAGGAAAATTGGAGAAACGATTCCATTTACTATAACACCAAGAACTATAAGATACCTGGTAATAAATATAACCAAAGAGGTAAAGGATCTGTACTCGAGGAACTACAGAACACTCATGAAAGAAATTGAAGAAGAAACAAAAAGATGGATGACCATTCCATGTTCTTGAATCAGAAGAATAAACATTGTTAAAATGTCCATACTGCCTAGAGCCATCTATACTTTTAATGCCATTCTGATCAAAATTCCACTGGTATTTTTCAAAAAGCTGGATCAAATAATCCTAAAATTTGTATGGAAGCAGAAGAGACCCCGAATTGCTAAGGAAATGTTGAAAAAGAAAAACAAAACTGGTGGCATCACGTTGTCTGATTTGGAGTTTTGCTACAAAGCTGTGATCACCAACACAGCATGGTACTGGCATAAAGACAGATACATAGACCAGTGGAACAGAGTAGAGAGTCCAGATTTGGACCCTCAACTCTATGGTCAAATAATCTTTGACAAAGCAGGAAAAAAATATACAGTGGAAAAAAGACAGTCTCTTCAATAAATGGTGCTGGGAAAATTGGACAGCTATATGTAGAAGAATGAAACTCAACCATTCTCTTACACTGTACACAAAGATAAACTCGAAATGGATAAAAGACCTCAATGTGAGACAGGAATCCATCAGAATCCTAGAGAACATAGGCAATAACCTCTTCGATATCAGCTACAGCAACTTCTTTCAAGACATGTCTCCAAAGGCAAAAGAAACAAAAGCAAAAATGAACTTAGTTACTTCATCAAGATCAAAGCTTCTGCACAGCAAAGGAAATAGTCAACAAAACAAAGAGGCAATCCACGGAATGGGAGAAGATATTTGCAAATGATAGTACAGACAAAAGGCTGATATCCAGGATCCATAAAGAACTTCTCAAACTCAACACACACAAAACAGATAATCAGGTCAAAAAAAAAAAAAATGGGCAGAAGACATGAACAGACACTTCTCCAATGAAGACATAAAAATGGCTATCAAACACATGAAAAAATGTTCAACATCACTAGCCATCAGGGAGATTCAAATTGAAGCCACATTGAGATACCACCTTACACCAGTTAGAAGGGCCAAAATTAGCAAGACAGGAAACAACTTGTGTTGGAGAGGATGTGTAGAAAGGGGAACCTCCTTCCACTGTTGGTGGGAATGCAAGTTGGTGCAGCCACTTTGGAGAACAGTGTGGAGATTCCTTAAGAAATTTAAAATAGAGCTACTCTATGACCCTGCAATTGCACTACTAGGTATTTACCCCAAAGATACAGATGTAATGAAAAGAAGGGCCATCTGTACCCTAATGTTCATAGCATCAATGGCCATGGTGGCCAAACTGTGGAAAGAACCACAATGCCCTTCAACGGATGAATGGATAAGGAAGATGTGATCCATATACACTATAGAGTATTATGCCTCCATCAGAAAGGATGAATACCCAACTTTTGTATCAACATGGATGGGACTGGAAGAGATTATGCTGAGTGAAATAAGTCAAGCAGAGAGAGTCAATTATCTTATGGTTTCACTTACTTGTGGAGCATAAGAAATAACGTGGAGGACATGGGGAGATGGAGAGGAGAAGGGAGTTGAGGGAAATTGGTGGGGGAGATGAACTATGAGAGTCTTGGACTCTGAAAAACAATCTGAGGGTTTTGAAGGGGTGGGGGGTGGGAAGTTAGACCAGCCTGGTGGTGGGTATTATGGAGGGCTCATATTGCATGGAGCAGTGGGTGTGGTGCATAAACAATGAATTCTGTTATACTGAAAGGAAATTTAAAAAACAAAAACAAAAAAACAAAACAAAACAAAACAACAACAACAAAAAAACCCCCATAGGGTTGTGTGTATTGTTTTGGGTTTTTTGTTTTTGCTTTGGGTTTTTTAAAAATTTATTTTTAAGGATTTATTTACTTATTTGATGGAGGGACAAGGACAGAGTGGGAAAGAGAAAATCTCTAGAAGACTCTCTGCTCATCAGGGAGCCTGATGCAGGATTCCATCTCTTGAACCTGATTTCATGACCTGAGCTGAAGTCAGGAGATGGACTCTTAACTGACTGAGCCACCCAAGTGCCGCAGGGTTGGATATATACTTTTGAATTAGTGTTTTGGAAAGTTTTTGGTGTTTTGGTATTTTAAGGTAAATACCAAGTAATGTGATTAGTGCATTACAAGGGTAGTTCTATTTTTAATTTTTAGAGAAACCTCTGTCCTGTTTTCCAGACTGGCTGTACCAGTTGGCATTCCCATCAGCAGTGCAAGAGGGTTCCCTTTTCTCCACATCCTCACCAACACTTGTTTCTTATGTTTTTGATCTTAGCCATTCTGACAGGTGTTAAGGTGCTATCTCACTGTGTTTTGATTTACATTCCTATGATGATGAGTGATGTTTAGCATTTTTTCATGTGTCCGTTGGCCATCTTGTGTCTTTTCTGGAAAAATATTTGTACATGTTTTCTGCCCATTTTTAATTGGATTTTTTGTTTTTGGAGTATTGAATTATAGAAGTTCTTTATGTATTTTGAATACTAACGCTTTTTCAGATATGTCATTTGTGAATGTCTTCTCCCATTCAATAGTTTGCCTTTTAGTTTTATTGATTATTTCCTTCTCTTCACAGAATTTTTTTGTTTCTTTGTTTTTTTAATGTAGTCCCAATAGTTCATTTTTTTTCATTTTTTTTAAAGATTTATTTATCTATTTGACAGAGAGAGAGGCACAACAAGATAGGAAACACAAGCAGAAGGAGTGGGAGAAGCAGACTTCCTGCTGAGGAGAGAGCCCAGTGTGGAACTTGATCCCAGGATCCCTGGTATCATGACCTGAGCCCAAGGCAGACACTTAGTGACTGAGCCACCCAGGTGTCCCCCAATAGTTTATTTTCACTTTTGTTTACCTTGTCTCAGGAGATGTATCTGGAAAATGTTGCTGTGGCTGATGTTAGAAATATTACTGCCTCTTCTCAATGGTTTTGATTTGTTTGTTTTTTAGAGAGAGAGAAAGCATGTTGGTGAGGGAGAGAGAAAAAATCTGAAGCACGCTGCATAACCAACACAGAATCTAAAGCAGGGCTTGATCTCAAAACCCTGAGATCATGACTTAAGCCAAAATTGAGTTGGATGCTTAATCACTGAGCCATCCATGCTCCCCTTTCTAAGAATTTTTATGGTTTCAGGTCTCACATTTAAATCTTTAGTCCATTTGGAGTTTATTTTTGTGTATGGTGTAAGAAAGTGGTCCAGTTTCTTTCTTTTGTATGTAGCTGACCAGAGTTCCAAGCATAATTTATTGAGACTTTTTCCTATTGAATATTCTTTCCTGCTTCATCAAAGATTGACGATATAATTGTAGATTTATTTCTGTTCTGTTCCATAGAATATTTCTATTCTGTTCCATTGATCTGTGTCTGTTTGTTTGTTTGCTTGTTTGTTTGGTTTTGGGTTTTGGTGTTTTTGTTTTGTTTTGTTTTTGTTTTTCTAGTACCATACTGTTTTGATTACTACAGCTTTGTAATATAACTTGAAGTCTGCAGTTGTGATAACCCCCACCTTTGCTTTGCTTTTCCAGAATTGCTTTGCTATTCAAGAACTTTCATAGTTCCATATAAATTTTAGGATAATTTTTTCTAGTTCTGTGAAAAATGCTTATGGTATTTTGATAGGAATTGCGTTAAATCTGTAGATTGCTTTGGGTAGTATGGCCTTTTTAACAATATTTGTTCTGCTAATCCATGAGTATAGAATATCTTTCTATTTCTTTCTGTCAGCTTCGATTTATTTCATCAATGTTTTATAGTTTTCAAATGGTATAGGTCTTTTACCTCTGGCTAGGTATTTTACTATTTGGGGTACAATTGTTAAAGGGATTGTTTTCCTAATTTTCTGCTGCTTTATTATTAGTATATAGAGATATAACAGATTTCTGCACATTGATTTTGTAACCTGTGACTTATTGAATTCATTTATCAGATCTAGTAGTTTATGGTGGAGTCTTTTGGGTTTTCTGTGCATAGTATTATGTCATCTTCAAATAGTGAAAGTTTTACTTCTTCCTTACCATTTTGGATCCATTTTTATCTTTTTGTTTTCTGATTGCTGTGGCTAGGATTTCCAGTACTATATTGAATAACAGTGGTGAGAGTTCATATCCTTGTCTTGTTCCTGACCTTTGGGGGAAAGCTCTCCATTCTTCCCCTTTGAGTATGATGTTCATTGTGGGTTTTTTATATATGACCTGTATTACGTTGAGGTACATTCCTTCTAAACCTATTTTGTTGAGGGCTTTTATCGTGAATGGATATTGTACTTCATCAGATACTTTACTACATCTATTGAAATGATCATATTGTTTTTATTCTTCTTCTTATTGGTATGATGTATCATGTTGATTGATTTGTAAATACTGAACTACCCTTACATCTGAAAGACCCTGGAGCCGCACCCAAGAATCAAACAGCACGCCTCCACTGGATGCAAATTGCAAGAGGTTTATTGGTTACACAGGCGCCTGCGGACGCATCAGCCTTTGTGGGCTGAGCGCGCCAGGCTAAATTGGGGAGCAGATTATATAGGGCAAGGGTTGGGGTGGCGGGAAGCAAGCTTACAGGAGCAGATGCTTGGTTACAGGAATCTGATTGGTAAATTTAAATCAAGCATTGTCAGGCACTGGGTTTAAGGCAAGGACACAACGGTTTGTTCTGGTGGGCCTTGGCTCAGCACTCTGGAAAGTCCCAGGTACACTCTATTCCTCACTTGACTTTTCTTTTGACAGACCGGGTGATCACAGACAATAGACATCCTGGTATGTGTTGCCATCTGGCTATGGGGACAATCAAACCTTCAGCAAGGGGAGAGGGGGTGCTGTGGGGATATCAGGTTACTTAAACAAGCCTTTAGCAAGGGGAGAGGGGTCTTTCATTCCCCCCTTTTTCTTTATCATGGATAGAATCCTATATCCATTCGCTTTGTTCATGAAGTAAGTCAGTTTGAGAGCCGGTCTGTTTAATTAGTTGATATTGCTGTGTCAGTACCATTGTCTGGATTACTGACAAGTGACCTTTTACAAACTGTACGAGTTTATTTAAGATACAAGGGCCGATTGAAAATTGGGCTATTGATAAGGTAACTTCTTTGTTGTAATCTCAAGGACATTTGTAAACCAAGGGAGGCTCCTGTCCTGCAGGATTGTGATCTTAGCAAGTCAACTATTTATCATTTTATGGCAGTCAGGGGTGCCTGAGGAATGCTACACATATGGAGAGGAATGGGTGAAGGGGGGATGTAAGGCTCCAGCTCTTGCTTTGTCCTTAGCCAGCCTCCTGCTCCTTCATTCCCCCCTGAACAATTTTGACGCTTAAATTTTTAAGGTGGTTGAAAGTGGAAGGTCTCATCTTCTATAACTTCTTCGTGCTGAATAGGGGTGTAGAGCTGTCTCTACCTACTGAGGTCAATATTGATCAGGGTAGGAATGTATAAGGGAGTTTCGAAAGGTGGAGGCAGCTGAATCCAGCACTGACAGTGAAGAGGTGTTCTTGCGCGCGACAAGGATCGTCTGTCGTGGTGTAGTCATTGTAGCAATGGAGTCTTGGCACCAAGTAGAGAAACATGGAACAAAGCAACATATTAAGGTTACTAAGGCGATAAGAATGAGAAGCCCAAAAAAGAGATTCAGTCATAGTCCTCCTTCAAACCAGGAACTTAACCATTTACTGAGAGAGAGAGAAGGATCTTGTAGGCCTTAATTTGGGTATTCATATCTTTTATTAGTCCTGTGACATTTTTGTGATAGTCTGGGATATACACACAACATTCTGTCTTGATAATTGCACATGTGCTGCCCCGGGCTGCTGTCAGGACATCTAAGGCCATCCTATTTTGTAGGACTGCCTTGCGTATCTGTGACACTTTGGTATTAAGCTGGGAGATGCTATTTAGTAAATCATTGAGTGCCTTTGTAGTATATTTATTAAGGGCTTCTACATGCCACATGATATCCCCTAGTCCCGCAGATGGAACAAAAATGGATGCTAAGTGATCATACCATTTAAAAACAGATCATGTTCATCTTTGTTTCAAGTTGGGGATATTAGCAGGAGTTGTAATGGTTTTAGTAATGCGCCCATGATTCCAGGAAAATCCCCTTTCCTTCTAAATAGCTCCATGGGCATGTGGTACCAGGAAGGCATATTTGGAGTCAGTATAAATGTTAATTCTTAGGCTTTGGCAATGGCAAAGTGCTAGTGAGCACTATGGCACACCTAACTTTTCTTCTTCTTTCTATGAAAACTATTTTCATCAGAAAACCAACTGTCATTCGTAATTTTAACAGGAGCATCTTAAACCTGGTCATATAGAATAAGCTAGATTAATAATCTCTGAACATTTTTGCTCTATAGAGAAAGAAGTACAGTGGTCAGGTTCAGGCATACAGGTAACTAGGTTTAAAGTTTGACAAATTTTAAGTTTTATTTCTGGCATCTCTGTTAGTGTAGCCCAGTATTTAATAAGTCGGCCTCCATCATCCATTGGTGGCCTTTGGCTACTAAGACAAATCTGGACCTGATGTGACATTATTACAGTTAGGGACTGTCCCATAGTGAGCTTTGAGGCTCTTTTATGAGGGCTGTTTTAGGTTTTGCTAAAGCATCTGTTTGCAATTGTACCTCAACGGAGGTGGCCTCTAGATAAAATATGATTAAGGGATGAAACCAATAAGAAGATCTTTGAGTGGTCTAACCTTAACAATATCCTGATTACAGAGGATCATTGTCAAGTGGGAGAAGAGTGTGGTATGCTGGCTTTTAGGCAATTTCATTATTCCAGTTGTTTAATCATGTGCCGTGGGGTCTGCTAATATCCCCACAAAATAATAAGATTGACTAAAGGAGCTATTGTACAACTTCTCTGAAGTTTACCTCAAATTGTTTAGCTTAGGTAAACAAACATTTAAAGACAATCAAATCTAGAATTTAACATCCATAAAGGTGTGTTATTAAAACAGAATTTTTCTCTCTAAAATAACCCTCATTTACAGAGATAGCCAAATCAGGACTAATTCACTTGTGAAACAAGTTTAGTTTTGACAAACTTGGCCTATTGTTTACATAAGCTCAGCAAGAACAATGAGTGTGATCAATAGATCTTTTAGCATCTGCTTTGCTGGAACTTTTAATAAGGAATCTCTAGGTTGAACTTTTAGTAGCCTCTCTGGGCCAGATGCCAAGCCCTGTACTGGCCATCGGGCATGCCTGCAATACCTGTTGATTTGGGCGAATTCCTCAGTGGGCGAATTCCTCTTCTGAGACCGCACCTACCAAGGAGTGACATTCTTTACTCACCTGGTGAGGCTGCTGGGAACTCTGTAAGCAAGGTATCAGGCCAACAGTCCCAAGGGGCTTTATGGCTCCAGGTTTCATAAAGTCAACCTTAGTTCTTTTAAACTGTCTGGTCATATCCGAGTCTTTTTAAATATGACATTCCAGTCAAAGCCTTGGTAAAATAACCCGTGTTTCCAATTCTTTCCTGTTACAAGGAGAACAGATTCTTATTGGACTTATGCAAATGACCGATTGTCATGGAAGAATGCTTACTTACTGAGACCTTTTGGTTTCAGAGGGTTCAGATAGAGAGAAAAGCTTGAATGCTTTGAGCTCTTTTATAAATGAGCACTTTTACATTTCTATAAGTTACAGATAACTAGGAGGAAGTATCCCTAGTCTGGAAGAGCAAACATCAGAGAGAACCAGCAATGTTTAAAGTAAGACAAAACATTAAGAGATATAACATTATAATTTTTTTTTTTTTTTTTTTTTTTTTTAGTTCATTTAGTCCCATGTTACTAAATCTAGTGAATGTGGCTTTAGTCTGTTTTGGAAATTCTTACCCATTTCAGTTTTAGGATTTTTAAGTAGATCAAAAATCTGTATTTGTCCTGAAAGTCCTTTATAGGAATCTCCTTGAAGATAAAACTCATTTTTCAAGAGAATTAAAATAATTATAAATGACAAAAACCCAGTATGGATATGGTTACAGCTAAAGAGACACGGGAGTTTACAATTTAGCTGCAAGGAAATCAGGTTATTTTTGTGATATATAACATTTCCATAATTACAGTATCAAGCGATGATCTCTCAAAACATTAAAACTTTAGGAAGTGCATAGAATCTCTAGAGTAATTACAGTATTTTCCCAAATGTAATCCAAGGTTTATCATTGGTTCAGTAGTATTTTATGAGCAACTTCATATATCAAGGAAAAGCCTGAGTTAAAGAGATTTTACAATTTAAATCTTGTCAACATTTGTTAAGATCTTAGAAAGTTTTGAAGCACATGCCTAAATATAATTAGGGATGTTAAACACCTGATAAAACAAAACATAGAAACTGGTTTTTCTGGGCAGGCAAAGAGAAAATCATTTACATTCTCGTAACAGGAGATCAATTAATCTAAGAAAACTTTATCCTTTGAACAGAGAATTTTAGTCTTGTACTAATGTAATGTACCTTAAAAACCCATTCATTTAGTCTATCTTAGTCCGTCCTGACCATAGCTAAAATTCCTTTTCTGAAGATTTCCCTTTATAAATTTTCTATAACTTTCCTTTGCATTCAGGTTTTGTCCTAAGCCATTTTTTTTCCAAGCAACCATCTCATTTAGGATAAAATTACCTTCCTTTATCTTCAACAAAATGTATTCCCATTCCTTAAATTTTTTTTATTTATCATCTATTTTTTATAGAGTTTCCCTTATTTCCATCAGTCTTAGTTACACTAAGCAGAATTTGATACTCTTAGAAACCCCTTAATCTCTAGTGAAGACTAAGTATTAACCAATTGTGAACTGTTTCAACAGAATTCTTCAGGTGGCAAATTTATAAATCAGTTAAGTGGCAAACAAGTTTACCAACAAATTTAAATACTCTTAGTTTCTTTGCAGTAAGAAGTCAAAAGCACAAACCTACAACCAGTAATTAACGACTTAGCATTTTATTCTGTTTGGTTAAGACCTAGATGTCCACAATTTAATTCCATTTGTCATCCAAGCAAAACTTTAAAACTTTCAGGTTACCAAAGACATTGAAAGCTACTTCAGCAATTACCCATTAGAACTTTGAGACAGACAATTAACCATCAGTTTAGTTATTTCTTTGCTAACAAATTTTAATAAATAACATGAGTTTATTTGACCTTCAGTAAACTTCAAAGTTTTACATTTACTGCTGATAACTTAAAAGACAGGTTTTATCTTAATTAAACCAATAAACTTAACTTAGTTCCAACACTGATTTACGTTCCATCTGGACCCACTCCACTTTGAATGTTTACCTGAGACATGGTTGGGAAGATCTGGAGTGAGGGGGTGTTAGGTCCAGGGGGTGCTCTTCTTGCTCCTTGACAGTGAAGAGAGAAGGAGCTGTGGTGCATGATCTAGAGGCCAGTCATGCAGGCTGCACACACGTTGGTACAGAAACACGTAAGGGGGAAACAAAAGAAACAAAGCGCTGCCAGGAGGCAGAGAAAAGATTCCCGGTTTTAGAACTCATAAGGCCCAACAGAGGAGCAGATGCCATGCTTTCCCATTAGCCAGGGAGGGGTTAGGCAGTCTAAGTCAGGCCAGAGAACACATGGAAACCTCCCCGAAACAAAGAGTTTCAGCAGCTGCTTGGGAATATTCCCTATAGTCTCTGTCCCGAGTCACACCAACCCCAGTTGGCTCCAGTTATAGCCATCAACACAGGAAGTGAGTGAGGGAGAAGCTCCCACATCTATTAGGAGAAACAGAGAGAAATAAAGCCAGAGTCCCCTTTGCCAGGGATGGCCCAGCAACCTGGGTTTACTAGAAGAAGGCTTATTTACATAATTATTATCCAATATGTCAGGAGGAAATTTACTAGCTGACTCATTGAATCTGGTTTTAGCTCTTAATACCTATCTTTTATATTTCCTTCCGATATGTACAATGTTGCAGACAAGGGGAGGGGGACCTTTCAGGTGCTGTCCTGCTCGCGTCCCTCGCGGGAACTTAGGAGCGTCTTAGCTAAGGTCTATCCGTATAAACCCCGGACCAGGCTACTCCATGGAGTAGATGACCGTTATGCCATATGACGCTCCGCGAGACTCAGGGTGCAGCCCACTCAGACTCCGTAGCCAAAGGCATTGGAGCCACATAAACATTCATACAGTCAGGCATTCCTCAGATTCAAGCGGATCAGACATTTTCCCCTAAACAGAATGTTACCTTCATAACTGATACAAAGAACATATAGACACTTAGGACGTCGACAGGATAGCCTGGACACAAGAGACAAAAATAGAAATTGCTGTGCGGGTTCGGTTCGGAAATCGAGACTACGGGTTATGGTCAGGAGGAACGAGAGATCCTCTCTGACCGACAGGTGGCCCAAGATAATGGCCCTCTTCGGAAACCCCAAGGCGTCCCCTGGAGTAAACTGAAACCCCTGAGGCGTCCCTCGGTTGCAGCAGGGGAGAAGTCTGAGTTCATCAACTCCTTCTCAGCCTGCCCCAAAATACGGAGCAACAACATTGTTGTACGGAACAGAAAAACAGACAAACAGAGAGACAGAGACACGGATGACAGAGACACGGATACTGGCCAGCTTACCTCCCGGTGGGGACCGGCTGGAGTCTTGGGTGGGACTTCAAGAGATCTCGGTGGAACCTCCAAATGAAAGACCCTGGAGCCGCACCCAAGAATCAAACAGCACGCCTCCACTGGATGCAAATTGCAAGAGGTTTATTTGTTACACAGGCGCCTGTGGATGCATCAGCCTTTGTGGGCTGAGCGCGCCGGGCTAAGTTGGGGAGCAGATTATATAGGGCAGGGTTGGGGTGGCGGGAAGCAAGCTTACAGAAGCAGATGCTTGGTTACAGGGATCTGATTGGTAAATTTAAATCAAGCATTGTCAGGCACTGGGTTTAAGGCAAGGACACAACGGTTTGTTCTGGTGGGCCTTGGCTCAGCACTCTGGAAAGTCCCAGGTACACTCTATTCCTCATTTGTCTTTTCTTTTGACAGACCGGGTGATCACAGACAATAGACATCCTGGTATGTGTTGCCATCTGGCTATGGGGACAATCAAGCCTTCAGCAAGGGGAGAGGGGGTGCTGTGGGGACATCAGGTTACTTAAACAAGCCTTTAGCAAGGGGAGAGGGGTCTTTCACATCCTGGTAATAAATCCCACTTGATCATGGTGAATGATTTTTTTAATGTATTGCTGTATTTTGTTTGCTAGTAATTTGTTGAGGATTTTTGCATCTATGTTCATCAGAGATATTTTTCTCTTTTTTATGGTGTCTTAATCTATTTTTGGTATCAGGGTGATACTGGAATCATACAATGAATTTGGAAGTTTTCTTTCTTCTTTTATTTTTTGGAAGAGCTTGAGGAGAATAGGTATTAACTTGTGTGTGTGTGTGTGTGTGTGTGTGTGTGTTTAAAGATTTTATTTATTTATTTATTTAACAGACAGAAATACAAGTAGGCAGAGAGGCAGGCAGGCAGAGAGGGAGGAGGAAGCTGGTTCCCTGTTGAGCAGGGAGCCAGATGCGGGACTTAATCCCAGGACCCTGGGATCATGATCTGAGCCAAGGGCAGAGGCTTTAACCCACTGAGCCACCCAGGTGCCCTTAACTTGTGTTTAAATGATTGGTAGAATTCATCTGTGAAGCTTTCTAGTCCTGGACTTTTGTTTGTTGGGAATTTTATGATTACTGGTTCATTCTCCCAGCTGGTAATTGATCTGTTTAAACTTTCTACTTCCTTATGGTTCACTTTTGGTAAGTTATATGTTTCTAGAAACTTACCCATTTCTTCTAGGTTGTCCAATTTGTTGGTATATAGTGTTTTCATCGTAATCTCATATCATTGTATTTCTGTGGTACTGGTTGTTACTTCTCTTTCATTTGTGATTTTGTTTATTTAAGTCTGTTCTCTTCCTTTTTTTTTTTTTTTTTAATAAGTCTGGCTAGAGATTTATAAATCTTGTTGATCTTCTGAAAGAATCAGTTACTGGTTTTGTTAACCTGTTCTTTTTTTTTTTTTTTTAAGGTTCTATGTCACTTATTTTTGCTTTAATCTCTATTATTTCCTTCCTTCTGCTGGTTTTGGCTTTTGTTTGTCCTTCACTTTCTAGCTCCTTAAGGTGTAAGATTAGGTTGTTTATTTGTAATTTTTCTTGCTCCCTGAGTAAGCCTATATTGCTATGAACTTCCATCTTAAAATCACTTAAAATTCACTTTGTGAATCCCAAAGGTTTTGGACCATTGTGTTTTCATTTTTGTTTCCATGTATCAAAACATTTTACAACTAGACTGTTATTTTAGTTAACCTGGTTCTCTTAAAAGATATGTCATCTACAGCTATGTATAGAAGAATTAAACTCAACCATTCTCTTAAACCATACACAAAGATAAACTCAAAATGGATAAAATACCTCAACGTGAGACTGGAATCCATCAGAATCCTAGAGGAGAACCTAGACGGTAACACCTTTGACATCAGCCACAGCAACTTCTTTCAAGACATGTCTCCAAAGGCAAAGGAAACAAAAGCAAAAATGAACTTTTGGAACTTCATCAAGATCAAATGCTTCTGCACAGCAAAGGAAACAGTCAACAAAACAAAGAGGCAACCCATGGAATGGGGGAAGATATTCACAAATGATACTACAGACAAAGGGCTGCTATCTAGGATCTATAAAGAGCTCCTCAAACTCAACACACACAACACAGATAATCACATCAAAAAATGAGCAGGAGACATGAACAAACACTTCTCCAAAGAAGACCTATAAATGGCTAACAGACACATGAAAAAATGTTCAACGTCATTAGCCATCAGGGAAATTCAAATCAAAACCACATTGAGATACTACCTTACACCAGTTAGAATGGCCCAAATTAGCAAGACAAAAAAAAACATGTATTGGAGAGGATGTGGAGAAAGCGGAACCCTCTTCCACTGTTGGTGGGAATGCAAGTTGGTGCCGCCACTTTGGAAAACAGTGTGGAGATTCCTTAAGAAATTTAAAATAGAGCTACTCTATAACCCTGCAATTGTATTACTGGGTATGTACCCCAAAGATCCAGATGAAGGACCATCTGTACCCCAGATGGTAGCAATGGCCACATAGCAGCAATGGCCCCAAACTATGGAAAGAGCCAAGATGCCCTTCAACAAATGAATGAATAAAGAAAGTATGTTCCAAATACACAATGGAGTATTATGCCTCCATCAGAAAGGATGAATTCTCAACTTTTGTTATCAATGTGGATAGGACTGGAAGAGATTATGCTGAGTGAAATAAGTCAAGAAGAGAGAGTCAATTATCATATGGTTTCGCTTATGGAGCATAAGGAATAATATGGAGGACATTGGGAGATGGAGAGGAGAAATGAGTTGGGGGAAATTGATGGTGGGTGTTAAGGAGGGCATGTATTGCTTGGAGCATTGGGTGTGGTGCATAAACAATGAATCTTGGAACACTGAAAAAAAATTTAAGAAAAAGAAAATGGAATGTATAAAAAAAATAATGGTCTCTAGTTTAGTCATTTCTCTTTATTTAACCCTTAAGTTATTAATTTTTCTCCTGGGAAATGGCCAGATCATCAAAGTAATCATGGGAATGCACACTACAGGTCTCTGACCTTTCAAAGATTCTCAGGGGAAACAGAGTCATTGTGAATTTTTTTTTCCAGTCTGTAATCATCACAAATTCTAGAGGGATAACTGTCCCTCTGGACATACTATTGAATTTCCACTCAGCCTTCCCTTCCTAGTAGAGGAATATTTCAGCCTAGCCCTCTTCAATAATTTTGAGTTCTTAAACAAGAAATTTGGGAGTATTTTTTTAATTACTTGTTGTTACAGAATTATTTTAGTAAACTACTGTGTAAGAAGAAAGGGTCTCTGTGACATTGGTATAAATCAAGGGTATATACTTCAGTTACCTGAGAAAACATGGTACATTAACATGCTTTTCTATGTCTTGTAATATTATACATTATACTTTGTAATGTTGTCTCTGATCTTTTCATGGGGAATAGCCTAAGTGAAAGGTATTGCACTTTAAAAATTACCACTTGTCCTGGACCACGTGATTTGAATATGGATTTTATGTCACCAAAGAGTTATTATGTGTCAACATTAGCATGCAGCAATGAATCCAAGAAATGAGTATTTGTGTTCCTTAATATTGCTATCTAGAAAACTACAATGATTTGTAGAGTTGCTCAGCACTCACCTCCACATTGTCTTTATACTTGATCAAGGGTCAGTGCTAAGCATTACTCTATGCCCTAAGTCTTGTCTGATGACTTAGTACATATTGAACTGGGAAATCAAATCTCCCTCGCTCAGAGATATGCAAGAGACCACTCACAACTCATAGCAGAATGGTATTCAAACCCCAAGTGGAATAACAGTTTATAATTTCATGGAACCTTTTTATATTTGCACGAGTTTAACATCTAGCCAGAAGGCAAAAAGACTCAGGAGATGGCTTTTCTGATTGTAACAAGGAGAATAAGCCTGAAAAGCTCCAATATCACAGTAAACCATGTTGGAGTAACCAGTGTTAAATTTTGCCTCCTGGCATAAACAACTAGAAAAACAATTGGACACAATCTATGAAACAGGTGATTTTACACATTGGACAACAACTACGACAGGATTATGATCCTGAGAAAATTAAACAAAGAAGCTTATAAGTCATCCTGAGGTTTTTCATGGAGGTACTTTCAGAATCACAATATAAGAGCAGACCTTGTAGAATTTGCTGAATTTAGGAGACAGAAATTGCATTTAATGAGGCTGTAGTAGCCAAAAGTTTAAAAGCAGAGTAAGGAAGCGAAGAGATGTGTGCAGAAAAAGAGCACCAGAAATCTGCAGAGAGTGCCACTTGAGTTTGCTGCTGAACATAATTTGTTCATGTATAGGATAAGTACCCTGAAGTCAAGCAAAGATATACTCTTTGTTATAAGATAAACAATTCCCAGAGATCACCCAGTGCTTTAAAATGTTCAAGTTACAACTTGCCATAGTGGAGATGCCTCACTGAACAATTAGGGTATTCAGCAGAGAAATCTGGGTAATCACCTCTCAGAAATAAGGCAGATTTACACCTATAGTAAATTTAGTGTGGACCCACCCTAAAAAGTTTTAAAAATAAGCCTCAAAAGGATCAAGCTGCTCCACAAATAACTTACTTATCAAGACAAACTTCACCATTTTTTAAACTCTTAAGAGCAGACACTACACTAAAACACTCTAGACAAAAATACAATGAACAAAATGGCTGGTACCCAATTAAAATTTACTAGAATATGAAAAATCAGGACAGTCTTAGCCACAACCAGAAGAAAAATTAGACTATAGAAAGAAGCAAATATGACAGACATGATGGAATCAGTAAGGGCCTCTGATGGAGCAATTACAAACATAATTAAGAATTTAAAGAAAATGTAGGGGCACCTAGGTGGTTCAGTTGGTTGACGTTCTGACTCTTGTTTTTGACTCAGGTTATGATCTCATGGGTCATGGGATCAAGCACCATATTGGGCTCTGTGCTCAGCTGGGAGTCAGCTTGAAGATTCTCTTCCTCTGCCCTGCCCCTACTCATGCAAACACGCATCCATTTTCTCTCTCTAAAATAAATAAATAAGAATTTAAAGAAAATGTAAACCTAAAGTCAAGAGAGAGAGAAATCATAAAAATGAACCAAATATTATTTCTAGACAAGAAGAAGACAATGTGGGAGATGAAAAAATTTTTTATAGGTTTGACATGTTATCAGATATTTTTGAAAATTTTATTCAATAAACTTTAAGACATAGCAAAAATTAGATGATAGGTAGGTAAGCACAGAGAGAAGAACAACTATAAAAATCAAGTAACACCTCTATAACTTGTGGGAAAATGTAAAGCAGTCTAACATGTTTAATTTGAGTTCCCAAAATGGAGAAAAGCCAAAAATGTTTGAAGGAATAATATTGCTATACCTGTTATTAGAGCTAGAAATTTTATTTTGTTGATTATTTGGGATTTTATACATGAAGGGTCATGTCATCAGTGGGCAAAGACAGTTTCATTCCTTCTTTCCCAGTCTGAATACTTTCTTCTTTTCCTGTCTTTTTTTTTTTTAAAAAGATTTTATTTATTTATTTGACAGACAGAGATCACAAGTAGGTGGAGAGACAGGCAGAGAGAGGGAAGCAGAGAGAGAGAGGGAAGCAGGCTCCCTGTTGAGCAGAGAGCCCGATGCGGGACTCGATCCCAGGACCCTGACATCATGACCTGAGCTGAAGGCAGCGGCTTTAACCCACTGAGCCACCCAGGTGCCCCTTCTTTTCCTGTCTTGAATTATTGCAGTAGTTTTGAATTCCAGTAAAACATTGACCAGAAGTGATGAGAGAACATGCTTGTTTTGTCTATGAACACAGGGGAAAATGTTCAATTCCTCACCACTAGGTGTGATGTTATCTGTAGCTTTTTGAGATACTGTTTCTCAAACTAAGGAAGTTCCCCTCTAATGCCAGTCTTCTGAGACCTTTTATCATGAAAGGGTGTTCAATTTTGTCATATCTTTTTTTCTGTGTCAAATGATATAGTCGTATCATTTTTCATTTTGAGACTATTGATAGGGAGATTCCATTGATTAATTTTTAAATATTGAATCACTCTCACATAACTGGAATAAATCCCAATTGGTTATAAGACATAGTTTTTTCATACAATGTTGGATATAATTTGATAATATTTTTTTGAAGATTCTTATGTCTTTACATTTGTATTCTCGATAGTTTGTATTCTGTATCAAGATACATCTGATACATCTGTATTCTTTTTTTTTTTTAAGATTTTATTTATTTGACAGACAGAGATCACAAGGAGGCAAAGAGGCAGGCAGAGAGAGAGAGATGGGGAAGCAGGCTCCTGTTGAGCAGAGGGCCTGATGTGGGGGTTGATCCTAGGACCCTGGAATCATGACCTGAGCCGAAGGCAGAGGCTTTAACCCACTGAGCCACCCAGGTGCCCCACATCTGTATTCTTGATGCAGTTTTTCTTTCTCATAATGTCTTGGTTAACATTAAAGTAATGCTGGAGAACTTGAATTAGGATGTGTTCACTTTGTTTCTGTTTTCTGGTTGAGAGTGTGAAGAATTGGTATCAATTCTTCCTTAAATATTTAGTAGAATTCACTATTAAAACTATGTGGGTTTGGTGCTTTCTTTTTTTGAAGATGTTAAACTAATGCTTCCATTTCTTTAACATAGATAGATCTGTTCAGATCATCCATTTCTCCTTGTGTAAGTGTTGGCAGTTTCTGTTTTCTAAGCAATTGGTCCATTTTATCTAAGTTATCAAGTTTATGGACATAGAATTCCTTATGGTATTTCTTTTTTCTTTCAATGTCCATGGGATTCAGAGTGATAAACCCTTTTATAAAACTTTTGGTATTGGTTATTTGTGTATTCTTTTTTTTTTCTTGGTAATCTAGATAGAGACTTAATAATTTTGTGTGTCTATTTTCAGAGAACCAGCGTTGAAGTTTATGATTTTTCTCTTGTTTTCCTATTTTCATTTTCATTGATTTCTGGTCTAATTTTTAATATGTCTTTTCTTCTGTTTGCTTTAGACATAAATTAATCTCTCCAGTTTCCTAAGACAGAAATATAAATTATTGATTTAAGCATTTCCTTTTTTTCTAACAAATTCATTCAATACTATAAAATTTCCTCAAAACACTGCTTTCAATGTATCACACAAATTTAAACAAGTTGTATTTTAATTAGCTCAAATTAAATTTCTCTTGAGACTTCTTTGACTCGTGTCTAGCTATGTTGCTTAATTTCTAGATATTTGGAGCTATTCTAGCTATCTTTCTGTTACTGATTTCTGGTTTAATTCCATTGTGGTCTGAAACACACTTCGTATGACTTCTATTTTTTAATACATGTAAAGTATTTTTTATGGTCTAGAATGAGGTCTATGTTGATAAATGTTTCATGCAAGCTTAAGAAAAATGTTTATTCTGCTCTTCGAAGCAGTAGTGTATAAATGTCAGTTAGATACCATTGATTGATAGTGTTGTTCGAGTCAATTATATCCTTAAGTCTTTCCTGTCTGTCTTATCTATCAATGCTGAAAATGTGGTACTGAAATCTCCAAGTGGAATAGTGGAATTGTCTATCTGCCTGCAGTTCTGTCAATTTTTGCCTCTTGTATTTTGACAGTCTGCTGTTGGGTGCATATACATTTAAGAGGATTATACCTTCCTGGAGAACTGATATATTAACATTATATAATACCACCCTTTATCTCTGAAAATTCTTGCTTTCAAAGTTTTACTTGTCTGAAATTAATGTAACTACTTAGTCTTCCTTTAGATTCATGTTATCCCAGTATATCTTTTTCCATCCCTTTGTTTTGAAACTAATTGAATATTTATAGTTAAGTGAAGTCCTTGTAGACAACATACAGTTAAATTTATATATATATATATATATATATATAATATATAATATATAACTTATAAGCCAGAGGAGTGCTGAGCTTTGGGGAAGTGAAAGAAGACCAGTGTGGTTATGCTATAAAAGTTAAACTGTCGTGTAACCTAACTTAGACTAGAGGATGGTACAGTCTTGTAGAATATGTTAAGTAATCTCATTAAGAAGCTCTGGAAAGGTTTTAAGTTTTAAAAGGGTGATCTCTTTTAATGTGCATCTGGTCAAAAGTCACCCAGTTGCTGAAGAATATACTTGGATATACATCCAGGTTCCACTGTTTTCCAAAATATATTCTCTTTCCATAAGGAAGGCTCATTTATGTGCAGTATACTATTCATAAACCTAGTAATAACAGAGATGGTACATGTTAGAGACCTGTTAGGATAATTACTGTGCAGCTCCAACTTCTCTTTTAATATTATTCTGACTGCTTTCAGTCCATTTCTTCAGTTCATAGAAAGACCAAACTTAGCAGCATTTGAGTGCAAAATAAAAGTCCAAACCAAAAAACAAGCACCGGTGAGGGGCAAACAAATATACTTCCCACAAAGGTCTTTGCATGAAGCATTCACCCTTCAGAGACTATTCCATACTCAGACTGTATCTCCCTATGTTATACCTACTGAGTCAGACTTGGCAGTCTCCATACACATTCAGTATAATTTAAAAACATTTACACTTGTTCTTTCCCACATAGATTCAAGTGTTGAGTGCTCTGAACATTTTCAGACAGATGTTATCAGATATTTTCTTGGCATAGCTTCCTCGGTGTATTTGCATAGAACAGCCATTGCCACTGAAAATGAGGTGCAATCAATGAAAAAACAATTTGTGTTTATTGTTGGTATTTGGTAATATACCTACCTGTATTGAGGAAAGATTTTTCCTTTACTATACTGAAAATACTTCTGTTCCAACAATATCTTTGTATTTAATCTGAAACATATACATATATATATATCTATGTAAAAATACATATATATATAGTTTGTATTTAATCTGATATATATATGTATATATATATATAGTTGGCTGATATATATATATATCATATATATGTGATCTGGTATATAATATAATCTGATATGTGTATGTATGTATAATTGATACTTAAGCAACATGGGTTTGAGCTGGGCAGGTCCACTTAAAAGTGAATTTTTTCAGTAAATACGGTACAATACTGTAAATATATTTTCTTTTTCTTATGATTTTATTAATAACTTTCCTTTAGCTTACATTATTATAAGAATATAGTACATGATATGTAATGTACAAAATATGTGTTAATCAACTGTGTATGTTTTTGGTAGGGTTTCCTATCAATAGTAGGCTATTAGTAGTTAAGTTTTGGGGCAGTCAGAAGTTGTACATAGATTTTTGACTATATTGTTCAGGGGCTAACTGTATATGGATTTCAGTTTGTCAGATTGAATAGAACATAGAAATTCCCCCATTGTTGCCCTCCCCCATTGTCCTCTAAATGGCATACTTCCTTTTTTCTTTGTTTATTCCTAGCAAGGGCACTGGAGTTAAACTTCTACTTCTGGTTAGTATTTAAAGGCTCCAGGAAGCTATAGCTTTCACTATAACAACCAAAGAATTTGGATGATTTTTAAAAAGTCATTTCTTAAAAGATTTTCAGGTTTTTTAAATTTATTTTTTATTTATTTTCAGCATAACAGTATTCATTATTTTTGCACCACACCCAGTGCTCCATGCAATCCGTGGCCTCCACAATACCCACCACCTGGTACCCCGATCTCCCACCCCCCGCCCCTTCAAAACCCTCAGATTGTTTTTCAGAGTCCATAGTCTCTCATGGTTCACCTCCCCTTCCAATTTCCCCAGGTTTTTTTTTTTTTTTAATGTGAAGATACAAAGAATCTTAAAATAACTAAACTTGAGAAAAATAAATAAAAACTTCCTAGAAAAAGAGAAACTCCTTACTTTTATGCTTAGGGCAGAGTGGACAAGAGGTAAAATATTCTATAGACAAGGGGCAATCCATATATAAGAAGAAACTACCCAAACTTCTAAAGGAGCATGAAGGATGACAAGATGAATTCTATTTCAAAAATTCCCAGAAGCAAAATATTTCTTCAGCCGTCCATAATTCTTTCCCCAAAAGGCTCCAAATATATGGAAATATGCTACATGCTGAGGCCAAAACAGAAAGTCAGATAACAGTTTCCTGAAGTGTATGATGCTGGAGAGGGTATTGTTGAACTCACCAGCATCCCCAAAAGATGCATGTAAAGCATAAAAAGACCTTGAGAGTTCATAGTCCATAGACCCCAATTCCTTCTGAAATGTGGAATCTTGATCTTACCCTCAAAGCATTTGAAACCAAAAGTGAACTAAATGAAAAAAGCCACAATCCATATCAGATCCAGTTCCATAGGAACTTCAATGTCCTCTGTTTTGAAATTAGATATAATGTTTTCCTACCGACTTTTTTTTTTTTTAATGCAGAAGTTTCAACATGCGATAAGACATCATGACGTGCAAAAACAAACAAACAAACAAAAAACACAAATTCAGGAAAGTATGACCAAAAATGAAAGAAAAAATTGTTATAAAGAATAGAACCATAGCAGAACCAAGGATTTGTTTTAACAGAAAAAAAAAAAGTGAAATAACCACTTTAAAGTATGTTAAGAAACTTAAAAATATTGTACTAACAGTATAAAATTAATGAGATTTTCAGTAGAAAATTTACAGAATAAGACAGTATTTGAGGTAGAAAATTTATTCAGTGACTTAATAGTACATTGACCAGTACATTGAACAGCAAAAAAAAAAAAAAAAGAACACTTGAAGGGAAATTATTGAAAGATGTTATAAAAGCAAAAGCAGGAGGGTCCTGGGTGGCTCAGTTGGTTAAGCGTCTGCCTTTGACTTAGGTAATTATCTCAGGATCCTGGGATAGAGCCCTGTGTCAGGATCCAGACTCAGAGAGGAGTCTGAATCTCCCTCTCTCTCGACCCCTTCTCCCTACTTATGCTCTCACTCTCTCTCAAATAAATAAAATCTTTGGAAAAAAACAAAAACAAAAGCAAAAACCAAAGAAATATAAAACCAAATGATTGCAAAAAATATAAAAAATATTAGGAGAAAGGGGAACCCTCCTACACTGTTGGTGGGAATGCAAGCTGGTGCAACCTCTCTGGAAAACAGCATGGAGGTTCCTCAAAATGTTGAAAATAGAACTGCCCTATGACCCAGCAATTGCACTATTGGGCATTTACCCTAAAGATACAAACGTAGTGATCCAAAGGGGCACGTGTACTCGAATGTTTATAGCAGCAATGTCCACAATAGCCAAACTATGGAAAGAACCTAGATGTCCATCAACAGATGAATGGATCAAGAAGATGTGGTATATATACACAATGGAATACTATGCAGCCATCAAAAGAAATGAAATCTTGCCATTTGCGACAACATGGATGGAACTAGAGTGTATCATGCTTAGCGAAATAAGTCAAGCAGAGAAAGACAACTATCATATGATCTCCCTGATATGAGGAAGTGGTGATGCAACATGGGGGCTTAAGTGGGTATGGGATTGGGAGGGAGACAAACCATAAGTGACTCTTAATCTCACAAAACAAACTGAGGATTGTTGGGGGGAGGGGGTTTGGGAGAAGGGGGTGGTATTATGGACATTGGGGAGGGTATGTGTTTTGGTGAGTGCTGTGAAGTGTGTAAACCTGGGGATTCACAGACCTGTACCCCTGGGGATAAAAATATATGTTTATAAAAAATAAAAAATTATATTAAAAAAAATAATAGCAGAATGATAGAGATACATGATGCAATATCATGTGATCTATCACACTTGAAATTTAAGTCCCAGAAGAAGAGGATCTAGAAAAGAGGACAGAAGAATTGTCTAAAAATATAATGGCCAAGAATTTTACAAAATTGATGAAGGACATTAACATGCCTACTCAAAAAGTTCAGGAAAACCTAAGCAAAATGAATATAAAGAAAATCATGCCTTGACAAACCAAACTGTTGAAAGACAGTGCTAATGAGAAATTTTTAAAGAATTCACCGAAGCAGTATTTCTGAAATACCAGAATGAGGGACTTGGGAAATTCTCTCCCAACATTGCAGTTATAAAATTGTAAAATGATTGAAACAAAAAATATAGTAGAGTAGCTCAGTAGCAGGTATGAGCGAGCATAAACACTAAACTTGAAGACAGATGAATAGAGACTATCCAGTCTAAAGAACAGAAAGGGAAATGTTCATGAAAATAAACAGGTTAAAAAAAATGTAAAAATATAAAATATAAAAAAAATAAACAGAGCTTTGGAGACTTGTTGGAAACCATTAAGCATGTGAGTGGGACACAAAATATGTGTCCCAAAGAGAGAAGAGAGAGAAAGGAACAGGAAAACTGTCTAGGAAATAATAGCTGAAAATTTTCTTCATTTGAAGAAGAAACAATATATACATCCAAGAAGCACAGTGTCTTATACCATACTCAAAAATTAACTCAAAGTGGATTAAAGACTTGAACATTAGACCTTTAACCATAAAACTCCTAGAAAACATAAGTGGTAAGTTTTTTGACCTAAGTCTTGGTGGTGATTTTTTAAAATCTGACACCAAAAGTAAAGGCAATAAGAGAAAAATAAGTAAGTTGGACTACATCAAACTAAAAAGCTTTTGCACAGAAAAGAAAACCATCAATAAAATGAAATTGCAGTCTACTGAATGGGAGAACATTTTTGCAAGTCATATATTTCATTAGGAACTTAAATCCAAAATAAAGAACAACTGTTAATAGCATAAGAACCTCAAACACTTTGACTAAAAAATGGGCAGAATATCTGAATAGACATTTTTCTAAATAAGGTACATGAAAAGATGCTCAACAGTATTAGTCATCAGGGAGCTGTAAATCCAAACCACAATGAGGTAATCACGGCATATCTGTTAGAATGACCATGATCAGAAACACTAAAAGTAACAAATGTTGGTGAGGATATAGAGAAAAGGGAACCCTTGTGTGCTCTTGGTGGTAATGTAAATTGGTGTAACCACAATGGACAACAGTATGGAGGTTTCTCAAAAAATTAAATAGAATTACCCTATGATCCAGCAAATCCACTTCTGGGTATGTATCAGACAAAAAGAAAAACACTAATTTGAAAAGTTATATGTGCCCTTAAGTTCACTGCAGTATTATTTAAAACAGCTTAGGTATGGAAATAACCCAAGTATCCACTGATGGATGAATGAATAAGGAAGTTGACATATATATATTCAGCCATAGGACCTTGAGGGCATTATCCTAGGTGAAATAAGTCAAATAGAGGTATCAGAGAAATACAACTACTGTATGATCTCTCTTCCATGTGGAATCTAATAGATATATATTATGAATATACATTATATGTGTATATATATATGCATATTCATACAGACAACAGATCAGTAGTGGTTGCCAAAGTAAGGGAATGGGGGTGGGGGAAATGGGAGAACTGTTTTTGTTTTGTTTTGTTTAAATAAATTGAATTAAATAATATTCCATAAAGGGAAGCAGATGGAAACTTAGAATTAATAGGTAAATTTATGATTTTGATTATGGTGATAGTATAATGGGTATACTTAACTCCAAATGCATCAAGTTGTATACATTAAATACCTTCAGTGTTTGTCAAGGAAAAAAAAAAGTCAACTTGTTCCTATATTCAACTATAAAAAATGGAATTTTACTTAAAAATTTTTACTTAATAAATTTTACTTAATATAATTTACTTTTTAAACTACATTTTAATACTTTAAATACATTAAAAATACTTTTAAATACTTTAAAAACTAGTACCAAGATATATGTAAGTAAGAAGTACGTACCTGTACGTACTTGTAAAGTACGTACTTCTTACTTACATATATCTTGGAACTAGTTTAAAATAATGACAAAATAATGCAGGATCTCTATGCTCAAAACTGTAAAACATTGATGAAAACATTTAAATATCTAAACAAATAGAAAGATAGTCACTTTCATGGATTGGAAGACTCAGCAAGATGTCAGTTTTCTCAGTCATCGCTGGTAGAAATATGAACGAGTATAGCCATTTTGGAAGATCCTTTGGCAATTTTTGAAAAAAAAATTCAACATACAATTTACCATATAATCCAGCATACCTATTCTTAGTTATTTACCCAAGTAATGTGAAAATTTCAGTTCACACAAAATCCTGTACCCCAATATTTATATAGCATCTTTATTTGTAGTCAGTAAAAAATGGAAACAGCCCTATGTTTTTCAACAGATGAATGGATAAATGTAGTATACTTATTCATTGGAACACTTCAGCAATAAAAAAGGTAAACTGTTGATTCATGCACCAATATTGATTAGTCTCAAATGGTTTTTGCTAAGTGAAAGACATCAGCCCTAAAAGGCTACACGTTATATGCTTCCATTTATATGGAACATAACATTGTGGAAAAGGCAGAATTATGGGTATAAAATCAGGGTTGTGGAGAGAAAGTAGCTGACTAAAAGAGGGTATATTACCCTTCATGTAAGAGAAAGGGATATATAAGAAAATATTCATATATCTGGTCATCTGTTCAAGGAAATGCTGGATAAAGCAGAAACTAAAGAGAATTTGGTTGCCTAAGGGGTTGGATGGGAAAGAAAAGGAGAATAAAAATGGTATTTTTGGTAGAATGGTAGAAATGAAAAGGGAGTTATGCTTTTCAGAATGAGTTTTTTTTAAATAATTTAACCATTAAACATAGTAATGTTTTACATACCTCCAAACATCAATATGTAACTAAATAAATAGATTAATTAATTAAATCAAGTAGCATATGAAGGAGTCCAAAATGAGGAACAAATGGTAACAATTTAATTCACATATATAACAAATATCACAATCACATTGAACAGTATGGAAAAGAAGAGAACTAACCTTCTGAACTTTGGAAGACAGTATTTTAATGGACCTCTGTAAGGCTAAAGCCAAAAAAAAAGCAACAATAACAACAACTATAGCAACAAAATCTGTACAGAAATACTGTATTCTAATTAGTATATTTGTTTCTTGCAAGTGTATGTGTTAGCTCTGTAAGTACTTTATGTGTTTACTAGCATGAAACAGATAAGTGAATATATATAGCAGATAAGAAGAGCCAGATTTCTTACTAACAAAGTAGTTAGAATTAAGGTAAAGAATAGGAATCTAGAAAGAACTTCACAGTATTTGATTGAAATCAGAGGTATCAATATTAACTCATGGCTATACACACACACACATAATTGTGAGGTAATATAGATACCTCTGATTCAAATACATACACATACATATATATGTATGCATATGTGTATAAGTGTATATATATATGTACATGCACACATACATGCATATATACCTGTGTGTTTGCACATGCACATAAAGATTACTATACCCGCATATGTTTCCTTGCTTTGTTCACTGAGAGGACCTATAAGCAATGCCTGTTGAATGAGTATATTATTGTCTAGATCTTGATTTCTAAATACTGTTTTCCAATCAAAGAAACCTGGGCTCCTTGGAGACCTGGTTGATTCCAGGACCGGGGCAGAGAAAAATAAAAGACAGGCCTAGAACATCTTAAGATGCCAAAGAATAAAAAAGTACTTATAGCACAGAGACAAGTCAAAAGTACATAGAAGCCTACTAGAAAAACCCAGGTTTGGCCAAAGCTGGAGAAACTGATCAATAAAATAAGTAACCATAGTAATGGATTATAACCCATAGAATCAAATAAATATCCATGAGTCCATATGTGTGTGTGTGTGTGTGTGTGTATGGACGGGTGGGTGGATGAATGGCAGAGAAGGGGCAGGTTTTTTTGTTTTGTTTTGTTTTGACTTAAGAATTCTAATTAATAATAGTTTTGGAAGAAATGAGCAAAATATAAAATTACAAAACACAAAATACAAAAATGAAGGAAACACTGCAGAAATAATGTTTATAGGCAAGCTCCACAAATGGATGCTGAAATTCTTGGGTGAAAATTTTACAGGAAGAAAGGATGCCCACTCTTGCCACTCTTGTTCAACATAGTACCAGAAGTCCTAGCAATAGTAATCAGACAACAGAAAGAAATAAAAGATATTCAAATTGGCAATGAAGAAGTCAAACTCTCTTTTCTCAGATGACCTGATACTTTATATGGAAAACCCAAAAGACTTCATCCCCAAACTACTAGAACTCATACAGCAATTCGGTAATGTGGCAGGATACAAAATCAATGTACAGAAATCAGTGTATAATGACATTATACACTACCAGTGAAAAAATAGAAAGGAAAATTAGAGAATCAATTCCATTTACTATAGCACCAAGAACCATAAGATACCTAAGAATAAACCTAACCAAAGAAGTAAAGGATCTGTACTTGAAGAACTACAGAACTAAACTAAAGAAATTGAAGAAGACACAATAAGATGGAAGACCATTCCATGTTCATGGATAGGAAGAATAAACATTCTTAAAATGTCTATACTGCCTAGAGCAATCTATACTTTTAATGCCATCTATACTTTCTCAACCATCCCAATAAAAATTTCACCAGCTTTTTTCAAAGAGCTGGAACAAACAATCCTAAAATTTGTATGGAACCAGAAGAGACCCTGAATTGCTAAGGAAATGTTGAAAAAGAAAAACAAAACTGGTGACATCACGTTGCCTGATTTAAAGCTTTACTACAAAGCTGTGATCATCAAGACAACATGGTACTGGGACAAAAACAGACACATAGACCAGTTTAACAGAATAGAGAGCCCAGATATGCACCCTCAACTCTATGGTCAAATAATTTTCAACACCGCAGGGAAAAATATACAGTGGGGAAAAAAAGTCTCTTCAATAAAAGGTGCTGGGATAATTGGACAGCTATATACAGAAGAATGAAACTCGACCGTTCTCTTACACCATACACAAAGATAAAATCGAAATAGGTAAAAGATCTAAATGTGAGGTGGGAATCTATTAAAATCCTAGAGAACATAGGCAGTAATCTCTTTGACATCAGCCACAGCAACTTCTTTCAACATGTATCTCCAAAGGTGAAGGAAACTTTTGGGACTTCAAGATCAAATGCTTCTGCACAGCAAAGGAAACATTAAACAAAACAAAGAGGCAACTCATGGAATGGGAGAAGATATTCACAAATGACATTACAGACAAAGGGCTGATATCCAGAATCTATAAAGAACTCCTCAAACTCAACACACACAAAACAGATAATCAGTTCAAAAAAATGGGCAGAAGACATGAACAGACACTTCTCCAAAGAAGACATACAGATGGCTAACAGACACATGAAAAAATGCTCAACATCATTGGTCATCAGGGAAATTCAAATCAAAACCACATTGAGATACCACCTTATACCAGTTAGAATGGCAAAGATTAACAAGGCAGGAAACAACGTGTGTTGGAGAGGATGTGGATAAAGGGGAACCCTCTTCCACTGTTGGTGGGAATGCAAGTTGGTGCAGCCACTTTGGAAAAACAGTGTGGAGATTCCTTAAGAAATAAAAACAGAGCTTCCCTATGACCCTTCAATTGCACTACTGGATATTTACCCCAGAGATATAGATGTAGTGAACAGACAGGCCATCTCTACCCCAATGTTCATAGCAGCAATGGCCACAGTTACCAAACTGTGGAAAGAACCAAGATGTCCTTCAGGGAATGAATGGATAAAGAAGATATGGTCCATATATGCAATGGAGAAACATGCCTCCCTCAGAAAGGATGAATATTCAACTTTTTTTTGTGTCAACATGGATAGGACTGGAAGAGATTATGCTGAGTGAAATGAGTCAAGCAGAGAGTCAATTATCATATGGTTTCACTTACTTGTGGAGCATAAGAAATAACATGGAGGACATTGGAAGATGGAGAGGAGAAGTGAATTGGGAGGATTAGGAGGGCATTATGAAAGACTGTGGACTCTGAGAACCGAACTGAGGGTTTTGGAGGTCAGGGGGTTGGGTGAGCCTGGTGGTGGGTATTATGGAGGGCACATACTGCATGGAGCACTGGGTGTGGTGCATAAACAATGAATTCTGGAACACTGAAAAGAAATAAAATGAATTTTAAAAATAGGATATTAACCTTGCCTTAAAATAAATTCCCAAGATGTTTGTTGGTTATAAAGGGGAAAATAGTTATTTTTATAGTGGAGAAACTTAGCATACACCTCTTTAATCAAGCGACTGAGGTTAAGACAACTAGTAGTAAATATGGCAACATCATGTACCAAGAAGGGAAAACATTATTTCTATGGTATTCTTGACAAAATATAAAACCTTCAGTCTAATTATGAGAAAATATTAGAGAAATCTAAATTGAGATAAATTCTGTAAACCATGTGACCATTCCCATAAGAAGTGTCAGGGTCATGAAAAAAGGAAAGAATGAGGAACTTAGCCAATTGGGAGAGACTAAAAAAACAACAGTTTAATGTATTCTAGGATCCTGGATTGCATTCAGGAGCAGAAAAAAAGAACATTGGGAGAAAATGAATTAAATGTGAATAATGCCTATAGTTTAGTTAATAGTATCATATCAATGTTAATTTCTTAGTTCTGATAATTCAACTATGGTTATATAAGTGGATAGCATCAGAGGAGCTGGGTGAAAAGACAGGAAGGAACCTTAAATGTGTATTACAAAGGGAAAGAAGCCAATCTGGAAAAGCTACATACTGTGTAACCAACTCTATGACATTCAGGAAAGGCAAAACTGTGGCAATAGTGAAAAAAAATTGAGGCTACCAGGGGCTAGGAGGGAGGGAGGCACAGGCAGAACAGAGAGAGTATTTTAGGCAGTGAAACTATTCTGCGTGACACTACTTTAGTAGATAAATGTCATTATACGTTTGTCCAAATCCATAGAATATGTAACACCAAAAATGAAGTAAAATATGAACTTCCAGTTTAAGTGTCAGTGTATATTAATTAATTGCCACAAATTTATCACTCTGGTGGGAGATACTGATAATGGGAGAAGCTATTCATATATGGGAAGTCTTTCTACTTTCTGCTCAGTTTTGCTCTGAACCTAAGCTGCTCCAAAAAATGTTTGTTATTAAAAAAAAAACAGTTATGTATGTATGCATTTCCTCACATAGTATGCATATATATTTATGTTTATATTAGTATATGCATGTATGCATTTCCTCACATAGTATGCATATATATTTATGTTTATATTAGTATATGCATGTAAAAACAATTAACAATTGGTTTTCTGGCTGAAAGAGGAGGTAGATAGTCACAGGGATGGTGCATTTTCTACTTTATATATTTCATATTTTTCTGTCATGTTTGAATTTCTATAATGAGGATAGGTTCTTTTTGAATGAAATGATAAAAGCATTCAAAATTTTTTATTTTATTTTATTTTCATTTATTTATTTTCAGCATAACAGTATCATTATTTAAATTTTTAAGAAGTAATGTTTGAGAAATAGGTGCATGAAAACAGAGTTTAGAAACTAAACTTAACTTTATCCATCATCCATTAAATACATGCCTGATTTCCTGAACCACTGTCCCAGTCAACCTGCTGTATTCCAATTTATAACTGTGTTTGACTGGGAACATTAACAAATAGGAAAGGTATAAAATATTAAAGCCCATGGAGCACTTAAGACCGTCAGAATGATCTATTTTGCTCATACAGCCCTATGCTATGGCTTTTAGGTCAGAATTGCCCATTTATGTTGGCTATAGCTTACAGTGCTGCTTTCTTATGTACATTTAGTTATATTGTAAAAGTAACAATAAACTTTGATACATATTAAAGTTCCTTTTATTTTGCATCCCTCAGGTCACGTGTAAATGATTTGCAGTAGCCTATTACGTTCTCTGCAGGAGTAATTTTTAAGTATTAAAAACACCTAGAAAATACATTTATAGTTTAAGGGAGAAAATTATCTTCATGTTACCCCCCACCCCTAAGCCCATTCAATTCTTGCCGTTGTTGTGTCTTACTATGTGGTCAGAAAGAACTAAACTTGTGTTTATATAAATGTCTAATGAGCCATATTAAAGTTATTCATTTTCTCTTTTTTTTTAAGTTTTTTTTTATTTCTTTATTTAACAGAGAGAGACATCACAAGTAGGCAGAGATGCAGGTAGAGAGAAATGGGGAACCAGGCTCCCTGCTGAGTGGAGAGCCTGATGTGGGGCTCAATCCCAGGACCCTGAGATCATGACCTGAGCTGAAGGCAGAGGCTTAACCCACTGAGCCACCCAGGCACCCCATGGTTATTCATTTTTCACATGGACCACAAATAAAGTTATCACTGTCTATGCAGTCCTTCCATGCTGGGACTGCCACATGTCCATAATGCACTGACATGATTTGGCTGAGTGCATCTTAAAAAGGAAATGAATGAATATCAGAGTCTCTTAAAACAAGATCTCTAAGACACAAAAATAATTAATATTAATTTCAATATTCCTTACATTTGGATTTCTGGTGAGTTTTGTGGCTCCATGTGATTTTCATGTAGCAATTATAACCTTCTTTGGTTATCTGTATTTTTTGGTACTTCACATTTGTGAAGTTTGTCTCACCCTTCTTGACCCTCCAGTATAATTTGGTAGCTCTTATAGAATGTCATGGTCTTTCAAATCAAAAACTGAAGTTATGAAATGAAACTAGGATAATGTAGTAATTTGTACTCTAAAAATTTCATTCAATCTATAAAGTCACTTTCTTAATGAATCAGAGTAATCAAAGTAATAAAGTATCAGTGTCCTCAATTTGAAGAAAGTTCTTTTGTTTCTTTGTTTTTATCACTGTGATTATGATTAATTTGAGCCAGTGATGGTATTGATGGGCATTGAAAGCCCTAGATTGCTTTTGCTACTTATAAAAGACTAATATACAGATTAGCAGGGGCATAGGAAAAATGATATGATAAAGATAAATTGCCTGGATAACCTCATTAAATCACCAGAAAGTGATGTTTTAGTTAAGGACAAACTTATTCTGCATTCCAAGACACCATAATCATTCCTGTTACTACGACATACCTGAAAAATGTGTGCTGGCTTAAATTTAAAGTACTTTTTGTTTGAGAACTTCTTAAGGGTTTGGGAACCCTCTTGAAGTACCTACATTCCACCAGAGGTATTGCTATTGAGGATGAGAATTTATGAATATTTTGACTTTCATTTTTGAGTTTGATTTCCTTTGTCCTAAAGTAAGGACTTGTAAATGTTTTTGGTAAAGGGCCAGAAAGAGTAAATGTTTTAAGCATTGTAGCACTATGGTTTCTGTCTCCACCACTTATCTCTGCCATTTGTAGCACAAAAGCAACCATAGACAATACATAAACAAGTGGTTGTAGTTGCTCTAATAAAGCTTTATTGACAAAAAACAGGAAATGGGCTGATTTAGCCCATAGATCACTACTTCAAGTATTAATACATTCCTTATAAAGTACAGCTAAATCAAAATTTGTGCCAATCACAGCTAAAGTTGTATTTTTCTGGAAACTCATGGAATATAATACAAATTGAAGAAGTCTGTTTGCTGAAAAAAATCTATTTGCTAAAATATATACATATATATACACACACACACACATAACATTCAGACAGACTGATGATATTACTAAAACAATTAAGGTATTTTCAAGTTTGGCATTAGAAATGCACACATTAGGAGTGATATGGGCTAACATATGTATATTACATGTAATATGACATATGTATATTACATGTAAATATTTCTAGCCTTTATCTAGGAAAAGGTAAATTATATGGGAAGGTGTGCACAAATGAATTAATAAAGCCCTTTTGTGACTTAAGTAATGTTGGCACTTTCCCTTTCACACATCTTTTCTCCAAGGACATGAGAAATACAACTCTTTGAAGATTATATATATATATATATATATTTTAATTTTAGAATGTAAAACTATATGCTGGTAGTTTAATTTCTTTTCATTCTCTATTTCATCATTTGCCCCATTTATTTCATAAACATATAATGTATTATTAGGCCCAGGGGTACAGGTCTGTGAATCACCAGATTTACACACTTCACAGCACTCACCATAGCACATACCCTCCCCAATGTCCATAATGCCACCATCCTCTCCCCCCCCCCCTTTCTGGTCCCTCAGTTTGTTTTGTGACATTAAGAGTCTCTTATGGTTTGTCTCCCTCCCGAGCCCATCTTGTTCCACTTATTCTTTTCCTACCCCCCAAGCTCCCCCACATTGCATCTCCACTTCCTCATATCAGGGAGATCATATGATAGCTGTCTTTCTCCAATTGACTTATTTCACTGAGCATAATACCCTCTAGTTCTATCCACGTCATTCCAAATGGCAAGATTTCATTTCTTTTGATGGCTGCATAGTATTCCATTGTGTATATATACCACTTCTTCTTTATCCATTCATCTGTTGATGGACATCTAAGTTCTTTCCATAGTTTGGCTATTGTGAACATTGCCGCTATAAACATTCAGGTACAGGTGCCCCTTCGGATCACTATGTTTGTATCTTTAGGGTAAATACCCAGTAGTGCAATTGCTGGGTCATAGGGTAACTTTATTTTCAACTTTTTGAGGAACCCCCACACTGTTTTCCAGAGTGGTTGCACCAGCTTGCATTCCCACCAACAGTGTAGGAAGGTTCCCCTTTCTCCACATCCTCGCCAGCATCTGTAATTTCCTGACTTGTTAATTTTAGCCATTCTGACTGGTGTGAAGTGGTATCTTATTGTGGTTTTGATTTGTATTTCCTTGATGCCAAGTGATGTAAAGCACTTTTTTATGTGTAATTTTTAAAGGAAACTGCCATTGAAGGTTAAGTATAATGATTAAAGAGAACAAATGATAATCCCAGTGCAAGCAAAGAATCTTGCCTTTCAGGTAATGATTGTGTCCAAAGGCAAAGATACACAGAAGGAAATTTAATCCTGTTGAATAAAGTAAAGCTAACTTCATGACTGGGGAAGGGGGAAGAAGAAGAAGATCACAGTAATGAGTGATTATAAAATAAGGAAAGACCAGCTAAAGTGGTTCCTGGGGTTAACAGCAATATTGGCTACATTCAGTTCCATCTTGAAACATATGAGTCTAATTTATGTAGCTGTTAGAAAGAGAGGAGAGTGTAGACTAACACTTGTCAATGTAGATGAAGACCTGCAACCTCTTCCACAGTAGAGTGTGCACTGTTGGCCCTACTCACATAGGGCACCCTGGACTGTGGAAGAGAAGTTCTATCCTTTCTTTTATTTATTTTTTTTTTATTTTTATTTATTTATTTATTTTTTTGCCTCTGTCAGTGAAGTCCATGAATTCTAAAGGGGAAATCGGTGTCCCAGATACAGCAAATGCTTCCTAAGTGTTCCTTGACTTTTATGTAAAATTTCCTGGAGAATCAGATCTGAGACAAAATACTTAGTCCATTTCTTGGTAATTACTACTATTAGGGCAAATTGAATGGCTACAATTAGCTCCTCCATTTTACAAGCTCTTGCACCAACGTGCCATTAACATTTCTCCCCTCAAGAGATGGGTCCTACAATGTAAGAGGGTTCCCCTTTCTCCACATCCTCTCCAACACATGTTGTTTCTTGTCTTGCTAATTTTGGCCATTCTAACTGGTGTAAGGTGGTATCTCAATGTGGTTTTAATTTGAATCTCCCTGATGGCTAGTGATGATGAACATTTTTTCATGTGTCTGATAGCCATTTGTATGTCTTCATTGGACAAGTGTCTATTCATATATTCTGCCCATTTTTTGATATGATTGTCTGTTTTGTGTGTGTTGAGTTTCAGGAGTTCTTTATAGAACCTGGATATCAACCTTTTGTCTGTACTGTCATTTGCAAATATCTTCTCCCATTCCGTGGGTTGCCTTTTTGTTTTTTTGACTATTTCCTTTAAGGGAGTTGAGGGAAATTGGAAGGGGAGGTGAACCAAGAGAGACTATGGACTCTGAAAAACAATCTGAGGGTTTTGAACGGGCGGGGGTTGGGAGGTTGGGGGATCCAGGTGGTGGGTATTGGAGAGGGCATGGATTGCATGGAGCACTGGGTGTGGTGCAAAAATAATGAATACTGTTATGCTGAAAAAATAAAAAAATTTAAAAACAAAACAAAACAAAACAAAATTTAAAAAAAAGTAAAAATCGGAGATGATTAAAAAACAAAAAAAAGAGAGAGATGGGTCCTAGGTTCCCTTCCCTAGAATCTGAGTGGGCCTCTGACTGTGGTAGAAATGACACCAGAGACTCCCAGCATAGGTCATCAAAAAGATAGAACTCCTTCCTCCTCACCTACATTTCATAAACTCACATCTCTGTCTTACCATGTTGGTTGGGTCATTTTTCTCCATTCTCCATCTTCTTACACTGGGATCTACACAGCACTCCCAGGCAGAGAGTAGAGTCTATGTAGTGCTTATCTCATGTTTTCTTCTTTATGAATCATAGTCCCGTTCTTCCTGTTATCCAATGCTAAAAATAGCTGCTTCATCTATTTAGCAGAGTTTGATAGTTGTTTAGGGTAGGAAAGGTAGGTCTGATCCTGATTACTCTGTCACCCAAAATGGAAGCTTGTTTTTCTCTTGTATATACGAAATATTTTTATGTTGTATCCTTGTTAAAAAGTAGAGCTTATTACATTAATGTTGGTGAACTTACTAAGTTAGAAGCATATTTAAATTTGCATTTTTGTAGAAACTCACCAATTCCTTCCCCTAATTAACATACCACTGCGTATATCCGTCAGGACTTCATGCCTATCAGGCTGAACAGAAAAAAAAAAAAAAAATCCCTTCTTGGGCTTAACTCCTTCTCACTATTAAATGTAAAAGGAAAAGAAATTGGGTTCTCGTAACTCTATTCTTGAAAATGCCGTTGGTTTCTTAGAGTCTTATTCTCATCTATCTTCATTGGTCTCAACTACAGGAAATCAGGCATTCTGTCTGGGCTTGAAGCTTCCACTGATTCTGGTCCTTCAGACTAGGCATGATTTCAGGCCAGGCATTATTTTATTGACTCAACAAATATTTATTGAGAACTTGTCACGTACCAGAGATTTTACAGTGAAAAGCAGCTTGCATTCTTTTGGAGGCAGCCAAACATTAAATAAATATGTATTTGATTAAATATGTCATCTGTACGGCAGTCGTAAGTATACTATGGAGGGAATACCTCTAAGTAAGAGAATAAATTCTAAGGTTGAACATTCCAGAAGATAGAAGGCAGAAGTTGCCAAGAAAGGAAAGGTCAGTGCTTGTCTGATGCACAGCAGAACTTCCTTCATTTTCTTTTGGTCCAAGCAGTCACAAACCCAACCAGTTTCAAGAGGAGAGAGGAATAGATTCCCCCTCTTGGTGGGGGGTGGCCAGGCCACATGCAGAAGAGCACATGAGATGTGGCAACCATTGGAAAATACATTTGACAACAGTTTACATGCCTAAATGTACAGATTAATTCTGGTAACAGAGATATATTTTGAGTTATCTATTCTAAGACTATAGACAGTGAAAATCAGACTTTGGAAAAATATCTGAGGCTGTCATTCATATTTAGAAAAGCATGAGAACATTTTAATACACTGATTTCATCATCTAAAGAGAATTTTGGCTTTTAAAAAACCTTTTTAATTACATTGTACCCATTTGGAAAGCATTTAGGTAGACAAAATACAATAGATTCAGACTAAAATAAGAAGTTATTATTCTGAAGCTTTTATTTTTGATAATATTTGAGTTCAAGTCAATAACATTAATATTCCAAGTTTATAATATTTTACTGAATTGACGCTATCCTACCTATTGTTACTCTTATAATATCATATTTATTTTATAATTGTTTGTTATAATATATAATTATAATAATTTAAACTCTGTAAAGATGTAATTTAACAAATTATCCTAGCTATTTAAATGCATGCTAATCAGCTAGAGATTACTTAAGTAAAACAAGAAAATTAATGCAAGGAATAGAAAATAAACAAACCTCTGGAGAAAGATAATTTCAGGGACTAATTACATCTCCGACAATAAATCTTAAGTGCCCACTAATGTAAACATCTATTCATTTCCATTAAGTTTTTAGAGGTGATCAGAATTGGTCCAATATGCATTTTTAATCCTATTCATATTAAAATTTTGTTCTTATATTCGGTTATTTATTCAGTAATCCATTCATTCTTTGTTCTTTCATACATTCTATGATTGTTTACTCTTGGTCATAATTCTGAATAGTGTTTTAGGGTTCTCCAGAGAAGCAGAAACAATAGGGGATTTATAATATATTATAATTAAGAACTCTATATGTGAATTATTATATAATATTATATATTATTGCATTATATAATTACATATTATAATATATAGTAATATCATACATAATATATTATAATATGTTATTATATAATGCAATAATATATAATGTATAGTAATTCATATATAGAGTTCTTAGTTATAATGTGTAATATGTTGTACAATAGATAATATAATTAATAGATCAATACAAATCAATACTAATAAATATTTATTTTATAATTTATAACATATTATATGTGATGTTATATATTTTAAATATATGAAATATGTATGTAATTATAGATTACATAATTATATATTTTATGCGTATAGAATAAGTTCATTATAAAGAATTGTCTCATGCAGTTATGGAGAATGAGAAATCCATACTCAGCAGAACGAATGGTGTGAGCTCCAGTCCTAGTTTAAGTCCAAAAGCAAGAGCAAACCAATGTTGCAGGTCAAACACAAAGAGAAAGAATTCTTCCTTACTCATTCTTTTAGTCTATTCAGGCTACACATGGATTGGATGAGGTCCAATGACACTGGGGAGCAATCTGTTTTACTCAGTTCACAGAACCCAATGTAAATCTCATCCAGAAACACCCTTAGAGGCATACCCAGAAATACTGTTCAGCCAAATATCTGGGCCCTCTTGGCCCAGTCAAGTTGATATCTAAAATCAACCACCACAAGCAGTTATGAGTGGAAGAGTAAGAGATTACCTGAAACCTGTTCCTGACCTTGAGATACTTATTGGCCAGTTTGCAAAGAAGTCATTTACAAAAATAACAATAATTCAAAGTTAAAAGGAATAAAATCATTTTAAAAGGTAAGTTTGGTCATGTCAGTTCACTACTTAAAACTCAATCATGGCTTTGTAATTGATTTGCATTAAAATCTAAATTTATAACCTAGACTTGGCCTAGACAATCTTCCATAGTTCTCTGACTGTATCACCTTTCCTATATCCACTGAAGCCACTGCAAAATGTTTTATTCCCAAAGATGCCAAACTCCCCTTTGCCGGGGCATTTGCCCTAGCTTTCTTCCCTGTACCCAGAGGGCTTGTTCTTACTTCCCTATCACCAAGCCCCACCCAGGTCAAAGATTGAAGCAGCAGTCCTGTATACTAACACACACACACACACACACATACACACATACACCCCCCCCATATGTATATATATCACAAATAGATCATATTTTCTCATGGGAATATAATTTGAGGCAGTTATAACCAAGAATTTCACAACAAATCATAGTCATGTGAAAAATGTTATGACAAAACAGATATATCCACTATAAATGCCTTAGGCATTTTTAAAATGCTGGAATACCTCAAAGTTGCAACTCCTATTGAACCAGTATATGAATTAAGTACCTGAAATAAAAATATAATTTTTCTGTAACAAATTTGATCTGAATTCAACCAGGAGGGTAAAATCAGCCTTTATATATTAATTACCTATTTTTATTGCTTTAAATTAACAAGAGTTTGGCAAAAATGATTTGGAAATGTCCAGATCTCTATAGAAAGTAGCATATACTTAGGTGTTCATTTTCAGTATCTGTATTTGGCATCAATAAAAGACAGTGAAGATCCTCAAATGTTATGTTTCTCCCATTGAGATGTGTTTTTCACAAGTACAACTACTATTTGACTAGAGTATTGGCCTAGACCTAGTTATGTGACTTCAGAAAAATTCTTATATTTGTACGTTATTATACACTGACATTTTGCTTACTATTTGAGATAGCTTCTTAGAATGAAATTAATAGAATAAACATAGAAATCAAAATGAAGATCATTTTTAAAAAGATCATATACTAACTGGAAGAGGTTAGAGAGCTGGCTCAGATTTAGGGGGAAAGAGGTTTTGCTTAAGGCCTAGCTTTTCTTGTTTAAACAGAGTGGTTGATTTCGATGGCAAGTAGGTCCTCTCTCATGTGCCAAACCTGACTGGTTGGAAGAGGCCACTGCACTGGGATGAGATGTCTTGAAGCCATTTATGGGCTCACCTGGGCAGAATCCCCAGATTTCTGGGTGAAGTCTGCCAAAGTTTCAGTACTGGGATGTCACAGGAGGTGTGCCATGCATGGGTCATTTCTGGACAAGATAATGGTTGTCAGTAACTCTTTTAAGTTTCTCACCATTTTTGCAGAATTTCTTACTATGCAGCAATAGACTATTCGCAAAGAAAAATAATCTGATCTGTTATGCATATTCATTGACATCATTGGTTTTAATTATTTTGGTAAATTTTTTCACCTTGATTCCTTTTTATGATGTCTTGGAAAGTTTGAACATAGTTCCTGACCTCATTCACCTGTGTCTGATAGGCGAGAAAAGCCTTAATTGTATAATTACACAAATAACACTGTAATTGCTGTTGTGAGGAGTTCTATTATGGAAGAGCATTATACTCAGTGTGACCTACCTGGACCCTGCTGGCAAGTCTGAGAATGTCTGCTAAGCCTCATCCCCTGAACTGGAGGGTGTACTACTTACACTCTGACACACTTGCTTTCTCTTGCATGGTTTTACAGAACATTTATTTACTAACAGATTTCAAGCTACCATTACTTTACCAGACATCTGCTCTATTGAAATACTGTACAATACTATTTTATTGATTTCATACCTTCTGACAACAGCAATTTGTGCACATACATTTTTCTCATACCACTATAGCTTTAATAGTCTGAAGGTAATAGTAAAAATAATGTACTGTTGTCTACTTACGGCAGTTTAGATGTTGTAACAGTTGGAACTGCCAATTTGGAAATGTACACAGTGAGTTATCTAAAGCTTTTGCAGAACTAAGTTGGCATATCAATCAAGATGCTGAGAGAGACGGAGTTTCTTTTTTCTTTTTTCTTTTTTTATTTATTAGAGAGATGGAAAGAGAGCACAAGTAGGCAGAGAAGCAGGCAGAGAGGGAGGGAGAAACAGGCTCCCTGCTGAGCAGAGAGCCCAATACTGGGCTTGATCCCAGGACTCTGACCTGAGCTGAAGGCAGCCGCTTAACCAACTGAGCCACCCAGGCGCCCCGAGACATCACTGATCTGTTGTTCACAACTATAGCCTATGGGGGACTGTTTTTGGAAATTGAAAAGTTATTCTCCTGTTTTTGTTAGATGAGGTTTTGCTTACATGTTGTTTTATCACATGTAATATTGAAATCCTGCATCCTTCAGCTGACTTTAATACAGGATTCAAAACATGAACTAAAGGATTTACATATATAGAGAAGTATTGTGTGATAAAGTAGTGATGGCACCAAGTTTTTTTTTAAATGAAGTTATTCTGTATTATATATTATCAAAGAAGTCATCTTTTTAAAAATAGAAGTTTTAAAGAAATCAGTTTACATTGTTTTATTGTTCTAAATTTTTCTAAAAAAAATTCTAAATTCTGTATCTTTTATACAATTACTTTAGCTGGTAGATAGTGTTCCATTTTTAAAATATTTTTTTAAATTTATTTATTTATTTTAGAGAGAGAGGCAGTGTGAGGAGGAGCTGGGGGAGAGAGGGACAAGCACACTTGTGCTCAATGCTAGGCCTGACATGGGGCCCAATCTGATAATCCCAAGATCATGACCTGAGCTGAAATCAAGAGTTGGATGCTTTACTAATGGAGCCACCCAGGCACCCCAATAGTATTCCACTTAATTTTTAAAACTCTTACGCATAAACTGTACACAAGTTTCTCTAGAGCAGACACCAAGAAAAAAAAGGAAAAGAAAAAGTTGCAAAAGAATGGGCATGGTAGGATAAAATTGATATAAATTTTTATAACACTACACTCTTAATGGATACAAGTTTTATTGGAGAGAGGCACAAAAGTACATGCAAATGATTTATTCTGGCTTCAGGATAGTAGTTACTTTGGGGGATGGAAGGAGATTAAGAAGGGCAGAGGTAAGGCCTAGCAGTGTCTTTACCATGTCTTCTTTAAAACTAACCAATAACAAACAGAAAATTGAAAACATCTGTCTAGTCTTAGTGATGATTATACAGGTATCTGTTTATTTGTTTATTGTTTCCCTTGTTTTATTATTTTCTTAATTTAGAAAATAATCTTACATTCTAATGAATAGTTTTAGGATACTCTTTAAAAAAGAAAATCCAGAGGTATCCAAAGTGCTTTAGAGTCAGATGAAGGGATGTATTACATGTACACATCTAATTGCCTCACTTGAAAAAAGTTAGCTATAAATAATAATAATAATAATACTCTTCTTATTGTAAGTGGACCTCATCCAATCAGTTGACAGCCTGAATAGAAAAAGGCTGACTCCCTTGGAAAAGGGAATTCTGCCTCCGGATGGCTTTCAGACTCAAGCTGCAACATCAACTCTTCCCTGAGTCTCCAGCCTGCTAGTCTTACAGATTTTGGACTTATTAGGCCCTGCAATTGCATGATCCAGTTCCTTAAAATAAATCTTTTTCTCTGTCTCTTTCTATGTGTCTGTTTCTGTGTATGTGTGTCTGTCTGTCTCTCCTGTGTCTGTCTCTCTTGATATAAATAGGGATGTAGATATAAATCTTCTTTGTTGATTCCGCTTCTCTGGAGAACTCTGGATAATAGCAAAGGGATTCAAGAAAAACTTAAAAAGTGAATTGCTTCTTCGGGGACCAGCCAGGGTGGTGTTCAAAACCAATAACTAGTGGTGTGGGTACTTCATAGGTAATAGACTGAGAATATATTTCCCAAATATTCAAAGATAGTTGTTTCCAGGTGGGCTGGTATTGTCATTTGCCTCAGTTACACAGGCTTCGTGGAAGCCTGGCTGTTGAGACCCTGATGTCCTCAACCATTAATCCTCATTCACATGTTGCTGCTGACTAGAAACTCATACTGGCTTCTCCAGGGCAACACCACAGAGTGATGGCTTCCCTTGTTGGTATTTACAGTGTAAGTCTTTCTAAAGGGTGGGAAAAAAATCCCCAAATAAATCTTCAGGCAATTCATTTTTGAAATTGAATAAGAGCCATTTGGGCAGCATACTCCATCTGCTGATACACTTGCTAACCGCTGCCCTCTAATTCTTCTGTTGTTCAAATTAAGTACCTTGCAGCCATTCAGATTCAGATACGGAATTGTGTTGCCATGTCTTCCCATAGCTGCAGCAGCTAATTAGTTCCTGGCAGGTCTGAATATCTGAGAAGACCACAGGGAGGATTTGTAATTACACACTGAAGTACAGCAAGTTGCTTCAATGTCTTCTGCTCAGCATTTACAATTTCTATAACATTTAGATTTTGAGTTTTCTGATAGAAAATGGAAAACCGTATGTTCCACATTCCTGATGGTGGCATCATCATCATTCTTTTAGCTGAATAAAAGGAACACAAAAAACTGGATTTTTCACTGAAGGAAAGAGCTTTATAAAACCTGACGAGGACTTCTCTAAGAAAGGTCTGTGGCACAACATTTATTCTTATTGTTACTGCCTATCTTCAAAGAGGTCAGATTTGAAGAATGTATTGAAAACACTTCCTTATTGCCCTTTGACAGTAAAATGAAGTTTATTATTTTTATATTTTTACTGGCACTCAAGAATTTCAGCAGTTTTTTAACTTTGCAATAAATTTCTCTCATCATTTCCCTCCCGAGTTTCCTATATGGACGTCATATGACATTTAAATAGGACATCTTGGGATGCTTTTTTCCAATTATTTTCATCCTTCACAGCTTAACTCAATTTTTCTCTCTTTTCTGAGCCCTTTCAGGACTTGCCTCTATTGTTGTGGGTTTTTTTCCCCCCAACTCCTTTGAAATCCTGTGATATGTAGCATCTATACTTGTCACTTGTCACCTCTTAATTTCGAACAAGTTCAGTGTTATATCCTCAGTCAGCCTTACCAGCCTATTAAGAATAGAAATCATGTCATCTTATCTTCTCTTTGGAATATGCTTTTATTTTTCATAGAAAAGTTAGAAAACAATCCTATTGTTCTAAAAGCTGTCTTTCTCTCTAGAGTCAAAAAACCTTTTCTAAAAGTCAGTGTCTTTAAAACCTACTTCCTCCCAAGTCCTTTAATAATACTTCCTTGGATTCTGCATCTATCCAAACGTAGTTCGGCTCAGTTTTCCTTAGAAAAAAGTAAGACAAATTGGGATCTAAAATAAAATCACATTTTACTTTCTCCATGATAGTTGAGTGTTTTCTAGGCACATTGGGTGGTTGAGTTACTAGCTCTAGAGGACAGCCATCTTCTAGAAAAATGACGTCAAGGCACAGGGGGAAAGTTGGTGTCCAGAAGGGATAGTGAGCCTGATATTGTGGGCAAAGCATAAAAGCAAGAGAATCAACAGGAACTGTCTTGGTCAAAGAGGTCTCCTGCATAAGGAAGGAGGGGAGTGAGAAACAGCCACGTAAGCTACTAGACAGTCTACCATGCAGGCTGGAATTCATGGCCGCAAATTAGTAGTTGATGAACAGTCTGAAAGAATGCTGCCTAAGAGCAGGGACTAATACCACTGCCCAGTTCTGTAATGTGGGCCAACCCATAAGGGTCACAGTAACAATATACCATGGAACCCACCCAAGCATAAAACTATGAAGGCTGGTGGACAGCCAAGTTGATAGGGATGAAGTGAATATGGGAGAGCAAGGGTTGAAAAGGGAACACAAGCTTAAGCTTTATAATGATGGAATAGGCAAGGGGGAAATAATGCCAGAGATGACAATACAATTTCTGCTTACCGCACTCCTCTCCTGTCACCCCCGTCAAACCATAGCATTTCCTGTACCTTCGGGGCATTGCCTGTGTCAGTACTACTGTAAATCCTTTTTAGCCTTCCCACTGACACTAAACACTGGAAGGTGGACCCAGAAATCTGCATGTTTGACTGGAGTTGGAGAAACATTACACCAATACTTCTCTTCTTTTTTTCTTTTTTAAGAATTTTTAAGATTTTACTTATTTATTAGAGAGAGAGAGAGCAAGCAGGAGCAGGGAGAGAGGGAGGGGGAGAAGCAGACACCCTGATGAGAAGAAAGCCAGATTGCGGGGCTCGATCCCAGGACCCTGGGATCATGACAGAGCCAAAGGCAGAGGCTTAACCCACTGAGCCACCCAGGTATACCCCAGTACTTCTCTTCTAATCAAACTTCGTTTTCTTTTGACCTGTTGACTCGACTTTAGAAGTTCAGAAGTCGGGGCACTTGGGTGGCTCAGTGGGTTAAGCCTCTGCCTTTGGCTCAGGTCATGATCTCAGGGTCCTGGGATCGAGCCCCTCATCCAGCTTTCTGCTTAGCAGGGAGCCTTCTTCCTCCTCTCTGCCTGACTCTCTGCCTACTTGGGATTAAGTTGCTTAATCTCTCTCTCTGCCAAATAAATAAATAATTTTTTTTTAAGAAGTCCAGAAGTATTATGAAGATGAGAACAATCCCATGGAAATTTCATGTTGCTGAAGGCCTTATTGCTGTCCTTCTCTCCAAGGCACACAATTTACATTGTATTTATGTGTGTGGTGCCCCCTAATGTTGTACATGTTTGTCTGGGTAAACTCAGGTCAATTTGAATACAAAATGGCATGCTACAGAGTAGTGCATCTTATTAAGGAGTTGCATAAAGGTGTGATAGAGACTAATAGCTCTATGGTTTGATTCCCTGTAGACAAATCATGTTCTGCCTGTGTCTTACTGAAAAGCTTGGACAAATTGCTCAAACTCTCTGTGCCTTAATATACTCAATTGCAAGAATACATCCTTACAAGGCTGAGATGAGCTTTAAATAAAACAAAATGAGTAAAGTGCTCAGAAGTGTTCCTGGCAGGTGATAAGCACTCTATAAACATTTGTTATCATTATTGGTATAGTTTGGTTATAAAATTGCTAGTTAGACTTGCACTAGCACCAGTCTAAAGCACTTTGCTACTCTCTACCAGGATCAAATGAAAAGGCTTAAATTTTTAGAACCAGTACAATGATACTTATTTTATGGGACTATTGGACCACTTGGAAATAGATTTATAAAAACATAGGGACGTATCAAGAAAGTAACTTTTTCTTTTAGCTAGGACTTAAAACAGAGAAGTCTGCACATTTGAAGACTTATGGGGTGGAAGAAGTGAATGACTCTTGTATTTTTATTGCTTAAACATTGGTATGAGTGTGCACATTTATACAGTAGGAGTATGTATCCAGTAGCTCTAAAAAAAAAAAGTATATCCTTCCTATCACCCATTTTTTTCTTTTTGGTAATTTATGTGTTACTTTCCCCTGTCTCCTTTCACCTCTTTCATAAATAATATATAGCTCTTCTCTGTCATTCTAAAGGGGTCATGGGGACTTTAAACTAAATTGATACAGCTATCAAGGTGGAAAGGAGAGACAAGGGAATATAATGTAATGTTAGGATGGAAAGATAGGTGGCTTGACTGCAAATGCAGAGGCAGCCTGGATTGAGGACAACCTAGGAAAGGTCCAGGAATGACCAGAGGAAACTGTTACAGATCTCCTGAGCAGTGGGAAAACTCAATGGCAGAAATGTTCCTGCATAGGGGGTAGGTAAAGAGTTAGCGTATCAATCATGTGGGGAAGTGCACAGGAGTTGAGTCAGGTAAGAGCATAAACTCCTGGCCAGGCCTGGAGTGAGGGCAAGCATGGGAGGAGAAGTACATGCTCCCCCACCCCCCGTACACACGCATTCACATACACGCACCATCACAAATGTATCTTTGGGGTGTGGAGGCTGAGAACACTAAGGCCATCCCACCTCAAGTTGAGCTGATGTGGGAAACAGGCAGAAGAAAATCATTAAAATTCCTTACCTACTGACAAGCCCTTGACACAGACAGAGTGGCTCTCCCCTGGGGACTCAACTGCCCTCACCTTGAGGTTTTGCTAAGGACAATCCTAGCCTGACCAACCCCTTACCCCAACAGGTCCGACCAGGATCCTGTAAGTCTACTTTAACAATTCCTTTATCTCCAAACCTCCAAGATAGTGTCCAGAATCATTCCCAAGTATATGGCCCACTGATATACACCTAAAGGGTCTCACAAAAAGATTTGTATTATTGGTAATAAATAACCTTTCTCCCAACAATAGCTAGCCCCTCAAGGTCCTGGAGACCTTGCTTCCAAAAATCCTTGGAGACTTACATCATCCCTAATCCCCTTGGTCCTCACCCACTGCGGAGTCCACCCCTGCTCTGCCTTTTAAAACTCTGACTGTAATCTGGTTCGGGGCCCAAGTTCCTACTTCGCTGTGTCAGGTATACTTGGGCCCAAGCTTAAGCTTGTCAAATAAACCCTCATGTGATTGCATCGGTGCTTGGCTCCTTGGTGGTCTCTCGGATGCGAAAACTCGGGACTAACAAGGGTCCTCTGACTAGGACAGCATCAACAGCATAACCATGCACTCCTGGCAGTGAGAAATGTGACCTGGTGAATGGTATGAGTGGAGTGTGGAGGGCCATCCAGCAGATGCAAGGAGTCACGTAGACGGGAGTGCCCGTGGATTGAGGAAATGAGGATGATTGGTTGAGGAGAATGTGGGCGCGCTCGTGATCGGCGCGTGAACAGCACTAGGAGCCAAGAGATATATGCATGATCACTGCTAGAGAACAAAAGAATCCTGCTCGGTTACATAAGAGCGCACGAGGGCACTGCATGCACGGCATTCTGATTGGGCAGGAAGGGGGGCGTACACACGTGAATATATACTGCTGTAAGTGCTTGGTGCGGCGCGGCCGCCATTAGCATTAGTACATTAGCTTTAGTAATAAAAGAAGTTTGCCACTCACCTCGTCTGCGGGTCGTTCTTGCGGGCCGAGAGACAGTGGAGAGCTGTGGGCTTTCTTTATGTGGGCCCCTGCAGAGGCAACACTGCACAGGCGGCACAGGCTGGGATGTTCACAATTCCCATAAGTTAGGCCCTGATAGATAGTCCCTGAGCTCTCCATTTTGCTCCAGTCCATCATATACTGCTTTTCTGTTCATGGCTTCTGAAGGTGAGGAACTGCAGGTCGGGTCCTTCTACTAGTGCTTGGACTGATTTCTTGCTCACATCCAGCCCATGAGCCAAGGAAACAATTTCCACATGGATGGTATTATCAAACAATTAAAGGCAAAACTGCAAGCTGCAAAATAATATATGTGTGTTTACTTGGGGTCTTAGGGATTGCAATCTGGGGGATGCCGACTTGACTGAAATAAAAAATGGGTTCTGGAGAGACAAAAGAAGTTAGTTTTTAAAGAGAAATGGGGGGTGATTTACATAAGCTGTTTTGAAGAAAGGGTGATGGGTGCTGCATTATCCACATTTACATCAATCTAAGTGTGACTGGTTGCGAGCGCTAATGTTATGCAGAAAGTTCATTTATGTTCATTATAACATAAGTAGATGGCTTGGTTTTTAGCTGAGCTCAGCAAAAATCTCTAAGAATTTGAGACAGATATGCACAAGCCCCACATCCTTAATGTCTTCCTGGTTCCATGTTAAAGAACTCTTAGCAGTGGTTGTTTCATTTTATTCTCTCCATTGTCAATTCTTTAAGCCTTTTATTTTCACACTCAGCATTCTTGTATTTTGGTTTTTAGAAGCAGCATTATGTATAGACAAGGATGTAGGCTTCATATGCAGCCCTGCAGAAGGGTGCTTGAAGTTGTTTCTTGCAGGTTCCAGGAATCACCATAGAGATGCAGAAAAAAAAAAAATAGGGGAATTAAAAATAAATGAATGCACTGCAGGAAGCATGGAGAACAGTTGTGACACTGATATAATGTATACAGAGGAGGGAAATTATAAAACATATTGAAGGTAGCCCAGAAATTGGAGAATAAGAGAAATGGCATATGGGAACAGGGAAAGGAGAATACTACTCTAGTAAATCAGAAATTCAACAACTACCAAAGTTTTGTTTGCCTAACACGAATTCATTCTAGGGGAATGAACTAGCATTCATGAGCTAAAAAGAATAAGATGATTTTTTAAAAAATTTAATAAAAAGGCCTAAAAAGAAAAACTATAAAATAACAGCATTATATACTACACCACACTGAAAGAATATGAACACAGACAAAAAGAAATGGTAAGGGATTCCAGGGGTGCCTGGGTGGCTCAGTTGGTTAAGCGGCTGCCTTCAGCTCAGGTCATGATCCTGGGGTCCTGGGATTGAGTCCTGGATCAGGGTCACTCAGTGGGGAGCCTGCTTCTCCCTCTGCCTGCGGCTCCCTGTGCTTGTTCTCTCTCTTTCTCTCTGAAAATAAATAAATAAAATCTTAAAAGAGCGAGAGAGAGAGAGTCTATGTTTCACTATGGTTTATGTATAATACAATATGACAAAAGATGGAGAATAATCTGGATTTTGTGGACATAAGATCTTATTTTTTAATTTAATTTTTTTTATTTTATAATTTTAATTTTTAAAATAATATTTACTAGTTCACTCTAATTTTATTGTGGTTACTAATACATTAGGCTTATTTCTACTACCTTACTTTGTGTTTTCGTTTTATTTTCCTTTATCTTTACTTCTCCTAAATGGATCAAAAAAATTTTCACACCAAGGAAACTTCTTAATTAAACTACAGAAACAATGATTATGTGACCATAAAGATACATAATGTCCTAAGTACTTACAAAGTTACAAGCCATTAGCTTCCTTAACACTTTTCCTATATAAGTTTGTACATGAAGATGATCAGATTTGTCATTGAGGGGAGGGCAGAAAGATCTTATTTTATCTGAGATTCTCCTGTGACCTACAAGAGAAATTTCCACATAGGAAACAAGATTAGGGAAGGAATAGCTCACAAAATATGTGTACATTTTATGTGTTTTGGCAGAGGAAGGGGGGAAGCTATGCAAAAATGAAATCATATTAGAGGTAATAAGTGAAATCAAGACCATTTAAAACCAGGGTAATAAATGACACTAATGGGGGGGCGGGGAAGACCACAGAATAGACTTTTCTCCAAGAGAGATATAAAAATGGCCAACAAGCAACAAAAAGACTGTCAACATCATTAGTCTTCAGGGAAATATAAACCACATTGAGATAATTCTCACACTTATCTGGAATATATGATTCTACTTAGAATCATATATTCCAATATTCAAATAATAACAAATGTCGACAAGGCTGTGGAGAAATTTGAACCCTCATTCATTGCTGGTGGAAACAGAAAGCAGTGCAGCCATTTAAGAAAACACTTTTACTATTTCTCAAAAGATTAAACATAGAGTTACCATTTGATCAAATGATTCCACTAAGTATATACTGAAGAGAAATTAAAACATGTGCACACAAAACCTTGTATGGAAATATTTCTAGCTGCATTACTCATTTTAGTCAAAATATGGAAACAATCCAAATGTCCATCAATAGACAATTGGATAAAAAATTACAGTATATCCATACAATGGTATCCTATTTGGCCATAAAAAAGAATGAAGACCTGATACACACTGCAACACAGATGAACCCTAAAAACATGCTAAGTGAAAAAAAGCTAGTTCAAAAACATACTACATGATTTCATGCAGAATAAATTTTTTAAAAGATTTTATTTATTTATTCGACAGACAGAGATCAAAAGTAGGCAGAGAGGCAGGCAGAGAGAGAGAGGGGGAAGCAGGCTCCCCACTGAGCAGAGAGCCTGATGCGGAGCTCGATCCCAGGACCCGGGGACAATGACCTGAGCCGAAGACAGAGGCCTCAACCCACTGAGCCACCCAGGCGCCCCAGAATAAAATATTTTAGGTGTAAAATGGCACGTACTTAAAGCTAAGAGAGGAAGTGGCGTCTAGGACAGTGCTAACTAAAGAGTATGGGACTTTCTCTGAGGTGATGAAAATGTTCTAAAATTGATGGTCATAATGGTTACAAAGCTCTAAGAATACTAAAAATCATTGACTTGGACACTTTAAATGGGTAAATTGTATAGTATGTGATAATACCTCAATCAAACTGTAAATAAGTAAATGAATAAATAGAAAAATTATAAAGAGAGGACATTAAGATACTTGGAAAAAATAAGCTAATATTTTCCTATTTCTTTTCAATGAATAATATAATTAAAGGGGTAGGTATCTGCATGATGGTATTTGTGCATAATCTATCAGAACAGACACATTGAAAGGAAAATGTAACACCTAAAAATGTCCAGGCCCGGATGACTGCAGTGGATAATTTTTCCAAACATTTAAAATAGAACACCAATTTTTCATGATCTTAAAAAGAAGGGAGAGAGAATATCTTCCAATTCATTTACAAGGCCAGTATTAACCTTATATCAAATAAGAAAAAGATATAAAAAACCAGAAACTAGAGACCAATATATTTCATGAAATAAAGCACAAAAATTTTCACCAAAGTATCAGTAAGCTGATTCTGACAGTGTATAGAAAGAATTATACAGCATGACCAAATGGAACTTACTCCAGGTATACCAGCCTAGTGCGATATTTGAAAATCCATCATATGAACAGAATGAAGAAAAAAAACTCTTGTAATTTTATCAGTTGACACAGAAGCATTTCACAAAATCTAATACGCATTCATGATGAAAAACAAAACAAACCTCTTGCAAACTAGAAATAGATTGGAATCTCCACACCCTGATAAAGAACATCTACCAAAAACATACAGTTAAATTCATCCTCAATGGTGGAAGAGTGAATATTTCCTCCTAAGATTGATAACGTCTTAACACATGTTGCCATAACAAAATACCGTGAACAGGGTGGCTTAAACAACAGAAGTTTGTTTTCTTGTTGTTCTGGAGCTTGTAAGTCTGAGATTGGAACTCCAGCATGTTTGGCTTCTGGTGAGAGCTTCCTTCATGGCTTGCAGTTGGGCACTTTCTCATTTTTCATGGCAGAGAGAGACAGAAGGTGAACAGCGACCTTTCTCTCCTTATAAGGCCACAATCTTGTCAGATCAGAGCCCCATCCTTATGATGTCCTTTAACCTTAATTACTCCCGAAGACCCTATCTCCAGATACAATCCCATTGGGGGTAAAAGCTTCAACATATGAACTGGGGGAAGGAAACAATTCAGTGCATAGTGGAACAAGGCAAGGACCCCACTCTCATCATTCTTATCCCATATAATAGTGGAAATTCAGGCCATTGTGAATAAGACAAGAAAAAGAAAAGGCATAGAGATTAGAAAGGAAGAAATAAAACTCCCTCTCTTTTCAGATTTGATTCAGACATGGTTTTCTGTATGGAACATCTCTGGGATTAAAGAAATAAAACAATCATAGAATTAACAAGTAATTTTAACCAGGTCACAGTATATAATAGCAATACACCAAATTAAATACATTTTTATACATTTAAAACAAACATGTTAAAGTTCAAAACATATCATTTACAGTTGCTATCCCCAAAATCAAATGTTTGGGTATAAATCTAATAAAACACGTGCAGGATCTGTATGTGGACAATTACAAAAGGGTGATGAAATAGATGGAGATGCATATTGTGTTCATGTATTGGAAGACTCACAGAGTAAGCATGTCAGGCCTCTCTAAACTGATGGATAGATTTAGTGCAATTTCTATCAGATAGTACGGTCTTTGAAGACATAGACAAGCTTATTCTACAATTGTTATGGAAAATCACAGTCTTGACTAAGAGGAATAAAAAAGAAGGAATCACTCTATCTTCTCTATCTTACATTAAGTTTTAACAGATATTACAGTAATCAAGACAGTATATATTGGTGAAGTACACATATTGCTTAAAAGAGCAATTGCTCAATAAATGTGCTAAGGTAGTGCTTGATAGAGAACCCTGAAACAGACCCACACAACTGGTTTGTCAGAAGGGTGCAAAAGCTAGAACAGTTGTAAAATCTAGGGGCGGGGGGGTGGAGAAAACAATCTAAATGTCACACCTTAAACAAAAATAACTTGAAATAGATAATGGACTTAAATGTAAAACATAAAATTGAACAATTTTTAGGAGGAAGAACATAGAAAGTCTTACTAATCTATAATGAAGCAAGGAGCTCTGAGATTTGACACAAAAAGTATGATTCTAATGGGAAAAATTAATAGCCTGGGCCGCATCCAAATTAAAACCTTTTGCTTTGCAAAATACCTTCTGAGAAGGATGAGAAGACAAGCTCAGGAAAAATATTTGAAAGCGATCTATCTGATAAAGGACTGATATCCAGAATACATAAGAATTTCTCAAACCTAAAGGTAAAAATTCCCAAGCAATCCAGTTATGACATGGGCAAGTGACATGAACAGACTCTTCACTGAAACATATACCTATAATGAGACTAAGCACATGAAAAGTTGCTCAATATAGTTAGCCATTAGGAAAAAGCAAGTTAAAACCACAATGAAGTATCTCTGTATACCTTTCAGAATAGTAAAATAAAAAGTAGTGACAACACCAAATGCTTACAAGGATGCAGAGAAACTCGATTAGTCATACATTGATGGTAGGAATGTAAAATAGTATAGCCACCTGGAAAATGCTTGGCTCTTTCTTATAAAATTAACATGCAATTGTTATATGACTTAGAATATGCACTTGGGCATTTATTTCATAGGAATGAAAACAACAACAACAAAAAAATGTCCACACGAAAATCCATGTGTCAGTGTTCATAGCAGCTTATTGATAATAGGCCAAAACAGGAAGAAGCCCTGATGTCCTTCAAAGGGTGAATAGTTAAACAATCACACATTGAAACCAAGGAATTCTACTCTGCAGTGAAAAGGAGCTGTTGTCCCTGCATGTAAGGCAGGGGAGAATTCTCTGGCTGGGGCGGGGTGTGGGGGGCTCTCTCTCTCTTGCACTGTGCCAGGTTTTCACCCTTTCCAATCAGCTCTTCTCCCTTCTCCACCGGGGTGCTGTAATCTCTCACCTGGCTTCCAGATCCCTGATAAAGCTGTTTTCATCCATGAATGGTTGTTAAATTGGCAATTCCATGGTCGGGGGGTAGGGACAGTGAATGAAGGTTGGGACCTCCTATTCTGCCATCTTGCTGATATCGCTTTCCAGTAATCTTTTAAATAAATTATTTAAAAAAAAAAGAAAAAGGAAAATTAGGACCTTAAAAATAGGTCTTTCATATTTAGCAAACTTTTTTCCCCCTTTTTGCTGGCCCTCATTCCTTCATTCAGATATAGAACTATGTAGACATTTCTATTCAGCCTAAAGGTGTTCTTTAAGCACTTTTTGCAGGCAGATGTGTGGGCTTTCAGTTATCTCAGGTTTTGTTCATCTGAAAATGTCTTTATTTCACCAACTCTGAAGAATATTTTCATTGGATATAAAATTCCAAGAGGAGGTGAGCAAAGTCATGACCATTTCTGGCTTGGATCCTTTGTTGATGGAGTGTATACAGCCCAGAGCTCCTTATTGCTTGTTTTGTCATCACAAAGTTTGCTGACAAAGATCCTAGAGAAAGGTATTAGTAATGGCGATAGGACTCAACAGTTAACTCCAAACCATAATATATATTTTTTAAGATTTTATTTATTTATTTGACAGAATGAGAGAGAGCACAAGTAGGCAGAGGTGCAGGCAGAGGGAGAGGGAGAAGCAGGCTCTCTGCTGAGCAGAGAGCCCGACGCAGAGCTCTATCCCAGGACCCTGAATCATGATCTCAGCTAAAGGCAGAAGCTTATCCAACTGAGCCACCCAGGCTCCCCTAAACCATAATATTTTAAAGTTTATTTTTTAGAAGGCTTTGGGAAGTTGCATTGACTCTACAGAAAAGATTTAATATCAGCGGTTTAGGTTCTTATAATTTGTTTTTACTGTAGGAGAACTAAAGATTAGAAGTGTATTTTAGGCTCAGATTTTTGAGGACTTTTCATATTGGTCATTGTTCAGTGAAAGTGGAGAAGCAATATCTCAGAGGACAGACAAAATAATACCTTATATCATAAAAATTATCCTGGTATCAGTATTAAGGGTGGATAGGAAAGAGAACATATAGGAGTCAGGGAGATTAGTTTATGCTTTAGCTTTTAGCTTTTAGCATGAACTCAGGGTGGAGAAACCAAAGCCTAATGATTATGGGAAAGTTAGAGAGGGAATGGGTTCAAAATCATTCTGGACAATATCTGAGAAGACATGGTAACAAATCAGTTTTGAAGTATATGGGGATGTTTTCAACTTAAATGACCAGGTATTTACAATGCATTAATTGCTTTACAGAATATAAGTGGAGGGGCAGGGTTGAGGAGTGTGGCAAGAACTCCGTGTTCCATGCTATTTAGCTAAAGCGTATGATGGCATTTGGGACAGTGCTAAGGGGAGATTCCAGAAATGGAGATCAAATTAGATTTGAAAACGTTTTGGTGCATAATTTAAGCTATATGAAAGGAGTGTGTCACATAAGGAGAGAGCAGAACAGAAACAAAAAAGAGCTGAGGACAACATCCTAGGGACAACAATATTTAAGAGGCAAGATGAAGAAAATGAGCAAGCAAAGGAGATTGAAAAAGCCAGGCAGCAGACAAGTAGGTGAGAGTGAATGCTACAGTGGAGGTTATGGAAGAAGTTTCAAGAAATGAGCATACTCCACAGCTTCCAGAAGAAAGCAGGCTCCTCTAAGTGGGCACTATGCTCAGTGACACAGTCAGGTAAGGAGGGCAGTTCATTGTAATCTTAGCTAGGGTCACAGTGTTTTTTCAACTACATTTTTTTAAAGATTATGATTATGATTATGATTATTTTATCAGAGAGAGAGGGAGAGAGGGCGAGCACAGGCAGACAGAGTGGCAGGCAGAGGCAGAGGGAGAAGCAGGCTCCCCGCCAAGCAAGGAGCCCGAAGTGGGACTCGAACCCAGGACGCTTGGATCATGACCTGAGCCGAAGGCAGCTGCTTACCCAACTGAGCCACTCAGGCGTCCCTCAACTACATTTTTTTTTTTTTATTTGAGAGAGAGACAGTGAGAGAGAGCATGAGCGAGGAGAAGGTCAGAGGGAGAAGCAGACTCCCCATGGAGCTGGGAGCCCGATGCGGGACTCGATCCCGGGAGTCCGAGATCATGACCTGAGCTGAAGGCAGTCGTCCAACCAGCTGAGCCACCCAGGCGTCCCTCAACTACATTTTTAAAAAACTTTCATAATACTTTAAAAACAATGGTGTTCAAACAATATATTATATATTTGGAACAGGGTAGGAAGGAAACTTGAAATATTGTGCAAATGAAATTCAGAAACAAGACTGACCTCTTGCACTGCTAACCAGAATGGGCCATTTTGATCACTTTGGTTTGATTTTTGACATGGAATCCTTGACCTAAACCAATGAGAAAAAGCAATATACTTTAGTACAGCTTGACAAATACACAGACCTTCCTATGCCACATGAATGGAAAAGTGAAAAAGACGTTGTTAATCTCCCCATGGTAGTTCTGCTGCTGTTCCTGTTACTGCTTCACATTGTCTTAAGCTCAGTAAATGGTGACTGGCAACAAATTCAATCCCACATCTTTTCTCCGAGGAAAGCCTATAAATTAGAAGAGGGAAAGAATGTGGGAGATCATTTAACCTGGGGTTGGTAACAATTCTCAAAATTCTTTTGCTGCTATTTAGATATCTGATGGTGAAATGTCATGGTCTTCAGGCTGAGGGAGAGCACTCTGGCAAAATCCAATCATCTCATACAGGCCCAGACTGAATCTCTGGAGTACTAAGATCTTTTATTTTCTCTTTTTTTTTTTTTTTTTTTCAGTTGATCCATTAACTAGGATACCCCATTCCCTGGCCCTGCCAGATAAGAAAATTCTTTGTAATTAATTACAGTAAGAGCTTAACCATTTAAAATATCTTAAAAGGTAATAATTATCCTCATTACACTGAGGACTCACCTACATTTCAGACAAGCACTTGGCAGTGGATGCTGTAATTAGGGCAGGGTTATAGCACTTGATGAGCTTGAGATTGGAGAGTGGGATTTCTGATACACACATTTAGTTTCCAAGGTGACACAGAATGTGCTAAAGAATTGAAAGGATCTGTGCTTCGTTTTTTCAACAGCACAAACTCAGAACTATGGTGGCCAGTTCAGGGAATAAAGGGACAGCAATGGGCCACTGGGGGAAGGCAAGTTGGAAAAAGGCCTCATGAAGAGTCACACATTGAAGCAACATCTGATGTACTGTGGTCCTGTTAATTTCTTTAAGAAGCATTTCTGTAAGGTAAATTCATCTTTTAAAAAGGGTATGTACTTGGAGCACCTGGCTGGCTCAACTAGTTAAGTGTCTGCCTTCAGCTCAGGTCACGATCCCAGAGTTCTGGTGCTGGAGTCCTGTGCCAGGCTCCCTGCTCAGCAGGGAGTCTGCTTCTCTCTCTGCCCCTCACCTCACTTGTGCACTCTTTCTCTCTCTCTCTCTCTCTCAAGTAAATAAATAAAATCTTTTTTTTTTTTTTTAAGTACGTACTTTTAGAGGCTACAACATTTTCTGTTGCAATTAAATATAACATGCAGATATGAAAAATCATGGCAAAAATTTCCACATGGCTTTAATGGCTACACTATTACTTTAATGTTTTGCTGCTAGCCTCATTAAAGTTGACTTTTTCTCAAGAAGATGGAATATCTGCATTTTCAGATGTGATGACAAACAAATACATTTAAAACTCACTAATTTACAAAGAGCTTGGGAAATGCGGCATATTCTAAAGCCATTACTGTGTGTATCTTTCTCAAACTTATTATTACCATATGTTTTGTAAGCCAGTCACACTCTCTGATACATGTAGCACATCACTCTCTGTGAAAGTTACACTTACCTCATATATAGTTCTTGATCACCAGCTACAGACTACCCATAAGAATAGAATTGGGGAGTAAATCTAGAAAATGACAATTTAAAAAAACAACAATAACAGTACAACTCTTGAGAGGGGGTCTTGGTAATATTAATAAATGTGAAAAATTCACTTTTATAACATAACATTTTGAGGAACACAACTGGATCACTGTAGGATTTATTGATCCATTTCATTGTATGCAGTGTTTTTTGATTATTTTTATTTCAATAAATAAACATTGTATCTTTAAATTGGAACTTTAAAAAATGTAAAACATTTTACCTGGAAGTCATAAAATGATGTCATTATTTGAAAATAACCTATCCATGTGTAAGTTCACCATCTGGTCCAGAGTCCAAAGATATCTCTAATCCAAATGTGTCTTTTCTTCATCATGTATGTTTTCTTCCTCTTAGTAATACACAGAGAGCATCTACAGTTCAGAAAACACACTTTTGTAGATGCTTTGAGTTATTCCTTCATTATTCCGCTTAATTTTTCTTCATCCTTCAAGGATAAGCTCAAATGACACCCAGCAAAGAAGCCTTTTTAGATTCCCTCAAGAGTTATTTTTCTCTAACACTTGCCTCCAATCTCTGGAAGCTTATTTGTATGTTTACATTATAACACTTGTTTCTCATTTTATGTAATTTTCTACTCTGCAGCACATTCTTACCAGATATCAAGTTATTTAAGTGTAGAGATTCCTTCTTGCTCATCTTTATATCCCTAGTGTTTATTTGAGTGTGGCACAGTAAGTCAGTAGTTGGTTACGAGTGAGTGAATATGGGTGTTAATAATTTAAGAATGCTATCTGCTGGGAGTTCTGTTTTTCAAAATTTCATGGGGAGATTTTAGGAGAAGTTCTTCAAATATAGAGCTATCTTGACACGGAAGAAATTGAATAGATTAAAAAAGAACGAGAATATCTAGAAGAACTATTATTAGTAGCAATGAAAAAACAGTAGGTACCAAACAATATAGAATCTTTGTCGAACTTGAGCTTTTTTTAAAGATTTTATTTATTTGTCAGAGAGAGAGAGAAAACAAGTAGGGAGAGTAGTAGGCAGTGGGAGAAGCAGGCTCCTTGCTCAGCAGGAATTCAGTCCCAGGACTCTGGGATCATGATCTGAACCAAAAGCAGACACTTAACTTACTATGCCACCCAGGTGTCCTTGGAACTTGAGCTTTTATAGAAGTAGGTGTAAGGCAGCATTTATCAAAGAGGTAGTAGGGCCAGTAGACCAAGAATGATGGCCCTAGAGTCCATTTAAGTCCTTTGTTTAAACTGTGACTTTGCCACTTATCAGCAAAGCTATTTTAACCTCTTACAGTCTCAGATTCTTCTTCTATAAACCAACCTTCTAAAGTTTGGGTAATGTCTAGTCCATTTGGACTGCTATAACAAAATACCACAGCTTGAGTGGCTTATATACAGATTTATTTCTCACCATTCTGGAGACTGGATGTCTGCCATCAGAGTGCCAGAATGCTTGAGTGAGGGCCCTCTTCCAGTTATAAACTCCTCTTTCTACACTAAAGTAGTAGAAAGGCTTAGGGAACTTCATCTGATCTCTTTTATAAGAGCATTCACTCCACACATGAGGACTCTACCCTCATGACCAACCACTTCTCAAAGGCCCCACTTTCTAACACTTTCACATTGGGTGTTAGAATTTTAACACATATATTTGGGGGGTAGGAGACATAAACATACAGGCCATAGCAAGGGATGATTAATAAGATAAATATCATATGAAGTACTTATCAAAATGCCTGGCACATGCTCAGTGGTACATTGTAGCTATTATTCTCTTTTTGTATGATTTTACCTTCCATCCTATTTCTCCTCTTTTGGGTTTTCATATCTGAGGCTAGAGTTAATATGGGTAACCACTTACTTAAAAATATTTTTTTTTTTTGGTAAAAATATATTTTAAAATATTTTGGATATTGAAAGTCTTTAGATTTTGGCAACATGTCAACATCATCTCTTATATATTGCATTGGGAGAGATAAGAGCAGGAGCAATGAGCTAGAAGAAAACTCTCATCGTCTATAATGGTTTTTGTTAGCAGGCACACTTTGCCCTGTTTTTACTGTCTGGAAAATAGAGACAAAAAATTGAAACCTCAGTACAGATAGATTGTAAGGAATAGCAAGAAGGAAAAATAAAAATGAAGCACTTAGTTTTCTTTGAAGTGCTATAAGGTGGTATCATATTTTATTTTATGATTCTATTTATGTATTTGACAGACAGAGATCACAAGCAGGCAGAGAAGCAGGCACAGAGAGAGGAGGAAGCAGGCTCCCTGCTGAGCAGAAAGCCGGATGTGGGGCTCGATTCCAGGACCCTGACTGAGATCGTGACCTGAGCGGAAGGCAGAGGCTTAACCTCTGAGCCACCCAGGCGCCCCAGGTGGTATCACATTTTAATTATGTTCTTTTCACAAAATAAATAGCAAAAAGCAATCGATAAACTTAGGGACATAATTCACATAATGTAAACTTGGCCAGAGTTTGGTTTGAGGCAAACTGCAAATTGAAGCTTTAGCATTGCCCCTTTGTGAATATTGCCCAGTGCCTTGACTGAGTGATTAATGCAGTGACCTCCATCAGGAGGCGGCAGCAAGAGCAGACACAGGGTCAAGTAGCAACGACATTGTTTTCTAACTCAAGGATGCTGGATATCTGCACCATCAGATTGTTTTATCTTCAGTAAATTAGGAATAATCAACCTTTTTCAGGTTACCTCAGAATTGTTTTAAGACTTAATATAATAATAATGGTAATAATAATAAAATTGTACACATCTTTCTTCTTTGTAGAGAAAGCAGTGATAGGAACAGAGTGAGACAAAGGGTTAAGATTACCTGATGGAAACCTCTTTGAGGAGCTGCCGTGAGAGGGACTGCATTGGAAAAGGATACAAATAAGCAGCAATCAGCAGTTTAGTTACATGATTCTGGGCTTAATAACCAGTAATAGAAGTTCATAAGTATTGATGATTAGATCTGAGAAGCTAATGGAAGGCTCAGTCTTCCCATGAAGTCACAGTGGTAGGGGTGGCACGTTGTTGTGGAAAGAAGGGTTCGAGGTAAGGTGGGCCTGCATTGGAATCCTGCTTTGGTGAATTACTGGGAGCTGTCTGTGCTTGCTGGGTCTCAACATCTTTTTAAGTAAACTGGGGATCATAACATTCAACTTATGGGAGGCTGTGAGAATCAAAAGGAATAATGCCCATACAGTGCTTAACCTGCAGTAAGCAGTCTGTAAATACAGCTGATTGTTAATCCCTTGGGACTGGATGTTCCCAGTTCCCTGTTCCTCTCCTCATGGGTTGTACTTAGTCTTTTTTTTCTTAAATTTTTATTGTTATGTTAGTCACCATAAAATACATCATTTGTCTTTGATGCAGGGTTCCAAGGAAACTTGGAAACGGATCACCAAGTTTCCGTAGCAAAGTTTATCATTTCCTATTACCATCAGTCAACATTCCCTGTCTATTTTGCTACAAGGAAAGGAGATACATTAAATGTCCAAAGAATAGTATTTTGGATTAAGTTCTTCAAGTTGGTAGAAAAACTTATTATAAATCTGTTGACCCAATCCCTGACCATGTTGACTTCATCATTGCTTGCATCTCTCATTACTTTTCAGTTACTATATACTATTAGGAAAGTGTATTGGAAATAATGGAAGGAAGGAAACCTCACCTCCCTTTTTCTCTTACACAATCTACTTTAAAAATGAAAGTTTTGCTTTTATATGTTTTTGACAAATATATTGTGGACTTACTTTAAATGGAATGTATTTGTGACAGTATTACAAATGTCATTCAAAAACACCCCCTGGGAGCACCTGGGTGGCTCTGTGGTTAAGTATCTGCCTTTGGCTCAGGTCATGATCCCAGGGTCCTGAGATAGAGCCCTGCATCAGGCTCTCTGCCTAGCGGGAAGCCTGCTTCTCCCTCTCCCACTCCCACTGCTTCTGTTCCCTCTTTTGCTGTATCTTTCTCTGTCAAACAAATAAAATCTTAAGAAAGCAAGACCCTCTAACTTGGATGGTGGAATTTTAGGAGATGTATATACGGATAATCATGTATGTTAAAAAAAAAAATCTAGATGGAACTAAATAATTTTCAGGGTATACTATTTGGCATACCTAAAATCCTTCTATAAAAATGTAATTTTGAGAGGCACCTAGATGGCTCAATCATTAAGCATCTGCCTAAGGCTCAGGTCATGATCCAAGGGCCCTGGGATTGAGCCCCGCATCAGGCTCCTTGCTCAGCGGAAGCCTGTTTCTCCTTCTCCCACTCCCCCTTGCTTGTATTCCCTCTCTCAATGACATTTTCTCTCTGTCAGATAAATAAACAATATCTTTTAAAAAAGATTAAAAAAATGTAATTTTGAGAGTGCCTGAGTGGCTCACTTTGTTGAGCGGTTGACTTGATTTCAGCTCAGGTCATGATGTCAGGCTCCTGGGATCGAGTCCCATGTTGGGCTTCCCCACTAGGGGAGGATTTTCTCTCCCTTTACCCCTCCCCCACTAAAAATAAATCTTTAAAAAATGTTATTTTGATTTAATTCCAATTTAATTAATAAAGTTATGAAGAATGCTTAGTTTATATAAAGGTATATGTTTGTGGGGAAAAACAGACTTTTCATGTAGTAAACACTTGGTTTTGTAACTCTTAAGCATCTATTCTCCTATCTTCTATTAAATCAGTCCCATTACCATGTTCTTCTTGAGGAAAGACAAAAAAGACAATAATGCAATGTGGTGGTAGTGTCTGTTGAGATGGCCTGCCTTCCCTGAGCCAAGGCAAGAACATGTGGCCTAAGGCAAACCGATTGGATTCAATCTCCTGTGATTTTGAAAGATGAATAAAATAATGCCAATGTAGGGGGGACAATGGAAGCCAATTTATCTAACTGTCAGTATCCTGACAACTAGGTAATTCCTCTTACTTTGTTATGTCACTAAGGACCAAAGTCTCTATTTTATTTCCATATTCATAGGGTATAGACTCATCTTGTTCAGCGGCCTCCTCCTGTGGTCTCAGGATGGGTGCTTAGCTCCCAGTTTTGCAACATAATACCATTCTGTAGACTGGCAGTTTGATCAAGGCTCAGCTAGACAGCTCACCTCTGCTGCAGTGGTACCAGCTGAGCTTGGTCATGTGGCAAATACATAAACACATGCCGACTATAATTATACTGCTGTAGATTTGCGAATATTCTGATTTGGTATTTCATAAATCTTGGAAAATATCCCCAATACAACCCTCTACTAATTTGTAGTCATCCCTTTTGAAGTGGTACTTTAGTATCAAAGCGTACTTCTAGTGAATTTTTTGGTAGCAATTTTGGAGGGAAAAGAAAAACATCTTTTTTCTATCACTCAGAAATCCCTTATTGTATCTTACTTTATGTTTCTCTTCATACAGAATCCCCTCCAGCTATTACAGCTGTAGCTAAAATTGTTTGCTTGATGCTGCACTGGGATTTTGCTTTTTCACTCTCTTGTGCCCACTTCTGCCTAAGATAAGGGGGTCTTCATTAAATGTTTGTTGAATTAATAATTAAAAATAGATTAAATGACAGAAGGCAATTGCTATGTTATAAGCAGTAGAGAGTGCTTATTTTAAACAACACTGATGTGGGCATGATTCCTGCAAAAGGAGAGGAAATGTATGGTTGAGATTAAGAAAAATGAGGGATAGTAGGATATAAGCTGCATATTAAAAATACTGCTGTCTTGGGATTCATAAGATTTGGCTCCAAGGGTTATGAGGATCACGCAGGCACATATCTTGACAGTGAAGAATCAACATTTTTTGTTGTATTTTTTTTTGTATGGTAGGAAATTCATTCAGGCAACACTGTCCTTGGTAAGAACACAAAAGTAGAAACTGTTTCTACTCTTGGTGCAGCCCAGTAAGAAGTATATTAAATTTGTAGCCTTGTAGTAATAGAAGGACCTAAATTTATCTTTCAGTCTAATTTGTCCATTTTAAATGAAAAGATGAAAGTAGGGAAAGGTTCAACTCACCCATACTATTTTAATCACATCTACTAATGATGTATTCTGTATTGTCTTAAATTAATCGCACATGTTTGATGCTCTCAGCAATTCTATGACATGAGTCTCAATTTATGTATCAGGTAACTGAAATTCAGCAAGGTTAGGAAACTTGTCCAAGGTCACTGCTATGCTTCTCATCAGCGATAGGGCCTAGCTCTGTTGACTTCCAGCCTAGTACTCACTCCACAGCACTGAAAACCAGTACCTGGACCTTGGAAACAGCCTACATGGGAATCTGGAGCCCAGGAATTGGGTAGAAAGTTTTGGGTGGCCTCTATGTGTAGGTTATAACATATACTTATATGCTTTTATTAAGATTATCATGTCCTATTAATTTAACAGCTTTTAATAATATGCTTAGTGTTTACAAATGTAAACGTAAATGGCAAGGGAGAAAAACCATGAAACTATACCCGATGAAATAAGTTATTTTAAGCTAGACCAGTAATAGCATTCTAATCAGGATGAAAAATAGCGGACATGCCTAATGTAGCATAAGCAGGTTGGTGGGGGGTAAGGAATATCAGGATTAATAGCTACAGTGATGTCCTTTTCTGTCTCTCTCTAAATACGGGTGCGAGCACAAAGTATAAAGGTATGGCCACTGTGTACCTAAGAGGTCACAAGAGACTGACAGTGCTCCTACAAAAAGAGCCGGAACTGCGTGGGAAAGAGTGCCATTCACTGTCGTCTTATCCACTGATTCTGGTTAATACATCAAATGTCTGCAATAAGTTCGGCAGAAAGCCTCTCCAGGATTCTATGGTCAAAGCTAGGATTATTCATTAATTCATTTGTGCATGTATTTATTCAATTTGTTACCATGATGGAGCTCATACGATGGGTAAGTTGCAATTATGTGAAAGAAATATGGCAAATGTTCTGAAAGACTACCAGACATGCCCTTTCAAAGAAACAGAGTCAGAATATGTTGGAATATAATTAGAGTAGATTAGACTAACTTTAGTTCCTCCTCTTTCTAAAAATAAAAGCTTCATTTTTCCACATTGTTTTATGTAATTAGTTTCCTAGCCAGAAGTGTTTTATTTTTGTTCATTGGCCTCTAATTTACCAGCCTCTCTTCTAAGACAGCATTTTCTAGTATCTTCCTAACTACAATGGAATGGCTATACTGTGCTTAATGGACATGAACTTTAAAAAATAATGTCACTTCTGAACACTTTACAAGATTCACAATTAAGAAGGCATTGAGGTTCAAGATCTTACAAAAAAAAAAAAAAGACATTTTCCTAATCATAACGTAGCCATCTAAGTTGTTAGTAATCCAAGTAGTCCATTTCTTCTAATTTACAGCTCAAAGACATGAGGGTACTCCTATTTCTTCCTGACCTTGAAATGATTCAAAATATGAAAATCTGTTTGACTGCCATCACAGAAAACTACTATATAATATGCTTAGTGTTTACAAATGTAAACGTAAATGGCAAGGGAGAAAAATCATGAAACTATACCTGTGTGTGTGTTCATGGTTGTGTATATATTTCTATAAAATACTAAATTAGTATAGCATATATGATACAGATAAACTATATCTGTATCTAAATATAGTAAAGTGTATCTGTACTTAAACTGTATCTGTATCTATATGTATCAAACCAAATAGATATACTATATATACATTTATAATGGTTTGTGTGATAGGTGTCTAACAGACATTTCACATATTGAATTATGTCAATCATAAGATATTGTATATATATCTACTATACTATATACATAATATAGCATTTATATGTACATCTATTATGATATATAATATATATGATAGTAGAATAGATATATATTAATGTACATAATTATTTTTAATTATTAATATGATAATTTGAGAAGAAAAAGTCACTATTTTTAAAGAGTGAATCAACACACATAGGAATTCTGTTTTCAGTGTAGACTAGTAATAATGAAAAGGCTAATTATATTTATTTTCTGTTTGAGAAATAAAGATAACTCAAACAATCCTTTTTAAATTATGCCCAATGGAATGCACGGTACTTAGGCAGTTATCATGAGTGTACCCCTGGTAATTTTCTATTCAGGAAGCTCACAGAGATTGCAAATATGTGTCTCCAGTCCTTCAAGAAGCCTAACTAGAATACTAGACTCTTGCCATGGGGGATAACAGGATCTTGAAGGTAGGAACTCTCAGTGGAAAGTCCTGTCCCCAAGAATTGTCTTCCTGTTATAAGAGGCTTATTCTAGTTTGTAGAGGATCCTAAATACCTCATCCAGGACAAATATCATTCCTATCAAAATACCCAAGAGATATATTCAAATTTGAGCTAATGTCTAGCTGTCTTCCACAGTGGACTCAGGACTTAACTTTACTGTTTTGGACTTCTCTTCAGGTTCTCAGCCAGCTTGGACTTATTATCTACAAAAGGCTTAGCATTAACGTTGGTAACACTTTGGCACACACTGCTTGAAGCATTTGGTTGTGTGTTTGACATTATAAATGGCTAATACTTTTTAATATATTGTTGCTTGGCTACTTTTATTTGGTTTTTAGAATGGTGCCAGAAATTTACTGTGCTATTAAAATGTATGTGTGGAATGAGAGCATCATTTAGACAGGGTCATTTTTAGAATAATGGATGAAATACATGCCATAATGTAGGAACTCTGGGCTTTGCCAAAGAAAGATAGTGAGTTATAGTCCTTCTTCTTGTGTATTGTAATGTTCCTTAAAATTTTTTTTTTATTTATGCATCCTGTAGTTTCTGTCCTCATCTTACTTAACTTCACTTTAAACACAATGTTTCAGTTATTTCATAACAATGTTTCGATTATTTCATTCTTTTCCCCTACAGATTCTGTTGGGTCTGTTATCAAAGGAACAAGACTGAGACAAAGTGAAAGTTATGCAAAGCCTTATTCTATGTCAAGCATTAGAAGTCAGATTGACTGGCCAGGGCAGCCTCCGAAGAGAGTGATCCCCGCTTTGGTCTTACAGGCTAGTTTTATAGGGCACAACCGCAGACCTCTATATATGTGGCTTTGGCTGACTGGATGTCTCCTACCTGTGTGTTTTAGTAACGGTTACCTGGAACCGATACTAGTAACTGCTGAGGTATTTATTAAACAACAAAATGGCCTTGTTTTAGGTATGTGTTTTAGCAACGGTTACCTGGAACTGGTATCAGTAACTACTGAGGCATTTATTAAACAACAAAATGTCTACCTAGGCAACATGGAGTCACTTTGTCTAAGTAGGCCCATGCAGACCCTAGGGGTTTAACAGGTTTTAATGTGGAATCGACCCCAACAATTTCTCCAACGAAATATAAACTTTTTAAATTAGTATATTCAGTTGCTCTGCCCTTGCCTCATTACAGACTCTCCAACACCCACACACACACACACACACACAGGGCATCAACACTCTTTGACTTCTTTATATTCCTTCCCCTAAATGCCTTGTTTAGTTATCTTAATCAATCTATTCTTCGTCATGTACAAGTGTGAAATCTGTCAGTTACTGCTACATAAAAAATAACCTCAAAACTTCATGGCTTAGAACAATAAGCATTGGTTTTTACCTCCTAAGTTAGTGAGTCGGCAGGAACTGAACTTCAGGCTGCAATCACTGCAATGGATCATTTTCACATGTCTCTCATGCTGACCCTGGGATTATCAGGCTAGCTGGCATATTTTTCTCATAAAATGGCAAAAATACCAGAAAATAAGCCCTATTGTGTAAGGTCATTTCAAGCCTCTGCTTGTGTGACAGTTGGAAATCAGTACATTGCCTGGTTAGGTTCCCTTTCAAAGCTTAGTAATATCCAAAGACACTAAAACACATGAGAAAGGCAACAGGATAAGAAACAAGGAACACTAGATCTACAAAACAACCAGAAAACAATAACAAAATGCAAGAGTAAATCCTTACCTATCAGTAATTGCTTTAAATGTGAGTGGATTAAATTCTCCAATTATAAGACATAGAATGGCTAAGTGATTGAAACAAATAGTGGTGCCTGGGTGGCTCAGTCAGTTAAGCATATGACTCTTGATTTCAGCTCAGGTCATAATCTCAGGGTTGTGAGATTGAGCCCCACATCAGTCTCTGTACTGGACATGGAACCTGTTTAAGTTTCTCTCTCCTCCCTCCCCTCTAAAAACAAACAAACAAAACAAAATCCAACACTATGCTTCCTATAAGACACTCATGTTAGACCTAAAGACACATGTAGACTGAGAGAGAAGAGATGGAAAAAGACATTTCAAAACAAATGATAACAACAAAAAAAGGATAGCTATCCTTTTATCAGACTACTTATAATCTTTAAGCGAAAAATGGCAGGGGTGCCTTGGTGGCTCGGTTGGTTAAGTGTCTGTCTTCAGCTTAGGTCATATTCCCGGGGTCCTGGGATCCAGCCTACATCCATCAGGCTCCCTGGGCAGTGGAGAGCCTGCTTCTCTTTCTCCCTCTACCCTTCCCTGTCACTCACGCTCACATGCTGTCTCTCTCAAAATAAATAAGTAAGATATTTTTAAAAAACTAAAAATGGCAAAAAGGAGACAAAGAAGGTCATTATATAATGATAAAAGAGTATATACATCAAGAAGATATAACAATTATAAATATTTATGCATCCAGCATTAGAACACCTAAATATAGCAAAAGCTAACAGATTGAAAAAGAGAAATAAATAGTAATACAATAATATTTGGGAACTTTAATACCACACTTTCAACAATAAATAGATCATCCAGATAGAGAATCAATAAAGAGATAGTGAGGTGTGGGGGCAGGGATGCCTGGGTGGCTCAGTTGGTGAAGCACCAGCCTTCAACTCAGGTTATGATACTGGGGTCCTGAGACGGAGCCCTGCATTGGGCTCCCTGCTCAGTGGGAAGTCTGCTTCTGCCCCGACTGCCTACTCATACTCTCTCTGTTTCTCTCTCAAATAAATAAATAAATAAAATCTTTAAAAAAAAAAAAAGAGAGAGAGAGACAGTGGGTTTGAACAACACTGTAGACAAAATGGACCTATCAGTCATACACAGAGCATTCTATCCATCAACAGCAGAATATACATTCTTCTCAAGCACACTTGGAACATTTTCTAGGATAAACGAAATGTTGGACTATGAAACAACCTTGGCAAATTCGAGAAGATTGAAATCAGACCAAGAATCTTCTCTGACCACAATGGTAAGAAACTAGAAATGAATGACAAGAGGAAAACTGGAAAATTCATGAACACCTGAATATTAAGCAATACCCTTCTGAACAAACAGTGGATCAAAGAAGAAATTTAGAAAGAAATACAGATGGTTTCTTGAGACAAATGGAAATGAAAACACAACTTTCCAGAAATAATGCAATCCAGTAAAAGCAGTTCTTTTTTTTTTTTTTAAGATTTTATTTATTTATTTGACAAAGAGAGATCACAAGTAGGCAGAGAGGCAGGCAGAGAGAGAGGAGGAAGCAGGCTCCCTGCTGAGCAGAGAGCCCGATGTGGGGCTTGATCTCAGGACCCTGGGATCATGACCCGAGCCGAAGGTGGAAGCTTTAACCCACTGAGCCACCCAGGGGCCCCAGCAAAAGCAGTTCTAAGGGAGAAATTCGTAGCAATAAGCATCTACATTAAGAATCAAGAAGGATCCCAAATAAGCAATGTAATGCTACACATTTAGGAACTAGAAAAAATGTCAACTGAATCTAAAGTTAGTAGAAGAAAGGAAATAATAAAGATGAGAGCAGAAATAAATGAAATAAAGAACAGGGAAATAATTGAAAAGATTAACCAAACTAAGACTTGGTTCTTTGAAAAAATTGACAAACTCTTAGCTAGGCTAACCAAGGAGAAAAGAGAAAGGACCCATATAAAAAATTATAAATGTAAAAAGAGACATTACAATTGATTACATAAAAATTCAAACGATCCTAAGAGACAACTGTAAGCAACTGCTGGCATATAGCCAACAAATTAAACAACCTAGAAAAATGGGAAAATTCTTAGAAACGTAACTTAGCAAGACTGATAAAGGAGAAATAGGAAGTCTGAACAGACCAATTACTAGTAGCGAGATTGAATCAGTAATAAAAAAAAAAATCCTCCAATAAAGAACAGCTCAGAAGTAGATGATCTCACTAGTGAGTTTTAGCAAACATTTAAAGAATTAATACGAATTCTTTTCAAACTGCTTCAAAAAATTGAAGAGGAGGGCCCTTGTTTTATGAGACTAGCATATCCTGATACCAAAATCAGAAAAGAACTCTGTTAGAAAATAAAATTACAGGCAAATATCCCCAATGAATATAAATGCAAAATTCTCAGTGAAATAATAACAAACCAAATTCAGCAATATATCAAAAGTATCATTCACTATGATGAAATAGGATTTGTACCTGGCTGCAAGGATGTTTCAACATATACAAATCAATCAATCAGTGTGATTTCATTAAGAAAATGGAAACAAGAATCATATGATCATCTCAGTAGATATAGAAAAAGCATTTGACAAAACTTAACATATATCCATAATAAAAACTCTTAACAAGTTAGGCAAAGAAGGAATGTATCTTAACGTAATAAAGTCCACGTAAGACAAGCCCACTGCTAACATCGTACTCGATGGTGAAAGAAGCTTTTGCTTTCAGATCAGGAACAAGAAAAGCTGCCCACTCTCACCACTCCTATTCATTATGGTACTGGAAGTTCTGGCTAGAGCAATCAGGCAAGAAAAGGAAATAAAAGATCAAAATGGGAAGGGAAGAAGTAAAATCATCTCTATATCTAATCAGTGAATTCAGTAAAGCTGCAGTTTTTGCAATATAAAATTTACATTAAAAAAATCAATAGCATTTCTATATACTGACAGCAAAATTTGTGAAAAAAAATTGATCCCATTTAGAATAGCATTAAAACAAATAAAAAAAAACCAAATACTTAATAATAAATTTAAGGAAGTGAAAGATCTCTTTGCTGAAAACTACAAAACACTGATTAAAGAAATAATATAAGACATAAATAAGTGGAAAGCTATCCTGTGTTCATGCATTCATCTTCATAAACTGTTAATATGTCAGTACTACTAAAGACCATCTATAGATTCATTGCAATTCCTATCAAAATTCCAATGGCATTTTTACAGAAGTAGAAAAAATACTCCTGACATTTTTATGAAACCATGAATACCCATTCATGAGACCGTGAATACCCAAAGAAATCTTGAGAAAGAGAAGAATAAAGCAAGAGGTTTCCCACTTCCTGATTTCTAGCTATACTCTAAAGCTATAATCATCAAAATGGCATCATACTGGCATAAAAACAACAGTGGAACAGAATTGATAGCCCAGAAATAAACCCAAACACATACAGTCAAATAAATTTAACAAGGGATCCAAGAACACCAAATGGAGAAAAAACAGTTTCCTCAAGAAAATTGTGCTGTGATAATGGGATATTCGCATGTAGAAGAATAAAACTGGAACCATATCATATACCATTCACACAGATTAACAAAGAATGGACTAAAGACTTATATGTAAGATCTAAAACCATAAAACCCCTAGAAGAAAATAAGAACAAAGCTTCTTGACATGGGTCTTGAAATGATCTGTTGTATATGACATATAATGGGCAAGCAATGGAATAAAAATAAACAAGTGGAACTACATCAAACTAAAAAGCATCTAAAGAGCAATAGAGAACATCAACTAGGTTAAAAGACATCCTACAGAAAAAATATTTGTAAACTATATATAATATGGGGTTAATATCCAAGTTAATATAAAGAACTCTTACAACTCTTTATTTTTTATAGAACACCAAATAACCCAACTAAAAAATGGGCAAATGGGCGCCTGGGTGGCTCAGTGGGTTAAGCCGCTGCCTTCGGCTCAGGTCATGATCTCAGGGTCCTGGGATCGAGTCCCACATCGGGCTCTCTGCTCAGCAGGGGGCCTGCTTCCCTTCCTCTCTCTCTCTGATCTCTTTCCTTCCTCTCTCCTACTGTGATCTCTCTCTGTCAAATAAATAAATAAAATCTTTAAAAAATAATAATAAAAATAAAAAAAAATAAAAAATGGGCAAAGGACCTGATTAGACATTTCTCCAAAGACGATATTTAAAGGGCCAACAGGCCAAATGAAAGGTCAGTTTTAATATTAGGGAATTGCAAATTGAAACTACAATGAAATATCATTCATGCCTATTAGAATGGCTGTCACGAAAAAGACAAGAGATAATAAGTGCTGGGATGTGAAGAAAAGGGAACCCTTGTACACTTTTGGTGGCTTGTAAGTTGACAGAGCCATTCTGAAAAACAGTATGGAGGATCCTCAAAAAATTAAAACTAGAACTACCAAATGATCCAGCAATGCCATTTCTGTAAGCATATCCAAAGAAAAACACCAAATAGAAAATACATCTGCACTCCCATCACCCCCATGTTCATAGCAGCATTATTTACAATTGTCAAAACATGGAGACATTCTAAGTGCCCACTGATGGATGAATGGATAAAGATGTGAGGTAGGGGTGTGTGTGTGTGTGTGTGTGTGTTTTGGTATATATAATGAAATATTACTCAGCCATAAAAAATGAGAAAATCCTATTCGTGACAACATGGATGGAACTTGAAGGCATTATGCTAAATTAAATAAGTCAGAAAGACAAATACTGTATGATCTCACTTATATGTGGAATATAAAAACAAGAATTCATAGAAAAAGAGATCAAATGTATGGTTACCAGAGGTGCAGGGTAGAAGCAGGAAGAATTGAACAAAGTCCGTCAAAAGGTGCAAGCACCCAGCTATACGATAAACAGTACTTGAGATGTAATGTACAGCATGATCAATATAGCTAACAGTGCTATTTGATATATAAGAATGTTGTTAGGAGAGTAAATGCTAAGAGTTCTCGTCACAAGGGGATTTTTTTCTTCCTTTTTTATTGTATCTATTTCAGAAAATAGATGTTAGCTAGACATTTTGTGCTAATAATTTCACAATAAATGTAAATCAAACCATCATGACCTATACCTAAAACTTATACAGTGATGTATGTCAGAACAAAATATTGAATACACTTAATGCATACTAGAATGGCTACATTTTTAAATCCTGAATATACTAGGTCTAGTGAGTATTCAGAGTGAATTATATTGCTGATGGGATCTCTTTTATTGCCAGTGGGATCACAAAATAGTTCAGTCACTTTGGGACATGGTTTCCATTTTCTTGTGAAGTGAAATATATACCATAAGAAATAGCATTGCCATTCCTAAGAATCATTTGCTTTTATCTAGGATGCAAAAGTGGTTTTGTTCTGCGACACCTGGGTGGCTTAGTTGGTTGAACATCTGACTTTTGGTTTCAGCTCAGGTCATCTCAGGGTCCTGGGATAGAGCCCCATGTCAGGCTCTGTGTTCAATAGGGAGTCTGCTTGGAGATTTGCTTTCTCTCCCTCTTCTCCTCCTTCTCCCTGCGCTCCTCATAAATAAGTGAATTATTAAAAAAAAAAAAAAAAGGTTTGTTCCTTTGGGGCTTCTCCTTAGAGATGCCTTGTTTGTTTTGCTATCTTTTATTTGTTTTTCAATCCCCCCCCCCAATTACTAACTTTGTTTATTCATGTATTTTTCTGTTCTCATTTCTCATGATTTCAAAGTTGCTGATTGCAAAGTTATCAATGTAGCTCTTCTTTTAGAGTCAAACTATATTCTACTCTCTCTTACCTCTGCCTGTTATGCAAAAATGTGTGTTAATGGTACTGTGTGTACTGTGTGCCATCAACTAGACCAAAAGCCTGTGGTCCTTACAAATAGTCTTATTGTCATGGTCCTTAATTCTTTTTTGACTGCTGGAGATATATTTTATGATTGCTTATTTAGAAGGTGAAATACCGAGATTTCTCTGGCAAACAGAAGCTGCTGGTTTCAACTCTTTGTTGGCTAAAGTAAGTGCTGTTACATGTGTGTATAATATAGTCATCTGCTTCAGGAAACATCTTTAATATTTCTTCATGGTATAAATATGCTGAATGGTGAGTCACATCTGACATACACCATTTTTCACAGTGGATGCATTTTACATGCTGGAAAAACTTAATTAAATATGACATCTAAGTTGAAGAGAGTTAATGTTCCAATTTGTAGAGTTCATTGTTTGGTGGCCATGCAGGTCTACCCGAAGACTGCCATGTCCGGGGTCATATAGTCAGTACACAGGGTAATATATCTTCCCTCACTTCCTCTTTTTGTTTTTTATATCTTTCTCACCACTGCCTTCTGACATTTCAATAAGTCTTCATCATACTGACTAAAAAAGGAAAACAAAAACCCAGATAATCCACAATGAAAAAATTCCATAATGCGTTTCTTTTCCATCTGTTCTTTGATCACTGACAAAAATCACAAAATTTTGTAGTTCTTTACTACATCTTCATAACCCGGTACTCTTGAAGACTTGTTTTTGAGCTTAACAGTCTCTGGTACCTGAATGATGCTGCTCTTTTGGAGTCTCCAATAAATCCCTACTTGCAAAGTCCAAGTGCCTCTTCCCAGGTCTGACACTAAGGTAAGTTTCTGCAGTAGTTGACATCGCTGACCACTCCTTCCTTCCTTCTGCACATTGCTACTTCTTGGCTTCTTTGTAATCTCCTCACTCTTGTTCTGTGAGTTATCAGCCTTCTCTATGATCTCTGTCCCTTCATCTATCTTTTCGATGTAACTTTCTCAAGGTTATATCTTGATCTCTTACATGCTCTCCCAGCTGAAACTGGGGCCACCAGAGTTGCAATTTTCGCCTCCCTTCAAATGATTCTATCTCTGTATTTCCAGCCTGTTTCTTCTCTTAGACACAACACTTAATATTTGCAACCCCTTTCTACACAGGGATTTTTGTTAACGTATCCCTACACTCAACATGTTCAGAATGAAATTGGGCAATGAAGAACATTGCCTTCAGACTGAGACAAATCTGGCTTAAAATTTTGCCCTGACCACTTATCTTCTGTGCACCTATGGATTAGACACTTAAATGGTAAATACAGCTATCATTTGGGGGGAAAGCACTCTACTCTGCATTACTGTGAGGATATGTAACTCACTGCCTGAAATAAGGTGGCACTCAGTATGTAGGAGTATTCTGTTACTATCCCCTCTTTAATGTCTCTTTCTCTTACTGGAACTCTGTATCCCTTAGTAGCATCATTGTAACACTATAGCAGTTTCTTCTTATTCTATCTTCATATTATTCTATTGGTAGTCAAGTTATGTTGACTGTATTTTTTTCATTTTGTCTTATATATGTATACTTGTCTTTCTCTGCCTTGGTTCTTAGTATCCATAACTCACGTTATTGCAAAACTTACCAATTGTTTCTTTTGCTTTTAGTATCTCATTGCTCCAAATCATCCTTCATACTGTCATTGACATTTTTTTTCCTAAGGAACAGCAATAAGGGCTTTACATTTTCCCTCAGATTGCTTCAGTGGCTCCTAATTGCCTGAAGTATAATGACCAAAAATCTTAAATAAGCATTCATAGTCCTTCTTAGTCTGATTTTTAGTTATCTTTCTTGTTTCATTTCTTACTGCTAGTCTTCATAAACTCTCCCCTCTAGCCAGCTAGGTTAACTAACTGACCTCCAAAAAAGCTCAGTAAAGCAAGCTCAGTGCATTTCCTCCCTTGCAAGGTCTCTCTTCCCTTAATAAATTCCACACAACTGCTTGTGTGGAATTAGACACAACTAATAATTGTGTCATAACTGTAACACTTGTGTAATAACTGTGACATAACTGTAATAAATTAGACACAATTGCTCCCTCCTCAAGATTCATGTAACATGTTAGTTATATCTCTGTTAAGTGCTTTATTTTTTCCTTTTTCTCTTATATTGTTGTTAGGCTTGAGTATCTTTACTACAGTCTGAGTCCACTGGAAGCAAAAATGGCAAGGCAATAAAGCTAGCAAAACAAAGAAAAGTAGAAACTCAGGACTAAGAAAAAGAACAACCCCAACATTATGGCCCAATATAATTGCTGTGATTATTGCCAAACATGCTCTGAACTTTTTTTAAATTGAACTATAATTAATATACAATGCTATATTAATTTCAGGTGTACAACATATTGATTCAACAATTCTGTGTATTACCCAGTGCTCATCATGATAACTATAGTCACCATATAACATTATAACAGTATTATTGACAATATTCCTTATGCTATACTTTTCATCTTCATGACTTACTTATTTTATAACTGGAATTTTGTACCTCTTAACCCTCTTTATCTATTTCACCCATCCCCTCTCTGTCAACGGCCAGTATGATAATCTAATAATCTCTGTATTTAAGAATCTGTTTGTTATGTTTTATTTTTAGAATCCACTCTAGTAAAATCATGTCTTTTGTCTTTCTCTGTCTGCAACAAAAGCAGTTCTAAGAGGGAAGTATATAGCAATACAAGACTACTTCAAGAAACAAGAATTCTAAAATTTATATGGACTCACAAAACACCCCAAATAGCCAAAGCAATCTTGAGAAAGAAGAACAAAGCTGGAGATATCACAATTCTAGATTTCGAGATAAACTACAATGCTGTAGTAATTAAAACAGTATGGGACTGGCAGGAAAATAAACACATTGGTCAATGAAACAGATTAGAGAGCCCAGAAATGAATGCATGTTTGTATGGTCAATTAATCTATGACAAATTAGGCAAGAACATACAATGGGCAAAAGGCAGTCTCCTCACAAGTGTTGCTGGGCAACTAGACAGCTATATGCAAAAGAATGAAACTAGATGACTTTCTTAACACCGTATATAAAAATAAACTCAGAATTGATTAAAGACCTAAATGTGAGATGTGAAACCATAAAAATCCTAAAAGCAAACATAAACATAACAAAACATAAAGTAATCTCTTTGACATGGGCCTTTGCAAATTTTTCTAGATATGTCTCTTCAGGCAAGGGAAACTAAATAAATAAAAAATAAACTTTTGAGACTATAACAAAATTAAAAGCTCTAAACTTCTAGCTGAATAAAATGCAATTATTCATTTCATAAATACATTTTGAATGTCTTCCTTTAGTCTTGCACCATGCTAGATACTGGGGATACAAATGCATAGTTCATGGAGGATTTAAAGTAGCAACTTAGATACCCCAAATTTTCTGAGAAAAAAAACCCACTATTCTTCATAAGAAGTAAAATTTCTCTCAATACTAATGTTTGAGTGAGATTTATTATTTTGAACCTTATAACGGGGTCATTGAAAAAAAAAATGAAGAGAAGCCTCAGCAGTTCTCTTCACAAAAATATGGAAGCAAAGATCCAGATCACTGTTAAAAAAGCTATTTGTACCACTATATTTTATGTAATATTCAGAAGCATTATCATCTTAGTTCATCACTGTTTTCCTTAAATGTATAGCCAAACTATTGACAACAGTGTCTTTGACACATTAGTCAAATTGTGTCTATCCATTTAGCTTATGTTTAAGCACTAAGTAATACTTAACTGACAGCTTTTATTATAGGCCTTTCTCAAAGTATTGTGTGTATTAGTGACTATGACTACTAATTAACTATTTAAATATGTAAACTTGATAAAATAAGTCTGCACCCACCTCTTGGAACAAATATGTCTTAGTTTGCCTTAAATTTGTAATTGTATGTGTATCTTTAATTTAGAACATGAGCATTTTTCTCTGACTTTCAGTGTTGGTCTTTGGAATCAGAAAAGAGTAAGCTGGTGTGTTCTGGTAGGTTTCTCCCCTGAATGTCTTCCCTGAATGTCTGAATGTCCTTCTTAGGGATTATCTTCATTACCTTACCCCCACTGTCTTTCTAGTTTTCTAGATCTCCTCACCTGATGTGTAATAGATTATGGATTGAAACTAGTCTATTTCTTTGATTGAAGCAAAGTGAAACAATAATAATATCTACAAACAGTGGTTAGCTCTTATAACAACTGACTTTCATTCTTACAGTAAGATGTATTTAGTTGTGAATAAGCTCCTTATGTGATTTCCTGAATAATGATAATTTTGCACTGTGTGAATGATTTTCCATTGTTTGCCAAAGCATCTGAGTGATTAGAAGACATACTGCTTTTGAGTCTACTTGCTTCATTTTACAAAATTTTAAGAATCTTGGATACTGTAGATAAAAAATCCAGATGCGTGAAGATTTTTGATTTGAGTCTTAAATGTGAACAAAACATAACATGCTGCTTCTAGATATGAGTTACTCACTGGGACTTATTTAAAACCCACACAGGCACTGCATCAGCAACTATTTAGTTCTGTGCACATAGCAAGAATTCAATAAATGCTGAATACATAAATAAAAGAAGTATTTTCTACTCTTTTTTTCCCTTGTCACCTTCATATTCTTGCCAATGGAAGTCACATGGAATCTGAAATCAGGTAGAAATAATTGACACTGATGATCCGATAACACTAGTATAGTCATACATGCCATCTTTGGAGCTAATGCCCATACTAAGACATCCTTTATTGTTCTAAAGAATACAGCATACTAGTTCTTTTTCTGATCTAATAATAGTAATATAAATATTATAATATTTATAATAACTATTACTGTTTTAAATAATTAAATTAAGTTATTAAAATGATTAATAGTAATTAAAATTATACTCCACGAGGTGGGAACAGGAAGCTTAACAATAGATTTCTTTTTTGTTTGCTTTTTAGTAGAAGGGGAATTACCCACTAATTAGATGAAGGACTCAATATTAATACTATTCTTTCTTTCTTCAACTATCTCTTGTTTACATGTTACAGCCACAGTTAAAACAAATTAGTCTGCATATTAAAAGCTCGATGGAATTTTAAACAGTCGTGATGCCTGTATTAGACTGCCCATTGCAAATATCACAAAGGGTATAACTTGCAGGAGGATCCATGAAAGAGGTGGGAGGTGGAGTGGTAGTAAAGTGAAGGGATTCTTCCAGCTCATGTATCACTGCCTGTAAAATGCCAAGGTTCACCTTCATGGCACAAAAAGTACTAAAAAGACATCTTCACATGTGCAAGACAGGATCTGTTGAGAAACGTAGCTAAATTACAATTTTGTTAATAAGGCTTACTAAAGGAAAATCATAAGTCATTACTTCCAGGGAATAATTCCTCAAATGTCCTATTCCCTAAGAAGCCCTCTTCAAAGAAGTCATATGACATTAAAGAACAGGCACTTGAACCAGAAGCCCTAAATTCTAATTCTGACTCCACCAATTATGATTTGATTTTAGGCAAGACACTTCATTTCATTTTTTGACAAAATGGGAATCCTCTTGGCCCTTCCAACTGAACTCTTAATAGCTTTTCTTCTGCCCTTGGGTTTCTCTACCAACATCTCATAAAAGAAATCCACCCTTGGTCTCAGTCTTTCCAGGTCAAGTTTTCAGAATCATATTTGCTCGTTTTAGCTTCTTCCTATATTTCCAGCTTGCTTTGGGTACCATTTTCTTTCTTGCCCAATCTCACCCCCAGCCCTGTGGAGTTTCCTTTTGCTGCACATGTCAAACTCTGACCAAACTCCTAAAGTGTCCATGGCACCTGAAACACCAGCCAGTGACATTCCCTACGTACCTTGTTTGGGAAAGGACATGCTGTTAACCTAAGAGGCCCAGTTAGATGTATTTGGAGAACCCTGTGGGAGTGTTTTTGGATATGCTTGCTGAATTCTGTAGCATTATACAAAAGTGAACTTCTGACCCTGATTCAGGGATGCACACTAATATGGCTCCTTCACTCTCTTCTCATTCAGTCTTTTAATAGCTTATATATACATATACATATATACCATATGTACCATAATATATGGATATCATATATTACATATATCATAATCAATGTCAGATATAATATATAATCCATGTATAATTAGCATGCATTATATTTTAGTACATAATATTTGCATGGCATGGCATTTTCTATCATTTCCTTTCAACTTACTTAGCCTGCAGAATTTGAAATGAGTTTCTTGTAAACAATGAACAGTCAGGTTGTGTTTTTTTAAATCCATCTGTCAGTCTAAGTCTGTGTATATAGATGTGTATATAGATCATTCTTTTTTTATATATAGGTTATATTCTTATTTAAAAGAATTACTGATATGTTTGAGCTTAGTCTGCCATTTCATTATATTTTCTATTATGTTCCTTTGGTTCTTATTGCTCTATTTATTTTTTCTTCTTGTCCTAAAGATTATTTGAAATATTTTTAGAATTCCATCTTGGCTTATTTATATTTTGAGTGTCTCTTTGCATAATTTTTATTGGTTGCTTTGGATATTATAATATATATATGTGACTTGTTAGATTCTACTAATATCAGTATTTTGCCACTTAGAGTGGAATGTGGGAACCTAACTTCCACTTAGGTTCCTTTACCATCCCCACATTTAAATATCACCACCTTTAAGAAAGAAGGGCAGAAAATGTATTTGAAGAATAGCTGAAAACTTTCCTAATCTGGACAAGGAAACAGATATCTAGATCCAGGAGACACAGAGAGCTCCCACCAAACGTAAGCAAAGGAGGTCTGCACCAAGATACACAGTAATCAGAATGTGAAAAAGTAGTGATAAAGAAAAAAAAATATGAAGAGCAACAACAGAAAAGAAGACAGTTACATACAAGGGAAACCCCATAAGGCTATCAGCAGAAAACTTGCAAGCCAGAAGTGAATGGCATGATATATTCAAAGTGCTGAAAGGGAGGAATCTACAACCAAGAATACTCTATCCAGCAAGGCTTTCATTCAGAATAGGAGAGATAAAGAGTTGCTCAGACAAATAAAAACTAAAGGAGTTCATGACCACTAAAGCAGTCCTGCAAGGAATATTAAAGGGAACTCTTTGAGTTGAATGTAAAAACCATAAGAGAGAGTATGTAAATTAAGAAACACGAAAGCAGTAAAAATAAGTTTATTCCTATAAAAAATTAAAGGAATTTACATAATAAAGGATACTAAGTATGACACCATATACCTAAAATGTGGGGGAATAGGGGTAAAGGATGGATTTGAACTTAAGTGACCATTAATTTAATATAGACTGCTATATGCAGAAAATGTTATATATAAGCTTAATGGTCACTACAAATAAAAAGTCAGTAATAGATGTGCAAATAACAAAGTAAAAGGAATCCAAGTATATCACTAAAGAAAACCAGCAAACCAGGAAAGAAAGATAAGAAACGGTTAGAGAAAAGCTACAAAAACAACCACAAAACAAAGAGCAAAATGACAATAAACACATATCTAAAAATAATTACTTTGAATATAAATGAGCTAAGTGTTCCAATTAAAAGACATAGAGTGACAGAGTGGATAAAAAAAATTAAAAAAACAACAACAACAACAAAAACAAGACCCATCTATTTGCTGCCTACAGAAGACTCATTTCAGACTTAAAGATTCCTCAGACTGAAAGGAAATGGAAGACATTTATGGGTGCAAACTGATGTCAAGGGAAACCTGGAGTAGCAACACTCAGACAAAATAGACTTTAAAACAGAGACTGTAGGGGTGTCTTGGTGGTTTAGTTATTGGAGCATCAGACTCTTAACTTCGGCTCAGGTCATCATCTTGGGGTCCTGGGACTGAGCCCTGAGTTGGTCTCTGTGCTCAGTGGGGAGTATGCTTGAGGATTCTCTTCCTCTCCCTCTACACCCCCTCCCCACTCTTTCTCTCACCTTCTCAAATAAAGTAGAAACAAATCCTTAAAACAGAGATTGTGAAAAGAGACAAAGAAAGACAGTATATGACAATAAGAAAGGGGACAATCCAACAAGAAGATAAAACAATTGTAAATGTTTATGCACCCAACATGGGAGCACCCAAATACATAAAACAGTTAACAAACATAAAGAACTAACTGGTAGTAATACAATAATAGTAGGGGACTTTTACACCTCACTTACATCCTTTGACAGATCATCCAAACAGAAAATCAACAAACAGTAACTTTAAATGACTCACTGGACCAGATGGATTCAGAACATTCCATCCTAAAGCAATAGAACACACATTCTTTTCAAGTGCACATGGAACAGTCTCCAGAATAGATCACATATTAGACCACAAAATAAGCCTCAGCAAATTCAAGGAATAGAATTCAAGATAGAATTCATACCAGGTATAGTTTCTGACCATAATGCTATGAAACTAGAAATTAGCCACAAGAACAAAAATGTAGAAAGAGCACAAATACATGGAGGTTGAATAACATGCTACTAAACAAGGAATAGGTCAACCAACAAATCATGTGAGAGATTATATATATATATATATACACACACACACACAAATGGCCTAAAACAATGGTCCAGAACCATTTGGGTGCAGCAAAAGCTGTTCTAAGACGGAAGTTTATAGCAATATAGGCCTACCTTAAGACGCAAGAAAAATCTCAAACAATGTAACTTACACCTAAATAAGCTAAAAAAGAACAGCAACCAAAACCTAAAGCCAGCAGAAGTAAGGAAATAATAAAGATTAAAACAGAAATAAATGGTCTAGAAACTTAAAAAAAATGATAAAACAGATCAATGAAATCAGGAGATTTTTATTCAAACGATCAACAAAATTGATATACTTCTAGCCAAAGTCATTAAAAAAAAAGACTCAAATAAACAAAATCACAGCTAAAAGAGGAAAAATACCAACACCACAGAAATATGAACAATTGTAAGAGAATATTATGAAAAACAGTATGTCAATAATTAGACAACCTAGAAAAAAAATGGGTAAATTCCTAGAAACACAACCTACCAAACTGAAGGAAGGAAAAATAGAAAATTGGAATTGACTGATTATCAGCAAGGAGTTCAAATCAATAATCAAAAAACTCCCAACAAACAAAAGTACAGGAACAGATGACTTCACAGATGAATACTACCAAAACTTTAAAGACGAATTTATACCTATTCTTCTCAGATTGTTCCAAAAAATAGAAGGATAACTTCCAAATTCATTGTATGAGGCCAGAATCACCCTGATATCAAAACCAGATAAAGGCATCACAAAAAGAAAGAAAGAAAGAAAGAAAGAGAAAAAAAAACTACAGACCAGTGTCTCTGATAAACATAGATGCAAAAGTCCTCAACAAAACACTAGCAAACTGAATTCAACAATACATTTAAAAAAAAAAAATCATGCACCACAACAAAGTAGGACTTATTCCTGGGATGCAAGGGTAGTTCAGTATTCACAAATCAATCAACATGATATATCCCATCAATAAAGAAAAAGGATAAAAACCAAATGGTCATTTCAGTAGACACAGAAAAAGCATTTGACAAAGTTCAACATCCATTCATGAATAAAGCCCTCATTAAAGTAGTTTTCAAGGGAACATACCTCAACATAGTAAAAGTCATATATGAAAAAACTCACAGTGAACATATTTCTCAGTGGGGAAAAACTGAGAGCTTTCCGCTTAAGGTCAGGAGTAAGACAAGGATATCAACTCTCAACCACTGTTATTCAGGATAGTACTAGAGGTCCTAGCCACAGCAATCAGACGACAGAAAGAAATAAAAGGCATCCAGATTGGTAAGGAAGAAATAAAACTTTCACTATTTGAAGATGACATGATACTATATAGAGAAAACCCAAAAGACCCCACCAAAAAACTAATAGAACTGATAAATGAATTCAGAAAAGTCACAGGATACAAAATCAATGTGCAGAAATCTGTTGTTTCCATACACTAATAATGAAGGAGAGAAGGGGAGATTAGGAAAACAATCCCATTTATAATTGCACCAAAAATAATAAGATACCTAGGAATAAACCTAACCAGAGATGAAAGACCGATACACTGAAAACGTTAATGAAAGGGATTAGAGATGACAGAAAGAAATAGAAAGCCATACTATGCTCAGGCGTTAGAAGAATGAATATTGCTAAAAAAGACCATACTATCCAAAGCAATCTACAGATTGAATGGGCTCCCTATCAAAGTACCAACAGCATTTTTCACAGAACTAGAATAATCCTAAAATTTATATGGAAACTTGAAAGACCTCGAACAGCAAAGTAATTTTGGAAAAGCAAAACAAAGTGGAGGTATCACAGTTCCAGATTTCAAGTTATATCACAAAGCTGTAGTAATGAAAACATTATGGTACTGGCACAAAAACAGACACAGATCAATAGAACAGAATAGAAGACCCAGAAATAAACCTAATGTTATATGGTCAATTAATCTCTTCAACAAATGGTGTTGGGAACTTTGGTAAGCTACATACAAAAGAATGAAACCAGACCATTTTCTTACGCCATACACAAAAATGAAATTAAAATGGATTGAAGACCTAAATGTGAGATGCAAAAACATAAAGACCTAAAAGATAGTACAGACAGTAATATTTTTAACATTGGCCATGGCAACATTTTTCTAGATGTGTCTCATGAGGCAAGATAAATAGAAGCAAAAATCAACTATCGGGACTACATCAAAATAAAAATCTTCTGCACAGTGAAGGAAATAATCAACAAAACTAAAAGGCAACCTTCTGAATGGGAGAAAATATTTGCAAATGATGTATCTGATAAAGGGTTGGTATCCAAAATATATAAGGAACTTATACAACCCAACACCCCTCAAAACATATGATTCAATTAAAAATGGATAGAAGACATGAACAGATATTTCTGCAAAGAAGACATCCAGAGGGCCAACAGACACATGAAGAATGCTCAACCTCACTCAACATCGGGGAAATGCAAATCAAAACTACAATGAGATACCACCTCACAGCTGTCAGGATGGCTAAAATCAAAAACACAAGAAGCAGGTGTTGGTGAGGATGTGGAGAGAAAGGAACCCTCTTGCATTGCTGGTAGGAATGCAAACTGGTGCAACCATGCTGGAATCACTGATTCTAGAAAAGAGTGTGGAAGTTCCTCAAAAAGTTAAAAAGAGAACAGTTTATCTAGCAATTCCACTACTGGGTATTTACCCAAAAAATATAAAAACACTGATTTTAAGTGATACATGCATTCCAGTGTTTATAGCTGCATTATTTACAATGGCCAAATTATGGAAACAGCCCAAGTGTCCATCAGTAGATGGATGGAAAAAAAGATGTGGTGTATATGTATCTATATCTATATCTATATCTGTATCTGTATCTATATCTATACCTATACAATGGAATATTATTCAGCTATAAAGAAAAATGAAATTTTGCCATTTACAACAATATGGATGGGGCTATACAGTAGAATGCTAAGTAAAACAAGTCAGTCAGAGAAAAACAAATGCCATATGATCTCATTCACATGTGGAATTTAAGAAATGAAACAAATGAGCAAAGGAAAAAAAGAAAGAGCGACAAACCAAGAATCAGATTCTTAACTATAGAGAACAAACTGATGGTTACCAGAGGGAGAGGAGTTGGGGAGGGGTGAAATAGATAATGAGCATTATACAGTGCACTTGTCATCATGAGTACACAGAATTATTGAATAGCTCTGTTGTACACCTGAAACTAATATAACACTGTATGTTAACTATATTTGGAATTACAATTTAAAAAAACAAAAAATAGTTATAAAAAGACTATTTATTATTAAATTGTACTTTTTAATCTTCTCAGTCTCATCCATTAATCTGAAATTCCACTATTACACTTGTTAAGATGTTGTGTCTGGAAGGAGCTTTCAGCCATACTGTGGATCTAGATGCTAAACTTCAAGAGTATGCCAAGGTAGTTTCTACAAGAAAATCTGCTTTACTTTGCATTGAACAGCCAGTCTTAATTATTGTTCTAATTATATATTATATTAGTTCAATCATAATTTTTATATTTGAGCTGCTGCATCAATTTCAAATGTGGCTCTTGTGTGTGGAGTCCGTTTTTGTAACATATTTAAGTTTAGGTGAATTCTTCGTTGTATCTTTATCCTATCTTATCAGAAAAAAACTTCTCTTTACTATCATTTTCATTTTCACTTTCTCTGAACACAGAGTACATTACCAACAATTTTTCAGACGTAAGTAAATGTTTAAAAAGTTGTGGCAGCAAGGTGTGTAAAATATCATTATGAAAATGACTTCATCACAGCATTGGTTCCAACTGACATCAGGAAAACCATTAATGGAAAAATACAGACTCTTAAAGGAAACTGATTTGGATGGCATATCTCCTTTCCAAGGCAATTAATGGGGGAAAATAACTTCCTTGTCAAAGCATTGATGCACATGGACAAAAGCACTGCTATTTAGCCTACTATAAATACTTATAAGGCATTATGATAAATAGATGCATCATACCTCTCTAAGAGAAAAAAAAAACTAATTTATTGCAACCAATTGTAACATAGATTTCTTTCACACTTCTACAAAATTACATTCTATCATATCAGCTAACACAGTATCAAACTTAAAAAGAGAGAGGAAACAAGAACATTTACATTTAAAGTGAATTATCTTTAGTGCACTTGTGGCCAGAAGACATGGTATACATTCATCTGAATTTCTCTGTTTTGTGTTTTTTAAGATACTGTCTTTTCTCTATTAGAACATAGCTAAAGGTGCACATATTTTGTTCCACAGATGTCTCAAACAATTTATTTGCGCAGTGAGGAAGGGTAGAGCCAGGTTTATTCAATTAGGGAAATAACTTACATTCCATTTTGTCTCATAGACGGGCCTGTATTCACGGATTAAATTGTTTTGCATTGTACGTGCATTAATGTATGAGCTCTTAGAGAGCAAATGTCTGAGTATCTTACATGCCTAGGCACTAAGTAGAGATGTAACAAATTTTTAATTAATTAATTAATTAAATTAATGCTTAGTATTGATACACTGGTATCAATTAAAACTTTAATTCATTGTGAAAATAAGGGTGATTTTTTTATTTGTACACAAATATTTTTATTGAATAAATGAAGGTAAAATTAAATAGGTCTGGTGGTGATGATTATTTGTGCTTCTCTTACTCTAATACATTAATTAATTGTATTATTCACTGCTCTCTGCTAATTATTTCTTGACAATGCTACCAAACCCTGTTCTCTGAGATATTCTATTTTCAGTGTGAAATACTGAACATTTCTGAGCCCTCTATCCCCAGAAAACAGAAATGGTTAAGAAATCTCTCTATCCATTTATGTTCCTGGAAATAACTAAATCACAAAGAACCACCTTTTCTTATTCAGTGATAAAACCCACCTCCACCCCAGATTGTGACTCCCATATGACTCACTTTCTGATGGCCATCTTTAGTTGTCTTCACAAGACCCCAAGTTTTCTCCTTCTTTGAGACATTCTGCATTAATGAATATTTTTCCTACTTCAATAGCCTGAATAAAATCATCCCTTAAATATGCATTGTGGTCAGCTTCCACATGAGAGATGTCTTGGAATTGAAATACATGATTAGGATAAAATGAACAAGATAAGTAAAATAAAAACATTAAATACTTTAAAAGATAGAATTATATTTTAAATTTTACACACATATACAATGCAGGTATTCAACAGCAGATCCTAGAGACAATAGTGAAGTTCAACAAGTTACTGGATTAAAACAGTTTCAAAAAAATTATTTCATTTTGTGTATTTTAAAGAGTTCATTATTAAAATAAGAGCAAATATGAGTTTACAGTCATTTCAATAATAATTTAAATGTAGAGAAATAGCAGTTGAACTGTACTTTAAACTACTTTGGGTAGTGTATTCACTTTCTATTACCGCCATAACACATTATCACAAAATTAGTAGCTGAAACACACAGATTAACTATCTAATAGATCTGGACATCCGAAGTCCAATAGGTGTCTCATTGCACTAAAACCGATAAACCAGTAGGGTGTGCTCCTTCTGGAGGCTCTAAGGATAATCTTTTCTTTTGCCTTTTCCATCTTCTAAAGGGCATCCACATTCCTTGGTTTATGGCTTTCCATCATTTTCAAAGCCAGCAATAAGGTTTGAGTCCTTATCACATCACATCACTCTGACCTTCTCTTTTCATTTTCATCTTCCGCTTCAGAGGAGCCTTGTGTGGGCCCAATTGTGTAATTGAAGATAGTACTCCCATCTTAAAGTTGGCTAATTGCCAACCTTAAGTCCCCTTTGTCATATAACATAGTCTATTCATAGGTTGTGGGGATTCGCACTTGAACATCTTCAGGCAGCCATTATTCTGCTCCCCACAGATTATATATTCATCTTTTATTCTAAGCAGAAATACCTTGAGTTTTTCTAATGCAGACAGGTCTAGGCAAACTGTACCATAGATGAGGTTTCTAAACCTACTCTTTTTTTTTGATACTTTTATTGTTTATAAACATATAATATATTTTTATCCCCAGGGGTACAGGTCTGTGCATCGCCAGGTTTACACACGTCACAGCACTCACCAAAGCACATACCCTCCCCAATGTCCATAACCCCACCCCCTTCTCCCAACCCCCCTCCCCCCAGCAACCCTCAGTTTGTTTTGTGAGATTAAGAGTCACTTATGGTTTGTCTCCCTCCCAAAACCCACTCTTACCTAAGATCTTTTACTTCCCTTTATCCAGACTTGCTTTTGCCCCAGGTAGGCCTTTCACCATCCACTCCCTTTTTGCTTCATTGTCCTTCTGCACAAACCTGCTCTCAGGAAAGATGTCTGCATTCAGTCCTGGTACAGGTGCATGCAACCAGTGGTCTAATTCATTACAGATCTTCCCTCCCCAGACTTTTGTAATTTAACAGATGGTAGCATGTCAATTTTAAAGATGAATGTTTGGATGTGGGAAGCATTGTGCTGTTGGAGGTACTTGAAAGAGCTCTGAGACTGTGCTATGTACAAAACCAACCATGTAAATGAGATGGCTACAATTGTGTTCTTAATAAAGTTCTGTCAGAAAAGAGAGATTTCAATTTTGGACCTCAGTAGGAGCTTAAGTAAATGACTACCCTAGCTGTTTACCTTAATCTGGTCCCAAAACCTCCATGTGGCATAGAAAAGGAAATAAAACAAAAATCCTTTAAACATGCATTGGCCATGAAGTCACTGCTTCTCAATAAGTCTTTTTTTTTTGCATCTGAAATCAACCTAAATTTATTATTTCACAGTTTGTTTGTTTTTTTTTCAGTATAGTTAACATACAGTATTATATTAGCTTCAGGTGGGCAATATAGTGTCCATTTATTACTCACTGCTTATCAAGATCAGTGTACTTTTAATCCCCTTCACCTATTTCACCCATCCTCCCCATCCACCTACCTGTAGTTCACCCAGAAAGAAGATAAAAATTATTAACACCAGGGGCGCCTGGGTGGCTCAGTGGGTTAAAGCCTCTGCCTCCGGGTCAGGTCATGATCCCAGGGTCCTGGGATGGAGCCCCCACATCAGGCTCTCTGCTCAGCAGGGAACCTGCTTCCCCCCCTGCCTGCCTCTCTGCCTACTTGTGATCTCTCTCCCTCTGTCAAATAAATAAAATCATTCAAAAAAATTATTAACACCGGGAAAAAAAGATAGGCCCTCACTATAGAACCTAGATATCAAAAAGATAAGAAATATTATGAACCAAATTTTATTCCATTGAATTCAGTAACTTAAATGAAATAAACATATTTTAGAAAGATATAAAATATTAAAACTCAATGATTAGGAAATAGAAACACATGAATGGTCAAGTATCTATTAAATAATGAATTCATAATTATAAATATCCTCACATAGATTTATAAACTTGAGAGGTTTCTTTTTTTTTTTAAGATTTTATTTATTTGAGAGAGAGTGAGTGCTGGGGAGGGCCAACTAGAAGAGGGAGAGCAAGAGAATCTCAAGCAGACTCGGCACTGAGTGCTGAGCCCAATGTGGGGCTCGTTCTCATGAACCCAAGATCATGACCTGAGCTAAAACCAAGAGTTTGATGCTCAACTGACTGAACCACCCAGGAACCCCAACTGGAGTTTTTCTTGGTGAATATTCCCAAGAAAGAAGAAGTAATACCCATTACATTAAAACCTTTCAAAAAAAAAATAGAAAAACCCCTCCTCGTTTTAGGATGGCAGCATTTCTGATATCAAAGCATTGAGACATGACAAGATAACTATTTACTATATTTTTCAAGAACATGGATGCAAAATTCCATAAAATGTTAGTGAATCATTTCTCTTTATCATTATATGTGATAATAATTCATGAATTTTCAACAAATGGTGCTGAGACAAGTGTATATATACACACAAAATAATAAAGTTTGACCTTTATCTCAAAACATATACAAAAAAATTAACTTAAAATGGGTTAAATGCCTAAATATAATAGATAAAACTACAAAACTCTGAGGAGAAAAGGTAGGATTAAATCTGTGTGACCTTAGATTTGGCAATACAGCCTTAGATATAATATCAAAGAAAGAACAACAAAAGAAAAAAATAGATAAATTAGATTTCATCAAAATTTAAAACATTTGTGCTTCAAAGGATACTAACAAGAAAGTGAAAGCCAACGAACAATATAGGAGAAAATACCTCAAATCACATCTCTGATGAAGGGTTTGTATCCTGAATATATAAAGAACTCTTACAAATGCAAATGAAAATTACAATGAGATACAACATTACAACCATTCGAATATCTATTAAAAATACTTACAAATTTTGTTGAGAATGTGGAGAAATTAGAACTGTCATAAACTGTTGGTCAGAATATAAAATGGTGCAGCTACTTTGAAAAACAGTCTGACATTTTTCAGATTGCAAAAATAGACTCAAATAGGAACCAGCAATGCCGCTTCTAGGAATATACTTAGGAGCAATGAAAACATATACCCACATAAAAACTTACCCATGAATATTAATAGCACCATCACTCAGGATAGCCAAAAAGTTAGAACAATCCAAATGTCTATCAACTGATTAACAGATAAAATGTAGTATACTCGTACCGTGGAGCATTATTTGCTTATGTGGATGAATCCTGAAAACATTATGCCTGGTAAAAGAAACCAGTCAATACACATTTTGTGATTTACTTACCTGAAATGTTCAGACGAGGCAAATCTACAGAGACAAAAGGTAGATTAGTGGGGAGGATGGGAGGGTGGAGGTAAGAGCTAAAAGATTCAGGGTTTCTTTCTGAGGTGTTAAAAATGTTGTAAAATTGTGATGATGGCTATACAACTCTGAGAATATACTAAAAGCCTCTGACCTATATGTTTTAAATGGATGAATTGTATGATAGGTAAATTATATCTCAATAAAGCTGGTGACTGCACCCTTCCCCAGTCTGAGGGGACAGCTAGCACATACCTGGCCTGCATTGTAGATCTACCTATGATCCTGCCTGGAGCCCAAAAGAGCCAGTGGGCACTTTCCACACCTTCTCCCTCTGGCTCCCTTTAAAAATAAGACGAAGTCTCTGGTTTCTCCCTGGAAGGAATTTGTGCACACTTCTAGCATTCCCACCACCGGAACCATCTGAGTAACTGGCACCTAAATCATCTAGCTCTGGGTGCATATGTCCCACAGGACCATACAAAACAAAGAGGCAATTTTACTTGGGTAAAAAAGTAGTCCCAGCGGTTATACCCTTTGGCTCAGCACAGAGGAAGAACATAAAAATACCAAGTTCTGTATTTATCCCTGATAGAGCTAGACTGTGTATTTAATGTCCTGTCATTTCCAGCTGTTACCTGAAGATTGGGCTTCCAAGTAGCCTGCATTGGGAACCTGAAGGGGCAAGAAATTAGTAATCCTTTAGAAGCCCAAACAGGAGTACATGCTGAAACAAGGATAAATTTCCCAAATAATATGTTGTATGAAAAAATTCCGACGTAGAATTTACACTATGTGATTCTATTTATGTGAAATTCAAGAACAGGCAAAACTAATTAACTTAATATAGAAATTAGAGGAGTCGTTGTGTTGTCCATAGGGAATCAAGATTTACAGAAAGACAGCATAGAGGTGAAATTGAGTAGGAGAAATAATTTAGAAGGCATATCATGGTCCCAAGGAGCTAAGATGCCTCATCATATGCATATATGAAATAAGAATTTATTTAAATATTGGTAAGAGATAGGGCAACTGCTACAGCTTGAACCAAATTTCTTCCTTTTTAAAAAAATTTTTAAGTAGGCACCATGCCCAATGTGGGGCTTGAACTCATAACCCTGAGATCAAGAGTTGAATGCTCTATTGACTGAATCAGCCAGGAGTCTCCCCAAATTGTTTTTTTTGTTTGTTTGTTTTTGCTTACCTGACACACTGTCTCAATATCTTGTCTTTCACAGTAGTTCTTATTAATTCAACTCAATCCATAAAACATAGTAAAGTGGTTCAGAGGAAAAGGAACAGTTAACTCCCTAATACAGAATAGTTAAATAACTAACAACTACTACCCTTTGTTATCCAGCAGGGATCTGCATGGGGAAAGACTTGTTCATGCAGAGAAAGAATAGAAATGACCACACCATAGGAGTGCCCAAAGTGGGACCCACTAGAGTTGACAAGATACCATAGAGGAAATGCTATGGTTTCTACAGGTAATAAAGGGACCAATTCCTAAGTTTTTTGTTTGATTGATAACTGCATTTATTCATTCATTCATTTATTTATTTATTTATTAATAGAATTTGGACTTTGATTTTATTAGCTTGGTGGGTTTTTTTCAATCTAATTTATTTTTTTTTTCAGTGTTCCAAATTTGTTTTTTATGCACCACACCCAATGCTCCATGTGACACAAGCCTCCCAGGCTCACAGAACTCCCCACCCCTTCCAAAACCCTCAGTTTGTTTCTCAGAGTCCATAGGCTCTCATAGTTTGTCTTCCCTTCTGAGTTCCCCAACTCATTTCTCCTCTCCATCTCCCAGTGTCCTCTGTGTTATTCCTTATGCTCCACAAGTAAGTGAAACCACAGGATGATTGACTCTCTGTTTGATTTATTTCACTCAGCATAATCTCTTCCAGTCCCGTCTATGTTGATGCAAAAGTTGGGTATTCAGCCTTTCTGATGGAGGCATAATATTCCATTGTAAATATGGACCATATCTTCTTTATCCATTCACCTGTTGAAGGGCATCTTGGTTCTTTCCACAGTTTGGTGGCTGTGGCCATTGCTGTTATAAACGTTGGGGTACAGATGGCCCTTCTTTTTACTACATCTGTATCTTTGGGATAGATGCCCAGTAGTGCAATTGCAAGGTCATAAGGTAGCTCTATTTTTAATTTCTTAAGGAATCTCCACACTGTTCTCCAAAGTGGCTGCACCAACTTGCATTCCCACCAACTGTGTAAGAGGGTTCACATTCCTCCACATCCTTTTCAACACTTGTTGTTTACTGTCTTGCTAATTTTGGCCACTCTAACTTGTATAAGGTGGCATCTCAATGAGGTTTTGATTTGAATTTCCCCGATGGCTAATGAAGTTGAACATTTTTTCATGTGTCTGTTAGCCATTTGTATGTCTTCTTTGGAGAAGTGTCTGTTCATGTCTTCTGCCCACTTTTTGACATGTGTGTGAGTTTGAGGAGTATCAGCCCTTTGTCGGTGGTGTCATTTGCAAATATCTTCTCCCATTCTGTGGGTTGCCTCTTTGTTTGGTTGACTGTTTCCTTTCTGTGTAGAAGCTTTCAATCTTGATGAAATTCCAAAAGTTCATCTTCACTTTTGCTTCCTTTGCCTTTGGAGACATTTCTTAAAAGAAGTTGCTGTGGCCAGTGTCGAAGAGGTTACAGTACCTATGTTCTCCTCTAGGATTTTAATAGATTCCTGCCTCACGTTGAGGTCTTTTATCCATTTCAAGTTTATCTTTGTGTATGGTTTAAGAGAATGGTCGAGTTTCATTCTTCTACATATAGCTGTCCAATTTTGCCAGCACCATTTACTGAAGAGACTGTCTTTTTTTCCACTGTATATTTTTTCCTGCTTTGTCGAAGATTATTTGACCATAGAGTTGAGGGTCCATATCTGGGCTCTCTACTTTTTTCCACTGATAACTGCTTTAAACTTCACCCCTCTGCTTTTGTTTTGTGCATCGCATCTGGGAAAGTTAAGAAAGCTCAAACATTCCCTCTTTAAGCACATATGGGACAATCATACAATGTAAGTCCCTGCTTTCCCATGTACAAAAATCTTCACACACCCCCCCCTCACTAACCAAAATAACAACTCCTGTTCTCTCAAGCCATTTTTGGACCAGCTTGGGAAGCCTGCCTTGCTCTCCCCCTTATGTAGCTAATAAACCTTTTCATACCGTTGTGTGTGCGTGTGTGTGTGTGTGTGCGTGTGCGTGTGTGTGCATGAGAGAGAGAGAGACATCATTAATTTTGACATCCAAACAAATTTTGAGGGTGACAGATGCTAATTCTGCCAGAACATTATATAGTCTCAAGGACATTGGGACTCTAAATGTTGGAAGAGGGGAAGGCATTAAGTACCAATAAGCAGTCTGTCTGTTTGACGCTTTGTGTATGTTTAGCTGTATTTACATAGGTGGAATGACCCAAAACCAATGTAGAGATATTGAATTGGATACCAATAGTACTAAGTTAAAAGCTGGAACTGCATCAAACCCTTTAGACTGGAAGATTAAGTAGAAATCTGGCTGGCTTTTTATGGTTCATGAAGTATTACAATAACTTTAACAAATTTTTCATATGTAGCTTTGATAATCAAGATTGATGATAGAGTCTTAAAGGTCTATTTCAATCTTTTAAGTTCATGGATTTTTTGGGGGCAGGGGTAAGCTTTGTATCACATACCCAGATAAAGACAAGACATTTTATATTAGTAATATTGAAAACTCACTAATCTTTAACAGTGCCTTTGCATATATATGCAAAATAGAAATAGTAGGAAAAATAATTAGAAGTTATGAGAGTGCATCCATCCAAATAAAATTCTAGTCGGTTTACCACTGAATGATTTCGGGTAACTAAGAATTGATCTTATGGTTTAAAAAAAAAAGATGATATTAGATTAAGGATATATTTATTTTAGAAAGACAACATGCTATTTTCCTGATTTATAAATATTCCCAGTGGCATCTCCAAGGTTTTCTATTGTGATTTATGCTGCCACTGGTCTAATTATGAATTACTGATTAGATTCATTTTGAGATCAGATTGACAAATGAACATTCATTCATGAAGAGAAATTGTCAGTGATAAGTGACTCCATACTGATGATCATAAAACAAGAATATAAGAAAAATATTGTTTGCCTTTAGTTGACCATTAACTTTATCCCACTGATATAAAAACTTTTTAAAGTTTATTTATTTAATTGAAAGGGAGAAAGACAGAGAGAGCACAAGCAGGGGGAGGGGCAGGGGGAAAGGGGGAAGTCAACTCCACATCAAGCAAGGATCCCGGTGCAGGAGTTGATCCCAGGACTCCAGAATCATGACCTGAGCTGAAGGCAGACACTTGACTGAATGAGCCATTCAGACACCCTGATATTAACAATTTTTTAAAAAGATTTTATTTATTTATTTGACAGACAGAGATCACAAGTAGGCAGAGAGGCAGGCAGAGAGAGAGAGAGAGAGAGAGAGAGGAGGAAGCAGGGTCCCCACTGAGTAGAGAGCTGGATATGGGACCTGATCCCAGGACCCTGGGATCATGACCTGAGCTGAAGGCAGAGGCTTTAACCCACTGAGCCACCCAGGCGCCCCTGATATTAACAATTTTTAATAGCATTCCTTAATTAATCATGTTTCCATACTTTATGTAGCTATCCAGAACTTTTCAAGTTTGTTTTCTTTTCTTTTCAAAGGTTTTAATCAGAACAAGTGTGATATTTAAACTCTTTTATATTCAAACTATTTTTAAGAGCTCTCTGTCCAATTCATTTGAAGTGTAGTTACTCTGCTCACAACTGAATGCATCTTGACATTTGAGAATAAGTATCAGCCTCACGAGAAAGTGCAATTTATTCAGGTTTCACACCTGCTCTTATTTAGTGATATGTATGATCATATTAAAGAGGTACTAATTGCACTTCAGGATTAACTCTGACTGAAGGGTCTATGAAAAAGAGCCCACACACAGTTATTTATTGCTCTCCTTATTCTTTGTAAAGGCTCCTTTCAGGAGTTTGGAAGGGAGAGCAACCAATGAAGGGTAAATAAACCCAAATGCATTTTTTAAAAGTCACGAACAATTTTATTATTCCTGCTTGAAGCCATCAACTGTCCTCAGATTAGCTTTAACGGGGAGTTGTGTACCAAGAATCCTGACACAGAACCTCCTAATTAGAGATGATTACAGTTTTTTCAAATGCTTACTCAGAGAGGCATACTTAATGGTGAATTGCAACCTTTCAGAAATTGAAATTACAAAATAATTGAATAAGAGGAAGTAGAAGAGGATTCAAGGGAGAGACAGTTTCATAACTAGAAAAAAAGGTATCCTCAGAAGGAGCCCCTCCTTCTGATAAACTTGTGAAGGCATTCCATGGCAAACATCTCTTTCTCTTGTTTTATATACCAGTTTCTTGGTCTACTTGAGAGTGCAAAAGGCACTGGCATTAGTTTGAGTTATTTACATCAGAAGCTTTTAAAGTGGGATAGTTTTCCCGTAGCCATTTGGCATATAAGTCATTGCAAAAGCTTTTGTTTTAATGTTTGTTCGGCCCCTATCTTTTCTATTAATAATTTAATCTTGTTTATCATTCAACTTAACCTGAATGAATAGCAGATTTCAAGATCCTTTAGGTAAATTGATCTTTTGTAAAGTCAGTTCCCTACGTTTTCTCTATAGCAATAAACATGGAAGATGACTTTTATATGCAGTACACTTCTACTATGGGATATACATAGAGTAATCAACCTCTGACATGTCAACTGTGATTCTACACCATTTCCTTTGAGACTTGAGAAAAGAGTACATGGAAACATAAATGATAATGATGCTATTATAGATATAATCTTGACTTGGTCTACTAGAGTTCTTTCAAGATTAAAGCTTTAAAAAAGAAATAAAGTACATATTATAGCTGATGAGTATGTCACAATCAACAGGACAGGATATGAAATAAAAAAATTATAGAACCCCCAATGAGTAGCATTTGTGCTACATGGGAATGGAAAACCTTAACTTCAACGAGTATTGTTGATGGCCCAGAGAAGTCACTACATAATGACTTTTGACTGAAGGAATTCCCCACCCTTTAAGAGTCAAATTCTAACTGCCAGGCACCTGGGTGGCTCAGTCAGTTAAGCATCCCACTCTCAGCCCCACAGAGGCTCCTGCATGGATGTGCAGCCTGCTTAAGATTCTCTTTCTCCATCTTCTTCTACCCCTGCTCCCACCCTAACACTTGCAGGAGCTCTCAAATAAAGAAATAACTGCTGATCCAATCACCTATGTTTCCTTCCACATAGAAATCTGGATTGTTGTCCTGAAAGAATAAGATTCCTTACAGTCTACCTAGTCTACCAGTGTTTCCTCTATTTGCCAGAGATGTAGACATAGACTTGTCAAGTCACACTGGAGAGTCAGACACGTTACTTTACTTTCATGCTGTTGATGCTTAAGAAGATAAAGGACATTTAGTTTGTGGAATCTCCCTCAATTGGAGTTTTACTGATTTTTTTCTGATTACTTACAGTTTATTCTTCTTTAACAGGGATATCACAAAATTGATGTGAAGCATTTTTCTCTTTGTATTCCATCAGTTGGCACACATTTTCTATGTGTACCACTACTGATGATGTTCATCTTGATTACTTTGTTGTGGTGATATCTGCCAGAATCCACTGTGAGGTTACTCCCTTTATCTACATGTATTTTTTTTTCTTTATCTGTATTTAATAACAAGCCTTTTGTAGAGAGAGTTTTCTGTGTCAATTTGGCTAGGCTATAATACCCAGTTATTTAATCAAATACTAATTTAGGTGTTGCTGTGAAGGTATAGTTAGCATCTGTCATCAGTGACTTCAGTTAAAGGAGATTGCCCAAGATAATGAAGTGGGATTCATTAAGTCAGTAGAAAGGCCATAAGAGCAGAAACTGAGGAATAATATCTGCCTCAAAACCATAGACTTCTACCTGAGTTTCCAGCCTGTTTGCCTGCCCTATATAATTTGGACTTGCAAGCCCCCAAAATTACATGGGCCAATTCTTTGTAATAAATCTTTTAATATAACATAGTAAAAATCACTGCTTAATTATTAAGTGAAATATATATTTTGTCCATATATATCTAATCCTTTTGGTTCTATTTCTCTAAAAAACCTTGACTGATCTGACTGATAGGGGTTTTGGTATTTGGGAGTGGTTTAAAAGGGACCGAATCTTAAGGATGAGATTTCTGAATTGATGCTTTGGAGGTACTTTGAGATTATGAAATGTCCTGTTCTTCATCAAAATGTCAGTTTATCCATTTCTCATTTACATCAATATGGAATCATGATTTCTTTTTTTTTTTTTTTCAAGATTTTGTTTATTTGACAGAGAGAGATCACAAGTAGACAGAGATGCAGACAGAGAGGAGGAAGCAGGCTCCCCACGGAGCAGAGAGCACAACGCGGGGCTCTATCCCAGGATCCTGGGATCATGACCCTAGCTGAAGGCAGAGGCTTTAACCCACTGAGCCACCCAAGCGCCCCAGGACTCATGATTTCTTAATTTATTAAGGGGTTTATAATCTATGTTTTGTAGTAACTATTGAAATATAATTCACATTGTATATAATTTGCACTTTTTAAGTATAGAATTCAATGATTTTTACTGTATGCAGAGGATTGGGCAACCATCACCACAATTAATTTTTGAATACCTTTCTCACCCCAAAGTGAAGACCTATACACTTTCTCTTTTATCCCCCAGACTCCTCATCTCACCCAGGCTTAGCAACCGCTTATCTGTTTTCTGTCTCTATAGATTTTGCCTGTTCTAGGTATTTCATATAAATGGAAAAATGTAATATGTAGTCTTTCATGACTGGCTTATTTTACTTAACACAATATTTTCAAGTTCTTCGTGTTTCAGTATGTATCAGTATATCATTCTTCTTTATTGTCAAATAACATTCCATTGTGTAAAACACCACATTTTGTTTATCCATTCATAATGGATAGAAATTTAGAATGCTTTCATTTTTTTTGGCTGCTGTTGTAAAAGGACACTAAAATCATTTCTTTGTGGATATATGCTTTCAGTTCTCTTGGGTATCTACCTAAGAGTAGAATTGGTGGGTGAAATAGTAACTGTATGTTTAGCTTTTTGAGGAACTTCCAGACTGTTTTCCAAAGTGGCTCTGTCATTGTACATTCCACCAGCAGTTTATGAAGGTTCCAATTTCCCCACATTCCTGCCAACATTTGCAATTTTTTGTTTGACTTTAGTCATCTTAGTAGGTGTGACATGGTATCTCATTATAGTTTTGATTTGCATTCTCCTAATGACTAATAATGTTGAGCATCTTTTATGTGCTTGTTGGCCATTTATGGTTTTCCTTTGGAGAACTGTTTATTCAGATTCCTTGTTTTCTTTTTTAATTACATTATTTGTCTTTTTTATTACTAAGTTGTAAGAGTTCTTTACATATTCTGCACTCCCTCATCAGATATATTATTTGCAAATATCTTCTCCCATTATGTGAGTTGTCCTTCTCTTTTGTGATAGTATCCATTTAAACACAATGTGTTTCATTTTTATGAAACCACATTTATCTACTTTCTCTTGTTGCTTATGCTTTTCATGTCATATCTAAGAATCCATTGCCAAATCCAAGGTCACAAAAATGTATTCCTATATTTTCTCTCAGTTTTGCAGTTTTAGCCATTACATTAGATCTTTGTTTAATTTTGAGCTATATGGTATGAGATAAGGGTCCAGCTCCATTCTTTTTCATGTAGAAAACCCATTTTTTTCACATCATTTATTGAAATATCTATTCTCCATCCATTGAATTGAACTGTGATATCATGGAAAATGAAAAGGCTGGAAGCTAAAATAATTAGTACTTCAATTGGACCAACCCTTAAGCTGGCAAAAACTGATAATAATCAACTTTTTTGGAACCCTGCAATCTAAACAAAAGCTACTGCAATGAAGCAAGTGCTTGATGAGGGAAAAATAAATACCATAAATTTCAATATGAAAACATTGTCGTTTTTTGCTTAACTACCATCCTTCATTCTCCAGCTCAGTAGTGCCTGTCTGGACAGTGACCCACATTACTAGGGAGACTTGGTGGTGCTAAGGTGGCAATAGAAACCTTGTTCTCAAAAAACTGCAATTGTGAATTTTGATATGTCTGATATTTACCTGAGGGATTGGCACTGAGGCTCAACTTTCTTTTGACTCCTTCAGGGCTGGAGCAGCTTTCTGGCAGTGCTGCCATTTGTCAAACGCATCTAAAGACATATACTGTCTGCTTCTACCTGGAGCAAGCAATAGCAGATGGGGCAAGCTGCAGACAGACTCCAAAGCCTGAGAAGGGGTCTTGGAAGGAGGATTCTTGGAGGAAAAAGGGCTTTGAAGGGTTCCTATGTGTACCAATGAAGCCAGAGTGCAGTGTGCATTCCCAGGACCATAAGCATGCTCAGAAAATGCATGAGAGGATGATAGGCTTGCATCTTCTGCTAATCTGTGGGCTCTATGTGAGCAAGAGGTATAAAGCATAGGTAGAGTTGTAAGTAGCCTGGTTTAGTGTTGAAGAAGTGTCCCAGCTCCAAACTGTCTTGGCTCCAGGCATTAAGGAAATCTCTCTGCCAGCTCTCTGGGTGGTGACTGACCATGGAGATAACAGAACAGAGACTTAGGTGACACATATGACTAGGAATACAGTCTTTGCAAAAAAATAGTTGAGAAAGAAAGAAACAACTTAACTTTTGCTCTCAACAAACAAAAAACCTTGGGGAGTGGAGAGACTCTTATTTACAGAGTTACCACATTATATATTCAAAATGTCAGGTTTTCACCAAAAACTTACAAAGGCATACAAGACACAGGAAAGTATGATCAATTCACAAGAAGAAAACCAAGTTGGCAGAAACCATCCTTGAAGAAGTCTAAGCATTGGATTTACTGTAATTTATTTTTTTGTATTTTACAGACATGCTGATCCACAACAAATTGGAGAAAAAAATTTAAAAACCATGGATGGTTTGAGATCATTGTTCTAGGCAACATCATTAGATCTCCTAGGTCAGGCTCACTTATTTGGGAATATACTGATTTTCTAAAATATCAAAAACATCTGTGTTTCAATGTGAAAACAAAATTGACAAACCATTGGCAAAACTGACAAAAAAGAGAAAAGATTCAAATTTTAAAGTCAGGAACAAGAAAGGGAATACTCCTCACATTCTGGTGGCCCCTTATTTTTCAAAGAACTACTTTTGGTTTTGTTAATGATATTAATTGTCTATTCTTTTTAGGTCTGTTTATACTCTAATCTTTATTATTTCCTTCATCTGCATCTTCTTGGATAAGTATGCTCTTCTGTTTCCAGTTCCTAAGGTGGAAAGTTAAGTTATTATTTGACATCTTTCTTTTCTTTTAATATAAGCTTTAATAGCTATTAATTTTTAATAACACCCCAGTTGTTTTTCTCTCTTTGTGCATTTTCTAATTATCTAAAAATAACATAGACAGTTCCAAAGGAAGTGTTTGTAAACAGTCACTTGTGAAACAGAGTTAGGTAGAACAGCCATATGCACTGCATATGTACATGCTCATTGGATTTCAAATTCTTTTGCTTGAACACTTTGCTTTTAAGTAGCATTATGCATAGAATAGTGAAGGAGAACCCCCTCATGGAGTCATTCTTGACATTTAAATAATTACTCAGTAATTTCTCTGTTGCATCAAGAATTGATAGAGCTGACAGGTAAGCACTGAGTGAAAGCCACAAAAACTTTGAAGTACATGTGGTGTATTTACCTTTTTCTTCTTAACACTTAAACTTTCTAAGGTAAAGATTAAAGTTAATGGGAACTATTGTCTAGAATTTAAAAAACAAGTGTTTTAGTGAACACACTAATTTGAAAAGTTGTATGTACCCCTCTGATCATTACTGCAGTATTTGTAATGGCCAAGATAGGGAAGCAACCTAAGTGTCCATGGATGAATAAATGGATAAAGAAGATGTGTGTGTAGAGACAATGGAATAATATTCATCCATGAAAAAGAATGAAATCTGGCCATCTGTGTCAGAGGGTTTCATGCTAATTGAGATAAGTCAGATTGAGAAAGATAGGTACTATATGATTTTTCTATGTGGAATCTAAAAAACAAAACAAATGAACAAAACAGACATAGATACAAAGAACAACCAGTTGTTTTCCCAAGAGAAGGGGGTTGAGGTAGGGTTGGGTGACATAGGGGAAGGGAATTAAAAGGTACAAACTTCCACGTATAAAATAAATAAGACACAGGGATGCTGTGTACTGCAGAGGGAATACAGTTAATAATATGTAACAACTGTATAGGGGGCCAAATAGTAGCTAGGTTTATTATGGTGATCACTTCATAATGTAAGTGTTGAATCACTATGTTGTATACCTAATATAATACTGATATAATATTATTAGGTCAACTACACTCCAATAACTAAAGAAAAAAACTCACTGCCCTTAAGTAATTTTGTAGTAATTTCTGAAGACAAGACTCACTCAAAATTAAAATTTGGAAAAAAATTACATTAAAATTTGGTTTTATTACTTTCAAAAATTAGGTCTCATAGGCTCTTATAATGATTGGCCTAAAAGTAACATATAACATTGGCCTAAAAGTATGGAAGTATAGCCCTCATTGCTTTCTCTCCTTATTTTGGAAAAGTATGTATAACATCCAGTAACATTTATTAAATACTGTATGCAAGATACCTGCTATGCACTGACTTAAAATTGACAGATAATATACAATCCCTTCTTTCAAATAGCTATCTCCATATTGCAATGATATAGAACCTAGTAAAAGAAAACTTACATTATTCACTTTAGCTATATTTTTTGGATATAGGAGTAGTAAGAGACATTTTCCCTGGCAGGCGAGAATTCTACCACTGAACCACCAATGCCTGGTGAGACATTTTCCCTGGATTTTCTCCCTAGTGTTCTGGCTTCTAAGGAGCTCCAGGCACAGTCCTAAGAAGGACTGGAAAAACATGTATCCAGAAAAGGCTTCTGTAACTGTATGGCTCACTCCAGAACAACATATCAACCTCTCTTGAGGCATTTCTCACTTCTTTTTGTCATCTGAATTGTATTCACTTGGCAAAGGAGATGGCTGAATTTCATTAAGTCAAGCAACTTGCTTGAGTTCTCTTTAAATTGATGTTAGCCACAATGGCACTGGGCCTTAGTTCAGCAGTCTTTATTACCTAAAATGCAAACCAAGATCCTCTCAGCCTAACTTCTGATACCACCCATGCTCTCATACCAAAATGAACTGATCTCTTCATTACACTCGGCGTCACCAAACATCTCTATTTCCCCTATGCTACATTCAGAGGGAAAGAACCAAAAGTCAGACATAAAATTACTGACAGACATGGCACTGCATTATGCAGTGTTGGATTTTTATGGTAAATACAATAGTAATGCAGAAGAGAAAAAGGCTTCTACCACTGACTTTTCTTTAGCATGGATTCTGGGTGAAGGCACATTTCCAATGATGGAAAAATACTAATACATCATAGTGCTTAGGAAGAAGTACCTTTGTAACTTAGTTGTCATTTAAGAAGGGGCCCCTGTACAGTTTCTGTGTGGGTGAAGCTTAAGAAGAATATGTTTGGAAGGAGATGCTGAGTGACTTTTTAAATAAATGTACTGTTTTTACTTATGGTATACTAGCAAAGTTTTCCAAAGATAATTTAGTTATACCTTATGGAATATTAATGACATACAAATATGTATATATATAAATAAATATTGAACTGTTTGAAATAATATAAATTATATTTATATATCTACATAGCTATTGTATTTTTTCTCTATATGTGAGGCAGCTGGGATTATTTTTGGAGAATATTAGGGGTATAAAGATATTCCAAACCCCTCTTTGCTGTCACTATTATGAGTAAAAGAATACAAATTGAGCCTTAGCTTAGTATTTTGTCCAGAACTTGTACTGTGCCACAAATCAAAGAATGAATCTAATCAGAAACAAATTCTCCAAGCTTCTCAGAAAGATTCTTAGTTTTACTTTCTTATTCCCCACAACTTCTACCTAATTGGATCTCATTATGTTTAGTAATGCCCTAATTGCCTTGTGCCTTTTTATATTTATATCTTTGCTATAACAGCCCTTAGTCAGAAATTCCTTTGAACTTCATGCACAGTTCCACAGAGGCTGTTATGAATTCTTCAGGAATCTGAGAAGTTAGGTTCTAACAGAAGATACGAGAGCTTTAAAATAAAATCTTTCAAAACATGCAAAAATGCAGCAAGTGACTTCTAAAATCGACTTAGATTTTCTAAGCCACATTGATCAGATTCTGGTCAACAATGTACTTTTCAGAACGTTATGCAGAATAGTGTATGTTCCTCACTTCTTGACACAACCTCAGAGAGTCTGAGTTCAAGGGCAAATCTGTGTCATCTCTGTGCCACGGCCCTTAGTAATTGCAGCTCTGATTACAGACCAGTCTCCCCAGACCAAGTCCCCAGAAGCTGCTACCCCTGACAGAAAGCAGATATCTGAGCACTGGGAAGAGGGGAATGAAATCAGCCTTGAGGAGCTTCAGGAAACAATAGTTCTGACCAACCTGTAAACACATACTTTGCAATAATTGTCCTTGCTGTGGGATAGGTTGCATATTTTTCTCTTTCCCTTATTATTTTTTCTCCAAAATAGATTGAGAATGGATGTTCAACAAAGAAGCAGTTTCAGAATGAATGTTATTGTCATAAAATTCACATTAACTTCACCCATAGAAGTGATTCTTGTTCGATTTCTGCCTTATGGTGTGATAAGCGGGTTTCTCTGCTACGAACTAATTTCAAATAATTTATAGCACTGAATGTGATTTCAACCCTGAGCATTTATTTAAAGCTAATGAATGATTACTTAAAAATGAAATCTTAAAAAAAGAAAATAAAAAATAAAAATAAAGTTAATGATGATTTCTCTATTCTATGTCATTAATATTCTTCTATACTAACTTTGTCAAATGGTGAAATTCTAAGTTTTCCAGTTTTTAGAATTTATTCCAAGAATAAAAAGGAAAAGAAGGAGGAGAGGAAGAAAAAGAACATGTTCAAATGCATTTAAGAGGTCAATGAAATATAAGATAGCATCACTTCCTCCCATAGTATACTTTATTCTATCTGAAATATTACACACTGTCGCCACCATTAGAATGGGGATTTTTGCCCCCCTTCCCTAACAGTGCCAGTGACAGAGGAGGCATTTAATAGATGTTCCAATTCTCCTTATTTTAAAATCTGAAATACTCTACACACTAATTCCACTGTCTTTGCCATCAAATCTTTGGCAAATCATTCTCACAGTGGTTTGGAACTATCCTGACTCAATTTGTGAATATTGAATCAGGTTGACCCTGTGAGGAGCAATAATACACTCCAAGAGTTTATTGTAGTTAATTGAGTCCTAGAATTTTTATCAAAAAAGGACACTTTTGTATCTTAGAAATTAACCACTTTAACAATGCTAATGACAAATAGCAGTCCTTTGCCCACATTTAGTCCTAATTGTTCCTCTCTAGAAGAAACAGTTATGAAATTTCTGATAATTCACCATTTTTACCTACCAACTGGCAATTTCATATGGTTCCACATCATATTTTTACTACGTACATATCCAGGCCACATTGTATATCTGCTTGTTCTTTAAACATGGAACTCTTTAAGGGCTCCTGGGTGGCTGGTCAGTCAAGCGTCTGCGTTTGGCTCAGGTCATGATCTGGGGGCCCTGGGATGGATCATCACATCAGGATCTCTACTCAGCTGGGAGTCTGCTTCTGCCTCTCCCTCTGTGATCTCTCTCACTTTCGCTCTCTTTCAAAGAAATAAATAAAATCTTTTAAAACATGCAGCAACAACATGGAACTCTTTAATCAACATTATTTTCATAACCTATATGTATAACTAGTGAATTCTGAATAATATCCCATGTATTTATCCATTTCACTCTTGATAGGCAGTTCAGTTGCATTCATATTTTTCTGTACAAACAGCATCTGTTCATGTCTTTAGGTGTGCCTATTTTACAGTTCCTCGGAGTTATATACTTAGGAATGGAATTTCTGAATCATAAAATATATGTCTTCACCCCTACTAGCTGTTGACTAATTGTTTTGCAAAGTAGTTATATTGATGTACCCTCCCATTAGCAATGTACAAGTGTTCCTTTGCTCCTTTGCCTCAGATCCTTTGACGGTGCTTATCAGAAGTGTTTCCAAAATTTTTTACATCTACCTTGGTGCTTCACTACCCTATCTCCCCCCAGAAATTGCAGAGAGCACTACTTCCCGAGGTTCTGCAATGCAAATCAGGTTACAAGCGTTTTTTCCACTCCCCGCTTTGATCAGTTTTCTTGCACATATTACATCGGTTTCTGCTTAGTGGGGTTTCAAGTAGGAATTCAGATAAATCCCTGCTTTCAATTGCTATCTTTAACTAAAGTTTAAAACTTTCATAGAGTTAATTGGCTAACACATCAATATGTTGCAAGTACTCAACTCTGCATTACAGCTCAAAGCAGCTATGATGATGTATAAATGCATGGGTGTACCTGTGCTCAACGAAACCAATATTTGCAAAAATAGCCAGTGAATTGGATTTAACCCAAGAGCCATATTTTATTAAGCACCTAACAGAAATCCACTAGTTGTCTAAGAATGTCAACAGTGTATGAAAAATACATTCCCCCATATGCATTGCTTCAAGGACATTTGTTGGCCAAACCTCCATTGTTAATACCTTCGTTGTGAGACTTTATAACTCAGAAATAAAAATTCAACAGGGTTTCTTTGTTTTGTTTTTGTTTTGTTTTGTTTTGTTTTAAGTCTACTAACAACCCCGGGTTTTCCTGGCCATCACTGTCTGAGCAGGTGGGCTAGAAAAGGCTCATAGAGAACACTGGCTGCCTCCAAAAACCAAAGTCAGTTTTACAGTTGAACTCACATCTGAACTCAGGAGCAGCAACTGAAGCAGTGTTGGGCTGGGTTCTCTGTCAATTACTTCTGTGCTTGGTTTGTTTCTGATCAGCGAACCCATGTGGCCACCCATTGTGTTTTTCATCTGCTTACATAATTCCAAGTCAGTCACCACTGAACACCAGAATTCTCTGAGTTGTGAGTTGAACTATTTGTCATGTTCCTTTCATTTGAGTGTAAATTTTAAGCATGTTGGGAAAGAGGAAGAGGAAAATAGCATTTCAGATGTTTAGAGCTTTCTGTAAGCTTGCATTCTATCCCCAGGATTCTGACAGAAGAGTACCACGGGGCTGGCACAGCTGTAAATATTGAACGATGGGATGTGTGCCAGTGCAGCATATGGTTTTATGTGAACAATGAATATTCTATTATCTGGTGTGTGATGCCAGGGAGAAAGTGGGTTTGTAGAGGCCTGGGGCAGCTGAGCCTATGTTACAGACTCCCCTTTTTTCATCACTGGTATATAAGATCTCATGATGGATTGAAGGACACCCTGGAGGGAGGCAGACAAAGGGGAGGTTGTTCATGAGTTACAGCTGTGCCCAAAAATGGCACTGGCAGTTGCTACAATCAAATACATTTTGAATGACTTGCTGGTGTCCCTTGTGATCTGCGCTTTATCTGAGCTGCCAAGATGCCTGGATTTTCAAACATTAAGTACCATGGTATTTTCATTCTTGTCTCTCGAGAGGTCTCCATTTTAAGACCTTCATTTTTACCTTTTGATTAGTTATTAAAGGATTTAGCTATTCACATCTTTCTAGCATATAATATATATACAATGTTTTATATATGTGTGTATATGTAAATATTTACACACACATACTTCTCTTTCGTGAGTTTCCCAAAAGCAAAATTCCAATTAAACTAAGAGTATTTGTTCAAAGGAAAGTATCATTCACATTTAGTAAAAATGACATTTCAACTTGCGATAGCTTCAGTGGACTGTTAGTGCCTTCTTTTCTTACCTCCTAACTTATTCCTGGTCAAGCATGTAGACTGTATGTGGTCAAGAAGAACTCAGAGACTGGTGTCTAGTCATACAAATCTGTATTTCTTGATATTAGTGACTAGAAATGTTCTAATGTTTGACTTTGTTTTAAAATATTTGAAGAATTCCCATGAGTGATTCTTTTTTTTTAAAAAGATTTTATTTATTTATTACCAGAGAGAGAGATTGAGAGAGAGAGATAGCTCAAGGAGGGAGAGCGGCAGGCAGAGGGAGAAGCAGGCTTCTGCTGAGGAAGGAGCCAGACTTGGGACTTGTTCCCAGGACCCTGGAATCATGAACCTGAGCTGAAGGTAGACGCTTAACCAACTGAGCCACCCAGGTGTCCCACATCCATGGAATGGATTAAAATGGAATAAATTGCTACTCCAATTAACAGCGAACAAAATCCTGATGTGGTATCAACTCTCCTGGGCTTCAGGCTGCAGAGTAAGTCATGAATTGCTTCATTAATTGGCACACAGGGTGTCATGAAATGGAAATGAGGGGTTGCTTTTTCAATTTTAATATATATATATATATATACACAAATCACCTGACATCCTGTTAAAACACAGATTTTCTTATTTTCTTATTTTGTTAATAATTATTATTTGATGTTTAAATTCATATTTTTTACATTTCATTATTTTTCAATTATTCTGGCTTATCAGAAAATAAAATTAATACAAAAGGTCTGTACAGTCTTATATGAACTGTAACTATAATCATATTCTACAAAACTATTATTATAGTGGACAATCAGGGGAGAGTAAACATAATCAAAAACATCCTTATGAATTGCTTTGAGCATTATAACTAGAGTATCTGAAAGACATGGAAATGCTTATGTAATTGATGTCCTAAATTAAAGTAGTTCAGTTATGATAAGTTTAGTTTGTCAAGACTGTGCTTTCCTTGGTCTTTCAGTCTTTCTTCCTGCTTATCCTAAATGCTTACTGAACATGCCCAATTGTAGTCGATCAATTCAAAGGAGAGCAACCTGTAGGTATTATTTTCACTTTTGACCTATTCTACTCTAAGATTAGGTTAGTTGTTCAGAACTAAAAAAAAAAAGTTAAATATTTCTAGTTGCTAAGGGGTTTTTCTATATTCCCCTCCCCATCAATTTCTCTCACCCTCACACTAATATTTGCTCTATTTTCTAACTGGAAGATTATTTTCTTTTTCTTTTTTTAATGTTTTGTTACTATGTTCAATTAGTCAACATATAGTATATCATTAGTTTTTGATGTAGTGTTCAGTGATTCGTTAGTTCCATATAACACGCAGCACACATCAATCACCACATGTGCCTCCCTTAATACCCATCACCTGGTTACCGTATCCCGCCATCCCCTTCCCTTCTGTAACCCTCAGAGGGTTACTGAGGGTTAAAATGCAGAGATTCCCATTCAGTAGGTCTGAGGTGGCATCCAAACTTTTGCAATTCTAACAAGCTTCCAGGTGACACTTCTGTTGCTGGGCTACAACCCAGAAGAGCAAAGTATTTGGAACCAGTGATCCAGGGGCATAATGCTTCCTTGTCAATTACTGAGCGATCTCCCCTGGAACTCATTAACCTGAGAATCACTTCTGGGTTTTATAAAATTTTTTTTTAAGATTTTATTTATTTATCAGAGAGAGAGAAGGGGAGAGAGCGAGCACAGGCAGACAGAATGGCAGGCAGAGGCAGAGGGAGAAGCAGGCTCCCCGCTGAGCAAGGAGCCCGATGCGGGACTCGATCCCAGGACACCGGGATCATGACCTGAGCCGAAGGCAGCTGCCCAACCAACTGAGCCACCCAGGCGTCCCCACTTCTGGGTTTTAAAGACAAACTTTTTAGCAGAAAAGCAGGCTAGATATGTCAACCTAGGCATTTTGGTGTGGCTGCCATCTAGCTTTTGTGTATACATCTATGTCTTTGGTGTATATGTCTATCTGAAGCAGGTCTTGCAGACATATAAGTATTTGCACCACTGTCCCTCGGAGGTCGTTATAGTTTTTAGATGCTATAAAGCCTGGATGGAGGTGGGGGCGGGCATGGAAATGTGATAGTCTAGATAAAGCTATCAAGTCTTATGTATTCTATAACTTTGTTTTCTAATCTCATAATCCTGTTTTGTTTTATTTTTTCTTTATTTATACCCCAAATAATTCTTTAAAAATATTGAAACAGTTTCCTTTTGCCTTCACATACATTTTTGAAGTTAAATGTATTATAGGGATAAGCCAGCCAGATTTTGTGGAGGATATATTTGAATCTAAACTAAATTGACAAAATACAGTATGAAAGTTATTAAGTGTATCACTTTCATAGTCAATCATTCATTCTCACAAATATCTATAAATCACTTACTGTATGGGCCAAGCTTCATAATAGGAACTACAAGGATGTACATGGGAATACAAGGATTAGTAAAATAGTTAAATTTCCTTTTCTTGCCAATTACAGGCAATTGAACTGTTTAGTAAAAATAGCACATTGTGCTAAGTATCATATCAGGGAAGTACAACACTATGGTAACACATACTTGGAGGAACTAACATGGCTGTTTCTAGTATTTCCACCTCTCTGTAAAATTCCTAATCTGTTCATAAATTAGATCCACTGAGTCTTTCAACATATAAACTATGTTTATTCTTAAGTCCCTGTCAGATAATTATGATACCTCATATATTTCTGAGTCTGAGTCTTTTGATTGCTTTATTTCCTAACAATAGATTATTTTCTTTGCTTCTTTGTATGTCTTATAATGTGTACTGAAATATAGACATCATGAGTAAAAACCCAGAGAATTAGGTAGAGAATGTTTACACCGGAAACTGGGCATTCCTCTTCTGTGCCATTAGTGTGAACAGTTGAGATAATCTAACTCAAAGTTGAGTGGTGTTTCAGTTCCCTTGTTGTTGCTTATCTCCAGTGCATCACAAGCTTGAAGTTCTTCCAGTGATGGATTATTATCATCTTGGGCTTAGTGTAGGGCTCGGAGTGCTTGAACATATTTCTTATTGTCCCTATTCTTACCTCAGTTTTCAGCTGGCCTTGAGTAACTGTGCTATACTGAGGGCTTCTCCGAGCTTTTGTTCCTTCCCTGGAAGTACTCTGCTGCAGCTCATTATTTGGTGCCAGGATCATAGTAGGGGTAAGGTGCGGTAGGTCTTTGGTCTTGTGGCTCCATCTCAGACTCAAGCAGGCCCTGTGGACATGGGACTTTGGAGTGTGGTTTTCTAAGCATCCCTTTACCTCCTTCACCAAAGTAGCTAACTTTATGATGGATCTTAAGCATTTCCTGCGCCTCCTTCAGTGGCATCAGACCTCTGCTTTTATAGCTGTGTAGGAAACTGGATACAAAAATATTCCTCGTCTACCTCCTCAAAGAGGAAAACTTTTGTTTCTGTTCTCCCAGCCTGGTCTTTGGTTCCTTCCCAATCTGAGGAAAACTTAACTCAAGGCAAGTCTTTTGCTTTTTATTAGAGAGTTGTGCAGGAAGTATGTCATTCCACAGATAACGAGTCACAGCTTGCATGCCTAACCCACCGGTCTTTTGCCCAGCCCTCAATTTTTTACATAAGCACTCAGTGGAGACCTATGGAAAAGATTTTTTAAAGTTAATACACATTTCCCTTGTATTTATAACTTTAGTTATTAAAAACTGTTATGCTAGCCCATTCTTGGTCATTAAGAATTCATTAAAATTTTAGCTAATTTCTTATTATCCTTTTTTTTGGGGGGGGAACTACTTCCGTTTCCTATTCAGCCAAAGGTGAAAGAGTTTGTTTTCAGTCTCCCCTTGGATTGATTGTTTCTATTTGGCATTCATTTCACTTGACAACATTGCTACCTCAGCTCTTTGATGGACTCAAGAAAATTTATGATTTTGTAAATTACAGCTTTTTCCTGGTTGTTAGGATGGAAGTGATGTTCTGTTGTGGCTTTGCACACTCTAAACAGACGATGCACAAAATAATTTAGCTTTCAAGAAAGAATCAGTAAGGTGTGTCATAAATACTATTTTTGATTTGAGAACAGAGAATAATGTAACAATGGGACAGAGGAAAGAAAAGCATTTGGGAGGAGGACAGTATGTGTGAATACCCAGGAAACAGGAGACAATACTAGAGAGAGTTCAATGTGGTCTAAAATTCATGTTAAGGATTTTAAACTTTACACTAAAACAAGTAAGTGGACATTTAAAAATGTTAAGTATAGAAGTGATGTAGTGAGATAGTATCTTAACGTTAGTTCTCATCTTGCTTTGTGGAGAATATAAGCAAAGTGAGGGTAGAGTGTGAGAAAACCAGTCTGAAGGATTTTCAGCAGTCCACAGGTGAAATGCTAGTAATTCTTTCAGGGTGGGGCTATAGTGATGGAAAGAAGTGGGTAGTCTCAGGATAAACCTGAGAGATGGAATCAGTAGAACTTGGTGAATAAACTAGAACACACTTTAAATATGAAGAAGTCCAGTAAATAAAAATTTCTACAGATTTTTTGGTGGGGATTGAATAATTAATCATTCAGTAAGATGGATTGGTGACTAGAAAATAAGAATGAAAATTAAATGTAAGGGATCCCTGGGTGACTCAGTCAGTTAAGTGTCTGCTGTCAGCTCAGGTCATGATTCCAGGGTCCTGGAATCAAGTCCCACATGGGACTTCTTGCTCAGTGGGGAGCCTGCTCCTCCCTCTGCCTGCTTCTTCCCCTGCTTGTACTCACTCCCTTTCCCTCTCTCTCTCTTTCTGGCAAATGGATAAACAAAACCTTAAAGAAAGAAAGAAGGAAAGAAGAAAGGAAGAAAGAAAGAGCACAATTATTTCTTACACATTCACATTTTTTTCATAAAAAAGGTGAAGTAAATTCAATAGACATTCATTTCTACAGAATTGCTGTTATTAAATAGAAAATATTGGCAAGGAGTCAAGATGGTGGAGAAGTAGCAGGCTGAGAGAACATCAGGTAGCAGGAGATCAGCTAGATAGCTTTTCAAACCATTCCAAACACCGACAGATCCAACAGGAGATTGAAGAGAAGAAGAGCAGCAATTCTAGAAACAGAAAATTGACCACTTTCTGAAAGGTAGGACCGGCGGGAGAAATGAATCCAAAGCCATGGGAAGATAGACCACAGCGGAGAGGAGGGACCGGCTCCCAGCAAGTGGTGGAACAACAGAGCACAAAATCAGAACTTTTGAAAGTCTGCTCCACTGAGGGACATCGATCCATAGGCTAAATATGGGTGATGCCCATGTGGGGACAGCATGGTCTCAGGTCCCACCGGGTCATGGAAGGATCAGGGGTGTCTGAGTGTCACAGAGCTTACAGGTATTAGAGCAGGGAAGCCAGCTACAGAGACAGAGTCGAGGAGTGAGCTCTCAACTTGGGGTTACCTTATTGTGATCCATGGCACAGGTCACTGTTCTGTGTGTAGGGACCCCACAAGACTCGAGGAGTCTCCCCTAGAAGAACTCAGAGATCTGCAGAGTTCAGAGACTCCAGGCAGGGCTGTGTGCCAAAAACAGAGATGCTTGGTCACAGGCTGGGTGAGCTTGGAGCACAGCCAGAGGCCAGGGAGACAGAAGTGACTGAGCGCTTTTCTCTGAGGGCGCACTGAGGAGTGGGGCCCCAAGCTCTTGGCTCCTCTGGGCCAGAGATTGGGAGGCTGCCATTTTCATTCCTGTCGTCCAGAGCTCTAAAGAAAGCATTCAGGGAACAAAAGCTCCTGAAAGTAAACCCAAGCAGATTACTTAGCCTGGCCCCTGGTAAGGGCGGTGCCATTCCGCCTTGGGCAAAGACATTTGAAAATTATTACAACAGGCCTCTCCCCAAGAAGATGAGCAAGAAATCCAGCCAAGACCAAGTTTGCTTACCAAGGAGAACAGTGGAATTCCAGAGGAAGAGAAGCAAAGCATGGAATTCATGGCTTTCTCCCCATGATTCTTCAGTCTTGCAAAGTTAATTAATTTTTTTTAATTTTATTTTTTTCTTGTGCTAATTTTTTTAAACCTTTACCCTTTCCTCTTTTAATGTTTTTTTAACTAGTTTATCTTAGCAATACCTCTCAAAAAAAATCTTTTTGAAACTTCATTATAATAGTCACATTTTATCCTTCATTGTATCTAACTTTATTTTTTGTATACACATAGAGTTTTTTCTTCTAAAAAAATTTGGGCTACAACTTCTTCTAATAGATCAAAATATACCCTAAATCTAGCACAGGGCTTTGTTCTAGTCTCCAGCCTGAGCAAATTCTCTCCACTTTCTTTTTCTTTATTCTCCCAACCAACTTATCAACTCTTCTTTTAGAAATTTAAAAAAAAATTTTCATCTTTATAGTCATATTCCATTCCTTCATCGTGTTTACCCTTATATGTGTTTCTCATTCTTTAAAATTTGGGGAGGTAATTTCTTCTAAGAGACCAAAATACTCCCAAAATTAAGTGAACCTGTTCTATTCACCAGTCTAATATATATATTTTTTCTCTTTTATATTTTTTCTTTAATTTTTTCTCTTTCTATTTTTTTTCCTGAACTTCTTTTTACCCCCTTTCTTCCCCCCATGATTTGGGGTTTCCTATGATTTGGTTAAAGCACATTTTACTGGGGTCTTTGCCACCCTTTTAGTATTTTATTAGCTCCTTCATATATTCTTATCTGGTTAAAATAACAACGCAGAAAAACTCACCATGGAAAAAAGAACAAGAGGCAATACTGAAGGCCAGGGAACTAATCAATATGGACATTGGTAATATGTCAGATCTAGAGTTCAGAATGACTCTTAAGGTGCTAGCTGGGCTCAAAAAAGGCATGGAAGATATTATAGAAACCCTGTCTGGAGAAATAAAAGCCCTTTTTGGAGAAATAAAAGAACTAAAATCTAACCAAGTTGAAATCCAAAAAGCTATTAATGAGGCACAGTCAAAAATGGAGACTCTTACTGCTAGGATAAATGAGGCAAAAAGAGAATTAGTGATATAGAAGACCAAATGACAGAGAATAAAGAAGCTGAGCAAAGAGACAAACAACTACTGGACCACAAGGGGAGAATTCAAGAGATAAGTGATAACATAAGATGAAACACATTAGAATAATTGGGATTCCAGAAGAAGAAGAAAGAGAGAGGGGAGCAGAAGGTATATTGGAAGAAATTATTGTAGAGAATTTCCCTAATATGGCAAAGGAAACAAGGATAAAAATCCAGGAGGCACAGAGAACTCCCCTTAAAATCAATAAGAATAGATCCACACCCCATAATCTAATAATAAAATTTACAAGTCCTAGCGACAAAGAGAAAATCCTGAAAGCAGCCTGGGACAAGAAGTCTGTAACATACAATGGTAAAAATATTAGATTGGCAACAGACTTATCCACAGAGACCTGGAAGGCCAGAAAGAACTGGCATGATATATTCAGAGCACTAAATGAGAAAAACATGCAGCCAGGAATACTATATCCAGCTAGGCTATCATTCAAAATAGAAGGAGAGATGAAAAGCTTCCAGGACAAAACTTAAAGAATTTGTAAACACCAAACCAGCTCTACTGGAAGTATTGAAAGGGGTCCTCTAAGCAAAGAGAGAGCCTAAAAGTAATAGATTGGAAAGGAACAGAGACAACATACAGTAACAGTCACCTTACAGGCAATACAATAGCACTAAATTCATGTCTCTCAATAGTTACCCTGAATGTAAATGGGCTAAATGCCCCAATCAAAAGACACAGGGTACCAGAATGGTTAAAAAAACAAAACCCTTCAATATGCTGTGTACAAGAAACTCATTATTGACCCAAAGACACCTCCAGATTTAAAGTGAGGAGGTAGAAAACAATTTACCATGCTAATGAACATCAAAAGAAAGCAGGGGTGGCAAACCTTACATCAGATCCATTAGATTTTAACCTAAAGACTATAATAAGAGATGAAGAAGGACACTATATCATACTCCAAGAGTCTGTCCAACAAAAGATCTAACAATTTTAAATATCTATGCCCCTAACATGGGAGCAGCCAACTACATAAACCAATAAATAACAAAATCAAAGAAACACATCGACAATAATACAATAATAGTAAGGGACTTTAACACTCCCCACACTGAAATGGACAAATCATCCAAGCAAATTATCAACAAGGAAATAAAGGCCTTAAATGACACACTGGACCAGATGAACATCACAGATACATACAGAACATTCCATCCCAAAGCAATAGAATACACATTCTTCTCTAGTGCACATGGAACATTCTTCAGAATAGATCACATCCTGGGTCACATATCAGTTCTCAACCAGTATCAAAAGATTGGGTTCATTCCCTGCATATTTTCAGACCACAATGCTCTGAAGCTAGAACTCAATCACAAGAGGAAATCTGAAAAGAATCCAAATACATGGAAACTAAAGAGCATCCTACTAAAGAATGAATGGGTCAACCAGGAAATTAAAGAAGAATTGAAAAAAATTCATGGAAACAAATGATAATGAAAACACAACATTCAAAATCTGTGGGACACAGCAAAGACAGTCCTGCGAGGAAAATATATAGGGGTACAAGCCTTTCTCAAGAAACAAGAAATTCTCAAAAACACAACCTGGAGAAATAACAACAAAGAAAGCCTAAACCCAGCAGAAGAAGAGAAATAATAAAGATCAGAGCAGAGATCAATGACATAGAAATAAACAAACAAAAAAACAAAAAACAATAGAACAAATCAATGAAACTAGGAGCTGATTCTTTGAAAGAATTAATAAGATTGCTAAACCCCTGGCCAGACTTACCAAAAAAAAGAGAAAAGACCCAAGTAAATAAAATCATGAATGAAAGAGGAGAGATCACACACAAACAACACCAAAGAAATACAAGCAATTATAAGAACATATTATGAGCAACTATACACCAGGAAATTTGACAATCTGGAAGAAATGGATGCATTCCTAAAGACATATAAACTACCAAAATTGAACCAGCAAGAAATAGAAAACCTGAACAGACCCATAACCAGTAAGGAAATTAAAGCAGTCATCAAAAATCTCCTAACAAACAAAAGCCCAGGACCAGACGGCTTCCCAGGGGAATTCTACCAAACATTTAAAGAAGAATTAATTCCTATTCTCCTGAAACTGTTCCAGAAAATAGAAATGGAAGGAGAACTTCCAAACTCATTTTATGAGGCCAGCATCACCTTGATCCCAAAACCAGACGAGGATCCCATCAAAAAAGAGAATTACAGACCAATATCCTTGATGAACAGAGATGCGAAAATTCTCACCAAAATACTAGCCAATAGGATTCAACAGTACATTAAAAGGATGATTCACCACGACCAAGTGGGATTTATTGCAGGGCTGCAAAATTGGTTCAACATCCACAAATCAATTAATGTGATATGATGCATTAATAAAAGAAAGAACAAGAACCATATGATACTCTCAATAGATGCTGTAAAAGCATTTGACAAAGTATAGCATCCTTTTCTGATCAAAACTCTGCAAAGTGTAGGGATAGAGGGTATATACCTCAATATCATCAAAGCCATCTATGAAAAACCCACAGCAAATATTATCAATGGAGAAAAACTGAGAGCTTTTCTGCTAAGGTCAGGAACATGGCAGGGATATCCATTATCACCACTCTATTCATCATAGTAGTAGAAGTCCTAGCCTCAACAATCAGACAACAAAAAGAAATTAAAGGCATCCAAATCAGGAAAAAAAAAGTCAAACTCTCACTCTTTGCAGATGATATGATACTCTATGTGGGAAACCTAAAAGACTCCACTCCAAATCTGCTAGAACTCATACAGGAATTCAGTAAAGTGTCAGGATATAAAATCAATGCACAGAAATCAGTTGCATTTCTATACACCAACAACAAAACAGAAGAAAGAGAAATTAAGGAGTCAATCCCATTTACAATTGCACCCAAAACCATAAGATACCTAGGAATAAGCCTAACCAAAGACGCAAAGAATCTGTAATCAGAAAACTATAATGTACTCTTGGAAGAAATTGAGGAAAACACAAAGAAATGGAAAAATGTTCCATGCTCATGGAGTGGAAGAACAAATATTGTGAAAATGTCTATGCTACCTAAAGCAATCTACACATTTAATGCAATCCCTGTCAAAATCCCATCCATTTTTTTCAAAGAAATGGAACAAATAATCCTAAAATGTCTATGGAACCAGAGAAGACCTCAAATAGCCAGAGGAATATTGAAAAATATTGAATATTGAAAAGTTGGTGGCATCACAATTCCAAACTTCAAGCTCTATTACAAAGCTGTTATCATCAAGACAGTATGGGACTGGCACAAAAAACAATACATAGATCAATGGAACAGAATAGAGAGCCCAGAAATAGACCCTCAACTCTATGGTCAACTAATCTTTGACAAAGCAGAAAAGAATGTCCAATGGAAAAAAGACAGTCTCTTCAACAAACGGTGTTGGGAAAATTGGATAGCCACATGCAGAAAAATGAAACTGGATCATTTCCTTACACCACCCACGAAAACAGACTCAAAATGGATGAAGGACCTCAGTGTGAGAAAGGAATCCATCAAAATCCTTGAGGACAACACAGGCAGCAACCTCTTCAATCTCAGTCATAGCAACTTCTTCCTAGGAAGAAGGCAAAGGGCAAAAGGGATTGGTGTGGGGAAGAAACAAGTGTGGAATACTCTAGGCTTGGTTTCTAACTCTGCTTTAGTTCACTTCATAAGTGTTAAATTTACATCACATTTGTTTAAGATCTACTTTATGCCAAAGTTTTATGGTTACATTTTTTTAAGCAACTGAATGTACTGAATCTGAGATACATTTCAGTTACTAGGTCATAAAGAGTGCATTTATATATATCTCAAATGTCTGAGGATGCTAAGCAACAGGGGATTAAGAAACCAAATTAGATCTCTGGCAATATATTTGAAGTAAGGTGAGAAGGTTTATGAAAAGGTAAAATTATTGGTAACCGCCCTGCAGGTTTGAAAATATTTACTTTGTAATTAATACAATTGAATAGTTTTGCACCTATGATAATCTGTGCCTTGGTAATTACTACTAAAATGAAAAATAAAGATGTCTTAAAAATTTTTAAAAATCAGTAAAAGGGGGGCACCTGGGTGGCTCAATCAGTGGAGCAACAGATCTTGGTTTTGGCTCAGGTTGTGAACTCAGGTCTTAGGATGGAGGTTTTGTGCCTTGGGATTTGTGCTCAGCAAGGAGTCTGCTTGTCCCTCTCCTTCCAATACTGCCCCCTCTTTCCATGCATACACACACATACTCTCTCTCTCTCTCTCAAATAAATAAATAATAAAAATCTTTTAAAAATTCAATAAAAGAATTTGTTTCAAAATTTATTGTTAGAATATGGTAAACTATTTCTTGTAAAATTTTGATCCTGTCCACATATGTCAGAGAGGACCAAAAGCTGTTTTTTCCATTGAAGAGTTGTTTTTTAAGCTTTTGAAATGTATTTATAACTTGATTCACAGGAAACAGGATTTAATCATCCCCTCCAAAAAAACAATGAACACCACCTTAAAACTAGTAGTTTTAAGAAAATATTTTGGGTTCTGAAGTCAGACAGGAAAAAAAAAGTTATCCCCTAAAGTTTAACAAATTATCTTGCTGTCAGAGATATATCTCACCAAGAACATTTTTATTATTTTGCTTATTGAGTTTGATGAGCCCTCTCTGGAAATACTTAATTATCACTTTGATTTAATTAGGTAGAAAAAAAATAATTTTTAGGTCAAATTTCTTTCAAGCTGCATATTCTGAGAATCCTTAATATGTGCCAGTAGGTACGTTGGTAATATACACATAGTTGAGGACTTTACACCAGATTTGTTATTCTTTGATTAGGATACATGTTTACTTAAGGTGCAACTTTAGCTTATGCACATGTCATACATATTGTACTGCAATACATATATAGCTTGGAAAACACAGAACAAGAACCTTGTTAGTATCAGATGTTGCCCAGATGTTAACTTGGGCAACATTTACAATTTATGATCAATTGTGATGTTTCATGTTTTCTACTTCCTATTTCTCATTTATTTATATGAATGTTTATTTTAATTATCTTAGTCACAGTTAAAAATAATAATGCAAGAAAGCATCAGCAAAAATGGTTGAGTAAAAAACTTCTAAACCCTTCCCTCCATAAAAACCATGAAAAAACAGGCAAGAACTATCAGAATCAACTTTCATAACTATGGAAAATAATGAGAAGCTTGCAACAACCCAGTTAGCCTGGTAAGAATAGTGAGTACTTTAAGTTACTATAAACCCATCTCTCACTCCCCAGCTCAGTTAAAGCCTTGAAATTAAAAACCTGAACCATGAGAGACTATGGACTCTGAAAAACAATCTGAGGGTTTTGAAGGGGCAGGGGGTGGGAGGTCAGGGTATCAGGTGGTGGGTATTATAGAGGGCACGGATTGCATGGAGCACTGGGTGTGGTAAAAAACAATGAATACAGTTATGCTGAAAATAAATAAAAGACCAAAACAAAACAAAACAAAAAACCCTGAATTTCTTCTACTAGTACCGTAAAGAAAAGAACAAATCTGGTTTGCAAATTATTGTTACTTCATCTTCCTAGAGGCTCCCTATAAGAAACAGTGAGAAGGCTTGTTTTTATCTTATCTGACTGAAACTGTCCTTTGGTCTACTGCTGTCCAGGGGCATTTCTTAAAAACATTTACAGGGAAAAGGTTTATAGCTGTTCTCTGAAACAGTGGATAATTGTTGTGCAAACAATAGACCAACCAAAATCCTGAGTGGGAAGGCTAAGAAATGAGATAGCTTGAGGAATTGGTTCTTTGAAAAGCCCTTATATATTAAGAGAATCTAAAATCCACATGCATACCCAGCATTGTGCATATGATCATGAAAGACCTGAGAAGTCCCTAAGCTTTCACCTCTAGCTGAACCTGGGACACTGGGCAAGCAGGAAGTGAAGGAAAAGAGAGCTGTAAACTTCTTGATTGAGTGTTAGTGGCATACTCCAACAAAAACAGAACACATTGGCAAAGACTAGAAATTCTTCCTGGTTCCAAGCATTTAAGAAAATCCCTATCCTATTATTAGCTTACCACTAAGGTAATGGAACAGAGATATCAGTGGTCACATGCAATAAAAACAGCAGATTTTATGGAATTAATTAAGAAAAGGCACCAAACAAATAGTAACTACAATGAGCAACAACAAACCCTGAGGAACAAGGACAGAGGAGATTTCTGACTTGCAGAGTTGCCATATTACAATATAAAAATGTCCATATTTCTATAAACTCACCAGCACATGAAGAAATAAGAAATTATGGTCCATGCACTGGAAGAATCACAAAGAGTAGAAATTGTTTCTGAGGAAGCACAGATATTGGATTTACTCAACAAAGGCCCTAGATGGAGCTTTTAAATATGTTTTGGGACTTCATCAAAATCAAAAGCTTCTGCACAGCAAAGGAAACAGTCAAGAAAACAAAGAGGCAACCCACAGAATGGGAGAAGATATTTGCAAATGACAGTACAGACAAAAGGTTGATATCCAGGATCTATAATGAACTCCTCAAACTCAACACACACGAAACAGGCAAACATATCAAAAAATGGGCAGAAGATATGAACAGACATTTCTCCAATCAAGACATACAAATGGCTATCAGACACATGAAAAAATGTTCATCATCACTAGCCCTCAGGGAGATTCAAATTAAAACCACATTGAGATATCACCTTATACCAGTTAGAATGGCAAAAATTAAAAAACAGGAAACAACATGTGTTGGAGAGGATGTGGAGAAAGGGGAACCCTCTTACACTGTTGGTGGGAATGCAAGTTGGTGCAGCCTCTTTGGAGAACAGTGTGGAGATTCCTCAATAAATTAAAAATAGAACTTCCCTATGACCCTGCAAATGCACTCTTGGGTATTTACCCCAAAGATACAGATGTTGTGAAAAGAAGGGCCATCTGTACCCCAATGTTTATAGCAGCAATGGCCACGGTCGCCAAACTATGGAAAGAACCAAGATGCCCTTCAACGGACGAATGGATAAGGAAGATGTGGTCCATATACACTATGGAGTATTATGCCTCCATCAGAAAGGATGAATACCCAACTTTTGTAGCAACATGGATGGGACTGGAAGAGATTATGCTGAGTGAAATAAGTCAAGCAGACAGAGTCAATTATCATATGGTCTCACTTATTTGTGGAGGATAACAAATATCATGGAGGACAAGGGGTGTTAGAGAGGAGAAGGGAGTTGGGAGAAATTGGAAGGGGAGATGAACCATGAGAGGCTATGGACTCCAAAAAACAATCTGAGGGGTTTGAAGTGGCGGGGGGGTGGGAGGTTGGGGTAGCAGGTCGTGGGTATTATGGAGGGCACGGATTGCATGGAGGACTGGGTGTGGTGAAAAAATAATGAATACAGTTTTTCTGAAAATAAATAATTTATAAATAAAATAAATATATGTTTGAAGAGCAAAAGATCATTTTAGATTGAAAGGACTAAAGCAAAATAAGAAAACAATGTTTCAGCAAATAGAGAATATTAACAGAAATTGAAATGATAAAAATTAACCACATAGAGATTCTGAAGTTAAAAAATGCAGAAACTGAAATGAGAAATTCACTGGGTTGCACAACAACAGATTTGAACTGGCAGAAAAAATAGTGAACTTGAAAATAAGTTAATTGAAATTATTCAACTTAAAGGGCATAAAGGGAAAAAGAAAGAAAAATTAACCAAGCCTAAGAAACCTGTGAGACACCACCAGCTATGCCAACATAAGCACAATAGAAGTCCCAGAAAAGGCAGAGGAAGGACTGAAGGACTATTTGAGGAAATAATGACTGAAAACTTACCAATTTTGATGGAAAAACGTTTATATTTACCTAAAAAATTTCAATGAACTCCAAGCAAGATAAACTCAAAGAGGTAGAGACCATGACACATCATCAACTATCAAAAGCCAAGAACAAAGAATGTAGAAACCAGCAAAAGAGAAACAACTCATCACATGCAAAGGATGTTCAATAAGATTAACAGTTGGTTTTTCATCAGCAATCGTAGAAGCCAAAAGATAATGGGATGATATATTCAGAGTGCTAGAAAAAAAATTATTAAAAAATTATAAAATTATAAACCATCAATCCTGTATGTTGCTAAAATGTCCTTCAAAAGTGAGAGAAATTAAGATATTTCCTTATAAAAATATAGAGAGAAGAGTGAAAGCAGACTCACTCTTCAAGAAATGATAAATGGAGTCTGTCAGGCTGAAATGAAAGGTCGTAATGAACTCCTGTAAAGATAACTACACAGATAAATATAAAAGGTAGTATTGTGTTTTTGTTTGTAACAGTTTTATTTTCCTATCTAGTTTAAATGACAATTGCAGAAAGCAATACTTGTTAACTTATGTTCATGACCATACTTTGTATAAAGATATAATTTGTGGTAATAACAACATATGAAGAGTATAAAGGAAGTATAAAAGAAGCTATAAACAATTGTACAACTTAGATAACATAGTTGAAATAGACAAATAGCTTAAAAAAAACCCACCAACTACCAAAGCAGTCTCAAAAAAGAGTTAATAAATCTGAATACACTTGTAACAAGTAATTTAAAATCTTTGTACAAAGAAAATCCCAGGGCCAGATGGTATTTCTAGCATTATGTTTTATTTTTAGCGCTTTTCTTTTTCTTTTTTTCTTACATTTTTACTCAGGTAAAATTAACCTACAGTGTTACATTAGCTTCAGCATGCAATATAATGATTGAACAGTTCTATCTATTTCTCATTGCTTATCAAGATAAATACACTCTTAATCCCCTGTATCTGTTTTCCCAATCTCTCCATTCACCTCCCTGGCAACCAGTAGTTGATTCTCTGCATTGAAGTGTCTGTATTTTTTGTTTGTCTCTTTTTCTCTTTGTTCATTTTGTTTCTTAAATTCCACATACAAGTGAAATCATATGGTACTTGGCTTCCTCTGTCTGATATATTTCACTTTACATTAGAGCCTGATGCTGTGAATGGCAAGACTTCATTCTCTTTTATAGTGGAGTAACATTACAGAGTATATATGTCACACTTTCAATCATTCATCTATGGAGGGACACTTGGATTGTTTCCATATTTTGGCAATTATAAATACTGCTGCAATAAACATAGGGGTGAATGTATCCTTTTGAATCAGTTTTTTCATTTTCTTTACATACATATCCAGTAATAGAATTAATTATTCTTATGATAATCCTATTTTAAATTTTTTGAAGAACGTCCATACTATTTTGCACAGTAGTTGCACCAATTTGCATTCCCACCGGCAAGGCATGAGGGTTTCTTTTCCTCCACATCATCATCAACACTTGTTATTTCTTGGGGTTTTGATTTTAGTCATTCTTTCAGGTATAAGATGATGTCTCATAGTTTTAATTTGCATTTTCCTGATGATTAGTGATGTTGAGCACCTTTTCATTTGTCTCTTGTCCCTCTCCATGCCTTCTCTGGAAAAATGTCTATTCATGTGCTCTGCCCATTTTTAAATTGCATTATTTGGAGTTTTTAAATATTGAGTTCTATAAATTCTGTACATATTTTGGATTTTAATTTTTTAGTCACAGTAGTTCAATTTTGCTTTTGTTTTCCTTGCCTCAGTAGCCATACCTAGAAAAATGTTTCTTTCTTTCTGTGGGGCTTGAACTCACAACCCTGGAGATGAAGACCTGAACTGAGATGGAAAGTCGGACGCTTAACCATCTGAGCCACCTAGGTCCCCCTTTAAAATGGTTTCGGTGGCCTATGTTAAGAAACTACCGACTTTTTTCTTCGAGGATTTGTGATTTCCACTTTGAGTTTATTTTTGTGTATGATGTAAGAAAGCAGTCCATTTTCATTCTTTTGCATGTAGCTGTCCAGTGTTCCCGGCACTATTTGTTGAGGACACCTTTGCCCATTGAATATTCTTGCTTCCTTTGTGGAAGATTAATTAACCATACAGTGTAACCATATAATTGTGGATTCATTCCTGAGCTCTCTATTCTGTACCACAAATCTATGTTTCTGTTTTGTGCCAGTACCATGTTTTGATTACTACAGCTTTATAGTATATCTTGAAATCTTGGGTGTGGTACCTCCAGTTATGTTCTTTTCCTTTTAAGACTGGTTTGGCTATTCAAAGTATTTTGTGGTTCCATACAAATTTTAGGATTATTTCGGTTAGGTCTGTAAAAACTGTTGTTGGTGTTTTCACAGGGATTGTTTTAAATCTATAGACTGCTTTTGGTAGTATGGGCACTTCAACAATGTTGGTATTTTTCCAGTCCACAAGCATGGAATATCTTTCCATTTGTTTGTGTCATCTTCAGTTTATTTAATCAGTGTTTTATAGTTTTGAGACTACAGATCTTTCACCTCCTTGGAGAAGTTTCTTCCTAAGTGCTTTTTTTCTTTTTGGTGCAATCGTAAATGGAATTTTTTTTTTAAATTTCTCTTTCTGCTACTTAATTATCAATGTCTAGAAATGCAAAAGATTTCTGTATATTAATTTTATATCCTATGACTTTCTTATTTCATATATAAGTTCTAGTACTTTTTTGGTGTAGTCTTTAGGGTTTTCTATATACAGTAACTGCAAATGGTGAGTGTTATGTCTTCCTTACCAATTAGGATGTCTTTTTTTCCCTTGTCTCATTGCTGTGGCTAGGACTTCCAGTACTATATTATATAAAAGTGGTAAGAGTGGACATCCTTGTCTTGTTCCTGATGGTAGAAGAAAAGCTCTCAGTGTTTAACCTTTGAATTAAGATGGTAGTTGTGGGTATTTCATATATGGCCTTTATTATGTTGAGGTATGTTCTGTCTATACCTACTTTGTTGAGTTTTTATCATGAACAGAAGTTGCTCTTTGTCATATGCTTTTCTTGAATCTATTGAGTTGTCTTATGGTTTTTATCCTTTCCTGAAGCAGGGCTTAATCCCAAGACCCTGGAATCATGAACTGAGCCAAAGGCAGGCACTTAACTGACTGAACCACACAGGTGCCCCTCAAAGTAATTATTGATAGTTACTTACTGCCATTTTATTAACTGTTTTACAGTTGTTTTTGTGGTTCTTCTGTTTTTTCTTCTCTTTCTTTTTCCTTATGGTTTGATGACTTCTTTATTAATATGCTTGGATTCCTTTCTTTTTATTTTTTTTTTTGTATTACAGGTTTTTGATTTGTGATGACCATTAGGCTCATATAAAACATATTATGCATATAGCAGTTTGTATTAAGTTGATGGTCCCTTAATTTTGAATCCATTCTAAAAGTACAAAATTTTTACTCTGCCCCCGCATGTTTTATGTATATGATGTCATTACATCTTTTTATTTTGTGAATCCCTTGATTGATAATGTGTAGATATAACTGATTTTGCTGCTTTTGTGCTTTAATCTATTATTTTATAAGTGATTAATCAATTATTATATTTATAAGCAATTAATCTATTATTTTATTTGTATTCACTTATGAAATTTTTTCCATTCATAATTTTCTTATTCCTGGTTACGACCCTTTTTTTTCACTCAAAAGAACCCCTTTAGCATTTCTTGTATGCTTGGTTCAGTGGAGATACATTCCTTTGACTTTTGTTTGTCTGGGAAGCTCTTCATCCCTCTTAGTATGCTGGTTAGAGTATTCTTTTTTTTTTAAGATTTTATTTATTTTTTTTGACACAGAAAGAGAGAGGGAGAGATCACAAGTAGACAGAGGCAGGCAGAGAGAGAGGGGAAAGCAGGTTCCCTGATGAGCAGAGAGTCCAATGTGCGGCCCTATTCCAGAACCTTGAGATCATGATCTGAGGTGAAGGCAGAGGCTTAATCTACTGAGCCACCCAGGCGCCCCTGGATAGAGTATTCTTAATTGCAGATTTTTTTTCCTTTGAGCACTTTGAAGTCAAGGCCCACTAGTTTTCAAATCTAAATGTTGCAGGGACCCATCTTCCCAGTGCAGGTCCCCTGTGTCTGGGTTGACTAACGTGAGGTATGCTCCTCTCCCTTCTCTATGCTTATGTTGCCCTTTCCATTTATGGTTAGTCTCAGCTGGAGTTTGGTTCCTGACACATATCTCTAACCCTCCTACCCATTTCAGTGTGGCCTCCTCTCTAGGGTTAACTGTGGAAAGTCTGCTCTTCTAGTCTTCAGGCTGTTTTCTGGGTTAATTACACTCAAGTGGCTGTTACCAAGCTGTGTCCATGGGATGAAGTGAGTTTAGCATACTCCTACTCTGCTATCTTTCCAGAAATCTCCTAGCAAAAATTTAAAGATTAATTAATGTTATTCATTTTCAAACACTTCCAAAAAATAGAAAGAACACTTTTTCATTCTTTCTGAGGCCAGCCTTACACTGATTGCAAATCAAATCCAAATAGCACAATAAATGAAAATTACAGATGAAATGAAAATTACAGTATCCCCTACAAAGATGGATGTAAAATTCTTCAGCATATACTTACAAACTGAGTCTATCAGTATATTGAAAAAAATGTTACATAATGATCAAGAGAAATAATCCCAGCAATACAAGTTTTTTTCCAACATCACTCAATGTGAATAGAGTAAAGAGGGGAAAAAAAAAAAAAAAAGATCGTCTCAACACATACAGAGAAAACATTTGACAAAATTCAACAGCCTTTTATGATTAAAAAAAAAAAAAAATATATATATATATATACCCAACAAACCAGGAATGGAAGGGGACTTCTTCAACCCAATAAATGATATCTATGAAAAACCAATAATGAAAGACTGAATGAAAGTTTTCCCCCTGAAGTCAGGAAAAAAATAAGTGTCAACTTTCATCATACCTATCCAACGCTGAACTAGAAGTTGTAACTAGGGCAATTAGATATGAAAAATAGTTTAAAAGCATCAAAATTGGGAAGGAAGAAGTGAAATATTTTCTATTTATGGATGGCTTGATTTTATATACAGAAAACCCTGAAGTACTCACAAACACACTCTTAAAGCTAATAGTATGCTAATGAGCATGTTCAGCAAAATTGCAAGATATAAATTAATATATTAAAATTAGATCCATTGTTGTATACAAGCAACAAAAAATCTGAAAAAAAATGAAGAAACTGGTTCCATCTACAATAACGTCAAAAAGAAGAAAATACTTAGTAAGAAGTGTATGACTTATATACTGAAAACTAAAAAAACATTATTGAAAGAACTTTAAAGAGTCAGATAAATAGAAAGATCTTATAGTCATGAATCAGAAGATTTAATGTTGTTAAAGGGCAATACTCCTCAAACTAATTTACAATTTAGTGAAATCCCTATAAATACCCAACAGCCAGTTTTGAGGAAGAAATTGAAAAGCCAATCCTCAAATTCATATTGAATTGGAAGGGATTCCAAATAGCAAAAACAATCTTGAAAAAGAACAAATTTTTTTATTGTACTTTCTTATTTCAAAAACCAGACAGGTACTGTCATAAGGATAGACATATAAATAAACCAATAGAATGTAATTGAGAATTGAGAAAGCCAGACATCTATAGCCAAATAGTATTTGACAAAGATGCCAAGACCATTAATGGGGAAAGAATAGTCTTTTCAACAAAGGATTCTGGGATTAATGGATAGCCATCTGCCCAAAAAAAAAAAAAAAAAAAAAAAAGAATTTGGACACCTACCTCACTAAGCAAAAATGTTAATTAAATATTGAACAATGACCAATTGTTAGAACTAAAAATATGAAAATTTTAGAAGGAAATATAGATAGAAATCTTCATAATGTTGGAAAAGGAAATGAAAGCACAAACAACTAAAACCACAACACTGTTACCACCACAACAAAATAGATGTATTAGACTTCATCAAAATTATTTTGCATATCACAGCAGTGTAGTAAAGATACAACCCACAGAATGGGAGAAAATACTTGCAAATTATGTGTTTAACAAGGTTCTAGTATTCAGAACATATAAATAACTCTTAAAACTCAACAAAAAGATGCAGTTACTGTGGAAAACAGTTCCTCATCAATTTAAAGATAGTATGACCATATGACCCACTAATGCCGCTCCTAAGTATATACCCAAAAGAATTGAAAACAGGTATTCAAACAAGTAACTGTACACAAATGTTCATGGTAGTACTGTTCACAACAGTCAAAACATAGAAATAATGTACATGTTTATCAAGGGATGAATGGATAAGCCAAATATGGTATATCTAAATATGAAATACTATACAGTCATTATAAAGAATGAAATACTGATACATGTTATGACACAGATGAACCTTGAAAACATATGCTAAGTAAAAGAAGCTACACATTAAATATCACATATTTTATTATTCCATTCATATGTAATGTCCAAAATAGGCAAATCCAAAAAACCAAGTAGATTTGTGATTCCAGAAGTAGGGAAAGGGTAGAATGAGGAATAACTACTCAGTGAGTATGGATTTCCGTTTGGGACCATGAAAAAGTTCTGGAACTAGACTGTAGTGATGGCACAACATTCTGAATGTACTCAATGCCATTGAGTTGAATTTTAACCACTTTAAAATGGTCAAAAGAGTAAATTGTCTGTTATATTTTACCACATTTAAAAAAAATCTCAAGAAGAAACAAACAATTCCAATAAAAATGGGCAAAGGATTTGTATAGACATTTCTCAAAAGAAGATAAACAAATGCCTGAAAAGCACTTTGAAAGACTAAACATCATTAGTCATTAGGGAAATGCAAATTAAAGCCACAAAGAAAACCCACTTTATATCCACTAGCATGGCTCTAATAAAGGGGGGGGGAGTTAAATACAAGTTTTGACAAGGATTTGGAAATATTAGACCCTTATGTGGTGTTAATTGGCTTGTAAAATGGTTGTGTCTGTAAAAAGCAATATGGCTGTTCCTCAGACAGTTAAAGATGGAGTTGCCACAGGTCCAGCAATTCCACTGCTATATATGTATCCAAGAGAAGTGAAATCATATGTCCACACAAAAACCTGTGCAAGAATGTTCCTAAGCAGTGCTATTTGTAATAGGGGAGAAGTGGAGACAAACCAAACTGTTCATCAACTAATAGATGAATAAAGAAAATAAAGTGTATCCATACAATGGAATATCTTTTGGCTGTACAAAAGAATGAAGTACTGATACCTGCTATATAACATGGATGAACCTTGAAAACATGCTAAGTGAAAGAGGCCAGGTGCAAAAGGCTACATTTTATATGATTTTGTTTACATGATTTGCCTCTAGAAGAGGCAAACCAGTTAGTGGTTTCCAGGGGCTGGGGAAGGGAGGAGTAGAGAATAACTACTTAATGGGCAAGAGGTTTCCTTTCCAGGTGATGAAAAAGTTTCAAAACTAGATAGTGTAATGATTGCATGGCATTGAAAATGTACTAAAAACCACTGTATTATATGCTTTAAAATGATTAACATGATGAGGTTTTATGTTATGTGAAGTTCATCTGAAATAAAAATAATTATTATAGTACATGTGTGCCTAGATCATCATTGTCAAAGAACTAGTCATTATATTTTCAGCTTTTGACAACACAGATATGATATCTTTCTTAACAGCTTAAAACTTTGTTTCCTGGGTATCTGCCATAATGCGAAACTTTGAAACTCATCTTTTTGGGATTCCTCTTAGTTGAGCTACACAGTTGAAAGTAAGTTCTAAGTTCAATATGAAACTTATACCCATTTTTGTTGTAGTGGTTGCCATTCTATGACTAAGTGGTGAGTCCATTCTCACTATATTATATCCAGGCTAACCTTCATGCCAGCTCCCCTTCCTTTCCAAAATATTGCTACTATGCTGGATCTCAGCTGTTGCTGTTTATACCATGAGCACTTCAGTTGCTAGCTAGATCTTTACTCTTAACAAAAACAACAGCGAAACAAGAGCAAAACTGATGCAGTAGTTCTGGCCATAAAATTGCTTTCAGGATGACAGTATTTTTCCCTTATAATACCACCCCAGCCCTCTGTCAAGTGCTCTAAAATGCAGCAACACAGCTGTTGAAAGGGACTCTGAAAACAGAAAGAAAAGTAGATTCCTGGTTGACAGGTGTAGGGTTAGATAAAATTTGACACAATTGCAACTGTGCTTCTAAGTCAATGAGCATCACTTTGGAGCGACAGATTGTAAAATACCAATGGTGATGATTGAGTAAAGACAAAGGATGAATGATGTCTTTCAGTATAAATGTTATGTAGAATTTTAGAATATATGGAAAAGTATCATACATACTTATGAAGCTTAGGTTACTATATTAATCATACAATTGCAGAAACAAACTAATAGAAGCATCTTACCAGTCATCATTGTGTTAAAGACATCCCCCAGCAAGTAACTTATTTCCTTTGGAACATGTTTTGTGAGATTCTTGCCTGGAATATTAACAACTTGTTAGGTATGAAGAGACAACAATTATTGCCAATTAAGGCCAATATGCCTTATTCAAATATGGCATAATGTGTTTCATATTTATATTAATAATTTTAATTCTTTAAATTCTTTAGGAAACTAACATCAACAATGTTTGTTCTTCCAATCCATGAGCATGGAATGCTTTTCCATCTTTTTGTGTCTTCTTCAATTTCTTTCATGATCATTCAGTAGTTCCTGGATTACAGATCCTTTACCTCTTTAGTTAGGTTTATTCTCAGGTATCTCATGGTTCTTGGTGCTATAGTAAATGGAATTGATTCTCTCATTTCCCTTTCTATAGTTATTTCATTTTTAGTGTATAAAAAAGCAACTGATTGGGATGCCTGGGTGGCTCAGTGGGTTAAGCCTCTGCCTTTGGCTCAGATCATGATCTCAGGGTCCTGGGATCAAGTCCCACATTAGGCTCTCTGCTCAGTGGACAGCCTGGTTCCCTCTCTCCCTCTGCCTGCTGCTCTGCTTCCTTGTGAGCACGCTCTCTCTCTCTCTCTCTGTCAAATAAATAAACAAATCTTTAGAAAAAAAAAAAGCAACTGATTTCTGTGCATTGATTTTATATCTGGCCACATTACTGAATTGCTGTATGAATTCTAGTAGTTTGGGGGTGGAGTCTTTTGGGTATTCCACATAAAGTATCATGTCATCTGCAAAGAGAGAGTTTGACTTCTTCTTTGCCAATTTGAATACCTTTTATTTCTTTTTGTTGTCTGATTATTATTGCTAGGACTTCTAGTACTTTCAATGCCATCCTGGTCAAAATTCCACTGGCAATTTTCTTTCCTTTTTCAAAAAATTTTGTTTATTTATTTGACACAGAGAGAGAGATCACAAGTAGCCAGAGAGGCAGGCAGAGAGAGGGAGAAGCAGGCTCCCTGCTGAGCAGACCCTGATGCAGGACTCGATCCCAGGATCCTGAGATCATGACTTGAGCTGAAGTCAGAGGCTTAACCCACTGAGCCACCCAGGTGCCCCCACCGGCAATTTTCTAAGTGCTGGGACAAACAATCCTAAAATTTGTATGGAACCAGAAGAGACCCCGAATTGCTAAGGAAATGTTGAAAAAGAAAAACAAAACTGGGGGCATGATGTTGCCTGATTTCAAGCTTTACTGCAAAGCTGTGATCACCAAGACAGCATGGTACAGACACAAAAACAGACACGTTGACCTGTGGAACAGAGTAAAGAGCCCAGATATGGACCCTCAAATCTGTGGTCGAATAATCTTTGACAATATACAGTGGAAAAATGAGAGTCCATTCAATAAATGGTGCTGGGAAAATTGGACAGCTATGTATAGAAAAATGAAACTCGACCATTCTCTTAAACAATACACAAAAATAAACTCAAAAATGGAAAAAGACCTCAACGTGAGGCAGGAATCTCAAAATCCTAGAGGAGAACATAGGCAGTAAACTTTTAGACATTGGCCAGAGCAACTTCTTTCAAGATATGTCTCCAAAGGCAAAGGAAACAAAAGTGAAGATGAACTTTTGGGATTTCATCAAGATCAAAAGCTTCTGCAAAGAGGCAACCCATGGAGTGGGAGATGATATTTGCAAATGATGTTACAGACAAAGGGATGATATTCGAGATCTATAAAGAACTCCTCAAATTCAACACTCAAAAAACAGATAATCATGTCAAAAAATGGGCAGAAAACATGAACAGATACTTCTCCAAAGAAGATATACAAATGGCTAACAGACAAAAGAAAAAACGTTCATTATCATTAGCCATCCAGGATACTCAAATCAAAACCACATTGAGATACCACCTTACACCAGTTAGAATAGCCAAAATTAACAAGACAGTATACAACAAGTGTTGGAGAGGATGTGGAGAAAGGGAACCCTCTTATACTGTTGGTGGGAATGCAAGCTGGTACAGCCACTTTGGAAAACAGTGTGGAGATTCCTTAAGAAATTAAAAATAGAGCTTCCCTATGACCCTGCAATAGCACTACTGGGCATTTACCCCAAAGATACAGATGTAGAGAAAAGAAGGGCCATCTGTACCCCAATGTTCATAGCAACAATGGCTACAATTACCAAACTGTGGAAAGAGCCAAGAAGCCCTTCAACAAATGAATAGATAAAGGAGATTATACTCCATATTTACAATGGAATATTATGCCTCCATCAGAAAGGATGAATGCTCAACTTTTGTATCAACATGGACGGGACTGGAGGAGATTATTCTGAGTGAAATCAGTCAATCAGAGAGAGTTAATTATCATGTAGATTCACATGTGGAGCATAAAAAATAACAAGGAGAACATTAGGAGAAGGAAGGGAAAAGTGAATTGAGGGAAGTCAGAGAGGGAGATAAACCATGAGAGAGTGTGGACTCTGAGAAACAGAGGATTTTGGAGGGGAGAGAGTTGGGAGGTTAAGTGAGTCTGGTGGTGGGTATGAAGGAGGGCATATATTGCATGGAGCACTGGGTGTGGTGCATAAACAATGAATCTTGGAACACTGAAAAAAATCAAATTAAATTAGATTTTAAAAAAAAAGAAAACTAACACTGAGCCCTTCCTTTTTCAAAGTAGCTATTGGTACAATGCATGACTTTTTAAAATGTGACTTAAAGTAAGAATGGTCTCAACTAAATTATTTTAAGAGTTTACTGACTTAGGGAAACTGATTTCCTATAATTCAATCACCTGAGTTTAAATGTCTGTACATTGAATTAAGGGAATTGTAACACTGGAGAAGAACTGGTTTAAAAAATCTTGAACTATGAATAAATCCAAAATCCTAAATCCTAGCTCTACACATTACATTTTTTGATATGATATTTCATGTCCATTTGCAAATATTTAATCTCTATATTTGACTTACTAAAAGACTGAAATGGATTTACCTTCTCTACATGCATATTGAAAGCAGGGGAAGAGCAGGACGATTACTGAGCAAGATGAAGAAGCTCAAAACTACTAGCTTTGAGGCATTATCAAAGTTGATGATTCACATGTGGCTTCAAGCATCCTTAAAGGAAGAGGATGTCTTATCAGTGGCTTCTTTATTTGATACTGTGTATAGTAGCCATTCCCTTTTCTCTCATGGATGATTACAGTAGTTGCCAGCATCTTCTATTTCCAGTGCAAAATCCCTTCCATCAGAACAAAACAAAAACAAAACTCTTCAAAACTGCTGTGAAGAGTGATTTTTTTTTTCCTAAAGCACAAGTCTGATCGTGACACTGCCTTATTTAAAGACCTTAGCCATTTTTCCCTGTATCTGTAACTCCCAAACTCTCTACTAAGTCCACAGTACTCTTTAATGTTGGCCACCAAACCATCTTTTCAGAATTATGCGCCTGTACCAATGTACTGCAGCTATGACCCAGCAGTTCCTAAAACTTAACCTAAATATGGCGTGGGGAGGGGTGGAAGGGGGAGATGACATCTTAAAGATATATTTACCAGATATATTTATATTCCTAAATAATCAATAAATAAGGCAGAAAAATGTGTGAAAAGATATCCATTACTATTAAGCAAAAATGAAAGGAAAGCTACCTAGATGTCTAAGAGAAAATAACAAAGTAAATTTTGGTGCCTTCACATAATTTTAATGTATATGAGAATGAAGAATCATTTTTGAGTTTTTAAAAAATATTCATACAAATTAGTGAAAAAAGAGGGCAACAAACTAGATACTCATTCTGATCACATTTACAAAGAATATGCACATTATGAAAATAAGTCTACATGTCGTAAACATGCATACATTTACATTTAGAAATGAGAAAAAAACTGTGTTAACATGAATATCTATTTATGTATCATGATATTCGGAATAATTCATGTGATTTTATTTTCTTCCTGACACTTCTTTGTATTCTCACATGCTTGACAGTAAAAAAAACATGTTACTTTTACAAATAATGAAGTTTACAACTGACATAATATTCACTAACTTCCTAAAATGATCTATCATCATGTGATTTGTGTGAAATATATGCCTGTACCATTCTTATTTTGGAATCTGAAATCTATTCCATGGATTTTCTTGTGAGTAAAATAACAACGTCATGAATTTGTTTAATGCCAGTAAAGTGGTTTGAAGATGAAAACTTCTACATAAGTGCTAAGTATTGTTACTGAGCATTAAAAATCACTTGACATATCAGAAGTGCTTCTCTTCATTACTGGCATGAAAGCAATTTTCTCTAGGCAAAGGGTAAGGACTTACAATATTGACATTTTAAAAAGTGTAATACTAGGAGACATGACATGCTAAAAAGACTTATCTTTCCTTTCATCTAAATCCTATTGTTAGAATTTTATATTTTATAGAGTCAGTTCTATATTTATTTATGTCAAATGCTAATATTGATACATTATAAGTTTTACGGAATAGTGCTATATCAAATGCAATTTTCATGAAACAATGTCTCCTGTCAGTAAAAGTGACTTCGGTGCAGGTAGGTTTGCTAAAGAAGTACTGGTCGGCTCAGTACAGGATTGATGGCAGTTGCAGCTGGAAAAGATAATAATGTTAACTCAGAAATAGATTTTTGGGGTTGAGTGAGGAAGGGGGGGTATAAATTTTGCAAGGGCTGCTATGTGCCTACTGAGGAAAGATGTTTTCTGAGTTTTCCCCTTGAATTATGGTCATATGATGATTATGGTCATATGATGGCTCACCAGTGCCATCCAAGAGGGATCTCTAGGTTGAGCAGGCAGCAAATAACATCTTTCACTTACTGACTAGTATCTAAGTTTTACAAGCATTCAAGTGCTAATAACTACCTGCAAGGAAACAGTTAACATTACATATTCTAGACAATGAAACTGAAACTCAGAGTTGTTAGTTGGGCAACCTTACACAGATAATAAGTTGGTTTTCTTTCTTTTCTTTTTCTTTTTCTTTTTTTTTTTTAAGTGCCATATTACTCTTCTAAAGGATAGGGAGATTTGTACTGCCCCAACTAAGTGCTAAAGGTTCAAACTAGGAAGAGGAGAGGATAGAATGGGAAAAGCTCCATCGTGCTGCCTGTGTTATTTCCATCTCTGGTAGTAAAACTTATTTTGGAAATCATTCTCATTAAACAAAGAGCTTTTTACTGCCTAATTTCAGGGTGGTATGATAGAAATAAAATATATTAAAATGAAATTAATATTCTTAGCTCTGTTGCTAATTGGCAATTGTTTCTGTTCTCATATATTCAGTAGAAATAACCATACGTTTATTAGCATCATTATTTGAGATTAACAGATGCAGAAAAATTTACATGTTAAATGATTTCTTACCCATAGTATTGCTATTATTTCAGGTATTAGAGCATTTCTTGAATACTTCATCTTCCTCCTACACACAGTGAGAAGTTGGTGGAGTAGTTGTTACTGGTTTCCTATGATTTCATTGTCACTCTGCCAGTTGAATGCTGAGTCAGTGCACTGCATCACCGTGAAGAACCTTTCTGAGGGTGTTTGTAGTGCACAGATGCCATTCAGGGGTACCATTTCAGCACTTCAGCTTCCATGAATTTGTCCATTCACAATGAAGTTTATAACATCACATGAAAAGTGCTTTAATATATTATTTCCAATCCCTATTTCCATATAGAGAAAAATTTTCTCTATTTCCAGAGAGAAAAATTGCAGCACTTTATGTAACTTTTCTCCAGGTTCCAAAATTGTCAGGATCATGTAATTCACACATCTATTATGAGTCACTGACTAAATTCCAAGAACAGGTTGTGCTCATTAAACTCCCTTAATGTATATGGACTTAAATTGTAAAGCAAATTTACAGGAAACTCTTTCAAATATTCCAAGATAATTACTCACCCAGTAATGCTATTTTGAAGAACAATTTGTACAATTATATTTAATATTTTTTAAAAATTGCCCTATCCATATATTCATAGTCCCTTCTCATTCATAAGCATTACATAGGTGCTAATTAAAGGTCATTTAGGCCACTAGAGCTGTAATAAAAGAATAGGAAAAATAAGTAATATTTTAAATTATTTTGCCCTTTATCTACTTCATTTAGTTCCACTCAATATTGGGTTCCTATTTTAGAGATATAACTTTTATAATTAAAAGAATGCAAAAAAAAAGATAAAGTCATAAAAACTGTGAAAAACTTAATACTACCACTTTAGCATATGAAAAGAATTCTTTTCATGAAAAAGAACCCATCACATCTCTATACCTAAAGAAATCCATAAAGACCCTTGACATAGAATGTTCTCCAGAATTGGAGCCACCTCAGATTCTCCAAGTCACTAGCACTACTGGTAGCAAAGCTCTATGAAATCTGTGATATAAGGGCCACTGTATCTATTAATTTTCGGATCATAACCAATATTCAGAGAAGCATAACTTGAAATATAAGAGAACATAAATTGTCTATACCCTGACTATGCACAGAAGTTAGGAATCAACTCCAAACAAAAAAAAAATCTTTGGGGGAATGATGGAGTATTGGGAAATTTTAGAGCACATAAAGAAACAACAAGCAGTAGTGGTGGCAGTGGTAGATCTGTGGGCTATAAGGATGAACCAGGTCTAAAGATGTGCTGTATTAATAACCCAGGACTATCATTTGAAATTCTCTGGGAAATTATCAGTTTAACTAATGTGAATCCCAATTAAAGCTTTTAAATTCCATTTTAAAGAAAGAATATATGCTTCATAGTACAGTGATTATAAAATAATTTTGTACCTGACTTCCTAACCTATTAAGTAGAGTTATTGAGAAAACAGCATCAGTTTACACAATATGCTTAAATTTCTGTTTGATTCATGACTGGTAGTACAGCTGTGAGTGGGCCTATATTGATCCTCATGTTACAGTGATTTTGTTCTTTCTGCCTCTAGTCAACAGGAAAGATAGGAATAAAAGACTGTTTACTTTATTTACAATAAAGTTGAATTTCCAAAAGTAAGATACACAGTTCTTTAAAAAGAATACTCTTACCCAGTTTTGTTTTGGACAAAAAGCATTCCATAGATTCAGCATAGGTTAGTGTCCAGGAACGTGCTCTGTTATCTGGAATTTTTTTCAGTATCTATCTAAATAAAACTGAATTTAACAGATGTTTGTTACGCATAGATGTGCAAAGTATATTAGGTATTTTAGGCAACACAGAGGCCAATAAAAAGACTACTCTTAGGAGTTTGCATGTGCATGTGGGTGTGTGTACCTTGGGCATTACATACCAAAGTAGGTCCATCTCTGGAGGTATTGAAAATGGATAGGTAGGGACTTCCAGAGAAGATAGCAGAATAGAAGGATTCTAGGCTCACCTCATTTCATGGATACATCAAGATAACACCCACATCAGAATAAATAATGTAGAAGATGACCCAAAGACTGGCAAAACAAACTCTCCACAGCTAAATGTAGAGAGAGAGGACACATCAAAGTGCGTACAAAGGCAGAGACCTAGTTGGGAGCCAAACTGATCTCTGGAACTGTCCATGGAGAGGAAGGATGTCACAGGTGTGGGGAGAGAAGATGAGCAGACCCCACATTAGGCATCCCACCACATTAGGAAGACAAATCTCTATAACACTGAGCTTTGAAAAACAGAGGGACTTAAATTCTTGAGTTCTTACAGCTAGTGAGGCTTAACACCTGGAACTTTTTTTTTTAACTTATTTTTTTAACCTCTGGAACTTTAAAAATCAGACCCTAGCTTCTGGGAGAGCCGGAGGGTGATAGGAAACAGAGTCCTTGCCCTTAAAGAGATAGCACAACAAACAGCCCCGTTGAGATACAACACAGAAGCAGCAGTTTAAAAAACAAAACAAAAGACCTGGGGTATATAGAAGGGAGATTTGTTTACTAACCTCAGATAACTTGTACTGGAGGGCCAGAGATCTTCGGGAGACTTTTCCAAGAATTAAAGAGCTGGCAGGTGGTGTTTCCCTGCTCTACCCCACTTCCTAGATACATGGACACCTGTGAAAACCAGCAGAGCATGAACACTACCATGACATTCTTCTGTGGACACATTCTCTCTATCCCAGTCTTGGCAGGAGTACATCCAAAGTGGCACCGCAAGCATGGTAGTATGAAAGCAGCCACAACAGGGATCAGCACTACCTTAAAGTGGATCCAGATTGAGGGAGAGTGGAAGAAAACCACTGTTCAACTGTGGCCCCAGTAGTAGGTTGGGGTAGATTTCTGGCTTGACTTCAGGCCCATCCTACCAACAAAAGCTTTTCAAGGAATAAAACAGGGAGAGTGCCCCTGCGATTCAGTGCTACTACATCTCTGGCAAATGCCTAGACTGACCAAGGCAGGCCCAGATAGGCCCACTAATGCCAGGACCGAACCCTTCCCACAATAGGCAAAGAAAACCATGGCAGATGACTGGACTGAAGGCAATCATGACTCAGTCACAATAGTAGGGTATGTGCAACATGCATAAGAGACACTGCTGAAGCACCAGGATCTGATGAATAGGGGACAGTGCACTGCAGGCCACTACAGGACCACTTCTTCACAAAGCAACTACTTTCAAAAGCAAGAGGACATAGTTGACTTTCCTAACACATAGAAACAGAGAGTTAGAAAATGTGGAAACAGAGGAAGATATTCCAGTGAAAGAATAAGACAAAATCACAGTGAGAGAGCTCAATGAAACAGAGGTAAGTAATATGCCCCATAGAGAATTTAAAGTAGTGGTAATAAAGATATTCACAGAACTTGAGAAAAAGTGGAGGACGTCAGTGGAGACCTTCAACAATGGGACAGAAAACATAAAAAAAGAAGCAATCAGAGATAAAGAACTCAGTAACTGAAACTAAAAATACACTAGAAGGAATAAATAGTAGAATCAAGGAGCAAAGCAATCTGGAAGACAGAGTAATGGAAAGCAACCAAGCTGAACAACAAAAAGGTAAAAGAATAGTAAGAAATGAGAATAGATTAAGGGAACTCAGTGACCAACAAATGTAATAACATTTGCATTATAGAGATCACAGAAGGAGCAGGCAAAGGGGACAGAAGATATATTTAAAGAAATAATAGCTGAAAAATTCCTGAATCTGGGAAAGGAAACAGATATCAAGATCCATTCAGGAGGCAAGAGAGTGCCCAACAAAATCAAGGGAGGTTGAAGGAGGTTCATATCAAGACATACTATACTTAAAATGGCAAAAAGTAGTGATAAAGAGAGAATTTTTAAAGCAGCAAGAGAAAAGAAAACAGTTCCATAAAAGGGAAACTTAATGACACTGTCAGCTGATTTTTCCAGAGAAACTTTGCAGAGCAGAAGGGAGTGGCTTGATGTAGTCTATGTGCTGAAAGGAAAAAAAAATGTTCAATCAAGAATACTCTATCTAGCAAAGCTATCATTCAGAAGACAAGGAGAGATAAAGAGTTTCCTGTATCAAAAAAAGAAAAAAAAAGGTTAAAGGAATTCATCACTAAATCAATCTCACAAAAATTGGTAAAGGGGACTTAGTGGAAAAGAAAGATCATAGTGAGGGTAGGAAAAGTAGGAAGCACAAAAGAGTAAAATCAAGTATATTTATAAAAATCAATCCAGGGATTCACAAAATAAAAAGGTGTAAATTATGTTGCCATATACCTAAAATGTGAGTGTGAGAGGAGTAAAAATTTAGTGCTTTTAGAATGAGTTCAAACTTAAGTGACCATTAACCTAATGTAGACTGCTAAACACATAAGATGTTGTATATAAACCTAATGGTAATCACAAATCAAAAACTGGTAATAGATATGCAAAAAATAAAGAGAAAGGAATCCAAGTATATCACTAAAGAGGGCCAGCAAACCATGAGGGAGGAAAGCAAGAAGAGAAAGGAAAGAAAAGAACTACATAAACAACCATAAAACAAACAGCAAAATGGCAATAACCATATACCTATCAATAATTACTTTGAATGTAAGTGGACTAAACACTCAAATCAAAGGACATAAGGTAATAGAATGGATAAAAAAATCAAGACCCATCTATATGCTACATATAAGAGATTCATTTCAGATGATACACGCACATTGAAATCGAAGGAATGGAAAAACATTTATGAAAATGGAAATTAAAAGAAAGCCAAGATGGTAATCCTTACATTGAACAAAATAGACTTTAAAACAGAGTACAACAAGAGAAAAGAAGGATACTAGATAATCATAAAGGTAACAATCCAACAAGAAGATAAAACAATTATAAATATTTATGCACCCAACCTGGGGATAGCCAAATACATGAAGCATCTAATAACAAACAGAAAGAAGATAACTGATAGTAATACAACAATAATAGGGGATTTTAAAACCCCGCTTACATCAATGACTAGATCATTGAAACCGAAAATCAACAAGAGTGGCTTTGCAAGATACATTGAACCAAATGGATAGGACAGATATGTTCAGAACATTCCATCCTAAAACAGAAGAATACATTTTCATTTCAAGTAAACACGACACATTCTCCAGAATAGATCCAATACCACAGAAATAAGGGATTATAAGAGAATAATATGAAAAGTTAGGCAAACAAATTAGACAACCTAGAAGAAACGGTTCAATTAATAGAAACCTGTAAGTTCCCAAAATTAACTCAGGAAGGAAGAGAAAAATTTGAACAGACTGATTATCAGCAATAAAAGTGGATCAAAAATTTTAAAAACTCCCAACAAACAAAAGTCCAGGGCCAGATTGCTTCACGGGTGAATCTTACCAAACACTTAAAGAGTTAATACTTATTTTTCTCAAACAGTTACAAAAAATAGAAGAAGTAGAGCTTCCAAATTCACTCTTTTAGGCCAGCATTACCCTGGTACCAAAACCAGATAAACACACTACAAAGATACAGATCTACAGGCCGAAAGCTCTGCTGTACATAGATGCAAAAATCCTCAACGAATATTAACATACCAGATCCAACAATGCACTAAAAAAATTATTCACCACAATCAAGTGAGATTTATACCTGGGATACAAGGGTGGTCCAATATTCACAAGTCAATTGCTGTGACATATCACGTTAATGAAAGAAAGGACAAAAGCCATATATGATCATTTCAGTATATATAGAAAAAACATTTGACAAAGCACAACTTCCATTTATGATTAAAAAAAAAAACTCAACAAGTTAGGTTTAGAGGAACACCTCAATATAATAAAGGCCATACATGAAAAACCCACAGCAAACGTTATACTCAATGGAGAAGAGAATGACATCTTGCCATTTGCAACAACACAATGGATCTAGAAGGTATAATGCTAAGTGAAATGAGTCAGAGAAAGACAGATAACATATGATTTCACTCATATGCGGAACTTAAGAAACAAAACAAAGAAAAGAGAAAAACAAACAACTCTTAAACATAGAGAACAAACTGGTGGTTACCAGAGGGGAGATCAGTAGGGGGTGCGGGGTGCAGGGGTGAAATAGGTGAAGGGGATTAAGAGCACACTTATAAGTTCTGAGTAATGTACTGAATTGGTGAATTATTATATTGCATACCTGAAACTAATATAACAGTGTAAAACCTTTTGTACAGTGTCTGGAACATAATAAGCTCTTACTAAATTGAATCTCTTATTATTAAGAACAAAAAATTGAAAATGGATAGAGATATGTTTAATGATTGGTGTTATGGCAAATAAACTGGTGTCCAGTTAAGATCGTGATTTTTGCTGTCATGCCAAATGAAAAAAATGTCTGGCATTGTAAAAAGGGTTAAAAAAACATTCTCCTTTTGCCACACATGGTACATGACAGAACTTTCCACAACTCATGCCTTTTGTGTAATACACTTAGATATTATTGGATATGCTTATGCTTACACTCCAATCACAACTCTAATGAAGTTTTTCATGCTTTTTCTGTAGCTTGATTCTAAATGTCCTAAACCAATAATTTTATTAGCAGAAAATGGATTTTTTTTGTCTTATGTTTTTCATCAGTTATCTTAAAATTTTAATTCTTGTCCATTTGTGTTCAGGAAAATTCCCACAGTATTAACTCCCAAATGTTTAAAATGTTTATTTCATCATATTTCTAGTGCCCAGGTCCTTTATCTTCTCTAATTCTCTATTTTTCTTACCACTCTGTTATTCTTATGAGCCTGAAAGCTTTCTAGCTTTCTCTGAAGGTACAGACACCCTATTTAAAAAAGACTTTCCATGACTTCTTTGCTTTCTCTGGATCTAGCTTTCTCTCACGCACTTAGTCTTATTCTGCTGAGCTCCAGGCTTTTCTCTATTTACAAGTGAGCCTTCATTATTTGTTCATCACTACATAATGTGGCACCTAAGAAACAGACTGGGAACATAGTTCATATGGGCAAACTGTGTCACTTGGCACACTTGGCTTGGAGCTGAGTGTGCAAGAATTTGGTACCTAGTGTGGGGGGGAACTGAAACATTTGAACATGGAGAGTTCTCAAGTTTTCACACCCACACTATCCACTATAGTTCTCACCATGCAGTTCATTCAGTTTCTTCAGAGAACAGTACATGTGTGCCCATGTGCATCCGTGAGTGAGTGTGTGTGTGTGTGTGTGTGTATTTAAACATTTACTTTATTTATTTATTTGGCAGACAGAGATCACAAGTCAGCGAGAGGCAGGCAGAGAGAGAGGAGGAAACAGGTTTCCTGCCAAGGAGAGAGCCGGATGTGGGGCTCGGTCCTAGGACCCTGAGATCATGACCTGAGCGGAAGGCAGAGGCTTAACCCACTGAGCCACCCAGGCGCCCCGTGTGTGTGTGTGTGTGTGTGTGTGTGTGTGTGTGTGTGTATTTAAAAGAGAGACAAAGACATAGATAAATAGTGGAAGTAGATAAAGGTAGACTGGCTGCTAGATTCTGCACGCAAGGTGAAGTGTGGGGAAACTTCTTATTCACAAACTGAGAGTTTCTCCAGTTTTCATGACCACTCTCTGTATTGCTCAGTGTTTTGAGTCTGGGACTCTTTGCATTTCTTCTGGTCAGTTGTCATCTGAGAGCCCAGTTCTGTCTGCTCTCTGTTTTCCAGTTATGTGGTGAAGTTTCTCATCTGCAAATGAACACCCCTATCATTCTCTTCATTGCTATCAAGTAAATTGTTTCCAGTCCTTCTCTAAATTTTAGGAACTGCTATGTAAGGGTAGGTACGAATACTTTCCATTTGACCTGGAAACCCCGATTAGCATTTTTAAGATTGAGGAAGGTCTTCACTGTTCATTTTCTCATAATCAGCGTATAAAGAAAAAATACCTCTTTCCCACACCTTCTAAATTAGGAGGTATCTTTGAAATCATCAGCCAATATAAAGGTTAAAATAATGGTATCTTATTAATAACCTATAAATCATGAAATCTGTTTTGTCCTCCAAATGCATCAAGATGATTTTAAGATCATTTCAGAACTATAAAACTCCATCAAACTTACTCTGAACTGGTTCTGTAATCTAATCAAGCATGAATATATACTGCAGAGTCCAAGGGACGGAACCAGCATATTTCAAATGCTGAACTCTGACCTTTATTTCTCTTCTGTGGACCCAAATAGAACTGCATATCAAGGATTCAAGAAATAAAACACCTGAAGTTACTAGTTAGTAGTTTTAATTTATATGATGTAATCTAGATATTATTTTTTTTCTTAAGCAAGTAGCAATACAATTACAAAAGCCTTGGTGTTTCTGTGTTAGCTTCCAAGTTTCAGTAAGTTGGATTTCAGGAAAAGTGATTTTTCTATTTACACATGGAGTAAATATACTCATGATTTTGGAAAATGGGTTTACTATAACATAAATGTTTTATTTTTCTTCTAGCGTTTATAACCACAACATTTATATCTAAGCTTCAACTTCTTTTTTTCAAACTTTGGCTTTTTTCCCAAGTTTCAACTATTCACCTTAGTCTCTAGCACAAGAAAATGCAAGATCCAGAAAATAAGTCTATTTCAAAGTTAGAAGAATGTTTGTATTCAGACCCTTTGGAGGGTTTAGAAATTCTTCTTCCTTTTAGTGGTGATTATGATTTACACATAAATAGGTATAAACATTATATATAAAGTAAGTATTTTAAATTTGCAAAATTTTATTTAAGTCTATGATCTTATTATACTCTATATTTTTTGGTGGTACTGTGTCAGTTTGGAAATATATGTTTATTGTAAATATTTCTTGCTATGAAATTTATAGAACAAGAAATCCTTATTCACTAATACTATGTAATTAATTGAAAAAAATTGTTAGTTTTGATAGTAAGGTTACAGATTAGCCCCATTTTTTATTAAAACCAACTAACAAAAATATTTTCAATATATATTGGAAACTTTTTCAGAGCTAACAGAGAAGTAGGATGGATATATATATATATATATATGTATATGTATCTATATCATTTTATTACATATATACATATATATCATTTTATTACATTATATATAATGTAATATATATATAATAAATTACATTATATATAATGTAATAAAATGATGTCTTTAGACAAGTTTTGAAATGTAAACATACCTTTGCTGGAAAATTACATGACTAAATGGCCAAATGATTTAAAAAGTTGTTTGCTTGCTTTCTTTTTGTTAGTAATAGTTTTCTTCCACTAGTATGGCACCCAAATCTACTTTTAATAGGTTTGATAGCATGTATTATAAGTTTTCTTCAACTGGTCTGCTTCTTGGTATGATTTGCTCATTTCATTTCCTATTGTTTTATCTCATTTTGCATGAATTATTTTAGGTGACCTTTCATTTGTGCATTTATTTCAAGGCACCTCAAGTGTATTTTTGAGGTATTCATGGAATAGATCGATGGATAATAGATAGATAGATGATGGATAATAGTCTTCCTCAGTAAAGAATATAGGTCCCCAAATAGGTGTCATTATTTAGTCTCTTTCATTATGTACTGATTGCCTGGTATCACAAAATGGAATGTTACCCATGCATTTTCTGACAGAATAGGAAATTGTGTTTTTATCTGTTTGAAAATTTTACCTTGAACATTTTGTCCTACATGACAGCTTTAAAATAATGTTGCTTTTCAGACTGTATTGCCTGCAGCTGCTCTTCAGGGATCTTTTTTTCTCTCTCTTTCTATCTCCCTCTCTCTCTGAGCACAGCACTCATTTTTGTACCTTTATTGCACAAATGGATTGAGAAGCAACTGGCTGCTTTTTCAGAAACTGTTCTTGGCAACTAATTAGAGTCACAAGTAGGGACAAACAGAAAATCAAAAGGCTACCCTTTTATTTACATTACACTGATCATTTGCTTTTTGGCCATTTTTGTACATTTTTCAATATGTGGATACAGGAGATGGTGACAAGTCACTTACTAATCGGGAGATACCCATGAAATGCATGTGGTTCTGGTGTGGTTGTCTTCAGGTATTTGCTCTTTTATCTTCTCCACAGCTTGCTGAAGGTGAATCTTAACCAGGATAAATTCAGCTTATTGGATGAAGGACATTTCTTTTTGTCAAAGGAGATTAAAGCTATTCAGTTCAAACACCTGCTGTGCATACCTATCAATATACTTCCCGTTCCATTTTCCCTGCTAATCTGTTGCTTCTAGTGCCATTAGCATAGCTAATCATTGGTTCACTTTTTGGAATTATTATATCATCACTGTAAATCTCAGAGGACAAGGACTGAAATATGTCAGATAGTATCCTAAGATGGCAGATGGGATTATAAAAATTATAGACATAGAATGTAAAACTCATTTATACATAATAGTGATCTCGTTCATAATTTTTGAACTTGATAAAATTCAGTCACATCATCATAAGTTAGATGAGTGCATTTTTAGCATTTTTCATAACTGCTTAACAATATTACATAGGTAATGAAAATAGACTAATACATACCTGAAAACTCTCATGGTTGTGTAATTTTAATTTGATTATTTCTAAAGAGTTTTATTTAAGAGAAATTTTCTTTTTTTTAAAGATTTTATTTATTTATTTAACAGAGAGAGATCACAAGTAGGCAGAGAGGCAGGCAGAAAGAGGGGGAAGCAGGCTCCCTGCTAAGCAGAGAGCCCAATGTGGGGCTCTATCCCAGGACCCTGGGATCATGACCTGAGCTGAAGGCAGAGGCTTAACCCACTGAGCCACCCAGGCACCCACAAGAGAAATTTTCTTATAAAGGTTAGGTCTCAACAAAATGTGCTTCAAAGGGACTGCTTTTCTCTAATTTGCTCTAGGGCTTCAGTATATAGTAAGTAATAAGCAAGGGTTTTTTTTTTTTTTTTTAAGATTTTGTTTATTTATTTGACAGAGATCACAAGTAGGCAGAGAGACAGGTAGACAGAGAGAGGAGGAAACATTCTCCCTGCCAAGCAGAGAGCCCAATGCAAGACTCGATCCCAGGACCCTGAGGTCATGACCTGAGCCGAAGGCAGAGGCTTAATCCACTGAGCCACCTTGCAGGCACCTGCAAGGTTTGTTTTTAATAAATGGTTAGTTCTCATCAAAATTACCATTCTTTTGAGAAAAAAAAAGTGTGTATTTGCACATAGGGAGACAATAATGTAAAATAATTTCCTCCGCATAGCATTACTTCTGCTGTTGTAAGCCTGCAGATATTGTTCAGAAGGTATAATAAGCCAACTGTTTTATCAAGCACAGTAGTAAATTTAAACCATAAGTCTTTCCCAATTTTGCTAATATGGACAAAAACCTAAGCATGTGTTTCTCCATATAGCTTCAACACCTATTTTATACTTGAAATCATAATTTTCACATGATGCTTGGCATATTCTGAGGAAAGTTGCATAAAATAGTATATGAAATTAGTAATAAACATCTATTATTATATGAAATTTAATAGGCAGATCTCACTAGCTGTTCGATTTATTATGATTGTGGAATTTAGTGTCTTAAGCAACCATTTATTATGCTCACACATTTGGCTGTAAGACATTCAGTCAGGGCCTGTGGGGATGGCTTGCCTCTGCTCCATGATGTCTGGGCTCTCAGCTAGAAGTCTCAAAGGTTAGAAAACAGGGTACCTGATGGCTCCCTCGCACACAAGTCTGGCAGTTAATTCAGGCTACTGGCTGAGACCTTAGCTGGTGTTGCTGTCAATCAGAATCCCTTTAAGAAGTTTCACCAAGTGTCCTGGACTTGTTCACAGCACTGTGGATTAGTCTAAGGAAGAACATCATTTAAAGATTGAGGAGCCCGGTAAAAGTCATGCAACAGATGAACTAGCGCAGAGTTCCCAAAACACCAAATCTGTCCCATTCTCCTTGTCAAGGCAACCGTCGCCTGCCTACTTTCAAGGGTGGGGATGGGAAGGAAGGTTGACAGGTGAATAGCAAGTCTCTGGAAGACCCTGGGATATTTTTGCTTTCCTGACTTTTTTTTCCCCACTGGTTTCTGTCATTGGTAATTTCCTACATATAGTAGTTGCTGATGTAGGAAAGACATTAAGTTTTGAAGCCACTAGCTGAAAAAGAATTCTTGAGCCATCTTTGGTGCAAAAAGGTGGTTTTATTAAAGCACAAGGACAGGACCTGTGTGCAGGAAGAGCTGCACCTGGGTCATGAGGAGTGCCCCATTATATACTTTCAAGTTGGGAGGGGGTTAGGGATAGCGTAAGTCTCTAAGGAATTTGGAAGCAAGGTTTCCAGGTCCTTGAAAGGGCCAGCTATCATTGGGAAAAGGTCATTTATTACTGTCTAATAAAACCTTAGTCATGAGACCCTTCAGATGTCTATCAGTGGGCCATATGCTTGGGGGATGATTGCCAACATGTATCTTGGGGGGTTTAAAGATAAAGGAATTTTCCAAAGGAATTTTTTTTTTTAAAGATTTTATTTATTCGACAGAGAGAGATCACAAGTAGGCAGAGAGGCAGAGAGAGAGAGAGAGAGAGGAGGAAGCAGGCTCCCCACAGAGCAGAGAACCCGACATGGGGCTCGATCCCAGGACCCTGGGATCATGACCCGAGACGAAGGCAGAGGCTTTAACCCACTGAGCCACCCAGGCGCCCCCAAAGGAATTTTTATATGTTAAAGTAGACTTACAGGATCCTGAAGAGGGGCAGGTCAGACTAGGATTACCATTTGCCCTTAGCAAAGTGTTAACACCTAACATTGAGGCAGTTGCGTTCCTAGAGGAATATCATTGTGCCTGTTTCAAGGACTTATTGATGGCTGTAGGTAGTAAGGAAATTTAACAACTTTTCTTCTGCCTTTGTTTCCCACATCGGTTGCTGTATGGGTTAGCTTAGAAACAGTCAGTATAATTCTTAATGGTTGGAAATGTCTTATTTTTATCATATCTTTTCATTGAAAAGAGCTACCAAATTGTTACAAGAGGGTGAATGAAGTAATTGCTCATTTGCTTTGACATGTTACTGTAGAATTATTAACCTAGAACCCAAATTTTAAATTATGTTAAGAAAAGATTGTCTGCAAGGAGGTTAGCAATGGCTTTCCCATGTTGAATATTCCGCAGTGAGAACAGAACAGATCACAGAGCATAAATTGATACTTTGTCTAACAACATATGTAAAGTCAAAATTTGCCTTCGCTCCATGGTGTCTGCGGTTGAGCTAGAAGTCTCAAAGGCTAGAATGGAATCTGATCAGAATCAGGGGTTGGATTTTTGGCCTTGTAATAAGGAAAAGAACACAGTGTTGATCAGAATATAAATAATAAATGGAAAAACCCTGAAACTCATTTAATATCATTTTTGTTTGAAGATTGAAAACAGTAAGGTAATTCAAATTATAATTGATTTAGTAAATTATAAGTACATATAGTGAATTTATTTCTGACACATCAATGATAAATGGCTTCCTGCATATTATAGAACATTTCTGCAAATCATTGATTTTTGAGGAAAAAAAAGAATACACAAAAACTCCATATTCTTTCAGACATGAATGATACATACCCTAGGGCAAGATGAAGACTATATACTATGAGCCACAGTCTAATCAAGTATTACTATACTTAATTTCACCTTCTCTAAAGATGATATTTAAGATTACATGTGCAAGAAAAAAGGAAATGGGCAAAAAAGCTAGTGCTATAAGTAAATGTGAATAAAATTCTCAATGTAATTATTTAAACATATAATACTCAGAATTACTGAGTATTTTACTCTGAAGGTCATAGTTTTATAGAATATTTTTTCTCCCCAAAGCATGCCTGTGTTCAGTTCTGATTTAAATTTATCCTTTTCTTTCTAAAAAATAAGGCCACAAATCATTCTCCAAAAGTAACAGTTTTCAGCTCTAAAACTCAAAATAGACCTTATTTTATATCAAATCACATTGGTGAAGATAACTGGGACTACCGAATAGTCTCTGTGCATAAAATTCCTGCCATGGGACACACTGGGGACGTTGATATCAGCTGTTTTATTTCCTGGGGCGAGAAAGTTCTGCATTATTTTTAATTCTGCCAAAGCTATCCTTTGCTGTCTTCTGCACAGTCTCCTGAAGACGTGTCCCTTGGTGTTGGGGTTGCCAGTGTGATGATGCCTTTCAGAATATGAAACTATTATTGAATTATGACTCTTGTATTCTGTTACTAGGAACATAGAGTACTTTACTTTTTAGTGGCTTTTTATTTTATGATACAGGTACTCTGCTTAGTCACTAAATGCCAGATGGCCAGTTGCTTCTATTAGACAGAGAATGCACAGGATAGTATTGTTTTCAAGTCCTTTTGCTTTCGCCCTCTAAACACCAGCCCTTCACAATTGTTACACAACTCCTGGTTTGATTCTTCCTTCTGTCATTTCTTTCATCGGCTATGATTTGCTGTTTGACTTCAGCTCTTACCTCCCCTCCACCACCGTCCATCTTTCACATCATTTCCTAAACTATATTGTTCCTTGCCGGTAATTTCTTATTTGCCCAATATTGTCATCAGAGAAGATAGCTGGTAAGATCTGTCAGCGGGATAAAGTGTAAAATGTAGCCCACCTTCCTCTTTCCTTGCCCACCTACACGACCAAGTATTCTTACGCTGTTCATTCTTCTCCCCCCTCTCCTTCCTCCTCCTTTCCTAGGCAGAAGGGGTCAGGGCAGGAAGATTTTACAGGCTTTCTTCTGCCACATGGAATCAATAACTGGTGGTTTTCATTTATTCAATTAGGGACCTACTACACTGTGCTAGTGCTGGGGAAGTAAAAAACAATACAAAATACAGAGCCTCTACTCTCTATTTAGTAGTTAATCGTCCAAATTAGGGAGGCAGAAGCTGGATTGTGGGCTCACTTGGAGGAGGGGGTAGTGACAGATGAGGAAGTCTGAAAGCCCAACAAGGATGACAAGATAATAGCAGATAATTTGTGTCCTCTCTCTGTTTTCTTTTTAAAACTGACAAGAGATTGATCAATTGTATGGATCTTTTCAATGTACCAGCTTTTGGTTTCATTGATTTTTCTCTATTGTTTCCTTACTTTCAATTTCGTTGATTCATGTTGTATTCTTAAAATTCTTACTTCCTTTCTTCTACTTGCTTTGAGTTTTGTTTCCTCTTCTTTCTCTGGCCTCCTCAGGTGGAGAAGATATGATTAGTGGTTTTAGATCTTTCCTCTTTTCCCATGTATGCATTCAGTGCTATAAATGTCATAAGCACTACTGCTTATGCTATATCCCACAAATGTCCATGTTTTACTTTTAATTTTGTTCAAAATATCTTTTAATTTTTCTTCAGATTGCTTGATCTGTGTGTTATTTAGAAGTGTGTTGGGTTAAAGTAATGCAACAGGGAAGCCAATAGACTGAGGTGGCTCTAATGCCTTGGCAGTGCCTCAGGCTCTAAGGCCTGAGTAAACCAGAACCTAAGCCAGAGTCAATGCACTTGAATCTGAGGAAATAAAACTTAAGAACAACCAATCATAAATAGCCAACTGGCTTTCCCGAGTAAAGCAACTGCTTAAGCTATAGACAATCAAATAATTTTTCTGTTCTTCTCCCTTGTCAGTTCTATAAAAGTCTCTTCCTTAGTTTTTTTTTTTTTTTAAGATTTTATTTATTTATTTGACAGACAGAGATCACAAGCAGGCAGAGAGACAGGCAGAGAGATCAGAAGAAGCAGGTTCCCAGGACCCTGGGATCATGACCTGAGCCGAAGGCAGAGGCTTTAACCCACTGAGCCACCCAGGTGCCCCTCTTCCCTAGTTCTTGTCAGTGAATCCTTCCTAAATGTTTCTTTCTGTTTGTCACTGCCTGACTCGAATCAAAGTATGCTCGACTAAACTGTTGAAAATTTTAATGTGCCTCCGTTTAGCTTTTAACAGTTCTTGACAAAATGCTTTTTCAGCCACGTTCAGAGCAATCATGTAAATTATGTAATAGGAATGACTTGAAAAAGAAAAATTATGTCATTGACCCTCACTGGATTTGTAGGTGAAATGTACAGGTGAAGCATTTCATGGAAAAGTAAGCTCTTACAGGTAATGGTGTCAAGTCAAAAAACGAAGATAGGTTCTATTGTTGCCACTTTGAAAGATTCTTTCTTAAAGAGTCAAAATACTGACCAACAAGCCACTATATAAAAAGATCACAAACATTGTACATAACAAAAAGAAAGCAAGTACCTAGTCAGAAACCTGTATTTGCTAAAATGTATCATATTTGGACTAAATCTGTGTGGATGGTGGTGTGTTGTATTGGGCCCAAATCTGGTTGTCGAGACCTGGAGATAAAGCCCATCTGCCCAATTTACTATATGTAAATTGGCATCTTACTTAGATTCTTTGGGTTGAAGTCCCTCATAGAATAAAGAGTATAATATTTACCTTGAAGGGTTGCTGTAAGACTAAAATAAAACACATAAATGTAAAATAATGTGTACAGAGTAGACAATCAGTAAATGCCCCCCATCCCTCTTATCATTGCTTATTAGAAGGTTTTTGATCAAAGTTCATGATTAACATAAGCTAAATCTTAGAATGTCTTCATATTGGTCTATTTCTGTGTATAACTTTTTTAGGCATAATTGTACACATGCTGAATGCTTTAAGAATCTGACACATTAAAGACTGTCTAGAATCACTAAGGTAAAAATTCCACACCTCTGAAGAAAAACAAATAATAGGAAAATTAGCCGGTAATTTTAGTAATCATCAAGATGTCACTACAAAGTCAAGCTAGTTTCCTTGGAGAATATAGAATTTTCACTATATTTCTTTGTATCTTAAATGTGCCAGAGGAAACATGACTTCATATTTACATGCTGTAGCTATTACTTGGAAGGAAAATGATCCACATCATGTAATTTCCAAGGAAGCAGCAATAGCTTAATAGTGCCCTTGTTAATCTTAAAGTGTAGCATGAAAAACGGCCTTGGAGACTTCCAAAGATGCCCAAAGCACTCCTAAAAGGAGCAATAGAGACACCAGGAGAATCTAGCTGTGAATGTATTTCAAAAAGCTATTTACATGTTAAGGGACAGAATTAATTAATAGCGTTACAACTGTGAGGTTAATGCGCAGATCTGAGATTCTATCACAAAGGACCATTATATGTACTTAACATGCCACTTTGTTCCACAGTTTTCCCTTTCATAGTAATGCATGGTAATGAATGTACATTGAAAGTATTGCATGAGTGTGATGGCTGTTAATAAGAGCAGTAATGATGAGCATGATTACCATTTATTAAATGATCAAAATGTGTTGGGTCTTTACTAAGCACTTTCTATACATCATCTCTTTTGATTCTTTTAGCAACCCAGTTAAATTGATGCTGTCATTATCTCTATCTTGAAGAAAAGGAAATGAAGGCTTTAGTGTAAAGAGTAATTTTCTGAGGAGGGCACGTTTGGTTAAATACCCAAACGACACTCTTCATTGTGCCCACAAGCTTATTCCTTGCCAAGGAACATCAGTTTTTGTTTTGTTTTGTTTTGTTTCAAGAATGAAAACACCTAAAGATGTCTTTTCTCCGTCTCCAGGGACTAAAAACTGAGCAGTCTCATTCCAGCACGTTCCTTCCATCCCCCTTGGGACCGACTGAGAAGTGAGCTTGAACACGTATCTCCAAAAGAACTATTAAGGTTACGTTTGCTGTACCACTTGTGGGTAAATTTTCTCATTCTTTAACGCAAACAAACAAATGAAAACAAATGTTCTAATTTCTGGGACTTGGGTGTTAGAAGGTTGTAAGACCCAGATCTATCAGCATCTTGATACTACAGGATGAATGAATGTAAAGTCAAAAGCCTCAAGCCATCCCCTACCCAGTACCTCAATGCCAGTTCCTCTTACCTGCTCTGTTTTTTTCCATAGACATCCTCATTTTTTAGCATACTATATAATTTCTTGTTATTATATTCAATGTTTTATATATGTTATATATTATTATAATCCTTGTTTTTATATGTTAGCAATATATTATTATTATATTCACTATTTATAGTTTCACTCCCTTGGCAACAGTGCAAGTTCCACAAGAGCAGTGGTCTTTTTTTTTTCTTTTTCTTTTTTGTGATTTTATTTACTCATTTGAAAGAGAGAGAGGGAGAGGCAGAGGGAGAGGAGAAGCAGACTCTATGCTGAGCAGGGAGCCTGACGTGGGGCTCGACTCTGGAATCATGACCCAGACCGAAGGCAAACACTTATTATCTGAGCTACCAGTTCCCCCAAGAGCAAGGGTTTTATGTCTGTTTCACTAATGTATCCTGAGTACCTAGTGCCTGCCACAAGGAAAGCTCTGCTGAAGACAAGAGTACAAACAACAGAGAACAGGATCACTGAGCTGCTGAACTAACCAATTATCTTACTGCTAGACTTCCTGTTTTGTGAACAGTACATTCCCTTGAAATCAGAATTGTTTGAGTCTGGGTATACCTTTACTGAGAGTAAAAAAAATATATATACATATATATATATATCAAAACGTAATCCACATATCAAGTTTTCCTGCTAGAAAAGATAAATAATGAGATTCAAATGCATGTCTGCCTGATACTCAAGACCATATTTTTACCAGCATGCTATACTGTGTTGTAGACATTAATAGGAGATGCTATGAGATCACCTTGAAGTGGAGAAGGAGGTAGAGTGAAGTAATCATTCTGCAAACTATTGACCTACTGTGTGTTACGCATTAGAATGGACACTAGAAATTCAAGGGTACTTTGTTGTGTTTTTTTTGTTGTTTTTTTTTTTTTTAGAGATTTTATTTATTTATTTGAAAAAGAGAGAGAGCACAAGCAGGAAGAGTGGAAGGCAGAGGGAAAGAGAGAAGCAGGTCCCCTGCTGAGCAGAGAGCCTGATATGGGGCTCAATGCCTGGACCCTGGGATTATGACCTGAGCCAAAGGCACTAACCCACTGAGCCACCCAGGTGCCCCCTTCAAGGGTACTTTGAACTTGTTCTTCATCCTAAGACTAGACGGTTTGATATACAATGGAGTTGGGGTAAACATGATGTAACTTACTACTATCAGTTAAGATGCTTTTAACAGTGAATAACAGAAAATCCCAAATGAATTTATTTGCTCAAACTGTATAATTTATCATTTTGTTTAATAAGGATCTGGAAGCCCATGGTTTCAAGACTGTTCAATTCAGACATACAATAAATGTTATTAAGGCCACAGATTCTTTCTGTCTTCCTGCTCTGTCATCCTTAACTAGCAGTTTTCCTCATTATCTCAAAGTGGCCGAGTAGCTCCAGACCTCATATCTTCCCCCATATTGGTGTCCAGTAGCAGAAAACAATAATGAACTTTCCTTTCTCTCTAGTTTTCCCAGCTTCACTGAGGTAATACTGTGAAAGGATTCTATCACCTCACTTGCTTTTATTTATTCCTTTTGGTGAGAACATTTATCTTAGAAAATTTCAGTTATACAATATATGTTATCGACTATAGTCACTATGTTATACTTTAGACCCTTAGACTTTATGTTTTTTTTTTTTTGGAGAGTGTGAATGTGGGAGGGGAAGAGAAGGTGGGAGGAAGGAGAGGGAGAGGGACATTCAAGCAGATTCCCCACTGAGCACAGAGCCTGTCACGGGGCTCAGGCCCACAGCCTGAAGACCAAGATAAGAGCTGAAACTAAGAGTCAGTCACTCAACGGACTGAGCAACCCAAGTGCCCCAGACCTTATTCATCATGTAACTGAAAGTTTGTACTTTCTAGGCCAACCTCTCCCCATGTCCCCCACTCCTAGCCTGGCAACCACTCTCCCACTGTTTTCTATGACTTCAACTTGTTTCTTCCGCCCTACCTCCCTCCCATCCTCTTTTCTTTTTTCTCGTCTTTCTCTTCTTTTCTTCCTTTTCTCTCTCCCCCACTTCTTTTTAAAGATTCTACATATAAGTGATACTATGCAGTATTTGTCTGGTTTACTTCCTTCAGCATAATGCCTTCCAGTTTCATCTCTTTCATCATCTTCTGTCAGAAGTGGCCGAGTTTCCTTGTTTTTAGGGGTGAAAAATAGTCCTGTGTGTGTGTGTATGTGTGTGTGTTACACTTTATTTATCCGTTCCTCTATCAGCTGACAATTAGGCTGCTTCTAGGGAACTGCTCCATGTGTAGCTGTGCGTTCAGTGTGTCCATGAAAAGAGGGGAGCTGAGGAGTCTCCTCTGTTGCCTTCTTGGTCAATTACCCTTCACTCTTTAAGAGCTAAGGAGACTTCCCTAAAGTACTCCCTATACAAATTTATTATGTTTCATTGGCTAGATTTGGATCATGTGCACATTTCTAAGCCAGACATGAGGAATATAACAGCCATGATTAATGTAAAGACAAAACAAAACAAAAAACAGGCTCGTGCCCTGAATCCGCAGAGGTTTATCGAGGGGATGCATTTTATGTTGGATAAGGGCACATAGCAGAGGACTGATATCTGAAAAATCATAGTACTCTTGGTAAGAAAGGAAAAGGGGTTGGCTACGGAGTGGACATCAAGTGTTTGTGACTTTGGCTTAGTTCTCATGTTATGTAATTCCTCATGGGTATTTGACAAAGTCGCTCAAATCCTTTCCTGGAGTTCTATGAAACAACTTTCTGTCATCCATTTCTTAATTACTGTAGAAGTTAGATATAATGAACATAAAATATCCACATATTGTTTGAGGCATTATGGGTACATTAAATAACAACAAGGCTTAGTTGCTTAAAATAAAAATACTTATTTCCCTTTCAATCTGCATCTTTAACAAGGCTCAGTAGGAATAGTTTGTCTTTGTTCTATGGGGCTAGCAGGACTTGGAGCACTGGGCCTAGGATCACTTGTGACTTCTACATGTGGCACATGGGCTGAGAAGACCAGCAGCTGAGGTGCCTTGGGCATCTCCTCCATTCTCTATATTGTCTCACCAGGCGATCTCTGAAACTGTGGGCTTAAAGATTCCAAGGTGTGTCTGCTGAGAGAGAGAAACCAAGAACTAGGAAGAAGTCTTATTGGCTTCTAAACTTGGCCTCAGGTGTCATATAGTGTCACTTCCACGTAGGCCTCGCATCTCCACACGTAGGAGGAAGGAACACAAATTCAGCTCTTGTAAGGAGTGTCAACATCACATCCCAAAAAGAATAAATAGAATGAGACCTATTAGAGCACAGAAATTTCTATGTATTTTTAGAATATTATTGGTAACATTATTGTATAGATTATTTGGGTAAGAAAATAGAAAACAGAGAGTTTGGTAGAAGAGAAACACTGGTAAAACCTATAATATATTAAAGTTCTTACAAAACCAAATTAACATAGTACTGATGGCATAATATATAACGAATCAATGAAACCAAATATATATCTTAGGAAAAGGCCCTAAAACAGTTATTATATCATTGAAAAAGTATGACAAATAAATGGGAAGACTGCTAAGTAAATATTGTTCATACAATTGTTTGCAAAATTAAACTCCAGAGGAGTTAAGCAAAACCAAACAAAACCTTGTATTACCTAGAGGTAAAATGTTAAAAATACACATTAGCAGATATTAAAAAATGAGCTGTTTGTTTAGTATATAGAAGATGTTCAGCCATATACATAAACAAATAAACTCCCAGCCCTGCATTACAAACAGTATGTATTAGAAAGAAAATCAATTATGTTGATATCAGTTATGTCAGTATCAAACAACATAGACTTAGGGCAAAAGAATTATCAGCTTCAACATGGAAACTGAATACCGATAAGAGTCAGGAACACAAAACATTCAGGAACCTATTTTCACCTGATAACAGAGCTTTAAAATCATGGAGCAAAGATTGACAGGAGAGACAATTCTACAAATATTGTTAAAAATTATAACACATATCTTTCAGGGGCGCCTGGGTGGTTCAGTGGGTTAAAGCCTCTGCATTTGGCTCTGGTCATGATCCCAGCGTCCTGGGATGGAGCCCCGCATTGGGCTCTCTGCTCTGTGGGGAGTCTGCTTCCCCCTCTCTCTGCCTGCCTCTCTGCCTACTTGTGATCTCTGTCTGTCAAATAAATAAATAAAATCTTTAAAAAAAATTATAACACGTCTTTCAGCAATTGATAGAATTAGACACACACACACACATACACACACAAAACACTAAAGACACAGATGACCTGAGTGATATTATCCAACTATCCTGATCTAATTGATACTTATAGAGCAATGCATGCAACAGTTGAAGAATACATATTTTTTGCAAGTATGCGTAGCATATATACAAAGATAAACTATATGCTGGCCCATAAAAATATTTTCTTTACTTAAAAGTTTAATTCCAATATAGTTAGTTTCAGGTATACACTATATTGTATACCTGATATCTTTATCAAGATACGTGTACTAAAATTTTTTTGAATAAATTTCAAAGAATTGAAATTTTTAAAAATCCTGGTTTTTTACTACCAAAGTAGCGGAGGTAAGAAATCATTTTAGTAGTAAATTTGGAAGCAACATAACTGGTGAAAAATAGTGAAATAGTTAAGAAAATTATTTATCTACTTGGTTATTACAAAATGTTTAATAACATTTGAAGTCTATAATAATGTTCACATTATGTCAAACAGAAGAAAGTATATAAATTTGACCTACAATATGATCACCATAATTGAAAGACTTAAAATATAATGGGACACTTTTGGCTATGAGATGTTAACGGTTCTGGAATTGTCCTTTTGATAAAAATAACAGCACAACTGGGGAAAAAATACAAAATAACTGTTTTCAGGCATTGAACATCAGGCAGCTCAGGAATTTGAATCTCAAAAGAAGAAAAATACACCATGTGATACATAAGATAGATCACCCTGGCTTTCCAACTGGAGACACTTTCCCACTGTGCACCCGTGGTCCTGCAGAATGGAGCAAGATCAGATATCTGGGTTGTTGAAATGTTGGAAATCTGTGTGGCGGTACCTGAGAAAACAGAGGGGAGTTGTAGGATGGTAGGGAGAGAACCAAATGGCGTGGAGGGGGTGGGGGTGGGGGCGGGAGGGAGCAAATACAATGGTGACACGTGGGAGCTCTTGAAGGAAAAAACGACCAGTGATAAACTTCCTGTGAAGGAGATGGTCAAGGTTCACTGAATCTATTGCTTAAGTCAAATTCTTACTCACAGTGTGTCCTTCCATTTACTTTTTTTTTTTTTAAGATTTTATTTATTTATTTGACAGAGAGACACAGGAAGAGAGGGAACAAAAGCGTTGGGAGTGGAAGGGGGAGAAGCAGGCTTCCTGCAGAGCAGGGAGCCCAATGCAGGGCTCGATCCCAGGACCCCAGGACCAAGACCTAAGCCGAAGGCAGACACTCAACCACTGAGCCATCCAGGCGCCCCTCATTTACTTTTTTATCACAAGTCTCCAGTAAGTGTCTGCTATGCACAGCAGTCCTGTGTGTGTAGTTCTGACAGAACAGAAGTGGGTGGAAGAAGGGAAACATCTCGGGAAACGGGGTGATACTGAAGAATTTAGCAAGTAGAGAAACAGGTTATATGTTACCACTCCTGTAGGACACACCTTCTCTAGTCTAATTTGACGATCTATCCCAAATCTATGTTGCATAGAAGTATGTAAATTCAAATTACAAGATGCAAAATGTGTTGAAATACAAAACAAAACTTAATGGACATAATCATTTTATTCATAAATTCTGAAATTATTTTCTAATCTGCATGTAATAGAAGACAACTCGGCAATTACTAAATAATCACACATTATTAAAGGGAAATAGTAGCTTAGAGATATTGAACTTAGGGTGGAAAATCACTGTATAGTTCACTAACACATTCATTGACATGAGAATTAGTGACAGGTTCTAACTGTACAGTGATTATAATGTAGGATTAACAGAAACCAACTATCTCTGGGGTTCTAGTGGAACTCCTCTGGGGGTTTCTTGCTGCTTTACTGAATCAAATGCCCTTTACTGGAAAAAGTTCCCGCTGGAGTCTTTGTTAGACAGTTCTATAAGAATCTATGCTGGTCAAGGCAGATTCGCTAAACTGTAAACCATGTGGGCCAGCAGAGGCACTTCATGGTACCTAGTAAGCTCTGGGAGTGACTTAGAACAAAAGCAGACATCTAACAACTATAATTGGAAACGGGGAATTTGAAAATAGATATGGTGTTTTATTTAATTATACCATTTAGTTTCTTCTTTACAGTGACAAATTATGTTGTATACAAGAAAATATTTAAATCACTTAAATAAAAATTCAACACAAGCTGCTCTCATATTTGCATGGAAATCCATTACTGCTTCTACAGGCATCATGAAAATCCTGTGCTCTACTGACGTTTGTGCTAGATAGACTGACATAAGGGGGTGTGTCTGGGCTACTCTCTGCTATCTGATCAAGAATTAGAAATATGAATCGCTACAGTGAAATATCCAGTTGTTCATAAGTAAATGTTCTACCTAAAGATGCAAAGATGTCATCCTATGTAATACGCATAGTTTTCATAATTTATACAAACTGTGACAGCAATTTGCCATGCATATTGTGGTATTGACATTCTTACTCAATTCCTTTTCCTGCTTTAATAACAAGAAGGTGTAAAACAATGTATCACTTACCCATTTGGAGCCATGGTCAAGCTGGTAGGAATTCACTGAAAAATGTGTGTGAACAGGGGCACCCTAGTGGCTCAGTCGGTGAAGCCTCCGCCTTCAGCTCAGGTCATGATATCAGGTCCTGGGATGGAGCCGCATGTTGGGCTCTCTGCTCAGTGGGGAGTCTGCTTCTCCCTCTCCCTCTGCCCTTCCTCACCCCCATGCCTCCTGTGCTTGTGCTGTCTCTCTCTTGAATAAATAAGATCTTAAAAAAAAAAAAAGGTGCATGAGGATATCTGGGAGGCAATTCCCACTTCAGCATGAAAAAAAAACAAAACATGGACTGCTGTTTTGAAGTTTTTTTATATTTACATATTTACAATATCATTATTTATTGTTTAAATCAGCATTTCTTTATCATATTATATCAATTGCTACATTAACAATATTGTGTGCTGCAATTTTAAGTGTGTTTTTTCAAGCTAATAGATGATAAACTACAATAAACAGCATGAAAAATTTACTTTAGAGAGACTACCTACATCCAAATCAAAATAGGTAATAAAAACATTCTGTGGGTGCCTGGGTGGCTCAGTTAAGGCAACTGCCTTCTGCTCAGGTCATGAACCTGGAGTCCTGGAATTGAGCCCCACATCAGGCTCCCTGCTCAGTAGGGAGTCTGCTTCTCTCTCTGACCCTCCCCTCCTCACGTACTCTCTCTCTCTTTCTCATTCTCAGTTTCCGTCAAATAAATAAAATATTTTTTTAAAAATAATAAAAAAACCAGAAACATTCCAAGTGCCTCAAAGAAAGGTTCACACTGTACACAAGACTAAAAATAAAAAGAGAAAGAAGAAAAATGTTGGGATGAAAGGTATATATACAAAACAGATCAATAGTCAAAATATCACTAAGTTTGAATCTTCTGGAAAGAAAGAAACAGGGAGCCCTCAGCAAAGTATGCTGTTTATAAGGTCCACTAAGACCTTTCAAATTCAAAGATTCTCTTTTCAGTACTTGCCAGTAAAATTATATTAATTTTTAAAGTGCTTTGCTGTCCTGAAACTATGACTTTATCCTGAATGCTCCCTTGATTACTGTTTTCTGAGGATTCTCCTGTTATACCATTATGCAAATTTTATGAAGCCACCCATGATATCAAAATACATTATACTAATAAACTGTCAGGACTGGAGATAGTCAATGACAGCATTACCATAGTCCAGATAGAAAGCAAGTTCTAAAAACAGATATTTGGGGGCACCTGGGTGGCTCAGTTGTTAAGTGTCTGCCTTCGGCTCAGGTCATGATCCAGGGTCCTGGGATTGCTCAGTGGGGAGCCTGCTTCTCCCTCTCCCAGTCCCCCTGCTTGTGTTCCCTCTCTTGCTGTGTCTCTGTCAAATAAATAAAATATTTTAAAAATAAATAAAATAAAAACATATCTGGACTTAAGTAAGTAAAGCTGGGTTTTGGGTTTTTTTTTTTTTTTGGTCAATTTTATAAAAGTGGAAAATATGCTTTCTGTGGATTATATGGTGAAAAATATTAACTAAAAGAGGCCATGGAATTTTGATGAATAGGATTAGGATGAATAAATTAACACAAATTTCCGTAATGAAAGAAAGGCTTCCAATCAAACCCAGCAAGCTGCAAATCTGTTGATATCACAAATTAGTTTTTATTGATGACTCTTCATGGAAGAAAATACCTTAATTACTAGAGAGCATTGGTTATCTTTAACTTAACTGGTTACCCATAGATAGAAATCTTGAGGTTCACCAGCCACTTTTAGATTCAGATAAAGAAACTGTGCCCCTGAGAATTTAATTATAGCTTGGATGATTAAAAATGATAATTTCCTTGGAAAACTATCACTGCATTAAATACAATATTCTCTCATTTATTTTACTTTATCAGAAAAGTTTACGAATTCTTGTTTTTCTTTAATTTCATTATGTAGGCACATGGATTCTGTAATTGTTCCCTAGCCATCATGATGACAAATGAATTTTAAGTGGTGTAAAATTATAAAGAATATTATATTTGTTTAAAAATTAAAAAATAAAAAAGAATATTATATTTGTTTTATTATATTTATTTCTTTAAGTTATTTTGTACTCTACCCACTATTAGAATTGTGAATTGTAGGCAGTGCCTGTCCATAATTACAGTCATTATTCTCAGAGGCTCATCATAGTCATAAAATTTAATTTATATTCCCTGCGCTTTTTGTCACTTAGTTTTTTTTTTAATGTGTAGTTCCCAATTTGATTAAGTTAGGTATTATATCTCTCATTTTGCCTTCAAAGTGAAGGTTTTCCTGGTTCAACTTATTTCAGAAGACCATACGCTGTAAAAATGACACAGGCTCCTGACTCTGGAGGTTTGAAAAAATTGGGTCATGTAAATAGTTAACAATAGGTTGGGAAGTCCTTGCAGTTCACTTCCAAATGTACAAGAAAATCTGGACAAACTGTAAATCAAGATTTTTATTGGACTTATCAGAAAACAGAGGTTTCAGGCACATTCAGGGAGAGAACTAAGATTTGCCTGCTTGCAGCAGGAACTTCTGGCATCATAAACTCATAGAAACACTTAAATGGTGGAGCCACAGTTTTAGGGGGCTCCCACACTTCCAAGGCCTTTTCGTCTGGGAAACCCACCGGATTCTCATGTGAAGATTTGAGAATTGCCTCCTAGGGCTTCCTTGGAGGGTGAGAAGTGAGAAAGAAGAGCCACTGTGGAACGGGCCCAGAGCGCTTTCTTTTTTCTTTCCTTTTTTTTTTTTAAGATTGTTTTTATTTATTTGACAGAGATCACAAGTAGGCAGAGACAGGCAGATAGGGAGGAGGAAGCAGATTCCCTGCTGAGCAGAGAGCCTGACACGGGGCTCAATCCCAGGATCCTGGGATCATGACCTGAGCCGAAGGCAGAGGCTTTAACCCACTGAGCCACCGAGGCGCCCCCTAGAGTGCTTTCAATAAGGAAGTCCACCCTGGAAGAAAGGACTTCATCAGAGCCTTATTCCAGCTTGAAGAAGAGGATTCCTCCTGACTCTATCCCCTCCAGACTTCTAGTCTCAGCAAAGAAGGAAGAAAACACTCAGAAGAAGTCAGGGCTTCGAGGCAAGAGATTGGGAACCAGGGAAGGGAGGGAGCAATAGGAGGACATTTGGGGGAGGGGGTGTAGCAACAAAATAGCAGAGATATTGTGAGGTCACAGTCCTGGGACAGTCTCACTGAACGACTTAGGTTTAATTGAAATATTATAAACACTTCCCCTCCCCAACACCTACCACCAATCAGTAGCTTTCTAGGATAATAATAGGATTACAGCTCAAAGAACTGCCAGACACAGTGTGCCTGGGTGGCTCAGTGGGTTAAGCCTCTGCCGTCAGCTCAGGTCATGATCTCAGAGTCCTGGGATCAAGGCCCCACATCAGGCTCTTTGCTCAATGGGGAACCTGCTTTCCCCCTCTCTCTCTGTCTGCCTCTCTGCCTACCTGTGACCTCTCTCTCTCTCTTATATAAATAAATAAAATCTTTAAAAAAAAAAAAAAAAGAACTGCAAGGCACCAACTCTCAGAGATGGATTACAAAGAGGGAGTCAAAGTCAAGAGAGGAGACAAGACAGTAAAGGAATTCAAAGCCTCTGGATACTATAACTTCAACAAATGTTTAACGTGCCTTAATCCTACCAGACTGATAGGAATTCTCCAATGAAAGTTCTGTTTACCTCAATTCCTATTATCTGATAATGATATGTCTAGTTCAAAAAAAAAAGATACAATGTATGCGACAGACAAGAAAAACTACTCTCTGAAGAAGAGAGTAGAAGCAGATACAGGTGTAGCATACATGTGGGGACCATCAAACAGAGAATTTAAAATCATCATGGTCTGGGATGCCTGTGTAGCTCAGTCAGTTGGGCAGCTGACTCTTGATTTCGGCTCAGGTCATAATCTCGGGGTCCTGGGATCCAACTCCAAATCAGTCCCTGAGCTCAGCAGGGATCCTGCTTGAGATTCTCTCTCTCCCCCGCTTCCCCTTCCCTCCTCCGCTCACTCTCTCTCTCTGTTTCTCTCTCTCTCTCTCTCTCAAATAAATAAATAAATCTTTTAAAGAATAAAAAAATCCATGGTTAATATGTGAAGGGCTATAATAGTAAACACAAACAAGAACAGATGGGTAAAGTAGATGGAAAGATAGAAACTCAAAGAAAGAATGAAAAAGAAATGCTAAAGAAATTCTGTAGCAGAAATGAAGAATGCCTTCAATGAGTATTGAATGAGTATTCAATGAGTATTGAAATAGCTGAGAAATGGATCCAGGAATAGAAACTTCCTACACTGAAATGCAAAGAGAAAAGGAAATAAAATTTTTTTTAAAAATCGAACATCCAAGAACTGTGAGACAATATGCAAGACATACATACATACATACATACATACATGTAATTGGGAGATCAGAAGTGGAGGAGAAAATGGAATAGAAGAAATATTTGAAGTAGTAACGGCCAAAAACTTCCCAAATTAAAGATAGACCACAGATGCGAAAATACTCAACAAAATACTAGCCAATAGGATTCAACAGTACATTAAAAAGATTATTCACCACGACCAAGTGGGATTTATTCCAGGGCTGCACGGTTGGTTCAAATCTGCAAATCAGTTAATGTGATACAACACATCAATAAAAGAAAGAACAAGAACCATATGATACTCTCAATAGATGCTGAAAAAGCATTTGACAAAGTACAGCATCCCTTCCTGATCAAAACTCTTCAAAGTGTAGGGATAGAGGGCACATACCTCAATATCATCAAAGCCATCTATGAAAAACCCACCGCAAATATCATTCTCAATGGAGAAAAACTGAAAGCTTTTCCGCTAAGGTCAGGAACACGGCAGGGATGTCCATTATCACCACTGCTATTCAACATAGTACTAGAGGTCCTAGCCTCAGCAATCAGACAACAAAAGGAAATTAAAGGCATCCAAATCGGCAAAGAAGAAGTCAAATTATCACTCTTCGCAGATGATATGATACTATATGTGGAAAACCCAAAAGGCTCCACTCCAAAACTGCTAGAACTTATACAGGAATTCAGTAAAGTGTCAGGATATAAAATCAATGCACAGAAATCAGTTGCATTTCTCTACACCAACAGCAAGACAGAAGAAAGAGATATTAAGGAGTCAATCCCATTTACAATTGCACCCAAAACCATAAGATACCTAGGAATAAACCTAACCAAAGAGACACAGAATCTATACTCAGAAAACTATAAAGTACTCATGAAAGAAATTGAGGAAGACACAAAGAAATGGAAAAATGTTCCATGCTCCTGGATTGGAAGAAAAATATTGTGAAAATGTCTATGCTACCTAAAGCAATCTACACATTTAATGCAATTCCTATCAAAGTACCATCCATCTTTTTCAAAGAAATGGAACAAATAATGCTAAAATTTATATGGAACCAGAAAAGACCTCGAATAGCCAAAGGGATATTGAAAAAGAACGCCAACGTTGGTGGCATCACAATTCCGGACTTCAAGCTCTATTACAAAGCTGTCATCATCAAGACAGCATGGTACTGGCACAAAAACAGACACATAGATCAATGGAACAGAATAGAGAGCCCAGAAATAGACCCTCAAATCTATGGTCAACTAATCTTCGACAAAGCAGGAAAGAATGTCCAATGGAAAAAAGACAGCCTCTTCAATAAATGGTGCTGGGAAAATTGGACAGCCACATGCAGAAAAATGAAATTGGACCATTTCCTTACACCACACACAAAAATAGACTCAAAATGGATGAAGGACCTCAATGTGAGAAAGGAATCCATCAAAATCCTTGAGGAGAACACAGGCAGCAACCTCTTTGACCTCTGCCGCAGCAACATCTTCCTAGGAACAACGCAAAAGGCAAGGGAAGCAAGGGCAAAAATGAACTATTGGGATTTCATCAAGATCAAAAGCTTTTGCACAGCAAAGGAAACAGTTAACAAAATCAAAAGACAACTGACAGAATGGGAGAAGATATTTGCAAACGACATATCAGATAAAGGACTAGTGCCCAGAATCTATAAAGAACTTAGCAAACTCAACACCCAAAGAACAAATAATCCAATCAAGAAATGGGCAGAGGACATGAACAGACATTTCTGCAAAGAAGACATCCAGATGGCCAACAGACACATGAAAAAGTGCTCCATATCACTCGGCATCAGGGAAATACAAATCAAAACCACAATGAGATATCACCTCACACCAGTCAGAATGGCTAAAATCAACAAGTCAGGAAATGACAGATGCTGGCGAGAATGCGGAGAAAGGGGAACCCTCCTACACTGTTGGTGGGAATGCAAGCTGGTGCAGCCACTCTGGAAAACAGCATGGAGGTTCCTCAAAATGTTGAAAATAGAACTGCCCTATGACCCAGCAATTGCACTATTGGGTATTTACCCTAAAGATAAAAACGTAGTGATCCAAAGGGGCACGTGCACCCGAATGTTTATAGCAGCAATGTCCACAATAGCCAAACTATGGAAAGAACCTAGATGTCCATCAACAGATGAATGGATCAAGAAGATGTGGTATATATACACAATGGAATACTATGCAGCCATCAAAAGAAATGAAATCTTGCCATTTGCGACAACATGGATGGAACTAGAGCGTATCATGCTTAGCGAAATAAGTCAAGCAGAGAAAGACAACTATCATATGATCTCCCTGATATGAGGAAGTGGTGATGCAACATGGGGGCTTAAGTGGGTAGGAGAAGAATAAATGAAACAAGATGGGATTGGGAGGGAGACAAACCATAAGTGACTCTTAAGCTCACAAAACAAACTGAGGGTTGCTGGGGGGAGGGGGTTTGGGAGAAGGGGGTGGGATTATGGACATTGGGGAGGGTATGTGCTTTGGTGAGTGCTGTGAAGTGTGTAAACCTGGTAATTCACAGACCTGTACCCCTGGGGATAAAAATATATGTTTATAAAAAATAAAAAATTAAAAAAAAAAAAAGATAGACCCCAAGCCACAGACCCAGGGAACTCCGATGATACCAATGGGATAAATTTTAAAAGAAAAAAAAAAAAGACACACATTCAGTCTTACTACCATTCGACTGCAGAAAATTAAAGTTGACCTTGATAAAAGCCAAAAAAATAGAAAAAAAAGTGCTATCTGTAGAAAATAAGGACTTCTCATCAGAAAGCATGCAAGCAAAAGAGAATGGAGTGAAATATATAAAGTGTTAAAGGAAAAAGCACCAACTGTGAATTCTTCCGCCCCCCCTCCCACCCCGTTTTCAACCTTGCATTCTGTCTGCAGAAAAATTGCTTTGGAAAATAAAAGACAAATACTTTCTCATAAAGAAAAAATCAGAGAAATCATTGATAATAGACCCACCCTCCAAGAAATGTTAAAAGTTCTCCAGGTGGGAGGAAATTATATAGATCAGAAACTTGGATGTACATAAAGAAAAGAAAGAATTACATAAAGAGAAAGAATAAATGAAGGTTTTAAAAAAAACCTCTTATTTTTCTTCTTCCTAATTGATATATAACTGTTTAAAGCAATAACAACATAATTGGTATATGGAAAAGTAAAATAAATATCAACATTTCCACAAGGGATAGGAGAGAGAAATTGGGAATATTCTGTTATAAAGTAGCTGTGCCATATGTTAAGGTATAGTGGTATTTGAAGATGGACTTAGTTAAAAATGTATATTTTAGGAGCACCTGGGTGGCTCAGTCAGTTAAGCGTCTGACTCTTGATTTCAACTCAGGTCATGATCAGGGTCCTGGAATGGAGGCCGGTGTCAGGCTCATTGCTCAGATGGAAGTCTGCTTCTCTTTCCTTCTCCCCCAACCCTTCCCTGCTCTGTCTCTTTCTCCGTCTCTCTCTCTTAAATAAATAAATACAATTTTTTTTTTTTAAAAAACATGGGTATTTTTAAACTAGGGAAACCAATAACAATTTAAAGGTAAGTCTAATTGATACGCTTAGAGAAGATGAAATTGAATCATAAAAAATACTCCATTAAAACCATGAAAGGCAGGGGTGCCTGGAAGGCCCAGTCAATTAAGCATCTGCCTTCAGTTTCAGGTCATGATTCCGGGGTCCTAGGATCAAGCCCCACATCCAGCTCCCTGCTCAGCAGGAAGTCTGTTTCTCCCTCTCCCTCTGCCCCTTCCCCTGCTTGTTCTCTCCCCGACCCCAAATAAATAAATAAAATCTTTTAAAATAAAAAAAAATATAAAAACCGTGAAAGGCAGAAATGAGAGAAAAAGGAACAAAAAACAAATGCAATGAATAGAAAGCGTTACAAACAGGATAGTATTAGTCTATTTGTATCAACAATTACTTTAAATGTGATGGTTTAGATATACCAATTAAGATTCGATTTCTTTCTAAATTTCAGGGTTTGGTTCATTTTTCTGTTGGGCATGATATTTATTTTTATTTTTAAAAAAATATTTTTATTAACATATAAGGTATTATTAGCCCCAGGAATACAGGTCTGTGAATCATCAGGCTTACACATTTCATAGCACTCACTGTAGCATATACCCTCCCCAATGTCCATAACCCAACCACCCTCTCTCTACCAACCCCCACCCCCAAGTAACCCTCAGTTTGTTTTGTGAGATTAAGAGTCTCTTATGGTTTGTCTCCCTCCCAAGCCCATCTTGTGTTTTTTTGTCCTTTTCCTGCCCGCCCCCAAACCCCCTGCCCTGCCTCTCAAATTCCTCATATCAGAGAGATCATAAGATAATTGTCTTTCTGATTGACTCATTTCACTTAGCATAATACCCTCTAGTTCCATCCACGTCATTGCAAATGGCAAGATTTAATTTCTTTTGATGGCTGCATAGTATTCCGTTGTATATATGTGTATGTATACATATCTTCTTGATCCATTCATCTGTTGATTGACATCTAGGTTCTTTCCATAGTTTGGAGATTGTGGACTCTGCTGCTATAAACATTCGGGTGCACATGCACCCTTGGATCACTACATTTGTATTTTTAGGGTAAATACCCAGTAGTGCCATTGCTGGGTCATTGGGTAGCTCTATTTTCAACTTTTTGAGGAACCTCCATGCTGTCCTCCAGAGTGGCTGCACCAGCTTGCATTCCCACCAACAGCGTAGGAGGGTTCCCCTTTCTCTGCATCCTTGCCAGCATCTGTCATTTCCTGACTTGTTAATCTTAACCATTCTGACTGGTGTGAGGTGGAATCTCAGTGTGGTTTTGATTTGTATTTCCCTGATGCCAAGTGATGTGGAGCACTTTTTCATGTGTCTGTTGGTCATCTGTATGTATGTCTGTATGTCTTCTTTGTCTTTTTTGTCTGCTCATGTCCTCTGCCCATTTCTTGATTAGATTAATTTGTTCTTTGGGTGTTGAATTTGATAAATTCTTTATAAATTGTGGATACTAGCCCTTTATCTGATAAGTCATTTGTGAATATCTTCTCCCATTCTGTCGGTTGTCTTTTGGTTTTGTTGTTTCCTTTGCTGTGCAAAAGCTTTTGATCTTGATGAAGTCCCAGTAGTTCATTTTTGCCCTTGCTTCCCTTGCCTTTAGCGATGTTCCTAGGAAGAAGTTGCTGTGACTGAGGTCAAAGGGGTTGCTGCCTGTGTTCTCCTCAAGGATTTTGATGGATTCCTGTCTCACACTGTGTGCAGTGGTGTAAGGAAATGGTCCAGTTTCATTTTTCTGCATGTGGCTGTCCAATTCTCCCAACAGTGTTTGTTGAAGAGACTGTCTTTTTTCCATTGGACATTCTTTTTTGCTTTGTCGAAGATTAGTTGACCATAGAGTTGAGGGTCTATTTCTGGGCTCTCTATTCTGTTTCATTGATCTATGTATTGGTTTTTGTGCCAGTCCCATACTGTCTTGATGATAGCAGCTTTGTAATAGAGCTTGAAATTTGGAATTGTGATGCCACCAACTTTGGCTTTCTTTTTCAATGTTCCTCTGGCTATTCAGGGTCTTTTCTGGTTCCATATAAATTTTAGGATTATTTGTTCCATTTTTTTGAAAAAAAATGGATGGTATTTTGATAGAGATTGGATTAAATGTGTAGATTGTTTTAGGTAGCATATACATTTTCACAATATTTCATGAGCATGGAAGGGTTTTCCATTATTTTGCATCTTCCTCATTTCTTTCATGAGTACTTTATAGTTTTCTGAGTACAGATTCTTTGCCTTTTTGGTTAGATTTGTTCCTAAGTATCTTATGGTTTGGGGAGCAATTATAAATGGGATCCGCTCTTTAAAACTTCTCTTTCTTCTGTCTTGTTGTTGGTGTATAGAAATGCAACTGATTTCTGTGCATTGATTTTATATCCTGACACTTTACTGAATTCCTCTATGAGTTCTAGCAGTTTGGGAGTGGAGTCTTTTGGGTTTTCCACATAAAGTATCATATCATCTGCAAAAAGTGAGAGTTTGACTTCTTCTTTGCTGATTCAGAGGGCATGATATTTTTTTTTTATTTATTTATTTGTCAGAGAGAGAGAGGGAGAGAGAGCGAGTACAGGCGGACAGAATGGTAGGCAGAGGGAGAAGCAGGCTCCCTGCTGAGCAAGGAGCCCGATGCGGGACTCGATCCCAGGACGCTGGGATCATGACCTGAGCCGAAGGCAGCTGCTTAACCAACTGAGCCACCCAGGCGTCCCGAGGGCATGATATTTTAAACTGGAAATATTTTTGAAGAACAAAGTAAGAGTTCTATAAACATAGAAAACCCAAATTCTGGCATCCTCTAATTCATCTAGTATATTTAATAAAATTTCTAAATATGTTTATGCCTCATTGATTCATTTTTATTTTCAGTTGACTAAACTTGGGCAACTGTGCTTGGCATATTTTATTTTTATTCAAGTAAAATTGATTTAATCAATTTATTACAATTAATTTATTTTTAAATTAATAAAATAGATATATTTTACTACTACTTAGTCTTGGCTTTCCCTTTGAGTGATTTCTTCCTACCCAGGAACTGTGAAAAGAAATCTTGAAATATGATATTTGTGAAACTCTAGAAACTACTAACACCTGCATTCAAGAATAATTACTCTAGAAAGTGATCCAGAAGCATTTATCGAAAAATTCTGTAAATGAAGCAAAATCTATGCCTTCTCTTGATCTACAAGAATCATGTCTCCCTTAATATTCTAATTAGTATCAAGTAGGCATTTTTTAATGCATAAACTCTTCTTGGTTACCAGAACTTTTTTGTAAGTCTGAGAAACTATTGTATATATCCTGCTTTTCTGTTTTTATTCTCAAATGTAGATGGGAGAGAGGAGTGACAGAAGGGTGGTGATAGGGGTAACAAGCAAGCAAAATCAAGGGATACAATTACATTAAAGAAAATAGGAGAAATCAGCTTAAAGGTACATAGTTAAACTCCTTATTCCAAAGACCCTATTGTTCTAAGTGAATATAATTTCTGAAAAATAAAGTTCTAACATTCCCTGATGTGGTTATCTATTTTTTTTTCCTTTGTAACCTATAAAGAAAAGACATATGCAAGTTGAAATCTGTATGGTACCTTAGCATTATAATTAAATGCAAATACAAAGATCTTGACAAATGTTTTCTCAGGAGACAACCAAGAAATTTACTGCCAGGATATATAGTCTAATGGCAAGTAGAATCAGTCCAAACTTGCAAGTAATCACTGTAGCCTAGGTTGCATGAATTGCTGTTATGAATAATATGAATAATATGCCCCCCTTTAGTGCAAGCAGGTGGCTGTGGCTGTTTTTCCTTTTCAAGCAGTTGGGTTAATTTTCTATACATAGTAGCAGCATTTATTGCTCTATGTTAGCATCACTGTATTGAACAGGTCTGTGCAAATATAATTGAATACACCACAGTATATTGTCTCTGCCATGTTTAATTTATACTAGTCTCTCTCCAAATTAAGATATGAGAATGAACAAATTTTAAATAGAAATAAAGGGTTGGGGGCACTTGAATCCACAATTGGTTGAGTGGCTGACTTGTTTTCAGCTTAGGTCAGGATCTTAGGGTTGTGAGATCAAGCCCCATATTGGACTCACACTCTTTGTGGATTCTGCTTGAGATTATCTCTCCCTCTGCCTCTCATACCAGTGTGTGCACTCTCTCTCTCTCAAATAAATAAAACAAATCTTAAAAAAGAAGTAAATGTTTTATCTGTGTAATTGTTTTATAGTGTCATTTCAGGACTATACAAGCATGAAATGGTTATATTATCTTCACTAACTCCCTCCCTAATGATTCTGTGTCAAATCCCCCTTTCCAGTTCCTTAATGCTCCAGGCATAGAGTCTGCATCAACTTTACCTGTTAAAACTTTCATTGCTAAAACATGCTCTCATGTCTCCTCCCCTGACCAAAAAAAAAACCACATGCATGGCTTGTGGCTCGAGGGTTTACTCCCCTCCCCACACTTCCTTCCCCAGACTTTGCCACCTGGGCAGGGGACAGAATAGAGCAGTGGTGCTCATCTTACTCAGCCAGACTAAAACTGGAGGTAGGTGGGGAAAGGATCCTGCTTTCCCTCAGCTTTCCTGATATAACTGGGGCTCTGCTCTTGTGATGATCTCCAGATATATCCAAGTCAGTCACTTCATCAGTGAAAGCAAGATTTCTTTCTCAATAAATCTTTAGTTGTTTCAATATATGAGAAGTAGGCTACAGTTTGTCAAAAATACACCACTGAGAATGGACTGTGGCGGTGGCTGATCGGGGTTAATGAAAGCAATATTGTGCTCCAGAAAATGCAGCTTTAATAACAGTCTAGTACAACATGTTACTCTGCTTTTTTAAAGGAAATTCAAGTAGTATGGGTGGAAGTCATGATGGAGCAAATTGAACATAAGGTCATTCTACAGTAACAGTGTGTAGAACAAACGGAACACTAGTAAATGCCATTAAGATTGTCGGTTCTCTTGCTGTGATGTTAATTCGTGTTTTTAATGGATACAATCTCATGGTTGAGAAACTCCAATTAAGAGGAAAATCCAAATAAAGAACTTTGGATGACATTCACAGTGGTTCCAAAGATTATAGAAGAGAGCCTGATAAGCATGTTTATTTGCATGTCTCTTCTTGTTTTCCTTAACAGAATAGCAATTTATGCCTTCAAGTAGTTTTGTACAATAACAAAGAGTACTACCACAGATTATATAACTGATGAACATTTAGTCGAAGAGCTTAGCAGGCATAGAGCTTACTGTATGATTATGCAGCCCTACCTTCTGGGAAATTATAAAGAAAAAAAAGCCATTGAATTAGATATACAAATTTGCCTCTGCAACTCACTTGACATAAATCACATTTTTCTTTTAAGCAGTTCTAAAAAATTTCTCTTCACGCAGAGAAGGTTTATTATTGATGCATGAAATTTTGAGTAAAGACTTTGGAGTGGCCTTGAACAAGAGAAGCAGTAGAGTAGCTGTGCATTTGATGTGTGATTTTCTGGAATGGCAGTCACAGGATGCCCAGATCCTTCACTCCAAAAGAGCAGGTCTGAGAATGCTGGTCACGCAGAATGATGAGGAAATCAAACCAATTATATAGGGAAGGATGGGGAAACAGATTGGCTGGAGCCTGAACAGCTTGGACCATAAGATAACCTTGAGAAGATAAGTTATTGATTAGGATAATAGAATGGAAAGATAGAAGGACTGCCTGGGACCTTATATCTTTGTGAAGCTATTATATCATCTCTAATATTGGATTTCTTTTATATGAGAAAATATCTCTTAAGCTATTGTTTTAAGAGCTTTTCTGTAGTATACAACCCAATCTAACAAAACAAATGCACACAAATTTTACTTTAGAGATCATAAACATGGCAACAGGAACATAAGAATATACTAGATGGTCTAGATGGTCAGCTTCTATCTGCATGAAATTTTCTATATAATAGGAAATGTAGACAATAAATAGCAACAGCAGCAGTAACAATAACAAAATGCAAAAGTGTTAGCTTTTGCCTGTCTGGGTAACTCTTTTGCTTATCTTCTTCAAATCTGAATGACAAACTTGCTGGGAAGAATATTCTTTTTTTTTTTTTAATTTTTTATTTTTTATAAACATATATTTTTATCCTCAGGGGTACATGTCTGTGAATCACCAGATTTACACACTTCACAGCACTCACCAAAGCACATACCCTCCCCGATGTCCATAATCCCACCCCCTTCTCCCAAACCCCCTCCCCCCATGCAGCCATCAAAAGAAATGAAATCTTGCCATTTGCAACAACATGGATGGAACTAGAGCGTATCATGCTTAGTGAAATAAGTCAAGCAGAGAAAGACAACTATCAATGATCTCCCTGATATGAGGAAGTGGTGATGCAACATGGGGCTTAAGTGGGTAGGAGAAGAATCAATGAAACAAGATGGGATTGGGAGGGAGACAAACCATAAGTGACTCTTAATCTCACAAAACAAGCTGGGAAGAATATTCTTAAAGTAAGATTATTTTCCTTTCAGCTTTTTGATTATGTCATGCCATTCCCATCTAGCTTGCAAAGTTTCTGCTAAGAAATCTACTGATAGCCATATGAATTTTCTTTGTATGTAATTACTTGCTTTTCTCTTGCTGCTTTTAAGATTCTCTCTTTAACTTCTGACATTATATGTGCCTTGATGTAGCTCTCTTACTTGGTTTCAACTTATTTTAAACTCTCTGGGCTCCCCAGGCGTAGGTGTCTGTTTCCTTCCCTAAATTAGGGAAGTTTTCAGCAATTATCTCTTCAAATAATTGCTCTCCCCACCCCCCCTTTTCTCTCTCTTCTTCTGGGACCTCTATCATGCCAACATCGTTATAGTTGGTATTGTTCTAGAGGTCCTTGCACCTTGGTTATCTTCATTTTTTCTCATTTAAAAACATTTAATTAACATATAATGTATTACTTGCTTCAGGGGACAGGTCTGTGAATCATTTGTCTTCCACAATTCACAGCACTCACCATAGCACATACCCTCCCCAATGTCCATCACCCAGCCACTTTTCACTGCTCTGTCTGGATGAGTTCCAGTGTCCTGTCTCCCAGTGCCTGATCCACTCTGCTATCATCTGGTCTTTCGTTGAACCCCTCTACCTATTTTTTAGGTCAGTTATTGTATTCTTTAGTTCTGTGGCTTCTGTTTAGTATTTTCTTATGTGGTCTATCTCCTTGTTAGGTATCTCTCTGTGTTAATCCATTCTACCACATTCAGTTAGTATCTTTATGACTATTACTTTGAATTCTTTATCATGTAAATTACTTGTGTCCATATCATTAAGGTATTTTTCTGAGGTTTTGTCTTGTTCTTTCTTTCAAACGTATTTCTCTCTTTCTTCATTTGGCTTGACTCTGTGTTGTTTCTATGTGTGAGGCAAAAGAGCTTCCTCTCTTAGTGTTGAAAGAGTATCTGTGTGTAGGTGATTAATTCAACCTTGCCCCAGCTCTTGGTTTTCTAATGAACTTTTGTGATTGTCCAAACTACAGGATTTATTTTTTTATATGTTGGTTTGTGGAGGATGCGCCAAGACCTGTCAGTGATCCTAAGGGAGGAATCTCATTTAGTGCCTGATTTCAGGCTGATTGGAAGCCAGACTCTCAAGCAGCAGCTTTGAAAGTATTCAAATATATACAGTGTCATGGGCCTCCAGTTGTAAACCCTGCTGACCTCCAGACCAGGAGGCCTGAAGGTGTCCCCTAAGTGACAGTTGCAAAAATCAGGGCTCCAGATAAATGCACAAGGTCCTTTATGGGAAGTTTCATTGAGCTATAGTGAAGTCAGGGATGGGGTCTCCCTGCTTATGTTTCCTGGAAGCACCTCCTGAGCCTCTACATGTGTGGGAAACCTGAAGCAAGTTTCTTAGGCTGAAGCTCCAGGCTAAATAAATCTATATCTGTGCACTGCCCTGGCAGTGGTGGCCTGCCAGGTACTATCTTTCCAGTTGTTAAAGCCCCACAAAACTCTAGAAGACCATCTCTCTTGTCCACCATGGCCAGGCAATGAAGGGGTACTCTTTATGTATATTTACCTTCTGGCTTTAGCAAGACTACTGGAGAGTATAGTGGGTAGGCTACTCACTGTCCTCAGGAAGACAGTAGGAAAATGTCTTGACTACATGTACCCATGGTTTCAGCAGTGCAGTATGAGTGTGCTTTGTCTGTTCACATGCACTGCCTTTGGGCTGGGATTGGAAGAATGCCACAGCTGTTTGGCTCATCAGCCAGAGGAGCACCACAACCGCTGACATTCCCCTGCCTCAGCAAGTGCCTTGAGCACTTTCCCCCAACTCATTCCAGCAAGAGGAGCACCACAACCACTGACATTCCCCTGCCTCAGCAAGTGCCTTGAGCACTTTCCCCCAACTCATTCCAGCAAGGGGGTGTGCCATAACCAAGCTTACCCACCTGTGCTAGCAGGCTATGTGGAGTGTGCAGCAATGTCATCTGCCAACCCTTCTACCTCTGGGGAACACCTTAATGCCCCCCACCTCCAGCCAATATCCCCAGATCAGCAATTGAGTCTTCCCTCACATATAGTCTAGACATTTAACAAACTGCTGGGTTTTTTTCACTGGGTCTGTGGTGAGTGTGATTGCACACAAGCCCTCCAAGAAGGGACTTCTGGTTTCCTCTAGCACTTTGGAACCCCTGATTTCAGCCCCCTTGGTTTTCCAAGCCAGATGTTCTGGGGGTTCACCTCTCTAGTGCAGATTTCAGGAACCAGGGTGCCCAGTGTGGGGCACCATTCTCCACTCCTCTGGCAGAAACAACTATCTGGTGAGCTTCCACCCTATTGTGTGTTACTACACCAGACTTGATGTGGTACTTTTATTTGTTGTGCAGAACAGTCACTCTAGATTTCAGATCCTTTTCAGGAAGAAATAATCCATATGTCACTGTAGATTTGGTGTGTCCTTGGGAGGAATTTAGTTCAGGATCTTCCTACATTGCCGTCTTTCTGCTTACAGTTTTAATTTTGCATTTGAAGAGAATGGAAATAATAAGGTGGCAAACTTTGCCTCAGTATAACAGTTAGAATTATGGGTCCCTCAAATCAATGGCTGTCAATCAAAGCCTAGACACTAGGCGATCTGATGAATAATTTAAAACTGATTTATTAGCTGTGCAGAAGTGAAGTTAATCGTGCAGGGAGACACAATGTCAGTTGCCAGCAATTTACTATGTTTTTGAAAACCATAGGCAGCAATTTACAGAAAAGATTAGGCCAGTTACTGTACACACATGACATTTTCCTGATTTAAGATGTCATTCTGAAAGCTGTAAACTGACAACTGGAGTTTGGAATGAGGTTATAAAGTTTATGAGGAACTGCTTTTACCTGAGAATGTCTATATTTCTGCTCTGGGAGACCCCTGAAAGCACACTTCCTGCTGGGATTAAACATGTGTATGCAAATGAGCCCTGTCAGCGAGGTGATGCACCTTCTCTCAGTGCCATTAAGCACCTTTGCATGACTCAGTGCTCTAATGCACTGGCTTGTCCGGGAGAAAGCACGGTGATGGGCTGTTATTTCTTAGAACTGATGCTATTTCAAAGAAAACACTATGAATACATCTTATTTAGTCCTAAACCATCCCAGTAATTGTAATTACTTTAATCCTGTGCCAGAATTATTTTTTTAGTTGCTTTTCAAAAGAATATGGTATGCACAAAGTAGAAAATCACCTTTGGATGGCACAGTCATAATTGCTGTGGGCAAGCTTCACTGAGGATGGATAAAATTAATGGACAAAAATTTGAGGAGAAGTAAGTTATCTGCACAACCTCAAAGTATCTACCCCTAACTGTTCTCTAATTACTGTGTTGGCTTTAACCTATGTCCACAAATTCTTGACATTCCTCTTCCCTCTGGGAGATAAACCTTTGTTTTCCTCCCTTTCAGTGTGGACTGGACGTAGGATTTGCTTCCCAAAAATAGAGCACAGAAAGGGGGAAATGACAGCATTACTGTGAAGAAATTGGTCATAAAGCACCTCAACCAAATCATCCAAGGTGGTATCACTAAGAATACGCCCATGTTGGTATCAGATGCCCCCCGATACGCTGTGATGAGCAGGGCACTTTGCCACTCTGATATCCTTCCTCAAAATTCATAATCCTAGTGTAATTATGAAGAAAAGCCCAAATGAAGGACATTCTAAAAAATAGCCAGTATTCCTCAAAAGTCTCTATGCCAAGCTCATAAAAACCAAGTAAAGACCAAAACATTTTCATAGATTGGAGCTGCAACTAAGTTTAATAAATGAAATTTGATATCCTAGGCTGGATCCTGGAACAACAAAAATATTTTTAAAAATATTTAAATCAGATATCAGTGGGAAAATCAGTGAGATACAAATAAATATCCCTAGCTTAGTTAATAGAGTTTTACCAACGTTCCTAGCTTAGTTAATAGAGCTTTACCAACGTTAAGTTTTTAGTTTTAGTTTTGACAGCTATATCAGGGCTATGAAAGTTGTTTACATTAGTAGGAGCTAGGTGGGAGAAACGTCTGTACTATTGTTGAAAGTTTGTGATTATCTAAAACTGTTTCGATACAAAAATTTTAGAAAAACATTTTAAAGAAGAAAAAGGTCAGTGGATGTTATGGGTTGCATCGTCTTCCTCAAAAGATATATTGAAGTCCTAACCCCCAGTACCCAAATGTGACTTGATGTGAAAATAGGATCCTTACAGACATAATTAGTTAAGATGATGTAAAACTGAAGTAAGGTGGGCCCTTAATCTAATATGGCTGATGTCCTTTTTTTTTTTTTCTTAAGATTTCACCTATTTATTTAAGAGAGAAAGACAGGCAGGAAGAGCACAAAGGGAGAAGCCGACTCCCCGCTGAGCAGAGAGCCTGATGAGGAGCTCCATCCCAGAATCCTGAGATCACGACCTGAACCAAAGGTAGATGCTTAACTGACTGAGCCACACAGTTGGCCCATAACTAGTGTCCTCTTGAGAAGACACACTGACACACAGTGAAGAGAACCCTGAAAAGACAGAGGCAGAGTTGGGAGCACTGCAGGTATGAGCCAACGAACACCAAGGCTTGCTCGTCTCCCCAAGAAGCCAGAAAGAAGCAAAAAAGTTTTTTCCCCTATGGGTTTCAGGGGAGTATAATTCTGCAGACATCTTGAGTAGAGACTTTCCAGCCTCCAGAACTGTGAGACTGTTCTCTGTTTTAAACCACCCAGTTTGTAGCATTTTGTTACATTAGGAAACTGGTACAATTGAGAAATAGAGTAAGTTTCTCTCCATGCTTTTTTTTTTTTTTTTGTATGTGCTCTTTTAATTTCTTTTCTTTTTTTTTTAAAGATTTTATTTATTTATTTGACAGACAAAGATCACAAGTAGGCAGAGAGGCAGGCAGAGAGAGAGGAGGAAGCAGGCTTCCCGCTGAGCAGAGAGCCCGATGCGGGGCTCGATCCCAGAACCCTGAGATCATGACCTGAGCCGAAGGCAGAGGCTTTAACCCACTGAGCCACCCAAGCGCCCCTTAATTTCTTTTTAACTGGTGTTAGAGCTAGAACAAAAATTATTTTTTCTTGAATTTTGAAAAAGTAAAAAAAAAGTAAAAATTATTAGCCTCAGTTGTCCTAAGGGATGGTGGCTCCTCAAAGGAGGAGCAGAGATACCATAATTCAAATGCACTTGTGGGTACAGGCTATGTTTGATCATTTCTCTGTGATTGGGAAGAAAATAAATTTGCTGTGTATGTACACTTTTTTTCAGTGTTCATATTAATTTATTAAATTCTTCGATGTTTTGCAGGCAGTTTAAAGCATGTATGCCAAGGTTCTTAATTGCAGTTCTTACAATGAAATTGCATGTGCCAATAGTTATCATTAAAATAAAAGCTGAAATTTTGTTTTTCATATGAAAACAAGGCAATACATCCTTTTTATTTAGCAATAAAAGAAATCTGAAGAGTGACACATATAGCTTCTTCTGTCTTAGAGTTTACTGTCAACTCTGATGATTTGTTTCAATAATTCTTTTCCACTATTTTTTCCTCAAAAAGAAAAAGAATGAAGACTGTTTAATAAGTTACTGTCTTATCTTTGATCACAATTTTCAAAGGTAAAATATAAAATGGTAGATTTGATGATAGAAGTCAAACAGTGAAGTGTCTTGTGAGTAAAAATTGATATTAGACCATTACCTTGATTCTGCTTAGGATTTTTTTTTCACTACTGCAAAAGGACACAAGTGTTTCTTTAAAACAAATCATCAGAATTGACATTGTACTGTACAAGATGGATTATGCACCCAGATAAGGGGACAGATGAAACAGAAATACAACATGAAAATAAATTGGCTGGGGGCTTTTGGTCTACTCTCAAAACACTATTTTGAAGAATGACAGATTCAGCTCTAAAATGTCTCAGCTGTCATTTTTATTCTGCCACGCAGGGCTCTCCATTACAGATTTCAGGTTATGAATTGCTAGCATACTTATATGTTGTATTAGGTAAAAGCCCAGCATGGTTTTGGAATGGCAATTGGCAACCATTTAGACCATTTGGGTCCACAAAAATAATAAATATATAAATATATTAAAAACTATTACAAGCAGAAAAGTATTGTTAAATTCTTCTTAAAAATTTGACAGTTGAGACTAATCAATGAAATCATATAACTTTTCATTGTTTGTTTTTTCCTTAAAGATATGGAGTAAGCATAATAGAAGTCCTGAAATATAAGTCTGAAAGTCCTTTCAGAGGAGAATGTTAGCTTTTCTGGCACCAGCCTGCACGTCTTCCGTCTTCCATGCTTAATGTCTTAACCTTCCAAATTCCATTCAAGCATCACTTTTCCTGTGCCTGTATGTCAGCTCGGGGGATGCTATGGTCTAGCATAAATTGGCTCACTGTCTCTGACCAGTTGCCAAGCCTCTACAGACAGATTAAATGTCCTATTTGTGTTTATAATCCTGGGACACAGCAAATGGCTGGCACAGAGAAGACATCAAATAAAGTCTCAGTCACATCTTAAATTATGTGTCATATATCTAACATGGTTACATAATCATGGATATGGAAGCACAGAACACTGAAAAGATGAGCATGGCATCACTCATAGAACATGCTAGAAAGGCTGCTTATAGTTCATGCCCAGGAAATTGATCTTTCTTTATCAGAGCATCTTTCAGGTAATGCTCCTTTCACAAACACAATACCCTTTTTCTGAAAAACAACTCCTCATGTAAATTATTTAAAATATAAAATTTTATAGTTTTTGCATTTTATATATGCATATGTTTGTACACATGTATGTGTGTATAGTATAATATAGTGTTAGCCTATTTTTTTTCCTAATTAGGAATTCCTATTAGAAATGGACTCAAGAAACACTAGTGTTCCCTCCATAATACCTTGTGAAACACTGAGCCAAGGTTTTAAGTGAAAATACCAAGCTTCCTTTTGAGTATATCAACATGAATTTTAAGGTGCTTTACTCTTTTAAGTTCTGTAGGTTTGAAAATATATTCTTAGATTGAAATGGAGTTTGAAGAGCAAAGTATCCACTAATACAATTTTGGTACAATATCTTTAATTAGAAGATAGGATATAAGTGGCCCTGAAGGATTATGAAAGAAAATAAATTCACACTTTTATTAGAATGGAAATTTTACTGAAACTTAATTAAAACACATCACTGTCAGGTTTTTCCTACCTGAGGGGAAGTATTCCATCTCTAGCTCATTCTGCTGGGAGAGGCTAAGGACTGGAGATTGAATGGCCCTCTGCTACAGGGACAGAGCCGGACAGCTCCCACAGGATTCTTAGATGATATGTGCAGAGCTACAATGCAGCAGACCGTCACTCTGGGCCCGAACAGCTGGCCGCCTAAGCCAGCCACCTAACCTCACTCTGCTTCAGTCTCTGCTTCTGTAAAAATGAGCTCAAATCTCACACGGTTGCCATGGGCATTATTTGAAGGAGGAAGTTTATTACACAGTGAACATTGCTCTTATTAGACAATATTTTAGAAATTAAAAATGAAATGATTTCTGAAGATACACTTTCCTCTTCTTCTGATTCTCCATGTCATTAATTACTTTTTGGGTTTTATGTGTGTGTATGTGTGTATGTTCTGTGTTTCTATTACGGACTCCAGAGTCAAATAACTTAACATCTAAAGCCACACAAGAATTCACATGCACATACACTGACACATATGCAACCACATACTCATCCTATGATTCTCCCCTTCCTGCCAAGTAGTACTAGAGGAAATACCTTTCTGCCCTTAAAAGATAAAATATGTAGGGGCACCTGCACAGCCAAGTTGGGTAAGTCTCTGTCTTCTGCTCAGGTTATGATCTTGGGGACCTGGGACTATGTCCTACATTGGGCTGTCTGCACAGCAGTGCATCTCCTTCTCCCTCTACCTCTGCTTCTCCCTCTCCCTCTCTCTCAAATAAATAAATAAAATCTTTTTTTTTAAAAAAAGATGAAATATGCATTAGTAAGCATCAACTTTTAAAGTATAAATCTCTCAGAAATCTTGAAAAGTCATGTCCTTAGCAGTTCAAAGAAAAGTCTTAGCTTGAATATAAAACCCTCCCTCTAGGACTAAATTTAAGTATATGTAAATTGAATATATATAAATACTCAATACGAGGATATGTAAATTTAAGGCTAATTTGAGTCTATGTAAATCATAACTGCCCATGTGGCCACATTTTGGTCAGTGTCCTTCTGTAACTTCATTGAGACTTATTGAATGCTTTATCTCCTTTCTCCAGGACTGTCCTCATACACTGGATGGCACTTGTAGAAGTGTGGCTAACAAGTGCTAGAGAAGTAAGTTATTTGTACGTCATTCAGTGCATTGATTTCCTAAATGAGAGGAAACTATGCCATCATATAAATTCTGCTGCAAAGGATGGCAAGAGAGAACTAAGAATGTAAATTTTAAATTCATTGAGGATGATGATGGTATCTATTGTTGGTAAATGGCACAACTATTACCAAATCTCGTTGCTGCATTGGAGAAACATAAAGCTATGCTTTTACACTGTTTAAAGAAAATTTGATTATTTGTAATGAATTGTATCTTTATATTTTTATTTTAAAATGCAGAATTTTCTATTTCATATACACACCAACAGAAATCAAGTTTTTCTTTTAAATTAAATGCATTTCAGTACTTTGTTGGGAAAGTATTGTTTAAAGTCTCTTATTCTAATGAAGACTATTTTAATGAAGACAAAACCAGACATAAAACAAGTATATTTCCTCTTTCATGAGTAGGAGTCTTTGAAGAGCACCTCTGAGATTGCTCAAAGTTTCCTTGTAATTGTCACCTCTTTGCTACATACGACAAGCAAGCTTTAGAGAGAGATGCTGGGCATCTCTTGCAGTAGGATATGCATGCAATGAGCTTCTTATCTCAGCCAACCCTGCCGGATGAGGTGGCTTCTACTTATATCCTACCCCACAGGAAAGCTCCAGTAGGAAGATACTGTTAAGGTCGCAGTGGAATGAGCGATGGAGATGAAAGCCAGAGTTCACTGCCTAGAAAGGAAATAAAGACATGGAGAAGTAGCAGGCCTCACAGAAAGTGCTGTTCAGAATTGTCTTTAGTGGTCCATCAAAAGGAATCCTCTGTGTCCACTCTTCTTGTTCTTTGGATTCTTGTGTTTGAGCCTAGATGGACTTCTCGGTCTTTCTGTTTCTACAAAGGAGAGAATTCTGTAATTCCTAAGAGTCCATGGTGAATGCATTCTAGAGGATCAAGGTGCATGACAGTGCATATAATAGGACAGAAAGAGATGTTCCAAAGGTCAAAATTCAGGGGTTGGGGCAATCACCTGGGGCCTGGGATCAAGGCCTTAATGTCTCAAACATGATAGTAAGAAACAAAAAGAAGAGGTAAAGAGCCAGAATGCATAGTGAAAGGGTCAGTTTTCTACAGGGTGAAATAAGCATATTTTAAAATATATGTAAACATAAAAGTGCTTTTTAAAATAAGTGATTTTGAAAAGCACTTTTGCCCTTCATTCTCCCTGTGAATCCAAGGTTATATAGGTCTTCCACACCTGCGTTCCTGGTGCCAGAGGTAAGGGGAAGGTAAGTGGAAATGAGACACAGAGTCAGACAGAGATGAGATAGGCTGTGAAATGTATCTCCCATGTGTGTCCTGGGTGTAAAAGGGATATCATATCCTCTAAGTTGCCTGAGAGGATCTTCTGATCTACAGGTGAATGCACCTAGCTAACCCTCATGGTCGCAGATTTAATAGATAAAGCAGGGCTCTAGACTGGTGTAGGACCAGGCTCTGATTGCCAAATGCAGCAACACTTACTAATGTTTCTGATATGTTTTATTTTTTTTTCTCAAGCCAATCCCCAAGTAAATAATTATTACCAAAGGTGGCCCAGTCTGTTGAGTGACCAACTCTTTGTTTCAGCTCATGATCTCAGGATCATGACATTGAGCCCCGCATTAGGCTCTCCACTCAGCACGGAGTCAGCTTGAGATTCTCTCTCTCCCTCTCCCCTACCCTCCCCATCTGCCCCACCCCTCGCTCATGCTCACACACATGCTCTTTCTGTCTCTCTCTCAAATAAATAAATAAATAGTCAATCGATTGATCGACCAATCTTTGGGGAAAAAAGAAAAGAGGTAGCCCACTTCTAATTGTTCAATAGCAGGCTGCTTGTCACATGCTATTGATTCTACCTCACTCCACAATCAAATGCTGTCTGGCCAGTTCACCTAAAGTAAAACCACTTTTCCAACAGAGACAATCAATCACCAATGATTCAGATTCCCATAAATTTATATGAAGGATCTTGGATGTCCTCTTATCCCCCACATTCTTCTCAAAGACCACTTCTTTCTTCCTCACTTTTCCTTCTCCTTGGAAATCTCTTGATGCTTAAGTGGGTTTTTTTTTTTAAACAAACAAACAAACAAACATTTTATTTATTTATTTGAGAGAGAATGTGAGCATGGGGAGGGGCAAAGGGGAGAGGAAGAATCTCAAGCAGACTTCCAGCTGAGTGCAGAGCCCACACAGGGTTAGGCACTGGCCTCCGAGCAGGTTCAAACTCGTGACCCTGAGGTCATGAACTGAGCCAAAATCAAGAGTTGGCTGTTTAACTGACTGAGCCATCCAGGAGACACACACTTAGGTGATTCTAACCCTCTTGTCCCTGTAGCATGGAAGCGTCCCATACTACAGCTAGCCATCCTTAGAACTGGCCCTGGAGATGTTAACGACTTTGTTTGCATCCGTGTGCTGTCAGCTAAAACCTCAGCACTGTTCTGTCACCTCCAGAGGCAGGAAAAACTCTCAGATTTCCACACTTCCTATTAAGATAGTATTGAAAGCCAGGGCACTAGATGAGCTCACCTATGAGCAGGATAGAGAGAAAAGAGAAAGAGAACATGGCTGGTTCTGGGAACGGAATTCTTGCATGCAAAGGCTGATCAGAGAGAGGGAAGTCACCAAAAGATGTGAAAGAGTGTGAGACAGGGAAGCCTGAGAAAAGCCTGGAGAGTGATGTTTTGGAGAGAAAAGAATGTTCTAAGAATGAGAGGTGCAGTGAAGCAGGCCAAATGCTGCTGAGAACTGTAATAAGATAAGGAGGGAGGATTGACCGCTGGTTTTGACAGAACAGAAATCTCTGTTGTCTTCGACAGGAACCCTGTCATGGTCAGGTGAGGAGTGGTGCTCCCTAACACTGTACAGAAAGAGTACAGAATGGAAGAGAAGGATTTGGAAACCATATTCCCAGTTTTGTTACCCAGGTAAGTAAAAAAATGAAGTAGTAACTGAGGAAAGGGAAACATTCAAGGGAGTGCTGGATTTTTGGTTTTGTTTATTGAAATATAGAAAGAGTGTCAATGAGAATGATCCATTTCGGAGAAAAAAAATGATTTTTAGAAGGCAATAATTGCAGAGATGATCTTGAGTGAACTAGAGGTGATGAAGTCTAATGAACAGGTTGAGGGATTGGACTCAGGCACAGAGACGTATTTGAAAAAGAGAAGGAGGGAACTACGGATGCAAGGGAAGTAGGGAATTAGATTTGGTTAAGGCAAGATGCTGTGATTTTCTTCTGGCTGCTTTTGTATTCTTTTGTATGCTGACTTGTGCCAACAAAGGAATCCAGTGGGTCCCTTCTGAAGATCCCTGAGGCAGGTCCAACTTAGCTATGTTTTCGGTCCATCAGTCTTGGTCTACACCATTTACTTCTTTTGAATGTTACATCACAGTCCTCCAAATTTTTCTATCTCCCAAGAACATGGTAGAAAAATCATAGACTTTTCCATAGGAATTGAAAACAGCTTTATTTTCTAGATGAAAGAAATCTCCAAGTACAATTATGCAATTATGCTAATGGTTTTAGAGAATACTTGAAATACTTAATGGATTTTTTTGACTAGTGTTCATAAAGTTATGCAGTACTGCTACATTTCTGCTGGGTAAATACTGACCTACAAAACAGGAAGGTGATCGAAGTAATTGTCAGGCTGGCGGAACTTTGCTTAGAAGAAGCTGCCTTGTTCCCATGGATGGGTCTTTGAGGCTAAGAAATGAACCATGAAATACCTAGTCGCAATAACAACAATGCTCTCAGAAGCCCGCAGATGCTTTATACCATGTTTGCTCTTTTAGGCTTGTCATAGGTAAGCCAGTCCGAGGACAGCTGGCATTCAGGAAAATTACATCAGTGTCAATTAAAGGCTAATCTTGGCACTAAGTTCCCAAGCACAGGGAAATGTTTCCAGGATAGAATATAGTGTAAATCCAGGAAGAGATCACTTCAAAATAAGAAAGTCACAGAATTACCTTCACGGAAGTACTTGGGAGGACTAATAATTTAAACAAACAAACAAACAAACAAACCTTTAGGTATAACCTTCCCCTGTGCCACAAATCTCACAAATTTTTTTCAGAGCCTTCTTTTGAAGGAGTTATTCTCCACTTAATTCCACTTAATTTTATGACACATAAATCCCCTCTATGCTTTTAAACCCGTATGAGAAAATGGCCAGCAGCCACAGAGCAGGTCCTTAGAGTTAGTGGCCAGAAGAGGTCCAGTGTTTATGGGTAAGGATAGGTTGGGACCTTAAGCCACACTAGCATGCAACCATGCATCAGTGAGGAAAATGGGAACTTTTTAGAATAAAAATAATTCAAGTTTATTATTAAAATTCCAGAAATTCAGAAAATTATAAAGAGTGAAAGACAATCCCTCAGGGACAAGATATTTAATCTCTTGATATAGAAACTAGTTATTATTATTTAGAAGAGTCAAAACATATTTACTATGTGATTTAAAACTTCAAAAATATTTAAAGGAGTTTTTTTATTTCATTTTGTTTTTTGGTTTCTTTCTGTCTTACTCTCTTTAAACACAGAGGTGTTATGCAAATCACTTCATCACCTGTTAAGTGCAGGTCAACTAGAATTGAGCCTTTTCTAAACAGGTATATCCCTCCTATTTACCTTAGCTGACATTTGGGGCTGATTTTCAATGTCCTGGTGTTTTTTTAAGTAATTCATAGGGAAGCCAATCCTAAACACAAATCTTTGCTGGTAAACCCAAAAGGAGGCATACATTTCCTATAACGTTATGGGTACGTTCAAAATTCTCCCAGTACTCACTATCTAGCATTTACAAAGTATTAAACAGAGACAGGTTATCTTCAAAAAATTTTTTCAGGTCATAATTTTAAGAACTTTGATGAGGACTAGACACTGATAACAATTACAGAGGGTACAACCACAGGATATTAGATCAGAAGGAATGATTCTCAGTAACCTGATCCAGCACCCACCTGATCATTCCCCAACTACTATTTTGAGAAAAGTTAAAGCCAGAAAAAGGAAAGAACTTGGCCAAGCTCATCTCATTAGAATCAGTCCTGAGATCAGAACCTGTGACTCAGCGTGTCTGAGTCCTAGTACTTAAAGCCTCCACAGAACTCCAGCATTGCTTAAAGAGCCCTCAATCTGGTAGAAACGGAAGAATGTCCTGATCAGCTGGGAAGTTACTACACAAAACCTTACCCACAGAAGTAAGGCCAATTCTCTGTGGCTGGTCTCCTACGAAATTGTGTCCTATCCTAACCCTCACTGCAATTAAGCCTTGTAGAATACTGAGGCAGCATGTTACACCACAAGACCAAATCATACTAACTCAGTAGCAAAGCTTAGACCCAGTTCCTAACCGTGCCGGGGTCACGTTGGTTCTGCCACAGTCATAGAGCTTAAGAGCCACATTGCTCAAGGGCTGGGTCTCCCTCGTAGAGTCTGATGTTGGGCCTTATTAGCCTCCCATGGGCTGTCCAGAGAACAGTGGACGAAAGGGGTCCTATTAACCTGCTCCACCGATAAGACCCATTGTCTTCCTTGTTAGGTCACTTGCCTTTATAGTTTAACACCCACCTAAGGGAATTTTCCCATTCGGGGCTTCAAACGTTCATAACATAGCCTCCCCTCTATTGAGAAAGAACTCTTCCTGTCAAAAAAGCTGTGAAGTCACTAGGTGTGTTTTTGTTCTAAAGGACTAACCCTAGTGACATAAAAGAACAATTAGTTTTGACATTGTGCTGACTATCCTCCATTTGCCCTTCCACTCCCCTTATCCATGCCTTGTCCATCCATTCATGTCTAGCCCAAATTTAAAGGACACAAAGAACTCACTTGTTCTCAGCCTTATTTGGCCAATGGGGAGTCAGTAGTTGAAAAAGAGGAGAAAGAGAGAGGACAGGGATTATTCTCCTGCCTAGCTCCTGTGAGTTCGTGTCAGGCTAACTGAGTATTCCCCAAAGGTCACTACTATGCTCGGTCTGACCTTTATGAAAGAACTTTCTCCTTCCTCATGTCAATAATCCCTCATTCTTTTAGACAAAGCAAAGGCAACATTTGCACTACTATTCCATACTCTGCACTAACCTATGTGGTTCCCTACACTTTCCCCCTATCTTTTTAATTATTTCCTTTGTTAGTGACACTTCTTCAACATACTCTAATTTCAGTGTGCTATCTATTTCCTCGTGTGACCTTGACTGATACAAATGGCAAAGTTTTATATCCTTACCTTTATTAGGGAACACTGATCAGTACCAGTCTTCAGGTAGGACTTAAAAATGATTTGTGTTTCTATGTTTGGAAAGTGGGCCATTCAACAGTGAAATCCTTCCAAATGACATTCCCAGACAGGCATCTGTCTATCTATCTGACACTATCCCAGTTACTAGACATTTGGGTTTATGACTCTGAGAGCCTTTGAAAGATTAAGTCAATCAGACATTTACCTAATTGTCAGGGCTCTAGAAAGAACAAGTATGAAGTAGCCATGTTAGTAATTACTAAAAGCAAAGTAATGGCTATGCATCGATTTTAAATATTGATCCTGCCTTTTTTCTGAATGATTTTATAAAGTTTATTTACAGTAGTTTCCCAAAAATCAATATAAATTTTAAAGGTCTTTGTTCTGCACTGTTTAGAACACCTAGCACAGTGTTAGACATCAGGCAGATGATTTGTTTCCCTAATTATACACGCAGTCATCTGCATACAGCTGTGTAGTTATATGTGCAGCTTGCTATTCACAGCTTTACTATCTTAAAAATATGATTTTTAAAGAATTTCTTCCTAAATAGATTAAATTAACATCCAGAGAGAAATTGTGTGACCAATACTACTGATAGAAAGGATCTACATTACTTCGATAATGATATACCCTCCTAAGTCAAATCACAGCAGAATCTTGACCATTCTCAATGCTAATTGGACAAGGGGAAGCTTATCAGTATAAAAATAGAGATTGGGTAACTACTACAAATACCTCTTCACCCCCTCTTCATTTTGATCTCAAAGTTAGTTATCATAAGATCAAGGATAATTCAACAGAAAATCAGCTATTTTTTGAGGATGATTTTTACTTCATACTTAGCAAGAACTCAACCAAAATTCCTGCATTTTCTCAAAATTATTACTTCACTTTTTGTACATTTTTTAGGGAGAGGGAAATAAAGCCTAAATCAATTAAATGATATGTAAATGATACAGTTTATTCACCTACATTTAATAAATATAACAAAATCATACTAATTTTTGAGTAGAAGGTGGTAGTAAAATGAAAACTAATTTTTCTGAATGGGATCTTATTTACATATGAAAGAGCATGACTATGCTTAAAGTAATAAAGAGGTGACAGTATTTTCTACACATATACATGAATGTGCACACATACACGCACAGATACTTTTAGATCCCAATTTTTCAAATATCTTCCCAAATTGAAGATAAAAGAATATACTTATTTTAAGTATTTGCTAAATATGTAAGTTATAGTAAGAGCTTGATTCTGTGGAAACTCAAAGATCTTCTTAAGTAGATCTACTCTGGGGTTTATGTGAATGAAGTGCATTACTGATGTAGTGTCTGTTTTAGTTTGGACAACTAGGGGTCTGCTGGGATTCCCATGCTATATTTCCATTTTGGAGACTTTGGACTAATTTTGTGATGTGAATGATCTTTAACTCAGATTTCACATGTGACAGTTTTGAATCAAAATACTTCAAAAATCACATTTCCCATCTAATCCAAAATCCACTTAAATATACACAAAAAATGACATTATTTCCCCAAAAATATACTTCCCTAAGATGTTACTATTCTCCAAAACTTTGCCTTGTTTTATAATTTACTCTTCAAAATTACTACTTTGAAATGAATTGAAGGATCTTTTGGGATATATCATCATATCTCTTAGACATATTTCAGATAATCAACTACCCACAAAATGAATAAAATAATGGAACCATGGCTTAACAGTAGGTTATATTTTTAAATATGTGTTAATAGAGCATCCCAACAATCACAGCCTCTGGTTTTCTAATAGTCTCTCCAAGAGGCCTCTTTAGTTGTCATCTACCACTCAGCGTATATTTACTGATGAGCTATAAAAAGACTGGTACTGTGCTTGACCCAGGGCTACAATGTGGGACAAAATACTATCCTCTACACTTGAATCACTCCAAGTCCAAATGGGAGAGAGAGCTGTCTCAGGCATTTCCAAGGACCATGGAGCTAGATCTGCCTGGGGAGGAAAAGATGAGGCAGTTTCATGGAAGGTGCCACATTTGAGCCATCCTAGAAGACAGAGTTAATCTTGAGACTGAAGAAGATACTACTTTGAATGATTCTTTGTACAGAGCCTGGATGAAATGGCCTAAAATTTAAAGTTATTTTCTCATCCTGTAGGGAAAGTAAATGTAGAAATTGTTGGCTGACAGGACTTTTTTGGTCATATATCTCCTAGACAGTTTAATTTCTGCAGCCTGGCTTAATTTAGAGGTACAAGTAAAATAGAGCTTAGAAAATGATTTTCAGAGACTTAAACCAATTCTCTTCATAATATATGAGACACCTATTTACATTTAAAACTGCAAAACAGTGCACAGGACAAGGTTTTGTATCTGTCTTATGGTGCTTGCCCTCTGTTTTTTCCATTCGCTTCCAAAATTGCCAACTGAAGCATTTAAATACTAAAGAGAAAGCAATTCTAGAAGATAATATGCTTAGATATTAAGAATCCCTTGCTGAGTTTATAGAACTTGCTCTAGACCTAGAATTGAGAAGTGGAAATCCCTCTGGGCAGACCCCTCCCTGTGTCAAACCCGTCCCCTATCATGCAGGTGAATTTATATATTTCCGGTGTTTATAGTTTAAAGCTATACTATTATATGTATACAGCACTGTATTATGTTCAACACTTGTAGATTTTATTAATTTTGATATCTTTGGAAACTTACCACATTTTCTAAATTCTCATTCTTTATGAACCCAAAGTTCATTTCATAACCCTACAAATCACTATCATTAATTTCTATTCAAGTGATGATAAACTGTAAATACAGGAATACATAAGATGGAAACAATGCATGATAACTGTCTATCTCTGATTGACTTATTTTGCTCAGCATAATACCGTCTAGTTCCATCCACATCGTTGTAAAAGACAAGATTTCATTTATTTGATGGCTGCATAGTATTCCATTGTATATATATACACCACATCTTCTTTATCCATTCATCTGTTAATGGACATCTAGGTTCTTTCCATAGTTGGGCTATTGTGGACAAGCAATGGATTGTTAAAAGTGAAAGACACTAAGTGTGTAAGAATGCAGTGTGTGTCATGGGAACATCTGTATGGGTGACAGTCCATGTCCTGGCAGGCAATCCACCCCAAGTCCTTCAACAGTCACTTCCTGTGAAACCCATTCTTAAAAAACTTTTTTTAAATGATAAGCATTACATTCTATATTTTGTCAAATCCAGCATTCAAAACAGAAACCAGAGAAACTTTGGATTATGTAATAGGAATTGCATCCACATCTCAGTGGTGTTATTTCTTAGAATGAGTGATAGTCCATTTTACCCTAGAGTTCAGTGTCTTCAAAGTCATTAAAATGCCACCTCCTGTCATTTTTTAAGGAGAACTTCTAAAATAATCTAAAAAGGCAAGACTATCCCCATTTGTTTTCTGAAATTTTGGAAACCTGCAATCAGAAAAATGATTTTAAGTGAGGTTTTTGTGTTGGTTTTCTTTTTTTTATTTTTTCCAGTATATATTTAATCAATTACTGTGTGTCGGTCACCATGACACTTTTTGAGGGAAGCAGTTATGGACAAGGTAGACATAGGCCTCATCCCTATATACAAAGGAGAAGGACAGTGAACCTTTCTGATTAAATGCTCTAGTGCAATGAGAGCAGACATACAGGGGACCATGGAATCTACAGCAAGAACAGTCCTCATGAACTAATGGAAAAGAAGATCCAGGAGGGCTTCCTGAAGAAAGTAATATGTAGACTGAGAACTGAAGTATGAGTAGAAGTCAACAAAGTGAAGAGGAGAGGGAAAGCCATTTCAAGAGAGGGAAAGCCATTTCAAGCAAGGAAAATAAATATGGAAAGACTTAGAGGTGAGAAAGATCATGGGACTGTGAGGAAAAAAAAAAATCAGTAGAGCTGAAGCCTAGATTTCATAAGGACAGAAAAAGTAGCCAGAAAGATATGCAGGAGTAATACAATAGAGCCAGACTACATAATACTAAGGAAAATTTAAGAACAAAAGAAAGCCTTTGAGATATGTTTTACAAGGGCCGCTCACTAAAGAATGGGCTGGAGAGCTATAGGAGAAATGGGGGAATGGCTTGGACATGCTGTGACAGTGAAGATGAAGTGAAGATGGATGTGACCAAGGTGCCCTTAGGAGATGGAAGTGCCAAAGCCTGGGGAGAGACAGGCTGTACTGCGTGGGATGAATGGAGTCAGCAATGATTCTGATTTCTAACGTAGGCACCTGACTACTTGAAGAAGTCATTCACAAGATATGAAATGTCAAAGCACAAGCAATTTGGAGTAATAAGTGCAAGATTCTATTACTTAACTTTTGGACATATGGGCATATTGTGTTTGAATACCTGCAGAGCATCTGAGTAGTGATGTTTGCTTGGAGCTGGTTCTGGAACTCAGGAGCAAAGCCTGGACGGAGACCTAGGAGTCTCAGGGATTCCAATCATGAGAGCAGATGAGGCCTCCCCAGGCAGAATGTGGGTTGTGAGGAATGGAGAGGACCTGGGAAGTACCCCCGATAAATATCAAATTTGCATGACAGGCAAAGAAAGAGTCTTGTATCTTATGCCAGTTTCTCTGAGAGGTAAATGCTGAGACAAAGCTGTGTGCTGGTAGTTTTTTTAGGGTACCATGCCTGGATAAGTACAGTATGGATAAAAACACAAGTAAGTCTAGGAAATAGGGAAAGCAAGTAAAAGGTGATGCATTGCCCAACTAGCCACAGACTCACAAGACAAAATAATCACAGGCCTGTTCATGCCAGACTTCTTCAGAAAAGTCATACGAAGCCCATGAAAGGGATTTTGTTTCAGGGTAAGAAAGGGCAAAGTTCAACTTGGGTGCTGGAGCTGCTACAGCATCCCCATGGTAAGCACTATACAGGATCTGCAGAGGTCAGACCCTTGTCCCCACTGGAAGCAAAGACCAAAGGTGGAAAAGTTGACAAAGCAATCAATGGCAACGGAAGCCAGGAGTTTAGAAATGTTGGAATATGAGCCACCACTAGTCTAAACAAATCTTGGCACGAGTATATGAACTACGGAGAGTACTGGTAGAAATGGCCCAAGGTGGTCAAAAAGTTAAATAATCTCAAAGAAGGCAGGAAAGAAGTATTTCATAGAGGGGCCATCTATGCCAAATACTTCTCACAAGTAAGACAAGCAAGGTAACAACTCTAATGGATTTTAATGGATTGTCCCTTCTTCAGGCAACGACATTCTAACTTTGCTGTGGGGAGCCATGCTTCCTCTACTTTTGGCTCTTGTGCTCTATTTGGAGTAAATTCCCCTAATAGCCCCAGAGTTAGAACATGACTCAGGCACATACCATCAGACAGTCATCTCTGTGCTCATAGCAATGGCTTGCCAACCAGCCAGGTCATTTCACAACAATTGGGGAAAAGCTATGAACTGAGACTTTTCAATTACATGATCCAAATGATCCTTTTTCCTAAGCCAATTTTAGCTGGATTTTTATCATTTATAACTGAGAGTTCCATGATAACTCCAAGAGCAGATCATTGTCCATTGGATTGCATGTCAGATCAGTAGGGGTCTTGGAGAGAACAGTAGCAGTGGTGAAATCCTGGAAGAAGTGATTGTTTCGTTATCCTCTTTTCAGCTCCTCAAATGCCAGTTCATCTACTGGTAAAGAACTAAGAAGGACAACTTTAAAATGTTTAAAGCATCTGCAGGAGGAAGGAGAAATGACAGCCAAAAATGGATCCTGCTTGTCATCTCTGCAAGACGTGCTTGCATAGCTTCCTTTCTGTTAGCATCTGTGATTCCGCCTCTCAGATCCGGGACTAGTGGCACGTCAGCTGCTACTGGGTTCCTGCTCTGTCCCCTGTGGTTCCATATACCCTGACTCTACCATGGTAATTCTTTTCTTTTCTTTGTCAATAAAAGGCTCTTTGAAATACCCAATTTGAGCATGCCATCTCTTTCCTCTTGGAATCCTGAAGCTGATCCAAATGTCAGATTTTTATATCCTAATGTTTAAAAAGGAAGCTAAAGCACAACATTCTCTTTAAGGAGGAGAGCTGGTTTATTGTTGGTGTTGGGGTGTAGTTTGTTTTGTTTTTAAGGAAGTACTTAAAGCAGCCAAATCCTTCAAAGTGATATTCTTAGACAACCAGAAGAACATAACTCAATTTGTCTTTCTGTCTGAGTCTCATCCACCCATCCCAAAGTTACTAGACAGTTATGTTTGTGATTTAGGGCCCTTTGTAAATTTAAATGACCTCCTCAAGTCAGTGGAAAGGACAAGTGTAGAGCAGTGATTTGGGGTTATGACTGAAAACCAAATAATGACTGCACATTGATTTTTAAATACCAATTGCCTTTAACTTGAATAGCTTTTGTTATTTTATTTCCCAAAATAATTCCCGAGAAACTAGCATGTATCTGGAAGGCCATCACTCTGCATCATGTGCCATCTAGCACACTGCTAGGTGCAGAATAGTTGATTAATAACTGCAGGCAGATTGACTTATTTGCATAATTAATTGTTTATACGGTTGTCTGCAGGCTCTGGTTGTGTATGCAGGCAGACCATGCTTACTTTTATTACCTCTGAAAAATGAGACCTATTTTGCATTGTCTCATTAGATGGATTAAACTAACACCCAGAGAGGGACTCTATGTTTAATATTCCTTACAAGAAAGGTCCTTAAATTTATCACCCTTCTTCCACCCCTGTAATCAACTCAACCCCAACATTTAAGTAACTGAAGATCTAGAAATGATTTTTCAGAGACATAATACAAAACAAATCAATTTAGAAGAGAGTATGCTTCAAAATAAAATATCCTTATTAAGCCTATAATACCTTTTTCTGAACATAAAACTGAAAAAGAAACTCAATTTACATATTTTAGTTTGTTAAAAGTCATTAGAATGCCCATTCCTAACAGACTTATCTTTGTTTTGAAGTTGATTTTGGGGAGAAGTTTTGGAGATTTCTAAAATTCTCATTTATGATCTGAGCCTATAATATATTTAATAACCCTGAAAATTGCCACGAGCAACTTTGATTCAAAGTGATAAATTTGACAGCTTTCACAGTTGTTACAGAGCAACAAATTTAATGGAAACTATGTATATGTTCGCATAAAGTAACACAGAATCCCACATACATGTACACATACAAACGGCTTATTAAAAATAATGCTGGAGAGTAGAGCACATGCGTGGGAGCACACTGGGCTGTCTCTGCCAACCGGACTGGTCTCACCACCCTAGTAAGTCAAATATATGCTAATGAAAATGGCCTCAAATTCTTGGCTGCATTGTTTAACTTTACTCTCTGGATCAGCAATCCTATTTTTCTTAGGTTCTCAGTTATTTAGTATTTTGCTGGAAGAACAGGGTAATATCCAGCCTAATATTCTGAAGAATTACCCTCATGTAAGACTTCTAGATGACACCAGCCAGACTCATCTAGAAAGACAGATGACATTGACAGCAGATACTAGTTATCATAAACATGGAAACACTGTTCACTGGACCTGGAACCTTATATCAGGTGAAAATTCTTTGCTGGGTCCAAATATATCAGAGCTACAAGGACCCATTGTTGTAATAAAGCATGGTTTATGAACCCAGAAGAAAATAAAGACTTTTCTATTACAGAATTAAGCACCAAAGTAGGCAGAGATCAATTGCACTGGAAGACAATTAAAGCCCTCCAGTATGTCTGTGATCATTGTCTAGAATATGCTGACTGGTTCATGAAAGCAGATGATGATATATATGTCATACTGGGTGACTTGAGATGGCTGCTTATAACCTGTGATCCTGAAGAACTGTCTACATGGGAGAAGATGCAAGTGTGATGTGAAGCAGGGCTACTGTGAATGGAGGCGGGAATGCGCTGAGCAAAGACCCCTTGAGATTAGTTCATGTGGTTTAAATCCACATCTATACCCATTTCCACCTCTGAAGTCATAGCCCTGAGGAGATGCATGGAAATACTAAACATAGAACAAGGGAATTCCAGAAATCCTGTTGGAAAAAAAGCTTTCTATCCCTTTTTGCAAAAAAATAAAAAACAAAAACAAAACAAAACAAAAAAAAACCCTGCACCATCTAATGTAAGCTTCTCTGGGCAGACCTCTTTGGAAATGTAACTACTACATCCCTCCTATAGAGGATTCCAGTTGCTGTTCTGATTTTGCAATTTCTTCTCACTATGGAAAGGTACAGCTATGCCTGTGTTAAATACGTAGTTGATCATTTTCATCCATATGATTATTTATATGGCTATCAACTTGCCTTACCCGAGAATCTACTAAAGGAAATGAGTAAAACAAACAAAAATAAAGGTGCAGAAGCAAACTGAGGAAAACCTTCGAAAGAAACCCATAAAAGAACAAAGGTGTGTAATGTAACACTGAAAAAAGACCTCTGCATCTTTGAAGGCAACACTAGGGTCCCAGTGAGCGATTCTTTCTAAGTGAGTATACGGTACTAGAATTTTCCATAAAAATGGCTGCAAACCGAAGCTTTAGCAGGAGCGGTAGAGTATTTTAAAATATGTTTTGGTACAGTACTCTTACATGTTGTATTTTAAAACGGTGGGAGGTTGGAGAAACCAGGTGGTGGGTATTATAGAGGGCATGGATTGCATGGAGCACTGGGTGTGGTGCAAAAATAATGAATACTGTTATGCTGAAAATAAATTTAAAAAAATAAAATAAAACAGTGGTCAGGATGAGAGATATTGTTTCCTGTTTCTGACCAGATGTTTAGTGGCACTAAGAAAATAAAGTAGCTAGGGGTTGCCTGGTTGGCTCAGTTGGTTGGGCATCTGCCTTCGGCTCAGGCTGTGATCTTAGGGTCTTGGGATCGAACCCTGCGTCGGGCTTCCTGCTCAATAGGGAGCCTCCTTCTCCCTCTCCCTCTGTCTCCCCCTTTGCTTGTGCTCTCAGATAAATAAATAAAATCTTTTTTTAAAAAGGGGGGGGGAGAGAAAGCAGTTAAATTACTAAACCTACAGTTCACCATGTTAAGTAAAACATCCACGATAATAAATAGATTTGTCTTAATGAAAGTTCTAGAAGGAAGCATTGATGGTCAATGTTAGGGCTGATTTAATGTTAAAATCTGTTTAATTATTAGGGCCTACTTAGCCAGAGCGACTCCATATTGCCTAGGTAGCCATATTGTTGTTTACATCCACGGACTTCATTCCGGGAATAAACGCCCCCGTAGTTCCTAAAATCGGTTCTGGGTATGATTATGGGAGTAAACGCTTTAGCAATAGAAGCCACATACCTTGGGTTTGGGGTTATGCCCTATAAAACCAGCCTATGAGATCTCTTTGCAGGCAGCCCTGGCCGGTCAGTCTGACTTCTAATGCTTGGCATAGAATAAGGCTTTGCATAACTTTCACTTTGTCTCAGTCTCGTTCCTTTGATAACAGACCCCAACAGTCAGCATGTTTTTAAACTCAAGATGTGTGTTTGAATTGCAATATGATATAAATGAACTGAACTCACCTCTACCCACATCATTTCTAATAGAAATTTTGTTGTGACAATTTATAATTAGTGGTATTTCTTCCAGAAAAAAAAAAAGATAGAATAAGAATTCTGCTTGTTCTAAAATACACTAAAGAAATCACATTTTGAAATTATGGGTCTTGATTGTGTTTTATATTTGGCTCTTCTTAGGGTGCCTGGGTGGCTCAGTCAGTTAAGCATCTGCCTTTGGCTCAGGTCATGATCTCAGGAATCAAGTCCTGCCTTGGGCTTTCTGCCCAGCAGTAGGTCTGCTTCTCCCTCTCCCTCCATAATCTCCCTCTCTCTCTCTCTCTCAAATAAATAAATATATAAATATATAAATATATTTTTTTAAAAAATTGGTTTACCACTTCTTGAGTTTCATTCTCCACTATTAATATTTATTTACTCAAATATTAACAGCACTCTATAAGCATGCCTTTTAAATTTCTTGTCCCAAATGTACCCATTTTTAGCTTTGAATAGCTGATAAATAGTAGATGTAATGCTATTTCTTACAGGGGTATCATTTCAATGCTTTTCTTAGATCGGTGTCACTTATATTAGTACCACTCTCAGAGATTCCTAAGTCACCTTCATAAATGATTAATCAGAATTCTTTCCAACTACATAGTTGTGGTTGTTTGTATCCTTATCATGTTGACAGCTGAAAACTTATTTATGTCTTTCAGGACTTACATAAAGTGGTTTTAAATCCTTCCTTTTTAGTATCTGTTGTGGCCACCAGTTATACTGACAAAATAGTCTGAATGCAGAATTTTGATTTAAAAAGTAATTAAAAATATTAGAAAATTTTGAGTGCTTAAAGAAACTTTTAAAAATCAGAAATTAGGGGTGTTTGAGTGGCTTAGTCAATTAAGTGACCAACTCATGATTTCAGGGTCATAAGATCGAGCCCTGAACCAGGTGGGGAACCTGCTTAAGATTCTCCCTCTCCCTCTTCCTCACACCCTCCTTGTGCACTTTCTTTCTCAAAAAAAAAAAGTCAGAAATTAAAAGACCAAATAATTTATGAACAGTAGACTGAAGTTTGCTGATTTTTACTATTTCTGAATGATAACTTTTGTGAGTGGATAATAACTAAGGAGATACTCATTCAAAATGGTCTTTCAAAATACATTCATAAATGTTTCATTCTAAATTTGAGATCCTCTGTTTAAAGTTTCTGGAAAAAAAATTAAACGTTGAATCCTTTTTGAATTTACCAATAGTATCCAAATACATTGTAACAGGATAATTTAGACTTCCTAAGATTATCTTCAAAGTCAAATTCTTACATGTTTAAAATCTTGTTGCTAATCTTAAATAACTGAGTGATTTATATTTATTTGCAAAAACTTATGAAAATCATGACCACTTTGGCTGGAATTGAGAAAGGATCTTCATTTTAGTGATAAATCAGAGTACTATCCCCAAAACATTCACTAATATTTACCCAATATTTACCCAAGTTTATTTTTGCAATGGTAGCATTGACCAGAATTTGAAGGAATTCAGATCCATTTTTGTGAACAACTCTTTATATTAATGTGGACATCAATTTATTTGTACTTTTTTATACTGTAGGTATACATAGTTTCTGGTAAATAAGAAACCTTAAAATTTACACACAAACCTTAAAATTAACATGATGAATAGCCTTGAGCAACTTGCTTGGGCTCTCTGTGCTCCTGTTTCCTCCTCTATAAATCAGAGGTGACACTGCCACACACTTCACAAGATATGTATTAGGAGTAAACAAGCTAATATATGTAAGGCTTCTAGAACACAACCCAGCCCAGAATAGGTGGCTAATAAATATAAGTTTTAATTATTATTCTGTTGCACTGGAGTATGACTGTCATTCAAATGAATGAAAAAGCCTACTTTGATCAAATCAAATACTAAAGACACTATTTCTTACATTTATTATAATAATTTGGGAAACATTCTCTGTGTCACAAAGGTGGTGGGTAGCAGATTAGGGTTCGTATGCAAAGTCTCGTGTGTTCTTTTCACCATGCCAGGCATGGGGTTAGTCATTTAGTATCATTTCCAGCCTCACAGATGACATGTGGCTGATCTGTTGGTTAATGATAGTTAAATTAACCTAACAAATTGTCACAGTGGTTCTCAAACTGTGATTTGTGAACTCTTACTAAGGTGCTTGTTCAAATGAAGACAGCAAGAACCCAATTCCAGAAAATCTGGTGCTAGCTTGGGCCCCTGGAGCATGTGTACTTCACCACATACCCTATGTCAGTTCTCAAAGTGTGGTTCCAACCACCTGGACACTTGTTATAAATGGAAATCTTTGGGCTCCATGCCAGACCTACCAGAGGAAAACTGGTAGGATTTAGCAATCCCAACCGGGATTTTAGCAATCCCTTCAGGTGGGGCTTACTCATGTTAACATCTAAGAACCACTGCCCTAGGCAATTCTCCTACAAACAATCCTTGGACCACATTGAGAATTACTGACCAATAAATCAGGTATTTTTCAAAGGTTTAGACAATTCATGTTTTTAAGTCAGTGTAGTCCAAGATAACACTATATCAAATGGGACTCTTGGGTGGCTCAGTTAGTTAAGTGGGTCCCTTGGGCTCAGGTCATGATCCCAGGGTCCTGTGATCCAGTTCTGCATGGGGTTCTTTGCTTGACAAGGAGCCTGCTTCTCCTTCTGCCTGCCACTCCCCCTGTTTATTCTCACGTGCATTCTCTTTCTCTCTGATGAATGAATAAATAAAATCTTTAAAAAGAGAGAGAACATTCATTTTAGCAAAATTCTTTAGCTTCTCAATTTTCCTCGCACTGTCAGTCAGTATGTTGATACTAACACCAGAGTTACTAGCACTAGAGCCCTCAGTAAAATCTATATTTTTTGATAAGTGGTAATTCTATATTTGGGACAAGGGTTTTTTCCCCTTAAGTACTAAGTACACATTCATTGAAATAATATATAAATGACTTTCACTTAAAAATGTCCACAGTTGGGGCGCCTGGGTGGCTCAGTGGGTTAAAGCCTCTGCCTTCGGCTCAGGTCATGATCCCAGGGTCATGGGATCGAGCCCCGCATCGGGCTCTCTGCTCAGCGGGTAGCCTGCTTCCTCATCTCTCTCTGCCTGCTTCTCTGCCTACTTGTGATCTCTGTCTGTCAAATAAATAAATAAAATCTTTAAAAAAAAAAAAAAAAAAAAAAATGTCCACAGTTAGTAAACAACAACAAAAAACTAAATTAAGGTAGCTATAATGTCCAAAAAAGGGAGGTGCTTAATTTTCCCTGTTGAAAATAATGGAAGAGATATCTCTCCCCTCTTTTTTATTAGAACACTTATCTTAAAAAACTTGTGCCTTTGAAATATTTATAAATCTTTTTAGAAGCTGAATAAGCTTCTTGCAAGCACTGTGACCCAGGAGTGTCTTTCTCTAGGACCTGTGAGCCATCTCTTATGAAATGTAATCATCAAGAGAGCTTATACCCCTCTCTCCCAGTTTTCGTGAGGATAGGAGTCTAATTTGGATGAGCTCCTGGCTCCCAGTTACAAAACAACTTCTTGTAGTAAAGATAGAAGAAGTTTATTTTCCTTTGTCTAAAACCAACCAATAGAGAGATATGGTCACTGGAATTATCAGGTGATTTTAGGAGGAACTATATCTAATAAGCGGTGATGCCAACTCCTCTAACTTGAGGACGACTTATGGTTTCTCTTGAGAACATGGGGATTATATCTGCTTGGCTTTACAAAAGGATGAGATTTCTTTCTTTCTCTGCAGTCCTTTCGTAAATTGCCTTTAATCATCACATTCTGGTTTAATGCTCATTCAATAACAACTGTTTTCTGTCTCTGATACTTTAATGGAGAACAGTTTTTGGATTGGGAGAAGTTTTTGTTCTTAATTCTATTTCCCCAAAATAACAAAATCCTGTTTTAGAAATGTAGAATTTTTTTTCCTGCTAATTCATATTACCAGTTGAAACTTTCATTACTTTTAAGAATCACTTTACTTCATATACAAACTGATAAAGCAAAAATATATCTAAGACCAATGGAGCATATAAAACCAGATTTCCTGGTGATGATGTTTTATTCACCATCTTTTAGAAACAGAAAATCTTTCTCATAAGGATAAATGATTTTAGTGTGGTCTCAACAAAAAAGGCTTTTGCTGTCTTATGTTCTTAATAACGATAGGCTTGAAGGTTCTAGTGGGAAGAACACAGATTAAAAAGTAGTTTTCAGGGACGCCTGGGTGGCTCAGTTGGTTGGACGACTGCCTTCGGCTCAGGTCATGATCCTGGATTCCTGGGATCGAGTCCCACATCAGGCTCCCAGCTCCATGGGGAGTCTGCTTCTCTCTCTGAGCTCTTCCTCGCTCATGCTCTCTCTCGCTGTCTCTCTCTCAAATAAATAAATAAAATATTAAAAAAAAAAAAAGAAAAGAAAAAAAAAGTAGTTTTCAGGGGTGCCTGGGTAGCTGAGTGGGTTAAAGCCTCTGCATTCGGCTCAGGTCATGGTCTTGGGGTCCTGAGTTTGAGCCCCGCATCAAGCCCCACGTCAGGGTCTCTGCTCAGCAGGGACCTGCCTCCCTCTCTCTCTCTCTCTCTGCCTGCCTGTCTGCCTACTTGTGATATCTGTCTGTCAAATAAATAAATAAAATCTTTTTTTTAAAAAAAAGTAGTTTTCATCCCAGACTTCAAATGATTTACTATCAAGTACCCTAAATTCCAAAGATTTGGTAGCTGCAATAATGTTAAAAAATAAGTAACCAATATTTAATATTTTTTAAATATGGTAATTAGTTCAGCATTAACTTTCCAAAGTGGTTATTTTATGATCATTTGAGTATTATTTTTTTATTTTCCTTGAGCCTACCAAACTTTATTCGTGCCAAGAGTAGGCACTATTATAAATGGTAGAATCCCTAATTTGATTTATTAGATATTTTTTTCATGGCTAGCTTTTCTTCTTCATTTAAGTTTCTGGTTCATTAGACTATTTCCTTCTTTGACAATTTAAATTTCTTTGTTCACAGACCTTTATTTCCTTCATAATTAACTTCTATTTTTTACTACTCTTAATGTGGCTGTGATACACAAGGTTAATCTGGGTGCTGTTGCTAGTGAGATTAGAGTTTGCGCCCCTCACTTATAACTTTTTAATGACAAACTGTAGGTTTCTCAGGAGATAGAAAGGAGATGGGGAAGATGTCTTAAGAGTAATTCCTGCTAACCCCTAAAACTAACATTATAAATCAATTTGACACATACACTTATTAAAAAATGAAGTTAAAAGCTATTTAGGTTGTTTCTCCCTGCCTTTTTCCCCACTTTATTTTTTTTTTAAATTTTTTATAAACATATATTTTTATCCCCAGGGGTACAGGTCTGTGAATCACCAGGTTTACACACTTCACAGCACTCACCAAAGCACATACCCTCCCCAATGTCCATAACCCCACCCCCCTTCTCCCAACCCCCCTCCCTCCAGCAACCCTCAGTTTGTTTTGTGAGATTAAGAGTCACTTATGGTTTGTCTCCCTCCCAATCCCATCTTGTTTCATTGATTCTTCTCCTACCCACTTAAGCCCCCATGTTGCATCACCACTTCCTCATATCAGGGAGATCATATGATAGTTGTCTTTCTCTGCTTGACTTATTTCGCTAAGCATGATACGCTCTAGTTCCATCCATGTTGTCACAAATGGCAAGATTTCATTTCTTTTGATGGCTGCATAGTATTCCATTGTATATATATATACCACATCTTCTTTATCCATTCATCTGTTGATGGACATCTAGGTTCTTTCCATAGTTTGGCAATTGTGGAAATTGCTGCTATAAACATTTGGGTGCACGTGCCCCTTTGGATCACTACGTTTGTATCTTTAGGGTAAATACCCAGTAGTGCAATTGCTGGGTCATTGTCAAAGAAGGAAATAGTCTAATGAACCAGAAACTTAAATGAAGAAGAAAAGCTAGCCATGAAAAAAATATCTAATAAATCATCCCCACTTTATTTTTGAGTAGGCCTTTAGAGATAGACTTAAGGAACCTAGTGTTGTTGGGGGTGGGGGGAAGCTACAGCTTAGTTTTTGCCAAATGTAGCTTAGACTAATTTTAAAAAAAAATAGAGTTCTGGGGTGCCTGGGGTGGCTCAGTCGATTAAACATCTGCCTTTGGCTCAGACCCTGATTCCAGGGTCCTGAAATCAAGCCCTGTGTCCAGCTTACTACAAGGCTAGAAGCCTGCTTCACCCTCTCTCTGTGCCCCTCCCCACTTGTGCACATACTCTTTCTATTTCTGAAATAAATAAATAAAAATCTTTAAAAAAATAAGTCATGTTTACATACAAAATTGAAATAGAAACTTCAGCACAGATGTATAAGAAATTTTACAACTTCTCTTTAGGGAATTCCAATCCAAAACCAGTTAGAGAGCTGAATTGTTCTGTTTTGACTCCCTTATCCCTACCTCTACTTCATTTTATGTTAGATAAGTTTAAAAAACATTGTAGGACCCTGAAAATTAATAATTTATATGAACTGAATATGTTATTAAAAATTAGTCTTATATCATCAAAGCCATCTATGAAAAACCCACAACAAATATCATTCTCAATGGAGAAAAACTGAGAGCTTTTCCGCTAAGGTCAGGAACACAGCAGGGATGTCCACTATCACCACTGCTATTCAACATAGTACTAGAAGTCCTAGCCTCAGCAATCAGACAACAAAAAGAAACTAAATGCATCCAAATTTGTAAAGAAGAAGTCAAACTCTCACTCTTTGCAGATGATATGCTACTTTATGTGGAAAACCCAGAAGACTCCACTCCAAATCTGCTGGAACTTGTACAGGAATTCAGTAAAGTGTCAGGATATAAAATTGATGCACAGAAATCAGTTGCATTTCTATACACCAACAACAAAACAGAAGAAAGAGAAGTTTTAAAGAGTGGATCCCATTTACAATTGCTCCCCAAACCATAAGATACCTAGGAACAAATCTAACCAAAAAGGCAAAGAATCCATACTCAGAAAACTATAAAGTACTCATAAAATAGAGGAAGACACAAAGAAATGGAAAAATGTTCCATGCTCATGGATTGGAAGAACAAATATTGTGAAAATTTCTATGCTACTTAAAGCAATCTACACGTTTAATGAAATCCCTATCAAAATCCCATCAATTTTTTTTTCAAAGAAATGGAACAAATAATCCCAAAATGTATATGGAACCAGAAAAGACCTTAAATAGCCAGGGGAATATTGAAAAAGAAAGCCAAAGTTGGTGGCAGCACAATTCCAAATTTCAAGCTCTATTACAAAGCTGTCATCATCAAGACAGTATGGGACTGGCACAAAAACGGACACATAGATCAGTGGAACAGAATAGAGAGCCCAGAAATAGACACTCAACTCTATGGTCAACAAATCTTCAACAAAGCATGAAAGAGTGTCCAATGGAAAAAAGATAGTCTCTTCAACAAATGGTGTTGGGAAAATTGGACAGCCACGTGCAGAAGAATGAAACTTTCCTTACACCATGCATGAAAATAGATGCAAACTGGAGGAAGGACCTCAATGTGAGACAGGAATCCATCAAAATCCTTGAGGAGAACACAGGCAGCAACCCCTTCGACCTCAGCCACAGCAACTTTTTCTTAGGAACATCGCCAAAGGCAAGAGAAGCAAAGGCAAAAATGAACTCTTGGGACTTCATCAAGATCAAAATCTTCTGCACAGCAAAGGAAACAGTCATCAAAACCAAAAGACAACTGACAGAATGGGAGAAGATATTTGCGATCGACATATCAGATAAAGGGCTAGTATCCAAAATCTATAAAGAACTTATCAAACGCAACACCCAAAGAACAAATTAATCCAATCAAGAAATGGGCAGAGGACATGAACAGACATTTCTGCACATCCAGATGGCCAACAGACACATGAAAAAGTGCTCCACATCACTCGGCATCAGGGAAATACAAATCAAAACCACAATGAGATACCACCTCACACCAGTCAGAATGGCTAAAATTAACAAGTCAGGAAATGACAGATGCTGGTGAAGATGCAAAGAAAGGGGAATCCTCCTACACTGTTGGTGGGAATGCAAGCTGGTGCAGCCACTCTGGAAAACAGCATGGAGGTTCCTCAAAAAGTTGAAAATAGAACTGCCCTATGACCCAGAAATTGCAATACTGAGTATTTACCCTAAAGATACAAATGTAGTGATCCAAAGGGGCACGTGCACCCGAATGTTTATATCAGCAATGTCCACAATAGCCAAATTATGGAAAGAACCTAGATGCCATCAACAGATGAATGGATAAAGAAGATGTGGTATATATATATAATGGAATACTATGCAGCCATCAAAAGAAATGAAATCTTGAGGAGTCAAGATGGCGGAGAAGTAGCAAGCTGAGACTGCTTCAGCTAGCCGGAGATCAGCTAGATAGCTTATCTAAAGATTGCAAACACCTGAAAATCCATCGGCAGATCGAAGAGAAGAAGAACAGCAATTCTGGAAACAGAAAAACAACCACTTTCTGAAAGGTAGGACCGGCAGAGAAGTGAATCCAAAGCAACGGGAAGATAGACCCCGGGGGGGAGGGGCCGGCTCCCGGCAAGCGGCGGAGCAACCGCGCACAAAATCAGGACTTTTAAAAGTCTGTTCCGCTGAGGGACATCGCTCCAGAGGCTAAACCGGGGCGAAGCCCACGCGGGGTCAGCGTGGCCTCAGGTCCCGCAGGGTCACAGAAGGATCGGGGGTGTCTGAGTGTCGCAGAGCTTGCGGATATTGGAACGGGAAAGCCGGCTACAGAGACAGAGCTGACAGTAAGCTCACAGCTCCGTGTTACCTTGAACCGGTCGCAGGCTCGGTGAGCTCGGAGCGTGGCCGGAGGTCAGGCAGACGGGAGTAACTGGGCGCTGTTCTCTGAGGGCGCACTGAGGAGTGGGGCCCTGGGCTCTCGGCTCCTCCGGGCCGGAGACCAGGAGGCCGCCATTTGTATTCCCGTCCTCTGGAACTCTACGGAAAGCGCTCAGGGAACAAAAGCTCCTGAAAGCAAACCCGAGCGGATTACTCACCCCGACCCCGGGTAAGGGCGGTGTAATTCCGCCTGGGGCAAAGACACTTGAGAATCACTACAACAGGCCCCTCCCCCAGAAGATCAACAAGAAATCCAGCCGAGACCAAGTTCACCTACCAAGGAGTGCGGTTTCAATACCAAGGAGAGCAGCAGAATTCCAGAGGAGGAGAAAGCCAAGCACGGAACTCATGGCTTTTTTCCTGTGATTTTTTTTAGTCTTGCAGTTAATTTAATTTTTTCTTTTTCATTTTTTTTTTTTTCTCGCCTTCGGGTAAAATTTTTTTTTTAACTGTTACCTTTTTCTTTTTTAACGATTTTTTACTAGTTTATCTAATATATATATATATATATTTTACATTTTTCTTAGGTGTTTTCTTTTTTAAAAAATTCTTTTCTTTTCTTTTCTTTTTTTTTTTCTTTTTCTTTTCTTTTTGTTTTTTTTTTTTCTTTCTTCCTTTTTGAACCTCTTTTTATCCCCTTTCTCCCCACTCACGATTTTGGATCTCTTCTAATTTGGTTAAAGCATATTTTCCTGGGGTTGTTGCCACCCTTTTAGTATTTTACTTGCCCCTTCATTTACTCTTATCTGGACAAAATGACAAGACGTAAAAATTCAACACAAAAAAAAGAACAAGAGGCAGTACCGAAGGCTAGGGACCTAATCAATACAGACATCGGTAATATGTCAGATCTAGAGTTCAGAATGACAATTCTCAAGGTTCTAGCCGGGCTCGAAAAAGGCATGGAAGATATTAGAGAAACCCTCTCGAGAGATATAAAAGCCCTTTCTGGAGAAATAAAAGAACTAAAATCTAACCAAGGTGAAATCAAAAAAGCTATTAATGAGGTGCAATCAAAAATGGAGGCTCTAACTGCTAGGATAAATGAGGCAGAAGAAAGAATTAGTGATATAGAAGACCAAATGACAGAGAATAAAGAAGCTGAGCAAAAGAGGGACAAACAGCTACTGGACCACGAGGGGAGAATTCGAGAGATAAGTGACACCATAAGACGAAACAACATTAGAATAATTGGGATTCCAGAAGAAGAAGAAAGTGAGAGGGGAGCAGAAGGTATACTGGAGAGAATTATTGGGGAGAATTTCCCCAATATGGCAAAGGGAACGAGCATCAAAATTCAGGAGGTTCAGAGAATGCCCCTCAAAATCAATAAGAATAGGCCCAAACCCCGTCACCTAATAGTAAAAATTTACAAGTCTCAATGACAAAGAGAAAATCCTGAAAGCAGCCCGGGAAAAGAAGTCTGTAACATACAATGGTAAAAAATATTAGATTGGCAGCTGACTTATCCACAGAGACCTGGCAGGCCAGAAAGAGCTGGCATGATATTTTCAGAGCACTAAACGAGAAAAACATGCAGCCAAGAATACTATATCCAGCTAGGCTATCATTGAAAATAGAAGGAGAGATTAAAAGCTTCCAGGACAAACAACAACTGAAAGAATTTGCAAATACCAAACCAGCTCTACAGGAAATATTGAAAGGGGTCCTCTAAGCAAAGAGAGAGCCTACAAGTGGTAGATCAGAAAGGAACAGAGACCATATACAGTAACAGTCATCTTACAGGCAATACAATGGCACTAAATTCATATCTCTCAATAGTTACCCTGAATGTGAATGGGCTAAATGCCCCTGTCAAAAGACACAGGGTATCAGAATGGATAAAAAAACAAAACCCATCTATATGTTGCCTCCAAGAAACACATTTTAAGCCCGAAGACACCTCCAGATTTAAAGTGAGGGGGGTGGAAAAGAATTTACCATGCTAATGGACATCAGAAGAAAGCAGGAGTGGCAATCCTTATATCAGATCAATTAGATTTTAAGCCAAAGACTATAATAAGAGATGAGGAAGGACACTATATCATACTCAAAGGGTCTGTCCAACAAGAAGATTTTAACAATTTTAAATATCTATGCCCCCAATGTGGGAGCAGCCAACTATATAAACCAATTAATAACAAAATCAAAGAAACACATCAACAATAATACAATGAGAGTAGGGGACTTTAACACTCCCCTCACTGAAATGGACAGGTCATCCAAGCAAAAGATCAGCAAGGAAATAAAGGCCTTAAATGACACACTGGACCAGATGGACATCACAGATATATTCAGAATATTTCATCCCAAAGCAACAGAATACACATTCTTCTCTAGTGCACATGGAACATTCTCCAGAATAGATCACATCCTCGGTCCTAAATCAGGACTCAACCGGTATCAAAAGATTGGGATCATTCCCTGCATATTTTCAGACCACAATGCTCTAAAGCTAGAACTCAACCACAAAAGGAAGTTTGGAAAGAACCCAAATACATGGAGACTAAACAGTATCCTTCTAAAGAATGAATGGGTCAACCTGGAAATTAAAGAAGAATTGAAAAAAATCATGGAAACAAATGATAATGAAAATACAACGGTTCAAAATCTGTGGGACACAACAAAGGCAGTCCTGAGAGGAAAATATATAGCGGTACAAGCCTTTCTCAAGAAACAAGAAAGGTCTCAGGTACACAACCTAACCCTACACCTCAAGGAGCTGGAGAAAGAACAAGAAAGAAACCCTAAGCCCAGCAGGAGAAGAGAAATCATAAAGATCAGAGCAGAAATCAATGAAATAGAAACCAAAAAAACAATAGAACAAATCAACGAAACTAGGAGCTGGTTCTTTGAAAGAATTAATAAAATTGATAAACCCCTGGCCCGACTTATCAAAAAGAAAAGAGAAAGGACCCAAATAAATAAAATCATGAATGAAAGAGGAGAGATCACAACTAACACCAAAGAAATACAAACTATTATAAGAACATACTATGAGCAACTCTACGGCAATAAATTTGACAATCTGGAAGAAATGGATGCATTCCTAGAAACATATAAACTACCGCAACTGAACCAGGAAGAAATAGAAAGCCTGAACAGACCCATAACCAGTAAGGAGATAGAAACAGTCATTAAAAATCTCCAAACAAACAAAAGCCCAGGGCCAGACGGCTTCCCGGGGGAATTCTACCAAACATTTAAAGAAGAACTAATTCCTATTCTCCTGAAACTGTTCCAAAAAATAGAAATGGAAGGAAAACTTCCAAACTCATTTTATGAGGCCAGCATCACCTTGATCCCAAAACCAGACAAGGATCCCACCAAAAAAGAGAGCTATAGACCGATATCCTTGATGAACACAGATGCGAAAATACTCAACAAAATACTAGCCAATAGGATTCAACAGTACATTAAAAAGATTATTCACCACGACCAAGTGGGATTTATTCCAGGGCTGCAAGGTTGGTTCAACATCCGCAAATCAGTCAATGTGATACAACACATCAATAAAAGAAAGAACAAGAACCATATGATACTCTCAATAGATGCTGAAAAAGCATTTGACAAAGTACAACATCCCTTCCTGATCAAAACTCTTCAAAGTGTAGGGATAGAGGGCACATACCTCAATATCATCAAAGCCATCTATGAAAAAACCCACCGCAAATATCATTCTCAATGGAGAAAAACTGAAAGCTTTTCCGCTAAGGTCAGGAACACGGCAGGGATGTCCATTATCACCACTGCTATTCAACATAGTACTAGAGGTCCTAGCCTCAGCAATCAGACAACAAAAGGAAATTAAAGGCATCCAAATCGGCAAAGAAGAAGTCAAATTATCACTCTTCGCAGATGATATGATACTATATGTGGAAAACCCAAAAGACTCCACTCCAAAACTGCTAGAACTTATACAGGAATTCAGTAAAGTGTCAGGATATAAAATCAATGCACAGAAATCAGTTGCATTTCTCTACACCAACAGCAAGACAGAAGAAAGAGATATTAAGGAGTCAATCCCATTTACAATTGCATCCAAAACCATAAGATACCTAGGAAAAAACCTAACCAAAGAGACACAGAATCTATACTCAGAAAACTATAAAGTACTCATGAAAGAAATTGAGGAAGACACAAAGAAATGGAAAAATGTTCCATGCTCCTGGATTGGAAGAATAAATATTGTGAAAATGTCTATGCTACCTAAAGCAATCTACACATTTAATGCAATTCCTATCAAAGTACCATCCATCTTTTTCAAAGAAATGGAACAAATAATTCTAAAATTTATATGGAACCAGAAAAGACCTCGAATAGCCAAAGGGATATTGAAAAAGAACGCCAACGTTGGTGGCATCACAATTCCGGACTTCAAGCTCTATTACAAAGCTGTCATCATCAAGACAGCATGGTACTGGCACAAAAACAGACACATAGATCAATGGAACAGAATAGAGAGCCCAGAAATAGACCCTCAAATCTATGGTCAACTAATCTTCGACAAAGCAGGAAAGAATGTCCAATGGAAAAAAGACAGCCTTTTCAATAAATGGTGCTGGGAAAATTGGACAGCCACATGCAGAAAAATGAAATTGGACCATTTCCTTACACCACACACAAAAATAGACTCAAAATGGATGAAGGACCTCAATGTACGAAAGGAATCCATCAAAATCCTTGAGGAGAACACGGGCAGCAACCTCTTCGACCTCTGCCGCAGCAACATCTTCCTAGGAACAACGCAAAAGGCAAGGGAAGCAAGGGAAAAAATGAACTACTGGGATTTCATCAAGATCAAAAGCTTTTGCACAGCAAAGGAAACAGTTAACAAAATCAAAAGACAACTGACAGAATGGGAGAAGATATTTGCAAACAACATATCAGATAAAGGACAAGTGTCCAGAATCTATAAAGAACTTAGCAAACTCAATACCCAAAGAACAAATAATCCAATCAAGAAATGGGCAGAAGACATGAACAGACATTTCTGCAAAGAAGACATCCAGATGGCCAACAGACACATGAAAAAGTGCTCCATATCACTCGGCATCAGGGAAATACAAATCAAAACCACAATGAGATATCACCTCACACCAGTCAGAATGGCTAAAATCAACAAGTCAGGAAATGACAGATGCTGGCGAGGATGCGGAGAAAGGGGAACCCTCCTACACTGTTGGTGGGAATGCAAGCTGGTGCAGCCACTCTGGAAAACAGCATGGAGGTTCCTCAAAATGTTGAAAATAGAACTGCCCTATGACCCAGCAATTTCACTATTGGGTATTTACCCTAAAGATACAAATGTAGTGATCCAAAGGGACACATGCACCCGAATGTTTATAGCAGCAATGTCCACAATAGCCAAACTATGGAAAGAACCTAGATGTCCATCAACAGATGAATGGATCAAGAAGATGTGGTATATATACACAATGGAATACTATGCAGCCATCAAAAGAAATGAAATCTTGCCATTTGCAACAACATGGATGGAACTAGAGCGTATCATGCTTAGCGAAATAAGTCAAGCAGAGAAAGACAACTATCATATGATCTCCCTGATATGAGGAAGTGGTGATGCAACATGGAGGCTTAAGTGGGTAGGAGAAGAATAAATGAAACAAGATGGGATTGGGAGGGAGACAAACCATAAGTGACTCTTAATCTCACAAAACAAACTGAGGGTTGGTGGGGGGAGGGGATTTGGGAGAAGGGGGTGGGATTATGGACATTGGGGAGGGTATGTGATTTGGTGAGTGCTGTGAAGTGTGTAAACCTGGTGATTCACAGACCTGTACCCCTGGGGATAAAAATATATGTTTATAAAAAATAAAAAATTAAAAAAAAAAAAAAAAAAAGAAATGAAATCTTGTCTTTTACAATGATGTGGATGGAACTCGAGGGTATTATGCTGAGTGAAATAAGTCAATCAGAGAAAGACAATTATCATATGATCTCCCTGATTTGAGGAAGTTGAGAGGCAACGTGGGTGGTCTGTGGGGTAGAAAAAGAATAAATGGAACAAGATGGGATCGGGAGGGAGACAAACCATAAGAGACTCTTAATCTCACAAAACAAACTAAGGATTGCCAGGGGAGGGGGGGGAGGGGGAGGGGGGTTGGGTTATGGACATTGGGGAAGGTATGTTCTATGGTGAGTGCTGTGAAGTGTATAAACCTGGCGATTCACAGACCTGTACCCCTGGGGCTAATAATACATTAGATGTTAATTTAAAAAATTAAAAAAAAAAGAAATTAGTATTATGCTAAACATTGTGTTATATGGCACAGAAAATATTTATGCATTGGAATTTTTAAAACACTATGTTAACAGCATCATAAATAGTGTCATAAATATTTTAAAAAGAGTCTGGTGACTTGCTTATTTTAAGTGAAAAAGTATTTTTTGGAAACATTTTGATGTGCCTTTTGGCCACTTTTAAGTAACAGGTCTAAACCACTGCATTAAATAATTACCATGCTAAAAGAAACAAGCACTACAAGGGGAAGAAAAGAAACTTTTAAGGGTCTATTAGGCTAAGCCAATCACAAAATAAAAAGTCCAAGGGGGGGAAAAAAAACCCACGAGTAAAACGTCTGCACTATAAAATAAGTGTATAATAATGTGACTTGTGTCCTGGGCTCTTTGAGCACAAGTGACAGGTCCTGGCAATAAAGGCGAATGAGTCACTTGCACTGAAATCAATTTTTAAAGACTATAGATTTTAAGTTCTATGTTTCAACAAAACCAGAATGTAAAGCAGAAAGCAAACGAACTTTGAAACATGGAGTAACAATCTCATTCACATCTATGTGGTGATATCTTTTAATAATTGATGTTATAATCTAGCTAAAAGCTTGATATCTTAAAAGTGATTATAATTCTACCTCATATAATTCTGTAATGAAAGCTGTTAAAAGAATCTGCAAAAGCACAATGATTCATGCTAGTTTCCTGAAATTCTTGGGAAAGGAAACTGGATATTCTAGAGTTGACAAAATCAGAAGACAAAAACATTCACAAATGTGCTTAAACATCAGACATATTTTTAAGCCTATCACTGTGCCAGGTTTGTGGTAAAGCAGTTATGGGTAAGGTAGACAGAGGCCCTCCCTCTATACAGAAAGAAAGATATCTAAACAACCCTCTCTGGGTAAGTACAGTGGGAACACAGGTACAGGTGCAATGATAGCATAGCAGGAAACCCAGCCCTGCTATGCTGGGAGAAGGAGTAGAGAGTCCTCCAGGAGGACTCCCTGGAGGAAGGGATAACTAGGTTGGAACCCAAAGTATAAGTAGAAATTAGCAAGGTAAAGAGAGACAAGACTGTTTCAAGCAGAGAAAATAGCTTATGAGAAGACTCAGAGGGGAGAAAAATCATAGGCCCCCAAAGAAATAAAAGTTCAATAAGGCTGGAGATCACCTGGATTGTTGAGAGGCAAGAAATGAACCTGAACATATAGGTAGAAGGAAGGACATAAAAAGCAGACTTCATAACATCAAAGAATATTTGCAAAAGGACAACAAAGAGCCTTTGAGATTTGTGTTTCACAGGGATCGTTCTCTAAAGAATGGGCTGGAGGACCGCAGTAGAGGCTGGATGATGGCTTAGAGAGGTTACAGTAGGGAAGGTGGGATAATGTCGATAAGAAGATAGAATTATCAAGACCTGGTGAGAGACGATGTGGATAGGAAGAATGAGAGACAGCGAGGGGTCAAGGTGGCTCCAGGTGTCTGATTTAGGCAAACATGGTGGTGCCATTTACTAGGAAAGGACATGTCAAAAACAAGAAGAGGAAATGTCAAGGGAAGAGCAGCATGGATTTGGCCCATAGATAAGTTTGAGGCATGTTAGTTGGAGATTCCTGTGAGCCCTCCCAGGAGAGACCTCCAGTAGGAGCTGGGTCCATGGGACTGGAGCTCAGGAGAGGAGCCCAGGATAGAGGTGGAGGTCTGGGGGTCATCAGATTGCAGATTATAGCGTATGATTTGATATATATAACATATGTGTATGTGTATCTGTATAATATTATATAGGATATATATTATATATATCACAGATATATACCCAGATATATCACAGAAATAAATATACATAAATATACACAATATAAATATATTTGAAAATATTATATATTTAATTTAATTTACGAATATCTCAATAAATAATTAATTAATTTAAGTAATTAATTAAACTATTTAATTGATAAATAATTAAATAAGTAATTAAAAAATATATATCACAGGAACCTCAGAAGTGGGCAGTGTCTCTCCAGAAGAACATGTGTTGTGAGAAAACAAGTGGTCTAGGAAGAAACCCGAGGGGAAAGACAGTCCCGTGTCTTAGCCCAGGATCCCTAAGAAGCAAAGCCAAAGCAAGGGACGCACTAACACTTCACTGGAGGGCTGTGGGGGCACTGTGACAGGGCAGTAAGAATAAGACAAAAATAGGAATAAGGTTGGAAAGACAGAAAAGCAAATACAAAGGGTGCATTATCTAGGTGGTCACAGCCTCACAAGAAAACACAGCCTGGCATTTGGTCATGCAGTCTCAAGAGAGAGACCCTGTGTAAACGTTGCCTTTGAAATATTCTGTCAGGCAGACTTCTTGTTCCTTCTCATTTCTTGCCTCTTACAAATCACTTACCCTCCCTGTGAATTAACTTCCTGGCACTTCCTAGTTATACTAGAACCAGTCCTTCCAGGCAGCCATTGAGGAAACAAAAGTCTTTGCGGGTCTGTTTTTTTCAAGTCTCAGTGCTGGAACTTCTAGTTCCTTCTCCAAATGGGCACAATGGGGCTTTGCTGAAGCCCAGCCCTCAGGGGGTCCCAGACAAATGATAGCCAGGTGTTGGGGCCCTGTTGGCAGGGGTTGGGCTTTTGCAAATGTTGAAATGATGTGAGTCTCAGTGGAGCCTCTAGAGCTAGGAATCCAGACAAATCACTGAGAGGAAGAAAAACTTTCTGAAGTACAGAAAGTTTTAAAAGGGCAAAGTGAAAGTGGGTCTGATATATCCTGTGAGGAAGACTGGGAAGTTGGAGTGGAAAAAGGAATATCAGAGAACAAAGGAAGAAGTGTGTCTAAGGTTTCTTTCTGTCTAGTCATACACAATAATCACTGACCTGGAGAGGTACGCCTTCCTTCTGCTCCTGGTGATACGCGTTAGTTTTCCTGTGAAACCACGCCTCCCCCACTCTTGGTTCATATAGTTTGGATCCAGTGAGCCCCACCCAACTGGTTCCCAGATCCAACCAATCAGGTGACCTCCTGAGCCCACCAGGCCAATGGGACTCCATGCCAGGAATTTCACTGGAACAACTGGTAAAGAGCTGGAGGCCTGGGACTTTCAGTTTTATGAACCAGTGAATTTCCTTTCTTTGCTGAGGTCAGTTAGAATTCTGTTTCTCTCCTATCTGCCACTCCTGACTGCTACAGAGACGGAGAAGCGTCCATTGGATTTCATGATAGAAACCGCTGGTCTTGGTGAGGATGATTGCAGTGCAGCAGCCCTGGAGAAGTCAGGATGATTCTAACCACTTCTTCATCCTCTTTCCACAAGCTTTAGAAAGCTGTTTCACTACTTGCCAAAGGACTAAGAAGGACAATCCTAGACGGACATTGAAATAAAGTGAAATTGACAAATAATAAATTGACAAATAAAGTGAAAATGACAAATTGAAATAAAGTGAAATTGACAAATGCAGCGTGTCTGGCATCCTCGAACCTATGGTTCTGGACCTCTGGGGTCAGGAGGGCTGCCAGAACATAGCAGACCCCTCAGTTCTGAAAGATTGCAGGCAATCCATGATAAAGACTAGGTTTGATTTTAAGGTGTATTCTCCAAAGTACCTAATCCCATTGTGGGATTAGGACTGGACTTCTGTGGAATATGGGTTCACTTGAGATGCTTGGCCTACAGGATCACTCAGTCTGCAGTTTTCACAGAATATGGTGTCCCCCTCAGGCCTGAAAAGATTCTATTTTGGTGAAATTTCCAAAGTCTGATCACTCTCAAGACTAGATGTAGAAATGTTTAGATCCATTTTATGATTCTTTCCTTCATTTTTTTTCTTAGAAATGTAACAAATCAGTTACTGGAACCCCCGTTTTCTGTCATAATAATTCTCATATCTGCTCCTTTCTCATTCAAGTTGCATTCCCAGATTCAGGTGCTCGTAACCACTGGCCTAGAATAAAGGAACAGCGTCCTAATTGGTCTTTGTGCCTCCAGCCACTGCCTGCGTTACTGCGCCCTTATACAGCTTAATAATTTCGTAATTTCGCCAAATGTCTGAGCCTTAGTATGCAGAGGTATTAGATAACCCTATAACTACAGTGTATTTATACTTCTGTTATAGCATGTGTAGTAGCCAACCTTTTATCAAAAGTAGCTGTAGGCATTTGTGTGTTTCAGTTTATCTGTCAGATCTTCCATAAAGCATTGTAAATTTTTTGAAGTTGGAGAATGATTCTGTGGACTTCAATTCATTAATAAGGCCACAAGGCAATTAAATTGAAAGAAATGTCCTTAAATACTCATGTGGCAAGTAGATATTGAGTTTCCTTTTTTTTTTTTTTTAAAGATCTTATTTGTTTATTTACCTGAGAGAGAGAGCAAGAAAGATAATGGGGGAGCGTCATTCTCTCCCCCATTGCGTGAGTGAGAAGGGTGAGTGAGACACAGGCTTCTTGCTGAGCAAGGAGCCCAATGCGGGACTTGATCCCAGGACCCCAGGATCATGACCTGAGCCAAAGGCAAACGCTTAGCCAACTGAGCCACCCAGGCACCCCAATATCAAGTTTTAATTTAGCTCTTGGAAGTATAATCTGAGTGCTTATCATTTTGCTACATGGACCAGGTCAAGAGGGAATCCAGTGTCAGTCTTGGTCCTACAGTTTTAATAAATTGAGTCATCATGGTTTAGATCATGAAAAATTGGTGGAGCACAAGTAACAGTGATGACTGACTAAAACTTTAGATGAATCATTCTTTGCCCCATTTCCTTCTGCTTTTTATTTCTGCAAGATCTTAACTGAGACTTTACATTCTTCTTCAGACTCTTACCTGCAGTAAGCTATTTCTGTACTACCTGCAGTAAACAATAAGATGTATATGCTGAAAATCAAAATGCATTTGAATATATTTTCTGATTTCCCATCTGCATTGGGAAAAAATATTTTCTTAAAAGAAAAAGGAACACATTTGCAAGCTTCATTTCCTCAGGGAAAAGTGGAGTTTTCAGAACCATTTTAACGTTTTTATTTTTCTTTAATTTATAACTCATGATTTAATTTTTATTCGCATTTCATATTCACATTTGCATGATAAAAAGATGCTATGTCACTTTTAAACGCCTTTTTATCATCTGAGTAACCGAGGGAAAAGAAGTAAGGGATGAAAACGGGTAAGGATTTTTAAAATCTCATATTGGATCAACTTCCCTAATCCTCCAGAATTCAGCACTAATTAGCAGTGGCAGACAACCATCTTCCTCCTGGAAGGTTTGGAATGAATATTTCATCACTGTGTTCAGATTCATGGCAGTTCAGTAATGGCAGCTCCCCCACACCCCCTCTTTTCGAATGGGATCACCTCTGGGATGGAAGTTTGGGCTTTCAGTGATAACAATAATCATCTAAGTTGTTCCTTACCATTAGTCAGCATAGCTTGGTTGGCATATGATCCAAAAGCTCTCCTCTCACTTTTGATCGAGCAGCTTAGTCTGCGGCACTGCCAGACAGATGCCAAAGCCGTGTAATGCTAATAACTGATAAAGCCTTCTTAGAAGGGCAAGGAAAAAACCCCTTCCAAAAATGACAGAACAAATAGAAAGCTCCGAAACCATCTTTCTTCCTTCTCTGTCAGTTAATTTGCAAAATATTTCTGAGGACATTTTGAAGAGGGTAGTTATGGGGCATAATGAGAAGTGGCCTTAGACATGCCAAGTCCTTATTCCTTGTTTTTAATTATGCCGGTAAACGAGGGTGAAGTTAGAGTATTGCACTGTTCCTATCTGCCAGACCTCTGCCAACCACTTTATTCATGTCACCTTCTTATGTGGTTCCACATAACACATTGAAAAAGATAAGATTATTATACATTTTTTAAAGAATTTATTTACTTATTTGACAGTGTGAGAGAGATCACAAGTAGGCAGAGAGAGAGGAAGGGAAGGAGGCTCCCCGCTGAGCTGAGGGCCCAGTGTGGGACCCTGGGAACATGGCCTGAGCCAATGGCAGAGGCTTAACCCACTGAGCTACCCAGGTGCACCAGATTTTTATACTTTTTATACAGAAGGAAGCTGAGGCCCAGCTTCACAACTTAAGAGAGTCAGGTCAAATACAAAGGATCAAAATTTAGAGGCTCATCACATTTCTCAATAGTCACCCTGAAAGACAGAGAACAATGAAGGGACACTTCAAACATTAGTAGGAAAAATATTTCTTATTTAGACTATACACCAAGCCAAACTATGAATCAAGCCAGAGCAAAATAAGGATGTTTTCAAATAAGAAAGTTTTCAAACAAAACAAAAAAGAACACCGTTTCTTAGGAGAATATGAAAAAAAAAAAAAAGAGTGAAGTGGAAAGAGAAAAGAAAAAGAGCAACTCATGGGTAAAGGGAAGAGATGATAAGTGATAGAGAAGAGCTTCCTCCATAACCCCTTGAATCTAGACTGGCCTGGCACTTTCTTAAGACAGTAAAACAGTAGCAAAAGTGACACAAGCAAAGCCTTCATTTTTTGTCTTAGAGCTTTCTCAAGACTATGCTGGGGACCCCTACCATCTCCACTGTGCAGGAAAACCATTGCCCACTGTATGATGAAAACCACATGGCCCCTCCATACTCCCATCTCTCCTGCCCAACCAGGTAACACAGAGGTCCCTGGCTCAGTTTCATTCAGACCCAGAGTGAATCCACAGTGCCGATTCAGAAGACTATAAGTCAAATAAATGGTGATTGTGTTAAGCAACTGAGTTTGGGTGGGGGCAGGTTTCCTACTGTACAACACAATTGATGATGAAATTGGGAGCTAGATGCGGGGTGCTGCCGAAAGAAAAAGTTAGAAGATGTGACCCTGGCTTTGAGACGAGGCAGCAGGCATGAACAGCTGTTTGCAAATTTGGAAAGACAGTGACCTGCATTATATAGACGAGTACATCGGACAAAACTAACACCTGTCACGACCTGGGAAAGAGGAGGTACCTAATGAACTTTTTATATCTGCTAAGGAGATCACCAGAAAGAATCTCAGACGTGTCAGAAATTTCTTTTGTGATCAAATGTGGGAAGAGGGAGATAAGTTAAAGATGTAGTTTTTAGAGGATCTCTAATAGAATTATTTAGTTTCAGGGCACCTACGTGGCTCAGTCAGTTAAACATCTGCCCTTGGATCAGGTCATGATCCCAGACTCTTGGGATCAAGCCCAACATCGGGCTCCTGCTGGGCAGAGAGCTTGCTTCTCCCTCTACCTCTGGCGCTCCCCCCGCTTGTGGGTGTGAGTACTTTCTCTCTGTGCCAAATAAATAGATATAATCTTTTAAAAATTATTTAGTTTTAAAACAGAATTTAGAGGGAATTTACAAGGCTCAGGACAGTTGAGTTAGACAATAATTCACATTCTGCTTTTCTATACAGTAAAAAATTCTATCTTAATGGTAAAGATCAAATCAAGAAGGTGGCTCTAAGAAAAATTGTTAAGACCTATATAAAAGATTTAGGATAATACCTAGAAACACCTTTCAACTACATAAAAAAGCTTCTAAGAAAACTGAAAAACATGTTTTAAGGGTTTTATTCAAGCAAAAGAACACTAGCTTTAATTTACAGAGACTGAGATTGTTCAAATTGCAAAAATGCTTCTAGACTCCCAAAGCTGCATCAGCAGAAAGCAGGTTGAAATTGCTGCTCACCTGCAAAATGGGCCACTTTTTTCATGAAAAGGAAAAGACTTTTCAGAGAAGGAACCAAAAGCCCAAAAAAGAACAATGGATCAGGCAGCCATTGCCAGGTCACGGTCAAGGAGATGGGCTGCCAAGTACTCAGAGGGAGCATAACCAAGCTCTAATTAAGGAGTGCCCTCTGCTTCTGGTGTGTTTGTCCCACAGCATTTCAGAATTCTTATGAAATGGTCACTTTTTTTATTGGTAGAATCTGTTATGGTATGTCATATTTATCTGGCATGACACGGTATGATAAGGTATGGTCTGTCTGTATGGCATGGATGTAGGGAGTGTGTGTGGCAGGGGCATATATCTTATCTTCTTTTGTCTCTGGATATAAGGGACGCACATTAGAAAAGATGCTGAGACCTTGGACATCAAATCTGATGCCCTAACCAGATAAGACTTCTTAGGGATCTGAGATGAAGAACGTATGTTGCAAGTGAGAACAGCACGAGTTACTGCAGCCACAGGTAACTGCAGAACCACCCCTGTTGCTTTGTAGCTCCTCCCGCCAAAGGTAAAATCTACTTCCATCTCCATGAGTCTAGACTGGCCTTGTGACTTGCTTTGGCTAATTAATTAGAAGTAAACATGATATAAACAGAAAATTTAAAAGTGCAAGGGCATTAGGAATTCCTCGCTTGCTGCTTTTGGAACCTTGGGAAGAAGTCCGGGCTGGCTGGTGGGGGTGATCTGAAAGATGTGATCAAATCACCACCTTTGTACCAGCTAAATAATCCCATAAATACTTGGAGTCTGAACCACCTAGCTGACAGCTACCGAAGACACATGTATGCGAGATACCGGCTCATCGACCAGCAGAAGACCCACTCAGCTGATCCCAGACCCATTTTCTGCCTCACAGATTATAAGCTAAATAAATCATTTGCTTGGGGGTAGCTTGTTACGTAGAAATGGCTGATACACTCACTGTGCAACCATTGGCAGGCGAAACGTTCCTTCTAGACTTCAGAAAGTGACATATCCCCCACTCATTTCTGTTCCTTATCCCTACTGGCCACACTTTCATTCCAACCAGTCCCAGTTTGGATGGGCATATTTTTAAATGTCAGAATATACTGCATGTATAGGCAGCAATCTGTCTGCAAAGCAGGGATTGTTCATTGTCTTGGAAAAAGAGCGGTGATACCCTGAAATATCAGAGGCCAGACCTATCGTAGAGACATTTCTCCATGTATCCCTCCCCCATAAGGATAGTTATCGTTATTTCATTCCTCCAGCATCTATTTTGTTTAAATATCATTTATATCTCTGTGCAATCTCGCTTTCACACTCATCCCCAAATTTCTAGGGTCACAAAGTTAAATTAGCACCACAGCCAGGAGGTAACATGAGGGACACACATTCCGCTCCCTCTCCTGGTCCCTAGCAAGCCGGCTTCTGAAAGACCTACCCCGGTTCGTCTCTCCCATCCCTAGGAGCAGCATTGACCCGCTCCGTAAGGACCCGCCTTCTGCTCTGAGAGTGGAGGATGCCCTGAGACTTGGGTTCAGATCCTGAACAGAGGACACGGGCCGGGTGTCAGGATAATTACATGTATCTTGTGATGCTTTGGAAGGATTAAACGGAATGCGACATGAGAAATACATCAGAGTCCTGCATGTATTAAACTCTCAATTTTTTAATAGATTAATGTGTCTGTCTGGAACACTGCATCTCTGTGTTTGCTGTCACTGTGACGATGAAGGGTTTATGAGACTGACGTGGTCCAGCACAGTCTGTCGCACTGAATGGAGATGGCCAACTGCTTCTTTGTCATTCTGTAATCCTTCTAGTCTGTGCTGCTTTCTGGTGTAAGGGTCCAAAAAGATTTGGCCTTGCACGCTCTCTGGCCAGCCAGACACCTTGGGGGAATGTCTTAGCTGAACTGGAGCCAGGCTTGAGTCAGTGTCATGGTTTGGGGGCAACAAGTTTTCCTGGATGGAACATGAGGGCAGGAATCATGGGACCTGGGCTTTATGCCGGGTCCCAGCACTGATTTGGCAAATGACCTTGGGAAAACCACTTCCCTTCTCTTCTTTCTATTAGAGGAATTTTAATAGATTTTTATGACCACGCCTCACAAAGATGTAGTGAAGATTAATGTAGGAAATCTGGAGCAATTTCACAGGGAAACACCACAGAGATTATAATTAGTTTTACAATCCATAATTAAGTCTATAAATAGTGAGGAGAGAGCCACACCTGAATTATACATTTAAAAATGAGAGTTCACATTTTAAAAAATCTTCCTAAAGAAAATGAAGACAGTTACTTGATCGCATCCAGAGAGATGATGAACTGGAAAAACACAAAGATTGTGACCTTAACGCAGCCTTCGTTTTGGACTCTCCAGGGAGATAACAAAGCTGATCATGGAGAATAACCCATCAGATCTTCTAGACTAAACATTTAACTCTGTAACTCACAAAGGAAAAGTATGAAGGGCATTAAAGGATGAAAAAGATGGAGTCTTAACCCAGTTCTGGCTATGGGGATTTTATGAGGGAAGGTTAAACGGTAGAGCCTTTGGCAAACAATGGAAAGCCCCTTTCCTTACATCTTCCTTCACATCCTTCAGATCCCGCCAAGAATGGAATGCTGTGGGAACAAGGAAGGCTTCCCAACAACAACCAGGAGCCCATTTAATCATTGCTGTCTTGGGAACTTTTATGTTGTAACCCTCTGGGCGTCAAGAGACTTTCCTTTTGTTACCTTTTCCCCTTCCGTTCCTGCAATGGAATAACCTCTACCCACAGTGCCGTAGGGCATGGTGTCAAGTACATAATTGAATCTCACTGCCTTTTAAGGGATTTCAAAATACTCAGCCCAGGCAGTTTGGGAGAGTTGGTGCTCCACAATGTAGAATCCTAACACAAACACACTTGCTTTATTCAGGGTGTTGAAAGCAGATTCAAAACACAGATAACCCTCCTCCAGGCCAGTCAGCTGTATTCCCTGGGTCAGTAAGTTCATGCTACGGTCTGGACCTTTGGCTGTTTTCTGTCTCCCCACCCTTCCGAGTTAGGCTCCACTATCCTTGTGTGACCATGAATGCTGAGGACCGGGATGTCCTTTTCTGTCTGAGCTACAGGGCACCCCTTGGTTTCTGGATGAAGCTGCCCTTCTCACAGCCCTGGACCTCCAAGTTGACAGGTCACAGTTTCACACACTGAATTCATAAAAACAAACAGAATAGCACCTTTTTATTTTCTCTGGTTGACCTACTCCTGCTTAACAACCTCTGCTTCTCAGGGCTGGGCCAAGAAGGTCGGGGAGATGTAGGTGATGAGTGCCCATTTAGTTTCAGTCTAGATCACATCTGTTGGGTGAAAAGCCTGTGGATGTGGTTCACTTTGAACATACCTGCTCCTCCCCATCTCCCCTGTGCCTTCCCCACATGGTGGCTGGCTTCCCGGGAATGACAGCTTCCTGTCCTCCTGATGTCAGGATAAGGAAAGAGGTCCTGGCCCTACATGAGGTCTTGGGCTTGTCCCCCTGCACCGGCTCTTTGGTTCTGGCTATCTTCTGGCTGATCTCTGTCCAGACGAAATAGATCCATTCTTAACTGTAGACTCTGCCTGTGTCTCTCCTCAGCCTAGTTGATGTATCTCCCAGTGTATTCACTCAGTCAGGGCATGCTCCTGGGGAGCCCAGCACCCCACTGCTGAGCAGGTCTCTTTCTGGCTCCAACCAGTAAAGTTCACCTGTCAGGGTCATTTGTGAATCTATCAGCCCTTAGATTCGGGGTCACTTAGCTTATGCCAAAATGAGATGCACTGAGGCTCTGCAATCCTGTCTGTCCACTTCCGTCAGTTTTCCTGTGTCAGGTAATGTAAGAAGAAATGCTAGTCTGTGAGAAATTGAGTTGGGGATGCACATCGTTCGAGTTCAATGGCTTTTGTTTGTGTAGTTCACAGACACATATGAGTCTTGTTAAATTACTGTATTGTTCTGTCAGGGTCGCGCCCCTAAGATGGCCCCGGCTACATAGCCCGAGCAGCACGGACAGCCTAAAAAACATCCACCCTGGCCACACGTGACCTCGTGCTCATCACATGAACACCGCATGCCACCACTGCCTAGGAGCCCCAGATACCTCCTATTCACGTGAACACCTCTGTGATTGGCTCTTATGCCCTATATAAGGCAAGGGAACTTCTCCGCAGGGGGAGGAGAAAAATCGACCAGGGAATAAACAAGAGCTTATGCATCGACCTGTGTGTGTGTTGGTGTTGCGTCATCTCTGCAGGCAGGGAGAGCGCGACATTGTTCCAGGACAGAAGTAACTTCTAGTATTTCCCTGGTTGGGCTTGAAATGTTCTTCCCCCACATCTTACTGTCTTTTTCCTTCAAACTCCCTCTTGTCTGAGGAGGCCTCCTCTGACCACGAATGACCATGAATAAAATGGCATTCTCTCTCCCCTTTTGTTGCTTTATTTTTCTCCATTGCACTTATCTATCACAAATAATATCACTTGTTTTCTTGTTGACTTTCACTCCCCCATTAGAACTTAGGCTCCCAGAGGGCATGGTCTTTGTCTTGTTCACTGGAATATCCCCAGTACCTCAGATGAAATAGTGTCCTTAATGGTTTTTGATAGTGTACATTTTAATGTTATTAAAATAAAAGTGCATATCAAAATGTGCAACAGAATAAATTTTATTTTGAAACTTAGATATTAACTAGTTTTATGAGCCGTAAGAGAAGACTTTGAGACCAGAGCTGTCTTCTCACTTTATGCCTGGTATGATTTCCATTATACCACTCAAGCTGTTCTCCTCGATGGTATGCTAAATAAAAATGTGTTGGTTTAAGATGACATATATTTGTATAATAGTCTGCACTAAGCTATCTGGATGAAAAATTAGATTTATTGCTGAGTCAACACCTGATAATCTTAAATAGTGATATATGCAGGGCAATGTATTTCAAAACAAACATAGGAAAAGAAAAGGAGAGAACTGGTTCTTTCCGTTTATTTTATTTATTAATTATAGATATATAGCTCTCTATATAGCCATATTGTTTATACTTATTTTGAAGTGACTCTATAAACATTTAAATGTACATAAAAACATAGTCCATTTTTCCTGGAATTATTGCATAAAAGAAAAAAATTAGAGTAAATGCTATAATTGTTACTTTTATACTCTACCTGACTACAAATTTTAGACCGTATTTCTCTACAGTAATATAAAAAAAGGACAAAGTAAAGAGGGGACACTTTTTTTTTTAACCTTCATCTTTGACTAATCTTGCGTAGGTAGTAACAGAATCGGAATCAATTTTAATGTAGCTACGGCCTTTTCTGAGTTTATGTTTTTCTATTTTAGGGAAATGAGTTTTGTTTATGAATTTGTGCCAAGTGTGTAATCATGCTGGCTTTTACACACAGGCAACAAAAGGATGGGGGAAGAGATACATATTGCAAAGCTATATCAAAGGGCTTAAGTGATTTCACATTATATATTTTCTCTGGTGCGTTCTATTTGCCTGGTTGAATGACTGTCATCTTGCATCCATTCCTCTGCGGCAGTGACGGGATGTGGTGGATGGAACCGTCGGACACACTGAGTATTTAGATATTGCACTAGTGTATTACATTTACAAAGGGCTGTGTCATAGGAAAGTGGGATTGCTCTTCTGTGACTATTCTTCTGAGCGTTAAGGACAGGGCCTGGGAGTTAAAGAACAATGATGCATTTTTCCCTTTCCTCATCCTACCACCTCTTCCGTGTTGCTTAGCTACGACTGAAGCAAACTCCAAAGCTTTTGTTCACAGGCTTTAGTCTAAGGATGAACACTCCTTCCGCTAGCTTTATACAATCCAATACAGCAAAGGCAAGGCACTTGGAAATCAGGTTCCTCACGGCAGATTCTATAGACAAGAAAAATAAAGCACATTGCTTACTAGAAACTTAGAGGACAAAGACTGGGAATAAATACACCACTTTATTTTCTTTCACAGCGTGCCGTTTCCATGACAGACCCCCTTTCTCACCGCCCACCCTTGCCATCCTATGAAAGTGAGGGCATTCCCATGAAACCTTCTGTAAAGTGACTCATGTCCTCCACTTTCTGAAAGTGTGAAGGTTCATGTTGGGCTACTTTGCTTTTCTGAAAGTCCTACATTAGTACCTGTTTTCTCTAACCAAGAGAAATAATTGGATTTTTGCCTTTACAAAGTCACACCACCTAGTGCAGGTCTTTCAGAAAAGAGGGATACTTGTAAAGACATTTTCATGAATTAACTGACTTCATCTGCTCTTTTCTCCTTAAAGGTGGATTTGAGAAACCAGCCCTTTCTCTTCAGTAGAGTGCTCTTTAGGACTGGCATGGGACTTAAAAGGGGCCAGTCGCCTTAGGAGGCAGAGCATAGCTTGCAGGCTTACAATCTCAAGCTTTTCTTCATACTACATTTCAAAGAGTCACACAGCATGATCTCTATGTAATTCCCTCCTCAAAATTGTCCTACCAGAGGAGTAGCATTTTACCTTCAAGATGTATATTTCTAGAAACATGGCAATTTTCTGACCAGCTTAAAATGACAAAACAAAATGCCAGCAATCATGCTGTTTACTCCTTTAGTATCCTGGCTATCTGAGAAGCTAAGAATCCTTTGGATTCCTGTTCTGAAGATCCTGCACTTGCCAGTTGCACCAGTTTATCTGAATAGAGCCCAGGCCTCTTCTTAATAGTACCCCAATTTCTTCTGGGGAGAGGAACTCCAGGGGTTTACTTCTCATTGCAGAAGCACAAGCCAAAGAGACCTGAACCTCTTTTTCTTTGCATGTTGCTTCCATTTGACCATATGATCCATGTCTCCTGGGAACTTGCATCCTGACCCAAAAAGAGGGAAGGTTGACAGTATTTCATCCCTCTTGTAGGGGGACAGGATTCCTGCCCAAGGTGTTAAGAGCTGTTTAGAGATGGTTACGGTGCTGCCTGTTTCCAGTTGTATGCATGTATGTGTCCCTTTGTTATTCTCTTTGCTGTTTCCTGCTTCCAGGCTTGCTACCTTAGCCTTGCATCAGTTGTGTGAGATTTCATACCTGGGATTGCACACGCACACACACACACACACACACACACACACATACACATACGCTAACTGTAATATCCTTTTTTTACAAATACCTTTTGCTCAGGTTAGAATGAGTTTCTGTTGTGACAAAAAATAATAAATAAATCCCTAATACTGATACCATGATTCTAAATCTTATAGAACAGGAAATAACCAAAATTCTAAGGGTGTGTATTTGACCCAGTCCTCCAAAGTTGAACGTTCATAATTAAATTTGTGAAAAATGGAAGTGTGGCATGAGTGGTGTGATAGAATAAAAAAGTTCATGAAGCATCTTAGGATGCAATCATGTTTTCATGAACACTTCCATCCTTACATGAAATGTTGCAGTGTGCTACCTTCATTCTTGAACATTTGAAATGTTAGATCTATGTGGGAAGTGAGAGGGCACAACCAATTTGATTGTGAGACAAAATGCTGTTAGGCTTTCTCTCATCCTGTTTTCCTTGATGAATTGAGTGTTTGAGTTTCTCTTTTTCTTTATTTCCTTTTTTCTTTCTTTCTCTCTTTCAATTTTTTTTTTTGAGAGCTTATCTCTCAACTTTGTATGTTTAAGAAATCTATTTGTGCCCAAGAACATTCTGTTATTACTTTCAGGTGCTCTTCATAGTGGTTTAAGATTAAACTGTGAAACTGAAATTTTAGTGTCAAGATTAAATCGATTTGATGGTGCAGATAAGTAAGCACTTGGGTTATTAGAAGATTGTTCACACTGTTAGAATCTTTCCTAAAAAGATAAAATTGATGTGGGTTTATAAATTTCTATTTAACTCTGTTTTTTATTTAAAAATTAGAGAAAATAAGTATCCAGTCATAATAATGTCCTATTAAGTACAATATGATGGGGCACCTGGATGGCTCAGTGGGTTAAAGCCTCTGCCTTCGGCTCAGGTCATGGTCTCAGGGTCCTGGGATCGAGCCCCACATCGGGCTCTCTGCTCAGCAGGGAACCTGCTTCCTCCTCTCTCTTTCTGCCTGCTTCTCTGACTACTTGTGATCTCTGTCTATCAAATAAATAAATAAAATCTTTTTTTTTTAAAGTACAATATGTTTCTGTATTCACATGGAAACTTTATGCTGCAAACAAATTCAGTTCACCTGACCTAACCAATAAATGAGAATGTATTAGTTTATATAACTGAGATGTACAAATATAAATCCATCATTAGACACAGATTCATCTTTAGGACTATGATGTCATAGGGACTTTGTCTCTGTCTTCCTAATTCTCTTGGTTCTTCCTTTCTCTTTGTTGGTGGTGTTAAAATTGGCTGCTTTACTCCTAGGCCTCACATCTATACCCTACATCAATTGGATGACAGTCATATGCCCGTGTCTCACAGTTCTAAACAAAACTTTGTATATCCACTTCAATTTAATTGAATTCAATCACACATCCACCCCTGAATTAATCACTGTAGTGGGAGTAATGAGATAAATGTACTGCTTCATTAATTCTCCATCATTTGTTCCACCCCCATAGCAGTGGTGGTGGGTAGATACAGCTTTCCCAGAAGCACATGAATCCTCCCTAAAAGAAAACTGGGAGCTGTTGAAAAGGGTCAGGAAGAAAAGGAAACTTCACAGGCAGCTGGCCAACAAGTGTCCAGTGATCCTCCATTATGTTGCTATTGTAAGGGAATATGAGTGACATCTGGATGTTTCATGTAATGTATATCTTCACCATTTTGCACCAGAGCTTGTGATGTAAATCAACAAGAGCGTGCTTTATATAGAGAATATTTGCAGAGATTAAATATGACAAAGATCTGTTTTTAATATATCCCAGGCATTTTAATTTTAATTCAGAGCCATGAATTGCTCCACCGAAACCTTTCTCTTCCCTTTTGTCATCCTTGCTAAGCAACATTTTTAGGGATGTTCTTCATGGAATGTGAATTTCCTACTTTGTACAGTGTGAAATGCAAAACAAATGGACTTAGTGTTTTATCGACTGATAAGGTAACTGATAAAGTTACCTCAGAGTACAGATTGTATTTTAGCAAATTCTCTCCTCTCTTTACTTCCCTCAGTAGTACCATAATACTTCCAGACTATCTCTCAACTCTACTTCACTTTATGGAACTTGATTAATAGGTAAATACCTATTTTTCTCTACTCATAGACATAAAATATTAAGTAGAACAAATTAAATTCTCAAAATTGGACACTATCTGGAAAGATTATCTGGCATTGAATTTGTTCTAGCCACTTTCTCTTACAGTCTCAGAATTTTGACCTTGTGTGTGCCTCAGAGCAATTGGAACAATAGATACTGATGCACTGATCCTTGCTGATTGAGCTCATACAACATCAATGTATTCCTGAAAAATACAATTTATGTAAGCAAAAAATAGATTACTAACCATAAGGGCCAAACACTTGCATACTCTGAGCAATACAGTCTCCTCCTATAAGTAAGCTACATGGAAGAGCTAAATTATTATTTGAATATTACCTCCTATATGGGGAACTAGAACAAGGTGATTAGTTTTATAATTTAGATGTTTAGTACCATCATACTATTAAAGTCAGATGCCTGCATCTCCTCAACATAGACTTGGGGCCTTCATGTGGCCCTTCTTTCTAGAACACCTTCTCTTTAGAACAAGGCTCTGGTGGGCACTACTCATGTATGCCAGTAACTCTCCACTTTGTGACTGATCAACATCCTTTTTTCTGAATGCCTCATTCTTTCTTTAGACAACTATCTTCAATCAAACCTTTCCACTGAAGAACTCATCTATATGAAATAAGTTTATATATCTTGGCCTATTATGTTTCAAAGTCAATCAAACTAGTAGAATCTTATTTTATCTTTTATGTATCATGTAATTTTCATTTTCTTTTTAATTCATTAAGGGAGATGTAATTAGTTAAGCGTCCACTGTTGGTTCAGTGCTAGGCATTTGACCTATGTGATCATTTTTAAGCATAAACAAAGCAAGTAGCATGATTTTTATTTTAGAGTAAAGGACACTTAAACTCGAAGAAGTCAGTGTAACTTGCTCAAGGTCAACATCTAATTAGTTGATAGATATAGACTTCAACTAGCCTATCATGATTATGTGTTGTGATTCTAACATCAGTGCCCTTTCAATGAGTATTACCTGGGAGGACATATTAAGATGGGCTTTGTGTTCTCCTACTGTTTCTAAAACTATTAATGTGTCAAAGTCTTGATAGCTGGAGAAAATTAAAATTCTTAATTTACTGTATCATTTTTATGGAAAAGTGTGCATTTGTTACAGTATTTCTTCCATGCCTATAGTGAGCAAGTCTGTGTGTTGCATAGTATATAATAAAAAAAACAAGATACACTATGATCTTAAAATAGGACAATTAAAAAATGGTTCAAATATCTATACTTAACTGCATATTAATTAATGGTTATGGTGTAGAAGTGCAGGACTGTGATCCCTGAGATAAGTGAAAAAATGAGATAAACATTAAAGATTTCCCTCAAATTTATTTCCTAGAAACAGTTCCCAGACTGTATTGTACTGAGCAGAGCTATGTAACCAGGCAGAGGTCAGCATTCTCAATGACTTAAGAGACAGAGATCATATATCAAAAAGGCTAAGGCAAATAAAAGTTTCAGGGATGTGTATGAGAAAAGAGGGAGCTATGGAAAGAAAGAGAGAGAGACACAAACACAGACAGAGAGAGATCCAGAGATCTGTGGAGAGAGGTCCCATAGAGGCTTTGGTTCACATATGAGCCTGAGCAAAGAACCAACACAAAGCAATAGCGTGAACAATTCTCAGAGCTCATGCACGACTGTAAATAGTTGTTTTCCTACTAACTAAAGTTGGTATATTTCCTAATATCAAAGAGATGAACTCATCCTCAGATGAGAAGTATACTAGCTGTGGGGCTAAATTAGCTCTAAACTAAAGACAACTCTGGATCTGCCTTAGCAAAGCCTAAAAGCATGCCTTCAAAGGACCAAACCTATTACAAATAACTGCCTGCGAGAACAAAACCCAATACTTTTTAAGGGAACACAGCAAAATCTAGCTTGCAACAATATAGCAAGTTCACAATGTACAGAATTCAATTAAAAGTTTCCTGACCTACAAAGAAGCAGAGAAATATGATCCATAACCAGTAAAAGCAATCAATACAAATAGACCCAGGAGTGACCAAGGGGATGGAATTAAACAAGGACATTAAAATAGCTATTAAATATATGTTCCACATATGTTTTAGAAAAGAGAGGGAAACATGAACAATATGAGGAAAGAAATCTTTTTTTAAAACTTTTACTAAAAGACTAAAATAAAACCTCTACTGATGAAATATAATATTTTTTCAGCATATTAGACACAGCTGAAGAAAAGATTAGTGAACATAAAGATAGAGCAATAGCAATTATCTAAAATGAAGCAAATAGAGAGTAAATACTGAAAAAAAAATGGCCTGTGGTACAATATCAAATAATCCGATATTATCAAATATCTGATCAAATAATTAGATTGTTCAAGAAGGAGAGAAAAAGTTGAGGGTAGGGGTATGTTCAGAAAAATATTTGAAGTGATAATAGCTGAAAATGTAAAGAATTTTGATGAAAACTATAAACCTACTGACCCAAGAAATGCATAACAACCAAAATAAAACAATGAAAGAAAAACAAGTAGAATAAAAATTTTTTAAAAAACCAAACCAAGTTATAATCAAATTGCTGAAATCAGTGATAAAGAGAAAATATATCTAGACCAGCCATAGGAAAAACATGATATGTAAAAAGACAGAAGGATGAGTACAGGTATCTTTTTTTCTTTTCTTATCTACAGGCTTCTAGTCAGAAATTATGCAAGCCAAAAGATAACATAGCACATCTTTATAAAATATTGGGGGGAAAAAAAGATTACCTACAAAGACACAAAGAATGAAAATATCTTTAAAAATAATAAAAGCCAGTAAGACTTTTAAGATATGCAAAAGTTTAGAAAATTCATCACATTGGACTTTTAAGAAATGTGTGGCAGGAAGAAAGAAAATGTCACACAGGTGTCTACAGAAAGTCATGAGACACAACAGAAACGGAAATTATTTGGATAAATATAAAAGACATATTCCACCTTATCTTTCTTACTTACAGAATTTCTTTATAAGATAGAAAACTGTTTAAAGCAAAAATGGCGTTTTTTTGTAGGATTTATGAGTGAAATGTAGAAGTAAGGTAATTGACAACAATAGTACAAAGGTTGAGAAGGGTAAATGGAAGTAGACTGCAGAGTAGTATAATAAAGTAGTTTATTATTGTTTGAAGGTAGACTATGACAATTAAAAATGTATTTTGTTAATCTTAGAACAATCACTAGAAACAAAACAAAGAGGCCTTGCTAATAGGCCAACTGTAAAGATTTTAAAAAATCATAAAAATATTCAATGAAATCACAGGATGGCAGGAACAGAAGAAAAAAGAACAACAACAAAAAAGAAAAAATAGCAAGGTGGTATAAAACCAACCATAACAATAATTGCACTAACCACAATGGTTTAATGGCTGGAGTGCCATTAATTAATATAACACAAAGCTGATTACAGAACAAGGAATATTATTCGGTTAAAAAATGGTGTATTTCCTAATATCAAAGAGATGAACTCATCAGGAGCACATAACATTCTTAAATATGTATGCCACCGATAATAGTGCTTTAAAACACGTGAAATAAAAACTCAGATATTAAAATAGACCTATACACAGTTATACTTGGAAGTTTCAATATCACTTTCTCTACAATTAATAGAGCAAGCCAAGAGGAAATCAGGAAGGATAAAGAATAGCTGAATAATATGATTAACAAACCCAACCTAAGGCTAATTGACTTTATAGAAAAAACACTCCACCCACACACATTCTCTTCAATAGGGAATATTCACTTAGAGACCGTTCTGGACACTCAAAGTGGTCTCAGTAAGTTTAAGAAGAAAGAAAGCATACAAAGTAGGTTTTCTGAAGGAAACAGAAATAAACTAGGAATTAATAATAAAAGGATTTCAGAAAAAGCTCAAACATTTGAAAATCAAACAATATCCTTTTGAATAATCCATGGGTCAAAGAAGAAATCAGAAGACACATTGGGAAACATTTTTAAGTGGGTGACAATGAAAACACAGCATATCAAAATTTGTGAAAAGCAGGTAAAGCATGCTCAAAAAGAAATGACAGCATTAAAGAAAGAAACGAAGAAGTCGCCTTTTCTGGATCTCTTTGCACAAGTGTCGCAGCCACTATCCCTCCTTCGGGGGATGGGATAATTCCAGCCTTGAGTTGAATTCACAACATGGATGAAGTTAGTCTGCACCATAGTCCATTTGGTATCTGGTGAATTCTCTTCAGAAGGCTGTGAGCCTCAAACGCAGACTAATGTGAAAAGCCTCATGACATCTTCAGAAAAGCGCTCAGATGAGCACATTATGTGCCTAATGCATTTCCTATGTCTCACAGGTCCCAGTGCAGACTCAATGACACTAATGGTAGCTTTTATCCCCACTTCCACTGTACACCATACGTTGCGCTGACAGGTGGTAATGCCGAGCACATTTTGTTTTCCCTTTAGGGTCTTGTTATTTCAGTTTTGTTTTTAAGTTAGAAAGGAGACAATTTGACACTTTTTCCTTTCGCCTTCTATAATAGCTTTGTTTGCTTTAAAGTACCCACAAACAAAAGATACTTTCTCCTGTTGCTCTCTGGAAAATACAGTCTAAAGAAAATTCCCAAGCAGTGGAGGAATTTCTCAGAAATCCACATGGGGATAGAAATAGGCACCTAACATTTATTAGTTGCCTCAGTCCTTTCACACAGGAAATTTACTGACCAGGCTCTTTGGTTCTTAGTCTTCTGCTTACCAGTCTTCAGCACTGAGTTCCTGGAATCTTCTTTAGGGGATTTTCCTATATGTGACCCCAAGCCTATGCAGCTTGTCTGACATCACTGAAGAAGTCTTTGGTTCACCAGACTCACAGAATTTGGCCACACTGTTGACCATGGTCCCTCCTAGATTGACCGAGTCTATCCAAGTTGCAAAACTGAAAATAAAACAGTTCTATTTCATGCCTGTGAGTTGAGATAATAGTCTCATCAACGCCAACAGTGATTAGGTGAACATGAATCTATACTTCAAGTAGGAAAAATGGGGAAAAAATGTTGCTTGTTAGTGTCAGAGGTCCCATGGTAATAAGACTTAGAGAAAGGATTGGCTGCAAGAAGTTGATTAGAAAATGCTTTCAGAATCAATACCCCTGAGGGAGGAAAGGGAGCAGAATTGATCAGGAGAATGTAACAAATAACCACAAACTGTGTAGCTTTAAACAACACAAATTTATTATCTTACAGTTCCACAGAAGTCTGACACATCTCACTGGGCTAAAATAAAAAGGGCTTCCAGGATAGGCTGAGCATTCCTCTGGAAGCTCTAGGGAAGAATCCATTTTCTTGCCTTTTCCGAGCTTTTGGAAACCACTTGCATTCCTTGGTTCCTGTCTCCTTCATCCATCTTTGAATCCAGGTGTAACCTGTAGAATCTTTCTCACACTGCATCACTCTGGTCTCCTGTGTCCCTCTTCTACTCAGATCTTGCAGGGTCATCACCCTATCTTGAAGTCAGCTGATTAGCAACCTTAATTCTATGTGCAACCTTAATTCCTCTCTTCTATTGAAACTAACATATTCACAGGTTCAGGAGATTAGGTTGTGGATATTTTTGGGTGAGGGAGGAAAGCATTACTCTGCCTACAGAGAGAAACTGAAATAAATTCATTTATCCTACAGAGAAGATGACCCCTCAGAGTTGTGATGAATTGGAACAATGTGTGTAAACCCCAGAGTTTATATAGAGTTGAGGTATATTAATGGAATTAGAGCATCATCATTCAGTGTATTTTTCCTAATACCGAGATATAATTTAAAAAATTGCAAAATTATTCTCCAGAGTTTTCATATTTTGTGATTGTGGCTTTACATAATTTGTGTAATTGAGAGTATATCATAAGTAATAGAATCCATTTTTAATTAGGTATGAGGAAGGGGTATACAGAAATCTCAATCTCTTTGAGCCTCAGTTTTCTTATCTCTAAAATAAGTATATATTTCCTTTTAATTAAGGATATGTGACATATACATTCCCTAGATGGTACTTGGGGAAATAATATTTGCTCAATAAATTGCAGCTAATATGATAGGACATACTGTGGTATAATCCCAATTGTCTATTTGACTATTCTGCTAAATAATTATAACTTACAAGATGGAACACTCTATTATTTATCATTTTATACTTACTCCCCAGCACAGCGCCTGGCATGTAGCAGCCACTTAATCCTTATTGGTTGGGCCACTGTTTGATTAGATGGCTAACAGAATAAACCAATGTCATTTCCATTCTTAATTCTTTGTCTTGGCCTTCTCTTAATAGTCTTCTGTAACGTCTTCTATAATATCTTTCTAAACTTCCCTGCTCAATGCAGGATCTCCATTCCATCCGACTCCACTCCTCATTTCCTACAGTCTAAGGATAGTTTAATTTAATCTGACCCCACACCATATTTCTTATGTCTCTCCTCCTTCCCCCCCACCAAAACCCAACCCAGGTATTAAGGTCCAGATTGAGTCCCACCTTCCCATGAAGACTTCCCACCTTACTGTTCTTCCCAGAAGTTTGTCAAGTTTGAGTTCTCATTTTCCTACACATCTGCAACACTCATTTTGCCCTTTAATATACTAACTTGTGTTGTTGCTTGTGTTTTATCTTGTTAATCATAATGAGATCAGATGTCTCTAAATGCTTTTAAAGCAGGAATGCAGTTCACCTCCTCTTTCATCTATTCTAAGATGCATTTTTGCACATTTTAGCACCTCTGAAATCAGAATGCATTTTATAATCAGTGGCAATTTGGATCATCATAGGTTTGAATGGTCCGTGTTCTCATGGAGAGTATTTGAGTTTGCTTCTGCCAGAAACTACAGATCTGAAACCACTTCAGATTAAATCTGGGTTGTATATTTAGACCACAAAGATGAGTGAGTACCAGCTTCACATTTTTCAGAGGAGATTTTTTTCCTTCCCTCACACAATGGCAAGATTGAAACATGCAACTTCCCTCGCGCTTTTCTGCCTGTCAGGTTTATTTCTTGTTTAAGCCTTTAAAAAAAAAAAAGAAAGAAAGAAAGAAAGAAACCCTATTTATTTATTTAGGGGAGACTTGGTGGCTCAATTGGTTAAGCCTCCAACTCTCCATTTCAGGCCAGGTCATGAAGCCCCACACTGGGCTCCATCTCAGCAGAAATTCTCTCCTGTTCTGTCTCCCTCTGACTCTCGCCCCACTCACACACACTCTCTCATTCTCTCTCTAAAGGTAAGGTAGTTTCTTTTTTTTTTTAAAAAGATTTATTTATTTGAGAGAGAGTGCATGCGGCATGTTGCAGGGAGGGGCAGTGGGAAAAGGAGGGAGAGAATCGTCAAGCCAACTCCCCGCTGAGTGCAGAGTCTGATGGAGGGCTTGATCTCACCACCCTGAGATCGTGACCTGAGCCAAAATCAAGAGCCTGACACTTAACTGACTGAGCCACTCAGGTATGTTTATTTCTTGTCAACTCTTATATCGAGTGTATAGCCTTTGTCTCAACTTACGGTAGGGTCTCCTCTTACTCATCCCCCACCCTGGGCACTTGTTCCATAATTGAAAATAAAGTAATGATCTGTATGACAAGTGGTGGCATCTTAGAGTCAATTAAATATCGTATCACTTTGTATTCCCCAAGTCCTTGGCCTAGTGTAATTAGATTAATATGTATGCTAAATTGCATTAAAGTCGCTCTAGAAGCTCTTCTTCTTATTATTCCACAAACTACCTCTTTGTTAAAGCCATTGCACTTGACTTCTTTAATGACCTGGATAGTGGGTGAAGGGCTGGAGCTGGTGGAGTAACACCAGTAACACAGATTCCTTCTGCAGTCCTTGAAATCAGGCTGCTGGGTTTGTATCTTAGCCTTTTTTCCTTCGAACTCTAGTACCTCAGACATATAACTTAACCTCTCTAAACGTTAATTTTCTCATTGGTAGAATGGGTGTAACGCAGTAATGCAGACAGAAGGTAGGAGGATTCATTTAGAAATCCATGTACAGGGGCTCCCGGGTGGCTCAGTCGATAAGTGTCTACCTTCAGCTCAGGTCATGATTCCAGAGTCCCGGGATTGAGCCCCACATCGGGCTCCCTGCTCAGTGGGAGCCCTGCTTCTCCCTCTCCCACTCCCCTTGCTGTGTTCCTTCTCTCACTATGTCTCTCTGTCAAATAAATAAATAAAATATTAAAAAAAGAAGAAATTAATGTACAATGTTCAGCCTAGTTCAACAGTTAATGTGATATTGGTTCACTCCATGTTAGCATATTTTTAATCAAGTAATACATAAAAGTCCTTCATATATACCAACAAAAATGATATTTATTGAGATCTTACTACGTCACTGTCAATAATCTGTGCCTCCATTTCCTTATCTGACAGTGGGGTATACTACTGATTTTCTAAGGCTGTTCTGAGAATTAAGTGAGACAGTACATTAAAAATGCTCAGCATACGGCAAGGTACACGAGTTGCTTTTGGCACCTCAATGCATTACCTTATTCCATCCCCCCACAGCCCTTTAAAATTGGTGATGTTGGGGCACCTGGGTGGCTCAGTCAGCTAAGCCTCTGCCTTCAGCTCAGGTCATGATCTCAGGGTCCTTGGATGGAGTCTTGCATCAGGCTCTCTGCTCAGCAAGGGCCCGTTTCTCCCTCTCTCTCCGCTGCTCCCTCAGCTTGCTCTCTCTCTCTCTATTAAATAAATAAATAAATAATTTTTTTTAAAAAAATGAAATCACTACTATTGTTGCCCCCAATTACAGATGACTAGGATTGGAATAAATTGCTCAACAATTTAGTGTTGTCTGAGCCAGGATTCAAGCCCGAATCTGTCTGAGATCAGAGTCTGAGCGCTCCATCATTCCACTTGCCAATGGAAAGTATGAAATGTGCCTTGCTATTTTAAGCTTTTTCTGCTCAACACACACACTAAGTGTGCATACTCTCTATCACACATGAACATAAAAGGAGGCACTGAAAGTGATGTGGAGTTATTTTCCGAGCTGGGAAATGGGTGAGATTAGAAATATGGTTGTAGTTTAAACTGAGAACATATGGGTATGATTTAAATGTGAGTTTAGCAAGTCAAAGAAAATGAGCAAGCAATAAAGAGAATATTTTAAGTAGAAACTTCTGTTTTTCCTGAGCTTTTATAACAAATGACTTACCAGAAATCTCTTCCCTTTATCATCTCTGCAGCCATGTCAATAGTGTGCAATAGTTGCTTTTCCCTACCTGGAGTGCCTTTTTATATTTCCAGGGTCATGATAAAATTCTATCAGGGCTTTTCAGTAAATGGGTGCTTTTCTTGAATGATTAAATGGTCCCTTTATCTGCCTAGTACCTTCAAACCAGACCAGAGAAGAATAATTGCCTAGAAATTTCTTGTCCATCATGTATCCTTGAGAATAGTAATAGAGCATATTAGTAATTACCCTGTTAGAATTTATAAGGCAGTAGGAAGCATTAGTAGATAATTACTGAGTTTTCCAATCTCCTGAACTTCAGCATCAGTACAAAACCTTTAAAAATGCCCATATTTTATAATAATTAATCTTGAAGAATGCTATACCTTTCTACAGATAAATTGACATTTATATTTTAAGAATTAATGGTTTCAGATTTGCATATTATTTCCCATATAATTATTCGGGAAACTGTAACTATAAGAATGCTAGCTCAGATAATGAGGGAATCTTATTTATTAAAGTTATTACTAAACATTAAACATCAAAAATAAATAAATAGACTCCAAATAAAATTCTTTTAGTGTATGAAGTCACTACCGATACTTCCTGAATCTACTTAGGATTTCATTTAGTCACTCAATCATCAATTCACTTAACATTTTGATCGAGCATTTAAAATGTACTAGCCAGTGGAACATGACAAGGAAAAAGACAATGTCCCTACTCAAATCAAGTCCACATTTTGATGGTGAGACACAGCCCTTCACCAAAACAATCAATAAGAAAATACTAGATAACAATAAATGTTCTGCAGAGGGTTGAAACAAGGAGGAGGCCAGGTAGCAGTTACCATTTATTACATTCTTACTGATAAGCTGTTACTATTGAGAAGAACTAAAACAAGTAAACCATAAATTTTGCCCTCTAAAAATTTAACAGTGACACAGTCTATTGTATGCATATGGGTGTGAATGTCACAAGAAAAGTGTGGGTAAAGTTTAGAGAAGATAAATGTCAGAGGACATGCTTCCAAAAATGAGGACAAAGAAAGGAGGCTTTATAGGAACAGGATAATACATTATGTGAGTCTTGAAGGGTGGGTAGGATTCCACGGGTGAACAATGAGAAGAGAATGGGAAGAGGCATTTGATAGAATCAATGCATGTGAGCCAGGCAACAGGGTAGAAGTGTTAAGGAGAAGAGCAAGAAGTCTTACTGGACGGAATACAGGGAGTAACTAACTACAGGTAAGTAGGATGTAGAGAGACCACAGAGGAAGACATTTTGCATTGTTCCACTAGACTGGATGTCCAGTATAATTCTCTTTCCCCAATTCAAATATCTCAAGGTTCAAATAAAATGACAGCTTAAATATGTTTTATATATTGAACATATATGTAAATAACATATATGTAAATAATAATACGTATACAAATAAATATATACATATATTTGCTAAGTGTCTCATCTAGAATAGGCATCTTTTTTTTTAAGATTTTGTTTGTTTATTTGACAGAGAGAGAGATCACAACTAGGCAGAGAGGCAGGCGGAGAGAGAGCAGAGAGCCCAATGCGGGACCCAATCCCAGGACCCTGAGATCATGACCTGAGCTGAAGGCAGAGGCTTAACCCATTGAGCCACCCAGGCGCCCCTAGAATAGGCATCTTTCTTAATGCCTGAATGCCTCTTACATTCTTCTCAATTCCTTTAATGATTTACATGTGATATTGTTATTATATCTGTGACATTATTGTAGACCAGAAGTCAGCAAACTTTTACTAAAGGTGAGGTATCTCTGTAAATATTTTTGAAAAATATTAAATGTAATTTATATTTTTATAATATAATTTATATTTTTATATTTTTATTAAAAATTATATATTTTATTAAAATTTTTATATATTTTTATATTTTTATATATAATTTATATTTTTTTATTTTTATTAAATGTAATTTAATAGGAGTAGCTGTGTTCCAGTAAAGTTTTATTGATAAAAACTGGCAGCTGGCCTGCCAGCTCTAAATGGACTATAAACCAGTGAAGGTAGAATCCATGTCTGCTCACTTATAGTGCAGTGTTTTATACATGATGAAGAGTATAAGTTGAGTAAAGTCATGTAACACTTGACATCATCTTTTAAGAAATTTTTTAGCAGTATCTCCTGAACTCTATCCATTGACCCCATAATAACTGATCACCAAATAGCTGGTTAGATTAGTACACTGGTGATCCAGTTTGTTTATTAAATCATAGTCCACTCATTTCTGACATGTTAGCAGGAATTATTAGTGTAACTGCAAAATAATTTAACTATTTATTCAAAGAGTATCTTATAAATAGTTGGCCCAAATGGTATATGCTTTGTTTTTTTTCTTCTATTCATTCAGAGATGAGAAATTTAGAAAATAATTGAGATTATCATATCATCATAGGATAGGAATTATTGATTAAACTATATTTAATAAAAGTGTTAAAATTCCATCTCAGTACTGGCAAGACTGGGGCTAGGACCAGAGAAACTAAAGTGTGGCTTGAGGAAACAGGAATAGGAAGACACGCTGGGAAGTCCCAGGATGAGGACCATGGGTTCAGAAGCCACGCTGACCCCTGGGACTGGGTAGGGAGAAATACCAGATACTGCAGTGTCCAAGCAGATAGCTGAAAACAGATAGATCTGCCAGAGCTGGAGGGATGCAGTGAAGCAGCCAGAAGAGTGGAATTGAGGGGCCAGGATGAAGAGATGTTGAATATGAGGCCATTTCTGAGAAGTGTTTTTCAGTCATCCGTGAATGTCAGGGGCAAATTTGGCAGTGACAAGAGGTAAGAAGATAGGGAGAAGATCAACACTTCAAAGAAAGTACCTGCCCTGAACAGAAACCGACTCCATAGAGCTGTCAAGACCTTACCTAAGTCACTTGTGGAGGGAGCTGGCTGTTTCCCTTCTTTTCTTTCCTCTTTTTAGGAAAACAAGGGAATGTTTTAAGATTCTAAAAAAAATGTCTCATATTCATAACCACGAGAGAGGCAAAAATGACTTCCCATTGTGAATATACTCTCATAGTGTAAACTTTTATGGTAGGAGTATCCATTTCCTCAATACTGAAAGTTGATGAAGTTAAACATAATGATAATTTGAATGAAAATATTATTTCTTTTTAGTTTTTATTGAAATTCCAGTTTATTAACATATGGTGTAATATTGGTTTTGGTGTATAATACAGTGAGTCAAAGCTTCCATACCACAAAAAAAAAAAACCCAAAACCCAATTATATATATAATATAAATATAAAAACTATATATATATATGTAATGATTATATTTGTATCTCTTATTGCCTCTGTGTCTAAAAACATAATAATATTTTCATATTATAAGCTTACAGGAGAGTAATTATCAGTTTGATGAAATAAATTTTAGTAAGAAAAAATGCTTATAAATTCTAAATAAATTTTCTTCACTTAAAGTGTTTTTCAAGTATATAAAATGTGACAGTAACTATGTTTACCAAAACTTGAGGTCCAGTAAAACAACTAGAAATGATTTTGTCTCAAACTGAATGTGAAGGTCTGGAAAAGTTTAGAGAAGTTTTATAACTCCTTTGTGTTTTAATCATAACCATGCCAATCTGTCTGTAGGGGTTAAAAAAATAAGATGTCTGAAGATCAAATATACATTAGAGAGAGATTTTCAGATATTCTTTTGAATAGTCTTATTTTTTTTTTTTTGAGAGAGAGACAGAGGGAGAGAGAAAGAGAGAGCATGAGCAAGGAGGGAGGAGGGGCAGAGAGAGGGGAGAGAATCCCAAGCAGGCTCCGTGCCCAGCACAGAGCCTGATATAGGGCTCCATCTCATGACCTTGGGGTCATGACCTGAGTGAAAATCAAGAGTCAGATGCTGAATTGATTGAGCTTTCCAGGCACCTGTGAATATCCTTTCAATTAAAAGAACCATGTGTTCTTAAATTATAATTCTGATTCTTAGTGTTATATTAAAATTTTAATGCAGATAAAATCTCAGTCTACAAACTCATGTATACTACAAAAGCATTTTTTCTGACATTTCTACAGCAACATAATTTGCATTTTAGAGAACTCATTCTGTGGGCTGTTTAAAGCTTAATCTTAAATTAAGGTCTTTCCCCATCAACTTCTCCAGAATGGTGACTGTGTTATATGGATTTCCTTGATGCCAAGACCTCAGGTTGGAAGTGGAAAGAATAGGATGGAATGTGTTGATGTCTTTTGTCATCTATGGACTAGCAGCCACCAACACGCCCTTTTCCCTTCTGGTCATTTGCTGTTTTCTTCTGGTCATTTGCTGTTTCCTCCTGACCATAAACTTTCTTCCCCATCATTAGCTCACTATGTCAAGTTTGTGTCACTCTAGGGCAGAACAGATATTCCCCTGCTCCGATACTGATTCCAGGCCAATCTCCCTAGACATATCATGCAATATTTTTCTCTTCCTAAAACTTATTGACCATTTTATCTTTAGAAAGCACAGTGTAATTACTGGGTAATGAGTACTTTAGATTACAATTTTTCCTCTGTCATTTCTCTTCCTAATAGAAAAAAAATTAATAAGCCTATCTTCAGCATATTCTTCCTTTATTATTTTTTCTCTTTTGGCCTGTATCTTACATTATGTTCATATTTAGTTACATGCTTTATAATCTTATAAAAATATCTCAAATTTCCTCCCTGTCTCCACCATTTCCTAAACCCCTAGTAACCACTAATCTCTTCTCCATTTCAATAATTCTGTTATTTCACATATGATATATCATTTTTGACAAGAGTGCTGAGATAATTAATGGAGAAAGAACAGCATTTTCAACAAAAGACCCTAAAAAACTAGATATCCACGTACAATGGATAAATAATAAATAAATGATAAAGTTGAACCCTTCTCTTACACTCAGCTGACCTGACTGGTTGCCTATGAGATCAAAAGCACAATCAACAAAGGAAAAAAGTAATGAGTTGAGTTTCATCAAAATTAAAAAACTTTGCGCTCCAAATTGTACCATAAAGAAAGTGAAAAAAAAATCCACAAAATAGGGAAAATATATTTACAAATCATATATCTGATATGATGCTTGTATCCATAATGTAAAAACTCAATAATAAAAAGACAACCCAATTAAAATGGCAATTTCTGATGAACATTTCTCTAAGTAAAATTTACAAATGGCCACTAAGCACATGAAACAATACTCAACATCATTAGCCATTAGTTAAATCCATATTAAAGTCACAATGGGATACCATTTCACATCCACTAGGGTGGCTATAATAAAAAGATAACAAGTTTTAGTGAGAGCATAAAGACATTAGAAAATAAACTCATCGTTGGTGATACTATGAAACTATGCAGCCACTTTGAAAAACAGTTGGGCACTTCCTCAAAAAGTGAAATACATAGTTACCATATGAACAAGCAATTCCAGTCCTCGTCAGATACCAAAGGGAAACAAAAACATACAACCACACAAAAACTTACACACAAATGTTCATAGCACATATTCATAGTAGCCCAAAAGTGGAAATAACCCAAATTTCCATCAATTGATACAGGGATAAACAAAAGGGAGCATATTCCTATGATATAATAGTATTCAACAAAAATAGAGTGTTGATACATGTTACAATATGGATGAACCTTGAAACCAGAACCTATTCATAAAAGACCATCTATTACATGATTCAGTTGATATGACATGTCCGGGAGAAGTAAATCCATAAAGGCAGAAAGAAGTTTCATGGTTCTAGGACGAGAATTAGAGTAACTGCTTAATGGGTCCATGATTTCTTTTCGGAGTCATGAACATATTCTGAACTCAGATTTTGGTGATATTTGCACAACTCTGTGAATATACTACAACCATTGAATAGTACAGTCTAAATAGGTAAATTTTTATGGTTATTAAAAATATTAATAAAAAGGAATGTTATATAAATGGAACCTACATTATAGAACCACTCAGGATGCTTTTTCACACAGCATAATTCTCTGGAGATTCATCTAGGTGTAGGTTTTGTGGGTACTGGTAGTTCATTCCTTTTTATTGCTGAGTAATATTCCAAACAAATCAGTTTGTTGAACCATTCACCAGATGAGGGGCTCCTGGGTTGTGTCCAATTTGGGATATTCCAAATAAAGCTTCTAAAAACATTTGTGTATGGGCTTTTTTGTATTCATAAGTTTTTCCTTCTCTAGGATAAAGGCTCAGGATATATAAACGCTGGGATAAATAGCTGAATCATATGGTGGTAGCTCCATGTTTGGTTTTTTAAGAAATAGTCAAAAGCTTTACTAGAGTAACCATACTATTTTACCTTGTTGCCAACACTACATAACTAATCAGTTTCTCCACATCCTCAGTAACGTATGGCATTGCCACTCTCATTTTAATGATTCTGATAGATGTTTATTAACATCTCATTGTGGTTTTAGTTTATACTTCCTTAATGATTAATAACATTGAATATCTTTCCATGCATATCTGCCATTTTTACATCTATTTTGTGAAATGTTTCTTAAGTCATTCTGCCTCTTTTCTAGTTGGATTGTTTGTTTTGATTTTACTTTTGAATTTTTAGAGTTCTCTCTATAGCCTAAATATTAACCCTTTGTGAGATAGATGGTTTGCAAATGTTTTCTCCCAGGATGTAGCTTGTCTTTCCATCCTCTGAAAGGGTCTTTTTAGATCAAAACTTCTTACTTTTCATGAATTCTACCTTACTAATTTTTTATTTTATGGATTATGCTTCTCATGTCAAGCCCAAGAATTCTTTGCCTGGATCCTAAAAATTTTTTCTTAAAGTTTTTGTCTAAAAGTTTTATAGTTTTAAACAATGTATTTATGCATTAATATCTGTGATTTATTTAAGTTAATTTTTCCATTGATCTGAAATGTAATTTGAAATTTATTGCTCTTCTTATTTTTGTTTTTGCCCATGAATATCCAAATATTCCAGAACAATTTGTTGAAAAACTATCCTGTCTAAATGTAATTGCTTTTGCACCTTAGTCACAAATCTGTTGGGCATATTAGTATGTGTCCATTTCTGGATTCTTTACTTTGTTCTATTGATCTATGTGTCCATATGACTTACTTGGTTCCACTGATCTGTGGGTCTATCCTTCTGCCAAAACCACACTCGTGGTTATTGTAGCTATGTAACTTGAAATTGGATAGAATGATTCCTCCTACTATATTCTTTCTCAAGATTGTTTTAGGACCCATATATTTCCATATAAATTTTAAAATGATTTTGCCTGTATCTAAAAAAAAAAAATTCTTGCTGAGATTGTGATAGGAATTGCAATGAACATCTGTATCCATTTGGAGAGACACATTATATATTTAAGTCTTCTCTGATTTTCTTCATCTGTGTTTTATAAAGTCCTTTACATGAGTCCTTAGATTTCACCTGAATCTTTAATTTTGGGGAGTAGTTATAAATGAAGTCTATATTTAATTTCAATATCTATGTGTTTATTGCTAGTATATAGAATACAATTAATTTTTGTATTTTGTTTTGTCTCCTTAATCTTACCAAAGTTGCCTGTGAATTCTGAGAATGTTTATGTAGTTGCCTGGTGATTTTTTTTTTTTTTTTACATAGACCTTCATACCATCTGCAGATATGGATGGTTTTATTTCTTCATCTCTGATCTTTTCTCATCTTGTACTGGCTGGATCTTCCAGAACTTTGTTAAATAAGAGTGTTTAAAGAAACCACAGAGGTTTTCACTGTTATGTATTATGTTAGCTGTAGGTATTTTGTAGTTGCTCTCTACCAAGCTGAGAATGTTCTCCTTTATTCCCTTTTTCTGGTGGTTTTTTTCTTAAAGATTTTATTTATTTATTTGACAGAGAGAGATCACAAGTAGGCAGAAAGGCAGGTAGAGAGAGAGCGAGGATGCAGGCTCCATGCCGAGCAGAGAGCCCGATGAGGGGCTCGATTCCAGGACCCTGGGATCATGACCTGAGCCAAAGGCAGAGGCTTTAACCCACTGAGCTACCCAGGCACCCCGACAGTACTTTTTAAAATCATGAATAGGTGTTGAATTTTTTTTCAGATATCTTTTCTGTATTGATGAATAGGTCATGTTATTTTTCTTCTTAGTCTATAAATATGGTGGATTATATTAAATGGTTTTGAAAATTAGACAAGGATTACATCTTTGGAATGATCCCCACTTGTTCGTGGTGTATAATTTTTGTATCTATCGCTTGAGTTCATTTTGCTAATGTTTTCGTAAGGATTTTTGCATCTATACCTGGTGATATTAATCTGTAGGCTTTTTTTTTTAATACTGTCTCAGTCTGGTTTTAGTGTCAAGGTATTAATAGCTTCATATAATGAAGTGTCAAGTGTTCCCTCTTCTATTTACTGGGAGAGACTGTATAACAATGCACTAAATTCCTTAAGCATTATAGGAATTCTCTAGTGAAGTCATCTGAGCCTGGAGATCTCTTCTCAGAAACTTTTTAAATTAAAAATTCAATTTCCTCAATTATTTCTGAGCTAAATCTATTTCATAATAAGTGAATTTTGACAACTTTTGTTTTTCAGTGAATGGGTCCATTTTGTCTAAGTTATCAAATTTATGTGTGTACACTTGTTTGCAGTATTCTCTTATTACCCTTTTGATGTCTACAAGATGTATAGTGGTATCTCATGTTTCATTTCTGATATTGGTAAATTGTGTCTTCTCTTTTTTTCTACTTCAATTTGCTAGAGTATATTCAATTTTATTGGTGTTTTCAAAGAATCATCCCTTTTTTTCATTTATATTCTTCATTTGTGTTGTTTGTTACATGCATATTTAGAATTACTGTTTTCTTCTTGGACTGACCCTTTTATTAAAGGATGCCCCCATCTATCTGATAATTTTCTTTGCTCTGAAGTCTACTTTATATGATACTAATATAGCTACTCCTCATTATCTTTTATTAATGTTTCCATAATACATCATTTTCCTTCTTTTTACTTTCAGACTGCCTATATTCCTACACTATTATGAATTTTTTGTACAAGACATGTAATTGGGTCATTTTTTAAAAAATTATTTTTAGAGGATATTTAGGTTCATAAGAAAATTCAGCAAAAATAAATAAATAAAATTAAGCAGAAAGTACAGAGAGTTACTATGTAGCACCTACTCCCTCACATACACACACATACACAGACAACTTCCCCACCATCTATATCCTGCACCAGAGTGGTACGTTTATTGCAATCAAAGAACTTAAGTTCACACGTCATCTCCCAAAGTCCATAGTTTACATTAGGCCTTATTCTTGGTGTTGTATATTCTATTACTATGACAAATGTTTTCTCCATTATATTATCATACATAAATTTTCACTACCCTCAACACTGTTTGTGCTCTACCTACTCATCCCTCTCTCACTCCAACTCTTGGCAATCACTGATATTTTTACTTTCTCTATATTTTTGCCTTTCCTGGAATATCATACATTTGGAATCATACAGTGTTTGTTCCATTGACCTATTTATCTGTTCTTTCACTAATATCTTGCCATCTCGATCACTGTAACTTTACAGTAATTCTTGAAGTTGGATGATGTCAGTCTGCCAAATGTGTTCTTCCACTTTAATACTGTGTTGACTCTTTTGGGTCTTTTGCTTTCCATATAAGCTTTAGAATTAGTTTGTCAATATCCACAAAAGTAAGTTCCTGGGATTTTGATCAGGATTACATTCAATCTCTAAAGTTGGGAAGAACTGACATCTTGACACTGTTGTCTTCCTATCCATGGATATGGAATATCTCTCCACTTATTTTGTTTTTTGATTCCTTTCATCAAAGTTTGGGTATGTTTAATCCATTCCTCCATCTTGTGTCTTTTAATTGATGTATTTTGATCATTTTACATTTAGTGAAAGTACTGGTGTTAGGTATGAAGCCTGCCATTTAAATATTTTTCTGTCCTTCCCTGTGTTTTTCATTTCCCTATTTTTTTTTAACCTGCCTTCCTGTAGGTTTATTTTACCTGCCCCTTTGGTAGCAGCCCCTCTGTGGAACGTTTTTTTTTTTTTTTTTAAGAATTCCATTCTGATTTATATGCAGTGTTTTTAAGTATGTCTCATTTTACAGAATTTTTAGTGGTTATACTACGTATTAAATTTTATGTACAAAACATATCAGTCTGCTGGTGTCAAACATCTACTGATGTAAGAGTGAAGTATAGAAATTTTGCCTCTCTTTATACTATTTACCTTTCCCCACTTACAATTATCTTAAATGTTTCCTCTACATATATTGAGAACCATATCAGACAATACTGTAATTGTTCTTCAACCATCAAACATAATTTAGGAAACTCAAGAGAAGGACAAAGTCTATTAAGTTAAGCCATATTTTTCTTCTTCCTTGATGTTAGGATATTTTTTCTTTTATTATGTTTAGAGTAATTCCTTTAGCCATTCTTTTAGAATAAGTCTCCTGATGAAAAATTTTCCCATTTTTCCCTCATTTGAGAATGTCTTGATTTCCCCTTCGTTCCTGAAGTATATTTCCACTTGATGTAGGATTCATGTTGGCAGTTCTTTTTTTCACACTTAGAAATGTTTTTGTTACTTCCTTCTAGCCTCTGTAGTTTCTGATAAAAAGAAAAAATCTGACTTTTGAATTGCTTTGCCTCAGTAAAATGATGCTTCTCTCTTGCTGATTTCAGTGTTTGGCTTTTTGTTTTTTGTCTTTCGTTTTCCTGAGTTTATGTGTCTTTTTGATTTTTTTTCCTTGTGTTTTTCTTGTTTGATATTTACTCAACTTCTTGAATCGTAGGTTCATGCTTTTGTTATTTTGGAAGGGGTCTAGTATTATTTCTTCAAATAGTTAGCACCTTTGTTTTTAGGAGTGGATCAGAAAGGCAAGAATAGTGGTTACAAGGCTAGGTGAGAGGGGGAAAATAGGGAGTTACTGCTAGTAGATATGGAGTCTCTTTTGAGGGCTATGGAAATGTTCTGAAATTGGGTTGTGGTGATGATTGTACAACTCTAAATATACTAAAGACTACTAAATTATATACTTTATATGGATCAATTTTATTGTATGTGAATTATGTCACAATAAAGCTTTTTAAAAAAAAACACACAGGACAAAGACATTAAAAAAGAAAATAATATGAAAGGAGTTTTGGTAGATGTTACAAAGTAGAAGGTAGGCATTCTTTAACATAACTTTTAATAATTTCAATAACATAAATTTGGGAAGAAACTCTTAATATTGAATATGCAAGAAACAGCTGATGAGAATAAACCAAAGAATTGAAAATGCAAGCACAAAATGTTACTTATTTTTCCCAGTCATCCCAGACAACATGCCTAATTATTATTTTTGTCCTAATTACTAAGTGGCAATAAATAAATATTGGTTAAACATCTTTTAGAAAATTGCTCTGCCATATACTGTGTTGGTTAAGAATTCATACTTTAGAGTCTATCTGAGGGAAAATGCTGACTCTCTACTAATACTAATTATCTCACTGCAGGCAAATCACTCAACTTTACCTTACCTTATGTCCTCATCCATGAAATGGGTATAATAATAGCATCTACTTTATAGGGTTACTTTCAGTTAACCTATGTAAAATGTTTAAGAGTATCTGGCACATAATCAGGTTTTAGTAAGTAGCTGGTGTTATCTTCTCAGAAATCATCTTATTTTACTAGGGTAACTGTGAGTTTCCTGCCAAAACATTATTCTCTGCCTCTTGACAAAACATTAGTCGTTATGTATGACAAAACTGCTTTTAATGTTCAGTTGTCAAACTCAACATTCTCCCACTCAACCAATATTTAAGATCCTGTTTTTTATGAAGTGGCATTTTGTGAATGAATGAGAAATCACGGGAGTAAAGAAACCACATCCTTTAAAAATGAATGTTGGTGTAACCAACGTCCAGTTAGGAGCAAATGTTACTTCATTCTTAATTTGATGTGATTAATAGTGAGAAATTATTTCAGCAGGTAGAATATAAAAGAAAACTAGAAAGGGCACTTCCTCTTGACACAGAGTTTGCTTTGGACTCTTAAGAGGCAGATTATGCAGAATGTACTCACACCTGTGTTCAGTAGAGAGCCTGTGGGGGAAGCTGTACAGTGCCTTCTGGGGCAACACAGTGCTTGAACTAAGTCTTGATGGACTCATCTGAATGTCAAACAAATAAGACGTGACCTGAAAGGAATACTAAATGCCAAGTAGTCCAATCTCCATAGCAGATATTTAGAAGAATTGATATAAAAGGCAAATAACAGAGAGAGTCAATTATCATATGGTTTCACTTATTTGTGAAGCATAACAAATAGCATGGAGGACATGGGGAGTTAGAGAGGAGAAGGGAGTTAGGGTAAATTGGAAGGGGAGGTGAACCATGAGAGACTATGGACTCTGAAAAACATTCTGAGGGTTTTGAAGGGGTGGGGGGTGGGAGGTTGGGGGAACCGGGTGGTGGGTATTAGAGAGGTCATGGATTGCATGGAGCACTGGGTGTGGTGCAAAAACAATGAATACTGTTATGCTGAAAATAAATAAAAAATAAATTAAAAAAAAGGCAAATAACCAGCACAATGTGCACTACACATTGTGCACTACAGTGATGTACACTACAGTTATGTACACAATGTGCACTACAGTTATGCACTACATTTCTAGCTGTCCCAATTTGATATTATTGTTATCACAAGATTATTCAGTTTTACGGCATTGCAAAGTTCTATAGACAAGTGAGAAGACCTCTTCAAAGATGTTTTCAAATCGGAACTTTAAAATCTCCCCTACCTAGCTACAATTTAAAATAGAATTTTAACATTTCTGTATAGGATTTTAAAGAAAATTGTGCATAATACTGGTGCTTCTATGAACTATTGGTTCTCTTTATGAGCCAGCAGGAGGAGGGAGTGAACTGTATTATCTCGTCGGTACTTCATGGGTATAACTGCTGTAATATCCATCGTGTAACACAGTTGTACCTGTTGCAGTCTTTTCCTTTTGTTTTTATTTAAATTAAAAGCCAACATATAGTACATCATCAGTTTCAGATGTAGAGTTCAATAATTCATCAGTTGCCTATAACACCGAGAGCTCATCATATCACATGAAGTGTTTTCAGTGTACCAGAGAGGTGGTAGGCCTCCATTAAAATTAACAATACTAGCCATAAATCTAGGAGATTTCCAAACTATTTAATTCTTACTTGAACTATTTAAGCACTAAGTCATATATATTTTTTGCATCAAAGTGATCTTAAAAACAAAGAAGGGCATATACATTCTATGGACTTTAAAATTGTGTACCAGGAGAAAAAAAAAAAAGAGTGAATCCTGTGTGAAGGAGGTGGATGATATTCTTGCACTTGAAGGGCTAAAATCAGCCTCTACAGCTTTAAGAACAAGGGGAATGGCAGAGTCTGGTCACAGATGTCGCTGCCAAAACATTCCACTTTTAGATGTCATGAAAGCTGGGTTCCTCTAGCCCTATGCACGTTAGTGATTTCACCTGTGAACTGTTGGGACCATGATGATCAGAATAAGACTGGGGCTGAGTTCTCTGTTCCAAGAGCAAATAAATGATACAGCAGTCTCTGCCTTCTCTTCCCTTTCTTATGCTCATCCTAAAACTCTTAATGACAAGAGATGATTTACAGTAGCAAGACTGAGGGCATTTAGTAAAGTGAGCAGAAGGAGGCTGATATTGGGATCCATTCCCAAAGAACCAAAGCAAATATCCATCTGCAGACAGGGGAGAAACAGAACCGTGAGAATTCTTCAAGCACCTTATTAAATTCAGTTCTCTGTGTCCCACTGCCCAGATATTCTGCTTTTAGCTGGACTGAGATGGGGCTAAAGGAATCTGTGTGCCTGAAGACACCCCAGGGGATGCTGATGCAGGTCTGGAAGGCAGGTAGTTGAATGGGGTAGTCAATGATCTTTCTAAGTAAAGTAATAGAAAAAGCAATGGCTTTTACTACCCATTGTAGTATCATCTATGAAGATTTACCAACTTTGTAAAATAAAAGGGAAAGTGAGAGAAAGAACAAAAATCCCAGACCAAATAGGGAAATTCTGATGGAACTATGGAGGAACAAAAGTATTAAAGGGAAAAAAAAAAAAAAAAAAGAGGCACTGTGTTATTCTCAAAAGAAAGCATCAAGGGTGGAGGTTGTCCGTAGCAATAATTCAAAATAACACATAAGTAGCACTTACTCTGACTGATGTACTCCTTTAAGCACTCTACATGTATTAGTTTATCTAATCCTCATAATCCTGCAACTAACGTATGGTTAATATCCCCACTTACAGATAAGGAAATTATGGAAACCACAGTTACTTGAAATTACCAACCTGACAAGTGATAGAGCTAGGATTCTGACCTAGGCATTCTGGCATCATAGTTCTAACTCTTAACTGAGACACATGCTCCCTTTAATTTACTGCCATAGGTATATTCATGTGTATGTTACTTGAATAAAGGGAAAGACTACAGTATTTACAGAGTACCTAACGCGTTCCTGGCACTGTGCTTGAAATGTTACCACGTGAAATAGATATTACCTTATAAATGATCTTGACGTTTCATGGAACCCAGCACTGGATGACTATAATTCCCTTGAAAGGTATAGTTAAAAGTTGGATTTGAGCTAGCAATTTGTTAACAGGCTTTATGCTGGTGAGGATATTTGTGAATGTGAGGAGAGAGGCACCATGGAAAGCAAATACGTGAAGATGGAAGAGAGGACAGTGCTATGAACTGAATGTTTATTTCCCCCCAAAATTCCTATGTAGGACACCTAACCCTAAAGGTAATGGCTTTAGGAGGTGAAAGCTTGGGAGGTAACTAACTAAGCCACAAGAATCCAGAGGCCCCCGTGATGGGATTAGTGTCCTTCCAAAAAGAAACACCAGAGCTTTTCTCTTTCCAGCAAGTGAGAACACAGTGGGAAAACAGTCATCTGCAAATCAGAAGAGAGTCCTCGCTATGAACAGAAACTGCTAGCACCTTGGTCTTGGACTTCCCAGTCCTAGGAGGTAGAAAAGCTTGTTGTGAAGGCACCCAGCCTCTGGTAATTTGTGATAGTGGCCTGAGCAGACTGATACAGAGAAAGAACAGAGATGACCCCTGATGGGTTTGCATTACGTGTCACCTAGCCAAATGGACTGATGCTTTCCCTAGCAGACTCTAACGTTTTTGCACCAGACAACAGAGCATGTTTTGAGTAGCACTGGTAAAAACAAACATCTCAGAATTTTAGAATTATTCACCAAAAGAGAGATGGAGCAGCTCCCCAGGGTGACTGATTCTAAAGAGAGACCAGGGATTTGATGGTGTCAATTCCCCGATACGTCCAGTCTGCTATGTATATTCAGGCGGCCCAGCCCTCAGGAAATCCTGAAAAAGTTCCCAGACACAGAAAGACAGAGCACAGCCGAATGACAGGAGAATAGGCCTTAAGGAATATGGGCATCTGTTACACAGCTTGTTGCTGGGTGTGGGAACTCACCGTGCCCCCATGTGAGATAAGAGCGTTAATGACTCTGGAAACAGCATTCAGTCAATGACAGATGGCCAGTTGGAGGATAACTCAGCTTCTCAGAGCATCGACGTGAAGCATGTTCTACACCACCTCCCTTGGGTGGGTGTCTTGCCCATCCTCCCCCTAATCTGTCATGACAAGGATTGGGTGAAAGCCTCGCGGTTTACATGGTTGGTGAGCAAGAACTATCCAAGGGCATGACATAATCATTCTGCTTGCTGCTTTAGTTGAACACATGATTTCAAAGGTTTAAGTTTGCTGGACAAGCACTATAAAAGATTTTTCTTTCTCACAGTTTTACTTTTCAACCGTAAACCCCAGATATACCAACTACCTGGTCAGGAAACCAAAAAAGTCATTGTAGCAAAATGTATTACATTTGGGCTTTTTATATTTTGCATATTCTCTTTAATAGTTTAACATAAAATATACTAATAACTACTTCCACTTTGTATTTATAATTACACATCTTGTTAGCTCTAGAGTTAAAAGAAACAGTCCTAGGAGCAGAGTAGTTGGTTTAGCACTTAGACACCATCTGTTTGTTTTCCTTCCTTCCTCTCTTCCTCCCTTCCTTCCTTTTTCCTTTCCTTTCCTTTCCTTCTTATATGCACGAAGCGTATCCCTCGTGCTTACGGAATATTGAAAAGCCCCCGTTCACCTAGCTTTACCCACCCCAAAGCCTTTTGGTGACATACACAAGTTAACATGAGTGTGAATTCAGCATTTGGTCTCCTTTGCAACACGTTTAGCCATGTTAGAAGAGTGGGAATAGTATCAGAGTGCTAACACAAAGAGTCATTTAACTTTTTTCCTCTCGTTCTTCCCAGTGTCTCTTTGAGTAATAACAATCTCCATGGCCTAGGTTCCCGAGAAAACAAAGTCCCTAGAAAGCAAAAGTTCATGTGCTAACATGTTTTGAGCGTCTCTCAGCCAGGGAAGCAAGAATGAAGGGGAAATGCAGGCGGGCGGGAAGCAGGAAAGGTGAACAAGAGAGTGCACTGCTAGAGGACAGGGCCTGGTGATTCCAGGTTGAGTCTGGTCTAGCCCAGCATCCTCAGAGAGGCTATATAGGAAACTACGGGCGTTTCCAGACTCTGCCTGAGAGAGGACAGTAGAGGAGCGTGTCCATTGCTTCCATCTCTCATTGGTTCAGCTCCCCTGGGGCAGTAACCTCTCTCTACCTCCTGACCAATCAGATCCTTTGTAGCCCCCAGCCTCTGTAGCATCAGGGATTGGAAAGCGGTAAGTGGAAGCCCTGCTGAGCGCCCTTCCTGGAGCTTGAGAGCGTGAGCGCTGTCAGGGTTCCACCGCAGGAGTAAGGAACCTCGCCCTGGTCTGCAGCGCTGATGGCTGCTGGGGGGACAGCGAGGCCAAGCCCGTGACAGCAGCACTAGCCACCGTCAGGATCTCTGGGGCCAGAAAGCAAGGCTAGTGACAGAGTCCACCGTAGACTGGAGCACAGTGTTTTGTGTAGACCTCTCGTGTTATCTTCAATGACACACTTACAACCATTGTCAAATTCAACTGTTAGGTAGTGTATTGGCCCACTCCCCATGGCCCACTGTAAATGTTCAAACCTTTACCTGGCTTGAGACTACGAAGAAATACATTAACTTATCATTTAATAAAGAAATCAGTAGCCAACTCCTGGATAATTATCTGAAAAAATTTTACTCATCTGTTTTCAACATTATTTGTTTTTAAAAGGGTGGGAGGGGTCTACGTAATTGATCATAAAGGATTTGTGGAGTAAATGATGGTTCATCTCCTTGAAGGATTATTACCTCACTTTGGAAAGGATAATTATTTTAAAATACTGCACATTGTGAGAAATGCTAATGACATAATGTGAGATTAGAAAAGCAGAATGCTACACTTTCATATTGTGATTCAAAATTGCATTGGTCAGGAGAGGCTAGGTCACAAAACAAAGCAAAATCTTAAAAATCATAGTGGTCTGGGTGGCTCAGTGGGTTAAGCCGCTGCCTTCGGCTCAGGTCATGATCTCAGGGTCCTGGGATCGAGTCCCGCATCGGGCTCTCTGCTCAGCGAGGAGCCTGCTTCCTCCTCTCTCTCTCTCTGCCTGCCTCTCTGCCTGCTTGTGATTTCTTTCTGTCAAATAAACAAATAAAATCTTTAAAAAAAAATCATAGTGGTTTAAGACAATAAAGGTTTGTTTACCACTCGCAAGGACTGTGTCCTATGTTCAGGAGGTTCTCCCGGCTGCTGTCCCTTGTCTTGTCCATCACTCCTGCTGCTTTGCTGGAGTGGAGGATGAATGGCATCCCTCCTGGAAACATCGTGCAATCCAGTCACTAGAGTTTCTTCCTGTCCCTATAAACATGTGACTGTCCACAAGCAGAAATCATCAAACATGTCAATGTCAAACATCAGACAAACCAGAACAAGCATAAAGCAAGCAAGCAAACAAACAAACAAACAAAGAGGTCCTGCCCTGGAAATGACTCCCAGTAGTACCGGGGTAAGGGCGCTTGGGCTCAGGGGCCACAGACATTAACAGGAAGCTTGGCACAGCCCGTCCTCATCAGCTCAGACTCAGAGTGCCTCCTGAGATGGGCTGGAAATGTGTGTCTGTGCGCATAACCCATCACCCCGATGGCGCAACTACGACTTGTCTGGCTTTGTGTCATAGTTCATTTTGTGCTGTCAGTGTCAGTCCCAGTGCTAACATGACTCGTGAGAGTTCAAGAGGGTTATGACTAAGATCATTTGATGACAATGGTCCAGCTTCCTGCAGCACAAGCAGTTTGTGGAGTTGAGCACTTGACTGAAAATTTCTTGCTCCAGGCCAGAAAGGTAGTAATTTCCGTTTATTTTACACAGACAGCACTTCTTCAAGAGCCTCTGTGGATGTCTGTTTCCCTAGAAAAGGTAATTCATTCCAGTGATTTAGGATTGAAACTCAAAACCTATATGCCATTAGTAATTTAATATGGATATAAGAAAAAATTTCTGAGAATCGTACGGATTATTAAACACTAAAATGTGCTTCCGGAGAAAATTGCAGGATGTCTTCGTGTGAGGTTTGTTGGTTCTCTATGGAACCAGAGGTGCTGAATACTTGCTTCTCAAGCTTGGGATTTTTATGATAGGGTCTATAAAATCAATACACTGAGTTGAGGAAAATTACATCTTACCAGTCTGTGAAAAAAATAAATCTAAAATCTTCTAGATTACCATTTATTGTGCACTAAGCAAGTGTTGCTTCCCTAGCAAAGTGATTTACCCAGTTCCTTTGATTGCAAAGATTAGAGAGACGCCAACACACTTGGGAAAAAGTTTAAGTGCCCAGAGCATTTAGTGTACCAATGAAAATGGCAAAGATGAGCAGTCTTTCCTTAAAAGAAAATGTATCAAACTCCAAGTGTAATTCTAATCATGTGCTTGTTTAATAGCAATCTATAGTTAAAAGTCATTCAAAGGAATAGCACTAAATTCATACTATAAAAGGATATGAATACATAAGTTGACTGGCAAATATGCCATATTTTTGAAATGACAAAAATGTTCTCAGTTTTTTATATTCATAGTTAAACTGTTCATGCAGTTGTTTCATTCATACATGGGTTGGGTTCTAAAAGTTTCTGCGTAACTTGGCTGTTAGGAAAATGCATTTTTCCTAAAACACAATTAGTACAAAGAGACTAATAACCAGAGATTACTAGAGGCTAAAGATTGTTTGCTTCAGTATTGCTTCCTGGCTTTTCATCCATTCTGCAAGTTTGGGCTCAGCTCTTCTGATGTATGCAAAGACAACGACAACTTTATGCCACCTGTCAAACAGTGACTTCAACACCCCATTTCAGAGATGTATAAAAAGATGTGCCTTAGAGTCAATGGAACATATTATGTAGCCGACTGATACTCAAAGACAACCTATATACCAACCTGTATTATCCAACTTAATTCAAATATAAATCCTAAAATATATGGTATTATCCCCATTTTGCAGATAAGGAAACCATGGCTCATCAAAGGTTGGGGACCTCTGTCAGATAATACAGGGCAAATTTAATGGTCAAGACTTTGTTGGATTCCAAAGGCTAAGCTCTTAACAGTGGGCTGCCCACAGGTATTTAGGATCTGCTTGGTAAAACAGCACTAGGATTTCAACTATACTAGGAGGATCCATTTGATAACATTCATGAGGAAGTAGGAGGTGTCTGGGGTGATTCGAAGTGCTGAGCTGAGGCTGAATAGAGGAAGGTAGGTCGCCTGGGGGAAGAACCAAAATGGAGCTTCCCGGTACAGGGAATGGAGAGTAGGGAGGATAGAGACATGACGCCACATGACTGCATGAATTATTAGTTAACCCACAAAGAACAGCAAATAACCAAGACATCTAGAAACTAGCTATCTGATTCTCTTGGACTTGAGTCAGTCTCAGATCTCTCCTCATCATTCGCATTTCTATCTTGATTCAGAGGTGTGCTCGGGTACATACGACCTCTTGAGCTAGAGAAGGTATCTAGGAATGTGGTAAGTGTGGGAAAAGAAGACGTATTATTCCTTAGCACAAAACTATCATTCTAATTTTGAGTAAATTATAGATAGATGATAGATAATGGATGAATACAGAAACATATGCACACACACACACACACAAAATTAATTGCAAATACCTTGCAAATATTCTCCAGTATTTTTTTAAGGTCTTCTCATCTTTTGCTTTTAGACCTCCCTTGAAATATATTTAATATGATTTCACTTGTGTAAAAGTTTATGGAAGAGAAGGATTGCACCATGCAATATGACCCAGGCCCTGCATTTTTTGGATTCTTGGCTCACTTTCACATTTCAGTGATAGAGATTTAAAATATATATACCGATTTTTAAAGCATGCTTCACATTCATCAATGTAAAGATATGTCTGGGAATTATTTCAAAATAATCTAGGTGGAGAGGAAAGTAGGTGGTATTATAAATAAAACAAGATTGGCCATGAATTGATAATTTTTGGAGTTGACTGATGAACCCATGGGGCTTCATTTGACTATCCTCTCTGCTTTTGTGTTTATTTGAAGTTTTTGGCAATAAAAAAACCTTCTTTAATGAAAAGAAACATGTTTCATAAAACTGAAAAAAATGGTTGTCACATTTTCTACTTAGAGATATTCATGGACCCTGTTTTTGGTCAAATGCTTCATGGCTTTATGTAGTTCTAAGACCTAATAGAAAGGTAAAGTTCTCTCTTATTACAGGAAACACTGTTTTCCTTTGATACCAGTGTAAATTTACCTTATCTACGTTGACCTATAAATTATAAAAAGTAACTCCCAGATCTACAGGGCTTGGTCTAACCCCCACATCTCAGTGTTTTATATAAAAATGGCAATAACAGATTATGCCTTCTGTGAAATAAAGTGAGTTTTAGACATTGATTGTAATATGCGAATATACCTGTGAAGTGCTAAAGGCATACTCCTGAGATGTTCACGTGGAACAGCCTTTCCTGTGCCAAACCTCCAGTAGAGACTCCTTAGAAAGTGCTCTCACTGCTCTTGTCCTCTGTCCCCAAAATGATCCCTGCTTGGCATTTTGGATCAAGTTGACTGACTCTGACTTATATGAGCTAGCGAGGTTTTTTGGTGCTGGTTTGCTTTCTAAACACAGTCATAAATTCTCCCCAAATTTAAAGGTTCATTTATAATTTACTTTCCTCAATATTATTGACAATATTTGACCTGAGAAAAGAAGCTTTCCTTATATTTACCCATTGTCTTTTAAATCTTTTAGAAAATGTCTGTTGATGATGTAACTCTGTCCATTCTGAAAGTGTGATTAAGTAGGATCTTGCTTTAATAAAATGCTCATTAAGGGTTTTCTTGATTTTTTAAAAAATTTTTAAAATAATTTAAATTCAACTGATGTAACATATAGTGCATTATTAGTTGCAGGGGTAGAATTCAGAGGTTCCTCCTCCGTTGCATGTAACACCCAGTGATCATTACATCATGTGCCCTCCTTAATGCTACCATCCAATTACCACATCTCCTTCCCACCTCTCCTCCAGCTACCCTCAGTTTGTTCCCTGTCATTAAGAGTCTCTCCTGGTTTGCCTCCCTCTTTGTTTTTAATCTTACTTTATTTTTCCTTCCCTTTCCTCTGTTCATCTGTTTTGTTTCCTAAATTCCACATATGAGTGAAATCATATGGTTATTTGTCATTCCCTGATTGACTATTTAACTCAACATAATCTGCTCTAATTCCATCCATGTCATTACAAATGGCAAGATTTCATTCTTTTTGATGGCCAAGTAATATTCCATTGTAGACATATACCACATCTTCTTTATCCATTCATCTGTCGGTAGACATTTGGGCTCTTTCCGTATTTTGCCCATTGTGGACATTGCTGCTATAAACAGAAGGGTGCATGTGTGCCCCTTCGAATCACTATTTTTGTACCCTTTTGGTAAATGCCTGGTAAAGAACTGCCTGGTCATAGGGTAGTTACTTATTTTTTCATGTTTAGTTAGCCAGTGTATAGTACATCATGGGGGTAGTTCTATTTTTGAGGAACCTCCATGCTGTTTTCCAGAATGGCTGCACCAGTTTGCATTCCCACCCAACAGTGTAAAAGGGTTTCCCTTTTTCTGCCTCCTTGCCAAACATCTGTTGTTTCCTGAGTAGTTAATTTTAGCCATTCTTACTGGTATGTGTGGGGTGTGTCTCATTGTGGTTTTGACTGGTATTTCCCTGATGCTAAGTGATGTTGAAATACTTAGTAAGTTTTACCCCATTTCAAGAAGAAGGTGGAATTTACCTATTAGAAGAATTTCTTTATTGAGGCACCTGGATGGCTCAGTTGGCTAAGCATCTACCTTCAGTTCAGGTCATGATCCCAGGGTCCTGAGATAAGGCCCATGTCAGGTTCCCTGATCAGTGGGGAGTCTGCTTCTCCCTCTCTCTCTGTCCCTCCCCACCCTGCTTGTGCACACTCTCTCTTTCTCTTTCTCAAACAAATAAATAAAATCTTTTTTAAAAAAAGAATAAGAGTTTATTTATTTATTTATTCTTATAAAGAAAGAACATGAGGGGGCTAGTGAGGATCTCAAACAGGCTCCTTGCTTACTCTGGGTCCCTACAAGGGGCTCAATATCACAACCCTGAGATCATGACCTGAGTCAAAATCAAGAGTTGGACACTTAACCCACTGAGCCACACAGGCACCCCCTAACAGAAATGTTTGAAAGGTAAATATCCTCGCTGCTTTACCACTGGTGTCAAGATAATATTTTTAAAAATTCTAATGGTGTGTCTGAGTATGTGTCCGTGATTCATGTGGTGGCTTGCACTGGTTTTGAGCATGGCAGTCTACATGCCTTCTCCCAGAAGGCTGCATGTTAGAGCACTTTACACAATGCTGCTGAAACAACCATAGAAGGTTTGTGTGAGATGATCAAAAAAGGACCCTGCAGGAACTCCTGCCCACCTGTCAGGGGATCCCAGCTCTGTAATCCAGCGTTTCTGCTGTTCCTTCTCCCATCAAATGCTGGCAGTTTACAAGTGAGCAAGATTAACTTTTGCTCTAGTCTATTGGATACTTCTTATAATGGTCAGGTCCCCTTCTATTTTCAAAATTATAAGCTTTGTGCAGTGGCACTATTGTAGCCAATGAGGTTTATCTGAGGCGTGATTATTGCTAATTGAAAACTTTTTTCAAAATTGTGTAATATTCCCAGTGATTTAAGCTCAGTGAAAAGAATTCATGGACTCACGGTTCCTATTGCATTCTTTAATATATTATCTCACAGAAAAGTAGGATTTACAGGTAAAAGCCACATGAAGTCTCCAATGTCAGTTCCCTGAAACTTGGAATGTCTGCATTCTTATGTTGATAAACATTACATCGAACACCTCATCATTCTCTCCCTGATTTAATCTAACTTATCTCCCTCTAGTCCACAGACACAATCCTCTTCTCATTTTCCAAAGGTCTCTATGCTGTGAAGCAAGATCATTTGTCTTGATCTTTCTCTGCCTTCTGGTCATCCTTAACATGGTTAACACCAACTGCTTCTGCAGAACTTCTCTAACTATAGCTGTCGGCTTCTCTACAAACTTCAGTCATCTGCACAAATTTTCAGTAGAGGAATATTCCTTTTTTTTTTTTTTAGGTTTCTATTTATTTATTTATTTAAGAGAAAGAAAACATGAGCAGATGGGAGGAGCAGAGAGAGAGGGAGAAGCAGGCTCTCCACTGAGCCAGGAGCCTGATGTGGGACTTGATTCCATCACCTTGGGATCATGACCTGAGCCCAAGGCGATGCTTAACCTGCTGAGCTACCCAGGCATCCCAGAGGAATATTCCTAATTCAGCACTAATATAAGCATTGTGTCCTTGACCACTTACATGTGACCCAGAGCACCATCATCTAAAGCAGTGTTCTATATTATTTGGTACAGTACAGCTTTATAGAAAAAGAAAAAGTCTTGGGACCAGATAGAACAGAATTCATATATCACTGTTAATTTTCGTTTGCTGTGTAGCCAGTGACCACAACATAATGGCTTCAAACAACACACCTTTGTTATCTCACAGTTCCAATGGATCAAAAGTCAAGGGTCCTCTGCCAGCTCTAACAGTGCAGGAAACAAATAGGTCTTAGAAGAAGAGTGTGGATTCTCCTAAGATGAGCCAGATAGTAACTCAAATCCCACTTGCTGTTTTGGGATGTGGTTTCATTGTTGAGAAAATTAATCCATCCCCTGGTACCTTCAGGGTCTTAAACTGGCACATGCTTTTCTTCTTGGTATCTGATAGTAATGACCACCAGAAGCAGTTTCCTTTTAGCTGGCAAGGCCACTAATATATATACCTTCACAATCCTACCTCAGGGGTGTATTGACTCCCATCCTTATATTTAGATATTAACCCAGTTATAATTTAGTCCATAGGGAAGTTGACATCATTAGACATAAGACGTCACACTGGCCCATTACACTGATGGCATTATGGTGATTGGAGCTGGTGAGCAGGAAGTAGCCACTACTCTCTATATATTTATAAGACATTTGCCTGTCAGAAAAGAGCACAATAAATCCTACAAAATACCGAAGGCCTTCTACCCGAGTGAAACGTAGAGCTCCAGCGGCATGAAGTCAAGGTACTCTTCTAAGGTGAAGGAGAAGTTACTGTATCTGGCCCATCCTGCATTCAAAAAGGGGTCACAATACCGAGTGGGCCTCTTTGGGTTTGGGAGGGAATTTATTTCCTTGTTCAGGTGTGATAATCCTTAGTTGGGTGCGATGCTTCAGCCCATTTACTGAGTGAGTGAGCTGGAAAATTGCTTGTTTTGAGTTAGGTCTGGAAAAAGAGAAGGTTCTGCAATGGTCCAGGTAGACATGCATGATGCCATTGGTTATTAAGAGAGACATGACACCCTGAGACTCAAGATACCTTGGTGGAGGGACTGCTCAGGAACAAGAGCAATAAAAATGTCTCACCTCCTTATCATACTTGGGGAAGGAAGGATAACAAGTGGAAATATGTGCTAAAAAGAAAAAAGTAACTCACCTGCCTATATGTATATATATATATATTTTTTTTTATTGAAGTTAGGAACTTTCTGTGAACATAAACAAGAGATCATCCCCAAAGCAAAAACTTATAGTGTTGGGTTGTGTTTTTTTGTTTTTGTTTTTGTTTTATTTTCCCTTCTGTATCAGCAGACTCAGAAAGAAGGAGGGACTGTCTGCCCTGTTCTTAGTCCTCACCCCAGGCTTTTCAACTCCACCTATGGGCTCTGCGAAGAGTCCTCATTTTCCGTAGAGGAGGAGGCATCCTACCTGTGTAGGTCTGGAAAGATTTCCTAGACTCAAATTAAAAAAAAAAAGGTAGATAGATAATTTGAAGGGCCCTGTAAACAATAAAACCATTAAAGGTCAATGGATCCAAACTGTCCGGCAGCCAGAGCCCAACAAGTCAGCCTCAGTGACCTGGAAGCAAGGCTATGAAGGACTGGGTCGGCACAAGACAGATGACTGACCAGGAAAGTTCTTCCTCTTCACTCAGACTGTCTCAGTACCAAGAGCCTTCTTAGGAAAAGCTTCCCTCTGGACACATCGTGATACTGTTTTATCAAATGATTCTTCTGGTAAAGACCCTCTCATTGAAAGATGGTTGATCATAGTGGTCAACCAATGTTTCCGGAAGTTGAAAAATATTTTGTGGGTGACTCCCCCTCTCTTATGGAGCACTGCAGTCTTCTTAAGGATGCACATTTGCCTGGTGTTATGTTGGCAAAATGTAAAATGGCTTATGACTGCTCTCTTGAAACTTGTACTCTAAATTAGGGGAAAATATATGTATTTTTTTAAAGAAAAAAAAGTTAAATTTTTTTTTTCTTTAACAGTTCTTTTTATATAAGGTAAGAGGTAGATTTGATCGGCGGAGAAATTTTTCCAACTAAATTTAATCCTATCTGGCCTCATTGTTCTGGAGGATTATCAGGAATTGGAACCTCCCCATTTGCTCTTTGAATCATCTCAATCCAGGTTGCATTTTTAAAAAATTGTTTTCCTATGCACTTTTACTCTTTTAATATACTTGTCTTGCTGTTACTTTGGATTAGCTAGTCTAACTAGCAATGAATTAATTCATCTTGACAGCAATGGAACCATGAAGAACTTCTTGTGATGTTTATTTATTCCAGTGTGTCCAAGTGTGTGAGTGTGGCTGTGTGTGGTACGCTAAAATACATAAGCAAGTGTCACTTAGTACTAAAGTTAAATAAATAAAAAATGACCATGTAAGTGCAACACAACCTAGATATTAAAATCAGTTAGGAAGTAAGTTTAAAAAGAGTTTTTTAAATTATATCTCACTGTGACTTATTTTTTTTTTGGTTTTCAAGGGTTTCTGAGTATATAGGAAAATACAGTTGCCATTCTTACTGTACTTGTGATTTCATTATCATGTAATATGATGAGGAAAAGGAATTGGGGCAGTTAGCATAAGAAAAGATATAAGAGAATGTGGATTGCTTACTATTATTCATATGATTCTTTTTTTTCTAAAGATTTATTTACTTACTTTAGAGAGAGAGTAACACACACACACACACACACACACACACTTGTGCAGGTGAGTTGGGGTGGGGACAGAAGGAGAGAATCCTCCAGCTGACTCCCTTCTGAGTGGAGCCCACTGAGTCGGGGCTCAACCTCAGGACCCATGAAATCATAAACTGAGCAGAAACCAACAGCTGAATGGATGCTCAACCGAGTCACCCAGGTGCCCCTATTGATATGATTCCAAGATTTCTATCTATATATTATTCAAATTATTACGTTTTGTGTGCTATTATAAGGGAAATCTTTGGCATAAGTACTGAAAGTATATATTTTAGTACTTTGACTTTTAAACTTTTAAGAAAGATCTTTCAGTATGAACAAATTGTGAATGTGTGCTAAAGTAATAGAAAATGAGAATCCAAAAGACTTCATTAAAAAAAGCACATATCTAAATATCTACAGGACTTACAATATGACTTCTTTTATTTTACTTCAGTATGGCTTATTTATAAATCTTCACAGAAGGTAAAACAATTGGAGGGGAAGTTCGAGCACAACAGGAAAAATACAACTATTCTTTGCCTGACCCCTACTGTTCACAGAGAGTAAGTGTGGCAAAGGAAACAGCAAAGGCAAACCTTGGCAGTTTGTTTTAATCCGTGGTATTTTGTTTCATTCAAAAGAGAGACTGGACTTTGAGAGACAAACTGAGGGTTTCGGAGGGAGGGATAGGGGGTGGGGTGAGCCTGGTGGTGGGTATTGCGGAGGGCATGTATTGCACGGAGCACTGGGGGTGGTGCATAAACAATGAATCTTGGAACATTGAAATAAAATCAAATTAAATTAAGAAAAAAAAAACAAGAAAAAATGTGTTTCTGGATAAAATAATTCACTAAACCATACACTTAGCAAAGAAACAGAAACCTAGAACCCAGACATTTTCAAAGTCGGCCTCTGAATCTGATAGGAAATTTGAGAAACTGATTTCAAGGCCATGGAGCGCAGTTTGGATTGGTTTGTGGGGTCCCCTTACTTCTCCCTCATTCCACTGGTATTGAATCCATTCTACCAGTGCAGGAAAATAATCTTCTGGATTTCAGACCCATCTACCACTACCCTACCACCCCAAACAGAATCACCATCATCACCAAGATAAGGAATGTCATCCAGGACAACTCCCTCTCTTTCCACGAAACAGGTTCTCTCTCCTCCCGGTGGCTATGAAGACAAACAGATGTTACTCAAGCAGAGTGAAAGACAGGGAGGCTGTCTTTTCTGCTTTCCTTATGGCAAACTGAAGTCATTGCTTAATATTGCTCCCCAACAATCGCAATGGATATGGCTTTCCTTTTTGACACAGAGCTTCTTAGGATTCAACCCATTAAGTTTTCTTCGCCATTTTCTCTGCCTGTGGATAATCCCCTCATGTAATTGGAAGACCCCTGAAGATTTGCATGGACTGTCAAACCACGTGACCTCATCAACCAGTCGGTTCTGCTTCGCTGTAGAGCTCCGAAAACCAAAAAGGAGAACAGATCGCTCTCCTTTTGTCTGCTTGTTGGTTTGTGGTTCTTTATTATTTTCTTGCATATGACCTTTGGCACATGCCCCTTCGCACTTCATACCATCCTTCCTTTAATTCCCAAATCTGCCTTCTTAAAATACTCTTTTTTTTTTAATTTTTTTTTTTTATTTATTCGATAGACAGATCACAAGTAGGCAGAGAGGCAGGCAGAGAGAGAGGAGGAAGCAGGCTCCCTGCTGAGCAGAGAACCCGATGTGGGGCTCGATCCCAAGACCCTGAGATCATGACCTGAGCCGAAGGCAGCGGCTTAACCTACTGAGCCACCCAGGCGCCCCCTTAAAATACTCTTTATTCAAATTTTTATCCTCTTTACTGAATGCTGAACTCAGGCAGTTCATAGATGTTTTCCCAAAGGTATTTGTCTAGTTTTACATCTTCAAATAACTCAACTTTGTTTCCAAATTAATAAGAGCATTTGTCCTAATTAATTTCTCTAACTCTAAACCAGGAAATTATCCCTCAGGTGTTTTCAGATACTTTAGACAAGACATGACCTTTCAGGTTGGTTGTGTAGCAGATGTCAATGTATCTAGTGTCCCAGTTACACTCGTTTCTTTCATTGGGAATACTGCTAAATGGCTCACAGAAGGTCATGCTTGAAGATTGGGCAATTATTCATCTCTGTTCTCAGGTGCCTCTGTCTCCTAGACTGAATATTTAGAATATAAAAACTCTTTTTAGAGATAATGAAAACTGCTTTTAATAAAATTCTTCAGGTATTTTACTGGATATATGTATATTTAAGTTTGCATGCTCTGTTTCAAGGTCTGCTGGGGTCAAAAGCAGTGCACACATGCTAAGAGTAATCATTTCTAAGAGTAGACCTACTTAAGTATGCAACCATGAGGCGCACTGGACTCTGACATCACTGTCCCTCTCTCAGCAAACTGTCACTCCTCTCTAGCCCGGCTGGATTTCCTAATCCCAGCCAGCTTTCCAGGCCATGGTCCAGCCCCCATCAATTTTGTGAACTCCTCTAATAGTATACTGAAAAATCTTTTTTTGAAAAGAGGTGATTTCTGCTGAGGCACCTGGATGGCTCGGTTGATTAAGTGTCCAACTCTTGGTTTCGGTTCTCAAGGTCATGGAGTCAAGCCCCGTGTCAGGCTCTGTGCCCAGTGCAGAGTCCGCTTGAGATTCTTTCTTTCCCTCTCCTTCTCCCCCTCCCCTGCTCAGGCTCTCTCTCTCTCAAGTAAATAAATCTTTTTTTTTTTTTTTTTTTTAAGGGTGACTGCATCCAAAAAACCCTACATGATACAGACATTATTTCTAAAGTATGAGTTGTAGACAACGGGCTCTCGAGGAAACAAGTCCTGCTTTGTTAGGGTGGAACAAAGTCCAGATCTCAGAAACAGAAGCTTCTCTTCAGCAACAACAATGGAGACTTGATTCAATCCTTAGATGTCAATTATTTCATAAACAAAGAGTTCCTTGAATAAAGAGAAGACTAGGTACTCTTCAAGAAGAATTCTACAGTAAATCCATTAAATGTTACATGTTTTGAGTAGATGTTCTTAAAAATTGTCAGAATTCCCACATTGACTCCTTGATAAATGGTATTATGGAAGAAAGGGCCAAGTGGAAGTCTCCAGAATTCCTTGTTCCTAGTAAGTGTGCATTCCCTGGATAATCCTAAGGATAAAAATGCAATTAACAGCATAAAAAAATACAGAGGTAGTGATTTCTCTCAAGTCCTGCATTTAATCCTCTGGTATATTAACACCAAAGATGAATGGTTTTTTGAGAATGACTTTGAATAATCATAAATTTAATGTCAGGTGATGACAGAAATAAAAGCTGACATTTCAGATTTTATCTCAGGAAAGCAAATCCACACAGACCCAAGCACTTGGTATACAGCTTTTTATCTTGCAAATGTTCTCTTTTCTTTTTCACTGAATATAGAAATTTCAAAACAGTTTACTTTCACCTGACATGGGCATCAGTAAGCCATTATAGACAGCTTCAAAGATACAATTGATTCCACAGGATCTTTGGATCCTTGCACAGTCCCTTAAAATATAACACTGGACTGCTATATTGGTAACATCAAGCTGATGGGACTTGGGGTATGTATAGTAGCAGGAATCCTAGCCTTATAGTATATAGAGGTATGGAATATATCTAATGATACAGGAAGTGGCCATCTCATTGAAATTGAAATTTATTTTTTTTATTTTTTTAAAGATTTTATTTATTTATTTGACAGACAGAGATCACAAGTAGGCAGAGAGGCAGGCAGAGAGAGAAAGAGAGAGAGGAGGAAGCAGGCTCCCTGCTGAGCAGAGAGCCCGATACGGGACTCGATCCCGGGACCCCGAGATCATGACCTGAGCCGAAGGCAGCAGCTTAACCCACTGAGCCACCCAGGCGCCCCTGAAATTGAAATTTAATCTTGGGTAGTAGCTGTCAACTAGAGGTGACTCTCCCATTTGGAAATGTCTACAGACGTTTTTGGTTGTCAACAAGTGAGAGAGACAATGCTACTGTCGTCCCCTGTATAGAAGCCAGAAATGCTGCTGAGCATCATAATGTGCCAGATAACCCCCACAACAGAGAATTATCTGACCCTAAACGCCAGTGGTGTCAAGATTAAAAAGACTACCCTGTGGCCTCAATGTAAAGGAAAGTGCACATGAGGTTTCTTTTTAGGATAAAAAAAATATTTTAAAATGAGATCGTGGTGGGGTGCCTGGGTGGCTCAGTCCTTTAACCATCTGCGTTCAGCTCAAGTCATGATCCCAGAGTCCTGGGATTGAGCCCCATTGCTCAGCGGGGAGTCTGCTTCTCTTCTCCCTCTGCCCCTCTCCCCACTGCTTGTGCTCGCTCTCTCTCTCTTTCTTGCTCACTCTCTCTTTCAAGTAGATAAATAAAATCTTCTAAAAAATGATAACATGATGATGATTGTAAAATTCCAAGTTTACTAAAAACCATTGAGTTGACACTCAAAGTGAGTGGACCTTATGGCATATAAATTACACTTCAAAAAAGTTGTTGTTTCAAAAGAAAACAGGAAAGGAAAAGCTGTACTTCCAGCTTCTCTACATTAAGTAAAATGTGACATTTCTGGATTTTAAAGACGTAAGACATATGTTGGTGTGGTGCTCTGAGCCCCCCCGAGTGTGTGCCTCAAAAATCAGAGTGTGTGCTCGCTTCAGCAGCACATGTACTAAAATCAGAAATCAGAGTGGGCCCAGAGCAAGAGAAGAAATGTATCTGGTCCAAATTGCAGTGAAAGTTGATACTCCATTTTAATCTTAATTCTCCACACTAACATAGGAATTCACCTGAATTTTCTGTAGGGATTCACAGAGTTATACGGAGCCTGTGACAAGCCCCAATGATATTTGTCCTCTAAGATCATGTTGCATAGCGCTGCTGGTTTCAGCAAATAATTATTCTTTTGAGAGTAGTTTATGGCTTGACAATTTGCTCTGGTGGATATCAAATGACCATCCAGTAGGTTGTAAATAATGCATAACCAAGATGTTCCCCATGAACATTAATTGATCTATTTTGCCCTAAAGTTGGACATGCCCCGCAGCACACCATCAGGTAAGGGGGTAGCATATAGAACCATGTCTAGGCAGATACAGAAGACAGCAATCAACTATAACAGAAACAGCTAGACATCTACCAGAATGCCTTCCTCCCTTCTCGTGGCATGCATGTCCCGATGGGAAGGAGAGTAGTGTACCTTGTCCCAGGGGCAAGGGCAGGGTATAACCAATTGCACCAAGGTATAACCCACAGGTGGAATATGAATGAGAAAGATGCGTGCCTCCTCTGAGCCAAGGAATTTTGAAAAGCAGATGTGGCTTCTTCAGTTTCCCTAAGACTGTCTGGAAGCAGAGAAGTGCATAGCTTCGTGGGGTGATGGACTGTGTGATTGGAAGGAGTCTAGATCCCCGAATTGCCAAATGCAGGAAAGCTGCTCACCATCTATGAATAGACACAATAGACTAGGGTGTGTATGGAAAATACACCTTGTGGTATTAAATCCCTGAAATTTGAGTTTGTATTTTTGGCAGAAATAGATCTGTTGTATGTACACATCTAGCATGTTGTCCAATACGTATTCTAATCATACTTCCTTCTCTAACACCTTCCTCTGATATCCTCCTCAGGAATTCTCCACAGTGGGATTTAATGACACTGAGATGGTATTATATGGTATTGTGCTCTAGCAGCTCGAGCAAAGAAAATTCATCTCCTCTTTCCCCAGCCTTTCAATAGATGATGTATCGCAGGTAGTTCACTTCACGGTTTTTCAATTTTGTTCATAATCATTGGTGATTGTCATGGGATCACTCAGACCTGCCCGTAGGATCTGACTGGACTTTGCATCCTCTGTTCCTTTTGCTGTATGCTATTTGGTGGAAGTAGTTTTATTATGAAGCATAAATACATAAATATGGTGAGTGCAGATGCTGGGTAGGCAAATGTGAAGTCCAGAGTTGGCATTGATCAATTTTGGTCTGTCTAGCACCCAAGCATTCAGTTCTGGCGCATCCCTAACTCTTCTGGGGAAGTTTTTCATTGTAGGAGTCTGAGGAGAGAAATAGCCACTTATCATTGTGGAATCTAGAGTTGCTGATTCCCCATCTTTCTGGGTTTGTGACAAATTTTATTCTATGGGTGAGATTGAAGTGACTGAAGGAAGAGAGGACACCTGGCCATCTGAGTCATTAAGTTGACACCTGCTGTATGAATAAGGTTACAGAACATAGTGTTAAGTCTTCCAGAGCTCTTTGGATTCCTCTTCTTTGTCCAAGATTTCTCATACAAACTGAGTTCCTGATGTCCGCTAATAAATTCTTTTTTTTTTTTTTTTTTGGTTTAAAATATCCAGAACTTGGATTTCCAACAAAGTATCCTATTTTCAACAAAGAATCCTAACATACAATTATTGTTGCTTCATTAACGATGTAGACTAAAGATTGATCACGTTGAGAGAGATCTAAATGTGAGATCAAGCACCGTGCCAGGCTCTGCACTGAGCGTGGAGCCTGCTAGAGAGTCTCTCTGTCCCCCACCCTCTGCCCGCCTCCACTCACATGCACATGTACTCTCTAAATAAATAAATACATACATAAGTATTGTCAGCTATTATCTTTTCTCTCCTCTCTTTCAAGTACCCATATTCAGACTTCCTCATTCTATCCTGTATGCCTCTTACCTTCTTTTCTGTATTTTAATCTTTTTTTAAATCTCTGTATATTTCAGTCTGGATAACTTCTTGTGATCTACTTTCCAATTCATTAATTCTATTTTCTGCTCTGCCTAATTTGCTGTTAACCTGTCCAATGAGTTCTCAATTCCTTTTTCAAATCTGCTCTGTCACTGTTTATACTTTTCTACCAATTTTAGATATTTTCAAGCATTATTTTTATATAAGCATATCCTATATCATAGTCTATATCTAATAATTCCTATATTTGAAATTTGGGAGCCTTATTATTTCATTTATGCAGATTATTTCATAGTGTCTTGATTCTTTTTACAGCTGGATGGATACCTTTAGCTATGTCATAACGTAGCATTTTTAGATTTTACTTTTAGAAAATATCTGAGGCTTGGGTTAAGATATCTTCCTCCCAGAAAGGTTTTTTGTTTTTTGTTTTTTCTTGCTAGGAACCTACTAAGGAGTAGCTTAAGTTGAAAGACTGAGGTTCTCATAATGAAAACAAGAACTGTAAGTCAGGATGAGCTTTGTTTTAGTTCTAGTTCATGTGATAGGCATAGTCCTTCAGAAACCCAGTTTAAAGTGTATGTGCCAAGAGTGGGGAGGAAAGAAAGGAGGTTGTCTAACTCCCCACCCTAAGTACCCTGCAATTGACTTCCCTTCCACCTTGCTGAGAAAAACACAGGTCTGTAAATTTCTTCGATATTGGCAAAAGAAAGTAGTTTTGAGTAGTGAACTTGTCTCTGGATTCTTATTTCCCCCAGTAATTTCTCCCAATAAGATTAGTTTTTACAATGCTGTCAATAGATGCTTTTCATATTTCTTCTGCTTTTAGGGGAATTATCCTGGGTGGATTAGTCCCGAGTACCAACACGCCTTCCTTTACTTTTTGACTCTATTACGGTACACTGGTATATAGCTGATCATTCCATAATCTCATCTTTATTTTCCTTTCATGCTTCATTTCAAAGTTCTTTGTGAGGGAAATAAAACTTTATTTTTGTTTAATTGTGTTTTAAAAATCAAGTCAAATAAAATAGATAATGGGCTAGATTAAACATTTCATTATTAATAATACAATACTGTGAATCTGGGTGAATATTCAAGCCAATCACACGCCTAAAAACATGCTAGTGTCAAATATCTGCTTTACGTATGTGTATGCGGTCAATGGGAAAAGTGAAAATATATACACCATAATATTAATACTAGTAATCTCTATTGTGGATTAAGAGTTAAATTAGTTTTTCTTGCACTTTTCCATGCAATAAACGTAATCAGGGAAAAGCAAATACTGTTTTGGATATGAAATGTCATTGTCGCAACTAATGAAACAGCCCCAAGGATATAAAGAAAATAATTCTCTCTTGCCTATACAGCTGACAGGAAGATAGAAAGTTGGGCGGACAGGCAGAGAGAGACAGAAACATCGGAAATGTTGGCAACTTCCTGTGGGCCCTCACTAAGGAATTTGGAGGACAATGACTTTCCCATCTAATCTGAGGCTCTAGGCAATCCATGGTACATTGCTTTAAAAAGACATTTCCTGCTCATTTAATCCATAGTGTGGAATTACCTGCTTTGTAGTTATGGCAGAAAAAAATATTCTTAGCCCTCCTTGAGGAATCAATCCTTATTCTCAACTTGGATTTAGAAGAGTTTTATTGCTAGTAACAAAATCATGAGTGGGTCTGTAATATAAACACTATGGAGGGACTCCTTGTATTCGTTCTGTGATTTTCTAATGTAGATTGATTTCAGGTTTACATAATTTTTTAACTGAAACAGAATTAACACACATTTTTTAAACTGAAATAGAATTGACATTCAATGCTACATTAGTTTCAGATATAGAACATAACAGAAACAGACCCATAACTACAGAAAACAAATAAGTGATTACCCGAGGGTGGGGTTAGGAGATGGGCAAAATGGAGGAAGTGGAGTAAGAGATACTGGCTTCCAGTTATGGAATGAATATGTCACAGGAATAAAAGGTACAGCATATAGTCAGTGGTATTGTAATAGTGTTGTATGGTGACCAATGGTAGCTACATTTGTGGTGAATGTAAGTTCAAAAATAATTCCAAAGTTTCTTATAAAATAACTTAAGATCTTCTTGTTTTAAAGACATGACTTCTGGGAAAATGGAAGGACTTTCATAGCCAACCAGGAAAGTTGAGGCAATGAACACAAAATCTACTCCTATGTTCTGAAGGAGCTTTGGAACCCTGAAGTTCTTAGCACCAGCAGTGCCACTTGGTACAGGGTGGGTGGTGGGATTGGGTGGGAAGGGACAGAGTGAAAGGGATGAGTGCCCACAGTGCCTTATCTTAAAGAGGTCAGGAGAGAATTAAAGATACCACTCAATTGTCTTCACTCTTCCCAAAGTAAAAAGCATACTTTCTAAAATCTGTATTTTTAATCAACTTTATTGAGTTATTAAATTCAATAAAATGCACTCGTCATAAGCATACAAAGAGTTTAGAAAGTGCATTTATGTTTATCTATCAGCACAAGCAAGACATGAATATTTCCAGCATTCCAAAATTTCTCTGTGTCCCTTTGCAGTCAATACCCTCCCACCCGACTGATCCGTCTTCTATTACCATGGATTAGATTTCAAAAAAAAAAAAAAATGTAAATAAAGGAATACGTGGGTGACTCCGTCAGTTATGTCTGACTCTTGGTTTTGGCTCAGGTCGTGATCTCAGGGTTGTAGGATAGAGCCCCACATTGGGCTCTGTGCTCAGCAGGGAGTCTGCTTGAGCTTTTCTCTCTCCCTCTCCCTTGGCCTCTCCCTCAACTTGTGCTTTCTCTCTGTTTATTATAAAAGAAATAAACAAAATCTTTCTAAAAAATAAAATAGGAGTCCCTGGGTGGCTCAGTCAGTTAAGCATTTGCCTTCGGCTCAAGCCACGATCCTGAGGTCCTGAGATCAAGCCCCACATCAGGATCCCTGCCCAGCAGGAGCCCGCTTCTCCCTCTCCTTCTGCCTCTCACAGCTGCTTTCGCCTTCTCTTTCTTTCTTTCTCTTTCTCTTTCTCTTTCTCTTTCTGTCAAATAAAATCTTTAAAAAATAAAATAAAGCATATATTCTGAGTGAGAAATAAATAAGTTGTATAAAGTCAGCTCTGTGAAGGATGGTAGAAATGTGTTACCACTCGTTTATGAAACCAATTCTGATATCCTAAAATAAACCTCATAAACGTGCCTATTTGAATACCTCTGTATCAGGGCTACTACTCAAGGCACCAGCCCACACAGTGTTTGTTACCATTCCATTTCAAGATACGTATAGGATTTATGAGCAGGGGCTTAGAAACTTTTATAGCTGTTTGAGATTATCATGTCATCTAACTGCATGATGATTTTTCTCTTTTTCTTTTGCTTTTTTTTTTTTTTTTTTTTTTTTTTAGATTTTATTTATTTTTCACGGAGAGAGAGAAAGAGCACAAGCATGGGGAGTGGCAGGCAGAGGTAGAAGCAGGGAGCCCAGTGTGGGACTTGATCCCAGGACTCTGGGATCCTGACCTGAACCAAAGGAAGATGCTTAACTGACTGAGCCACTCAGGCGTCCCCATGGTCACTTTTCTTAGAACTTTAATTTTACTGGATTTCATAAAAGGATTGGTGGACAAAAGGATGGAAACTTGGAAACACATCAAAATCTGGTACTTGCCCAGACCTTCAGAGAAGCACGGTTCATAGGCACTGTGTCTCAACCCCCACCTCCAAGAGTATAGTTGCCCGCTTTCTGTTCTGTGCATTGTGGCTTTTCGGCTTTTAAAAGAGAAGCACTGAATCTAGTGCAGGAAATGTATGAGTATTTTTCAAGATGTTTTTAAATACATATATAGAGAAAGAAATCCTAAGTAACTCACCTAGACCTAAACCAAAACAAGTGTTCAAGCAGGAAACAAAAAAAGTCCCTCATTAAAAAAAAAAAAAAGGCTGAGGAAATTGCTGCTGTCCATTAGTTGATTTAAGCTAATGGTGTAAGTAGCCATTAGTTCAACTAATGGTAATGGACCTTCTGATGAGTGATTTAGTGAAAATGTCCCAGAGGTTTCCATTCTGCAAAAGGCTCAGAAGAGGTTCAAAAAAAAGTATTTATTTTTAAATTAATGGTGACCAGATCTTTGAAGTAAAAGCAATATATTAGGATATTCTTTAGCAATGATAACTAATAAATTATTCTTAAAATCTCTAAATATGTTGTCCCCTATAAAATGATTTACTAACAATCATATAGGCAAAGGCAGATAGCATGTTTTATATGCCAGGCACTGTTCAAAGTATTTGACATATATTATTTCATTTAACCTTCATTATCAACTGTCTGAGGTAACCACTATTATCACCATTTTATGTGAGAAAAAACTAAGAATAAAGGGGTTGAGTGACTTTCCCAGCATCACACAAGTAATTAGTAGTCTGGCTGAGGTTTAAAGCCAAGTAAGGTGGCATTAAACCTCCGTGTTTGCTGTCTTTGCTGTTGAGAAGCATAACCTTCACCACAGAAGCCATTAAATGAGGGAGCTGGGGGGAAAAAATTAAAAAGTAAATTCGTGTTCTATCTGAGGTATTTTCATACAAACTTGCTATATAATTTAATAAGTTAAGGCATCGAGCATTAATGTCTTCTTCTTTCCTGAGATATTTTCACAGTGGCTTTTGCTGGGATTATACAATGCCACAACAATCAACTGAAAAATTGGGGAAACAAATAAACCACCAACCAACTGGTTTTTTAATTGGGTTAAAAAACTATTTATTTTTCCTACTTAAATAATCATTTACTTCGAGTGTTATTAAGTCATGGTCTTCTTTGATAATGGCATAAAGTCTGATCCAGAAAAAGTACTAATATGAGACTGCTGATATTTATGCTTTGCTTCTGATAGAAGATGGTATCAGCTCAATGACTGAACTGTTTCTCTTATTTTATATCTGTCCGAATCCAAGCAACACACACCCTCTAAATAAACATTATAGGGCATCTGCTTTAGATCTCACCAAATTAGTATAAAAATGATTCTGAAGTCTGGTCATATTACAGAAATTCTGTGACTTGAATTTTGAGTCTAGAGGACTTTGAGGGAGAAGAGAACTTTAAGAGAATTCAGTTTTTTCATGATGTTTTCACCAAATAGGATTAATTCCACTAAAACAGGACTGATTACTTCACCAATGACCTAAGTGAGTTTAGCTTCTTAACATTGTATATTTGTGTGTATTCATTTTCCATCAGTTCAAAAAGTAGACTCAAAAATGTCATTCAAGGGATCCTGGGTTGCTCAGTCAGTTAAGCACCTGACTCTTGATTTTGGCTCGGTCCAGGATCTCTGGGTCCAGAGATAGAGCCCCACCTCTGGCTCTGTGCTCAGCCAGGTGTCTGCTCGAGATTCACACTCTCTCTCCCTCTGCCCCTCCCCTGATTCATGCTTGCCCTCTCTCGCTCCATAGAATAAATAAATAAATCTTTAAAAAATATATCATTCAGATATATCAGCATCAAAGAAAGTAGGTCTCCACAGTTTTCCATAACGACAGATGCCTCTCGTGCAAATTCCCATTTAGATATCCCCCTGAAGTTAAAGCAATCAGTTTGTAAAAGAAAAATGTGAAACTACATCACACTTCTGAGGCTAATGCACAAGCTAATATGTAAATTCTTTTATATCCATTATGAATATAGCACAAATGCAAATCTTGAATTAGAAAGAAAGTAAACCTTCAGGTTAAAAAAAGATAATCTGAAAAGTACATTTAGTTCACTGGAAGAGCATCATTAGACATGCACCATATACTGTAATAAAAGCATATTTTTTGGAGCATATTTTTGTTTTCTACACAAGGATTTTCTATTTGAGAAATGGCAAGGCATAACATGCAAACTTCAAAAAATTTATACCGGAAGGCGTGATACATGTCCTTGGCAAAGGCAACAGAAGAAATTCTGTACATCAAATTAGCGACAGATTAGTTCCATAAACATTTTAATCCTCTGACAAGATTGCTTCTAATTACATGCACCAAAAAGATCAAAAAACAGGTGTTGAAACAGAGATTGGTACAATAATGTTTATAACAGTATGTTTACAATAGTGAAAAAGAAAAGCAATCTAACTGTCCATCAGTAGATGAATGGATAAACAGAGTGGTAGATCCACGTAATGGAATATTATTCAGTTACAAAAAGGAATGAAATACTGATACATGTAACAATAGGAATGTACCTTGAAAACATGCTGAATGAAAGAACCTGGTCCCAGAAGGTCACCTATTACAAAACTGCACTTGGAGGAAATGTCAAGAAGAGGAAAATCTATAGAGGTAAATGCTCCATGGTCACCAGAAGCTGGGAGGAAATGTATATGGAGAACGACTATTAATGGATATGAGGTTTCTACTGGGACTGATGAAAATGTTGTAATATTAGGTCATGGGGTTCATTACACAAGCCTTTAATATACCATATATTATATATAGCCAATATCATACTAAATGTTACATAAATTAATACACAGATTTTACACTTTAACTGGTGGATCTTATGGTATGCGAACTATGTCAGCAAAACTTTATTTCAAAGGTAGCACACATAAATTTTTCCATCTGATTCTTTATAATCCTTATATTCTTGTATAACCTATATCCTTCGTTATCCCATATGTTTGAATCCCTCCTGCAAATGAGCAGATAAATTCAAGCTACAGTATCTTCAAAGAAAGCATTCTTTGAAGCTTTCTTTCTTTCTTAGAAAGCATTCTTTCTTTCTTAGAACAATTCTAACGTTCTAAGATGAAAGCATTAACAACGTAACTATCCCGATGCCTCAGGTGTATAAAGGTGTGCCAGGCAAGGACTATCCACTGCTGTTCTAAATAGGTGGTCTAAAGCTCCAGGTCACCCAAGAAGGAGCTCCTCAAAAGAGAGTTCAAAAACTGTTGAGTGAAAAGACAGATGTAAAATGCAGGAATCCTCACCACCCAATGCGTTTTATACCTCCAGGGATATTGAAAGAGAGGCTTTCCTTTTTTTGAGCAATTTAAAAGACCTTCTTAAGGTAGGGTCTCCATAGAAACCTCACCTTCACTCTCTGCTCTCAGCCTTTGCGCCCTGGAAGAATATTCTCTTAAACATATGCTAATGTCATCCTTGGAATGAATGGCTTTTCATATTTCGTGAAAAATGCTTGAAATATAGCAACTCTTTTTTCCTGTTCTCAAGACACAACTTAAAAAAAAAAAAAAAGCCTTGGGGCGCCTGGGTGGCTCAGTAGGTTAAGCCTCTGCCTTCAGCTCAGGTCATGATCCCAGGATCGTGGGATCTAGCCCCGCATCAGGCTTTCTGCTGAGCAGGGAGCCTGCTTCCCTTCCTCTCTCTCTGCCTGCCTCTCTGCCTGCTTGTAATCTTTGTCTGTCAAATAAATAAATAAAATCTTTTTTTAAAAAGCCTTTAATTTGAGTAATAGTCTGTAATAATAATATTCTGACTGGAAAAGATCTGCTTTGTTTTGTTTTTTAATTAAAACTACGAACATCTAAGCATCAGCACAGTGTGGTGTGGTTGGTACTTAAGAGGTCATAGAGTAGAAAAGAGAGTTTTAGTCCTCATTTTTAAATTTTTTAAAAAGATTTTATTTATCTATTTGTCAGAGAGAAAGAGAGAGAGATGGAACCCACAAACAAGGGGAGTGGCAGGCAGAGGGAGAAGCAGGCTCCCCTCTAAGCAAGGATCCCCACACAGGACTTGATTCCAGGACCCTGGAACCATGACCTGAGCTGAAGGCAGACACTTAACTGACTGAGCAATCCAGGCATACCATCAATCCTCATTTGAGGGGGTTAGGGGTGGGCACAGGGGGCGGGAGAGAGAGAATCCCAAGCAGGCTCCACACCCAGCAGGGAGCCCAACACAGGACTTGATCTCACAACCCTGAGATCATGACCTAGCTGAAATCAAGAGTCAGATGCTTAACTGAGCCACCCAGGTGCCCCATATAGTCCTCATTATCATTAGAAAAAACTCAGCTGAGTCTCTCAATCCTTCTCAGCCTCTGTTTTCTGTCTTGCGAAACTGAGAGATGAACTTTAAATTTTCCTAGATTCTTCATCCATTAAATATTTTACATCCCTGCAAATTTAAAAAAGAACTGAAATTCTGGCCAATTCTGGCAGTAGAGCATAATAACCCAGTCTTAAATGCGCTGGAGCACTGGGTGAAGGCCTTACCTACATAAGACTTCTATCCCTATGATCAGGGCTAAATCATCAGGACTGAAAAGGTCTGGTTGTATGGAATATATCAGCCTTCCCCCAGAAGTTTCCCTAAGCCTGTCTTTACCAGTCACTACAGAAAAGGAGAACAGGCTCTGCTCAGGCCTGAGACTATAGCTCTAGATCCCTGATAAAAGAGAGCAGAACAGCTCTGGTCATCCATAAAACCTTACAGCAACCCCTGGGAATAAATGTCCAGGAACTTACAGACACTAATCTAGCCAACCTCTACTTGAAAAACAAAAGATGGGTTGTCTTTTCGTTCCATATGGAGGGACGTGCGTGAAAACAAACATCTGTGCCTATTTGTATGATTTATGCCACAGTTTTCTTAAATTAATAAAATATATGGACTCTCTAGTATCTACTCACATTTTCCACAAGGTCATTTAAATAAGTCAACAAACAGAAATAAGCAAATAAATACACAAATAAGGTGGAAAGAGCAGGAGATCTTTATTTATTTGTCAGAGAGAGAGACAGAGAGGCCAAGCAGGGAGAGCAGCAGGCTCCCTGCTGAGCAGGGAACCCAATGTGGGACTTGATCCCAGGACCCTAAAATCATGGCCTGAGCCAAAGGCAGATGCTTAACTGACTGAGCCACCCAGGTGTCTGCAGAACATTGTGATTTAGATTCACTTTGTAAATAATCTATACAACATTGACTTGATGTGCAATCCTCAGGTAAAGTTATAATTTTTTTAAGGTTAGTTTAATTTCAATTCTGAATACAAGTCATTATCAAAATGCAAGGGATTTAGTTTACCCTAGCAAAAGAGCTCTGTTCACTAATTACAGACTTAATGTTAAATTAGATCCTCTTTCTCTGCAGCAGCAAAGTAATCAGATGAGAATCCTATGCCTCTATTAAACATTTACATTAGAACTGCCTAATTACTCCAGGATTTGTTTAGGCAGCACTATGGGATGTTCTGAGATGCTGTGGAAAATGTAATTGCTATTTCACGGGAGATGGGTACCCACTCAGGGCGATCCTGATCTCTGAGCAGGGTACGTGAGTGACCACGGGTGTATCAAGAAATGTACCAGGTGTTTCTCAGTATAATCCAGCCCAGTGGATCATCTGAGCGCCTGTAATGAAGGTGTTTGTTCTCCATCTGCCTTGAGAGAACACGGCAAAGCTTCACAAAGGATGTTCAGTTATCTTCAATATTTCCACAATTGAGTGCTATGGAAACAGAAGGTTATGTAAATTATTATCATCTGAGTTGTAATCTCACATTAGAAAGTCATAAATCCACTTCGATCTCCATGGTACCAGGAACAGGACATTTTCTAAGAATTCTTTAGGCAACATAAAGCATGAGATTTGAGGACTATGAGATTTTTGCTTGCTTGCAACCCTGGTGGTTCGCAGTGGAGTGGGTGGCACCCTGCCAGCCATTTCTGCTTGACAAAGGAGTGAACATAGCCAGGCTCTGTTTTCTGTATCCCATCCATGCTGGCATACTTGAAGGGGTAATTGTGGGCCAGACAAACGACAGATGGCATGTTTGCGCCCATGAGATGTGCCAGTGCAGGAAGCTCCTTCCCCACAGCCATACCCAGGAGATCGGCCATGGCTCCAGATACATATGAGATTGTTCCAGAAAGGCAGTCTTGGGGCACAGTGGCTAGGATGGACGGACTTGGCATTAACTCTGGAGTTTGGCAAATGTCAAGGATGACCCACATTTGGCTTACCATGGTTCTGAGCAGTCACACGACATCTCCTTCCTCTAGGAGATGTCCCAGAACAATGAAGCTATTTCCCACCAGAACCAAGAACTCCCAGCACTGACTTTTCCCTTATTTGAAGTCAGATCATGCCTGAAAAAAGGGCAAAATTAAGTTGATTTCTGGAAGGATGAAATCCTCCTTTATAGGTAGTTTGGGTAAAAATCTGAAAATGTTATCCTGCTTGAGTCTGACTTTGTAAGGGTGGTTTTTTTTTTGACCAATTGAGCATAAGGTAAGATATGTTCTATCAATTACAAAGCAGAGTCCTCAAAAGATTTTGCAAATTCCAGTCTTGCTCTCTTGGAAGACAGAAGCCAATTCCAGTCTTGCTCTCTTGGAAGACAGAAGCCAATGCATTGTGAAGAATCTGAGTCTAAACTATTAGGGGATGAGAGGTCACATGGAAGAGAACCAAGTTGGCCTAGTCCACAGCCAATATCCACCACCAGACCTGTGAGTGAGGCCCTAGTCAAACCATTCAAAATCAGCAAAGGAACCACCCAAGTCACACACCAGTAAAATCATGAGAAATACTCAATCACTATTGCCCTGTTGGGTGTCATTTGCCCAACAGTAGATCACTGAAACACTCCATGCTGGTTCTCTATCACAACACTACAGCTACTCTTTCAGGTTCAGAGGATTTCTTGGGGTCCCCCAGCCAGCCACTGCTCAGAATCCATATGCTTTTATCTATGTTCCTAAGAGTCTGTATCTTTGCCTCATACCTGGATCTTCTCTTCTCTAGTTCTCTCCCACAAATCAGTTGGTTGAGTGGTCTACTAGAATTTCATTTGAAATTTGTCCCCATGAACCTACTACTTGGTTTCCTGATCCTGGGTTTATGCAGTACAGCCCACAGAGGACTGCCTCTCTTCATATCCACCCACTTCTCATTGAATCTGACCAGAATCCCAGGACACACAATGCCCAGAAATCTGGTTCTTCAAGAAAGGGGTTCTGTAGGGTGCTTGGGTGGCTCAGTTGGTTAAGTGCCTGCCTTTGGCTCAGGTCCTGATATTAGGTTTCTGGGGTTGAGCCCCACATCAGGCTCTCCACTCAGTGGGGAGTCTGCTTCTTTCTCTCACTCTTCCTCTGTGCTGTCTTTCTCTCAAATAAATAAAAACTTTAATTAAAAAAGGGGGTGGGGTTCAGACCAGTGCTTCAACTTAGAATATTTTAAAGAAAAGAAAAGGTGCAAAGTGATCATTCACATGATGGAAAAATAATTGAAACATGATCTTGAACACAAAGCCGTGCCCTCTCTCTGTGTTCCATTAGGGTCTTTACTACTACTTGTAGTAAGTTATTAGACTTTATATCTGCAAAGTCTCAACAGTGACTTCCAGGAAGCTGTTGATTTCATTGTTATTTATTACCTGAAGAGTAGCCTTCTCTGTTTACTTGGTTCTGTGTGCTCTTTACAAAGTGAATGTCCTTTGACCTGGGTCTACGGGCTTCTTCTCTGGGGACAATCTTTTCTCATGAACTTTCCATATACTTTAGAAATAATAGTCATTTCAAGTTCTCCTTTAGTGGGAACTTTCATTATCTGGTTGGGGTCCCAGATAAAAATGACAACAAAACCCTTCCCGAATTCCAAAGTTCCAGAGTTTGTGTGACCATGAATCTGTCCCTGGCAGCTGCTGCCTCATAGGGCTGTTTCCCCACCACAATCACTGCACCTGCAGAGCCAGCTGCTGGGCCAGTGGCAGTGTGCCATGGCAGGTGGCATGCATGTCACTCTCCTGCTCTTCCCTGTGCACAAGCTTTCTCTCCAGGCCATGGGCTTTCTCCTGAATATTCACTTGCAAACCCAGATCAGAATTTAGGCTGAGAACTGAGCACTGAACTTTCCATTTAGTCTCACCTATTGACTGCCACTCTCCAAAAGCTATAGAGGCAGTAAGCTTTCCTAGAAAAAAAAACTGAGTCACTCTGACAATTATCTTCCTATAGTGACATCATACCCCTGTGTCAACAGCAAGAGAGGGCATGACTCAATGTCCACCAAATCTAAGTGCATCTCTCAGAATGCATATTCCCTTTTTAATTCAAACTTTAACATTTTTTATCATAATGTTAAGGTGAAACCATCCTTAGGAAGACACTAGCAGAGATATGCCGCAGGGACTTAGAATTTTTGATGTTCTCTGTTAAGAGTATTTCTGATCATTTTATTTTATTTTATTTTAAAATATTTATTTGTTTTAGAGAAAGAGAGTGAAAGCAAGCAGGGGGAGGGGCAGAGGGAGAGAGGATCTCAAGCAGACTCCTCACTGAGTGTGGAGCCCAACGTCGAGACTGACCAGACCCTGAGATCATGATGGGAGTCGAAATGTAGAGTCAGACACTTAACCGACTGAGACACCCAAGTGTCCCTATTTCCTGTCATTTTAAATGAGGGCCACGTAGAAGAGGAATAAATGGGAGGAAATAAGCAGAGCAGTTTCTCTCTTCTTCACTCTTCTTCACCATGCCAACACTAAACCAGAAGAAGATGCCATGACCTGTAACCTGGCTGACGCCCACATTTGTTCAAACCTTGTGTAAGGAGGGAACATTGAGAACAATGAACCAGAGAAAGTGCAGCAAAAAGTCCTACATAAGCAGATAGACACAGAGCACCTGTCCCCAGAGCAAGAGCTCCCATCCTCAGGGATTTTGACATTTTCTGGGGGAACCAAGATGTGGTAGCGTATGGCCTGCACAAGTTTTAGATTTTGAAAGACTTGAGTCCTAATCCAGACTTTGCTACAGTCTCACTCCAGATTTTTGAGCACTGTCTTCATATTTACAATGTTACCTGCCGTGCATGTGGTGTAAGAATGAGGATAACAATGTAAGTAAAGAATAAAATATGGTAGCTGTTACTGCATCTGTAGCTAATATTATGAATTCATATGTTTTTTACTTTTTATTTATTTATTTGACAGATAAAGATCCCAAGTAGACAGAGAGGCAGGCAGAAAGAGAGGAAGGGAAGCAGGCTCACTGCTGAGAAAAGAGCCTAATGTGGGGCTCGATCCTAGGACCCTGGGATTATGACCTGAGCTGAAGACAGAGGCTTTAACCCACTGAGCCACCCAGGCGCCCCAAATATGATTCACAAAACTAAGAAATACCCTTAAATGATTTCTCTATAGTGGGTTTTTGTTGTTGTTGTTATTGTTGTTGTTTTTAGTTTTCAGGCTGCTGGAATATTTTGTGACATACCTGCTTACCAGCTTAGTTTATCAAAAAAGAACTAACTAAAGCAGGGGCACCCAGGTGGCTGAGTGAATTAAGCGTCTTCCTTCAGCTCAGGTCATGATCCCGGGGTCCTGGGATAGAGCCCCACATGGGGCTCCCCGCTCAGAAGGGAGTCTGGTTCTCCCTCTTCCTCTGCCCCTCCCTGACACCTGTGCTCAATCTCGCGTGCTCTCTCTCTCTCTCACTTACACTCTCTCTCTCAAGTAAGTAAATAAATTCTTAAAAAAAAAAAAAAAGTAACTAAAAGCATACTACACCATTATGTCACACTAGAGCCCAATTCCATGAAAAAGCCTACCACAAGGACCCCAGGTCACTATAAGTAGGGTCCACCATTGGACCTAGAGATGCATTACAGACCAGAATGCTCTGTGCTGAAACCGCACGCAAGGATCACTATGATCCCAGAATGCCAAAGACCATTCTAGAGCCTTCCTAAATTTCTAGAGCTGAACTAATAGTGATGGCATAACAAGCACCACTGCATACTGAATGCTGACTGTGTGTCAGGCATCGCAATAAAAGTCTCGGGTTCCTTGTCAGCTCTTACCCTCAGAATACCCTATGTGATATTATTACCTCCACTTTACAGACAGATAATTGAAAGCTTAGATGAGATCAGAGACCTGGATAGTGGTAGAGCCAGGATTCAAATCTAGCCCTTTTACCCATTTTATGTGTGTTTTCCAAACTTTTTCTCCTTTTTCAGCAGCAAATGCCTTTTATCGAAGTGTCACCCAGATCTCTAATAAATAAAATTGGCAAGCCCAGCTTGTACGGTTTAATGAGCGTGTCGATGCTAAGAAATCCCCCCACAGAGCCCTGAGGTCAGTGGAACAAAGTGGAAATCGTTCACTCACTAAACTGCCTCCAAGTGGTGTGCGGGAGAGTACTTTGAGGAGAATTGAGCGCTACAGAGTTCTTGGGAAAAATCTAAAGGAACAGAAATGGAAGTGCTAGGATGTTGGGAGGCCCAGTAGTCAGGATGGTTTCCCCACTGTTAGTATGTTCTCTTGCCTTCCATTGAGCCATTGTAGTGACAGCAGAAGGCCCCTTCCCCAACCTCCAATAGGAAAAAAATGTAGGTCATCTAATCTCCAGCTGGGTTGGCTACCAGAAAAGAGACTACCAGGAGCCAGGAATCTTCTGAAAGAGAAGTTTCAGCATCAGCTGCCTACGCACAGGACAGGTTGACCGGCCCAGAACCACCACCCAGGAATGAGGCTGCGTGTCCTGCCCATCGCCTGGATTACTGTCGCCCGGCAGGTGCAGCCCGAGCCCTCGACCGCCCCTGTTCAGGCCAACCTACTCGAACCGGGCCAGCTTCTTCCTTGCCATTTCGGCCATCCGTGTGTCTCAGCCCACTTCAACTAAGGTCTCCATGTGCATTGCCTTTCTCAGTGTCAGCATTACTGACTTTTAATGTGGGAAATGGTCATTTTCTCAGAAGCTGCAATTTTCAGATTACCTGTGAGAACTATCCGTTTATAGAAAGAGGCTTTGATTCCTAGCAAGGGCCCAGAGGAGTCAGCTCTGTTTATTTGATGAGCACATGAAAAGGCCCTTCTCCATGGTCTGTTAATTAAATATGTTTTGCTGATTACTTTCTAGAACTGTGCTGGCATTCATAGTACTCTGTTTAGGGAAGCTGCTGACCCTCCACCCATACCCTGAGTGACAATCTTTGGCAAATAGTGATTCAATGGTGCAAGACCTAATAATCCATAAGCACATTTTTTTCTTCTTTTAGAATTCCTTTTTAAGATGATCAAAACAAATCAAAACAAAATTGTACAATATGTACAATTTTCGCAAAGAAAGAAATTTAGAATGACTTCCCAGTAATGTCCCATGTGATACATACACTATAATCCTCTTCTCTAAATTCAGTTGCCCAAACCTGCTAAAACCAGCAACACCAATATTTCAGATTTACTAAAACTGGAAGACATAGAGAGGAAATATGTGCAAACACAAGGTGTTTAAATTTTAAAATTCTACTTTTTATCAGAATAGTACACTTGTAAGGGAGACTACATATCTAGCTCATTACTAGAGTATTTTTCTTAACTTTTAAGCAATTATCTCCTGGGAAATATCAGGGCTCATTTGAAAATCTTTCTCATGTGCCCTAGCTGGGAATCCTTCCAAGACGTTCTGCTCTGCTTACCTATAACCCACATCTGCTCTGTAAACAACCATGACTGCTTGCTTGAAAAATAAGCACAAACTTGGATTCTAAAGTAACCAAGTGATTGCTTCATCAGGAAACATAAAATGAAAAGGAAAATATCAAAAAAAAAAAAAGAAATAAAGAAAAGAAAGAGAGAGAGAAAGGAAAATATCAAACCTATTAAAATATGAATAGGACTTTAAAAATATTCTTTTACTTATGGGAGGGGGAAAAGACTGCTTTAGAGTCAGAGAACTATTTTAACAAGATAACTATATTTGTATTTTTAACAGAATTTAATAGAAGCCTAAATAAGAATTCAGAGGAAATTATTCCTATCAAGAATTTACTATACATTTTGGGGCACCTGGGTGGCTCAGTGGGTTAAGCCTCTGCCTTCAGCTCAGGTCATGATGTCAGGGTCCTGGGATCGAGCCCAACATTGGGCTCTCTGCCCAGCAGGGAGCCTGCTTCCCCCACCTGACCCCCCCCCCCCGCCTACCTCTCTGCCTACTCGTGATCTCTCTCTGTCAAATAAGTAAATAAAATCTTTGAGAAAAAAAAAAAAAGAATTTACTCTACCTTTCACTTAGGATTTTTGCCATAATTTAATGGATGGGTCTCCTATCATATTTATTTATTTACTTATAAAGATTTTTAAAATTTATTTATTTGAGAGAGTGAGCAGGAGAAAGAGAGAACGTGAGTGGGGGTGAGGGTAAGAGTAGAGGGAGAGGGAGAAGCAGACCCCCGCTGAGCAGGGAGCCCAAAACAGGGCTCCACTGGGGGCTCTATCCAGGGACTCTGGAATCATTACCTGAGCCAAGGCAGCCACTTAACTGAGTGAGCCGCCCAGGTGCCCCTCCTATCACATTTAAAATATTATTTAAGACATGAAGTTAAAGGTAAGATACAATTACATGAGTTCTAGAAGGAACTAATCTAATTCATAGTGCTGGCAAGCAGGTCAGTGGTTGCCTGGGCTGGGGAATGGGTGTAGAGAATAATTGAGGGGGTGCCCAAGTGAAATTTTGGTGGTGATGAAAATATTCCATGTTTTGATTGTGGGGATAGTTTCATGGATACATACATTTGTCAAAACCTGCTGAATCACTCACTTAAAAAAGGTGACTTTTACTGAATGTAAATTATGCTTCCATAAAGATGACAAAAAAACAAAACAAAGATATGGATATTTCAAATATATATTTAATACATAATAAATATAATAAAATATTTATATATCATATATTTTATGTTTTGTTATATTTATTACATTTTAAAAATGCATATGCATATTAAAATCAAGATATATCTCTAACTTCATTTTGAGAATCATACATAAAACTCTTCATATGTCCCCAAATTCTTCATATTTATTGTTTTCATGGCTTTATCTTTTTCTGCCATGCTCCATTACTGACCTCTACTGAGCACTAAGTGGATTTTACAGAAAAATTTATTATAAATCCTCATCTTAATATCCTTTCTACTAGTTACTGTTTCCCCGCAAATACATCTGTGTATCTCAACTATCGCACCTAAGTAATACATTTCTGTTCGAAAGTCTCATAGAGGGATCTGCAGGGTGCAGGTCATCCTGTGCTCACTGGAGGGTCTTAGTGGACTTAAAACTGATTTGCCTTAGGGTAGAGTCTGTTGAAATCGTTCTCACACATTTTTCCAATGAGCTTTAAATTGTTTTATTATATTTTAAAAATATATCTCCTGTCCTCAAAACGACTGGATTTGTATTAGTTTCCTATTGCCATTGCAACAAATTTGACCACAACTTTTGTGGCTCAAAACAAGACAAATTTATAATCTTACAGTTCCGGAGATCAAAGATCAGAAATGAGTTGCACAGGCCGAAAGTCCACATGTTGGCTGGCCATAGTCCATTGTGCAAGCTCTAAGGGAGAATCTGGTTTTTTGCCTTTTCCAATTACTAGAGGCCTGCGGGGCATATGGTCCAAGTTCATAGTCCACCACATGAACCTCTGTTTTCATTGCCATGTCTCCCCTCACCCTGACACTCTCATCTGGCTCTTCTCAGGACCCATCCCTTTACACTGAGCCCATCCAGATAATCCAGAGCAGTCATTCCATCTCAAGATTCATACCTTAATCCTATCTGCAAAGTCCCTTTATATAAGGTAGTATACTCACAGGCTTGGGGGGACTAGGAAATCAACATCTCTGGGAGACCAGTCCACCTACCGTGGTATCCAAAAACAATTGGCACTATATCTCTTTTTTCTAAACAAAAGGGACCTAACAAAAAGCAAACGACACAACTTTAAAATGAGCAAAGGATTCAGGTAGACATTTCTCCAAAGAAGAATTGTGAATGATCAAAAAGCATAGGAAAGGATGCTCAGTGTTATCAGTCAGTAGAAAAATGCACATCAAAACCACAGTGAGGCACCATTTCATACTGACTAGGATGGCTGCTTTGAAAAATGGAAAATAATAAGGGTTGACAAGGACATGGCAAAATTGGAATCCTTATAGTTTGCTGATGGGAATATACAGTGGTGCAAACTCCATGCCAAACAGTTTGATGATTCCTCAACAACTTAAATATAAAATTACCCTAGGCCCCAGTAATTCTACTCCTGGATATATACCTAAAAGAATTAAAAACAGATTTTCCAAACAAAAACTTGTATGATGTTCATAACAGCACAACTCAGGGTACGTGAAAGGGGGAAGCAACGCCAACATGCATCGGTGGATGAACGGGTAAACAAATGTGTAGATACACACAGTGGAATGTTATTCAGTCATCAAAGGAATGGAGTACTGATAATGCTACAATACAGACGAACCTTGAAAACACTGTGCTAAGTGAAAAAAGTCCTTCCCGAAAGGCCACATATTGTATATAGTTTCCTGTATTTGAAATATCCAGATTAAACAAACCCAAGGAGACAGAAAGCAGCTTAGTGGCTTGCAAGGGCTTGAAGGAGGTGGGATAGGAAGTGACTGCTTAATGGATAAGGGATTTCCATTGGGGGTGAGAAAAATTCTGAAGCTCAATCGTGGCGATGGTTACACAACATTATGAATTGATTTTATGTCACTGAACTATACATTTAAAAATCGCTAAAATGCGGGGGCACCTGGGGGGCTCAGTTGGTTGAGCCTCTGATTCTCAGTTTGGCTCTGGTCATGATCTCAGGGTCATAGGATGGAGCCCGAGGGCTCCCTGCTCAGGGCGGAGTCCACTTGCGATTCTCTCTCCCTCTGCCCCTCCCTCCACCTCTGCTCATCCCCTCACTTGCACAAGCCCCAGGGCTCTCTCTCTCTCTTACTCTTGTAAATCACTAAAATGGTAAATTATGCATTTTGTGTCTTTTACCAAAATTTATAATTTATAAAAATTATATAGAAATGTTTCTTAATTCGTGTCTTTCAACGTTTCTCTTGATAAACACCTTCGTACCTGTATCTCATGTTCTTGCACATGTACAAATTTTCATACTCTGAGCCACTCTTTCCTCCACACTTAAGCAGACTTTACTCCACAACTAGTAAAGTGCACTGTGTTCAGCTTCCAGAATTCACACGAGAAGGGTGTCAAGCCTGATTCCTGGAGTAACACCCAGGTTATTTTCTACAGTGAGTCATGTTTAAAGGACATTCTAATGAAACATCCCAAATTATCAGCAATGTCAATCAATATCTGACTAATCGGTAATGTTTGAGGAATTAAGAGAGACTGTGTATCTGGAGATCCCCTTTAAAGAGTCTCCCTTTTCTCAGACCCAAACGGCCATTCTGAGCTGACCTTCAAGGGGATTTGCCAAGTCCAGCAAGTTGCACACATAATGTTTGCCCGGTGCTTCCTTCAGGGTGCAGTGAAAAGCTGCTCCTTGAAAACTGAGCTTTTATTTGCAAAGTTTATAGATTATAAAATGACAATTATGCTTTTATAAAAAGTGGATAAGAACAGGTTCTGTGTAAGATGTACAGCTGAAAATAATGTTACGTTTTATGTTAATTTGCCTTTTTTGTGCTTGCGTAAATCCAGTTGGCACAACAGGTCTCTTGAGTATTTAATTTATAGCGTGATTATCACCATTTCACTGAGGAGAAAGTAGCACAGGGAAAGCAGAGAAGGTCCAAATGTCTGGCTTCTAACAGCAGGGCTGACTTCTTATTACAAGTAACACAGTTTGTAACCTATAGAAAGTTGTATTATAAAGGACTCATTAGAATTTCATGTACACATTGGTATTTATTTTTATCTTGCCCTTAATAATTAGCTCGTCGGAGATAATATGGTCTAATGTAATGCAGAACGTGGGAGCTCGTCTTCACTCAGGCCCAAATAATGTGCTATCATCTGCCAGTTATGATCGCAAGCAGGTGAATCACATTAATAGTGAGTATGAGAATTATATTACCATCATTAAATCCTACCACTAATTATACATCGACTGGAGAGAGCAGGTGTCCATAAAAGCAAGAAAAGGAACAAATGCCCATTCTTCACAGGACCCTTGTGAGTTGTATGATAAAGATTAGGAGAGGGACACCTGGGTGGCTCGGTTGGTTAAGCAGCTGCCTTCGGCTCAGGTCATGATCCCAGCGTCCTGGGATTGAGTCCCACATCGGTCTCCTTGCTCAGCAGGGAGCCTGCTTCTCCCTCTGCCTCTGCCTGCCACTCTGTCTGCCTGTGCTCGGTCTCTCCCCCCCTCTCTCTCTGATAAATAAATAAAATTAAAAAAAAAAAAAGTAAAAAAAAAAAAAGATTAGGAGAGCTACTGCTGGAAAGCATGTGCTAGGAGTCATGTCTACAGACCAGGAGCTCTGTGCAAAACAGCTTGGGGCAAGTGGCCATGGGGAACTCCTACTCCAAGGGAGCCCTGCAGTGACTCGAGGGAAGTGGATGGCTGAGGGGATTAAGGGAGAAAACAAGATGTCCTTTGACCCTCTTCTGCAGCAATGGCTCAAGTTTTCCCATCTCTGTGAGATCAAGACCCAACACTGGGTAGAGCAGTATCTCCATCAAGGTGACAGAGGCTGACAGCAAAGGGAGAAGAGCGGAGAGCTCTGTGTGTGTGTGTGTGTGTGTGTGTGTGTGAGAGAGAGAGAGAGAGAGACATCAAGCACACTGGAGTGTTATTGAATGTTCATTCCTCTTCAGTTGTCTAACTGAAATCTAAAAGTACTTGTCCACTGTAAGAAACAAAAAAATCTGTAAGGCCATTTTTACTAAGAATGTCCAACAAAAACTTCTTCTTTCACAGTTGTGTGCATAAAATGCAGTGTGCAGCTTTCTGACCTTACACTCAACAGTAGCAACTGGCTTCCTCCAAGGATCATACATGCGGAAAGAAGTATCGTAAGTACATAAAAGTGTGTAGAGTAAACATGCTCAGAATGGTATGCTTAAACAGCGTGGCAAATTGCTGGGGACTACCAAACAGCAACCCCAACAAAAGACTTGTGAGATCGTGGAGAGATGACCATTTGATTGTATTTAAAATATCTACAGTTTTCAAAATGTGCTTTAAGACATCGCTGGGTACCACAACATACTTACAGGAATATAGCAGGTTATTTTAAATGTTCAAGGGAAACACGATGCTACTGGGCATCTGCCAGTCACCCTACAAACTACTAGCTCCGGTTAGTTCCCATGCTCAACATCAGATTGGGCTACATTTCTTTAGACACTGTTGTATTTTTGCAAAGCTATGTCTTTTTTTGTTGTTGTTGTTTTATTTTTTATTTTTTAAGATTTTATTTAGGGACATCTGGGTGGTTCAGTTATTATGTGTCTACCTTCAGCTCAGGTAATGACCCCAGGGTCCTGAGATTGAGCCCCACATGGGGCTCCCTGCTCAATGGGGAGACTGCTGCTCTCTCCTTCTACCTGATTCTGCCTGCTTGTACACACTCCATCTCTGTCAAATAAACAAATTAACTAATGAAAAATAAGTAAAGATTTTATTTATTTGAGAGAGAGAGAGAGATCAGGAGCAGGAGGAAGAGCAGAGGGAGAGGCAGACTCACTGAGCAGAGAGACCAATGCAGGGCTCGATCCCAGGACCCTGATATCATGACCTGAGCTGAAGGCAGACGCTTAACTGACTGAGCCATCCAGGTGCCCCAAAGCTATGTCTTTTGTAATGACTATGATAAAAAACCAAGTGCCTCAATGAAAAGCAATGTGGAAAAGAAAATGAAGGTGGAGTCCAATCTGATTCCCAGCTAGTTGCGGATGTTTCTGCCTCCTCCAATCACTACTGAGAACAGGAATCATTTCTTATTCATCATTGCACAGCATCCAGTAGGAACACAATGTCTTGCATACAGCAGGTGCCCCATAACTGTTTGTGAGGAGTTATTGCTGGATAGTGCAACAGAAAGTCACACATCACTACAGCGCAGAGTACTCACAAGTACTCTTTCGCAAACCAAAGCCTATGCTAAGGAGTCTGTGGGGAAACCATTTTCTCCAAATGCAATAGAGCAAGGAAACCCAGGGTCTTTTCTGACCCATCCGAGATACCATAAAGGCCACAGGTTTCCTCAAACAGTTAGAACAATGTGTGCAAAATAGATTCATAAGTGAAAGAGGAAAAGCATCACCAAATAAACCCCTCAAAGTTAAGAATGGGATAAAGGAGGCAGCAAGTGTCCAAATGTTCCAAATGTCCTGTTTCCCAGGAAAAAGAGAGTGAGTGTGCAGCCCCTTGGGGGAAATGAGTGAGGAATGAGAGTCACAGAGACCCCGCCATTGGAAGGGGGGAGACGGGGAAGGAAGGAGACATTGTCAAAAAGTACAAAGCACAGCTGTATATGCAGAGCTTTAAAGCTGCATCAGGGATGGTGGGGGAGGGAAGGTTCGGAAGAGGAAGTAGCTGACCCACAGGGAAGCCATGTCTGAGCTGAGGGTGCCCTGGTTAAGTAGAAGAAGGAACTCAGTGCAGCCTTACTAAGAATGGGGAGGAGGCAGGAGGAACGGGGCCACGCTCTCTGTTGCCATAATCGATAGTCCCCCCAGATGTGCCAAACAGAACACCGTAGGGGATTTAGCTAGTACTGAATGAGGATGTGTTTTCATTGTAACAGATGTACAAACATTTCCATGCATTTCATTTTACATCTAGCATCAGACCCAAAGTGTCACAGTATTGTTGCCAACAAGAGGGAGGAAGTTGTAAGCTTTGTTGTTACCCACCGAGCACCAGTGGCATGGACTTCGGTTTGTCCCAGAGCTACTAGCTGGATATATCTGAACTCATGATGGGTAAATGTTGGAAAATGGAAAAACACTTTTTGTGATGACTCCCCAGGAGATTGGCCCCGGCTTTTCTCAAACTTTGCAAGGTCTTGTTAATGCAATTTTTTTAAACATGCAGAGCCTGACTTTGGAAGAAGGAAACATATTTGCTGGTGCATCTGGGCAAGAGAGCAGTTGCTTGGAAAACTGTGAAGGGAGCAAGACAAATATTTCGGGCCCAGACAAACACGGGCTAGAGCTCCCCAGATGTAAAAGGAAAGGAAAGACCATGAGTGTGTACAGTAGCAATATCAGGCTTCCCTTTATTTTGAATACCTAATGTGGCACAGGTCTAATTAGGAAAAAAAATTTCTTTAACCATAAGTTTTCTCATTTTATACCCGACCTTTCCTTTTGCCCCAGGGAAGAGAGGAGTTTGCACTTATTAGAGTGAGTTTATCATTCTGAAGGAATAATATAATAATTAAATTCAAGAATAGAAATATTTGCATTATTTTCTTCCCTGCATCATGATCATCAGAAGGGGGAAAAAAAAAACCTTAAGAGAATAATATTTTGCATTATTAGTTTCCCACACTGATTTTCAGCAATTTCCAAAGTATTTCCTGTTTTTAGTGCTGCAATCCACTTACACTCTCCTCAGGGAAAAAAAGATGATCAAAGAGTATTTCATGGTAAATGCTCTGGATTTATTCCATTTGTTTTGTAATTAAAAAAAAAAAATTCTGGAACATATTAGTTAGTAGAAATGAAGCAGGGATGGCAGGAACAAGCTTCTTTAACAACAGCATATTCCATGTGTGGAACATGTTGAAAATGCTACTGAGACAGAAAATCGAAACAGAACTGAGTATTGAGAATTACTGAGACCACTGTGTGTGTGTGTGTGTGTGTGTGTAGAGAAAGAGAAGTATCCTTACTCAGTTTAAAAAAAAAAATGTGTATTTACTTTTAAAACCTGAAAGCAGTATTGATTTCTAGTATTCTCATTTATCACTAAATCATTTTCCCCAAGGAGAAGAAAATAATGCAATAGAGAATTTGTTGATATGATGAATTACTACAGAATTACTAAACCACAAACAAACCCATACTTCTGTGGGTGCAAGTGTGATTTATTAAACACAAAGTAATCGTGATGGTATCCCCAGCTCCAAATCTAGCTGTATGTGAAAATTAAGAGCAGGAGCTCCTACAATATTTAAAACTAACTTCAGAATTCACTCAAGAAGTGGATTAGTGTATAAATGAAATTTCTAAAACAGGATAGGACCCAATATTGTCAGTGGGCATACAGAGAAGAAAGCAAACACAGGGTTGAAAATGGTTTGTTCTAAAATGAAGTGTGGTAGAAGTTAAGAAGAAAGAGTTCACTGTCCAGAGAGCAATCAAGGAAGAGGCATTTGATTTAAATCCTGAGAAGTATGACTGGGATGTTCAGAGATAGGTAGGAAAAAGAGAAAGAAGTTCTAGACAGAGGAAGCAGAATAAGCAGAGAAACACAGAAAAGCATAGCGTGTTTAGCCTTCAGGAAAATGAAATCTGTTGGGAAAAAGCCAGTGTCTATGAAAATAGAAAATAGAAAATTAGGAAATTACTCATAATAACTAGAATTAAATATGAAATATATGTGAGACACTAAGATGTAAGTTTAGTTAAGCCCTTTCTTCTGCTGGTTAATATTCACACATTTAAACACAGGTGTTGGGGCCTCTGGGTGGCTCACTTGGTTAAGTGTCCCACTCTTGACTTCAGTTCAGGTCATGATCTCAGGGTGGTGAGATGAAACCTGGCACAGGGCTCCACACTCAGCCGGGGTCCGCTTGAGATTCTCTCTCCCTTTCCCTCTGCCCCTCCCCCAATGGCACACGAACGCACACTCTCTCTCTCTCTCAGATAAACAAATAAATCCTTGAAAAAAATAAATAAATGAACTCAGATGTTTTTTCTTCAGGGGAATCACACCACACAGTTGGTTGGGGTTCCCTGAGCATCCTCTCCTCATTCCCACATTTTTCTATCAATGCATTTATCACACTTGACAGGAATTGCTTATCAGTCTATCTCTTTTATCTATCTGCACATTCTAGAAAGGCATGGATGGAGTTTGCCTTGTTCATCAGCATATTCCCAGCACTTAGTATAGAGGCTTTTACAATGTCTAATGATCATTTGTGTAGGGAAAGGAAGGAGGGAGAAAGGAAAGCAAAAGAATAAGAAAAAAAAAAAAAAAAAAAAGGACAGCCAGTGCCATATCCTGGGAAGCCTGAAAGTCAGATCAGAAAGTTAAAACTTGGGGCACCTGGGTGGCTCATTTGGTTAAGCCTCTGCCTTCGGCTCAGGTCATGGTCCCAGGATCCTGGGATCGAGTCCTACATTGGGCTCTGTGCTCAGCAGGGAGCCTGCTTCCCCCTCTCTCTCTGCCTGCCTCTCTGCCTCCTATGATCTCTCTCTGTCAAATAAATAAATAAAATCTTTAAAAAAAAAAGTTAAAACTTCAGGGGATAAAGGTATAGCACTGAAAGTTTCTGAGCTGGGAGATGGGGTGGCTGAGATGATCAGACCACAGGTAGAGGATGATTCATTGGGATCTAATGCCGAGGATGAACGGTGCAGTCCAGCTGGACAAACCATCACACGCCAATAGCTTAGTCACATACATATGGGTGGTTGGCAGAATCTTAGGTGATGGAGAAATTTCTGCTCTTTAGTAGCCACAGATGATGTGAGTTTCAGGATCCTCTATCTTCTTCAGCCAGTGGACTCTACCTTATGTCTCCAGAGACATAAAAATGCCACCAGAAACTTCTTGGTACAGAAAGAGAAGCAGCCTCTTCTGGAACAACTGATTATTTATTCAGGATAAACATTTCTTGTTGAACTATAACCCACATGTAATGTCATACGGAATTAAATGGGGGTGTGTGGCATGGTGCAGCTCACAGGTTCTGATGAAATGCACGAAGGGCCAGATTTGAGGTAAAGCCTGGATACAAGCCCAGCTCTACCATTTATTAGCCTGACTTAAATCCTTTTTTTTCTCTGAAAGTATTATTTTAAATATTCACTAAGACTTGAGTTTCATCATCGTAATCATATGAATAAATTTTTCTTCCTTCCAAAGCAGAAGAACACACTAGAAAGAGCATGTTTCTTGAAAAGCTGTTGACCTTTTTATTCTTACATAGACATGGTTGAAGTATACATATATTATTTACTAATTAGCTTAAACTATAATTAGTTTAAGGTCTTAAAGCTAACTGAAGGTCTAGATATTACAAAATTTACCGATGCATTAAGCCCTTACAATTTCACAAGGCTCATAAGATTAGAGCATATTCATAATTAAAATTTAACTGGACTAAGTACAATTTTGTATTTTTAAAAATTAAATAATTTGTGATTACAGTAATAACTTATTGGGCTCATAGAGCTAATACAGAATTTTTTTCAAATTTTAATCATGAGAAATTATACCCATATCTTGCTTTACCTAAAATATTAAGCTAACATTTTTTATGAGGTAACAAGAACAGAGAAAAGTATGTAGAGTTTCTATAAGCTAAAATTAAATTACCCTTATGTGGTAAAAGTCTTCTTTTTAAAAATGAAACTCAATTATGTATGATCCATTAATCTCCAAAGTTTTCTGAGAGAAGTTGAAAATGGAGAGGAAGGAAAAGAAGACAGGAGAGAGGGCGCTGGCTTCAAATATGAAATCATCACTGTAAAAAGCTAATTACCTTCTTTCCTCACAGAGAAGAAAGGTGCGCAAGGAAGACCAGTCTCTCTCTCATTTACACACACACATGCACACACTCAGACAAAACACTTAGGCACCAACACTATAAAGTAAAAAGGAATATCCTGTTTTAAATAATCTCTTAGATCAAAAAAGCAGATGATCCTTTCTGAGGGTTTCTTCCCCTTTATGTTCTAATGTATAGTTCAAATAGAAAATCATGATTGTGTCAAAAGTTTCTCAAAGTGGTCATTGCAATTCCAGTTCAAACATAGTATAATGATGCCAATTAGAGAGGCATACACTTAAGTTGAAGCTTTAAGGGAGCAGGTGTTGGTCCCAGAGGGCCAAACACACTGAGAAGGTCCCACGAGAACTGCAACAGACAGTAGGAATGGTTCTTGAACAACTTCTTGTCTCTAGAGTATGCCTACAGACCAGTCATCACTAATTGGAAGCCCAAAGAATTTCCTAAACAAAGGGCAGAAGAAACAAAATAAAACATTTCTCAGGGATACAAAGATAAGACTGAGGGAAGTTCTGATACGTTTTTGAAGAGGTGACCCAAACCAAAGTTTGTCCAAAGAACATCAGTCTAATGACTGATCATCAACCATTAGAGTTGTCTGGAGGATGAGTTTCTGGAGCCTGTGCCCATCCTTCCCTTTAGACTTCCGCCCCTACCTCACAGGAGAAGGTGAGGAGGGTACATGGCAACAAGTGGAGTGGAGGTGTTCATACTGAGGCAGTTTTTTTTTACCACAGATAATAATGTTCATATTTAATGAGATAATGAAAGGATTCTTAAAACGGTCTCTCATTCTAGGAGACAAAATAAACTTATTTGAAATAAACTCAGCAATATCAAATAAGAAGTCAGGAGTTCAGACAGAACCTGGGTCCCACCAATTCTCACAGTGGAAGCAAGTCTTGAGTGGAAGGCTCAAGGGCCCCACAGGAGCACCCACTCACGAGTCAAGCGTCCTGGGCCTCAACAGCCAAGGGCTCCTATGTAGATCTCAGTGGAACTTCCAGGATGGTTGGCTAATGGCTCCCCCAAATACCATGTGGAAAACTTATCACTCAAAGACAAGTTTATTAGGCTTACTGCAATGAGGGGGTGACACCTTGACAGAGTCTTAATAGGAAATCAGAAGGACAAGGCGGGGAAGGATATTTATGGCATTTGAGGGGCTTGGCTGAGGGATTTTCCGCAAAGCAAGAAAATAGCCAGCATTGGGCAGAAGGGATGCCATATTTTCGAATGGGTGGGACTCTCCCTAGTGAGGAGAAAGTCTTAAAGTGGCTCCCGTCAATGATGTTCATACTGATAAATAAACAATTTCAGTTGGTTCACAGTCTTATCTTTGAGGAGCAATTATTTCTTGGAGTAAGCAGCTAACTTACTTTTGTCTGGTCTCAATATTTTGCTTCCTCTTAGAATTGTTTAGCACCGGGACAAAATCCGTCAGTTTGTGTTTTCATGATATACGGTACCATAGAGGTTAGGAGTGTGGGCTCTGGACTTGGAGTGCCTGTTTTCAAATCCTACCCGCTTAGCTGATGAGCTGTGTGATCGAGGCCACTGAACTACCTTTCTCTGTCTCTGTTTTCTCATCTGCATGATCACAGCTTATATTTGCTGACTTATGTCTACTGTGTTCCAGATGCTGTTTTAAGTATTTTATTTACTTCTTTACAACCACCCAATGGGGAGGGCACAGTTGAACACTATTGTCAAGTGAAGAAATGAAAACAGAGAAGTTTAAGAATTCTCCACCAAGTCCCAAGAACATGGGGGAACCACAATGTGACCTTGTGTAGGCTTCAGAGAGCTCCCAGTTGATTGCTGTCATGGACTGCCCACCCCAGGCTCACCGGGAGGATTGAATGCGATAATCCATGTGAGATTCCTGCCATGTGATAAGCAATTGCTAAACGTAAGCCGTTTAAATGAAAATTCAGCAGAAGTGCAGAGCTAGAAAATAGGATATAGAAGTTGCTCTGTCTCTGATGTTGAGATTTCTGAAGGTGAGAGGTGGAAAAGTCATAGCTGTTTTGTAAAAGAGAAGAAAAGATTCCCTGTACCATAAAAACAGGTAGCAGACATTATAGTCCCTCTCGCTGCACCGAACAGAAGTTACAAGACTTGAAGAAACTCTGTATTATGCGCCAATCGCTACGCCTACCTGAGACACAGGAAAGAGTCTCCCAAGTTGGAAGAGAGGCTAGCACATTGCCATGGGATGGGATGGTCTCTTCTCTCCATCTTTAAGATTTAGTTCTAATCTACCTCCCCTGCATAGTCTGAAAACTGCACTGACCAGAGGAATGAGCAAATGCCTTATCCTGTCAAGGCAGCTCTGCTCCCAAACCTAAAAGTCTCAGGAAGCAAAAGAGCCAAAAAATCCTACAGATGGTGTGTGTCTCCCTGATGGAGCAACATGATGGTAATAAGAACATACATGTTCAGTACTTGCTGTATAAAGCCCCCTCTAAGTGTTCTGTTTCCGTTAATGTTCGCTCAGTGAGATGGCTCATTCGGTTAAGAATCTGCCTTCGGCTCAGGTCATGATCCTGGAGTCCCGGATGGAGCCCTGCTTTGGACTCCTTGCTCAGCAAGGAGTGTGCTTCTCCCTCTTCCTCTGCTCCTCCCCAGCTCCTGTGTGCTCTCTCTCAACTAAATAAATAAAATTAAAAAAAAAAAAAAAAAGATAAGTACTATTATTGCACCCATCTTCAAGATGAGTAAACTGAGGTATATAGCAAAGTTAAGTCCTTGCTCTGAGTCAACAGCTAAGTAAATCACAGGTCCAGCATTTGGACGCAGGCAGCTCTGTTCCTGCGGGTGTGCTCACAACAAGATTGCAGGGCTGCTGTGGGAACCTGGTGGGTCAGCTACCTCCCGGCTCTTAAGGCTCTGTGCTCTACTTCTGAGGAAGCTGAGTTCCTGCCAGCCTTGTTCTCCACCAGCCAAAACAGCAAGGGGACTGGTTTCAGTTCGTTGCAGAATAGGTAAGCCATAGCTTCCTAAAGAGAAGTCTGTAGTTGGACGTGACCCAGATCTGAAACACAGGGTAGCAGAACAGAGAAAGGAGAGGCATCGTTATAATTAAGCTCGGTGATACTTTTGAAAGGGCATATATTTAGTTAACTACAGGGGAAGTTTGCTGGGGCCTGGGAAGAAAAAACAGAAGCAGGGAGCCAGGTAGATTTAAAGAGACGTGGGAAAAATTAAAAGGCAAAGTTTTTACTTTGTGGAGGAAATAGTAAAGATAAACCAGAGGGAAGGAGTCCTGGCGCTGGCTCAGAGAGGGTGCAAGACAGACAGGAGCGAATGGGCTGATGGTGAGCGTCGTTAAACGGTTGCTCTCAGTGGAAATTTCTTCATCAAGTGACCTAATTGTCTCCCTGAAGAAAACAAGATCTGTTGTTCCTAACTGGGTGATAGGCACAGTTGGGTGGAGCACAGAGTAGACGTAGACAGGAATGAGACCGGCAAGAATGAAAACCCAAGTAGGCTGAAGAAGCCAGCCAGGATCTGGGCAGGTGAGCTTGTGGAAATGGAGTGTAAAAATGAGAATAAATACTTGAGGCTGTCTATATTGAGGGGTTGAGTGAATGCACCTACTCTGGGGTAGAAGCTGAGCCCCAGGGCCTCAGTACCAGACGTTCCATGCTTGGGGCAGGAGAGCAGAGGAATTTGGCAGTGGGGAGAAGGCAGGGGGTACTGGAGAGGAGAGAGAAAGGGAGCCCTGGAGGCCAGAGCCAGCAGGTGACTGATTCAGGGGAGGGCCTCAGTGCCTGGGGCGGGGGGGTCGTTGAATTGTCCCTGCACAGGGAGCTAGGCGATCCTCCATCTCCATCTCCAGGCTGAGGTCCTCAGAAAGGACTGCCCTGCATACTCACTAGCTGGCTTGTGCCTGTGTAGTCACGTGCCTGGGCCCTCGGGTCACAGCCCCACTCCCCTAGCGTGGGATCTGGAAGTGCAGGGGAGTTCACAACACCGGTCAGCTGCCGGAGGGGACAGGCCTGCTGGGAACAATGCTCCAGAGGCCGGCTGCGGGGTTCCCAGAAGCCGTTCCAGAAGGAAGAAGCCCTGGCTGCAGCAGCGACCCCAACCGGAAGCACAGCCCACCGACCTTCCTTCCCTCGGCCACTCCCACGCCTACTCCCTGGGCCTGCTTCCCGAGAGCACCTGCCAGGTGGGCTCCCCCCACTCAAGTCTTGTCTTGGTTTGCTTTGGGGAAAACCCCAAACGGAAACGGTCTCCACTGCTTTTGTGTGAGCCGAATGCAAAGCCTTCGCAGCAGGAAACTGCCCTGAGTTCAGCCTGACAAAAAGCACTGGAGAAAGTGCCTCTCTGGAAGCCGAGTCCCACACAAAGGAGGAGGGCTACCCGGGGAGCTCTGGGACTCACAAAGATGCATGTGTCCCGCTGCTTGAGCCTCCCTTTCTTTCATTCTCCTTATCTCCCCATCAGAGTGTCTGGCTGCCCCTCTCCTCTGTGTCCTGCCAGCAATGATACTAACTGCACAAACAGTCCAGTTAAAAAACAAACAAACAAACAAAAACCGGGCAAAAGGATTTGAATAAACTCTTCCCAGAGAAAGACATGCATGTGGCCAGTAAGCACAGAAGGGGTTCTCAACATCACTAGTCCTGGGGGAAATGGATCCACATGGGGGAAAGGGAAAGACCCTACATGCTCACTCAAGTGGCTAAAATTCAAAAGAGTAATGGGAGTTCGTAGGAGTATAAATGGTACAACCCCTTTGAAAGGAATTAGCAGTTTTATATAAGCTGAACAACACTCATGGCTCAGCAGTTCCTCCCCAATGGAAGACATATGACCACCAGGAGATTTACACAAGAGTGTTCTTACTGGCTTTATTCAGAATAGGCAAAATGTAGAAGCCATCCAGGTGGCCATAAGTAAGAGAACAGGTAAATAGATGCCAGCGTATTTCCATAAAGTAGTAAGCATGGATTGACGTGAAAATACTAGGCTGAGCAAGAGGAGACTTCTCAAAAGAGAATGTAGTAAATTCTACATGAATTTTAGGACACACAAAATTAATCTGTGTAATTGAGAAATGAAAAAGAATGATTGTCTTGTTGGGGGGTGAGGATAATGATTGGAAAGGGGTAAGAGAGAACTTTCTGGGTGTGAAGGAAAAATTCTGTATTTTGACCAGTTTTGGGTTCCACAATTTTATGCATCTGTCAAAACTGATGATGATATATTTCAGATATGTGTATTTCATTCTGTGTAAATTTTACCTCGGAGGGAAAAGAAAAAACCATAAACAGGTATTGAATTCTAATTAATGATACATATAATGAGGTATTTAGTGGGAAATGTACTAAAGTCCATAACTTACCATGAAGTACATTAAAAAATGGATTAATGTATGCAAATACTTACTTTAGTAAGTGTGGGAAAATGTGACTTGTAAGATCTAGGACTTGGTATATGGTGCTTACTGTGTCCTCTTTTCAGTGGCTTTGAAATTCTCCATAAAGTAATGTTCAGAAAATCAAGAATGGCAACCAAAAGAGAAAAGTTGCTTTTATTGAGAAATTGTTTTGTGCCAAGCTCTCTGTTATCCCTATCATACCTTATTCTTTAATTCTTTCAAAATCCTGGGGTAGATTTTATTATCCCCACTATCCTCAGAAGAGAAAACTAACACTCTAAGAAGTTAAATTTACTCCTCCAAGATCAAATGGCATTAAGATAAAATGATGCACCTACTTTGGAAACATTTTAAGAGTTTTACATAAAACTAAATGAATATTATGGTGCAGAAATTCCTCTCAAGAAATCTTTCCCAAGGGAAATGGAAACATATGTCCACGAGAAGATCTGTACAAGAATGCTTGGAGCAGCTTTATTTATAGTATAGAAATCAAATACAGGTCTTTCTTAGTTTATGCTCTTAACTTGCATGATATCCTGGTGTAAAAAAAAAAAAAATGTGAGCATATTCTCTGTCCTCGAGTGGCTTTTGTTTAGGTGGGCAACCAGGTGTATATTTAAAAAACAATCTGCTTCTCTTGGTTCTCAATATCTCTCTTGATCATGACTCCCAGACAGTGCTGGGGTAGGAGGCTAAGAGTGAGAAGTCAGAGCCAAGAAGATGAGACGCTGTCTGAGAGCCAGGAAGGGGTGAGAAGGGCAGGCTTCTCAGGTAACCCTAGTGGTACCTGAGTCAGAAGGGCCACACATCCACACACAGTGGCCAGCAGAGATTTCCAGCACCCTGGGACCAGAAGAAAATCACACCAAGAAGACATTATTAAGTCCCAGGCCAATATAAAGTCTAAGGCAAGAGTTTAGGCCAATAAAGAAATGGATTTATATCCATAGGACCTACTTGCTGCTGTCATTGAATAGATTTTACTTTTTGAGAGTGGTTTTAGGCTCAAAATGAAACTGAGCAGAAAATACAGAGACTTCCCATATATCCCTTGCCCCAACACAGGTACAGCCTTTCCTGTTTTCGAAATCCCCTACCAGACGGGCACATTTGTCACAACTGACGAAACCTACATTGATTGACACACCATTATCACCCAAAGCCCATACAGTACGTTAGGGCTCAGTCTTGATGTTGGATTTTCTACGGGTTTTGACAAATGTATAATGGCATGTGTCCACCATAATAGTACCATACAGAGTAGCTCCACTGTCCTAAAAATCCCAGCGTGCTACCTGTCCCTCCCTCCTTCACTCCTAATTCCTGGCAACCACTGATCTTTTTCTTTTTAATTAATTTTTTTTAACATATAAAGTATTATTTGCCCCAGGGGTACCGTCTGTGAATCATCAGGCTTACACATTTCACAGCACTCACCATAGCCCATACCCTCCCCATCCACTGATCTCTTTAATGCCTCTATAATTTTGCCTTTTACAGAATGCCATATCATTGAAACCCTATAGTAGACAGCCCCTTTAGATTGGTTTCTTTTAACTAAAACTTGCATTTAAGATTCCTTCATGTCTTTTCATGGTGTGATTGCTCATTTCATTTTAGTGCTAATTAATATTCCATTGTCTGGGAATACACAGTTTATTTAGCCATTCACCTACTGAAGGACATCCTGATTGCTTCCAGGTTTTGGCACTTATGAATAAAGGTTCTATAAACGTCCATGTGCAGGTTTCTTTGTGGACATAATTTTCTAACTCACTTGGGTGGATAGGAGCATGATGACTGGATCATACACTAAGAATATATTTAGTTTTGCAAGAAAGTGCCAGACTGTTTTCCCAAAGTGGATGTACCATTTTCCATTCCCACCAGCAAAGGATGAGACTTCATATCGTTCCACATCCTCACCAGCATTTGAAGTTGTCAGTTCTCCAGAATTCGGCCATTCTAATAGGTGTGTAGTAGTATCTTGTTGTTTTAATCAGCATATGCCTAAAGATATGTGATCTTGAGTATCTTTTCATGTGCCTATTTGTCATCTGCATAGTGTTGGGGAGGAAGAATTTCTTCTACCCTTTAAGAACCTTCTAACTGGACTAAGAATCAAATTGACATGAGACAGAGTAACAGGAGAAAATCAAATTTAATAGCATATATACAGGGAGACCACACAGACATGAACATTTCAAAGACAGGCAGACAACTTGATGCTTATACAAGCTAAGGAGAGGGGTAAGGCCCGAGGTTATAAAGGGGAGAAAGATGGTTAGCACAAAGTGAAAGGAGATGTTTGGAAAACAAAAGTTGCTCTGTTAGGTAGATAAATTTCTGAGGTAAAGGGGAGTCTCTGATCATAGCCCTGTTCCTGGTATAAGCAGGAAGTTGAGAAGGAGGCAAAGAGCTTTTCTTGAATCTGCTGGGTTTGGGTTTCTTTTAACTCAAAATAATGCTCATACCAAAGTGGCCCATCTTGAGGAGTCCTGCCTTTAGCCCCTACAATATCTTCTGTGGTGAGGCATCCGTTCAGGTCCTTGGTCCATTTTTTTAATCAGGTTGCTTCTTTTCTTACTGTTGAGGTTTAAGAGTTCTATGTACATTTCAAGTAACAATCCTCTACCAGATATGCATTTGAAAACATTTTCTCCCTCACAGTCTGTGGCTTGTCTTTTCATTTTTTTGACAGTGTCTTCTGCAGGCAGAAGGTTTTGATTTTAATGAAGGTCAGTTTATCAATTAATTTTTCTCAGGGATCATGCCTTTGATGTATTTTTTTTTTAAGATTTTATTTATTTATTTGACAGAGATCACAAGAAGGCAGAGAGGCAGCCAGAGAAAAAGGAGGAGGAGGCTCCCTGCTGAGCAGAGAGCCCAATGTGGGGCTCTATCCCAGGACCCTGAGACCATGACCTTAGCTGAGGGCAGAGGCTTTAACCCACTGAACCACCCAGGCCCCCCTGATGTTGTATGTTAAAAGTCATCACCACATCCAAGGACTTCTCCATAAGGCTGAGGGTACCAGAGTATGCCATCCCAAAATATGTTTCTTTGACATATGGATTTGAGCAAAGGTCACTGAGCACCAGCAGATAAAAGAAAAGCTCTAAAAACAGGCCAGGGGTTCCTTTTCTGGAGGAAATCTGCATTTAAAAGGAAGTTTCCATTTGTAGAACTGTCTTTCTCTCTCTCTCTCTCTCTCTCTCTCTCCCCCTTACCAGGAAGCAGACTCCTACTTTCATCAATGGAGAGGCAGTGACTTCAATCTGCATAACAAACATGCCTAAATAATGTCTACTTACCCTACTTTCCCAGGTCGCCTTCCATAGCTTGCTGCCCCAGCCCGGAAGACCAAAATCCTGATGCCTTGGTTTTAGCTGAAAATGACATATAATCCCAAATTCTAACCCCTTAGAGTTACCCATCTCTGGATGTTGCTTTGTATAAGCCAATGCACGTGCTAATAAACTTCTGTTTGTTTTGGTCTTGTTCATCTGTCTCTGGCCAGTCTCATCTCAAGGACACCTGCTAGAGAACCTACGATGGTAGAAGGAAAAAAAATTTCATCCCCTACAGGACCAAGTTCTGAGGACCAGTTTTCCAATATACCCAGTGACCAAATATGAGTTACCTGAATTTACCAAATAGGGCCATCTGGGTGGCTCAGTCATTAGGCGTCTGCCTTAGGCTCAAGTCCTGATCCCAGCGTCCTGGGATCTAGACACACAAGCCCGGCATGGGGCTCCCTGCTCAGCAAGAAGCTTGCTTCTCCCTCTCCCACTCCCCCTGCTAGTGTTCTTTCTCTCACTTTGTCTCTCTCTTGTCAAGTAAATAAGTAAAATCTTTCTTAAAAATAAATAAATAAATAAATAATAAAATGGGTGAAATAATAGTTTATATAAGGTTTTTTAGGGAGACTGAGGTAATGAATATAAGGGATCTCTCTGTACATTAAAAATTTAAGAAACATTATTTAAGGGTTTTAAAGCACCAAGAATATCATTATGGAACTATATAAAAAAACAGTAATCAAAGCTAAAAAGACTAACCATTTCCACTCGTGGGGGAGCAAAATACACCTCACCAAAATTTACCTCTGACATATTGATTATTTTTGAGCTGCTTATTTTTATGAAACTGCAGGCACAGGGAAAGCTCTGAAAATCTTTTAAAATTACCCTTTTGTAGGAGACATTTACATTTTTAAGGGAAATCTCCATTTGTAAGGTGTCTCCCTCTCTGCACCAAGAAGAGAAGGACTCTTAAATCTCTAGAAACTCTTATCAAAGGAAAAGGCAAGAACTTAAATCTCCTAACAACCTTACCCTTGTTGATGCTTTTCCTGGTAACCTCCCATAACTAGACTCCCCTCCATATTTTCTTTAGTATTAAGCTACTGGTTATTTAAGGTGGCAGCGTGGGCATTTCTGAGAGTTAGTTTTGTTTTGTTTTTTGGTATCTCCCATGTACATGGAAAGTATACGTGTTAGTAAACTTTGTTTTTCTTCTATTAATCTGTCTTTTTATTACAGTGGTATTATTGGTCAGCCCTCTTGCTCAACTAGATTCCAACAATTAAAACCAAAAATAGATAAAACTGCTTAACTCATACTCTAACTAAAACCCACTGTGTTTATTTCTAATTGCACTTTCTTGAGGAATTGAGGAAGGTGTTTTGCAATGACCTGGAACATCCCAATCACCAGACCAGAAAAGCCCTATAGCAATGGAATGCCTAGAAGACTACACCCCACAAATCCCCTTCCCTGCCCATGATCATGGATTGAACACATGGCTGACCCCCCCACCCATGATCTTTTGCCGGCTCTCTGTCACTCCCCCCTCTGAACCTCTCCTTATAAAGCTGTAGGAGTCTGTCTTGCCAGGAGAGAGGTTAGTTTTTAAGGCTCTAGCCTGCCACCTCCCCTGGCTGCCAGCATCCAAAATAAATATCTCCCTTTCTCTTTTCCAAACTCTTGTCTCTTGAGTTATTGGAGTTACTAGTTTATCTTGCAAAGAGTCATCTGAGTGTGTTCAGCAACAGTGTTGGTAAACCCAGCCCAGGAACTATGCTTTTGATTTGTCCAGCATCTTCAAGATCTCCAGGATGGAGCAGGTGGCTGTGGCAATGTACCAAAGCTTATTAATTAATTTCGTTCATTTCTTGAGTTAGCAGCTTGGATAGATGGTTCAGTAACAGTATCTCAGCCAAGAACCTAGAAGAGTAGAGGGAAAATTATTTTTCCTCCCTGACACACTTCACCTGTTTTCTGAGTAGTGTGAGAAAATTCCAGCAGAAGTTAATTTGGGACTTGCAAACAGATACACATGTCCTTATTGTTGTGAAGACTTGGACAAATAGAGTATCTCTCTGCCTTAATTTCCTTGTCTGTAATGGGAATAATGATAGTTTTGTAAGCAGAAAGAGTTAGGGGTTCCTAGAAAAAGACAGACATAGCTCTCTTGAGATAAGAAAGTCAACTTAGGTCCCCATCCACCTTGTGAAAGAATGTAACAACAAATAGCCACTATCAGGCCAGGAAATAGCCTAATCACACGAAGGACAGCAAATCAGTGGCAAAGCTCCCAGTGCTGATTCAAAAGTGAAGACTGATCCAAGGCACCTTCTTGAGTTATCTTTGCATGATCTAAACCCCTTTGAGCACTCAGACATGGATCAGTAGGAGCCAGAGAACTGATGATTCTGACCCCGACTACCTGCATTACCTTGACCTGGACTCAGTCACCTCTAGATGACTTCTGCTCCAATTCCATGTTTATTCCCCATTGTGAAAGCCCATTCATGAATATGCATGCACCCTTAGCTTAAAACTTCCCCAGTTTTGTTGTTGGGGGGGGGGGGGACATTGCTTTGGGAAAGATCCCCGGTGTTCTCCCTTACTTGTTGTAAATAAGTAAAATAAGTAAACCATTCCTTTTCTTACCCTTTGGCTTAATTGTGTCTTTAGACTCAATGTCCGCCACAAGGTAAACCCCGTTTACCATAATAGTTCTAAGGCTTGGGATTGTTGTTAGTATTGCCCAATGACAAAACTGAAACAATTTAGTGACCAGTGAGATGTCCTTTATGCAAGGAAAAACAATCCATGTGCTGGGGCAGTACAGCGCATCACAAGCAGTGGAGCACTGATCCGGAGGATTGCAGGGCAAGAGCCAGTTTTATAGAATGGTAGAAGGGACTACATGGAGACACACATGACTGACTAGGAGTTCGGGGGGTTCCTTAAAAGGCTAGCAAGTTCTATTTCCCAGGGCGGGCTGAGTGAGCTAAAGCTGATTTGGGGGATTATGACAGGTGTTCCTTGTAAGCTCAGGCTAATTTAAGTTGTGATGTAGGCTGGGCCACTGAGGAGGCCTCCATTTTGTGGACCCCAATATGAATTACCTTTATCAGCATTAAATGAGTTAACATAGACAAGAGGTCCTGGCACGTAACAAGAAGTAATTGTTAGATATTATTGGTAATGATGGCTCTTATTAGCCAATCAGAGATGTCTGAGCTATAAGGTCTTAGGAGCTTCTGGTTAGCTTCTAGTTAGCCTCTCCTGACACTCTCTTTCTGTCAGCCTCTCTGGCTCTGTGCGTCTTTGCCTCAACTAGTCATAATATGGAGCTCGTGTATGTATGAATGCATGTATGTGTGTATTTTAATTTGTGCTTTATTTATTGTATATATAATTTATTGCACAAATAATAGTTTCTTGTTCCTAGCCTCTTCTATGAGTTATAATCCTTTTAATGTCTCTCTGTCAACATACCTTTTCCTCATCCTTACTCCCCAACTGTTACCAAACTCAAACAAATTAAACTTAGCTTAAATGGCTTTTTACTGGGATGCCTGGATGCCTTAGTCAGTTAAGCATCTGCCTCCAGCTCAGGTCACATGCACGTGGAGCTCCTTGCTCAGTGGGGAGCCTGCTTCTCCCTCTGCGTCTCCCCCTCCTTATGCTCTCTCTCTTTGACAAATGAACAGATACAATCTATTTTTTTTTTTCTCAGAAATAGCTTTTTACTGTGTATTGCCCATGCTGGACCAATAGCTTTCAACAGGCCAAAAACCTTATCCTTCCTCTAAAATTTCTGCTTGCTTCTGTTCCCATACTCCTTGCATTGCTGAGAAGACAATCTCATTTTAAGATTAAAATGATTTACAGAGATATTCAAAACCACCAAGTTTGACTAGTTCTCAAAATCAATGTCAGTGTGGCATTTCTAAACATTAAAAAAAAACCAAAACAATGCCACCAATGATGTAGCAAGTAAGAAGTCCATAACTATAGAAAACACATATCATAGGCAATACAGAACTGCTGAAAGGGCAGGTTTGGAACCCTAACCTGCTTGCTACAATTTGCTGAGTGACACTGAGCACAAGTAAGCTTGTTTGCTGAGCCTCAGTTTCTTAATTATAAAATGAGAATAATACTGTGTACCTATGTGAAGATTAAATGAGATATTTACCTTAAAATGCTCACAAGGCTGGCCTTATAAAATACTAACCAATATTTTTGAGTCAAATAGTTCTAAATTTGAATTGTCACTTTTATGTACATCTGAACCTTGGGCAGTACCGAAGTTTTTCTAAAAATTCTTCAACTCATGAGATGTGCGTAATTTTGTTCTAAACTATTTCATGTGACTCACAGCCACAGACTCAACTTGTTTGTGTGTATGACTCATTTGATCTGGGAGCTGGTGTGTCCCTGAACTGGGACAAGGATTTTGAGCCCTATTATCATGCATGACCAGGAAGAGATCAAAGTAACCTTTATTTTTCTTTCTGAAACTTAATACAAACTGACAGACCATAAGCCGCCATTTCTTCATCCTATGACAGTTCCAAGGAGCACACCCCACCGCCTGACCTTTCCCTGACCTCTATCATTCCCCCAGGCTTGCAAGGAATCTAGTTTCGAGAGAGATGGATCCAAGATCGGCCAACTAAAAAGTGTTCGACTTCCAGGTTCCTTTCAAAACATACTATACTCGTTTGTTTGACAAAAAGGAAAAGAAGAAGAAGGAAAGCTACATGGTTCCTGACATGAAGAGGCTGAAGAGGCTGACAGAAAGCACCACCACACAATTCAGCAGGAAGTATGCAACTTTTAGGAAGGGGAGGAGCTGACGATGATTTTGGATTTGGTTGGGACCATTGGACCCCTAAAATGTATGTAATTATTCCAATCTTAAGTGGCTACTGAACAGAAGAGGTGGAGGAGAAACTTGAGATTTCATCTCTGATAGACCTTTTGGCAGCTGTGTGAGTTTGGACAGATTTTATAAGAAAGCCAGTAGTGGGGATAGAACCGGCTCTCATCTAATAATGTTTATATAAACTCTTTGGGAACTTAAAAAGTTTTTTGTTTTATTTTTTTCAAAATTCAGGATACAAAAGACAATTAGATAAAGTGAATCTTGAATGTCTCATAATCTGCTTTAAAATTCACACCTTTGGTGTTAAATTCAATGTTAAATCTCACATTTCCAGTTTAATAATACTGAATTCAGTGTGGAATTAAGTATGATTGATGTTTTTGTGTGCAGAAGCTGTGCACCCTACCTGAAAATTTCTAAAAGCCAGTTATTCTTTTCCATTATTATAAGAATAATTAGAGTAGAGTTAACAGACTTAGCAAATGAAGGCATAAAACTCATGTATTCTGAATTTCAATTTTAACCAGGCATCTTGTATTTATATGGTACCACTAAATTAGTGGTTAAAAAAAAAAGAAATTCAGAATTAAAATGTTGACAATCACATAAAACTATGCTAGGCTGGGCTGGTATCAAATTCGCTGATAGCTGAAAAGGAGTATATGAGGCAGGCACAGATACCGAACACTGACTCTGCAGAACAAAGATATCCAGATAAAACCAGAGAAATTGCTTTTAATATAGAAAACAACTAAAAGCTTAATGTCTATAATTAATGTAAGGTGGTTGAGAATTTAAAGGAAATATCAATAACCTATTAGAAAAATTAAGAAAAGTTATGAAATAAAACTCACAGAAAACCAAGTCCAAATTCTAAGAAACATGAAATAAATGGGAAAATGCACAAATGTAATTGAGATATTGTTATACTTATCAGGCTATCACTCTCAAATGCCCAACTAGAAAAGGGACAGCATTTTATTCCATTTAAAATGCCTTTTACAGGACTAGTATCTTATACCCTACACAAAAATTAACTCAAAAATGGATTTAAAACTTGAATACAAGCATTGAAACCATAAAACTCAAAGAAAACATTGATGGTAAGCTACATATTGTTAGTCTTGGCAATGGCTTTTTCAGTTTGATTCCAAAAGCAAAAATAAACAAATGAGACTACATCAAACTAAAAAGCTTCTGCACAGCAATGAAATCATCAATAAAATGAAAAGGCAAAACATGGAATGGAAGAAAATATTTGCAAATCTTTTATTCAATAAGGAATTAATATCCAAAATATATATGGAACTCATGCAACTCAATGATAGAAAACAAATAATTCAACTAAAAATGGGCAAAGGTAGGGTGCCTGGGTGACTCAATCAGTTAAGTGTCTGACTCTTGATTTCAGCTCAGCTCATAATCTCAGGGTTATGAGACAGAGCCCTGCAGCAGCCTCCCTGCTGGGTGTGGAGCCTGCTTATGTTTTTAGAAAGTTTTATTTAAATTCAATTTCTCTCTCCCTTTCCCTCTGTCCCTCCCCCATCTCTCTCTGTCTCTCTCTCTCTAATTTTAAAAAAAATGGACAGAGGATTAATTTTTTAAAAAATGGACAGAAAATAGTCATTTCTTCAAAGAAGACATACAGATAGCCAACTGGTACATGAAAAGATGCTCATCATCACTGATCATCAGGCAAATGCAAATTAAAACCATAATGAGATATCACCTCACGCCTGATAGAGTGGTTATTATCAAAAAGGCAAGACACAGCCCAGTGTTAAGGATATGGAGAAAAGGGGACACTTGTGTGCTATTGGTAGACATGTCAGTTGGTGCAGCCACTGTGGAAAGCAATTGGAGGTTACTCAAAAAATTTAAAACCGAGCTACAATATGATCCATTATTTCTGCTTCTGAGCATTTATCCAAAGAAAATGAAAAGACTAATTTGAAAAGATACATTCACCTCCATATTTATTGTAGCATTATTTACAATAGCCAAGATATAGAAACAACCACATGTCCATCAATGAATGAATGCATAAAAAATTGTAAAAATATATAAAAATATATAACAACTGTGAAAAAAATATATATATATAAATTTCTTATATTTATATATAAAGAATGGAATCTTGTCATTTGTGACAACATGGATGAATCTGGAGGGCATTATGCTGAGTGAGATAAGTCAAACAGAGAATGACAAAAAATACTATATAATCTCCCTTACATGTGGAATCTAAACAAAAGAAAACAAAGATACAAAAAAACACAAGTTCATAGGTACAGAGAGCAGATTGGTAGTTGCCGGGGGGGATGGGGGGAGTAGAAAGGAGTAAATGAAATTGGCGAAGGAGCTCAAAAGTTATAAACTTCCCATTATGAAATAAGATGAAAACAGAGACGGAGGCAAACCATAAGAGACTCTTAACTCTAGGAAACAAACTGAGGGTTGCTGGAGGAGAGTGAGGTGGGGAGATGGGGTAACTGGGTGATGGGCATTAAGGAGGGCACGTGATGTAATGTGCACTAGGTGTTGTGTGCAACTGATGTGCAACTAAATTCTACCCGATACTAATAATATAGCATATATTTACTAAATTGAATTTAAATTAAAAATTTTTATATTAAATAAGTCATGGGGAGGTTATGTACAGAATGATGTCTGTAGTTGATAATGCTCTGTTGCAGAGTTTTAAAAGCTCAGAGAGTAAATCTTAAAAGTCCTTATCACCCCCAGATTAATGTTTATATCTATGTATGGTGACTGATGTTACCTAGACTTATTTTGGCGATCATTTCTTAACATACCCAAATATTAAATCATTGTATTACCCCTGAAATAACATAATGTTATATATCAATTATAACTCAATAAAATAAAATTGACAACAACAACAAAATTTAAATAAATATACTTATAAAATGGCTTTCAGTGGGTTTATGTGGACCTTGATAATGTTTGTGTCAAGGATTTGGTCCTGAGCATGACTGCCCCCACTTTAGACACCAGCCGTAATTTCAAGGGGTCCCCACATCACCAACACTTCTAGTCAACTGTCTACAATTGAGAAGGTTCCCACAAACCCCCTTGGTTTCAATAATTCAACAGAATGACTCATAGGATTTAAGAAATCAGTATACTTATTGATGGGAGAAACAAAGGCAGAAGAAAAAATACTAAATTTCCTTATTACCTACAACCCATTGACAACTCCTTGAAAGAGGCAGAATAACACTCCTCTAGGGACTCAAAAGTCTCGATGTTAATACTTTGCTAAGGGCAAAAGGCAATCCTAGCCTGAACCTCCACTGTCCATCCCCACCCCAGGATCCTGTAAGTCTACTTTAACATATAAAAATTCCTTTGGAAACTTGCTTTATCTCTAAACCTCCCAAGATATGTGTTGGTAGTCATCCCCCAAGCATATGATCCACCGATACACATTTGAAGGGTCTCATGACTAAAGTTTTATTAGACGGTAATAAATGACCTTTTTCCAACAAAAGCAAGCTTCCTCAAGGTCCTAGAAACCTTACTTCCAAAATTCCTTAGAAAACACTTAAGCTATCCCAAACTCCCTTCCAACTTGAAAGTATATAATGGGCCACTTCTCATGACCCTGGTGTAGCTCTTTCTGCCCACAGGTCCTGTCCCTGTGCTTTAATAAAATCACCTTTTGCACCAAAAACATCTCAAGAATTCTTTCTTGAATTCTTTTTTTTTTTTTTAAGATTTTATTTATTTATTTGACAGAGAGAGAGATAATAAGTAGGCAGAGAGGCAGGAAGAGAGCGGAGGGAGGCAGGCTCCCCGATAAGCAGAAAGCCCAATTCGGAGCTCAATTCCAGGACCGTGAGATCATGACATGAGCTGAAGGCAGAGGATTAACCCACTGAGCCACCCAGGCACCCCTCTTTCTTGAATTCTTATGTCTTATGTCCTAATGTCTTTCCTACATCACTCATCATTAGAGTTTTATAAAAGACACAACTCAGAGATAGTCAAACAATGAGCTAAGACTGTGGGGTTACAAATGTGAAGGCTTGTGTCCTTGCCTCAAAGAATTAGGGTATATCACCCTCCCAGCACATCGATGGGTTCACCAACTGGTAACTTTACTAAGCTGCAAAGTTCCGAATTGTTTCATTAAATGGGTATAATTGATTAAATCATTGCCCAAGTAACTGAGCTCTATCTCTAGCCACCTTCCCTTCCCCAAAGGTTAGTCAGCTGAAAAATCCCAGCCCTGTGTTTGGTCTTTCTGGTGACTGACCCCCAGTCTACAGATCTAAGGGTGAATTCTTAGCATCAACTCAGTGATCCAAGAGACTGGTGAATAACAAAGACACTTCTTTTTTTTTTTTTTTTTTAATTTACTCATTTGACAGACAGAGATCACAAGTAGGCAGAGAGGCAGGCAGAGAGAGAGGAAGGGAAGCAGACTCCCTACTGAGCAGAGAGCCCGATGTGGGGCTTGATCCCAGGACCCTGAGATTATGACCTGAGCCAAAGACAGAGGCTTTAACCCACTGAGACACCCAGGTGCCCCAACAAAGACACTTCTACTTGAGAAATTCCAAAGGTTTTAGAAGCTCTCTACCAGAGGGTATTATGCTTAGCGAAATAAGTCAATCAGAGAAAGACAACTATCATATGATCTCCCTAATATGAGGAAGTGGAGATGCAACGTTGGGGGTTTGGGGGTAGGAAAAGAATAAATGAAAAAAGATGGGATCAGGAGGGAGACAAACCATAAGAGACTCTTAATTTCGCAAAACAAACTGAGGGTTGCTGGGGGTAGGGGGGTAGAGAGAGGGTGGTGGGGTTATGGACATTGGGGAGGGTATGTGCTATGTTGAGTGCTGTGAAGTGTGTAAACCTGGTGATTCACAGACCTGTACCCCTGGGGCTAATAATACATTATATGTTTATAAAAAAATTTTTTTTAATTATTTTTAAAAAAAGAACCTCTCTACCAGGAAATCAGGGACAAAGACCAGATAAAGTTTTACACAACAAAGGGTGAAGGAGGAGAGAAGTAAGCAGCAAGCATTTGAAAAGGTGAAGTCCTCCAGATGAGTGTTTTTCAAACTTGAGGTTATGACCCATTCACAAATAGAAAAAAACAGTTTAGCTCACTGGGAACCAGCATTGCTGATAATGGAACAGAACAGAAAATATCAGATCATACCATGTCTAGTAAGGAAAAGTTATTTTCTGAAATTTTTCTTTAGATAGATACAGATATACAGTTTGACACAGATGTAGTATTAGACATATAGACACATATAAACATGCCTACCTATGAATTTATGTAAACATAAGCTGGATTTTTACTACAGTTTAAGATCAGAAAACTTTAAGGCTAATGCCCCAAATGGACAAATAACATCTGAGATAACATTTAATATGTTTTTTAAAGATTTTATTTCTTTATTTGAGAGAGAGAGAGAGCATGAGCAGGGGGAGGGGCAAAGAGAAAAGCAGACTCTCCACTGAGCAAGGATCCCAATGTGGGGCTGGATGCAGGGCTCCATCCTAAGACCCTGGGATCATGACCTGAGCCGAAGGCAGACACTTAACCCAGGAGCCATCCAGGTGCCCCTACATTAGATATTTTGAAGGTGTCTTGTGAGTTGCCATGTCATATCATTTTACTCACATTTTCTTTTCAGTATCAATTACTATTAGGACTTTAATAAACATTTTAGTTAGCATATCAGTTATTTGAAAATAATTCAGTGCGTATGATGAACTGTCCTTATTTCTCTTGTTAAAGCAAACACTTACTACAATATCTATGTTAATTTTTGGTTTTATAACCCAGTCAAGGAGCTGAAAGTTGTAAATTCACTCTGCTGCATGGAAATGTAGCCACTCAATCATCAGACCAAGAAATTTTCAGCCAAGGATTCTCCCAAGAAAGAGTTCCTATTGAATTATAGTGCTGTGATGGAGTAAATTTCTAGATTTCCTATATTAATTAAATCCCTTTCATAGCTGCTTGGTCTCAGGAACATTAATTCAATATGTTATAGGTATTTATTATTCCAGGCCCCGTGCTGGGTTCTGGAGATACAGCAGCAAAAAGGCAGAGGTGGTATCTTGGAAGTTTTATAAACAGAGGCGACAAAGCTGACCAGGGCAGTGAGAGAGGACACCCTGAAGAAGCAATGGTTGACATCTGAAGTTTGGCCAAGCAGAAAGAGCAGCACTGGGTCCCCAAGACAGGAGAGAGCCAAAGAAATGGAAAGAGCCACAGTATAACTAAAGGGGTAAGTAACAAGAAGAGAGGCAGTAAGAGATGAGGCCCGAAACTGGCAGGAACTAGGTTTTAAAGAATGTAAAAGCCACCTTATATATTCTAGACATTATTTAAAAGCCCATTCCTATAGAGTGGTTAGATCTTTCACCTGGTAACTTTTCTAAATAGCACCATGGGGCAAAGTATAGAATTTTCCAGATTACTATTTACCTTGAGTTTCACATGTATGAACACTCACAATCTAGTGGAAGTTGGACAAGCTAACTCCCAGGTTAGGGCTCTGGGAAAAGAACTGGAAGAATTTTGAAGATGGATTGAAGGACACCTTCAGAAGGCTGGTCCTTCTAGAAATAAGAACCGAGCAGAACATTTAAATTCAAAGGTTCAGAAAGCAGAAGATAGAGAAACAAATTCCATTTTATTTTTTTAAGATTTATTCATTTTATTTATTTTTTTAAGATTTTATTTATTTATTGGACAAAGAGAGATCACAAGTAGGCAGAGAGGCAGGCAGAGAGAGGAGGAAGCAGGCTCCCCGCCGAGCAGAGAGCCCAATGCCGGGCTCCATTCCAGGACCCTGGGATCATGACCTGAGCCAAAGGCAGAGGCTTTAACCCACTGAGCCACCCACGTGCCCCAGATTTATTCATTTTAGAGAGAGTGAGCATGAGCAGGTTGGGAACAGAGGAAGAACGAGAGAATCTCCAGCAGACTCCCACTGAGCATGGGAACCTACGTGGTACATAATCCCTGCATCCTGAGATCAAGATGGGAGCCAAAATCAAGAGTAAGATGTTTAACCGATTGAGCCACCAGGCGCCCCCAAATTACATTTTAAAAGTTACAGCAGCTGCCACTGTTTCAGAAGTTGATGTTTATCCTTCCATTTGCTGCCCACAAAGTACACATACCAAAATTTCAGCTCCATTTTACATTTTAGCACAAGGTAATATTTAACTCAAGACTGGTACAGTTAATTTAGGCTGAGGGATTGCAAGTTTAAAATGTCCTTTTTTCACACCTGTTTTGCTTCAACTATCATAATAATAGTATTTTTAAAAAGGACCAACATGTGGAATTGAATCATTTCTTAACACTACAAAAATAGAACTTAGTACTTGGAGAAAAGAGTTGTAGACCCCAAATTTGACCTAAAATAAAATTTCCACTTTTAAATCAAGAGATTGGGCGCCTGGGTGGCTCAGTGGGTTGAGCCGCTGCCTTCAGCTCAGGTCATGATCTCAGGGTCCTGGGATCGAGTCCCGCATCAGGCTCTCTGCTCAGCAGGGAGCCTGCTTCCCTCTCTCTCTCTCTGCCTGCCTCTCTGCCTACCTGTGATCTCTGTCTGTCAAATAAACAAATAAAATCTTAAAAAATAATAAATAAATAAATCCAAGAGATTAATTTATATTTTATAATCTATTATATAGGTTTTTGGAGAACTTTCAGATGTTTAAACAGATTTTGAATGAATTCTGATGAATTCATTTTTTGAATGAATTTTTGCCTTGAGATACTTGTGTCATTCATAGCCATTTATTTCCATTTTTAAAATAGCATCTTATTTTCATTTTGCCTTTTCTCCAAAAGTTAGAAATAATTTTATTCCTAGAAAAATTCTAACCTAAAAATATTATGCCATTTATACATTCTTTTAATGAATTATCTGGGACTCCTTTGATTGTATTGAGTGAAACAATACAATTTGAGCAGAAAAGGGGGATTTTATTGGCTCAGATCCCTACACCCCATGAACTTAGGTAGGACAAGAATTAAAGTAAAATCTTTCTGACAGTTACCTGTCTCTTGTTTCTGATTTCCCTCTTCTAGTTCTCTGAAGCTGCAGGTATCTTCAGAGGACTGGAGACGTGGCAGAGACCCTCTGAAAGTCAGACAGTCCACATCCCAATAGTTTTGCAACGGGGGAGGAAAGTACTCTCTCCCCAGATCAGCTGTGTAATGCTCCCTAGGTGAGAATTCTGATTGGCCCACCCTTTGTCATGTGATAATCTCTGGTCCAATTCCTGTACAGGACTAGGGGCTGTCCTTCCATGACTGGTGGCCACTGATAGACCTAAGTGTATTAAAGGAATGCTTGTGGGGGGCAGGGGGAGGAGTTATAAGTAAAAGTAAATGTTAATAGAAGTAACAGATGACAAAATGTAAACAGAAACATATTTGAGAATAAAACTCATTATTTTAAAGGGTTTTTTTTAATGTGGTGCAAAAATAATGAATACTCTTATGCTGAAAAAATAAAAAATTAAAATTTATTTGACAGATCACAAACAGGCAGAGAGACAGAGAGGGTGAAGCAGGCTCCCTACTGAGCAGAGAGCCCAATGCCAGTCTCGATTCCAGGACCCTGGGATCATGACCTTAGCTAAAGGCAGAGGCTTTAACTCACTGAGCCAACCAGGTGCCCCAAAACTTACTATTTTAAATTGAATGTATCTTCTTCCATCAAAAAGTCCCTTTAACATACAACAGTACTTTGACATCACCTTTTTATGTTTGTCTCTTCCGAGTGGCAAACTCTCCAAAGAAGAATTATATGATATTCTGATTCATAATGCTGGTGTCTAACTTTGTACCTAGCACATAGCAGATGATCAAGTAATATTTTTGAACCAAACAGATAAATATTCATTAAAATCACTTGCAGATAGCAAGAAAAGCATGGGTTACTCACAACCATTGGCCTGTTCACAACTGCAATCCTGGACACCCCCAAGACACACACACACACACACACACACACACACACACACTACTCCCTTACTGTTCTTCAAGATTTTTTAAATTATAGAATAGTAGGTATATGTAGAAACTACAATGATTGCCCAACAAATCTATTCATTATTCACCCTTTCTTCCTGGATCCTTTGCTAGATCACTTTTCTCAGACTCCCTTATATTTGAATGTGGTCATGTAAGTAAGTTCTGACAAGTGGAAGTTACATATCTGCTGGTAAAAGCCTCCTCAGTATTCTATTCTTCCTTTCTGTCTATTGGAATCCAGATTAGCCAATCATGTCAATGATGACATTGCCTCAGGAGGAAGCCTGGTTGGCTGAATGACCACACTGAAAATGAAAACACATAGTAGAGGAAAAAGAACGTAGATTTTAAACTGCAGGGAACTGCCTGGAGAGAATGAGCTTGCATTGGAACTGAGAAATAGATGTTTCAGGGTTAGAGAAGCAGCTTGACATTTGTAGAATGTGTAGGAGACAGAGAACTGGGTGAGGTGCACTTAAGAATTCGTCGGTTTTGATTACATTTCCTTTTGACTTTTCTTTGACAATTTAATATTTAAAATATTTTAAAATCATTTGTGGCCACTGTACTTGTATTAACTTAAAATGTGATAGCAAGTAAATGGATAATCCTGGTAGTAGTCAAATTAAATCAGCTTTTACTTATTACCATAAACATTGAATGAATATCTTTTTTCCCACTGCAGTTGAGATTACTCTCTCAAATTGCTCCTTTTTTTTTTTTTTAAGATTTTATTTATTTATTTGACAGAGAGAGATCTCAAGTAGGCAGAGAGAGAGGAAGGGAAGCAGGCCCCCTGCTGAACAGAGAGCCGGATGCGGGACTTGATCCCAGGACCCTGAGATCATGACCTGAGCTGAAGGCAGCGGCTTAACCCACTGAGACACCCAGGAGCCCTCAAATTGCTCTTGAAGTTTAAGTTTTATTCTGCTGGCAAAGAAGTTGGTTTTTTTGGTTTTGAGGGGGTTGGTTTTGGTTTGGGTTTGATTGTTTTGTTTTTGTTTTTGTTTGGCAAAGAAGATTTTAAAGCCAGTTATTGGGCAAAGTGTAGTAATACTGCTATTGAACAAACATGTTTCCAAATATCATACTGGTATTGAACAAACATGTTTCCAAATATCTATAGAAGTGCATCGGGCTAGGAAGTAATTTAGAAAATGAGGATACTACTCTATCTTTATTGTCATTGATCACAATCATTTTGTTTCAAATTTTTATTTTGAAACATTTCCAACCATCAAAAGTTGTAAAATAGTTCAGTAAACACTAATATGCCCTCTATCTAGATTCTTCCTTGGTCAACATCGTATTGCTTTCACTGGCTCTTCCTATCTCTCTCAAAAATATTCTCATGCAATGTCTGTTTTCTTCTAGAGGATTATATTTCTCCTTTTATAATTAAATTAAAAACCTACCTTACATTGATTTTTGTGTATAATGTGGTAGGGTTCAAAATCCAATTTTTAGTGTAGATATCAGTGCCCTCTTGCTTAATGCTATTTTCTGGGCAATAAACCTTCCTGTTTCTATTTGCTCTGTGATGCTGGATTGCGGGGTGGGGGGGCGGGGTCTCCTTTGCTACCCTGCTCCCTGTCACATCTCACCAGTAGGAAACCATAGAGGGAGATGGGAAATTTGAGATGGGCCAGGAACATGCTCCCTTCTGTTATCTCTGTTAGTGTCACCCTAGCAATGACCCTCAGCACAATGGCCTTGTTTTCAGTAGTAGTTGTTCTGGTTTGTAGTTATTCCTATACCTCCAGAAGCAGCCTCATTGTGCCCCTTCAGGGAAATCAGACTGCAAGCTGGCACCCCATCTCCTGAAATGTGGGGCCCCACTCTAATGGACCTCTTCTCCAAGCTTCTGGATGCTAATAATCACAAGCCCTTCCTCTTGGACTGCTGAGCTCTAACAATGGCAGCTGCCTCCTGCATATACTCTATTACCTAACTGTGTCCTTTCTGCCACTGCAGTGCCCCAACACTTGAGTACCACAGTCCCCACCTCAGTTCTCTCTGTTAAGATAAATGGTGTGATTTCTGGTTTCCTCACTGGACCTTGACTGACACAATATCCAATAACCCAGCATCATGTCTTAAAAGACCATTCTTTCTTCCAATGTACTCTAATATCATTTTGCATGCAACAATTGAATCCACTGGATCTCTTGGTATATTTGCCCATCCTTAGGCCAATATCTAACTGTCTTTGCTACTTGGCTTGATAATAAATCTTGACATCAATGGTGTTAATCTTCTCATCTTGTTCATTTTCCTCAAGATTAAGTTTTGAGAGTGCCCAGCTGTCAGTTCTTTTAGGGTATCCCTCGACTATAGAGCCCTTTTGTCCTTCCTGAAACAGCCTGCTTCCCATGCCTGAGACATGGAAATCCGGAAAGATGAGGCCATTTCAGCCAGTGCAGGATGAACTTGATGGGCTCTACTCACCCCTGAACTCCCTACCAGGATAGCTGAGGTTTGGCTAAACTGTAGGCTGGTTTGACACCTCCTTCTGCCCATCCTTTCATAGATGTTGATCCTTAAAAACATGTCACTCCCCAAAGTCCATCTCTTCATCTGCCTCTGGAGACCCCAAATTGCATTCAAAACCTTATCTCTGACACCCACTGCTCTCCTGGCTTCAGTGCTAAGAACTGAAACTGAGATCCAAGGGTCAGTTTGCTGGCTGGGGTAACGGGAAGCGAATCATGAGCACTGTGGTTAAAAAAAAAAAAAAAAATCCATGAACTCAGAAATATAAACCATGGCTTTGTCACTAATAACTAATAACTAATAACTAATAAATGCAGGAAGAAAAGAAAGATGGATTCAAGAGCTAGAAGCAGGGGGCCACCACACAGACTATAAGACTCCAGTTATTTCATACTATTGTGTCAAGTCTGCTCTCTTGTCTGGATCTGTGTTTCCAGAGATTGGCCTAGTTTAGTTCGTTTTTACAGAACCAACTTGAACTTGTCGATGGCCATCCCTATCTTTGTTTTCCATTGTACTGATTTCTGCTCTAATTTTTCTCTTTCACACTACTCTTTGGGTTTATTCTGTTGTTCATTGTTTAGCTTCTACAGATGGACACTTGGATCATTAATTTTGATGATTAAGTCTTCTCCAGTAGAAGTATTTAAAGCTGTGAATTTCCTTCAAGCCATCATTTTTATACAGTATTTTCATTCCTCACTCTGTAAGTGGTGACCTCTTTGTGACTTCTTTGACAGAATACACTACAGAGAGGGGAAAAATGTAACTTCACAGTGAAGAAACTTGACAAAAACTACCTTAGTCAAGCAAGCAAGGTCAACCTCAACAGTGATAAATCATGTTGATAGTAATTACCACTGAAACAATGTGATGAAAATGGTACTTTGCCTGTGTGGTCTTCCTCCCAAATACCATAACCCCAGGCTAATCATAAGAAAACATCAGACGAATTCTAAGAATGGGGCATCCTGCAAAATATCTGATCAGTGCTCCTCAGCAAAATCAAGGAGGGTCTGTGAAACGTTTGCAGCCAAGAGGAGCATAAGAGACATGACTAATAAATATAATGTGGTATTCGAACATTAGGGAAAAACCTAGAAAATATGAATAAAGTATAGGTTTAGATAACAACAATGTATTATTTGGTTTATTAGTAGAGGCAATTATACCATACAAATGTAAGAAGTTAATAAGTGGAATGGGTGTGGGGTATATGGAAATTCTCTGTATTATCTTCCCTTCATATTATGGTGGGTGCAGGGGATGGGGTGGCAACAGGGGGGACACTGGTGTAAGTCCTAGAGTCCAAAGGCCTGAAAACTAGGAGCTCTGATGTCCAAGGACAAAAGAAAATGGATGTCTCAGTTCAAGAAAAGGGAGAAAATTTGTCCTTTCTGCACTTTTGGTTCTATTCAGCCCCTCACAAGATTGGATGATGCCCGCTCACATTGGGAGGGGGGTGGATCTCTTTATTCAGTCTACTGGTGCAAATGCTAATCTCTTCTGGAAACATACTCTCTCAGACATACCCAGAAATAATATTTTATCAGCTTTGCAGATATCCTTGAGCCCTGCTAAGTTGATACATAAAAATAACCATTATGCTCTTCTTAAAATATAATTACAATACATTGACATTATCAGGTGACTCTAGGTATTCTTAATTTTCCATTTTAGTGCCATTTGTAACTCATGTGTTATTCAATGGTGTTATTTTTTTTCAACTATCTGGGAATTTTTAATTTATCTTTTTTGTTACTAAGTTCTGCCTTATTTGCCCTGTGGTTAAACAGCCAATACAGTAGGTCTATATTGAGATATTGGAGACTTATTTTACATGTAGTATATGATCAGCTTTTTTAAATGTTTTATGTCTGCTGGGAAAATACATATATTCTGGACTTGTTAGAAGTAGAACTCCTAACTAAGCGTCCACTGGATCAAACCTATGGTTCTTGGTATTTTGGTCTTCTATTGACTTGCTAATTTTTGTGTTCTTAGCCTTCAGTCATTATGAAGTGAGGTGAGTTGAAGCCTCCCCTTCTGATGCTGAATTCTTCATTGTTTTCCTATTGTTTTGGGTCAGCTGTGAGCTCACATATTCTGAAGGTCTTACTTGGTATTTAATGACTTGAATCTTTTCTCCATTGCCATTACAGTCTTCCGCTCTTTGTGTTAAAAGCTCTGTGAAAATGAGTACATCAAGTCTTATTTTAGTCAGTATCTTTCTGACATGTTTTTAAAATACTTTTACTTTCAACCTTTGGATCCAATACGTTTCGGTATATCTTCTGCAAACAGCACTTATCTGTCAATATTTGCCTTTCAACTGGCACATTTCATTTGTTTGATTTCTTGTTTGATTTGATACTGATTTCTCCTTCTGCCATAGTTATTCATTATTTCAATTTGTCCTTACTCTTTTTGTTTCTTTCTTTTTTTTTTCCCCCTTTTTGGCTAAAGATGAGTTTTTCATGTTCCACATCCGTGGGCCTACTAGACCCCCAGTACTCAATCAGGCTAATTCTGTGCAAACCTGTTCTGGGAGGTCATAGCAATCTGTTAGGACAGCAAATGGTATCAACATATTTGATCACCTTTCCTTTAGACTTATCTCTTACAACATCTCCTCGATTTTTCTTTTAATACTTTACGGAAAATTCTTCTCTGTGAGGTGCAAGGTGTCCAAAGCCTTACATTCCTGAGAATATTGTTTTCATGCCCTCATATTTATTTTTTAAATTTTTATTAACATATTATGTATTATTTGTTTCAGGGGTACAGGTCTGTGATTCATCAGTCTTATACAGTTCTCAGCTCTCACCATAGCACATACCTTCCCCAGTGTCCATAACCCAGCCACCCCATCCCTCCCCTGCCCCCTCCCCTCCAGCAATCCTCTGTTTGTTTCCTGAGATTGAGAGTCTTATGGCTTGACTCCTTCTCTGTTTCATTTTTCCCTCCTTTCCCCTATGATCCTCTGTCTTGTTTCTCTAATTCCTCATATCAGTGAGATCATATGATAATTGTCTTTCTCTGATTGACTTATTTCATTTTGCATAATACCCTCTAGTTCCATCCATGTCATTGCAAATGGCAAGATATTGTTTTTGGTATTTTGTTTTCTTTTGTTTTAAAGATTTTATTTATTTATTTGACAGACAGAGATCACAAGTAGGCAGAGAGGCAGGCAGAGAGAGGAGGAAGCAGGATATCCCCTGAGCAGAGAGCCCTACGCAGGGCTCGATCCCAGGACCCTGGGATCATGACCTGAGCCAAAAGCAGAGGCTTTAACCCACTGAGCAATCCAGGCACCCCTGGTTTTTTTTGTTTGTTTGGTTGGTTGGTTGGTTTTTTGTTTTTTTATCATGCCCTCATATTTAAATGACAGTTTGCCTGGATACAAAATTCTGTGTTCTGAGTTTTTTCTTTAGTACCTTTAAAACATGACTTCACTCTCTGGTAATCTGATTTTTATTCCTCTGTATTCTCTCTAGATATGCAGTTTTTAGGATTTCCTCTTCGTTCTTGGTGTAATTAAATTTCGCTGCAAAGTGTGGATGTTTTTCCTTACTTGTCCTGTTTAGTACTCTGTGTATCTTTTCAACTAAGCCCCATTTTTTTAATTAATTCTGTAAAATGTATTAATTATTTATTAATATACAAGTAAAATAAATTTATAGAATTTAATAAATTTTATTTATTTTTATATCTAAATTTCTAAATATTTAGAATGTATTTATATACCTTCCCCTATAGCTGTTTTGTTTTGGTTTGGTTTTGGTTTTGTTTATCAGGCTATCTTGGCCCTCTGTTTTAAGAGTTTTAAGAGTTTTAAGAATTTTCTTTTGAAATGCTCTTCACATGTCTTGTGATTTTGTTTGGTGAACTCCTCTTGGTCTGGAAGCTACAGGCCAGCACATCTGGTGAGAACCCAGACAGCATGAGCCTTGAGAGCTCAGGAGATGAGCCATGGGTGGGAAGCCCCAACCACTATCCCGTGTCAACCAACCAGTCCTCAGGCCTCAGAAGGGCTTCTTCACCCCGGCTGGCCAGACCCACCTCACCTGCTCTAAGCAGCGAGGGGTGAGGCCTGGGACCCTGGATTATAATTCCCCAGCTGGGGTCCTGGGACACACAGGATTGTGCAGAACACTGCCCCCATGTCAGTCCCCACTTGTTTTTCTCGGGTCCTCTTAAGCTATGGGTCATCTATGCTGCCCCGATTGTCCTCAGGAGCCCCTGGAGCTGGAACTCCAGCTTTCTGCGGGTGTCCAGGCAGATGCTGCCTGGCCCGAGGCATCAGCAAGCAGAAGTGCTGCGGCCTCCACAGCATGCCTTTCTCTGCTTCACAGCTCCTCCCACTCACATGCGGGTCCAGTTCTTGTCCGCTCTGTGGTTTCTTAATGGATTTGTATCGTTTGCCTTCTATCATTGCTCCAGGGGTGATCTCTTGTGGAGGATATAGAAAATCAGTGTCAGGGCGCCTGGGAGGCTCAGACGGTTAAGTGTCTGCCTTCCACTCAGGTCATGATCCCGGGGTCCTAGGATCAAGCCCCACCCCGGGCTCCCTGTCGTGCGGGGAGTCTGCTTCTCCCTCTCCTTCTCCCTGCTGCTCCCGCTGCTTGTTCTCGCTCTTTCTCTCGGTCAAATAATAAAAATAAAGTCTTTTAAAAAAGGAAAAGAAAAGGAAGAAAATCAGCATCTGGGGAGAAACTGGAAACTGATCCCTCCAGTTCCTTAACATCCAAAGGAAAGACTGTCTTTTAAACACAAGCATAGTGTAACCCCCTCCCCTAAATGATCTGTGTTTGCCCAGTAAAACTTGAAGGGCCCACCACTGTTTGGAAACACTTAACTTTCTTTCTAGAAATACCAGCTGCACTCTGTTATTTCAGGACTGTATAGGAAAGAAAAGAAAACTATTTTTCCCTTTTTTTAAAGCAATACAGATGCAGGATGTCAGATGCCTCCACAGGTCAGTCCCCAGAAGAAATGAGGAGCAGCGCTGAGGGCGGCCACGGTGTCTGAGGCCCTGCAGATCAGGTCAAGTACAGCCAGGGAGGCAGTGTCCTCAATTTTAGGAACAGGGAGGTTAAGGAATTCAGAATGCTGGAAGCAGAAAGTAAAATTGAATTAGGGATGAAGTGATAGTGAGAGAGGCAGAGAGTTGTGGGCAACTCCTCCAAGATGTAGGTTGTAGAGTGGAGGAGATGGGGAGATGAGAGGGGGTGGGGTGCACTCGTGCATTGGGCCTATTCAACTGACTAAGGCACTAGATCATCTAATGGCCGCCAAGTAATGCCTCCTGGGAAGCTTTGCAAAATACCGTGGGTAGACCCTGCCCAGGGATGCTGTGATTTAATTGGTCTGGAGTGTGGCTCAGGGGTGGGTACTTTTCTGGAAGCTCCCTGGGTAAGTCTAATGCACCACCAGATTTGGAGCCACAGGTCTAAGGGAAGGACCCAGGACAGAGGGAGAGAGAGAAAAATGTAAGAGAGGAAAAAAGATCATTATTGGAGTAAAAGGGCTCCATCAGGGGCTGAGGAGTTGGTCTTAAACAGGAGAGACATTTCTTCTCTTGGGGAAAGGGGGAGGGAGGAAAGAATGTTTCCCAAAGCAGGCTGCATTTTGTCTGTGAAGTAGGGAGAAAAGCTGTCTGCTGAGGGGCGTGGAGAAAGCTGGAGAAGAGATTAAGGACAGCAGAGAAGGGCTGGGATGGTTGCCCTAACAGAAACCCGAAGCATCAGGTTTCTGACATAGTTGAGGACCCATCTGAGGCTGGAGCGGATACAGTCTGTATTCCTGGGTGGCTTCTCTGGCCATGTTAAAAAGACTACAGGTTTGCCCACACTAGCAAAGTGGACGTTTATGATTATATTGGTTCATGATTGGGAGATCAAGGGACACCATTAAAAAATGGTAGTTGAAGGCACCTGGATAGCTCAGTCGGTTACGTGTCTGCTTTTGACTTGGGTTGTGATCTCAGGGTCCCGGGATGGAGTCCTGCATCTAGCTCCTTGCTCAGCTGGGAGCCTGCTTCCCCCTCTCCCTCTGTGTGCTGCTCCCTCTGCTTGTGCTCTCTCTCTCTCTCTCTGTCAAATAAATAAATAAATAAATAAATAAAGTCTTTGAAAAAAAAACTGCGATGAAGGGACTTACAGGTGTGGATTGCAAGATGGAGAAGGAACTGAGGAAAACCGGTGGGAAGAAAACCAAGAGTTCACGACCCAGAAAGGATGGATGAGATTGAAGAGTGATACAGCAAAAGAAGCCAAGGAATAAGGCGGAAACAGAGAGTAGATAGAGGAATCAAGTCTTCAGACATGGGCAGAGCCTAGCTGACAACCAGGTCTATGTACAAGTAAGGGTGTGCACAGCCAGATCAACATCGGAGAAAAAGCATCCATCAGAACATTCCATTTTGGGGCACCTGGGTGGCTCAGTGGGTTAAATCCTCTGCCTTCGGCTCAGGTCATGATCCCAGGGTCCTGGGATTGAGCCCCACATCGGGCTCTCTGCTCTGCAGGGAGCCTGCTTCCTCCTCTCTCTCTGTCTCTCTCTGCCTACTTGTGATCTCTGTCAAATAAATAAATAAAATCTTAAAAAAAAAAAAAAAGAACATTCCATTTTGTAGAATACCCACTTTCCCAAATATTTTAATTAAGTTTTATTTACCATTTATAATTATACTACATAATTACACTATAAAGAGTGTGTATTGTAACTGTCCCTCAGAACAATGTATTACTTAAAATATAACCCATGAGAAATTTTACTAGTTACCAAGCATGTTTAGATATAGCCTTAAAAAAACACATACTGGCAACAGGTCTCTGGGGGAGGATGCCCAGCTCGCTCAGGGCCGAACGCCGCCTGCTTCAGTTTTCCGTTATCTCCCCTTTCCCCCCAGAGAGCACCTGTGGCTAATTAGATAAGTCCTTTGAATGTGTTTGTTCCACTATAAACTTTATACTGCTTGTACAGACATATTTTGCCTTCCTTCTTATTTATGTACAAGACATATGACTAATGTTTGGCCTTCTTCGGCTCTTCTGCCGATTACTGTCTATAGCTAATAGAAGCGGGACCGAGGAGTTGTTCGGGGCAACAGTCTTTTTCTACTGTGGTCCCCTGCTTCCTTTCTCTTGCGGCCGACTTGTTTGTGCCTCATTCTTCTCCCATGTGCCGTCAGGAAGCAACAGTGTATAAATATACACTATATATAACATAGTTATATAGATTGCCTAGCATACCCAGCATGTTTTTTTTTTAATTTTTTTTAAAGATTTTATTTATTTATTTGACAGAGAGAGATCACAGTAGACAGAGAGGCAGGCATAGAGAGAGAGAGAGAGGGAAGCAGGCTCCCTGCTGAGCAGAGAGCCCGATGTGGGACTCGATCCCAGGACCCTGAGATCATGACCTGAGCCGAAGGCAGCAGCTTAACCCACTGAGCCACCCAGGCGCCCCCAGCATGTTTTTAAAAGCATAAAAAGGAGGAAGAAAAGGAAAACTTCACATATGTATATGTAGATAAAAAGGACTAGATGAATATAAGCCAAAATGTTAACAGTGAGATCATGGTAAATATTTTTTTTTTTTTACGTTCTGAATGTTGTACAACAGTCAAATAATATTTCTATAATTTTAAAAGCAATTCATTTTATATTTTAAAAGAAAATGGGTTACCCCAAACGAACTTCGCTCTTTCAGGATATCTAAGTCTTGAAAGGAAGTAATATTCTGAACCATGGAACATATTGTCATGTGTTAGTATACAGTTCCTAATGCAAATAGTGATTCCAATGAGTCATTTTCTTTCCGGCTCATTTTAAACTATGAGATAGCAATCAGGCCTAATTATTTCAATTTATAAATATTTACTTTCAACACAAGTTCCTTATGTTCATAATGTTGACTTAATAAATGCAGGTTGACATTGATATATTACGAGACTTCCTCTTCCAAGGGTGATGTATTATGTTGAAAGACCTTCACAAAGGAGAAAAAGAATAGAGCAGGCAAAACCTTCTCTGACTACCCCGTTTTAACTTGCAACCTCTCCAATAAGCACATACATTCATTGCCTACTCTCCTTTCAAGTTCACTTCCCTCCATGGCACTTACTAACATCCTATCTCTACCACTGGCATATGTGAAATCAGATACATAGATATACACATATGTATTCATGTATCTTCGGTATCTCTTGAACTGGAAATTCCAATTTACCTGGTCTGTGGGCATTTCTATTTTTTAAAGCTCCCAAGGTGATTTTTACAAGCAGTCAGTATTCCATATAATCAAGTCAGTTAAATAAAAATGGAATTTTTGTAGCCTTTCTCCTTTGTTCCAAGAATATCTTTTTTTTTTTTTAAGATTTTATTTATTTATTTGAGAGAGAGCATGCATTGCGGGGGGGTGAGTAGAGGGGGAGGGAGAGGGAGGAGCCAACTATGAACTGAGTGCAAAGCCCCACCCCAGGACTCTGAGATTATGACCTGAGCTGAAATCAAGAGTCAGATGTTCAACTGACAGAGCTGACCAGGTGCCCCTCAAGACACCCTCTTGGCTGTTAATGTGCCTGCTGACATTGGTACCCCAGCCATCTTGAATACCTGGTTGTTCCTTTCCCAGTTCATCACCAACAGGTAGAACCCAGATACACCTCTTCTTAGTGTCTGCCTTTTTGTCTCTCCTTGGGAAATTTCACTAAACCATTCAACTGAAAGTGAGGAAAATTGATGCTAAAGCTCCTTTGGAAAATAATTAAGTACCTCTTAGGTCCTTCAAATGAAAAACTAAAAGCAACTCTTTCAATAGCAAAGGCACACCAGCAATAACTGGTCAAGGGCTGCTTGGAAATGTTTAATGGTGAGCACAGAGCCGCAGCTGGCAAGGGTGCCATAGCGAGGTGCCCCAGAAACCCTGGGGCAACAGCTGGCAGAGCTCACAGAAACCTCTCTGCGGAAGTTCATGGGGATCACGAAGCAGCAGTTGGCAGGGCCACCACCAGCAAAATCCACTCAGAGATGTAAACTATACTTCAAAAAATCACTTTCTCAACTCGCATTGTCCCTTTTCCTTTTTTTTCCCCAAACTTTGCCTTTGAAATAATTATTTTCTTTAAAAATTGCAACGATAATATGGAGAGGTCCCGTGTACCCTTCACTCAGCTTCTCCCCATGGCAGCATCTTGTGTCATGACGGGAAACCGGCATCGGTGCAAGGTGTGTGATGGCTCTATGCCGTTTTGGTCCCGTGAGGAGACTCACATAACCTTCACTGCAATTGAGATAGGGAAGGATTCTAGCTTTCATTTCTCTGGGATAAATGCCCAGGAGTGTGATTTCTAGGTCTTCCCAGCAGGCTGATTTTTTTCCTGGTATGGTCCCCTCTGTATCTGGTGATTTTTTTCACTCTGAAGCCTAGCTGTCCTGATTTTTTTTTTTTTTTGACTAATGTTTGCATGATGTATCTTTCCTCCTTTTACTTTCAGCCTATCTCTAGACTTATAGCTGAACTGGATTTTTTTTTTAAGATTTTATTTATTTATTTGACAGAGAGAGATCACAAGTAGGCAGAGAGGCAGGCAGAGAGGAGGAAGCAGGCTCCCTGCTGAGCAGAGAGCCCAATGCGGGCTCGATTCCAGGACCCTGGGATCATGACCTGAGCCGAAGGCAGAGACTTGAATCTACTGAGCCACCCAGGCACTCCTGAACTGGATTTCTTATAGACAGCTCATCATTGTATCATTTTTTTTTTAACTTTAAAACAAATCAATAGACCTTATTATTTAGAGATTTTAGGTTTACAGAAAAACTGAGCACCAAGTGGAGAGTTTCCATATACTTCCCTCCCCTTCCCCCACCCCTTCCCTATTACTCCCATCTTACCCTAGTGCAGAACATTTGTTACAATTGATGAGCCGATATTGATACACTATTATTAACAAAGTCCATCCTTTACGTTAGGGTTCACTCTACGTATTGTATATTCTGTGGGTTTAGATGAATGCATAATGTTATGTATTTGCCATTGCAGTGTCACATAGAGCAGTCTCTCTCCCTTAAAAATCCCCTGTGCTCTGCCAATTCAATCTTTCCTTTCTGGCCTGCAAATCCTAGCAACCACCAAGTTTTACTGTCTCTGAATGGTCTCTGCAATTTTGCCTACCGCAGATTGTCATATAGTTGGAATCATATGTAGCCTTTTCAGACTGATTTCCTCTACTTAGCAATATGCACTAAAGTTTCCCACAGTTCTCTGTGTGCCTTTTGTGGCTCATTTCTTTTAAGGACTGAATACTATTCCATTGTATGGATATGTCACAGTTTATCCATTTACTGTTGAAGGACATCTTGATTCCTTCCAAGTTTTGGTAATTATGAATAAAGCTCCTCTAAACATTCCTCTGCAGTTTTTTTGTGTATACATAAATTTTCAACTTGCTTAGGTAAATGCATCTTAGGAAAATTGCATCTATTCCATCTTTCTGGAAAAGGAAGTCTGCGAGCCAGCACTATTTGAGAAGAAATCAATTGTATTTTTAATCTGTAGCAGACTGACATTTTAGTTGTTTTTTTTATTCTGACCATAACTTCTTTTAATCATCATTATATTAACCAACCCATCAAGCATGCTGTCTTTAACCAAAGGATGAAGAAAGGGGTAGCCCAGAAAGACAGAGTATCTTTTTTAGCATTAGCAATCACCCAACATTAATTGGAACATTATCTGACCCAGAGTGCTAAGCTAAATATGTTTAAAAATTGAAGATAGTCTCTGTATAAGGATTCCTCATGTTCAAAACAAATAAGTAGAAACTACCACTCAATATAACTTCTACATAACTCATTGCACTATACCTACATTTATATTTTAGTGTTATAAATGAAGAGATTTAAAAAAGTATGATCTAAATAGTATAGGGAGTCACAACCCACTTACTTGTAAAAGAAAATTCAGAAAATTAAATGAAGTTAACTGAAAAATAGTTCAAGTGGGATCCAATTTCAAAAAACTAAATTAGTTTAACCAATGATTAATTCATATTATATGAAAATATTACTGTATTTTAAGTTCATACTGAATTTGATGTGTTTTTGCTTAATTATTATCCTTTAAACCATGAATTTTTTCTTCAACTAGATGTCCATGGTTTCTGTTTGCCAAATTACAGAGGGACAATAGATGTTCCTAACATGGGGATCGAGTAGGCTTCAAATGGGTTAATGTTTATCTCAGGAAAAGGTGACTTTGTTACTTCTTATATAATTTAGGTTTATGCTGTTTTCAGCTACTAATATTTTGCACAACTGGGGATGAAACGCAACTTTCTTTTTTTAAAATGAACACTGGCAATGTAAATATTCTACATTTATCTTGAAAGTGATAGAAACTTTAATAGAAAAGGGAAGAATAAAATCTGCTTGGTTGTATAACACAATGCAAAAGTTATTCAGCAAAAAATGCAAATCCCACCCATCAGGCTCAATAACCTTCAGTTTATTCGGAGGATGTGATATCTACTCTGACCCTGCTTTGTAGCACAGCTCAGTTCTCCCCACACCTTCTTTCCAGTTGTCTGCCTCAAGCACCCCAACAGGATGTGTACCAGTGTGTTGTTGGAGGTTGTCTGATGCACACCGTGCCATATCTGGTACCTCGGGGGTGGGGAGGGAAACCTCAGGTTAACCCGGGTTTGGGGAGGGGGGAACAGGACTGGTGGTTCTAACCAAGGCTGGCATGGTCTCCCATAATCTTTCTAACCAAGACTGCCATGGTCTCCCACAGTCCCTCTAACCACACCCGCCATGTTCTCTGACAGAACCTTTGCCTCCTTTCTTGTGTCTGCTTAATCTTAAATGACTAATTTAAGACAGGAGGCACATTGTCCAGATATTCACTTATCTATTCCATAAGTATTTACTGAGGATCCACTGTGTGCCACACATTGTTTTCAGTGTTCGTGAGACAGCCATGAACAAAACTCTGAGATTTTCTGCTCTTGTGGAGGTTATATTACCATGTGGAAGATAGATAATGAAGAGATATAGAAGTAGAAAGATATGCACATATAGAATGTCATGCCACAGTGATACACGGTATGGAGAAAAGTGAAGCTGAATAAGAAAACAGAGATTGGTATGATGAGGGGTCATAGATGTGTCAGAGAAGACCTCTGTGTGGTAGTGACCTCTGAGTGGAGACCTAAGGAAGAAAAGAGAAAGGTCTTATGGATATGTAGAAAAATAAGAATCCCAGGCAAGTGCAAAGGTCCTGAGGTAGGTTCATGTTTTTCACATTCAAAAAGATAAAAAGTGGTCATGGATGAATAAGAGTGAGTAAGCAGGAGGTAGAGAAATGAAGTCTGCAGGGAAGCCAGGGACCAGATCATGTGTAGCTTTAGAGGCCATGAACAGAATATTAGATTTATTCTAAGTCAGGTAGAAAGTTACTGAAAGGTTTTTTCTGTTTGTTTAGATCTGGCCTATCTTCTCCAGCAATCACCCTGGTTGCTGAGGGAAGGCATTCTACAGGGGCATGGTAGAAACTGGATCATGTATGAGGTTTTTCCAGGAAAGGAGGATAATTTGGGAATAAGTCATTGTGGTAGAGGTGACAAAAAGAAACATCCTGTAAAATATATTTTCAATTTAAAGTCCAAAGATATTGCTGGGAAATTAAATACATGATGTGAGCAAAACAGAAGGGTCAAGGGAGATGATGAGTTTTTGAGGCTGAGCAATTAGGTAAATGGGGAACACTGAAGGAAGAGCAGGTCTCTAGAGAGAATTCCCTGAAGAAGATGCTTGAATTTATCATTTTCTTAAAAACAGGTGTATGCCCTTCAGGAATCCCCCAAATTCATAAGCTTTAATATTCCCCATAAAATACAGTAAAGCGGCCTCTTTCTTTTTTAGTCCCTTAAAAATCTCTCCCTTGCTTGGAACAATTATGGTGAGGCCAGAACACTCTCTTGAAATGGGGTCACAAATATCTTTTTCTTGTTTTGCTATGGGACCCCCTAATGTACCCACCTAGGGTGTGTCTGTTCCACAGATAAATCTGACAGTTCACTCTAGTTTATCCAGACCTCTTCATTTTTAGCTAAACATTATTTCAGGCATTTCACTTCCATCATCAACATTAGCGGTTAGTTTCCTTTTTGGATGCTTTTCAAAAAGAAATAGAATTGGTTTCACCTTATGAGTGTTTCCAAATATGGGACAATGACTCAGCATAAGAAAGCCAAGTCAAGGAAGGGCTGCTAAATGAGCTATGAGCATCTCTTACTGGCTAAGTAGATCATTCAGGAACATCAACATGCCCATCCCTGAACTATTCAGCTGTATGAATCAGTAAAATTTGAAATTTTTTCAAGTTATGAACCACAAGTCTCACAAATGATTAAAACCATGAATTTGAGATCCAAGAATGTCAGTGATCTACTGTCTGAATTCATCACATTCAGTTTCTGCTAATTTGTTTTACATCCTATATGCTATTGATGAAGGTATGCAGTCAGAGGCTTTTCCCCTTCTGCCCTACGGTAATGCAGAACTTTTCCTGCCTACCTTTAAGAATGTATTAAGAACCTCAATAAGGTTTTAGATATCCTGGAGAGGAGATGTTTGAAACAGACAGAAAGCCCTGAAAGCAAGTCCCGTCTCTGCCACTGAGCAACTGTGTGACGTCTGGAAAGTTGCTTGCCCTCTCTGAGCATGTGTCTCTTTCTTTAAGTAGGGATAATGACACCTAACTTGTGAGGTGCTTGAAAATGGCCCAGAAATAAATGTCTGTGGTGGTCACAAAGATGCACTACAGATTATCCTTCAAGAGATCCTACTGTGAGGAGCTCACTGAATTGGCCAACAGCTTCACTTCTTTGAATTCCCTGAGCCCTTACAATATCTAAAATTTTTTTGCCTCCAAGAACCAGTTTTCACCTCAATGGGGGCAACATTGCCCTTGCAGAGAAGGCATGCTGGAAGGCAGCCTGAGTTCTAGTTCTGCATTGATTGATTGTTCAACCTTTGACAAGCTGCTCTAACTCTTTGAGACTCAGTTTTTTTTCATTTGTAAAATGAAGAGATTGAGTAGCATGGGCTTGAAATCTCACAGCCCTGGAGCCAAGTGACTTCTGTGTGGTACTAGTGGACACAGTGTAGCTGACTTCTCCAGCCCTCCCTGCTCCCCTGCACCCCACTCCCCCACTCCCCATCTTTGAAGGCAGAAGGTAATTCTCTGTAGTTGTATCTCATCCTGATTGTTAGAATTCATGCTAGTCTCCTTCCAAAACAACCTGAACTGCTTGAAGACAAAGTCCACAGGCATTTGATACAGTAGTTAGCAGGAAGTAGGCCCTTGGTCAATGTTTGTAGAATGGGCTGCACAGTGTACTTACAGACTGAACTAGATGAAACCGCCCAGGTGAGATCTTTTGATGGCAAATATATGGGCTAACTCAGGCACTATGAAATCAAAAGATAGTTGTCTTGTTCTGTGGCCCACAGGGCAGCATCTGACATGCTAAGCAATCAAGAAATCTTTAAGGAAGGAAAGTTGAGAGTAAGACAGGGGGAAGGTAGACAGGTCATATGGTTACCAATTTTGCATTTCTTCAAAAATGCCTGGTAATTTGTAAAAGGATTTCAATCTGAAATGAAACCTGAGGATACAAAATGGAGAGTCTCATACAGGCATCTCTTAGAATAATGGAACTTATGAAGAGAGAGATGGAGTTCTCATAAATATCGGATGTACAGAAGACCAAGACTTACCTCCTGACCAGTGAACACCTGCCAAGAATCTTTTCCCATCCTCAAGTCATTGAACTCACTGCTTGGACTCTGGCTGGATATCCCCATCTTTGCACTCCTTGCCTCTAAATACAGCCTGCTCCAGACCCTCAACAGACTCATCTGTAGCTTCCAACATCACACATTCATGGAATTAAAGTTCATCTACTATTCCCAAATAAAATAAATTTCTAGTCATTTGAGCTTGCCTCAGTTTACCTCTTTATTTAAGCTTATAAGCTTTTAGCTATAGCAGATTGTTCTGCCACATGTTCAGCAGGTTAGCTAATAAGTTTGGTCAAAGTTGTAGATTGCCATTGAATTGTTTTGCTCTTTATAGTAAACTCTAACATCATAAAAATTAAGAAATAGTGTTTACATTTGTATAGCTCTTTCTACTTTCCAAAGGACTTTCTTATCAATTGTTTCAATGTAGGCTCTAGAAAATTTTCATATAGTGCAAAGGGCATTCAAACTCATTAAATTCACTGAACCAGTAATAGGATCATTGTCAACCACATTTTCATCTTATGTAGATATCTCAAGCACTCTTTTCACAGACTGGTTGATAGTATTCAAAGTTGCCATGGATACCAGATAGCACATAACCCATTTGCCGTTCCTCATCATCAGCCACCAACTCTGTGAATAGACTAAGAAAATGTAAGAAATTATGCCCATTAACAGCTAAGACTTAACATCATAGAATGCAAGAGAAAGAAGGAACTTTATCTTCTGGAGCAGACGTTCTTAATCTTAGATGCATGAGTCCCTAAGATTGACTACCAAACTTTTAGGCTATGGGAGTGTTTCTCCTGATATTCCATAGTTTTCATTAGATTATGAAGGTCAATGGACTCTATCATGACAGCCTACCATTTACATAGGAGATAGCAGATCCTGGAGAAGCCAAGCGAATTTCTTGGTGTTCCACAGCATGACTACTTGGAGGCAGAATTTGATTCATGGTACTACTAGTTAAATGCTGTTTTTTCCTGCACCCAAATGCACTTAAGAGCCCTAAATTTTCGATCCCAATCAGAGTATAGGTCTATCCCTGTGTTTCTGAAATTAGAATATGGAAGCGTCTTCACACACCCCTGCCTAGTTTATACTAAGTTTCCAGCATTTAATTGGGATGATTTAGTGTTGTCTGAATTATACAATCTCAGCAGTGAAGTATACAGGAAATGAGTCATTTCGCACTGTGAAAATTTGGTGGGTGTGCATTAAAATTTGAATAGAACTGGTAAATGTTCTATGATTACTCATTAACACATATATTTAGTTTCCTTGGAAATAGCTAGGGCAGAGGAGATTATTTAAGAATTAATTGGGAGCAAATCTCATTTGTAATTTGGAACATCCTTAACTCATATTGTAATATTATGATTTATAAGAAAAAAGTATGCATTTGGTCAGTCAGGTGACAAGAATATATTTCTCATATATATTTGGTTTTTATCTGAAGTTCCTGGCTCATAGCTCACAAAATCCTTGGGATTTCCTAAGGATGAGAGTGATACAGGTGTCTCTTGTAATGTTAGCCAGGTGACTTTTGGAAAGAACCTAAAGACAGGAGCGGGGTTGCCCGTGGAGTCAATCATGTGATTAGCGGTCAGTCTCTCCCCTGACCTCTGGAGGGAGGAGAGGGAATGGAGGTTGAATCAATCACCAATAGCCAATGCTTTGGTCAACCATGCCTATGTAGTGAAACCTCCTAAAAAACCCAAAAGAATGGGGTCGAGAGTTCCCATGAGGAACACATGGAGATGTGGGTATATTGGGGCACTCAGAGGGCATGGCATCTCTGTAGCCCTTCCTACTTAACTTGATCTATATATCTCTTCCATGTGGCTGTTCCTGAGTCACTATCTAATAAACACAGCAAAATGTTTCCCTGAGCTCTGTGAGCTGCTTTAGCCAATGAATCGAACCCAAGGTGGAGTTTGTCAATCTGGAACCTTGACATACATAAAAGACAGCAGAAAAAGTTTATAATCATGGAAATCTCAAGAACCAGTTTTTAAAAGGAAACAATATTGAAGTTGTAAGTGGGAAAAAACAGAAAATGTTAGTTGAATTACGTGAAATAAGATTTACCTTAGTTTTTGTAGGTGGGCATTTGCCCAAGTTATTTGAGTATCACTTTGAAAAATAGATGGTTATCTGGGTGCCTGGGTGGCTCAGTGGGTTAAGCCGCTGCCTTTGGCTCAGGTCATGATCTCAGGGTCCTGGGATCGAGGCCCGAATCGGGCTCTCTGCTCAGCAGGGAGCCTGCTTCCTCCTCTCTCTCTGCCTGCCTCTCTGCCTGCTTGTGATCTCTTTCTGTCAAATAAATAAATAAAATCTTTAAAAAAAGAAAAATATATGGTTATCTTATGGGTGAGAATATAATCTAAGGATAAACATTAATGGTACCCAATATATGTAAGAATAGGAAACAGTTAAAATAGCACTTTAAACTTCTTCTGTCCTCACCTTCCTCCATTCTGATCTTTAGATGCTATATATTGTTCCCCCGTCCTATCTCGCAAGAAAAAGATGACGATACCAACAAATGAAGCCAAGACAATATTGTTATGTCTATGTGAGAAACACTGCCAAAAATCTCAAAAACTGCAGTGGGGGAAACCGGAAGAGAAAAAGCCCTATGGGCAATGTCCAGATATTTTCTGGTCTGACGTATTCCTGAAAATAGAGTGTGGATCTGAGGAAAGGAAGCACCAGCTTCAGAATTAGGAGCACACAATGACCGCATTCTCTGGAACCAGGCAGCCAACAGATTTCCCCTGAGTTGGTGGGATGCCCTGAGGGGAGGATGGCAAGAGGAAGGTGGAGGAGAAAGAGGCAGGCCTGGGACACCGGGCCTGGGACACCAAGCTTCCCAACGAGCTGGACCTCCGTGCTCCTGGACTCTCTGGTCCCTGTCTCTCTGGTAGAGAGGGTTTGATATGACAGCAGCCCAAAGATACACAGATGAAGGCATGGACCTCTGGAAACCTTTCTAATCCTAACCATATTGGTGCTCTCTGAGGGAGATGAGTCGAAGATCAGGAAGTAAGCAGTTGGCGAGGAGGGTCTGATGCAGCTTGGGGTAGCCAACCACAGTCACCATCAGGGTCTGATGCTGTAGAAGGGGGAGGAAATGCTATTTTCCTATCTTGGTTAATCGCTCTAGTTTTTAGCCATTTGGAAGAGAGATGGAGACCGTTGCGAGCAGCCACAGAATTATGGCCTTGGGGACTGGTCACATAGATGCTTGGGGACTGGTAACGGAGACTCTTTCAGAGAAGGTATCTCAAAGGCTTGTTCCTCGGGCCCCATGACCAAGGACCAGCCAACTCGGTGCAGAGTGCAGCAGTGAGAGCTGGGAAAAGAAACACAAAGGTAACACGGATTTCTTTCCCTACCTTAACATCTGATTATAGCCAGCTGATGGTAGGAACTGCAAGCAACACGGTCCACTCTTGCTAGGAGAGCAGAGAAGGGGGTGCCCAGGTGGGGGGCTTCCAGGGTGAGAGCTTGCTTGTGTTGGGGAAAGCAGTGGGCTGCAGAGAGATGGTTTGGGCCCATCAGGCTTGCCCAATGGCCTTGCACTATTGCCTACTGGTAAGGTCTTCCCACTGCCCCCCCACTAGCACACAATGTTTTGGCCAGTCTCTCTGGCCCAGTGCCTCATTTATTTGCAGAGTTGTTACACTGTCAGGTCAGAGCCAAAAACAGGCCAGGGTTTTGTGAGTCATGCTGAATCTGCCATTCTTCCTCCCTCACAATTTGCATTTCCAATGGGAGTCCTTCATGTGGGGATGGGAAGAAGGGGGTTTCCGTGGACAGGTGAAGAAGATTCTTCCTTGAAACCCCAGGCCTTCTCGCCTGCTTTCTAAGCCTCAGCCGTGGAAAGCATTTTAGCCCTGAGTCCACAGCAGAGCCCAGACTGAAATTATCTAGGCCTGTGTTGTTGACAGGCCAGGGAGAAAAGGCCACGGGGAAGGGACCCCAGATCATCACACTCTGAGTGCTCCCCTTTTCCTGTGTGCCCAGTATGTGTAGCAGAATGAAACAGGGCTACCGTTGCAGACAGTTTGGGAGGGAAAAAGTTATCAGAGAACAGCAGAAAGGGAAGGGGCAGAGGTATCTCACACATCTTCCCAGCATGCCAATGCTTTGAGGAAACAGATGATAAAGGAGTGAGGGACACGCCACGGATCTTGGTAACGGTCACCCCTTCCTCTCTAGGTTTCTGAGATACGGGTCACACTGCACGCACAAGCAAGAATTAGACTTCAAGAAGCATGATTCAGTGCCTGTTGCTGCTTATAAGATCTGCTCCTTATGAGAACTTGAATTTGGGTCCCGCAGGTACATATGTTTAATACTTGAAGTGATCCTTTTAACTCTAGACTTGATTTTCTTTTTTTAAGAATCAGACAAAAATGTGAGCTGATGGTACACAATAACCAATGTGAAATTTACCAGATTCTTAACATATAAGCACATGTGACCAAACAACTATAAATAATATGGAGCTCAGTTCTGGGGTTAGAGTCAACGTCTTCTAACTTGGAAAATGAAAGAAGAAAAAAAAAAGAAGAAGAAGAAAGAAAAAGTCAGTGGGCTAGACCTTTTCTTCCATCCTACTTTTATTCATAGATTTTCTTCTCTTTCTCATGCTGCTCTGATTTGGAAGTCACATCATTTAATTGAGGCTCTCATTCTAGCTGTAGAGAGTTAGTTTATCTGTTTATGATTGGTTAGATTTCATGTTTTAAATAGATACTGATTAAATGTAGTTCTCTACCTCAGATGACCACATTTCGTAAGTGATTACTGCATAGTTTCATACAAGGGCTCTATGTCTTCCTATGCTTGCTTTTTGATTTCTCACTTTAGATATTTGTGGCTGCCCGTAACTGTGTGTTGGGGTCATTGCTGAATGGACTGCCCTTACCTATTTTTAAGAAAATAACTAAAATTTTAGGTTGTGTACTACTTGAAAATATTTGACTTCAGTCAGAAAAGACATTGATTTTATATAGTTTTGGCATTACTACCAAATATAGCCCTGGCCTTATAAATGCAGGTGGATTCCCAGTACTTAAATGGCTATTTCATACCTTTGTATAGAGCAAATGGAGTGCTCATTGAGAACATTTCAGCTTAAGAGGTATGGTAAAGGCCTGGGGTTAATCCATTAGGGTGACAAGAGTACTGGGGTCCTTTGGACTGTCCAGCAAAAACATTCTCCAGGGAAAGGAACAGCAAGTACAAAGAGTCTGAGGTGAATACACTTACGTAATACTTCATCTGTGCTAGACACCGCCTGATTAACAAGGATGGTTCCCTAGACTAGAGGTCAGCAGTCTTCACCCCGCTCTGTATTCTGCACACAGTTCCTAAGTATTGTTTGTGACTTAGTTTATTTTCATACAAGCCTACACACTCTATCACTCTGTTCACATTTGATTTCAGTTATCTCACATAACTCTTTAAAAATAACCTCTTGAGGGGCACCCCGGTGGCTCAGTGGGTTAAGTCTCTGCGTTCAGCCAAGGTCATGATCTCAGGGTCCTGGGATCAAGCCCGGCATCAGGCTCTCTGCTCAGCAGGGAGCCTGCTTCCCCTTCTCTCTCTGCCTGCCTCTCTGCCTACTTGTGATCTCTCTCTCTGTCAAATAAATAAATAAAATCTTTAAAAAAAATAACGTCTTGAGCTATACCTAAATGATTAAAACTTCTGCACCCCAGTTTTTGCCCAAGTGGTTCTTTAAGGATAGCTTTTGGTAGCTGCATTTTTTAATTCTTCTTTTGTGTTGGATCTGGAAAAAACTGTGTGCCACAGTGGATACCATAAAGAAGGAGGGAAAATAGAATCAGAATTTGTGAGATGCACAGATGCTTGGAAGGGATTTCCATGACGTTTTACTAGATTGATATGCTGCAGGAGCTGTGAGGAGTATCTTTAGTAAGGGTTAAAGATACTGGAGACTGTGTCTAACTCAAAGGGATCTGCCACAGAGAAATGAGTTAATTGAGTGATCAAGTCAACCTTGTAGCAGTTCCAAGAAGAATTACAAAACATTCAGGGCTATCAGTTTATAGCCACAATGTAATGCTGAACAAATTTTAAGTGTAATGGATATTGTACTCCTTAAAGGCATATAGTAGAATTTCAAATATATTAGCAGTGGTCTTTAGGTTAATAAAATCATGTTGCAATGATACATTTATGTATCATATACATTTATTTTCTGTGCTAGCAAGTTCTATGACAGAGTCTCTTGAGGAATTATTTTTCTTTTTTATTTCATTCTTTTTTTTTTTTTTTTTCTGATATGGGATCAGCGATGCCCGTCATGTGCTTATGAAATTGCAGAATAGTTTTGAGTCAGAATGATGACAGTGTAAAAAGGGCCAAGTCAATACTAATTTGATGTAGGGTATGCATGATTTCTCACCAACTATCAAGGATCTGAGTTGGCTAATTGTTTGGTTTGCATATTGTAATAACATTATTTGTTGTAAGGCAAATATATCTGCTTTGTGTATTTAGATTTGATAAAATTGGAGGATCCTAGAAAGTGGCTTCAGGATACTTTTCTTTTGACTTAGGGGAAAGGTTTATACCTGAAGAGAATGGTAGTTTTCATGAAGTGCATAAAAATGATTAGTTATATATACACACACACATTAGATCCTTGAGGCAAATAAAGTTTAAGTAAAACTATTATCTTGCAAACAACTGAATCCTTGAGATTCCTCCACACTTTTTTTTTCTTTTCTTGACTTCTCTGATACTTTTTAAGGACTCCTAAATCGCATTAATATTTCCTTTCATATACTGCAGAACTGCCATGCCTCTAATCAGTTGTTACTCTCTAATAATTTTGACTTTCTCTCTAGGTTTAAGGTTCTTTCTGGCATTAAGTTTGAGACTTAAGGAGAATCAATTTCATGAGATCCCTGTACTAGCACACTTAAAACCTAGCAATAACCATTATGTAAATGCTGTTTATTAGGAAGGGAATTTGGCACTAAGAAGTACCAGTCCTGATAGAAAATATCAAGAAGCAAAATGAAAAAAGAAATGATAGATTGCTTAGCTAGTATGTTTTCAGACTATTTTTCCATACTGCAACACAAGATTTCTTTTTAAAACATTTATATTATATTATTTTTTAAAAGATTTTATTTATTTATTTCACACAGAGCACAAAGAGGTGAGCAGGAAAGGGCAAAGCAGGCTCCTTGCTGAGGAGGTAGCCTGAGGCGAGGCTCGATCCTAGAACCCGGGGATCATGACCTGAGCTGAATGCAGATGTTTAACCAACTTAGCCAGCCAGGTGCTCCAAGATTTCTTTCTTTCTTTTTTCTTTTTTTAAAGATTTATTTATTTATTTATTTATTTATTCGAGTTTGGGGAGGGGCAGAGAGAGACATAGAGAGAGAGAATGAGAGAGAGCATCTCTGACAGACTTCCTGCTGAGTGCAGAGCAAGATATAGGACTCAATGAGCTGAAATCAAGAGTCAGATGCTTAAGCAACTGAGCCACCCAGGTGCCCCACAACACAAGATATCTAATTCGAATCTGTTTTTGACTAGGTTTAAAATTATTTCTGCTCATATAAATTCATTCCCTATATTTATAATGTAGATACCAGCTAGGCTTATTTTTTTCTATAGTAATATAAAGTCAAGCTGTTTGGTGAAAAAGACAGTTCATTTACCTGTTGAAATATAACCAGTATAAGAATAACTGCTTTGAGGACATTTTGAGTATGAGAGGACATGTTGAGAACGCCTTAAAAGTACTCTTGTACTGAGCAACACAGCCTTCATTGCAACACATTCCACTAATACAAAATGAAAACATACAGTTGAATCATGACTTCCTGAAATTCATTCTTCCTACTATGGCAGAATTTACTATGGCTAATAAAGATGAGGGAATACTCATTTTTAATCTGCAATAATAAAATTTCACATTAGGAGGACTGCATAAAAATGCACTTTCTAGGAAGCTGGTTAAAATGTAACTTTAAAAACAGTGTTCTAGTAGGTATAAGTAAGTCCAGAAATACCTAATTTGGAAAGCATTTGACTAGGGGTCAAGAAAGATCAGTAAAAGAAAAAAAAAAATCTAGGACAAATCTTGTCCTCAAGTTCTCACTGCAAATCCCAGTGAAGCCAATGGAAAGTTTATGGAAATATCTGAAAGGCACATTTGGCCTAGTTCAAAAGCTCTATTAAATTAGTATTTTAATACATTGTCCTAGTTAAGTCTTGTCTTTATGGTCCTTTTAACATTGCTTCACCCTGGGTTCATTCATAGCTTACTCAGAAGTCACAGAAATGAGGATAGGCTAACAGGATATTTGACCTTTTATCCAATTTCAAAGAGACATTGACTCCCTAACCTCCCCCAGCCCAAGACTGAGAAGAGAACCCATGTGAAGAAATTCATGGGTCCAAGGCAAGCTTTGTGGTTTTTAATGCCCATACAGTAGGAAGTATAAACAGATGTAAAATGTACAATACTGATTCTTAGCTTTGGAGAATTTGGTCCCTGAAACTAAACTGTATATACGACTGACAATATCTGATGTTATAAATATTGTTATAAATTTTACTTTATGCTACTGAGTATATAAATGTCATTGTGGCTGTTACCTTGTGATAAAAGGAGGAAGTCAGGTAACCTTTAACTTCCTGTGCTCTGTTTTATAGAGCCTCTGTCTTGGCCCAGTACTGCCTCAGTACACAGCAATGGACCCTGCCTATAGCACCAGATTTGGTTTCTGGAAACGCTGGAACAAAGCATCAGTTCATGACATTTTGGAGTTAGTTATCAAAGATTTGACTTCTTCAAAGAGGTGGATTTTGATAAGCACCCACCGTCAGCTTTTAGATTTATCTTTGAAGATATGAGGAGGCTTCAGGGATGCCTTTGCTAAGAGAGGAGGGAGCCAGGTGAGACAATCTCTGTCTGCTCAAAACCAAGCCTTGTCTTGAAAGGAAAATCTGGACCATAGACTCTGGAGCCAGAACTTGAGTTCATGTCCCTGCTCTATCACTTACTACATCTATGACTTTAATGACTTTGTTTAACCTCTCTGGGCCTTAGTGACCGCACCCCTAAAAAATGGACACAAACACAGTGTTATGTGAGAATTAAGAGTTCAAATATCTAGAGCATTGTTTTGCTTACTTCGGCTCTCATTATTATTTTATACAGAGTACTCTCACTTAGATTTGTCTCTTGGCCCAGCTCTCTGCCTCCCCATTTAAATAATATAAGGTGGCCTGGATGGGAGAAAGGATGTGTAGAGGCAGAAAGAGATGTGATAAGATAAAGAACAAAGAGCTGCTTCAGTAAAAAACTGTGAGCTCCCCTGCCCCTGTTATATCTTGACAACTATCTGACATCTCACAAAAAGAAGAGAGGACTTCTTTCCTCTATGTAATATGCTTTCTATGGGCCTCTCTGTATCACTAGCCAGTGCTCAGGCAGCACCCAGCCATTCAAAGCGGAAGAGTCAGGTGGGCCCGGACACCTGCCAATAGTGGGGTTGGAGAAGAGGAAGGAAACCAGATGCCACACCGTAAAGCTTTCTCTGGGTTGGAGCCCTCTTGAGACACTTCCAGAGGTAGGGTCTCCAAAACACGGTCAAAAACTGGAGGAAGATTTTAAGAAGTTGCCAGAAAGGTATCAAATCACCAAACGTTTCTTGCTTAACTGTTACGCACCAGGACTTGGGCTGGCACTGGGCGACACAAAGATGATGGTGACGTCCCTGACCGCAAGTTCCTGTCTGATCATCCATGGGCCCAGATATTTTTAAGACCACGTGTGGCCATCAGCTCAGGCCCAGTCCCTCTGCGACTGCACATGAGGGGACCCATGATTGGGGACAACAAAGAAAGATGCCTGTAGCCGTTAGCTCTGCAGACGGAGATTTCAGATAGAGGATGCCATCCAGGGCAAGAAAATGAACTCTTTGCTTTACATTTACACTCGTGCCTGTTAACTAAGAGTCTCTGAAAATATTGATGACAAACGAAATGAAGTCCTGCTTTAAAACCCAACTGATCAATTACATATGGCTTAAGCCTTGAACTGCTCCTAATATCACCATTTCAGAAATGCCTTAATGTTCATGCAGACGAGAAACACAGCTCTTTCACAAGAAGCGGGACTGCATTCCTTGGAGCCTATGTGTACAGTGAAGTGGAACGTGAACAAAACTCCCAGAGAAAGGCCAAGGGGCCGGGCTCGCTGCGAACGGGGCACACGTGTCCGTCGCCCCGCCCCCGAGCCCCGCCCCATCCATCCAGATTGTACCGGGTCCGCCAACGCTCGCGAGAGCCCTCCTGGCTTCCACGTTTGCCACGTTCCAAAGGACCCAGACAGACTGGAAAGTAGAAGGCGGCTCGCGCTCACAGGCGGCTGCGACGCGCCCAGAACAGTCCCAAGTCTTCATGGGGTGGGGAAGCACGGCAGGGCTCAGTCCCTTCACAGGAGCCGTTGTGATTGGCTCTAGTCTCCGTCACTCAGCCTTTCGCGGAGGCGGGGAGGAGGCGGGGCTCGGGCGGGAAGGGGCGTGGCCGAGGAGGTGGGCGAGCCGCGCGCTCTCGCCAGGGGAGGGAGTCACAGGTTCAGCGCACGCGAGGGTTGGGCGCGCGCAGCCGGCACGCGGGCGAAAGTCTTCGGAGGCGCGGCGGGCGGTGCCGAGACACAGGCGCTGCTGCAGGAGCTGCGGCCCGCACCCGCCGCAGCGCTCGCTGCCGTCAGCGGCCCTCGCGCCTCCGGTGTCCCGGCTCACTGAGGGACCCACCCCACCCCTCGCCGGTTCCAGTAGTGCGCGCAATGGCCCCTCGCAAGAACGCCAAGGGCGGCGGCGGCAACAGCAGCAGCAGCAGCAGCAGCAGCGGCTCGGGCAGCGGCTCTGGCAGCGGCTCCGGCAGCGGCAGCCCGGGCGGGGGCACCAGCGGCGGCAGCAGCAGCCCCGGGGCCCGGAGAGGTCAGAGGCGTGCGGAGGCGGGAGTACGGGGCCGGGGTCCGGGACCGGCCCGGGCGTCTGGCTTTGCGGTTCAGTCTCCTCGGATTCCGCCGTGCATCTCCTTCATCCTCCGCGTCGCTCCTCCTTTTGGCGCGGGGCGGAGGCCGCGCGCGGTGGGCCAGGCGGGCGGACCGAGAGGCCGGGCGGAGCTGGGTCCGTAGCCTGGGGTTGGTCGCGCCGGGGAGCCCCTTCCCGGCTGATCCCTCACCTGCCTGGCGCAGCCGGGAGGGAGGTTAGTGATCTACCCTTTCTTTGCTGTGCGTGGATCCAAAGGTGGGAGGGGGTAAGGGAACCAGTTTACCTTTGCCGTGCGTGTTTTGGGGAGTTTGGAAATGAGCCAAAGTCGGAGAAAATAAGTTCCTGCCAAACCAGGGTAATATTTCTGTGTGTGTGTGTGTGTGTGTGTGTGTGTGTGTGTGTGTAGGGTGTTTGGGAGGGGAGTGATTTGAATGTTCTTGGCAATAATTTTAAATATTTTTGCTCCTAGGGAGCTTTCTTAACATGCGTTGTTGTTGCCTTGAAAGTATCATAGAATATCCTAAAATACTGGGTGAACCTCTCGACTTTTTCAGTCTTACCTTTAAAAAAAAAAAATACACGTTGGCTATTAACCTTTTTCTTCCATGTGCTTTACCCGGCAAAGAGAACAGTGCAGATGTTTTAAATCTGTTTCATCTCATATTTCAGCGGTTCTGTTTCTTTTAAACTTCCTTGGACTCATTTAGGATATTGTAACTGCAGTACACGTGTGTGTGAATGTGAGCCGCAGTTTTTCCTTTTTGAGATGATCATTTTGAAATGATAGAGACTTTCTGTTTCCCGAGTTCTACAAGTAGTCATTTTATATATAAAACAAGTAAATTAGACAACTACAGTCATACTTCATATAACTGTTTTTTTAAATAAGCACTTATCACCATGTGAAAGTATCTTATTTTCTTGTGTATTGTCTTCTTGCTTTACACCCTCTCCTTGTTCATTCCTATTGCCAACTCCTAGAATAGTCCTGGACTTAATAGGTGCTCAATAAATATTTGATTAATGAGTGAATGAATACATTTAAATGATGAACATAGTGTAATTAAACTCATTGCACAAATTAACATTCTAAGAGTTAATATTTATATCGGAAATGAAAAAAGATACACACAATTTGAAGTTAAAAGACAGCATATTAATTCACCTTTGACAAAAGTAAATGTTTGTGTTCCTTTGTCACTTGTCCCTAAATTCCAGTCAGTTGCTTAAAGAGGCAGAAGAGTAGGTGAACTGTCTTTGGCAGCTTTGTCTCCCCTTTAAAATTTCTTAATGGGAAGATCCTCAAGAGCAAGCCGGGAAACCTGATGAACAAGACTGTTGTTTTGTTAATGTTAACTGCTGTCAGAAGTTTTCTGTAGCTGTTTACAAGGGAGGCACATCTTTGTTCCATTTTACTCTTTGTACTCACGGGTAGAAGAGGTCTGATTGCATCTGGGGAAGTCATTGTATTAAGGACTATTACTGGGTTCCATTAGAGCGGGGAGGGGTTGCGGGGAGTTGTGGGGGGATATATATTGTGTTCTCACCACCGCTGGTTCTTCAATCACTGAACCAGTTTTAATAGGCAGGTAATAAATATAGGAAATATTACGACCTAAATTAATGTATTTTGACTTGCCTATTTAGATACTTTTGAGCTGCCACTCCTGTCCATATTTGAGGATCTGTGGCCTTTTACGCATTGTACACATTGATTGCACAATTGTCACGAAAAGACACGGTATGTAAAAGAGAAAAGTAATTGTATTACCAAAACAAAACATAACAAAAACGGAACACAAAACACTGAAAGAGTTGCTATTGGAGTCTTGAATGTTACGTAATGAGTAGTCTTTTTCCGCAGACATTTTTTGTAGTAGTGAGTTCTGACTGTGTGCCAGGTAGAAGGCACTGGAGGTGGAAACAGGGATTCTTTGAGTCTTAAACAGTGTGAAAGTGTGATTCTGTTTGTCTTGTTTGCTTATATAGCAGGTTATACCTGGAAGATAAAGCCGACTCCCTTTTTGTTGCTCTGTTTCTTGAGTCTTTGAGGTAGAGACGTTGATTCCCAAACCATTCTCATCTGCTGGGGAAATCACAGAAGCTGAAGAAATTTTAGCAGTGGCATTACCCTAAGGCCCATCTAGTTCCCTCTTCTAATTTTACAGATGAGGAAATTAATGCCCAGAAAAGTTGTGTAGTTCATTAAAGTTTGGGTAGGTTTTGGAAATCCAACTATTTAATGGACGATCCAAGACTAGAGCTCAACTTTTCTGTCACTCATTCATGATACCATCGTACTTGAATTTGAGGTTCTCTAATTTTTAAGATTTTATGGGAATTTTAGATTTGAAGTAGATTATCCCTTTCCCTCTGCAGATGATCTCTTCCTTTTTGGTTAGGTCTGTGGCATACCACACCAGGTTGCTTAATAAAAAAGTATTCTTTTTTTCATATCCAGTTAAATTTGACTAAAATTAGGTTTGAAATAGTACTTTTGAAAATCTTAGTCTGAGAAGAAATGCACCGGCTCAAATAGGAAGTTTTTCGAGATATGTTGCATTGAAAGTCTGAAGTTGATGATGACATTAGTCATATGAAACATTATTTGTTAAATTTTTGTATAAAGGCATGGGGGAGAAGGACTAAGTCCTTTGAAACATTCATTTTAGGGAGAAAGCGATTATTTGGCTTTCTCTTTCTCTTGGTGATCATTTTGTTGAAAAGTGATGTTTAGAATTTAGGGGATTTATATAATGGATATTTTAAAGCAACTGCCTACTTTTCATTTAAGTCTTCAACTTAAACTAAAAACCAATAAAATGTCTAGTTTCATAAACTGAAAACCAATAAAATGTCTAGTTTCATACAGAACTCAGTTTTACCTCTTCAGTTTTACTCTTTAAAATATAAAAGAAACATGAGTAAATTGGACATCTTGCCTTTAACTTGCGTATGAAAATTTCACTTGCATGGCCGGTTGGGGCCAGGGGTACCTTAGTTTACATTTATTGATTGGAAAAGTTTTGGTTGGGAAGGATCTTGGTGACCTGTTGGGCTTACTTTGTAGTTCATAGACTCTGGTATGTGTAATGTTTTTGTTTAGCTTTTCCCTTTTGACTATCATTAAGTCTTTTCCTGTAGCTTTCTAACATGTTACAGAGATGTAAACATCTGTTTGTTCAAAAGTGGTTTGTCTAATAGTGTCAGGCTACTATGTTACACTTCACCAGTAGGTGTCACTATAGAATACTTTATCCTTTTTCTGTTGAAGTTTTGGTTATGTAATACTACTTAGTTTTTTTATTTAATCAGTTCTGCACATACCCAGAACTATTGATGGACAACTGCTTAAAAACTCATAGGCGTTGCTCTCAAGGTCTTTAACAGCATATTTTTAAATTTAGTAGTAAGATTTTGTCCCTAGCAACCTTCTTTATTTAGCTTATCTTTTTTGTTATTTTTAAGATTATTTATTTATTTGATAGAGTAAGAGAGATCACAAGTAGGCAGAGAGGCAGGCTGAGGGGGTGGGAAAGCAGGTTCCCTGCTGAGCAGAGAGTCAGATGTGGGGCTTGATCCCAGGACCCTGAGATCATGACCTGAGCTGAAGGCAGAGGCTTAACCCACTGAGCCACCCAGGTGCCCCTATTTAGCTTATCTTGTTTAGAATTAAATGCATTCATTTTTTTTTAAAGGTTTTATTTATGTATTTGAAAGATCCAGAGAGCACAAATGGTGGGGGTGGGGGGGATGGCAGAGGGAGAGGAAGAAGCAGGCTTCCTGGGGAGCGAGGATCCGGGTGCCAATGGGATCCCAGCCCCCACCTCCCCCCCATCATGACCTGAGCTGAAGGCAGACACCCAACCCACTGAGCCACCCAAGTGCCCCTAGAATTAACACATTCATATAGTATCTGCGAAACTTCTGCATTCACAGATTCATCTGATGGATACTAATCATTTAGAAATTTGTGTTTTCTTTCTTTCTACTTTCAGTATTGCTCGGACTGCTTAGTAACAAACAGACACAACACGGTGCAGATTGCATTCTGGCTCCCTTGAATGAAGAGGCCTTGGTGAAATTCCCTTTCTTTATCGATAGGCTGTTAGGTAGGGCCAGTCGGTTTATCCTCTGTTAGTCATTCTAGGACGAAGAGATAGGATGAAAGCTCCAAGAACAGTGTGCTGTTTTGTGTTCCTTTGAACAGCATTTTGCCCAACCTGGCCCAGATGATTTGAAACCAAGTACTAAAAAATGTTCTGAGGGAACTCTTGAACACATTTTAAAAAGACCAAACATATTAACCTGTAGGAGGTAAAAGGAAAGGTCTCTATTTTAATCTTCTTTAAAATCACATATGGCAGAGAGATTACTAGAAAAGGAAAAATTTTCCTTTTCAGCTAATTAGCAGCAAAGTAACTTGGATAAATGCTCTTGTGGACTATCTACCTTATTTTTAGTCAGTACAGAAGTTTAACCCCTGAGCTCTCCAATCCTAGTAGAATAACCCCTTCCCCAAAAAGGAATGTACTTTGGGAATCTGTTGACCTGGATTCATGTCCATTTATAAACCGTGTAGCCAGTCTCTCAAAATCTCTTACCCTGATCTTGGAAGAAGTCTTCTCTCATTTCATGGTTGTTATAGCCCTCAAACCAATTTTCTATGCCTTTGTGTTGACCTCAGATACATTTATTAAAGTTTTTCTAATGGCAAGGGTGAGTACAAAACCTTGGAGGACATAAGGGTGCAGAGCTAAGCAGGTCATTGCATGCCTGACATTTTTTATGGTTGAAAAACAAATAATTTTGTTACATTCTGTTAGCCTATGTGTTGCAATTGAAATGGCTGCCCCAGCAGCCATTTCTACTATGTGTTTCTACTATGTGTTTCTACTATGGCCTGGAGGACCACGTGATGCATTTCTGTCCACCTCTGAAGGCCAAGTTACACCATTTGTAGGTCTGTTATTTTGTTTTATTTTACTAGAACTAAGATACATTTTAGTCTTTTGATGCTGTTTTTAATATGAAAATAGGTAACTTTGTTTGTGTCTTGGATACTTTTTGTCTCCTAAGTAGTTCCAACTTCATTCTGTACCAAGATACAAAAACATTTTTTTTTTTCAAGATTTTGTTTATTTATTTGACAGGGGGTTGGGGGGAGAGCACAAGCAGAGGGAGTGACAGACAGAGGGAGAGTGAGAAGCAGGCACCTAGCTGAGCAGGGAGCCCAATGCAGGGCTTGATTCCAGGACCCCGGCCTGGGATCGTGACCTGAGCCAAAGGCAGATGCTTAACCGACTGAGCCATACAAGTGTCCCTGCCCAAAAAAAAAAAAAAAAAATTATATTAACTTACCCTTAGTAAAACTGGCAAGTACGTAGAACCCATCTACAATTTAACCAGTCTCTGGGGAAAGTGTCAGCCACCTGTCGGGGATGTGGAGGTGCTAAGGTTGGCTCAGATGTCTAAGGTCTGCTGCTCCAGGATCCACTCAGCTCTGCAGGCATGGGTGTAAGTGTGTCTGGGCGGAGATGCATGTCGGGTTCCTTTCTACAGTTCTGGTGATTTCTGCTAGAATACTAGATGTTTGTTTCTTTCTTTTCTGTATGCCAGCTGTAGAGGTATATTCTGGAGTCCCATGCTTTAACTTTTTCTCTTTCTTCTGGTGGTGTGGGGAGCTAGGGTGGTATTTTCTTGTCATTCATTATTTATTTAAAAAAAATTTATTCTCCTGGAATGGGATAGCTTAAGGCATTTGGCCTGCATTTGATACTTGTTTTCAGGGAAGTGTCTTACCTTTGGCTGAGGTGGTTATCTTTTAAGGGCAAGTCTCTGAATGCAGTTCAGTTCTGATCCCACTGATGACCCTTGAGGACAAATTTGCTGTAGATAACCTATTAGACTCAAAGGAACATCTGAACTTACTTCACGAATACATTGTTAAAAAAAAAAAAAGTCACATAAGGACTTTTGAAGGGTTTGGACTGTTCTTCAGCCCCTTTTGAGATCCAGGTGGCTTGTCTTGTCATTCTGGCCGTAGTGTAACTGTCATCATCCACTGTAGATGCTCTCTATGCTCTAAAGCGGGTAGGGCTAGTGAATCAGACGGGGCAGGGCCGGTGGTGGCTGTCCAGTTACAGCAGAGTGGAAGGCACTCTTGCAGGGCTTGGAGAAATGCCATTACTTCTCTCCCACATATGTGCCTGCCCATTTAACCCAGTGATTCATTCTGTATGGAAGCCAGTGAGCCTCAGTCTTCATTTTAAAGTGAAAGAATATTGTTTGATAAAATAATATGGTTCCCTAATCGGTAGGGTGTAGACTCAGCGCTGTTTTGAAGTTATACTCTGTGTCTAACTTCTCTTTCTTATTTATCAGATCACTAACATACACAGTTCCCTCCCCTCCTCCCCATTTTTCACCCGTTTTAATTTCCCAGTTCCCGAAAAGATACACTGGGAAGCCCTTTTGGTCTTAATGTTCACATGTAAATTTTACTTAGGAGCAGTTAATTTTTTTTTCTTACATGAAAAAAAAATGTGTGCCAAAAGACTTCTAGCCTTTAACTTCATTTTTCCGTTCTTTGAATCAGGTTCATTTGAACGGTTGTCCCTTTCTGAGTTTTGGAAATTAATTCATGCTTTTTTGTCAGTGAGCCATCTCTCTAACTTCTACAACCATAGATTGCTATGTACTGTTCTTTAAAACTTTGTCTCTTTGAAATGTTGCATGTTTTAAGACCCAGCCACTGTCCAGGTGAAGAAATAAAATGTTGCCAAATTCTTGGTTTCTCCTCTCCTGCAATATCCATTCTCAGCCACTCTTATACGATTTGTGATAATTATTATCCTGCACTTCCTTATAATGTATAATGTATAGACACCCAAGTGATGTCTATTACATAATGTCACATTGCAGGTTGTATAACTAGGGGTGATTTGTGTAAACGTAACTATTGTCAAAGGCCGTTTAGATACAAGGGCTTAGGAAGTGTATCTATATATACCACTTGGCTTGTTGAGTTTTCTTTTTGCAGACACTGCTGCTCTGAGCAATCTTGTGGGTGCCCATGCCCTTGTGTACGTTCTGAAGGGCTTTTCTGGCTTGGAATTGGTGGTCATAAGAAAGCATTTCTTCAACTTCACACGCTCCTGCTGTCTGTGTTGTCGTAGTAGGTTTATGCTTCCGCTCACCCAGCCTACAGCTCCTTTTTGCTGCCACCGCATTACCAGCACTTGGTAAGGTTTAATATTCACAAGTTTAGTGGGTGTGATGTTGTTATCTTGTGGTTTCAACTTGCATTGGCTTGATCAGCAGTGAGATTACTCCCGAGAATAGCTATATGTGTTTCCTTTTCTGTGAGTTGCCTGTTCATTGAGCGTGTCTGTTTTTTTGGGGTGTGGTGGTGGTGGTTTGGTTTGTTACGTGTTTTTCGTTTTGATTTGTAGAATTTATGTTCTATATTCTGAACCTTTGGATTATTTGTAGGGTGAAGGGCTTCTCCCAATCTGATTATTTTCCTTGTCATTTCCTATAGTATATTTAGTGGAGAATTTTAAGATTTTAGCATATTCATATTATAATTTTTACTATATGATTTGTACCTTTGTGCTTTAAGACATCCTTTCCAAAACAGAGATCATAAAACATTCTCTTATTTCCTCTAAAATATCTTTTTTTTTTTTTTTAAAGATTTTATTTATTTATTTGACAGAGAGAAATCACAAGTAGATGGAGAGGCAGGCAGAGAGAGAGAGAGAGAAGCAGGCTCCCTGCTGAGCAGAGAGCCCGATGCGGGACTCGATCCCAGGACCCTGAGATCATGACCTGAGCCGAAGGCAGCGGCCTAACCCACTGAGCCACCCAGGCGCCCCATCCTCTAAAATATCTTAAATTTTGTTTTCTCACATGTAGATCTCTAAACTACCAGGTGTACATTTCATTGTATATATTGTGGTCGTAAAACCTCTTATTTCTTCTAAAATATCTTAAATTTTGTTTTCTCAATATAGACTCTAAAGTACCAAGTGTAGATTTTATTGTATATGTTGTGAGGTAGAGATCTAATTCAATATATTTTAAAAACAGATGATGAAAATTTCCTGTACCATCAGTTGAAGTGTCTTCTTTACACGCTATTCTGCATGTATCATGTATTATGTATAACTCTTGTGTGGCTCTGTTTTATTCCAAGCATGTAGGAATCACTCTACAGCATATTTGGTCAGGCAAATCCTCTGCCTTGTCTTGTTATCATTGTCCTTGATGTTTTCGGACCTTTCCTTGTGCATGACTATACCATTTAGCATAAGCATATCAAGTAAGTTTCATGAGAACTGTTACAGGATTTTGAGTGGAGTTGTATTGAATTTGTAGCATAATTTGGGACAAATATACATCTATAAAACCAGGTCTTCCTATATGTGAACATAGTATAATTTCCTATTTATTTAAGTCTTATCATTCATTTTTGTAATTTCATCCAAAAGGTACATAGATCTTTTGTTACATTTAGCCTGGGAAATTATGTATTTACATTTTTTTTTGTATTTACATTTTTAAACAAGTATTTTATTATGAAAAATTTAGAATGTGCACCTGAGTTAAAAGAATTGTATAATGACCGTACCACTGAGATTTTGTAGTGGTTAACATTTAATAAATTTGCTTCATATCATATCAATCTGTTAATTTGTTCTTTATGGGTTTCCAAGTAAGTTGTAGATATCAGTATACCTCACTCCTAAACATTTACCGATGTCTGATGTTAACTAGAGCTCAACATTTGTTTCTGGGTTTGTTTGTTTTTTTTACCCCCTGAGGTAATATTTGCTTACAGTGAATTGCACAAATCTTAGTGTATTATTCTCAGTCTTTATAAATGTGTACATCTGTGTAACCCAAACAACCTGGTAAGATAGAGAATATGTCTATCACCTCAGAAAACTCCAGTCCCTTCCTTGCCACCACCTCTGCCATCAGAGGCAATTATTGTACTAAATTTTTTCACTGTAGATTGGTATTGTCTGTTTTGGAACTTTGTTTACATCTTTTTTGAGTCAGCAGATTTTTGAGGTCCATCCATGTTGCGTGTATGAATATCTTGTTGTGTTTGTTGCCAAGTGGTCCATTGTGTGACCAGAGCACAATGTTTCTCTGGTCTTTTACTGATGGACATTTGGGCTATTTCTAGTTTGGGCCTATTACAAAGAACATTCTATGAATATTGTAATATTGGAGATTTCTTTCTTTTTTTTTTTAGTGGATATATGTCTTAATTTCTCTGAGTAAATACCTAGGAGAGGAATTACTGGGTTATAAGGTAGGTGTTTGTTTAGTTTTATGCAAGAACTGCCAAATTATTTTCCAGAGTGGTTGTACAATATATATTACGCTTCCACCAACAGCGTGTAGGAATATAGTTGTTCTACATCTGTACCAACATTTAGTGTTGTCAGTCTTCTTAATTTTAGCCATTCTGGTGGGTGTTAGTGGCTTCTCATTGTGGTTTAAAATTACATTTCCCTGATGACTAGTGATGTCATGTAGTTTTTCTTCTGCTTATTGGTCATACATATTATCTTCTTATGCAAGGTTTCTGTTTACCTCTTGCCTATTTTTTATTGTCTTTTTTTTTCCATCTTTTTGTTATTGAGTTGTAGCTTTTAAATATCCCAGATAGAAGTTCTTTTCAGATAGATATATGTATTGCAAATTTCTTCCAATATATAGCTTACTTTTTTCTTAATAGTGTCTTTTGAAGAGCACTTATTTTTATGTTGATGTTTACTTCATTTTTAATGGTTTTTGCTCTCTTTATCTTGCTAAGAAACTGCCTATTTTCTTTTTTCGCCCTATTTTCAAGATACAAAGCTATCCTGTTATACTGTTTTTTTAGAAGTTTTGGGATTTATTATTAATTAATTAATTAATTACTTTTTGAGAGAGAGAGAGAGAGAATGCACGCAAGTGGTGGTATGATGCAGAGGGAGGGAGAAAGTTTCAAATGGCCTCCATGCCTAGCCTGGAGCCCAGCACAGGGCTCCATCTCACGATCCTGAGTTCATGACCTGAGCAAAAGTCAAGAGTCAGACCGTTAACCAATCGAGCCACCCAGAACCCTCTACATTTTAAATATCTTTAAATTCTGGATATTTGGGGGCACCTGGGAGCCTCAGGCAGTTAAGCATATACCTTCGGCTCAGGTCATGATCTTAGGGTCCAGGGATGGAGTCCCACGTTAGGCTCCCTGCTCAGTGGGGAGTCTACTTCTCCCTCTCCCTCTGCCCCTTCCCTCTCACCCTGCTCATTTTTGTTGTTTCTCAAAAAACAAAAGCAAAACAAAACAAAACTTTAAAAAAATTTAGTTATGGGGCACCTGGGTGGCTCAGTGGGTTAAACCTCTGCCTTCGGCTCAGGTCATGGTCTCAGGGTCCTGGGATCGAGCCTCACATTGGGCTCTCTGCTCAGCAGAGAGCCTGCTTCCCCCTCTCTCTCTGCCTGCCTCTCTGCCTACTTGTGATCTCTGTCAAATAAATAAAAAAATATTTAAAAAAATTCTTGTTATTTTTAGACAGAATTTTTTCTGAGTTTATTAAAGTGAAAAGTCTTTAAAAAATAGGCTGGATATTCTAATACATGTGAGAAGGTAAACCATTTGGTCCTGGTGATGTGGCTGCGTTGGCTTGGTATGGTGTCCATTTTGGTAATGACTAGCACTGGATTCATTACTTTGTTCAAAACTGAACTGACTCTCTTCATGAGTCATAGTGCTTGTTTTCTGGAACTTTCAGGTTTATTTGATTATTTGATGGGTTTTAATGGCTCAGTCTCTTTAGTTGTAACCAATAAATATACTTGGAAGTCTAGGGTACCTGACATAGATTTGAGTGAACAGTTCCTAAATGGCTCTGTCTCCTATGAAGGTACTAGTAGATTTATGTGCCAAACATTGATGTGCCGTGTGTTTCCATTTCCATTTTGTTCTGTTAAATTACAAAGGTAGGACATCTTTAAGGTGAAATTCATATATGTGAAGGTGCAAAGCAACTTGTATTCTTTTCTTCTTTTAGAAGTGGTATGGTATTTGTGCCAATAAGTCCCTAGCTACTTTTTCAAAACCCTCTTGTGACCACTGAGACATTTAAGATGACTGAATCAGGATAGAGTAAGGTTGAGTAAGATTGGGTAAGATAAAGAATTGTTCAGAGCTCAGGTAAGTACTGATTTGGAAGAAATTACTTGTATTTGAGATCTTCCTCCTCGGTTGGCCCTGCAACAACGTCTTGCTGCCCTCTGTGTGTTCTTAGTTGATGTTTCCCTGTGTTTTCAGTACTAGCTATTTAAATCTTCAACTCCTTGAGCTCAATGCCTTACTTCTTCCCATTGAATTTTGACAGATGACTTCCTCTCATAGTTTGGAGAAATCAGGGACATCCTTCAAGAGTTTCTCATCTCAGGGCACCTGGGTAACTCAGTTAAGCAGCCAACTCTTGATTTGGCTCAGGTCCTGATCTAGGGTCCTGGGGTAGAGCCCCAAGTTGAGCTCTGCCCTCAGTGGGATGTTTTCTTGAGGATTCTCTCTCCCTCTCCTTCTTTCCCTCCCCTCTTGTCCCTCCCCCACCCCCAATAAATAAATAATCTTAAAAAAAAAAAAAAAGTCTTGGGGCATCTGACTGGCTCAGTCATTTAAGCGTCTCTCTTTGGCTCAGGCCATGTTCCCAGGATCCTAGGATTGAGCCCCGCATTGGGCTCCCAGTTCAGCAGGAGGTCTGCTGCTTCCTTTTCCACTTCCCCTGGTTGTGTTCCCTCTCTTTCTGTGTCTTTCTCTGTCAAATAAATAAATAAACTCTTAAAAAACAAATAAAATTTAAAAAACGTTTCTCATCTCATGCATCATATGTGGGGCTTTGGGGTTTGATCTCTGAAGTTGATGACATTGGGAACCAACTGACATGAGGCTGATTTTTGTGCTCTCCCCCCGACCCTGCCCTGGGTGGGGAAACTGGGGTCTGGGGCCTAGGATGGCTGCAAAGGCCAGTACAGTTGAGAATCTTGACAAGATATTGCTCTAATTGGCATATGAGAGAAAATAAGAACTGAGCTCATAAAATATATCTTTAATGTGTAGTTCAGTACAGCCCCTTTTCTTTCTTTAGACTGAGGAGGAGGCCCAGTAGGGTGGACCGTGAGTGGAGAGGAGCCAGTACCACAGATAGAAAGAGTGTAAAATCTTGGCATTCGCAGCTGTTATAGACCTCTGGGCCCTACCAACCTAAGAGAAAAGGAAAGGCTGGATTAGGAGCCCTGGGCTGCCCAAGGGAGCCCTCACTGGTGTGTCGGTACCATGTTCTCACAGACCTGAGCAATCACTTACCCATCCCTGAGAACTCCTGTTCTCTACCCCTTTTCATAGCCTGTTCCCCTTTCTTTAGTTTCTCTCATTTAATGAAAAACAAAACAAAACCCAAAACCTCCTTCTACCCTGCCTCCTCTACCCAGCCAAATATCACAAATGAGTAATATGGGCTTCTCTTCTTCTCTCCTTCCCTCCAAGTCTTTCTGGTCAGAGTCGACAGAGACTACATTAGCCCCCAGATCTGCTGGGCTCTTGTTCCTTTACTTTGCTCCCGGAAGAGGATGGTCTTCCCCAGGATTCTTTGCTGGGCCCTGTTCTAACCCCATGCTACACACTCTCCATAGCTATAACTACTGTCTGTTGATGGCTTCCAATGCTTGGTATTCCTCCTGAGCTATAAACTTAACTGGCATCCATAATGGTAAAGGACAAACCTAGCTGCCACTTAGCAAGTGCCCACTGTATGTCAGACATTGTTTCTTTAGCTCAACCTTTAATTCTCAGAGTTCTTCTTGACCTCCTCTTTTTGTGGGTGAAGAGATGGAAGCTGAACTTAATTGATCAGAGATTGTGGAGCTAGTAGCAGTGGGAACTGCAGTTGGGATCCCAACCCTTGACTCTAGAGCTCCTTCAGTTGAACATTTTTAGATTCTTTCATTGTTACTTAGGTTACTCCTAACTGGCCCTGTTTCATCTCTCTGTCATAGCCACCTTTATAAAGTAGAGATGAGGTCATGCCCCTTCTCTGAAAACCTTGAGTGTTTCCTCAGGACTCAAGATACTGTGTAATTCTGTAGCATGATCTAGGGACACTTCATGATCTTGCCCCTCTTACCCTCTCTAGCCATTTTCTGCCTCCCTTTCTATGTTTATACTGATTAAGCCATATTCAGCCACTCTCTGTGGCCTCTGACTATACACATGCTGTTTCTTCTAGGACTGCTCCTTGCTTTGTCTTTTCCTGCCCGACTCCTAAGTATCCTTCACCATTTAGCTCCTTCGTTAGTCCTTCCTGTTCTCTCTTCGGTGTCTTTCCATACTCTGGGCTCTGTAACCCCCATGCCCCTAAGCACGAGGTTCCGTAGCATTCTCCACATATCACTATTTTAGCATCTTCATTCACTTATTGGTTCCTTCAGCAAATGAAAATGTATCAGGTATTGGACAACAAAATATCAGACTGGACTGGACCTGAGTGTTGGCTCTGCCACTTCAATAAAGGCATCAAACCTCTCAGGATCTTTAATTTTTCTCCATCTTTATGGATGACTGTACTTGTAGCATAGTTACAAAGATTGATATGAAGTGTCACATAGTAAGCACATCATTAATACATTTATTAAGTATGGTGATGGTGATATTCCTGTGAACAAAACTGACATTTCATCATGGACTGTAATGATCGGTGGTCTTCCATTCTTGCTTGATAGTAAGGGTAGCATCTTTGTTAGGAACAGACACCAGATTCAGACTTCCATAAACAATTAGGACTTTTTTTCATTTAAAAAGATGCGATACGTTGATTCCAGACGTGGTATGATCAGTGGCTAGAAATGTCTTCAGGAACTCGTGCTCTTTCTGCTTCTCTGCTCTCGTTCTCAGCGTCCATGTCACCTTGAGGCTGGTTTCTCTCCTGGACCTAGAGCCAGGATGGTAGCCAGAGGCCACTGGGAATGCAGGCTTCCTTGTTCATGTCCTGTGGAAGAAAAGAGCCTTCTTTTTCTCATTTGCTCAGAGTAAGAGTCTGTGCTGCTTATTGGTTTCAGCTGGCATAGGCCTGTGCATCTCATCTGCCACTGGCGGTAGGGAGATGAGCATGATCGTTTAGAACTGGGCTCGGCATTGCCCCTCAGACACAACTCCTTGGAGCTTCTCAGTTTTGCTGCCATAGCTTGGAGCAGCCTCAGATGGCCGTGGAAGAAGATGGACACAACCGGCGTCCAGTAATGCTTTATTTGTGGATGTGGACATTTGAGTCTCAGACCATTTTCTCCTGTTAATAAGTTTCTGTCTTTGATTTCTCTTCACTTGATCTTCTCTTCTCTAAATGTTCATAAGCCGATGGTCCAGGCAGAAGTGGGAGATAGGCTGTAATTTGCTTTCCCTGATCAAGAGTAAGTGCTAGGGTTGAGAGAGGTAGTTTCAATGTTTGTATAGGCAAGCACCATGTTTTGGTTTGTTTTTACCTCTAGTGCTTAAGTGATTGTCAGGACATAGTAGGTACTCAGTAAATATCGGAATGAATGAGCACAGGTAAAAGTCTTTCCTTCCTTCCGGTAGATCAAAAGGGCACTGAGGCTAGAGGTGGTGTTTTTGTGTATTCTACACTGCCTTGAATGTAACGAGTGCTCACATATTATGCACTACATGGGTGGATTTTTTTCCCCACCCAGGTTGATGTTTTGGGCAAGAAAGCAGATAAAAAAATAATTCTTATTGACATCATAAGTGTTGGTGCTGAAGAAACAGCAGAATTATTAGGATGTGCATACTTTGTTGATGTGGAAAATTACTGACATAGGTCAGGTCCTTTAATAGGTCCCGTTGAGGCTCCTCGCTCATAGTTTCTACATGGTAGTAGCTCTGTCCACGGAAGCTCCTCTCATCCCTCAGGGTTCTTCTTGGCCGTTCGTGCATTCTGACGGGGAAGAGGGTTTGGCAGAAGCAGCCGTTCTGTTTGTTCTGTATTTTGTGAAATTGGAAAATTTCTCTCTACTTTGTAAGATACTGATTTTCCCATTACTTTGATTTTTATTTATTTATTTATTTTTAAAGATTTTATTTATTTATTTTTCAGAGAGCGAGTGAGAGCGAGCACAGGCAGACAGAGTGGAAGGCAGAGTCAGAGGGAGAAGCAGGCTCCCTGCGGAGCAAGGAGCCCGATGTGGGACTCGATCCCAGGACGCTGGGATCATGACCTGAGCCAAAGGCAGCTGCTTAACCAACTGAGCCACCCAGGCGTCCCTACTTTGATTTTTAGATATGATTGAAGGATAGGCCAGAATGATTTATGTGAACAATGAAATTCTACTGAATTTTTGTTCCCTTTTTCCTTTTTCTTTTTGATAGTGGCTTTTAAAATTCCTTTGGAAGAACTATGAATATTTCCTCCATAACTTAAGATAAGGTTTTGTCAGTTTTGAGGGGCCTGGGTGGCTCAGTCGGTTAAGCATCCAACTCTCGGTTTCAGTTCAGGTAGTGGTCGCAGGGTCCTGGGATCAAGCCTCGGGTAGGGCTCCCCACTCAGTGTGGAGACTGCTTTAGATTTTCTCTCCCTCTCCCTCTGCACCTTCTGCTTGTGCTTTCTCTCGCAAATAAATAGAATCTTAAAAAAAAAGATAAGGCTTTGCCAGGTTTTTTTTTTTTTTTTTTTTTTAAGATTTTATTTATTAGGGAGAGCTTGCATAAGCACGGGGAGGGGCAGAGGGAGAAGCAGAGTCCTCACTGAACAGGGAGCCTTACACACTGCCTGACTCCAGAACCCCAGAATCACAACCTGAGCTGAAGGCTGATGTCTAACCAACTGAGCCATGGAGGTGCCCCCAAGGTTTTGTCAGTTTCAATTAAAAAATAAAAATCGATGAAGTGAGCAGTGCTAACATTTATAAAGATGATTTCAGAACAGATTGTACCTTACAATGTTGTATCTTTAAAATTCAAGATTATGATTTTTCCCAAGTGATTATTTTTACCTATATGGAATGCATACCCTAATATAGTACTTAGAGAGTGAATTTTTATTTTATTTTCATTTGATTTTCTCCTCCACTGGGGCTGTGAGCTAAGTGGCCTCTCTGGTTCATTGCTGCAGCATAGGGTAGGGATTGCAAGAGTATTTGTTGAATAATGCATGTTCAGATGCATGTGGAAAATTGTGGAAGCCTTTTAAAATTTACCATCCTGTGATTTTTATTACTTTGTGCCTTAAAATTCGTACTGGCTTATAGAGCTAAAAGTGCTTTGTTTTGCGGATCTGAATTATGTTGACCAGAAATGTTCCATTAAAGGGCAATACTTTTATCCAAGATGGTAATAAAAATATTCACCCACTGCTCCAGGAGAGACCCCACCTGATTGGAAGGACAGCACCTGTCAGGCATACCTGTGCTTTCTGCCTGAACATCAGTTTCTCTATACCTTGCAGAGCGCGGTGAGACTTTAGCCTCTTTAGTTAGTCTGATCTTCTTGGGTTCTACTCCTGTGGGCTGTCAGCAGCAGAGTAGTTTTTTATGGAATATCGCCGAAAGAGCAGTATTTGAAAAGTGTTCTCTGCAGTGCCACCTGAGCTCAGGACAGTGGGGTGTTTGGTGACTTTTTTCTGGGTGGCCTCAGTCATGGGAAGGGAGTGCATTTGTTGAAGCTGGAGCTGTGGAAGTGACTGTGGAGGGAGTTTAGAGCAAAATGGGTCAGCAAGAGGAGAGTTACAGGACATCTCTGAACAAGTGATGAGATGACATTGACCATCACTTTGGTTTTGTACTGGGGCAGGATCAGGACAGCATGGACAGCCTTGGAGTGTGGGGCCGGGCAGCCAAATGATGAAGCTGATGGGGTTCTAGGAGTATGTGCACTGAACGCTCCTGTCCCTCACCCAGAACCAGACTGTCCACCACCTCTGTGTGGTTTCGTTTGGTTTTTAAAATGCTCGTGTATGTTACATTTGCTTTACCATTTAGATGGGACAAAGAGAAATTTATATTTTTAGATTTTAGTGGGAATTTCATGTAAATTGTCCGGTGAAGTTAACAAGTTAACAAGTTAACAAGTTAACAAGGGCTTCCTACGTACCAAGCCCCATACTCAGTGGGGAGAGAATAGAGCAGAACACTCCAGCACCAAGCCACTGGGAATGGCTGCATAGCAGTATTTGTTGAAAGAACGAGCTATGCATGATCAAGGAGGAGGGAAAAGGAAGACTAAAATGAGAATGATCGGAGGCTTTTTAAGACTCAAATTTACAACTCCAGCTAAAGTTTTCTGGGTAGTCAGCTTTTGGGGAATCATGAAAATTGGAAGAAATGGCAAAGATACCTGAAAGATAAATGGCCCATTCCATTAAAGAAAGGTAGATTCAGGGCCACTTCAACTGATGTCTCATGATAACCCTAGCAAATTCTCATATTAAAAATTATTATTATACTTTAAGATTTTACTTATTTATTTGAGAGTACAGAGGGACAGTGAGAGGGAGAAGTAGACTCCCAGCTGAGCAGTGAGCCGGATGTGGGACTTGATCCCTGGGCCCTGGGATCATGACCTGAGCTGAAGGCAAACATTTAACCTACTGAGCCACTCAGGGCCCTAAAAATTGTTTTTAAGTGCATAGCAAGGAAAGCAATGAAGACTAAGGAGACACTATAGGTTTACTAAGTGCAACTTGTTTAAAAAGGAAAACAAAAATTAATTGTGCATTTAATACGGTTTCTAGACTAAGTGGTCAGGGTGAAATGTTGATATTTTTCCTGACTTCATCAAGGTATTTAACACCATCTCTGAAAATCTCCCTGAGTGCAAGATGGCGTAACATGGTCATATGATATGGTTTGAATCACAGCCGGACTGTGGAACAGTTCCCACAGAGCTCTGACTTTAATGGGCTGGTGTCAACTTGAAGGGAGCCTTGCCCTCTTAAGATGTGGAGTAAATTCATGGTAGCACTGCGCTCTGAGGGGACACGAGTGCCCGGACGAGGGAAGACACTGCAGAATGGCCTGGCTGGGAAGGTAGACTTTAACAGTTAGCTCGTTTTTGCAAAGTGAACTCACCCTTGAGGATGAGGGGGGAGAGACTTGAAGTAGTAGATACGGTATCTTGGTTTGTTTTTGTGTGTGGTTTCTTTTTTTTTTTAAGGCTTAGTATTTTGTTTGGGTTTTGGTTGTTTTAATTGCTTTTAGTCTCAGAGGGAGTTGGCCTGCACGATATGCCTGACAAATAAGAATCCCCTTCATTGTTTGTGTTCTCAGTGACCAGAGTGAGGGAGGTGAAAATCCCATTGTGTTGGGTGGGCTGCATCTGGAATGGTGGCTTCAGATGGGGGGGAAGAAGGGTGCTGTTAGGGAGCCCATGATGGCAGACTTCTCGGAGGAGGAAGAGCTTTCTGTGAGGCCCTTGGAGGAGGAAGGGGTGAAAACGCTGGGGCTGGCTAGTCTGGACTGTGGGGTCCCCTTTGGGGACATCTCCGTCTCCCTGGCTTTGAGCAGCTTCTGGGTGGTAGAGGAGTTAGGTTTATTCTCCTGGATGCATTTGAGGCAGAAACTGGTGGAAACTGGCCTGCAAGCTGATGGAGGTATGTGAGCAGAACTTGCATGTGGGAGACATTGAGTAGCAGCAGCTTTCTCTTGGGTTTCCATTAAGTTTGAGACCAGTGACCGGATTCATGTCCTTTTCATTACCACTTCATTTAGGACTTGACCCCTAGCTCCTTGGATCTTCTTTTATAAAACCAGTTTATTTTTGTTTTTATTTTTATATTTTTCTTTCTGTTTTGAAACTTTTAAACCTATATAACAGCAAAAATCTTCATACATTGAAAGACTTTTATATTGTTTCTTTGGATTTACCAGCTGTTAGCACTTTGCCATATTTGCTGTGCAGTTGTGTATTTATCCATTTATCTTTTTCTCTCTTGTTTTTTGGGCATCTTCGAAAGTAAGCTATGGTCATCAGAGCAATTTAACTCACTTAACTACTTCCTCATCTATCTCCTCTAAGTACAAGGACATTGTCCTACAGAACCACAATAGAGTTCTCCAACCCAAGAAATTATGTAAATACATTCCATATTCAGATTTTTCTAGTTGTCTCCAGAAGCATCTTTAAAACTTGAAGCCTTTGTTTACTTGCTTTTATTTACTTATCCAGAATCTAGTCATGACTTAACCTTGGAGTTCTTGACATTTTGGATTCCTAGCCCTAACCCTCTGGAGCATCTGGTTCTTTTTTTTTAAGATTTTATTTATTTATTTGACAGGCAGAGATCACAAGTAGGCAGAGAGGCGGAGAGAGAGAGGTGGAAGCAGGGTCCCTGCTGAGCAGAGAGCCTGATGCGGGGCTCGATCCCAGGACCCTGGGATCATGACCTGAGCCGAAGGCAGAGGCTTTAACCCACTGAGCCACCCAGGTACCCCGGGAGCATATGGTTCTTTAGGACTAGATTGGGCCTGGACATCTGTCTTTTCCTAATTTTTTAATATGAAAATATTCAAACCTTCAAGACAGTTATAAGAAAAGCTCATTTAGATTCACCAGTTGTTAATATTTTGATACCTTTGTATTCTCTATTTGTCTCTCTAGAAAAACACATCATTTTATTCATTTTGCTGCTGAACATTTCAAAGGTAAATCGTAATACTTTACCCCATAATACTTTAAGTCGTACTAACATCCTTCAAATTTTTTCCTAAGGATGAGGATATCCTCCAACATAGTCAGAATGAACTTATCACACTTGAGAAATTTAACACCGCTTTAGTACTGTTACCTAACCTAAAGTCCATATTCAGATTTTCCTAATTTATTCCAATAATGACTTTTTTTTTTTAAAGATTTTATTTATTTGACAGGGAGAGATCACAAGTGGGCAGAGAGGCAAGCAGAGAGAGAGAGAGAGAGGAGGAAGCAGGCTCCCTGCAGAGCAGAGAGCCCGATGTGGGACTCGATCCCAGGACCCTGAGATCATGACCTGAGCCGAAGGCAGAGTGGCTTAACCCACTGAGCCACCCAGCTGCCCCTCCAGTAATGACTTTAAACTGACCCTCCAGCCTACCTTTGAATTCTTAATGTCTATTTTACATGCAGATTTGTTCCATTAAATTATATTCCGCCCCTCCAAGGCTCATAGGTAAACTATATGCCTTCTCTGTAAAACGTGTTGCCTTTTGTGATTTTCTAAAGATTTTACCATGTATTCAATGTGAAGATTACAATAAAGGGAAATTTTTCGATTTCTTCAGTGGTCTGGTATTTTAAATTTGTGGGTCATGAAAAGTTGGGGGAAACAAATACACTGGTAAACTAGTTTTTGAAAAAAAGTTAAGGGGTTCAAGTGTTGGGAGGGCTGTTTATTCAGGTAACAGAAGAATTAGATAGAACTCGCTTAGAATTTGTTTTTGTGACTCATAATAGCTAATGGAGACATTCCTTAAAATTATCAAAATTTCTTTTGCTTTTACTTGCTGTGATACCTACCCTTAAGCGACATTTAGTTGACATCGTGTCTTTGACCTGGTCTTTGACTCTGTGACCTTCCTCCTTGCTGGCACAGTGTTTGAGCTAGTGACAGGGCTTCTGTCAGTGATTGTCACAGGTCCACAAACTGGAATAGATGTCCCATTTCAGAATATGAAGCATGGAGACCTGTTAAAGTTTAAGTTAGATTTTCTCGTTTGGTAATAAGTAAAAAAATAAAATTTTGATAACATCAAAATTAAAAACTGTAACCCATCAAATGAATAGGAAAGTCCTAGCCTGGCAGAAAATTTTGTAACACATAGATCTGTTAAAGGAAAGGTATCTAGGAAATACAAGGAACTCCTACAATTCAATTTGAAAAGGCAATAAAAAAATAGGCAAAAGATTTGAACAGATAGTTCCCCAAGAAAGGATGAATGGCCAATAAGCACATCAAGAAAATGCTCAAACGTTGGTCCGTAGGAGAATGCCAATTAAACCATAGTGAGATACAACTGCATACTCACCAGAATGGCCAATATTAAGAAGACTGACAACACCGAATGTTTTGGCAAAATCCTAGAACAAAAGAACTCTCATACCTTCTTGGTATGTATATAAAATGGTAGAACCACTTTGGGGAAAGATCTGGTATAATGCTGAATGCACACGCGGGCTGTGATCCCGCAATTTCTAGTAATTTAACCCAAGTGAAATACAGGCGTGTATTTCTAATATGCAGTCAATAGTCTCGTATAGGAATATTCCTAACAGCTTTCTTTGTAATAGTCCAAAATGGGGAACAGTCCAGATTTCTGCCAATAGCAGAACGGCCTGATAAACAAAGGAATGCTACCCAGCCACAGAAGAGAATAAACTGCTACTACACAGAACGCACTTGGTTCCCAGGAACATAAAGCGAAGGGAGGGAAGCCTTACACAAACAGGGACATATGGTGCCATGCCATTTTAAGAAATTTCAAGAATTTTTTGACCTACAGTGAAAAAAAAGAAAGGAAAACAAAGAGGCTGCCTCTGGGGTTGGGGTTGGGGGGAAGGTGACTGGAAAGGGCTATGAGAGAACTTAGGAGTGGTGTTAATGTTCTGTGTTTTGACAGGGATTTGGGGTACACAGTGTGTATTTTTGTGAAAACTCGGAATGTACACTTAAAATTAGAGCATTTCATTTCACATAAATTGCACATTAAAAACGATAAAGAAATATTAAACTGCAGTTTATGATATAGAAGCTGAAGTACTTAGGGGAAGTGAACCAATGTCTGCAGTTCATTTTGAGCTGAATTATACAGATAACATAGGCTTGTTGATGGGTGCAGGGGGGTGAATGGACATGCCATAAGCGTTGTAATAAAATGTTCGTGGTAGAAGCCAAGTCGCTGTATATGGGTATGCTTGGTAAAATTCTCTCAGCTTTCTTGTGTGCTTGAAAATTTCCATAATAGAACATTGGAAATGACTCATATGTTGTTTTTGGAGGCATATGAAATAGCCATTTGGGGGGGCACAGAATGGTCAAATACTGGCAGGTGTTCATGGGCTGCCCTAATATGTGCATCCCCGTTTTGTAGCTGTTTAATTTAGCAGTCTTTTTCTGAAGGGTGATGATAGACAGTGTCATTTTCTTCTAGTCCTTGTGCTTAGCTGGGCTAGATTAGTCCGTGGGTGGCAGAGGCTCTTGACTGTCTTTGGGGCCGGTTCCTTAACATGCCAGCCAACTCTGCCTGTTCTAGTCTGTTTGGTTTTATCAGATCTCACTTCCAAAGCGGAGTTTCTTATCTATTAGCAGTGAGGCAAGAGGGCCTCTCTCTATGTGGTCTGCTTTGGGGCAATGCCCTCTCTAGTTTTTTGGCCTATAATTTTCCAATAATTTGACTCTAAAACCTGTATGTTTTTCAGTTTACACAAGAATCTACTGTATTTGGTGCTAGGGCTTTCATATACCCCTAGGACACTTTATCATAAATGTTGAATTCTTTTGTCCTAGAAGTGGAAACTGGTGAGGAAGGACACCTTTGGATCTTTTGCTTTCTAAAGTGGTTAAGGTCAAAAAGCCTTTGGGGACACAGCTGCAAATCAGTTGTGGTCCTACCTGTTGGCTTTGTTACCTGGTCTCATTGCCTCACCACTGGAGTTAAATGAGTGGGACTAGGCTTTTTTTTTTCATGTTACTCTTTTTAGTTTTGGAAAAAGAACTTTTTGTTTCCTTGAACAACTTTTCACTACCTCAGAATTTCTGAGTGGACACCACAACTGTTTTCTTTATACCTTCTGCTACTTCCAGTTCAGCAACAGACTGTCTGATTTTGAACTCCATAGTAACTGATCACCACTAATAATTCTTACCCCATACAGATGACCAATTAGCCAAGGAGTGCTTTTTCCCCCAAGTGTTTTCTCTTTCTTGAGTCCTCTGTAGGGAGAACTAATTAAGTTGAAAGCACTAACCTGTTGGATGTGGCGGGAGGATTGAGTTTTGGAGTTCACTACCATTTATATCATGATTTTAGCATTTCACTAATGGACCTTTGGGAAATCACAGATCCATAAGATGGTTGATGAACCTGTGTTCATCACTGCTGAAGAGAATGACTGAATCCAGAACACAAACACAGGTGTACCTGGAACAGTAGTTCCTCAACCTGGCCAAAGAGTAATAAAGGTTCCAAAAAATAAAGGGAGGCTGTTATAGATAGTTGTGGCTAATATTTCACTTTCCCTTATACTGGTGAAAATGTAAATGGCTTTCTCAATTTCGTTTTACTAAATTGTAATACCCCTTGTCACTCCCTTAGCCACTCGTGTCTTTTCTCTATGGGGTTAGTCAGGAGAGCAGTGTGAGGCATCTGACTGTGGGGCCAGGTGCATGGGGCTGCAGCGTCCTTCCAACTTGGGCCTTCTTATGCTCAACATAGGTGACAGTCACCGAAGATGGATCAGTGAGGAATTTTTCTGACACAAAGCAATGAATACTTGCTTGTAGACCAGTTTGAGTTCATGACCAGTGTTTGGTGAACACTGAGCTGCTTTTTTAATATTTCTCTTAACTATTTGTAAGTCTTTTCCTATTGTGAGTTCGTTTTAACATAACTCATGGAGATGGAGAAAAATTGAAGCGATGTAGCATTTGTTGGACTAAACTTTGCATCCTTATTTCTCATGTTAGCAGAAAGAGGTTTGATTACTCATAATAATCAGGAATTTGAGATGGAGTTTATGCATTTAACAAGTGTTTATGGAATTCTTACAAGGTATAAGGCAAATATACAGTAATCAACAAGGCAGATGTGGTCCTTGGCTTTATGAAACTTGCATTCTGGAGGAAGAAAGAGATTTAAGAACTAAATACCATTGAAGTAACTTTAGGAAGAAGTACATACTACCATGAGAGCATATTAGAAAGCACTCTCACAGGAATGAATATACAATAGGAAAAGGGTATTCTCTTCAACAAATGATGTTGGGGAAACTGGACCACTTTCTTTCACTATACACAAAAATAAACTCACAATGGATTAAGGACCTACCCTGAATGTGAGACCTGAAACCGTGAAAATCCTTGGAGTGAGAACAGGCAGTAATTTCTCTGACGTTGGCCATAGCAACAGTTTTCTAGATATGTCTCCTGAGGAAAGAGAAATAAAAATAAAAATAAACTTTAGGACTACATCAAAAGAAAAAGTTGCTGCACAATGAAACAGTCAAAAGACTGGAAAGGCAGTCTGTCAATGGGGGAAGGTATTTGCCAGTGACATAGCTGATAAAGGGTAAGTATCCAAGATCTATAAAGAATTGATTCCATTCAACACCCAAAAAACAAATATTCCATTTAATAAAAAGTGGGCAGAACACCTGAACAGACACCTCTCTGGAGAAGACGTACAAATGGCCAACAGACACATGAAAAGATGGTCAACATGACTCATCATCAGGGAACTGCAAATCAAAACTACAGTGAGATCTTACTTAACCTCACACCTGTGAGAATGCCTAAAATCAAAAACACAACAAGCAACAAATGGTGGTGAGGATGTGGAGAAAAAGGAACCCTCTTGCACTGTGTGGGAATGCAAACTGCTGCAGCCACTCTGGAAAAAATACGGAGGTTCCTCAAAAAATTAAAAATAGATTACCCTATGATCCAGTAATCACACTACTAGATATTTACCCTCAAAGTACTAATTCAGACGGATATATGTACCCCAGTGCTTATTGCAGCATTATTTACCATAGCCAAACTATGGAAGCAACCCAAGTGTCCAATGATAGATGAATGGATAATGAAGATGTGGTATATGTATATAATGGAATATTATCTAGCCATGACAAAGAATGAAATCTTGCCATTTACAATAACATGGATAGAGCTAAAGGGTATAACATTAAGTGAAATAAGCCAGCCAGAGAAAGACAAATACCAGGTGATTTCACTCATATGTGGAATTTAAGAAACAAAACAAACGAGCCAAGGAAAAGAGAGAGTGGCAAACCAAGAAACACTCTTCATTATAGAGAATAAATTGATAGTTGCCAGAGGAGAGGTGAGTGAGAGATGGGGGAAATAGGAAATGGGGATTAAAGAATATACTTAAAAATAATAATAAATAATAAATAAATAAATAATATAATAATAAATATAATACATAAAAATAAATAAAAAATAATAAATAATAAAAACTAAACTAAATAAATAAATAATAAATAAAAAAATAATAATAAAAGAGAGAGACAACAGAAAAAGAAAATGCTGTCACAGTATTTTGGGAGGGTTCCTTGAAGAGGCGGGATTTAAGCAGAATAAGCAGGAGGTAGTTAGGCTGGGGAAAAATACATGGTGTTCCACCAGTGTTGATGTTCAGGAAGAGAGCATAGCCTATGCAGAGACCCTGCGACAGGACCAGAGTGGGGTGAGTTTTTTTGTTTGTTTGTTTTTTTGTATCTGGAACTTAACGCAGCTACAGGAAATGACACAAAATGAAAGCCAGAGTGGCAGGCTGGGGCCTAGTCAAGGCTGTGGGCTTGTAGACCACATCAAAAGTTTTCATTTTATCCCGAGAATAGTGTGAAGTCATTCAGGGGTTTTTAGAGGGTAATGATATAATTGGATTGGAAAAAAAAAAAAAAAAAAAACATTGTGGGCGTACCTGGGTGGCTCAGTTCGTTAAGCATCCAACTCTTGATTTCGGCTCCGGTCATGATCTCAGGCTCGTGGGATGGAGATCTGTGTCAGATTCCATGCTCAGAGGGCAGTCTGGTTAAGATTCTCTCTGTCTCTCTGCACCCCCACCTTGTGCATGCTCACATGCGCACGCTCTGTCTCAAATTAATAAATACATCCTTAAAAAAAGAAAAAGTATTGTGGCTGCTGAATGGAACAATAAAGGTATGTTAAAGTATTGTGGTAGCCTAGGAAATGATGGTTAGTGAGGATTTGGGCAACCTCAGTAGAAAGGCAGAAAGACGGGTGATTTGAGACACAGTTTCCCATTTTTTTATGTCATGGCACTTACAGATGATTTTTTAAAAAGTATCATACTGTGGTAAATAGGCAAGGATAACCCAGGGGCTGAGGGGAATTTGTACTCTGGCATAGTTGTAACCCATTTGTGTCAGTGTGATGGCTGCATCAGACTCTGAGAGTTGGGTGTTTGGGAAACGAGGAAGAGAATGAAGTCAGGGATGAATCCCAGGTTTTTTGTTTAACCAAATACTTTGGTTTGATGGAAGTGCTTCTGAGATCTGGACAGCTAGAGAGGAGAGGGGAAAGATCGTGGGTTCAGTTGTATTTATGCAGAGTTTGGAGTTTCTGTTAAGTGTTCAGATGGGATATTGAGTGGGCAGATATTCTCCTTTGAGGAGAGAATTTAAGCCATGTGGAGGGTGGCTCAAAGTCAACTAAGGAGATGGCATAGGACCAAGGCATACAGAATTTCCGCATTGAAAAGTCAACTAGAGGAGACTGAACTAGCAAAGGACATTGAGAATTAAAAAGGCCAAAAAGGTAGAAGATGTACCAGATGATTCTGAAGCAATGAAAGTCAAGGAAGGAGAATGTTTAAGGAGGCAGAAGTCTCTTGAGAGGGCAAGTAAGATGAGGACTGAGAACGTTCCATGGGGTTCAGTGACCTGGAAGTCATAGGCATGACATCAGAGCAACTGTACTGTGCAGAAGCTAGTGCGGGTCATGGGCCACCAGAAAGTGAAAGCAGAGAAGTAACAGCTCTGTTGAGAATGTCCTCTGTGACGGGGAGGAGAGAGGACAGGGGTAGGCTCTGGGCTTGAGTGGCTGCGGGTACAAGAGAGTGAGAAGATGAGCAGAGTGAGGGAGCGAAGGGCTTGGGAGAAAAGCAGAGAATAGAGGTGGTGAATGGAGGTTAGTGATGGTTGGCAGTGCGGTGAAGGGTTTCCTGCTGAGGCTTCTGTTCTCTGTGATGTAAGAGGCGCTGGCATTTTCTGAGTATGAGAAAATAGACTAGGGGCAGAGATGTTGGAAATAGCCCTTGTGGAGAGCAGGAGAGTGAGTGTTCTAGAGCCTGGGCAGGATTGACACGCAGCCCTGACGGCTGATTGGGGTTGGCTCCACTGTGTCTGTGCGTGACTTCCTTGGGTGTGCCTCATGGAGTTCTTCCAGGGAGATATGGCGGATGGGTACCCTGAATCAGGGATAGAGGGACAAGGGGTTTAGTGAGTCAGGGAGTGATTTCACTGATGAACTGTGGACTCTTAAGATGGATATGGAAAGATGTAAAAGCAGGAGGCAAGGAGGTATTCAGAAGAAGGTAGAAACAAGAGAACTACAGGATCCAAGAAGAAGCTGTTGGGTAAACCAGCTGGACAAGTGGGAGGGTTATGATCGGAGTGGGTGTTTTTATCCTATGTATCACACATTCGGCACAACCTAAATCTTCCAGCACTGAGGGGGTGCACTGTGTTTAAGGAGATTTTTACTCACTGTCTGCTGAGTTGCCTTTTGTTATGTCTGTAATACTGGCTATTTAATATTAGGTTTCAAGTGGTAAAAGTTGCTCATGTTTGCTTTGGAGACTATACATACATGAAGAGGGGTATGTGTGTGTATGTGTATTTAAGAAATATATTTTTGGTATCTTACAGTACCCTGCAGTTCTCATGATGGGGTCATGCAAACAGACCTATCCTAGCAGGGTTGCAGGATCTGTGAGGATGATTGTACCAGGAAAGCTAGAGATATTTCAGCAAGGATGAAGATATGATTAGGAAGGTGAATTGAGGTGGGTTTATAAGAAGATCCACAGTAGGGATATAAGAGTGAATGGTGGACAGAGGATGGAGGGGAACAGGATCACTGGAGATGAAGGAACGGAAGAGAACTTGTCATATTTGCCACACACCACTATGTGGTGATGGCTAGTATGGAGGTGAAGACGTCACTGAGGGGCAAGGGCACTGGAGGTTGTCCATGACAGTGACGAGGGAGGGGGAGGGCAGTAGAATTGGATGACATGGGCCACAGACGAGCAGGGTTTTGTTGTTTTCTTTTTCAGGTGGTAAGGAAGTGATGGTCTAGAAATTGGAAAAGCAAGAACTCTTTTCCTCCTCTTCCAGACCTTGAGAATTAGAGCTGCACCCGATCACCTGGCTGGGAACCTGTTAGATATGCACAGTCTCAGGCCCCACTGACTCAGAAGCTCCGGGGGTGGGCCCACACTCTGTGTTGTGACAAGCCCTCCAGGAGACTCCAGTGTGCTGGTGAGAGCCATTGCTGCCAGTGATAGCATGCTTGGGTGCAGGGAGGGAAGTAGTTAGTGTGACCCGTGAGCTGTCTGATGGGTTTCCCCTGGTATGTTTTGGAAGCAGATAGAGATTGGACTTAGTATACATGAGACTTGGCTTTTCTGGTCTCCAGTGACGTCAGGCTGATAATAATAGTTTCAGAGCACATGTTAGATGTTTGGTCTTTGCCTGGACCTACGAACTTGCTATTAGCCCCAGCAGTGATTACAAGGACTGGTTCATTTATAACTTTACTTGTCATTGCTAGGGTTTTAAACACACGATTCACTGTATGCACATGTATTTATTTTTAAACTTTTCATAAACATCTCCTGTCATAAAAATAAATTGTTATTCTTTAGATTTTATTTATTTGACAGAGAAAGAGATCACAAGTAGGCAGAGAGGCAGGCAGAGAGAGAGAGAGGAGGAAGCAGGCTCCCCACTGAGCAGAGAGCCCGATGCGGGCTCGATCCCAGGACCCTGGGATCATGATCTGAGCTGAAGGTAGAGGCTTTAACCTGCTGAGCCACCCAGGTGCCCCAATAAGTTGTTATTCATGTAAGTGGTAGTTACAATTCAAAATTTCTTTTTCTTCAAGGAATGTGATTGATTGAAGGTTATTTCAGATTTATCCTAATCATGCTTTCTAGAATACACAGCTATGCCATTATTGTGACACTAAGGAGGGAAAACATTTTATGAAAAAACTGCAAAACTTGTAAAATGTGAAGGAGAAGGTTGTATAGATGTGTGTGATTTGTCGAGGGGTTATCACTGGAGCTGTGTTAAAAGGCCTCAGGGATGAGGTGTATGCGGATTTAGTAGGTGTGACTCCTGTCTCAGTTCAGCGTTGGCCACAGACCTGTAACTGGGATGCAGCTGGCTTGGCGCGGGCCAAGGGAGGGAAGGATGGGAGGGAAGGAACCCCAGCAGCTTGGGCAGCCTGTAGGCAGGCTGGCCTCATGAAAAAGAGCTGGGATTGGAGATGTGGAGGCAGTGTGTGCATGTGCGTCCTGTTTGGTTTGCATCATTGGTTCGAACCAGTGATTGGTTCATTGGTCATGTGTTGCCTGGATGAGTTCAACAAACATTGATTTCGCATGCCCGATTTATGCCAGGACACATTTTAAAGACGAGGAAGTTGAGGCCCCCAAATTTAATGTCTTCCCCAAATCGAAGTTAGTGAAGAAGCCAGGAATCGAATTAGGTTCCTTAAGTCTGAAACGGGCTATGGCCCTCCCCCGTGTGAGTATAGTGGCTTGGTTTCCTGTGGCCCAGGGACAGGTCTCTTGTCATACACCCTCTCTCTGAAAACAATAAAACAAAGGAAAGCCTCCAAAATACTAAATTTGCATGATGGCAGTCATCTTAAATCCCTGTCAACAAGTGAGCCACTATCATGTAAGTTTTAGCAAACCCTAACTTCAGCAGGACAGATCTTTGAGGACAGGAAAGGGAAACTGGAAATGGCTCTTGGTCAGAGAACACCTAAGACACTTGTCAGTTTTGTTTAGTTGGCCCCGATGCCTTGTTTGCTCTGTTTCTAGTCAAATATTGGGACCATACATTGCTGACTCCTCTTCAGACCATTTAAATGTTTAATTTGCAGGTGAAGCGTTCAATTTGACCGAAAATATTAAACACTCATACTAAATAATTTTGGAAGCCTGCTACCTTGCTCTGGATACTATTTGTGCTTAATTAATTATATACACTCATCAGAGCTCTGATGAATTCTGTGAACTGCTAATCTTAAATCAATGGATTAATGTTGGTAGCACTGGGCTGGTTTTATTTCACAGAAGGGACGATTTGGAGTTAGGGGTGGAGAGACCTGGAAAAAATCAGAATGTAGTTGCACACTCTCTTTCCAGTACCTTCTCTTGAGGTCCTGTTTCCTAGATAACTGCTGTCATGCTAAAGGATTTCTTCTTGCCCTGTCCCCTCTCGCTCTCCCAGCCTCCCTTCCCGCCCTCCATGCTTTCACTCTCAGCTCCCTCTCCCTCCTTCTCTAGTGAAATTTCTTTTTTTTTTCTTTTGCTGTTGGAGGAATTAGACTTGGGATGGTAATGTCTTGCATATCAGAATTCTGAAAGCATTAATTTCTTACTATTTAGTGTTCTGTTTCACTGACACAAACTAAGTCATGGTCTTTTTCATGTAAGCATTTGATTAGGTTCTGAAGGGCCAGATCAAGCTGGTCCCGGGCATGGGGCCACATGTTACAGCAAGACTTGTTTCAGTTTTGAATGATTTGGTCATTGGGCTGAAACCATTGAAGACGGATCCCAAGAAAACAAAACTGGCAACACAATTTGTTCCATTTCCTTTTCTCCAAAATGCTTTTTCTTTTTTTGGGGGGGGGGGTTTGGGATTTGGAAGACAGGACCAACCAAGAGGAATCCCATAAGTGGGAGAGAAAGGCTATTGCATTGTTAGGAGCATTTCAGCCTGAGTGATTAGCAGTATTTGGCCATGAGGAAGAAGCCTCTAAAAATAACTGGTGAGCAGAGTTTGCAGTCAGGTCCAATTTCAGTTCTAGAGGCCTTGCCTGTGGAGCAGTTGGCCAGGCTCAAGCTCTAGTAGGGAAGGGTGTTCGGCCTGCCTTATACCTGCTGATAGCGCTCTAGTTTTTGTCTTCCATCTGTATTATTCATGGATTGAAGCAACCAAAATGGCTGAAGGTAAAGGTGCATTTTTATTGTTTGGGTTAAAACTGGTTTAGGATCTAGCTGGCAAATTTTAGCTTTATTTTCAGTTGTGCACTCTTAAAAATATTTTTGGCTAAGTGCTTCGACCACATCTTCTGCATTTTCTATTTTAAACTACTGGAGACATGAACTTCTTATGGTAGCTAATTTTTTCATGGAGTAATCTGTCTTTAATCTGAATATGTTTTGGTGTCTTAAAATATCTTTTCGTATATTGTACTATCAGAGACTGCAGTTTACAAACTTCAGAAAAATGTACAAGTGGCCTTCCCTGGTTTTATAATTACAGTGAACTTAAAGAATGGTGTGTATTCAGATCTCAGATTATAGGAAATTTAAGGCCTGTGTGAGTCTCAGCCTATATTAGCGAGCACATTTAATTGGTTTAAGCAAAGCTTGACTCAGACTTTACCATATGTGGAAACTGACCAAATTTTTTTGAAGGGGGCATTATATGAAAAGTAAAGACAATAGGATTTTATTTTGTTTTTAAAATGGAATTATTAACTACAAATGTTCTTTAACAATGTGTCGAATTTACATTTTTGTTTTTTGGTTTTTTTTCCCCTTACTTTGTAGAGTGAGAATCTCTTTCCACTTAATTGAAAGTAAGCTACATTAGCTCATTATGGTTTTGCTTTGTTTTTCAATTTGTTTTGGACTTTTTATTTCTGTTTTTATTTGTCACATTAGATAACCCTACTAGATTGGTAGAAACTACCATAGTTCTGTTGTGGTGTATATGTTCACAAGCAGAACACCATCTCAAGACCTCAGATTTCTATAGCCTTCCCATCCTGCTCATTATGTTGAAATTTTATTTAAGGAAAAAAAAAAGATGTTATTCAGACAGCTTCCAACTCTCAGCTGCCTAAGTGGCCACTGGAAGGAGTCTATTATTAGTATAGAGAATATGAGTATTCCTGCTCTGAACATCGGTGTGAGTAAATGGTTGGAATGGGTCACTTGACTGTTCTGATAAAGTACTTCATGTCGCCATGATGAAGAATTTGAGATATGTATCTTCAGTTCTTTTATAAGACATTTCTCCCCTTTTCTGAGGATTATATAATCTGTGTAGTGAGTGAGGTAAGATAGGCGGTACTTCTGACGTACTGTTAACAGTTCTTGACTCCCAAATGCTGACATTTTGAACATGAAAAAATAATCAGTTTGATGAGTTGCTTGACAGTTTTTGTGCCTTTTTTTTTTGTCAAAATTTTAAAAGTGTGGGGTTTATGTGTAAATACGAACTTAGCAGCAAAACTCAGGCATGGTTGATTTGTAATTTAGTTTGTTGTAACTCAATTAAGTAATTGACTACCTCCTGTTCAGGTGCTGGGGTGTATCTTCTCTTTACTTTTTCTTCAACCAAATGAATAAAAGGACCTATTGTCCCTAGCCCACATTTTGTAGAGAGACACATTTCATTGCTCGCTGTGGTAATTTTCTGTGTTGGGTAGTATGTAACAACAGTTTTCTGATTTGGAGGTCATTACTTCTGCTGGGTCAACATGGAGAAAAATGAATCGTGTAGTTCTTGCCATATTCTTAACCCCATTTAAAAAAATCTTCCTGACTAATCCCTAGGACTATGGGTCAAATAATGAGTCAGAAAATGAAATGAAGACTCTTGGATTTATTCTAATCTTGGGAAATAGGGTTAACTGCTAGACATTGCTCCAGAATACCTTTGGAACAAAGTGCAGATTTAAGGGGCGCCTGGGTGGCTCAGTGGGTTAAGCCGCTGCCTTCGGCTCGGGTCATGATCCCAGGGTCCTGGGATCGAGCCCCACATCGGGCTCTCTGCTCAGCAGGGAGCCTGCTTCCCTCTCTCTCTCTGCCTGCCTCTCCATCTACTTGTGATTTCTCTCTGTCAAATAAATAAATAAAATCTTAAAAAAAAAAAAGTGCAGATTTAAGGTTTGCTTAAGGTGTTTTAAACTCTTTTGAAATGTTTATCTTGTTATGCTTTTTTCAGTTAATTGGACAGGAAATAATCTGCCCCTTGGGACTAGGTATACCATATTTAACAAAGTGACACATCACAGAAATATTATTTGGTGTCAAATAAAAAGTTCCCCTAACAGAGATGTCTTGGGAAAGAGTCCTTTCTATAATTTACCGTTTGTTCCTTTGTGGAATTAGTAAATATTAACAGCAATAAGATGAATAATACTAGAGTGACAATTTATTTGACATTAGAAAGGATAAAGTATTGCTAATATTTTCATATTCTAGCTATTTACCCTTTTGTTGACATTCATCTTTTAAAGTGATAAATTTGTTTGGTAAATAGTACTGTAAATGAAAAATATTTCTAAGATTTATTATACCTTTTTTGCATTCTTAAACAGTTTAAAATAATATTTTAATGACAGACTCAATCTGAAGGTCATCATTCCCTTGTACTTAAGATTACTTTAAGGGCAATTTAAGATTACTATCTTTTACTTTTTTTTTTTCTTTAAAGATTTTATTTATTTGACTGAGAGAAACATCAGGAGAGAGACCACAAGCAGAGGGAGTGGGAGAGGGAGAAGCAGGCTTCCTGCTGAGCAGGAAGGTGGACATGGGGCTCGATTCTGGGACTCTAGGATCATGATCTTAGCCAAAGTCAGATGCTTAACAGCTGAGCCATCCAGGTGCCCCAAGATTATTTTAAGGACAGTTCAAGATTTGCCTACAAGCATCAATCACAGTCACCCCCTGCCATTTAAGTTTTAAAATTCTTTGCTCTTGCTGCTGGTTTTCATACCTCCTACAGGCCTGCCTTCCAGCAGCAGCACTTTGTTGCTTGAACTCCTATAGGTGAGGTTGTCTTTAAGGTATATTCTTTAGTTTTGTGCAGTATGTTAGTATACTAGATCAGAGTTGTTAGAATCCTGTCTAAAACAAATTTAAGTCGATTCTAGGCAAAAGTATATTCTTTACTGTGTTTTGCTCCCCTTCCCCCCATTCCTGGTTTCTGCTATGGTGCATGCATTTATGTAACTTAAATTTAAAAAAAGAATTTTTGGTATTTGGTATTGCAGGTCCATAACTTAGATGAGTATTTGCTGAATTAATTTGGATAAATGAGTCTTTCCTTTTGAGAATTGTAGAAATTTTCCTTTTCCATTTCTGCTTTAAGAAAGAGAAATGGAGATAACTTGAACTTTGAATTCAGATAATTATTTTATTTCATTACAAGCTCATTTTAAATTATCAAATCCATATTTGGAGGTAAATAGATATTCCAGAAGACCTTTTTCTTATTATAATTAGTATTCTATATAAACAGGTATGTATGCATATATTTATATGCTATATAAAAATAGGGTTTTTTTTTTTTTTTAATGTATTTCATAGAGGCAAGGAGCAAGCACGAGTGGGGAGGGCAGGAGTAGCGGGAGAGAATTTCAAGCAGACTCTGTGCTGAGTGTGGAGCCAGACCCTGGGCCTCTGTCTCATGATCCTGAGATCATGACCTGAGCTGAAAGCAGGAGTTGGTTGCTTAACTGACTGAGACACCCAGGCACCCCAGAAATAAGGATTTTTTTTTAATACAGCATTGAAAATTATCTCCTATGCATCAGCGTTTTAACAAATTAAACCTGTAACATTGCTAGTGAATCTGTGGTGCTCCCCTGTCCCCACTTTTTTCTTTCAATTTTTAAAATTTTAGTGATGCTCTGTATTGTTCTTACAGTTTTTATGCTCAAGACACATAGAAGTATTGGAAATCATCATTTTCCCCCATTGACATTGCCAAAGTTTTCACCCAGTCTCCCCCTCCCATGGCTGTGTTCAGATACTGAAACAGTGAAGCCTGTTTTAAGTGGATTTAATATGCGACATTATAATCTATGCCCAGTAGGAACTTTTTTAATGTAAACATTATGATTTTGTGTAGCCATCTTTTAGGAGACTGCTAATAATAGATCTTACTAGAAACAGATTAGATGGTCATATGTTATTTGATAAGTATTCTTTTGTGAATTCACCCTATGACTATAAATCAGGCCCTTTTTGATAGGTCTGTTAATATTTAAAGAACATTAGAAAGAGAAATTGAGTTTTTCATTAAGAATGAAATTTGTCTTAGTCACATTTTTATAGACTTAAATATAGATATTTAGATAAAATGTATGTATTTGAGTGTGTATACTCACACATGGACTCGTTCTCAGACTGGTTTAGTTTTTTATGACCCCTTTTGAAAAGTTGAACTAGTGATTTGTTTAAAAAACTACATATCTTTTTAATAAGAAGAATTTCATTTCATTTTTTCTTCCTGAAGATTTGGCAGTATAGTCGCTTTGAGTCACTGAATACTACTATCAGTATTCTGTAATGAGAGCTGGATTTAGGGGTGAGAAAGCGGATTCTAGATTAGAGCTAGTGAGCTTTGTCAAAGTGATGTAATTCTCACGTGGGTCTGAGAACTCGGGACCAGGGAAGTCAGGGTTAATTCCTAGTCCTACCCAGCTTGTGCCTGGGACTTGGAGTAAACCATGTAATCTTTTTTCTATAAAACAGGGATAATGATTCTTGTCCTTACCCAGTGGTTCTGAACTAGGCACCACTCTTGTAGGGGACACTGGGATGAGTTTCAGAGTATTTTTGTCATCATCGGGGAGCTACTTAGCTTCCAGACCCGAGGAAGCCAGGGAGGCCAGCTGCCCTGCAGTGTGAGGGACAGTTGCACTGGAAAAGAGTTGTTCTGTAAAGACATCCAGAAATGCACTCTTGAGATACATTGACCAGCCCCTTGTGAGGGTCACGCACCACCATGCACGTGGGAGCACTTTGAACTACGCAGGCACGTGCTCAACAAAGAGAAGACAGTGTCCTGCTCTACCACCTCCTTGTTAACTTTTCCTTTTCTCAAAGTGCATTTGGGAATATGACATATCCTTCGAATAACATTATATTCCCTTTCAAGAGAAATTTGAATGCAGTCGTCCTTTCTTTTAAAGACAGCGTGGATCATTTTCTGTCAGTTTCACTTGCTTTCATTATTTTTGTTTACTTTGGCTGTAAGAAGCCTATTTCCAGAAGAATAGCAAACGTGATAAATGATACTCAGTGGACCACAGTATACAAAGCTGTGTCCTGCATTGAGATGGATGGTGAATGATGAGCCTTTCCCTGCTTCCTTAGGTCCCAGTGGGTCTTGTAAAGGAGGAGGACTTATGGACTGTTTTGCTTCTCTTCTTCCCTGATCTCTATTTCCTATAAATAGCCTCCTTCCTTCTTCTCTCTCTCTCTCTCGCTAAGAATATGGAGCCATTTTGGGGGGAGATATTTTCTGTGGCCCTCAACAGGCTTTTGAAGGTTCTCCAGAAACTAAATGGGTCAGAGAAAAGGATGTGGCCACATTTCTTGTGACTTCATGAAGTTGTTGATATGTGCTGAACTTTGGAGGAGGTTATATGTAAAGAAGTTAGAAGAAAGGTATACATACTACATAAAATATACATATTATGTCAACCTTTATTTAAAGGTTATTTAAAAAAAATTGTTCGCCAATGAGTGCTTTATTTTTTTTTTCATTATTTTGAGTAAGAGTTTTATATGTGTGGTGTTGAGTCTGAGTAGAATCGCTTCTTTTTCAAAATCTTTATTTTAGGGGCACCTGGGTGGCTCCACATTCAGCTCAGATCATGATCTCCAGGTCCTGGGATCCGGCCCCACATCGAGCTCCCAGCTCAGCGGAGAGTCTGCTTCTCCCTCTCCCTCTGCCTTTCTCCCTGCTTGTGTCCCCCTCCCCACCTCTTTCTTTCAAATAAAGAAATAAATAAATCTTGGGAAAAAATCTTTATTTTATGTAACATGTTTTGAGAATTAGATTGAAAACTGTTTTTGAAATGATTTATCATTGTAAGTACTTTCAAATTACTGGAGAAATAATTCAGCAAAAAGAGGTGTTCAATAAATGTCTTCTTCTATAATGACATTGTTTGTTTTATTTTTAAACAGAGACAAAGCATGGAGGACACAAAAACGGGAGGAAAGGAGGACTTTCTGGAAGTTCATTTTTCACGTGGTTTATGGTCATTGCATTGCTGGGCGTCTGGACTTCAGTAGCTGTCGTCTGGTTTGATCTTGTTGATTATGAGGAAGTTTTAGGTAAGGATTTTGGTATTGTTTCTTGTTTGAGTTTGTAAGTATGAAAGACATCCTTTAGTAATCTTAAAAATTTATTATTATTTTGGGGGTAATTTCTTTAGCCTTTCAGTTGTTCTCAACAGTGCAGGAACAAAAGGGGATGTTATCAGGGTTCCCTGGGAGTAGTGGCTTTTCAGCTTCTTCGAACATAATTTGTAGTAAAAATAAAAAATTAGTATTTATGTATGTATATTGCACAGAAAAGTTTTATCAAATAGTGCTTAACTCTTAGGAAATGCAGTACTGCATAATTTCTGTTCCATTGTATTGTATTATGAATTTTAAACATTCTTGGGCCACTGACTTTATGTCAGGACCCAATTTGCAAGACCCTACCTTAGAGAGCATTTAGAAGCACACCCCTTTGTCTTTGTTGGAATGAATCAGTGTGTGTGTGTGTGTGTGTGTGTGTGTAGGTCCTTTCTGTATGCTATTGAGGAGATTGCCATGTTTTTTTCTGATAGTTGTCTTCCTTTCTCCTATTTTTTGTTTTCTCTCCCCATAATCACTGCAGTTTTTCATGACTTTTTTTTTTTAATTTTTTATTTTTTATAAACATATATTTTTATCCCCAGGGGTACAGGTCTGTGAATCACCAGGTTTACACACTTCATGACTTTTTACATTAATGATTCTTTACCATTTTTGGAGTCATACTTTGAAGTCACAGTCTTTTTTTAAAGTTGAGATAAAATTTACATAACGTAAAAATCAACATTCGTAATATGTGAAAATGTACAGTTTATTCTTTTTAATATATTCCTCATGATCTAATTCAGAATATTTCCATCACCCCCCTTCCCCTCTCCTGGCAGACACTGATACACTTTCTATGTCTATGATTTTCTTACTCTTGACATTTCCTATAAATAGAATCATACAATATGGGTCCTTTTGTGTCTGCCTTTTTGCATTTAGCATACTGTTTTCAGGGTTCAGTACTTACTGCATTTTACAGCTGAATAGTATTCCATTGAATGGATACACACCACATTTTGCTTATCCATTCATCAGTAGTGGACCTTTGGGTTCTTTCTACTTTTTGGCTATTGTGAATACATGGTCTTCCTCTAATGATCCAGTGAAAAATATGGGCCCTGTCACTGAAAAAAAATGCACGCTCCTCTAGATGTACCACGTTGCATCGAAACCCACCCTGCCTTCCATAAAGCCTCTGCACTTCTGCTCTAGATGTTAGGTTACAGCCATCTTTCGGTGGGGGGAGACAAAACATGCTGTTGGATAATCCGCCGTTGAAATTTTTCATTATTTCTTAAACAGGAGTGTCTCTGGATAGATGATAGAGTAATAAAGGAAGAATTTTAGTTCGGAGACAAATTTCTGAGTACAGATCTGTGCTTTTGTTGACTTACACAGTGCTGTGTTGCTAAGGAACGTCTATTAGACAAATGAAGAGATTTAAAGTCTTTGTACTTTTAAGGGCAAGTTAACAATTTTCATGTTTTTACATGCACGCAGCCAAAGCAAAGGACTTCCGTTATAACTTATCGGAGGTACTTCAAGGTAGGCTATTAGAGGTACATTTTAAGTCTACTTGTGTCGGTCTCTAAAATCTCATCCTTATTCTACTAATTTAGTTATTCCCTGCATCTGAGAAAATAGGTGGTATAGGACCAATGTCCCCCTTTGAGTTTGTCAGAAAATATGGTCTTTTTAATGTTACTTGAGCTCTCTGCTATAGATCGCCTCCATTTGCCAATCAGCCCTTCTTATTTATATTTTCTTAGCCACAGAAGTGATAACTTCCTTATCTCTCGGTTATTGTTATTGTAATTATTTTTATTTTTAATTTATTTAGTTATTTATTTTTTTAAGATTTTATTTATTTATTTATTTGAGAGACAGAGATCACAAGTAGGTAGAGAGGCAGGCAGCAGGTAGCCTGATGTGGGACTTGATCCCAGGACCCTAGGATCATGATCTGATCCAAAGGCAGAGGCTTTAACCCACTAAGCCACTCAGGTGCCCCTTTATTTTTATTTTTAATGTGTATGTGTGTGCTTTTTATATCGGACTTCTACTTTGCTAGTTAACTATTTTCCTAAGTATAACGAGGGCTCTGGGAGGGTAAAGATTGCGCATAGCCACTCTACTTCACAAGTTCTGCCTGCTCTCCTGCAGTGTCTTAACTTACATCTTATTAAAGAGTTGGGAACAGTGCCGCAGATTGGTTTTTTCGTACTAAAGGCTCTGTCTGTGGATGCTGTTAAAAACACTGCTGTATATGATGTCTCCTCACAGCCACTGTCTAGTGCTGAGTTCTAAATGATGTTGATTTTAGGATTTTTTTTTTTTTAGGGAATTGAATGTATTTGACTTAAGTTTGGAGTGCTAAACATGGCAGTGCTCCTAGATGATAAAACCTTAAGATAACATTTTACTCTGCTTGAAGAGGAAAGGATATGGTAGTACTGTCTTCTCAAGTAGTTTGTTTTAAGCTTTGTGTGTTTTTCTTGGTAGTAGATAGCCAGTGCTAGTTAAGGTTTTTTGTTTGTTTGTTTGTTGTTTTGTTTTTTTAAAGGCTTTTTTAAAAGTTTTTTATTTCTTAAAGATTTTATTTATTTGACAGAGAGACAGCAAGAAAGGGAACACAAGCAGGGGAGTGGGAGAGGGAGAAGCAGGCTTCCTGCCAAGCAGGAAGCCTGACATGGGACTTGATCCCAGGATGCTGGGATCAGGACCTAAGCCAAAGGCAGACGCTTAATGACTGAGCCACCCAGGTGCCCCACTAGTTAAGTGTTAAGTGGGATAACTAAGATTATTTTTTTGACATTTCAGGAAGCTAGTCTTATTAACTATATTTCCAGAAGTCTTTTTTTTTCAAAGTTGATTAGTGATGTTTCTGTTATGAATCATTATTGTAAAATATAAAATTAATTGCCCTCATATTTTTAATATTTGATGTTATTTGTTTATATTTAGCCTTTATTTGAGGCTTGGTGGATGTTCTTTTTATTTTGAATATTGGTGGTGAGGAACTTTCATTACTGTAGAAGCATTACATTTTAATGTAACTGTTAGAAATCAAGAATGTTTCTTATATATGTGGAAATTTTTACCTCAACTGTTTTTGGTAACATAATAAAAAATTCATCTGAAACGATTAAATCAGGGGATTATTAAAACTTTAAGAAGATATTATCTCAGTTATAGTTCTTAGATTGTAAGGCAAACATTTCCTGAATCTGTCAGTGAATCCTCTTATCATTTTTAGGTAATATCTTCACTTAGCACTGCTTTTCAGGATTCAGAGAGCAAAGAATTGCATGGATTGGTAATATTTATGGCTGATGGTCAGGACTGCATTAAGGGGTAATACCTTATCAAACTCGTTTTCCCTTTTCTTCCCATCCATCTTTTCCTCCCTCTTGCAGGAAAACTAGGAGTCTATGATGCTGATGGTGATGGAGATTTTGATGTGGAAGATGCCAAAGTTTTACTAGGCAAGTAGCGTTTTCTTTTTTATTAATGGTGGTAAAATGCTGGAAAAACAGTATCTTTGCCTTGATAATATGTATGTCCAGTCACACACATTTTATGGATGATGTTTTCCCACTTCAATTCTGTATTTCATTCTTACTGAAATGGCTTAATTTTTTTTCCATGGACTTATATTTCAGCATACTTTTATAATAAATGGTTAAGTATAGACCTCTTGCACATATATTTTCAATAAGCCTAATTTCAGATCTGTGTTCAGATTTAAAGTACTTTCTATTCTGAACTTAATATCTGAACATATAGATAATGCACTAGCCCGTTTTCAAAGATGGTAATTATAGCCGCTCTTTAGCATCAGTTGGCGTAATTCACTTCCATTTGAAACTAAGTTTCTAAAGGCTTACGTAAATCCATTTTGAAATAAAATCATGGTAGCCAACATTTTAAAATGTCACATGCATGTTTTTAAAGGTAACATTAAAATATGAACCAGTAGTTTTTTGGCCGGGTTTCATTATTTTAGAAATCTTGAGCCCTTCTCTTTCTATCACCAGAATTACCTATCTTTATCATTGAGATATTTTGTGTAATGTATCAACATGTGATATTCCCTCATTTGTTTTAAAATGCTACCTTCCTAGAAGGGATAATGCTGATTTTTAATACGCAAGCTTTGTGTAATCTGGCCTGGTGAGATGTGTGTTTCTGCTTGTTAAAGAGCATCACTTCCTTTTCTTTACTATTAGTAAAGAGTGTATGTTAGTATAGTAGTATAGTATTAGTATAGTAGTGTTACATGTATGCTATGTTACATGTATACTATTAATATAGTAGTGTTACATGTATTAAAATCTTATATACTAAAGTATTTAGAAAAATAACAAATACATCATGGTACTCTATACCATGCTTACCAGAATAATGGTGCAGAGAAATTCAACTTGGACCCACAATTTTGTGTTTATTTTATGGATATGAAAAAAATGAGAGGGTATCACATCTATAACCAATGAAACAATTTTTGGTAGATTAATCTTAACCTCCTTATAAAATAGTAAGTTCTAAATATGGAAAAAAGGGTTTTAGTTGTGATTAAATGTAATTTAGCTTCTCAATTTTGACTTTATGTTTTCTTATTACTTCTCAGTGGGAATTATGTTTGCTACTTAACAGTGGAAGCTTACTCTTTTTTTTTTTTTTTAAGATTTTATTTATTTATTTGACAGACAATGATCACAAGTAGGCAGAGAGGCAGGCAGAGAGAGAGAGAGAGAGGAGGAACAGGCTCCCTGCTGAGCAGAGAGCCCGATGCGGGACTCGATCCCAGGACCCTGAGATCATGACCCGAGCCGAAGGCAGTGGCTTAACCCACTGAGCCACCCAGGTGCCCTGGAAGCTTACTCTTGATGAATTTTTTTTTTTTTCCTGTCTTAATCTTAATGGAATTTTTTATGTAATTTTGTCATTACATATCTAAATTTTTCTTTGGATATAGTAAATCCTCAGAAGACTATAATCCTAGACATGAAAAAGAAGTAAGATATATAGAATTTAACCTATCAGAATGATGCTAATTTGCTTGCCTATAAGTGGTTTATTGTTCCACTTACTACTTTGCTTTAAATGATGAATTCTGAATAGTGAACCTTGTTCATTTTAAAGATAACTTCATGTGGTCCATGTTTCCTCACTTATAGAAATAATATTCTCATCTGCTATATTTTGTTGTTTTTTTTTCTTTTTTTTGGCTTAAAATCAGCTATGTGGTATGTCAGGAAATATCAACTATTAAAAATTGAAATGTTATTTCTTCTATAGCCCACACTGTTTTCTATAGAAAACTTAAATTAGGAACTTGATTTTTAATATTTTAATAGATTATAAGAGTTTATTTCCTATAAGGTTTTTAAGCAACCATTAAGAGGTTAATTAATTGTATCTTTGAACATTGCCATTTGCAGTAGACATGTATTTGCTATGGGCAAATCATAACTTTTTCCTTTTGCAAGAATTATATATTTGGAGTGAGAACCAAATTTGGTGAATCTCAGAGTTCATTTTGATAATTTGACTATTAAATGCATAAAGGCTAAAGTAAATGATTTTATCATATTTTATCATATAAAGGTACTAATTCATAGTTAGCTTGTGGCTTCACAGTTAGCTGGAACAAACCAAAGGTGAACTGTCAGGCTCACTTAGGTCCTCTGATCTTATTTCTATAATAATTGAGTTCTCTGCATGAAATACTGGCTTGCCTGGAATTGAATTTTATGACTAAAGGTCTTGCCTAGTTTAGTGAGGTTATTGTAGCTTAGTTGTGCCTCTCTTACTCGCAGGAGTTTGCAAAGAGAGCCTGGTGAAATTCTTGGGGACATTAACGGGCTCTGTATGTTCAGGGAGAGGTTATGCGGAAGCAAATTCAGTGAGCGTGTACCCAAAAAGAAGCAAGGCTTCCTCGGTGCATTTTCACTGGAGAGGCAGCTCAGAGGTAAGGGCTTTGGATTAAGGCACCAGGAAACCAAAGGGCAGACTCAGGTAGGAAGCTAGAGATTAGGGGAGAGCTTGTTGTAACTGTTGAAATAGCTGAGCTTGTATTAACAGTTGAAATATGCTGAGCTTTACTATGTTCAACATTTCTTTGATGAGTATTTCCTTCTCATTCTTAAATTTGCATAATCTAAATCTTATCAATTTGAGGAAGTGTACACTTTCATATTTATATTTCATATTTTAAGGTTTGGCTTTTCTTTTGAAATACCAAGAGAATGAAATATGTTTGAGTAAATCAAGATATTCTGAACAGCCGTCATTAATTTTATTTCATTGTTTCTGGCCATGGTGCTTATGATATACTTTGAAAATATTCTAAACCTTTCCTAGTTTACATAGCTACCTACTTCTGTGGTCAAATTATTAGAATAAATTATCTCTGATATCAGTTTGGGTTATTGAAAACTACATTGTTGGAAATTGTATTCTTTGAAAACTTGTTTCCCAAATAAAATCAACAGGAAAATGCAGGTACCAGTTGCTAAGAGTAACATCCTTTTCGAGTAATGCCACCCAAGGATTGCATGATTGTCCTTTTGTCTGTGACTAGCACCTTGCTGGCCCCATGTCAGGTGTGGCTGGAGAACAAAAGGGAAGCCGGTCAACAATTCCTAGAACCTTGGTAAGCATCTGTAGACCAGACAGATGCATAAGTGAACTGGATCTTGTCCACTCAGAGATGCTCACACCCTGCCCTTGGGGTCAGGCCTGCTCTTAGAGACTAAGGAATTACATACCCAGAGTAATTCCTTTTTCTGTTTGGTATTTGGTAATATTTTTGTCTTAAGAACCACAGGAAGGTTGCATTGTTCAGGTACTTTTGCATATTTGTTGAATCCTTCAGCTTGTCATACTGAAGGCTGGTAAAGTTTTATATTTGATACTTAGAAGTACTAATATTTGAAAATAGAGGAAAAAATAAACATGTTTATTATAAATATACAGCTATAGTGGTTTTTTTTTTTAAAGATTTTATTTGTTTATTTGATAGAGAGAGATCACAAGTAGGCAGAGAGGCAGGCAGAGGGAGAGGGGGAAGCAGGCTCCTTGCTGAGCAGAGAGCCTGATTTGGGGCTCGATCCCAGGATGCTGAGATCATGACCTGAGCTGAAGGCAGAGGCTTAACCCACTGAGCCACCCAGGCACCCCAGTTATTTATAATGTTTTAAGGCAGGAAGTAGAAAGAATGTTATTCCCGCAGAGATTTCAGTGGGAATACAGATCTCCTCTGTTCATAGTACTTGTCAACTGTTAAATTCAGTGAAAAAATAATCCAGTTGTGTCAACAAATAATTTAAATACCAAAAATACTAACTGGAGTTTATTTTCTCCCCCTGACCCCCATACTTGAACAATGATATGGTGTAGTTCTTCCGTGCACTGAAGTGGGGATAAAACATTGTATACTTTAATATTTATGCTAGCTGTCTTACTGTTGTACCTTACCTGCCAATCTTGATTCCTGGCTCTTACACTACATGGAGAAATGTTGAGTTGCCAAAGCCCAGCCTACTGAGTGAGGTGGTTATCATCAAGAAAGCTCTCAAGTCATGTTTACATTTCTTACAGGCAGAACTTTCTACCCTGTGTTTTTTTCTCTTTCAGAATTACAGGTCTTGTTATATAGGGCTTGGCTGTATTGGTAGATTTTTATATTTACTGGGCTGAGAGATGTTTCTTACCCAAAGCCAGTTCTAAACAGGAAAAAAAAAAAAAAAAAAAGATAAAACCAATACATACTTTGTTTTCTTTACATCGTGGTGGCCCATTTTGGGAATAATATTTAAAAAAACAACAGGAGTCATGGATCTTTTTAGTCGAAGCTAACTTCTTGGGCTTATGGGAAGAGAGCTTTAAATATTCCTGTTGCAAATGACTGGCTGGGGCCTTGGTCAAATTTAATATTGGTTAGCAGAGTGAATTATTACTAATAGCTGACTCTTAGTGGTCAGAATTATAGGGCCATGAGTAAGTAGCCAGAGTACTGAAAAGCTAACATTTGGTAGTGGGAACATTTGATTATCTGACATAATTTGAATAAATTTTATGTTCATCTGTGAATGCTATAAACAGTAATCTTGCTAGTCATATTAATCCCAGAGTTTCTTAAGTAAACTCTATGTCTGAAGGGGAAAAATGTAAGGAAATGAACCTTTTTATTTTCTTCTATGAATATTTATTGATATATGTAAATGCTTATATAATCAACTCTCGATAATATCTGGTTGGTAAATCAGCAAACATGGAGGCTGTCCAGAAGGATCTTTTTACCCTCATATTACTTTTATTCGTTCTTCCCATTTACATTAATCAGTCAATTTTGGCGAATACAGTTTTGTTTTGGGGCTGTAGATTCTCTAATGAGGGAAAGGCAAACCTGGCTAGGGGCTGGTAGGAGTGGCAAGGATTGGTGGAATTGTGCCTTTCCTGCAGTACATGATTGAGAGTTGATTGTAAGGTGTGGATCTTAATCGGTTTCTTTGTTTTCCGAAGTTACCTTTTCTGTTAACGTCTGTGACCGTGATGCACGTCCTTTTTGAGATCACTCTTCCTCAGCTTCTTTTTTCCACCTAACTGCTCTCCTTCTTTTCTCTTTCTCTCTTCCTTTATTCTTATGTAGGCCTGACCAAAGATGGCAGTAATGAAAATATTGATTCTCTTGAGGAAGTCCTTAATATTTTAGCAGAGGAAAGTTCAGATTGGTTTTATGGTTTCCTCTCATTTCTCTATGATATAATGACTCCCTTTGAAATGCTAGAAGAAGAAGAAGAAGAAAGCGAAACCGCAGATGGTGTTGATGGTACGTCACAGAACGAAGGGGTTCAGGGCAAGACTTGTGTCATTTTGGATTTACATAACCAGTAACTTTGATTCAGGGACTGAAGTCATTGGCTTATGAAAACCTGCAGCAGTGTCCTGTTTCTTTCTTTCCTTTGCTCACCCAGGGCTTCACGAGCAGTGGGGCAGCTGTGATCAAACCGTATAAGGCAACCATGTGATCTTTCTCCCCAGTCCAGCTCCTAGCTAGTCCCTTGCTTGGCTCCCCCACTTCTAGTGAAGAAAGTGGCATTCCTCATTCTTGTAGTAGTCTGCAAAGTGCATTGAGAATGATATTCTTGGTGGTATAATTGGTTTCTGTATCGTTTTGTTTCAACTTATGTTGTATTCACAGCACTAAATTTAGAAGCTTCATAGCAAATTGTTTTGTGATTAACCCTTGATGCTTGTCTTTCTAACACACTATTAATTGAGATGATTATAATGGACTTGATTATAAAAATGTTTCCAGCATGATTCATAAATTAAATGATTCTCTGTTGATCTTTAAGATGACTGATGTGTAAAGTGATGGTTCTTTAACATGCTGATATTTTTTATTGTAATTTGTTTAGCTTAACTGATTTGTCAGGTTAATACAAATTTCAGTGTAAAATTCTGTACTAATGGTGCTTTTAAAATAATTTGAAAATAACCCCATGTTTTTGCCTTAGGGTAGTGAAACTACTGTATTCAGATAGTAGTAGGTCTGAATATTTGTCTATGAAAGCAAAATTTATTTTTAATTTTATTTCCAAATATACATCCAGAGAAAGTAATTTGTATTTTTTTTAAGCAGGCATATTACACAAGAGGGAAAATGTGAATATGTATCTTAAATAATGCTGTACATATTAAAATTATTCATCCTAAATAAGTCTTTTTTCATTTTTTTCCATGTATCTCCTTATTAAGTGGCTATCACCCTCGGCTTAGGTAGAACAATGGTTTTTAGATTTATAGATTTACTTAAGTGGTAATTCTTTTCAGGAGAATAAATCTTTTGCCATTTGAAGACCTTAAAAAGCATTTTTGAATCAGTTCATTTAAAATGAGTTTGCTTCAGTAATAGCAAAAGGAATTATGTTAACCTTATATAACATGCATTCATAAAATGAGATTTCATCTGTTTCCTTACCGCTTGAAAGCGATTAGGACCTCTGGTTTCTGCTACCATTTTAGGGAGTGCAGTTTTGTGTTTTTAAATCTCTGAGCCTCTAGGAAATTTAACTTGGCTTTGATTCCTCATTGAGCTGAAAATTTGAATATATTTCTATTTTTGAACATTTTTATGTATTTAACTCTAGTAATTTCTTCTTTTCAAATATTCATTCCTTGCGTTTTAATATATAACCAAGTTGCTTTCAGTAAGTGGAGAAGTCACGCATTTTTTTCAGAGGGGAACATGACAAATTTAGTTTTTCTGTTGGCAATCAGGACCCTAGGCTATCCAGCTATTTGTATTTATTTGACGGAAATCACAAGTAAGCAAAGAGGCAGGCAGAGAGAGGAGGAAGCAGGCTCCCTGCTGAGCAGAAAGCCCAATGTGGGCTTCTATCCCAGGACCCGGGGATCATGACCTGAGCCGGAGGCAGAGGCTTTAACCCACTGAGCCCCCAGGCGCCCCCAACTATTTGTAAGTATGTATCATAACTCAGCCATAGCCAGAGAGTTTAAAGTATCAAATGAGAACTGGGGGAAACACATCCGTTTCCCCCTTTGTTCTCGACTTATATGTGTCAGAAGAAACTGCAACTTGCTCATCTTAAAAAGCATTATTTTAAAGCTACTTTTGCATATGGCTGCACACGATGTACATCGGACAGTTACATGGCTAGTAAAACTCTAGTTTGTCTTTCCCTGATTACTCAGGGAGTATGTTTCATTCTGTTCATGTTTCTGACAGTGAAAAGCTTCAGATTTTGAAATGTTAATATCCTGGAACACAAAAGTATGATTTTAGTAATGTTCTTTTTGAAAGTTTATGTCTTTGTGCATATTGATTGTGTCTTCCACTCTGAGCAGAGTACTGTGAAATACCAACTTTCATTAGGTTTAATTTAAAAAAAGTTTTGGGCCTCTCTCAATGAAATTCACATAGCCAGGTGTCTGAGATGTATCTTTTAAAGCAGTCTTGTTTTTCTGTGCTTCATTACTACTAACTCTAGAATATTTGTGATGAGTTCGAGAAATAAATGAACTAAATTTGCATGTTAAGATGTTTGCAATCATTAATTTCTCATCAGGCTCTTTTTTTTGTCATGGTAATGATACTAATGCATGTTTTATGTACAGAAATTAATTATGCTTTATTTTTGTAAGTGAAAAATAATGACATGAAGAGATAATTTTCTTTTTATCTAGTACCCCATCACTAGTCAGCCCTGTTGAAAAGTCTCCGAGGAACGTAAAACCTAGGGAGCTGGTGAACCCCTGACTTCTGTGACTTCCTTCAACTTGTAGCAAAGACTTGTTTTTGTGAGAAAAAAATAAAGTTGTTTGCAAAACTAGTGTAGAGTATTTTGAAGCTGATCAAAATTACTTCGCTTAAATTTTATTTATTGTATCTTTGATTTTTAATTTTTCTAACGATTTATTGTTTCATTTTCATTTCATAGTATAAATATTTCCCTAGTTTTATGCCTTTTAAGCTTATTAGAAAGGCAAAATTCTGTACATTTGAGTACTGATTTGTAGTTGAATGGAGTTTGGAGTTGTATCACATTTACTCTGCTTTTCTAACTTAAAACACCCAGAACTTGGCAGCATGAACTCTGTATACAGATGTCATCTTGCCTCCTCAGACCTGGCCCACTTGTTTCTTGAGACCCATTGCTATGTGTCCAGTTTTGTTCTCTGAAGTTTGGCTCAAAAACAAGAAAGTGGCACTCTGGGTGTTTCTTTTCTGCACTGTAGCTTCCTTCAGGCCTGATTTTCTCCGAGACAGGAGTGGTGGGGTATGAGTCAGTTGGAGAGCCATCTTCTGGGTGCTGGTCGTATTGAATCCCTGAGGCCTTGCCACCAGCTTGCTGTTTGGGAGAATCACGTCAATGCTTCGGGCATAATGGAATGCTGGGTGATCCTGCCTTTTCATCTTGTACTCGATTCTTCTGGGAATTACCTACCTGTCTCATAGAGCTGTATCCAAACATGTGAGACAACTTTTCTGCTTGCATTCTGGTTTGTTTTTATTTACAGTTAGCTAGACTGAATAAAATGTTTCTGTGTACCCTGACAAAGCTTTGGAGAATTCTCAAAAGCAACTGTAGGCATAGGCAGCTATTCTTAATTTGATTGATTCCTTGGTAGATAACACCTTTTGGTGATTGATACCATGATCTTTTCTTTTTTCTTTCTTTCTTTCTTTTTTTTTTTTTAAAGATTTTATTTATTTATTTGACAGAGCACAAGTAGGCAGAGAGGCAGGCTGAGAGAGAGAGGAAAGCAGGGTCCCTGCTGAGCAAGAGCCCAATGCGGGGCTCAATCCCAGGACCCTGAGATCATGACCTGAGCTGAAGGCAGAGGCTTTAACCCACTGAGTCACACAGGCACCCTCATGATCTTTTCTAAATAAGATCCCGGTCTACAAAATAAGTAGTTTTCTGTGATTTGGGCTGTGGAATTTTCTTTGATTACAATGCATTATTTGGAGAGTTTTCATGAAATTCACTGACTCAGACTCTGTTAGCACAAGTTGATTGACATAATTGTATGCCAAACAGTTTGCTTCTGATATTTGTTGATCCTTATATAACCAAGTGTAATACATTGGAGTAGATATTAACTAGACTGTGAGGTCCTGAAGTTAGGAACCAAGTCTTAGGCTTCATTTGAATCCCTCTTCAAACCTGAGTCCAACATAGAATATTTATTAAATATTTGCTGGGGTTATTAGTCTTGAGTGATAACCTGGGAAGTTACCCATTGTCTAAGAAAACATGGATGCTTTTATTTTTTAAACCAACTTAAATAAGTGAAAAAATTATTGGACCTTTTTCCCCCAAGAGAAAGGATATTTTGAATTTCATATGGGAAACTGACCTATGCTAACTGATGTCTTCTGATGAGCTTTCTGGTGAGCTTTCCAGGGTCTTTTATGTTCCTATTTGAGTCTGCTTCTTCATGCAAACTTCCGTCTCTGGATGTCATCCCTTCCTAAACTTGGAGTCATTCCCTTTTCTTATGTTCCAATCTTCCCTTCCCCACTTATCGTAGAATATTGGAAGGTTTGTAGCTTTCTTTTTTCAAAAATGTCTGTGATAATATTGTTACACTTATATTTAAAGATAAAAAGGAAATTGGTGTAGTTAGTGCACTGGCATGCCTTTTAGCCAAACATTCTAGAGCTACAGTCTGCCTAGAGCAGAGAACTGTTACTGGGGCATTTGGGACCTTTCTTTTTTATTATTATTATAATTGTTATTTTTGCTACCGGTAGTCAGTGTTGAAATAAATTGTGATGGTTCAGTATGGGAAGGAGGAAGATGAGAAACTGAAGCTCAGGGTGACTCACGGGTCTCACTAGGGACTGGTTGTGATGGAAGTGACCAGAGTACTAAGTGATACCCAGCCGACCAAGTGTATGGCCAGCTCTCGGGAAACCTGTAGTAGCTACTTAGGTTTCTGTAACAGAGCCAGTCCTCTAAAATTATGTCTGTTGCACAGGTCCAACCATTGGCTTAATGATTCAGCATTTTACTTTGATACAGAACATTTCATCTTGAAAATGTGTGTGGGATAGTAACTCTGGGGCCGTTGCCAAAATAACATTAATTACTCTTAGGCAACTCATGTTTTAAGGGCAGAACATAAGACCTGTTTTTAAAAATTCCTGTTAAAAAATTCTCAAAAAGCTAACAGAGCTATTAACATTGATTACCTTAAAAACTGTGAGAGTAACCATATGGCGATAGGAGGTAAAGAACATAATGATTACTTCTTTGCCATTCCCTTTGGCTGCAGCCACTTCCTGATGCTTTTTTGATGACTGCCTTCAGTTGGAACATATTCTATCAACAAACAACTTTCATCTCAATGAGTTACAGAATACCAAAGTGTTTCCCTTTTAGGCTTTGATTGATATAATCTTCTATATGCTACTTGGAACTATTTTTAAGGAGTTACATTATATTGTCATGAATTTTATTGATTGACAAATTCCATCCCCCCTTTTCTTTGGCCCTGGGCATTGGCTGTCATAGTAGGGAGAGAAAAATAGGGCATGCTTGTTGATTTTTTGACTGTAAAGGGAGTCCACATCAACCATAGTTACAAATTTAATTATCTCTGTAATTAGGGATTAAATAAAATTATATAAAAGCAAAATCCTATATACTGCCCTGTGTTTTTCTCTGGGGCCACTTCTTCTCTAATGTCCCCAACTTTTTTTTTTTTTTTTTTTAATTTTCCTCTATATCCTGGATCACCACTAACCCTTCCACCATTGGGCTTCACATCGTTTATGGAAAAAGATCTATTCTAAATTTACCCAAACTGAGCCTGTGTAAGGGGCTCACTGCAGTGACAGAGTTATTCTTTTCAGTATGTTCAAAACCTTTCCCATGATCTTCCGTTTTCCAGGGTGACTTTATTCTTCTGGAAAGATGATTTTGCTCTCTGCTTACCAAGATAGTGATCTTTGGCTTCAGTTCCATTGTCTTCCTCTTGCTACACTTTACAACATTTCTTTATTCTCAGAATTTTCTTCATTGTTTCCTTTCATTGATCATTTTTGCAGATGTTGCATCTTGTGGTTTCTCAAGTTAAGTCTTTACCTGCATCTCCCCCTGCATCTTCTGGATGGACTCATTATAAGTTCTCCTCTCTTGCTAGCTCTGTTCCTGTTTCCCGTAGGCATGCCCTTTTTTCCCTCTAGCCATTAAACATGCAGATACAGTGAAATCTTGCAAACCCTTATTCCTTTCTGTCCCTTAGGAACCATGGGAAATTCCACATATCATCAGTTTTGTCTTCAGAAGAGAGTCAGGGGCCCCTATTAGCACTCTCGGTTTTTGGTCATCCTTTTACCACCAATGTTGTCTCATTGTAATGTGACCACGTCTTCTACTGCTTGTAAAACTGTAATCTGAAGAACTTTATGGGACATTTAATAACTAACAATTCAGTCACGTCTTCATTCTAAATCTTCGTTCCTGACTTCCTTCCTAAAACTACATTTTTGACTTGAAGAATACTGTGTTTCTTGACTCTCATTTCTTGTTATGTAGGCACTCCTCTGTTAACTTCCTTTTTTCTTGGTGCTAGGCTTGGTGCTTTCTCTCCTGTCTGTACCCTTTCTTTCTTTCTGGATGTGATCTTTGTGATTTAAATATTAGCTGTGTCGTTATCACATCAAGAATATTGAAAACTTATTGACTGTATTCTTTAAGTTCATCAACTTGAACTAAAGTTGATGCTTTGGAATTTTGTATAGTGCATTGCACACAAACTGGAAAAGTTTTAAATAAAGCCTTATTACTTTATCCTGTTTCACTTAGCTAATGCTAACCTAATATTTTATTAATGTCAAAAGTTAACTCTAGCCTTTTATTTTTTTTAAGATTTTATTTTTTTGTCAAAGAGAGAGCACAAGCAGGGGGAACGGCAGGCAGAGCAGGCAGAGGGAGAAGCAGGCTCCCCACTGAGCAAGGAGCACCATGTGGGGCTCAGTCCCAGGACCCTGGGATCATGACCTGAGCCGAAGGCAGATACTTAACTGACTGAGCCACCCAGGCATCCCAGCTCCAGCCATTTCATCAATACAGTTCTTTCAGCTGTCATGACAGTGGGGTTTGGTGGTTGGGTAGTCTGATTCTTACCACTTTGCTTTTTAACAGGAAAATCTGGGCATGCGTTGAGAGAACATGAAGGAGTCAGGAGAGGGACATGAACAGCATCAAACAAGCATTTTAATGTTTTATGCTAGTTTCTTTTGCACATTGGATATGCCCATGTATTTAAAAGTTAGTATTACAAGAATAAGTTTGGTATTTTATTCTGAAATAAAATTTAGTGGGGAGTAGCCCAAGACGGCAGTCAGTCTTATAAGGTGGCATCTGTTTTTAACAGCGCTTAGGAAAGATTCAAGTTTTATTTGTGAAAAATGATTCGTTACACACACACACACACACACACACACACTAGTTATTCTGTATGTATATGAGTAATTGGACAGGCATAGATAGCCATATGAAACAGTTAACTCACATTTCTTTTTAAAATGGAGTCAGTAGTAAAACATACACTAATACTTTTTTTCCACAATTATGAGGATGCTACTTTTTTTTTAAATTGAAGTATAGTTGATACACAATATTCCCATTAGTTTCACACGTACAGCATAGTGTTTGAACAACTCTCCATGTTACGCTGTGCTCACAACTTCAGCTACCATCTGATGATAATGGTTATTTTCAACCAAAATAAATTGCCATTCTCAAATGGACTGTCTCACTTGATGGAAACAAATTGCGATGGAGAGAGAAAGAGGAAGGATTTGAGGGATGAAGAATGATTTGAAAAATATATAATGGGAGTGAAAACACCTCATACTGACAGTTGGGGGTGTGACTAGGGTTTTGTAAAACACAGAGTGGGTGCTGCTTTGGGACTTTCATGTCCAACTGCCGCCGCCATTTGTTGCTGAGGGACAGATGGTACTGCCCCCACAGGAGGTTACCAGTAATCACCACACCTCCCACTCTGAGAGCCTAGGAAGTGGGTTGGCAACTTGGAATGCCACCTTGGAAAGTTTGCTGATACATGAGTATAAAATAGCGTTTATGTGATCAGGAGATAGAACTGAGAACATCAGTTGACTGGGATGCCAAATACAGCCTGTTAGAATGAAAGTGTACTGTGAGGTGTAGGGTATTGATGTGTTTTAGAGGTTAAACCCACCATCACAACTCTTATTTGCCAGGACAAGAAATAGCAAACTAGTGCAATGTTTTTATTTTTTAAAATAAATTATTATGTGTGTATGTGTGTTTTAAGATTTTACTTATTTATCTGACAGAGAGAGAGCACAAGTAGGGGGAGCAGCAGAGGCAGAGGGAGAAGCAGGCTTCCCGCTGAGCAAGGAGCCCCATGTGGGGCTCTATCCCAGAACCCTGGGATCATGACCTGAGCTGAAGGCAGACGCTTAACTGACTGAGCCACTCAGGAGCCCCTACTGCAACATTTTTAGATGAAGAATGAAGAAATTTAGCATATACCTACATGATGGTGTAATTCTTGCTTGTATAATTTCTTTTTATAAATAAAGTTTGAGTTTGTGGAGGAAAAAAGCAATGATTTTTCAAACAGTAGAGATTGAAATTCTATCAAAATATGCTATCTTTGGGGCGCATGGGTGGCCCAGTCATTGGGTGTATGCCCTCAGCTCAGGTCATGATCCCAGGCTCCTGAGATCGAGCCCTGTTTTGGGCTCCCTGGTCAGTGAAGAAACTGATTCTCCCTCTCACTCTGCTACTCCCCCTGCTTGTGCTTGCTCTCGCGCTTGCTTTCTCTCTCTTTCTCTCACTGTCTCTGTCAAATAAATAAATAAATAAAAATATGCTATCATTTTTTTGGGATGGCAGTGACAATTGAGTAGGGCAGTAAACTCCCCTGGTCCTTTCATGTGTGGTGCTTGTAATTGATCATTGGTGCAAGTGGAAGGCCACTGGCAGTGCAGGCACAGCTGGGTGGGAAATGCTATTTCCAGTGGCAATTAGGTTTTTCTAAGCCCACGATTCTTTCAGGTCTACCGTGAGTCATGAAGTTGACTGAATCATAGGCTGATTACAGTGCATTTTTTGTTATAGTGAAAGTAAGGTTTCAAAATGACATAAACGGTAGATATTTATGTGTTGAAGGAGTGTTCTTTTTAAATGGTAAGTTTAACTTAATTTAATAGAGGCATTGATTTTAACTATAGATATTTATTATATTTTTAAAAATACTTCATTTTTAATTCCCTTAATATTTTCTGTTTATAACCTATTTTCATCTTGTAAATGTCAACAGAAGGACCTGGTGGGGTAGCCAAGAGAAAAACTAAGGCTAAAGGTATTTTCTGTTTTTCAAATTAGCGTTGAGTGTATCAAGTTTAATGCTTGAAACTGCATGATATTTTCTAGATACATTAATGTAGCTACTAATGCTAAACATTGCTTTTTGATTTGGGTTGCACCTTTGGCCTGTAGTAGTTTCATCAAGATGTCTTTAAAGAATTTCTTGCCTCAAGCCTATAATTTTAAGTAATTTCCTTTTTATTGTATCAAAACTTTTGTAACAGTCTTTAGAAACATATAATGATATCATGGTTCTGTTATACTATATCTAAACTTACATCTAAACTTGATACTGTCTAACCTAAAACATTAGTTTGAATTTTTTTAATTACTAGTGGAAAAAAAGATGAATTTTTCACTGATTGATTTCATTTCTTCAGAAGCTCTGGTGACCCTCTATCTTAGAACTAACCTAATAAAAGCCAGTGTGAACACTTGTAGTTTTCAATGAAACGAAAACTTAGATTTATAGTCTGCAGTAGTGCATTTCATTGGTGTAGAGTTTGCTGTGTTTTGATTATTTTAATTCTTCAAAAATTACTGTACCTGACAACCATCATATGTAGGCTAACAGCTTATTGTTACAGCATTTTTTTTTATATCCTTGTGGTTTTTCTTGTTCACATGTCAGTATTTATGTCCTTTAGGGATAGGGGCATGGGAAAAGTGCATGTTTTTCTTTATCAACTTGTAATATTCTTTTGTGTTCAAGTGCTTGGCATATGGTTTTTAGTTTGTTTTTTGATAAAATATTATGACTGTGACTTGCAGGGCTTTGTGATTTGTATTTTAATCTTAAGGTTAGGGGATTTTAATGTTTTAATTTTGTGTTCCATCTGAATAATTCCCAGGAAGGAAAACAGTTTTTACATTTTATTCTCATGCCGCTAATTACGAGATAAATGCCCAAAGATTAAGTAGAATTTATACTTCTTGATCTGGAGAGGCAAATCAGACATTAAAAATTTAGTATTGTAAAAGCTGTGCAGAACAAGATTGTAGAGCATTGCATAACACTCTGGCAACCGCGTGATCTCTGTCTCTGCAAACAGCACTGAAGTCAGTGAGGGTTCGGACAGTTGCTTCTTTAGGAATGTTCCATATTTTTAGAAGGTCTTAGTAAGATTTTCAGGAAGAATAGAATAACATTTGAGCTATGTGAATTTTAAGCAATTCTGATGGGCATAAACATCTTCCACATTTTATTAAAGAAATCTTTCGTTCTCTTTGTTTCTGCTTAAATGCTATGTAATACAGTAAATACCTTGCTTCTTTTGTATTTCCTAATGAGAGAGCGAGAAGGTGAAATTCAAAGCTTTTCCTAGCAGCTTGGTTAAACTTTATGTAAAACGGGTTGAAAGCAGGATTGGTCTCACATGAGACTGAGAATTAGCTGTACATTCCATTTAATTGCTCCCCTGCCTATGAGCATGGATGGACAACATGTTGGCTTGAGTGGCTGTACATAAATAAATTAACTGGAAAACATACTTAAAGGAATACTGAGTTTATAATGTTGGCTATAAGCAGACAAGAATGTCTACTTGTCCATTTGAAGTACTACAGATGATGAATTTAAAGTTTCACGCCCGTGGATATTGTTTTTTTTCCTTACCTAAGAAAATTGAATGGTATTTACCTTTTTATCTGTGCATTATATTTGTTTTCAAGGCTTGTAAGCACAGTTATTTTAAGGACATAATTTTTTGTTAGAACTGAAAGTTTTAAAATTATCTTTGGATGGATGCTTGTAAGCTGGGGAGATTTTTTTAATGTTGCCAGTATTCCTTTAATTATGTCATTATAATTGTGAAATGTGAGTTGTTAACACTTTGTGTAACATTCATGGATGGATTCATTTTCATAATATTGCATGTTAGCCTTATTTTAAGAGAAATCATAACCTGTTTCAAGTTGGAAAAATACGATGGCGAGTTTCTGGCATTTCTTTGGTAGCTGATACTTTGTTGAGGTTTGTATCTGGTTTTAGCCAATTTAAAAGTAGGGGATGAAAGTCTCTTTCTGAATGACCGTTTCATGTGTGTGCAGAGATAAAGACCATACTTTCGCACTAAATTACTGTCCTGTGAATTAAGAGATGCTTTCAATAAACTTTTTTTCCTTTGGTTGGAAAACCTGAAAGTTAAAGAACTCACTAAAGAAGAGCTCAAGAAAGAAAAAGAGAAGCCCGAGTCAAGGAAGGAGAGGAAGAGCGAAGAGAGAAGCAGGGGGAAGAAGGAAAAGGAGGATGACCGGAAGGATAAGAAAATTCCTGACGCAGATGTATCCAGGAGAGAGTCTCCTAAGGGGAAAAAGGACAGAGAGAAGGAGAATGTGGGCCTAGACAGAAGCGCTATAGCCAAGGAAAGTAGGAAAAAGTCCACAAATGTCAAGGATACTTCCGGTAAAATGGCGTCCAGAGACAAAGGTGACGCAAAGGAAGGGAAAAGTTCTGGCAGACATGCACACTCAGCCAAGGGGGAGAACCTGAAAAGGAAGAACTGAAAGCTGTAATATCGCCGTCGCAGGAAATGGTAATGTTCTTCATCGTGATTTGCTGCTAAATGGCATAGAAAATTTTGTACTGCTCCAGCTGGGGAGCTCCAGCTAGCCCTTGGGTGTATCTGTTGGTGCTCAGTACGTACATTGTTTGAAATTCAGATGCACTGTCTTATGCCTCTCCGTTTCAAAGATGATGCTTGTAAAAACCATGTAATAAAAATGTGATGTCATAGCTTCAGTTTTTATTAATTTATTGATCATGTATCCAGATAAATGTATACCTGTAATATGAATTGTAATGAGCTTCTTAATCGACTGAATACTTCTCTCTGAGTTAAATAAGAACGTTAAGATTTTCCGGAGTGCCTTTCGGGTGTGACAGGCGGTCGGGTGGGTGGGAGGTTTTCTTCTTTCTCCCTTTACCCTTTGTCTTCTTCCCTCCTTTCCCTCCACGCTTCCTGCTTCTCTGTCCCCTTCAGCTGCCCTTCTCCCTCTCTCCTTCCCCCTCTCCCTTCCCCTCTTTCTTCCCCTCTCCCCTTCCCCTCTTCTTCCCCATCCTCTCTCTCCCCCTCCTCAGGCTCCTGGGGCAGCCCCTCGGGGCCTCTTTCCCCCTAGTCTCTCAGGGGTGGCCCCTTCCTCAGGCTCTTCCCTGGATTCTCCTTTTCCTTCTCCTCCCCCTTTTCTCCTTTTGAGTCTCTCCTCCCCAAACTTTTGTTGGCTCTGCTACCTCCTCCTCCATCCCTCCATGCCTCCTGGCTACTCCCCCTCTTGGCTTCTCTTCCCGCCACTCCTCCCCACCTGCTTTTGTCAGCCAGTGCATGCAGTGCCTACTGTTCTGAGAACTCTGGATGCAGTCATGAATAAAAGGAAACAATTTGATGTAGAAGAACAATTTTAGAACACCTTTACTGATGATATTTTTACAGACTCAGAAGAGAAGTAACAAGACTTTAAATATTTCAAATTAAGATACGCTTTCATTTCCTATCACATGGTTTTTCAGTTATTTGGGGGGAGTGGCATCTGTTTTTCATATTTGATTGTATTGTGGTTTACCATTTCTAAGGAGCTTCAAATCCGAGATCTAATTAGAGATCACAGCTTCATCAGAAGACATTTAATAAAATGCAATTTCAATAAGAATCTACTTCTACAAATGGTTTGTGCCGTCCTGTGCATGAAGTCTGAAATCTCTAACTGTGACTGCCGGTGAGACTCCGTTACGGACGGGAGAAGAGCGGCCTGATCTGTTGTAACAGAATCTAAAATGTTGCCACAAAGCTTTTATTTATTTATTTTTTAATAGTTCTTTGGGGGCGCCAGGGTGGCACGGTTGGTTAGGTGTCCAGCTCTTGGTTTCGGCTCAGGTCATGATCCCAGGGTCATGAGACCGAGCCCTGCATCAAGCTCCACACGCAGCGGTGTCTGCTTGGGATTCTTTCTCCCACTCTCTCTTCCCCTCCTCACTGTGCACATGCTCCCTCTCTCTCATAAATAAATCCTAAAAAATAATAATTCTTCAACTTGTTCTGTGAAGAGCTTAAAAACAGACAATTTGGCCTAATTGAAGATATTTCAAACCAGAAATGAATTGGCATTAAGTGCCAATGTTGCTAAAAGTGTTGTGAGCCATTTTCTTATGGGCTGGCACTCTTCCTGCTTAAAATCAAGCACTTAGACATTTAGTTGACAAAAATTCCATTTGACAGAATTATACAGCAAGGGGGAAATCCTAGAGAATAATACCCAATCTAGCTAATCCAATCCTATTATTTTCTTGTTCAAAAACCATGGCCCAAAGAAATTGTAACACGTGTTCACTTGGGGTTTTGTGTGTCAATTAGGGTTTTGTTGTATTGGTTACCAGAACATTGGAAACCACACAGGGAATTTTATGGCTTATTTGGTTGGCAGATAGAGGAGCAATGGCTTTGGGTGGGTAAATCCAAGTCCAGACCTGTCATCAGATCTGGGTGTCTTCTACTTCTCAAGTCTTGGCTCTGCTGATGCTTTTCCTTGACTTGTCTATCGGGAGTTGGTACCACTTGATGAAGAAGATGGCCCTCAATGGGCCCCAGACAGATCTTTTATTTAGTGCAAAGAGCCAATTTTCTGGAATGGCTCTGACCAAGTCTCTGAGAGAATTGCAGCAGGACTGGGTAGGTCTGGTGACCATTTGTGACCCTTCCTGTAGTTGGGGATGGTTAATCTTCTCGGCCTGTCTCCTGTGCACAGCGCTTTGGGTGGGGGTTGGAATGGGCCCCGCTAAAACCGTAGGAAATGTTTCCTGCAGGGAAGACGGTTTCTGGGGGGAGAAGACGGAGGCTCCAACTGGGCACTGACCAGACAAGCAGCAAAACAGATACTCACCACACACATGAAAGTTACAACATCTTAGAAACATATCCTGATGGTAGATCTTGCTGCTAAGATAAATGGATTGATTTTTTAATTCATGTACCAAATTTTAAGTGTCATTTTTTTCTACAGATTTTTTTTTCTTTCTTGGAGGAGGGCTGATAGTTATATTTGCATTTACCGAGGGCATTCTAATAATTTCTACACTGATTTTTAAGAGATAAAAGTGATGTGGGATAAAGTATATAAATGCTAAATTTAAGAAAATGAAGGGGGGAAAAAAATCTAAGAATAACCTAATCAGCAGTAGCACATTCACATTATCTATTGCTTGCTATAGCTCTTGGAAATATTTTACTTCTGTCATAGTTTTCCTTTGAATATCAGCTTAAGAATTAAATTGGTACATCTCTACTAAAAGCATTTAAATATATTTCAAGAGCTCTTATGAACTGGGAATGGTTTTATTTTCTTAACTTCTTTTTTCTTTCTTTCCTCTTTCTTCAGTAAATGAAGGCTTTGGCTGAATTTATTGAAGCTGAGGTCACACTTCATCTAACTGCGTTGGCACTTACTAGTCAACTAAAAACTGAGTGTGGGAGAAACTTTGCTCCTGATTAATGAGTTTAAAACTGTGCTTGTATTCTGACTTTTACTCACTTTTTAATTTGGAGCATAGTTATTTCTATATTCTGCTGCTTCGTATTGTTATCTAAGGATAATTAAAACCAGAGAGGTTATTACTTTTTGCAAAAAGTCATCTAAAAACAGGGACAAAAATTTCCTAATACAAAGTAGTTGGGAGTAAGAAGAAATCCTGAAAAGAAAAAGTAAAATGCTAAGAAAGTAAGTTTGCCATATCACAAACAAAATTTTTCTTTGAATTACACTATGAGATGATACATCAGGTTCTGAGAAATGACATTACTGGCCTAATTTTCTTTAATTTTGTAGGGATAGTGTTTCACATGAGTGGCAGGGTCACTGTAAAGATAACGATGGTCAGTTTTATAAAAATATTTGGGAGCCTAGCAATTTTTCCAAGAATCCTTTTTGTCCTTTAATATTTAGGTGACTTCTTTTGAAGAACTATATCATCCTTTTCTCTTCATTTGTTGTGATGCACAGTGTCTGTTTCATTCATTAAGGATTTGTGTGTGTATTTAAGGTTATTGCCAACATTGTTAGTAATCACTGTTTAGAAATCTTATTACTACTTTTTTTTTTTTTTTACAAGATTTTTGGTTTTACTTTGTGGGTGATTTGCATTGTATATAAGTGGTCTTCTCAACGTTTCATGATAAGGGAGAGTTTGCTAGATAAATTGACATAAATCCTTCAGCATGAATGCCTGAGTTAACCCGGGAGGATTCAGTCTATAAGTATTTAGTTCATGGAAAATATTTTATAGTGTTATGAACTGCTTAGTCATACAACTCTGTACCTTCCGACATTTTTGTAATGATTATTTCGATGATAAGGATATATATATATTTCCATTAAAAAACAGATAAAAGTAACCCACAAGTACGATTTTTAAAATTTTAAATGTTTTAACTGTAGTGTCATTTTCTGTGAAATGGGTCTGGTGACTTAGGCTCCATCTCCTGGCTTTGGTTCCTTTCTCCCCAGTCCTCCACTATTCCTTCTTCTGGAATAATTCGCCACTGGTAACAATTCTCCAGATTGATTAACTTGGATTATCATTCTCCACCGGTAACAATTCTCCAGATTGATTAACTTGGATTATTTCACTAGGAAATGCATTTTAGAAATGCCAGTTTTCCTCATTTGTAAATTGAAGGTAATACTGTCATGTGGCTGTGGGAACTAGCTGGTATTGGATCTGCGTGAAGAGCTGGCACATTGTTCATTCCCCCCAGCTAAAGAGTTTTTCATTCTTGGGAAACTGAAGGGCGGGTGTTATGTAGCAGATCGGCTAAGTGTTATTCTCGTGGAAATCTTGTTTGGAGTAATCTGAAAAGATCCCCAGTAACAGTCTTCAGTCTCCTGTCCTTCCTCTGTTTGCCTGAAGGTAAAACCACGTGCCCTAGATGTTTATTACCGGTTTGGGTATCATTTTTACATAGAAATCAGTTTTCACAAAAGCTTCTATCTTGTAAGCCCTACAAAGCAGGAAGTCCTCTATCTTCCTTTTCTTTGTTCTCATTTCATACCTCATTTGATTTCACTTGATGTGTTTTTATCACTCTACATTAGCATCTGTACATCATAGGGTTCTGTCATTTATTTCTTCCTTGCCTCAAACATTACTGCTCTTGTACCCTAAGAGATGAGAGAAAGATATGTACTTAAATATTAGGAAGACATATACTTAAAGCTTTTGTGCTATTTTTGATAAATACCCATGTGCAGTATCATCTTTTTTATGTATTGATCCATTCAACAAATATCCTGAGTGTTTGCAGCATTCCAGACTGTGCTAGGCATTGGGGATACAAGTGACAAAGGTGACTGTCATCTCTACAGTGAAATGTTAGGAAATAAGGGGTGGAGGAAGAAAATAATGAATTGGAGCCAGCTAATGCCAGCACTGTCCACTCTTCCCCTCTGCCTAGAATGTGTTCCCCCTCATGCAGTGGGCCATGTCCCACCTCTGCTGCAGGATCCAGCTGACTCATCATGTCTGCACTAACATTCTCTCCGATCCTCCTGGGGGGGGGGGAGGACACTGCGTGTCTTCCCAGTTATCACGCTCATCATTTTGTGCCATTCCTGGATTTTGCTTCCTACCAGACTGATTTATGTCCAGTGCCTATCATGAGAGCTGAGGATAATAGGCATCCAATAGAGATTTATCGAATGATGAACATACAAAGCCCAGATCATGTAAAAATACTTCAGCTTTGTATATGCCATTGAGTAATACTAAAAAGAATTTTTGAAGACAGGTGTAGGCCTTTCTATGATTGCAGGATGCTTTAACCACTGGGAGGTTGCCGGTTGCTGTGTTCATGTAGTATGCATGCAGGGAAGGTGGCAAATTTGGCTCTTCTGGAAGAAATGAAGGGAAAAGTTAATTTGTGGGAAGAAAATGGGTGTGTATTTGCTGGATTTAAACTCTCTCATTTAATTCTTGCCTTCTAAGACAAGAGTTTTATCCCCTTCCCATACTTGCGGAAAGCCAGGCTGCATCAGTGGTAGTTGCTCAAGATGGGATTCAAGTGGAATTCCGCGGCGGCCCTCTCCGTGCGTGAACCGAGCTCCTGTTTTCTGTCGCGTGTTGCACGTGTTCACGCGAGCCCGCTGAGTTCCAGTCTTGGTGGAGACCCTTCAGCGGTCCTGAAACCCAGCGTCTTCGGAGTGCTTTTGGCAATTTCATTCTTCTGAGATTGAGGTCGTCCTCTTCTGGCTGGCTGGCTGTCGATGTTGGATCACGTGAAGACACTTTGAATCTGGACTGGCTCTTACGGTAGATCATGGGGCAGCTTTTTAAATTTCTGACAGGTTCAGAATTTTGACAGGGCTGCAGTTGGGATACCTGCAAAGATCTGTATTTGCTGATTTTACAAGCAAGGAGCTGCAATGATGATGAGTGTGGCCCATCAGTATGTGCGTCTTTCTGGTTTTCGGTTTTCCAGAATATTTCTCAAGTTCATGTACCTATTAGGGTTATTCTTGGGGTATTGTAATTTACACTGTCAGACTACTTGCATTTGAAGCAGTAGCAGTCCTAAGCTCTTCCACTTTGAATCTCAGCATTTGGAGTAACCTAGGTTGGTGAGATCAAAATTTTCTTCAGTCTCTACACTACTGAATCTGTATGCCAAAGATTGATAAGCCAGTTTTTTAAAATGTCTTAGCTTTTATGGGCTAAGTCTTCGAAGTCCTATTTGTAATTCTCACTTTCCCAGATTTTGTTGAGGAAGTGGTTTGTATAGACTCTTGGGAAAAATGAATCCTTTATTTTCAGCCAGAGTAGATAGCTCCATGATCAGTGGCCCCAGGGCCTTTCTGATTCTCGTGCCCTTGCTTCTTTTTTCTAGCTGCACTGGCCACATGACTGTTCCTAGCTCCCAGCACCTGCTCACCCCAGACCAGCTGGGAAATTTGTACTTGCTGGTCCGGAGCCTTACCTGGAACCTTCTTCCAGTGCAAGTCACAGGGCCACATCCCTGGTTTCCTTCAGGAATCTGTTCACATTTTATCAATGAGACCCTTCTTCATCAATTCACTATAGATAATCTGTCCTCATTCCCTGATAGCCTGGCACGCCCTGTCCCATATCTTCCCTGTTCAATATTCTCTAAATATTTCAGGTTTCTTATTTTTAAAATTTTTCCCTCCCTATGAGAAGTAGGGCTTTTCAGTGTGCATTCTCTGGAGAACAGTGCCTTCCATTAGTAGGTGCTAAATAGTTGTTGAGTGAATGAATGCCACATGCAATTTAGTAAGTTCTAAACTGCTGCAAACAGATGAGAAGAAAATACATTTATTTCCTATTGCTCTTGGGTATAGTAGGGTAGCAGTGAAAGAAGTAAGGTAATATTGGACTAAAGTAACTGTCAGATAGTCAAGTTGGCTATGAATGTTTGACTTAAAGTGCTCACGTCACTTACTTTATAACCTTCCATTTTTAATTAAAATTGTAGGAAAAAAATTATATACTTATTAAATGCAGACATGTTTCTTTCTAATTTCCTAATTTTTCGGATGCGCCCTAAAAACCAAAAACAAGGTATGCTTTAAGGCAATGAATTGATTCTTCAAATCATGCAGGAGCTCTCATGGTTGACTTGGAACTTTCATTCAACCCTAGATAACCTTCAGGCGTATGGTTATCCTTTTCCCTTTGCCAGCTTAGGAATGGAAGGGGGTTCTGGTTTTGACTCTTAAAGCTGAAAAGAAGAGCTTCCAGCAAAGATTTCCTCACAGCCTGAGAGAAGCAGAGGAAGAGGTGGTTCTTTGTTTCCAGATGTCCTCTGGTCCAACAGAGGAGCTTGCAGCTGGGTAAGCCCTGATGGCCTGGCTGGTGCAAGGGTGACACTAAGTGCTGAGAGCGTGCCCACCTGTCTCTGCACTCCTTGGGAGATGAGACAGTAAATTTCCTTTTCACTGGAGCTAGTGCGAGGCGGTGTTTTGTTATGCAGTCCCAGAAACATCAAAAGTGATGACATTTGTTTCATAATGTAATTTTGAACATTGATTTCAGGACTACCTCCTTACCATTTATACCTCGTCATAAATCCAGTTTGAAAACCTTTGATTACTAGTTGGGGGGAATATATATATATATATATATATATATATATATATATATAGTTGTTTAATTTTTACTTTTGCCTTAAAATCTTCTATGAACCTGGATTTACTGCTGTTTCCTGAGGAACACTTATTCATGGACTAAAGTAGATTTGGGTGGCAATATAATTTCTCAAAACACCAGAATGAAAGCTTATAGGCCTAATTCTTCCCTGTGGCTTAGCAGACTAGTAAGAATTAGTTTAAAATGCATTTTTTTTTCCTTTTTAACTTTAGAAAGTTAATAGGGGTCTAGGGAAGGAGATATGTTAATGTGATCCTCAGCTGCTTTGAAGTTTACAAGACTGTTTACTTTTATGCTGATTTCATCTCTGGGAAATAGCTGTGACCAAGTATCAATAAATTTACAATTCAGCTGCCACTTTCGACAGGAAAGAAAACTGCTCAATATTTTCTCTTGTTAGATGCTTTTGCTTTCTCCTGTAGTTCTACAATTTCAATTTTAGAGACAAGTAACTCCAGCTGATCTAGAGAAGGCTGACAACGAGGGGAATCATATGTCTAAATATTGGTATGCTAGTAGTTTTCAAACAATTCTCACATCAAAAATTGTTTTCAAATGAAACTGCCTAAAAATCTAAGAAGGGGGCGCCTGGGTGGCTCAGTGGGTTAAGCCGCTGCCTTTGGCTCAGGTCATGATCTCAAGGTCCTGGGATCGAGTCCCGCATCAGGCTCTCTGCTCAGCAGGGAGCCTGCTTCCTCCTCTCTATCTCTGCCTGCCTCTCTGCCGACTTGTAATCTCTCTCTGTCAAATAAATAAATAAAATCTTAAAAAAAAAATCTAAGAAGAATGGGATTTGCAGGCCGTTTAATCTTTATTGTCTGGTGGGGAACTATTTCACTGCTTATTGAACCCACGGAGCACAATTTGAAAACCTGCTGCATTGAGGATTAGTGAAGAATGACCCTGTGAGTTTTCATCCAAACGGAGATATTTCTGAGGAAGAAATAACAATTCCAGCACAACGGACAGAACCTGGGCTGTAGTGGTGGATGCCCGGCACAGATAAGAATCTCTTTAATAATAGTAGGAAACTGATCTGAGTCCGCTTTCCCACCTTTATAGCCTTTCGCCTCTCTAGTGCTGCCAGGGAGCCCTGGTCACAGAGCATCTCTGCAGACCTCAGGAGCCTCACTGTTGGGGGCGTTCAGCCCTCTAGAAGGTGCTTATGGGTACCTGTTATGTGCCAGGCATTTCCCAAGGTGCTGAGAGTACAAAGATCAATGACACAATTTGGAAGGTTTACAGCAGAACGTAGCAATGAATAGTTTCATACCTGTTCCTTTAACAGTTGAGAGACTATTGAGGAAGGAGTTATTTAAATGGGAAAGAGCATGGGAGTTTTCAGTCCTAAATTTGAATTTTGAAATGTAATGGGTTTATTATTAATAAGGCCTTCGTCTCTACCCATCTCCCCCTGAAATTGAACTACATTTAGGATTCATGGTTATTTGTGTATGATCCCTTTGGAGTCTACATTATAGTTCAAAGTCCCTATATTGGTAGGAGTAGAACACAGCTGTATCCACTGGTGTTTGTTTTGATAGTGTCAGGTTTTTTATGTAAATTGTGTGGAAGATAAGTAACTAAAGCAAATATAAGTGATGGGGTAGAATCCTGTGTATCTGTCTCACTCTCTTTAGGACTGGGGAGAAGAAGGTGGGAGTGTGTTTTTGCCAATGAGAGAAAAGAGAAGGGAACAGTCAGGAAAAGTACAAGGAATCAAAAACAAGTAAAAGACATTGAGAGTTTTGCAGATTACAATAGCATATGGACATTAAGAGTGGTCTGAAGAGCTTGAGAGAAGAAAAATGCCTCTCAGATCTGTACTGACCTTTTCACTGTAGGTCACTGACGTGCACGACACACTTCCTCTGGTAACAGTTGTTGGTACAAGATTCTTGCTGGGGTTAACATAGAGCCAGGAGCTGGTAGAAGGAATGACAGACTCTGGGACCTGGGTTAGCTTTCTAAAGAGTTGTATTTAATTGAGGTCGATTTTAATGTTCTTCAAATAGAATATCAAAGAAATAATTTAGTCTAACATAGACTTGTGTTGGCTTTTAAAATCAGCTTTCATGCTTATTTACCCCATGTTTTATTTTCCTTAAGACGTTTAAAAAAAAAAAAACAAGAAACAAAACCTTGTTTGCATGTCTTTTAGCTCTTTATAGAACAGTATGATTGTAAGTGGTACCTTGGGAAGATTGTAAATAGTTATGTATGATTTGATTCTCATTTTTAACTATAGTTTTTAAGAAGAGCAGGTAATTATATCTAAATCAAAATAGGGCATTGAAACAAATAACAAATTCAAGTGTATCTTAGTTGTCTCGCAGCTGGATTCAGAGCTCAAACAGCAATTAATTAATCACTTTTGAACACGGGGAGCTTGAATTCATATTGAACTTCTTTTGGCAAGTATAGACAGGATTATTTTAGAGATCCGTGAGTGCTTAAGCAGGGATTTTTTGTTTTATTGTTTTTAAGTGAAAGGTTAACTTAGGTAAAGAGACAGTCAAGGCCCATATGAGGTTAAAGAGTAGTCTACCTTCCGACTTCAGATTTTAAGCACCTCCACATTCTCAGGGAATACGAAGTCTTGGAAACTAAATTACTTGTACTGTTGATGAAGTGTTCGAGAATGTTGTTTTTCCTGACTTAATATGTCAAAAAAAAAAAAAAAAAGGAAAGAAAAAAACTCAAGTTAACTTTGTGAATAAAAATGCAGGCCTTAAAGAAGGATCTGCTTCAAAGCCAACAGTCCCACCGGAAGAAGCTGAGCCATACCCGTGGCTGGAGGATCAGGTTCCCGAGGACTCAGGTAAGCTCTCCTCCACCTCCGACCAGATGTGCTTCCGGCTGCTGGCTGTGCCGCGGGCTGTTTCCAGAAGCTGCTTTACCCATAATTTGTGTCACAATGTTTACGGGAATATGATGTATTTTTTTCTCCTTCTCTTCTGAGATTTTGGAGTAAACTTAATGTTTTCTGGTAAAAATTTACACAGGATAATTTTAATTTGGGGGAATCAAGAATCGAAGGCACAGAGGAGCAGTTAGGAACTGAATGCCGGGCTTCTCCGGTTCCAGAACTTCTTGCAGTGAAAACAGTCAGACATGCAGTGTACACAAGTGTCGTCATTGACTGTTCCATGATGTAACAGAGGCCTACTGGGCTCCCAGTCTTTCTAATAGGAGGGTCCTCTTTCTCCATCAGAGACTTCCCAGACCCCCACGTAATGCTGTGGAGGCCCGTTGTATATCCACATGAGTTCATAGATAAACTCAGTTATCTCCTTAGTTGCCCAAGGGCCTGTGACCCACAGAAGGAAGATTCCTAAAATCTGTGAATAAATTATTGGCAAATGAAATTCAAATCTATTACTCTCATTTCCTGTTTCTGCTGTGCTATGTATTGCAAAGTGCAATTTAATTTACTGCAAGTCTTCCCTTTACCTAATCATTCTCCCAAATTTGGTTTCATTTTGCCACCTATTGGAAGGGTTTGGTATGACACTACATATTTACTGGCAACTCTAGTACTCTAATTTTATTATCACTGTATGAATATTTGATTTTCTTTTCTCCCTTTTAAGATCCCTGTGCTGCTCTGATGTTTTTATTTGTTCAAAACATAATCCTGGAATTTACTCTCTCCCTCCCGATCCTTTAGAATACCACAACTCAAGCAAAAGAGCTACTTTTTAAAAAAAAAAGTCTTATAATTAAATGTGTATTGGATTTAGCATCTCCATTGCACTAAATGTTACGTTGAACTAAATAAATTTATAATTTAAAAATCTTCTTTTCCAAAGGTAATAACTCACTCTGAAATGTGCCATTTGTTTCTGTTCTCCTTTTTAAAAATTTTTCTTAATACTACTCTACATGATAACTTGTCCTTCTGAATCCATCAGTTTATTATCAACTCATATCCTTTCAACTTCTTTGCAATGTTTGGTTTAGTTTAAATGTTGCCTTTCAACCTTTCTACTATCTAGATTTTTGGCTTCTTTCTTTTCTCTGTCCTACAAACCCAGGTACATACCTTTCATTACAACACAGTAAAGTAAACCCTCTCTTGGTCCCTACAGAACTTTGTATCTGCCCTCCAGTCCCCGGCCCTGTAGTAGCCAGAATTTTGAAACAAGAATCTACAATAGATAGATTCTTCACCTTATGTTCCACCCAGTTTTTAACTCACTACAGTCTAGCTTCTGCCTGTACTAACCCTCCCCAGAGGAAAGGAGGAACATCACAGAATCATGGAAGGATGAAACAGCATGGTGGACTCCCCAAGTTCAAAGCCAGGGCTAGTAGCAGGTGATTCTGGAGAGGCATGGGAGCAGGTCTTGATTGTGGAGGTCTTCTGTTCTGTTCTGAGGAGCTTAGATTTTCCTCTGTTCGGGCAGAGGGAGCTATTAGAGGGTTAAGCAAAGGAACAGAGTGCCATCCACTCTAGTTACCAATATTAGATTCTCTGTGGATGGTGCTGTCAGCACTTGTGAAACTAGGAATTGGTTAGGAAGCTGTCATGGGCATTGTGAGAGCCAAGGAGGGAAGAACAGAGATGGGCTGGCTCTTCTGTAATTATATGCAAATACATATAAACGTGGTTTGTGCCATATAACCATCTATAAAAATAGAAGGTACTTTCTGTGCTTCAGGAATGGTTTGGTAATGTGATTAGGCTTAACAGGCTCTTAAACTTTTTCCTACCTGAAGCAGTTCAAAGGAGTTTACTCTGTTTTTGTCATCGAGGATTTAACAGGTCAGGGTAACCAACTGATGTCATTGGCATTGCTTCCAGTGACAGCACACATGATACCGAGTCTAGCGCTACTTCAATTTACTGAACATGGATGTTTGTTAAAGAAAATTTATCACAGTGTCACTGTCATTATAGCTTCTTATTTGTTGCGCCACATTTCAACAAACCCCGTAATCCGATAAGCAGCACAGTGTTGTCGGGATGTCGTTAACTGATAGTGTTGACTTTTGTAATTTATATCTCTTGCAATCCGGCGGGATCTGGCGGGTGGGCTTCTCCAAAGCTGGAAGGATTGCCAGTTTTCATGTGGGGTCTTCTCAGTTCTGACCCTCTCAGTCCTCACACCAGCCAGGGGGCCCTTTCTCCTGACTGTCAGGGAAGACAGTGACTGGTCATGCCCTTTCGTGTATACTGGCCTCATCTTCCACATTTTAATCTTTGTTTCCCAGTACTTCCCTCCTGAAAGCTTTGCCCATCCCTTTTTCTTTATTCTATCATGATTGTGAATTTTGTTAATTAGAACACATGTAATTTTGCTCTGTGAGATGTTTGCTAAACATTTATATATTCTGTCAAAATAAAACCAATCTTAAATATTTACTGTGTTTGCCAACTTATAAAAAGGGCGCAAACAAATATGAAAAGGTGGCATAGTTGATGAACCAAATATATTCACTGAAATGTGTGTACCTGAATGTCATGTTTCATGTTATTCATTAATACGAGATATTTTTCTACTTAGTTATGTTTTGTAATCATTTTAGGACCTCGGTATATTGAAGATGAAGTAGAAGAACAAATTCAGCCCCTTCTCCATGAGTCAGTCTACACAGAACATGGTATGAATTAAAACCCATTTTCTCATGCATTGCTTGCTCAAATTGCTTGCTCACTAATTACATGAAGTGACTTTGACATGATTTTTAAATTTAAGTCATAACTGGGTGGTTTTTTAAATTATTGGAGACAGGTATTTCTGAGAGAGCACTGGTCTCATTTTATCTTCTGCCTTAATGCTAAGGAACTTATCACATAGGTTTAATAAAGAAATGGTAGGAATAAATAAGAAGAAATGAGTTAAGACCAATGATACATCAAGAACAGATGGCAAGAACAGGGAAGAGGAAAGTAGAACACAACCAGGCAAGCTGTAATGGGCTATCGGGCTGCTGTCGACCGCCGAACCTGCTGCATACTTGGGTGGTCGCCAGAGCAAAAAGTACATCAGTCATATTACCAGGGAGGAAATGAACATGCTATCTACATAGAGAATATAAAACATTTCCCCAAATCTTACATCTAAAGCATTTCTTACATGCAGTTCTGTACAGAGAATATTAAATTATACTTTAGAAACCCATGCGTTAAGATTTTATGAGCCTATTTCTTGAAACACCCCTTGATAAAAGCAGAGCGTATAACCCCAAGATGTGACTCACAAAGGGATTTTGAAGAAGGCAGAGCACATGGTAGCCTGATATGCCTAATGGTTTGATGTCAGCTGAAGAGAGTCCTAAAGGAAAAAATTATGTTTCTTAAAAACAACTGGGGCTCTCTATCATTGAAATTGCTTTAGCAGGCATGCTAAACCATCTTCCTCAGTCCTGCGTGTTTGGATGTTATGTGTAAAACATCCTGTCCGTCTCTGTCTGTGCCTGCTGGGGAGACTGTCTGCAGCTGAGCTGGGGGTTTTTGTCGTTGGCTCTCTGGGGTCTAGGAGCCCGTGTCTGTGCATTCCTGGCTTTTCTACTCAGCCAGGAGAGCTGCTGCTTCTGAGCATGTGACTCCCCCTCTGGGCAAGCCCGGGCTTTCCCTTCCTACATCTTTGGTTCAACTCTAACCTAACATAAGGATGATGCAGTCTAAATAAATCAGGGATTTCAGTATGATGAGGACAGTGCTGTAACAGTGAACTGTAATGGCTCTGTGTAGGCCTTGCATAGACGTTGGCATTAGCAAAGGCTTCCCCAAAGAGGTGATTTTCTGACTTAATAGCTGAAGGACTTAATAGGTGAAGGTCGTGCTTTGTCAGGTGGGTGTTGTTCGTGGAGGGTCCCAAGCAAAAGGCCCAAGCCCAGAGGAAAAGAAGATCCGAGAGTAGTTCAGAGTGGTCGGCCAGTGGAGTACCTAGGTGGAGAGTGATTGGCAAAGGGTGTTTGTACTTGATTCACAAAGGAATCGGAGCCACTGGAGGGCACTAGGAAGCACTGTGCCGTCTGTCTGCCTGTGAACAGGAGCGGAGGAAGTGTGCTGCGGGGAAAGGAGATGGGGGCCCTACTGGTGACCTGAATGGGTCAGGATGGTCGGTCGAACCAAAGTTAGCCAAGGTGGGGAGAGAGAAAAGTGGGACGATATGGTAGACATTTGGATGGGTGGGTGTAGGAAGCCACCCATCCAAATGTCTATCAAGTCTAGCATGCCTGGGTTTCTGGCCGCAAGCCTTCCTCTTGGACTTACTCTCTTCTTTACTTAGAAATTCACAGAGGCCATGGATTTAAATGTAATTTGTGTTGCTTCCGAGTATATATCTGCAGCCCTATGTCCTCTGAGCTCCTGGCTTATCCAACTGTCTGTTGATCTCCATTTGCATGTATTTTTATGGGCATCTCAGACTCAAAATGGACTTAAACACAATTCTCGATTCCTTTGCATTTCAAAGCTCTCCCCCACCCCCTAAAATTTTACTTTTATTCTACTCTTTTATATTTAGTCATGGTCTGACCCCTACTTAGTAGCTTAAGCTAAAAACTGGGAGTTTCCTTATTTTTCTCTCTCCTCCTGTTGCCTCATACGGGACCGATGGGCAAGTCCCTCCAGCTTGGCCTCCAGCGTGCATCTGGACCGCAGTGTGGCAGCATCACTGTCCCCTTCTGTATGATGGCTACAGAGGCATCCAGTTGGGTCTGTGTTTGATATGCCTGTTCTTTTTCTTTTTCTCCTCTCAGTCAGTTTCCTCCAGTGCACATGCTCTCTTTTCCTTGTGATTGCCAAGTTTGTCTGCCTCAGGACCTTCGTACCTGCTCTATCTCTGGCTGGTGTGTGTGTGTTTTCCGGTCGAAACATGGCCTCCCTGAGTACCATCTCTGTGGTAGACTCTGGCCGCACGTTCTGCACTTCATCGTGGTGTTTTCAGGGCCTGTGACTATCATGTACTAGCTGTGTGGCTTTAGCCAAGTTCCTCAAGGTCCTTGTCCTTCAAAGGGGGATGATAGTACCTACTTCCTAGGGTTACTATAATGGCCGAAGAGGGCTTGGCAGTGCCTCAGATGTAGTCAGCCTTCAGGGAACTGTTTTACTGGGCTGTCACTGACGAGCAAGGGAGACTCAGGTAAAGCATGACGTTTGGTTGCTTTCCCTACTGAAAACAGAGACTTTCCATTAAGTAGCGGTGGCCAAGAATTAAATCCTGCTCATGTGAAAACCATGAAGTTCCCCTGGATAATATAAGAGTAAGGAAAAAAGAATATGGAAGAGGGAGTGTGGTAAAATCAGGGACAGGAGTTAGAATTGGTGGTTGGTTTGCGGATTAGCTGAAAACCTGAAATGAGGAGAAACAATGTAGCAGGCTGTGACTGAAAGACAGAAAACAAATAAATAGTGTGGCCATAAATGGGCCCACACAGTTCAGTACCAGCAGAGGACATTGCTACGCCGTACTAAAGGTGAGGGAAGGAAGCCTTCCTGCAGTGTTTGAGGAGAGTTTAGTGGCAGCAGAAATAGCAATAACCTGATGATAATGATGATGATGATGATGATGATGACAACAAGAATAACATAAAACAGTAACACCTAAGTGGTTACTGTGGTCTAGGCAGTTGTCCAAGTGCTTTATTTTTTTTTTTTTAAGATTTTATTTATTTGACAGAGATCACAGGTAGGCAGAGAGGCAGGCAGAGAGAGTGAGAGGGAAGCAGGCTCCCTGCCGAGCAGAGAGCCCGATGTGGGACTCGATCCCAGGACCCTGAGATCATGACCTGAACCGAAGGCAGCGGCTTAAACCACTGAGCCACTCAGGCGCCCCTGTCCAAGTGCTTTAAATCTCACAACAATGCTATAAGTAGGGTGTCCTATTATTTTCTCTCTTTTTTTTTTTTTTTTTAAGATTTTATTTATTGGACAGAGATTGCAAGTAGGCAGAGAGGCAGGCAGAGAGAGGAGGAAGCAGGTTCCTCGTGGAGCAGAGAGCCCGATGCAGGACTTGATCCCAGGACCTTGGGATCATGACCTGAGCCGAAGGCAGAGGCTTTTAATCCACTGAGCCACCCAGGCGCCCTACTATTTCCTTTTTATGGGAGAAAATTCTTTGGCACAAAGTAGTTATGTAACTTCTCTGGGGTGTCACAGCTGATGTGGAAAAACTAGATCTGGAGCCACACACTGGAGACCCCACACTCCTGAGCCCTTTATGGCCCTGTGAACATAGCTAAGTCGCTTATGTTGCTTGGCTGGAGTGTTATATGTATAAGACATACTCTGCTTGAAGCCACATCAGGTTACTGCTGGGAGAGTTTCTTATACCACGACGACAGGCTAAACCATATCGCAGCGGGATAAGTAGCTTATCCAGCATCTACACAAACAAAGCAGAACAGCTCAGGATATCATATCTTCGTCTCAGAAGAGAAGAATAGGCATTTCTGTGTAACTTACAGGCTCCACATAGCAACCATTAGATGCAAAGTATAGCACATGTGACCTCATGCAGATGACCTAGCATACAGCTGACCAGGGGTGTTTGGCCATTCTTTGCAACAGAGCATTTTATAGAGTTACTTAAGATTGGTATGTGGAGGGGCGCCTGGGTGACTCAGTGGGTTAAAGCCTCTGCCTTCGGCTCAGGTCATGGTCCCAGGGTCCTGGGATTGAGCCCCACATCAGGATCTCTGCTCAGCAGGGAGCCTGCTTTCCCCTCTCTCTCTGGCTGCCTCTCTGCCTACTTGTGATCTCTCTCTCTCTCTCTGTCAAATAAATAAATAAAATATTAAAAAAAAAAAAAAAAAGATTGGTGTGTGGAGTTTTAGACCAGTTCTCAGTGAGTGGTCCCAAGGTGATCTTCTCTCTGACCTGGTGATAATTGAAGAGGCAAATACATTAGCAATTAGGAATTCCTTTATTCATTCCTTAAATACTTACTGAGCATTTCTTATGGCTAAGCAAGGCCCTGGGTGCTGGGCATACATAGTAAGTAAATATATGAGGTCCCTGTGCTTGGTGAGTTCATGTTCTAGTGAGAGAAGGCTTTTGCCCCCTTCAGGTGGACTAGCACTTGACCAGAGTGAGGACAGAGGCTTAGAGCGGGCAACAGTATGTGCGATGGCCCAGATGAGGGGCAGGGAGTGCCCAGCAGTAGGAGCGGGTATGTGGCAGCCCTTCGGAAGAGGCTTACGCGTTCGTGTTAGCTGCTGCCTCTGGGCCCTTGGTGTGGACTTGTGTGACTTTGTTCGTTGTGACCATTCAAGGAGACGATGATGTGCAACAAGAAGAGGCTGGACAAGCAAGAGAACCACAACTGGAAGATGATGATTTCCTTGTAGGAAGTGATGCAGATGATAGATTTGAGCCCTTGGAGACCAGAACATTTCACGAAGGTAGGAAATGTCTTTTGGTTTCAGAATAAAACCCAGCAGTCACTTTGTAATTATGATTATTGAAGTCTTTCTTAAACACCTTTAAAACCAAAATTTAATTTTTAATCTGAAGTTTCTTTTTAAGTGGAAGCTGGGAAGTCCAATTAAAACTAATTTTTTCCCTAAAATAAATAGAAATCTTGATTTTGATTTAAAGCACCTAAAAAAAAGATTTATTTATTCATTTGACAGACAGAGATCACAAGTAGGCAGAGAGGCAGGCAGAGAGAGAGGAGGAAGCAGGCTCCCTGCTGAGCAGAGATCCCGATGTGGGGCTCAATCTTAGGACCTCGGGATCACGGCCTGAGCTGAAGGCAGAGGTTTTAACCCACTGAGCCACCCAGGTGCCCCTCAAAGCACTTTTTTAAGGAATCAGAATATATAAAGTCCTTATAAAAATAGAAGGTAAGTGAAATTGCTTCTACTGTGCCTTTCTTCCTGGAGTGCCATGTATCAGAAGAAATTCAGAAAATTGATGAAATATTTTATTTGGCAATCTGTCACAAACGCTTGTTCTAATATGAACTCCATAGTCACAGTTTATAGAACACAGTTTTTAGCTTCTATGCCAGGCATTGACAACATTTTTCTTGGAAATAGCTTAGAGGGTCAATATTTTAGGCTTTGCAAACTATATGGCCTTTATTGAAACTACTCGGTTCTGCTATCAATAGTGCAGAAGTAGCCTTAAATAATACCTACGTATTAGGTATATGTAGGAATAGGGATATGTATGGCCATGTTTCAGGAAAACTTTATGTACAAAAATCCTAGTTTGCTAATATCTGTTCTGTATCAGTGTCTTCCATTAAATGCTGGTTATTTAAAAATCCATTGAGTAGTTTACCTTGAATTATCTGCAGAAGGCAAGTTAGAGGTATAGTTATTCACTGTTGACCTATAGAGAGAAGGAATTTCTCTGATGAAGAAAACTTTTTTTCATACATTTTGTGTTTTGCTATGTTTTAATGTGTCACTCCCATGAGTATTTCTTTGAAGCCTTATTAAATGAGCACACATGCTTTGTTCTTATGGTATCTATTCTCCGATCTTTTTTAAGGTGGCCCTTAAGACTTTACCGAGCTGTTGAAAGATCCTTTTTTAACTTTTTAATTATTTTTAAAGTAAGCTCTCTCCCCAATGTGGGGCTTTAACTCATGACCCTGAGATCAAGAGTCACGTGCTCTACCCACTGAGCCAGCCAGGTGCCCTGAAAGATTTTAATCCATAGGTTGTACTCTGATTAATGATGTTTTATTTAGAAAATAGAAGCATATAAATGACATATTTGTGTGGATATAATTTTATACCTAAAGTGAATACTACTGAAACATAGTTTGAGATGAGACTTTCATTTCTTAAGAGTAAAACTAAAGAAAAAGGTTGAGAGCATCCACACAAAATCAACCATCTAGTCCATTATGTTCCACCATATAATAATCATCGGAGTCTATGGTTAGCTTGCATCAGGATCCATGCAACAACATGGCCCCACATGCCACAGAGGATCTGGATAAGAGGTGGCTGGCAGGGTTTAAGGATTAGCTAAGCCTAAATCAAGTTTAGGCAAGTAGACGGGCAGAGAAACAAGCAGTAAATGAAATCCATAGCACCAATGAAAGCAGGAAGATTCAGAGTAATAAGGTCTTGGATTCAGAGAGGGAATTTCTTATGAATATGGGCCATGTAAGCGGTACTTGACATCCCTACAAATATTTTTCAATGTTGGATACAATTAAGATTGCCTAGAGAGCTTTTAAAAGCATGCTTTCAGTGAACCAGAGGGGCGGTCTCTAGAATGGATCTTTGTGCCAGCTCCCCGGGTTCTATCACAGTGCAGCCGCGGTTCAGCAGGAGCGTGGCCAGGCTGTTGATTTTTGCACGTGCCTCCCCTTGTGTTCTAGACTGCTGGGTGTGGACAGGCTAAGGTGTGCACCTCGATCCTCACAGCCCCAGGGGAATCAGGTGAAGGCATAGAACCTGTACGGGCTAAACATTGAGTGGAAAGGTAGCCTGGTCACAGCAAAATTGGTAAATGGTTGTTAAGACCTTTATTTAAAGCACAAAGGAGTAATGAAAAAGTAAAGTGTATCTCCTTTTCACAATATGTAGTTTATTGGAAAACTAAAAGCAAGAAACTCTTGATATATGAATGAATATATTTAAAAAAAAAACTTACATTCATGCTTATTGTTGAGAGTAGGAAATATACTTTTCCATAGAAATCATGTTCTCACCAATGGTTTGGTTTCCATACCAAACTACAAAATTGTATATAATGCATAATTTTCTATGAGAAATGTACACTCAGAATGTTTTTGAGCTTGTATATGAGTTCAGCTGCATTGTGCATTGACAATAGGCATTTCTAGACCAGCTTTAGAACTTGAGAACTTTGGGGCACCTGGGTGGTATAAGACTCTTGGATTTGGCTCAGGTCATTATCTCAGGGTTGTGATCTCAGGGTCATGAGATCAAGCCCCATGTTGGCTCCATGCTTAGCACCGAGTCTGCTCTAGACTCTTTCTCCCTCTTCCTCTGCCCCTTCCCACTTGCTCTCTCTTCCTCTCTCTCTTCCTCTTTTTCCTTCTTTCTCTCAAACAAGTAAATAAATCTTAAAAAAACAAAAAACAAAACTTTAGACCTTTAGTTATCATGTATCTTACAGTTTCCCTGGGGAAAAAAATGTTTCTAATTTCTAAGTAAGGGATGCCGATTAAATGATTTCCACATTTTCCTGGTATCTCTTGCTCCCTCCTGTCTTCAGCCAAGCTGGGTCAGGAAGATTGACAGTTACTCAGAATTTTGGTATCTTAGGTACTGCTTACATAACACATTTCAGTTAAAACTCTCAAATAACTTGAAACTTAACGAGTTTGCTATTTTTTGAGGTTAGGAGTTATAGATTGGGGGTAGGAAGAAATACTTCTAAAAAGTTTACAGATTGAGAATACCTTACTTTCTGACGTTGTCTTTAATTGGGACATAGATTCAGTGTGAACTTAAAAGTTGTTTATTGATAGTCTTCAGAAATTAAATTAAATTAATTCAGGTAGTTGTTAAATTAACAAGGTTCAGTGGAGTAGTGAGAATCCTGTGGCTGCAGCCTTTTGCTCTGGGGGGTCTGAGGGTTCAATTATGAACCCATTTACCTGTCAGCTCCCCGTCTTAGAAAGTCTCCTCTGTCTCTCCTTGTGTTCCCATCTATAGACTGTGCTTTTGCTCTAGACAGTAGGACACCATGCTGGAACGTGAAGTAGACCACGACAGCCCCTTTTCCAGGTCCAGCCCTGTCACTTGGTTCCCTGTTCAAGTCATCCTCTCATTAGTCCAGGCTCTGGGGGCATTGAGTGGGTCGAAAAGAATGAGGCATTTCTAAGTGTAGTTCTAGTAGAAGATAAAGTGTTTAGCAAAACAGTTAATGGATTTTTTTTTAATGTTTTATTTTAATAATTATTTGCTTTCAAAATAAAATCAATGACAAGCATAGATTCAGGATCTAAATCTACAGTATATATGCACACAACTTGATGAAAGTAGTAATATTGATTTGGTGTTATTCTTTTCAGAAACTGAAGATAGTTACCCTGTAGAAGAGACAGGTGAGATTTAAACTTAATACTATTTTTTAATTAGAATGAGTCTCTTCCTATAAAGATCATCGTGAGAGAAAACATTATCTATGGTTATCTATTAATATATTTTATGTCATAAAATATATAGAATATAGTTAATTATTATATATATAACTTAGATATATTATGTCATAATTTCATCTATATGTTTCTTTGTGAATATAGTTTTTGTGCTTTTGAAGTCCACTCCTGAAGATAAATACACTGTAATGGGATGGCTAGGCCAAGAGATACAGTAGAAGTACATGTTTGTAGTCTTAAATTACAAAGTCAAAGAAAGGTCAAAATTGTGTATTGTCGCTAGTCAGGCATCCTCAGAAGATATGGCCACACTGGAGATGGACATGTCATCTCTCAGTCAGCCTGTGTTGGCCAGTTTTTCTTCCAGTGCTAGAATAGATCCCTTTCTTTGTGCTTGAGGACCCCATGATATCCTTGGCTGACACAGAGGACCTATATCGCTTCAACAAATGCTAGAATTGTATTGCGATCTGGGAGTACCCAGGTATTGGGTCCAAGGGTGAGGGGCTGGGGTGCGTGTGCTCTTCCTCAGGCACGCTCTGCAGCAGGTGCTTGCTGAGTGGACGGGAGGAGGGCTCACCTGCCCCGCCGTCTCTGGTCTCTCTGTCTCTGTCTCTGTCTCATTAGTCTTTGGCTGAATATAGTTGAATTTGTATAATCTAAGTGAGACTATAGCCTCACCAGTTTGCGGCTCAGTTATAAACCCATTGATGATGGGGACTGTCTCATTCATCTTTGTGTTCGGCATTTCCCCAAGTGAGTGCCTGGGTGACTATAAATGTGAGCATCATTATGATTTGATTTTACATTTCTGTCACTCCTGGATATTATGCTTTTCCTATTTTGTGTATCACGTGCAATCCTTCTTGAGATAGATTTGTAATTTCTAATCATTTCTTAACTTACAGCTTCACAGGTTTATAATCAGGATATGGAAGAGATGATGTATGAGCAGGACAATCCAGGTTTGTGATATGTTTCGGTTTAAGGCACTGGCCAAGGCCATTCTACCCCAGGGTTAATGATTGACTCAGATTTGACAGAGTCTTCTTTACAATACTCACAGTCCTTTTTGGTTGCCCAGACATTTATAGAAATTCCTGAATATAGTTTAATATTACATGGAGGAATGAGGAAAAAAGGACATGTATTTTTCAAACCACCACTGGGACTTTGCCCTTTGTAGATAGGATGCTGGGAAGGCAATTCGGGAATTGACGAGGCGGAGTGGTGTAGTGGAGTCTCACTGGTTCTGTTCCTTCCTGTCTTTGTGACTGAGAGAGCAAATTATGGACCTTTATTCAGCTTAAATTTTACTGAATGATAATGATAATATCTATCTCACCCACTGGTGAAAATTGGAATTAATTTGTAAATACTTCAGAATGGCATCTAGTAATGTATTTGGTTTTTTCACGTTTGACAAAGGTGTATATGTTTTTCCTTTTAGATTCCATGGAGCCAGTAGTGGGTGATGATGAAAGAAGGTACCACGAAGCAGGTACTGAATGAATATTTTCATTAGACTGTAAACATTACTCAAGGCTTTATGGTTGTAATGCTATGCTAAAGTGATTTTTCTTTCAAGGGAGTCAGAGAAGGAATCCTAACACCTAATACAAGTCTTTTTGCTTTGTAACAAGATTTGATTATGAAAAGAGTATCAGGCTTTCATATTTTAGCTCATCTACACTGGCACCATGACAATACAGGATATTAATCTTTAATGCTACTTTTGCATATCTTACTATATGCCAGCTTGAAGAATTTTTATGAAAATAATTTACTTGTCTAGTGTTTTTACTGTGTCTAGTGTTTTTGGGGCAGAGGTACCTATCACTGACCACAGACACTGATATTTAAGAGAACAGAATTCTGTATTTGAGATTAAGCTGTGTGTGTGTGTGTGTTTTGTTTTTTTTTTTTTTTTTTTTTTTTTTTTTTTTTTTTTTTTTTTTTTTTTTTAGTTAAGCAGTTGCATAGAATGATCCGTTTAATACTGAGTTTTATGATCTTTTTTGCAGATGACCTTACATACCAGGACTATGATGAACCAGGTTTGAAAATGCTTCTCAACCTTAAGCCATCTACTTGTTTTAAGACTACTCATAGTTTTTAGAGTTATAGAGGGTAGTGTTTTAAGCTTCAAATACCATAACTTAAAATCTCCAAATGAATGGGAGTTTTCAAAGAATTTACTTGGGGAGATTGGTTTCCACCCCCATTGGTTTGGCCATTGACTAAGTAATTTCTTAAACTCTTTTCAAGTTGCCTTCAGAAGCAGCTAAAAATTATTCCTGAAAACGTATCTCATTACTTTATAGTCTTAGCTCTCTTTCGACTAACATAATGATCAGACATAGAAAACTAGTGAAAGTTGAACTACTCTAGTTTCTTCTACAAAATAATCCCACTCTTAAAGGAGATGGGTCTACTAGCATAAAGAAAGGTACAAAAGAATTTCACTGCAGGCTTAAAAGTGGCATAAACAAAAGAGTTTGGGCATGTTTTTGGCATGAGTGGCACTAGATTCAGATTTGGGCATTTATATTTTCAGTTTGTTGCCAAAGCACTCCCTAGCCTGTTTTATTAAACTCCACAAAGTAGATTCTATTTTTTGCGACTTCCGAGATGAAAGAAATAAGGTTCGGAGAATGTAAGTGATTTGCATAAGATAATATGACTAAGAAATGATAAAGCCAATGGTATATCATTTTTATTCTGCCACCTTCATAGATGACTCTGTAAAAGGAACAGAGTCAGCCGAGCATAACTTCGTGTGTGAAGCAAGAAGGATGGAGAAATGTATAGTGCTTGAGTCAGATATAGAGGACTTTACAGGCTGATGGTTTGGAGGCTTGACATTCAAATAGGAGCAATATGGAGTCCCGACTCTCAAGAAATATATGGTCTCATGACAGTTGGTGGTTCTCAATTGAAGAAAATTAGGACTGGCTGTGTATAAGCCTGATATGCTAATTTATTAAGCACATGTATTTAAGATTTAAGGCCCTACGAAGATGACCAGTCACAGTGGCTATCTCTAATGGAGTATGAATGATGCCATTGGAAGCATCCTGCATTCTTTAAGAATTTTAAGAATTAGTTTCTTTAAGAATTTTAATTTTAATTAAATTTTAATAAATTTTAAATAGATTTTAATAAAATTTAATTAATTATTTAATTTAAGAACTAGATTCTTTAAGAACTAGTTCTTTAAGAACTAATATTTTTATAAGAAATTAAATAACTTGGCCAGTATGATTGGATCTAGATTTTCTTTTCAGTTTCAAATTTAAAGGAGAGAATAGAAATTTGGAAATAAAAGTTGTATGTAGAGATGAGATACTTTTCTCATTTCTGCCACTCATTATAGTGTTTGTCCAAATGTGCTAGGAAGAACAGGTTTGGAAGGCAGTTTGCAGACTAGATCCAGAGAACCTTAAAATCAAACTGGAAAGAAGTGTAAAATTAGATACTGTGTTAAAAAAAGATGTTATAAAAATAAGTGTGTTTTCATAGGCAGAGAATCAGAATAAGCACAGTTTAACATGTTAAAAAAGAGTAATAAAGTAGGACCTAAGGGGTCATCAAGATTTGAGACACTTTGAATCATAAGATTTTGAGATACCCTAGATTACCTTGCTATAAAACCTGAACTTTTTCAAACAAAAGGGGTTTGATAAAAGTATTAATAGGATTATTCACAGTGTTCTAACAAGATACATTTGCGGCATTCAGGAACCAACTAGGGAAGCCAAGTGAACATATGTAAGTGAGTTGTAAGTAGGGTGAAAACAAAACCATTTTTCAGTAGGTCAACAGAATATATTCCGTATTAAACTCCCTACATCTAGAACGTGGAAAACATGTGGCTTTTTAAAGCTATGGAGGGAACCAGCTTTCCACATTGAAAATTAGAAAGCATTAAGCCTACATTGGATATACCTAGGATATGACAGTACCAGCTTACCTTCTGATCGATTTATTCATATAATGCATACATATTAACTACTTTATGTCTAAAACAGGACTAGAGCAGTTCTAATGAGGAACACACACAGTTTGATCACACAAGTAACTTCAATTGTGTTTACTTGAAATTGTACTAAGTGCTGGTGAGAACAAGGACAGTGTGTAACAAGAGCATATAGTGAAGAGACCTACCTAGTTTGTGGACCAGGGAAGGCTTCCCTGAAGTTAGAAGGGAAGATTAGAGCCATTGACAAGGCAAGGGGAAGGTGGGCGGAATGTCGTAAGAAGCCTCTGAGGTGCGAAGATGTGTCTGGAGGGCTGGCAGTCTCATCTGGGCTGAGATTGCACTGTGTCTGGGGTCCAGAGGATGCCTAGAGTTAGTCTGGCATATTCACCTACCCTCAGGGCATTGTTTAAGGCACTACAAAATCAGATGTGTGTTTTGTAAAGATCGATCGGTCTGACATGTAGCATATAGACTGGAGAGAGACAGGAGTGGATATGGGGAGACCAGTTAGTTTAGTGCCATTATTCCAATCTGATCTTGCCCTGGGTCCCATCTCTGCCTAAAGAGCAATCAGAGGAGATGAGTTTCAGCAAAGGGATGTTCAGCTGAGTCCCATGCTGCTGAGGACCCACGCGAGGTGGGCACTGAACACATGCATTGCATCTAGTATGACAGTGGCCCCCTGGTGACCTTGGCCGGAGCTGTTGTCAGGGGACACAGATGAAGGTGGACAGAGATAAAGTAGTTTTAAACCAGGGTGGTGGCAGTAAAGGGAAGCGGACAAGATAAGAAATGTAAGGAGAAAAAATTGACGGGGCATGATGTGTGGGTGTAGCTGGGGCAGAGAGCAAGGTGCCTTTGATGGATGATGGTGCTTTTCCCCTAAGGCAGGATTGGAAAACAGGAAAGGGCCAAGAGGCTGTGAGTCCAGTCTGTACATGTTGACAGTGTCTGTCGTGACATCCAGAGGGATAGGTAATAACCTAGTTGGTGGTGCCTGGATCTCAGCCGAGAACTCGCATTCGTGGCTGTGAGTTTGGGAGTGGTGAGTCTGTACAAGATAATTGAAGCCAAAGTCTGAGATCACTTATGCAGGGAGGACAGTGTAGGGGTATGGGAGGCTCTGTGGCTGGCCTTCGATGAAAGCCAACATTTCGTGCCTGGTAGGACTAAGACAGGTGAAGAAGAAGATTGAGAAGGAGAAAGGAAGAAATGAAAGGAGAACACAGTCACACTGAAGTGTTTAAGGGAGGAGCTGCTGGGAGCGCTAACTCGGTGAGGTGGAGCTCGTCCATTAGATGGAATGAGGTGGTCTCTGAGGAGTCTTGGCAGGGGTGAGTCAGGGCCACAAGCAGATGGCAGTGTTTGGGGAAGGAAGTGAGGGGTGAGATAGCAAATGTGAATGACTCTCTGAAGAAATGAGATTGTGAAATGGAGGGGAGAGTTGGGGCAAGGGGAAGTAGGCTCAAGAAAGGGCTTTTTTTCTTTAAGTTGGTAGAGTCTTGAGCAGGTTTAAATACAGCAGAGTTCAAAGTGACAGTGAGCAAAAACGTGCTGCTCCTCTCTCTTACCAGTACCACCAGAAGGACAGAAGATGATGCATTGAAATCGTCCCTTACTCTACCCAGCACTGAGAATTAGTATCTGAAATATAGTTGTTGCTCAAAAAATTTTCTTTATTAAATGATTATAAAAATTACACTGATAACTGTGGTAAGAAAATAAGAAAGCTCGCTCGAAGTGAACCAGAAAATGTGAGGCATTTTGGAGAATGGAAAAAGCTGGGATTGGGTTGACCAAGAAAGATGTGTGACCCAGCTGAGCCCAAAAGAAGAGACCAGAGCCTCCTTTGCAGCAAAGCAAAGGGAAATCGGGCAGTGGGTTCATGGCCTGCCAGCTGAACCCTCACCCTGAGGGGCTGGCACCGGGAGTGTTTGCCTCCAGGTGGAAGATCAGAGAGTTGTTACCTAAACAAACAGAGAATCTGCCTGGTGAAAGCCCAGAATCCTCCCCCACAGACATGAAAGATAGAAAAGGGAAATTCAGTGCCACCAGGAACTAAACAGATTTTGGATCCTGGTAACCAGTAATTGGGGAAGAACCTTAATTTTTCCCATTTTACATGAAGAAAGCATTTGTAAAATGGGAGAAATTAAGGTTCTTCCCCATCTCCTATGGCTAAAAGGTGGCCGACCTGGACTTTGAATCTGTGTTTGACTCCACACCAGGCTCTTTCCTGTCCTGCTCTATAGCCTGCCACTTGCCAGTGACTAAGTCCCAGGGGTTCAAGGATGAATTAGACATTGTCTCTGCTCATAAAATCATACAGGGAATGTTGTGTCACAGTGAGTTATGTAGCCCTAAAGGATTATTTTTTGTGTGTATTTTCTAGTATACGAACCTTCGGAAAATGAAGGTCTAGAAAGTTCAGATAAGCTTTTTCTCTAAATGGGTGTTTCCTGTGAGTCAGCCCCCCCCCTTGTATTTATTAAAACTCAGATAACTTGTGGGACAAAGACAGATGTAGGCAGAAATCCAAGACATTTTCCAGTCTCCAAGGAGGTAATTGCATATTGTCAATATATTCTTTTCCTTGTACTTGTATTGTGAGTTTTATGTCATTAGGGATGATGTCAGCCTATTTGAAGTATACTTTGAATATAATTTAGGAATTAAAGTTGATATGCTAATATAAGAGTTATGAGTCTCCATAAGAAGGCCCTAGTCTAAAAAGAGCCAAATTTAGTTACCTTAGTAGAGATAAGTTAATTTAGGAATCTAGTGTGAGTTAATGTAAAATGTGTTTGGTTTTTTTTTTTAGATAATGCTGTAGAAGATTCAAACACAATTTTAGAAGGTAAGTTAATTTTATAGAGATAGTTTTACTTTTTGTATTAAAATTATGTTCACACATTCAGCAGATATGTATTGGACACTTTGGTGTCTGTAGGATGCTTGGGGCTAGGAGGGAGAGCGTGAAGACGATGGCTAAGATTTCTGGTTTCCTTGGGGTTGGCATTCTCGTGGTCCGACGTGATGAAGTAACTACAGATTATGAAAAGTACAATAACATAAAACCAGGATAGTCCAATAGCAAATAACTGGTTATAGCAAGGCTCTTCAGCGAGGGTGGTTTTGTCAGACAGGGTTAGCCTTGGGCAGGGATGGGTTGAAAGTTGGGTTCTTTATGTTGTGGTTCAGCTAGACAGACTATTTTTGAAAGTGAAGGGATTGTTCCAAAACAGGTGTTGCCTATATTACATGGTGGTGCTTCGACAGCATGTAGAGTTACAGAGATCCTAACTGCCTGCAGTATTCTTTCACCTATGTTATTTTGGTTGTTCCTCACAGTGGACACTGAAAAGGTAGAGCAATTTATTGCGGGTTTTTGTTTTTGTTTTGTTTTGTTTTGTTTTATGGCTAAGCTGGTATTCAACCCAGACTTGGGCCTACAGTGGACTCTGGGGTCCATGGGCTTTAACGGCAGGAAGTTGCCACAGGGAACAAGTAATATGGCATTTGCTCTTTGTGTTACTCTTAGAATTCATTGCTGAGCCACTCATTGTCAGTTTTCAGGTTAAAGGTTGTTGCTTCTGAGCTTGGTTAGGCAGAATATTTAATAGTACTTGAGTGAAATGGGAGAAGATGGGGAGGAGTGAGGGAATGTGGGGATCCCATAATTGCCCTCATTTTCCACTTAGCTGCTGACAGAGACTCTTCCACAGCTGTTGTGACTACTACACACATGTAAATTTATCTCATGTAGCAGACTGGATAGTGTTCATATTTTCTCCTACCTCCCGTGACTCAGTTGTCTTTGAATAATATAGCCAAGTCTGTTTTTTTATTCAGTCAGAGTCAGAAAAGAGAAACCCCCCATCCCTAGGAAGAACTTTATCCAACCCATCCCACATATATTGTTTTATATAAGAGGCGGAACGTTACAATTATGCATTTGGCCCTGCCTTTCCTGTGTTTGAAGTAGTTTTTCCAAAGACTTTTCCAAAGTCACCATTATATCCTCTACAGGCATTTTGATAAGCCAGTAGAGGATATAGTGGAGACTGCTAAGGAAATTCTTTTTGCAGGGCAGTGGGGCTCTGGACTGTGTGCCATTAGCCCTCTCTGTAGTTTCTGTGCTTCTGTGTTTGGAACCTGAGTGGTCGGTGAGAATGGACTCATCATCTTCACGTGCCCTCTAACCTTCTCATGCCCACTGTTCCTTGACTTGGCTCAATGTATCAAAATATAGTTGGATTCCCACACCAGCAGTGACAGTGTCATCATTGACACTTCCTTCATCTCTGTAGCTAATCAATCCCAAGTATTGCTGAATGGGCTTCCAAAACATTTCTCAAATCCCTTCTTTCCTCTGTGGCTCTGGTGATTTAGTTCAGCCCTCATCACCTTCCTGGACAGCAGTGATAGCCTTCTAGCCCATCTTCTCAACTAGATACTTGTCTCCTTCAAATCCACCTGTCATGATAGCATTAGGGTAATCTATTCAAAAGTAGAGGTTAGGCTGTATCAGCCCTGTGCCTAAACCCTCTTTACCGCCCCATCTGTGTCAGGAAGGTTACTTTCTGTTATAGGCAACAGAAAACTAAACTTGAATTGGTTTAAGCGTTAAAGATTCAGGTGACCGATCAGTTGTGAACTTGGAAGACCTAGTGAGGAATTTGAATTATAGTCCAGGTGCAGTTGGAATCTGGGAAAAATACTTAAATGAAGTATGGCATAATTTGACTTATTTTAAGGAATTACTTTCACTCCTAATTAGAAAATGGATTAGATGGGGGCAAGAATGGAGGCAGGGACCACCCTGTAAGGAAATGTTTGGGTGCCAATCCAGGAAGTGATCATGGTGGCCTGGAGTAATGTCGTGGCTGTGAAAATGGAGGGGCAAGTTTTGAATTTGAGATATATTTTTGAATTATAACTGATGGACCTTTCTGATGGTTGTGAAGTAAAGAGAAATAAAGGGAGACTTTGGTTTGGTTTGAATAACTATCAAATGATGGGGCTGTTTACCAACTGTGGGATGGTGGCAAAAGTAGGATCTAGAGTAAACTGGTTTATGGGAGAAAACCAAGGCTTCATATTAGATATTTAAGTTTGGGAGTGATGCAGGATTCCCAGGTGGAGGTATTAAGTAGGGCGTTGGGTGTGCCAATGATATGAGCTAGATGGGTGTGACCTGAGACTGATGTGTTTGGGAGCCATCATCATGAAGGTAGGATTTGAAATCTATACTGAAGTGGGTTTTAAAAGTCCTGGAGTAAAGAAAATCAGTCTGTGCTGATATAATAAGTTTACTGTTTCCTTTTAAAAAATCCTCCCATTATATCATTGCCAAAATGAATTTCAGGTGAGTCTGTTAAATGTACACTTTTTCAGAATAAAACTAAATTGAAATTTTGAATTTCAGATTGAAAATTTGCTTTATCTTGAAATAATAATAAGGCTTTCTTAGTATAACATCAGTGATGGAAATAATAATGTGATTAATACTTTATGATGCACACAAGTTTTTTAGACTTAAAATGACAAGTAAAAGACATTCTGAGAACAAATATTGGTAAGGGTGATACAGTGCTAGTAGTTCTCTAACTTACTAAGAATGAGATCAGTAGGCAAACCTTAACAAGCTGTTCATAACAGAGAAACCGAGTTGTTCATAGCACTGCCACTAAAACAACGAAATATGCTAGAATATTCATTGAGATTAGTGGGAATAGGTGAATTTTTTTTTCCTTTTTCCTTTTATGTAAAAAATATTTCCAAATCTTCCATTTGGGTATGTATTATTCTTAAAATTAGAAGCAAATTAATTTAAGAAGAAAAATGGTTAAATAGCTGCATAAATATATGAGTTTTAGAAAATGCTATAAAAATTCTTCCTTTTGACCTACGTCTGTTCCAAGTCTTCAGGAGCAAAAGGAAAACTGATGTAATCTTATCTCTAGATTAAGGTAATGTTCAATGGGTTGTTAGATATGAAGATCTTAAAATGTGATATAATTTGATAGATGGAATCAGATCAGTATATTATTATACCATTATTTGATAAGGTCTATCTGCGGTCTCTTTAGATGCAAATGGGTTGAAGTGGCCAGGGAAGAAGGCAAGATGTTTAAAAAGTCATATCCTTATTTTTGGCCGGTCTTAGAATATGTTATCTTGAAAATTATTTTTCAGAAACTTTATTAAGGATAGTAATTAACTTTTATGACTCTCTTTCAGTTTCTTTGTGTTGTTTCATTCATGTTGCATTTAGGGTTGTGTATGAAAAACTTTTTTAACAAGATACTTTAGACCTCTTTCCTCAGCTCTCTTATCAAGTCTGATGCAAAATTGTGGTGAAGACTGGGGTTTTAGTTCATATCTCCTTTGCACAGGCAATGAGTTTTGGTCATGGTTAGTCAGTTAGGCAGATATGGAAAGCCTGTTTTACAGCACACTTGAGAAGTATACAACATTTTGCAAAGTTATGGCTAACTCTTCTTTGTTGTAATAGTGTGAAAACCCAATGTTTTTGTCATCATTGCAGTCGTATCCCAGAAATGTCTGTAAAAATAATCACTGTAACTTAAATACAATCTGTGTTTGAAACAGTGGTCAGCAGTATGTAATGTATTGTAATTTTCTTATTTTAGAAGCGCACATGCCCCCTGCTGAAGAACAACAGGAAGTACCACTAGGTATGACATTTTTTGGTTGAATCCTTTCCTTTTCTGTTTTAACTTAAAATGTACTGTTGATAGTCACAGTGGCTGTAGGAAGTCACTAGTCTATGAAGGGTAAAAATCCTGAGAGAAGGATTAATTGTACTTCAATTTAAAGAGAAAATTGTGTTTTGATCAGTTGAGCCAAAGTAAAGGAAAATACATGTCAGATTCAGTCAATCCCTGTTTGTTGAGCTGGGAGGTGAGGAGCAGTAATAATCAAAGTACCATGTGATTTTGGCCATTATAGATGGTGGTAATAGTAGTTAGGTGGGGTTCCCCCCCCCTTTTTTAACTGATAAGCTAATTGATGATGGAATCTGATTTGCCTTAAAATGAGTTTAGTAGTGCATAATTTAGTGACTTGAGTTTTCTAGTTCCCCATTCCCATGAGGGCATCGTAGTGCCCTGGGCCTCGTTAGTACCAGAAGTCTTTGTTTCCAGCTCACTGGGTTAATCCATTTCTGCACTTTTCCCTCCCCTCTGCCACATGTCCCTCTTACAGCAGTGAATTTAGGGAATGGGGACATCATTTCAACCAAGGCCTGTGTTTTCAAATGGCATTTTAGAGATGACATTAACTCTACCTGCAACCAGAAATAACATACAAACCTCCTGTTCTCATAGTGGGAAACATGTTTTATCAAGAGGGGGATTTCCAGTACCTCTATCCCAACTAGGCCAAGTGTATTTCCTTTGTTTCTGTATTTTATTTCCATTTTCTTTCTTTTTGTGTCACTTAATGGTTGAATTATTGCTCCTATTTTTTAGACGCTTAATGTGAATTTTGTGGCAATGATATGCATTACTCTTTTTGAGTCTGTAGAAATAATAACTGCCAAAACCTATTAAATAATAAATTTCAAGGAAAAAAAATAACTTTTATAATCAAAGAATATTTTTAGTTGTATACCCCAGCTCATCTTTGCCTGTTTCACGTTGGGATGTTTTAGGTTTTGGTGATTGTTATACCACATACGTTTTTAGTCATCTGTACAAATGCTTAAAAGAACTGGGTTGTTGGTATTATAATGTGAATGAGAATGGAATTCCATGGAGAACTGGGACTTTTACATGATGGATACTGCGTAGGTGCGTGTATTTTATGTTTAGGAAAGGTGCGCAGAGCAGGGCGAGCTGCTGATTCTATCCTGCCTTATAATTTCTTCTTTCTTGTTGAGTGGTGCTTTCCAGAGGGCCTCGTTTCTGTCTTGAGGAGGCAGAGCATGTTACTGAATTAGCATTTTGATTACTGTCCTGTACTTTAAAGAAATTGTCTTATAAGTATTTTTTAAAATGAGTTTTTACAACATTGGCCTTTTTCTAGTTACAGTTCATATTTTTTAATATTGACCTGACTTTAGCGAAGGCATAAAAATAATACTGTTTTCTGGCCAGAAATTTCTGTGCTTTTTTTTTTTCCATGTTTTATAAGCTGAGTGCAAGAATTTCCTTGCAACATAAATATAAAATACCCAGTGGTTCGGGTGCTGGAAGGAGGTGCTATTTTAGAGGAGGTATTTAACAACCGGAGCACATAAAAATGAAGATTTGCTAAATATGTGTACTCACTGAAATATGATAAGCTCCCAATAAATAAATGGTGACTGTGGCTATTTTTGTTTAGTAATTAATTAGCCTGATCTCCGAGGTGAATCAAGAGAAGTTAAATCCTGAAAGACCTGCTCAGGAAGTTATAACCTATAATTTGGTGTCATAAAAATTGGATTAACCCGCTGCCCAGTTACGTGCGACCTTTCCAGAAGAGACTGTGAGGCCAAGAGTTAGCAATATGTATTTTTAATGATTGCGCTTGCTTTGCTTATTTCCCATTATTTTCATAGACTTAGTTTATATTACAACCTCTTTTATTCAGTGTTATAAAAGAATAATCGTTGAAACTCTGTATTCGTGATCTTCATGTACAATAAGCCAACTCCTCTTTTAAATGCTTAACATCTGTGGGATGACAGAAACTGCAGGAACACTGATGTTAGGGCCTGTCTCCCCCAACTTTGCAATGCTCCTTAACTTCCAATCTTGAAAGTCTGTTATTCAGGGGAAATGTTAATGGAGGACCTCTGCAACATGCTAGCTCTTAGTGCACTTTACTCTGACCCTTGGGATCTTAAGTGATGATTACTTTGCCTTCCCTGATCATTCCAAGACTAGGTTATACTGCCTTAATATTGCTTATCAAAGTTCGCAATAATATATTTATTGGCGTGCTATAACCCCGCAGGGCGGGGACTGTCTTAGTTCACCATTGTATTGACCCACACACTAGGGACAGGGAATGTGACCCTTTAGGAAGTAGTAAGCATTCTGTAGGAGTTCTTCTAAGCACATTCCATGAATTAACTCATTTAAGATTTCTGGTTGCCTAAGAGGTAGACATGCTGTTATCTCCATGTTACAGATGTGAAAACTGAGACACTACGAAGCTGATGTGAGAGCCAATGGGTGGCAGAACGGACGCTGCCCCTTGCCTGTTGGCTCCAGAATTCAGACTCTGGGTCTCTGTGCTCTAGAGGACTTTTCATAAGGGAAGGCCTAAGGGCTGATGAGTTCTGAGAGCTGTTCTGATGTGATAAAGATAGAGCTGTCATCTTATTCAGCATCTTTCCCTTACTCTACGTTAGTACTTCAGCTAGGACCCAGAAGTGTGGAATATTAAGATTTATGGTAGAAAGTCAGTTGTCCAGTAGCTTAAATTTTGTCATCTTTTCTTTATATTTGTAAATTTATAAGTGCTTTGCTATTGACAAAGTCAGTCCTGGGAATTGATCATTCTGATATTAAAAGTCGATCATTTTGAATACCAGTCTTTTATAAAAAATTGTTTTTGCAATCCAGGCTCCTTAGTGAGTTTTTACCGGTCTCCTAAAATCCAGATTTTTTAAAAAATATTTTATTTATTTATTTGAGAGAGAGAGAGAGAGAGAGAGCACACATGCCCAAGTAGGCAGAGCAGTAGGCAGAGGCAGAGGGAGAAGCAGACTCACCGCTGAGCAGGGAACCCAATGTGGGACTCGATCCCAGGACCCCAGGATCATGACCTGAGCTAAAGGCGGTTGCTTAACAGACTGAGCCACCCAGGTGCCCCCAAACTCAGATTTTTTACTTGAAATCATAAAGCATGTGATTCTGGCAATATGACACAATAAATATGCATAGCACAAATTGATTCATTTATGAAGGAATCACTTACAAAATTCATCTGAGTAAAATTTCCTGCCAAACTGTATGTTAAGGCCATTTTACTAACTGGTTCCAGTAACAATTTTTTTCTGTCATACCATGCCAGAAAAAAAAAGAAATTAATGTTTTATGGTGATAATCATATTATTCAAGTTGGAGCTCTGTAAGCATCAGTGTTTCTGTTGCTCCCATCTCTTTGAAAATGGAGGTAACACTTGTAACTCATCCCACTGTGGGCTGGTCTAGCAGTGCTGATGGTTTCACTCTGCTGCACCTGTGTGAACTTTCACTCATGCCTCCCCTTGTCATCCAGCATTTCCTAACATGATCACTAAGGCACCCAGCCAGACTCAAACAATAAGACAGCGCCTGCCCCCATAGCAGGTCCCAGTCCTCTGGGCATACAGCTGAGTAAAACAACCACTGTGATGTTCTTAACCCCCCAAAAGGGTAGGCAGGGCAGCACAGAAAAGGAGGGATAACTAATCCAACTTTGGGAACAAGGGTATGGAGAGTCAGAAAGGTCTCCCCATGTGTTGTCGTGCTGTTAGAAGTGACACTAGCTGGTGGGTGGGGAGCAGAGGAAGCAAGTGCTTGCGGAACAAGGACTAGGACAGTGAGCCATATAAAGGTGTAAGAAGACAAGTGGAAAAACAGGCAGGCGTCAGTTCCCGGAGTGTCTCAAAAATGATGTTTAAAAATTTGAATCTGGGCCTAAAGGTGGCAGGAGGCCACTGAAAAATTCTAAGCAGAGGAGTCACATGATCAAATCCAGATTTGAAAAGAGCAGACCAGTGAGGAGGTGGAGACAAGGAAGGGGCAGATGTACTGAGCCAAGCTGGAGACTGGAGATGCTTCAGCTGTGGGGTGAGGACTGGCCGGACCACCTCATGGGAACTCAAATGGGAAGCAGTTTTCGGGGAGAGAGGGCTGACTGAAGGGAAGAGTCAAGGACGATTCCTATGTTCCTGACCTGATTGAATGAATGGTCAGCCCTTCATGGACCTGTTGGAGGCAGGAGGAAATGGAGAGTAGCAGAGGAGGTGATTGGCTCGATTTCGGACGTACCGGGTTTGCCACTCAGTGAACCACTTCTGAGTAGAGTCATCTTTCAATATGCAGGAGCAGGGGTGCTTGGGTGGCTCAGTGCGTTGGATCTCTGCCTTCGGCTTGGGTCATGATCTCAGGGTCCTGGGATCGGATCGAGCCCCACATCAGGCTCTCTGCTCGGTGGGGAGCCTGCTTCTTCCTCTTTCTCTCTGCCTCCTTCTCTGCCTACTTGTGAGCTCTGTCTGTGAAATAAATAAAATCTTTAAAAAAAAATGTAAATATGCAGAAGCATACTTTTGGGTCCTTCAGAATTGTAACTGGGCTTTTAGGTTATTTGCCCTTTAACCGGTGCTCATCCCTATGCCTCAAACAGCTTCCTACTACCTCAGGTATGTTTGATGGCACAGGTTATAGGAATGCTCATTCCTCTCCTGGGCTAGCTCACTGATAGATTCTAAGACAACCTAAAGTCAAAGGCATTTGTAAAAACATTTTCTGTTGAGGTGTGATTAACACACAGAGACGAGCTCGCTTGCTGAGCGGCTAGTGAAGGAATGCGCCTGTGATCTGTTCCTGTACCACTAGGAACAGGGCGCTTTTTTTTTTTTCAGAAAGCGTCCAGTACCCCAGAAACCTTCCCTCCTCCCGCTCAGTCACATCTCCCCCAACAGTGAGTGTGCTGATCTTTCACCATTGATTGGTTTGCTTGCTTTTGAATTTAATAAAAGAAAGCCAGAAGCAAACATACACAAACGCAGATACACTTTTTTGATGACTTTTTTTGTTGTTGTTGCATAACATCGTGTCTGGTTTCATCTACTTTGTAGAGTATCATGCTGGTTTTTATTCATTGCAATCATTTACTACATGTACATTAAAAAAATCCATTCTACATTGATAGCTATTGTGAATGTTTCTAGTTTCTGACTGTTAGAAAAAAGCTTCTATGAATAATCCTGTACTTGTCTTTTGTATATAAATGCTCATTTCTGTTAGATATATGAAAGTATACATAAGATTTCTAGTCACCTCACATTAGCACCAAATCTGCTCATATAAAAACTTCTGAATACACATGCATGCACACACACATGTAGATGGATAGATAGGAAGGGAGGAAGGAAGGCTCATACTCGAGATTTAGAAATTATTTCAAAATTTAGTTGGACCTTTAAGTGCACCATCTTCTTCCCTACTCAGATTGTAACAAATCTAATGCTGTGATGGTAAAATCAACCAGATACTAAAGTTTGGAATAAGAAAGTTTTTGCAAAAAATTTGGACAAGAATGACTTTGACGGTATACTTCTTCTTTTTTTTTTTTTTTTTTTTTTTTGCCTGATCATTTATATTGTCAGTAACATTAAAAACTGACGTATGATTATATTAGTGTATTTTAACTGCAACTTACAGTATCTAGTTGCTCCTTGGAAATCCCTCCTATATTTGTTTTTCAAATTCCGTGCTAGATTTTTTTTTTCCTCTGTTACATTTCTTATTAATATAGTGAAAATACTGTTGGGAGAAAGAGAGTTAATGCTTGTATTTCTCAAAAGATTGAAATTCTTAAATTTAGTTGTAATTCTCAGATGCTCTAAGAAGCTTAAGTTTCCTTCAGCAGCTTTGCAAATAATTCCCAGGGACTTCTCTGGGTAGTTAATCACTGTTGAAGGAGTTGCCCTTAAAAACAACAATAACGCATAAAAAGCATTTACTTCTGTTGGTGTTTTTGTTTTGTTTCATTTTGTTTTGTTTTTTCTTTTCTTAAAGTAGAATGAGAATGAAGCAGTTACACAGTCTGTGTCTGGTTGGTCCTTTAATTTAGATTTCCCCTTATTTTTGCAGATACTTAAAGCTGCAGAAAGACTGCCCCCACTACCACAGGAGGACCAGCCTAAGCATACGCTCCAAAAGATGGCTGTGATAGATCTTGTGACGTAATTACTGAGCAGACCAAGATCTTTGGGAATGAATACTAAAGATGTTTCCAATCGATTGTAGTCCACTGGCATTTTAGTGTTTTTTTTGTTGTTGTTTTTGTTTTTAGAAACAGAAATTACATGTATTGTTACACTCCTGCATGTTCGTTTTCGATAGCATTAGTGGATCCTTTGGGTTTTCTCTTCTCTTTCTTTTTGTGACACAGCTTCCGATCTTACCTACATTTGTGTGTGTTGTTCAGGTAACAGTTGATTATAGTGACGATGTAGCAATAACTTCTTGGCGGGGTTTCGTATATATATGGCTAGCGATTACCCCCACGTCTGTCAGACTGACCTGTGTCAGTGTGATCTCAAAGCCGTGAGGAGTGCCCCGCGCTTGCACTCTGAGGAACACTACTAATGGTTGCTATTAGCTGTGAAGATTGGACTTGTATATATCTGCACTGATACCCTCATAGGACATTTCTACCTTAGCTTGGAGTATTCAGGGTAAAACTCCCAATTTGGAGGTTCGCAGCTGTTAGCTCATTGATTAGGAAAATTGAATATTTTGGTGAAAGTCTTAAGTTATCATGGTTAATTTATTTTTTAAATTGAGGGGGAACAATGAAATTCCTTGCTAGGATATAGGCAAAAGGAATGGCCTGCTATGTCATGCAGAAACTGTTGGACACCTCGGATCAGGCATATAATAGCTTTGTCCCTTCGGCATTTGTTTAAATTTTAGAAAACCTGTATAAAGTACCAGTGTGCATTTTAAACGTTGCTCTGCCTTTTGCTGATTAAGTTATGCCCTCCCAACACTGAAGGCGGCACTGTGATCTTACTAGAGAACGAGGCCTCTAGCTGGGTTGATTTAGGACTGTGTGTGAAAAGTGTCCACACAGCCACATTGCCTGCTGCTGTTTGCAACATATGAGCCTTTTCTTTCTACCTTGAAGAGTTTCCTCTACTTTTAATGTGGTTTATTTTAGCTCGGACATAGTTGCTGTGATGAAAATACTCATTTGTTAGAAAAGAAGGTAGTGACATCATCATTTTGAAAGGACCATGAGCTATTAAAAAAAAAAAAAAAAGCCATAAGAAGTAATTTCATTTCCATGTTAGGGTTAGCTCTTGATAATGTTAACATTGTTTTAACATAAGATGACTTTTCTTTCCCCCCTGCTTTTAGGGTTACAATCAAAGAGATTTTATATTTTTATCATTATAGATCATAGTTACAATGTAGTGAGTTATGCATGCTGACCCAGTGTGTGATGAAATCCAGAAGATTGAGTTACTAAGAAAAGCAATAATTTTCTAAAGCTGTGATATGGGTAATATAGAGTTGCTACTCTAATTCTAATAAAGCTCTTAATTCATAATATGAATTATAGAACACTACTTTTTATAAAGCCTTATTTTTTTAGGGAAACTTAGGAGTGACATAGACCTGATAAATGAGTAAAATTTTGCTGGATTTTTGTAGATAATCATCTCTAGAACTCTGGAAACTGAGGATTCATTATGCTGTGGTCAACTTCCTAATACTTTCTGATTCCATATACCTGAATTAATGAGCCTTGTCTTCAACTATGTGCCACACTGGGCAATATCAATGGATTTTCTAAGAATAATGTAAATGTCTTCTGTTTAATGTTATTTGAGTGCAATAAAATGCAGAATTCTTCTCTATATTGTCATTATTTTGAATTATTATTTTATTATGTAACAAAATCAGTTCATTTTCTACTTAACTAGTATATTGGAATATTACAGTATCTTTTTGATGACTGAATAATCACGAAGGTGTACCTTCAATCCTTTTTGAACCTATTTCTGATAGGTGATGTTTATTTTGTTTAATGTTGGCTCTGATGCTACATTGCCAGGGGCTGGATTAAAATGAAATAGCCTCTGCATCCCTCCTTTGGGGGTTTTTGTTTAGCATCAGCGAGGCAAGCCACTCTCCCCGGCCCACAAACACACAGCCTCCCGCTCCCCCATGACCATCATACCACGTGTTCATGAACTCCATCGTAGCTGAGAAGACCAAACAGTCTGAGCAGGTAGAAGGGCAGGACAGGGTATAGCAAGTTGTCTTTCGATTCACTGTTGGGGCAGAAAAGGAGAACTAGACAACTAGGGAAGAAGCCTCTGGGTTCTGGAAAGTGTTGTTTTCTCCTCCAGCATGCCCAAAAGAAACAAAAATAAAGACTTCAGACTCAGGAGAAACAGATCCACTTTTATCAACTGCATTTCCCCCGCCAAGTTCTTTGTGAGTGTTAGGGAGTTGCATTTTTCCCAGCAGAGAGGGCTTAACGCTGCTTGCGGATAAGGAAACTGAGGGGCAGAGGGACCAAAAGGCCTGCCAGCCATGGTCCTTCCTGGTGAGCGCGTGGGCAGCAGGTGGAAGGTGGAAACAGTTGGAGGGAGGCCCGAATGCAGGTGGGAGAGCCGGTTGGAGACCCAGGAGTAATGGTGGTGGGGGCAGGGCTGACCTCAGGAAGCACTTGCAGAGACACAGAGAAGGGCTGGGGAAGCTGTGACTGGTTGAGTGGGCCAGCGCTGGGGAAGCAGAGTCCTCGAGAGTCACTGATGTCAGTGAGACGAGATACTGGTGAGAAAAACTAGGCCTTAATGGAAATTAGCTTTGGACATATGTGAGGTCCAAGAAGAACAGGTCAGTAATTGGAGAAGCAGAGTTGCTAAACACCCTAGAGTTCAGGGTATTTTAATTCACAAAGGCAATTTTCTTTAACAGTGTATGATAGTTTTTGAATGATTCAGATCCCATTCTTTTTAGTAAGGTTTTCCTTATTCTGAAAGGGGAAAAAAGTCAGTATAGTTAGAGATTGCATCACGTCTTCTCGGATACAGGTGCTTAAACACTATGAGTTACATGTGAACTTGGACATGGGTAATTTTCAGAATTGGGCTGAGCATACAGCTCCTTTTAACTTAGAGATGTCCCATCATTGGACCATACAAAGTGCGATTGAATTATTATTATAGAGGATACTTTCTAAATCAGTCTTACCTGCTCTGTGACCTTTGGCAAGATTCCTGAGCCTCTGGAAGCCTTCCTTTCCTCATCTATACAATTAAAACTACTTCCCAGGGTGGGGCGGAGTTGATGGGATCCTCTGCAGTGAGTGCTTAAAACAATGCCTGGGACACAGTAAGCATCCAGTAAGTCCTTTTCCTCTGGGGCACAGCAGGTCCACACGGGGCCTCCCAGGGAAGCATTTGTGCAGATAATGAAGTAGAGCAGAGCAACATTTTACTTGTTAGCTCTGCGGGATACTAGTGAGGGACGCTGGATCTCTGTGAAAAGACCTTTACCTACTGAAAATCAGAGGGCCCAAGATGCCTCCCCTGCACATTTCTCCATATCCAAACATGAGTCACAGATGTACCCGTGCTGATGTGGGGTGAGGGACAGAAGGGGATGTGAGAGAGAGCTTTTCCCCAGAGCTGGGGAAGTTTGGGTTGGACCTTCTGTCAGACTCATCGCCCTATCCTGAATATGCTATGGGGGAGGAAGAAAGATAGTGGCCTTGTTCCTGGGAGCTTGCCTGGCCAGGGCCCTCCCACACCCATTCAAACCACTCCTTGTTCCTCCCCTGGGGGTGGGAAGATGTGTGGAGAGCTCTAAACTCCTCTTCAAGCACCCACCTGTTTAATCGGGTTAGCAACTTGGATTTTGTGCTTGTGTTTTCAACTTACACTGGCCCCATGCCAGTGCCAGGTGACGGATTACTGGAGGATGAGGCGGGTCACAGCCTTCCTGCAGGCACTGCTGGTAGCACTGGAAGGACTCCTGGAGGAACAGGATTGTTTGTTGTTGTTTTTCCTCAATCCTGTGTCCTTGACACCTGCCAGAGTGCATCCTATGAAATGACATACTGACTAGCTTTTTGATAAAGGAGGTTATAGTTAATAAGATCAGAAATTCTGGGACATTCAACAGAGATCTGGAATGGCTTTTTTTTTTTTTTTTTTTAATATCCCTTGTACCTCCTGCCCTGCTGGCAGGAAGGGTGGGCAGTCAGCTCGATAAAACCCACTCTTTGTGGGAGGCAAAGGCTACAGGACCCTATCTCTCCTGTTTCTCTTTCTGGAACTGACGGGATGGGCGCTGGGGGAGGATTATCTGCTTTGGAAGGATGTATACGGCTGACCTTGATAACAGTGGGCACTCGACTTTCTCAGCCTCAACTTCCTCCTTTGCACAAAGGGAGGTAGACCTCTCCAAAGGGTAGCAAGAGGCAGGCATGATGTGCTTCGACCAAACCCGGCATGCTGTAGCTTTCAAGGTCATTCCCTTCCTCTCCATTAGTTTCTTGAAAATGCTGGACCTATAAAAATCCCTCCCTTGTCTTGGAAGCCTGCCTCAGATTTACTTGTCACTTTCCCAAAATGAAATGTTTGATACAAATCATCAGTGGAGGAAACTGGGAAGCAACAAAATCAAGTGTTCTGTGGTCGTACTCCTGATCTGACCCCACAGCCCGATCTACTATGAGGGAGGAACTGAGTCTGAGTCTCCCAAACTCTGCCTTATCCTGACTCCCACACATATGCCTATACAGGCGTTCTAGAAATACCCAAAACTAGGTAAGTACCTACGGGAACTGTAATCAACTGGTCTACGTTGAAATTTAGCTAGACTCCCAACTTATATGAAACATAGGCCAGATCTGAGATAGTACAGAAATGAAGTTATAAATAAAGTGCATGGTCAGGTCACGTACCACAGTTTTCCATGTAGGGTGGACATTATTTGACTGGTCCAGGTTCTGGGTGGGTTTCACTGCATTCAGTCCCATTCGTGGGAGGGACCCTCTGACTGGTTAACTTAGTGAGAGGTTGACACCAGTGGGCTGTCAGTTCCTCAGCACCTGGGCTCAGTGCAGGCACCCTTAGTGGTCCACCTGTATATGTGTGAAGTCCTTAGGGAAGCGAGACTGCTATCACCCCAGTGAGGGGGACACGTGGCATTTCTTTAAAGCACATGGTGACTATTATAAAGTTGTCTTCTGGTTTTAGGACACAGTATAAATATTGAGCAAGCTTTGATGAGGGCTTCTTTTCACTCCAGTTTGCCTTTACCCCACAGAGGCATTTAGAATCGGTGGAGGTGACCCACAGCCACTTTTTCCCTGTAGATGAGGAATACTTAACCTGATGCCTCATATCTAGTGACTGCCCAGTGACTTTTATAAATTAAGTCGAATGAGTCTACTCTTAATATTTTGTAACGAATTTCATGTGTAAAGAATTCAGGGTTTAGAAAAATGGAATTCTATGCCCAGAAATATTTTTCTTGAATTATATTTATTTGATTTCATTTAAATATGGTCCTATATTTTGAGATAATAATGGTGACTTTTACAATACTTATTTTATTTTGTCTTTACTTTTCAGAAACAAATAGAAAAACAGACGATCCAGAAATAAAAGAAAAAGGTGAGATCATCAAATAAACTGCCTTTCAAATATATATAGGAAGAAAATCATTATACTACTCATGAATAACATTGTGATTTTATTTTATATCATCAGTTAAATTACCTCTGGGCTTATTATTTTAATGGTTTTATCAACAAATATTTATTAATATTTACATAAGCATTAAGAGCCAAAGAGATTCCCTGGCTTCCAGGTTTTGCCATTCACTATATATGGTCTGAGAATTCCTTGCCCTCTCTGTGCCTCAGTTTCTTCTCTGATATGGGAATAAAACAGTACCAAGTTCAGAAACCAGAAGACTCCTGTTGCTACAAAGGGAATTAAATGAAAATCTGTGTAAAGTACTTAAAGCAGTGTATAGCACAGGGAGAGTACTTAGCAAATCTTAAATATTGTTTATGTTAACATCTGTGCCAGGAATAGAGGTCCAGAGATTACTAGAACATGTTCTTTTTTCGCAAGAAACTCTGAATTGTTGGAAGGACATGCAAACAAGGTTATATCCGTATAGAATCGTTTCGGCTTTCCCACAGTTGATTACAATACCCAATCTAAAAAATAACCCAGTAGACTTTTAAGTCAGCTCTTACAAAGGTTCCTTAGCTTACTCAGAGTGAGGAAATAAGTTAAAAAATTATATAGATGATATGGGGTAATGCTTTTTTTTCCTCATATTCCACTTCTCTTTGTTCTTTCCAATCCTTGAGATTTTTAAGTATTTAATTCAAGTTAGACAATAAGAATCTCTAAATAGTAAGCAAGGCTACTAATTTTATCCCTCACAAATTTTTTTATATCATTTAATTGATTAATTAATTTTCTCATAATAAATGTGCTCTTTAATCCCCCACCTCCCTCCCCTCTGCTAACATCGGTTTATTCTCTATAGTTAACAGTCTGTTTCTTGGTTTGTGTGTCTATTTTTTCTGCCTTACTCGTTGGTTTTGTTTCTTTAATTCCACACATGAGTGAGATCATATGGTATCTGTTTTCTCTGAACTGACTTATTTCACTTAACATCCATTATACTACCTAGCTCTATCCATGTTGTTGCAAATGGTAAGGTTTCATTCTTTTTTATGGCTGAATAATATTCCATCGTGTATATACACCACATCTTCTTTATCCATCCTTCTATTGATGGACACTTGGGCTGCTTCCATGTTTTAGCTATTATAAATAATGCTGCTGTAAACATGGGGGTGCATGTATCCCTTTGAATTAGTGTTTTTGTATTTGGGGGGTAAATACCCAGTAGTGTGATTACGGGATCATAGAATAGTTCTATTTGCTTGTAATATCATTTGAATGATAAAATCTTTAATGATTAAGCCTTACAATTTCAGAAGTGCCTTTAATTTTGAGTGAAGAAAGCAGTGTCTACATTTGAGAAGATATAATAGTATGTAACATTATAATATACATAATGTACATGGTCTCAGTGTATAATTACTCGATAAGCATACAGAATTGCTGACCTCCGGCTGTCATTTTGTAGCCCTTACACTGGTAACTAGACATCTAGCCATGCATTTTTTCCCCCTGACTAGTTGTATTTAATTTTTTATGAAAGCAACCCTGAGATACGGTTTTAAAGTAGGACTTCTAATGAAAAACAGCAGTCTTCTACACCCCTACTCCCTAAGAGTCCCATCCCTGACTTTCCTTTAGCGGTTTCTTCTAGTACTTACTGCACATTTCTAAATATCTACTTGTGCAAGTTTCTCGTCAATGTTAGAAGTTGTTGGTTGACTTTTCTACATAGATGACTGGAATTTAGCTCAGTCATGACCCAAGTTCTCTATGCTGCCCCACCTTCATGATCTTCTGTGACATCATGATGTACTCTGATCTTGATAAGTAAGTAGCCACCTTCTCCCTAGTTTTGTTTCCTACTTTTCAGTGACCTGCGGTCAGATGTGATCAGGAAGCAGATGATCCTGTTTCTGACATAGTCAGAAGGTCAGTAGTAGCCTAATGCTTCACCACAATGTCTGTATCCTTCCCCTCACTTCATTGCACTGCAGAGGCATTCTCTTATCTCATATCTTCATGAGAAGGGTGAGTATAGGGCAGTAAGATATTTTGAGAGAGAGAGAGAGGCCGCATTCATATAACTTTTATGACACTATTATTGTGCATGTTCTATTTTATTATTAATTATAATAATGAGTAATCTCTTACTGTGCCTAATTTATAAATTTAAGTTTATCATAGGTATGTGGGTATAGGAAGGAAACATAGTATACATAGGGTTTGGTGCTGTCTGTGGTTTCTGGCATCCGCTGGGAGTTTTGGAATGCGTCCCTGCAAATAAGGAGGGACAACTTTATGAAGGGGACAACAAAGCAAGGAGGAGGATATCATCAGCTTTTGCTAGAACTGATCCCTTTCTCGATTTCAGAATGCTTCCTTCCCTTGGCTTGCTGGTTACCACATCTTCTTGGTCTTTCCCCTACTCTTTGCTGTGTGTGCTGTTCTCAGCCTCTTTGGATGGCTGTTCCTCATCTCCCTGACTGTCTAGCACTCAAGTGTCCCACGACACAGTCCTCAGAGCATTTCTCATATCTGCACACTCTCCCTCAGTGATCTTACCTAATCTCCTTGCTTTAAATAACTGTCTGCCAATGATGACCGCACTTGCCTGCAGCCTGGGTCTCTTCCCTGGTCTCTAGACTGGGATGTCCAGCTGTTGCCCGGTGTCTGCCAGAGAACCTCATTTGGACATCTGATCATCACTTCAAACTTGTGTGCACTGAACTCCTGACCTCCCCCCTTGAAACCCGCTCCTCCTACGAAATGTCTCTTTCATGCCTCCCTAAATTTACCTCAGCAAGTCCTGTCAGTCCTCTCCCCACAATATATCCAGAATTCCACTGTCCCCTGCCTCTGACAGCCACCAACACCTAGCTCCCACCTACTGCCTTCTCTTGCCAGCATAATTCCAGTTGCCACCTAACAGATCTTCCCGTGTCCACCTTGCCTCTATAATTTTTCTCAACACACGAGTTGCAGTTACCCCTTTAAAACCTAAGCTGTGTCGTGTTGCCCACTGTCTCCAGTATTTTCATAGCTTCCTCAAAATGAAAGTCCTTTGCAGTACAAGCCCTCGTAAAATCCATTCTCCCTTCTCCGTCTTCTCTTGGTTTCCTCCCCAACATCACATCCTATAATACTCTCTCTCCTTTGCTCACTCTACTCCAGCTGTATGGACTTCCCTACCAAGCACTCATGGGACCTAGGGCCTTTGCACTGACCGCTCCCTCCTGCTGACTCTTCTCTCACAGAAACAACATGTCTTTCCATAGTTTTTGCTTGACTGTGGCCTTCTTAGCGAACCTCCCTAACCTTATTTCAAGTTAAAGCCCCCTTACTTTCCATACCCTGTTCCCTTACTTTATTTTCTCTGTAACACCATGTGATGATATTTAGTTTAATTCTTTGGGATTTATTGTTTGAACCTCCTACTGGAATCCAGTTTCCATGAAGACACATTTTTGTCCTGCTCACTGCTGCATTTCCTGTGCCTGGCACATAGTAGACATTTAGTAAGTATTTGTTCCCTGAATTTCTATTATGTTTTAATTTTGAAGGATTTGAACAGACATTACAGACATTCTTAAAGTAAGAACCAGGCCCAGATAGAACTCTTAGGATGGAAATCTATGGGAAACCCAAGGCTTGAGTCAGTGACACTGGTGTAAGAAGACAGCTGTTGTCATCCCTAAAGAAACCGGAGTGAATACGTGGTCCCCTCTGTGACCTCACATGTCATACGTCAGTGGTTGCCTGGATCGTCATACCCATGCTTTCTGGAGCACAGAACTGACAAGTGTTCAAAGCGTTAAATATACTTTCATGTTCAGTTTCTGTATCCAGACATAAGACTCATGATTCTTTTTCTTTTAATTAATTAATTTATTTATTTGACAGACAGAGATCACAAGTCGGCAGAGAGGCAGGCAGAGGTGGGGGGAAGCAGGTTCCCTGCTGAGCAGAGAACCTGATATGGGGCTTGATTCCAGGACCCTGAGATCATGACCTGAGCTGAAGGCAGAGGCTTAACCCACCGAACCACCCAGGTGCCCCAAGGATCATGATTCTTAATGCCTCACAGGATATACTTCAAAACAGGAAGATAGAATCATAAATGCAGTCTACTACTACTATTACTGTCTAAATATCTGCACTCCAGATTGCTTTGATTAGCAATGAAGTTGGGTGATTTGGGGGTGAATGTTGTGCCGGTTTTAAGATTTAGTTAAAACAATGCTTTTTAAAAGATCCATATGTATAGTCATAATCAGTTCTAAAAGAAAAGGCATTTTTAAGCCCCCAAAGTACAACACATATAATTAAAGAATGAAGGTGGGTTTTTTGTTTTTTTTTTTTAGGTTGTATAAATTTAGCTATACAAAACACTCACTAAAATGATTCACATCATTCGTTTGGCCTTGGACGAATGTCCATGTCTTGTCGTGGCTCCAAGGCAGAGACCACAGAGGTAGGACCGAGGCTGCTCTTGGAACCATGTTAGCCCACGTCTCACTTGGTGATCCCAGAGACTAACCCTGAGTTAAAGGAGAAAGGAGATAAAACAAATCCTCTTTGTCCTTTATTCTGTTTTCCTGTCCTGTATTGGTTAGGGAAATAAACACTCTTAAGGAAAATCCTGGTTTCTTAACAACACCCTTTTTTTTTTTTAAGATTTTATTTATTTATTTGACAGAGATCACAAGTAGGCAGAGAGGCAGGCAGAGAGAGAGGAGGAAGCAGGCTCCCTGCTGAGCAGAGAGTCCGATGCGGGGCTCGATCCCAGGACCCTGGGATCATGACCCGAGCCGAGGGCAGAGGCTTTAACCCACTGAGCCACCCAGGTGCCCCACAACACCCTATTTTTACCCTCCTCCTATGTCTTAAGTGGTTGAGTTGGATTTAGACCTTCCTTACAAATCACACATTCCCATTATAATTAAGTACAGTTATATGTAATTTTTAAAAACCTCAGATTTTAGTTCCTTAAACAAGATAGGAGTTTATTTCTTATCCACATAAATAACCTAGAACCAATTTAATGGCTCATTATGGCCATAGCTCCTTCTCTTGCCATTCTGCTGCCCTTAGTCTATAACCTCATGTTTCAAAAGGGCCATTGAAGTGCCAGTCATTACCACCATATCCAGATAACATGAAGGAAGTGGAGAGAAGAAGTAAAACTTCTTAGGAAAACTACATTTAACTGATAGAACATTGGTAAAGCTAAAATTCAGGGTTCTGGTTCTACAGAGGAAAAGAACATCAAATATTGAGAGGAAGAAGCAATTAGCAGTCTTGAGCATGCAGTATTTTACTCCTGTTAACAGGGTATACTCTACCACCATATTTTAGGGAAATGGCTACTGCTCTATGCTAAAAGTTTCAATAAATCATCAGAATGTTAAAAAAAATACCAGTTTTTCATCATTCACAAAAACATACATGAATTTATTTATCCACTTAAATATTTGCATGCTACCTACGACATGCCAGATACTGTTGTTGTAGGCAAGTGGATGCAGGTGAAAATAAGACAGAATTCCATCTTTCATGGAGCTCACATCCCAGTCGAGAAGAATCCAACAGCACGCACACAATCTGAAATAGTGATAGTGCTCTAAAGGATACGGAGCAGGAGAGTATGCTGGCAGGAGGTGGGGAGGGAAGGGGAGAATATCTCTGAGGAAGTTAGGGATACTATCAAGGCAACTGTGTGAATGCTGAGCTAGGAGCACACGGAGAAGAGGAAGCGCCTTTGCAAAGGTCCTGAGGCAGGACAGCCAAGCCTGAGAACCTGGAGCACCCCAACCAAGCTGAGGGTATATATCATGCAGTCAGAGAGAAATTCGGGGGCCAGGCTGTGGCATAGAGTTTGACATTTTCCTTTATTTAGTTGGGATGTCCTATCCAGGCCATGCGAGTGTTGCAAGTCAGTCTTTCTCATTCACCCACTTACTTGTTTGCTCCTGGAAGTCTGCTTCAGTGCTTCTGACAAAGATAGAGATGGGGGAGGGTGGACTCTGGACATTGGCGCTCACAGATAGTAAACACATGCAAGCCCTACCCCCACAGCTGCTCACAGCTGTGCTGCTCCCCTTCAGAGGCTCCATTTTGTCCTCAGGGAGCTGTGCCTCCTTCCTCACCGCCCACCATACTCTGTACGGCTTTGTCCTCCAGGCTTCTGATCCAAAGGGGACTTGTCCAGTGTGGTAGGTGCTGGGCTTTCTGGGCTGTTTCTTCAGAGAATTTGTGGAGAGAATCCTTGGGTCAGCTTTGCCTGCTTGGGTCATCACACTCCCATGGTAGGAAACTGGTAGTTTCTAGTGGTACCGATCAACAGATGTTTGTCTCTGAAGTATTTTATTGGGTGTGAGATGCAGGAATAGTCTTAGAATTACCCCCAGAATCATTGAAAATCGCTTGACATTCATTGTCCGCTTTGGGAATTCCATCCTCTTTTCTACTCAGATTTGTAGGGGGCTGTTAACTGTGGGGAAGAAGGAAGAGGAAATACTCCATTTTTGGAACATGTAGTGAAAAAATGGAATGTGTTTTAATAGTCAGACTTCAGTTTCATAATGATAGAAGTGGAGTTGTTTTTGGTTTGTTTGGTGTTTTGTTTTGTTTTAAATGGCCATTCCGAGTTTGTCTCAGGATGAAATATCAGGTTGCCAGATTCTGTGCTTGTGTGATCTCCCCTCAAGCATATTGTTGAGGAACTGCGGTGAGAGCAGAAGATTTTGCTTTTACTTAGAATTGATAATTCTATGTTCTTTCCTTTTAGAGAGTCATAGGTTTGAAATAGGGTTTTTCCAAAACAGGCCCTATTTGCCAGATTCTGAAACTGAATCAGATTCTATTTGTTTTAGATAAGGTTGCTGTATCCGTTTCTCCCCACTGGATGTCATCTTTTCCCCACATATTCCATCCCCACAACCATAAAATGCATGAACTACAAAGCAATGGCAGCAAAAACATCTTAATGGATGTCAACTCAAACAGTCACTTTTATTCATCCATTTATTCAGTACATTCTGGGCACCTACTATGTGCCAGGCCCTGTTGTAGGCACCGGGGCTAACACAGTCAATAAAAACAAAGTCCCGTTCTCCTGGTGTTTGTTATTTACTGTATGTGTGTTTGGCGGGGGGGAGGTTAGATATGTAATTGTTAAAAATTAAAATATAACAGTGGTAAGTATGAAAAGGAATGTAAAACAGGAAAAGACTACAACAAATGACAGTGGGCAGGGTTGTTGCTCTGTGGAGAGGCCTCTGAGATAGTGACGTTTCATGATGCAAGGGAACGAGTTGTGCACACACCCAGGAGGACCGAGTCTAGGGATGGAATAGTACATGCGTGGTCCCCGAAGGAGTGAGCTTAGCATGTGTGAGCAGCAGTGAGGAGGTGGGTGTGGCAGATGGAGAATGGGGGAGGGGGAGGGATAGGAGTGGGTGGTTCAGAGGGCTCACAGGGTCCGAATCACATAGGGCTTTGAGGGCCGCCACTCTTACGGATTTTGTGTATTAACTTGAGCAAGATGGCCGCTGAGAGAGTGAGAGCAGAAGGTTGGTATGATGAGCCTCATGTTTCAACAGGCTTATTCTGGCTCTGGGGATGCAAGACTGGAAGCAAGGAGACCACGTAGGAGACCCCAGGAGGGAGTAATAGGGCTGGTATTAGGATGTGGCATAATGGAGGTGAGTGGTGGTTAGATTCGCCATGTATTTGCCTGTGAAGTCACTAGAATTTGCTAATGGATAGGATATGAAGTATGAGAGAAAGAAAGACAGGAATCAAAAATGACTTGGAGCTTCTTAAAAAGTGGTGCTTGAGCAATTCATTGAACGTGAAAGTATGCAACATGCGGCTGGTTTAACATAGATCAAGAGTCGGTTATTAGTTGAGGATTTTTGAGTCTTTAAAGGAACCTGAGAAGCAACAATATACCCTTGCCAGCAAAAAGGAAATGTATTTTTGCTCTGTGTGTATGTGTGTGTGTGTTATAATTGCATTTGAATCAGGGACTTCTGAAATTATTCTTTGATTTAGACCAATACTGAATATCCTGTTGTATTATTCATTACAATTAAGGATACGCTTAAACAGTATATTTTGTGACTGTCTTTTATGAGACTGACTGTCTTTTAGGCATTTAAAGATGTCCTGGTTGCTATTTGTATTCTTTTAAAAAGTGATAATCAGTGCCCTGAAAGAACACCAGATGGCACTAGAAAACAAGTTACATTTACACTAACAGAAATCCCACTTGTAAAGCAGCTTCAAGGAAAGACCTAGAAGATTATAATGCAGCCGGTAAATTAGCTTGATGCAAATAGTACCTTGTATGGATACCTCGGGGTTTTCTGTGATCATGAGGAAAACAGAAATAGAACCAACACGAGCAGCAGTCAAGCCATAATAAGTTGTCTTGATATTAAAAAATATATATGTCAGTGAAGTTTTTCCTGGGATTCTTACAGCTGAATGGAACATATCTGAGCAAAGTTGTTCACCATCATCCTGAGGATAAAAACTAAATTTATTAGTACAGTACCTGAAGCTTATGGCTTTCCTCTGTTCACAATGCTCTTTCTGGCCTCCCCTCTTCACATCCTCCTGGCAGAGTCCTCCTCCTTAGAAATAAGCTTAGAGGTTACCACTGCTAGGCAGTCTCCCCTGATTACACCCCTATCTCTTACTCCAGACCAGAAGATGTACTTTACCTCTGTACTCCCAAGACACCCCATGCTTGTAGATTTTTAACATGTATTTTGAGTTTTTCCCTTGATTTTTAGGCAGAAGGCATGTAAAAGGTAGGAACCCTGATACCCTCCCCCATTTTGTTATTAGTTAAGGTTCTTCAGAGATACAGAATCAATATAATAGGGTGTGTGTGTGTGTGTGTGTGTGTGTGTGTGTGTGTGTGTGTGTGTATGTGTGTGTAGACAGAAACAGAGACACACAGATTTATTGTAAGAAATGGACTCACATGATTATAGAGTCTAGCCAGTCCAAAATCTGCAGGGTAGGCAGGCAAGCTGGACACCCAAGGAAGAGTTGATATTGTAGCTCAAGGCCAAAGGCAGTGTGGAAACAGTTTCCTCTTCCTTGGAGGTGGTTGGTTGGGGGAGGGTCTTTTTCTTTAGGCCTTCAACTGATTGGATGAGGCCCATTTACAGTATGGGGGATAATCTGCTTTACTCCAAGACTACAGATTTAAGTGTTAATCTCATCTAAAAAATATCTTCACAGCAACATATAGACATGTTTGACCAAATATCTGGGTTATCATGGCTTTGCTAAGTTGACACATCAAATTAAACCATCACATCCCTCCAATAGCACCTAACGATAATATAAGAATATAAGAGGAGTTGAATAAGTAGTTATGGTATGAAAAAATGTGATTTCATGTGCGATTTTCATCTGATGGTGATATTATCCTTTCATTTCCTTACCTCCTCATCTGATGGTGATATTATAAAATGCAAATGGCCCAGACGAAGGGCTGGAAGAGCTTATAGACAGAAATATCACTGTGTGAATGAACCTTACCTATCTAGAATGTACTGTATTTCGTGTTACCTTCACAGAGGTGCTTATCTAATTCTTATCAAAAAATCTTGTGAGTTCAGTATTTTTCAGCTATATTTAGCCATGTTTCCTCAAACTTTTTTTTCTTTTCCTTTCCACTACTTGTCATAGAATTCCATGTTGGAGTGCATGATAATGTCCTACACGTCTCTGAAACTTTGTTCTTTTTTTTTTTTTTTTAATCATTTTACCTGCTTAGGTAGCATACTTTCTATTGCTCTATCTTCAAGTTCAGTGAATTTTTCTTCTGCTGTTTCAAATCTGCTGTTGAGCCCATGGAGTAAAAATTTCATTCTAACTACTCTGCTTTTCAAGTCTAGATTTCCAGCTGCTTCTTTTATATAGTTTCCATTTCACTGTTGAGATTCCATATTTGGTCACTCATTAATACCGTGTTTTTTAAAAAAATGTTTAAACTTACTTACAGTCACCCATTTGAAACGTTTTTCTAATAAACCCAGCCTCTGGGCACTGGGAGACAGTTGCTACTGACTACTTTTTTCCCTTTAAGTGTGGATCAGGAGAGTCCTGTTTCTTTGCATGTCTAGGAATTTTAGGGTGAAAGCTGAATTGTGTATAGAATATACAGAGTGGCAACTCTGGAATTTTCTTTTTCCCTTGAGGATTATTGGGGGCCTGTACACCATTAACTTGCTTGGATTCAAACTAAAAAATCCATATCCCTGCAGTGTGAAGCAACCTCTTTCTCTGCTCAGCTTTGTTGACTTCCAGCTACTATTATTTTAAGTTCAGCTCTCTGGAGAGCGGGGCAGGAGGTACCCTGAGCCTGGGTGGTTTAGTGGTCTGCTACAGATTTGGGCAGAATTCATACTTTGATTTGGGGGCTTCTTTCTGAGATTCCAGCCTGAAGTGCTGCTGTCTTATACTTCAAGCCATTAGGACTTCAAATTTCTTCTAGGAAAACTGGGTGTGTATTGAGAAATGTACTCAGGCAAAACACAACAAATTTGCACATTTCGCCAGAGGAGTTCTGTCATTAAAAGCAGATTTCTGCAGTAGCTAGCCTCTTGGAAGACCCCCAGAGACTCTTGCCTCCTGGTACTCGAGCCTCTGTGTGGTCTTCTTTCCATTGAATAGGGCTGACCTGAGTGACTAATAGGGCAATGCAGAACTTACAGAGTGTGAATCCCAAGGCTAATATTGCACCTTCTACCTTGTCTTTCCTTTGGATCACTTGCTTGCTCTGGAGGAACCTGGCTGCCTTGTCATGAGAATATATAAGCAGCCTTTGGGTAGTGTAGGTAGCAGCGAACTTGTGTAAGATATTAAATGTTTATGGTGGTTGTAAGCTGCTGGGTTTGGGGGTACTTTGCTTTGCAGCCATATAGAACTAGTCCATCCTTATTGAGGTTCTGCCTGCTTTTTCACCAGTCTCCTAGGAGCTACTCATGAAGATGGAAAGTTATCAGTCAGCCCGGGATTTGTGCCGAGTTTGTTCTCCAGTTTTGGATGTCGGCCCTTCTGTGGCTCTCTTGCATCCAAGATTTCCCTTTTCGGTTTTCATCTGCTCTGTTCTTTTCATGCTGTGATCTGCCCTCTTCAGTGGGGAAGGACTCAGTTTTCTACTGTCTGACTTGGGATGGTTGGGAGCAAAAAATCACAAACTCACCATTCTTACCCAATGTAGAGACTGTCTTTCAAGAATAAATTCTTCTGGGGGTGCCTTGGTGGCTCAGTCGGTTAAGCATCTGCCTTTGGCTCAGGTCATGATCCTGGGATTCTGGAATCGAGCCCTGCATCGGGCTCCCTGCTCAGTGGGGAGCCTGCTTCTCCCTCTGCCTCTTCCTCTACACCCTCCCTAGCTCATGTGTGTGCACTAACACTTTCTCTCTCTCTCTCATGTTCTCTTGCACATGCACACACTTCTTCTTTCTCAATTAAATAAATAAAACCTTGGGCGCCTGGGTGGCTCAGTGGGTTAAGCCGCTGCCTTCGGCTCAGGTCATGATCTCAGAGTCCTAGGATCGAGTCCCGCATCGGGCACTCTGCTCAGCAGGGAGCCTGCTTCCCTCTATCTCTCTCTCTCTGCCTGCCTCTCCATCTACTTGTCCTCTGTCAAATAAATAAATAAAATCTTTAAAAAGAAATAAATAAATAAAACCTTAAAAAGAAATAGTAAATTCTCCTGTTATAAGTTTCTACATATCTTTGGTCATTTTCCAGGGCCTTCAAAGTTGTTTTAATATTTCAATGACATTTCATTGATTTAATTGATTGAAATTAAATTAATTAACATTTCATTGATTTAATTGAAATTGATGATAATTCATGGATTTAATGAAATATGAATATTAACATTCTCCAAATACTAGAGAAGCTGAACATCTGAAATTTGTAAGTTGTTCTGGATTCCCTTGCTGCAAACTGCCTAGTCCTATTGTTTTTTCCCTCATTGATTTTCAGGGTTTCATTAATTTTGATATTAATTTCCTTGTTAGTTTTTATATTGCAAAAATATTTTCGCAATTGGTTCTTTAGCTATTAACTTCATGTGCAAAGCTTTACAGATGCATAATTGTTGAGACAAGTGTGTGAATGAATGCATGGGAGTGGCCTTCTCTCACCTGTTATAGTACTTTGAATGTTCCAGTAATATCTCCTTGCTCTCATATACTTTTCTATTGTAATTAAATATGCACAAAAACTTTTGGACTTGATTCAATGGTTTTGGCTTGGGGAGCGTAGTTCTTCTGTCAAGTCATTCATTCGTTTATCTTACTGAGATAATGTAGCACCTGTCCCTGAGGACACCTGTCACCAAGCTTCAATGACTTGGGTTTCTGAGAGTCCTTCACATGGGCTCAACCAGGGCATCACTGCCTTGAACTTAATTATTGTCTGGTCTGTCTAAGTAGGACTTCAGTCTCGTACTTGCCTGCTGGAGGCACTTTGGTTTGCTGTCTTTATCAGTCCCTAATACACCATCTGTTCCTCATTGTTAGTACCAGCAGCCCACCTAGATGTAACTCACACAGGCTGGTGGTTCAGTTCAGGCCACACCACGATGCCTCTGTAAGTTTCCCAGAGTGTTGAGGCACGATGTAGCATTAGCACACTTAAACAAGTTCTGGGAAAAGCTTCGAGAAAAGTCTCCCTTCCCCCGACCCCGCTTGCAGCTGCGAAAAGAGGTTGTAAGAGAACGGCTGTTAGAGATTTATTATAATCATTACATTCAACAGCTACTGTAGTTTTAGTGGTTCCTAAAATACACCCGCAGTTATTGTCTGATTACTTCTACAGATAAGTTAATTATAGGAGATTTCTGACTCTTATACAAGTCTGATTTAGAGAGAAGTTTAATTACAGCAATTTTGGTGATTTAAATAAGCTCAGCATATATTACCAGTCTCAGCAAGTGTAGTCAAGTTTTTAGCTGTGTTGAAATACACATTTGCTTTGTTTTTATTTTTCATTTCATGATTTTCACCATACTGTAGTACCAGGGATAATTCAGGGCACCTGTTTCCACCAGAATGAATCTTCAGTCAAACACACACCGCAGGACAATAATAGCAAATTCTTCGTTATCATTAAAATCCCATTCTAATGCTTCCCGTTGAGCACTCAACAGCTAGCTTACAGCGCTAATTTCTGCCATGATTGTGACAACATGAGCAGAGGAGTAAAATTGGTTTATTAAGGAAAAAATTCAGATTTAGTGTGTTTGAAAATGATGAAGATCTAAATTTTCTTTTGATTGATGGGAAATATGACCCTGTCTTCAAGTCAGAGCAATCCACTCTATTGTTTATTAACACATGGTCTACTTGTATACTGAAGCAAATTAAAGATGAAGATATTAGCCACAGATGCCCAAGCTGGTTTAAAATTAAGCTTTCAAAAACTGTCCTAAAAAGACAGTGCTGTCAGCAGTCCGATATATTCATTTACTTAAATAAGACTTCAGACTGGAGAGTGCATTAGTTTGGAAAGTGCATTACTGAAAATTATCTCAGTTTGATTACAGAGCTCTTCTCCAGAGCATTTTTTTATTCTTCTGATCTAATGGTACTGGCATTTACAGCAGTAATTCTTGCCATATGTTTATAAGTTTTTCCCTTAAAGATCAAATATGTGTTGACAATGAAAAGTATTAGTAATAGTGAGAATAAATCAAATCTTCTCCATTTGGGTGATTTTATTACATTCTGCCCAGGAAGCCAGACTACTTACTTATCCATGACACCACGGAATGGCAGTCAGGCTTTTCTCCTTTGCTAGAATGCTCCTTCTTCTTCCTTGCCATCGACTTAGGTCCTGCGAATTCCTTTGCTGTTACTGAGCCTGGTCGGCAGAGGCACTGAGCAGTGTGGGAGTGGCTGGAGTCTGAGGTCAGAGATGGGACAGATCATTAGGTGCAAGCAGCAGGTGGTGTCCAGTAGGTGGGGCCGTAAGGCCATGGTCAAATATATCTTAGAAACAGGGAAGAAGCCATTATCCCTCAGATTCAGGAACAGACAACAAGCAAAGCTGGGAGCAGGAGGACATTTCCTGACAGAAGTATCTCTACATAGAGGAGTAGCTTTGGATCCCTCAGAGGCACTGGCACATCCAGAGTCTCATCGCTAGTCCTGCTCAGCTAAGGAGCTAGTCCAGGGGGACAGCGACAGGGCCTGAGGTCCATGCAGGGATAAGAGTAACACCAGACTGTGAGCCGGACCTATACTGTGGAAAGGACTATTGCACATTTATTGAACAGCTGTCTTAATGGTAAGCATATGAGTCACAAATGACCAGCAAACCTCACTAATATGAATCTGAGAACAGGCCTCTTCCTCATCATGGAATTGGTAGCATACTGAGCTAGGCTCGGGAGCTGTCCATGTCTGAATCCGATTGTGGACCTGTTGGAGCCCATGTTTGTCTCATCTGCAGACTTCTCTCACCTCACATGAGTCCATTCCTTTGCTAAACCTTATGAATTTGAATCAGGATGGTAAAAGGATAATGTTCATAAATTCTCACTTGCTGTCTACATATGCTCAAACTTCGGGTAGCAAAGAACATGGTTGTTATCAATGATCCTGTCTCTGCCACTATCTGTCTCTACCTTCCTATGGTAGCCAGGAGGCAGAAACTATCCTCTTTCGGATTTTTGGCTTCCTAAGCGTGAGAGCCAGTTCATGTAACCTGCATCGTGTGTGGGTTACAGAGTAGGTGGGGACTTAGGACAGATCATGTATTGAAGATATATTCTTATAATGGATGAAGATACTTTGAGGAAAATAGAAGCCTAATACTAAAAAGCAAGTGCATTTTGATTGTTTCACTTTTTGCCCTCTCCCCATGGGACCTGGCTGTGCCTTGCACACAGAAGGCGCTCAGCATTTAAAGGGTCATTGCTGTAGACCCCTTCTTGAGTTGCCAGGGAGAACTTTTTAAAAACTCTTATCATTAAATAGTAAGAAAACATCACTGATGTGGATAAAAGCATCTATTGCATACATCCTCCAAATTATTCACTACTACAGATAGTAATCACCTAAGACAACTATGGATCAACTTATATTGCAAATTCTAAATCCATTTCAAATCTTAAATACATTTGTTCACTTGTTGGTTACTGTAGAATGATTTTTGCTTTTGGGTTAATTTTTAAGAAGTCTTCATGTGTGGGTAAAGAGTTAGAGGAGGGATTATGTTTATTTGTAACACATCTTTTTTTTTTTTTTTAAAGATTTCATTTATTTATTTGAGAGAGAGAAGGCAAGCACACACAGAGAGAGGGAGAAACAGTCTCCCTGCTGAGCAGGAAGCCTGATGTGGGGCTTGATCCCAGGACCCTTGAGGTCATGACCTGAGCCAAAGACAGATGCTTAACTCACTGAGCCACCTGGGTGCCCCTCTAGCACATCTTCACAGGGGCCTCATTTGTGTTGGGTGAAGGTGAATCCTCTTTCACCAGGTCCTGGGACTTGAGCTGCCTCCTGGGCATTGACCCTTCTTAAAGAATGCGTGTGGGGACTAACGGACAATAGCTTCTAGCTAAAAGGATGATTTATTAATTCAACAAATATTTCCACTTCCTTTGTTTGCCACCCCCTGTGGAGTCCCCTTAAAACAAAGCAAATAACTACAATATAGGAAGGTAGAGGGTGTGGGCAAAATGCTGAGGGAGCCTGGGAAGAGGGAATAACTCACTGCTGCCAGGGAGCAGGGGTTAGGATGCTGAAGTCTTCATGGAGGAAAGATATTTGAGCTGGTCCTCAAGTAGTGAACAAGACCTGTATCTGTGGAATTCTCTTTGAATAGACCTGTGAATTCAGATACTTCATTATTTTCTAATGACAGAGAGGAGGGGTTGATGTGGAGAAGAGCTTATAGGTGTTTCAGTGTACAACCTGCTCGTCATCACTCTGGGAGCAGTACCCCTGGAGTTCCAGGGGTGCTCTCTGTAAAACAGTCCAAATTCATTAGAGTCCTGTCTAGAAACTCTTGACACTCTCACTTTTGGGGAAATCATCATAATTTGTTTTTTCTGATATCCATTGGTTTTTCCCCTTTTTCTCCCTTAATTGGTCCATACCATTAATGCTACCTTCTCCTATTTTTTCCTTGCCCAGTCCATGTAAAGACTGATGAGAACCTCATAAGAATAGATATCTGTATGTGAAATTGACCTAGAGCCTTCAGGGCTCCAGGGCGTCAGGGCTAATTCGCTACCCTCATTGCGATACCAACCCTATTCAGGTTGTATGAGTCACTCAAAATGAAATTTGAAGTAACAGTGGAAGAAACCTACACAGCATGATGCCTTTAATCGATAGGCTTTACATCAGAAGACAAGGTTTGATAAAGCTATATTTCAGGTAATAACCTGGATTTTTATGCCTCCCTGAAATTTGGCTCCTCTCCCTCAAGGATCACTTACCGCTTTGTGTGTCCATTCCGCCATATTAGTGATGTTATTAGTAATGTCATTCCGCTAGTCGTAGGGTGGAAGTCGCATTAATTACACATTATAGCTTCAACATAAAACCAATGAACTTCGGCGAGCTCTTTATTCCTGTGCCTTGTCACTTTGATTCATACTGCATCTTGCTGCTTAACTGCTGCCGTGAATCCCACGTGCATTTCTCTGCAGTCTAGTTTTTCCATGGCACTTTGCAGACAGTCCCTTGCAGAGCAGGATAGGGCCCAGCAGGCCATGTGTTGTGCCATTAACTGCGTACCTCTGTGTGTGCTGAGAAAGGAGGCCAGAGGCAGATTGTCTTTTACCCCCTGAGTAGTATGATAATAGCTCAGCCATGCACTTACTGGAGTATCTCCCCGTGATTATAAAACACGAGTGAAGAGACTCATTAGTAAGAAAGAAAAATGGAGGACGGGGTTTAAATTGGTCTGTAGGTTAATGTCAGATGTACTGAGTCTGTGGGCACCGGAGGGATGGGAGTTCTCATATGGTGTCTCCACTCTTGGTCCGTCATCTTAGACTGAATTTTTGGTGTGATGGTTTGTTTTTGCATTCAAGTGTGGGGCTGAAAGTGGTGCTTGAAGACCGAGGCCCAAAACAACATTAGAGGGAATTTGGAGACAGGCATATTATTCAGCCTCCGTCAACCTTGAAAGTCAGTGTTGTTTTTGTCTTTCTATCCATGAACATTTTCCTCGTAGGCACTGAAATTCCTCTTGCCATTGTAAAGTCACTTGACCAAAGCTAGAAAATTCTCGGAGTATAGTGAAAGGGTCCTTTACCAGGAGTCTTACCATTAACCCTACGAATTCTTATTTGCTGCTTGATCCCAAATAAGTCTCTTAGTCTCCGGGAACTTTTTTTTTCCCACATGTGAGATAGGGAGGGGCTTCAGCCTGCCCTCCCACTGTTTCTGCAGGATTCTCCTGTGCTTGGATGAGCGTCTCACCTTGTAGCATCCTGCTATATGGTTAGGAGCGACTGTTATCAGTACTTTCCCTCCTTTTATTATTTCAAAGAAGATGTAAGTGAGCCTCAAATCCAGAGGCTGTTTAATATTATTTATTTGCATCTGTTCTGTTTCTAAGAGGCTCTTGATGAATTTGGAAGTTAATCCTCATGAAACCCCAACATATTTCATGTTTTTAGTGTAAGAGAATACTAGTTCTTCAGGGAGGTTTTTCTAGAAAGTGTTTATATGTAGAAAACGAGCATCTACAAGCTGAATAAGGTGTGAGGGTATTGGAGAGCTATTGGAACAAAGCTTGTCATGGCATCTCATTAAAGAGTAAGTTATGCTTTCCTTCTGCCTTGGGTGTTAAAGCTTTATTAACACTGGGTTTGAAAACACCTCACAAAAAAAAGCTAAATGCTTAAGGGATTTATTATAAAACTCCATCATGCCATTTATTTCTGTGGATGCTTGAAAGTGCGAGGGTAAAATAATGTATTCAGCAAGCAAGCAAGTTCTTGCTTCCTCCCGTGAGTCCGCTTGATTGTGCTACTGGTATCTCATTCTTTAATTAAACTTGTCCAAAGATAGGATCCGCTAAAGTGTTTACTGTATAAATAGTTTTCATTCCCAGCGTGCAAGTTTAAAACCCTGGTAAAAAGAGTTTGCCATCTGTTAAAAACCAAAACATGTGGTGTGCTGTTGCATAAAAATAAACTGTACATTATTCATAAAAAGAATCACAACATATATCATATCTTTGGGGCTGACAATAATCCGTGCCTTTTTAGAATGTCACCGCCTTCTCTCTAAGTGAAAGTATGATCAGTAGTGCGTTGCGTTAAAAAAAAAGAAAGAAAGAAAGAAAGAAAATCTAAGATGTAATGAAATTAACATATGCGTTCTTATTAACAGGAAAAGGGATTTATCTGAATGTGAGTTATACTGATAAGAAATGGTAATTTTTTTTCTTTGATCATTCCAAATTTAATTATTTCTTAATTTTAGGTTCACATCTTTTTTCCCTCTAAGGTGTCACCATTTAATTTAGCCCGGTATGTTCCTCTCTCCCTGCGTTGCCACTCCCTCATTCCTGTGACAGCATCTCCTCCCACTCCTGAAATCACCTCGTATTTCTGCTCTTTGCCTTTCCACTTGTTGCATATTCATGATGAGAAACTTCCTAAAATACAGGTTATTTGTTGTCAATCATTAAAACCATCAGTAGGGACACCTGGGTGGTGTAGTTAAGCCTCCAACTCTTAGTTTCCGATCAGGTTATGATCTCAGGGTCTTGAGATGGAGCCCCGTGTGGGACTCTGCCCTGGGGAAGGGGGTTGGGGGGAGAGGGCTAGTAGTGTAGGGGTGGGGGGGTGCTATGTGTGCTTAAGAATTCTCTCTCTCCCTCTGAACCGCCCCCCCAACATATGCTTGTTCTCTCTCTAAAAATAAATAAATCTGTGGGCGCCTGGGTGCTCAAGTGGGTTAAAGCCTCTGCCTTTGGCTCAGGTCATGATCCCGGAGTCCTGGGATCAAGCCCCACATCAGGCTCTCTGCTCCGTGGGGAGCTTGTTTCCTCCTCTCTCTCTGCCTACTTGTGATCTCTGTCTGTCAAATAAATAAATAAAAATCTTTAAGAATAAATAAATAAATAAATGAATAAATAATAAATCTTTTAAAGTAAAATAAAACCATCACTAATATCACATTGTCTGTGGAACAAAGTCTAAATCCCTCAGAATATTATGCAGGAAATTCCATAATCCGGCTCCCAGCCCCTTCAGTGGCCTTGGCCCTCACTCTTCCTAACCCAGAACCTTGTACGGTTCTGTCTGACTTTTCAGGCCTGAACTTGCCTCTTTCACATTCCCATGTTTATATTTGCCTCTTTCTTTGGAAGCTTTCACCTGCCTGTACCTCATTGCAAATTAGATTTTGTTTTAAAACACAGCTCAAACCCTTGATTCCCTTCTTACCTTATTCTTGTAATTACAGGTAATGTCTTGCTTCTCTGTGTTCCTAGTGTATGTTATGATTATTATTTTGCCTGATAATTTTCAACCTTCTATTCTAGTCATTAATCTACCCCCACCCCCCCGCCAGGTCTAAATTATTTGAGGATAGAGATTTGTCTTCGTCCCTGTGAACTGCTATAGCAAAAATGCCATAAGCTGGATGGCTTAGCGGAAAGGTGTTTCTCACAGTTCTAGAGGTGGGGGAGTTTGAGATCAAAGCACTGGCAGATTCAGTATCTGATTCATGGATGGTGCCTTCTCACAGCATCCTCACACTGTGGAAGGGACTAGGGAACCCCATGGGGTCTCCTTTATTAAATGCTAATCCCATTGGTGAAGGCTCTCCCCTCATGAATAATCCCCACTCATAGGCCCTGCCTCCTAATAACATTGCCTTGGGGGTTAGGATTTCAATCTACAGATCTGGGGGAGGGGACATAAACATTTGATCTACAGCAGGACTGTGTTCTCTTCATCTTTGTATCCCCTACACTACCAGCATAGTATTTAGTCAAGTACCCCATAAATGTTTTTTCAAAATTATTTGAAAACTGTTATTTATTTATTTATTTATTTATATATTCCTCTGAAAAATCCATAATAGCCAAATTTATGCAATGGAGAAATTTAGACTAACAGATCAAAATAGAGTGTCAGATTCTAAACTGGATTTTTTTTTCTATAGAACTATTGGGCGATAGTTATGAATGTCCCAAAATATTCTTGGCACTCTCCTGTTCAGTATTTCTTATTGGGCAATCAGTAGCTCTTAAGAGCCTGTGGGAAGTTCTGACTCATTTGTTTGAGACAAAACCAGTTACAGTCTTTGGATCATGTTTGGTTCCTGTTTCAGAACAACAAACTCTAATAATACTTGTTTGTAAGATAGGAAAATGTAAATACTGACTATCCAATGAAATTCGGACATTCAGGAATTACTGTTAATTTCTTTTTAGATATGATGAAACTATTGTGGTTGTGTTTGTTTATGATTATTATAATAGCTTCACTCCAATAGTTAACATGGATAAACTTCTGTTCAGACCTGCAGATTGATAAGTTTCCCCATATATCCAGCCATGAAACCCTCAGATCACACCCAGTGATGTCAGAAGTTTCCTTGTGTCCCTCCTCTAAACTTACCCTCTTCCCCTTCCTTCCCCAGCCACTAGGGTCCCTTCATCTGCATTCAGTTTACATTTCCTAGAGGCTTATGTAAGTGGAATCATATAGTATGTGCCCTTTTTTGGTGTCTGGCTGCTTTCATTCCACAATTATCTTGACATTTATCCATGTTGTACTACGTAGCAAAGGTTCATTTCTTTTTACCAATCCACAGAATCCATTTTATTGATATCATAGTTTGCTTATCTATTCCCCTGTTGATGGACATTTTGGGTTGTTTCCATTTCGGGGCTATTACAAATAAATCTTCTGTGAGCGTTCATGTACAAGTCATTTTGTGAGTATATGCTTCCATTTCCCTTGGGTAAGACCATGGGAGTGGAACGTTTGGGTGATATGGTAGCTAGCTCCATGTTTAGCTTTTTAAGAAATTCTGGAACTGTTTTGCAAGTGGATTTACAGTTAATTTTACATTCTCATCAGGAATGTATAAGAGTTCCAGTTCTTCCACATCCTTACCAACACTTGGTATGGTCAGTTTTTTAAATGTTAGCCATTCTAATGGGTGTGTAGTTGTATGACAGTTGAATCTTCATTTGAATCTCCCTATGACAAAGAAATGATTTGGAGCAACTTCTCCTGAACTCAGTTTTCATTCTTACCTCGTTTTCGGTCAAGTGTTCATTCAAATCTTTTGCCCCCCCACCTTTTTAATTGGGTTGCTTATTTTGTTATTCCTTGAGGTTTTTAAAATTTTTCTTATTTTTTATTAATATATAATGTGTTATTAGCCCCAAGGGTACAAGTCTGTGAATCGCCAAGTTGAGTGTTGCTTATGTATTATTTTTTCTCACACCTTTATCACCTTTATGACTTGCAAATATTTTCTTCCAACCTCTGGGTTATCTTTTCATTTTCTTAACAGTAGCTATCAAAGACATTTTAAATTTGAACGAAGTCCAGTTTATGAATTTGTCCTTTTCTGGTTGATACTTTTGGAGTCCTGCCTAAGAGATCTTTGCCTAATCCAAGGTCACAAAGATGTTCTTAAATCATTTTTTCCAGAAGTATTATGATTTTAGATTTTATATTCAAGTTTGTGTCTCATTGAATTAATTTTTGTTTATGGTAAAGATATAAATGACAGCTCATTTTCAGAATATGGGTATTTAATTACATTGGCAGAATTTGCTAAAAATATTATTTATTTATTTCCTGTGAATTTCCTGAATTTGTGGTTTTGTTGAAAATATCCATATATGTATGGTCTGTTTGTGACTCTGTTCAGTCCCACTGATCTGTTTACTTGTCTCTACACCAGTACCACATTGAATGAATTACTATAGCTTTCTAAGTCTTGAAATCACAGGATATTTCAAAGAATATTGGAGGAATAACTTCTTCAAACTTTATTCTTCTTTTTCTCAGTTGTTTTGGCTAGAGTAGAGGTCCTTTATTTTAACATATAAATTTTAGAATTAGTGTGTCAATTTCCACCAAATAAAAAAGGCTGCTGAGGGTTTGCTCTTGTACAGAATCTATATATTTCTTTGGGGAAAATTGATGCCTTTACTGTGTTGAGTTTGGTAATCTGTTAACCTGGACTGTCTTTCCACTTAAGGTCTCTTAAATTTTCTCTCTGCAGGGTGCCTGGGTGGCTCAGTGGGTTTAAGCCTCTACCTTAGGCTCAGGTCATGATCCCAGGGGCCTGGGATCTCAGGGTCCTGGGGGCTGCAGGGTCCTAGGATTGAGCCCCGCATCTGGCTCTCTCCTCAGCAGGGAGCCTGCTTCCCTACCGCTCCCACTCTGGCCGCCTCTCTACCCACTTGTGATCTCTGTCTGTCAAATAAATAAAATCTTAAAGAAAAAAATTAAAAAAAAATTTCTCTCTGCATTATCTTATCATTTTGATGTACAGGACTTCCACAACTTTTGTCAGATTTGTCCCTAAATATATTATATTTTGGGATGTGATTATAAGTGGTATTACTTTATAACTTCAATTTTCTATTGTTTGTTACTAGTCTATGGAGGAAAAATGGCTTTTCCGTATTAATCTTGTATCCTGGAGCCTTGCCAAACTGACTTCAATAGTCCAGTAGCTTTCTTGCAGCTTATATCGTGTTTTCTACAAAGATATTTCTGTCATCTCTAAATAAAGACAGTTTGATTTCTTTGTTTCCAAACGGGATGCTCTCTCTTTCTTTTTCTTGCCTGATTCAGTGACTCAAATCTCCAGTAAAATGTTGAACAGAATAATGAGAATAGATATCTTTATCTTGTTCCTGATCTTAGGGGGGGAAAATCAGTCTTATATCAGTAAGTTGGTGGCAGATGTAGATTTTTCATAGATGCTGCTTATCAGATTGAGAAAGTTTCCTTCTATTTCTACACTGTCAAGAGTTCTTAGCAGGAAGGGATTTTGGACTTAGTCAAAGGCTGTTTCTTTGTCTAATAAAATGACCATATGGGTTTTTTTGTTTTTGTTTTGTTGCATTGATATATTTTCATATATTGAACCAACTACGTACATTCCTGAGATAAATCTTATCATGCATTATCCTTTATATAGACTGTTGGGTTTAAGAAATTTTGTTCAGAAGCTTTTAATACTGTGCCTATGATGTGCATGAGCATCTTTTTTTTTTTTTTTTTCATTTTTATCTTTGCCTCGTTTGGATTTCATTATAATGTTGACCTCATAGAATGAGTTGGTTAGCAATTCTTTTTTTTCAAGAATGTATGTATTATGTATTATTTCCTCCTTAAATGTTTGGTAGAATTTACCAGGGAAGATGACTGGGCTTAGAGTTTTCTCTATGGGAAGGTTTTTAACTACAAATACAATTTCTTCGATTGATTCAGGATATTCAACTTATTTATTTTTCCTTGAGTAACCTTTAGTAAAAGTTTATGTCTTTGAAGAGTTTGTGTACTTCATCTAATTTGTTGAATTAATTGGCATGACATTGTTTATAATATTCCCTTACTATCTTTTTACTAATTGTAGAATCTCTGATGATATCACTCATTCCTGACTTTGGTTATTCATGTTTTCTCTCTCTTTCTCTCTCTCTCTCTCTCTCTTTTTTTTTTTTTTTTTTTTTTGTCTGTCTGAGGTTTTATCAGTTTATTTCTCTTCTCTTTAAAATCAGCTTTAGGGGTACCTGGGTGGCTCAGGCAGTTAAGTGTCTGCCTTTGGCTCAGGTCATGATCCCTGGGTCCTGGGATAGAGCCCTACCTGGGTCTCCCTGCTCAGTGGAGGGACTGCTTCTCTGTCCCCCACTGCTTGTGCTCTCTCACTCACTCCTTTATCTATCAAATAAATAAATAAATAAATAAATAATCTTTTAAAAAATCAGCTTTAATTTTATTGACCTTATTATTTTTCTGCTCTGTAAGCTATTGATATCTGCTCTGATCTTTACTATTTTCTTTGCTCTACTACTTTACATTTGTTTAATTTGCTCTTCTTGTTCTTGTTTCTTTAAGGTGGAAGCTTGGAAAAATGTTCTGTGTGCACTTGCAAAAATGTGTATTCTGCTGTTGTTGGAGTTGAGTATTCTAGAAATGTCAGTTAGGTCAGATTGGTTCATGCTCTTATTCCAGTTTATATCCTTGCTGACGTTCTCTCTACTTGTTCTTTTCTGTTATTAAATGAGGAGTATGAAAATCTCTGATAGACTTGTGGATTTTTCTACTCTCTTTACAATTCTGTATGTTTCAGAGTTACGGATTTTGAAGCTCTGTTACAAAATGCAGAAACACTTAGATTATTATATCCCTTTAATGAATTGACTCATTTATCATTATGGAATAACCTTCTTTACCACTGATAATACTCTCTGAACACAAATCTACTTAGACATTAATATAGGCTCTCCAACTTTTTTTTTTTTATGCTGTTATGAGAATGACGTGCCATTTTCCTTCCACTGGCTTTTAACTTGTTTGTGTTTTTATATTCAAAGTGTATTTTTTATAGTCAGCGTGTAGTTAGGTTACACTTTTTCACTAAAGCTGAAGTTATTTGGTTTTGAATTGGGATATCTATATTTAATGTGCCTATTGATTTGATTAGGTTTAAAACTATTTCTTGCTGTATGTTTCCTTTCTGTCATATCTATTTGTGCCATTTTTCTCTCTACTTTCTTTTGGAGTAACTGAATAATTTTTATGATTTGATTTTATCTATTTTGTTGAGTTATTAGCTATAACTAATTTCTTTAGTGATTATTTTAGGGTTTATAGATTATCTTAGTATCTATAGGGATTATATAATCCTTAACTTATCAGTCTGCTTTCAAGTGATGTTATACTACTTCACATATACTATTAGAACCTTACAGTATATACTCCTATACAATATATACTCCCACCTCCCCTCCTGCTATTGTTGTTATACATTTTACTTTTATTTTAAAGTCTACACTATGTGGTTGTTGTTTTTGTTTAAACAATTATTTTATTTAAGACAATTATCTTTTGGGGTACCTCGGTTGCTCAGTGGGTTAAAGTGGTCTACTCTTGATTTCAGCTCAGGTCATAATCTCAGGATTATGAGATGGAGCCCCGTGTTGGGCTCTGCTCTGAATGTAGAGCCTGCTTGAATTCTCTCTCTCCCTCTCCTTCTCCCCCTTCCCTGCCCACATTCTTTCTCTCTGTCTCCAAAAAAATAAAGGAAAAAACCTTGAAGTATAAATAAATAAAACAATTTTTTTTTAAATAAGGATTTTATTTATTTATTTGACAGAGAAAGAGAGCAGAAGCTAGTGAAGTAGTAGGCAGAGGGAGAGGGAGAAGCAGCCTCCCCATTTAACAGGGAGCCCAATGCAGGGCTTGATCCCAGGACACTGAGATAGTGACCTGAGCCAAACAGACGCTTAACCAACTAGAGTTGGTTGCCCCAGCTTTTAAAGAAATTTAAATAATTAGAAAGAAAATGTATAGTAACTCATGTAGTTATCATTTCCAATTCTTTCTTTTTTATGTGTACATTCTATATTCCCATCTATTATCAGTTTCCTTCTGTTTGAAGGATGTCTTTTAACATATGTTAATAGTGCAGGCCAGTTTGTGATGAATTCTTTCAGTTTTTGCATTTTTGAAGAGCCTGTATTTCATCCTTGTTTTGAGAGATATTTTTGCTGGGTATAGAATTCTCAGTTAGCTTTTTTGTTGTTGTTGTTAGTACAGTTGACCCTTGAACAATGCAGGGGTTAGAGGCACTGAGCTCTCTGCACAGTCAAAAATCCACTATAACTTTTAACTCCCCAAAAACTTAACTACTAACACTCTGCTCAGAGCCTTACTGATAACATAAGTGCTCAGTAACACAGATTTTGTACATTATGTTATTTTTTTAAGATTTTATTTATTTATTTGACAGACAGAGATCACACGTAGGCAGAGAGGCAGGCAGAGAGAGGGGAGGAAGCAGGCTTCCTACTGAGCAGAGAACCCGATGTGGGGCTGGATTCCAGGACCCTGGGATCATGACCTGAGCTGAAGGCAGAGGCTTTAACCCACTGAGCCACCCAGTCGCCCCTGTACATCATATTATTATATACTGTATTTTTATAATAAAGTTAACTTCAGAAAAGAAAATACATTTACAGCATCTAAAAAAATTCATGTATAAGTGGATCTACCCAGTTCAAACTCATGTTCAAGGGTCAACTGTATGTAAAAGAAAATTGCTCCATTCCCTTTTCCCTTCCATTTTTTCTAATAAGTTTGCTGTCATCCTTATTTTATTCCCTATATGTAGCATGTCTGTTCTCTCCTGTCTACATTTAGAATTCTCTTTTTATCATTGGTTTTGAAAAATTTGATTCCTCTCTCTCAGGAATCACTACCCTTCATTTTCCAATATAAAGTAACTCAAAAACCACTATTTCATATATGATATGGAAATTTTTAGAAATTTGGTTTTGTTTTGAATATATGCACTCAACCTTAATATTTGAAGACAAGATCCCCTTTCTCATTGTTATTTCTACTGCATCTATTTCAGAAAGGCAATGGCTTTATTTTTAAATATATTGAGTTATAGGTTTATGTTTCTGTTTCTTATCTATATTCACATTTGTCTGTAATGAAAATTCTATCAGTTAAACATGTATTTTTCTATTCATTAAAATATTAAAAGTAGTTAATCTGCCACTCTATTTGCTATTCTTCGATAAACTCAACTATTTTTCATTTCCTGGAGATCCAGATATTTACAGTTGGATTGCTTGTTGAAAATTCGTGGTCATCTTATGTTTACCACCACTCCTACAAACCAAGATTAATAAATTCTATAATATCAGATTTTCATTTTCTTCACATACAGAGAAATTATCAAAGCACTCTAGGAATTTATTATAGTGATTGGATTATACTTAAAGATTTCCACTTGGGTGGTGATTCTCACATAATATCTAAAAACATATGAATCAAATGTAACTTGTGTCTTAAAAGGTATACAGATCATAATCAGCCAATATTAATGCTGACAAAACAACAAGCAAATATATGTTGACATCTGATAAGCAAAAAAAATAAAGTAGCATTAGAAACTAAACTTCCAAATACCTAAATTATTCATTCATATAGGTGTACTAATATTTAGATATATCTGCAGTGTTATACAGAGCAGAGTTACCTGTAACTATTTTTTTTTTAATATAGATGTTTATCTCCTCCCCTTTGCAACATCCCCACCCCTAAGATACTTACCCTATGGTGCTTGGGAATGTCTGTTTGTTTCAAGTTTCCCCAGTAGGACTGATGTACAGCCAGGCTTGCTTTATTTAACATTACTGGAATTTATTTATTTTATTTTTATTTATTTATTTTTATTTATTTAACAGCAGCAAGCCATTGCTTGCTTTATTTAACATTACTGGAAAATCAGTATTTCAAAGAAACATTTATTTTTTTATTTTTAATAAAGAGAGAGAGAGAGCGAGCATGCACACAAGTTGGGGGAGGGGCAGAGGGAGAGAGAATCTTTTTTTAAAATTTTTTATTTATTTATTTGAGAGAAAAAGAGAGGGAGGAGAGAGAACAAGCAAGGGGGAAGTGTAGAGAGAGAGGGATACACAGACTCCACACTGAGCAGGGAGTCTGACATGGGGCTCCATCCCAAGACCCTGGGATCATGACCCAGGTGGAAGGCAGACACTTAACTGACTGACCCATCCAGGCACACCAGAGAGAGAGAATCTTAAGCAGGCTCCATGCTCTGTCTTACAACCCTGAGATCATGACCTGAGTCAAAATCAAGGCTCAGATGCTCAACCAACTGAGCCATCCCGGTGCCCCCATAGAAATATATATATTTTTAAGATTGTATTTATTTATTTGACAGAGAGAAAGACAGCCAGAGCAGGTACACAGGCAAGGGGAGTGGCAGAGGGAGAAGCAGGCTTCCTGCTGAACAGGGAGCCTGATGTATAGGGCTCTATCCCAGGACCCTGGGATCATGACCTGAGCTGGATGCAGATGCTTAATGACTGAGTCACCCAGGCATCCCTAGAAAAATTATTTTTTAAAGGCTCAAATACCTTTAAGAACTATGTAAACAAAATTTACGAATTTGGTAGATCTCTAAAATACCTTTTAAGCAACTCTACCATCTAAAATCGTATACTGCACATAATTTAACTTTCCTTGGTGATTGGAGACTATGAAACCCATTTTAATGAATATCAGTTACTGTGCAGTGATGCCTTTTGGGGCTGTTGAAGTGCATAGCATCTCTACACAGTCTGGCCAATACTGAAATAAGCTAATTTCTGTTGGTTTTTCTGTCTTTCTGACTCCGGTCTGTCAGCTTTTACTTTTTACTGCTGAGTATACCTCTGACTCAAGCAGCCTTCATTCTCTCTATTGTGTTACTTAAAGTGAGTTAACGGTTCAAGGACTAGAAGAGCAAGATTGTTATAACTGTATCTAAAATAAAATTGGGGGGGGGGGTTAGTGGCTGTCCTCTAATGGAACAGTGCACATAGAGATGAAATTCATAGTGTCTGAAGCAGCTGTTGGTAAGGCTGTGGACTGCCTTGGCACTGAAAGGGTTTCTTTTATGTATAGAAAACACATCACTTAGCGTCTCTGAAATTTCTAATTTAACATATGGGGTCACATCTGTTAAAGGATTATTAGTCTAGAAAGGTAGTGATGTATAATTTATTAAAATAACTCTATGGGGAGACAGCGGACTCCATTTAATAAACTGGAATAGTTGCTGCCTCCACTGAACGCTCCCAGTGGAATCCCACATTATTTCAATAGAGGGGGCAGATGAAAACAATTGGCCTTTATATAATGTTTACTGTGTTGTATTACTTAGTGTCTCTCAGCTGAAAAATATTTATGTTAACTGTTCGGTGCATGCTTTGAATATTGAACTCCTGCTGCTATATAGTTGATATTACTTCTGAGGAGAACAAGAGCCCCTTGTTCCTTAGCTGTAGGAGGCAAAGGAAGGGTGCGCCGCTCTCCTTCCCTCCCATGTGCAGTGAAGGACTGGCAGGTAAGACAGTCTGCCTAGAGTTGCCCAGATTTACCTCTTCTCCAGTACTATAGACCTACAAGGTAGATGATATTAGAGGAGGCAGTCTCAGAGGGGGTTCTTTTGGATCAAATGCAGTAATTTTCCTTACTTGAAGCGATAATACAAAGACTCCTGCCAGAAGCACTTCCATGGCTGTCTGCTGATTGGGTTTCTCGGTAGCAAATAACATGACTCTGTCTTGATATGATAGGAGATTTCTTTCACACCCCACTGTGAAGCAAAGCAATAGAATACTGTAGGGGCAGAAAAGTATTCCCTTCTTCCCTTTTAGGTTCTTTGTTTGGTCTAATAAGTAAATTGGCTTAAGATAAATTAACAGCAAAAAACAGAAGTTTAGTAACATGTGTGCCTTCTGTATACACAGGAGAGACCCAGGAAAACTGAGTAGCTTCCCAAAATGACTGAAGTCATCACCTTAAATACCATTCAGTTAAAGGTGAAAAATGGTGGGGCTGGGGAGCCAGTCATGGGAGCTTAGTAGGAGAAACACAATAAACAAGTATAAGGTTGTTATGCAGACTTAAGTCCAGACGTCCTCCATTGATAAGAGTTTCTGCACATTGAGTGATCCCTCCTTCCTGAGAGGGAAAGACACCCTTAAAGACAGAGAGGGAGATACCCTTAAAAATGGATGTCGTTCTTGTTCTATGCTAAGTATGGAGCCTGCTTAAGATTCTCTCCTTCTCCCTCCGCCCCTACCCCTGCTCATGCATGCATTCTCTCTCTCTCTCCCAAAAAAAAAAAAAAAAAAAAAAAAAAAAAAAAAGATAATGCCCTTATAAATGTAAGTGTCTCTTACAAAAAAGTAACTACTTCTCAGTTTTCAGAGCTTCTTTTTGTGTCTTCAGTTTCTTAAAAATAACCAGCTTAAAATAATCAATATGCCAAAGAGGCATATCTTGGAGTGGTAAAATTTGTTCCCCTAAAATACCTTGCACAATTCACACTTTTAAATGAAAGATGAAAGAGAACTAACTGACTGCTCCCATCCTCTTCCCCTGCCCAAGCCATGAAGGAACACTGGTAAATGTGCAGATACGGGCTTGCTCTCTCTATACCCAGCAGAAAGAATTCCATCAAAAATCTTAGCACTGGATTCTTCAGGTCTTGAATGTTTTGCTCTGTTGTTTCCTTCTTCTTTTTTTTAACCCTTTTTCTTAATTTATAGATTTACCTCAATGCCAGACAAATTTATTTTTTTCTTATATTTAAATTCAGCATTGGTTTTAAAAAGAAAAGCAGAATTAACTTCCAATTCTAATACAGAAAGATTTGAATATGTAATGAGGTCTGTCTTAGGGTAACTGTTAATTAACATGAATAATATTGCAATAGAGCATTACGTGATTATTTTAGCTTCAGGCTGCATTTCAGATAGCACATTTTTCTTCAATGTCTTATTTTGGTCTTACTCTTCCTTCCCTTAAAATTATTTTGCTGTTTAAATGTTTTCCTGTCATAACCCATCTTTGGATACTTGTAACAAAAAGCAGTCTTTCATATTTTATGTCATTCTACTTGGAGACACATAGCAGGGTCTAGGGAGCAAGGAAAGCAAGGATAGTGTGGCCCCGTAGGTCCTTAGTCCTTTGTTGACTCAGAAAATACAACTGGCTACAGGTATAGTGTGGCAAAGTTATTAGTCACCCAAAATCTCTGTCAGGGAGATGGTTGACTACAGAGCAAATCTGGTATCTTAAAACTAACTAAATAAATAAATAAATAAAATTCCTCAAACCATTTGCTAATAAGGTGTTGGGAATGAGCGGATTTTCCTCTATTCAAGGCTCTTCCAGCTAGACTAAGAAGGAAATTGGCATAAGACCGATAAACAGGAGAAAATCACATTTAGTTTTGTATAAGCAGGGCATCCAGCGCCGTGAAACTCCAAGAACTGTCAGGCAACATGAGGCTTATATGACATCCTGATCTAAGGAGCTTAGACCCCTGCGGTGGGGGTGGGAGGGTGGTCTGAGCTTACAATGAGGAGGTAGACCTTAGCTGAAAGGTGAGAGGGGAGGTTTGGAAAACAAAGGCTGTTCTGTTATGCAAATAACTTTCTTAGATAAACAGAGATCTCTTAATAGCTCTCTACCTGGTGCAAGATTTCCTTTCTAATGTAAATTTAGGCAGTTGAGAGAGGGGTAGAGACCTTTTCCTGAATCTGCTGGGTTTTGATTGCTTTTAACTCAAAATCTTCTTCATGCCAAAGTGGCCAGTCTTGGGATGGTCTGCCTTATGCCCCTACAAAGATATATCATACACATCTCCCATTTAATTAACAGAATTTTAAGATACATGAAAATAAGGTGTTATAGATGGTGTCCCTGGGTTGCTCAATGGGTTAAGCCTCTGCCTTCTGCTCAGGTCATGATCTTAGGGTCCTGGGATCAAGATCTTGCATCACATAGGGCTTTCTGCTCAGCAAGGAGCCTGCCCCCCTCCCACCTGCCTCTCTGCCTACTTGTGATCTCTCTCTGTCAAATAAATAAATAAGATCTTTAAAAAAATAAGGTGTTATAGAGGGAAGTAATGATTAACATTTATATTGATGTTTTGTGCTCCTTTATGGTTGGTAGGTGAGGGTCAGATATTTTCCCAATTTCATGGAAGCAAAATTAAGCAAGTCACCTAAGAAGGGCAAAATTGAGGCCTCTCTAGACTCTACACTGTGATCATCCTACTAAGCCATGTGTCTGCATAACGTGTAAACCCTGGATCTTTGAGACCTGAAAGGAAAATTACTGTGGTTATTTAACTACCTTTATCCTTTGAGACTACAGTACAACGTTCAACTTATTCCTTTACACAATGTATGGGCCAAGAGCAAGCTGCCTCAAGATGGGCTACTTTGGTATAAAGATTATTTTGCACTGAAGATAATCTAGAACCTATAGGCTCAAGACACACTTCTGCCCCTCTCTTAACCACATTGAAGAATCTAAATTGGGGGGGTCTTTCTTGGAATAAGAGTTATTACTAGAGATAAATTTTATCTGAGTGCCCAAACATATGTCAGGGGAAACATCTAATGACCAAATATTTGCTCTTCTTATTCCCCTGTGAATTGTATTCCTTCCTGTGAAGTCTTAGACTCGTACTCCCTTTTTCTTAGTTCAGGATGACATATATAGCTCATTTTGCCCAACTATCTTTGTGAATTTCTGTATCTGTTTGGATTCCTTGTACACTTAAATTAAATTTGATTTTCTCCTGCTAGTGTGTCTCATGTTAATTTCATTCTTAGTCCAGCTAGAAGGACCTTGAAGGGAAGAGGAATTCTTTGTCTCTGGCAACAGCAATACCAATGCTTAATTCTGTCATCACTCTCAGAACCCTTAGAAACACCCTAGTTTGGGCCAGGTGCTAGATAGATAGATAGATAGATAGATAGATAGATAGCAAAATGGCGAAAGCATAGACACTGCAGTCAGGATAATGCCAAGTTCCAGTCTTGGTTCCTCTTGTTTATAGTTTGCACAGCCTAGGTGAGTCACTCATGTCTAGCAAATGAAGTGCACAGTAAATGTCAGCTATTATTATCAGCAAAGAATTTGATAAGGCATTAAGCAGTGACTCAAAACATAAAAGCAAGATGCTTTGTGAACTTATGTTCTACTAAATTAGCTGAACTTTGCAGTCTAAGAACTTACTGGTTAGTTATGTTGGGAAGAAAGAATTTCCTCTGCCCTTCAAGATCCTTCTTACTGGACTAAGACTCAAATTTGATATGATGCAGATTAACAGGAGAAAATCAAACTTAATTGTATACCAACAGGGAACCCATACACAGATGGAAATTCCAGACAGTCAGTAGGTCATTTTGAACAAAGAAGAAAGGGGGGTAGGATCTGGAAGGAATGCGATTCATGGGGAAATTAAAAAGAGTAAATGTTTGATAAATGAATGTTTGCAGGAACACTCAGTAACTATGGGACATAGGGAACTTTGATCGAACAGACCTTGCTAGGTTCCTCCCAGTCCATCTACCTAGTTCATATCATAATGTAGTTATCTGTGGTGAGAGCTCTCATCCTGGAGCAGGTCCTCTATCTAAATTCTTTTAGGCAGCTGTTGGGGCGGTAAAGAGCTTTTCCTGTATCTGCTGGGCTTTGATGGCTTTTAACTCAAAATAATCTTAATGTTAAAGTGGCACATCTTCCGGCAGCCTGCCGTTGGCCCCTGTAGTTGTGTCTAGTATTCTGCCATTTGTGTTCTAAATTGCTGAATATACTGAAAAATTTAATGGAATGAAACACAGGAATTTAAGTATCAGTGTTCTCTATATTTTCAATGAGGATTAACTTACATACACCTTGTTTCTTTTTCTCATCCTTTTCCTCTATCCCCCCCACTGTTGTCCACTGATACTTTTTGGATTAGAGCTTCTTTTTTATAAAGCAAGCTGCTCTCCGTTCATTTTCATGTTGCTTATAATTTGCTGCTTTTTAAAAAATAGCTGATAGGCCCAAGTTAAAATTGACATTGTCCCATTCCTTTTCATAATGTCTTGATTCACTCATCCTTACATGTTTTATTAAGTATTTGTTGAGGACTTTCTCTGTAGGCCCGGCCATGTACTAAATGCTGGGAATAAGTTACAAGGAAGGCACAGTTCTTTTCTCGCACAAACTAACAACCAAGCAGCGGTTGAGGAGGGTTGGTAGGAAGAGAGAGAGGGTGAGTATGCTTAAGCTAATTATACAACCAACTTGAACACAGCCTGAAAAGTTTATTATTTCTAGAAACAAAATGCTATGTGGAGGCAGAAGAGGAGGGTATTTTTTTTTTCATGATTAAATCTTAGATGACTAAATAGAGGAAATGACATTTAAAGTAGGTCTTAAAAGTTGAAATGAAGAGTATCCTGTGGTATAAATAGAGGGAAGTATTTTCCAAAGAAAACACCATGAGAAGATTCACAGAGGTGCCAAAGTTCATGCTGTATTTGAGAGACCATGTAAAGGCAACGTAAAGTGCTTTACAGGTACAGAACAAGAGAGGAAAACAGAGACTAGGGGCTGGTTTGTGAAAGACCGTAGACGTGGTTGAAGGTAACACAACTGTGAAATAGCTTGAGATGAACATTATCTCCCTGAAATAAAGCAAGCATTTTGGTGGTTTTGACTTAATGGGAGAAATTCTCATTCTTTCTTTCTCTCAGAGTGCAGTTAATTTAAGACCCTTAGTTAGCACAGAAAATTGTATTTAAAAAAAATGGTAGCCTGGGGTAGGCGCAGGTGCCATGACCTTCAGCGTGGCACCCCTTGGCATCAAGAATCCCTCATCTGGGTTGGAGTGGGGAGCTAGGGTTGTACACATTGTGTCTTGCATATTTTCAAAAGTCCAAATCTTGCTATGCCACTGATCTTTTACAGTTGGGGAGTACCTCCTCCCTCCACAAAACTTAGACTTCCTAAATGTGGACTTTGGGCCTCTGCTGGCTCTTGAAGGAGGCTCAGCATCACTCAGCATCTAATGCCACATCCTCAGATCTAGGGAGAGACACGTCAGAGCCCAGAGTCCTTGAGCAATATCTCCACCTCAGCTTTCTAAAATTCTAGAAAGCCCTGATTCCCTCAATAAGAGCATTCACATATATGGTACCAAACACTAGCATCCAAGCAGAAGGAGATGTTTGGCCTTTCACTTACAGGAGAAATAACTAATGATGAAAGCACAATTCCCCAGTTGTGACTGAATTACAAAATAGCTACTCTTTCTTCTGCCCAGAATAATGCCGCCACCGCTGGGTATGCTTGATTTCTAAGTTTCCCCAGGAAGCTTTCCCTTCTGCCTTCCAAATGGATTAGCACCACTCCTGGTCCATTCTGAAATTCATTCCTCTCAAGGTTAGTTATCCATTTACATCTTTCTTCTCAGTAAGACTGCAGCCTCCTTGAGGAAGGTCTGTTGAATTCCCAGCACAGCCTTTGGAACACAGTTGCATTTTAGCAAATCGTTGAAAGAATGAATGAGTCAGTGAAGTACCTTTTGGTTGCTGTGAACAGTGCAGCAATGAGTGTGCATATCCAAGTCTTTGTGTGGACGTATTTCATTTCTCTTGGAGAGCAAACAGGATCAGGACTGCTGGCATGGCTTTCTAAGGAATTTCATTTTCATTTTGTATGTTCAGGGATCCATGGGTGTATTTAAAGAGTGGGAGACATGAGCAGGAAGATCCTCAGGACAGTGTAGACCATGGGGACAGACTGGAAGCAGGGAGACTGGTTAGGAAATTGTTGCTTTCTATCTAACATATGGCAGACATTTCCATTTTCATTACTCTTTTTAATGCAGTGGGTTTAGAACACAGAGTAATGCAGAGATCCTGTGTCTGTTTTTCTTGGTGGTCAAATTCTACCCATGTACCATAATATAAAAACATCTTCATTGATGGACCAAGTGGAAATGGAAGGGAACCAGTATTCATTTTTATATAATCTAAGTATATATTGCTAGAGCGTTCCTCATACTGTTAGTTATTCTTTTATTGTCTTTCTTTTTTCTTCTTATTTCCTCTTAATGTTTCAACCATGGTATGGCAAGGGAATGGAAAATTTGAAATGCAACTGAAACGCACTTTCATGGTTTTGGAAAAAATTAAAATACTTGCAATGACAGTGATTATTTTTATACAAAGTTTAATATAGCATGCACAGCTTCCTTCTAAACCATTGTTTTTAAAACCATGTTCAACAAAATAACAGTTCATTCCAGTGCCTTCTAGGTCTGCTTTGAAAGATTATTAACATGATTTCCATCAACTGAAAATTAAAAACATGGGATTTCCAAGTTCAAAGAGGTCTTAACACAGTCAGCCCATACCACTCATTTGTAGATGAGAAAACTGAGGCCCAGACCACCTGGGAGCCTGGTCCCATCACTAACCATGAGAACTCATTGTCTCTGTGGCTTGGCCATGTGCCTCTCCATAATAAGAAGGAAGAGCTCTGTGTTTTTTAGAATTGGGAAAATTGCCTTGGGCTTTTTATACGTTTAAAAATAAAAATAGTCATGATAGGGACCAAACTTGAATTTCAAAGAGAAGAGAAGTGGGAACGACTATACTTGAAGATCTGTGAAAAGAGATACAGAAGATTGTTAATATTTTGTCTTTTTGTGACACTATTGAAATATTTTGACATCAAGATACTTAAAATGTACAACTGTTTAACAAGCCTATTATTTTACTGCTGACTATGTTGAACTGCCAATAATTTATTTTTCTTCTTATAGATAAATCTCATGTTAACTTTATAAAATGGGTGACAGATTTGGGAAAACCAGTAACGTCCTGTAGTCAGGTGCACGCCAGGCTTTCTTGGTCCCGCTGGTGTTCTGCTGACAGAGACTTCTGCAAAACTGAAATGAGCAATTGAGAGACATAAGTCAGTGCTGAGATGACAAGACACTAACTTACCACCATGCAGTCACATCTCAGTCAAACATCAATTTGTTTTCCATATCCTCAGCATATATGCTAACGTATAATGACATGCAGCTGAAAATACCCCATTATTCACTGTTTTGTCAGTCTCTGCTTTAGCCATTTATATTTCTTTAACAATAGGGGTCCTGAGAGCTCAGAGAGAGGGGAAGAAAAAGGTAGAATAAACAAATAAAAGAGCATGACCATTTTCAAAAATGCACGAGGAGTGAAATAAAGGAAAGGTGATCAGAGTGTCTGCTTTCCTGCTGATGATAGTGGAATTGGAGAATGGAGCATAGATGAGCAGGAATAATGGGTTGATTAATAATGAACCCCAGAATTAGACATAATTGCCCACTCTAGGCAGCCCTAGTTCACCCACGTGGGGGCCTCCCTGTAAGACTGCCATCAGCTCAACATACTACATGTGCTACTGGGAGGAAGAGAGAGGGTGGGACAGAACCAAACAAGCTTGTCATCTCCCCCAACCCAGTGAGCAGATAAGTCACACCAACACCCTATGGGGAGAGGCAAGAGGCCAAGAGTTTGGGGGGAATGTCCCTCCCTTTGGAAACCATTTGAGTGGGAACTAAGTGTGTCTCTTCCTGTGTGGATGGGAGAGGGGAGGTATTAAGGAACTGACCCTTTTGGTACCCCAGTGGCATACCTATGAAGTTAAATTCACTATGTCTGGGAGGTTAAGACAATAAAAGGAGGTATAGGTAAAGTACCCGGCACGGGGGTACACTGAAAAGAAATTAAAAAATTAAAAATTAAAAAAAAAAAAAAAAAGCACCCAGCATGTGGACTGGCACAGAGCAAATGCTAAAAAAAGTCGTGATTCTATTCAGTCCATTTGGACAAATCCACATGCTCCTTCTTTGCCCTGTTCTGTTTGCCGTCTCTAACTAGTTTTGTGATTTGGACAACCAGATGGCTCTGATGTCATCCTCTGGAAGAGGACAGATATGAGAATGATAAGAGTGGTGAGCAGTAGTGCATTCGATTTCCTATCTTGAGTGTGAGGCATCCGTGTCATAAATTATAGGCCCACAGATTTACGATTTTTGTAATGCAAAAGAACATTAACCTGTTAATTTGTAGCCCCATTTGGAAATTAAACTGTTAAAGCCCTGTACAGGGCTGAAGACTGACCCTAGGGAGCCGCAGAGGGCAGGAGCCACAGAGGACCCAAGGAGGACATGAAGAGGCTACAGAATAAGGAGGAAAACTAGGAAAGTGGGCAACACAGAAGTCAAGGAGAGCATTCAGTTTGGGAAGAAGGGAGGAGTCAGCTGTGCCAGGTGCTGCAGAGGAGTCAGGTAGGATAGGAAGGAAAAGGAACAAATGGGCATGCAGAGATGGCAGGAGGCATCAGTCGTTGTTAGGGAGCCCGTAACGTAGGGAGCACTGTGCTCTCCTCTCAAGTGCAATATTGACTTAACTCAATTTTTACAGATGAGGGACGCAGGAGTCAGAAAAGTTTAGTAGCAGCCTGGCTGAGGTCACAAAGTTTAGAAGTCACAGAGCTGGGACTCAGACCTGTCATCTGACTTTTAGCCACTCAGCACCTCTCTCTTCCAGAAGACTTGCTTCTGCCCTGTATTGGGTGAGGAAGCCAGAGCACCATGAGTTGAGAGGGAGCCAGGAATGAGAGGAGGGTAAGAGGGAATGGCAGGTAGAGGAGGGTAGGCTGAGGTTTGTCTTACTTTAGGACAGCAAAGACCTCAGCATTATTAAATGAAAATAGATGCCCAGAATAGAGCCAGGGAGTGAGGAGACACTCAGGAGGTACATAAGGCAGAGGACAGGGGTGTGTGTGTGGGGGGGGGGGGGACCTTAGGAAGGAGAGACCCTCCTCCTGTGTGACAGGAGACAGCAGAGCAATGGATGGATGGGTTCAGGGTCAGAACATTGATGGAGAACATCCCTTCTCATTGTTCTCATTCTCTGTCTCCCCCACTCCATCCCCTGTCCCACCACCAGTCTCCTCCTCTATCTAGAACATCCCACTTACCCTTCCATGCCCTCCTCTTGTCATTCTCCTGAGCCCTCAAGCAGGATGGTTAGCTTTAGGCTTCCAGGGAGCACACGGCACCCATCCACCCCACGGGCACTGCCAGGTGGGCCCCAGCAGGACCTCCCCACCCACCACTGGATGTGACTTCATGCTCAGTGAGCATGAACCAATTCAGCTTGTGCCTACAACACGGCACCCCTCTGTAGGAGCTTAGGTTTTGGAAAAGGACTAAGTTGCAGAAATGATTATAATACATGTCCCATGAGAGAAGGCCCATGAAAGAAATACGCAGAGTAATGGGGACTTCAGTCCAGAGGGGGAATGCAGTGAGGAAGGCAGAAGGGTTTTGAGTTAGTTGTTGAAGGGTGAACATATTTACAACCAACAAAGGAATAGGCCATTTTACTTAGAGAAAGTAGGGTCAGAAACGGTACAGAGCTTATTTGAGGAACACAGGATGGTCATGTTTGGCTGAAGGATGGAATATAGCTGGAGTGGTAAGCCCATGATGCAACAGGAAGACCGTCCGTGCTAGACTGTGAAATTCTGTTCTTCTCCGCAGTCTTGCGCACTTAGCCAAGAAGTCGATCCTAAGTTTATAAATCACACCTACCATTTTCCTCCCAGAAACTAGGCCAGTATCCCTGTGAGTTTCAGGATACCAGTACCCACCCAGGCTCCTCGGAACACCCCGAGCATATAAGTAAGGGCTGTGTTATCTCACTTGGCAGCTGCTGCCTATGTCCTCCCGGGGATGGGGGGGTGGAAAGAGGTGAGCCGGGAGTGTGTTTGCTCCTGCACGGAGAGTTTTCTTGTTATTCGTACATCACTATTCTTAAGAACTATTTCTAGACAAAGAAATACAAAATAAAAACCTCTTTTTTCTTTCAGTTAAGAAAAAGAAGCCTAAACTATTAAATAAATTTGATAAGACTATTAAAGCTGAACTTGATGCTGCAGAAAAACTTCGTAAAAGGGTATGTTGATGTTTTCATTTGGCACAGAAATGTGCAATGGGTCAGTTCAATAAATTCAGGCGTTACTGTTGAATTGTTTCAAAATAATAAGAGAAGCAGTCTTTGAGTGGACTGGATTTTTTTATTTCCCAAGCACATCAGCATTCCAGTGAAATGAATCAAGTGAAAGGGAAAATTTGTCCCTGTATGGCCAAACAGAAGTAGAACTAAGGGTTAGGCTGGTGGACGTGGGGTCAGCCTACCACCTCCCCTCCACCAGGTGTGTGGCTTTGGACAAAATACTTGGCCATTCTGAGCCTCAGTTTTCTCATTTAAAAAATTAGAATAGAAAGTGATTTTCCTGCTTGGTTTTTGTGAAAATCAGATGAGTTTTTTTTTTTTTTTTCTTAAATCATCAACTGTGTCAAATGCCACATAGGTGAACATTTTTAACTGTCTAGCACCTCAATGCAAAAAGAAAAAAATTAGTCCAGGACGCTTAGGGTAGTTACTGATAGGTGAAATGACATTGGGTTTAGCATTCTTCTCACTAAGTATTAACCTCATGCACCTGCAGTTTTCAGGCTGACTATTATATGGTTTGTGTTGTTCTCAGTTAATTTGAAATATGACATGCGTGTGTTTCTAGATATTGCAGTTAAAAAAAATAACTTGACACTAGATTGAAGTTCTTGCTCTCTGACTCAGTCATAGTCATCGTCTAATTATCAGGTCCAACATTTATAATAATACATTTAATAACACCTTCACTGAATCATCTGCTCGTTTGTCATGGAAATTTCTCTTTCTCTACCCTGTACTGGAATTAGAGTTGGCATCATGATCATTAGTTTTCCTGTAATATGCTTTTTCATCCTGTAGACCTTGGCTGCAAAGAAGGGACGGGGTATTGTAAGTAAATAAGCAACAATAAAAGGACACAAGTTAGGAACTGAGTTGGGACAAGAATATGCTTCCCAAGTATTTACTGGAAACATACCAGGAAGCACGGAGACCTCTGTAACTAGTGTTAGACAAGGTTCCCAGGCCAAGAGTGGCTTACCCTCTTCAGCAGCCAATAAACATGGGGTAACTCCAAAGACTTTTGTAGCAAAGTTGTTCACTGTTCCTAAATTTAATCATGGGAAGGATTTCTGAATCTGTCTTGTTTAACTTTACAAAATGAAGCCACCTACTATTTGTGGGAAATTTGCATTTCTTAATGGAAGTGAAGTAGGAGTCTTCTTTTTCTATCCCCTCGTTTGGCATCCTCCACTTCCTCTTTACTAAATGCCGTATATGAGAGTGTGGGATGCCTGTTTCACAGGTGACTTTAGGGATAAAGGACAAGTGAACAGCTTTGGAGAAGGACTGTTATGTAATTTTAATGAATGGTAAAGAAGGGCTCAGTTTCCAACGGGAAGATAAGTCAGTGGGATTTAAAAGTGCTGGAACAGTCCATGGGGTATTCTCTGGTTCTTGCTTATCTGGAGAAATGATGAGGCATTCCTCCAGGGGCACCCGAGTCTTCAATAAGGGTGGAGGAAGTAGCTACAATTCTTGCTTCTGAAATAGCAAGGAGCCATATTTATTATTGACTGGATTATCAGCATTAACAAAGCTTTTTTAAGGTTATTTTTATGGCTGATATTTTCAAATGATGCAACCGGTCACCTTGGAAAAGCTGAAGCCCATGCTGAGGTATGCCCCAGACAAAGAGGGTCCAGTTTTAGTTCATGCCTAGCTTTAAGGACTATGTTGCATGAAAGTATGGGGTCACTTTATTTTTCCATCAAAAATGTACAGATCAGGGGCGCCTGGGTGGCTCAGTGGGTTAAAGCCTCTACCTTCGGCTCAGGTCATGATCTCAGGGTCCTGGGATCGAGCCCCACATCGGGCTCTCTGCTCAGCAGGGAGCCTGCTTCCCCCTCTCTCTGCCTGCCTCTCTGCCTACTTGAGATCTCTGTCAAATAAATAAAATCTTTAAAAAAAAAAAATGAACAGATCAGAACCTAATTCAATCATGTGTTTTTCAAAAGTCATATGTATTGCTTAACACTCTTCCTTACCCGTAGAAAAAAGGATCTACTTAAATATTCACTTATTATTATTTCATTTTAAAGATTATTTATTTATTTATTTGACAGACAGATCACATGTAGGCAGAGAGGCAGGCAGAGAAAGAGGAAGGGAAGCAGGCTCCCTGCTGAGCAGAGAGCCCTATGCGGGGGCTCAATGCCAGGACACTGGGATCATGACCTGAGCCCAAGGCAGAGGCTTTAACCACTAAGCCACCCAGGTGTCCCACTTCTTATTACTTCATTTTAAGTGAGAAAAAGAGAGGGAGAAGGGAACATGTAATAAAGTCAGAGTGAGGCTTTCGAACACATGAAAGTTTGCATCACAGGCTCTGAAAGGAGCTTGGGATGAATGGATACGCTGTAGGCAGGACGCAAAGGGAATAGCGTCACACTCTAAGATGAATGGCGTTCATCAGAGGAGCTGCCCTCCACCAGGTCTAGAGAGAACTGTTCTGCTGTGGATCTTCATGAAGGGTATGCTGACGGATGGCCAGCTCCCGGCCTCACATCGCACCAGTGGATTCTACAACACAGCTGTGGGGGTGTGTTTTAATGTCCTTGGGCACAGCTCATTGGCCTCACGCCAGAACAGTGGGGCCCAAGTACCTGTCTCTCCAATGAACTGTCTTGGTTTTTGGATAAAATGTAAGCCCTGTCGAAAGGGGATTTTTAGGCAATTCTTCACAAGCATCGTATCTTGCCTTTAAGTTTTTCAGTAAGAACCGCATCATAGCCCTAGGAGCTATATTCTCTAGTAAGATTCTAGGGAGCGGAAGTTCCTCCACACCAGAAGCACGCACATTTACTTTGCTAGCCTGCTGGGGTAAGAACAGGGCTGACAGTCCCTTAGCAGGGCAACACGCTTCTGTCCGAAGGGGATTGGAGGGATGCCATGGTCAAGTCACAATATTCCATTATTTTTATATTTTTGATGACCAGCTTTTTATCCAGAAGGAACAAAATGCTTTAGCAGATTTGTTACAAATGTTGTTATTCCTGTGTTTTAGATCGTAATGGTGCATTTAGCATGATTTTCACAAAAATAGCCTCAACATTTGCGATTTAAGTTACAGAAGGCATGTGGTAAGCTAAAAATGCTCCCCCCCCCCCAAAATATCCCAAGTCCTAATCCCTGGAACCTGTAAGCCTTACTGTATTTAGAAAAAGGGTCTTTGCAGATAGGATAACTTAGAGATCTTGAAATGGGGAGATTATTCTAATTTATCCACTTGGGCCCTAAACGCAATCACATGTTTCTTTTTAAGAGAGAGTCAGAGGGAAATTGGAGACAAAATAGGAGAAGGCATCACAGAGAGGAGAAGGCAATGTGAAGACCGAAGTAGAGATTGGAGTAATGCATGCACCGTCAAGTAATGCTGTCAGGAGGCAAGGAACAGACCCCCCTAGAGCCTCTGGAAGAAGCGTGGCTGTGCCAACATCGCAGTTTCAGCCCAGTGAAACCGATTTTGGACTGATGTTCTCCAGAATGAATTTCTGTTGTTTGAACCATCAAATTTCTGGTGATTTGTGACAGCAGCCGGAGAAAACTAATCCAGATTTTCGTGCCGGGCAGTGGGCTGCTGCTATAGCCAATACTTAGAAATATGGACATGGCTTTGGAATTGGGTAAGGTGGAGAGGCCGGAAGAATTTCGAGACGCATGAGAGCAAAAGCCTGCATTGTTTTAAGCAGACTGTTGGTAGAAATATGGATGTGAAAGCTGCTTCTGGAGAGGGCTCAGAGGAAGTGAGGAGCACCATAGAGAAAGCTTTATCGATAATCTTCGAGAATATACTTATCCTTACCAGCAGAATGTTGATAGGCACTTTTGGCGAGAGCTCAGGAGGAAATGAGGAACAAGTTATTGTAACTGGGGAAAAGGCAGTCCTTGTTACAGAGTGGCAAAAAACTTAAATGAATTATATCTTACGGGCTTGGGCAAAGCAAAACTTGGAAGCAGGGAACTTGGATGCTTCACTGAGGAGATTTCCAAGCCATGTGTCCAGGATGCAGCCTGCTTCCAGTAAAATAGGAGAGGAAAGTGATCATTAAGGAAGGAACTCTTAAAGGAAAAAAGAACCAGAACATGAAAATGTGGGGAGATTTCTTGGTCTATCCAGTTGCAGAAGAATCAGGAAGTTCATTGTTAGCAAAGTGTACTCCGGAGAGAAGGCCAAGGGCATGCTGGACATCCTTTTCCTGAAGAAAGTGGGTGTGTTGTGACTCTTGGATCTACTCAGCTGTCCAGCAGAAGCTGGGAACAGAGATGGGATTATCCTGGGAGGGTCTTTGCAGGTGCCTCTTGTCAAATGGTGTGAATCCCCACCACAGACAAAAGAGACCCACAAGGCTTTTGAGAATGTTATACTAGGAGAAGCATTGCCACCTGAGAGACACAGGAAAAACGGCAAGAAATGGTGGGTTCCCAAAATTCTACAGGCAGGAAACAGATGGATAAAACAAATCACGCTTTCAATAAAAAGAAAAGATAATTCCAAGGGCAGAGTCTTGGACGCAGAGGTGAGAGACAAGGACTCTGTGGCCAGAGACAAGAACTCGGTAGCCAGAGCCAAGGACCCAGAGGGCAGAGCCTCAAGCCACAGACTTTGAAACCCAAGAATTCATCTGCTGTCATTTTAAAACTGCTTGGAATCAGTGCCTTTTTTTCTTCTAGGAAGAAGAAAAAAGGCAGTTAGAAGAAAGTCACACAGAAAAAGATATTTCACATTGAGTTCTTCATCCCTTAAAAGTGGGTGGGGGAGGGATGAAGAGGTAAAAACATGGGATTTTTAGGGCAGTGAAACCAGTCTGCATGATGCTGTAATGGTAGATACTGTCAGTATGCAGTTGTCCGAACCCACAGAATATCCCACAGCAAGAGTGAACGGACCCTAAGGTGAACTGTGGACTTGGAGTAATTTTGATGTGTCCGTGTACCTTTGTCATTTGTAACAAATGTGCCACTGTTGTGCAGGATGGTAATCATGGGGGAGGCTGTGTGTGTTGGGGACATAATGAGTAGATGAAAAATCTGTGCTTTGTCTCAGTTTGCCACGGGCCTGTAACTGCTTGCTCTTACAAAATAAAATCTTTAAAGAAATTAATATCATGAGAGGACAGTATATTTTAAAGAGCAGTACAATCATTTCTGACAGTACATGTCCTGTAAAGCATGTGTTCCTGGTTTGATTTATTTGTTAACCTGCCTGTTGATCAGGTAAAAGGCTCCTGTGAGAGGAGCCCCATTATTTTGTGCTGCACACACATTCCCCACACCACATATGCTCCATGTGATGTCTACCAGTTATAAGTGTAACAGCAGCCCCTCAAGGTAGTTAAGTACCCTCATCCCCATTTTACAGATGAGACACCCGAGGCAGAGGCATCAGTAACTCTCCTTAAGTCATACACCTCTCAAGCAGCGGAGACCAGCCTCCAACCCGTCAGTCTGGCTCTGGAGCCTGCGCTTATAGCCATGACACTATGCATATGTTTCTACCAGCGCTTCAGCACCACTTACGGGCAAGTGAGAGAAAAAGAAAACCTCCTCCTTGGATGCTATCTACCTAAAGAAATGATTCTAAGTTACTTTAATAGGGATGTTGCCTGACCTTTCACTATTGAGTCAAGTCTTCCAGAAGTGGGTGTCAGGGACAGCCGAGCATTCCTGCTTTCCCGAGCCACCCTGGTGAGGTGAACTTTTGTCATGTGGAAACTCAGCTTGGTGAACTTCAAAACATAGAAACCACGGCGAGCTTCCATTTGTATGAGTAATGAATGGATTTACTAGTTTAGAAGGAGCCGAAATATCCGTGAAAGTTCATCTCAGAAAATCTGGCTCTATCCCGTGGTTCCCAGTGTCCTTGACCTGTGGCCATCCATTGGAAACCAGGAGACATTGTTTCACCCTGTGGAATGGCCATGGAGGGAGTGCCATGGGGAGAGGCTTCCTCACCCCCACCAAGACGCTCACCAAGTTGTCCTGTTCCACATCCTCTGTTTCTTTTCATGTCATGGTGGTTAGGGACCTAGTGGAGGTGCTTGGACCATCTTCTTAAGGGTCCACATAAGCTTTGGGAGGGGATACATAACACAGAGTCATGAGTTTCCCCGGTCGGCCAGGCAAGCCAAATCAATGCTAGTGTTTAGTGGCTAACAGGTACCACGAGCCAGTGGCCTTATGACTCAGGCAAGTTTATCCTCCCAACAGGTGCTGCAGACTTCTCATGGCAGACCCCAAGACATTCCAGCCACCAGCAGTATTTTTTCCCCAACTTAAAATACTATTTTCTTCAAGAAGATAGTAATACTGTAATAGCATTGTATGGTGACCCATGGTAGCTACACTTATGATGAGGATAGCATAAACTATAGAGTTGTCTAATCACTGTGTTGTACATCTGAAGCTAATGTAACATTGTGTGTCAACTGTACTTCAATGAAAAAGAAAGTTAAAATATAATGCATGTAGGAACTGTGTGTATAGAGGGAAAATGCAGTTTCTTTAACAGAGACTTAGAACACATCCTTGGTCAGGTTTCTGTTATTAAAAAAAAAAAAAATTGTTTTCATTTTTACTTCTTTGTTTTCCGAACTGAATTTTTTAAAAATCTTAGATAAAACTGTCTTTAGAATCAGAGTGGAGTCTAGGATGTTTTGACAACATTATTTGGTGAATATTAAAAAACCATATTGAATAACATTATGCATCTGAACTTACTGCATTTATGTAACTGCTTCTTCCTAACAGGGGAAAATTGAAGAAGCATTGAGTGCATTCCAAGAACTAGTGCGCAAATACCCTCAGAGTCCACGGGCAAGATACGGAAAGGCACAGGTATTTGAAATCATTCCTACGTAGAAGATTCTTTTGATGTTCTTGTGTTCTGTGTAATTGGATTTTTTCACTGCCCACCATTTGTATTTCTCTTTGTCCTTCTAACTTATAAACAGAGTCCATTTCTCATGCATATGTGTACACTCAAGCAAGAAATACCGTTTTAAGTACGACAGTTAGTTATTGCCATTGCGTCCCGGTGAATCTAGTAACATTTTCCTGCTCTCCCTCCATCTGGCTTCTCCCTGGATTTGAAAAGAAAAAAAGAAGAACACTTTTGTCCTTGACCTCCCGTCACCGTTATGCCCCATTCTGCCAAGTTTTCACCACAGGCTCCTCTGAGCTATAAGAACCGCAGTTTTGCAACTAGAGGCTGCAAGTATGCCTAGGAAAGTCTTGAAAATATAAAACGGAGTTATATTATCAGCTTCCCTCTCCCTGTCTCCACTCTCTCTCTCCTTTCTTTCCTGACTTTCCCATCGTCCAGCTCCTCATTCTGTGAAGTTTTTCCGCACCCACCTGTGGTTGCTGCAGTTGGCTGTAAAGCCACCATGTACCACGTACTTTTTAGACCCTGGGATTATCATAATGAGCCCTCTAGAGGTCTCTGCCCTTGTGGATCTTATCAGCCAGGAGGTATTTTAAACGTTACTTTATCAAAACTGAGAGGGAGACAAACCATAAGAGACTCTTAATCTCAGGGAACAAACTGAGGGTTGATGGGGGTTGGGGGGAGGGATGCGGTGGCTGGGTGATGGACACTGGGGAGGGTATGTGCTATGGTAAGTGCTGTGAGTTGTGTAAGACTGATGGTTCACAGACCTGCACTCCTGAAACAAATATTATATGTTAATAAAAACAAAGTCAGTTCGTTAAAAATTACTTACAGGAAGCCCCCTATATGCAGTTCTAAGCACTGCAGATGCAGCCACCAGCAAAATGTATGGCATTGTCATTATGGTGATGAAGGCATCCCAGGAGACAAAACAAGTAAAATATATATGCTTCAACTAATCTTCGACAAAGCAGGAAAGAATGTCCAATGGAAAAAAGACAGCCTCTTTAATAAATGGTGCTGGGAAAATTGGACAGCCACATGCAGAAAAATGAAATTGGACCATTTCCTTACACCACACACAAAAATAGACTCAAAATGGATGAAGGACCTCAATGTACGAAAGGAATCCATCAAAATCCTTGAGGAGAACACGGGCAGCAACCTCTTCGACCTCTGCCACAGCAACATCTTCCTAGGAACAACGCCAAAGGCAAGGGAAGCAAGGGCAAAAATGAACTATTGGGATTTCATCAAGATCAAAAGCTTTTGCACAGCAAAGGAAACAGTTAACAAAATCAAAAGACAACTGACAGAATGGGAGAAGATATTTGCAAACGACATATCAGATAAAGGACTAGTGTCCAGAATCTATAAAGAACTTAGCAAACTCAACACCCAAAGAACAAATAATCCAATCAAGAAATGGGCAGAGGACATGAACAGACATTTCTGCAAAGAAGACATCCAGATGGCGAACAGACACATGAAAAAGTGCTCCATATCACTCGGCATCAGGGAAATACAAATCAAAACCACAATGAGATATCACCTCACACCAGTCAGAATGGCTAAAATCAACAAGTCAGGAAATGACAGATGCTGGCGAGGATGCGGAGAAAGGGGAACCCTCCTACACTGTTGGTGGGAATGCAAGCTGGTGCAGCCACTCTGGAAAACAGCATGGAGGTTCCTCAAAATGTTGAAAATAGAACTGCCCTATGACCCAGCAATTGCACTATTGGGTATTTACCCTAAAGATACAAATGTAGTGATCCAAAGGGGCACATGCACCCGAATGTTTATAGCAGCAATGTCCACAATAGCCAAACTATGGAAAGAACCTAGATGCCCATCAACAGATGAATGGATCAAGAAGATGTGGTATATATACACAATGGAATACTATGCAGCCATCAAAAAAATGAAATCTTGCCATTTGCAACAACATGGATGGAACTAGAGCATATCATGCTTAGCGAAATAAGTCAAGCAGAGAAAGACAACTATCATATGATCTCCCTGATATGAGGAAGTGGTGATGCAACATGGAGGCTTAAGTGGGTAGAAGAAGAATAAATGAAACAAGATGGGATTGGGAGGGAGACAAACCATAAGTGACTCTTAATCTCACAAAACAAACTGAGGGTTGCCGGGGGGAGGGGGTTTGGGAGAAGGGGGTGGGATTATGGACATTGGGGAGGGTATGTGATTTGGTGAGTGCTGTGAAGTGTGTAAACCTGGTGATTCACAGACCTGTACCCCTGGGGATAAAAATATATGTTTATAAAAAATAAAAAATTAAAAAAAAAAGAATTATTAAAAGCAAATATAACCCATCAGTTACTATTTCAAAATAGAAAAAAAATATATATATATATATATGCTTGTCAGTGAGAAGTGCTGAGAACCTGTAAAAAGCAGAGTACCGCCACAGGATGTGTGAGGGAGTTGATATGTGGGCTAGGGTGTTTGGGAGAAGTCTATCGACGAGGTGACATTTGAGCCAGGGCCTGAATAAATATATATAGAAATATATAGTTAAGGATATTATAACATATTAAACATAAATATATTAGATCATCTTGTGTAAAATACGTCATAAAGAAAAGGAGAGCATACCTATTAAGATTTTTCTGGCTGTGAGCTATGAAGCTTGAGGGTGACGGGGCAGACAATGCTTCAGATACGCTGATCAGAAAAGGCCTCTCGGGACGCCTGGGTGGCTCAGTTGGTTGGGCAGCTGCCTTCAGCTCAGGTCATGATCCCAGCGTCCTGGGATCGAGTCCCACATCGGGCTCCATGCTCGGCGGGGAGCTTGCTTCTCCCTCTGCCTCTGCCTGCCTTTCTGTCTGCCTGTGCTCGCTCTCTCTTCCTCTCTCTCTCTCTGATAAATAAATAAAATCTTAAAAAAAAAAAAGAAAGAAAGAAAAGGCCTCTCTACTGAGGTGACGAATGGCTGAAGCGTGACAGGGCAGCTGAAGGAGCTGGGCAGGCAGAGGAAACAATGAGGGCAAAGACCTGATACTGGGAAGTCATGTTGGCATAAGAAACTCAAGAACAGAAAGAAGGGCGTGCTGAGGGAGGGTGACGTGGGACAAGGGGGCCCAGGGCCTCACCGATGATATTCTCTGTGCCCTGAGAAGCCTTGCAGGGTTTCTGCATGGACTTGGCCATCTTGTTTTTTCATAAAGATCGTTTTGGTTCCTCGGCAGGGGATAGATTAAAGGGGCAGCAGTAGAAGCAAGAAGCATAGGGGACGACTGTAGGTGTACGCAGGGAGCACTGGCCTGGACTGTGGCCATGGCTGTGGCGATGGGGAGATGGTGGGGAGGGCTTCCTGTTGGCTTGGGTGTAGGGATCAGAGAAGACAGGACTGGAGTCCTGGGTTTGGGGTTGGGCCAGAGGAGGAGAGAGAGAGCTGGTTGCTCACAGGGAAAAAGGGTAGAGGAACAGGTCTAGGAAGTCAAGAATTCGCTTTTCGCCCTATAAAGTTTGTGATGCCTATTGGACAGTCAAGTGGACATGTCAAGGAGACATTGAATTTTATGAAGTCTGGAATTCAGGACAAAAGCCTGGCCTGATAGACAATGTGTCTGGCAGTGAAGCTCCCACAGCCCAGCCTGGAGGGGTGAGATTCTCAACCCTACTGGGAAACAAAAGGCGCAAAGCTACAGAAATTTTCCAGACGCAGAACCTGACAACACCCTTTGGGGAGAGGTCAGTGCAGTGACTTGTATACAGCACTCACATCGGACCTAACATATCTATGGAAAAACAAACATGTTTTGCTCAGAGCTAAAGGTGGCAACCACTTGTTCCAGATCCTCGAATTCTTCTTATCTCCCTATTAAAAACTTATTAGTTAAATTTTATTAATTAAATTTTAATAAATTTAAAAATCATTTTAATTTTATTATTATTATTTTTTAAAGATTTTATTTATTTATTTGACAGACAGAGGTCAGAAGTAGGCAGAGATGCAGGCAAAGAGAGAGAGGGAGGCAGGCTCCCTACGGAGCAGAGAGCCCGATGTGGGGCTCGATCCCAGGACCTTGGGACCATGACCTGAGCCAAAGACAGAGGCTTTAACCCACTGAGTCACCCAGGCGCCCCTAAATTTTAATAAATTTAGGTTGTGAAAAAGTAACACAAAAACATTTCTCCTATCCATGGTACGGACCAGGGGTAGCAGACAGCAGTTATATCGTGAATTTGGTCAGTAATCCTCCAAAATTGCTAAGCTGCGTTGGTCTTAGGCAAGAGTGAATGTGTTACCAAAAAACCATGCCTGTTCATTTAAGTGATGAGCTTCATTACTAGTATTGGCAGTCATTTGATTAAGAGAACATTTGATTAGTCATTTGATTAGAGAACACTAGAAAGAAAAAAGATTGATGCAAATGTTAACTTAATTGTGACAAAAAGTACTTTGTGCTTTAGAAATTTTTTTTTGTATGTGGTAGTAATTGTGGGGGCCAAAGTCCAAATAAATGTGGTGCTGTCACCCAAGGTGATTGCTGGATTTATATCCTTATTTAACTGTAGGAATTTGAGAGCTAGGCCTAAGGCAAAATTTTTATCTCTAAACTATTGTGCTACAAGGTGTTATTGATATTAATGTTAATGTGGCATAAAGCAAAATTTAGGCATGGTAAATTAAATTTTAAAAGAGTAATTTAAAAGAAATTGTAAATGCATAGAAATTTTAAAAATCAGAGTTCAAAAGAAGCTGGATTTTATAGGGAGGAAGAAATGATGACTTTTCCATCCTTTGTTTGCACATCACACAATTACACTGGAATATCCCAACAAATTTTTTTAAATACCCCAACAAACTTGTAAAATGTAGCAACATTAAGTTAAATATGATCTATAATTCTGAAGCATCACTGATACTGTCTGATTCCTTGGATCACCGTGAAAATCAATTCTGACCAAATTCCCTGAACATCAGATACAACATCTTAAATCGTAAATTCAATTCACTTTATTATCTTCACAAACCATTAATGCCTCTGAGGCAGAAAATGACACATCTCCTAGGAAGTTTGGATGGTTTAATTAGTTCAAGTCAACAGAAGGCTTTGTGGTGTTAACATCCTGGAACAAATGTTCAGTTTCTGCCCAAATCATTTTATGTACAGGTGCTAAACTGATAATGATCAATCTATATGATTTTGATTTTCAAAGCCAAGTCTATTACTTTCATTCAAAAGAATTTAAGATGGAGATGTCATTTTTAATACCAAGATTTTCCCAATTCTGGAAGTTGTAAAATGTTTTTACTTTGTTAAAATAAAGAAATTTGAGATGCCAGGAATGGAGGAAACAAAGTATATAAATTGTATCATCTTCCTCTCTTTTTAGATTGGGTTTAGCTTGATACTCTGATTTCTTTAAGGAAGGATTACCTTGGTAGACATTTGTCCTCGCAGTAACCTTGACCTGACCCTCCAGATCCAGGCTCTATTTGGTAGATACCCAAAGCCAGGACTCCAGCTTGAAGAGGGTGAACTATGTGGTCTCAAAGGGCTATCCCAGTTCCAGGACTCCATCACTCTCAGACGTCATCTATGAATAATCATGTTTTGGAGAGTAACTCACCATAGCCAAACTCACAAGAAACTGATGCCTGAACAGAAAAGCCAGCATATGAATATACCGAAGGCCAGAGGGGCAGGATGGCCAGTGTGAGTCATTAACCTTGAACTCTTTCTCCTGGCAGATAAGTCTATAATGGAGACAGCCCATTTACAGATATGAACAGATAGCGGTATACTCTGAAGCTTTTTTCTATCAAGCAAGGGTAAATTGCCCTTTTTCAATCCAGAGATTTTTGTCTTAACACTTTTCCTTTATTATAAGTCTGTCCACTTCTCTCTTTCTCTCTGCTTCAGTCCTAGCCCTCATCATCTGGTGTAACTTACCTGATCAGTCCACATAACAGGTTATTTCTTTGAGGTGTTATTTTCTGACAAGCTCTCTGCAGATATTAACAATTTATGCTGAATCTTACTAGTTTTTGCTTTGGGATCAGGGAGGAATGTCTCATTTTCTTACCATGCCCTCAAATTGTGGAGCTATGCTTTACTCTGGTTCTTCAGGAAGCTGTATATATTGACTGCTGCACACCCTTTATTTTAAACAGCTGAACATGTTAGGAGAAATGTGTATTAGGAGAAAAACATTTTATATGCGACTTCTAGCCTCTAACTGGTATCATTTTTCCTCAAGTGGTAATCTTCAAATTATAGTTTACTAAATCGGGTGAGATTTTGACCACCATTTTACACATTCCCCTCTTTATCACTGTAGCATTTCACTCCCCATTTTCAATCTCCTGCAAAGAATCTTGCTTATTTCTTGGAGAAAATAAAAGTATCCAGAGAGAACTTCCATGTGCTCCCGCTACAGCACTGAGGGCCCACCTCCACCTGTTGCCCTGTGCTCTGCCTTCCCACCTGTTAGCGGGGATGAACAGTTCCAGCCCCCTTTCCCATCCTCTCCCACCTGCTGAAGGAAAGCATGCTGATTTTTGTGGCTTCTTCTGTATCATCACATTTTCCCTCTCTACTGACTCTTTTGTATCAGCTTTGAAGCATGCTGTTATATTTCGCATTGGTAACAGAAACAAATCCCTCTCCCTGATCTCCACATTCCCCTCCATCTACTGGCTCATTTCTCTGCTTCCCTTTGAGGGTTGTCTGCACCTCCTTCCCTCCTGGTTTCCTCTGGTCCTGCTCCATCCTCTTACGGGTCCCCAGTTGTCCCATATGTCCCAGATGGTCAGGGCCATCAGAGGTGCCACATTGCCCAATCCAGCCAAGATGTTCAACCTGGTGTCCCTTCTAACATGACGGATCACTCCCTCTTGAAACCTTTTGTCCCCTAACCTCCAGAACACTTTCTTGTGGTTATTTTCTTCTTACCTTACTCAGTCCTTTATGCAGATCCTCTCCAGTCTTTCTGACTTCTTTCCTGAACCACAAATGCATATATGTACCTTTCTATCCAGCATCTGCACTTGGGTACCTAATGGGTGTTGGGTTTAATATGTCCAGAACGGAACTCCTGATTCTGAATGCCTACAAACCTGTTACTGCCCTGTCCTCCCGTTCTCGGGATGGCAGTTCCCCCTGGGTATCGCTCAAGCCAAAACCCTTGAATTTTTCCTTGACCTCTCTCCCTCCCTTTCTGTCGCATTTCTGCCCACCTGCAAACCTGCTGGCTCTGACCTTCAAAATGTATCTGTAATCTCCCTACCTCCTACCGCCTCATTCTTACCACCGTGGTCCAAACCATCCTCATCACTGGGTCTGGGGTCCTGCTAGAGCACCATATCTGGCCGCTGTGCTCATCCACAGCCCTTTCAGTCTGGTCTCCCTCCCACTACAGGTGTGATCCACTCCACATACAACAGATCATGTCAAAAACTCCCGGTGTCGGGGCGCCCGGGTGGCTCACTGGGTTAAGTGTCTGCCTTCAGCACAGGTCATGATCTCAGGGTCCTGGGATTGACCCCCGCATCAGGCTCTCTGCTCAGCCTCTCTGCCTACTCTCTGCCTGCCTCTCTGCCTACTTGTAACCTCTTTCTGTTTGTCAAATAAATAAATAAAATCTTAAATTTAAAAAAATAATAAAACCAACAACCTGGTGTCTTTCCATCTCATGTCGTGGCAGTCTAGTGGACTTGGCAATGGCTTACCACGTTCTTCATTACCCGACCACCGCTCCTTCGCCAGCCCCCTCCTTGCCGCCCATCTTGCACCCGCCTATCCTCTCCCCCTCACTTCCCCACCCAGGGCCTCGCTCTTGCTATATTCTCTGCCTTGGAAGCTCTTCCCCAGATAGCCTCATGCCTCACTCCCTCTCTTCTTTCAGTTCATTCCTGGTCAGCCTGCCTGAACTAACTCTTCCTACTGCCCCACCGTCGGCACTCCGAAGCCTGCTTTGTTTTTGGTCCCCAGCACTCGTGGCCACCAGACACATAGTACTTTGATTTGTATATCGTCTTTCTCTTCGTAATGAAGCAGAATGAAAAAAGAGCTTTATTTGTTTTGTTTACTTTGCCTGCCACGTAGCTCCTGGATTATAGTTGTTGAATGAATGCGTGAACATGCAGACAAACTGCCGAGAAACACGAAGTCCGGACTGGAGCCCTGTCTTTGAAATATGAATGTGAAGCATGATACATATCTCTGTCAACCCAGCATACATTAATTATTCCTCCTTTTATATTTTTTTCTCATCTGTAGCTTGGTAGCTGACTGGTCTTCATGTTATTGAGATAGCACGTTGCGTCGCTTTTCTCTGTCTGCTTTTTAATCTCTTGATAAAGAGTTTTTAATCTGTCTCAAAATGCTTTTCCCGCATGTCCAGAAATTGACATTACATGTATATTTTGGATGATTACAAATACAGCCTGTCATGGGACACTTACCCATTGTGGGGACTTCCTCTAGTGTGAAGACGATCTGGCTGAGAAAAGAAGGAGCAACGAGGTGCTGCGTGGGGCCATCGAAACCTACCAGGAGGTGGCCAGCCTGCCTGATGTCCCCACAGACTTGCTGAAGCTGACCTTGAAGCGGCGCTCAGACAGACAGCAGTTTCTGGGTAAGACAATAAGAGTTAGTTCAGCCCCAAATGCCGTGCTCTGTGCTCTTAGAAGAGCTTAGCTACCTAGGAGGGAACCTGAGTTTCATAACTACTTTCAGGTAATTTACGCGAATGGATCCTAGACAGAAATGGTCCTGACCTTAATACTTACAGAGATGCAGATGGTATTTCACCACCTTTCCCCACTACCCTCCTACCCACCGATTTTAAAGCTGATGTAGATGGGATGCTGGGAGGTTGGATAATTTGCCTAAGGAATCACAGCTAATAAATTAATGGGTCTGGGATCAAAACTCTTCCTGCTGTGCCAGACTCTTTTCTCTCTTAACAATAACAGATCTATTCATGGGTGTTGAGATTATCAATGGAACAATTTTTCTGTTTTCTTGGCTTTTAAAAAAGATTTCATTTATTTATTTGACAAGAGATTGAGAGAGAGCACAAGTAGGCAGAGGGGCAGGCAGAGGGAAAGAGAGAAGCAGGCTCCCCCTGAGCAGGGAGCCCAACGTGGAGCTTGATCCCAGGACCCTGGGATCATGACCTGAGCTAAAGGTAGCTGCTTAACTGACTAAGCCACCCAGATGCCCCTGTAGAACAGTTTTTATAAAAGATGGAATATTAGAAGTTCCAGACACTAAAAATTTTGCCTATAAAGTTTGACTCTAGACCAAGGAAAATGATAGGGGAAAAGCCTTTTAAAATCTCTAAGTAAATTTGCCACTGCTTTGCAAAGAGCAGCATAGAGCATCCTCCTCTCGGACCAAAGTGCCGGGGCCAAAGGCAAGTAAGACTAGCTCGGACCTAACTTCATTATGACCAGGCTTCTGATTCTCTTCCACCTAACTTGTCATCAGGAAACCAGATGGAAGCGTCTAGGCCAGGTGTTACCTATCAGGCGGGTGCTAGTGGCCTGATACGTTACATGAACAGTCATTGATGCCACTAGGAGAGGCTCATCTAAGTGATACCAGAGGCCAACTGACCCTGTTACCAGTTTCCTGAGGGCTAGGATTAAGAGTACTTGTGTCACTTTGGTAAATGACCTAAGTCTGATAGGAGTAGAACCCAAGGGATGATTAGAAACTAGAAGAAAGAGTCCATTAAATTTCTATGCAAATGGACTAGTCCAGAAGAAGGAAAACATACAGCACCCACAGGATGGGAAAGGCAAGGTTGGGACTCAGTGGAGGCAGTTGCCTCGGGTACAAAATTAGTAGCACTGAGCTTTCCTCTTGCCTCAGGCTCCAATATGCCTTGGTTAAACTCTGTTTACTCATTCTGTCCTTCAAATTTTGATATTTTGTCCATTGTGGATTTTTTACATTAATTTTGATTTTTAGAAAGAATGTATAAAAACATCACGCCTCTGGATGACTGAATTTTTGGCAGCCTCATAAACTTTGCATTGAGCACCTCACTTGCCTCCCCTTATTCCTGGCCCTGGGGAAAGAATCTACTAATACCTCTAACCCCCTTCTGCAACCATCTTGAATATAGTCTCATCTTCCTCCAAATGAGAATGAGGCAAGTTCATAAGAAGAGGTTGTATAAGGAAGGGATTGTAGGAAGAAGATTTTATTGAAGGTGACAAGGGGGTGAAGTTTACTCCCAGAAGAGCAGGGCTGCATGATGCAGAGTAAAGGAGACAGGAAGGGCAGCTGGAGGGATGTTTACCCAGACCTTTGCAATGGTTAATAAGGGAAATACAGGAGCAGAGAAAAAAGTATGAACTAAGTTGGCCAGATGAGGGGGAAGGGAATGTATAGAAAAGTAAAGTCAGATTTGTGCGTGAGGGGATAAATCACCAAGCTAACCAATCCAAAATCGGCTAGTAATGGGAAGAAGGCCGTGGAATAAGCTGGGTGGTGTTTTATGCCAGGTAGTTGTATCTGTTAGCAGGACCCACAACTGTATGAGCTTATTGATAGTCCTATCATACTCTTGGCTAATACTTAGTTTGTGGGCAGCTGAACCCTTTAGGGAAGTTATCTTATCATGTATACTGGTCTTATTTTGCACATTTTCCCATATTCAATTTATTTTCAACTGTGGTGAGGAGGAATGACAGTTGGCCCCAGAAATTTTAAGTTTCCATCACATAGCCTTAAAACTTGACAGAGGCTGGGGTGTTCATGATTCCTATTGTGCATAGCATCCTATCATCCACCAGAGGGTCCCATAATACCAGCTGATGTCTTCTTGCTCCTCGACTAGGTCATTCATTCATTACCTGGAGATGAAGACACTTAATTGGAACTAGCATGAGGGATATACCCCAGTGCCTTTTTTCAAGTTTCACAGAGGGTGCTACACCCAAAATCCTTTAGGCTTTTTATTTTCTCTCTATTCATAAAATCAAAATTAATTGTAACAAACCAAAGATAACCCAGTGAAACAGTTTGTTTGTTTGTTTTTTAACAAGGAATTGATAAAACTTTTCAAAGAGGGCATTTGACATAAGAAGATAAATGTTGGTGAACTCAGAAAATGATAGTCTCTCGTGTCTCTTGTGCTTTGTAGACTCAATACGAAGATGACCAGGATCTGCTTTTATTTCTGTTGAGTTTCTTTTTTTTTCCTCTTCACACCAAATCAGGTCACATGAGAGGCTCCCTGATTACCCTACAGAAGTTAGTTCAGCTGTTTCCTGATGATATGTCTTTAAAGAACGACCTTGGAGTGGGGTATCTCTTGATAGGTGATAATCACAACGCTCAGAAGGTCTACGAAGAGGTAAGCAGAGAGCAGTCTGCTGTTCACCACATCCCGTTGTTTTGAGCATGAAGTGTTGTTTTTTTTTTTTTTTTAAGATTTTATTTATTCATTTGACAGACAGAGATCACAAGTAGGCAGAAAGGCAGGTAGAGAGAGAGGAAGGGAAGCAGGCTCCCTGTTGTGCAGAGAGCCCGATGTGGGGCTCGATCCCAGGACTCTGGGATCATGACCTGAGCTGAAGGCAGAGGCTTTAACCCACTGAGCCACCCAGGTGCCCCTTGAGCGTGAAGTTTTAATGTCACCGGTGAATTGCATTTATTACACCCAACCTCTCGCTTTCTTCACTTTAAATTCAGTTAAAGAGAACATAAGTATTAGTCTAGTTGACATTCTAAATTTTGTCTCCATCTCTTAAATTTTGCCCTAATCGGAAAATTTTAAATTTTAGTTAACACCTGGCACCACAAAACCTTCAACTTACTATTGTGATAGTTTTTTTAAAATAAATTTTAAAGATTTTATTTTTATTTATTTTAGAGAGAGAGAGAAAGAGAGCTGTGCACACACGTGCATGCGCATGGAAGGGCAGAGAGGGCGGGGGAGGACAAGCAGACTTGCTGCTGAGTGCAGAGCCTGATGTGGGGCTCAGTCTCAGGACCCCGAGATCATGACCTGAGCTGAAATCAAGAGTCCACGCTTAACTGACTGAGCCACCCCAACACTCCTATAATTGTGATGGTTACAAAACTTCATATTTATCAGTCCATAAACACCTTTTCAAAGAGTGTGCTTCATGATAGGAAGTAGAACTCAGTTTTTCCATAAATGGAAAAACTGCCCACCTTTTTCCTTTTTTTCAGCAAAAGTCCAGTCTAAGAAACTATGGAGAAGGAGACTTTCAAGCATGTGGAGTAAATTACTCAAGTCTTGGAGAGCAGTAACTCTTTGATCCTCTAGCAGGGATGTCTTTGAAAGGATTTCTACTTTAGAAAGGCTATTTTAATAGATAACCTCCAAGTTACAAATAACTATAAATCTAGGAAACTTGTGTCTCCTTCCAGTAATGAGAAAATTCATTTGGCATAGAATAAACAGGATACCCAGTGAACTTCAAAGGTAGAGAAAGTTAATGCCTCCATAAAAGAAAGGGGAACACATTTACCTGTTACTCTTTAATTTAGATGTTTTGGTCAGTGGTTTTCAGGCTGGCGTATTTTACATCAAAATGCTACTACTCAGTGATAGCCAGTGTGATTCCTTCTGGTTTAAAAATGCTGTCACTCACAGAGGGGTGAGGTTTTCTTTTTTTTTAATCTTATTTTTATGGTTCTGGAAACTTAATTGAAAATCATCAGATTTCAGAACAATTTTCTCTTCACCCTTGTCATAATTTTCATATTTTCTCAGAGAATAAAAAGGAGACTTGTGTGTTTTATACCATGTCTAATATCTACATAAAGTAGATTGATCCTGCAGTGTTGAAAATGTGTATACTTCACTGAAGTGCTTGTTCCAGGTCATAAAAGAAGTCCAGGTGGGGTGATGTAGTTGCTGATGGCCAAAATCTAACCCTTAGTGCCCTGTCTTGCAAAGGTGGTTTAAGCGAAATAATTATGTGTCTCACAGTTCAGGATCATGTGAATCTGAGTTGGCCAACTGTATCAGATACACCCATTATTCTGCCACTTTCTAAAGCCTCAGAGATGAAATTGTAGACATTCCTCCCTCTCTCTTTTCCTTCCTTCCTTCCCTCTCTCCCTCCCTCCAAAAAACATGATTGAGTGTTGACTGGATACCAAGCACATTGGAAGTGAGGGCAGGATCTGAAAGCATACTGGGTTCTCCCTTCCACTATGGATTTGTCCTTCCTCAACCTCTCAGAACGTTCCTTGAATATATTTACTGTTTTTACCTGATAATAGATCTCGGATATGTGAAATATTTTAATTCATCTTGAAACATAAAATTTATCTGTTGTACTTTCTATGTTTGAAAGCATAATCTCCTCTGACTAAGCATAACAAGATGCAGAAAATCTCAAATAGGGCCATATTATACATTCAAGTGGGTTTCTTTTTAAAGAGCGTGAATTGAAAACATGTGTGGGATCTGCCTTTTATTCCTCCTTCCACTTCTAATAAGCCATATTTAAGGCATTCTCTGTCCTTAACTGAAGTTTATCCTGATAGGTCTATGTCTCAAAGATCATTTTCAGAAAGCAATTGATACTGTAATTTCCTACTTTCCTTCATGTTGATAAATTATAAAAATCATTAGGGGCGCCTGGATGGCTCATGGGTTGAGCATCTGACTCTTGATTTCGGCCCAGGTCATGAGCTCAGGTCCTGAGATTGAACCCTGAGCGGGCTTCTTACTCAGTGGTGAGTCGGCTAGAGATTCTCGCTCTCCCTCTCTCTCTGCCCCTCCCAGCGAGCCCCTCCCAGGCTCGCTCTCTCTCTCTCACTCTCACTCTCTCTCTCTCAAATACATAAATCTTCTTTCAAAATAAATAAATAAATAAAAATAAATCCTTATTGTTTCCCTTCCTGGGACTTTTGTCTGTTTCTTTTGCTGCTTTAAGTTTCAGCAAGATTGGCTGATAGTGGTTTGAAGCAGATCGCTGACAACTATGGTTTGGGAGGTGCTCCGTGTCCCCCTTTCCATTTGCAGCAGGACGAGTGACCCACGCCACCCATGCTCTAGAGTCCAGCATATTCCTGATTTTTCCCTCCATTCACTCCTCACCTGTCAACATGTGTTTACTGAAACCCACACACACTAGTTGGGAAATGGTAGTTAAGGAAATAAATATTTGCTGAGCCCTCATGGAGTTTCAGCCTAATACCAATTCACAAATTTCTGTTAATTTTCCCTTCTGCGTATCTTTCATATCCCTCCCTTTTTAACCCCAGCGCTCACGTCTCTTGCCTAAACTAGGGTAGATTTATCCTGTGCAGGCTTGCTGTCCTCCAGCCTTCCTCAACATAAAACACAAATCTGACCATCCCACACTGGGCTTCAACTCCAGTGGTCTTCAGACATGTTCGGCTGTGTACCCTTCCAGTAAAACGTGCTCCCGCAAATACCTGCGATATGTATGTTAAGTATGTATTGCGTTTCTTTTAAATACTTTTACATTTCATTTAATGGGGAAAAAAAAAAGAAAACCTAGTCGCTTAAAAATCCCTATTTTCTTTACTGATTTAAACTTTTTAAAATTCTCTCTTCTGACTACCACATTTAAGAGAAGCTTAATACAGATAACAAGGAAAGCAGAGATTAGCACAAAAGCCAGAAATCACTGGCAGCCTCATTCTCATATACAGACTACCATGATAAACACGTGGTATGTGTCCTTCTGGTCGCTTCCATACACAGCACACTTTTCTTTTTCCATTAAATTGGTATGTATTAATCATATCATCACAAGAGTTTTATAAATGAATTAAAATTCTTCTAGAACATAATTTTTAGCAACTGCCAAGCATTGTATCTTAGGGACGTATCATCACTAATAAACCACTAATATCAGATAGATTATTTCTAATTACTTTGTTGTAATAGACAATGCCATGGTGAACATCCTTGTTCATATATCTTTATACAATTTTTATTAAAATAGATTCATCACACAATATTAGTTTCAGATGTACAACATAGTGATTCAACAACCTGATACTATACGTTGTGCTTACCAAATGTAACTGCCATCTGTCACCGTACAACACTATTACAGTACCATTGGCTATGTTCCTTATGCTGTCCCTTTCATCTGGGTGACTTACTCTTTCCATAATGGGAACTTTACCTCCCCTCACCTTTGGCCATTTTGCCCATTCCCATAGCTCTGTCCCATGTGGCAACCATCAATCTATTCTGCATCTGTTTCTGCTTTTTTTGTTTGTTTTGTTTTTCAGATTCAACATAGAAGTGAAACCGTATGGCATTTTTCTTTTTCTGTCTGACTAATATCACTTGACATAATACTGTCTAGGTCCAGCCATGTCATTCTTTCTCATTCTTTTTTATGGCCGAGTAATGTTCCATTGTGTATGTATGCCATATCATCTGTATGCATTCCTCTATCAGTGGACACTTAGACTGCTTCCATGGTTTGGCTACCGCAAATAAGCCTGCAGTAAACATAAGGGGGCAAATATCTTTTTGGATCAGTGTTTTCATTTTCTTTGTCTTAAATACCCAGTAGTATCCAGCACTGAAACTACTGGATCATGTGTTTTTTGTTTTTTGTTTTTTGTTTTTTAAAGGATATTTTGATAATATTTATGTGCAGTACTTTTTGTGATTATATGACTTTTGGTTTTTTGCTGGCATTGTATCATGCAGAGAGTTTGTACTGGAAGCCGAATTGTCAGCTATACCAGTTTTTTGTGGTGGTCTCTGCTGTGTGCTTGTATAGAGACAGAATCCGTATCATATTAATATTAATCTCAATTTGATCTTCTTAGAAATTTTATAAAGCCACTTGTCATATCGAGAGGCTCTGTTGATTACCACTAGTTAATAAAACCCACACATTCATTGTGCATCTACGTGTAAACTGTGAGAAGCACAGGACCTTTTGTGATTTGCCTCCTGCCCCCTTTTCCTGGTCTCATTCCCTTTTGCTTCTCCTCGTCCATTATTTATTTATTTATTTTTAAGGATTTTATTTATTTATTTGACAGAGGAAGAGACAGTGAGAGAGGGAACACAAGCAGAGGGAGCAGAAGAGGGGGAAGCAGCCTTCCCACCGAGCAGGGAGCCTGATGCGGGGCTCGATCCCAGGACCCTGGGATCCGGACCTGAGCCAAAGGCAGATGCTTAACGACTGAGCCATCCTGGCACCCCTGGTTCATTATTTTTTTTTTCTCTCTTCTCCTGTGCCTTGAATACCTCCTCCCCAACAATCCCCCATCTTCCCTTGGCCTGGTGAACTCCTATTTATCCCTAAACCCCTTTCAGACCTTGCGTTTGCCATACCAACCCTAGAGCAAGCCAGGTGCTCCTCCTCTTTACCGCCACTTGCCTTGTGCCCATCGCCGTGGCTGCACTCACCATTTTGTATGACCACTGTCTGCTTGTGAATCTGTCTTCCTCCCATGACTGAGACATACCTTGAGAAAAGACAGTGTATCTCGCTTATATGTCCAGACCCTAGAAGAGCTCTGTGTATTCTAAAATATCTGGCAAAGGAATACATGTGTTAATTACTTGAGAGGGTGATTGTCATCTGTGTAGCTGCAATCATTGCAGTTCAATTCCAGAAGTATTTATTGTGCTCTTGTTCAGCGTCAAGCTCGATAACAGGTGCTTGGAAGGTGAAGAAGAAGCAGGGTCTGTGCTTGCAGAAATCTGGTTGGGAGGAAAGCCCAACGTGTACTCATCTATTCAATTACTATAGCTTTCTGGATGACCTGCCATGTGCTGGGCACTGTTCTAAGCATTGGGTGATCAGCAGTGAGTGCAATAGACAAAATCCCCGCACACCTTACATCTTAGTGGGAAAAAATAAAAGATTAACAAGTCAAATGGTGATGAGCACTATGAAGAAGGGGAATCAGGATAAAGAAGTCAAAAGAGTGACTAATGCACAAGGGATTCATTCTGTTCTATAGGGAATGGTTGGGGGTTGGTTCACCAAGATAGTGACCTCTGAGCAAAGACTTCATGCAGGTGAGGGAGTGAGCCATTCTGATATCTGAGAGAAGAGTATTTGAGGCAAAGGAGTACTGCACATGCAAAGGTCCTGAGGCAGGGGTGCCTTTGACTTGCTGTGCAGGAGCAAGGAATCTAGGGCTCCTCAGGGTGGCTGGAAGTGGGGGTCAGGGCCTTAAGAGAGGAACCCAAAGAAGTAGAGAGGCCCAGCTCAAAGGAGGCCCAGAAGACTGTCCTTAGAATTGGTCTTTTACTCTGATTGAAATGGAACCCATCTGGTTCTGAACAGAGGAAGGGTGGGGTTTAACAGAGTACTTAGTGTGCTCATTCAGGGTCCCCTCTGGAGAAAGGGCTACAGGAGAGCCACTCTGGGGGTGGAGAAGGTCTGCGGTTAGGAGGCTTGTGTGAAGACACAGGGGAGAGGTAACCAGATGGGGACCAGGGGGCAGTGGTGAATATAGTGGCAGGGACATGATTCTGAATATTTCTCGAAGGGAATGTTGACTAGATTTGTGAATGGATGAGGTGCAGGACCACATACAAACTGAAAAATTCTGAAGTATCAATCGTGTGCACTGTGGACTCTTGGAGGGGAGGGGGGTCCGCTCTCCCAAACACTTGGTCATGTATAAGGAGCCTGTGGTGGCTGCCACTGTCTTGTCCCACTCAGGCTGATGGATGACGAGAAGCTCCAGGATATTCAGGATATCCATTTTTACATTCACTCAGCTCGAATCTTCACCCTTCACTTTTGTTCCATGCATGAGTTTGTCTTTGTGGCTTTACAAGTTGAAAGTTGTTTTGATTTCTCACTGCTCATATTGAATTTAAAGGCATTCTACATAATTTATCTTTAATTATAATAAATGGATATTATAATAAACAGTGATTTGATTTATATTAAATATTTACTTGGGTTTTATCACAGAATATTAGATTTGCTCATCAGTTTATCTTCAGTCCTTAAAATGGTCTGGGCCTTCAAGAAATTATTATTAAATGAACAGATCATGATAGATGGCAAATGCAAATCTAAATTTGCTCTTATTTAAGGCAATGTATAAAGTATACATACAAACAAATATAACCATTCAGAGTTGACTTTTTTTTTTTAAGATTTTATTTATTTATTTGACAGAGAGAGAGATCAGGAGTAGGCAGAGGTGGGGGAAACAGCCTCCCTGCCGAGCAGAGAGCCCAATGCAGGGCTCAATCCCAGGACCCTGAGATCAGGACCTGAGCCAAAGGCAGAGGCTTAACCAACTAAGCCACCCAGGCACCCCCAGAATTGACTTTAAATAGAGCAATTTTAAAGCCGCTTTTTTCCCTGATCACTAACAAAAGACTGAGGTCATATCAGTTCACAGAGAGCTTTGCTGATTTGCATTGTTCAATCAGTGCTTTCATAGTCACTGCCTTTTCATTCATTTTTTTCATTGACTAGAAATTTGGGGGCATTTAAACTTAATATGGCAATGAGACAAAACACTAGTGTTTTAAGCCGTGATATCATAATCCACTCCAAGCACAGCAAAGCTAATTAAAATTTGTTTTGACAGCCATTTGTAGAATTTGTAGTCAGTTACAATAGTTTTCTGTTTCCTTTGAGTTTAGGTTCTGAATGTGACACCAAACGACGGCTTTGCTAAAGTACATTATGGCTTTATCCTGAAGGCGCAGAACAAAATTGCTGAGAGCATTCCCTATTTAAAGGTAACTGTCCTGCCCTTCCTCTGTTTTTCATCTTCTGATTCCTTCGACTCATCTGGACTCCCTTGATTATGCATTGTTGATTGATCAGCATGTGCTGCTGAGTCTTTTCATCTTCAGAATGTACACCCTCTGACTGTGACATTTCTAGGCAGTGATTGAGGCTGTTGGATATAGAAATGCCAACCATGTCAGCAGAGATTATGTAGAGAAGACATTCTGAAAAAATTCCTAAAACTGTATTAGTTTGTATTTAAATGGGAAAGGTAGACCAAAATTACCAATAGGATAGTTTAAAATATAGGCAACATATTAAATGTTCCTTTTAGTGTTTAATTATACATTCGGTCTAGCTCCAACAGAACTCATGACAACCTATATGAAGTATGAGAACCATTGTTGTCTGAATAGGTCAAACCCTAAAAAACGTGGTAGCTCAAGATATTCAGATTAAAATATGCTGTCTTGTTTTGTCTTCTGTATCTAGTTGTAAATCCTTGAAGATGCACCAGAATCACAGGCCTGGTCTAGCTAAGGGCTGTTCAGCAGAACTTTCTGTCACAGTAGGAAGGTCCTTTATTTCTGTGCTCCAGTATGTTAGCCACTGGCCACGTGTGCCTTTTGACACCTGAAATGTGGCTAATATGACTGAGGAACTGGATTTCTAGCTTTCATTTTATTTCATTTTAATCAAAATAGTGATGTGTACCTAGCATCTACCGTGTTAGACAGGTAGATGGTGGAATACTTGTGAACTTTTTTTTTAAGTAGCAATATACATCACACTTCCATGATCTCTTTCTTTCACATGACTTCAATCAGAGATCTCAAATGGCAACCCACTGATTGCAAATAGCTTGCATGTTTTATTTGGCCAGCAAAGTTCTATTAAAAACAATTTTCATTGCTTGTTTTAGTTAAGAATCTGAGCGTTTTATTTAATCATGGCAATTTCTGATTTCTCTTGAAAGATCACATCTGGCCCATATCCCAGCACAGGAGCAGAGCAATGCTGTCCCCTTGAGGTGGCCTGCACGTCACTGGCATCTCTAAACCTTTACATTCCCTGCCAGGACCTGCTGGACGTGTGGGTTTCTCTGACTGAAAGTGTTCCCCGCACATTTCCTCTGACATAATAAGGAATTAATAGTGTTCTCCCTGCTTCAGAGTTGGGGAAACAGAGAGCTGGGTCTATTAGTTAACTTGTCAGTCAAGAGCCCTGAACACAGGTCTCCTCTCCTAAGTGATGCTACTCCTATTCCTTGCTGCTACTGTCTAACATTATGCAAATACAGTTTCTCCCCAGTGAAAATATTGGGTTTCTGATGAAGAGACCTGAAAATGCAGATTTTTAGAAAAATGAAGATTTCTTGACATTTAGATTTTTTTTATCTTTGTCCTTTTATTTCTCTGAATTCATTCTCTTGCTTTAATAGTTTTTCTCACGCTCTATTTTTGTTGTTGTTTTGTTGTTTATATACATCTCAGTTCAGTCCGTATGTGGGAGATGGGGTAGAAATCAGCTAAATGTTTTAGCATTGGATTTGTTTAATGACAACTACATTTGCAAAGAGTCCAGCTGGCTTTAATCCTATTGGAAGTTTTGTAAAAGATTTCATTAAAAGGTGAAGGTGCATTTTTTTCGAGTAGAAAGAAATACTATTTTCAGTTGGATCTCTGTCACTTCAAACATCTTATGAACAACTAAATATTTTACTTCAAGAATAAAAAGCCTCCAGATGACATATGGTCAGATTTGGAGAGCAAACTAAATGGGATAGCTACCCAGTCACGAAATTCTTTGGGGTTGTGAAATAAGATTGGTTCCACAGAGATGATTCACATACTAATTTTCTGGGTTATTACATTGTTAATTAGTGATAAATGTATTACTGAATTTAACTTTATCACCTCTTTTTACATTTGCATTTTAAAGGTCTACCAGTAACCTAATTGCCAAACTTTAATATTGAGGTGAATTTTTCTGGTCCTTAGATTTTGTATGTTATATAAAGATGAAGTAAGTCAATGAATTACAGCCAGTATTTAATTTTTTTCATTAAATACAAATATTATCCTTTTTACAGGAGGGAATAGAATCTGGAGATCCCGGCACTGATGATGGACGGTTTTACTTCCACCTGGGGGATGCCATGCAGCGGGTTGGGAACAAAGAGGTAATGAACTTGTGAATTTTTAGTTCTCTTAATGGACATGGTGGAGTTAGGGATGGTGGGTGGCGGGGAGAGGTAACTCTGGGAGAAATTTATACTTGAAAAAATATTTTGAGCATATACTCCAAAGGTGGTGATTGAAACTATTTAGCTATTTAAAATTTGTTTCAAACAGCCCAACAACTCCTGCAGGCCTGGAAAGAACTTTGGGGATTTTTGAACTTTATAGTTTCTTTCAAGAAACTGGTTGAGTAATAGTAAGAGCAGCCTCTCAATGAGTACATGTGTACGTGTGTGTGTGAGTGTGTGGGTGCGCACTTGTGGGTATGGGCACAGAAAGAGATAAGCATTGCCCTGAAAAAAATATCTTTAAAGTCATGAAATGAAAAGATGTCTCTGAAGTTGCTTAAATATTTTAACAATATTTTAACAGTATGCCTAGACTTGTTTTTATTTTATTTTTGGATTTTAAAAAGTAGTTATTTTTAGAATGAAGCCTTTATTCAGCTGAGTCCTAAGCACACACTGAACTCAGTGATTAATTATGTAAATTACCTTCTGGTATTTAATACCAAGTTTCAAATGAATTCATGTAGCTCTAGTAATAACAGGTACTGACACCAAAAATGTAGAAGCTAAAACAAGTTACATGTTTTCTTTGTAAGTATTGCTGTTTTTTTCCGAACCCATGTCAGCTTCTTTAAACATAGCATTAGATTATGATTAATCATGACATCATGTACTGAAGTTCCCAAACTGTCAGAATCACCATGTTTGTTGGTGGAGAGTAAAGCCCACCTTTTCTTTTACATCATCATGGGGTCTAGCCTGGGCTATACTTACAGTCCTGGATAAAGGGATGAAGTGAGCCACTGAATCTTGGTAACCATGGCATTCCATATATGTTGTAAAGTGCAATCAGCTTACAGGGTAAAAATAAAAGATAACACAGCTTTAGGTTTCTAAAATAAATAAGAACATGGAACCATCTGGAAAAGTGAAGGTTCATAAGAGTGGGGGTAGGGGGGAGGTTGTGATGGGGTAATTGCCAGCTAGACACACTAACCAGTTTGGGGTAAGAGAGATTTGGGTGATTGACACTGTTTTCTTTATACATTACTGTGCATCTGTGCCTTTCCCCTCTAACCTATCAGTCAGTCAGCTGGAGTAAAATGAGGCATTAGAAGTGAAGAAGGGAAGATAACTTGCTTATTAGCTCTCATTTTTGTGTTCCTTCATTGTTTTAGATACAGATGCCTGGTACAAATGATACAAATGCCTCCTTTGAGTGAGAAGGATAAGAAAGATTTTGCTGTGGTTTCTAACACTGCATAAATGTTCGTGTCTGATTGCTAGAAATGTAATTGTCACTAATTAATGTATCTTTGAACATCTTAGGGTCCAGGGCAGAGACAGATAAAAGAAGTCTGCGATTTATTCTCACATCGTAGATGAAAACAGCCCTTACTTCAAGGGCAAGAATCCACTACTAAACATTTGTCAGGGGCTGGGGATTTGAACCTAGGGGACTGTTCTATCAGCTTAATTACCATTCGTGTGCAAAGGACTCACAGTTCTTGAATTTAAAAAACTCACAAGGATTTGTCCTTACAGCAGAACAAAATTAGGCTTTATAGGAGCCCCATGTCTGGATATCCTCGATCTCGGGTATCAAATCTGTGAATTGACTGTTGTGCTCTGAGTTTGCAAACCGGGAACCAACCGTCCTTCATGTTCCAATGCATGCAGCTCTGCTCAGACACCAAAAGAGAAGCAAAGCCCCAGCCTCTGTGCTGCAGAGGCTGACAATGAATTGTTTTTGCAGAAGGTTTTCCTAACAGGTTTATTTCAAATGAACAGCAAGAGGGAGGGAGACCCACCATGATGATCTTACAGCCTTTCAGCCGCAGCTGTGCTTAGGATTTCTAGAACTTGCAAACCCACAGCTCGTCTCCTACTCCAAGTCCAGATTCCCGTGTCTGCTGCCTGCTTAGTGTCCCCATGCGAGAGGACAGCTCACTTGTCTTCCCCTAAACTGTGGTTCTTCCTGGGTTCCATCTCTCCTTCGATGATACTGCCACCTTCTCTCCAGTGAGGTCAGGGCCAGGTTCAGGGAAGTCGGTTTCTTCAGTCTCTGGCTCCCAGCGCACCTGCCTGCCTGCTCACACAGTGTTGCCCTTTGTCACCGTCAACCCTCAGGCATGGCTGGATGAGCCTGGCTGTTGTTTCTTGCTTTAGCCTTACTTTCTTCCAGACTACTGTGTGTTCAAAATCCCTGCTCTACCAAATACATGTTATTTGTACACAAATACACATGAAGTTGTATTCCAGGGGAAGGCATTCGCAGCCCTCCACAGTCTGCCGGCAGCTGTAGTCACCACAAGTGTGTCTCATGTGCCCCACCATGCCCTGCACTCCAGGCAGGACAGGGTCCAGCTGGGGCCACACCTGACACATGGGTTTTTCTGAGCAGGGATCGTTCTTTGGACATATTATTTCTGTGTAGTGAGCAAGTGTGTGTGTGTGTGTGTGTGTGTGTAAACCATACCTAGCAGTAATTTGAAGCATAAAAGACAGTAATATTAAACACGTGTAAGAAGAATCCCCAGGTGATCTTTCTGTTTATTTCATATCCTTTATTAGAGGTCTAAAGAGGAATAGTAAAGAAAGAATTTTTAGAGGATTCTAACTTGATCATTGATGTTGTAGCAATTTGTATTGTAAGAAAGCGATCTGACTGAATTTATTGGGTCCTCTATATGATTGAAGATAATTTCTTAGAATTCCTGATGTATCATTGTCATGGTTTTGTTTCTTTAAAAGTTACATAGCAGGGGCACCTGGGTGGCTCAGTGGGTTAAAGCCTCTGCCTTCGGCTCAGGTCATGATCCCGGGGTCCTGGGATCTAGCCCCGCATCGGGCTCTCTGCTCAGCAGGGAGTCTGCTTCCCCCTCTCTCTCTGCCTGCCTGTCTGCCTACTTGTGATCTCTCTCTGTGTGTCAAATAAATAAATAAAATCTTTAAAAAAAAAAAAAAGTTATATAGCAGAGAGCTACAAAATGAAGGGTCCAGGAGGACTGACTGAGTGTGAGGAAAGACCTTGTAGATAGTTTAAACACGTCGCTGTTGGCTAAGTCACTTGCCCAGGCATCAAGCATGGTAAATATCAGGTCCAGGTCTACATTCTGACTTCTAACTCCCGAACTAGTGCTAGGAACCTTGCTGGTTTGGTTTCCTATAATATTTTTTTTTCCCCTCACTTCTGACAATGTGCCTGGTCCATGAAGTGAATTGCTGCTGACTCAAAAATAAGCATTTCAAAAAATCATCTGTGGGAATTATTATTGTTCTTCACTTTAACCCGGAAAGGTATAGGAAATACAATCCTAAATTTGAATTGGATAGAAATAACTTAAAAAGTCAAATAAATTTTAAAAGTAAAATGTATTTTTTTTTTTTTAAATTCAGACAGTGATTAGCCACGTTATGTTTCTGGCTTGTAAAGATACAACTTTGGCTACAACTAACATGTATTTCAAGGAAAACATATAAGAATGATTAGTAGATATGATCTTGATTTGAGATACTGTTGAGAAAGATAAGAATATCACTTTTGATAGATTTTTTTCTTTTTTAATGATACAAAGATAGGAGGAGAGTGGAGTAAGTTGCCAGAGCCCTGGGTTGTAGTTCAAGATATTTAGCCTTTTTAAGCCTCAGTTTCAACATTTGTAAAAATGGACATATTTGAGGTTATTAGAGAGAGCAAATGTGATTGCACATGGAAAAGTGAGTAATAAACTAAAAAGTGTTCCTGGAAATAAGAAGTGGTATTGTTAGCACACTTGACTTTCTAGTGAAGGAAATACTGACCTAAGAATTTTAAGACTTTTAAAAGGTAATATTTTTTACATTTATTTATTTTGTTTAAAGATAGTATTTATTTATTTGAGGGACAGCGATCATAAATAGGCAGAGAGGCAGGCAGAGACGGGGGGGGGGGGGAAGCAGGCTCCCTGCCAAACAGAGAGCCCAATGCGGGGCTGGATCCCAGGATGCTGGGATCATGACCCGCGCCATAGGCAGAGGCTTTAACCCACTGAGCCACCCGGGCGCCCCTATTTTTTATATTTAAAGTACATCTGGGGGTCATTTGGATGTCCAACTCTTCGTTTTAGCTCAGGTCATGATCTCTTGGTTGTGAAATACAGTCCTATGCCAGGCTCCATGCTCAGTGGGGAGTCTGCTTTGAGATTGTCTCCCTCTCCCTCTGCTCCTCCCATCAATGTGCGCACACACACGCTCACGCATGCTTGCTCTCACTCTCTCTCTCTGGAATAAATGGATCTTTAACAAAAACAATAATAAAATATATCCAGAGTTTTATGAAGATGTTCTTTTGAATATCTTCTTGATCCACCTGGTATTAAATGCCTGTATTTAATTGATCCAAGTGTGTATTTGTAATCACTCTTCAGAAAGCCCTCATTAGCTCAGACTTAGAGTCACAAAGGGATACTGTTCAGCATAGCCCTGGAGCGTCTTCCAACTTGAAGACAATGGAGTGAGCATGCGCGGTGCAGGAACCTTGCGGGAGAGCCCCTGGGGAGCATATGGTGAGGGTGTCACTGGAAGGAGACATATGGAGTGGCATACTCTTCAGCCAGCTGTCCCTGAAAAGGCTAGTCTTCTTGGAGGCAAGTTGTATCGTGTTCCAATTAGCCTAAAGCCACAAATGTTATCCCTCATGGCAGGAAAAAAACCCGAAAAGGAACAAAAATTCCCCTTTAAAAAGCCTAGTATGGGCTATTGCTATATTTATTGCCAGCTCAGAATGAGATTTCCTTTCTGTCTATTTAATTTAATGGAGGATTCATAATCTCTTACCTTGGGGTCGGCTTCTGAAATGCAGATGTGGGAAGAAGGTACATGTGAAAAGAAGTCACTTTTCCTTTTCACAATCTGATTCGGTAATCAAATATTTTGGAAGAAATTATTAAAATCATAATCCTTTCCTTTTAAAGGAAACACAAAAGTAGAACTGGAGAAATGAAGGTGAAAAGATAAAACCCATTATGGTTTCTTAGATTATTTATTCACTTAACACTTGAGTCCTAGACTCTGTGCTGGACACTTGGAGGAAGACCGAAATGAGTCCAGCCTGAGGCCGCATCACGGGAGCATAAACCCTCAGAAGGAAAATAAAAGGCAGACGTGCATTTATAAGGAAAATGCGTCATGATCAGAAACCTAATCGAGTAATGGTATTTTCACCAGTATAACCAATTTGGGCATCTGACTAGCAAACTCTTTATTTAAAAGTTACCAAAGTGATTCTCAATTTTTTTAATTAATAGAACTGCTTCCTGTGTCCATGGTTCAATCCTTCTGTTCTTTCAGGCATATAAGTGGTACGAGCTTGGGCACAAGAGGGGCCATTTTGCATCTGTATGGCAGCGCTCTCTCTACAACGTGCATGGACTGAAAGCCCAGCCCTGGTGGACCCCGAAAGAAACAGGCTACACAGAATTAGTGAAGGTGAGTGCTGACTTAGACTTGATTCTCACAAATCGTGTGTTTCCTACTCAAAGTCAGAGAATGCCTACCACAAAGAGGAATGTCAGGGAGGAGATAGGTTTTACATCCAGTGACATTTGCAAAAAGATTGCAGAAAGAATCTTTTCATCCCATTAGCCAAAAGCTCAGTTTAGATGGTGAAGAAAGGAATTTTTCTTGAAGAGCTGGCTGTTCTCATACATTTTGACTTTAGGACCCCTTTACACTTTAAAAATTATTATGGAGTGCCCCAAGGAGTCTATGTGTTGGGGAGGGGGCTACGTCTATCAATATAATTATCAGAAATTGAAACTAAGAGTAATATTTATGAATTCTTTAAAAATAACAAAAACATCATTGCATGTTAATATAAATAACTTAAAAAATAACTTTAAGGGTGCCTGGGTGGCTCAGTCTGTTAGGCATCCAGCTCTTGGTTTCACCTTGGGCCGTAATCTTGGAGGTCGTGAGATTGAGCCCCACGTTGGTTTGGGTGCTCAGCAGGGAGTCTGCCGGAGATTCTCTCTCTCCCTCTGCCCCTCCCCCTGCTTGTCCTCTCTCTGAAATAAATAAATAAATCTTACAAGTTAAAAAATAACTTGATTTTCAAGACAAAAAAATGTAGTAAGAAGAGTAGAATCGTTTTATATTTTTACAGATCTCTTTGATGCCTGGCATAATACAGGATAAGAGGATTCTCCTATCTATGTATACATCCATCAGAGTGATGATTATGTCTTATGTCAGGTAGCATCTGGAAAATTCCATTGTACACCATGAAATATTGAGTATGAAAAGGGCAAATAACATCTTTATATTATTGAGGAAATAGTTTTGATCTTGCAGAACCCCTAAAAGGGTCTAGGAATCCACTAGGTATCCCTGGACCACATTTTGAAAACCACTACTTCTGACTGGATAGGGGAAAAAAAAGAAAAAAAAAAAAGAAACAGCAAATACTTTTAGAATATGTTGTAGCAGATTTGTAGGATAGAGAAACTGAGTGATTCTGACAACTTAATGGAAAAACAAACAAACAAAAATGCAAGAGAAAAATTGGAAGCTTTTATTTTGGTAAATTAAATCCAAATGGTAAGAACATCTGCTTGGTAATTTTGGTAGTGGCTGGTCAGAAGTTTATGATTGCTTTGGTAAGCTCTTTCTTCTTGTTAGATGTATTAATAAAATGGGAGGTTTAACTCATAGGGGGGTTTTTTGTGTTTTTTTAAAGTCATTTTTATTAACATATAATGTATTATTTGCCCCGGGCTGCAGGTCTGTGAGTCGTCAGGCTTTACACACTTTATTGCATTCACCATAGCACATACCCTCCCCAATATCCATAACCCCAGCCACCCTATCCCTCCCACCCCCACCTCTCCAGCAACCCTCAGTTTATTTTGTGAGATTAAGAGTTTCATGGGACACCAGGGTGGCTCCATTGGTTAAGCCACTGCCTTTGGCTCAGGTCATGATCTCAGGGTCCTGGGATCAAGTCCTGCATTGAGCTCCTTGCTAGGCAGGGAGCCTGCTTCTCTCTCTGCCTCTGCCTGCCACACTACCTGCTTGTGCCCGTGCGCTCGCATGCTCTCTCTCGCTCTCTCTGACAAATAAATAACTAAATAAATAATTTTTTTTTTTAAAAAAGAGTCTCACAGTTTGACTCCCTCTCAATCCCACCTTGTTTCATTTTTTCCTTCTCAATCCCCCGCAACCCCCCACCCTGATTCTCAAATTCCTCATATCAGAGAGTTCATAGGATAATTGTCTTTTTCTGATTGACTTATTTCACTAAGCATGATACCCTCTAGTTCCATCTACGTCATTGAAAATGGCAAGATTTCATTTCTTTTGATGACTGCATAGTATTCCATTGTGTGTGTGTGTGTGTGTGTGTGTGTGTATACCACATCTTCTTTATCCATTTGTCTATTGATGGGCATCTAGGTTCTTTCCATAGTTCAGCTATTGTGGACATTGCTGCTATAAACATCCAGGTGCATGTTCCCCTTCGGATCACTACATTTGTATCTGTAGGGTAAACACCCAGTTTAACTCATAGTTTTAATAAAAATGTAGAAGATGTCATCCACTTTATAGGTTAGATGGGCCTCAGTGATCCAGCTTGAGGTTCTAACTGCCGTATAGATGTTGTTCGTATATAAGAAAACACATTCTCATGTTCAGACTGCTGGCTTTACATCTCCAGGATGTGTTTTCCAACACCACCAAGTGGTTCTCCAATTCTCAGGGGACACTGGCTGAGTGCCCTACAAATTTAACTCAATTCTGAACACTATCTGAATTCTAAAACACTATTCTGAACACTATCTGAAGGTGACATCAGGTTGCACAGGTTAAGGGCTCAGTTTCACAAGACTGCCCCCATTGCAGACACCCACTGCAGGTTCAGGTTGTCCCCTGTGCTTCTGATTGGCTGTGCGTTGGGAGGTTCCCGCAGCCCCCTCCTTGGGTTCGATTACTTTGCCAGAGTGGCTCACAGAACTCAGAAATGTTTACTTTGTGAGTTTTTGTGTTTCTGAGTTATTGTGATGGATACTATAAAGGGTACAGATGAACAGCCAGATAAAGAAGTACACAGGAGGGGTGCCCGGGTGGCTCAGTGGGCTGGGCCTCTGCCTTCTACTCAGGTCATGATCTCAGGGTCCTGGGATTGAGCCCCGTATCAGGTTCTCTGCTCAGTGGGGAGCCTGCTTACCCCTCTGTCTCTCCCTGCCTCTCTGCCTACTTGTGATCTCTGTTGTCAAATAAATAAATAAAATATTAAAAAAAAAAAAAAAAAGAGGTACACAGGATAAGACCCAGAAGAGTCTGAGTGCAGGAACTTCTGTCCCTATGAAATGGAGTATTATCTTCTCTTGGTGTGTGTATACTTTTATCAACACAGAAGCTCATCAGATCTTGTTCAGGTTTTTGGAGAGTTTAATAAGCAGTACCTGTTTCCTCTTTCCAGTGCCTGGTGGGTGGAGCTGAAAGGTCTAACCTTCCAATCATTTGGTCTTTCTGGTGACCAGCCCCACCCTGAGGCTATCTAGGGGCCCCTGTTCTAAGTCACCTCATTTAGAGCTCTGTGCCAGGAATCTGGGACAAAGATCAAATATATGTCCTATTATACCTCAGGTCACCCCCTAGTTTTTGTTTTCATTTTTGTTTTTGTCATGCATGCCTTATAATAAGATCATAACAGTTAATAGATATTGGCGTGTTACTAGCCTTCCATTCAGTTACTAATAATTAACCTAGTCCATCATCTTACCATTTGAAAGTAGCTCCCAGGTCAAGGCCACTCAAGCTGGCAGCCCTCTGCTAATCTCCTCCAGTTCCAAAACTACAAGTGGACCTAGAAATATATGGCTTCACCTTTTCATGAATCTGGTATAATCAAGCTAAGGGACAATACCATCTCTTGCCCTGAGCCTCTTTTGAGGTGTTGAGATAATATTGGATTTCCTACTATTACAAAATCCATTCATTCCCTTACTCCCAGCTCCTGTTCCTCCTTCTCTCCATTTATGCTCAATATGTTTCCACTTCCAGAAAGGACATGACGTTTGACCACTGTGCTGGTCTCGTCTGTGGGCAGCAGTCCTAGGATAGCCAACACCTACCCTGCCCATGCAAGTAGGGTAAAGTACAGTATGTAGGGTCAGAGCTAAGAGGCCTATTCTTACCACTTTCAGTGTAGCTACTACATTCACTTATCCCAGAGAGGTGAGAAAGAAAGAACAAGACTAACAAAATATCGACAATTTTGGAATCTGGGGGATAGATACATGGAAGTTAATACTGTTCCCTCTACTTTTAAGTGTTTTACATTTTTCAATTATTTTATTTATTTATTTATTTTGCTAAAGAACATCTTGAATAAAATATATCTGTAAGAAGACTTCACCGAAGAATTTTTTTCTACTTGAGGAAAGAAAGTTTCAAAGTAGTGTCAATTTACCTACTTTAAATAGGTCTTACTTGACCATACTTATTCTGTTTCATTGTAAAAGCACACTATAATCATCATAATCCAATTGTAAAGTAGGCTGCTGTCAGTTAGACTTTGAATATTTTATAAGTCAGAAAACCATCGTGTGGTGACCATGAATGCAGATCGATTTAAAGAGGTTCTTTGTCCAAAGCAGACTTAGTACAAGAAAAACGTTTTCCTGGATAAATGTCCGATAGTTAGCACTGTCAGAAGTGCTTTCCATTGTAAAATTTCGTCCCTTCTCAGATTATATCACACTGAGCTCTTCTGATTCTCTTTCTAATATCTCATCTTCTCCTGGTCTCTCTGTGAGTTTATTTTCCTACTGTGGCTTTTTGGATGCTTTCAATTTCAAGTAACAGAAATGCAACTGGAATGTGGCTTAAGCAACAAGGAGTTTGGCTGACATTTGTGAAGGAAGCCTAGCCTAGCAGTAGGGCAGATTTCAGGGGTTGTGCACCCAGGTGGAAGGTTTTCTTGCCTCTGTACTTCCTCCCTGGTCAGCTCTGTCCTTGCACTTGCTTAAGTCAACATGGCTGCCAGCAGCCCCTGGAATGGAGGGTTAGAAAGTGTTTGAGAGCTCCATACATTGTTGAGCCACCACACTAGGCCTGAATGGTCTACTTGAAACTTCCTAGGAGACCTTGTCCTAGTGATCATAACCATGTCACATGGGCACTAACAATTACAAAAGAGTTGTAATACTGTAATACTGAGAAATTAAGTAGCTAGCCACAGGCTGGAGCAGCAGGCTTCCAGCAGGAGAATGTTACCTCTCCATCAACCAGGGAATAAAAACCTTTTTTCCTTCAGTCTGATTGAGCCAATTAAGTTACATTTCCATTCTGGATGGGCTGTGAGATTATCTTTAAGTCAATAGATCAATTCCTGGAGCCAGGGAAAGGTCAGATTTCTCCAAGTCCAGTGGATAACCTGAGGGGAAGTATACACCTGAACTAAATCAGGGTTCTTTAGGAAGGAGGAAGAGGCACAATGGATTTTTGGAGAGTGGCCTCCAGTGTTCAATGTCCTTGCTAACTGGGGACACACACTCAGATCCAAACACTGTTCCCTACTCTCTGTTTTCCCTTACTTGTCATTTTCTAAAAAACACCTGTCCACTCTGGTTCAACTGCTGTTAAAGTTTCTTGTTAAAGTCTTCTCGCTAAAACCAAAGCTGTGCTCCCCAAATGGATTTTTTTTACTCATTCTGTTCTATCTCCAGCAGACATTAACACTCAATGTGAAAGTTAATTCACCATGTAATCCCATGGCTAATACTCCGTTCCAACTTCATAGCTTTGGTCAGGGATTCAGCTTTACCCAAAATTCCAGGTTTATTACTGCATCCATATTTCTTGCCACTGCCCTTTACTGTTTTTAATTCAGGCAAAGTTCCTCCTCCTGCCAGACCATCCATGTGATAGTCTCGCCTCTCTTTACTCTTTCCTTTTCTCCTTTCCTCCTATCCTTTCCACAGCCAATTCCTGTTTATCTTTCAGATGTTAGAGAAGTGGTCATTTCTTTTAAGAGAGTAAGTTAGGAGTCCTTCCTTGCATGTATCCAAAAACACCTTATACTTTCTTTTTAAGCATTTATATTGTATTCTAATCACCTCTTTAGTTCTGTGTAGCCCCCTGAGATCATGTGCTCTAAGATAGTGGGCCATGTTTGTCATATTCACAACTAGTACAGTATCTGATACATGGTAGGTGCTCATAAATGAGGTTTGTTGTAGAAGTTGTTTCATAGATGTGTCAGAAGTCCCAGGGATATAAAAATCATACCACTTACTTTTCTTACATGTAAGCAGTTGGTACAATATCTTTGTTGGCCCTCCTGAATGTGGGGAAATTCTCTTGTATCGTTACTGCACCGGGAAGGGATGCCTAGAGAAGAAAAAGGTCCACTCTTTTTCTTCTTTGTCAGGGGGATTCTTCTTCCTGAAGGGAATTCTTTTTTCCTCAAGGGCATTTCTTCTTCTTCAGTGATATCCTTTTCTAGAAATTTTTGCTGTATAATAGGGAAGGATATTTAGAGTATGCAGAGTTCCTGTTGAAATTTCAAGTATTTAATTATGGTTATAAAATATTGGGGGATGGGGCAGGATTTGGGGATGGAACAGGGAACATCTTTGTAACTCTACCCCTGCATAAAAGGAAGGAAAGCACCGGGAAAAATTGTCAAAATCAACATTTGCAGAGCTCTGTACATTAACCAAAGAGTTGCCGCAATTTGAGGAACATTTATTCAAGAAAATCTGCTAAGCCTCAGTAAGAATAGAAGGATTTGTGGGATAGTAACTTGACTTGCTCTCATCCTTTCCTCCCTAGCTCTTAATAGACTTGAAAATTAACAGTCTCACAACACTAACTGTGAAGACCTTGAAGACCACAGCCTTGTGGCCATAAGTGTAAGCAGATTAGGTCTGGGGCTTTTACAAAGTTTCACATCCAGAACACTGTCATTATTTGACCCATCTTGTGCTGTTGAGAAACCCCCATTCTTAGGAAAACGTTGTTATTTGACCTCACTCATTAGTATGGCTTTGTCCCAGCATGTTAGTCAAAAGAATCAGTGGCAGTTTTTAAAATATGGGGGCAAATGAGAACCTGCCCCCTGCAAGAAAAGTACTTAATAAAATCTGATGAGCAGGTTGCCCATGAGAGGCTTTGAAAAGCTTTTACGTATTCCTGGGGTTGTATATTCCAATACATGTACACTCTGGGGTGCATGCCCAGGAAATACCCAAGGGGCCACCAGTCCTTTCGTTTGGCTGACTCTGAGGCCCCGCACAGTCAAGAAATGAAGGCTAGAGCAGAGCTGTAAACTGCCTGAGCATTACTGGCATGCTTCAAAACTCACACAGAGCCTCTCAACAGAAGGAGGGAAGAGTTACTAGTTCAAGCAAGTAGTAAGCAAGTAATGACCATGCATTAGCTGACTATTAAGCTAATCAAGAAGAGGCTTTAGTGGCCATGCATGACAATAGAGTAAGAGATTTCACAGACTAACCAAGAAAATCACTCAACAAACAAGTAGTGGCAACAACAAATGCTGGGGGAGAGCAGATCTGATTTTTAGAGTTGCCGCATTATCTAAAATGTCTATTCTTAACGAAAATTACTTATCCCACAAAGAAACAGAAGAGTTTGTGTGTATATATATACATATATATATGTATATATATACTCATATATATACATATATACAAAAAATAGGAAAATACAGTCAGTAGATACTGTCATGAGGGGCCTAGATGCTGAACTTACTAGATGAAGACTTTAAATCAGTATTATGAATATACCCAGATAACTGAAGGAAACCATATCTAAAGAATTAAAGATAATGACAATGATAGCTCACTTAGTAGACAATAATAATAAAGAAATAGAACTATAGAGCCGAACCAAATGGAAAATTGAGAGTGTGTAACACCTTCAGTATAAAATAACCAGAAAGGCTCCACAGCTGATTTGAGCTGATAGAGGAAATCATCGGCAAGCTTGAAGATAGGTTGATTGAAGTTATTTATACTAAGGAATGGAAAGAAAATAGATTGAAGAAAACAATGTGTGGGGGGCACTGACAAACGTAACAATATACATGTAATAGAGTCCTCAGAAAGAGGGAAGAAAGGGCGGGGCCAGAAAGGGTATTGAAGAGATAAAGGCCAAAAACCTAGCAAATTAGATGAAAAGCATTACTCTGCACTTCCAAGAAATTCAGTAAGCTTTGCGTAAGATAAACTTGAAAAACATACCTACATGTTTCTTAGTCGAACTGTCAAAAGCCAAAAACAAAGTGAATCTCTTGAAAACACAGAGGACTTATTGTGGAAAAGGGATCCTCAATATGATTAATAGCTAACTTTTCATCAGAAACCCTGGAGTCCAGAAGACAATGGGATAACGCTTAAATGCAAAAAGAAAAAGGCTGTCAACCAAGAATTCTGCATCTAGCAAAATGATCTCAAAAATAAAGGAGAAATTAAGACGTTGCTAGAGAAATAAAAACTGAATTTCCAACTAACAGACCTGCTCTATAATAAAGACTAAACACAGTTGTTCAGACTGAAATGAAAACACTAGATGGTAACATAAATCTACAGGAAGGAAAATAGAGCCAGAGAGAGTACATTTTTTCCCTTGTCAGTCTTTTCTTCTTATACTGATTTCTAAAACTGCCAGAGGGTAGACATGTGAAATAGAACAGAGAGTCCAGAAATGAACTCTTACATTTGTGGTCAGTTGCTTTTTGACAAAGGTGCCAAGACAATGCAATAAGGAGAGAATTGTCTTTTCACAATGTGCTAGGACAACTGGATATCCATATGCGAAAAAGTGAAGTTAGCTCATACTGTACACTGAAACGAACTCAAAATGGAAGTAGACCTAAATGTCAGAAATAAAATGGTTAACACTTACAGAAGAAAGCACAGAAGTGAGTCTTCAGGTTCACGTGGTCCGTGGTTCGACTGTGGGTCTCCTTGCAGTGGTGGCAGCTACTGAGCACAGTATGAACTGCCATGGTCAGAGTCGTGGCAGGGCAGACGTTTAGGTTTCTTTCGTTCTTTGACTGAGTTTTAGTTGAAAGGAGTGCAGCTGAAACTGTAACCAAAGGAGGCATTATGCTTCCAGAAAAATCTCAAGAAAAGGTGTTGCAAACAACAGTAGTAGCTGTTGTATCAAGTGCTAAAGGAAAGGGTGGAGAGATTCAATCAGTTAGTGTGAAAGTTGGAGATGAAGTTCCCTCCCAGAATATGTAGGCACCAAAGTAGTTCTAGAGGACAAGGATTCTTTCTTATTTAGAGACAGTGACATTCTCAGAATGTATGTGGACTGAAACCATTATAAAAATGGCATGAAGTGAAGCTGCCCGTTCCAGTAAATAATTTTCATGTTTCTCTTTTATAATAAACTAATGGTACCCAAACTACTGACTTTTTAAAAAAATAAATAAATAAATAAAGTGAGTCTTCATAATATTGAGTTTAGGTACTTTTTTTTTTTTTAAGATTTGACACCAAAAGCACAGTGACAAAGGCAAAGTAGATAAATTAGATTTCATCAGTCTTAAACTTTTGTGTTTCAAAGAACACCTTCTGGCCTGGGTGGCTCAGTCATTAAGCATCTGCCTTCAGCTCAGATCATGATCCCAGGTTCCTGGCACTGAGCCCCACATCAGGCTCCCTGCTCAGTGGAAAGCCTGCTTCTCCCTCTCCCACTTTCCCTGCTTATGTTCCCTCTCTCGCTGTGTCTCTCTCTGTTAAATAGATAAATAAAACCTTAAAAAAAATAAAGAACCCAATCAATAAAAAAAAAAAAATTAAAATCCACAGAATGAGAGGTAATATTTGCAAATCATTATCTGACAAAGGACTTAATCCAGACTATATCAAGAACTCTGATAACTCAATATAGAGACAACCCAGTTTCAAAATGGATGAAGATTTGAATAGACATATTCAAAGAAGATCCATGAATGGCCAAGAAGCTCATGATAAGATGCTGAACATTATTCATCATTAGGAAAATACAAATCAAAGCCCCAGGATGCCCCCTTAACACCCACTAGGATGGCTACAACAAAAAAGATGAACATTAACAAATGTTAGCAAGTATATAGAGAAATCGGAGCCATCGAACATTGCTGGTGGAAATGTCAAGGGATACAGCCATTTTGGAAAATGATTTGGCAGTTCCTCAAAAAGCTAACCAAAGTTATGGCCCAGCAATTCCACTCCTAGGTATATACCCAAGAAAAATAAAAGCATCACATTCATGCAAAAATATGTACATGAATGTTGATATTATTAATAACACCAAAAAAGTGGAAGCAACCGAAATGTCCATCTAAATGGTGAATGAATGAGTAAACAAAATGTACTATATCGTCACAATGGCAATAAAAAGCAGTGAAGTACAACATGAATGAACCTTAAAAACATTACACTAAGTGAAAGAAATGAGGCACAAAAGACCACCTATTAGATGATTCTATTTATATGAATTGCCCAGGGCAGCTGGGTGGTTCATTCAGTTAAGTGTCTGAGTCCTGGTTTTGGCTCAAGTCAGACCTTGTGGTTTGTGAGATTGAGTCCTATGTCGGCCTCTGTGCTTAGTGGGGAGTCTGCTTGAAGATTCTCTCCCTGTGTTCCTCCTCCCACTCAAACACATTCTCTCTCCCTCTCTAAAATAAATAAATACATCTTGGAAAGCAGGCTCTATTTACATGAACTGTCCAGATTAGGCAGTTCATCATTAGGAAATTATGGAGACAGAAAGTAGATTGGTGATTGCCAGGGACCAAGGAGATGGAGTGAGGGGAGTGACTGCTAATGGTGAAGGGTTACTTTTGACGTGATGAAAACGTTCTACAACAAAGTCAATGGTTGCACAACTCTGTGAGTATATTAAAAACCACTGTATGGTAAAAGTTAGTTGAGTGAATTTTGGTATATGAGTTTTAGCTCAATAAATATGTTAACAAAACTAGGAAATTGTGGTAGCATATTGTAATTCAGGTATGTTAAAAATAAATAGGTTTCTGGGGTGCCTGGGTGGCTCAGTGGGTTAAAGCCTCTGCCTTTGGCTCAGGTCATGGTCTTAGGGTCCTGGGATCGAGCCCCACATCGGGCTCTCTGCTCTGCGGGGAGCTTGCTTCCTCCTCTCTCTCTGCCTGCCTCTCTGCCTGTGATCTCTGTCAAATAAATGAATTAAATATTTTTATAAATAAATAAATAAATATATAGGTTTCTGAGGGGTTGATGAAAAACACTTAATAATCACCAGTGAGGCAATATAATGAGCAGCTTAGAGGTTAGGACTCCGTGGCTGCATTGCCTCATTTTGATATTTGGGGCCATTCCTTACTCACTGTGTGACATTGAGCAACGCTTCTATGTGTTCTGCTTTCATTACCTGCAAAGTACCTATGGAAATGGTATTTGTTTCCTGGTTGTTCAAACTTAATAAGTAAATGGGAAATGCTCAGTAAGTATTAATTATTAGTAGTCAATTTAATTAATTACCTTGTTTTCGTAGGAAAATATTTCTAGTTTCTAAATGCAACTTCAGTGGGGCACCTGGGTGGCTCAGTCATTAAGCGTCTGCCTTCGGCTCAGGTCACGATCCCAGGGTCCTGAGATCAAGCCCCTTATTGGGCTCCCTCCTCGACAGGAAGCCTGCTTCTCCGTCTCCCACTTCCCCTGCTTGCGTTCCCTCTCTCGCTGTGTCTGTCTGTCAAATAAATAAATAGAATATTTAAAAATTTGTTTTAAATAAAAAACAACTTAGAAAGCCAATTTTGAAATATTATGTATTACTGAAATAATGTAACAGCTATCGTGTATGGAATGCCTTCTATTTACAGTCAATGCATTGAGCATTTTTATACATAATACATTTAATCTTTGTAACATTCTGCAAAATAGGTATGCTTGTGCTCACTTATCTATGAGCAGAGTAAGGAGTGGAGAAATGAAATTTGCCCATGGTCCATATTTAATGATGGCGGGGCTGGGATTCGAATGAAAATCATTGTCCTCAAAGTCCATACCCTCAACCGTAGCCCATTCTACCTCAGAGTGACTGATGTCTGCTCTTGGTCTCCTGTCTTTCTCCTTTTTGCCTATCATGTCTTCATTTCAGTTCTATTTCCCCAGACTTCTTGATTTCAGCCCTGCCTGTTTTAAGTTCTCCTTTTTTAAGAAGAAAAGCGGGGCTTGAACATTGATCACTGGGTCCCCAGCTGCATGGAGTCTCAGAGTGTGGGACCTCTTATGTCTGAAATCCAGTGCCTCACTTGCTAACTATCTTTATTTGTAGAAATGCTAATATTGTGTCTGGTTATGGCTTTCAGATAAAGAAGTCATTTCAAGGGGATCATTTGCCAATACTGACCATGACAGAGACTGCTGCGTAAGGAAACCCAGGGCTGATGTCCATTTAGTGGACAAACCCTTGTACATCAAATTTCTTTCCATTTTCAAATTACAGTTTTGAAAATTATAGATCATGGATTGGGCATTAACATCTTAAAGTGGAAACCTTCTAGATCAGGTAGCTGCATCTTTGGCCAAAATCCTTCTAGGATTATTCTGGCCCTTATGACAAACACCACGGATAGCACATTTCCATTTAAATTATTCCCACCATATGTGCAGTGAGAAGTAGAACAGTTTTCTTGGAGGCAATGGGACACTGTTCAGTAAAATGCATCATCAGTGTTTTTCCCCTTTTGTTGAATGGTCATTGTTTCCCTCTCATTGTGGTGTTTACAGTTTTTCAACTCTGCACCGGAGATGAAAAGAGGCTGTGGCAACTGAATGGGAAAAAAAATTAGAGAAAAATATCCCAGTAGAGTTTTCTCTTTTAGGCATATTTTCATTGAAAGTGAGTAGGTTGCTGCCCAAATCACAAATATCAAAGCCTTGGTGCTTTGGGGGTATTTAACATAGAAATCGAAACAAATGTATTAAAGTCTTTGCTAGGTTATAAATAGAATAGTTTTGCTCTTCTATTTTTGAGATTAGCTTTTGATCTACATTACTCCATGTCTAATTTAGATGTAAAAATGCATGCATAGAAATTATTGTAATATCCCTGAAACAACAGCAGTGAATAGCAACAGAAAACTATAGTCTTTTTTTTTTTTTTAAGATTTTATTTATTTGGGAGAGAGGGAGTGTGAACATGCATGAATGCTGGAAGGAGCAGAGGAATAGGGACAAGCGAGACTCCGTGCTAAGCCAGAAGCCCACCTGTGGCTCAATCCCAGGACAGAGACCACGACCTGAGCCCAAGTCTAGAGTTAGATGCTTAACTGACTAAACCCCCACGTACCCCTGAAAACTAGTTTAAAGTATACCTTTTGTGTGTGTGTTTCCTGATATCTCTTTGCAAAAGGAAAACTTGCAAGTTTTTCTGAGTTGTTCGGAGCGGCTGCTCTGGTGTTGCATCACAGGTAAGTTTCCGCTTCCTCACATTATACTTGCATCAGCTGGAGGACTGCCCGGTGCTGTTTTTCTGACGGCATGACACCATGCATAAGAATGATTGATTAAAGTTATACTCCCTCCATCATTTTCCTGCAGACCGTGGCTTTTAATTAAGAAATCCATTGTGTATGAATAATGTCAGCTTCACCAAAAATAAGAGTTACTCAGGAGTATGTTCAGTGGTTCCACATTTCTGTCTTTTCAACATTTTTGTCTATACAATTAAATATTTGAATGTTTCCACTGAACTGCTTTTGAAATGAAATGGATTAAGAAAGAAGCAAAAATGGCAGATTTTGCGTGGAATTAAGCTATAAATTAAGAAGATTATCAATTTTTATGAAAGTAAGTGTCGTACTACAAGGAAGCGCTAAAAGCAGTTGCTTAAGATGACCATAATAGTTTAATCCGATTTTTCTAAATCAAACTTTAAACTTTTGGGACTCCAGTGACACATAAAAAAAATCAAACCGAATGGCAGTAGGAACCCAAAGAATTCAGGAAATTGGATGGTGGCACAACTTAAAGTGAACTTGAAAGGAGGCTCTCCAGTTGGAAAAGTTTTGTTCTTAGCTCTGACCCCTAGGGAAGGTCATTTCACCCTCTGAACCTCAGTTTCTTTATCTCTAAATTCAAAATAATTACCCCAGTTTCACCTCTCCTGCAAGATTTTAATGAAGCACGAAAATGAAACCAAACCAAACACGACGAAAACCCACCATCATGGATGTTCCTGTGTGTGTTTTCCTGGGGGGCCTCACCAAGAGTCAATGCTCGGCCAAGGTTCTAGGATGGCATCTGATGCCAATTATGGCAACGCAGCGAAAGGATAAGATACATTATAGTCTTTGAATTAATTCAAAGTAAAAGGGTGTTTTCTCTCTTAGAGTGAAATTGGTTAGTTTTCAATATTGGTCAATAAAAAGAAAATTTCTAAAAATTTTCTTTATCTGTGATTCTCTTTGGGAGTTCACAGTACAGTGTTTAATATTTCAGAAAAATTGCAAACTGTATCTGTAGGTTGGCACTCTGTTTGCTGTTCCAAAATTTTTCATCCTGTAGGTTGTGATCAATATCTTAGTACACATCCACACAGGTCGATGTCCTAAATATACGTATGCACATATATATTATAGATAATCTGTTTATCAAGCAATTTATTGAGTGTATCCACAGAAAGCCTCCCCATCAGACTCCTAGCCCCTTGCTGTTAAGGACTTGGGGGTCTTTGCTTGTCCAGGACACAGCTCAGTGCACTGGTCCCTGTAGACAGAGTAGGGAAGGAAGGTAGTACCTTGGCTCCCCTTTTAACTTTCTCTCACTAGGAATGTTAGCCCACAAGCCTGCCAGTCTGGCCTAGGGTATAAGGAATAGGAGTCTCTTTTGCTTCCTGAAACCCTCGGGCTGGATGTTTCCCCGGGTAACCCAGACTATCTTTTCTCTATCCTGGTAGAAGACACCCTTTCTCTGTCACTTTCTAGAAAGAGCAAACTCCAGTTCTCCAAGACTCTTCTTTTGCCCCAGTTCAGAGTGCCTTACCTTATCCTTTTTCTTCAGTAAGAGCAATGAGAGACGGAATGTACAAGTGGACAATGTCCAGACCATATATAAACCTAGAACCTTGACCCATAACCTGTAGCAAATCGCCTGGGAAATAACCCAGGAAGCCAGCCTGCTGTAAGCCAGACTTGCAGTAAGTCAGATTGTCCAGAGAGCAATCTCTAGTGACAATTCAGGAAGCTAAAGAATAACCACTGTAACAATTGGCCCCAAATGTCCAGGACTTGATTAGTAACTGACGGCTTCCTTAATGTTTTTCCCGCCTCCAATTTAGGACCGATCCGAGACAGCCAGATATGCTCTCCTGACCAGTCACATAGGACGCCCACTTCCAGTTACCTGCCAGCAGCCTCCTCTCAGGGTACCCCTGAAGCCTTTCCTTTTTTCGCCTTTAAGCTTTCCCAATGCTTCAGCAAAACACAAGTGATGGTGGCTGACTCCCTTGCTCTAGCGTGCTGTGAATAAGTAACATTCTGTTTTTTTCATTTGGTTGGTCTTTGTTTATTCCCACCATAAGAAATGTCAGATATTTTCTTTTATCTTTATATTCAAGCTGGAAAAACAGGAAATCTGATTAAAATGCATTAGTTTCAGCAGGAGATTGCTTTTTTAATGCTACTTATTTCCCGCAGAGATTTTATTTAAATGATTGCAAAGAGAGTTTGCTGTGAGAGCATTGCCTTCACTACGACATTTGCTGTGATTCATAACTTAAGCTGCCCACTCGGGGGTGGCGGGGGTGCCCTCCACCCCCCAGCTGTTCCCTCTAAGGCAGAGTCCCCTCCTCCTGTCTTATCTAGGATATGCTACCCATGTTTCATTATCATGGTGTAAAGTTTAGGCATTTTTTGGCTAGGCTTCAAGCTGATCTCTCAAAAAGAAAAAAAAATAGATATAGAATTCCCAAATAATAATTAGCTATAACAACATGTTCACAGCCAATTATATAGAATTTGGTATATATGGTGCTAAGGCACCATTGTTACCAATTCCTTCTAACTCCAATTTTAACATACAGACTTTGCCTGGAATAGTCTTTGACCACATGCCTTCTCTGAATTTAGAGGTAGAACCTTGCGAGGTACATACACATCTCTGGGACTTCTCAGTTGCCAGTATCTGTGTTTTCTCCCTTCCCTTTTTCTTTTTTTTTTTATTTTTTTTTTTATTTTTATTTTTTTTTCCCTTCCCTTTTTCTTAATAGCTAATCATATGCAGTTGCTTACCTAATCTAGTAAATGTTAATCGGAGCTCTGGGAGTTCTTGTATCTGTTTTGTCCACGCAGCTCTTCTTGCCTTTTTCCATGACCACGTTTTCTTTTGTTCCTATAAACGTACTATTTTCCATGTTGCTGTGAATTTACTCCTGACCCCCTTCATCTGCTGCTTGCCCTCTTAGCTGGAGCTAGTTCTCACTTGAATATGCACTTGTGTTATGTGTTGATTGTGCCCCCCAAAATTCATATTTTGAAGCCCTAACCCCCCGGGCCTCGGAATGTGACTACATTTAGAGATAGGGTCATTTAAAGAGGTAGCTAAGTTAAAATGAGGCTACTGGGGCGGGCCCTAGTCCAATATGAGTAGTGTCCTTATAAGAAAGGGAAATTTGGACACACATGTGCACACCGAGGAAAGACCACGTGAGGACATAGCTAGAAATCTGCAAGCCAGGGAGAAAGTTCAAAAGACACCAAACTTGCAACAGCTTGATCTTGGACTTCCAGCCTCCAGAACTGTGGGAACATAGATTTGAATCTTCTAAGTCACCCAGTCTGTGTATTTTTATGTTATGACAACCTCCACAAACTAATACGATTAGTGAAGAAACTCCCCTTACGTAGCAATTTGCTATCTTTACTTACTGCATTAGCCAAAACATTTCTTTGAACAGTTCAATTTTCGTACATAGGCAAAAATATTCAAAGCTCAGATGGATGAATTTTGCTTGATTTGGACAAAATTAAACATGATCTTATGTGAGGCTTCAAGCATCATAATCAGTTTTGTTATCATCTGACCACATCGTGGAAGTGGGGGCATACCAACCAAATGATGCAACAACGGAAACACATGGGCCAAGTGAAAAGAAATTAGGGTGACGATAAATGAATATATGGAGTAGCAGAGTTTGATCGAAAATGTGAAATGCGATGGTGAGAAGTGTTTTCTTCTCTCTACTACCTGTCTCTGTCACGTGAAATGGCATCAGTTTGAGTTTGGTGAGGTTTTGAAGACGAATTCCAGGGATTACTACGAGATTTTGCAGGCTTGGGGGATTTTGTTTTCTCAGTTTTACTAGGAGGTCCTACTCTACGAGAAAAGAAGGGAGATAAATAATAATGACCTATTTGAGATGTATAGAAGATACAGGAGGAGAAGGATGAAGCAGGACCAAGCAATACATTTAATACCTCCCACATGAAACCTCACTTAAATGATAACAGAAGGACCCAAAAAAGGGGGAAAAAATGACAGTAGAAAAGAAAAACCTTGCTTAAATAACAATAAAAATATAAACCTGCCCCCCTCCCCCAAAAAAAAAACAGAGGGAAGCAAGAACAGATGAGCAACACCAATGTGTTTTTTGTTTGTTTGTCTTTTGAAAAGCAAAGAAGAAAGGATCTGACTTGGTTGTTCCAAGAAAGCTGAAATTGAAGGAAATGATTACAGAGGAGCTTCCAAAGGGAAGGGATTTAAGGCACCCGCCACCGTAGCAACTGTATGGGCTTAAAGAAGACACTGTTCCCCACCTGACATTTCAGATGCCCAGTGAGAAAACTGACTTGATGACACGCCCAAAGGGAGGGCCTGTCAACCACATGCCCTCCCCTTCCATGCAGCTCCTAGTCACTGTCTCAGTCCTATAGGACTCCCAGCTGAGGGTCGCCTAACATGGGAGAGACCCCTCAACACAAAAGAAGATAAAGAACAAAACAAATGAAGAGTACAGTAGAGCTCAGGGGAAACTGAAGATCCAGGGAGCAAATGCCAACAGAAATAATATCTGTAAGATGCTCAGAGCAGGAAGAGAAAATAGTGTCGCCGTGAGAAGAGAATAGGAAGGATACTGTGGGAAGAAAGAGAGACCTAACTAGGGCTCTGTCAGAAACGTGCAAAACAGCATCTGCAAAAGTAAAGAGTTTCATAGCAGTATCCGAAGCTAAGTCAAGAAAACCGGCCAGAAGGGAAAACCAAAAAAGATTGAAAATAGACAAGTTAGGAAAACTAGAGGTTCAGTGTAACATGTTCAACATACAAATGAAGGAAGTTCCAGAAAGAATAGGGACAGAATGGAGAAGAAATTATTAAAGAAATAAGACTGGATAGTCTCCAATTGAAAAATTGTGAGTTTCCATATTGAAGGGACCCATAAGTGACCAGCACTTAGACTAAGATACAGTTTCAGAATTTTAGGAAGCCAGAAACAAAGAGATTTTAAAATCCTCATTACTATCATCACAGTTGTACTTACACATAGAAGTACTTTTTTTTTTAGCACATTTAATCTTAGAGACTCTTGAGAAAAACTGTAGTATTTCACCGTCTTTATAAATGAGGAATGTTAAGTCACAGTGGGTAAGTGAATCCCCCAGTATCGCATAACTAGTAAGTGGGAGTCAGATTTCCAAACTGGGCAGTCTAACTCCATACCCACTACACTGTACTGACTTCTATAAAGTTTTCTGAGGGACACCCCCCCACAAAAAAAGAGGATCTCCCAACAGCAGCACTAAAATTTCTAACACAGTGTGGCATTGTTTTCAAAACTCTCAGGAGAAAGTATTTCCTACCTAGAATTCTGTAAACAGGCAAGCCTTCAATCAGCTCTAAGTATAGCTTCAACTGTTTTCAGAAATTTAGTGTTACCTGTGCTGTGTCCTTTCTTGGGAGCAACTAGAATGCAGTAATTAGGAAGACCACTACATGGCAAAAGTCAAGGGCAGTTCCCTGATGAGGCTTGCCCAGCATGCCCAGTCCAGATCAAAGCAAGTCAGTTGGCTACTGCAGGATTATCTTCAGAAAAAAAAAGAGAAAGAAAGTAGTGGCTTATCTGATGTTTTTGGCAAGGGGTAGAATAGTATCAAGAGATTTTGTATCACCCTTCTGGTGCTGTAAAGAACAAATAGTGGTAAGTGCATTTGAAAATGAAGCCAAAGAAAAAGGGGCAGATATGTAGCATGAAGGGTCCTCATCACAAGACGACTCGAGTGTGAATGATAACTCATTGTCATATAAAACCCGAATGTGAATTTGATCAGATAGATGAAAGATTTGTGAATTTAACTGTAGCAAGATTGAGAAGAGAGAAAAGAAGACAACAAATTGTTAACGTGTTACCTTCTCTAAGAGAAAGATGAGTGATAATGTCTAGAATGGGATAAATCAAGAAATAGTGGTATATAAACATAGTGTTTATTTTTTTAAAGATGTTATTTATTCACTTATGAGAGAGAGAGACAGAGAGAGCACAGCAGGGGGAAGAAGCAGAGGGAGAAGGAGAAACAGGCTCCCCACTGAGCCTGATATGGAGCTCAATCCCAGGACCTAGAGATCATGACCTGAGCTGAAGGCAGACGCTTAACCATCTGAGCCATCCAGGCACCCCAAAACATAGTATTTAGATAGAAGCAGGTAAATGCAGAAGAGGTGTTTAAAGCAACCCGCTGGGGTTGGACTCAGGATGGGAGAAGAATTGAGTGAGAGACTGTACTGCTTTTATTATAAGTTATTATTATTAGTTAACTTTTAAAAATATATACTTTTAATTGAGTAAAAATAGAAAGGGAAATTTAACTGTTTAACTATAAGAATCAGTTTAGCTATAGTTTGCTCCCCTTAAGACTTTCTGCAAGAAATAAGTTTTCGGAGAAGACTTTAAAAATAGACAATCTAATTTGATGTTGAAGAGAAAAGCATATCATCCAAGTGAATGAGGAGAGTTTCTGGGAAGTGAGGACCTTGTCAACTGGTTGGGGGGTCTGGAGTAAAGTGAACTGTGGTGTGTTGTGGGATTAATGAAGCTAGAAGCTGGGAACTCCACTTAGAGATGACTAGAGTGCCAGATACAGCTGAGGTTCAACAAAAAACAAGTGCTTGGGGTGAGTTTACAAAGCCATGTGGCACCATAAAAGCAGTCAAGTCTCTGTGCTCTCAGATGAATGCTTCCACAAGGAGAAATGTCAATTAGAAGCTCTTGTCTTCCCAGCAATCAACTCAAATACCAGCCCTATCAGTTTCTTTTCTCAGTTTTATAAAATGGGTGTATTTAGGGTCAAAGTAGTACTATTTTAGATGAGACCTTTCAAAATGTAAGCATGGCCTCTCTTGTGAGCCTTTAAGCTCCTGCTGAAATTTACTAAAAATTGGAATTTTTTTGCCATCCCAGACATCTGAGTGATATCACTGTAGAAAAGATGCATATCCATTCCCTTCCTCCCTCCAGCCTTCCTACTCTCCCTCTCCTTTCTCCCTCCCTCTCTCTCTGTGTCTCTCAAACACACACATACATCCTGTGTAGTTAGGTTTGGTGTCTAATCCCCTCTAACCATGTGAATTTTATACAGTATGGTTCCTTGGTTTATGCTTAAAAATAAAATTCCCAGATCCCACCCTAGATTTCTCCTGATGCCCTTAAAAGAGACCAGGGTGAATCTTTCCAAAGTTGAAAACAAACAAACAAAACAAAACAAAAACAAATCCAAAGTGTACTCATTACTCTGGTAAAAATTGCTCCTAAGACAAATTTTATTTATTTAGTGATGCAATCACTATAACATTTTCCTTTGGGCTTTATGCCCTGTTTTCCTAAGAAAAGATCAGCTCTTGCAAAGATGCTCCTAACATCAGCTGTCAAAAGAAAAGCAAGAAACTTCTAGAATACCAGGAGGGATGAAGGGAAGAGCCTGCTGTGTAAGGCTCCAGTAACCTCATTTGAAAAGTAATTTCATGTGTTAGAAAGGTAATTCTCCCCTCATCTGTGTGACAACTTAACAAGAATCTAACAGATTTATCTATCAACTCTAACAAATTACAATAGCCACAACGAGTGTTGGCGATTTCGGTACATTTGAGAAGATGTGAATATATGGGTTGCATTTTTTTTTCTTTTTCATAATCTTGGGATTCTTGAAAAAAGTCATTATATTTTGTCACTCGGGGCCTGCCAAAGTGAAGGTTTTTGAGTATCTTTTTATTGGAATCTGTCTTTGACTTGCTCTGTATAAATTACCTACTTGGGATGAAGTAACATTGAAATACTGATGGCCAGCACTAGCATAAATCAGTGTGATGGTAGCAGCAATTGTGGCTTTTGACACGAATCAATATGTGGGTCTCACAGAAATAGCAGTGTCAAACCCATACATTGTTGTAGCCACTGTGGAAAACATGATGGAGTTTCCTCAAAAAATTAAAAATAGAACTACCACATGACCCAGCAATCCCACTTCTGGGTAGATATCCAAAGACAATGAAAATGAGATATTGAAGAGATATCTGCATTCTCATGTTCATTGTACAATTATCCACAAAAAGACATAGAAACAACCAAAGTGTCCATCAGTGGATGGATGGATAAAGAAGATGTGGTATATATACACATAAATACACATAGACACACACACACACACACACACACACACACAGAAATATTATTCAGCTGAGAAAGAAGGAAATCCTGCCATTTGCAACAACATGGTGGACCTTGAGGGCATTGTGCTAAGTGAGATAAGCCAGACACAGAAAGACAGATGCTGTATGGTATCACTTACACGTGGAATCTGAATTTAAAAAAAAAAAAAAAAAAAAAAGGCAACTCCTAGAAACAAAGAGTAGAAGAGTGGTTGCCAGGGCTGGGGTAGAGTGTCTGAGTAAAAGAAATAGGGAGAGGTTGGTAAAAGGTACAAACTTTCATCCATAGAAAGAATAAAGTCTGAGAAGGTTTAACGTGGTGACTATAGTTGATAACAGTGTATTGTATAATTAAAATATGCTGTGAGAGTAGAACGTAAATGTTCTCAACAGAAAAATTTAAAAATGAAAAAATGAAAGATAAATTTTTGAGGTGACAAGTGTGTTAATGAACCAGATGGGGGAAATCCTTTCACAATACATATGCATATCAAATCACCATGATGCATGCTTTACAATTTTGTCAGTTATGCCTCAAGGAAGCTGACGTTTAAAAAGGAAATAAACCAGTAGACTCAAAGAAATGAAGGGGGAAAGAAGAAGTAGAAAATCAGTATCTAATCTTAAAAATCTATGTCTAGCCCTAGAATATCTTAATAAAACTAATAATGAAAAAAATGTTCCCTGGTCTGGGCTGAAGTTGGCACCATGTTTTCACACAAATCTCTGAGGGCATCTGTCTCTCGGAGCTCTCCTGGCTCCTTATCACTTTCCTACATGGAATCACGAATTCATAAAACATGGGCTGGTAAAACAAACAAACAAAACAAAACACCTTAACACACTTCATCTCGTGCTTTGCTCTATCCAGGAATGTGTCAACCAGTTTTGCTGGATTAATTCAAAAGATAGAGAGCCATGTTGTACACAGCACCTTAATCCACTTTCAGGGAGCACTAATTGGTGTTTTCACTTTTTGTGTGTCAAAATCTTTCTTTTTGTTTGTACCTCACTCATTCTAGTGCCCTGCCCTCGAGCTCTTTCCTCTTGAAATCAGGTGTCCCGCGCCTCCCTCTCCATGTACCCGTTTACTCGACTACTCCGTCCCCCTCTCGTTTAACACAGAAGTGTTTGGCATTATGAACATTTCAAAATCCCAGTTTATCTATACAATGAGTCCCAGAACATTCAGTAGGAAAGCAGTTTTGTTCTTTTTCCCTCAGAGTAGTTCCTCTCAGTTTGCCACTCCACAGGCTCGCCCCCACCTGCTTTCCACTCTGCTCCCACCTTCATCGGCATCACGGTGCGGTGGCAAGGCTGACCCAGACGGAGAGCTCCAGAAGACTCCTTCCACACATCTGCCAGCCTCTGCCTTGCCGCTCCAAGGCTCTGCTGCTCTCAAACCCACTTTCTGACAGGAGCTAATGCACCCTGGTAAAGGAGAAGTCGGGAATGTTTTTGTTTGGCTGATTCTCAACATCAGGGCATTTATTTACTTTGCTTTGCTGTACTGTTCACTTTGTAATTCATCACATGTTCTGGTGACACTTTCCCAATGCCTTTGAAATGTAATTACAGTTTACCATGTTGAGTGGCATCTTCACGAGGACCTCTGTTGAAAGATGAAATGAAGTCCCTGATGTGTATTCTTTCCGTGCCAGGTGGTCTCATGGAACATTCTATAACGTACTGATATAACAGGGTCAACAAGAGCAAAACTCTTGTTCATTTGTGATCTTTAAAAACAAAAACAAAAACACAACAACAACCTTTAGGCAAATATTAAAGTAATTTTTGGAAGGGATTATTCCCTGAGGAATTATTGACATTTTCATTCTGCAAAGACATTGAGTTCTCAAAAATAATAATAGGGCTTTTTTAAACCCTTGACAAGAAGTCCCAGAGGAAATAGAAATTAAGCAACCTCGATGAGAGCACGGATTTCATTACTTTATTAAGCAAACTAACAAACAAAAAGCTGAGAGTCATCCTAATGACTAGCAGGCATATTTTCAGTCCAGTAAAACCGGAATCTTCTCTTTAGTCCTTAGAAAGAAACTGGAAGTTAATCCGTGATGAAGGCCTTGCAGTGATGGATAAAGCCAAGGGCCTCTTCCTGCCTGAAGATGAAAACCTGAGGGAGAAGGGTGACTGGAGCCAGTTTACGCTGTGGCAGCAAGGTGAGTCCTGACTTCTAGAATGTTCTCAGCAGCCAATAATCTGATGGGAAGAAGGCTTGAGTCTTCTCAAGCTAATTAGCTTGACCCAAGTACCCATGACCAGCCTTCCCAGAGCTGGAATTCCCCAACTTAAATGAAACGGCCCAAAAAAATACATATTATCAAAATCCATCATTGTTTCTTAAAACTACATTTGAACACTTATTTGTGTGTGCCTGTGTTCACATGTAAATCTACGTTTGCGTGTATGTAGGTATACTCACATGTGTATTTGGATAAATATATATAATACTCTGATTTTCCTGGTCTTTCCCATTAAATAAGTTATAAAGAGTGACCCTACTATGTAGGCTTAACCAAAAAGTCCACCAATTACTAATTACTATATTAGAAAGGACCTCCCCAGAGCTTCATTTGCTCCACGGCGTGGAGACAACGTGCCAAAATGGGATCCCCCTGGGTTGGAGATAATAAAAGACCAGAGTGACAGGCAATGATAATTAGTGTCTGTGCTCTTCAAGAAGAGGAAGTGCTGGGGTGCCTGGGTGGCTCAGTTGGTTAGGCAACTGCCTTCGGCTCAGGTCATGGTTCCGGAGTCCTGGGATCGAGTCCCGCATTGGGCTCCCAACTCCATGGAGAGTCTGCTTCTCCTTCTGACCTTCTCTGCTCTCATGCTTTCTCTCACTCTCTCTCTCTCACATAAATAAATAAAATCTTTTAAAAAAAAAAGAATAGGAAGGTGCTGCACATTCAACCTAACATTCCTTAGGCTGAAGCCAGGCTCCAGCACATACACGGGGCCCCAGTATGTGTGTATTCGATGAGTTAATACATCAATCTATCCTGAAAATGAGGAGCATTGAATTTGGGCTTTAAGGTTTTTCCTAATTCTCTTCCTGGAAAATCTCATCATCCTGGGTTAACAATAGCTATCCAAAAATAAATCCATTTTGAAGACCACTCAGTACGTGTGGCACACACTCAGCTGCACTGAATACACTGGGAGACCAAGCAGTGGGCTTACATTAAAGGACAAATAAGCAGTTGTTTATCTCACTTACGCTTTCCAAATGGTTTACTCGTAAAAGAAGAGCCACTTCAGTAATACTTTCAAGGATACATCCATCAGCAGAGAGAGCACATGATTTTTTGGCTTTTTTGCCAACAAGATTTTTTTTTCAGGGAGCTACAAGGTCAATAGGTGAACAGCATGCTGATTTTATCTATTAGAGTCTCACTAGAATGTATGAGTTCTCTTGGCCTCAAGCGTTCATTCAGGAGTTCATCTGATGCCTCAGTTTCATTAACATACTCACGCTTCCTAGAACAAGGCTGCAGAAAAGCAGGCATCCTGGCAGTAATTTCCAGAACCAGAGTCTCTGCGAACAGCAGGTGCTCTGATAAAGTTGAAATCTGCAAAGCATTTTAGGGCAGATGAAAGTATTAAGCAAGCAAGAAAATAAATAATGGAGACAAGATTTGGGTGAAGGCAACATTTTGACTTGAAATTTTTGCATCTTTTAAAAACGTTTTAGTTGTGGCAAAATATATTCCTGAAGCTGTAATGTGTGATATTTTCACTTGTATTATTTCCAGAAAATGACTGCATTTCTATCTTGATTTCCATTTTGACTCAAAATGATTGAGCTGTATGTGCATTTTGGGTGAGGGCTAAAACAGGCTTGTGTTTTCTAATTAGTTGCAGTTAATTAAATAGAAATTAATTTTTTTTGTCATAAGAGAATATAAGACACATAGTTTCTCTTTTAGGAAGTTTCATTAAGGTTCTTTGTGGCCTTCTGTTGGTGGTTCCAGGCTTCTGGGAGGAATCCAGTAATGTCTTTCAGAAGCAAATTCATAGTTTAAAGAATTTTGAAGACAACTGGTAGCACAGCTTGTATAGAAGTAGGATGGGCCCCTGACGGCAGATGTTCTCCCAGGTGCTTGGCTCAAAGCTGGAGAGAATCCTGTGGCAGGAGGGGTTGGGGAAGAGTGAAGAAGAGAAGCAGCATGGCATTTCTTATTCATGCTAAGAGCTCAGGCTCGGATATAGAGGCTGATGAATATCTGATTTAGTTAATACTAAAGAGATTGTCTTGTTCTAGTTAGGAAAGGACGCTGCTGGAGAGCTAAAAGCCTTAAAGCTGTGGCTAGAGGTTTCATTTTTCTCCAAATGGTAGGGGGAACCATAGTGGTTCTCCTGGTTGCATATTCAGGACTGAAGAATATTTATTCCTTTTTAAATGGTCAACTTTTGGGGGTTGGAGGAAAAGGAACCCACAAACGTAAATTATGGTTTTCCCTACAAATGCGTTTTCAGATTACTAAGTGAATGTTATTGAATATCTATTTTTCTCATTTATTAATTATCACCAACAGTGAACACTAAAATATTTTGTTAGCCAATATGCTATACATGTGCAGTCATTCTTTCTTCCAGCGCCAGAGGGGGGACAGTGCTGACCAGTATCAGTAGTCTTTCTGGATAAGCTCAGACTGAACCTCTGAATCCTTTCAACAGCGTTCTAGGTGGCCACTGTCGGTTGATCAGAATTGTCATGTTATCCCAGCAGAGCCTCGAAACTAAAAAAGATATAACCCAAGACCTTTACAGACACCTGGGTGGCTCAGTCAGTTAAGCATCTACCTTCAGGTCAAGCTCCCTGCTCAGCAGAGGGTCTGTTTCTCTCTCTGCCTTTCTCCTGCCTCTGCTCTCTATCTCACTCTCTCTCTCTCTCTCAAATAAATAAATAAACTATTTAAAAAAATGGAATGTAACAGCAGTTCCATGGTGCTCACCGTGAGCCAGGAACCACTTGACATACTTAAAAGGACTCATGTGATGCCTACAACACCTGGTGACGGAGGTATGATTCCTATTGTATTTTAGAGAAGAGGAACCGAGGCACAGGGAGGTCACACAATTAGTGGCACAGCAGGAATCCCAGCCAAAGTGAACCCAGAGTCCGTGTTCGTAACCGTGACCCAAGTACCCATGACCTAAGACCACCACCCCTCCATTATATGCTTTATTATTATATAACATAGGATTATTTTGTAGTAAAAAAGCAGTACCATTATCACCTACTAGATAATTGTCAGATCTCCCGAGAGTACTCACCGATCCCAGTAACAATCCCCTACTCGAGGCCCTAATTCCATTATCCTTTTTTGGATGAGGATCTGAGGCGCAGAGACTCACAGACACGTTCCCATCACACAGCTACCAAGTGGTGCAGCCAGGCCTCCACCCCGGGATTGCTGGTCTCCCAGACCTGCGCTTTGAAGCATCATTTACCATTTTGTCACATCATGGAGTAGAAAGCAGCTGCGAGGAACGGAGGAGGAAACTGTCGAGCAGCTGAATTCAGGGTGGATTTCCCTGTGTAAGGGAAGGCATGGGAAGCAGGCTTAAAAATACTCTCTGAGGGGGCACCTGTGTGGCTCAGTGGGTTAAGGCCTCTGCCTTCGGCTCAGGTTATGATCCCAGGGTCCTGGGATCGAGCCCCGCTTCGGGCTCTCTGCTCGGCAGGGAGCCTGCTTCTTCCTCTCTCTCTGCGTACTTGTGATCTCTGTCTGTCAAATAAATAAATAAAATCTTTAAAAAAAAAAAATACTCTCTGAGGACATAAGCAGGCATCTATTTGGTCAAACTGGCGTTGATCTTTCAGCTCACCAGGGGTACTCCATTAACCCCTAAAAACAGCAACTAACATTTTGCTCAAGGGGCAAAAAGTTTACTTAGGAAAAACTAATATACGTATTAATGTTGTGTTCTAAAACACTGAGGTCCATTTGAGGAGAATACTTTTAAGTTGCCTACTTTGTAACTCTCATTTTATTCTGTGTATGATCATCTTAGGACACAACCAACATTAAATAAGATTAAATTCAGCTTTAGATGTAGCAGCCCCTCGTAAGAATATTGAGTAGGGAATTAAAATGTTTCTATCTTTAAAAAAAAATCCATTGTTTTACTCCTACTAAGAGCAAATAATTCTGTGTACCTTTCTGAGCACGTCTTCCCTAAGACACAGTTATTCTGTCAGTGGTGAGGAAATGTGCACAGTCGAGGATGTTTAAGACTGTGTCCCAAAATCTGTGTTCCCAACACAGCTGGTCATAGAAAACGTCATCCCTCATCATCTCTCGTTACCATCTCTTCCCCTCTTTTCTTACATCCTATACTTGATTGACATATAAAGTATGATCTGTACAATGAAAAATATATTAAATTCCAATTTAAAATGTTGCGGTGACTCTTTGATACAGTCCTAGAAAGGCATTTTTAGGTTAGAAATATAAGCTATTTTTTTCCCTTACAGACTCTGCTATGATTGCTCTAAAAAATTAACACAAACTTAGAGGCTTTAAAATAACACAAATTTGGGGTGCCTGGGTGGCTGGGTCAGTTAAGCGCCAGTCTTCAGGTCAGGTCAGATCCCAGAGTCCTGGAATCAAGCCCCACCTCCAGGCTCTTTGCTCAGTAGCGCGTCTGCTTCTCCCTGTCTTCCCTGCTCACGCTCTCTGTCGCTATCTCTGCCTCTCTGTCCCAAATAAATAAAATCTTTTTTTTTTTTTTAATGACACAAATGTATTAAATGTACAGTTCTGGAGGTCAGGAGTGAGCAGGGGTCTCACTGAGCTTAAGTCAGAGTGCCCTCCATGCTCTATTACGTCTGGAGGCTCCAGCTTCTAGAATCTGCCCACATTCCCTGGTTTGCAGTTGCTCTCCATCTTCAAAGCCAGCGATGGCCTGTCGGGTCTCATCCTGTATCACTGCCTCCCTCTGCCCCGTTGAAAGACTCTTTGATTACATGGGGCCCATCCAGTTAATCCAAGACAATCTCCTTATTTTCAGGTCGTCTGATTAGAAATTTCAGTGTCATCAGCAATCTCTGTTTCTTCTTGCCATATAGCATAACCTACTCATAGGCTCCTGCTTACAACACGGACACCCTTGAGGGGGCCATTATCCTACCTGTCACAGGGAGAAGAGTAAATATTCAACACTCACCTTGCCCAGCAGACAGCCTTAGTCAAATAGTCTGACACTGGGTGGAGATTTCTGGTCCTTGTTCTGCCCGTCACTTTGTCTTCTTGTGTTTGTTTAGCCTTCTCATTCCTAGTGAGGGTGACAGTACAGATTGCGTCTGGTCAAAACGGGACGAGTTAAAGTTTTACTGTGATTTGTTTCTAACAATGATTTTATCATGTCTTGTTCTAGGAAGAAAAAATGAAAATGCCTGTAAAGGAGCTCCTAAAACCTGTTCGTTACTAGATAAATTTCCCGAGACGACAGGCTGCCGAAGAGGACAGGTACCAAGCGGGTCTTCAGTCACGGGAAGGACACAGTTCGTTATTAGGAACAAGGGAGCGCTGACCTTTATGACGAAGTCATTACTGGCCCAACGAAGGCGTCTTTTTTCACTTTTTAACGAAACCTAATTTTTTGTGGTCCATGTCAGAATGGAGGGCAGGAAATGTTCAGTGTTAGCGCTTGGTAGAAAATGAGAGTCCTTATCAAAGCAATACGACAAGAACATAAATTCTGAGTCTTAACAAAGGTCCAAATTCAAATGGACATGAATTTTATCCTGTCACTTGAACTGAGCACTTCCTCTACCCCTCCATAAACGGATGACCGGTTTGTTCTGTTTTCTGCGCAGATCAAATACTCGGTCATGCACCCGGGAACGCACGTGTGGCCGCACACGGGGCCCACCAACTGCAGGCTCCGAATGCACTTGGGCTTGGTCATTCCCAAGAAAGGCTGCAAGATCCGCTGCGCCAACGAGACCAAGTACGTCTCCCCATCACTGTCCCTCTTACCGTCTCTGGGGCTGAGTGTTCATCACAAGCGATCTGTGTTCACTGGGCTTATTTCTCTTCCTTGTAACTGAAGGAGGCTGGGATGGGTGACATCCATCTGGAGTCGAGCCTGTGCCCATGTTTGTGTTTTCTGTTAGTCTAGAGGCACCCCCTCATTCTAGGGCTGCCCTCCCTAATCATTCCTCCCCACTCCGCTCTCAACTCAGTGAAGAGCCTCCTTGCTTTTCTTTCTAGACGGGCAGACTTGCATTCAGAGTTAGCTATGTCATCCTGAGCCCTGCTTCTTGCTCTGCACCTTGAGTGGTTGGTTCCTCAATGCAAAGAGTCCCCCTTCCTGAAGAAAATACTTCGGTTTTTTGCTCGAAAGGAGGCAGTGTGGTGCAACAGAAACAGGCTGCCTGTTTCCAGCCCAGCTCCGGCACCTAATCCTGCATAACCTTGCCCAGTTCCTTAATCCACCGGAGTCTTCGCCTCCTTCCTTATAAAATTGGCACTGACACTCTCTGCTTTTCAGGATTGTTGTAGGATTAAATGAAATAATGCACACATGGCACGGAGCCCACATCCTAGCGGCAATGGGACCTGGTGAATGTTAGGCCCTTCTCCCCTTGCCTTTCACTGTCCTAATCCGATTACTCCCTCCCCCGCCAAAAGGCCCTTCTTTTCACCCATCCGAAATAAACCTATTACTAAGATCCAGTGTCAGTTCCTAAAAAGGAGCCTCTTTTCAGACTTAATAGAATGTATATGGTGTATATTCTCCATAATCCTATTCTTTATCTACCATTGCTCTTTATCAATTAGCATATGTTCACCTACTTTCTACGAGCTGTAGGCTCGGAGACCAAGTTGTTGTCTTCTTGGGCATTTGTTATGTTCCTCAGTAGATGGAGGGGCTGTTCGTGAATCATTCGTTTGGTTATTGGCAGAGACCTGCCCACCCTGGACCGGGATGACAAAGATTCAAAGTTGAATCTGATGGGGGGGGCCTTTCCCTGCCAGACATGGCTTATCAGGGACGTAGTACAGGCTCAGATGTTGTGAGTCGTAAGAGAGGCAGAGATAAAAATGCTACAGATGGGCCAATGGACAAGTAGCTCATTTGCTGCTGGGGTTTGAGAATCTTGACAGCAGTGATTTTTAAAGACAGGAAGGCTTGGAAATCTAAAGCTGGGAGGAAAGGGCATTGCAGGCTAAAAGAACAGGATCTGCAGAGGCACAGAAACCAGAAATTATGGGCACATGTGAAGAAGACGGAGTGATTTCTGCAACCAAGAGTGTAGATGCTGTCATGTAGGTAAACCGTTAAAACACGTTAAAATTTTCAAGAGTTGATTTGGGTGTACAGCCATTCACATCAGATAGTATCAAACAAAAGGGGGTTCGGAATGTGCCCGGACAGTAGGTGGAGGCAGGGTTTCCATAGAGAAGATGCTGAAGTGAAGCAAAGATTCAAAGCAAGTATTTGACTGGGTACAGTGTAAGTGGCTGCCTTGTTTGGGGGCGGCTGGTTGGCTGTTTGTGACTGGCTGCACTTCACCTCACCTTCTCAGAGTCCAGGGCACTGACTGGCTTAGGCTTTGGTTGGCTGATGTAGCTCTCCAGGACATTGGAGCCACCCCCTTGTTTACAGTCTTCAGCAGCACATGCTGAATTAGTCGGAAAGTGAACGAGTGGAATAGAAGTGCAATCATACAAGGCTTCAAATACCAGCGAGTGGGATCCGAGCTTTGTCGGGAAGATATTCTAGAAGCCATGGGGGAAAGTGTGGGGAAAACAGGAAGAACAGTTAACAGCTCGTCACAGCAGCCCACCCAAGAAGAGCTGGCCTCGGGATGCTGGGAACAAAGGGAGTATAACAAGCAGGTGCGGGAGATATGAAGACTAACTCAAGTGAATCCCAAGGGCGCTGCAAGGGCGGGGAAGTTCAAAGTGACTTGGCGCTGTCCATTTTGGTCAGTAGGAGCCTGTTGATGCTTTAGCAAATACTCAGATCTTGGGGGGTGTGAGTCAAGTTCAGGGAAATGGATAGTGAGTTCCTTGTTTGTATGCATTTGATTTAAGTTGCTGTGGGAACACAGTTGTGGAAACATTCAGGAGGTGGCTGGATATAGCTGCCTGGAGCTCAGGAGAGAAGTCAGGTCTGGACATAAAGGTTCAAGGGACAGATTTAGCAGGAGGTTCTGGAGGAAGCTTGAGATGCTGTAAACACATCCACACGTAGAAGGCGGAAAGACAAAGGAGAACCATCAAGGAGACGGAGCAGCGGAGGCCAGAGCTGGCAGGACCAGGACAAGAATCAGAGATAGCTGAACAGGGAGTGGTTCCTCCCCAGATGGAATGGATCTTATCAAGCCTTTGGGAACTCCATTTGGGTCTGCAGGGTGTCCACCCAAGGGAAGAAGGGTGAGGACACGGTGGGGAACTCCGGGAATACGGAGAGAATGCTGGGGAACAAGATCAAATAACCATGGGCAGTGAGGATGGCAAGAGCACCAGGCCTGTTCCTTGAGTACTGCCTCGTGCTTATAGACTTGTTTGTTGTCTCTGTCTCCATCTCTCCTTCCCTCCCCCTTCTTCCTCCTTTCATTTTTTTTTTTTTTTTAATTTCCAATCTGTCCTGCTTATAGATACTTCGGGAAAAATCACTAGACAAAAGTCAATTGAGAAATAGGTAGAGAGAAGGCCAGGCAGGCCCCGATCCTAGTCATCAGAGGCCGTGAGGCAATGGAAACCCAGGCTGAGGGCACCTCTGTGGCGGCAAGAAAGGGGAACAGGTGGGCAATGCTGGAGGCTTAAACAAGAAGCCAAGCAGGGCTCTCACCGCCAGCGCAACCATGGGATAGGGGTCCCAGAAGCACATGCATAGTGTGCCCCCCTCCCCCAGACTCCCAGCAAACACTCAGTGACGGCGCTTGACAAAGAAGGGGACTGCCAACCCCTCCCCTCAAGCCGGAAACCTGATTAGGTGAACTGTCTTCACCTACCGGAAGGAGCCCAAGCCCTGCCACTCACGTGGAGGGTGCGCTTGAGCAGGAAGGTTAACCCAGCAGCCCCTCCATTTCCGCTGTACTAAAATACAAGCGACCTCACGTGACAGGAAGTTCCTGTTGATAACCATAACTTGCTGGTTGTGGATTTTGTGTGATTATTCATAAGGACTTTCCACCCACCTGCCAAGAGTTGGGCCAGGATGGTGGTTTTGTTTTGTTTTGATTTTTGAATTTTTACCTTAGGAGATTCTCTGTGTCCTCCTTTGGTCTTTTGATTCTTTCTTGAGGTTGCCAATTTATTTTTTTTTTAATAATTTTTTTGTTATGTTACTCACCATAGGGTATATCATTAGTTTTTGTTGTAGTGTACCATGATTCATTGTTTGTGTATCACACCCAGTGCCCCATGCAATATGTGCCCTCCTTGATACCCATCACCAGGCTCATCCATCCCCCAACCCCTGCCCTCTGAAACCCTGTTTGTTTCCCTGAGCCCATAGTCTCTCATGGTTCGACTCCCCCTCTGCTTCCCCCCGCCTTCATTTTTCCCTTCCTCCTCCTAATGTCCTCCATGCTGTTCCTTACGTTCCACAAGTAAGTGAAACCACATAGTAACTGACCTTCTCTGCTTGACTTGCTGCACTTAGCATAATCCCCTCCAGTCCTATCCATCTCAGTGCAAAAGTTGGGTTTCATCCTTTCTGGTGGCTAAGTAATATTCCATCGTGAATATGGACCACATCTTTTTTACCCATTTTGCAGAGGATAAACACTTCTGGTTCTCTCGGCCCTGGAGATCCCATAAGCATCAGTGCCTTTTCTCCTCATCATGATCGCTGCTCCACCCCCTTCTCTGTGTCCCTTTTCTTGTTGTTGATATTGTGTTAAGTTCTCATCCTCAGTTAAGCCTTCACTCAAGGGTGATTGGGTCAGGTGAAGTACTTTATTACAAAAACAGTGTTTTTCCTAAGAGACATGGGTCCATTAAAGTACTCTGTAATGCTTACAGAGCTAGATATCTGAAGAGGAGACAGGCAGTTTCTAAACTCCGAAGACAGAAAGACCATATCAGGAAACCAGGAAATTTCATGCTGTTATTCTAGAAATACTATTAGTGTGGAAAGAGAAACACATACACCAAGAAATCAGGCTTCCTTGTGCTAGGCAACAGGAAGCAATTTTCAGAGCCTCTCCACTTTCGAAAGAGTAGTTTACTTGTAACAATTTGTGCTTTGCTGTTCTCAGGTATTAATAATCACATCACTGTTTCTCCGGGGCTGTGTGAGTCCTGCTAGCACCCGTGTTGTTTAAATAGTGCATCCCTGCGAAACATAGTGCAGCAATTTTTATCTGAAGATGAGCTTGCAGGAGGCAGCCTTTTATCAGTATAAATAAAATGATCATTTAAAATTCATAAATGCCCTCTGACTGTAAAACTGATATGTGATGCACATTCCTTGTACATTATTTGTAAGACACAGAGAAGCATGACAGGAAAAAGCCAATATTATTTTGATCTGGATACTCAGAGATATTGCCCACATGTTTCTCAGTACCTGCCTATGTATGATTCGTGAGGAGGAGGAGTAGGAACAAGGGAATGATAAAATGCGTGCTTGCTTGCGAAGTGGCTCCAAGGATACCATGCACATTAATTTATCAATCATCATGACTATCCTAAGGTATTATTAAAATTCCTATTTTACAGGGCGCCTGGATGGCTCAGTCAGTTAAGCGGCTGCCTTCGGCTCAGGTCATGATCCTGGAGTCCGGGGATCGAGTCCTATGTTGGGCTCCCAGCTCCGTGGAGTATCTGCTTCTCCCCCTGACCTTCTCCCCTCTCATGCTGTCTCTCACTCTCTCTCTGTCAAATAAATAAATAAAATCTTAAAAGAAAAGATTTTATTTATTTATTTGACAGAGAGAGAGTGATCACAAGTAGGCAGAGAGGCAGGCAGAGAATGGGGGGTAAGCAGGCTCCTCACTCAGCAGAGAGCCCAATGTGGGCTCGATCCCAGGACCCTGAGATGATGACCCGAGCCTTTCCATATCTATTCTGGGCTTTGGGGGTTTTGGTGAGGGTGGTTACAAAATTAAGATCGTCCTGTTCTTTTTTTTTTTTTTTTTTTTAAGATTTTATCCATTCATCAGAGAGAGAGAGAGGGAGAGAGAGCAAGCACAGGCAGACAGAGGCAGAGGGAGAAGCAGGCTCCCTGCCGAGCAAGGAGCCCGATGTGGGACTCGATCCCAGGATGCTGGGATCATGACCTGAGCCGAAGGCAGCAGCTTAACCAACTGAGCCACCCAGGCGCCCCAAGATCGTCCTGTTCTTAAAAGGTGATCACTGTGAATGCTGGTTTTCATTCCAGATAGCAAGGTATCAAGCAGAGAAAGTAGCTGGAGAGTCTCGACTTTGGGCCATTTGTGTCGCTCCTGACAGGCCGTGCTTTGCAGTCTGTCAGATGAGCTCATTTATGACCTGGATCCAAAGCTGAATGAACTTGAGCCAGTGGATAAACATGCCACTGGCAAGTGGCAGCTAATTTTTACCCTCACGGCATGGCCAAGTGGTTTGAGCTTTGGACGATCCCAGACAGGAATTCTTTGTACTGACTCTACCAGGGGGCATCTAGGATGTGCTAGAACCAGAGGCTGCAGGAAAAAAAATGAGTCTCCATGTGGCTCTCCTAGAGACCCAGCATTATTGCCTACAAATGGCCAGCCTAAAATACTAGACAAGACCAATACACACCAGCTAAGTGGGCGTCAGCATTCGTGTCAGCATTGCAAATTGGCAAGAAGCCATTTAGTTCCCCTCTCCATGGCTATAGAAATAATGGCTCTCTACCATAACACACTTCAAGTAGTTTATAGCATTTTTTTTTCACTAATCTCTCAAGTTTCTAATTAGGAAGATCCAGGGAAAGGCCCACTAAAATATTAACAGTAAGAGAAAGACTTAATTTTTTAGAGCCACCATGAGTTGTTCATAGGCAACATTTGTTTGGTTTTTATAAAGTATCCAAGAAAATCAAGTCTTAAGATTTTTCCCGGAATTCTAGCTCTTCTGTTTCACAAAACAGAACGATCTTCCATCTTAACCATAACGTGACCATTCAAGTGTGCCCATCTGGGGTTGCAGGTCAAGTATGGCCTTTTAACCAGATAGCTTTCCAGAAGGTTTGTTACTGAATAGGTAATGTTTTGCCCTCTTTCTTCCTTTCCTTGAGCAACTTGGCGAATTAAAAATATCAGAGGAGTCTTCCTAATCCCTGTTCTGGTTGGCACAGTGTGTTGACAGCATTCGTCCACACACATACCCAGCGACACCCCCACAGGAAATGGCGGGTCCCACACGGAATACGAATCCTGTATATTTTGTCTGTTGAACTGATCGTTGAGAAATTGGAAAGTTGGAATCCATTTTGCGATGGCAATATGAAATGATGTGGTGGTTCCTGGGCCAGCCCTCCAAATCTTTTACCTCACGATCTTTATACAACTTGCATAACCTGTCAGCCTTCATTTTGTCTGTGAGATGGGAAAAGAATCAAAGCATATCTTTCTGTGGCTTTGAGTTTCAAAGCAATCCATAGGGATGCCCTCAGGACTGTATTTACGGAGTACTACGTGCCGGGTGCACTCAGCATACTTGTCTTATACTGTCCTGTTGTTTGGTTGCTGCAGAAATTGGGACTTTTGTCCCTTACATTCCAGGGAGTGAGATCAAGCCCTCTTCCACCATTGGAGAAGGTTCATATAACCTGGAGTGAGCACTCTGACAGGGAGGGGGTGGAGCTCTAAGGAGTCAGGGGACAAGATAGGAAACCAAGGTTGTGCAGAGCCCGAGCTGGTGCAGGGACGGTACAGGTACAGTTGGAGACTGTGGTTTGATGAGCATGGGGCCCGGAGGAGTGCCGGAGAAAGGGGGGCCAGCAGTAGCACAGCTGATAGCTCCACCCCACCAATTCCTGCATCTCTCCTCTTCCTCTCTGTGCCCCTACCCTGGAACTAGAGGTACTTGGGGAGTGGGCAGTGGCATCCCTTCTGAGGTCCTATGAGTTTTCTTCTGCCTTTTCTCTTTCTTTGTCCTTTTTTTGACTTTATCAGCTATGAGACAGAACCTTCTGCTACTGTTTGAGCTGGGACCCAAGACGGGGAAGCCACAGAGGCAGCCACAGGGTGGGCAGGAGGGCATAATCTGGAATCCCCAGGCCTCTGTGGAGAGGAGAGAAGCCCCATGGCAGCCTGGTGGGGGCTCTTCCGTGAGGGGCTGGGAGATAATGCTATAGGTCCATACGTACACAATCTGTTGGGAAGAGGGCCTCTTAGTGAAGTTAGCCATCTTTTATTGGAATTCATATTTTGACATTAAATAAAATAGCAAATACTAAACCCATTTCTCAGATGAAAGCTTATTGAGTATATCCTGTGAAATGTAATATGAAGACTAAAGCCCCAACCTATAGCTTAGCTCAGAGAATTAAAGAGAATTTTAGAGCTGAAAGGAGCCTTAGATGCCATCTTATCCACCTCTGTCATTGCACAGATGGGGAATCTGAGGCCCCTACTTGAAGTGCTTTATCACATGGCTACCTGCAGCTGTCAGAACGAGAACACAGGTGCCATAGACTCCAGAAAAGTGCTTTGTTCCAGATAGATAGATAGAGAATGTGTGTGCGAATGTTTCTGTCTGAATGTGTTAGGTAGAAAGAGAGAAGAGTTTTACGTTCCAATTCTAGGAGGTGCCAGGATTTCTAATGCAGTCAGAACTGAGAGATTTCAGTAGATCAGAATTAATAAGCACTGTGTTAAGTAGCCTCATTCCTTAGCTCTTTGACCCTTTTCTGTATTCTACTCAGCTTTTTCAATGCCTCACAGGCCACCTCACCACAGCAGCTCCCAGCACACAGAATATCCCCTAGTCTTGATCTAAACCTCAATCTAGATCTTGAGTCAAAGTTTGGGCTCTGATGAAGCAAAGCTAGCGACTTTCTGCTTCTTTCACAGAATCACGGTATCAGGCAGACATCCAAACTTGCTTCCATATGATTCCTTTGCAGGAAACTTAGAACCATGTCCCTTGCCTACCTCAGAACATTTTAGCAAAGATCCCTGAGATATGACCAATAAAGTTTTTAGGTGGAAGACTCTGTAAGCACCTAGTAGCATTATTAATGTTGATGACAATTCCGTGACACAGTTCTGGTTGTTAGGTTCTACTGCCACCAGTCTATCGGAATCGTTAACTACAACTTGAGAAATTGAGAAATCCTATGATATCACTTTGTCTTTGGCCAGATAGTCTCGTATCCTTTGCAAACCAGGGAGAGGCATTCTTCTTGTAGTGGTAAGAAACTCTGAAGGCCGGAGGAGGTAGCTTTCTGGGGAGAAGGTACAGTATCCCCGCTCCAGTCCTGCTTTTCTGAATCCTCAGAGAAGGGCCATGGGAGCACCGTCAGGAAGCTCAAAGGCAACTCTGAGAAATCTTTTCTTCAGAGGAAGCTTTTCATGTCATACTTTGAGTATAATTTAATCTCATGTTGTAGAGCTTTGCTCACAAAGCCAGTGGCCTGAATACTGTTTCTTGGCCTCGCAAGGATTAGTCTTTGTGATTTGGAAGAGAACTAAAGACCTTTGACTTCTTTAGCTCTATCTTGTTTGGTGGAAAGCCCTCTCTCTCTTCTTAACCCCAGTCACTCAGCCTGCATGTTGCTTGGATGAGGTTTTATTGTTCTTTGCTTTGAGTTTAATGAGGGCTGCACTTTTTGTCACTTTAACTCTCAGTAAGTGATGGAAAGACAGTAGTTTTGAAGTATTCAAAAGGAATCTACATTAAATGATTGGGTATCTTTGCTGTTTTCTGGGAAAATGTAGGAAAGAAAATGGAAGGGCAAATAGAAGATAATGGGACACGCTTCCCCATGAGTTTGATGGCTCTAAAAGAATCCAACTCTCTGGAATACCTCCTAGATTTTTTTGTTTAAAAAGAAAAAAAAAGTGGTTTGGGGGTACCTGGGTGGCTCAGTCGGTTAGGCGTCTGATCTTCATTTCAGCTGAGGTCATGATTTCAGGGTCCTGAAATTGAGCCCTGCATCAGGCTCCACACTCAGTGCAGAGTCCCCTTATCCCTCTCCTTCTTCTCCTCCTCCATTCTCTCTCTCTCTTTCTCTCTCATAATTAAATAAAATCTTTTAAAAAATTGTTTCATCAGGGCATTTGGCTTTCTTACACTTATCAGAATCTAGTGAAAAAATAAAATTTTGCACACCCTAGAATTTTCTTTGGGTCTTTATATTACTTCCTATATTTTAAGTAGATTCTGGAGTCTCTGCCACTCAGAAAACCACTTGAGAACCACTTGTCATTGCAGTCCAAGTGTATACTGCAAATTCTGTGGAAGATTTTTGATATCTCACCCACTCCCTTGCAAGATTTTCAGTCTTCTCAAATGAAGGCAAATCCATAGTGCATGAAGCCAAGGTTTTTTTTTTTTTTTTTTTTTTAAGATTTTGTATATTTATTTCAGAGAGAGCAAAAAGTGAGAGAGAACAGAGGGAGAGGCAGACTCCCGGCTGAGCAGAGAGCCCGATGCAGGGCTCAATCCTAGGACCCTGAGATCATGACCTGAGCAGAAGGCAGACATTTAACCACTGAGCCACCCAGGCGCCCCACCAAGGTTATTTTTGATAACATTATACCACCCCCATGCATTATCACCTCTTTCATCTTTTCCCAATTTCTTCCTGTATTTTCCTTCCTCCTTTGTTCTATGTTCTCTACCGTTAATTGAGTATTTTCTATGTGCTGGTCATATGCTAATCCTCACATCAGCTATGCTGATAAAAACACAAAGGCTCATGGATGCCAAGCAGCTTGCCCCAGGTCACGTTAGTAGTAAATGGCAGAGCTCAGAGATTTAAATCCACTTCCCTTCAGGGCCATAACTTCTCTGTTGTACTCTGCTGTTTCTCTCCCCTTCTACCACATGCTCCGCTTTGCCTTTTCCTTTTTTTTTTCCTATTTCATTTGTGGTGAAACACACAGAATGTAACATTTACTGCCCTATTTCTAATGTACACACAGTTCAGTGGTGTTACATATGATCATATCATGCTGCCATCGCTGGCCCCTGTCCTTTCACAGGACTCTTCATCTCACTGAAGCCCCATGCACTCTAAACCACAACTCGCCATTGTTCTTTCTATCTGTATGAATTTGGCTACTCTGGATACCGTCTCTGAGTGGAATCACATAATATTTGTTCTTGTATGAGCGCTTTATTTTACATAGCAAAAGATCACAGTATCCATGTTGTAGCATTGTCTGGATTTCCTTTTTATGGAGGCCAGAATAATATTCCATTGTATGCATATCCCACATTTTGCTTACCCATTCATTCATCAGTAGACCCTTGGGTTGCTTCCACCTTTTGGCTACAGTGAGTATAGCTGCTGTGCACATGGGTGTCCTGCCTTTCCCTCTTGAAAGCGCCCCTCCCTTATCTTTTGCCTATATTTAGGCTTGTCCATGGTACCCATAGACATTGCATAGTTCCGCCAATAACTCCAAGACGTAGAAAATCCCCACCAAACTCTGTAAGCTGTGAGTAATTTCATTTCTTTTTTCTTTTCATTTTTTTTCTCTTTTTAACTTTGCCCTTTTTTTCCAAGTTGGTTTTTGCATTGTAATAATACATACTCTGTCATTTGTATCTGTGTCTCTATATTTCTTGGTTACATTTGGATGGAACTCTAGTAGAACCCTTTGGTCCTTAACTTACAGAAGAGCAAATTAACTCTTCATACAGAAGAGTTAAGCAGCCCCTGTTTATTGAATGCAACTATCAGGCTAGGCATGTGGGACAGCGTGTAGAGTGGGTCAGTAACTGACGTGGAGGTTCTCAATTCGAAGGAACTCGTAACTTGCAAATATTCATTACTTTATCATTTACTTTAAATAACTTAGAAATGCTGTTGTCAGATTAATGCAATATGTCTGGGACAAATTTGCCTCTCACCTCCTATCACCACGCCACCATTTGGCAATGACTGGAGACAGTTTTTGTTCTCGTGATTTGGTGGGAGAACACAAGCTACTGGCTTCTAGTGTGTAGAGGCTAGAGCTGCTGCCAAACATACACAGAGCACAGGATGACCCCCAACAGCCAATTATCTGATCCCAGATGTCCCTAGTGTCAAGGCTGAGAAACTCTGCAGTATGACATATTACCTAATTTACTATTGATTAATCCCCTAGTAATGAGCATAAAAAAGACACAAATATTATTTCTGAAGGCAGATTTCCTTATGATAATGCAGTAACTTGAAATCAAGCTAGCATTTTCCATCCTATAATTTTAATTATTTGCTAATCCCTGACATAAAATTCCAAATGCCTGAGTGGAAATTGCGTATCTAAAGAAAGTTTCCTGGTAAAAACTTCATCTTAAAGACAGAACTCAGCATGTACCATATTGGCATTAATGTCTATTTTAACAATAGGAGAACAGTAGCACCAGCAATAAACTTTCTTTAGATTAGAAAGGCACTGTGTAATTGCCCCTGCACATTTCTCTCTTGACTGCTTTATTTAGACGAGCACAATATTTACGTCTTAGCTACTATGCATATATCTTACGATGTAATGCTGGAGGCCCTGAAGGATGTTTATCGTGGCTTTGACTTAAAATATTCCAAAGATAACCCACTTGCACTGCAGGTGACATTCAGAATAGAAACAAAATTCATTCCCAATCTGCCCTTCCATAAAATGGAACTTTTTTTTATAAAATGGAAGGCCAACAAATGGAAGGGGTTGAGCAAATCCCTTGGAGATGCGATGGCCCCATGCCAGGGAGCATACAAGGCACTGAGAAGCCTGAGCCCAGGTGCTACCCACAGGTCTAGACCACTCTCTGGAAGGCCAGGGAGGATAGCATGCAGTCACTGACCAGGAAGTCCCCTTGGGCACGAGCAGCCCTGGCACACCTTTGCCCTCTTGCCTGCCTCAACAAGCCTCACCTAGGCTTGGACCAAGAATAATGGCAGGGCCTGTGATAAGGTGACAATGATAAGTCTGCCCTTATCATGAGTGGCCTGCCCTTTGCACACTCTTAGGGATGGGCTTTGAAAACCATATACATGGTAAAGATCCTGAAATTCTTTCCTGATCACCAAGGGAAGAATCAATCTTGGCTCCGTGTTCCAATTTCCTGGTCAGATCCCACAGGTTACCGTGAAAGTGCCCATCTCCACATATCCAGGGACTGACTCTCAGACCTCTGAATTTGTGTTTTTCTGTTCCAGGACATGGGAAGAAGGCAAGGTGCTCATCTTTGATGACTCTTTCGAGCACGAGGTGTGGCAGGACGCCGCATCTTTCCGACTGATCTTCATCGTGGATGTGTGGCACCCAGAGCTGACACCCCAGCAGAGACACAGCCTTCCTGCGATTTAGCATGTCGTGCAGGCTTGGGACACACTGGAGAGAGGCTGCCTGCTGGCTCTCTCTTCTTGGGTGTGGGGACAGAGGTTCCAAGTTTGAGGGCCTATCATTCTCTTGATGGGCAGCTCTCCCAATTCTAAGGCTCCTCCTAGGGTTAGAAGACACTAAATGGAATATTTTGCCTTGCTGCAGTTCACGTTGAAAGCCCCTCGCTGTCCTTCATCCCACGACAGCACCCATCATCTGATGCCGTATTTGCGGTGAAGACGTGAGAGCTTCAGCCTTGTCAGCCAAAGATATTTTTCCCCCTTTGAAGAGGCCTCTGTCAGTGTACAATGAGAATTCGTGTAGAAACTGTGAATGGATCACTTCAGTTTGTAATTTTTCTATGCAATTATATTTTTCTAGGGTATCTAGGCCATGTTTTTCATCATGTACCACTACTTTTTTGTTGAGTTTAATAATAAGCTGTGTAAATGCTTTACTTCTAGCTGGCTTAATGGTGACTTCCCTCTTGAACTCAGAATTCCCTCTTTTAATTCTGTTTAGTAAAAGACACTCATAAAGAAGCAATTTTATTTTCCTAATACAAAGGGGAAAGATGTAATTACGCTGATGTCTGTGAACTGTACTGCTTCCCACCCACTGGGTCTGTTTGCTTTCTTATCTTCATTGAGAGCCATTGTCTTAATGTCTCTCCTAGCCATGCAAATGGTGGAGATGCTGTCTTTCTAAGAGGAGCTTTTCACACTGAAACAGGATACAGAGTCATTTTATATTGAGTCACAAAAGTGTCACCAGTAAATTTTTTTAATGCCAAGAATTAGAACTGAAGAAAAAAAAAAAAGTAACATTACTCAAAGTAAAAATTTTCTCTCGGGATGAGGCAGACAGGCAGCTGCCAGGACATCTGGCTTCTTGGGCTCTTTGGCATCTGAGACAGGCCCCGAATCCAGAGTCTCTTTGCCTGTTGTAAATCCCTGTACATGGATTCCCATCACAGTTTTATAAAAATACGAAGGATGGCAGAGCGGAAGCCCAAGAATGCCAGGATCTTGGTCCTGGGTTCAGGATCACCTTCTTCTCTGAAAGAGTTCGAAAGACTCTTCTCTTTCCCTGGCTTGAGAAACTTCTGCCATTTAAATAGAGCTTAGAAGTAGCAGTTGTTATCCACAGGTTAGCTCTAATCTTACCCACAGCATAGAAACAACTGTTGGAAAAATGGGCTTGCCTACTTATTCCAAAAATGATCAAATTATTAATTTAGAAGGACATTAATGTATTAAATATTTCATGTTTCCAATCAAACTAGACATGTTACATATATGAATGTAAGGATGCTCGTGCACCTGAATTTTAAGCCAATATGAACAAAAATGCTGAAGAAATGACAGGTTATCAGATTTCATTCATCGGTAGAAAAAACACTTGTGCTTCCTTTCCATCTAAAGACAAAGAGGATGATTTATCTCTTTTAAAAAGAGTTCTTTACCACTGAAATGTACCCTTTTTGCTTGACATTAGCTTCCAGGTAGAAGGGTTTGCAAAATATTTGTCCTGTTCCCTTCTGTTTTGCCAAAAACAGTCCCACTCAAATAGATGAAGAAGCATGTGAGGAAAGTCTCCAAATTAATGACCACAGTCCAGAAGAAAAACCAAGCTCTTGAAAAATCAAAAGGAGTTTTGTCCTTCAGTATTTATTGAACAGAAGAAATGACTGACAAAGGACAATACAATCCAATGCTCATGTAATAACATTCATGTCACTTCTTGAATTTGGTTCTCGGATGTATATTGCATACACATAAAGAAATTTAAAGTATATGTTGTCAGTGTTAAATCATCATCTTACATTCATTTAATGAAGTCATGGCATAGAGTAAAAACTAGCTCTTAACTTAATAATTATAATATGGTATTTAAAATCAGGTCACTACAGTAGGATTCTCTATATTGCCAATTGAAAAGCCAAAATTATTACTGTTGCAAAGTGTTGGCAATAATCGATTCCGGTAGCATTTTAAATACTTGGATCCCACAACTGTTTTATAAACCCAGTCATAACATGGATTTTCTAATTCACTTTAATTCTTTATCTTTCTTCTCTATGGAATTCCTTCCGTATGGAATATAAGAAAAGTGTTTCAGTCACTGCATGGGTAGAGTTATCTCAGTGTTACTGTTTTGTTATTTGAAATGTCTACACAAAACGAATGGGTTTTATGTATACCATGATCCAGTTGGTCAAGAAATATTTATAATTCTATTTCAATTTTATTTCAAGGGTAGAGTACAAAAATTACATCTCTTATTCTCCTCTGCCAGTAGAAAACAAATTAAAACACTAGATTCATTGAGAAAGAGATGTAATAAATGGTTAAGATTAGTAATAATAATATCTACCGAGGTTGATTATGGCCAGTTGAATCACCTCTTTGCTTTGAATTTTAAGTTCATCCTCTCAAGTCCTTAAAACATAAAATCATATTTTTCTGCCTAACTAAAATATCTTTCAACTAAAATATCTTTTATTTGATACTGAGCACCAACTGGTCATGCTGACTAATGCTCATGTCATGTGGATGGCTGGGAAGATACGAGATGCCTTAAACACAAACGGGTTTTGGGAAATGTGGCACGAGTAAGGATATCCTATCCTGTGTTACCTGTTTATCTCTATTTAATTTCCTTGGAATGGATAGTTGGGGACTCCCATTTCTAAGGAGAATAGACAAAGAAATAAAATGATCTTTGGCATTTTATCCCGCATTCCTAATCTTCTCTTATTGTCAGTACTTGCATATTTAGCCATCATTAAGGGTCTTCCTCCATGATTGGTACCTACCCTCTCAGCAACAGCCAGCTCCGGTCTCCATACCTTTAACTGGTTGGGGGAGGGTGGGGAGGGAGTGGGGGGCATTAAATGCTTTTGTAGCACTTTTCTTGCCTGTAGTGACCCAAGTGCGGTAATTTGAATGAATCCATTAATCACTGACATGTGTTTTCAATGAATCCCCACCCCTCCCTCCACAATCTCATGTTGCCTGTGGAAAGTCACGTTGTTAAGATGAAATAATCGTATTTCAGGTTGTGCGTGTCTTTTTTTTAAGCCAGATCATGGTAATCAGCTGGTGGCCTGACAAGAGATGTGACATCAAAATTGTTCTTGCAGGTTCTCAAAATAAGCAAACTCTGTGAAGAACGAGACCTACAAGGACATGCCCTCGGACTGAACAATCCGATGCTGGTGATGAGGTCAAAGAAAATAATTCACTAAGAATGGAAATGACTTGAGATACTACTGTCTTGGGGCTTTGCACTACGTTGAGCTTGACATTTGGGTCTGCACAGTTTCCTTCTCATATATCTACTTGGAAATGCACTTAATCTTAAGTCACAAAACTGAGAGTGGGTCTCTGTGGTACCTCAGAAAAATCCTGGCACTAATGTGGTGTATGCATCAAATTTAGTTTTCTTTTTTGCAGTTCATTTAATACCATAAATATGAGGGAGGGGGAATCGTGTTGACATGACTGCCTTGCTTCACCTCCAGTCCCCTCACCAAAAAGAAAAAAAAGAAAAAAATCTCTCAAGTCTTTGTTCAACTTTGGCTGCTCAGACCAATGGCTGGTGACAGTCATCACTAGGTGGCGGGAGTGGAGGGCCTTGTGTCAAGCGGAACGCACGTGTCCCTGTGGGTCAGTTGCACACACGCGCTTCCTGGGTGGCTGATCCACTGCAGGCTGGCGATCTGCGAGAGCATGGGGTGACTCAGGGTTCAGTCCAGAGCCAGGAGGGGCTGAGTGTTGTCATTCTCTCCCTTCTCCTCATGTTTCAGGGTCCCAGCTTCTACCACGGACTGAGATCTAATAAATGGGAAGGAGAAAATTCAATTACAGACAATTCACGGTGGCAACAATGTTGGAATCTTGGACAACATTCAGATTTTATGCTCCCCTTAAGAATCAAAACACTCAAAATAACTATATAATTTTCCTCCTTTTGGTATCTCTCTTTTTCTTGCTTTTTTTTTTTTTTTTTTTTTTTTTTTTTTTTTTTTTTTTTTTGCCTTTTATGGGGAGAGGCATCTGAGAATTTTCTTGGCCGAGATCTCTGTCGGTAAAAGCAACACGTGTTCTCGCCACAACTCTGCCCCCTCCCCCCACCCCCCGCCGGTGTCTAAACATTCTGGGGATCTTGAGATGCATCAAATCAAATAAATCTTGTTGGAAGTTTTTTAATGTTTCCTAATACTTTTTAGAGCCCTTGTTTTTCAATGTCATAGCAAACTATCGTGTGTGATGTTAAGACTATGAGGCATGGAATCTGGTCGGTAAATGCAGACTCTGCCCTTTACTGACTGAAGAGCCCTTGGGCGGGTTTTTAAAATTCTCTGCACCTTTACTCTCTCACCAGCAAATCACAACTATTACCTCCCTTCCACAATTGTTGATAAGGACTGAAACTAGTAATGCTCACAAAGCCTTTGACATGGAATTTTAGTTAAGAATGCATGGAGCATCACCATTATTGCAATGATAGTAGTGATCTTTAGTTTCTGATACAGTCCTCTCATACTGGATAATAACAGCTTCTTTTTTGGGTCTACAACGTGGATTGAAACTGAAATTATTTTCCAGCTCATAGAGAGAAGATTATAAGAGATATACATGTGATGAACACTCAATAAATGGTCACATACTTTAAAAAAAAAAAAAAAGTATTTCAAGCCTTAAGAAGATGGTTGAATTTGATAATGTGCAGTAACATGTTCACTCAGGAGCCTGAGTCACCCAAAGCCTCCCCATTCCAAATGTCCCTTGACCGGCTGTTCTAACCCTTGGAGTATCCCACCTGAGAGAAGTGTCTTTGTGTGTCTGAGACTTTGGGCCATGCCTTAGTTCATGCCAACAACGTGACTAACTGTGAATGCCTTTTTTGTACATCTGGGTATGGGGACACACCCTGTCAGTTTGACCTCTCATGGTGGCGGGTGAGGAAGGAGGAGCTGAGGACGGCATGTCTGGGACGGGCTCCTCCCCACCCACAAAAATCCTGGACACCAAGGCATGGGTGAATTTCCCTGGTTGGCCACACCTGGTGCGTGTTGTCACACATTGCCAGGAGAATTAAGCTCTGTCAGGACAACTGGGCAGCATGCGTGCGAGGGGTCCAGAGCACCTGCCCTCCACCCAGTGCACCTTTCTCCTTTGCCGACTTTAATCGGTATTCTTTCACTGTAACAAACTATAACTGAGCGTAACAGCTTTGTTGGGGCCCATGAGTCCTTCTGGCAAATTACTAATCCTGGAGGTGGTCGAAAGGACTCCCAAAACAGTATATAAAAACACTAATACTTGTTTTGTATGCACCTGATATCGATGTAAGTTCTTCACATGTATTAACTTACTTCATTTTCACAACCCTAAGGAGTGGTGCTATTATGATCTCCGTGGCAGAGTGGTTCAGCTGAGTGATCTAATGTTCCTTCCACCTCACTGCAAAAATAACTTTCTGCCTGAGATTCTTATCTCCATTCAGGCTGTGTATGTACCACAGAACATTTAAAGAAACTAAGCAGCAAATGCATACAGTCGTCTCCAAACAGTCGATTTTGATGAGAAAAATCAATCCGTCCGAACAGTGCAACTTTAGGTACCAAGCTTAATCTCTGAAAGTGAAATGTAGGCGCACCTAGCTGGCTCAGTCGCTCAGAAGCTGCTGACTCTCCGGTCGTGAGATCACGCCCCATGGTGAACTCTGTACTAGGCTCAGAGTCTCTGAAGATTCTCTCTTCTCCCTCTGCTCCCCCCCTCTCCTGCTCTCAAATAAACACATAAATCTTTTTTAAAACATAAAATGAAATAGATTCATTTACTCCTGGGACAGGGCAGAGGAAGCCCCAGCTTGGAGTCTAGCTCAGTTCTTTTACACGTTTCCTATGCATTTCCCCCTGCTTTAGCGAAGGGCTTGGGTGTGTGTGTGTGTGGGTGTGTGTGTGTATGTGTGTGTGTGGACTGTGGCGTAGAGTGATAGATTTATATCAGGAACAGAAAAGCCAAAAGCCCGGGACGCTTGGGTGGCTCAGTCGAATAAGTGGCTGCCTTTGGCTCAGGTCCTGATCTCAGGGTCCTGGGATCGAATCCCGAGTCAGGCTCTCTGCTCAGTGGGAAGTTTGCTTCTCCCTCTCCCTCAGTGCTTTTTCACTCTCAAAGAAATAAATAAGATCTTTAAAAAAAGAAAATCTGAAAACTCAGAATGCATTAAAACAAGTCTGAAGAATACCAGAGGGACACAGCTGCCTCCTCAGCCACCTCCTTCTGGCACATGACAGTTGCCGGCTTTGTCCTTGGGCCCCCGGGAGAGTGGAAGATACTGATGGCTGTCCCACTTCAGAGATCTTACACTGCACATCCCTTCTTTCATGCCAGTTGGCTCTATTTTAACACAGGGCCAGGGAATCACAGCCACAGCTAGACAAGACCCCTCAGTGATCCATCGAGACTGACCCAGTAAGGGGTCATGCAGCCTCTTCTTGAACTTCTTCCAACTTGAGAACCTCACTCCTCCATGCCCCTAGAAGGGCAACTCTACTGGAAAGTTCTTCCTTTTGGGGTTAAAGCCTCTGCCTTCAGCTCAGGTCATGATCCCAGGGTCCTGGGATCGAGCACCACATCGGGCTCTCTGCTCAGCGGGGAGCCTGCTTCCTCCTCTCTCTCTCTCTCTGCCTGCCTTCCTGCCTACTTGTGATCTCTGTCTGTCAAATAAATAAATAAAATCTTGAAAAAAAATAATTGGAAGAAAGATCTTGCTTTCCCTGAACTCAAACTCATCTTTTTGCAGCTTCTACATACTATTTCTGGCTCTGTCTGCTGCAGCCATCAGTGTTGTGTAACCCACCTGGCCCACATAATCAGGCTTTAAGTGTTTATCTAGTGCTCTTGTCACCAGCTAGACCCCAAGACCTGCCCTTTCACTGTGCACCTGCTTATACGCACTGACTTTTGTCCCGCATTTTTCCTTAAGCTCTTCTTTCCAGTTCTCCTCTTGACTCAGGCACATAAAACCAGAACCCCCCCCCCTCCAGTGACAGCCACTGCCCTAACAAGACCTCCAGCCTGCCCAGACCACCCACACCAGCTTGAGCCAAACGCCCTCCTCACGTCTGCACAGAAGGGCCATGGAGTGACGTCCAGAACTACCGACAGCTACCTTCCTCTCGTGATCCCGAGGAGGAGCACAAGCCTCATTTACAAAACATACAAATTACGGATAGGCGTGTTCAACCTTATGCCCACCTCTACATAGGGTGACAAGGATCTGCCTTTTAAATATTCACCCCAATCCCACCTAAAAGAAGCCTATCTGCCCTTCTTGGGGAGTCATGCCTTTGGAAGTTATTCCCTTGGGATCTCCTTATTTGTTGCAGGTCAAATTTCCTTTGTGTGACCACTCACCTGGGTGCAGTTTCTACTGGCCACTCACCAAGTTGCAAACTCCCATTGGTTGCATGACACCCTCAGCCCTCTCCAGGCCATCACCGAGGCTAACCGATTCCTCTTGTTAGATTTGCCAAGATTTCTAAAATTACCCCTGGGAAGCTCTCCTGCATCTCTTTATCAACTCGTTGCCCACAGGGTGTCACCTCAAAACGGAGGGAAGTTATTGCTTCCCTTTTTTTCCCCTCGCTGTATGTTTCTGTGGAAGCATAGAAAATGCGCCTAGAATCGCATTAGCCTTTCTGGCACTCAAACAACATAGCTGAGGAAAATTTAGTTATATTTGCATATGCTGCTGATAAACCGTTTCTTTTCCATCCTGAAGGTGTGTGGTTGAAGATTCAATTTCTTATTTTTAAATTTGGCTCAGATCTCCATTCTATCTCTGGGTTTTTTGTTTCTGGTTTTAGGGGGGTTTTTGGGAGGGGGGGTTCTTGAAAATTGTTATCCATCCAAATCATTGTCTGTGACTTTAACAAGTATTGGATTTGTTTCCAAACTTTCCCCACCCCTATTTGGGGAGTACCTATGGGGGGAAAAAAATCTACAAATTGTCAAATACTGAATTTTCAAACAAAAATCATTTATTTTTACTCACTTATAGCAAGAAATGTTTGAGAATGTCTCCTCCTATATGCCAGGGACTGTGAGCAAATATTCAGGAACTGTACTTCTCTTGTGGAAATATTGTTTCAGTTACCCAGTGTGAGAGGAACAAACAGACGTGGGGTTACTCTGATAGGCACCCAGAGGAGAGAGTGTTTGGAGGTGAGGCACTAGCTCTAGCAGGACAGGAAGGAAGGAAAAATCTATCATTGGCGCAGTGACATCATTCACGGTCCCGGTTCAGATGACCCTCTTCCCTTCCACTTGGAGTCAAATTTAGATCGATGTGATTTCTTTCAATAGCTGTACTGACAGCAGGCACACAAGAATGGAGGCTTTCTTATCTCGGTCAATACACTGTGTGTCTTGGGGGAGCGAGGGGTAACAATTGAACAATACGGAGACGCTGAGCGTGAGGGACCGAATGAAACACTTTCTTTCTTATCTGTGTTTCCCCTGATTGAATAGATGACCAGAGCCTTTTTTACTTTTGGCAGGATGTATTCCATTTACCTGGACACACAACAGACATTTGATATAAGAAGCACGCTACACTGTGAGAGAGCCGAAATTCGGAAAACAGAAAGCAAATGTTGCTTTTTTTAAAAAGCTGGTATAAATAAACGAAACCCAGAGAAACACCCTTCTTAAATGTTGCCCTCTGGACATTTAGCAGAGTCAAAGCACTCTGAGAAGACTGATCACCGACTCACTGATAAAAGTGTCTCCACCACTTGTACACAGAGGGCTCAGAAACGGTGTGTTTAGCGCTTTAACCCCGCGACTAGCCGCTCGCCTTGCTACTTCCCTGCCCAGGTCACACTTGGAGGTAATCTCTCCATTCAGTGGCTTTGCCAAGAAGCTGAACACTTTCCCAAGATGCTGAACACTTCCACTGACATAAACGTTTTGGACTTCTCTCTGTGGTCCTCTTTGCAACACTGAAAACAAGCTTGACCCCAAGGGCGGACGGGGTGGGGGCGGGGGACCATGAGGGGGCATCTGAGCCATTTTAGCCCTGATTATCTCAGTGGTGTAGCAGACTACCCTGACAAAGCCTTCATTCTAGCCTCCATCGCTGAGTTTTGTTTTCCTGCCGTCACATTCGTTCCCTCCCCCCACCCTCTCTCCCATTCCCTCGCCCTTCTACCCTCTACCTTCTTCACTCCTCCAATGTTTGCAACTCTCCCCACTCCATATCATCAAAGGTCTCTAGCCATGGTGGAATTTTACGGATTCTGAAGCCAAGTAAATTCCAGAAAGAACAAGACGAAGATGGGAAACATTCACCGTGAGGTAGTCCATTCTGCAAAGACTCATGTTGCATGGAGACTTCTAAGACTTTGTTGCGCTGCTTTGTCTCCACAGCCATCACCACATAGTCTTCTTACTAATGAACTGCCATTGCCTGGCATTCGCTATGTGGACCCCGGATAAGGGCACAGCAGCTCTGCCCTTCAACCTGCGTCAAGAGTCACAGGAGGCCCGAGAGGTAAGGAGACTTGGAGGCAATTAAGTCAATCCCTCCTTTAACTCAGGTCCTGACCACTTGTTTTCCAGAGACCAACCTCGTCACTTCACCAGGAAGGACTCCACAGTCCTGGTTTTACTTCTTAAAATCAAGGATGGTCTTGGTTTTTAGACTAGCACAGAATTGCCTAACATCCTAGTGAGCTTATCTAACGAATTCTAAGCAGAAAGAGTATTTTCCTAAAAATGTATCTTTAAATAATTTTTCTAAGTAATTCTTTTTTTTAACTTTTAATTTTTTATTATCATACAATGTATTATTAGCCCCAGGGGTACAGGTCTATGAATCGCCAGGTTTACACACTTCACAGCACTCACCATAGTACATACCTTCCCCAATGTCCATAACCCAACCACCCTCTCGCTACCCCTCTCCCCCAGGAAACCCTCAGTTTGTTTTGTGAGATTAAGAGTCTCTTATGGTTTGTCTCCCTCCCAATCCCATCTTGTTTCATTTTTTCCTTTCCTACCCCACAAGTCCCCCACTTTGCCTCTAAACTTCCTCATATCCGGTCTTCTAAGTAATTCTACCAAGCCTCTTTTTCTCCCTGTGATTTCAAGTATCAAAGAAATTCCCCTGGCGAGCTCCAGCCTGGGCTTGAATGATGGCTCCATCCCTGTCTTTGTGCTCCTGGGCAGACGCCACCCTCTCCTGTGTAAGATGGAGACATGATACCATGCCCAGTGGGAATAGAGAATTAGATGGGTAGGGACATGTAAAGTGTTCAGCTAAACGTATTCACTCACTTTTAGTTTTTATTAGTCTACCCCTTTTGCAGATAAGAAAATTAAGGTCCAGAAACATTGAGTTCTTTTATAAATTGAGCCACAAAGCATGAATTCAACTCAAAGTTTCCGTAGCTTCTTTGTGAAATTTACAAGAGAGAAAGATGTGTACTGGTGCATCATGTAACCTAACACTAAATGAAGAAGTAACATTTCAAAATTGATAAAGACCAACATTTTGGAGCATTGGGTATGATGCAAAAATAATGAATACTGTTATGCTGAAAATAAATTAAAAAATTAAAAAAAATTCAAAATAAGTGATGAGGCTATTCCTCGTAATGTTAGCCTTATGACCTTACTCTATGTTTTTAGAAGTAACACAAACTCTTCCATCTGATTAACAATTTTTTTTAAGGATTTTATTTATTTATTTGGCAGGCGGAGATCACAATTAGGCAGAGAGGCAGGCAGAGAGAGAGAAAGGAGGAGGCAGGCTTCCCGCTGAGCAACAGAGCCGGATGTGGGCTCAATCCTGGGACCCTGGGATCATGACCTGAGCTGAAGGCAGAGGCTTTAACCCACTGAGCCACCCAGGCGCCCCTGATTGGCAATTATTTATGTAGCTTTCAGTGCAACATAATTTCAGTTGCTTCCAACTGCGTAAAGCAATATGCAGCTTCTTTCTACCATAACACCTTTGCTAATGGCCTTGATAAGCAGTTCAAGGAATATCTGTAAGACATATGCTCTGTTCCCTAACAAACTTTCCATAATCAAAATCATTGTTGCAACAACCTGATCATGCTCACTGGGAACAATTAATGTTTACTGAACCAAATAAATCATGAATCATAAATCATGTTTTTAAAAGATTCACCTAAATACTTCTCACAGAAAGCAGTAAAGTTTTACCTTATCAAAGTGAAGAAATAAACAAACCTTCCTCGACAAGGACAATACCATTCGCCACATTTACTTAACTGCAAATATAAAGAAACCGACTCAAGAAAAATATTCTATTACTTTTGAAGCGAACTGTTTTTAGAGAGCGCTAAATATTCAGCTTAGCTCTTGCGTATATGTACCATAACTCAAATTTAAATGTATAATGTATTTCTACTTAACTGTGATGAGCTTGGGCACTGCCGACTAATCTTATAACAAGGAAGAAAGAGCCAAGAAAAACCACATGCACCTTCAGAAAGGACGAAAGCAGTTGCTTTTGTGAAATTAGGCTGGCAAGTGAATAGGATTAGAGCAACACGGTCCCACACGGAGCCCTAAGCACACACAATTATGGAGGACTTGAGATGGGGCTGGTCTGAATTGAGATGGTCTGTAAAGGTATTGAATACACTGGATTTTGAAGATAATATAAAAAAATAAATTGTAAAGTGTCTCATTAATACATTTTAAAATTGTATATTGAAATCATAATTTTTGTATATGTTGGGTTAAATGAAACATTATTAAAATTAATATCGCCTGTTTTTTTTTCTTTTTTTTGTAATTTGACTACAAGACAACTCAAACAGCTTTACGTGTGTGGCTCGCATTGCAATTCTATTGGGCAACCTTGGTCTAGACCCTTGTTTACTCCATCATGCTTGTGGCTGAGCCCAGAGTAATATACTAATCCTCATTCAGAAATGCATAGTCATTTCCAAGGGCCTCAGCAACATTATTATCTGTCATCGCCAACATCCCTGCTCTAAGCTCATTCCACGCTTTAACCCATTTGACCTCCCACTGACACACACAAAGTCCTGTGGGACTTGAGAGCCATTTTCTGAGTATCACTGTTGTTGCTTGAACTAGAAAGAAATTTCCTTAGTTTAGACTCCATTAATTTGCTGTCATTTAGATGAAGGTTCACATGTAACTTTATTATATCTCTAAATGAACAAATAAAATGAAAAAACTTTAGGAAGGAATTTTTACTACCTAAAGAAAAAGAAAGAGGTTCTTCCTGCCCAGGTAGCAAAATTAATATTGACTTTACGTTATGACTGCCAATATTTTTTGCTGTTCTTTATAAGGGGGCCAGGAGAACTGAGCTGATGAAAGATTACTAGGCTCGGGATTAAGTGCTTCTTCTTGTCAGCATGTCACTAACTTGAGGTGGGCTCTGTGGAGTACCTCACTCAGCTTCTCTGGCCCCACGTTCTTCACCTGTAAAATGACAATCTTGGATGAGGTAATATATTTAGCCTCCAAGATTCCATGAACTCTACCAGACTGGAGCCCACCATTTGTTCTTAAAAATCATTAAATCTTGAAAATCATTTTTTCACATTTCTCCAGTTTAGACATTAAGCTCACATTGCCTAAGTCCCTCTCTATCTTTGTTTTTGCCTCCTTCTAGAAAAGCATAAAAATACTAAAAATGCCAGGGAATCACAGGACTTGGAATGCCTTTCCTGAAGTTAGTATGTGCCCAACGTATTTAGATATCAGGGGTCAAAACAATTTATCTTTTGAAAATCTTTTTTGCTTCTATAAGTTTCTAAATGTTGAATTCAAAGTTGCCAGAGGCCACTTAGTAGCTATTTTCCTGTGTCAATGTTCAAGTGTTTTAGTTTGTTTAAACTATCACACTGCAGGCCCTTGGGTGGCTCAGTTGTTTGAGCTTCTGCCTTCTGCTTAGGTCATGATCCCAGGGTTCTGGGATTGAGTTCCGCCTCAGGCCCCTAGCTCAGCAGAGATTCTGCTTCTTCCTCTACACCACCCCCTTGCTCGTGGTTTCTCTCTGTCTCTCAAATAAATAAATAAATAAATAAATAAAATCTTTAAAATAAAGACAGTAAAATATCTTATTGCTACACATGTGTGCATGGATCGTAGATTCGTGCTGCAGAGGGTAGATGCCACAGGACCTGTAACCACTAAGGGTTTTCCAGGATGCCCCAAAATTCCCCTCGGTGCTTGTTCGCCACCGTCTCAAGTCTGTTTGAAAGTGTTTTGAAAGAAATTTCAACACATACTTGATTTGTCTATTTTTAGAATTATCTCCTCCAGGAGACTGCCCCATCTCCACGGCTGGTTATAATTATTGTCACCCCCACCATCATCACCATCAACAGCCACCACAACCGTTCTTTGAACACTACTGCTTGCCAAACTGCGCACTAAGTAGCACTGAGCCTGCATTATCTTTGTTTAAAACTCACGAGGATCTTCAGAGGTGGGTATGGTTCATTCCATTTTGCAGATCAAGCAATCAAGCCTCTGAGAAGCTGATTTACTTGCTCCAGATCGTCCTAGTTAGCTGTGGAACTGGAATCTGAACCCAAATGTAAGTCAACAGTCTACGTTCTTGAACACTATGCTCTCCTGTGCAAAAATTATCTAAAATTTAGTAAGAAACCAAAGGACATTATATATATATATATATATATATATATATATATATATATATATATATATCAGGAACTGGTAATAGTCAAGTTCTCAGAGAAGCCTCTCTCCTGTTGTTATTGACGAATCCAAAAGTTAGCACAATTGTCTGTTTGTATAAAAACTTGATTTTAGGCAAGCGAATGAAATCAGCAAAGGAAATAGCAGAACTTCATTCAGGAAAAAAATGTGTTGTAAGAACCACAGCTAATGTGATTGTATCTCTATCTCTAATAACCAGCAGGATATTTAATAACACTTCAATATTCTTTCTTCTAAATGTACAGCATTCACGCAAATAGCTGGGAAGGCCTAGACAAGAGTGCAGTGGGGTCAATAGAAGAGGTAGAGGCTGAAGAAAGGGAGCAGCTTGGGCGTGACCAAGAACAGAGCTCAGCTGCCAGAAGACGGGCCAGTCCGGGCACCCGGATGTGGGGGCCGGCAGGGATGGGGGAATGGCGCCCAGAAAGGCCGAGGTGGAAACTGGCAGGTGCAAATGGACATTCTGCTTAATTTATTTACAAAGGAGTTTATCACCCTTTATGAAGCTATACATTCCTGTCATAGTAACTCCCAGTTTCTTGGCTGTAAAATGGAGAGAACATTACCATATTCTCCCCAGGGCTATGAGAGGTAAAAAAATATAATAAAGTGCTTGCAGGTCTTTCAAGGAGAAACAATTTCAATTGGAAGGCTTTATCATTTTACAGACACGTTCCTGAGTATGGTCTTCTGGCGTGAACAAGTAACACCCTGCTTGTCTGAGATAGCCTGATAGCCCGTGTCTGCCCACAGAGGAAACCAAAGAAAAACTGAGAACAGAGAGAGATGGAGCAGATTATTTACATTATAAAGGAATTTTAACCTCACCGAGCAATTTACTAAAATATTCCTATTTAGCAGAGTCACCCGAGGACACCAGAAGGGTGAGGATATTCAAGGTCGTCCCTAGCGTTGTTGACCCCAAATGCTTCATGAGAACCCCAGGTGTCAGGGTGAGTCTAGAGTCATCTTAGGACCCCTTCCCCATCTGAGCCAGTCAGCTCTCCCTGCGATCATTCCAGATTCTGCACGTGTTGGGGGTGGGGGGTTTCCCAAGGTTTGAGGAATAGAATACACTGTGATAAGTACTTAGACATGGACTCAGCTGTTCTGAGATGGTCCCAGGAGCATTCAAATCATACATTTTTCACACACAGATATTTCTGGAGAGGTTTTTTCCCCGACTCCCCATCATAACTTAAAATAGCATCGCTGCAAATGGCTGCAGGTGTCCGCACCACCTGCTTTGAATGGAGTCATCATTCCTTAGAATTAGACCCACACAAAGAGCCACTAGTCAGTTTCAGAGCATCCCTAATTGTTCCTAATTACTCTCCTCCCTCTGAAATTGGTGATGCACCCCCTCAGAGGAGCTCCTTTGGTAGAACTGGCATATAATGTTCTGAAGCAGGTCGAGAAATACCAAAAGCTGTCAAGAACCAAGACAATGAGGATGACTCATGCTATCTGAGTTTGAAGAAGACAGCTAGAGTTCTCGATAAAAACTACCTTTCCAAAGTCTATTTTTTTTTTTGCGTCCAATGACAATATGTTAAAGGGTCTTTTTTGATATTACTCCAGGAGTTTGAATATCAATTTTCTTCCTGAATGTCTGCATGTTCCCCACTCACAGTGGGGACTGAGGATGACACAGTACATGGCGAGCGTGATGGCGGAAGTTGCTTTTCAAAGGGAAGACTGGAGCTGGTGGGAATGGGCACAGACAGCCGGGACAGCTGCAGGAGTTTGAGAAGGCACACACCCCCCACCCCCACAAAGTTGCTTTAGAAACCCTTGTGGAATGAATGGAGGGATGAACACACAAATAGAGGGAGAAAAGTTCTGATAAAGGAGACAGAGCATTTGACTTGGAAAGAAGAGAACGAAATTTATGACATTTTGCCACCTACAGGCTCTGTCACCTGGGCTAAGTCATTTAACCTCTGTGTACTTCAGCCACGTTATCTGTAACATGGGAATAATCCTCTATTATTATCTACTTTAAATCTATTCTTTAAGGAATCTACTTTTTAAAAAATCTGTGTGTTTTTTTTTATTCTCAACACCTGAAAGGCTCTGTTGTCAAGAAGTTTCAGAACAGGGATGTCTGGGTGGCTCAGTTGGTTTAACATCAGCCTTCGGCTCAGGTCAGGATCCCAGGGTCCTGGCATCGAGTTCCACATCAGATTCCCTGCCCTGCTTCTCCCTCTGCTTGCTGCTCCCCCTGCCTGTGTTCCCTTTACTCTGAGAAGTAAAATCTTTAAAAGAAAAAAAAAAAAAAAGGAAGGCAGCTCAGGACAAGTCTAGGGACATGTGTCTCTACACTGGCCTATAGGAAAATAGTACAGTCTGGGGCCTTGCCACCTTTAAGCATCTTTAGCATGGTCCCCAGAGGAGCTGCACGGGCACCGCTTGGGAGCTGGTTAGGAATGCAGATTCCCAGGCTCACCCCAGACCTGTGGAATCAGAAGGTGCATTTTAACAAGGTCCTGGGGCTTCATATACATGTTAAAATTGGCAAAGCATTGCTCCAAAGCTAACGCTGCAGAAATCTGCCCCTTGCGCAGAGCTGCAAGGATTCGTCAGGCATGGTTCATTCCAACCAAATTCCTGATTCTGTTCTCCCATGTCCTTGATGTCTTAAAGAGTTAAATGAGTTCATAAAGTATCTCACTTATTCCTAGAAAATAGCTCTCAGTTGAGGAATATCTGTCTTCATACCAGAAAAACCATTTGGGGTGGGGAAGAACAGAAATATTTCGGACATTCAAAGTTGGGGCATTGAGGTCCTCTCTGCTTTGCCATTTTACATTTTGTCCTTGTCTATGTCATACAATAAATTCTTTCATGAGTTCGGGGACAAGTTGTATGCTCACTGAGGAAGGAAAAAATCTCTGGCTGCAGGGTACTCACATGAAAAAGAGGGAGGTTAATATAAAAAATCTGTCTGGCCCTTCTACAGCTGTTCATACATTCCAGAGGGAGTGCTGAGACTCAGGGGTGCATCAGAATGAGGCCTCCCCATGCTGGGCATCAGTCTAGGTGCTGGGCCACAGAACGGACCCAGTCAGGTGACCTGTGATTGCAGAGGTGGTGGGGGCTAACCCAGGCAATGAAACATAAGCAAATGGAAAGTTCTGGAAACAGAGAAGTGCGGGTAAGCAGAGGAATTGAGTGGTGTGATGGCGAGGGCCCAGGGAAAGCGGACATGCTGCTTAGTGAGGAAGTACCCCCAGCAACAACAGCTCTTGCTGAGCCTACCATTGTGACCTTCAAGTCATGAGGCCCAATGGACACCTTCCAATTTTCATCTTACTTGGTATCTGGCAGCAGTCAAATGAGTTGGCCACTCTGCCCTTCTTGAAACTTCCCTCTATCCCCTTGGCTCCAGGGACACCATACATCTGGTTTACCTCCTATCACTGTGGATGTTCACTCTGCATTTCTCCTCCATTCCTATGGCATGTATTCCTTGCTTTACACTTTTGAGCCCTTAATTTATGCTCATTCCAGAATTCTTTTCTGAGATTTAGAACCATCCATGCAATGGCCTATGTGACTACTCTAACTGGATACCGCGTAAGACTTCACACCAACAAGTCCAAACCTGAACTCAAAAAACCTTCTCCCCCAGTCAGTACCTCTTCCAGAATTGCCCGTCTTGATAGATGGGACTGCTCTCCATCCAGGTACACCTACCAGGGACCTTCAGTCGTTCCTGAAATCTTTTATTTGTTCCCCATAACCACTAGATTGTAAAGTCTTATTTTACCCATCAAGTGATTTCCAGTCTGTCTTCTCTTTGTCCCCATCCAACCACCATAATTTGAGTTTCCACCATCTCTCACCTTCACTGTCTCAGGAGCCCCAGATGGTCTCCTCACCCTTACTTTCTCCCACTTTAGCTCAATCTTTTCACAACAGAGTGAACTTTTAATAAACCCAATATATTCATATCATTTTCTTGCTTAAGATCTTTCTATGAGTCTCCACTGCTCGTAAGTCCAAGTCAAGACTATGAGGCCCTGCATAGCAGGCCCCTGCACTCATCCCTGGCCATTGTTTCCCTTACTTTCTGCTCTTCAACCCCTTTTAGTTTGTTTATTTTTTAAATTCAGTATTTTAGGGGCACCAAGGTGGCTCAAGTGGTTAAGCCTCTGCCTTCAGCTCAGGTCATGATCTCAGGGTCCTGGGATCGAGCCCCATATCAGGCTCTCCACTCAAGGGTGAATCTGCTCCTCCCTCTCCCTCTGTGATCTCTCTCACTTTCACTGTCTCTCAAATAAATAAATAAATGGAAATCTTTTAAAAATTAAAAAAAAAATAAATTCTGTATTTCATTGAGTCTGAGGTCATCAATTGAAGAACCTGTCCTGATTTCAAAAATGTCTAATGTAAGAAGAAAAAAAATCTTATAATTGTTAGAACACAGTAGTTCCGGTGTATCGCCCTGCCCCTTCGAAATGCAAGGTTTCTGCTCCCACATCACTCCTTCTTTTGCTTGGGAAACTCTTTTTCTCATCCTTCAAGTCTCAGCTTCTGTGTGAGCTCTTCAGGGAGGTCCTTTCGGACCACCACGATGGTCCCATCACAGGTTGGGACCCCTGTTATGCACCCCCATTATGCACTTGAATTTTAGAGCACTTAATCGTGGTGATAATGAAACAGTCTTTTGTATAGTCATGTGTTCAAGGTCTTTTTCCCTTAACAGATTATAGACTCAGAGCAGGAGATAATCATGCTATCGTCAGCAGCTAAGACTTATCCTTGCTTCATGTAATCCTCACAGCACCATAATAAGGCACATCTATGACTACACCTGTCCCTTCGAGATAGGGAAACCAGGCCATAGAAAGATAGCTGCTCAGGTCACATGACTATTAATTTGAATGCCTAGAATCTGATTTCAGATTCTGGTCTCTTAACCTACTTTTTAGTAGGCACTCAATAAATATTTGTTGAATGAATAAATGAATAAAGTCTTCAAAAAGTTAAATATTGTCATTATTGTTCATGGAGTTCTAGAAACTAAGAGAAATAATAAGACTAATGAGTCAGTTTGTGATAAACCCAGAAACGATTTCAAATTTTAATCAAGCACTGATCACAAAGACCATGTCACTGTCTCATTCTATTATGGATGGTTTGCAACAATCTCCTCATCACTCTACAAAGTACCCTATTCCTAACAGCATTTACTGTCATTTCTTTCTTTCCTTCTTTCCCTCCTGTATTTTTTGCCTTCCTTCTCTCCTATTTCCCTTCTGTTTTCTCCCTCACTCTCTCCTTTTCCCCTTCCTTTCTTCCTCACAGAATATACACTGAGCATCTATGACATACTAGGGAAACTGTGGCGCACAGGATATATACTGGTGAATGCAAGTACAATCCCTGCCCTCGGACAGTATATAACGTATAGAAGGGAGATTTCATACATAAGTAAACCCAACAAAGATGTGGTTATGGAATTGTATCCCTGTTAAGAAGGAAATAGTTCAGCGGTAGAAAATAGCAGGATGGGAAGAGCAGGACCATGGGAGTGGGGTGGGTGAAGAACTCCCTTCAAGGGAGTAACTGGAAAAGCCAGACCTGATCACGGAGGAGTTGGCCACCAGTGAAGGGGAGAGCGTCCCAGGGCAGGGGAGGCCCAGGCGCAGGACAAAGCCGGGCACACTGAGCTGGGGACAGGAAGCCAGGGTGGCCAGGCCTGCCTAAGGAAGAGCAGCCTTTATCTGACGCAGAAGACCAAGGGGTGGTCTTGGGGGCTGTTAGGCCAAAGAGCGCCATCATTAGTATTTCTAAAGATGACCCTCTAGACTAGATGGATAACAGTTTAGATGAGAGGGATGGAGAGGAGGGAGAGTAACAAAGACCAACAGAGGGTGGGCAGAGACTGCCTTGGCTGGTAAGTGGGAAACCAGGGCTGTATGAAGGCCCCGTTGGGTGGGTGGGTGGGGTCTGTGTTGCTGATTCCTCCCTCTCTGATTCCTTGGTTTTACCCATTCCCATTCCCTGCTTTCACTGTGCCTGGCTGTCTTCTGGACGCAGGGCTCTAATGCTGGTTCCTTGCATAAATTAAGGCAAAGAAAAGGGAAATGACCAACATCAGTCTGACTTCTAACCAGGGATTCAAGTCATCTTCCTCCAACCCCTTATCACTAATTGTTATTTGCCTCTCTAACAGGGAGTCAGGAATTTTCATTGTTAGGGAGAAGCTTCCATTGGGAAAGTAATCAAAACTCTGAACAAAATGGAAATCCTATGAATAAGGCTGGGGAAGAAAGGAAGGTACAACTTATTATTATCCTGCTCCTCTGTGGTGCTCTGCAGACCTCCTACTACGGCCACTGGACCCTGACAGTGACTCCTGGAGGTTAGAGCCACTTTATACTTGAGGAAGCCAAGACGCGGTGAGGTTAATGGACTTACCCAAGGTCCCATAACTAGAAAAATCAGAAGAAAGTGATCAGAACCCACTTCTGCTCTGAGAGGGGAAGATCGAGAAAAAAACATAGAGAGGCAAAGAAATGTGCAACCATGAAAGTCACAGAGTCACAAAGCTAGCAGGCCATAGTTAGGATGCATAACCCCTGACCCTCGTCTTGGATAGCAGCAGAGGAACATGACACGGGGCTCCCCGGGGCTGATCGCCACAACAACAGGAACACAACAGCCATGTCTGAAGGGAGACAGTGAGGAATTTTCCAGTGAGATGCTGGAAGTTCTAAAGTTCTCTTTGGCCTCAGCATAGAAACTCAAAGGCTGCAGTCTGGACACCTTAAGCCCAGACGATATGTACAAGGTTTCCCTTAGGTTTTTAAACATGCACTGTAATTCTGTCTGCAAGCAGCACATCGGTTTTAGGAATGACACTGCAGACAGATTTTGATCACATGTTATGCCAAATATTTGTCTTCAGCCATATGATCATCAAAGCTCACAAGCGAGAGTCCTTGCTGGCTATCCGATGTTGGGCACAAACAACATCAGCTTTATTGGAATCGGGCAAATGTTTGTATACCAAAAGCAGTATGTTCACAAGACACAAACGTTCTTTGTTTTTCTTGCCCAGATGACAACTCCCTCTCCAACTGGCCGCATCTGACCGCTGTGCTCCGGTAAACAGGAAATCCTTTCAAGAACACACATCGTGAGCAACCGAACAGTTTGCTCTCAAAACTACTCTGTCATTTAACCACATCTATTTGTTTCTCTTGAAATCAACCTGACTTGGTTGCTTTGCCAGGAGCTTCGAACTCTTTATTTCCCAATTTTTCATGTCATTTGTTAAAAAAAAGGAGGGGAGACATGGCCTTGAACACAACAGTTTATCCAGCCCCATTCATTTTCTTATTGACCAAATTCATTGTATAGATTTCCTTTCACTCAGATGTTACATGGCTGTAAAGGATACGCTTGCAAGGAGATGCCCATCTGCAATTCTGCCATGAAAAAGAAAATTGTAGAAAAGCAGGAGATCCATCTCAGTCCGACACATGAGTAGTGAGGAGGCTATGCAGTTATTTTTCTTTGTTCCTTAAGAAATGTTAACCAATTCTTGTCGGTATCCATGAAACACACCAGTATCCAAAAACTGACATAAAACACTGGGCATTCACAGCTCACTCAAGGAGTCTTTGGTTCTGAAAGTGGTGACCTCTCAGACATTAGCTGCCTAAGTAGGAGTGAGGAACACCCCGGAACTAAGAAGTTCAATCATGTTTAAATTGGAAACTAGTCACGAGACAACTTAGAGGGCAGTAGAGACTGTGGGTCATTCATTAAGAAATGATGCATTATGTGATTTTATTGAACGTAACATCCATATGGAACATCTGTTGCTGGGCCACACAGTAAAACGGACCCTTTTTGCTCCGACTGCTTGGAAGACAAGGGTCCTCCTGTTCCACACTGCCACCCCTTATTTTTTTCCTATGGGGTGTATTTCATGATGATGTATGACTTCTGCTGGAAATGGGTAGCTATCCAGCAAATGCATACATTCACCCCATAAAAAGAGGACCGTATGCTGGAAGATCGCCAAGGTCATGGCCAATTCTACTGACAGCTGAAAATAGTTAAACTGACTTTTACTGCCCAGGCAGGAGCCAAAATTTCCTTCTGGCTCAGAAATCTGAACTCAACCCAGGCATTCACCCAGCTTCTCCCCTTCTCCCAAATTGGATGTCTCATAATAGCTCTATGACATTGTCCTCACTTCTTCTAGGAGCGGTGTTTAGGAAACACAAAGGTGGAGGCATTTGGTCAAAAGGATCCGAAGTAATTCTACCACACAGAGCAGCTGGCCAAGACCCCAAAGCATCAGCTCTTCTCACTGTCCAGCATATAATGTTCACCAGAGTGGACCATTTCTCGGAAAGTTGGGGGCCATTCTTCACTGGTGCAAGAGGAAATGCCGCTAGGTTTTCTAAGGGTTTCTTCTCTATAAATACTTGTCTGGCTCCCTGATAAGTGCTGAAGTTCTAATAAATAAAACAGGAGTTAGTTTTCAGGCTGCACTGAAAACTAATCCAGACGTTTCTGGCGATTTCAAGAATTGACGGTTTTGATTCTATGAAAGCTATCATCACATAGCTAAAAAACAGAACCCCAAAGCCTTGAGACAAGCATTTTTAAATGTAAACACGCAGTGAAGGCACCTGAAGCATCGCTGTGTCAGGCCAGTTAGAAAGCTGGTACAGAGATAATAACCAAACTGTTAAGACTGTGCTCGCGTGCACAGTGCGAGGTTGCTGCTTTTTGCACCGACGTGCTGTGCTGACACCCATCTTTGGATTCCGTGAAGGAAAGGGGCCCGTGGCCTGCAGGAGCAAGAGCTCAGCAAATATCAGTTAGAGAGACACAGCCAGAGTGGGTGTGGCCAGTGCTCCTGGCCCCGCCCCCAACACTGCAAGTTAGAACACCTCTCCCTGCATCTTCAAAGCATCTCCAAGGCGACTCGGGCTCTGCTTTTCTGAACACTGACTGGACTCCACTGGGCCTGGGTGGTTGGGTGTAGTGCTAACTACGTGCAGCTCACCTGCAGCCCAAGGGAAGCAGAATGTGTTATTCTGCTCTGGTAATTGTTGGGCTTCTGAGAAGGAGCCACGGTTCCACCAACACCAGGCTTGGAGTTTCTCTTTCAGCGCTGAGACGACAATCTCTTTGGGAAATTCGTGAGCCAACAAGACTAGAGTACAGCCTCGTACCTTAGATAAAATAATATTCCCTTTCCTTGTGTGGCAGATTGAGCCCAGATCAAAATGCAGATAGGTACACCTGAGCCCATGGGTGGGGACCTCCAGGAAGCAATGAGAATGAAAACTGTCAGCCAAGGTTCAGACCTAGTGGGTCTCTATGAACTTGAATCAGCTTCCTGATTTTCCATTTCCAACATTGGTACGGTGTTTACCTACCCTAGTCTCTGGGAGGAAAGTGCACAGAAAGATTCCTACAATAAAATAACTTTGGTGACACAGATTTTTACCCTGTGAGACTTCTCAGGACCTTGACTATGATAATTAGAAGAAGAAAAATATTTTTTAAATCTAAGCCCATGAAAAAAAGAGGGCACATCTGTGCACCGTTTACTTACACTTTTCAAGCTACAAAATATTAACTATGTATGGAGCAACTGACATGTGTAAGACACCATGATTCTAGAAGAAGCCGGCTGCAGGGCCATACAGAAAACCTCCACATGAAAAGACAGGGGGCTTAAGCCTTAGCCCTAGCGACTTCATATAAGCAGTAATGGGCAAAGGGATGGGCAGATAGTTTCCCATTATTGTTTATAAGCTGCAAAACTTAACAGAATTAACCATCTAGGAGTCTAAAATAAAATTAAATAATAAGTGACCTTGTTTTGATTAAATTTAAGATCTTAAGCTCATTCTATGAAATAATACTGACTACATTATGGCAACATGAACTTGTAATTACCTAATAAATAAATGCAATGTTCGCTCAAAAACCTATATATAGGGGCTCAGTCAGGTGAGCTTCTGCTTTCGGCTCAGGTCATGATCCCGGGGTCCTGGGATCAAGCCTTGCATGGGATCCCTGCCCAGTAGGGAGTCTGCTTCTCCCTCTCCCTTGGCTGCTCCCCCTCCTTGTGCTCTCTCTCTCTCTCTCTCTGTCAAATAAATAAATAAATAAATAATAGTTTTTAAAAAAGAAAAAATATATATATATACCATGTGGGGGGCAAAGAAGAGGTCCTTGGTAGCAGAAAGGCCGATGGTGCTTAGGTGATCTCTAAGACCTTTCTCTGGTTCTAAAGTTTCCTAAATCCTGATAATAAGGGGAATAATAATATGCACATTTATATATAATTATTGTATTTTATATACAATTTTCATGGAGGATGTTCATCCTTCAAACTGCAGCTGTCTGCGGTGGTACACCCCAGAGGAACCCACTCAAGATCAACTCGAAAGAATTGTGGAAGATAGAAGCTTGCTCTCCCTGGCTGCCCTGGCAGAGGCCACCTGCCTTTCGGCTCTGGGGGTGGGGAAACAGTTTTGATCTGATCCCTTCCTCTTCCCCTTTTCTATGCCAATCCTGTTTGGTCGACCACATGCCCTAGGCTTAGAAAATCAGCCGCTCCCTTGTTGGCCAGGGTTGGTGGCTTCCCCTGGCAGAGAGCCTGGCTTCTCAGGGCACTCCCTTTGACTTTGGCCCAGAAAGACCAGGAAAGCTTTCTGTGTCTTTGAGATCATCAACTCCAGGGTCAATCAACTGCAGCCCTCTGGGCTGAGGAAGCTTAGTAGAGACCAGCAGAGTAACCGAGTAAAGTGATCTGCGCTGCCTGTGCCCTCCCAGGCTGCGGGGCAGGAGGTCACACCTGTGTTTGTTTGTTTCTTTCTTTCTTTCTTAATAAAATTTTATCTATTTATTTGACAGAGATACAGCAAGAGAGGGAACGTGAGCAGGGGGAGTGGGAGAGGGAGAAGCAGGCCCTCCGCTGAACAGAGAGCCCGATATGGGGCTTGATCCTAGGACCCCAGGATTGTGACCTGAGCAGAAGGCAGATGCTTAAGGACTGAGCCACCCAGGCACCCCATCACACCTGTGTTTCTTGAGCAGGGGCTCTGAGCAGCATTCCTCCAAACTGCCCAATCTGCAGGGCAATCTGCCTTTGGATGATTCCAGCTCCCAGGAAAGGCCCCAGTTCCTACTCAGAATCCAGGTCTTAGGCTAAAATGCATATTATTTCCAGTAATCTTTTACCAATAATTACTGGTAATCTTTTTAAAAAATCTATATATGTGTGCATATATATATATGTATATATTTCAATACATACACATACACATATTTATACATTCATACACAATATAGAGTATATACATGTCTGAGTATATGTACATGTTTATAATAAATACATATATGTGTTTTTCAAGTAGAACTTTTCCAAAAATGGTTAATTGTCCTCCAGTAGTTCAAGAGACTGTTTTTCCATGTCTGGATGTGTCTGTGTGTATGCCTTTTACATAATATCTATAGCCATTTAGAGATTAAGCATAGAACTCAGAAGCAATTAATAGCCATCATTAATAAGTCTAATAATTGAAAGAGATATTACAAAATCTACATACTGATGGAAAGACTATGTCCTTGCTCCATGAGGCAGACACATCATGCTGCTGGGTCCTGACCCCAAGCCATCTCCTCCTCTTTCCTAGGTGATAAAAAGACCCACTGGTTTGGGCACATCTGCCCGTGTGAATCAGGGGTGCACTCCTGCCTGAGATGTCTTGCTTGTGTGGGACATGGGGGCAGGAACCTGGGTCACACGTGCCACCAGTGAGCTACTGAGACACACAATTCTGTAGTCACCTCACTCTATGATGGCTCATTATGTGAAACAATCAATTGTCCATATTGTTTAAAGCAGTCTGATTGGAGTTTTATCTAATTTGCAGCCAAAATCATCATAACTATTATAAAGCCTCCTTGCTGTTAGTTGTTGGACAGTTTCATTAAGCTGGGCTACCTCCTTTCCAAGCCGAAAACATAGTCTGGTAGTAAATCAGATAGAAGGAAACAGAGTGCTTCTGACATAAATAGTTCCAGGAACAGAAAGTGACAGCTGATGGTCGAGAAGCAAGGAAACAGAGTAAATTATAGAATAAAAAACAGGAACAGGGTCGTGTGGGTGGCTCAGTGGGTTAAAGCCTCTGCCTTCGGCTCAGGTCATGATCTCAGGGTCCTGGGATCGAGCCCCGCATCAGGCTCTCTACTCAGCAGGGAGCCTGCTTCCTCCTTTCTCTCTCTCTGCCTCTCTGCCTACTTGTGATCTCTCTCTGTCAAATAAATAAATAAATAAAATCTTTAAAAAAACAAAACAGAAACAAGAAGGTAAAAATACAACACTCGGGGTCATTTAGTTGTGGAGCAGAGAACACCCCACACTTAAAAGCCCATAAAAAGATCATTTTATTAAAGAACAGATCAATATTGAAATCAACTCTTTAGAAAGTTTTCCATATAAACCATATTTTTTAAAAAGATTTTATTTATTTATTTGAGAGAGAAAGACAGAGAGCATGAATGAGGAGAAGAGAGGGAGAAGCAGGCTTCCCACGAGCAGGGAGCCCGATGCAGGCCTCCATCCCAGGGTCCTGGGATCATGACCTGAACCAAAGGTAGATGCTTAACCGACTGAGCCACCCAGGTTTTAAATTAATAATTTTTTAAAAGTTTTTCTGCTAAAGGGTTGAAAAGAACTTGTTAGAACCACTAACCCACTGAGAATTTTATGTATCTTGGATTTTACTCACGTTGAGCTCCCCATTGAGCACAGAGTCTGCTAGAGTTTCTCTCTCCATCTGCCCCTCCCCACCAAAATAAATAAATAAATACAATCTTTAAGCAATGGCCTAAAGATGCCACCACCAATGAAAGGAAGAATGAGCAGGATACCTTGATGGCCTTGGTAAGACAATGAGATGAGAACACAATTACTACCTTCTTGGGGCGCCTGAGTGGCTCAGTCAGTTAAGCGTTTGCCTTTGGCTCAGGTCATGATCCCAGGGTTATGGGATAGAGTCCTGCGTCGGGAGATGCAGAGAGAGATCTCTCTCTCTCTTAAACAAATAAATAAAATTTTCAAAAAACCCAAAAACAATTACTAACTTCTCTGGCATAGTCTTAGATTTTGACATCAATGTCTTACCTTTTCCAAAACCTGCCTTTGTCCCAGAATACTTGTCTAAGAGTCTTCCTGGCTGAAATTAGAATGTTTCCTTAGACTTGCAGCAGGTTCTTATACCTCCTTTATAGTACCTCTCCCATTATGTATTACATTTGAGTTATTTGTGGGCAAACCTTATCTCCCTTACTAGGCTGTAAGAGTCTGTAAGGCAGGATCCATGAAAGCCAGGAAAAATCAGCTCTCTCCATCTGGGAGCTGACATTTTGGTTGGAGTAATTGGACAACTGCACCAAGATCGGGTTTTGGAGGCAACAGCTTTCATTCAACAATAATTCATTCATGGGGTGTCTGTTGTGTGTCTATTGTGTGTTGGACATTGAGTTCGATTCTTGAGGAGGGTGTGAAGTGAATAAATGTTATACAAAGATTTTAGCTTCCAGAACTCACCATCTCATAATGGAGGCTATCACTTCCTCTGATCTTCAATGTCAACTTAGAGGGAGAACTTGGATCAGGACATGTCTTGTCACCCAAAAGAGATGTAAGTCTGTAACTAATCATCTGGAGAAAGAGTGTCAAATTCCTATTTTATGCCCCTGGACTTTGGACATTCCAAAAAATATGAGGATATGATGACTTTATCTAAGTCTCTAGAGATAAAATAGGGACAAACCACAGGAAGGGTCATTGCTCCTGCCCATGGAGGGATTGGAGAGAGAAGCCTGGGACTAGAGGTGAGGGTAGAAAGTGTGAGGAAAAGCAGACAGTGTGCCATAGCTTATAGAGGACAGAAATGCAGAGTGTGGAGCTGGGCTGCCCAGCTCTGAATCCCAGTTGGCCATTTACTAGCTTGTGACCTTGAGCAGTTGCTTAACCTCTCTGTGTCTCAGTTTCTTAACTTGCAAAATAGGGAGAATAATTATAACTTGCTCATACAGTTAAGGTGAAGATTTAGAGTTAATGCAGGAAATGGGCTCAGAGCAGTGTTAATGGTGTGAGTTGTTACATTATTATCATTACTGTACTGGAACCTGGACTGAGAGTCAGCCAGAACCTGGGTGGGACAATCTTACCTGTTCCAGTAAGGTCAGTCCCTTCACGGTAGAGACACAAAGCTAGCCTCTCAATCCTATGACCATCACTTCCCAAAGAATGTCTGCTGTTAATCTGGGGGAATAAGTGAATTTCCAGATCTCTCCAGTCTCAGCCGAGAAGCCTTACTAGACATGTGAATGTAATATCCCCAACTGAGCAGCAAATGTGGAGATCCTCCTCCTGGGCACTCTCTCTTGCTTCAGGACATCAGTGCAAGCCCAGTTATCCATAGGAGAATTTCCTTCCCCAAATACCTCCAGAGGATGGCCAGTCATTGCTTCAGTCTTATCTATGGCCCTCATTCACCTGCTGATGGCTTTTAGTCTGCATTTCCCTGTGAATTCCATGATCCTCATAAAACCCAGAACCCATGAGGTCATTTCTCTGCCTACCAATGTCGGGTGAGGAGACACAAATGAAAACAAATATGACACGAAATTGTCCTCCCATCAGGATGATTATTAGAATTAACGTCTGATAATATCAAGTACTTTTCAAGAGTCTGGGGAAGAACATTCTCATACAGGCTGGTGGGAGTATCCATCTGAACGATCATTTTGAAGGGCTGCTAGGCAGCGTGGGCTAGTTTTAAAATGCACACACCCTCTGACGCAGCGGCTTCAGGGCTCCAAGCTTCCCTGAGGAACTTCCTGTGGGAAGGAAGGAAGGCTATCAAGGACTTACACGAGTCTCTTCATTCGGAATAGACAGAAAACTCAGAAGTAAGCTAAATGCCCATCAAGAAGGAAATGGCTTCACTGTGATGCATTCATCTATTGGAATACCATGCATCATTAAAAGCACGAGATGTGTCTAGATTTACTGGCATAGAAGGATACACATAATAATATGTTATGGGATAAACTGTGCCCTGCCCACCCCAAATTCGTATGTCGAAGCCCTAATCCCCAGTACTTCTGAACGGGACTGTATTTGAAGACAGAGACTTTCAAAGAGGTAATTAGGGAAAAACAAAGTCTTTAGGGTGGGTCCTAATCCAACATGACTGGTATAGAAAGAGATCAGGACACAGACACACAGAGGGAAGTCCATCTGAAGATACAGGGAGAAGACAGGTGTCTATAAGCCAAGGAGAGAGGTCTTATAAGGTACCAACCCTGCTAATACCTTGATCTTGAACTTCTAGCCTCCAGAATGGTGAAAAGACACATTTCTGTTGTCTAAGCCACCCCAGTCTGTGGTATGTTGTTGCAGAAGCCCTAGCAAACTAATACACAATATCCTGGGCCACACTTCTCTGTTCTTCTCTTATTCCTATGTGTATTCCCAGGGCCCATCAGTGTCTACAGGCAAGTAAATGCTCAATAAATGGTTCTAAAATGCATTTAAATAGAAAGGAATGCTTTCTTGCAGGCTGCTTTTCAACCCAGGGCATCTCAAAGGCCCAACATTTCATTCTCTTTGTGTTAACTCCGACTGTCTAGAGATGAGCACTGTAATCACGGCATGAGCAAGGTCTAGCCTTTAACGGTTTCTTTAATACAACGGGGACTACTGGACTTCTGGACCAGCCAAGCCCCACTGGCTTTCAATTCTAGTGAAATCTGCTGAGAATGTATTGCAATTTATTTTATTCAAGTTCTGTGCCCATAAAGGTCTTCAATTCTTAACCCACAATAGGGCCCAAATCAAAAATGCTTATTGACCTTTGTCTGGGAAGCTCTGATAATGCAGTTCTTACCTCTTCATCAGCTTGGGTGAGCATTCTCTCTCCAGATTGGAGGATGTGTGTTTCACGTGCATTGCATTGTAGGAAGTGTGAGTATAGTCATTTTCGTCGTTGTAGTCTGGACCAAGTAACGTCCGGGCCCAAGTTCCCATGTCATAAGGAGGAAGGGTTCCTCCAAATTCAGAGGGCAAAAATTCAGGGTGGATTAGCTGGTGAAGGCTGTTTAAATTGTTTCCATGCAGGAAAATCTGGAGAAGAAAATATAATTATCCACCACCACCACAACAACAAATCCAAAACATATGAGCAACTATTCAGCTTGATACACAATTTAGCAATGACAAATTGGCTGCACTGCTGGTAATCATGGTGTTTAAAGAGGCGTTCAATTTTGTGTCTGCAACTTAATCTTCATAAAATGTTAATTTATTGCTCAGAAAAGGGGCTGAATTAATAGTCCTTAAAAAATGAAGTTTATGAACAAATTGGGTATTATTTGGCCCGGGCCCGAATTTACATGTACAGTAATCTCCTAATTATCCCCACTGATAAAAAGGGTAGCGATGTAGACTATGCAACCCCCCAGTCGTGCTTCTCGTGCACCCCCACATTGTTCTGCTCCTTCTGCCTCTCCCAACGGCTTTCTGCTCTCTGTACCCTCTCCGTCTCCCCATCCTCTCCAGGCCTTCCCCAATCCTCACCAGCCTCTTCCCCAGTCTGTCCTGGAGATACCTGCGTGCTCTGGTGCTCCTCCCTGCTCCCCCAGTTAACTACTGTTTGCTGACTTCTATATTTTCTAATGGGTGCATTTATGTCTTGATCGCCCACAGGAAGAGAAGAACACTCAGGAAAAGGGATGGTGTTTTCTTACCCTTTTAATACATTCCCAGCTCCCAGGATTGATGTGGGCACAAGGTAGAAACCCTATCCATTCGTCAGTGGAAGGAAAACTGTGGCCTGAGAACTTAGGGGTATTTTTACCGCCATCTTCCACTTATGTCTGGACTGAGGGCTAACACCCAGAGAAGTTTGCATCTTCTAAACATGTACTAGAAACCGGCCAAGCAGAAGGGAAAACCTGCCCAAATTGCACTTATTTTCAGGAAAATCCACACAGTGGTTAAGCCGTAAGTCAATAATGATCATCTCCTACGATTTAGGAATTGACTTCTGAAAGTCTATTTCAAGTCCATCCGTGGAATGGTATCAGTTCCCATACTTCATGTTGCAAGTTCAACGTACACAAGTTATATCCAAGCGTAGGAACACTGATTATACACACACAGGTGTATACTCACAGCCCACAGTTACCATCATGCAATGTAAATGTGACTTTTAAAATACTTAAAATTAGGAGCATCTGGGTGACTCAGTTGGTTAAGTATCTGCCTTCAGCTCAGATCAGAATCCCAGGGTCCCAGGATCAAGTCCCGTATTGGGCTCCCTGCTCGGTGGGGAGTCTGCTTCTCCCTCTCCCTCTGGCCCCCCCTCTCTACTCATGCTTGCTGTCTCAAATAAATAAATAAAATCTTTAAAAAATAATAATAAAAGAAGATACTTATATATAGTATAACAATATACCATAAAATTATTATCAATTATGTCATATACTATAGATTATATTATAATATGCTACCTAATAGAGACATATACTTGCTACATTGTTCTGTTGTATTGATTTTAACTTATGATGTCATGACATCATTTAGAAAGGAAAGGAACAAGAAGCTAAGTACTAACATTCTTTAGAAGAATACTGAAGCAATTCAGAAAATAATGTATATTTTCTGACAGTGGATCTCAATTTTAATAAGAATCTTTGCTTTTGAAGAAATTCATGGGTTCTGGCCTTTGCAAAACACCTCTCAGGAGGAGCTACAGTGTTTGAAGCATGGAAAAGCTAGGGATAAATACTAGGCCTGGTGTTTAGAACAAATATTTGTACCGACCCACCCAATACCTGCTGTTCTTTTTTTTTTAATTTTTTATACTATCAATTTTGTTCATGATGTTCATGTTTTCTGTTTTAAGTTTTTATTAAATTCCAGTTAGTTAACATATGGTGTAATATTAGTTTCAGGAGTAGAATTCAGTGATTCATCATTTACATATACCACCCCAGTGCTCATCCCAACAAGTGCCCTCCTAATTCCCATCACCCACCTAGCCCATCCCTCTATTCCCCCAACTGCAACCCTCAGCTTATTCTCTATACTTCAGAGTCTATTTTATAGTTTGCCTCTCTCTGTTTCACCCTATGTTCCTCTGTCTTGTTTCTTAAATTCTTCACATAAGTGAAATCATACATACTTATTTAGCTTAGCATAATACACTCTAGGTCCATCTACATCATTGCAAATGGTAAGATTTCATTCTTTTTTCATGGCTGAGTAATATTCCATTATATAGAGATACCATATCTTCTTTATTCATTCATCAGTCAATGGACATTTGGGCTCCTTCCACAATTTAGCTATTGTTAATAATGCTGCTATAAACATGTGTCCCTTCAAATCAGTATTTTTGTAGCCTTTGGATAACTACTTAGTAGTGCAAATGCTTGGACTAGGGTAGTTCTATTCTTAACTCTTTAAGGAACCTCCATACTGTTTTCCAGAGTGGCTACACCAGTTTGCATTCCCACCAACAGCCAGCATGGATAGGCAGTGCTGTGGAAACTGGCCTTGTCTCCTGGGGTGCTGTGGGATGGAAGAACTCAGCAGATAGGAGGCTGGACTCTTCACCTATCAGATTCTGTTCTGTGCCCAGAGTTCCAGAAACTCCTTTCTATGGCACCACAGCAAGTGTCAATTGCTTTGTCGGAAGAATTCCACCCGTTCGTTCCTGAGTAGAAGATTCAGCCCCTGGGAAGCCTGAAGCCATATGGGGAAAAGTCTAGGACACTTCTCTGTCCTTAGCACTGTCCTGAGTCTTTGCCAGATTGCAAAATGTTTCCAAATGTCTCTGCTTCCTTAGGCTGGTGAGTTCTAGTCTTAGTGCCACCCTTGTTTGGGAATAGGAGAACTATCCTTCCCATAACCTGCTGCCATGTTCCCTCAGGATCTGGAAGGATCTGAGGTTTAGGACTTAGAGACACTGCAGAGTGTGTATCTGTGTGTGGCGTGGGGGCTGACATCATCATTTCCCCCTGCATACACAGACTCTTCCTTGGCATGAGGTGCCCTGGGTATAAGGGCACATGTAAGGTGCTGTTAAGAATGACCCTGGTCAGGGGTGCCCGGTGGCTGTTGGTTAAGCGCCTGCCTTCAGCTCAAGTCAGGATCACTGGGTCCTGGGATCGAGTCTTCGGGATCTCTGCTCAGCAAGGAGCCTACTTCTCCCTCTACCTGCCACTCCCCCTGGTTGTGCTCTCTCTCTCTCTGACAAACAAATCAAATAATAAATAAGCAAATAAATTAAAGAAAAAAAAAAAGAAGAAGAAGAGGAATGACCGTAGTCAGATTCCCTTGACAGGTGGTGCACCTGACCCCGGAGGTAACTGAAATCAGGAAGTTTGAAAGAGAAGAAGCTAAATGGTAAAGCGAACGAGAGTCACTGGGTCTCTACTACATGTGTGGCGTTATGCTCCCTGCTTTCCTCTGCTGCCTCTTTAAATTACCCAATATCCCAGTGACCTGGGTGTTAGTCCCTCTGCCTTTCTAAATGAGGAAACTCAGATACAGAGTGAGTGGTGGAACAATGTTCCGTCTCTTGGGTAATCAGAATGCCACCACAAACCTCAGCTCTGATGGAAGGTGGTGGCCTCCCAAATGTTATCAGCTGAAGTAATTAAGACTTTAAAAGCCTTTTCCTAAGAGCATTATAATTTCTCATGAAGAATGCTTCCTCAGCCTCGAAGGTGATGAAGCTGGCAGCGATGACCCAAGAGCCATGGGGAAGAAAAAGAAATGGTAAACATTCTTCATCATGATAATACATTTGCAGGACAAAATGCTAGCTATTAAAATACGCCATGAACGGGAAGCTGCTTGACCCCATAGCTCCCTGGAACATTTACAGTAAAATGGGCATCTGGTATCTGCATGCCTTCAAAGTTTCCTTTGGTTTGTCACTGGGACTCTGAAAATAACTCAGTTCTACTGAATTATTGATTAAATTCAGACCATTTGCAAACTCCAGCTGAGGCTCACATGCTCAGGGAGTGCAGAAAAGCCGAAAACCCACAAGTGCAAAATAAGGGGGGAGAGAGAGAGGGAAGGGAGACAGAGATTGAGAAAAGGGTCCGGTAATTGCCCCTCAGCAACCCGCCATTGGGTGTGTGTTTTCATTACCCGCTTCCTGGTCTTGTCTTTAAGGAATGGCTTGATGAGCGTGTACAGGGCATGAATGTACCAGGGTTGGTTGACAAAATGGACTCCTCCGAAGCGGGCAGGAAAGCTGTCCTGGGGCAGAAAGAGAGAAATGCACACCAATTAGCACACATTCCAGAGATGACTGGGCCCACAGGACTGCAGCCCTGGGACAACCTATTTCTTCTTTCTGACGGAAGCACTAGCTAATATAAGCAAGCAAGCAAACAAGCACACAGCCTTCCTAGCTGCTAATGTTTCCTCTATTCCCCTCACTTCCTTCCTCTCCTCTGACTCTGTAACTTAAACATCATGCAAAGGTGCCAACTCGTGTCTTTCTCAGTTCACAACGGTACGACCTCTGACGTGGCACATAAGTGTGCGTGACCCAGATAGTTAGGGAGTCCGAATTGTGTCATGCATCAGGCAACCAAAGCTTCAGTTCCCGCAAGCCTTGAGCATACACTCCCTCCTCTATCCTCATGCTCTACCTGCCAGCTACAACCCTCTCTGCTGGCATTGTCATGATAGCAGCTGAACTTCCTGGGCATAGGAAGGGACAGGAAAATGATTTCCAAGAATCTGAAGAGATGGAACTCTCTGGAATCCACCAATATCTGACAGTATGTGCTGGCAAAGTTTCTACCAATTCCTGAGCTGGCTCCGTCTTTCATCCCCACAGAGTAGGGCCCAGGGAAAAGAGATTTGTTCAGTGGATGGGCTAGTTGATGCCCCTAACTGAGGGAATACGGGCCTCCTCTCTGCAGATCAATATATTTTGTATATTGTCAGGAATCTTTCAAATGCTTCCAATTTTAGAATCCAGATCAGAGCACAAAGCTTATCTTTTAGAACAACTGAGAAGCTCTTCTCCATGCTAATTAGATCAACAAAATCAGGGCCCTTGACCATGAAGTCCAAGCTAGTCCTGCAGCCCCAGGACCCGATTTCTTGATGGAGGGGTCCCGCAGATTGCATTGCATTCATCTGAATTAATGGAATTAAAAAAGGAGGAGCAACTAATTCAGTTTGAATTGCCAAGTGCACTGCCAATCAATTTCATCACAACAAATATTTTTGTAAAATGTAAGCAAGAAGACATGAAAGCAGAAGGAGCTGAGCTGCCTGAGGTAACATTTCAGGCAGCAGGCTGATCCCCGAGGGTGTATGAAATGTCTTGCCTGGGTCTTTTTTAGTAACGAGGAAGAGGGTTATTAACTTTTTTTCAGAGCCCTGTGAATCTACAGGATCCCTGGGCATCTTCTACACTGAGACCTAGTTCCCAATATAAGTACCTGAACTGTGTACATAATGGTCAATATTTTAAAAGACTTAAAAATTATTTTTGCCCCTACCTACACATTTTACAGAATACAAAGGAATTGTATATTTTGAAGATAAATCCAGATGATTTGATTAAAAGTCTGTGTTTTGGAGGACATGTATTCTTTTATTTTAATTATTTTATTTTAAAAAAATTAAAGAAACTGCCAGGTAAGAGTAGAGAGGCTTTTCATACTAATTTGTCCATGTGTCATAATCTCTCACTGTGCCTGATCTGGTTTTAGACATATAAAAGTTCTTAATAAGGCTGTTTTTTCTCTTTGAGGTAGTTTGGGATCTAAAAATTCTTTGGTGCTTTAAAAAAAAAAAGAGAGAGAGAGAGAGAGAGAAGATCGCTCACCGGAGTTTTTCCTTGGTGTAAGTGCTAAACGGAAACCTCACTCTTTTTGGTCCTTTTGAACTTGTTATTCAGAAATATAACTCATTATCCCACACTAAGCATGGGTTCTGAAGGACTCTAGAAGACGAGGTGAGTACTATAAAGGGTTTCTCTATAAAACCAGGGCTTTACTATCTTTTTCTAATAGGTCCAACAAGAGGGTTTTTATTTCTATTGACAGCCTATTGTGTTATACATTTTTAGGTTAGTAATGTAGAAGAATATGTTGTGAATAATACTCTAGAGGCAGTAGGCAAAATCTCAAAGAAAATATTAGCTTTTTAAAAGTGTCTAGAGACTCACTCCTATTTTAGTCTATGGAAACTCAATCATCAAAAGACATCAAAACCATCTTCTCTTTGTGTCAGAGGAGGTTGAAAGTAAAAACGCAAGGCTGAGACCCAGTTCGTTCTCTCTAGGTTGACCCTGGTTTCATGTCTGTCAGCTTGAAGACATGGGATTTTATTGATCTCATCCAGGTCAGCCAGAAACTATGTGCAGATACACACATGTAAAATCCTGTGCCTCTGAGATCTGGGTTTGGGCCAGAGTAGAAACAAGATCACTTCCATCAGGTCTCTCTAAAAAATTCAAGTGAAAAGCCCTCTTGTCTAATGAAGATGACGTGAAAATGTTCTGTTTTTTTCAAATGAGCCTGCCCACATTATTAATAATACTGTGTGTAAGTGTGCGTGTGTGTGTGTGTGTGTGTGTGTGTGTGTTACAAGGGAAAAATGAAGGAAGGAAAAATTAGCAAACACAACCCTTTTAGAAGCAATGTTAAGGGACGCCTGGGTGGCTCAGTTGGTTAAGCAGCTGCCTTCGGCTCAGGTCATGATCCCAGCGTCCTGGGATCGAGTCCCATATCGGGCTCCTTGCTCCGCAGGGAGCCTGCTTCTCCGTCTGACTCTGCCTTCCACTCTGTCTGCCTGTGCTCACTCTCGCTCGCTCTCTCTGACAAATAAATAAAATCTTAAAAAAAAAAAAAAAGAAGCAATGTTAAGTGACTCTTAATCTCACAAAACAAACTGAGGGTTGCTGGGGGGAGGGGGTTGGGAGAAGGGGGGTGGGGTTATGGACATTGGGGAGGGTATGTGCTTTGGTGAGTGCTGTGAAGTGTGTAAACCTGGCGATTCACAGACCTATACCCCTGGGGATAAAAATATATGTTTATAAAAAATAAAAAATTGAAAAAAAAAAGAAGCAATGTCTGTCATTGTTGATGATATTGCCTGGTCTCATTAGCAAATGACAGATACAGGAAAAGCAAACCACAGATAAAGGGGAAATATCTCCTAAGACTCCAAGGGGTTCATTACTCTCCTGGAGATGTACTTCTTAGGTCCTGGAGCAGACCCACCTCAAGCTGGTAGGCTGAGATTCAGTGATGGTGTAACACTGTCAGAGTTCTTTGTGACTAAGGAGTATGTGCTAAAACATACCCTAGGCTCAAGAAAATGGTGTTAATTTCTGTCATTTCATTTCATGCATCTGTCAGTAAAAATATAATATCACTTCAAGTTATAAACATACACAAATCATAAAATTTGTTCCCCAGGTTATTCGCTTATGGTAAAAATAATATCTACTCTAGAAAAGTAAAAAATAGATTCAAATTTTTTTTGAAAAACTATAAAGTAGAAAAAGGCAAGGAAGACAAAAGAAAAATCATGTATATTCTCACTGCTAAAGACATACTCCTACTAATTTCAATCACTCAGGATGAGCTACATTATATTGTAATAACACACAAGCCCTGCTTTTTCACATTTAAAACCATAAGGATTTATTTCTTGCTCACGCAGAATAGAATGTCCTTGCTTCATTGGCAGGGAGCCACGCTTGATTTGCTCTCAGCCAGGGATGCAGCCTTGCCCATCTGGAACAGGGCTACTTGCCATAGCTAAAGAATCACACCTTAGCTCTTAAGTGAGGCCACCAGAAAGTGACACGCTCCATCTATCATATGGGCCAATCATGTGCCTGACCTCAAACGGGTCAAGAAATGGGATCCTACCATAAGCCTAGTCGGGGAAAGATCAAAAATGCAGGCGGACAGCACTAATAATTACTCAAGCTCTGTTTCCTTCTTCCCTTCCTCTCCTTTCCTTTCCTTTCCTTCTTTCCTTCCCAAATGGGATCACGTTTTTAAAATTGGACTTAATAACTATTTCTTGATGGCTTGATGCTGGTGATACAGTATCAAATGATACAAATATAGCATTTATGGGGTAGTAGGGACACAGACAATGGCAATCAAGTAATGATTTGTTTAGCGTCTTCGATTCTTCACTAAAACATCAGTGCATACCTTGCACCTTTATATTTCAGCACACAATTACGAGGGCAAGCGCATCTTCCAAACTAGTCCTCAAGGCATTCCAGCTCCACTTTCAAAGAGCACTTTCTCTAACCCCCTGATACCTAGAATACTGGCTCAACAACTGACCTACAAATCTGAGCTCTACTCACTCATGTTCAGGATTCCCTATTTGCTCTCTGAATATTCACATTAAGGGTATTTACATCCTTGTGTTATGTTTCCTACATGAGATCGCTATTCAAGCATCTAAGTGTTAGTAGGATAAGTATCTGATATCATAAAGTATAAAAAGTAGAATAACACTGACTTGAGAAAAGTGGAGGAGGGGCCAGTGACCAAAAGAGTGATGGGGAAATAAGGAATAGGTCAGAACATAGAGGATAATTTTTAAAAGAACTGAAAAAGCCAGTGGACAGGGACAAACTCAACTATGAAAGGGAAGGAGATGGAGGAAAGTCTATTATACATAAATCTAGCAGTGGAATAAATATTGCACATGGGCCTTCATTGTGGAAAATAAGAGGGTAAACTAGAAACATAGAGCATTATGAATGTGATTAGATTCTTTCTGAGTAGTGCAAGGTACCTGGGTAGAAGCAGTAACACTTTAGCTGAGAATTGCAGCTAATTAAAGAATCAGGGTCAGCTCCCTGGAAAGAACTGTTAATGCCCTGATTGTCACTAACCGAGAGAGAGTGCCTTATAGGAACTGCAGAGCTGCCAAAACCTTCCTGAGATATCATGATGCTGTGGCCACTCACCAGATGACCATTTGTGCCAGCATTCAGATTTTATTACTAAGTAGCATCCAGTCCTCTGCATGCCAATAATGAGGATACCTTCTCCTTCCCCACTGGGATGCTGTCAGAAGTGAGGACAATCAGGACTTTTGACTATAACCAAGAGATACTGAAACCACTGCCACCACAGTGTCAATGGAGACCACGTGGGAAGCCAGAACTCCTGTCACTGCCTAGTAGTAACAAGGAGGTCCTCTTCTTTGAGTGTCACCAGAGGTTGAATGAGGAACCTGGATGTCTGCCTCCATCTGGCAGTAATGAGACAGCATACTCCCCTTTTCTTGCCAGAGTGTTATAAAAAACAACAACAACAACTACTAAAACTAAAGGTTTATGTAAGATCCAGAACTTCAGAACATAATACAGAAATGTTCAAGTTAAAATTTAAAGATCACTCTTTATATCAAGAACTAGAAAAATCTCAAACTGAATGAAAAATGAGGTCTATACGAAATGACAGACATGTATAATTAATTGAGAAAGATTTAAATTATCAATCATAAAAAATATTTCAACAACTATGAACATGCTTGACACAAATGAAAAAAAATAGAAAAACTCAGAAAAGAAATAGGAAGTGCTAGCAAAGAAATAGAAAATATAAAGGAGAACCACAATTTGAAATTTTGAACTGACGAACTATAATAACAAGAAGAAGTAGTCGGAATTCAGCAGATGGGCTCACCAGTAGAATGGAGGAGTCAGAGGAAAGAGTCAGTGAACTGAAAGATAGAACAATACAAATTACCCAATCTAAACGACAGAAAGAAAACAGACCTTAAAGAAAGCAGACTCTTAGGGACCTGTGGGCCTATAATAAAAGATTAAGCATTTGTGACATGAGAGTCCTAAAAAAAAAGGAGTAAGAGGGCGAAGCTGGAAAAGAACGCAAAAGAATGGCTGAAAGTTTCCAAAATGTAGGAAGAAACATAAACCTACAGATTGAAGAAGCTAAACAAACACCAAACAGTATGAATTCAAATAAACTGATGCCAAGACTCATTATAACTATATTTTTGAAAAGCTAAAGACAGAATAGTGATGGTAGCCATAGAAAAACAATATCTTGGCTATTGCAGAAAAACAAATGAAATGACAGTAGATTTCTCATTAGAAGCCATGGAGACAAGACGGAAGTCACATGATATTTTTCAGGTGCTGAATGCAAAGAACCATAAACCTAGAATTCTATGTCCAACAAAAATATCCTTCAGGAATGTACGGGAAATCAAGAAATTCTCATATGAAGGAAAACCAAGTAAATTTGTTGACAGCAGACCTTCCCTAAAAGAATGGTTTAAGGAAGTGCTCCTCAAGAGAAAGGAAATGATGAAAAAACCTTGGGTCATTGGAAAGGAAGGAAGGAAGAATACAGCAACCAAAAATATAGGTAAATATAATAGACTTTTCTTCTCCTCTTAAGTTTTCTAAGTCAAAGGAAAGATCATGACCCTGTCTAATGGGGTTCAAAATGTGTATAGGGGAAACATATATAAAAATTATATTATAATTTGGAGAGGAAAAGGATGTAAAGGGAACTAAGGTTTCTATACTTCACTTGATAAAATATCAACATCAAAAGACTGTGATATTATAAATGTATTGTGTTATTCCCAGAGCAACCACTAAAAAAGCCGTACAGTGAGATATACTCAATAACACCATAGATAAGTAAAAATAGAATGCTAACAAAAGTACAAGCAACTCCATGGAAGGAAAAAAAGGAAAAATAGAAATTCAAAACAGAGAGAACAAACAGAAAAGATAAAATAAAATGGCAGACTTAAGCCCTAACAAATCAATAATTCACTTAAATTTAAATGGTCTGAAAACAGCATTTAAAAGGCAGGGATTGGCAGACAGAATTAGAAACATACAGTGTGTGATGTGTGTGTGTCTGCATATGCTGTCTGTAAGAAACTCACCTCAAAGATAGCTATGTAGGCTGCAAAATATATGAAGTAAACACTGATAGAACTGAAAGAAGAAAGACAAATCCTCAAATACTGGCAAATTCAACATCCGTCTTTCAACAATTGATACACTTTCAGACAGAAAAATCAGTGAGCATACCAAAGAACTCAATAATGCCATTAATAAACAGGATCTGATTGATATGTGTAAAATGTTCCATTCAATAGCAGCAGAATACGCTGACTTTTTAAGTAACCATCGAATATATATCAAGACAGACCATACCTGGGACATAAAAAAACCACAACAGTCTTAAAAGAAGTGAAACCAGACAGAGTATATTCTCTGTCCATATGGAATTGAACTGGAAATTAATAACAGAAAGATAACAGGAAAATTTTCAAGCACTTGGAAACTAGAGAACACATGTTTAAATAATTCATGGATGGGTCAAAGAAGAAGTCTCAAAGGAAATTTAAAAATGCATGGAACTGAAGGGAAATGAAAATACAATGTATCAAAATTTGTGAAACACAGCTAACGCAGTGTTGACAGGGAAATTTATAGCATTAAACACATATATACAAAAAGAAGAAAAAATCTTAAATCAATAAATTAAAGCCCCCACCTTAAGAATGTAGAAGAACAAACTAAAGTCAAATCAAGGAGAAGAAGGGAAATAGCAAAGAGCAGAAATCACTGGTATTGAAAAAAGAAAAAATAAAATCAATGAAACAAAGAGCTGACTCTTTGAAAAGGTCAGTAAGATAAACAAACTTTTAGTAAGACTGACACAGAAATAAAATCACAGAAATATCACAAATAACCAAGATCAGGAACCAAAGAGCAGATACTGCTACAGACTTTGCAGACATTAAAAGGAAAATCAAGGAATACTACAAGCAATTATACACACATATACATGACAACTGAGAATAAAGACCCATTCCTCAGAAAACACAAACTACCACAACTCACCCAATACGAAACAGGTAATTTGAATAGTCCTTCACTATTAAGAAAATCATGACATTTGTAATTTTGAAAGTAAATCACTGGGTTCAGATAGTTTCACTGGAAGATTCTACTGAACTTTCAGAGCTAGCACCAATTCTATACAATCTCTTCCCGTAAATAGAGGAAAAGGTAACACTTTCCGATTCATTTATGAAGCTGGGATCACCCTGATACCAAACCAAAACAAAAAGAGTACCAAAAAATAAATTGCAGACCAATATCCTTCATTAATATCATTGCAAAAATCCCTAACAAAATATTAGCATACAGAAACTGACAATATATGAAAAGAATTATACACTATTGATGTGGGAAACAGAGACAAAAGAAAATTAAATTCCCTTACTATCCATAGCCCATTGCCAGGTCCTTGAAACAGGCAGAGTGAGAGTCCCCTATGAATTCAGCTGCCTCAATGTTAATACTTTGCTAAGGGAAAAAGGCCATCTTAGCCTGACCCACAGGATCCTGTAAATCTACTTTAACATATAAAAATTATTTTGGAAATTTCCTTTATATCTACCCCCAAGATACTTGCTGGCAATCATCCCCCAAGAATGTGACCTACTGATATATATCTGAAGGGTCTCGTGACTAAGGTTTTATTAGATGGTAATAAATGACCTTTTCAGAACAATAGCTACCCCCCTCAAGGTCCTGGAAACCTTGCTTCCAAATTCCTTAGAGACTTACCCTATCCCTAACCCTCTCCCTACTTGAAAGTATATAATAGGCCATTCCTCATATCCCCAGGGCAGCTCTTTCTGCCCATGGGCCCTGTCCTCTTGCTTTAATAAAAACCACCTTTTGCACCAAAGATGTCTCAAGAATTTTTTCTTGGCCTTCAGCTTCAAACCCTAACATCTTTCCTACATCACTATGATCAGTGCGGTTTATTCCCAGGACGCAAGGCTGGTTCTGTGTTTTAAAATCAATTAATTGATTAATTAACCATGTTTCTAGTTCCTATATTTGCTACCTTGACATCTTGGGACTTCGGGATGAGAAAGGAACTTCCTTTTGGCTGATTCTTAGAGGATGAGGCTTGGCAGGAAACACTCCTTTCATATGCAAACTAGCCAATGCACAACCCGTACCCCCAACTGCCTCCTTTATCAGACTCTGACTCAGGGCCACTGTTCTTCTGACCTAATCATCCCCATGGTCAGGTACTAGCCAACTAAAGACAGCTCCTAAATTCAGGAACCCACTGAAATTATTCAAACTAGCCTAAATACTAAACCTGCTTAGCTCTTTTTCCCGGCCTTGCTCATTTCTTCCTATGAATATCACACTTAAGACTCTTGCCACAGTTTTCTTCTCACTCCCTCTGCCTCCTGACTAACTAGAAGTCTTCTTGTGCCCCTCCCATCATGGTTTGCCATGCCTTTGCTTCTAGTGATCTGTGAATACAATGAATTTTTCCTTTCATGACAGTCATTTCCATGTCTCTGTGTCTTATCATACCTGATTAAAACAAATCCCAGTTGCCTTTACAACAGTAATCCATTGTTTTAACAGGCCGAAGAGGAAAAAAATCACATGATCCTATCAAGTGATGTAGAAAAAGAATTTGACAAAATTCAACAACCATTCATGATCAAAACTCTTGGAAAAATAGGACCCTTACTTGCACATAATATGATTATCTACATAAAAAATCCCAAGGAATCTATTTTTAAAAAGCCAGAAACCAATCCTCCTATAACTAATGAGTTCATTAACATTGCAAGGTACAAATTGTATTTTTAGGTACTAACAATAAACAGAAAGATGCCAAAATTTTAAAAATGCATTACTATTTACAATTGCTCCAAAAATTAAATACTTAAGTGTAAATCTGACAAAACATATCCATGATTTGTATGCTGAAAACTACACAATGCTGATGAAAGAAGTCAAAGATTTGAATAAATGAAGAGACCTATTATGTTGTGAATTGAAAGTAAACCTACTAAATACGTCAGTTCCCCTCAAATTGATAGACAGATCTATCTGCATTATCTATCAAAAGCCAAGTGAGATTTTTTTTTTCTATAGACATCAACAGAAACATTCTAAAATTTATATGGAAAGGCATAGAACTTAACATAGCTAAAACAATTTTGAAAAGAAGAATAGAGTGGAAGAAATCATTCTACCAAATTCAAGGCTTATTATAGCTCTCATAATCAAGACTGTGTGGTATTGGGGGAGGGAAAAATGCATGGGTCATTGAAGCAGAATAGAGAACTCAGAAATAGATCCACACAAATATGCCCAACTGATTTTTGACTAAAATACAAAAGCATTTCACAAGAGGAAGAAAGCTATTCAACAAACAGTGCTGGAGAAACTGGACTTCCATAGGCAAAATAAATGAACCTGACTTAACCTACACATCTCATACAGAACTTAACTGAAAATTCATCATGGGATTAAATGTAAAACATAAAACTATACAGTCTTGGAAAAATATTGGGGACAGTCTTTAGGACTAGACTAGACTAGACAGAGCTTTTAGACTTGACTCCAAAAGCATGATCCATAAAATGAAAATAATAATAAATTGGATATTGTCAAAATTAAAACTCTTGCTCTATAAAAGTTCATGTGAAACAGCTGAAAAGAGAAGCTACAGAGTGGGACAAAATATTTGCAAACGACTTATCTCACAAAGAGATAATATCTAGTATATATAATAAGGCTCAATCTCAACAGCAAAAAGGCAAACAGTGCAATTAAAATATGGGCAAAAAGCATGAAGGGACATTTTACTCAAGGAAATATACAGATGTCAAAGAAGCCCATGAAAAGTAGTTCCATATCATTAACCATTATTGAAATGCAAATTCAATGAGATATCACAATATAAATCTATCAGAATGTCTTTTAAAAATAAAAACACCAAATGCTGGCTAAGATGTGGAGAAACTAGATCACTTCCACATTGTAGGAATGTAAAATGGTAATAGTCACTCTGGAAAACACTTTGGCAGTTTTCTGAAACCCTAAACATAAAACTACCATATGACCCAGTAAGTGCACTCTGGAACATTTATCCCAGAAAAGTAAAAACTTAGTCCACACAAAAACTGGCACATGGAAGTTTATAGCAGATGTATCTGTAATAGCCCCAAACTGGAAATAACATAGATCTTCAATGAGTGAATGGTTAAACGAATTAGTGCATTCAAACCATAGAACACTACTTAGTAAGTAAAAGGAAGAATTACTGATATACACAATAATCTGGATAAATCTATGGAGAATTTTTGCTATGTGAAAAAGCCCATCCCGAAAGGTTACATACTGTATAATTCATTTCTATAACATTCTTGAAATGACAGGTTTATAGAAACAACAGATTAGGGGTTACCAGGGGTGAAGGAGTAGGTGAGGGTTAAAGGAAATGGGTATGGAAAAAAGAGATAACATGAGCAATCCTTGTGAAGATCAAAATGTTCTGTATCTTGACTGTATCAATGTCAATATCCTGGTTGTGATATTCCTGTATAATTTTGCAAGACACTACCAGTGGGGCAAACTCAATAAAGACTCTATGGGATCTCTCTGTATTATCTCTTAAACCTGCATGTGAATCTACAATTATTCCAAAATAAAAATTAAAGAATGTTGGGGTGCCTGGGTAGCTCAATCATTAAGTGTCTGCCTTTGGCTCAGGTCATGAACCCAGAGTCCAGAGGTTGAGCCCAGAGTCCAGCTCCCTGCTCAGCGGGAAGCCTGCTTTTCCCTCGCCTACTCCCCCTACTTGTGTTCCCTCTCTTGCTGTCTCTCTCTGTCAAATAAACAAATAAAATCTTTAAAAATTTAAAATTAAAATTAAAGAATGTGATTATTGTGAACATTTCAAAACTCTCCCAAGTGGAAGGAGCCATTATAAAGTATAGTATAGGCATTTCTAAGGATGATCTTTTCTGCCTTACATGAAATGTTAAACAAAAAAATGTTGAAGAAAATTATAAGGCACAAGATACATCGCAGGACAGTCTAAGGGGCTCTTCTTTATTTTCCGCAGGGGTCCTGGACAGTGTTCAGTGATTCTTGCAATCTACTAGGAATGTATTTTTTAATGGGTGCTTCGTTTGCACTTCATTTTCATATTGGCACTATTCAAGCCTCACTCGGCTGCCTTTTCTGGAGATTGACTGGGATTTAAGAGCAACATGACAGAGGAGAAACTATTTCCTCCCTCTTTCTTTGACAATCAGATACAGATGTTCCTGGTGGCAGTTGGCCGAGTTTCCTGCTGGATAATGAAGCACTTACTAGTGCCATTTTCTAAGATTTGTAATGCCTGCAGGCGAGCATACTTCATAACAGGGCTCAAAACCCATCTGACCTCAAAATCACTTTGTCCTGCAAAGCCTGGGGAACTTTGCTCATGAGGACAGCCCTCTCAAACTCTCAACCTTTCTCGCCTCTTCTGCTGCCCTTCTGTGAAAAGTAGAACAGGACCACTTTAATTCACAAATAAATGACCCCACTCGCCCGCATCTATTGAGAGTCCTCAAGAACCAAATGGAAAGAACAAAAAGGAAAGGATGAGACCACAAGCTGTCTCTCAGACCTTCTGCCTCCTTCCCTTTAGCAGCTCTGAGTGGTTTTCAGGACCTTGGCAGATGGTATCCACTCATTCATATAACCTCATGTATGTAGGTCTGCAGGCAACATCAAGACAGAAATGTGAAGTTGGCTTTAATGTATTCAGTTTATGCATGTCCTACTAATGACACTCATTTCCCACATCAAAGCGGACAGATAAAAACATTTTCAGCAGCATAAACGGGCTTCACTGATGCAAGAGAGCCTCCTAAAAATGCTATATTTCATGCTGATGGGTTTTTATTATACCACGTGGTAGTCATTAGTGTGAAAGTCACATATCCACCTATTTGCGAGGAAATGGAGAGCTCAGACCTTAGCAGTTATACACCAAATGCTTTCTGTATATCAGTAGCAAGCACGAGAGAGGAGAGAACATACTTATTAGCAAGGCTGCTGGCTGAGGACTTTTTCCCAATACGTGCTCCTAGAAGTCATTGTTGACTTCTGAGAGGCTGTACCGACCTGGTTTTCTCTTGAGGTTAGGGAGGGCTTGGGTTTTCTTAATGCAAGTTTGGATCAGGACAGGCTAGAGAATAAAGTTTTATCTGCAGGTCCTGTCCTGGAGAGGACTAGCAATTCTCCTAACCATAGTAAGTGAAGCTGGCCTTCTTTCAAACCGACCTGACAGCAGATCAAGCTCAGAACCTTTCCTGGCTGCAACCTAACCAATATGCCTGGATGATCTCTTTCATCTTCAGTTCTGTTCAACAGTTCCACAAGTAGTTATCAGGCCCTTCTTTTCAGTAAAAGGTGCAGGGGTGCAGGGATATAGGAGACACACTTCTTGTGTTCAGCCAGTTTGTGGTCCATTGGAAGAGACAGGAAAATGACAATTCTTTTAGGAGAAGACACAGAATTTGAAGTTTAGGTTTTGTGTTCTTTCTCAAAGCAGAACTAATAAACAGCTCAGATAGTCAGAGTGAATATCAGGGGAAGGCTGGATGTCCTGCAGAGGCTGATACAAAAGATTATATAAAAGAGCTAACAGAAAATGTATGTGACTATGTTTGAGGGTCTTCAAGACTGTATTTGCCACCAGGAGTTCCTACATTTTACTTAGCATCACTGTGTTCTAAGAATAAACCTACGGATGATCTCTATTTTAAAACACAAAAACATAAGAGAAGGAGGGAGGGAAAGAAGGAAAGAAGAAAGAAGAGAAGGAAGGATGGAAGGAAAAGGAAAATGCCTCAAAAACCATTTTGTAGTGCGTACCTGTCAAATTTTTGCCAAGAAAACATAAAGTGTGACTGTAAATTCAAAGAATATTTTGACTCCACTGGTTTCATCTTGTGCCTCATAGGAAAGCCTTTAGTAATAAGAAAACCAAGAAAATCACCAATTTTTTTTTTTTTTTACCTTCCTACTTAATAGAGTTTTCCACATAGGAGGACTGCATCCTTCTTTGGCTCTGGCAATCTCATTGCTGCCCAAGCAAGATGAGCAAAGAGATGAGGATGACTCCTGCCAGAGGAGGGAAGGAGCGGAATGCAAGCCCACCCAGCACAGTCACTCTTTATTTTTTTTTTCCAAATTATTTATTTTCAGAAAAACAGTATTCATTATTTTTTCACCACACCCAGTGCTCCATGCAATCCGTGCCCTCTATAATACCCACCACCTGGTACCCCAACCTCCCACCCCCCGCCCCTTCAAACCCCTCAGATTGTTTTTCAGAGTCCATAGTCTCTCGTGATTCACCTCCCCTTCCAATTTACCCCAACTCCCTTCTCCTCTCTAACACCCCTTGTCCTCCATGATATTTGTTATGCTCCACAAATAAGTGAAACCATATGATAATTGACTCTCTCTGCTTGACTTATTTCACTCAGCATAATCTCTTCCAGTCCTGTCCATGTTGCTCCAAAACTTGGGTATTCATCCTTTTTGATGGAGGTATAATACTCCATAGTGTATATGGACCACATCTTCCTTATCCATTCGTCCGTTGAAGGGCATCTTGGTTCTTTCCACAGTTTGGCGACTGTAGCCATTGCTGCTATAAACATTGGGGTACAGATGGCCCTTCTTTCACGACATCTGTATCCTTGGGGTAAATACCCAGGAGTGCAATTGCAGGGTCATAGGGAAGCTCTATTTTTAATTTCTTGAGGAATCTCCACACTGTTCTCCAAAGAGGCTGCACCAACTTGCATTCCCACCAACAGTGTAAGAGGGTTCCCCTTTCTCCACATCCTTTCCAACACATGTTGTTTCCTGTTTTGTTAATTTTGGCCATTCTAACTGGTGTAAGGTGATATCTCAAGGCGGTTTTAATTTGAATCTCCCTGAGGGCTAGTGATGATGAACATTTTTTCATGTGTCTGATAGCCATTTGTATGTCTTGATTGGAGAAGTGTCTGTTCATATCTTCTTCCCATTTTTTGATATGTTTGCCTGTTTCGTGTGTGTTGAGTTTGAGGAGTTCATTATAGATCCTGGATATCAACCTTTTGTCTGTCCTGTCATTTGCAAATATCTTCTCCCATTCCGTGGGTTGCCTCTTTGTTTTTTTGACTGTTTCCTTTGCTGTGCAGAAGCTTTTGATTTTGGTGAAGTCCCAAAAGTTTATTTTCGCTTTTGTTTCCTTTGCCTTTAGAGACATATCTTGAAAGAACTTGCTGTGGCTGATATCGAAGAGATTACTGCCTATGTTCTCCTCTAGGATTCTGATGGATTCCTGTCTCACGTTGAGGTCTTTTATCAGCACAGTCACTCTTGAGTCTGCAGCATTGAGCTCAAGCAATGGGAACTTAATTTGCCATAAAAATTACTTCCAGCTTCTCTAACCACAGTGAACTTTGAAAGGGTCTATATCTGACTATTAAGTAGCAAATACATTGTGGTAGGTACACAATACTTCATCTTCAAGTTTCCCTCAGGGTCTCTAAGTGGTAAACAGATTATTGTTGTTCATTATTTAAAAGCCAATTCATGGAGAAACCCAGGTTGCTTGAATCACTTATTTGCATAGGAAATCAATGACAGAAGATACAGTATTTTTCACATGATTCTACCTGCCATTTAGTACTTGAACTCACAAAAATCATGGTGTCTCTTAGAGAAAGAAGCATAGCGGAAATGACACAGAAATCATTCAAAGCAAAGTTTTCAGCTAATGGTAAGCCTTTAACCACACAAATGTCTTTGCTTTGTAACTAAGGTTGCAATAAGCAAGGATAATAAAATGTTAAAGTCTTAATAAGTAACATTTAGGAGAAAACACTAAAATCAATAAAGGTAATTTAATAGCTAAGAATCGGGCATTGAGCATCTACCAAGAGCTTTTATATACGTTAACTCATATAACACTTTTGACAATATTATGTAGGTATTACAAGTGTATTATATTATGTATCATAGTGTACCAATTTTATAGATGAGGAAGCATAGCCTTCCTTACTTAGAGTAGTTAAGTGCTTTGCCAAGTTCACACATCAAGTAAGAGATTGAATGAATTTGAATCCAGACCTGTCCATTCTTATGATCAAAGCTTTTATTTCTCTGCTATAGGCTCATTTAAACTCTTTACATCAGCAAAATTTTGACTGCTGACTATCTTCATGTGGGTTTTAAAGATGCATATGTTTACTAATTTGGGTAAGATTAATCAGATCAGTGAAATTGATTCTGCTGTTATTAGAACAGAATGAACAATATCTTAAAAAGGACTCTAGAAGTTTTAAAGATGAATCTGAATATCCTCATATTGATCCTGCCTTATTGGGGAACCTTGTACTTTTTATAGCATAGATATATTCATTTTAAAATGATCTTATTTGGCAGGAAATTTGAATCAGGTAAAAATTTTCTTATATTGGTGCACATTCCATTTTCCAATCACTAAGTACACATATCAAAAACTTCTCCATATCAAAAACTACTGATGACACCTGCCAAAATAGCTAAAATCAAAAACACAAGGAACAACAAGTGTTGATGAGCATGTGGAGAAAAAACAGCCCTCTTGCACTGAGGCAAACTGGTTCATCCACTCTAAAACACAGTTTGTAGTTTCCTCAAAACATTAAAAAGAGAACTACCCTATGATCTAGTAATCATATGAATGGCTATTTACCCCCCAAATACAAAAACACTAATTCAAGAGGCTACATGCACCCTGATGTCTATTGAAATACTATTGAAAACAGCCAAGTTATGGAAACAACCCAAGTGTCTTATTGATGAATGAATAAAGAAGATGAATATATATGTACATATATATATACATAGTGGAATATTACTCAGCCATAAAAAACTCCACGAAATCTTGCCATTTATAATGACATGGATGGAGCTAAAGAGTGAGAGAAATGTCAGTCAAAGAAAGACAAATGCCAATTCATTTCAATCACATGTGGAATTTAAGAAACAAAACAAACAAGCAAGGGAAAAGAGAGAGAGAGACGAACCAAGAAATAGACTCTTAACTGTAGTGAATGAACTGACTCTTAAACAGACTCTTAACTATAATGAAGGAACCAAGAGGGGAGGTGGCGAGGGGTGGGGGTGGGGGATGGGTGAAATACGTGATGGAGATTAAGAAACGCACTTGTTGGGGTGACTGGGTGGCTCAGTCGTTAAGCATCTGCCTTCAGCTTTAGGCCATGATCCCAGGGTCCCGGAATCGAGGCCCACATCGGGCTCCCTGCTCGGCGGGAAGTCTGCTTTTCCCTCTCCCACTCCCCCTGCTTGTGTTCCTTCTCTTGCTCTTCCTTTTTTTCAAAAAGAGGAAGAAATACGCTTGTTGTGATGAGCATTGGGTGATGTGTGGAAGTGTTGAATCACTATATCGTACACCTGAAACTAATATAACAATGTATGTTAACTGTACTGGAGTTATAATTAAATTAAATTTTAATTTTAAAAAACTACCAATAATGCCAATTAAAATAAATATACCAATAAAATAAACAGTGCTAGGGTTCTGTCGGGACAGGCTTAGGGAATTTATATAATTGGTGGTACTCCTTCTTTCTTCTTGTAATGGAGTTGGTACAGCTCATCAGTAGCTTGGTCTCCTCTGCCTGGGATCCCGGCTAACCTACATTTCCCAGCCCCCTTTTTACGAGGTGACACATAGGACTATTTCTGGAGTATGGAATGGAGTAGAGGGAAGATCCACTACTTTCAGTCCCAAACATAAAATAGCTGTGAATCTTGCATGATCTTTCTCTCTTTTCCACATGGCTGGAAGTGAAGGGCTCTGGAGTCTAGAAGATAAGGGGACCCCACAGTGCAGGAAGCCACATATTGGAGGTGAGATCCAAGTCCAGGAGGGCTGCCTAACCAGGGACAGCAGTAAAGCATTTTGTGGAAATGAGAAAGAAAAACTTTAGTTTTGTTAGTAAAATTAGACACAGCATAGCTTATCCTGCTCTGACAAGCTCAGACATTAACAATGAAAGGTAGGGGACCTCTGAGCTCTGGACAGGACTTGGGAGTTACCAGCTTGTAGATGATATTTAAAACTGTGAATTTGGGGGTGCCTGGGTGGCGCAATCAGTTAAGCGACCGACTTTTGGTTTTGTCTCAGGTCATGACTTCAGGGTCTTGAGATCAAGCACCACATCAGGCTCTGTGCTCAGCACAGAGTCTGCTTAAGACTGTCTGCTCCTCCTGCTCATTCTCTCTCTCTCAAATAAAATAATCTTAAAAAAAAAAAAATAGAACAAGGAATTTTGTCAGGTTACCCAGGAAGAGAGTGAAGATGAAGCAAACACTGGGCCCTCAGTATTGTCTAGTTTAGAAGCCAGAAACATGAGGAGAACCTAGGATCGGTGTGTGAAGTGTGGCCAGTCAGGGAGGAAAGATGGCCGCGTCCTGGAGGCCAAGGAGCATTTTCAAACTACCTCAATATTTTCATGGTTGACAAAGCATTCAGTGGTGTCAAATTCTTCTGAGAGGCTGAGTAACATGAAGGCTGAGAAATGTCCCTTGAATGTGGGGATTGTGAAGGTCCCTTCCTTTAAGGATCTTCCTTTCTAGCTGGGAGGGAGACAGAGTAATCAACACCACCACAATACAAACTAGAAGGTGCTCCATTGGAAATCAAACAGGGAAGAAGGCTGGGGAATGTTGACCAAAGTTCCTGAATTTTAAAAGGTCAGAACAAGCCCTTCTGAGAAAGTAACCTGAGAGTAAAGCCAAGGCCTATGTGGGAAACCATCCGAGTGGCTGCCCGGGGCTAGTATTTCAGGCAAAGGGAACAAATGTAAAAATCCAGTGGTGGGAGCATCTCTGTCATGGCTGAAGAAAGGGATCAGTTAAATCCGCGTTTCCCAGAGTAAGCACGGCAGAATATTAATTCTGAAGCGTCTTCCCCTACAAAACAGGATTCCAACTTAACCACTGCACACTCAGCCCTCTCTTAGGAAGTACGGGGACGCATCTTTCGAGTTAATTAAAACCTTTGAAAAAGTCCGGTAGCAAAGAAACCAATGGAACTTTGTTTAACTCCTTGTTTCCTATGCGTTTCTACCTTTGGGGGAGGAGTTTATCTATTAACCAAATTCATATTCTGGGAAATCCACAAGGGGAAATTCTGGACTTAAGCTGTCTTGTAAGCCAGAAAACAACGTACTTCAGGTGTCAGACCTGTCAGATTTGAGTCAGCATGTGACAGTTTAAGTATCATCAGATACTATTTTAAACAAATCTGTTATGAAACTGTTAAGAGTTGTCGAGAGCAAGTACGTGATTTCAAGAAATTATTTTGTCTCCTTTTTAAAGTTAGAACTGCATTTTAGTCATTTGAAAAGCTATCGTGTTCCTCTTTCAACCAGCTTGCTTCTGGGCTCCAGAAAGAAGGGCCGCCGATTTCTGGTTCTAACCCAGGAAGACCGGGGAACAAAGTCTCCTCCTGAAGAAGCTGTTTTTCCACTCCGATTGTTTGATCCCCATCTCAGGAAAGAACTGCACCAACCATTAGAGTTTAAAAGGCACTGAGACTGTCTGAGGTTAGGCTGGAGGGGTAATCTTTTCTTTAAATGAGAACATATCGAGCACAGAGTTGGTGTCGTCTTGAGAGTAGGACTCTGACCATAGCGGAGCCAAAGAGATGGCTGGCAGGTCACTGTGACCCCAGAAGCCTGGGAAAGAGCCAGGTGGGACCTGAACAAAGCCTCCTATTGAGTCCAAACTCATTTCCTACATGCAGAAAATACTGCCTTTTACTGCCAACATCGGAGTTTGCTGCTTTGCTGAGTGAAAAACAAAAACAAAAACAAAGCATGCTTTGAACTTAGAGGGCAAAAAAGTGGACCTTTGGGGCCATTTTATTTCCCTTTCTTTGAAAAACTATCTCATACACCTCTTCTTTTTGCTCACCTGTCTGCCATGCTGAATGGGGCCTATATGGACTTGTAACCACTTATTCCAATACCCAAAGAAAATTCTCACTAAATCACACCACAGCCATCTAAATGGTTCCATGAAATTTAATGTTTGATTTCAACATCTCTAGAGATCTGATGCATTAATATACTTTTGATTCATAAAGGCATCTGCAAAAGAGTTCTGACAGGTATGTAGACTTTACAACAGTCTTTATACATTTATTTATGTATTGGTTTGGTCTGAGTGCTGTTTTAAGGGCACAGCTTTCAAAGTACAATCTGCTCCTTAAGAATTGTTGGCCATTATAAATATTTGAGTAATTTTTTTCATGGAAAGAAAGCTTACATTGATAGTTTAAAAGCCAGTAGCACTTGTCAAGTTTTAAATTCTACTGTTCATGCTTTTAACTCAGCTATGAGAATTTTGAGAATTTAATGACCAAGAAGATTATTAGTAATAAAATTAGGTATTTTCTATTAGACAGAATTTACCACCCTCATTATAATATGCCTTGGGAAAAATGTCTTTCCTGTTTTTTATTAATAAGACATATTCTTATAAGTATTTTATACTTTATGCTAGCAAGAAACACTATACTTATTGAAAGATTACAGATTAGAATCTTCCAGAGTTCACTTATATCTTCAAGAAAATGCTTCTTGATATGACATCGTGTGCGCACACACACACACACACATACAATCTGTAGGTTAATATCATCAAGGCTCACAATCAGGGATTCCTGATAATCAGGGAGCATCTCAATCAGTTCCAAGGGGAAGATAGTCTTTTGACACAGTGCAGTCAAACCTTCTGTCTTGGCTACATGCCTATCATGGAGTTCTTACTTAAGAAATGAGAAATCCACTGCTTGAGGGGAAAGGCTCTCAAACGATATATCATGCTTCTAGGAATCTTTTTCAGAATATTATCATGCTATCCTAATAACGCAGGATATTAAGTCAGGATAAACATTTTTATTTTACTTTCTCTTCTCCTCTTACACCCTCCCCCATAACACAAGTCTACAACACACATGTGCACACCACGTGCCCCTGACCCCAGCACACAGTTGATATATGTCTGTTTTTTTGGTTTCCTCTTCCTTTGCTATCTCGAAGGCATCCCAATTTTAGGATTGAGTGCATTCAAATTTACAAACAAAAATAATTCAAAAGTTGGATTTTTCTGCAGGTGAGTCAGCTGGGACTTAGGGGGTCTGTTCACTGAGGGGTTCAAGGAAATCAGTACCCCTTCTGGAACTGGCAAATGCGTCACTAAAAAATCATCCCTTTGTCACAGAGCTGTATCTCCTGGTAGAAAAAAGACACCACGGCTGGAGTAACATCTCAGTTCTTTTCCCTTCATTATTTCCTGGGAATAGATTTGGAGCGGTCTCTGTGCTTATTTTGTGTCCCTTTGTGTGCTGATTGGGGGTGGGGGAAGAAAGTGCATGTTGGTAGCAAGAGGATATTTGTAGGGCTGAGGAGAAAGCTGCCATGAAATGTAGAAAAACATGCACTGCAACCTCTCCCTGCACCAGCGCTCGCGCTGTCTCTCTAGTTTCCAACGGGACACATGTGGGAGTGTGTTTCAGGTGCAGTGGAGTCACTGGAAACTGTGGTCAGTGAGTTGAGGTTCAGAAGCAGCCTATAGGGCAGCTTTAGGCAAGTTACTTAATCTCTCTGGGCTCAGTTGGCTCCTGGTCAAATTTTGTAAACAGTTGTGAGTCTTCTGTAGATCGGTGGAGATAACCCACAGCGTGAGGCAATTGGAATACGCCCAGCATGGTCCTCTTTGGAGCCTTCCCTCATGATTCCACTCCCTGTGGTAGTACCTGCGGACGTGCCCAGGCTGTTTCTGAACCACCACAACTGTGTCTCATTCATAGCCTTCCTTTTTCCGGATTTGTCAGTCATCTATGGGGATTGTGCACACCCTGGGGTTATTTACCCCAGGGTGGGTCCATCACTACGCCTCCCCTGATCTGGGCTGCTGTGCAGGCTTCAACCCTGCTCCTGGCCTCAACTCCCAGGCTCCTTTTCGGCCAATGGGAACTCTTGGTAGAAACTCTGAGGTGGGGTGAGATGAAACACCAGCACATTTCTCTCAGGTGCCACCTCCAAGGTCTCTGCCTTCCTCAAGACAGGCCTGTGTGGGTCTGGGCCTTGGGTCCCACAGACCCTTTCTCTCTTAGCCTCAGTAGGTCTCTGCTTCCGATTCTTGCCGGCCTCTCACTCACTTCACCATCCCTGTTTGGCTTCTCAGATTTTCCATCACCTATAAGGTGTAGTCAATTCTTTATGTTAAATTAAGTTACCTTGGTTTTAAATATTTATGGTGGATTCTGTTTTCCTGGTTGGACCCTGACTGGTCCATGGATTCCGTGTTAGTGGCGTTACTAAATGTTAGCCTCTGAACTGGACATTCACACTATGGGATTTCAAAGTAATGGGTCCTTAGATTTTTTAGGTAAATGGAGCTAAACCATCACGAGGTCAAGTTAGCTTCAGGAAACTGCGGAATATAACTGTCCACGTAAACACAGAAGACACAGCAGGAACTCTGTTAACCCTGGCCACAGACTGAGTTGATAAAGGGAGTTGAAACTCCTGAAGGAAGGACCAGCAAGAATCTTGGTGATCAGGAATGCCATGTCCCAATAAGGCTGAGAGCAGGAGACCCTTTCTTAAGGCATGTAACTATTATTCCATGTTAGGCGAAGGGGTGGGATACCCCAGCAAGTTTAGGGTAAGTGGTCATAAACAACTTCTCTTGCCTGCTGCTGTTTGCATCACAACATCTAGTGGGGTGCCCCCAAGATGGTGAGGAAGGTAGGTTCTCTCCATTTCATAATCTTATTGCACTTGTAACAGGGAAAAAAATTCCTGTCGGAGTATTCCTAGTCATCAGCCATATAAATCCTTTTCACTGCTCCCCTCATCCCACTTCTAGCCCACTTCTAGAAAGGAAACATTCCCCTGTTTGTTGGGTTGGTTCTCGGATCTTTTTTTGCAATGCACACTTGGGTTGATGAGTAAAAGAGAAGGAATAAAAGAAGGCAGAGAGGCTGAGTGAGTATGCCACCAAAGGAAAGGCAAGGGGGAGATATCCAGAAAGCAGGTGCCCATTGTGCATGGGGAGAAACAGGAATTGAAGGAAGGGGAAGATGGAGGGGCAAAGAAAGGACCTTTTTTGAGGTGTCAGTTGAATGTGACTTTTATCTCCCTTAAAGCTCTTTGTTTTTTTAATGACTTATTTGAGAGAGAGATGACATGTGCACACAAGCAGGGGGAACGGGAGAGGGAGAAGCAGGCTCCCCACTGAGCAGGGAGCCTGGATGCAGGGCTCCATCCCAGGCCCCTGAGATCACCACCTGAGCTGAAGGCAGACGCTTAGCCACTGAGCCACCCAGGTTCCCCATCCATTAAAGCTCTTTAAAAGACACAAATAAAAATAAGTTGTACTTTAAAATGAGTTTTAGTGGTTAAATTGTACTTTTAAAAAATGTTTTATTTTTGCCACACTGCATGGGTATCTGAAGTTTATTTGGTTTCCAGGTTGTCTGTTGTGCGTCATTGGGACCCTAAAGGATGTTCGAGATGTGTGCGTGTTGTCTTTTAGCAAGTCAGAAAGCTGCTGACAATTGCATTTTTAATTTATGTGTTCATATGAAAAATATTGGTTGAGGGCCTGCTGTGTACCAGGCTCTGTGTAAAACTCCATTCTGTCCTCGAGAAACTCAAAGTCTAGGGAGAGGCCAATGTCATGCAGGGGATGAGGACCCAAGGCAAGCAGAGAGGAGGCATGCTGTTTTCAAACACCTAACACAGAGCCGGGCACACAGTAGGTGCTCAAATATGGAGTGAATTCAATAAGGGAGGGTGCAGGGCCTGTGAACCAAATGCAGGGATGTAGCAATACCAGTCAGCAGGGGCTCGCTCTCTATTATAGAATGGGAGTGAGGAGAAAAGGCGGTTCAACCAATGGCTTTCTGTCTGATAGCTAAACCAGTTCCATCAATTGTCATGTATTAAGGGCAGGAGGACCTACTACCCTGTGACAGAACAAGGGTGGGACAGGGACACACCGCCCTCTCTTCTCAAGGCAACCTTGTTCTATTTGGGAAGACAAGACAAACGCAGGATACACAGAGCAAATAATATGTCCCTGACAACGAAGCATAAACTCGCAAGCTCGACGTGCTTGTGTATTGTGGGAATTGTCTCTCAGGGAAGCTTTGCCTCCATTGGAGAATTCATACAACAGAAATAAATGCCCACAAGAATGTTTTGGGGACACTAAGGGGACACCACAGACTGCCTGGGAGAAGGCGTGTGCTGGAATGACGCACGTGGAGGAGTGACAGATTGGTGTTTATGAGCCGACAACTCTGGTTGGGTTTCCCCTGGAAGAATGCAAGAGAAACAGAGTGTGTGATGGAAGGAGGCCAAACTTCCTCCCTTACACACCACGTGGTCTCCGGATTGAAGCCCAGGGTCTAACTCCAAGCAAACTTGTAAAAATATGTTCACAGCTCTGTACGGCCAGAGATACCACATGATGGCATTCCAACTACCTAAAATTCTAACTTCATACAAAAGTCGTGTTCTATCTGACCTTCCAGCAATCAAGCAACACAAGAGTGGGTCTTGTGTCCTCTGAGCTTCTCTAAAAAAAAAACCACATCTAATGGGCTGACCTACCTACCGTCTTCCACACTTATACCCTGGACAGTATTCAGTAAATATTTGTATAGTAAATGAATAAGAGAATGGCATAGAAGCATAGACTATAACACTAGAGAGTCCACTCCCTATTCTAATTAGGAAAACTTTACACCCATCCTTTAAGGTGATTTTTTTTTTTTTTAAACAGTTGAAATGAAGCTACATGGGCTCAGCAGATTGCTAGTGGATACCGAGAGTTTCTACTGGGGACCATGAAAATGTTCTGAAATTAAATAGTGGTGACAGTGGCCCAACTCTCTGAATATAATACAACTCACTGAAGAGTGCACTTTAAAAGCATGAATTTTGCGGTATGTGTATTATATTTCAATAAAGCTGTTGTTTTTTAAAATCACAGTTGAGATTCAATCTCGATACACTATCATGCTAGAATCCAAATACAGCTCATTGTGCATAGTGTAACACATTAATCTTATTCTTGGAAACGAAGAGACTGACATCCCGACCCAATGAAAATTATGACCTTACATAGAGGAAAAAATTATTCTTTTGAAATATGAAACCACTTTGAACAGAAGACCAACATGCAAATGAGCAGGGGCTCAGTAACCTAGAGCTGAAAATATTTTGTTTGTGGATCAGAGAATTGGTAGCTTGCCTATTGATTCATTTGGTTGTTCATCCAACAAACATTTATTAAGAAATCTGAGTAGCAATATTTTTCTAAGGTCCTAAAGAGCTGTCTCATCCCTGGGCTGAATCATCGAGCACTAGAAAGGTTTGCAATTCCCTAAGAGCACTTGAATGTGCTACATACTGGTTGTATTTTCTACAATAGCGAGACTCTGGGGCTCTCTCAGATGAAAACTCGAACAGAAAGTTAGGCAACTCTAGAAGAAGTGGGTTCATATTGACCACAAATACTGATACTCTTATAAACAGAAAAATGAAAGTTCTTCTCTAGATATAGCGACCTCTTCCCAACATTTATGGCCCACAATGACACCAGTTCTCTATCCATCTGGAACCCACAGTAAACTTTAACAGACTATAGCTGTCCATTCTTATAAGCCTGCACTGTCTAGGGTGGCCACCACTAGGCATATAAAGTTATGAACACTTGAAATGTATCTTGTCCAAATTGGGGTGTGCTGTCAGCGTACAATACTCACCAAATGCTGAAGCCTTAGTACAAAGAATTTAAAACATCCCTTTAATATTTTAAAATCTGTATTATAGGTTGAAATGACACTATTTTAGATCTATTGGGTGCGATAAAATATGTCACCCTTCCCAGATGCCGCTATTCTTCCCCAGAGGATGAACGACAAAGGGACTCAGTTAATGAGAGCGCAGCCTTGGGAAGGTGACAAAGAATGGAATCAAAGGAGGTGAAGAGAGAGGCATGGCAAGCACTGCTTACTAAATTTTTACACCTGCTGTCATAAGTGTGTGGAAATTATGAGAATTAGGTTTATCATGTTACTCTAAAAGCTGGCTCAACCCTTCCGTTGCTCTGAAATATTGACCGTTTTAGAACCAAGAACTCTTTCTTGAAGGGGAATCCCAGCTGACCACAGGCAGGTCGTGCAGCTGGACCTGAAAAAGTAGACTGTACACAGAAGCTGACGTTAATTGCTACCATGCAGGCACATGGGATGGTTAGAGAGTTGAATCGGATGCAGAGGGAGCATCAAAAACTGCTGGAGCTCTTTACCCAGATATAAGTAGTCATTTTCAAACTAGATATTTTTAAGTTTAGTTTTAGGTTTTTGTTGTTGTTGTTGTTTTGTTTTGTTTTTTAAGAGAGAGGAAGAGTGCGATATGCCCACATGAGCCGGGAGGGAAGGGGCAGAGGGAGGGGGAGAATCCCAAGCAGGTTCCACACCCCGCACAGAGCCCAGTACAGGACTTGATCTCACAACCCCGACTTCACGACTTGAGCCAAAATCAACAGTCCAGCGCTTAACTGACTGAGCCACCTGGGTGTTTTTAATCTCCATATGGATCGAGGGCTCATAGCAAGGAAAAAGAGATAAGGGCATTGACACTGCATGAAATGGAGGGATGTAATTTTCAGGACATGTTCTGTGTGCAGTCCCTCTATGTGAACAGTCCCAACTGAAAAGAACGTAAATCTTGCAGAAAAACTCACATGGACTTCAAGCTCTCAGCCATTAATCCTGCAATGAGATCCCACAGCACCAGGGTAGGGTTATTAGAGAAACGAAGTTGAAATGACTGGGTAGCCTTCCAGGAGAGAGTATAGTTTGGTAGGGGAAGGGCACAAGAAAACAAGTAACGAAAGCAAAGGCGTATGTGCTGTAATTGTGATATTTGATTACTAGCAAATGTAGGAGAACACGCTTCATTTCACAAGTAATTGAAGACAAGTGTACATAGACTACTACTTGCTTAACAAAGCTACTGCTGCTGCACAACAATAAATACATTATCTGCTAATTATCTGAGTTATGGAAGTTAGTCCAATAGTGTGTATATATTTGTGTCTATGGCTCTTTGCTACCGGAGATATAGGACAAGCTAATTAGGACTGGGTCTTTTGTTTTCATTCTCTATGCCATTTGCTCAGGAAATTCTATGCTTTCCTCACAACTCTTGGTGCCCTAGAAGCTTTGTCCTTCAGGAAGAAGAAAACCTTTGTGAAGTTCAAGTTTTCACGGAGAGGCACTAATGATGATAAAATAATGACCAAGTATTTGGGAAAACAAATGAATTATTACAGCTGACAACTTTGGGGAAAGAAACATGAGCTAACTGATGAATTCTCTAATGAGTTCTCTGTAATATAGAGTGTCTGTGTATAGCGTCTATGTATAGGGTGACCTTATATATTGTGTGTATGTGTGCAAGCACGTGAGCATGCACACACTCAAGGGAGGAGAGATGTGGATAGATGGAGATGGTCTGCATTCTGGAGTCTCACATAATAATCTTAAAAATCACTGATAAATCTTTCCAAGTCTCTGTGGCCACTCTCGATTTGTGAATTAGACACCTTTGCTACATACCAAAAAATCGGTGTTCTCATATTTGTAAATTAACCATTTTAATCTTTTGATAATTGCTCAAGTTACATTTCCACCTCAGTTCAGTCTACTTTCATTTGAGAGACACTTTGGTCAAACATAGTTTAAGTAGTAGAAAGGGAATATTCTGGTCCTTTTTGGAAGATGCAACTGTGTGCAATTATTTGGAATCCCTTTACTCCTTTACCAGTTACTAGTAAGAAGCAAGAAAAAAAAGAGGGCATAGTTGAAACCTCCCGGAACAACAGTTTAAGGATATCTAGATAAGACAAATTCTTAAAAAAAAAAAAAAAGACTAAAAAGGAAATTCTATTCAATTAGGCAAGGAAACTATTACCCATTGGATTATTAGATACAAGGTTTTGCTTCTGTGTATGTGTTTTAGTGGTAAATAAAGAGACTTTACAGAATGCTAAAAATCTATATAAAATCTATGTGGGAAGCATACATATGCTCATTTTGCAGAACTTGGAGCATAGATATGTTGTCAATTTTTCCTATGCAGGTTTATAATTGTACACTTATTTTTTGGCATATCTTTGGCCAAATTTAGGACACAGTCCTCATTACTAGTCATTCTCTTATTGAAAAACCTTCCTAAGTGCAATTACATAACACCACACAGATAACATTTTGGAGGATATTTATAATTAGGTGAGAAATGAAAACAGGTGTCCCTTGCAGGGAGAAATCCCTACGGTATATTCTCTATGCATGTCCTGCCCTAGAAAAGATGTAAAAGTCATAATGAATTTGTTTTGAGGAAGCTAATGAACCTCCTTAGCTATGTGCTCTGTGAATTAGGTAATTTTCTATATGGCCTGGCTTTAAGAATATTTTCATTTTTAGTATTACTAAATCCTGCTAAAGGTAAAGAGGTTAACCATTTACTTAACGTGAGTTTTAGGATTACATGAGCTAATTAAGTAATAAGTGCCTGGTTCTGATGCCACAGCCTGGGAGAGGGAGGAGAAGGAAGATGAACCAGTGGCTCACGTGGCCTATCTACAGGGCAGGGCCAGAGAAGGAAAATTCATGATATAGGGCACATTTTGCTCATTCTGGTAAATCTTAAAGATTCATTTTGCTCCCAGTAGTTTCCCATTAAGAACAAATCAGTGGATACTAGAGGCTATTCTTGGTCAGTTCGTCATCCAAGAGAGCTCACTCCTAGTCACCCATCCATTGTCAGCCCTCCTAAGAGAGTATTTCCAGTTGGAGGACACTCCCACCCCCGACCTGGGACCGGGCTGAAGGACAGGGTGATGAGTGGTTGGAGCCGCTTCTCCCTCTGTCTTCTTTGACCTCTGCCCCTATAAATAAGCCTCTTTTCCTTCTTTAAATATCTCCTGTTGTTTCAACTAACTCATGAGTAGACTAAGAAATATTGTTGGGAAGCAGATTTCCTTAGCTTTTATTCTTTTAGTCTTCCAGAACACACACTGCTGATTATGGGTTTTAAAGATGCTTTCCAGTTTTGAAGAGTCATTGTAGCATTGTCCCTGTGTTTTATTTTGACCCCATCCCTTGTTTTCCTCTATAGCCTAGCTAACCCTATTCAAGTTATAGAAGGTTCCAGATGGGAACTTTGGCAGTTTGAAGAGTAGATGCTGGTATAGAATTTTTTCTTTTAAAGAGTTTACTTATTTATTTATGTATTTGAGGGAGAAAGAGAGAGCATGAGTGGGAGGGAGAGGGGAAGAAAGAGAGAGGGAAGCAGGGAGCCCGAGGTGGGGCTTGATCCCAGGACCCTGAGATTATGACCTGAGCCAAAGGCAGATACTTAACCAGCTGAGCCCCCCAGGCGCCCCAGTGCTGGGTATACATTAGGCTTTTAAAAGAAAAAAGTGGAAGCAATTAACAAAAACAACTAAGACAAATAGCAAGAATGCTTATTAAACGAGATTTTTTTTACTACACCAAATTACACGTATGTATTTTCCTCTTCATACTGAATATAATCTCTAGTTACATATTTCTTTGTTCTCTGTTTTCTCCTCAGAACCCCAGTCCCATGACTCAGTGATCAGATTTGCTCTGCATACTGCAAATCCAGCACCCAGCTCAGTGTCTGGCATGTGGAAGGGGCTTGGTGAGCAGCCAGCGAGTGAATAAATTGATGTTATGTTAGTGGATGTGTCATCTTCTGTTTCACATACATATGTGGATTTCCATTTCCTTTTCTTCAGACAATTAAAAAATCCTTAAGGCTTTCTATTCCTTGGTTCAAATTAGAAAGATGAACACAATCTACTCTATTTTTAAGGCTACATGGAAATGCTCTTAAAAAAAAAAAAAAAGAAAGAAAAGAAAAGAAACTAAGCTGGCAAAAAAGAATCACACACTCAACACCGGAGTGGAATCATCTGGTCCACACTATTTCCCAAGCAAGAAATGCCTCTTTTCGTTATTTGAATGCTGTTTCTTGACTAAGGCTCACCATTTTTATTCATGGGTCTGGTCTTTCAATCTGTGTGTTCACAGCAGGAAGCTCCACTGTGAGATCCTCACCCCATGAAGGAGTCTACCTTAGCTGTGTGCTTCCATTTCATTCCAGAACAAAGGCATTCTAGCATGACCACAGAGGAATAAAATAACATTTGGTTGTCTCTTCACATTTAACAGCAAAAACGCACTTCTGCTATGAAGAGCCAGCAATAACATCTCCTACTGTCTTGTTTCCAGAGAAAGAAATGGAAATGGACCAGGGGCTGTGGAATTGGTCCTGTAATGGACGGGAACATTTGGCAGCTTGTTCTGCTGGATACTACCCAACCAGAGCTGAGTGCTAGGAATGATTACAGGTTGGTAATCAGAGGTTGAGAAACTTAAGGCCTTTTTATAGTCTTAGGGTGTTATAATTAGCTCAAACCAGAGCCCCTCCCAACTCCCAATTCCACTCAGTAGTGTTTAGAATTGCTTTCATCAGAATCAGCCAACTATGGGCTATCCTGTCTGTGGAGGATGGCTCTGCCCCTGTAAGAAGCAGCCCAAATATTTCCTGCTAACTCTGAGAAGACCAGAGCAGGTTCTCAACTCTGGCATTAAGATTGCTTCATCTCTCTCTTTGTTCCAAGGAATATGGCTTTACACCGCCCCTTCCCCATGCCTTGCTTGCTTGCTGCCCTGGCACCATGACCATTTCCCGGATGTTAAGCAGAGAGTGATGCTCCTGGTGACATAGCTACGTATCCACAGGTCTTTGCACACTGCTCGAGCACTGACACCAGCTGGGGGCCATTGTGGGGCTGAGTCCTAGGGTCCTGTCAGCTATTTTTCATATTCTGCCTCAGAATAGAATTTGCATCCCAGCCAAAACACCATCGGCCTCAAACAAAAAAGCAAAATAACCCTATATTCAATGCTAGTTTTAATTTCTATTTTTCTTAACTTGTCTACCCTATTGTGTATGATGTTCAGTATTAAATATATAGATAAATTAATGATTAGTATGCCTAATTCTAAACAAACAACAGTGATTTTTGGAAAAGGTTTTTTTTTTTTCAGACCTTCATTGGGTGTTTACCATGTACCAGCCCCTCTGCTACATGCTTTTCTAAGCTTATCAGTTAAATCTCATAATAATCTTACAAAAGATTTTATCCTTTGTTCCATTTTAGGGATGAGAAAGTCATTGTCCAGAGATGTTAACTAACTTACCCCATGGCCCATACCACCAATACACTTTGGGGTCAGAATTTGACTCCAGGCAATTCAACTCCAGAGTTCCTATACTGAATACAAATTCCAGCAATTTATTAAAATATATTAGATATATATTATGAATAGATTAGATTAGATTAGACATATTAGAAATAATCAGATTTGAAGGTTCCGGACATGCATAAATAACAGATAGGTGACTTGTCTATTACCTCAGTGAGTCAACAGGCTTAGCATGGTTATTTAGCGTGACTAATGGATAAATAACAAGTACCAAGGGGTTAGGAAATTATTCTTAGAAACCCTAGAAGTCTGTCTTGAGCCCTTTGGACATTATATCTTTAACTAGTGGTATGCAACGAAGTAGTTAAGTTCACGTGCAAAGTCCAGAAGCTTCTAGAATCAGCAAATTATGCCCGAAAAGCCCGAGAGTCTATGGAGACATTAAGAAAGATGAAGTGTATAACTAAGGCATCCAGCTCTGCGAGTCAGCTGCTTCCAGAGGAAGTATTCCCTGAGGAAGTTCCAAAGAATTATGTTAAGCTGTATTAATGTAAGAGGGTAAGAGAGAAGCCTGATTTCCAATTCAGCTTTGGAGTTCCCTTGGCTGGTGAAACAATTATAGGTCCCTTGCCATCAGCCTTCAGCGTGTCAGCATTTTTTTTTTCATTGCTTATTCAAATACATCCCTAAATCTCTTAGAGAAAATTCCCTGTTTCCCCTCATTATTTTCTTCTTTATTTTTATTGTAACACATCTTAAAGAGAAGTCCTGATTTGTAGCTCCTTCTTAAATACATGCATCCGTTCATTAATTCTTCTGATATTCTTCTGATATAATTCACCTCCTTCCACATTTATTGGTCAGCTACTCTATATCAGGCTTGGTCCTGGTGACAAACCTGGACAAGGTGTCCCTGGTGTTCTTCCTCCTCAGCCCTGGGCCCTTGTATGGCTCCCACTCTCTATAGCCTGGCAGATAAGTCAACTCTACATTCTATGCAACAAAGTTACCAACTTCATTTGTGTTCAATAAACTCAACTATTCCCCAACATGATTGATTCTTTACTGATGTAGGATGAAGAGGAGGCCCAGTGGTGACTATAGCTTACCAGGCTTTTTCATCAATCTCATTTCATTTTTTCTCAAAACAACAATATATTGAGCAGGGGAGGGGAATCTAGTTGTAGAATATAATATAAATAAATATAGGTACAAATAAAATTCCTCATTATTTATTTGTGTATGTATGGACAAGGAGAAAGGGAAGGAGGGATGGACTTTTGACTGTGTGCATTGCCAGTATTGGGGGCAGGGAGGAGGGGAGGGATAAAGTGAGAAATCATTTTCACTTTATACAGTTTTGTTTAGTTTTGTTAGCCCTTGTTTTATCAGGCAAAATAAGTATGCATTACTTTTGTAGTTTGAAAAGTATCAAAAAATTTTTACACCTAAAAAGCAAACAGAAAAATAAAATAACTATGAGGTTGAGATTAATAATTCCTCATTTTTATGGGTGAAGAAATTGAATTCTGAGGGAAAGCAGGGTCTTTCTCAGGATATAGGGTCAAGGATAAGCAGACCCTATAAGCAACCCTGGCTCAAGAGGACAGTGAGATTTTTGCCCACAACAGCTGTTTCCTTTCTGTAGAACAAATTCATCAGAAACTTGTTAGGATTTAGGGCATTGTACAAAAGCAAAATAAAAGTCTCTGGTACTAGGGCATGAGACATTTGGACTAAAGGGATCAACAGTAGACCAGTTGGCTCTGAGTGTGATGTAGGACACCAGGTTGAGGACACCAAGGTCTTTGTAACTTCTCCCAAGTTCAGAAACCTTCTTATAACTTCCAGATATCATCAAATCACTCTTAAGGAAGCAGGTTAAGGTTGACTGTTGTTTGCAGGTATGCACAATTGTGTGGGCACTGAGTACTCAGTTCGGAAATGCTGATGAGGTTTTTCTACCCATTTCTCTGTGTTGAGTATAGTTTTTAACATCTGGTGCCGGTGAAAATTAATTTACATACCTAGAGGCCCTCACCTCTTCCATGGAAGAGTCTTGGAAAAGAGGAGAGATATAGTGGTTTCAGACCATGCTCATCAAAAAATTAAGTGTACTTGGAACTAAGCAAGAGGGCAACCAGCAGAATTCTGGCCCTTGAGGCAGGCTTCCCAGAAGACCAGAAAGTAAAATAGGTATAGCCAAGCTTAAACCAAGATGTTCATAGGATTCAGTGTCTTCTCAGTACCATATTTAGAGAAACAAAAGTCTGATTATAAAGTATAGCCTAAATATTTCAGATAAATTGAGTGTTCACACACACGCATAGGCACAAAGTGGCAGGGGTGGCGGAGGATGTGGGGGCTGTTTATCTGACATGCTGCCACACATCTTACTCTTATGCTCCGTCTCCCTCCACGTCCTGGCTTTTCAGTCTCTCTTCTCACAGTCTCCTTAGGCCAGGTATGCTTCTGGACTATCTCCTCCTTCCTTGGTCTTGTGTAACTACCTTGACAAATAACTTTTCCCACCACACAGTGTGAGCAGAGCATCCCCTTTGGTTGCTATTCTGTTCCCAATCTACCCCATCCTGCCTTGGCCAAATTCTCCCTCTGCCCACCCTACACTCATCAGCATTCCCGCTGATAGAACGCTCTGCCATAAGACTGGATTTCACCTTACAGCCTAATGTGTGGAACAATAATCTAGTGGATCATGGCAAATAATAACAGAAAGGTGGAACTGCTTCAAGTGGAGTCTGCATTGAGGAACGTTTCCAGGACTGTCTGAGTTGTCCCTTTCCCAGCTTTGCATTCTTAGATGGGAGCAGTATCCACTCATTTCCTCTTTTGATGGAGGTAGATGACTAAGCCTAGTGGATTTCACATAAATATTTCATGCTTTGTAAAATAACAAAAATAGGAATCAAGACCTTGGACACAAGTGACGGATCACCTTGAGATGAACCAAGGCACAATGCAGTAGTGTTCCACCTATTGTTTCTCCTATTTATTCTACACATTAGATATATACGTATGGATTTATCCTTCTTCATCCTGATCATGATCGTGATCATCATCTATCTTATTCAAGTAGATCTTTTTAGGAAACCAGGGATGAAGTTCAGAAGAAAAACTTAACAATAGACAAATAACACCCTTTTTAAATAAATGTGTAATACTCAAATTCCATGTCTGAAGGTAGCTCCAGAACCATAATTCTTGATCCCAGATATGCCAAGAAAGATTCCTATTTCTTATTTTGTCCCATTACAATGTCCATGACATCGTTATCCAAATGAACATTTCCATGTCTGCAGAGTTGCCGAGTTCCTCTTTGCTCTAGTGCAAGTTGTTGTCTAAGAATATCCAGTCAGTCCAGGTGCAGGTAATTCACCAGGCTTTGTTTCGTGCTGACCAGGGCCAAGCTCAGGGGTCTCCAGACTTTTCAATAGTGTATATTATGTATACATTGAATGTACAGATAAAATCAATGAAAACAGAAAAGAGAAGATTTTCTTCCCATATATCAGTGGATCATGTTGTGTACCATCTGGAGACCACCAGCCTGTCCCATACTTAATTACAACATGTGTGATTCATCAAGAGGGTAGGTGGCCACTCATTGGAAATACTTTGCTTTCCAGACAACAAACAGCAGGGAGCGTGCATGGACCCTCTTGAAAGATGCTGTGCAAGCCAGTGCTTCTCTAAGATTCCTGGAATCCTACTGTTCTGTTGCTTCCTTCCCATTCATAGTTGCCCAGGCATTTTTGGATGAACAGGAAGGGGAAATCTATTGAACTGGTGATGATTTTGATGCCTTTGAATAAAGTTTTATATCTTGAGATGACCTTAGCCATCATTATGAAAGAAAATTAAGAACCTCCTTGAGAGTGGCTCAGTCAGTTAAGCATCTGATTCTTGATTTCAGCTCAGGTCCTGATCTCAGGGAAGTGAGACTGAGCCCTGCATTGAGAGGCCTGCTTGGGATTCTTTCTCTCAATTTCTCTCTCTCTCTCTCTCTTCCTCTGCTCCTCCTCCCCTGCTCATGCACATGCCCTCTCTCTTAAAACAAACCAACAAAACAAACTAACAAACAAACACAACAATCTCCTAGAGACCATCTTTTACCTTTTTTTTTTTTTTTTTTTAAACTATGTAATGTTCCAGCACAAGAGTAGGACTTCAAACTAGAAATCAAGGGCTAGCAGTGCAGCCCTGAACTATGAGTGTCTAAGGCAGGTGCATGAGCCTGTGCTTGGTGACCACCTGGGCTACCACTTGGGAGACCATCCCTTTGGATCCTGCCCCCAGGAAAGAGTTAACTGGCCAAACTGAATAATGTTAACAACAACAACAACAACAACAACAACAACAAAATGAACCTGTGAATCACAAAGCTTGTGAGAGCAAAGAAATGCAGAGAAGTGGCTTGGTGTTAGAGGGGTTGGGAAAGGCCTTGAATGTAGATAAGGCAGGAGCCAGAGAGCATAATTAAGCCAAAAGCCTTGGGCCTTCACCCAGGCAAGCCCTACAATCTCCTGTTTGCTTGGTGTGGGGAACTTCAGTTAATATTTCCATTTAAAACCCTCAGGTGGCACCTGCCGGCTACCTCCCTCTGTGGCCGCCAGTGGGGTGTAGAGAATAAGTGAAGCCTTATGAATTTATAAAATATGTTAATAGACTGCTTGGTAAGCAGGTGGATTGTCCCAGCTGGAGACCGAGAGCAGAGGCAGGAGCCATGAGGATGAGCAGTATTTGACACCTCATCAGACTGGGCTGGGGGAAGGGCCTTGCCTGAGGGGGTCAGGAAGGGCTCAGACTGCTCACTGGAGCCAGGATAACTCTCGGCACTATGGTGGTTCTCTTTCTATGTAGACTTCTTTCCTCCACAGCTTCCCTCTGTGGATTACATGCTGGTAGCAGTGAAGGCGAAGTTCAGAGCAGCCTCCTTGTATGGGTCTGGAAGCCTCAGACTGCACCTTCAGCCCCAGCTGAGATGGAGGCCATTTCTCTGTCTCTGGGAAAACAAACTCTGAAACCTGGCAGGTCACAATAATGTTTGCGCTGAAGTCACCTTATTCTGTCCCCGGTTGGTGTCACAAAAATATCCCAGCCCCACTAGAAGTAGAGGGAAAAAAAGAACGGAAAGTATGAGGGGAAAAAGGTTTTCTGATAAATTCCAAATGAAGCTTGAGTGCCCTTTCTGCTGAGTCTTTTATTACCGATGATTCAATGTTCACTGTATGTCCCACCTCGGTCATGGGTCTAATGGCATGAACTTCCAAGTGATGCAATTCTTTCTCAGGACTTCATAGCATCTTGGGCACAAAGTTATTTTCTTTCTTTCTTTTTTTTTTTTTTTAAGATTTTATTTATTTATTTCACAGAGAGAGATCACAAGTAGGCAGAGAGGCAGGCAGAGAGAGAGGAAGGGAAGCAGGCTCCCTGCTGAGCAGAGAGCCCGATGCAGGACTCGATCCCAGGACCCTGAGATCACGACCTGAGCCAAAGGCAGCGGCTTAACACACTGAGCCACCCAGGCACCCCACAATGTTATTTTCATACTTCTCATTTTACTTTGCAAATTGTAGTTCATATGTCGACCACTTTCGCAAAGCGTGAACCATTTTGGGGCAGGAGACCAGATTTATTTATTTACTTCCCCTCTCTCATTTGTTATTTTATTTTATTATAATCATATATTATTCTATTATTCTCTTTATTTACACAGCCAATGAATTTATATCAAATAAAATTATTCCAAGGAAATAGATGTGCTGAATATTAAAATGTCTTTGTAAGCCTCAATAGTTAACATGGTGTGGGATCTTTGCAAAAGAGACCCAAGAATATATGGTACATGATGAAGACAGCGATCAGAAGGGGAGAAATAAAAGTTTCCATAAATTTTGTTGGAGCAACCAGATAGCCTACCAGGAAAAACAAAAACAAAAACCCTTATAGGTACATTAGCATAAACTACAAATGGATGAAAAATTTAAATGTGAAAAAGAAGAAACCATCAAACTTTAGAAGAAATTCAGAAGCCATAAAAAATCGACAAATACTAATTGAAGCCATACAGATTGACAAGTAAAAAATCCTCTTATCTAGCAAAAACAAAACAAAGAGGGAAAAAGAATCCTGAAATTCTTGGATTTGACTGAATGGTTCAGTCAATTAAGCATCTGTCTTCAGCTCAGGTCATGATTCCAGGGTCTGGGATCAAGTCCCACGTTGGGATCCTCACTCAGTGAGGAGCCTGCTTCTCCCTCTCTTTGTTGCTCCCCCTGCTTGTCCTCTCTCTCTCTCTCTCTCTGACAAATAAATAAACAAAATATTTGGGAAAAAATCCTGCAAGGAAAATCAAAAGACAATTGAAAGAAAACTATGAGAAGAGAAATATTTGAAATTCATATCACAAAGAGCTGATTTCCCTAATATAAATTCATAAGACCAATAGCATAATAAAGAAAATGGGGGAAAATATATGAATAGAGAATTCCAAAAAAAAACAACAAAAAAAGAAGGTACAAATTCCACTTAAACATCTGAAAGGATGTCCCATCTATATTATAATTAAGGTAATGCAAATTAAAATTTCACAGAAACAATACTTTTCAGTCTATCAGGCTGTTAAAAATCTAAATGTTTGAGGATAATTCTATTGGCAAGATCTCAAATAATAGGTGTTCTCCTACACTATTGATGGTGGATATTATAGCAGTGCATTCCCCCATGGAGAGATATTTCTGAATATTTACCCAAATCACAAATGGGTAATTTCTAATTTATATAAAAATCTTACTTCTGGGAACTTATCTTGTGGATATAATGATACAATTGTACAAAAATTATGTCTATACAAACTTGTTAGTTGGTGCATTGTTATAGTGGCAAAAGACTAGAATTAGGTGAAATATCCATTTATAAAAAAGCATGTATTTAGCAAGGTGTGGTACATCCATATACTAGAATACTATGCAAATGTACAAGAAAATGAGGGGGCTGTTCTATATGTGCTGGTACGGAAAGGTTTCCTTTCTATAAATGATATGCTGAAATCCTCAAGACATATTGCTTAAATAAGAAAGTAAAATATATTCTGAGGGTTGCCGGGGGAGGAGGGTACAGAAAGTATGGTTGGGTTATGGACATTGGGGAGGGTATGTGCTACGGTGAGTGCTGTGAAGTGTGTAAGCCTGATGACTCACAGACCTGTACCCCTGGGGCAAATAATACATTATATGTTAATTTTTTTAAAAAGAAAGCAAAATGTATACTATGGTAAGGAGTATAGAACCTTTGTATAAAAAGGTGAAAAACAGGAATATATACTTCTGTTTTTTTACATAAAAAACAAAGACACAAGTAACTAATGTTTCCCCTGTGGAAGTGAAGGACAACAATAAAGTAGAAACATTTTGCTGAATACCTCTTCATATTGTTTTTATTTGATGTCCTATGAATGGATTAACTATTTAAAACATATATATATATATATCATATACATCAGTCGTGTTGAAATATGTCTGATTTTAATAGTATCACCCAAAGAATCTTTAGGGGAACCAAAACAAAACTCAAAACTGGTTCTTACAAATTACTCTGTTTCCTTCTTTCTTTCTTTCTTTTTTTTCCTGTTCCCATTAGGGCCTTTAAGCCTGATGTATTTCTTCCTTTGACATGGAGAAGAAGATAAATAGCTGTTCTGATGAGTGGCCTGAGGTTTGGGGGTATTCCATCCACAGTATGGAAACCACTGTTTCCTCATTAACTGTGGACATGGATATCTGTTTCTGAGACACCAGCTCTCTTAATGCACTGAGTATTTTACTCTATAGATCACTGTTCTCAAGCCGCCAGCAACACCCAAGTAGATCAACAGCTGTCATATTTCAGCCCAAGAGTGGCTGAAAGGAAAAGCGATGTCTCCCACCTTGAGATGAATAGCCCTGGGGTTCCAGGTGTTTGCTCTTATATGCCAGAGCTAATTTTCCCCAGTTATAAAGAGTGGTTTATGTATCGTTTGATTTAGTGATGCTTCCACACAAAATATAAGAGTTCCCAAGTGCAACTCTGTAGATGAAATAAAAAAGTCCGTCTGTAATTTGTGTAGACATAGGAAACCCCGTCAATTGCCCCGATCTAGTGGGTCCATTTCTAGGTCTAGAGAAGAGAGGTGGGTGAGGTTCTGAGTCTGGTGGAACAAATGTGGGGACAGGAGTCGGAGGAAGGAGGAGGCTTCTACTTGCTTCTCATTCCAATCCGATTTTTCTCTGAACTCTCTTCTTCTAAAGGCCTTTGCACTTGCTGTCTCTTCTGCTCAGAAGTGGCTACCCTGTATCTCTGAATGTTTATCTTCTCTGCGTCATTTAGATCTAAGCTCCAATTTGCCTCTGGAGATGTACTTTTTTTGTTTCCCCACGCCCCCTATTAAATTATTCAGTCACCTCCTCTGGTTTACTTTCTTGGTGGCACGAATTCCTGTCTGAAATGGCACTGCTCTTTTGTTACTAATGTATCATTTATCATTCCTATTCTCTCTACCACCTGATAGCTTACAGACTGCAGAAGGGCAGGGTCCTGGTCTGGCTTGCCCTCCCATGTATTCTTGGTGCCTAGAACAGTGACTGACCCATTATAAGATCTTGATGAATATTTGTTACATGAATAAATGGACATTAGGGTCCATGTCTGATGAGGTTTTGTACATAAAACCTCACATATGAAAAACATTTAACAAATACTCCTTCAATGAATGCATAAATTCAAGCGAACTCTCCATTAGACATTTGCCTTTCAAAACACTCAATCTGGCAAAGAAAAGATTCTGGATCAACACTTATTTGTTTGATACCCTTGTATCATACTTAAAATAATTACTGAGATTTCTGAAATTCTGAATAAAAAAAAAGACAGCCTTCTCTTATGTTTTCAGTATTTGTTAAGAAGGCCCAATATGCATTTTAAAAAGGCTTATTTAACTTAAAGAGTTATGTGACTATCAGCACACTTATTTATTATACATGTAATTTCTTTCTTGAGAATCAATGGTACTTGTCCTAAACTGAATAAATTTTTCCTCTGATGACTGATTAAAAAATCAATTGGACAAAATTTTTTGTCATGAGCAATGCAATATTTCTTTAGTTATTTTATTCCGATTTTGAATGCCATTTTTATAAGCATAAAAATAGATTTTTAAGTTGTATAAACAACTACAGTTTATTGATGTGTTGGTTTAGTCAATCCTAAGCACAAGGTTATATTTACAGTATTTACAGACATAATTAGTTATATTTAAAAATACAAATACTATCTTTGCTTTTTTTTGTTCTATCTTTGCTTTTTAATGAGACTTAAATCCATTTTTAGAAAGACCATTTCCTTCTCGAACATATGTCCTTTTTTTATGTGGTGAAATTACAGATAATAAGCCACGTTTTAGAAAGGGGAATGAATATTTATTGTGTGTCTGGACATGTTCTAGACGTGGTGCTGGGTATTGTTCATATGTTAGGGCCCACCAATTAGTCTCTGGAGTTTTCTGCCACGACTTAGCCTTTAAGGAACAACCCTTGTGAGCAGTTCTGTATGATGCAGTTTACACTGTGAGATGGTCCCTTGGGTCACATGGGGCTATGAGAATCAGAAACTCTGAGAATGGGTTCAGCAATCTTTTTCAGTTTAACACTTTCCTGTGGGTTCTGAAGCAAGCTAAAGTTTGAGGCTCACTGATATACACCATCCCCAAGTTCTCTTTTACATCTAAAATTTAGTGATCTAGAAGACTTAAGGGGACAAAAAGTTCACCAAGAATTAGAGGGCTGCCTGGCTGGTTTAGTCAGTAGAGCATGCTACTCTTGACCTCAGGGTCATGAGTTCAAGCTCCATGTTGGGCATAGAGCCTACTTAAAATTAAAAAAAAAAAAATTTCTGACAAGAATTAGAGAATCTGGAGAAAATCTTAACAGAAGAGGTGGGGTCTGATCTACTCTTATATTGTCATACTCATCATAAGGGATGGATAAGACTTTAAGAAGTAAAGGAGTATGGGATTGGCCAACATTATAGGCTAAGGGACAGGTAGGAGTGGGAATGGAGAGATGGGGATTTCATCATTTACTTGTGATCAGGGAGATCAAGCAAGTGAAGCAGGAAATGAGGGTAATATGAGGTAGCCCTGGTCAATAAAGTTGGATGAGTACAGTAGGGCAGTGTATGGTAGATCTTACATATTAAATATTAGGTTTATACTTAGGGTTGATTATTTTGTGTGTGTCTTTGTTATCCTTGGAGTTAACAGAGTTGCTATATGCAGTTAACTTTCTTATTGAAGATAAACTAAGACACCCAATATTTTTTTGTAAACTTAAAAAAAAAGTGAGTATGATAGGAACAAAACACAAGAACAATAAAGATCTAGAACTTTGTACCAAAGTACAACAATAACATGCCTTGATCTGAGAGAATGTTTCAGAATGTTCTCAGCCTTTATTACCAAGTTGTCTTTCCTTTCAGAGCCTTAGGTCAGGCCCCCTTTTCTCTAGATCTCTTTCAGAATTGAGTCCTGCCCCCTCCAAAGTCTTAAAATCCACTTTAGTGTTGCCCTGTACTCTTGTTTTTCCAAGAATATCTTAATTAAAACTTCATTCAGTTAATGAAACAAGTTATTCTTAATTTTCTTCAAATCCTTAATGAGTCTACAGATTAAGGCATTAGGGATTACTCCTCTCAATTAATGACATTTCAGTTGAGCGGGCATTAGCTTAATCTTTTAAGTTTTTTTCACAATGTTAATACTCTCCATTAAACATCCTTAAATTACTAAACTCCATTCCGATACAACTGAAGCAGGAGAAATCATCGTTATGACTGTATTTCAGAATTCCTTAGTAGTGAAGTGTTCTCCAAACTCCAGCTCTCGGGCCCAACAATAGCTGTTCTGACCTGGCGGAGCCATCTCATTTTTCCTTTTCTTCCATGTGGCTCCAAAGAAACATCGAGTTAATTTTCACCTGGTCCTGGGGGCATGACCTAGTGGTCCCTCCACCTATGCCTGCTTGGAATCCTGGCATAGTAAGTTGAATAAATAGTTGTTAAATTGGAGTGAGTCTCATCTCCCTAACCAATTCATGTTACTCACACTTAAAAAAAATTGGCTCATGTTTCTTACAGAGAGCATACAATGAAGAACTAGCTCTGTCATTACTCTCTTTCTTCACATTCCTGATACACTGATTTATCCATCTTCTAAAATGCATTTCAGGATGCATTGTCCAGTAATCAGTATTAGGACTAATTGAAATACATAGAGAAATACATAAAGAAAAAAATTAAGTTGGATCTTTTCCTCACATCTTTTCAAATGCAAACGCTGATAGATAAAAATACTAAGTTAAAAAATATTAGTCTAGAAGGAAACACTAGTGAATTTGCTATAATATTGGGGGGAAAGAGACCTTCTGAGTCCTACCAAAGGCAGCTTAACAAACCTGATCATAAAAACTTCTTAAACTCCTTTAAATAAGAATATCAAAAATAAACACTATTCATTATATATGAAAATTTGGGGGAAATTATAGATGAAAATTGGGGGAAAATGTTCAATACGATAAAGGGCATATTCCCCTAAGTAATAAAAATCTCATACAAATTGGTATTAAAACAAGATTTTTTTTAAAAACTGAAAAATGGATAAAGTACATTAACAAGCAAGACACAGGAAAGAGAACACAATAGCTTATAAATATACAGAAAAATATTCTGCTCACTACTAGTCAAAGAAATGAAAACAAATTAAAACAAAAAGGGGCCATGTGGGGGAGGCATCATGGATGGTTACAAATAGACCAAGATTTATTTTAACAACCAGGGTTGATTTTGGTTCAGAAGCAGACCTTCTTGTATGTTGCTGGTGAATACTAAAAAACCCTCCCACAGAGAATTTTTGAGATGCATTTTACCTCGAGATATTCATTCTAAGGAAGCAAATCCTGTGGCCAAAAATTTAGCTAAAGAGACATTCATGTCACCATTGTACATGCTACTGAAAAAAAATGAGAACTTTCAACAGTTGGGAATTGGTTAATACATCATCATATAATTAAACAATAAAATACTATGCGGTCATTAAAAATGAGGTTGAGGCAAAAGATTTAAAGAACTAGAATACTGGGGTGCCTGAGTGGTTCAGTTGATCAAGTGTCAGACTCTTGATTTCAGCTCTGGTCATGATCTCAGGGTCCTGAGAGCAAGCCCCTCATCAGGCACTGCACTGAGCATGGAGGCTGCCTATGATCTCTCCCTCTGCTCTTCTGCCCATGCCACTCATGCTCTTTCTCTCTAAAACAAACAAATACATAATAAATACACAAATAAAATTTATTAAAAAAATTTTATTTTAAACAGAATACTGTTCACTGGAAACTGTAGTGAAAAGAGCAGATGCCTGGATTTAAAATGTTTATTCCTGAGTAAAGATTTGTGCAATATGAACTTTCTTATTTTTTTTATTTACCAGTATTACCAACATTTTTTTTTTAAAAATATTGAGCGTGTATAACAAACCCCTGAGAGTGGTGTTTGGAAGTGGAAGTTTAGTTTAGAGAATGTTGCAGTACAGATTTCAGCCAGCAAAAGACACTTGGAACATCCACTGTTCTCCCTTTCCAAGGGAATCTAAAAGACCAACCTTTAAGAGGAGCTGTCTTGGCAGTGAGGAAAACTGTTTTCACTATATAATAAAACTTCTCTAAAAATCTCAAACAATTAATAATTCCTGGGATTCCCAAGTTATACAAGTGGCTAAGAATTTGTCTCTAAAGCCATAAAATGCTCTAGATCACATAAATGTCTTAGATGAAATCTCTCTCCAATTTTATACATTTTTCACAGCGTCTTCAAGGAAAGCTTATTGAATGGGAGAGTGACTATTGCAAATAGCTCAGGATCATGGGTGTGTACCTCATGTATGTCTCTGTGGTATGCTGATGCCCTCAGGGTACATGAACCTCAATGCTAAATGGCCTCAACTGTAGTGTTTCTGGTTTCCTTAGTAAAATTTTATGTTATTTGTGTTTCTTCCCTGGCAGACAGCTAATTCCTGCTTTAGTCTATATGCTAATACGGATTAGCTCCTCAGCCAAATTCTTTTTGGAGACTTTTAATATATGGTGAGGTTGGAAACCACACAACTAAGTCAATAAGAATCATGTGTAAAATGAGAATAAATGGGCACTAAGGGAAAATTTGAGAGACTCTCTTAAAAATGAAGCATATGTATATGGGGTGCCTGGGTGGCTCAGTGGGCGAAACGACTGACTCTTGAGTTCAGTTCAAGTCATGACCTTAGGGTCGTGAGATCAAGCCTTGCATCAGGCTCTGCCTTGGGCATGGAGCCTGTTTAAGATTCTCCCTCTCCCTCTTCCTCTGCCCTGACGCAACCCTTATGGGTGTGGGCACTCTTTCTAGCTCTTAAAAAAATATGAAGTGTATATGCTTAATGAAGCAATTTTGTTAACACTTATTTGATATGTGTATTCTATATCCTGTGAGATACAATTGCTATATAATTAAATTCCACAAAGACGATGAATGATGAATATGCTACTGCGTTTCTTAGCCTCAATATCTTTTAAGAATCATTGTTTTTAAAGATTTTTTTACTTATTTGACAGAGAGAGAAACAGAGAGAGAGGGAACATGAGCAGGGGGAATGGGGAGGGAGAAGCAGGCTCCCCAATGAGCAGGGAGCCTGATGCGGGGCTCGATCCCAGAACCCCGAGATCATGACCTGAGCTGAAGGCAGATGCTTAATGACTAAGCAACCCAGGTGCCCCAAGAATAATTTTATCTTAAAATTCATCTATAATTTTAGATCTTTGATGAAAAAAAGTACAATCAGATAGTACACCAATTATTGCTGTACCATGAAGAATGACTCAAGAACACCTGGATATGGAAGGGAAGTCATTTTTTTCTTTCTGTAAATCAAATTATTCTGGAAAAATTCATCTACAATGTTGGAAGTCAGCATGTAGCTACCTTTGGGAGTCAGTTACTGGTAGAAGAAAGGGGCGTCTCCGGGTAAGTGGCAGTGCTCTTTTTCTTGATCTATGTTTGGTTATTTATATGCTTTCATTTGGGGCGCCTGGTGGCTCAGTGCCTTAGGACCTCTGCCTTCAGCTCAGGTCATGATCCCAGTGTCCTGGGATAGAGCCCCGCATCAGACTGTGCTCAGCAGGGAGCCTGTTTCCCTTCCTCTCTCTGCCTGCCTCTCTGCCTACTTGTAATCTCTCTCTGTCAAATAAATAAATAAAATCTTTAAAAATAATAATAATGATAATAATAATAAATGCTTTCATTTTCAGAAAATTCACTTGGCTGAACACTTACAGTGTGGGTGGTTCTAAGAGTGTGTATTGCACATCAATATAAAGTTTATTACACAAAAATTAGGTCCTTCTAAATATAAAAAACTGCACTTTGGAATCTTGTCTTTGGGCCAAAAGGAGTTAATAATCAATCTTTAATGGTTTCCTAGCAACGGGTGCTTTTCCTTAGTGAAGATGGAGACGGCACTTTATCACCTGTTTATTCTCACAAAGTCACCTCTCGTGGTGAGACACAACAAAATGGGGTCTTTGATGGGCCTCCAAGTCAACTACAATCTTACATAGGGTTGATGTTTCACTGATTGTTCCTGTCCATCCTTATCATGTTTTGATTTTGAGGTGACAATTTGTCCCTCTCCTGATCTCCTTATTACACAGGGCTGTTGGTAGGATCAAAGAAGACATTGGGTGAAAGTATGTCAAGTGCCAGGCTAACGATAGGCATCATTGCCACCGCCATCACCACTACCCTCAACGTCAAGTTTGCTTTTTTCTAACCTAGACTAGAGAATACAAGCTTCTGCATTGCATTCGTCTTGCCCTATGGTGATTGTCCTTATTTCTTGTACCATGAACACTAGACTGTCCCTTAAAGAGGTCAGCTAAAACACCTGAGTTAGTGTATGTGTCAGGCTTGCCCCTTTATCATCCATAATGAAGACAGACATTGCAAATGAATGCCAGCATTTTCTTCTGCCTGAGCATGGGGCTTATCTCAGAATTCTTCTTAGCACTGCAACCTAATTACACTTGACCCTTGAACAACAAGGAGGTTAGAGGAACCAACCCCACTGCACAGTTGAAAGTCTGCACAAAACTTTCAACTTCCCCCAAACTTAACTACAAATAGTCTACTGTTGACTAGAAGTCCCACTGATAACATAAATAGTTGATTAACACATATTTGGTATGTTATATGTATTATACGCTGTATTCTTACAATAAAGGAAGCTGGCGAAAAGAATGTCGTTATTAAGAAACTCATAAGGAAGAAAAAATACATTTATAGTGTTGTACTGTATTTATTTTTTAAAAATCCACATATGGACCCACACACTGGAAAACTTGTGTTTTTCAAGGGTCAGCGGTATTTAGATTTGTTTTGTGGGAAAAGCGTATTTCCCATCCTTAACATAGGCATCAAGGCTATCCCTTGGAGGTTAAAATTATAGATTTGTAACATTAAGTGATAAAAAGGGTTGTAAGAAATTACTTAGTTCAGTCTTGTCAAGAGTGGCCCCCAGTCCAGCACATTAAGATTACCTGGGAACTTTTTGGAAATGTTTTCCACTCACCCACCTCTGCCAACCAACTGAACCAGACCCTCCAAGGTTGGGACTCTCTAACCAAAATTTTAATAAGCACTCTAGTGATTTCGGTGTGTGATAAAGTTTGTGAACCACCACTCTAGCCCAATCCGGTTAGTTTTTGCCGATAAAGAACCTTACATGTACAGATGTTAAGCCATTTTCCCAAGGTTATCCATGGAATTAGTTGCCAAATAGAAACAAATTCAACTTCCTAATTCTTGTTGCTACATTGGACAGTAAGTAAAGAACTGCAATAAAACTTCTCTCTAATTTTCTACCTTAAATTTCTAAGCAAAAATTTTTGTCATTTCTCAACATCTTTTGGGGGCCACCCCTCCACCATTCTTAGTCTATGCAGTTCAGGTGTAAGGTTTTGAGTGGACTCATAATCTGGTCTGGCCAGAGCACCTCCCATCCCCTCACTCCTGCCAAGAGTGCAGACAAAAGAGGTCACTTGTGTCTGGAACTGTCAAAGTCTTCATTGTCATTCATTGGAAAAAGCCTTTCTGAAAAGGGAGTAGGTATAGAGAAAGTGTAACTGAGAGATGCACAGAGAAAAGAGCTCTGATGGCATTATTTCAACTTCAACTCCAGGACCAGTCAAGCCTGGAAGGTAGACTAGCTCTGAACCTTTCTGTTATGTAAATGTCCCTCCCCTCCATTTTTGTTTTGTTTGAGCCAGATTTGATTTGCTTTTCCATCCCATACAATCAAAGAGCTCTGATTGGTTTTTTGGAAATGTGTATCATTTTAATACCTATGGCTTAATCACCGGAGAATAGGGATTACAGGGCAAGGTTTTCCACACAGGTTCATTCAATGGGGAGCCCTTCAAGACTGCTGAATTCTGATTAACTCTGCAGCACAAGGTCCCCTTGGACACCGACAGGACTAGAAATGCATAGTAGTCCATATTCCTACAAATACATAATATATTCAGAACAGAGTCCCTTGATAGCTATGTCACACTTCATTTCATAATAACGAAAGGCAGAGATCTCTATGTTGGTGAACTGAGAAATATTAACCTGGAACTAAACAATTCACAAAGGTCAATCCTTTGTCAAGACTGATCTTCCACAGCTGTGTGAAGGCCCTGAATATATTTTGCTGCTGGGAAGTCTTGTCCAATGGAAAAGTAAGATGGAATACTTCTTCTGTTACCATCTTCCTGTTCCCTCTTCTCCACTTTCCTCTACCTACCACCGGATATGGCTTCCTGGACGTATTTCCTGATAGAGTTGTTTGCATTTTTCTATCTCCTCCTCAAACCAGAGCTCTTTAGCTGCCACTCCCACTGTCACACTGAAATGGTTTCCCTCCTTGAAGCCCCACTCCCTCAGCCTCTGTCAGGAGATGAGCTTGTGATTCTTCTCACAACTCCCCATCTCAACCTCCCTTCTCTCCTTCTTGGGCTCCTCTTCATCTAACGTGTTCATTTGCATTGCTGATCACCTGGGTTATTATTCATCACTCTGTAGCTTTTCTCTGAATGATTTTTTTTTCCTTTCCTATAATTTCAAATATCACCAATCCTCTAGACCCCATGTAGAATTCTTCCCTCAGTTCAGACATAATACAAACAATTCAAATATTTCATGGGATCCTAAATGCAACTGTGGAACATTCAATTAATGGGCACTGTTTCCCCACACCTGTCATTACTGTCTGCATGGTCTCATTGGTCAACACCACCAACCACCCCTCACCCTAGCTGCACACCTAAGCTCTTACCTTGACTCCACCACTTCCCATTCCCAAGCATCCAACCGCCAAGCTCTGCCTTATTTCACTTCTTAGATAGTTATTAAATCCCTTTTATCACCCATATTTAGAGTCTTATTATTTCTTTTTTTTAATATAATTTTTTATTTTTTATAAACATATATTTTTATCCCCAGGGGTACAGGTCTGTGAATCACCAGGTTTACACACTTCACAGCACTCACCAAAACACATACCCTCCCCAATGTCCATAATACCACCCCCTTCTCCCAAACCCCCTCCCCCCAGCAACCCTCAGTTTGTTTTGTGAGATTAAGAGTCACTTATGGTTTGTCTCCCTCCCAATCCCATCTTCTTTCATTTATTCTTCTCGTACCCACTTAAGCCCCCATGTTGCATCACCACTTCCTCATATCAGGGAGATCATATGATAGTTGTCTTTCTCCGCTTGACTTATTTCGCTAAGCATGATACGCTCTAGTTCCATCCATGTTGTCGCAAATGGCAATATTTCATTTCTTTTGATGGCTGCATAGTATTCCATAGAGTCTTATTATTTCTAATTTGAATTATTGCACCTGCCTTTTAATTATTCTCCTGCCTTTGAATCTTCCCTGCTCATACCCACCAAAGTGATCCCATGTGAATATAAATTTTTGTTTGCCCTTCTGCTTCAATATATTCAGTGACCCCCAGTGTCCTTAGAGCACACAAGCTCCTTGCCTGGTCATTGTGCACTCCAGGAATACAAAATTAATTCTGTTTCTCTCTCTTATTGAGTATGCCTTGCTTCTATGTCTTTGCCTATACTATCACCTCTGCCTGTCTTCTCTTGGCTATTCTGGACACGTTTGCTAAGAATCAGCTGATGTACGCCTCACTCAGGATGTCCTTCCTCCCTCCTCCCCCCCACTCTTCTCCTTCCCTCCTTTCTTCCTCTCTCTCTTTCTTTCTTTCCTTCTTTCCTTAAATTTATTTACTTATTTTGAGAGACAGAGAGAGAGAGAGAGCGAGCAAGCCTGAGAAGGGGTAGGAAGAGAGGGAGAGACAGAATCTCAAGAATACTCTGTGCTGAGCATGGAGCCTCTTGTGGAGCTTGATCTCACCACCCCAAGATCATGGCCTGACCTGAAACCCAGAGTAATATGTTTAATCAACTAAGCCACCCAGGCACCCCCAGGATGCCATTTCTAACACCTCCTGCCTGGGTTGGAATTTATTAATCTGGAGCATATCCCCCTTTCTTCATATGCTCATTGTTTTCATCATTTGTTTATGGGTCTGCCTCTGTTTAAAATCATGACCTCTTTTTTTTTTTTTAAGGTTTTATTTATTTATTTATTTATTGACACATGTGCACAGACACACACACACACAAAGAGTGCAAGCAGGGGGAGTGGCAGGCAGAGGGAGAAGCAGTCTCCCTACCAAGCAGGGAGCCTGATGCAGGGATAAATCCCAGGATCCTGGGCTCATGACTTGAGCCGAAGGCAGACACTTAACCAACTGAGCATCCCAAGCCCCCTTGAATCATGACCTTTTCTTTTTTTTTTTTAAGATTTTATTTATGTATTTGACAGAGAGAAATCACAAGTAGGCAGAGAGGCAGGCAGAGAGAGAGAAAGGAGGAAGCAGGCTCCCTGCCAAGCAGAGAGCCCGATATGGGACTCGATCCCAGGACCCTGAGATCATGACCCGAGCCGAAGGCAGCGGCTTAACCCACTGAGCCACCCAGGTGCCCCGAATCATGACCTTTTGAAAGCAGGGACAGCATCTGTTTACTTTAGTGACTGACTCAAAGTAAAGACCTAGTAACTGTTTCTTAAGTGGATGATTCAGGGCACTGGCTAGATCTATAATGCAGAAGAGTCCAGAAAAAACTATTTATCAAAAATATGCCAGAGATACACCTATTTAATTGGAACTGTTTTAAATAGGCCATCCTGTTTGCCATCGGGATCACCGGAGTGTCATTAGCCCCAATTATCTCCCTGAGTTTAATTGATACTTAACAAGGTAGAGCATTAAAGGAGATATTTTATTCCTCTAATAATCCCATAATAACATATTGCACTATTGCAAATTCAGAATTGCAGCTTTGCGGCTGAGAAGGTAAAAAGCAGTTTGTCTGGAGGGACAGTGTTCTTCAAACATACCTGGAGTGTTTAGGAAACATGAATTAAGAAACTTCTTGGCGGAATTACAAATATCCTTTTCCTTCAATCTGTTTCATCTAATATTCTTGAATACATGACAACTGTCAGGATCACTAAAAGACACCGTAATTGTTATTGCTAAAGAGTCCTGCAGAATGAAAGAGGCGATTTTAACCCCATTTATCTCCCCGCCACAAAAGCGTGGGCAGTAGACTGGCTGGTGATAATTAAAAGGATCACACCACCTGAATAGAAAGAAGCAGCACCTCCAGTACCACAGCCTGGACCTAAGTCATTAACTAAGCTGAGCAAGGAGAGGGAGTCCCCTCTTCAGGGCCAGGGAGTGAGTTGGTAAGATCTCATTTCAAGGATCCACACAGACAGAACTGGGACAATGGAGAGCAACCGCATTTAAATCCATATGTTAGACCCACAGGAGCCCAAGGATGCGGACTGGTTCTTCATTCTTTCAACAACGCTTCGTCATTCAGTGAGCGCAGACTATGACGCTTGGTCCCAGGCATCATTCACGTACTGGTCCATCTCTACCTAGCACAGCTAGGACACCACATTTTACAGATGACAAAACTAAAACCTAGAGAGATCAATGACTTGCCTGAGGTCTTTAAGTGGCAGAACCAGGATGGAAGCCCAGGTAGTTGGAGGGGCTGCCCGCCTACGTCGAAATGTGGTTGTAGCAGCTGGTGGTTATAGCAGCAGCAGCAACACCTGGGAATGTCCTTGAAATGTGAACCCATGAGTTCTGCTCCAGATCTTTGGACTCAGAAACTCTGGGAACGAGGTCCAGTGAGGTGAGTCATGCCGTTCCCTCCAGGAGAATCTGATGCCCTTGAGGGCGAGCTCACGTTATGCTGTAATCCCATCTGTTGCAGTCATGTTTCTCCATCTTAAACGTTCATGCGGCCTTCCTGGAGAACTGTTTGGAATGCAGATTCTGATTCAGCAGCCCAGCCTGAGATTCTGCATGTCTAACCAGCTCCTAGTGATGCTGATCCTGCTGGTGTGTGGACTACACTTTGCATAAAAGAGCCACAGCCTGTAGGTTTCGGGAAGCCTGGTGGGCTCCATTCTCTGCTGTAAATCCTGTTTAGTGAGAGAGTACCCGCATTCTGTGTTGAATGGATACATCAGGAGTCAGTACATCCACTTCTCTGACTCACTGACTCTTTGATTCAGTACGAACCTACTACGAACTTGAGATGCATTTGCCCCACCTGCCTTGCCAAATTTCTAATCCCACCACCCATTCATTCACCCTTGAGAACTGTCATGTTGCCCACTGACTTGACAGACTTTTTACCATTCTGGCCTTTCAGTTGAGTAGGGCATTTCGGATGCTCCAAAGGCAAGCGAACATATCCTACGTTTTAGTAAAGCGGAGAAACAGTAGGACGTGGGAAGGGGGTCGAGGGAATGGACAAAGGTAGGAAGCAGTGTAACAAAAAGGGTCACACTAAAAGGGACGCTCAGGAGAGAGATGATTTGCACGTGGCTGAGCCTCTGAGCGTTGCTGCAAGTCCACTCCCACTTTCAGGCTAAACGTTGGAAAAGCAGTGGACCTCCTTTCACACTACACTGGCTCCACGCTGCTGGGAGTTTGAGGAGGGAGGAGGAGAAAGGGAGATAACTCTATCAAAAACGTTTGAACATTTTAAATGTTCCAAACCGTTCCCAGGAGCTGTCGCTGCTGGTACAACCACGCTTTGATGTAGGTGAGAGCAGAGTCCAGCTCCTCCTACTTCGATCCCAGTTCTGCCGCTTACAGACCTCAGGCAAGGCATTGATCTCTCTAGATTTTAGGTTTGTCATCCGTAAAACGTGGTGTCAAAAGAGTACTGCCTCATAGGTTTATGGTAGAAATTAAATAGTACGTGAAAAGCGCCTGGGGCATCGTCAGTGTAAATCAATTATTTGTAACCGTATAAATCGAATATTTATGATACTTATGATATAAATATCCTAAAACCATCTGTAACAATAAAACAGTCACACCATAAGCTTTGAATGAAGAGTGAATGAACAGAAAAAGTGTCTGATTGGCCAGGGGAAAATGACTTAAACCCAGAAATGAGGAAAGAAAAAAAAAAAAAAGGGAAGAATGCTGCCAGGCTCTCCTCCAGGGAGTGAAAAGTAAGCTGCTTTAAACCCTTAACAAATGCCTTGGTCCTTAAGGGAATCAAATATTTTGTAAATAGCCTGCAGGGCCCAAGGCTCTAGCTCTTCCCGAGTAAAACACTCCAGACCCATAAGCCCTTTAAGGATGGGGGTTGGCTGAACATTGATCAATGCTGGGTGTTGATTACAATGGTGGGGCCACAGCAATTTACAAGAAATGATTCCAAAAATTGATTTTGGAGACATTACAAAACTCCAGCCCAGGACTTCCGTGTGTGGTTCATTCTGCCAGAATCCCCCAGCAGAACTGAGAATAATGCCGAGCTGGGTTAAAATGGTGGCATAAATATTACTTTAAGTTTGATTAAAATTTAAACAAGTTGTAATGAACAGATACAACGGCTCTTTGAGACATGATGGACTGCATTTAAGAGATCAAACAGCTGAGCGAGAGGAAATGACTCCCAGGCAGTCTCAAAATTAGTATTTTAACCGAAGTTCTTTGAACTAATATTCATAGAATATTTATGTAACTGGGACAACTTAACATTCTAAACAATGACATTTCCTCAAAGCATTGCTGTAACAGGAGGAATGTATAATACATACACTATTAGAATTTCATGACTGGCTGATACAGGGTAACTTTTGATCTAAAAATCTGATGATCCCTTAAAGAGCAGTCTTCTATGTGATTATTATTACACGCAATAATTCAGCCTATGAAGCACATAACCAAAGCTCTATGCACATACCTTTTTTTTTTTTAAACAATTGTTAGGGGCAATATAATTACATTTTTTTAATTAAAGTTTTTTTTTTTTTTCTATTTAAATCAGTTTTAAGTTCATAGCAAACTTGAAGGAAAGGCACAGAGATTTCCTACATATCCCCTGCTCCTGCACATATGTAGCTTGTCCCATGATCAGCCTGCCCCCCTTCCACGGAATGGAGAATTTGTTACAACTGATGAACCTACACTGACACAAAAATCACTCAAAGCCCGTAGTTTACATTACAGTTCATGCTTGGTGTTATATGTTCTATACAAATGTATAATGACAAGTGTCCCTCATTATAGCATCACACAACCTTTTTGGGCCCAGTCTGTTCATCCCTCCTCACGCCCACCCACAACTCCGGGTTCCCATGATCTTTTTACTGTCTCTATAGCTTTGCCTTCTTCAGAATGTCAAACAGTTGAAATCATGTAGTACGCAGCCTTTCCAGATTGACAGCTTTCACCTCGTGACATGCATTTCAGATTCCTCCATGTCTTTTCATGGTTTGATAGCTCCATTCTTCCTGGCAAAAAGTAACAGTCCATTGTCTTGACTCACAGTTTATTTATCCATTCACCTACTGAAGGATATCTTGGTTCCTTCCAGGTGTGGGCAATTAAAGAATAAATTTCCTATAAACATTCGTGTGCATATACATTTACTACTCCTTTGGGTAAATACCAAGGAGTGGGATTACTGAATCAGATGGTAAGAGTAGGTTTAGTTTTTCCAAAACTGCACTCTCACCAGCAATGAATGAGAGTTTCTCTTGCCCCACAAACTGGCTAGGATTTGGTGCTACTGTTGTTCTGGATTTTGGCCATTCTAATTACGTGTAGAGTGGTATCTCAATGTTGTTTTAATGTGCATTTCTCTGATGAATATGATGGGGACCATCTTTTCATATGTTTATTTGCCATCTATGTGTCTTCCTTGGTGAGTGTTTATTCAGGTTGTAGGCTGATATTTTTTAATTGGATGGTTTGTTTTCTTACTGTTGAGTTTTAGGATTTCTTTGTACATTTTGGATAATAGTCCTCAATCAGATGTATCTTTGCAAATTTTTCTCCCAGTCCGTGTCTTTTCTTCTTATTCTCTTGACATGGTCTTTTGCAGAGCAGAAGTCTTTAATTTTAATGAAGTCTAACTTACCAATTATTTCTGTCAAGGATTGTGCCTTTGGTGGTGTGTGTAAAAAAAATAATTGCCATAACCAAGGTCACATAGGTTTTTTTTTTTTTTCCTTATGTTATCTTATGAGATTTCTATAGTTTTGAGTTTTATACTTAGGTCTGTGATCCATTTTGAGGCAATTTTTGTGAAGAGTATAAGATCTGTATCTTCAGTCTTTGGCACATGGATGTCCAGTTCTAGCACAATTTGTTGAAAAGACTCTCTCGGCTCCATTGCATTGCCTTTCCTCCTTTATCAAGGATCAACTGAATATATAGAATTGACTTCTGAGACAGAAATACAACGGGTGGACCCAGATAGGAAGCTGACACTGATCTGCCAGCCCAGTGCCCATCATCTCAATATTACTCGGTATTATTTCCACTTTGGTTCTGACTGGAGATTGTATGTAATGAAGAAAAAAAGCAATGAAGCACCCAGATGCAAGCTAAAGGACGCTGCCTGACATTACATGACAGGATATTCCAAATACCTTTTGCTTATTACGGTAGAGATTCTGATATACCGTCATGCCCCATGCAGGACTGAAGATTTATTCTCCAGTTGCTGGGGATGTTGCCAGCAGAAAGATGGCAGATAAGAGTGCCCTCTGGGACTTCAGGCTGAACAGACTCATTTTGCCCAAATTCACAGGGCAGCCGGTACCCAATGACTGAACAACATGGGAATACCAAATTCCTATCCCTGGCCCCAGTCACGGAATAATCTGAAGGGTCATTTTAGCCTCACAACACCTGAGGCTTTCTTTGGAAATGACTGAACCACAGCTTAGCTTCTCCTGCTGGCAAACTTTCTTCCACAGCTTCCCTTCCACAGGAGTTGACCCCAAGAGCACGTCCCAATAAACCCCAGCCTGCTAATCTCTGTCAGAATCTGCTTTTCAAGAACTCAACATGCAACAATTAGTAATTGAAGGTTGCACTGAACAACCGTCTTTACAGAGAACTAAGAATGGAGGTAAAAGGGTGAAAACTCCGGGTTTGAGAACTAGGTTGTGATATAAGGTGTGGGATTGACCAAAAATGGTTCTAAATTCTCACTGCCTGAGCAATGAGCTCCCACCCCCTTCTCCCTGTGGGAGGTGTTGTATTACCTATGTGTGGGGACCGTCATACCCAGGACCCCAAATTATCTAGGGTTTGAGCAGCAGGTAATCTGAGACAGCTCCTATAAATAGCTAAAACCCCAAACCAGATGGCCTAGCCCAAAAGTGGTTTGATTATTCCTCCTGATGAAGCTGCTGTCTCACATCTACTCTACAAAAGTCAGAACAGCAGAGAGAGCAAGTTCTCTTCACTGGAAATAGGACCTCACCCCCTTGTGATATCCCACATGTCTAGCAAACCCTTGAACCTCTTCAAGCCTCTTAGAGGGTACACAGAAGAAAGACCAGCGCCTTCTCTTCTCTCACTGGCACTGGCCTTGCATCGCTTTCCCTTTCTCTACAAAATGTCTGAGCCTTCACCCGGTCAGTAGTGTTGTAGAATTTATCTTGAATCTTCATGGCTGACAAACGGAGACCTGTATGGGATCGTCCTTGTTCAATAATTGTAAGCATGAAGGCATGAATTCTGCTTAGTACCAGTTATGACTTTTTATGTTGAAGGGGTTTAATGTCTGTGGATAGAAATATTCCCTGCAACAAAGATCACTGGGAGAGCCCATGGTGGGGGTGGGGAGGAGAGGACCTGAATATCTCCAAAGCCAGAGAGAGGATAGCCTAGTGTGAGAAGTCACCAGCAGCTGGCCAGATCTGACTGCCCTCTGTGAAGTGAAAGAAGTACCAGTCTGCAGTGACCCCTAGGGATTCTTCACAGTTGCCAAGACAACAGCTAGACAGTCCAGGAAGCCTTCCTATATCCTTGATGGAGGAACTACACCCAAGCTCCTTTTCCCCTGGGACCATTGGCTTTCTTCTCCTAGAAGGTGAATCTTCCTCAGGTTTCCCAGGTTTCACTGGCAGAATTCCCAGAAAAAGCTGTATTCCAACCCAGGCAGGCTGACTCCAGATTAGCCTGATACTTTCCCACAGCCAGGGGAGGTTATATAAGGAGAAAGTAGTAAAGAGGGTCAGGCCATTGCTTTGTGAGATGATGGGAGGAGGTACCTTCTCTTCACTCTGACCCTGACCTCATGCATCTCCCCTTCTTCCAGGAGAAGTTATTCCTTAACCAGAGCTATAGGACTTTGTACAAATCATCCCAGGCCCTGGTACAAAAGAAGTCCCACATGGGAGCCATCTAGTATTTCTCCCAAAAGGTATCTCACAAGCTTATGTATAACTTTACCTTTTAAAACACATTTCACTTGCATTAACTCAGTAAGACCCACATCAGCCAGGTGAAGTTGCCAAGGGACATATTATATAATCTACACATTTTTCAGAAAGAAAAATTGGAACACAGTGTTGGATAAAGGACATTTCCCTTCCTGATTTATGAAAAAAAAATCTTATAAATACACAGAGCTTGAATCACAGCTACTTACACATGTAATGAATTATCTTTTCAAAAGAGGATAAAATTAAATGAAGCTTGTACTACCACAGAAGATCCTGGAATTATGGTCAGCATAGTTATCAGGTCTGAAATAAACCTTGCAGCTTACTGTACAGCTTTTGATAAAAGCTGTAAGGAGAGAGAGGTCAGACGTTCAGAGACTTGGATGAGAGGAGTTTGGAGAAAAGGAGCTAAAGTTCAGAAAAAGTGGCTGATAGTAAAGGACAGACCAGTCTATGATTGGTATGGTTGAGGCAAGACACGACATTCTGTGTAATCTAGAAATGCAAAAGCAACTTCAAAAATGTGCCCCCAATATACTGCCTGATGTCCCCCATGATAATGGGGCATTTGTGGAAGAGTTCCTCCTTTCCTGAAATGCCTGCTTTATTTTTCCTACCCTTGAAATAGGAAACCATTTTAATAAAATAAGATCCATTCAGTAAACACCTTTATCACGGGCCCACATGCTGCTAGTTATCGGTTGGAGGCCAAATACGAATAAGCCCTAGCTCATTCTGTGAAACAGACTCATCAATAACTCATCACACTAGAGGATGACACGCAATGGAAATGGGTCTCCTACTTTTGCACTTTAAAGCACGTAAGTAACAGCTGCTGATCTGAGAATTAGCACATATTTTGTTTTCTACACATAACTGCCATCTATGGGGGAGGTCACCCCATTGTCAATCTTCCTACAAAATTAAGAAGGGGCATGAGTTTTATTCTTCTGGAACTGTGCCTATACCTTGTACTATAATAATGTTGTCACCAGGGAGCTATGCGGGATTGTCCGACTTTGTTACTTTTCATAGAATCACTGGTTTTTAAACACAGGAGAGACCTCAGAGACTGACTACTCCTGACCTCCACATCGCACAAATTCCCATTCCCCAGAATCCTTACAGCTGGTCATAGGAGCAAAAAGTAGAGTTTTGTCCACTTCCTTTGCCGACATTGCTGGCACTGAAATGATTTCTTTAGTACAAACACTTCGAGCACAATGCATTCTGGGAAGTGAGGACCCACAGGATGCATTTCCTCAATGCAAAACTGCTTCTAGAAACCTGGGAAGGCCCCCATGCCACCCCCTATGTAGGACATGCTCATGGAGCAGATGTTTTCTAGTTTTAATTTTTGTGAACTCTCAGATGGATTAGGCTAAACATCTCAGCTTTATTCATAATTGCTACAGTAGGTAATTTGTGCCTGTGGTAACAGTAATTTGGAGCTGTTAATGAAAATGAAGACTAAGTAAAAAAAAACTCTCAGGCTGAAGTGAAAATGTGGAAGATTCATAGGTGAACTGAATCTAAGTTTTCCCTCACGATTCCCAAGGACAAATATCATTTTAGTTGAAATAAGAAAAAAGGACATTGTCCCACAGATTCGTACTGTCCATTTGTTGAACATACCTGCAGCCCTTCAATAGCCAGTTTGAGGATGGAGGGGGTCAGTTTGGAGGCTTGTTTGAAGGAAAAGTTACTCCAGTCTATAATTAAAATGAAGCCATTTATCTGAAGCTCCGGATCTTCAATAAGGACTTCCAGAGACAGCAAGATGGCACGGAGGATATCTGTGAAGGAGTTCCTGTAGCCAAAACAGAAAGGAGAAGCTGGGTGTGAATATTAGCAGGTGGTACGTGCATAGAGGGATGCGTGCCTCACACTGCTCCTCTATGAACCTGACCTGCAGGGCAACACAGCTGTCCTGTACCCAAAGTGGCTGAAAAAACATTTGCCCAACTTTGCAGGAACTATACTTTAAGATTCACCAGAGGGAAGTCTCCCTTTGATCCAACAGCCTCAGCACCCCACACTTTAAGAGGTATCCCTCTTTAGTGTCTCGTTTGGCTTCCATACTCTGCGTCTGGCACAAAACTGATTGCATTTCACTGAAATGCATCCCTTACTTATCTGTCTCCCTCACGGAGCTCTGTTAACTTTGAGGGTAGGGACTGGGCCATAATCACAGCTGTGTCCTCAGCACCTAGCTCCTCAGTGAATCATTGCTGAACAAATGAGGTGAGACCTCAATCAGGAGCACTTATTTTGATTAAACCCCTTATTCCTTTTTTATGTTTAAAATGTTGCTCAATGTATAAAAATATCCATGCAATGGATGTTTTTTGTTGTTGTTGTTGTTTGAGACATGTTTTTGTTTTTTAGCTTACGTTCTTGGATAGAGAAAAATAAAGCAGGAAGAAGAGCTTATTTTCATTGAAGGTTTGCAGAGTGTGATTCAGGAGGGAAATCGCTTTGAGTACATCAGTAACTATGACAACAGGCAGACCTGAATAGAAAAGAGAGTGACAGCTCTTCAGTGCTATATGTGTTCCTTATGTCATATATCCCCATTCATTAGATGATCTTTGTGTTAAATAATTTTCAGACATGAAGAAATGATGGCATTTTTATTCCGCTAATTTTCCCAACAAATAAGCTGAGCGATAAATCTTAAGAGGATCTCTAAACTCAGTGGCTTTTTTGATAAGTAGAAAAATATAATATTGGATGGCAAATAATGGCAAATTCATTACTTTCTTCAGGTTTAATGTTAAAAATCAGAAGGCTTCTCTTCTGTGAAGTACATGTGAAATGTTCAGGTTCAGGGAGGCCTGGGTTGTTCAGTTGGTTAAGCAACTGCCTTCAGATCAGATCATGATCCCACGGTCCTGGGACGGAGCCTTGCATTGGGCTCCCTGCTCAGCAGAGAGCCTACTTCTCCCTCTCCCTCTGCCCAATAGACTGCCTGCTTATGTTCTCTATCTCTCTGTCAAATAAATAAATTTAAAATCCTAAAACTTAAAAAAAAAAAAAAAAGAAATAATCAGTTTCTTGGGTATTTCAGCCTGGTTCAAAGTCTAACCAACTTCAACAATTCCAGATTAAAATCAGGAAGCTTGTGATCGAACAGTAAATCAATAAGAATTTACTGAATGTCTATTATAAGCTCAGCATTGTGTTTTATATTTAAGGTTATAAAATAGTATGTTTTATTTCTATTTTCAGAGAGCCCTTGATTTAGTTGGGGCGGGCTAGGAAATTAGCAATATGAGTTGAAAGGGATCAATAAAAAATTTGAGCAGTGAGGTAGAAGTTTATGGAGGGATGAAAGAAAGCTTGGGATAAATCTTGATGGATGGATAGGATTTTGATGGATATTTGGGAGAAGGGGGAATAAGATATTTCAGGAAAGATGAGAGACAATAATTGAAAAATAAAGATACACAGCTGATTCTGCTTCTGTAAAGTTCTGTTTAGTAATTTTTTTTCTTTACATCAAGCTAAAATCCCCACCCACTGCTCAGATCTACCTATTGGGTATAGTTCTGCTACAAAAGAAAAACCTCAGGTCTTCCCTTGTCACATAGCTTCAACCATGTAAACATGGTGATCCTGATGCCTTAGATAATTTCTTGATTAAAAGAAACAGTAACTTTAACCATTTCTCATAGGAAATGGTTTTTAATATTCTTCTCATCATTACTGTTTTAACTGTTTCAGATGTATTCTATTTTAACTCTAAGAGATATCAAATTCCTATTGATGTAGGATAGGTTTTCATTAGGACCTTGTTTCTATTTTTGCATCCACATCGAACAAAGTCTTTTTCCAACAAAAAAACTTTGTACAAAAAGACTTTGGTTTTTTTTGTTGGAAAAAGGGAACAAAAGATAATGAAAATATGGAAATGCCTAGTAGTAAACTGGAATGGCCATTAGGGAATTAGAAATCTGACCATAGATAAGCTTACTTGGGAAGATCACACACATGGAGAAAATCAGGACTAAAAAGATCAACCCTAGATAGAGCTTATTTATAGTATTGAGTCAAAGGAAGAAGAATCAAAGAAGTAAAAAATAAGAGGATTGAGATAGTATTGGGTTAAAAAAAAGAGAGAAAGTGTTTCAAGAAATAGGCTATGATAGATTATGAGAACATTACTACTTGTTCTTTTGCCTTTGGACCTTGCCATGGTTAAGAACATGCTACAGCTAGTGTGCTGGACCAAAGAGAAGGTTGAGGAACACAAACCAGTGACTCCCCAGCCAAAGAGCAGATCATGAGAAGCAGAGCTACCCAGATGCATGAACTCAGATGAACTCAGATATGATATATGAACTCAGATGCATGAGCAATAATAAATGATTACTTTTTTAAACCACTGAGTTTGGGAATGATTTGTTACACAGCAGTAGCTCTCTAATATCAAGGGTTAGTTAACGAAGTCAAGAGCTGTATCACAGATTAGAGCTAACCCCTCTTCTCATCACTTATCCACTTGTATCCACTCGCAAGAAAAGATACAGAACTCTGTCTGGAAATGAGGAAACCATTTTATGCATTTTCAACACCAGAAACTTACTGCAGGATAGGCATTGTCAGTTAATGAAGTATTATACTCATGGGATGGTCTCAAGAGAAAAGTAAAAGGATTCTCGACTTCATTATAGTTTCCAAATGTTCCAATGCTTCGCTCTTCCAGATGAACTGGATGAGCAGGAAAAAAGTTGAATAAAATGTGTTTCAAGTCATCAGATTTAACCCTTGTTGAGGAGAGCAACCTGATCTCAGACCTTAATTATGATCATTATCTTGAATTCCTTACTTCTTGGTTTCCTTACATAAATTCCCTAAACTTTTTCTTCAGTCTTCCTTACAACACTTTTGAGTTGTGAAATCCTCCCAGGTTTTTATAATTTTAAAAATACCTCTCAGATCAAATACTTCATGCACATTCTCTGCCCTCAAGGAGCTTAGAGCATAAATCCCCACTCTTTAAGTGTAGGTTGAACGTAGTGACTTCCTTCCAAAGAGTACAGGATGGAAAGTAGAAAAAAGTAAGTTTACCCTGGAGAAACCTGACAAACAATACTTTGGGTAGGTGATTTGGGCATCAACATCAACAGAGATAACTTGTATTGATAGAATTGTCCCTTGATATGGTAATGAAAGTGGCACTTAACCTCTGTGATCTTCCTTCTAAATCATAGCCCCAAATTAATCAAGAGGAAAACATTAGACAAATTTCAGCTGAAGAACATTCTATAAAATGCTTGACCAACATGCCTCAAAATTGTCAAGGTCATTAAAAAGCAAGGAAAGTCTCAGAAACTGTCACAACCAAGGAGCGCTTAAGAAGACATGAAGATTAAATGTAATGTGGTATCTTGGGGGATCCTGAGACAGAAGAAAGATATCGGATAGAAACTAAGGAAATCTGAATAAATTATGGACTTAGTAAATTAAAATGTATCAATATTGTTTTATTAGTTGTAATAAATATTCTATACTAATAGAAGATGTTAAAAATAGGGGAAACTGGATGCAGAGTATAGGGAAACCCTCTCTGCTATCTTCAAAATAATTTTGTAAATCTAAAATTATCCTAAATAGAATGATTTTTTTTAAAGTGCTTACTAGTGGGCGCCTGGGTGGCTCAGTGGGTTAAAGTGCTTACTAGAGTTTGTTATCTCTCATGGGAAGTTTCCACGAATCTTCTCTCAAGGTTTCTAAGCGAGCCAAAATGGTCATGAACAATTCAGCTACTTTAAGTAAATTGGAGAAATGAGAGCAGAAGAAGACATTTCCAGAATTTGTTCGTTCTACTAACTTATTTAGGTTTTTATATTTTTTCATTTTATTTTATTTTATTTCTTTTCAGTGTTCCAGAATTCATTGTTTATGCACCACACCCAGTGCTCCATGCAATACGTGCCCTTCATAATACCTCTACCAGGCATTGTTTAATAACTCATAGAACAATTATTTTCTGTATTGTTTATAATCACAATTCCATCAGAGTATTTTATCACTTGTATCAAAAGGAACAGATGAAAAATGGATATTTAGAGGTTTTGATCCTTTTTCTACAATATGCACAGCATATTTATATAGTCAGTTATGGACTGTATCAGTTTTTGATTGATAATTAAAAGCACAAGTGTGATAATATACATGAAAGCACTATAGGAATGACAAACTGCCAATGAAATGTAAGGAACTGTATTAGTAAACAGTTAGTAGAAAACTTCAGCATCCCCCCCAAAGAATAATACATTTATATTAATTAGGAGTTATTCATGGTTTATCTAAGGATTTTCATTATTATACTGTGAGCACTTAGAGATAATAAATAGTGGCTCATTTTTAGGTTCTATTGTTTTTATGAGCAGAGAAGCCAATATTGTCACCTGAGGCTTTAAAATTAAGCAACAACATAATACAAATGAGATGCAAAACAGTGGAAAATAGTAAGCCCTTTATCAATGAGAAGATATTTAAGCTTCAAAAAGTGACTACTTTGTGCTTTAAATTTTTAGTGACGATTCTAAAACCTAGATCCTAGACTCCTATAAGAAAAAAGATGTGATATGTAACCAGATAACCATGTAGAGATAAGATGGGGTTGCCAGTGAGACTGTTTCTTAAAAGGAGCAGTGAGAAGTCTCTTGATCACTCTGAAATCACAGTGCTTATCCTTATTCTAATTTTTCTGCTGCAGCAGAAGTCTCTTAATATTAGCAGTTAAATCTTTTTTTTTTTTTAAGAGTTTACTTATTTGACAGGTAGAGATCACAAGTAGGCAGAGAGTCGGGGCAGGGGGGGGGGGAGCAGGCTCCCTACTGAGCAGCAAGCCCGATGCGGGGCTCGATCCCAGGACCCTGAGATCATGTTCTGAGCCAAAGGCAGAGACTTTAACCCACTGAGCCACCCAGGTGCCCCAGCAGTTAAATCTTTTAAGCCAGCTCTGTCTCAAAACCTCTTAACTCCACATTCAATATCATCAAGAGTTTACAGGTTTTTTTCTTGGGAATTTTTAAAAGACCTCCTTAAGCTACAAAATGCTTTTGCAAATAGTTTACTACCAAATATCTACGTTTTATTCACAGGTGCAGTAACATTGCATCTGAGCATGTTTCTTTATCTCTTCATCCCTTTAACTTCTTTCCAAGTTAATTATTAAAATAATCATGGCATCGTTCTCATAGTTACCGACTACACTTTGCCTATTATCTGACAATGATGTCTAAGACAAGGTGGAGAGGAATATGTGCTCCATCTGTATCGCCCCTGATGCATTTTGATCTCTGGACATGGGAAGAACCCTATTTTGGTAAAGTGGCAAAAGGGCTTTACTCCAGGGCTTGACATCCACCCAGGGCTTGACATCCCCCCACCAAATAAGGAGGCCGAAGTTCAGTAAAGGCTAATTTCCTGCTCCTCTTTGTAGAGGGTTGTTGCAAGAATTGTGCAAAACAATGTGTGAAGGAGCTTTGTGAATTGGAAAACACATCCCAATAGGAGGCAGTATTTGTAATTGCATGAATTATAGGGATAACCCTCTTAGTCATACTGCTTGCATCATGATGATGGTAGCAGGACATTAAGTGTACAAAATTCAATTGTGTTCTATCCAGGGGGAAACTTTTTCTCCTCTGCTAGGGCTGATGATTTTCAAAATATGGTCTGAGATGGAAATTCTGGTGATATATTTTCCTAAATGAGTTCTAATAATTCCTATATGAATCAAGGTTTAGCTGGACAGTCCTGTGTATCATTTTGCATCAAAGCAAATGAATCCATATTTCTCAAGGGGGTAATCAAGGAAAAGTAAGGAAAAAACAACTATATTTTGAAAATATTAGGTGCAAGGCAGATGCTAACAAAAATGTTTAACTTTAGGAGCCTGAGTGGCTCAGTCAGTCATCTGCCTTCAGCTCAGGTTATGATCCCAGGGTCCTGGATGGAGCCCAGCATTGGGCTCCCTGCTCAGTGGGGAGTCTGCTTCTTCCTCTCCCTCTGCTCCCCCCCCCTCACTTGTCCTCTCTCTCTCTCTTAAAACAAATATATAAAGTCTTTTAAAAAATGTTTAACGTTGCTGTAGAAGACTTAATATTTGTGAGAGCTTAATATTATATTTATTTTCCTGAATGTTAGCTAGAAAGTAAATTAGATAATTACTTTTCTCCGTGGGGATGATCACCTAGAGAACAGTGGTCTGGATTTAACTCTGCCTCACATGACTTGATGAGATTCATCCGCTCAAGAGTAGAGAGAAAGGGAAAAAGAGATCAGGGAAGAAAGAAAGGAGAAAGAAAGGATGAATGAAAAAAGAAAGAACACCTTGCAATTAATTTTTATCTCTATTAATTTCATCCTCTCCCCCTCAGTGAAGAAAACTTTTGGATTTGTATTAACATAAGAATAAAATTCCTTGTAACACCAGCATAATGAGTTGCCTCTTGGTTTATTATTAGTTGTAATAGGGGAATATCTAGTTCTCAATGTCTCAGCATCACAAAAAGGAATAATGTATTCAGTACCATTCGAACATAACACATGTGGCCCAGTTTCTATGTGTGGAGTTTTAGATAAGGTCAAGCTATAGCAGATCATCTGCTTTCTGAATTTTTAGTTTCGTTCAGGTCGTAGACTCTCAATTTCAATGGAATGTATCTTATAAAAACAAGTACAGTCATTTCTAATGTTTGTCTATCTCTACCAAGAATGACTATAATATACGGAAAGATTATGGGTCACTCATTCTTGACTCAAACCACTTCCTACTCAATCATTTGCTTATAGAGGACAGAACATAAAAGAGTAATGATCTTGTCTAAGAACAGGGCCCTTATTTAAAACTAGTATAGAGAAAATAAGGATGAAAATGGTGAAATCATTGTTTTGTCACCCAAGGAAAGCTTGAAAATAAGAGGTTATACTTCTGTAGGCCAATCCTGACAAGCCTATCCATCTCCTGATAGAACACAAGAATGTAAAGTTTTCATAGCACCATACTAAATGACATGGAAACTAAAGCTCTTAAATCCCAGTCTGCTAGTGTTCTTTCTTGTTTGTGTTTCTGTGGCAAACAAGGTTATAACTCGTGTGTGTGTGTGTGTATGTGTGTGTGTATACACACATACAATAACTCAAAATCTAGAGTTAATTCCCCTAGAACTTGTCTTCCATCCCATTCAGTTATTTTTTACTTAAATGAAGAAATGGTTTGAATAGATAAAACCTATAGTTTCATTGCATTTGATCCAAGTGATTCTAAATTCTCCCCAAAATTGAAAAAAGTGAAATTAAGACCAAATGCAACTATCTGCTCACTTAAATATAGTGAAATTTCTTTTTTTAAAATATTTATTTATTTACTTGAGAGAGGGAGGGAGGAACAGAGAAAGACAGTCTTAAGTAGACTCCAAGCTCAGTGCTGAGCACAGACCCCAAAGTAAGGCTTGATTTCCTGACCCTGAGATTATGATCCAAGCTGAAATTAAGAGTTGGATGCTTAAGAGACTGAACCGCCCAGGCACCCCCAGGTAATGCAGTGCAAATTTTTATCATTCAATGTCTTCTTTTAAATTTTTTGAAGTACCTGGTATTGGATAAGGAGTCAGGAGGCATTTATTCAAAGATTTAGCAAAGTTCTTTATGGGAAACACAGAAGATAAAAGGATTTTTTTTTCCCTTTTCTGTTAGTAGATGGAAACCGGTAGGGAATACTAAAAAAAAAAAAATATGAATAAGGGAGGCAAATGAAGCATAATCATTAAAAACAATAAGATTTAGAGTTAGGAAGACTCTGATTCAAATCCTGGGTGTTCTATGTGAACTTAGTAAGTTATTTATCTCTCTGTGGTTTAGTTTTCTCGTCTGCAGAAGGAGGATCATAGCACCTACCCCAGTGGCAATGATGAGGTAAGACAACATACAAAAAAGCCACCGCAGAGCAACTGACCCATGACAATTCATAGAAGGTGCTAATGGTCACAATGGTTTTCATTATTACATAAGTGAATATCATATCAGATAGAAAGTAATAGGGGTGGCTGGTGGGAATAATGAGAAAGAGAGATCATTGATGTCTGGGGAGCTTTGGGACATCTTCAACTGGGCTGTGATGAATGGGAAAGTTTGGACACTAGACACAGAAGGGGAAGAGTGGGAGGAGCTATATAAACAATAGCAAGAGTTGATAGCACAGCGGCTATGTTTTGGGGGCAATGGCATGTTTGCTTATGCCATGGAACAAAATGAAAAGAATGCAGAATACGGTCCTAAATAGGGCTGTGACTCGTCTTCATTCTGCTTGATGGGAGAACCACTGAGTGGCTAGACAGAAGGGGAAGGCAGGAACAGTTATACTTTAGGAAGATTTGGACGGGCAACTGGGAGACTGGAGTCACGCAGTCCGATTAGGAGGAAGTAGGTGACTATAAGACATTAGGTAGGAGCTGAACAGAAATGAGAGACGTGAGAAGAATTGCAGATGACAGAACCCAGGACTTTGTTACAGATTAGATGAAGGTGTCAAGAGAGGAAGGACAGTGCTACTAATTGAGACAAAAGGAACTCTGTCAAGGAAGAAGTGAGTCAGAGATGCTGGAGTTGTATCTTACAAAAAGGATCTTACGGAGTAAGAATCAGCACCTAGGACAACGACATAGAGTGTTGATGTTAGTATCAATATGATTCGACATCAGGGCTGTCAAGAGGGTGTCTAGAAGGGCCTAATCGTGTGGGGTCTGTATTGCTGCCACACAAGTGATGATATTTCCCCTTAAATTGATGCCATGTCTGCAGGCAAGAATATTTCTTGTCCTATTCTTAAGAGACCACTTGCCTCTGTCACTTAGACTATGAGCTTCACGAGACCTGGGAGAATATTGTCTTTGAATCCCTGGCAATCACCAGTACCTGCACATAACAGATACTCAACAAATGATGCTTAGTGAAGGAAAAAAGGCAAGTGTGCTAAACAAACCTGTTGGATGCTCTGAACCAGTAAATATAGAAAAAAACCTACTTTGGGGGCACCATTGGGTAATTTTTCCTTCTCTTCAATGTCTTTTATACTCATTGCTAATGGTAGCAGTGTCAGATGTGTGTCCTTAAGCATCTTTGCTTTTATGGCTCGTATTTATAGAATACTGTGCTACTGAGCACCATGTATCCAAAAGGAGGAAAGGAAACTAGGCTTAAAGACTTGATTTTGGTTTAAGAAAGAGCTATGTGCATGCATTCATATAACATTAGTAACAGCATAAATTAAGACTGAGAAAATGACCTTCTAGAAGGTTAATAATAAATGCTAGATGGGAATGTTTCTAGAGAGAAGTCAGGTATACCATGAGATTCTTAGCCCACTGGAAGAGAACTGATCCCTAAATAACACTTAAGACAGCCTGAAATGCAAGTGAGGAAAGGGTTTGTTTCATCCAGCTCTCTAGATGGGGGATCGATCCAAGGTCTATAGGGAGTCACAGAAAAAGAATTCAAAACCACCCTAGTGGAAGTGAGTTGTGAGCATTCCATCCATTACTAAACAACTATGAAAAATTAATTTCATACTTGTCTCTTCTGGTAGCTCCCCTGGCTGAGGAACTTCAGCAAAGTAAAAACTAGGAAGAGTCTCAAGAATGCAAAGAAGTACCTAGGCATGGAGCGAGGATCTTATCAGCCTAACTGAGGTCACAGACAGCAAGATCACCCCTGATGTGAGCAAGTTAATGTAGATGGTCACATTACTCTTACTTCCAATGGAATTCAAGTGACATTTGTAGAGCTTGCGTAGCATTCATAGTGATATACTTGAAATAGAATATTCTTTCCCGTAAGTCTGTCTGGTTCTTATAATAATAAAATCACTTTTAGAATAAGAAATTGGACAATAAGATGAGAAGTTATCTTAAGACAACATCCTTCCCATAATACTACATTGCTTTGAATGATTTTACCTCCTTAGCATCTCCACTTTGGTGATATGCTGTTGTCAGTCTTGGAATCAAGAGGTTCCTTTCCAAAATCATAAACCTTGATAAGAGTGTACAGTTAATAGTGAATTAAATAGTACATTAGCAAAATCACTCTATAGATGTTGCACTTCATGGAAAGCACACCTGTGACTTCAGTGGAAATATGCAACATCTAATAATTTTAATTAACACAGAAAATTGCCTACACCAATGAAAACTCCAAATCTCTGTGCTTAATAAAGAGGTTAACAATATCTTAAAACTGAGAATCCCCAAGGCTCTAAAATTAGTTGCCTGTAACTAGAAGTCTCAACCCTGAAAAATATGGATAATTCACATCAGAAGATTTAATAGGGACTGATTAAATTTAGAGTCTACAATCTGATTGAAGTTTTCAAAGTTGGTTTATCCTTTCCCTTTCTAAAATTCTAGCCTCCTTAATCATAAGCTACTGAAACAGCAGCAAGCAATCAAATTCATGAAAGATTAAAAGGAGAGAGCCACAGGAAATCATTATGTAACAGAAAGGAAAATGCTATTTTCAGAGATAGTGTATTTTAACATATTTATTATCTACCCTGACAGATATGCAACTTGTTGGATAATTTTCAGGTAGACATTCTTCTACCTGGCTACTAACCTTCAACTATTTTGTCCTCCTTAAGACAATTTAAGGTTATTGGAATCTTGGAGAGGTATAAGGTTGCTGTGCCTTCATAGCTATCAGGCTCAGAGAGTCCCTTAACACTGTCTACAGTTTTCTGAGTTTGAGTACAGTAAGGCAAGCCTAATGGGAAGAATTTTGGGTCTTCGTCAACTCCCATAATGCTTAGTGATGGTTCACAAATCACAATAATGATAAGAGGATTTGAGCATGCTTCTGAAACCAGGATAAATATATTCCCATAGCCCAGAGAGAAAAAGCTTTCTGAAAATCCCACCTATACTTCTTCCACAAGTGGACATGTGCTTAAACCTCCTCTTTGGAGGTTTCAGATGAAACATGGAACCTGGAGTCCTGTGACCATAATAGTTAATTGGCAAGACCAGACATGTCAGAATAGGGATGTGGGAGTTTGTAGAATTCTCCTAGAAGGAGATCCATATGCAAACCCACCCAGCCCCACCCAGCCAAAGTCAGGATACTAAAGAATAGTAACACTCTCTCCCTACTTTCTATACACCAGTGGTCTGGGAACTCAAAGGGACCCACTTAGTGAGGCTCAGCCAGAAACCCTTATTTTCACCCTACTTAATTCTAGAAATCAGAAGCAAAACAAAAGGTAACATTTAATATGTTCATAAAAGAATAAACATAAGCTCATGATAGCTGATTTAACAAAACAATACAAAATAAAACAAAGCAAGAAATCTCTAAAGAATTGGTTGACTTTTCCTTCCCAAAGCAGAGTATGCCTGGAGCTGATTTTATACTTCAAGGTGACTTTACACATGGAAGCTCTGGGGAATTATTTTATGGAGGTGGTTAAAGACAACATTAGTTTCTTTTACTTAATTACATCACAGATTATCACTTGGCAATTCTCTAAGCAATTAGGGCCAGTGGTTATTATTTATTGCTGCCGCTTAGTAGCTACACCACAAGAAATACCATAAAACATCAACATACACTTTTCTTCAGCATAGGTCCAAAATATCCTACTCTGAATAACAGAACAGAATTTGGAAAAATGTGTTACATATGTATATAGACACATAATTTGTATATTTGAATATTCACACAAAGAGAAAATACAACATTTTAAGACTTGGGATTTTACTTCTTGTTGCAGGAGGATTTCAGTGCCTAAATTTAGTCTAACAAAATTTCTGAGATTGTAAGGGACCACTTAGAAAGATCAGCAGTTTAATTTCTAAAGAGGAAAAGAGGAAAAAATTTTGATGATCAGATTCTGGAAAGTTCTATTTCAAGTTTTTCCCTCTCCTTTAAACCTTGCCTGCTATAAATTGATGGGCTATTATCCATCCTTTTTCTATTAACCAAGGGACAAGGAGGGTTTTCCTACTTCTGGTTCATACGGAATAGTCCCAGAAGGCGGTACTGGTACTTCCAGTCTCCTTGACCCTGGGCATGGTACTTACACAGCTACATAATTCTCTGGATCCTGAGGCAACCTATTAGTACTGTAAGTAATTGCTGACCGCAGCAAGCCAGAGCACTGGGGAAACTTGGAGGGAGAGTAGATTAAGATGGATGTTGGTTCTTCCAGAATAGATTTACAATTCAAAGGGAGTAAGGCAACTGACAGCTAGCAGGAATCTTTGTGATTACATGGTGAGCCCCATCTGAAGGTAGGATCACTTCCTTTCCATCTGGGGGACATCTGGTAATGTGTGTATGGGAGGGATAGATGGTTTCCACAAGTATTTGGACACTGCTACCAGCATTTACTGGACAGAGGCCAATTATTCTAAATATCCTGTAATGTGTAGTACAGTCCCAGAATAAGATCCCATCCCAAATGCTTGCAATTTTTTAAAAATCTTAAATAATGAAATTCAGATCCAGAGAATCTCAAGGAAACCATATCAGCAGTTAGCTGCACAGAGGTAGAAAGGTTGCTGACTCCTGGGTCCAGTGTGCCTGCAATATCTCTGACACTCGCAGAACAAAGGAAGAACTACTAACTCAGTGGGAGGCCAGGCAACATAGCAAGAATATTTATTGCTATTTCTCTATTCCACTTTCTTCCTCTTTGCCTAGACTATTCTTTCCTTCCCTTCACTGGGCCAACTCCTTCTCATTCTTTAAGTCCCAAGTCAGATGTCACTTTCTTTCTTTCTTTCTTTCTTTCTTTCTTTCTTTCTTTCTTTCTTTCTTTTTCTTTCTTTCTTCTTTTTTTTTTTTTAAAGATTTCATCCATTCATTTGACAGACAGAGATCACAAACAGGCAGAGAGGCAGGCAGAGAGAGAGGAGGAAGCAGCAGGCTCCCTGCTGAGCAGAGAGCCCGATGTAGGGCTCGATCCCAGGACCCCGGGATCATGACCTGAGCCAAAGGAAGTGGCCTTAACCCACTGAGCCACCCAGGCGCCCCCAGATGTCACTTTCTTAGGTAGAATTTCCTCCCGCAGGAAGTAGCAGAGTATAGACAAGTACTCCCACCTTGAACAAACTTTAGTCAGGCTCTTCTGAGCTCTTTTCAACTAGTGTTGTAAAAGAGTGTCCAGTGTTAGTAAATAACTCTGCTAAGCCAGTTTATTGAGAGTCTCTCCATCCTTGATATCTAATCAAATTCCTCTCTTCACCACCCATTCTTGACACCTAACCAAGTTCTTAAGAATGTTCCATCCACTCCCTCACCATTCCTGTCAGCTGTAAAACTCTACTTGTCCCTGTCGTATTCAGAGTTCAAACTCTCTCTGCTACTGCAATAGTCTTGAATATAGTCTTACTTGTTATTGTTAACAAATTCCAGTGAATAATCTTTCTCTTACAGTATTAATTAACATATGTCAAATGGATGAATTCCTGAGATGAGCTCTCTAGATAGGTGTTCCCACATGGGAAAGAAGCCTGGTGGATGAGGTGAGGGAACTGAAGGTGTCTACAATGAAGACTGGGCTGTTTCTTTAATAATCTGACCCTGTAGAGTTCTCCTCTACTCCAAGGGACTAGGCCTGGGCAAGACTATCCATCCATATGTGCTAATGAGCTTTTTCCTCAATGAGGGGAGCCCATTATGCCAATCTATGGGATAGGAAAATGTAGAACACATTGAGGCTTGGAGAATATCCTTTGGGGTATTCAATTTACAAAAGAGATAATCTGGTACCTGAGGTTCCATGCATGAAATTAAGGGATAGGATACTACCAAGTAGAATAGACCCTTTTGGTTATTATTCCAATCTGAACAGACACATTCATTTGTACTGACTTATGCATTCTTCACTCACACACTTGTCATTATTGAAAGACTGAAGAAATGTATTAGAGAAGTCAACTCTAGTATTTATTACTTATTATTTAAGCAAGTAGTCACAAATTCTTCAAGAATCAAGGGAGAATTTCTGTTTATTAGTCCACCCCAGATACTATGTAATAAAAACTCACATATTCTTTAGTTAGCTTAATGTGAAATGGTTGAGGGAAGAAAAGTCTAATTATTTTTTTTTCTCCACACTAATCTTGAAACTTAACAAAACAGAAACTTCTCAATTTCTATGACTCTGATAACTTGGACAGAGCTTACTGGCTTACTGGTCAAAGACACACAGTTTTGGTCCAGGTAATTTTTATTTTGGTTAATCTCAGAAGAAAGAAATGGAGCTGCCATTTAAGGCTCATATATGCCATATGTCACAATTGTACATATACCATCAGTACTATCATGACAACCTTGTAAAGTGCAGAAACCATGGCTTGATGAGGTCACATGGTTAAGTGAAGAACAGAGATCAGAACCCAGGTGTCCAATGGCAGAGTCCACAGTCAGTTCTCAAGGACTCACGAGCAGGGTATGTGGATCTGACACCAATACTCCCAAAAATAGGTTCTGACATCCAAACTATCTTCATATATAAGGTAAAGAGAAAAGCCTGTTTGCAGCTGCCCATAAAGATGAGCAGTACTAGAAGCTTCCCTTCATCCCAAATGTCTGGGAGTAAACAATGTCCACCCAGGCTATACTTTTAGAATCTCCTGGCCTACAAGGCCCCACTTCTCCAGGTCCCCTCTTGTCCCTGTCATATTTGGAGGTGGGTTCAAATGCTCTCTCCTGCCCTTCCCACTCTGCAATGGAAACTACAAAGGACTGAGAGCTGTTTACATTATGTGATTGACTAACAGTTGATTCTGCTTTAAATGCATGCACACAAAATTCTTGTTCAACCAAGCTTAATTCCCAACATATTTTTAGGCGACAGTGCTTTGAAACTAGAACCCAACCACAATAAGAATGGTGGAAAGAACTCAAATCCATGGAGGCTAAAGAGCATCCTACTAAGGAATGAACGGGACAACAAGGAAATTAAAGAAGAATTTTTTTAAAATTCATGAAAATGAAAACAGGCGTTTAAAATCTTTGGAACATAGCAAAATCGGTTCTGAGAAGAAAGTATATGGCAAGACAAGGGTTTCTCAAGAAACAAGAAAGATCTCAAGTACATAACCTAACAATACACCTAAAGGACCTGAAGAAAGAATATCAAAGAAAGCTTAAAACAGCAGGAGAAGAGAAATAAAGATAAAAGCAGAAATGAATGAAATAGAAACCAAAATAACAGTAGAACAAATCAATGAAACTAGGAGCTGGTTCTTGGAAAAAATTAATAAGATTGATAAACCCCTGGCCTGAGTTATCAAAAAGAAAAGAGAAAGGACCCAAATAAATAAAATCATGAATGAAAGAGGAGAAATCACAACCAACACACACACACAAAAAAATACAAACAATTATAAGAACATATTATGATCAACTATACACCAGAAAATTTGGCAAACTGAGAGAAATGGATGCATTTTTAGAGATGTATAAACTACGAAAACTGAACCGGGAAGAAACAGAAAACTGTACAGATCCATAACCATTAATGAGATTGAAGCAGTCATCAAAAATCTCCCAGCAAACAATGAGAGCCGAGGGCCATATGGTTTCCCAGTGGAATTCTATCAAACATTTAAAGAATTAGTACCTATTCTCCTGAAACTGTTTCAAAAAATAGAAATTGAAGGAAAACTTCCCAACTCATTTTATGAGGCCAGCATTACCTTGATTCCAAAACCAAAGATCCCACTAAAAAGGAGAATTATGGACCAATATCCTTGATGAACACAGATGCAAAAATTTTCACCAAAATACTAGCCAATGGGACCCAACAGTACATTAAAAGGATTATTCAGGTACCTGGGTGGCTCAGTGGGTTAAGCCTCTGCCTTCAGCTCAGGTCATGATCTCAGGGTCCTGGGACTGAGCCCTGTATTGGGCTCTCTGCTAAGCAGGGAGCCTGCTTCCCCTCTCTCTGCCTGCCTCTCTGCCTACTTGTTACCTCTCTCTCTCTCTCTGTCAAATAAAAAAATAAAATCTTAAAAAAAAAAAAAAAGGGATTCTTCACCATGACCAAGTGAGATATATTCCTGTGCTGCAAGGTTGGTTCAACATCCACAAATTAATTAATGTGATATAATGTATTAATTAAAAAAAAAGAACAAGAACCATATGCTTTTCAGTAGATGCTGAAAAGCATTTGACAAAGTACAGCATCCTTTCTTGATCAAAACTCTTCAAAGTGTAGGGGTAGAGGGTATATACCTCAACATCGTAATAGCCATCTATGAAAAATCCACAGCAAATATCATTATCAGTGGGGAAAAACTGAGAGCTTTCCCCTAAGGTCAGGAACATGGCAGGGCTGTCCTCTATCACCACTGCTATTCAATATAGTACTAGAAGTCTTAGACTCAGCAATCAGACAACAAAAAGAAATTAAAGGCATCCGAATTGGCAAAGAAGAAGTCAAATTCTCACTCTTTGCAGATGATATGACACCTTACGTGGAAAACCCAAAAGACTCCATTCCAAAACTGCTAGAACTTGTACAGGAGTTCAGTAAAGTGTCAGGATATAAAATCAATGCACAGAAATCAGTTGCATTTCTATATACCAATAGCACGACAGAAGAAAGAAAATTAAGGAGTTGATCCCATATATAATTGCACCCAAAACCATAAGATACCTAAGAATAAACCTAACCAAAGAGCCTGTACTCAGAAAACTATAAAGTACTCATAAAAGAAATTGAGGAAGACACAAATAAATGAAAAAAATGTTCCATGTTCATTGGATTGGAAAAACAAATATTGTGAAAATGTCTATGCTACCTAAAGCAATCCCTATCAAAATGCCATCAATTTTTTTCAAAGAAATGGAACAAATAATCCTACAATTTATATGGAAACAGAAAAGACCCTGAATGGCCAGGGGAATGTTGAAAAACAAAACCGAAGTTGACTGAATCACAGTTCCAGACTTTAGGCTCTATTACAAAACTGTAATCATTAAGACAGTATGGTACTGGCACAAAAACAGACACATAGATCAATGGAAGAGAAGAGAGATCCCAGAAATGGACCCTCAACACTATGGTCAACTAATCCTCGACAAAGCCCAAAAGAATGTCCAATGAAAAAAAAGACAGTCTCTTCAACAAATGGTGTTGGAAAAATTGGATAGCCACATGCTGAAGAATGAAACTGGATCATTTCCTTACACCACAAACAAAAATAGACTCAAAATGGATGAAAGACCTTATGTGAGACAGGAATCCATCAAAATCCTTGAGGAGAACACAGGCAGCAACCCCTTCGACCTCAGCCACAGCAGCTTCTTCCTAGGAACATTGCCAAAGGCAAGGGAAGCAAGGGCAAAAATGAACTATGGGACTTCATCAAGATCAAAGCTTTTGCACAGCAAAGGAAACAGTCAACAAAACCAAAAGACAACTGACAGAGTGGGAGAAGATATTCGCAAATGGCATATCAGATAAAGGGCTAGCATCCAAAATCTATAAAGAACCTAACAAACTCAAGACCCAAAGAACAAATAATCCAATCAAGAAATGGGCAGAGGACATGAACAGACATTTCTGCAAAGAAGACATCCAAATGGCCAACAGACACGTGAAAAAGTGCTCAACATCACTCGGCATCAGGGAAATACAAATCAAAATCACAGTGAGATACCACCTTACACAAGTCAGAATGGCTAAAATGAATAAGCAGGAAATGACAGATGTTGGCAAGGATGCAGAGAAAGGAGAACCCTTCTACACTGTTGGTAGGAATGCAAGCCGGTGCAGCCACTCTGGAAAACAGTATTGAGTTTCCTCAAAAAATTGAAAATAGAGCTATACTACGACCCAGCAATCGCACTAGTGGGTATTTACCTTAAGGATACAAATGTAGTTATCTGAAGGGGCATGCATACCTGAATGTTTATACCAGCAATGTCCACAATAGCCAAACCATGGAAAGAGCTTAAATATCCATCAAGAGATGAATGGATAAAGAAGATGTGGCATATATACACAATGGAATACTACATAGCCATCAAAACCCCAAATCTTGCCATTTACAATGACGTGGATGGAACTAGAGGGTATTATGCTAAGCAAAATAAGCCAATCAGAGAAAGACAATTATCATATGATCTTACTGATATGAGGAATTTGAGAGGCAGGGCAAGGGGTTGTGGGGGCAAGGGAGGGAAAAACTGAAACAAGATGGGACCAGAGAGGGAGACAAACCATAAGAGACTCTAAATCTCAGGAAACAAACTGAGGGTTCCTGGGGGTGGGGAAAGGATAGGGTGGCTGGTTGATGGACACTGGGGAGGATGTGTGCTATGGTGAGTGCTGTGAATTGTATAAGACTGATGAATCACAGACCTGTACCCCTGAAGCAAATAATACATTATATGTTAATAAAAGACAAACAAACAAAAAAGGGGCAACCTACCAAAAAAAAAAAAAAAGTATTTGCTCTCCATTCCCATACAGCAACTAAGAAGGTCTGATAAAGCAGTGAGAAACTTGCTGTTTCTAGCTGAAAACCATGATTAAGTGGTCTTTTTCTGGACTTGTCCTCCAGAATTCAATACGCAGATCCCCGTCCATCTCTGCACAAGTCTGCTCCTTCCCTAACTCCCAGCCTGCCTAGAATGATTTTCCAGACTTGGGAGTGATTTTGAGGGCTGAGATGTGTATTATCTTCAGTGTTTATTACAGGACAGTGTTCAGTACTAAGCAATCTAGAAGGATAAGGGAGATTCAGATCCAGCTCTAGAGATAGGGTACAGCAGCTCACAACCCAAATGCCTCCGAGGTCCAAGAAGGACTTGTGAATGAAGGAAACAGGTTGGGGGATGCAGAACTATTGGCCAGGATGTGATGATGGGGAAACCACTAGTTGACACCAAGAATAGCTAGATTTCTAATGTGAATCTTTAGAATGTCTTAAACATGGAAAACAAGTCTGCCTCTACCATTAGTGAAGCCTGGGATAAGAGTACAAATGGAGCTCCACATACCCTATGTCTAAATATTTAAATATTAGAAACCAAGTCAACAAATCGTTAGGGCACCTGGATGGCTCAGTCAGTTAAGTGTCTTTGGCTCAGGTCATGATCTCGGGGTCCTGGGATCAGCTGGTGGATGTTGGGCTCCCTGCTCAGTGGGGAGTCTTCCTCTCCATCTTTCTTAGCCCCTCCCTGCCCACCACCCACCCCGCTCATGCTTAAGCTCTCTCTCTCTCTCAAATAAATAAATACAATCTTAAAAAAAAAAAAAAAAACCAAGTCAACAAATTCTAAAATAAAATACTTTCTAGCCCCTACTCTAACAATGACATGGATGGTCAGGTTCTATTTTAGAATATTTGGGATCTTTAGAATTCCATGCCTAATTGTAGTACCACTGAGAAAGCCAGCTCCAGGACCTGAGTGCACTACCCCCCTGCTTTTTTCACCCCGGCTCCATCTGATGTAGTTGGGACCTATGGTATATGCAACTGCATATACCTTAGATATAGTTCCTATATCTAAGCTACAGCCATATTCTCTACATTCAGTGTCCCTTGGTTATATCTCAGGCCTGGAGGTGCACACTTGCATACTCTGGAGGAAGTCAAATCTGGAGAAGAGGTCCACACAGATCTTGGAAGTGGATTTGGGACCATTTAGGCAAGGAACTCTGGGCTGCTAGATTCCAGAGCACAGTCTAGAAGGAGAGGGTATAGACTCCAGTTGAGCACTTCTCCTGGCCCTACAAACTTCTGACCCTTTTAGAAAGGAGCACGGCTTTAGGAATAGAGGAAGTTCCTCTAAAATGTGAGATCCAGAATAGCCCATTTCTGCCAAGTACTAAGGAGAGTACTATGGCCCGATTATTATTATTTTATTTTTTAAATTTAACTTTATTTTTTCAGTATTCCAAGATTCATTGTTTATGCACCACACCCAGTGCTCCATGCAATATGTGCCATCCTTAATATGCACCACCAGTCTCACCCAACCCACAACCCCTTTCCCTTCCAAAACTCTCAATTTGTTTCTCAGAGTCCACAGTCTCTCATGGTTCATGTCCCCCTCCAATTTCCCCCAACTCCCTCCTCTCCTTCTCCCAATGTCCTCCATGTTATTCCTTATGCTGCACAAGTAAGTGAAACCATATGATAATTGACTCTCTCTTTGACTTATTTCACTCAGCATAATCTCCTCCAGTCCCATCCGTATTGATTAAATAAAGTTGGGTATTCATCCTTTCTGATGGAAGCATAATACTCCATTGTATATATGGACCATATATTCTTTATCCATTCATCTGCTGAAGGGCATTTGGCTCTTTCCACAGTTTGGATATTGTGGCCATTGCTGTTATGAACATTGGAGTACAGATGGCCCTTCTGTTCACTATGTCTGTATCGCTGGGGTAAATACCCAGTAGTGCAATTGCAGGGTTATAGAGTAGCTCTGTTTTTAATTTCATAAGGAATCTCCACACCGTTTTCCAAAGTGGGTGCACCAACTTGCATTCCCATCAACAGTGTAAGAGGGTTCCCCTTTTTCCACATTCTCTCCAACATTTGTTGTTTACTGTCTTGTTAATTTTGGCCATTCTAACTGGTGTAAGGTGATATCTCAATGTGATTTTGATTTGAAAATATGAGGATCATTGAATGGACCATGCAAGTGCTTGTGGATAACCAGTTTGTTACCACTGGCCTAGACAAAACATTGAGTTGTAAACAATGAAACCAGGCTTTGCCATAGGCTAAGCGTTTACACTTAAATAAATTCTGTAACTTCTTCAAGACTCAAGTTGACCCTAATAAAATGCAGTGCCTTTTACAGTAGATTGAGAGCTCTTATATCTAAATTGACTATAGAAGTCTTTACTAGCATCATTAAACAAAGATACATCTTTATATTTATATTATAGAAATAAGCAATCTCTCCCTCTTCAATTTTTTAACAGATGCCTAGTTTATAGGGTATATAAACTTGGTCATATGCTACAGACATATAAAGATACAGGAACCTAATATTCTTTCTAGTGTGGTTGGTAATGTGGTCCTTTAAATGATGAGTACTTTATTTTAAAATAATAGTCATAGTGAGCCATTATTAGAAAACGAAAATTTTTCTCAAAGCGAAGTTTAAGAGCCATTTCCTTTGTATTAATCAGATAACTTTGAGCAAGAAGAAAACTGTTGAAAAATATGCCTAAAATAAAGAATATAAAGAATAATTTAAACTTTTAAATAATAATAATACCATAAATTTTCAAGAATGCTTGAGAAAATACTTAGGCAACATACACATAACTTTAACAAAAAGCCGATATTAGAATAGGCAAAATCTGGTATAATGGCACCACTAGATTCTGGTGAGGATATGGAGCAGAAGGAACTCTCATTCATTGCTTTTGGGAAAGCACAACGCTACAGCCACTTTGGAAGACAGTTAGGTGGTCTCTTTCTTTCTTCTTCTGTTTAAAGATTTTATTTATTTATTTGTGTGAGAGAGAGAGTGACAGAGATAGTGAGTGGGGAATGTGAGTCTCAAACCCAGGACCCTGGGATCATGAACTGAGCCAAAGGCAGAGGCTTAACCAACTGAGTTACCCAGGCACCCTGGTGGTCTCTTTCAAAACTGAACATACTCTTACCATATGATCCAGCAATCCGGCTCCTTGGTGTTTGTCCAAAGGAACTGAAAATTTATATCCACACAAAAATCTACGCATAGATGTGGAAAGCAGCTTCATTAATAATTGCCAAAACTTGGAAGCAGCCAAGATGTCCTTCAGCAGATAAATGGCTAAATAAACTGTTGTACTTCAAGACAATGGAATGTTTCGCTTATTTTTATGTGGGAAAGAAGCCAATCTGAAAAAGTTTCATGGTGTGTGATTCCAACTATATGACATTCTGGAAAAGGGAAAACTATGAAAACAATAAAAGGGTAAGTGGTTGCTAGCGGCAGGGCTTTGGGAGAGAAAAGAATGGGGGCACACAGAGGATTTTTAGGGCAGTGAAAATACTCTTTTTGATACTGTAATGACAGACACAGGCCATTCTGAGTTTTTCCAAACCCACAGAATGTACAAGAATGAACTATAATGTTAACTGTGGACTTTGAGTACTTAGGATGTGTAAATGACATTTCACCAATTATAACAAATGTACCTCTCTGATGGAGGATGTTAGTAATTGGGGAAGCGCTTCATGTGAGGGGACAGGGAGTATATGGGAAATCTTTGTACTTCTCAATTTTGCTGTAAACTTAAAACTACTCTAAAAAATTATTTGAAAAATAAAACGTATACTTTATTAAGAATAACTACAAAAGAAAAAGGCTTCTTAAGGTCTTCTATTGTCATGATGAACAACTTAAAATTCTATTGTCCAATGTACCCTATCCTCATAGATTTTTGATCACTTCTATTCTGTTCTTCCTTCAATAATCTACTTTGGCAGCTGTCTCCTGAGGATACTCAGACTTTAATGGTGGAGATGGAGTCTCAGTTCTCTGCTCCGAAAGCTGGGCTTTGCATTAAGAGTAAACACACCTTTCAGCACAAATCCTCATAATGATGTTCAGCTCTATGCCTTAGAATAGGAAGGATGGTGTCATGTCTGGAATTCTGATCAAATTTGGGACTTATCCTTGGAGAATCATACCGGTCAGATAGCTCAGAGTGATTTGAGCAAATTAGTTAGACCTTGGACTTACAGGTCTTGGAAAGGATATAAAAGAAAGTAAAAAATGATGAAATATAGATACTGGAAAGACTAAAGAGCTTGCAGACAGTATATGTAACTGCATGTAGTATACAGTATATGTAACTGCATGTAGTATACGATATAATTGTAATTGGAAATGACTGGCTTAGGAAAGTAGGTAAATGAGAGCCAAAGAACATTTTCAAAAGTGAAATGAAGGCTTTCCCTTCCTCTTCTCTTTACGGGGTCTAGAGAAAGAAAGAAAGTTCTTAGATTGTTGTTTGAAAGATTCGGGTTGGAAGAAAAATGTGCTGGCCGTGACGATTGTGCATGATGTGAAGAGATTACTGAGAGATTTAGAATCAACTTCTGGTGACCTTACGACATCATAGAATTTTAGAACTGTTCCAAAGCCTTCATCTTTATACATGAGGGGAAAAAATGAGGCCCAGAGGACACAGCTAATAAATATCAGACCAAGACTTGAACGTTGGTGTATGAATATCACAGAGGGAAGGGACTTAAAATATCATCCAATCCCCAGACAGCCAGCCAGATTTGTTTCCCACCAACTTTTTATTAAGAAAATGTCTTGACAAATAAAAAAGTTAAAAGAATACTCAATGATATACCAATCATTGAATTTATCAGTTGTTAACATTTTACATAGTTGCTTTATGTTAGCTATGCATATATGCACATGTGTGTGTGTACAGCTAGAAGTAAGCTGAAGGAAAATTCCATACATCAAATTATTTTTTTTTATGATTTACATGTTACTGTCCTGTAGAAGGTTCTACATTTTGTTTTCTCATTAAGTCATTTAATTTGTTTTTAAATTGGAATGAGGTCGACAGGCTTGGTTAGATAAAGGTTAAATATTCTGAAGAGAATATTTTATATGATGATGGGCCAATCAATTTTTTTAAGATTTTATTTATTTATTTGACAGAGAGAGAGAACAAGCACAAGCAGAGGTAGCGACAGAGGAAGAGGGACAAGCAGGCTTTCTGACAAGCAGGGAGCCCGATGTGGGGCTTGAACCCAGGACCCTAGGATCATTACCTGAGTCGAAGACAGACACTTAACCGACTGAGCCACCCAGGCGCCCCATGCCAATCAATTCTAACCAAGTGATGGTTGTTGCAAGAGCTCTCATTGAGAAAGAGTCCAAGACTCTGCAGAAGCTTGGCAGAAATTGGTGCCAAGATAGATTTGTTATCGGTATTGTTGGGAGTGAAATTTCATATTTATGAAGAAGGAAGAATATTTTTAAAATTGGAATAATTATAGATTCACATGCAGTAATAGTCTTGTGTGTGTGTGTGTGTGTGTGTGTGTGTGTGTGTGTATTTAGTTCTATACAATTTTATCAAATAGATAGGTTGGTATGTCCACCATCCCAGTGAAGATGCACAGATGCATTACAGCAAAGATGTTGCCCTTTTATAATTGTCTCCTTTCATCCCTAAAACCTGGCAAATATTAACTGTCCTTCTTTTCTAAAGTTTTGTCATTTCAAAAATGTTAGAAAAATGGAATTTTATTTTATGCAACTTTGGGGATTTAGCTTTTTTTTATTCAGCGTAATTACCTAGAGATTCATTCAAGTTGTTGCATATATAGTTTGCTCATTTTAAAAAAAAATTATTTATTTATGTTAGAGAGAGAAAGAGAGTGCATGAGTGGGGAGAGGGACAGAGGGAGAGAATCTTTAAGCAAACTCCCCACTGACTGTAGAGCCTGATGTGGGGCTCTATCTCACCACCCATAAGATCACGACCTGAGCCAAAACCAAGGGGTGTATGCTCAAGCAGCTGAACTACCCAGGCACCCCAATTTGTTCCTTTTTATTGCTGAGTAGAGTTCAATGGTATGGATGCACCACTGTTTGTTTTAACCATTTACCTGTTGAAGGACATCTAGGCTGATTCTAGTTTTTGGCTATTACAAATAATGCTGCTATGAGGTTGACAATTGATAAATGATTCAGTTTCTCTGGATTCTAACCAGTATTTGGCAAGATATTATCACCTTTTTTATTTCAGCAATTCTCATATGTGTGAAGTAATATTTCATTGTGGCCTCAATTTGCATTTCCCTGATAGCTAATGATGCTGAACCTATTTCCATGTGCTTATTTGTCATCTATATATCCTGTTCAATAACATGATTATTTATTTATTTATTTTACCCATTTTCTTATTGGATTTTTTGTTTACTTTTGAGTTTTTAGCATTCTTTATATATTCTAGATACTAGTTCTTTATCATATATGTTGTTTAAAAATGTTGTCCCGCAGTCTGTATCTTCTCTTCTCATTTCTTTCACCTAGACATTTGCAAAAGAAAAGTTTTTAATTTTTTTTAAAGATTTTATTTATTTGAGAGAGAGAGAGAGTGAGCATGAGAGGAGAAGGTCAGAGGGAGAAGCAGACTCTCCACAGAGCTGGAAGCCCAATGTGGGACTCGATCCCGGGACTCCAGGATCATGACCTGAGCTGAAGGCCGTTGCTTAATCAATTGAGCCACACAGGCACCCCAAAAAGTTTTTAATTTTGATGTTGCCCAATTTACCATTGCTTTTCCTTTTATGGTTTGTGACTTTGACACAGGTCTAAGAACTTTTATCTAGCCTTAGATCCTAAAGTTTTTCTCCTATGCCTTCTTTCCTAAGAATTTTGAAGTTTTATGTTTTACGTTTTTAGAGAGAGAGGTAGAGACAGAGAGTGTAAAGCAGAGTGGGGAGGGAAGTGGTGCGGAGAGAGAGAGGGTGAGAGAGAGAATCCTAAGCAAGTTCCAGCCCAGCACAGAGCTTCACGTGGGGCTTGATCTCACAACTTTAAGAACATGACCTGAGCCAAAATCAAGGGTTGAATGCTTAACTGACTGACCCATCTCAGACATCCCTATATTTGGGTTTCAGTTTGCTAATATACTTTAGTGGTTTTTTAGTCTAAGTTCAGAAAAGTTATTGGTGGGTAGTTTTTCTTTTCTCTACTGTCTCGTTTTGAATCAGGATAATATTGGCATCCTAAAATGAATTCAGAAATATTCCCTTCTTTTCTTTTTTCTGGAAGTGATTATATAAACTTACTATTAATTCTCCTTTAAATGTCTGATAAAATTCTCCAGTGGAACCATCTGGACCTGGAGGATTCTTTTTCAGGAGTGTTTAAATTATGAATTCAATTACTTCAGTGGTTATAGGGCTATGCAGATTATCTATTTCATAATGGCTGATTTTGTTACTTTGCGGGTTTAAGGAACTACTTCATTTTTTCCCTAAGTTGTTGAATTTATAAGGATAAAATTATTAAAGTATTCCTTCATTTTCTTTTTTATGGCTGTAAAATCTGTAGTGATATCACCATTTCAGTCCTGATATTGGTAATTGGTGTCTTCTCTCTTTTTATTTTTGTCAATCTTGCTAGAGGTTAATCATTTTTGTTGATTTTTTTTTTGAAGAATCCACTTTTTTTCACATTGATTTTCTGTTTGTTTTCTTACTTCCAACTTCATTGATTTCTTTTATTCATTATGTCCTTCTTCTGGTTGCTTTGGGTTTATTTTGATCTTCTATTTTCTTGTTTGTTGAGGTCAGAATTTAGGTTTTTGATTTGAGATCTTTCCTAATAGTTTCCAATAGTGCATCTCATGTTATAAGTTAAGCTTCTCAGCACTGTTTTATCTACATTCCACATATGTGGATGTGTTGTCTTTTCATTTTCATTAAGTTGCATGCAATTTTTAAAATTTCCTTTCAAACTTCTTCTTTGACCCATGGATTGTTTGGAAGAGTGTTGTTTAATTTCCATGGCTCTGAAGACTTTCTTATTGTCTTTCTGTTTTTAATTTTTTATTTGATTCCGATATGGTCAGAGAACACCCTGTCTTATTTTACATTTTTATTTGTTACAATTTAATTTACGGTCTTCATCAGTCTTCCAAGAGTACTAGTGAAAATGTGTATTCTATTGTTGTTGTATAGAATGTTCTACAAATATTAGAGTCTCTTTGTTGATTGTCTTATTCAGATCTTTTATGTTCTTGCTGATTTTCTTTGATAGTTCTACCAGTTGCAGAGAGGGAGTGTTGAAGTCCCCAAGTATAACTGTATATTTCTCCTTTCAGCTCTTTTCTATTTTTTCTGATTATCATTCTTCTATTTCTTTTTTCTTATCTTCCTATGAATTGCTTTAATGATTTGGGGGGATTCTATGTCGGTTTATTCACAGTGTTTTTAGTATATTTCTTTGTACAGTTTTCATATAGGTATTACAATACACATATGTGACATACATGTATGGTATTAATGTTGTACTATTTCCAGTAAAGTAAGGCAACCTCACGTCTATTTAATTCCCTTTACCTTCTTCACTTTACATATTGTCTTGATCAGATGTCAAAGTTTATGTTTCAGTCACCAAATAGAGTTTCTAAAACTCCTGAGGAGAAGAATAATCTATTACATGTCCCTGTATTTTTGCTTTTCTTATTGTTCCTTCTTCTTGATGCTCCAAGATTCTTTCATCCTTGACCTTCTGTCTGAAGAGATGTCTATAGCTAGTTTTTTCTGAGAGCTCTCCTAGGAAAAAATTCTTTTAGCCTTTCTTTGTCTGACAATATTTTTACTTCTTCTTAATTATTGAAGAGTCATTTCATTAGACATAACATTCATAGTTAACAGTCTTTTCTTTCAGCACTAGAAAAATGCACCTCTTCCTTCTGCCTACATGGTTTCAGATGAAAAGCCCACCAACATTTGAATTGATGTTTCTCTATAAGAAATGTGTCTCTGGCTGCTTTCAAGATTTTTCCCCTTGTCTTTAGTTTATGAATGTTTAATTTTGATTTGTCTTAACTTGTTTCATTCTGTTTATAATTCATTCAGCTTGTTAGATCTGTAGGTTTGTGTTTTTCACCATATTTGGGAAGTTTTCAGCCACCATTTCTTCAAATACAAACATGTCTTGGAGATACTGTGGGTCTAGTTAAAGCAAATATTGTAAGAACGTAAGTCAAATAAATTTTTCCCCAATGTATATAAAACTTATGTTTACACTATGCTGTGGTCTATTAAGTGTGCAGTGACATCATGTCTAAAATATATACATACTTTAATTTTAAAATGCTTGATTGTTAAAAATAAAGTAAAATAAAAGTGCTTTATTGTTTAAAAATGCTGATCATCATCTGAGCTTTCAATGAGTCATAATCTTTGTGCTGGTGGAGAGTCTTGCTCCATGTTGCTGGCTGCTGACCAGTAAAGGTGGTGGTAGTTGTTCAAGGTTGGGATGGCTGTGGCCATTTCTTAAAATTAGGCAACAACTGCTGCGTCAGTTGGCTCTTCCTCACATGAGTTCCCTGTAGCATCCCATGCTGCCTGGTAACATTTTACCCACAGTAGAACTTCTTTCAAAATCGGAGTCAATCCTTTCAAACCTCAGTGCTGCTTCAGCAACTAAGTTTGTGTGATATTCTCAGTCCTTTGTGGTCCTTTCATTAATCTTCACAGCAGCTTCACCAGCAGTAGATCCTAGCTCAAGAAATCACTTTGTTTGCTCATCCATAAAAAGGAACTCCTCATCTGCTGAAGTTTGATCATGAGATGGCAGTAATTCAGCCACATCTTGACTCTGCTTCTAATTCCGGTTCTCTTGCTAATTTCACCACATCTGCAGCTACTTCTTCCCCTGGTCTTCAACCTCCAATTTGTAAAAAACACAGTATCTGTGAAGTGCAATAAAGTGAGACGTAATAAAACAGGGGCGTGCCCATACTCTTCCAGCACACTCTCTTTTTTTCCCTCTGGAAATCCAATCATATGCGTATACAACCTTATAAAAATATTGCCCCACAGATCCCTGAGTCCCTGTTCAATTTTTTTTTCAGTCTATCTTCTGTCTATTGAGATTGGATAAATTCTATTGATCTGTCCCCAAGTTTACTGACGCTATCTTTTTTTGCTCCATTCTACTATTGAGACGACGCAGCAAGGTTTTTTTTTCTATTATATTTTTTAGTTTCCACAATTTCCACTTGATGTTTGTTTATAACTTCTATTCCTTGGTGGAGATTTTCTATCTTTTCATGGTACATGGATCTCTTTATGTTGATGGAGAGATTATTGTTAATCCTGTGGGAAGGAATGAGCCTACCTGGGATGGTTTCTGCTGTCAGGTTGGGTGACAGGAAACAACAGGCCTGGGTCACTTTCTTCCTTGGGTGAGGACGTGAGATCCCCTGTCACTGTGTTGGTTTCTAGTTTTGGGGTCTTAATCAGTTTACCTTATTCCTATCACTTTCCATCATTCTCTTTTGGTTGTCTCTGGTGCTATTTCCAGAGATGACAGTTGTGGTTAGCGTGGGGGAGTGAAGAGAAGTTCATCCATGCTGTCTTGTCTAGAGAGGAAGTCAGAAGAGACTGTTTTTTAAGGCTTTTCGTTTCCAAAGCAAGGGTTCATAACCTGAAGTTGTATTTTGTGCCTTTGTGTGCATCTGCCTTTCTCTGTCTCCTGTAGCTTTCATATATGTATCAAAGGAGACCGTGATAAAAAGGGTCAAGCCCTGCTTTTACTGTGGCCTCATTTCCAGGGCCTGCTGTCCAGCCACATCAGCTATGTCTAGATTAAGAGTTTCCATGAAAAGGCTCAGCCAGGCTCTTGGTTTGCTTGGCTCCTTCCCACCCATGAAAACCAGAGCCTCGGGGTCTGCATATCTATCAGAACCCTGACCTTAGCAGCCTCTAGAACAGAAGTTCTACAAGGGCAGCATCTGTGGCTGGCATAGAGAAGTTGCTCAGGAAACATTTGTGTGAATAACAGTCTCAGAGCTAAAGTAGCCTGAGAATACCCTGCAGCCCCAGAACTTCCTTTTGAGTCTACAGCAACTCATTATAACACTTTGTGGGGAAGGGAGACAGTTCAATATGGGGTGAAAGCCTTATGGAGAAGGCCTTACTCAACTGAGACCTTCCTGGGGTACTCTTGATAAGACAGAATTCCTCAGAGGAGTTCAGACTTGAGCAAGGAGAGAGGAAGAACCAGATACAGGGTGTACCCCATGAAATAGCTTACAAGGACCAACCATGGTGCCAGTCACATCTTTCTGGGACAAATGAGGACATGCATCCATTCCTCATCGACCCCCTCATTACACCTAAACTTTTCTAGAAATTGCCAACAGCATACCATGCCTACTAGGCAGACAGTGTGCGATTTTCACTCAACTCCATAGCCAGAGAGACGTGAGGAAGTCTTTACAGAAAAGGGCCAGCTGCCTCTGCAGCTCTCTACTACCATCACCACTACACGGATGATTGAGAATCACACAGTTAACTAAAGGCTTCCATTCAGCTGCGTTTCCTCTACTCAACATGGCAATTGCTTTGCTCATATTTGCTTTACCTTTGATTTCAGTGCCCATGAACAAAACCATAATGATATAAGAGGGGGGAAAGAGAACATGTATTTTCTAAGCTGCCTAGAGTCTGACAATTGTTTAAATGTGTATGTACATTTAACAAGATGGCAGATTATGCCATTAGCTTATCTTCGGAGTAATAAAAACTCCCATTCAGGAACCTAAGTCTCCTCATGGTTTATTGAAATGGTTCCCTCTTGCAACGTATCATCACCGTACTTTACGATAAGGAGAGAAGTATGTTCCAATACAACATCAGATAATGCCAAATACACAGACTTGCAAGAGAAATAGCTCACTTGGGAAATAGAGAGAAGTGAAGAAAATGTATTGAGTGAGAGACGCTAACTAGACCTCTGGTAAGTGAAGTAAACAATGATCCATATGGGATGTCGGATTCTCCTCAGTGGTCAAAAACACTGAGGAGGAGGCTGAGTAGAGAGGAGCCACATTTCAATGTGTTTTAGTTAATTTAATACCCCCACAGAATTATTAGTCTATGCAGGAGATACAATTAAAGTTTTCTGAAAATTTTTTACATGGCCAAAAAAACATGCACCTCAGTGAGACAGTTCAGGGATTACTTGGATGGGGCTTAAAAGACACATATAGCATAATGCACACCCATGTCATGTCTGGAAAGTGCTAGGGAGCCCCCAGGAACTTGACACAACTCATTAGACTGGTCCTTCACCAACTGGTTATCCCTTCCCTTATGAAACTTTAATTTATGTAGTCTTCTTCTGGATTTATATTTTTACCCCTTTGGAATTTTCAAACCAGGGGGGTTTGGGAATTTGGAATCAAATACACTAGAATTGCAAATCACTTGAAATTGTTTCCTACTGGATCCAACTGGTAAATCAAGAAGGTTCTGAGTATTCAGATGGGGGAATGAAGAGAAAAGAAAAACAAAAAACAAAAAACAAAACACAAAAACAGAAAAACTACTCACTATGTGCTGTGAGCCATCTGGCAACCCAAATCTGGTCTTCCCCTGTTTCCACATCTCAAGGGATCACACTCTCCCAATACAGGTTATCTTGTGGGAGTCTGAGAGACATCCTCATCCTCCTTCCCCTTCCTTTGACTGTTTCTAGTCAGTCACTGGGCCCTGCTGGTTGTATCTCCTAAGAGCCCTTCCATCTGTCTAGGTCGCCTTTCCCGCACCATTGCCTGGCCCTTCCCATCACCTTCATCTCCACAGGAAGTAGTCTTGGGACTGGTCTCTGCTGTGATCACTCTCACAACCTCCTAACCCATCCATCAAGACACAAAACTGATACTGTTGCTCTTTTTTTTACAACTTTCAATGACCTCCTCCTACCATTTCTTAAGATGGCCTCCAGGCTCTGCATGGCTTTGTCTTGCCCCTTCTAATACCATTTCATGACTCGGGGTTCATTCTTGGTGCTGCCATAGCTCTCTCATGGATCTGCGCCTCTGCAGAGTTAACTCTTCAGCAGCCTCAACTGTGTGTACAGTTAACAAGAGTGGGGGGCAACACTGCAAGAGTGGGGTAACCACTCTCTGCGCAAACTCTAACTCTCCCGCCTCATTATCCTGCTTGAGTTTCCTGAATCTACCATGACTTTTACCCCTAAGGACATTTGCATGTTCTATTCTGTTGCCTGGGATGCTAATGCTGACTCTTTCAGGTCTCATTTTAAATGGGAGGTCTAGGACCCCCGCTTTCCACTCTTTCCTATTCTTCTTTTCTGTACTCTTCTCTCACTTGTGCTTTAAAAATTAAGTGAGACATTATTTGTGTGGTGAACTCTTTTTACAAGTTCTCTGCCATTAGAACAGAAGCCCCATGAGTGTGGGATGGCCATCTGCCATGCTCCTGGCTCTTTGTCTTACAGGAGCTCAAGATTTGTCAGATGAACAAATTATCTGGGGGGAAAAAGGTCAGAAATGGTTCACAAGGAAACCCCCAGGGAGCGCAATCTTGAAGGTATGTTGGTGAAAAAGTGATAAGAAATGAGAGTTAATTGCATGCTGCCTTTTAACTAATATGTAAAAAGTTATCATTAGCATTTGGTAGGAGTCCTTATTATATTTTTAGTGAGTGCAAACATATTTACACAGGCTTTAAGGGACTCTGAAAGACTCACATCCTTGAATTTTTCTTTATTTAGTTTCCTTGTCTATGCCCTCAATTTCTCTCTGCAGAGGCTGAGTGGTGTCAACCCTGGCTCCATAGCCGAGGAGGTTTTCCAAAATCCTGATGGCCTTGTCCACCAACCCACTCCACCCCGAGATTCTGATGTCATCACTGAGGCTGGGCAGGTCCCCACAAGCCTTGGATAAGAAAAACACTGACTGAGACCCCATACCAGGCGTGAACAACTCTTCAGTGAAATGCCCTATGTAAGGAAGTTGGGAGTTCTTTCATTCTTAAATACATTTTCTTTAGGATTTGATGGACCCTTGAAGCAGCATGCTTCCTTAAAGAGTATTTCACACTGGAGTCAAATGTGCTCTCTCCTCATTGTCTAAAACAACCAAGAACGAATATGGGCTTGGAGCAGTGGAGACGTTCGAGCTGACTTCAACTAAGTTTCCTGAACTATCTGCCCCACAACCCAATCCAGGAGTAGAGGGCTCCTTGCCCCCCCCCCCACAAGTGACACTGCCAGCCTCCAGGCCCAATTTCTCACCTGCTGAGACAGCTGCTGCTACATGTACCACCCTCCCCAGCTAAGAAGGAGGCTGTTTGCTCGTGTTCCTCCTCCACACTTCCTTCTTTCCTCTAGCTCTCCTTTTTCCTCCCTTCCCTTTTTCTACTTCCATTTCATCTTAGTCAAGGATGAGCCTTTTGAAGACCCATTCTTTTCCTGTAACAGCCACAAATGCACACACATGCTATCAAGTCAAACTCACGTACACACACCTAGAAGCTCCTAATCAGGGAAGAGGGCAAAGAGTGGGTACATCAAGTCCTCCAAATGTAATTAAAGGTGTCATTTTCACCTTTTCACAGGACCTCTCAACATTGCTTCTGTCCCCTTGCTTCTAGACAAGGGTGTCCTCCACATGCTCTGTGACCTTTCTGAGTGGCCCTTCAGTGTGTCAAGGCATCCTAGTATGGGGCATGCTCATGAAGGTTCTGGCATACTCCAAATGTCAGTCTACTCTGTTTTGAGAATAAAAAATCAAATGCAGGGCGCCTGGGTGGCTCAGTGGGTTAAGCCGCTGCCTTCGGCTCAGGTCATGATCTTGGGGTCCTGGGATGGAGTCCCGCATCGGGCTCTCTGCTCAGCAGGGAGCCTGCTTCCCTCTCTCTCTCTCTCTGCCTGCCTCTCCATCTACTTGTGATCTCTCTCTGTCAAATAAATGGATAAAATCTTTTAAAAAAAATCAAATGCAAATGTGATGTTATAAGTAATCATCTTAAGAATTAGGGTCAAAAAATATAATTACAAGGACTAGAATAAAGGAAAATGTGATTGGCAAGGGTCCGGGGCATGTGGCCATGAAAAAGAAAGTCAAACTTGCTGCATCTTGGCTCTCAGGCATGTGTTGACAGGGGCCACGGTTCTTCTATAGCAATGTGCACTTTCCTATAGGTTAAAAAGGGACTTGTATTTATTACAAACCTTGCATATTAGGATGGTTTAGAAAATGACCACTGAAGAGATACCAGAGAGAGGAGAAGCCGCAGATAAGCAAATCTGAACCAATAAAATACATCTTTGCCTTTTGATAACACAGTGGGTTGTATGGATACAATTTCCTGTATTTTCCATTCTACCTAGTGTTTTTTATTCTTTCTGGAATAGTATAGTTCAGGCCCCCAATAGTATGCTTTTTGCAAAACCTCAATTTAAGAAGATTGACCAAACCAATGCCTACCAAAAAGGCATATCTCCTGGCTAAAAAGTTAAGATAAGTATTGGAACCAATGAAAAAATAGAGTTCATTGGAACCAATGAAAAAGTTCTCAGATCCTTGTTGAATATTCATTCATTCATTTATTTTATGGAATTGCTCGTGATGTACTGTTGCTGGGTTCAGGGCTAGAACAGTTCAGATAGGACAGCTGCACGAATTCCAGTTTCTACTGCAAGATGGCAGAACTGAGAGGTGAACAGATTGCTGGGAGGTCATGGAGGAGGTGGAGGTTATCCAGCCCAATTAGATTGTCCCATTCCCCGGAGACCTCTACCCCTATTCTACTATGCTGAGCAGGGTGCCTGGCCTGCTCCTAATGAGCTAAGGAGAGATTTCTCTCGCACTGTTCTCTTGATAGTGCTTGGGACCTGTGGCACAGTGGTTAAGGGTGAGCACTCTGGAGCCACAGAGCCGGGTCTGAATGATGCCTCAGAATCGTAAGCTTGACTCGGTTAAGTTTGTTGTTTTAAAATTTCTCTCTACAGGGACACCTGGGTGGCTCACTCAGTTAAGTGGCTGCCTCCGGCTCCGGTCATGATCCTGGAGTCTCTAGATGGAGACTCTGGATGGAGTCCCCATCCGCCTCGGGCTCCCTGCTCCCCTGGGAGTCTGCTTCTCCCTCCCTCTGCCTCTTCCCCTGCTCATGCTTGCTCTGTCTCTCTCGGTCATTCATTCTCACTCTTTCTCTCAAATAAATAAATACATACATCTTTTAAAAAAGAAAAAAAAAAAGAAAAGTTCTCTGTATACTCAAAGTTTCTCATCTACATAATCAAAATGCTGGTGCCAAATCCATAGGATTTTTGTGAAAGCATTAATACATTTTAAGAACTTAAAATACGGTCTGACATAGTAAGTGAACAATAAGCATGAGCAACTATTATTGCACAAACTGATCTTTGTCACAGTATACTCTGCTTTACATTAACATGTGTGTGCATATGTAGCTATATCACATACAATAAACTCCTTCAAGAGAGGAAATGGACATGACATTTCTTTCTACCCTAAAGGCCTACCGTTAAGGTTTGAAGTGACTGGAGGACAATCATGGCAGAAATGTTTAATTTTATTTTATACAGCATTTTCTTTTTAGGACAATGTCAGAGTGTTGATACTTTTTTTTTCCCCCAACTTATCATCCAAAGGAAAAACTTTACCTTAAAGTAGGACTGAGAAAAGGTATCCCAAGGATTTTGCTTGGGAGAATCAGAGGCATTCAGAAGGTGTTGAGAGATGATTTAACATGAATTTTGCAATTGGCCCAAGGACAGTGTTGCCCCAGGTTGTTTATAAAGTTTGCCCAGACTGCTTAGGTCCACACTTCTGCGTCTTGGGCTTTTAATCCTCTTCTTTGTTTGTGAATGTCACCCATTAGTACTCAGACTTACTTAAAAAGAAGAAGAAGAAGAAGAGGCAGCAGCAGCAGGTTGATACTGAAGTATGCAGTTCGGGTGCATTATCTCTACTTCTAGAGATGCGACCTTGAAAATGCTGGGAAAGCTCAGGACTAATGGTATCAGGCCATTCCAGTCCACAGAGGAGAGTCTCCATTGTTGTTAAACACGTGGCCCGCCCTTGTGAATCATCTCTCTCCTCTTGAGACTGGTTCTAAGAGCGAGCCCACCTCACTACTAGTCACCAGGAGCTGTCATCAAATTTACATCCTAATACTTAGCAGCAATAGTGGCCCCTATAGGTTCCTGTCTTAGAAAACAGATGCTTTGCTGCAGTTCCAAAGAACATCAGAAAATGAGAAAGCCTACAGGAAGCACTTCGTGTATTGTAAGGGAATTGCGCAGTCCCAGGTAATGCTAAGTAAAATATAACCAAAGTTGCTTTGAGGTCGTGTTGGTCTAATTAAATGGGGTAGAACAGTGAGGTCTCTGTCTGGCTCTAGTAGAGAGAACCTAAGATGTTAATACCTGAAACTGGATGTGCATTTTTTTTTAAATAGCATTTTTAAAATATTATGCCTGTACTTGTTCCTCTGCTTTTCACTCTTTTCCCAAGCATGGTATCCTTTGATCATTTTGGTGTGCAACACATCGCTTTGGGGGGACCTTATTTCATCTTTTCAAAGTTTAATTATAACACATAATTATGTGGTGGCTTGAACAATCGTTTGGGCACATACACTGATCTCCTATATGCCTCAGAAAGTGGGTATTTGCTGCTCTGGGACACCAGGATGCTTTCCTCACTGGCTCCATTGGACACATGGGCCTGCTTTCCCAAACCACCATGTAAATAGAATTGGTTATAATTGAACTTGGACAAGATGCGATAAATTTCACTCCGCTTTTCAGCCAAGGTTAACCAAACTCTGTGTGCCACGCACTATGCAAAGGTAGCACGGTTTTTGTTCCCAAGTTTACCACTCAGGGCGAGGCAGAGAAGGAAAATTTTGCAGGCCATCCCATAAGATCCAAGCAACAGCGAACAGGGCAGCCAACAGGGCAGACAGACCAAGCTGCTCACCTCAGAGAGCTGTGTGCAGAGCAGATAGAGGCAATAAACTCTACCATCAGATTTCTCGGGCTAAGCCACCGCGATGTTAAGCCGTCCCCACTGGGTAGGTGGTGAGTCCTCTCCCCACGCATCACCCCTCAGCTCTTAGCAGGGCTCCGTTCTCTTTTCTCCCCTTCCACCACACCAGGGATCCATTCAGAAGGGCCCTAAGCTCCCTGGTTGAGGAGGAGAATTCTTTCCTTCCAGCAGGGGGCAGAATGGAGGTAGGTTGTGACCTGGGCAAGAGGCAGAGAGGACCATAGGCTGCGTGCTCCAGGGGGAGAAGAGTGTAAGCAAGGTCTAGTTCACCACACTTAGGGCTAACAAAGGTTTGGGGCAAACCACCTCTACTAGTGTACTCCTTGCAAACATGCTTCAGGAATCTGGAGTGGTCAGAGGTGGTTAGCTAGACGATAAAAATCCTATCTATTTCTGCTGGAAAAGCCAACTAGGAGATTCTCAGGACTTTTTGTTTTTGCTTTTCTGGAGGTATCCCTCATGACATAAAAAAAAAAAAAAAAAAAGATTTTATTTATTTGACAGAGAGAGAGCAAGCATACAAGCAGAGGGAGTGGGAGAGGGAGAAGCAGCCTCTCCACTGAGCAGGGAGCCAGATACAGGACTTGATTCCAGGACCCTGAGATCATGACCTGAATCAAAGGCAGACACAGATGTCCCTCTCCAGACTTTTCAATCTGCCACTCAATACCAAGCACTAAAATCCCTCAAAGCCCTCTCGGAAACGGCAGTGAGTTCAGCATCCATTCAAAGAGAAGAGGCAGCAGCTGTTCTCACTCAGGGGCATTCACACCCTAGACTTCTCAAAATCTCCTTCAGTGCCATCGTTGAAAGTCTGGTAGCTCTATCCCAACACCCAACCTTGGTGTTCACCTCCAGCCTTAAAATACTGCCAGACTGTCTCCTGTGTACATGTTGTTTTTTCCTGAGACAAAATTCTGAACCCTGGGGAAGAGTCCACCTTAGTGACACTCAAACAGAACGAGCTTGGATTGCCCCGGGAAGAGGTGCCCCACCTCCCCTCCCACGGAACAACCACCCCAGATAGTGGGCGCAGAATCAGTTAAGGGTCCTCCCCAGAGATGCTGGAGGAAATGGGCACGAACGTGAGTTCCTGGCCAGGGAGCCAGTTCCCACTGGGTAGGTGGTGAGTCCTCTCCCCACGCATGCATATTTGGGGACTTGGGGCATGCATATTCACAAATGCCCCCAAAGAGAAGGGATAGACAGCTGTGAACACATCGTCTGTGTGGAAAATGGCCCACAGAAGACAATGAATTCGGGGCCAGAGGACAGCTTCTTGGTTTTGGGGTTTTAACGCGGGTCTATTATCTTTAACAGCTTTGCGCTTCCATCCAATTTCAGTTCCCAGAGCAATTTTCAGACCCGATTCCCTCTAAACAGAATGATGGACTTATCAGCATGAGGAGCAAAATTCATTCTGTTGTGGTGGCTAGAAATGACAAACACTGAAAACATCAAGAAGCTGAAAAGGAAATGTTTTCTATGGTCTACCTACTAGGCATAATTTATTCTTTTCAGTGCATTTTAAAGGTATGTTTTTATCAACAATACTTTTAAGAGAGGACCGTTACGATCCGATATCTTGCCTGAGCTGGGCTGACATAGGGACATCTGGTTTCCCAAACACAACAAAGCAGAAACCAGGAAATACAGAGGTTCTTCACATTCTCCAGTCGGCCAACGTGACATCGTATCCCAGCATTTTTAAATTACTGAACCATTTTTTAAAAAGAGATTCAGAAATATAATTTCTGTTCTCTTTCAATAATATAACAAAATTTTTACAAATTAGATATGTACCCTGCACTGCTGGAAAATTTAGATGATCGTTACTTCTTTCTTTCTTTCACTTTCTCTTTCTTTTTCTTTCCCTTTCCCTTTCCCTTTCCTTTCCTTCCTCTCCTTTCCTTTTAAATAGTCCATCAGCTTGCCTGAGGTGTAACTCTCCTGAGTACCTGTTTGCTGATGAGATACAAGTCATGTATTTCAATTTGGTGAGGTGACTTTCAAATATGTTAGGGATTCTGGGTCTCTCAGTTGAAACTCGGTGAGGGACATACGGCAGGCGCAATGACCTTCCTGGGACAAGGACAAGATCGCAGGTCTGGCTCTTGCTGGTCTACTCTGGGCTCATAACTCACTCAGGGCTCATAACTGCCCATAGGTGGTCAGGTGCTCACCTGGTTCTTAATTGCACGAAAATAAAGATCTCTTGCATCCTGAGCAAAATTCCTAGTGTCTTAGAGTCGATGCCTAGGCCATCTGCCTTTCTGTTCTGCCCATGTGGCTGTGTTCACCAAGCAAAGTGCTCAGATTGCTACTGGAGAGCGAGGTCTGCTATGCATTTTCCTTGGGTCACCATGGTCCCCTCATTTCTACATGTGGAGGATGGGCAGACAGTAGGAGGAGACCCACAAAGGTCATGCCTGAGGAAGCCTCTCCAACTCTCTCCTCCTTCATCTTCAGAGCATCCTTGTGGCCTGAAAATAATGACACATACAGGAACAAAAGACCTTTTTTCTTTTTTTTTCTTTTTTAAACCAAGCCTGCTGACCTGGGCAAACAGGGTAGCTGGCTGTACCTTTCACCTTGACTCATCCGTGCTTTGTCACTGAGCATCAGACCAGAGCAGCAGTCCCTCTGCCAGTTTTTCATGCCCGGAGCATGAAAGCTCCTACACCAGGAAGGAAAAGCATCCTTCCAGCTGCTTCTTGAAAATTCCGCTGCATCTTGGGGAGGAAGATGACTTTTGAAAGAACAAAGACTCAGTTTGGAAGCAGAAAATTCTGTGTGAAGATCCTACATCCTTATTCAGCTGGGTAATCTTAGGAATTAACCTGACATTTCTGAGCCACAATTTCCTCTTCTGTCAAATGAAGAGGACGATCGCACCCCAGGGAGTTGAGAGGATGGGGATCCTCAGAGTGTTGTCCCTGAACCAGCAGCATCAGCCTCACTTTGGAATTTTTCAGAAATGCAAAATTTCAGAACCTACCCAAGGCCTACTGAGCTAGAAATTCTGGGTGGGGGAGGCAGGCTGGGGGGAGGGTGGACGTCTGTGGGGGCCCAGGTGAGGCCCAGCAATTTTCAGCTTTCACAAGCCTTTCAGGTGACCCTGATGTACTCTTAAGTTTGAGCACCACCGGTCTATTTTTAAGAAGTGCCTATTACAGTGTCTGGAATGGCAAATACTTAGCAACTGATAGCCTTCATTTCCATTTCCCCATCCAGAAATACAGATGCACACAATCCTAACAATTCAATTCAATTGAAACATTTGCAGAAATGGAAGCTCTCTGCCTGCCATTGCAGGGATACAAAGCTCCGCGGGAGAAGAGCGGCTGCCCCGCGGTTCCACGTTCAAGCTAAGGGTCTGGACTTTTTCCCAAAGAAATGAGAGATACTGAAAAGCCCTGAAACTGCCCACTACATAGTGCCAAGTCTCAAGGCCTCCTGCTTCAGGTGACCTGTCTGGGAGTGAGGAGATCTCTTAAAAGCCAGTTTTGCCACTAACCACATTATAATCTTAGGCAAGTCCATTTCAGTGGGCTTTGCTTTCTTTAGCATCATTTTTAAAATGAGACTTTGAGAGGAAATATTCCAGTCATCAGTATAAGGTGGCATAGAATGGGTCAGCTCTCAATGTCACCCAGGCCAGCATCTAGAGCTCATGACCTTGGGCAAGTTATGTAACCGTTCTGGACTTGAGTCTCTTTGTCTTGAAAATAACAGCTACAGCAGCCCACCTCACATACCTATTTTGCAGACTAAATGGCTGTAGGTAAAAACACTTAGAAGACCACACCACAGGTCAAAATTGTTACAATATCACAACTGGTCACATCAGGTGGGGGCCCATCGTCAAGGCAGGACACAGCCCCATAAATCTCTAAGACATGGTAGGAGTCGCGGTTGTTTCTGGGATGGTGGGGAGTGTGGTGAAGGCAATTCATTGGAAACAATGGCTCCAGTTAGAAAAGGGGGAGCTGTCCAGGGCTGGCAACATGAAAACCCCATCCAGGACCTAGGCTCCAAGAGCAACGGGCAGTTATAGGCTAAGCATCTAGCAAACCTGGTGGATACTAGGCAAACCAAGGATCCCATCACAAGGGAATTATTCCATAACTCGCCCCCCTGTGGCATAAGATATCTGAACTACCAGCAGACTTGCTTGGGCTCACCCTAGGACAAGGTCAGGATAACTCTGCTGCTTGAAAGTGCTCCCTACCTTGGGCAGGAAAAGGTTGGAGCAGACACAAATTAAGAGCCACTAGTATTGATCCCCTGGTTTTCTTGATCCCATAGTCAACGTGAAGGTGTGGGTGGTGCAGATGATCACCTTGGTTAGTTATGGTAGTCAGGTCTCCACATCTGAATTACAAACTGACTTCACATCAAGACATGGAAGCCAAGAAAGACACGTGATCTTTACCCCAGGGACATTGATGAATTACCAACTAATGCCAATGCTGAATTTACCTTGCATTTCCTGATTTGCTCTTTCTGCCATAATTTATCCTATTGTATTTTTGGTTACTGAAGTTTATTTTACATTTTTTAAAATATTTTATTTATTTGACAGACAGAGATCAAAAGTAGGCAGAGAGGCAGACAGAGAGATGGGGGGAAGCAGGCTCCTTGTTGAGCAGAGAGCCTGATGTGGGGCTTGATCCCAGGACCCTGAGATCATGACCTGATCTGAAGGTAGAAGCTTAACTCACTGAGCCACCCAGGCGCCCCAGTTTATTTTACTTTTAATCTACTATTTTTTTAATTCATCACCAGTAGATCACATTCATTTTTACCCTTCTTTAGCTGCTCTATTTGGCACTATTTACGTTTGTTGATCTTTATGAATCTCTAGGTTCATGAGCTTTTTTATCTGCTGTCCTATCTCCCACCTTATTTTTTTTTATTTTTCTTATTTTAGATATTTAGGTCCTTTCTCATTCTCTGGGATTATTTATTATCATTATTACTGTTAACTCTCCTAAATTTCCTCTTTCCTTTTTGCTCGCCTCCTTCTTTGATACACACACTTCTTCCCACGGAGACCAGCGAGATGGGACAGTGAGGGTTGTGCTCACTTCCATGACAGTCCTGCAGTGTGCTGGGCAGACAGACTCGCTGGTGGTGAAGGACCCCTTCTGCAGGAAGTTATGATGCCAAACTTGAAGCCAAAGAAACATTCATGACTGGCCCAACTCTAAATTTAAGACATGTGTTTTCCTTTCCCAGTATTTGTAAAACTACTTTTGTTTCCCTCTTGTGACAAGTGCTCTAGTGTTTGAGACGTTACAAGAAAGGCTACAGAGATCAAAGAATAACAAAACAGAACCCTATCATTCATAGAAGGGAAATGTGCGTCTCGAATTGGATTAAATCCTGGAAATTTTCAAGGATGGATGTAAGGCAAGATTTTATACTTGGTTGGCAAGTTGGATGGATGTCTTAACAATTGCTAGGGGCAGCTCCGGGTCAGCTGCAAGTCCCCAACCCAGGCTGGCAGCTCACCACAGGAACGAGGGTCCCAGCAGGTGTGCAGAAGCTGAGCCCACCCTCTCATTTTCTTCAGTGAATTCTACTCTCGGAATTCTGCTGAGGGAGGCTGTGCCTCTCCTCTCAGACAGTTTCCACCTGGGCTCTGACCTTGGTCTTTAACCCCTGAATTCCCCAAAAGTGTCCTTCATTTAACCCCCTTAAGCCCCCAAAGTGTCCTTCATTCTCCAGTGCCTCCTGGTTCAGTTCTGACAAACAGATTTCCCTCCAGCAAGCCAGTCAGGCATAAACACCAAACAAAGGAAAAGGCGTGCCGTCCCTGGACCCTTTGCTACCTGTCCCCTAAAGGCTCTGCTCTGTGTTTGGAGCGAGAGAAGAAATTTGCCTTTGCTGCAGACTGTTTCCCAAAAGGAGTAAGGTAGGAGTTTGACACTTTAGAAATGTGATGCTTGATGCCGAAAGACAACAAAAGCCTTAAATTGCAAAATACACTCTAGATAAATTCATATGTATTACCTAGGTTTCTATTACGTATTTACAAATAGACTCCTAGTCTGGAGAAAATTGGTATAACAACCCCAAGGAGCAGAAAAATCTCTCATCAGCCAAGAAAGACTCTTCCTCCCCACCCCGCCCCGTTCACTTGAACACAGGCTTTGCTGCGTAAAGTTTACGAAGCGCAGTCACCTTCATGGTCTTCGCCACTTCGTCCTGGCGCAGGGCTGATGCCCAGCTCCTGCCATGGAGAGATCCTGGTCATCCATTAAGACTCAGCGCAGCTCTCACTCACTGCCCCTCTCCTCATGTGAGGTGCCTCTCCTCCGCATTGCCATGGCAACTGCATATTTATTTACCACAGCACTTACTACACTGTGTATGGAACTCCTTCGCTCCGATATTGCCCTCAGTAGCCACTTTTTTTTTTTTATTATTAACTTATAACGTGTTATTTGTTTCAGGGGTACAGGTCTGTGATTCATCAGTCTTACACAATCCACAGCACTCACCACAACACATACCCTCCCCAGTGTCCATCACTGGGGAGCGAAGCCACTCCATCCCTCTCACCATTTTTTCAGGGTTAGCCATCTTGTTTTTTCATGCTGGCGATGTTGAAATTCACCCACTTTCTGTGATGCTGGAAAACAGCAAAGGTTAAAGGACCTTCCCATCCTTTGCGATCCAGGAAACAAGGGCAGATGGCAAAGAACCACCCTTCCCGTGAGACTCAGGTGAGACTCACACAGATGCCCACCCCTGAGTTCCCTGTGATAGGGCAGGCACATGCCCTCCCTCTTCCCACTCTTTGCCTCATTCATGATTAGCTGAACTGCTGGTCCCCACGCATCAGCACAGCAAAATGCTTATTAACTAAATTTGGTTACGATTCCCTCCTTCCCCTAGGACCTGAACTTTGGATCATCCTCACCTCATCTCAGGGTAAAACTTTCTCTGATCTGTTGCTGATCCTGGACAGACTTGAATCCTACTTCCCCACATCCTCTTCTTCCTTGTGTGCTCTTTCTGTATAAGAAAACCCTTTTTGGGGCGCCTGGGTGGCTCAGTGGGTTAAGCCGCTGCCTTCGGCGCAGATCATGATCTCAGAGTCCTGGGATTGAGTCCCACATCGGGCTCCCTGCTCAGCAGAGAGCCTGCTTCCTCCTCTCTCTCTCTGCCTGCCTCTCCATCTACTTGTGATCTCTCTGTCAAATAAATAAATAAAATCTTTAAAAAAAAAAAAAAGAAAGAAAACCCTTTTTGCCTAATCCTCGAGACACTTGCAGGTTCGTGTTCAGAGTGTTCTCCTTATTGCCCTTGTTCTCCTCCCCCTGTTGCAGTAGGGAGCTCAAGATTTTTCCACCACACATGTCATCTGTAAGAGATTCTTCTGCAGAGTATAGCTGCCCATCCCAGCGCCTGCCCTGGGTGCCCATGGTTTCCTGCACACTCAGCAGGATGATTGCCTGGTCTAAATTGTGACCTGGGGATTTTTTATTTTATTTATTTATGTCTTTATTTTTTTAGAGACAGAGAATGGGCAAGGGGAGGGACAGAGAGTGAGGGAGAGAATTTTAAGCAGGTTCCATGCCTCGACAGAAACCCCTCATGAGGCTCCATTTCATAATTCTGAGACTATGATCAGAGCTGAAATCAACAGCTGGACGCTCAATCCACCGAGCCACCCAGGCATCCCATGAGCTGGAGACTTTTTAATTACGTAGTTGATTTATTAATTGTTTTTGCTATAAAATTTGTTTTTAAAAAACAACACAAAAAACAACCCTTTGAATTACCTTGCATTAGCATGTGTCTGAATTCCTTTAGACTGACTTTATTATCATGCAATTTAAATAAGTAGCATAAAGTTTAATAAATTTTGAACCGTTAAAAAAAAAATTATTTCCTTGCCTTGCAATAATCTTTTTGAGTAAAATCTCTCCTTAATAAGTCCAGATTTGTTTTTTTATTTGACAATATATTCTTACACAGTAGGGTCTGGGAAAAATTTAAGGTGTTACTGTTTTTGTCAATTCTGAAGCCCAGTGTTCTTAATTAATAACTAATCCCAAAGTTTCCTTTCTATTTTATTTTCTGGCAGGCTTCAGTTAGTCATGAACCTTTAAGTCAACATCTTCTCTTATCCTGGAGATCTTTATAGGACCCACTGGTGGCACAGTTAGGATGGGGCTTTGATTTTTAAAGAAATTTTCTCATTATTATTTCTTCTAACTTTGATGTTTACCTATTTTTCATTGGATATGTAGATACTTTATTAAACTTTCAAATTTTTCCTCACTTAATTCTTGCCCTAAAATAAAGGCTATTTTAAAATTTCTTTTTACATCTAAAGCCAGGTTAAAAAAAAAAAGAACATAATCAGTAAATGTATATGAAAATAAAGAACTCAAAAACTTTAATGACATTAAAGACAATCCATGATATTTCAGATGCTAACTCACATTATTCATAACAGACTCACAGGAAAGTATTAAAAAATATGAACAAAGCTACAATGTCAGAGAGCTTCCAGTTAAACATGGCAGATTGAATATATGAGTTTATTTCTTCTTCATTTAAGCTCCATTCACATAAGAGTAAAGGAATTTTTTGTGTGTGCCTAAACCTAGGGGACAAAGAGAACATATGGAGAAGCATCAACAAATGTTGCAAGCTGGCAAGAAGATGGACCAGTAGGGTCAACATGATAGGACCGGAGAAAAGAAGCCAGTAAGAAGCAAATCAACATTCACCACCACTGCCTGGAAACACTCAGGAGATAGTCTCCTCTGAAGGCAGGGACAGGTGGTGAGAGCAAGGGGAGTCATGGAATGAATTTAAGGGAACAGTTAGGCACCCAGATGCCCACTCAGCAGAAGAAGGACAGTTTACCCTCTAGGGGTTGGAACAGAGATAGGCTTTAGGGCATCAAGCCCAACTGAGGTCTTGGCCAAGGGCCAAATAAAGGTTAAGTGAAAGTCTATATGTGAACCTGCAAAACCACTTGCTTTCCCTCCCCCACTCAGCTCCTGGAGAACTGGCAGCCACCCTTCCCCCTAGTCAGGACATTGGGAGGACAGCCCTCCTAAGGCAAAAAGACTTACGGACATGGGTGTTTGGGAGTCCTCCAGAGAAAAAGACAGCTTGCTCCCCTGTCATATCACTAAAAAGCTCACCAAGGTGCACCTACCGCCCACCCCCCAGGCCCCGTGTATGTGCAACTTCCAAATGGGTCCAAATGAGGAAACAATTAACTTGTAGAAAATGAGTAAATGCACAAGGAATTGTAATTAGTATCCTCAGGGAGATCATAAAAATATCGTATCTCTCAGGGGAAAAAAGCACAAGATGCTGTTAACAACAACCAGGTATTTGTAGAAAACTATGACATCCTACATGAAAAATGCAGAAAAGGGTAAGAAGGTCACATCAATGAAATCTCAAAAATAAAAAGGGAAATGGAACAAAAAGACAAATTCAAAAAGTGCAAGAAAAGAGTCAAAAAATTAAAATTTAAAAAAATGTTAATAATTATAAAATTTATAATTATAAAGCAAATATTCAATGAATAGGAATTAGAAAAATCAAAATCAGAAGAAACAGAGGAGGGGATTTAACAACAAAAAAATGACAAAATAAAAAACTTTCCATGGATGTAAGCATGTGAATTTTCAGATTAAATGGGCCCATAGAGTATTCAACTAAGCAAATGAAAAAGACCCTGGCCACATAGATCAGGATGAAATTAGAGAACACCAGGACCTGTTTCCTGACAGGGACTCCAGGAGAGAAGAAATGGAAGGACGCAGGATTAAAATGTCATTGGATTTCACAGCAATAGTGGAAGCTTGAAGACCAAAAAGCAATACCTTCAAAATTCTGAAGGAAAACAACTTCCAAGCTCCAAATTTGATACCAGCCTTGGTCTAAGGAAGAAGACAAATATTTTTCCATCTACAGTGTATCTCCCATGCACCCTCAAAAAAGCTCTGAAATAAACCAAGAAAGAGGAATACATGAGATCCAGAAAAGAGCAGAGACATGACAAAGGAGAAGCAAAAGGGGTTTTAAAAAGGATGGAGAAGAAAGGGGTACCTGGGAAGCTCCCTGGGTTAAGTGTCCGACTCTTGGATTTGGCTCAGGTCAGAATCTCATGGGTCCTGAGATCGAACCCTGCACTGGGGTCCATGATCAGTGGGAGAATCTGCTTGAGATTCTCTCCCTCCTTCTGCCCCTCTCCCACTGTACGTGCGCTCGTTCTCTCTTTCTCTCTCTCTTTCTCTAAACTAAATAGAAAAATCTTTTAAAAAATATTAAAAATAAAAAGGCTGGAGAAGGGGGTGATGCCAAGCAATGGTCCATCACCTGGTGGGTTTGAACAACTGTAAAGAAGGGACTTCCCTAACAAAACAAAACAAAGATATTAGCAATTGTGTTTGAAGGAACTGAGAGATTTAGTCCCATCATCTGCTGGGAGTGAGTTACTGACAGGTGCACACGCACTGGCCCCTAACATTTGCAGGCCAAGGCAAGAGTACAATGGAGACCTCCGTCCCGCAGCCCATAGCCCACTGGCTTCCCCTGCCCCGGCTTTTTCCTCCACCAAGAGGGGCTTTGCAAAGACGGGTGGACATTGACAGCTGCCCCTGGGTCAGTCGTTGGCCTGGGAGCGTGCACACAGCAGCACCTTCTGCTTTTACCAAAAGGGACCCGAAAAGGGCACTGGAACCATCTAGGCAAGAACTTGTGGAGTCGAGAGTCTCAGAGGACAGAGGGGCATAGGTCCTGGTGTACATGTCCCTATCCCCTCAGCCTTCATGTATCCCTTGCCATGGAAGGGTGAGGATGGGGAAAACCAGAGTCTAAAGCTCATAGCCAAGGGCAAGAGGCCCCTTTGCCTGGGTGGAAGGGCAGTACTAGATGCATAGAATGTCAAGGAAACTGTTACAAAAGCAATTACTAACTTAAGGGCTAAGAAACGCTATATAAGGGAAGGAAAGGTCATCATAGATTTTTCCTTTTTAAAAAAAACCTTTAAAATATTAATCAGCTTTTTAGTGGCTCAGCTATGAATAATATTTATATAGTTATAATAATGTAGACATTAAATATTGATTTAGTCCCAAATTGTGTTATAACTATTTTGGGAGGTTGGGAAGAGGGAAAATTTCTGTTCAAGGCGGGGTTAAACTTTCACAGAATTACTCAATAGTAACTAAAACTAAACTATGCATTGGGAATTAGAGGGAGAAAGATAGGTAGAAACATGTTGCCTAGTCTTCAAAAGCTATTACAATTTGACTTTTGAAGCTATTTACATTATTATCTGATAAGATACAAAATTAAATGAAAACAAAGGAGATCATTAGAAGAAAATACTGGGTGAGAAAAATCAATGAGAAAAAAAACCCAGAAAACATAGAAACGTCAAAAGGGAAGAATAAAAATTTTTTAATCAAAATCAAGACAAATAAAAAGTGGAAGAATGCATAGGTCCAACTTGCAGACATAGTAATAAAAATTTCATTTTAGACCCCGTGCACCATCCGGCAGAGCTTTCATGGATTGTCATTCATTAATTTTATTGCCTTAATTTATTCCTCACAACATGCCTCTGAGTTAGTCTGACTGTAGCATTTACCAAATGTCCAGCATAAATAGACTGCAGGGCAAGGAGGAGAGCTAAGAACAAAAGAGAAATCAATCCTGTTTTTCAGGTGATTTACCTCCCACTGAGAGACAACCAGCGTTAAGTGGGAAAGCATGAATACACAATGAAAAACACGTAAAAATCCCGCCCCTTGCAGACTAGAAATGAACAGGCTTGCTGGAGAACTTCTGAGGCGTCGGGGAATTTCCAGTGGGAAGGGGGCTTTACGGAAGTAATGGGTTTGTATGATGCATTAAAGGAGGGAAGAAAAGAGCTCTTGGAAGGAGATAAGGGAGGTGATAAAAAGATACAATTGGCCAGGATAAGGTCCAACAGGGTAGCAAAGGAGTAATGCTGAAGAGAGAGACCCCTGGAGCCCTGGACCTGCGAATCCCTCCCATCCTCCGTGTCCAAGGCAACCCTCACCTTCCAATTCAAACTCCACCTCCCCGAAAGCCACAGAACGAACGTGCCCCCTTAGGAAAGACACCAGTAATGTCTCCCTCCTCTCCACCCTCCGCCGGGGTCCCACACCCTCATTTTGAGCACTTTCAGGCTGCTCTGCCCTGTCCAGTATTCCCTGAATCGCAAGATAACACAGCGGGAGGCTGGCCTGTAACATGGAATCGGTTGGGATTTCCGCTTCACCCATTTGCTACAGCTGCGGTGTTTCCCTGCTTGCAAATCGGACATAATCATTGTCTAACTTTCAGTGTTCTTGGAAGAAGAGAGATGTTGCGGGTGGTGTCTTTGTCAAAGAGTAGGTGTGTGAGACACGGTAGCTGCTAGCTATTATTACTACAAAGGTTATTGTTTTTGTGTAAATGTTCTTTTGTCAAACTGTAGGTGTCTTGAAGCGACTTTGCCTTTTTCCTTCCTTGGGATCATTGTGCCAAGCACATGGTAGATACTATTAAATCTGAGCAGACAGATCAAGACAGAGCTGGTCACTATACAATGTGTTGCTTTAAGACAGAGAATCCCATGCCACTAATTAAAGTAATTCTAGGTGTTGACATTGGGAGAACGCCATTGAATCTAATCCAGACACAGGAGCAAAGACACTCAGGTATAAGTTCTTTGGTCCTACTATGTTGCAATGTAACACCCTTTAAATGATAAAGAGAAAAATGCCTTTGAAAATATCTGAACTATTCTTCCTTGCAATGTGCATGTAAGTATAAAATCATACAGAAAAGTTGAAACATTTAAGTCATAGCTGGAGTTGGAACTAGAAGCCCAATTTGATCTAATTCAGCAAAATATTGAGGGCCGACCGAATGAAACTCTCTTGAGCCAGACATGAGAAAGGGAATAAAATATAAGGTCTTTGACTTTAAAGAGCTTATTTAGGAGAAAAGAAATAAAACATTTACATACAAATAAGAGTGCTAAAAGTGATCTTTTGATTTTCTGTTTATTGTTCTATCCGTTTATATGTAGAAATGTAAAACGAGGTTCTGGATTTTATTTATTTATTTTTAATTTAGGTTTTTGTGTTTTTGTTTTTGTTTTTTTGAGAGAGAGAGAGAGAGCCAGTGAGCACAGGAGCAAGTGGGGAGGAACAGAGGAAGAGGAAAGAGAGAATCCCAAGCAGGATCCACACTCCGCTCTGCGCAGAGTCTGACTCGGACCTCAGTCTCACGATCACTGTGAGATTATGACCTGAGCCGAAACCAAGAGTTAGACTCTTAACCAACTGAGTCACCCAGGTGTCCCAAGGCTTTGGATTTTAAACAATGGAACATTATTGTGACAACCAGATGCTAACTGTGCAGAAACCTATACATGCTTTTACTCATGCTGACCATACGTTAAATTGTTGGGATTTTGAAGTCACTTAGACTATGTCAAGATAGCATTTATTCCAATATACAGAAACAATGCTTTCCACCGCCCCCACCCCCCCAACACACTCTTTTTAACTACAGAGAAAAACGTGTGTATGTTCTTTAAAGGGTGCATTCTGAATTCTCTCATGTTTTCTACATTTCTTAACAGTTTCATTTATACACCATATATGGTTAGATAGACTTCTGTGTGTGAATTCTTGCCTCCAATATAAGGAGATCTACCTCAGCTCCCTTTTAACAGTAGCTTGAATATTGTATTCATTGAGAGTTGTCAAATCAAAAATCCTTTAACTGAAGTGAAGCATGTTTTAGGGTTTCCAAGTATTAAAAGATAAAATCAGCATTTTCCTGGCCACATTTATTATGTGGAGTGAAATCCTCCTAAATCAACAGAAGAAAATGCCTTTGAAAGTGTCTGAACGCCAAGTCTTTTTAAATGGAACATCAGAGCTGGAATTACTGACCTAAATTCTTCCTCCTTCACTCACACAAATATCTATTATAGCATTTATTTATGTTGGGTGATCTGCCTGGTGCTATAAGGAATACAAAAATTAACAGGACTCAGCTTCTCTGGTGCCTTGTTAAATGGTTAAAAATTCCTCCACTTCAGGGGATGGTTTCTGCCCCTCTTCAAACCAGGCTGGTCATGTGACTTACTCTGATGAATAGAGTATGGGGAAGTAATAGGTGAGATCCACAGTCTAAGCCTCAGGAGGTCTTGCAGCTTTTGCCCTTTTTGTCTTGGGACCTTGTGACAACCATACTGTAGAGAAGCCCAGGGTTAAAGACTACTTGCAGATGGAGGCTCAGCTCTCCAACTGTTGCAACTAAGCCCAATTCACAGCTGACCTACAGCCAAATCCAAGAACCACATGAGAGAACTCAAGCAAAACCAGCAAAGAACTATCCACTCAAGCCACAGAATTGTGATAAATAATACATCACTGTTGCATTAAGCCACTAAATTTTGATACAGTTTGCTATGCAATAATGGACAACAGACCCAAATCGACACCTGGCAATGGAATTGTGCTGTAACAAAATCTTAAAACATGAATGAGTTTCTGCACCCATTTCCTGCATATGTTGCAGGGGCAAGGGAGGTTTCTCTCCATCAAGCAATTCTCTGACACAAGCTGGGTGTCCTAAAATCCAACTCAGTTCTGACACTGTGTACATGGAGCTAGAAACAGATCCCACAGGTTAAGGGCTTGGTTTCACAATCCTGCCGACCCCCACCCTTCAGATGCCAGTCCCAAGCTCAGGTTGGCATCTGTGCTTTTGATCACTCAGAGGTTCTGACCATTGGAGAGTCCAATGACTCCCTCCTTGGGTTGGATTAATTTGCTACAGCAGCTTGCAGAACACAAAGAAACACTTTAGTTACTATATTACTGGTTTATTATGAAAAAATATAACTCAGGGACAGTCACATAGAAGACATGCCCTGGGTAAGGAAGAGGAGAAGGGCGTGGAGCTTCCATGCTTTCTTGGAGTCTGTCCCTCTCCTCAAAACTCCATGTGTTCACCAACCTGGAAGCTCTCCAAACCCCATCCTTTCGGATTTTTATGGAAGCTTCATTACATAGGCACAATTGATTAAATCATTGGTCATTGGCAATTGATTCAACCTCCAGTCCCTCTCCCATTGGGGGAGATCATCCAGAAGACATGATGGCCAGATGACCTATGAGCTGGCCCCACATGATCGGAGGATCCTCACCACCCTCATCCTTAGAATGTGCGTTTTGCTTACCTTCCTAAATCCAGAAGCAGCCCCCAAGGACAGAGCCTTGAGATAGTGTTGAGATCGTCTGGATGGTATACATGATCAAACTTCGTTAAAACCTCTGTATAAACTTTTCAGATTTGGCTGGTGGGTATGGAATTCCACTCATCCTGGGCCACCCAAGACAGGTCTCCTATCTAAATTCCCTAGTTTATGAAACCTGCCTCTGAGCAATGTGTAGGGGTGTCCCTCTGCCCTCTGTATCTGGGCTGGTTTCAGATTACACTCAGGAAGCCCCAAGAAGTTTCAAACCAACACTCCCCTCTGGGAAGTCAGTGGGGTTGGACAGAAAGTTCCAACTTTCTAATCCCAGGGCTGGTTCTCCTGGCAACCATCCCCCATTTTGGGGTGTGTTTAGAAAGTCACCTCATTAACATAACAAAGACACCCTTATGCTCTCATCACTTGGGAAATGTCAAGGGTTTTAAGAGATCTGTGCCAGTAATGTGGACCATAACCAAATACATATTTCTTATTATAAACCCCAATATCTCAATGTGGCACTGGTTTTAGTACTGGGTTGCAGGTGAAGGTTGAAAAGCAGTGAAAGAGTCTTTAGTAAAGGCTGGGAGAGAAGGATGAGTTGGTATTAAAGGCTGGGGAATGGCACTCGTGTTTTGGAGTGATGAAATATTTGTAAGACAATTTTCTGAACTAATGCAGAGCACAAAAATTGTGCTTAAAAGAACTTAAGGCTATAGCAGCAAGTTCGAAGTGTCAGTTGGAGCACTTCAGCTATATATGATAAGAAGGAACTCCTCAGTCTGCAAGCAAAACTCAGAGGAGAAGTGAAAGACCCAGAATTTGTTGATCTGGAAAATAATACTTGCTCTCTCCAATACTTACCTTACAAGAAGCTGACTGAGAAAGCAAACCTAGGTCATTTCTTAAGGAAAAGGAAAGATGTTTCTGAAGGTAGAGCCAATAGCCCAGAGTCAAAGAGAATAAGAAACCACGAAAACACTTCAAAGGAGCAGAAACAAGCTCTCATTAAAGAATGTTCGCTGTCCCTACAGCCACTCTAGAAAATAGTATGAAGGTTCCCCAAAAAGTTTAAAATAGAGCTACCCTACTACCCAGCAATTGCACTACTGAGTATATATCTCAAAGATACAAATGTAATGATCTAAGGGGGCACCTCCACCCCAATGTTTATAGCCCCAATGCCCACAATACCCAAACTATGGAAAGAGCCTAGATATCCATCAACAGATGAATGGATAAAGAAGATATGGTACATTTATACAATGGAATATTATGCAGCCATCAAGAAAATAAAATCTTGCCATTTGCAATCGCATGGATAGAACTAGAGGGTATTATGCTAAGTGCAATAAGTCAATCAGAGAAAGACAATTATCATATGATCTCACTGATAAGAGGAATTTGAGAAGCAAGACAGAAGATCATAGGCGAAGGGAGGGAAAAATGGAACAGGACGAAACCTGAGAGGGACACAAGCCATAAGAGACTTAATCTCAGGAAATAAACTGAGGGTTGCTGAGGTGGAGGGGGTGGGAGGGATGGGGTGGCTGGGTGATGGACATTGGGGACGGTATGTGCTATGGTGAGTGCTGTGAATTGTGTAAGATTGATGAATCACAGACCTGTACCCTGGAAACAAATAATACATTATATGTTAATAAATTTTTTTTTTTTTTAAGAATATTCTCTGTTCCTAAGGTAGGGAGAATTGTCAGTATGATCCAACTGGATTTGAAAACTGCTGCGTGCGAGTAAGTGCCATATGCTTCTTGTCTTCCCTGTGTTCTTCTCACTCTTGAATACAAGTGTTTATTACAGTTACCAGTTGTGGTATGTTGGTTGTCTATGGGCAGATAATTCAAGATTTCAATTCAGAGATAGCCAGATCAAGAGCTAGTCTTCCCATGTATTACACCAGAGAAGCCTTGTCCACCTCCACGTCTGATGGAAACCATGGGATCATGGTCTCAGACTCTGATGCTAAAAATTGAGTTGGGATTTTCAGGGGAGGATGTGAGTATATTTTGCCTTTGAAAAGGATGTGAATTATTTTTGCCAGATGACACATCTTTGCAAACACTCAAAACCTCAACAATTTGTTCCAGCCTGCGTATCCCCGTGCACCCTCACTTTATCATTCCTTTCATAAAGAGGTGGAATCGACTTCCTCATCTCTTAAATTTGGACTAGTTTGTGAGTTGCTTTAATGCTTTGATAGGATGTGGTAAGAGTGACATCTTCTAATTCTCAGGTCTTTGTAGCTTCTGCCTTTTCTCTCTTAGAGAACTGCCCTGAGACTATCATGCCTTAAAGCAACCAAGGATAGAAGAGAAGCCCATCATCCCACCTATGCCAGCTGAGCCCATGCCCAATAGCACCAGCGTCCCTCAGTTAAATATTGCCTGATGAGTGGGCAGAAAAAACCAGGAAAGAAGCATCCAATTAAATCATGGAACTGGAAGAAATAATAAACTGTTTTTTTAAAGCCACTCAGTTTTATGCAGCAAAAGATAGCTGAGCATTTCCTGTTCTTTCAGGGCTTGTAAAATGTTAGGAAAGAGAAGATATTTACATTCAATTAAAGATGTCTTTAAGAATTATTGTGCTAAATATCGTAAGAGAGGCAATACTAAATTTTGGGACTTCAAACAGGCGCTGGTGAGGATGTGGAGGAAGAGGATCCTCTTGCACTGTTGGTGGAAATGCAGGCTGGTGCAGCCACTCCAGAAAACAATATGGTGGCTCCTCCAAAAGTTAAAAAGAGAACTAGCCTATGATCCAGTAATTACACTACTGGCTATTTACCTCAAAATTACAAAAACACGAATTCAGAAAGATACATGCACCTTTATGTATATAACAGCATGATTTGCAATAGCCAAATTATGGAAGCAGCCTAAATGTCTACTGATTAGTGAATGGATAAAGAAGATGTGGAATCTATCTATCTATCTATCTATCTATCTATATGAATATTATTTAGCCATTAAAAAGAATGAAATCTTGCCATTTGCAGTGACATGGATGGTACTAGAGAGTATAGGGTAAGTGAAATAAGTCAGTAAGAGAAAGACAAATACCACATGATTTCACTCATATGTGGCATTTAAGGAACAAAGCAAACGGGTAAAGGGAATAAAAAGAGTGAGAGAGACAAACCAAAAACCAGACTCTTAACTATGGAAAATAAACTGATGGTTACCAGAGGGGAGGTGCGGGGGTGGGGCGTGTGGGTGAAACAGGTGATGGGAATTAAGGAGTGCACTTGTTATGATGAGCCCTGGGTGATGAAAATAAAAACTTAAAAAAATTAAATAAAATTTGGGAGTTCAGAATGAGGGAGACTCAATTTTGTTTGGAAAGATGGATGAACATCTATAAAGAAGACAATTTTTAAGCTGAATCTTGAAGAGTATTTTTTAGTTAAGGAGAAACAGAAACAGAAATCTAAGTTTACTTGGAGAGGAGGCTCCCTAATTTCCCTTATTGATTTGTTGAGGTGAGAAGAGTAGTGCTCCCAAAAGGAGTAGGAGTGGGCCGAGGAAGATGGGAACAATCATTCTGGCTTATCAGTAGCCCTTTCCTCTGTTTCCAGAAGAAACTAAGAGCTACTCTACTTCATATTTCAGTTATATATATAGGAGATATATATATATACTGTTGCCTTATCTTAATTATTGGATAAGACAAGGTGGGGAAATCCTCTTTGGGCAGGCTGGCAGAATTTGACACCACTAGTGTGGCATTGGGAGTCCATAAAGCTTATTCCTTAAGCGAACTGGCTCCTAGGCATCCACATCAAACACAGAGAATTTCTGCAGGGAGAGATGGGACTCTCTGTTACCAATCATCCGGCTCTCATCCCTCGCCCCAGGCTGAGAATCCTTGGAATACTGGTGCCCATTCACAGAAAATGTGCGTTTCTTGTTCTTACTGAAAGAGCTTTCCAAGGATCCACATCGGAATCTGAAGGGATCGGCTTCATTTCAATTGTACATGACTTTAAATGAATATTAGAGAACGTATCTGTTTCTGTAAATACGAGCAAGCAGAAAATAAACCAGCCGATAGTTAGGCAAACTGAAGAATTTGGCTATTCATCCAATACATATTTCATAAGCACCTACTATATGCCAGGGACTGTTTTAGGTGCTGGGGATATATCAGAAAATAAAATGTAAAAAGATCCCTATTCTCATTTTAGTGAGGCTAGAGAAGGATCAAAAGAAGGACAACCATTAAAAGGGTATATTAAATAAGGGGCGCTTGGGTGGCTCAGTGGGTTAAAGCCTCTGTCTTTGGCTCAGATCATGATCCCAGGGTCCTGGGATCGAGCCCCACATCAGGCTCTCTGCTTGGCAGGGAACCTGCTTCCTCCTCTCTCTCTGCCTGCTTCTCTGCCTACTTGTGATCTCTGTCTGTCAAATAAATAAATAAATAAAATCTTTTTTTAAAAAGTATATTAAATAAATAAACTAGAAAATATTTTAGAAGGTGGTAAGTGTATGAAAAAAAGGAAAAATTGAACAGAAAGAGGGGAATCTGGAGTACACGTGTTGGAGAGGGATTATAGAGGGAGAAAAACTGTCGGAAGCATTTACTTCTCTAAAGTAGATTTTTGCAACACACAAGAGAAAATATTTCCAAATTTCTCACTTACCCATTAAAAAGAAAATTCCAGAGAATACTGCATCTGTGGAAATTTAAGAAACTGAAATGAAATGAAGGGGCCACTTTGGTAAGAGGAATTGCACAGACATTACTGCTTACTGAGAAACAACAGCAGAGTAATCAATTGCAGCAATATGGGAAATATTTCATGGTACAAAGAAATACTCTAGTTAGAAAATACACAGCATGCAGTATGCTCGAAGAAAACAAAATGTCACGTTAACGACGGCTCTGAAGTGTAACAAGGAGGAAGTTTTCAGTATCTGAAAGGAGAATGACGAAAAGAGAGAATATGGGGGACTCTTCTAGAAATCCAGAATAAAAACATGAAGTCACCCAGAAAAAAAAATCCACAACAAAATGAGGTTGTCAGACTACCTAAGTCGAAGTGCTAGGAGGCAAGCCAACAAACCACTACAGAAAAAACCTTCTGATTCCACAGCCAGGCAGCCCATTCCTCATACATGAAAACAACAAATGCAACTCCTTGGGCACAGAAAATTCCCTACCAAGGCAGTCTTCCTGAAGGAGCCATTGGAAAATTTATGCCAGAACAATGAAGCAAATATAAAAACAAGGCATAGTGGAGCAATCTTGGTAGAAGGACAGGCATTAAGCAGAAAAATGAATAAGATGCAGAGATGAATTTACATGTTTATTTGTTTCAATTGTGTTTTAAATGGTTTTAAAACTGATTACTAAAAGGTATTTTTAAGTGAATTAAGTGATCACTTTTATTTTTAAGTTAACAGAAACTAAATGATGGCAACCATAACCACAGAATTATGAAGAAAAACCAAGATGGTGCATGAGGGGTGCCTGGGTGGCTCAGTAGGTTAAGCGTCTGCCTTTGACCCGGGTCGTGGTCCTGGAATACCAGGATGGATCCTTGGATTACCAGGACGATCCTGAAGTATCAGGTGGAGCTCACTTCTCCCTCTCCCTCTGGACCTCCCCCCACTCGTGTGTGTCTGTCCCTCCCCTTGCTATGGTGTGTGCTTTCTTTCTCTCACGTGCTCACTCTCTCTCTCAAATAAATAAATTAAATATTTTTTAAAGGGTTTTTTTTTTTGAAAGATTTTATCTATTTATTTGACAGAGAGCAAGAGTGAGAGCAGGAACATGAGTCGGAGGAGTGGGAGAGGGAAAGCAGGCTTTCCACTGAGCAGGGAGCCTACGTGGAGCTTGATCCCAGAACTCTGGGATCATGACCTGAGTCTAAGGCAAACGATTAATGACTGAGCCACTCAGGCACTCCATAAATACATAAAATCTTTAAAAAAGAAAAAAGGAAAAAGAAAAGATGAGAATGGTGGAGAGTAAAGTGAAACAGTATTATACTTTTTATCCTCCATAAGAGATACTTTTTTAAATGACTAATATATTGGGGCTCCTGAGTGGCTCAGTCTGTTAAGTGTCTGCCTTCAGCCCAGGTCATGATCTCAGGGTCCTGGGATTGGATCCCGCATCTGGCTCTCTGCTTAGCCAGGAGTCTGATTCTCCCTCTCCCGCTAACTCCCCCTCCCTCCAGGTGCATGCTCTCTCTCTTCTCCCAAATAAATGAATAAAATCTTTTTTAAAAAGGAAAAATTTACGAATTTATTACTTACTATAAGATTTTTACTTACAAAAATCTACTTTAGAGAAGTAAATATTTCTGACAGTTTCTCTCCCTCCTCCTTTCATATTCTCAGTAAGGCCTCCCCTGACCATCCAGTTCAGCACCATAATCCTTCCCCAATCCCTGCACTGAAAAAAATTACTTATTTATTACTTACTATACTTACTACTTATTAGAGCTGTTAATGCACATCTAAAATTGTCTCTGGAAAAATCTAGGTTAACCACTGTTAAAACTGAAAGCACAAAGTTTATCTTCTAAATTATTGCTAAAAAATAACAAGTAAAAATAAACATATACAGCAAAAATGAACAAGCCAGGAAAAAACCACAAACAACAAAAATAAAAAGCATTAAATAGTAACAACATCATCCATAACATTTGTAACTTATAAGTAACAGCTGAAGCAAAGCAACATAGAAAAACTTAAAACAATTGAAGTGTTCAAAGGCAGAGAAGATCCCATCAAAGGAAAAATATTTTAGTATCTGATAAGTCAAAATACTTTTTTTTTTAAGAAGGAGCATTATTTTGTATGGGTGGAAGCTATAACCAATGCAGTAGATATAATGAATAATATAGTACTTACAGGAAGCAAACCTATAGAGAGATTGATAAAAATAAAATTGTATTGGAAGAATTTGACCCACTGCTTTCAATTTATGACAGAATTCCTAGGTAAAAATAAAGATATAAAAGTGGTTGATAAAATAAGGAACAAATTTATCAATACTTTTAGAATATCCTTAAGACCCAAGAAATTACAAAATTTAAGTAAGATGAATAAATGTAAGGTAAATATACAAATATATTATTGCTGCTGTCATTGCTATTATTTTTGTTATTATACATTAAAAATTCTACTTAATGTGGTAGAACAGGCTGCTGCCAGAAAGAAGCAACTTCCCTCCCCAAAGAAATGTGAATAAATATAATTTAAAAATATTAATTCATAGCTGAAATCAAAAGTAAGAAAGGGAAATCTCCAGGGGTTACAAATGAAGAAGGAATCACCAAAACAATAAGTGATTGAAATCATGTGACAACTGGCCAGATCTGTCTCTTAGGGGTAGGGTTTTAATGCTCCCCTGGTGATGAGATAAAAGTCAAGATCTTGAGACTGAAAGTAGAACTGTCTCCCAGCATGAAACAAGCAGCTGGGAAATGGGGAATCCCAGTTGTAATAGGAATAAAGGAAATTCTACCTGCCTATCTTTGGGCAGGTAGAATGGGCTTTTCACCTCAGTTCATGGGGGGGTGTGGTGTGCAGGGGGAGGACAGAGATTCCGTTTGCAGATGACATGATATTATATATATCAAAGACTCCACCAAAAAAATGTTAGAATAAACAAATTCAGTATATTTGCAGAATACAAAACCTACTTGCATTTCTATACACTAACAAACTACCAGAAAGAGAAATTAAGAAAACAATCCCATTTACAATAATATGAAAAAGAATAAAATATTTAGGTATAAATTTAACTCAGGAGGTAAAATATTTGCACACTAAATTGATGAAAAAATTAACGAAGACATAAATAAATGGAAAGACAGTCTGTATTTATGGATTATGGTAATCACTATTGTTAAAATGTCCATACTATACAAAGCAATATACAGATTCACTGCAATCCCAATCAAAATTCCAATGATAGTTTCTACAGAAATAGAGAAAACAATCCTAAAATTTGTATGAAAACACAAAAGATCATGAATAGCCAAAGCAATCTTGAGAAAGAACAATGCCAGAGGAATCACAACCCCTGATTTCAAACTACATAAGGGTATATAATAAAAAACAGACACTTGTATCAGTGGAGCAGAATAGAGATCCCAGGAAAATACTCATGCCTGTATTATTATAGACAAAGCACAAAAAGTATACTTTGGGGAAATGTCATTCTCTTCAGTAAATGGTGCTGGGAAAACTGGACAGTCACATGCAAAAGAATGAAACGGGACTCCTATCCCACGTACATGATACACAAAAATTATCTCAAAATAAACTAAAAACTTGAAGACTTGAAACCATAAAACTCTAGAAAGAAATATAGGTAAGCTCCTTGACATTGATTTTGGGAATATATTTTTTTGATCCGACACCAAAGCAAAGCAAAAAAAACCAAAAAACAAAATAACCAAGTGGGATGACATAAATCTAAAAAACTTCTTTCTGTGCAGCAAAGGAAACCACCAACAAAATAAAAAGGCAACCTACAGAATGAAAGAAAATATCTGCAAACCATATATGCAACAAAGGGCTAATACTTAAAAATATAAAAGGAACTTACACAATTCAATAGGAAAACAAACAAATAATCCAATTAAAAATGGGTAAAGAACCTGAATAAAATTTTCCAAAAGATATACAAATAACCAAGAGGTACATGAAAAGATGTTCAACATTATTAATCATCAGGGAATTAAATCAAAACCACAATGAGCTATTTCCTCAGACCTGTTGGGATGTCCATTAGCAAAAGAAAAGATAAAACAAATGCTGGTGAGAATGTGGAGAAGGAACCTTCGGGCACTGTTGGTGGGAATGTAAATCTTGGTGCAGCTACTATGGAAATCAGCATGGAGGTTTAATAAAAGATTAAAAAAGAGGACTACCATATGTACCAGGTAATCCCACTTCTAGTTATACACCCCAAAGAAACTTAATCATTATCCCAAAGAGGTGTCTGTGCTTCTATGTTTGCTGCATCATTATTCACAATAGGCAAGGTTGGAAACAACTTAAGTGTCCATCATTGGATGAATGGATACAGAAAATGGGATATATAGAGGTAGACAGATAGATAAACAGGTAGCTAGATACAGATAGGAAGATATAGATATTATTCACCCTTTAAAAAAAAATGAAATCCTGGCACACTTTTGACAACATGGATAAAGCTAGAGGGCATTAGGCTAAATGAAATAAGCCAGTCAGAGAAAAACATATTCTGCATGGTATCATTTATATGTGGAATTCAACCCCCCCCCCAAAAAAAAACAAGAAAAAACTTCAAACTCATAGAAATCAAGTGTTGAATTGTGGTTGCCAGCAGTTGGGGGTTGGGGAAAATAGGGAGAGTTTGCTAAAAGGTTAAAAGATGAAAAAGGTTTAAGAAACTAATTTATAACATAGTGAGTATAGCTAATAACACTGCATTGCATAACTGAAATTTACTAAGAAAATAGAACTTGGGTGTATTCACCAATAAAAGGGGGGGGTATATTTGAGGTGATGGAGTTGTTAATAAACTCAATGGTAGGAATCTTTTCACAATGTATACACATAACAAATCAAAAAGGAAACAAAAAATAAATTTATGAGTCTTAAGATTAAAAATCTGAATGTAAGACTATCAACTCTGTGTCCCTGGCATCTAAAAAAACATCAGGCATCTCAAAAACAAATATTTATTGAAAAAATAAATAAAAATGAATGAAACAAAAAATATGTCAAGTTCCAAGCAGGATTTAAAAATATGTAGATTAAAAAAACCAAACACCTAGATACAACTGTAAAACACCACAGACCTAGAGAAATTTTAAAACCACCAGGGAGGAAAAACAGATTACCTGTAAAGGAATGTCAGTTAGATTGACAACACTCTTTTTTAAAACAACCGGAATACAATTAATTAATGTCTTCAAAATGTTGAGGGAAAATCATTTTTAATCTCAAGCTATATGCCCAACTAAACTATAATTTGAGAGTAAAGAAAAAAATAACATTTCAAACATAACAAACGTTTTAAGAAAGTTCACTAACCACAGCTCACTTCAGTAAGGAGACAAAGTCACAAAGAAAAATGAGGTACAAGTTTCAAAAGTGAGCCAAGAAATTGTTAAAACACCTTGATAGATTTAAACAGGAATTAATTGCAAGCAATAACAATGACAGTAACAGTGGGGTCGAATAAGTGGTAGGACTAAAACAATAGACAGCAACAGTTTTTAAAGATGGGTAAGTTCAGAGACAAATTTTCTTCTATTATTCTGGGTGAGAATGGAGAGTTTGAATGACTCTGAACTTTTTAGCAAAATCTACTGGTAAAACAACTATATTGAAATTTGGAAGATGACATGTAAATGATAGGAACCAATAACTTCTAAACCCAAAGGGTAGAAGCGAGGAAAAGCATGAAAAGAATAAAACCCGATTAGACCAAGAAAAGCAATGTTTAATGAGAGCAGGCTAACAAAGCATTGCACTGTGAAGCAGGGGGAGGTGGGGATTGTCATGGACTCCTGATGGGCAGAGAGACTGGAACACCATTTCTGGAAAGCAATTTGACTATATATACCAAGGGCCATAAAAGTGTTCATTGCTTATTAATTCAACCTCCCGGAATTTATCCTAAGGGGGAGAAAGTAAAGATGTGGAGAAATATTTATATAGAGACATTCCTTATATCATTATTTATACTTGTCAAAAATGGAAAATAGCCTAATGTCTAAATTATTTGAGTTTTAAACTATTCAGTCATTATTTTGTGTTCAATGCCTATTGAATAAACTAATACAGTAATATGATATAATTTTAAGTTAAAAAATGCAGAATAATAAAAAGTAGATAACAACTACTGAGTGCTAAGTATGATCAGTCATTTTTCTGAGCCTTTTCTTATAGTAATCCCTTTAATGCACATGATAGCACTTGGAGGTTGATGCTATTATTATGATTATTTTATAGGTGAGGAAATCAAGGTACAGAGTATTCACCTGCTCAGGCTTAGGCAGCTAGTAAGTGGTAGAGTTCTGATTCATACCCAGGCAATCCAGCCACAGTGTTGAGCTCTTTACCACTGTGTTGTCTTAACTAGATTCAGGCCAATTGTGTGTGTGTGTGTGTGTGTGTGTGTGTGCGGGCGCACGCGTGTGTGTGCAAAATATATCTTAATTCTCGGTGTCAATGGTTATTGCTAAGTGGAGGAATTATGAATAATTTTTAATATACTAACACTTTCTCCATTTTCATGATTTTGTCAAGTGAAAATGCTGACTCTTACAACCACACAACCCTTCATAAAGGATAAAGCCATGAGCCCATTTGATAACCATTCTATAATACTATCCCTGTAGGATGTTTGCCTGCCCGGTACACCATGCAGTTGTACTCAGGCGTAAACCAGCAGATGAATAAGCTAATGGGGAGGTCCTTAAACTTCTCTGGGTTGTGAACAGCTTGAGAATCTGGTGGAAGCTGGATCCCTTTTCCCCCAATATGTGAATCAAAAGATTCACATATTCCCAGTAGCCAATTGTAGACCCAAAGTCCCTGCCCTCTTAAGAATGACCCAAGTTAAGGTGCTTCACTTTATCCACAGCGTCAACTTCTTGGCCTACTGCCAAGAACAAGGAAGAAAGCACCTCCTGTGTTTCAATCCCTGACTAAGGTGTCTTTGACTTGATGATCCTTGCCCTGCAGGTGTCCCTGCCCCTGTCCCTTCCTCTGGGTGACTGGATACTAAAGGGACCAAACAACAGAAATTCAAATCTATCAATACAAAAACCATAGCATGGTGAGGCAGCTGGGGTCCTGTGACATATAAGAGAGTAGTAGCTCCAGGGAGGGCCTGAAGGGGATAGACTGTGACAGTGCTGTGTGAATCACTTGGAGTAAAGGTGCTGAGAAGACAGGCATATAATAAAAAATAAACAGAAAAATAGGCTACTTTATTTTGCCTAGTATATTCTTGATGAGAGACAAAGGCTTATATTTAATGCTAGAAAAGTCAAAAAATGAAAATACAAAGGATAAAAAAGAAAATCAATACAAAGGATAGACACCACTTTGATAAAAATGGGTTTTAATCCAAATATAAATTAAGATATAGGTCTTTTCCTGCTAGGCTGAGGGAGGTATTATAGAGAAGAAGGATACATCAGTCAGAGGGTATATTGTACATGAATCCAAGGGTTAGAGAAACCTTGGAAGAAAAATCGCTCAGGTTTTCAGTTCTACGCAGTTCCAAGTAGATGCTACAATGGAAGGGCCTTCATGCCCTGCCTGCTGGTGCTTTAGGCAGAACCATATTTCCGAGCATATAGATGAGATGTTATAAAATTCATGCTCCACTACAGCTCATTTACTTTATCCCTTGGGATTCCCCAGAAGTCCTCATCCAAAGCATAGAATTCAACAAACTCAGTTTTCTGACGTCCTAGCCCACAGAAAATTAGGTAGGAGAGCAGGTTTTGGAGCAACCCCACTAAGAGTCATATATTAAGAGCTAAGAGGATATGTCCCCCCCCCCCAAAAAAAAAGGATTAGGAAGCATTTGGAGCAAACCAGTATGGACCATGTGGCATAAGGGTGAGCCCATATGCCCCAGGAATCGCCATCCTGATAGCTGTATTTCTTAGCCCAGGGTACAGTAATTTATATGCATCACACTCACTACTTGTCATGAAGAAAGTGTTCAGTTATATTTAACAAGGTAGGGAGTAAAAAATACATTGTGTTTGCTTTTTAACCAAAACTGAATAAGATAAAACTTTAAAATTGGCCCATAGAAGGCCCTCAACTATTTGAAGACTTCACACCACTAGAATACCCTCTTCCCTTACAAAGATAGAAGGTAAATGAGGCGTTACAGTATTATTCTGGGAGATTTCACAGATTAAATATCAAACTGCAATGCTCTGCCTACAGGGGTGTAATATATTAATCAATATGCATGCTATAAAATTATACGATGGATTAACTCATCAGAAACTCATGGGGAAATGTGCGATGAACAAAATCTACAAAAACCTGTCCAGGTGAGGAGGACATGAAGTAGAAATCAGAAGCGGTTCACTAAGAACGAGGCAGGGGGTCAGGTTCCCATTCCCTGACCTCTGCAGGGAAGGTAGAACCCTGAGCAGTGATGCTTTCTACATGCGAAGTCTATTCTTAACTTGGTCTGATGCACAATGACACAGCTAGAACACAGAATTTGGGAGATGAAAGAAAATGATGACAGTCATGCACTTCACACGATTAAGGGGTGATGGACACCTGAGCTCGTCACACGGTGGATGGAGCCCCTGGGGAACCCACAATATTGGCTCCAATTCGGGGTCTGGGTTGCTTGTGATGTTTCTACAACAATCTCGGTCTCCCTTCTGTCATGCTGCGAAGCACTGGACACGGGGTACACAGAACACCCCAGCCTCTTCCTCCTTCCTTCCCAAGTTCAACTGCACACAGCTCCAGTCCCCTCCACAAGAGTGTAGTCATTCTGTTTGGGCTTTCCGTCATTCCAAACTTCTCCCCACAAGTCAGCCCTACCGAGAGCCCTACTCTGTACCCATGGATACCAAGAAGGAAAAAACAGCATTCTGCCTCCAGGAGCTTCCCTGCAGCCTGAAAAAAAGTGTGCAGCAAAGAATTTGGGGAAGAACAAAGGAGAGATCAGTGCTGCCTCAGTCAGGGGCAAAGCCTCTTAGCATGAATATGAGCTTTGAAGGATGAGTAGCACTTGGTTTGTTCGTAAGCCTAAATCCCAGATTCCTTAGGGGAAGCCTGGATAACTCCTGGCCTCGCCTACCTCCTCAGCTTCCTCTCTCTCTGTGTGAGCCGTCAGAGTCTACGCTCAGTGCAACTCACCAAGGCTCTTCCCATGGGACAGGCTCGCTCTCACCCTAGGTCCCTGCAAAGTGCACTCTTTCTGTCCCCGTCTTCCTCATATTCACTTTCCTCTACTGTTTAATCTTACTTCCTGGAGTCAGCTCATGCCCCCAGGATGCCTCTTTTCAGAGCTCCTGGAGGGTTCGTGCTTGCCTCATGAGAGGCATGATGATGACTGCGTAGGAGAATCTGCAGAAGCAAAGGCTGGGGAGGGCTGGGACAAACAGAGGGAGGGGAAGGAGAGGAGGGTGAGCCTTCTGACTTGAGCAGATGACGTCCTTCGGATAAGGGAAGCGATGCCAAATTCTGAAGGTTTTATTTGGTGCAACGTGTGACGAAGAGTCTGAACCAGCTTTATTAAGGAGCGATTAAAGACTTCTGGGCAGGAATTCCGCAATGAATTCTGAACAGAGATTCAGTGACACAATCCCTAAGAGCAGACCTCAGATATAATCAGGCATCACAACGAAGGAGAAAGGGAAATATTCACACCGCTAGCCAGCCTTGTGATTTCATCCAGAAGAAATACCCTCTATCTAAAACAAGGATAACAATATCTCCTTCACAAATGGTTTGTGAGAATTAAGTTAAATAAAACAGCACAAGGAGACGCTTGATGCCCGGGAACGTCCCTACTGTGAACATTCTCGAATCCCGAAAGGCACTCGGTGTTCCTTGTGGGAACGCCACCTTTGCAATTAGATCCCGAGACACTCAGCAAGAAGTGCTAGAGATAGGGGAAGACTTAGAGGCAAAGGGAAGAGAAAAATGATGAGAAACAGGAGGAGAATGAGCAACGAAAAAACAACACATCACTTTAAAGCCTTCACAACAAAATGTACCCTCTCTTTATTTTCCTATCCGGTGCTACATTTTGCCAGTAGAGTAGCAATAACTTCTACTGCTTTATAGTACACTCACAATAAATGGCTTCTGAGGCCTGATTTACCACCTCAGGGAAGTGCAGGCATTTAATCATTCCAGCAGCTGCTCAAGGTTCTGAACATCCCCGTTCAGGAGCGATTATCAAGGAACCATATTGAAAGGGTAAGAGAGCCGGTGGCTTCTTAAAGCGCTGAGTTTCAGGGTTCAGGGGCTGTGGGGGTTAAAGTCCGGGCAGATGCCAAGGGGCTTCCTCCTCAGCACTGCATTATCCTCCTTGTAAAGGAGATCAGGAGATGCTTCCCGGTTTACTGAGAACCAGGGAAAGTGGTTCATCTCCAAGAAGAGCTTCACGTTGTACAGGGCCTTTTCCTATAAAGCGCTCTTTCCAGAAGTCAGGCTTATTCATGAGAAAATCAACAGTGAACACAGCATACAGGCAACCCCACGCTTAAGAAATTGCCCTTTCCCTGTGCCCTCTTTTCCCGATGCTGGCCTTCACGAGACCTAGACCCAGGTCATGCTCTGATGGCAGCATGATTAGAAGTCAAGGACTTGAGGGCGAGCTCGGTGTTGGCTGCCTTATCCGGGCCATGCCCTGAGAAGGAAGCAGTTATTCTTAGGCCCTCAAATTTCTAGCCATCAGAGACTATTTTTTTTTTTTTTAATCTGCAGGGTAATAAGGGTTGTGTCTTATAATCTCCTGGGCTTCTAAGTGTGAATTTGGGAGGAACAGCTGGCCTGGAAAGATACGTTGTCAGTAAAATCTGGCTCTCCTGGTCCTTGGGGCCCCTTCTTACTACGCAGCTGCCTTGCTTTTACAATACTCAGCCAGAGCTCTGTGACATCAGACATGTCTCCGAGGGCCAGCCCTCCCGTCAGGCAGAGGCATCATCTCCAAGCAGACCCGGAAGGGACTGGTGTTAGCTTGCTTGCTTACTGATACGTCCTGAGAGCCCTCCCGAACGTCTGATTTAGTGGCCCCCAAATTTGGCAAATAAATTAGATCTGAGATCCCGCCTGTTTTAGCTACTTCCCAGGGGTGTGATCTTGGAGAGCTTACCTAACCTCTCTGAGCCTTAATTTTATCATCTGCAAACTAGGGATATTAATAGCGCATTACTGTCTGCCACATGGTTAGCATTTGGCAAGCAAGTTTGATTTGGTGGTTGTAATAACCCTCCTCTGTTCCTTTTTGCTCATTTCCAAGCTCATCACAATGGGAAAGTTGATCGCTACCAGAGCAATTCCAGGAATGTATCTGTAGGAAGAACAGACGGTGAAATCTTTCTCTTATAACTCTCTCAATAGGCTTCGTGTTCTGGAGCTCCTGGCCTCCACTGGGCCTGCCGGGTCTCTGCTCCCCTCCCCAATGCTCAGCATGGCTTAAAAACTTGTTCCCCCTTGTGCCACAAGTTCTTAAACTGAGGACAGCCAAACGGAATGAGGCGCAGACCCCCTGCTACTTACGAAAAGCTCTTCTGTGCTCTTGCAAAAGCCAAAGGTAAACCTCAATCAACTGGCTTATTTATAGTTTGAAGAGTTATATCCCACCTACTACCTCGGGGTTTTAATCAGAAGAAAAAACCTACTTAATGTTCATCTCCCACTGCCAGATCACGCCACAGAGCTGTCGGAACGTTTGCCACGTCAGCCTTTTGGAGGTTGCCACAGGTCAGCAATAAGCCGTGGCGTTTGAAGGAGCTCGCTAGCTCCAGCATATCCATCAGATAAATTACTGCCTGGCACGAGGGGACGAGGAGCAGCTGAGCGCCTTCCCAGAAAAACAAAAAACAAAAAAGCCAAAAAAACAAAAACAAAAACAAAAAAACAAAAAAGAAAGAAAGAACGAAAGAAACAGTGAGTGGAAAAGCACCCATCCCTAAGAACAGACAGCTTCCAGCTTGTTTTCTACATTTTAAAGCAAATATGACAGTGTCCTTGCTTTCAGAAGTGGAAGGGCTAGGTCAGTTCCCTGGTAGACTTCATCTTCCAGTCACTGAATGCCGGGAGGGACTCGGGGTGGGTGGGGGACTGGTGTGAGAAGCTGTCCTGGGAGCCTGAGCTCCAAACAGGAATGCTTCCTTTGGACCCTCCGGAGCTCACACAGAACTAGGCAACCGCAGCTGGGATGTTTATGGAGCACATGAAGGAAGGAATGAGGCTTGGGTTCATCCCACCGAAGAAGGACGAGTCTGGCCTCTTAATCAGCATCCCAGCTGCTTTCGTACTTGCTCAAACTGAAGCAGTAAGTCCCTCTCTGCTTCCTTTTCCGACTCATACTTGGGACTAGGCAGACCCTTGACACTGAGCCTCCAGAACCATCTCAACTTCTCGTGTACCCAGCTTCTAATGCACGTTCTTTGATGTCTGAGCCCCATTAGAATGCATGCACAAGGAATGGCTTCACTGTGTACCCCGAGCCTCCCGGTGCTTCTCAGCTAGAAGAGGGAGCTGAGGAGAAGGTGTGAACAACCTAGAATTTGGACCCTGGAGCCACACTACCATTTAGCAACGTTCCAGTGATTCAGATTTTGATTTGAATTGGGAACTCTTGAGTTCAGCGTAAGAATGAGGACATAGCTAGAGTTTGGCAAAAAAGCATAGCCTGGTGTTAGAACATCTCTAGAACTTTCCTTCAGGGGTTCTCAAAGTGAACTCCAGCTACCCCCAAGGGCTGTGGAAATGTGAAGGTGGCCTTTTCAATTGCCCCAGTGCCTGGGAGAGGGGATACTAAACATTCCTCCATGTTTACAGTCATTGAAAACTGAATAGCTCCAAATACCCATTGTGCCCCTTTTGAGAATCAGTGACACTCAACCTCAGATCCTACCCACTGTGACTCACTGCACTCATCCACACACACGTCCACCACCAGGAAATCCACTCACAGCCTTTCAAAAGCTGCGTGGATGTTCTGAAATATCTAATCACTCAGGGGCTGAACAATTGGCTCCAGATGTCTTTGGAGCTTGGAATTAGAAGCTCTGAGTCTAAGTTTTTCCATTGATGAGTCATTTAGTTCCTTGATTAGAAAGTATCTTCTCCTCCTCAAACCACTTCTTTGTCATCTGTCCCTTAGTGATACTCTCCAAATGGTTAATGAGCATTAAATCAGAAAATGTACATGGAAATGCTTGGGAACCATAAGGTTCTGTGCAATTGTTAAAGTATATAGGTATTCAGTATTACGTACTATAATATAATTGATCAGGAGCCAACTTATGGGTTTTCTCTTCTGAAATCTGATTAGCCCAAGCAGTGCTAATATTGCCAAGCCATATTGGAGCCTGAGGCACAAGGGGGAAAAAAAAAAATCAATGCTCTTATCCTGCCTTCTTTTTTTTTTTTTTTAAGATTTTATTTATTTATTTGACAGATACAGATCACAAGTAGGCAGAGAGGCAGCAGAGAGAGAGGAGGAAGCAGGCTCCCCACTGAGCAGAGAGCCCGATGTGGGGCTTGATCCCAGAACCCTGGGATCATGACCTGAGCCGAAGGCAGAGGCTTTAACCCTCTGAGCCACTCAGGTGTCCCTTATCCTGCCTTCTTTAAAATTTTGACATTTTGTTCATGATGGACTTTTTGTATTAATTTTGATTTAAAAAATTTTTTTGGGAAAAAATATTTCTTTTGATTACTGAGTGCTTTGGTGCCCCCTTTAAATTTTACACCCCAGGGAAATGCCCTAGACCCTCACCCTTGTGCTGAAAGCTTGGCCCCCTAACCTTCTAACCAGTAGGTCGCTCTTTAGTCCAAACCTCTGGCCCTTGTGGGGAAAGAGAGACTACAAGATTCACTGCCTTCTTGTAAGAACTCTATATACCTGAAGGTAGTGATCAAGTTGTCCATTGGCCCCCTTTTTGCTCTACTGAATTGCCCTTACTCAGCTCTTCCTTCTGGTGCCCCAACTTCCTGCAAAATCCAACTAGTCTTCAAACTGGTTGTTAATTTCTGAGCTTTTTAATTGTGAGAAACCAATAATACACTGACCAAAGAATATCCACTTTTATTTTATATATTATTACGTTCAATGTATTTCCAAGTGTTTTTCCCCCATTTAAGTAGTTGGGGTCAAGCTGGTCTACACCGGGCCCTACAGGATACTATTGTAGTCTATTGTGGGGTTTTTATTGTCTGAATACTCCTTTCCAAATGCCTTATAGCCTGAGACTGTAATAAGCACAATAGGGAGGGATGCTAAGGCCAGATGATTTCTCAGAGCCTCCTGGCCACAGCTGAATTACCCAAGAGCCCTTTGAAGCATGGCGGCTTGGGGTCTCTGTTGCATTTTTTTTTTTTTTTTGTACTTTTCAAAGTGGAGGAAACTTGGTCATGGTTCAAATCCTACCATTTGGATTTGGAAAGTACATCTTGTTACTCAGTATCCTAGATAATTTGCCTGATTGGAATTTTTTTTTTTTTAAATACTGCCATTTGTTGGTTTTTAGACACCAACTAGTTTTAACCTATATTCATCATCACCCCAGGTGAGAAACAGGGTAATAAGGAACTAAGCAACTTGCTCAGGATAGCCCAGGGCTAGTGAGAAGGCAACGGGGCTATGAAGCTGGCTGTCTGGCTTCGGAGTTTCTGGGTGCATTTAATCACTGCTCCATTACGCCTTTCAGACACCATCAAGTAGGGCAATTGGGGTTAATCCTTGTAACAGCTCCACATGCCAGATAGTACATCTGTTTCCACCTAGTGAAATGGAGACTCCAGAAAGTCAAATAACTTAACCAAGCTTTACTCTTCTTCAGCTGCGTATGGGCCTATCGGGCTGGAGGACCAGGTACAAGTACGCGAACCAGAAAGAAACGAGAAATGGATTTCTTTTTTATCAGCTCGTAAGGGGCAAACTGAGTTTAGGTGAGAAAGGGCCAAGGGCTCAGGGAGCGGGGGTGGTCCTCCCCTGTGTCTCCAGTAGGCACCACGCTGGTGAGCTGAAACGTAAATTCTGCTAGCCCAGAAAGTGCCAGCATCATTTTAGGAATAACTAGGTGAGCGCTGATTTCCTCTAACTCATTTCAGCGCAGCCTGGCCGTCTCAGGAAGTATAGAAGCCACAGAGCCCTCCACTGAGACCCGATTTCTGGGGGAGGCCGGATCATGCTCCGGGAGCCCGGCACACTGGCCCTTCAGCTGGCACCGAACCCAGGCCCACAGAGCCCCCCTCATGTGTCTGGAGGACAGCGTTTCCTATCGCTCACCGCTCTGCCCTTTTGTTCATGCTGTCTGGGTTTAGATGAATGAGATTTACATAGTTTTAATAAATATTAATAACCATTTTAATCTCCGTAAACCTTTCATATGAGACATGCAAATTGCTTTCCAGTCATCTTGGGTGCCCAATGAGAGTGAAGTAATCATTTTGCAAAGCTGTGCCAACTCTTCTGGGCCTTTCGGGCCCCATTTAGGCTGGGTCTGTGTGACCGGGAAAATGTTCGGGGAGAAAACAAAGAAGTAATTAGGATGGGTGTGCAGGCAGACCGCACCCACTGGCCCATTTTCGTTTTTAGGTATTGTACACCTATCTTTATCTATCTACCATCCATGGTTGATTATTTTTTGTAGGGGGTGTTTTATAATATTACTAATAATACTAGCTAATATCTATTGAGTGCTTACCATGTGCCAAACAATGAGTTGTGCTCCTCAAGTGCATTTTGTCATTCCATCCTCCCAACTGCATTATTAGCTAGATGACCCTCATCCCCACCTTACAGATGAGAAAACCGAGTCTCAAAGAAATTGCTGGTCTCAGATCATATAACCAGGAAAGCATGTGATAGTCCCTGGGTTCAAACTGAGGTTTGTTTGTTTCTAAGGATCTTTGGCTATCAGTGGGAGAGCCTGATCTTTTACCTCCCTGTTGAAACCAAAAGATTTGGAACAAATAGTAGTGTATAGTTTGGAGAAAAAAAAAATGCCTCTAGACTCAGCCTTTGTGGGGTGTGGGAAAGAGTGGGAGGGTGAGAGAAAGAGAGAAAGGTTACTTCGAAAAGCCTAGTGAGTTAGACAGCTATAAAGTGAATTTTAAAATCTCTTTCCATCCATCCATAGGATCAGGCTGAATGCGCTTTACAGTCATGGGCCATTAGAGCAGAGGTGTCTCAGGGATTACCTAGCTGGAGCTTCTTACTTTACACTTGAGGAAACTAAGGAACAGAGAACTGTAACTCGTTCAAGGTTATCATAATCACAAACATTTGGGTTATTGTCCTGGAGCTTCGCTTCTTCTTACTATCAGTATTTGTTATTATTGTTAACACATTTTGAGATACATTCGGGCCAATCACTGATACAAAATAAGATATTTTGCCATGATGTATTTTTGTTTTAATGTATAAATCTCTACTTAGTGTCTTAGCAGATGGAAGGTCTAGAACACTTACAACTAAGAGCAAATGGAGACAGTATGATTGTTCTCCGGAATCATCAAAATTGGCCTGTTCCAAACGCCAAAATGTTATCGTGCCATTGTCCAAAGGATGGCTGTTTCCTCGGGTATAAGTCTGATGCCCTGAGTCGATGGGCGTGTGTGTGTCTCAGAAGGAATTCTCCTGTGGTCAGTCGATGTGCTGGCAGGGACCTTGTGTTAACAGAGCAGAAACGAGAAAGGCATTTGGGCCCAGGGTGCAGAGCTGACCAAGCTCTAGACCGATAGTGTTAAAACCCTGCAATACATCTTCAGGATTAAGTTGCCTGATGCCAGCCTCCCAACCAGAAAATAGCCAGTGGTTCAAAGGTGTCTTACAATATTATCATTTTTAGGAGGAGGAGGAATGATATGAAGTAATAAAGGGCCATCCTAGAAATTCCTTTTAGTTATTAGGGAGGGATTCTTTGATATATTTTAAGTTAAACCTGTGTCTCCCCAGGGACCATAAACATTCCCATGATGATATTTCTTTTTCTTTTTTTTTTTAAAGTTTTTTTTTTTAAGATTTTATTTATTTATTTGACAGACAGAGATCACAAGTAGGCAGGGAGGCAGGCAGAGAGAGAGGAGGAAGCAGGATCCCCGCTGAGCAGAGACCCTGATGTGGGGCTCGATCCCAGGACACTGAGATCATGACCTGAACAGAAGGCAGAGGCTTAACCCACTGAGCCACCCAGGTGCCCCATAACCTGTGATGATATTTCTGTGAAGACTAAAGTCACAGGAGCTTGATTCATTCTTTCTTTCTCACTCAGATTTACTGGATATCGTGCCATGTGCCAAAGAGATAAACATGAAAAAAAAAGGGGGCAAAAAAAAAAAAAGGGCAGTTTCCTGCCCTCAAGGAACTTGCAGTCTTGGGAGGAGACCTAATGAAGAGTATACAAGTAAACACACGATTACAGTGAAGTCCTGTTAAGACAACTCTCAGGTCAAATTACCGGCGCTTCATGCCCACTCCGTGTTTCACCAGTTATGTGATACTGAGTGACTGACCTAATTTATCAAAGTCTTGTGTCATCAAATGTGACATAGGGATAACAGTATTATCTTTCATGAAAAGTCGTCATTGGGTTAAATGAGACAATATCTATAAATGCTCAGTAGAGTATATGATATAAATATTCCAAAATAATAGCTGTAATAACAATGTATTCTCCTATTGCAAATGCTTTAGCAGAAATATGAACAAAGGAAGGGCACCTAACTGAGAAGGGTTGGCGGGGAGGATGGAGAAAAACTCTACAGAAAAGAAGCATAAAGATGAGTATGAATCAGTAGACAGACCGTGTCCAGGATGGTTGGAACTGGGGTAAGAAGTGGCTGGGCTCTCCTTTTGGGGCCTGATGAGGCAAGTCCAAAGGCTTAGAGACACGGAAAACGTCAGTTACTCAAAGCAAGGCTTATACTTCCTTCCAGCTGGACCAGATTATCAGGAAGGGCAAAGGGTAACACATAGCAGGAGAGGTACGAGGCAAGTCATAAAGGGCCTTACTTTGCTCTGAAGGCCTTCCAGGTCACTGAAGAATCTTAATCAGCAGAGTGACATCGCAGAAGGTTGGAAGGGTCACTCCAAAATGTAGACCCAAATGGCTCAGAAGAGAGCAGATCAGAGAAGGGATGCTAGGTAAGAGTCTGTTGTAGGAATTCAAGTGAGAAATGATAAGGCCCTCAATCGAGGCAGTAACAATGGTTGCAAAGAGAGGTGACGAGATTTGAGACGTTCTTAAGAAGAAAGGGGTGGGACTTGGCAATTACTTGGATGTGAAGAGCAAAGGCAAGAAGCAGTTCAGGAAGTCACTCAGGTTTCTGGATGGAGGGACTGGATAGATGAAAAGGCAGGGAGAGTATGGAAGATGGTGCGTTGTTTGAGACATGCTGAGTTCGGGGTTTTTTATAGGGTTTTCAGGGAGAGATGCATTTCTGGCACTCAGAAGAAATATAGGATATTAAAGTCATGGCGAGGAGCCAAGAAATTATTTATGTGTTGAAAACATTTGATTTAAAACCATCTACTGAATCCATTTTTGTTGTTTTGGTTGTTAAAGATGAGAACACGAAAGACAGAATATATGGTTCTTCTAGAAGACCAGCTTTCAACTTTATTAAAATAAATGACCCGCTCTGATGAATAGAATAATGATTTCTAAGGTATCTTACAATTCTAACACTATGATTCTATTGTTCCAAACCACAGTCGTGAATCCAGAATTGCCTTTTGATGATGAGTAATCTTGCGGCCTTAAATCATCTTTTGTGGCCTCGTGAAATGAATAGATAGATAGATAGATAGATAGATAGATTTTTTTTTTAAATAAAGCCCCCACATCACACATTTTTTGAATTTTTTAAAAACAAACGCCATACAGCCCCAAACATGCATTGAGGATGCTTATGAAAAGGAAAAACCAAGTAAAGACACTATCTACATTTACCTACTCTGATCCCAGTTGGCGGCAAAGAGCAGAAGAATCTTCCTGCCATAGTGATCACGGTTTTCCAGCACTCCAGGGAACCCATCGATGAGAGCCCTCTTAATGCCAGGGTCATCAGCCTTGAAGTTTTTGAACATGTCCAGGTTGAGCTGACGGTATTGAAAGTACTGGGCCAGGAGTCTGAAGGCATCTGCTTGGTGAAACTTCCTGGCTCGGAGAAATCTCAGGATGAAGGCATCATCTGTACGTAAAAACCCAATGTCAGGCCTGGTGATGATCATGTCCCTGACTTGCTGGATATCCTGATGTAAGACATCTGGGTTCTCATTCAGTTCCAGGCGAGCTTTCTCTATAGTCTCTGGACTGAGTCCGGCCTGTAAGTGGGTCATCTTGGCCGAATCTCCTTTCCACGTGCTTAATTTCTGATATTTTGGAAGAATGGAGACTGGTCCCATTCACCTGATGGTCTGCCGAAATCGGGGCCCATTCAACAGTTTCGTTACTACCAAGTTGCCACCAAAGCAGACAAATAGATGGTCTTCTTTCTGTTTTTGGAGAGCAGTAGGACATTCAGGTCTTATGTGGCGGGGGCCATCCAAAAAAGAAGCAACTCTGAGACCATTCCTTACTGCAAAACAAATGCACACAAGAGAGATGAAACAGTGACGATACAACGTCTAGGCAAATTAATTGCAGCTGAGATAGAAAATCAGTATTGTGCTGGGATTTGACTAGACAAGGTCTCCAAAGAATGAAGGGTAAATGGTATAATTGGGGGTCCCGGGTGGCTCAGTCTTTGGGCATCTGCCTTAGGGTCAGGTCACGATCCCAGAGTCCTGGGATCAGCCCCACATGGGGCTCCCTGCTCAGCGGGAGGTCTGCTGCTTCCTCTTCCACTTCCCCTGCTTGTATTCCCTCTCTTGCTGTCTCTCTCTCTCTCTCTCTCTGTCAAATAAATAAATACAATCTTTTTAAAAAATAAAAAATAAATAAAATCGTGTAATTGGCAGAATTTTATCCTTCACATCCTGAATGCATCATACGTGAATTTTTGAAAGATGTTTGGGAACTTCTTAGTTACACTGACTGGTTAACACAATAGCATACGGTCAGATTAGTTAATAGATGGCTCTTCCATTAATTACTCTCAGAAACGGTACGAAGAGAGAAAGATCCCCCCTCTGCGGCAGCCTGTTTTATGGGGCTATTCACAGTCCTAGAAATTATGGCTGCTGTACAATTTATTGCTCCCCATTAGCCTCTTCTCTCAATCGGAAGTACTTTTCACAGACATGTGCCCCCCCCACCTCTTTAAAAGGCAGTCGTTTGCATCCCAACAATAAAAAAGGGACTGTTAAAGGTCACTCTAACCTAACCCCACAGGTACCTAATTACTCAAAACTGAACTAACAATGGCCTGGGGGGAAGGGGGAGGGTGGCCGCCTTTGGCTGGAAACCTGAGCTTCCAGAATCAGATTCAGCGGCCGCGAGAAAGGAGGCTCACGTGTGGACATTGTTGTTGGCCATTGTTACTCTTCCGCAGGAAAGGCAAAGGGACTTGAAACCCAGGATGCCTCCCTGCTCCCATTTTTTACGATTTTTCTTGTTGTTCTGAGCTATCCTTTTACTTATGATAATGACTGAATCTCCTCAGATACATCTCTTTTGACTTCTACACCTCCTTTTACAGAGGAACACCCCTATTATTTGCATCTTTCTCATTTTAAATATAAATGCCCTCAGACATCTGTTTGTTGTAACCCAGAAGTTGCAAAAATCGGAAGACATATAAGGTGTAAATGAACTTGAAGGCATGTGTTTTTTTCCCCAGGTCTACAGTATTTGCAACAAGAGGCAGAATATTTATACCCAAACTAATTATTATTGGTGCTTTTTTATCATACAAAATAATTTAAAAGACAAAACTGATTCTTCTGCCTAATTTAGGACAATCAACTCACACGTTTCTGCTTTATACTGTGATATGGAGGAGCTGAAGAACAGTTCAGGTAACTGGTATTCATCTTCAAGATAATGAAATAAGACAAATTTTACAGATAAAATGTTGGCTTTGTAAAATAACTTGTAAGAAAACAGCATTTAGTTCTGTAACATGTGAAAATGAGAAATAAAACAAAGTCTTCATTTTCACTAATTTTAAGGACTTAGAATGGTAAATGGAAAATAATGCTACGAACTATTCCCAGGATTGGAAGAAACTTCTGAATCCTTCTAGCTCGATGTTCATCTGATGTTAAATGTCCCTATGTAGTAGCCTTACCAAACCCCTTCAGAAAGTTTCTGTGTTTGATGTCTCCTCTTCTAATTCATCCCCACACCGACAGCAACGTCTTCACGGCTCCCACCAACCACTTGAGCAGAATGATCATATAATTTACCATCCAAATTTAAACACGAGGGGGCACTTACAATAATAATAATGCTAGAACAATAGCCACAAACTGGGACAAATCTCAGCAAACCCAGACAGATGGTCACCCTACTAGAGAATGATCTTTTTGTTCCTACATCCAATAGACAAATTTCAGTCCTCTTTATGAGTGAATTCTATCAGGATTTGATACTGATGACTTCATCCTTCTTAAAACTCTCTCCACCATTCTCCCATTCTTTTTTCTCTGACCCCAGACATCCTGATTCTTCTCTTAGCCTTGCCGACCCTTGTTCTGTCTTCTCTTTCTGTGAACACTTCAGTATAGTGCTTCCAGGATCCTGCCCCGTGGTTTGACCACCTACATGTAATATGACTTCTCTGTATGGCTCTCTCCTGGTTTCCAGGCTACACATTCAACCACCTTCTCAACAACCCCACAGAGATGTCCTCTAGACACCACAAATTCCATGTGCTTAATCCTGAACAAATCCTCCTTCCTCATCCTGAGTTCACTCCTCCACCTCCATCTCTTAGTGACTGACATCTTCTGTGCCATTTCCCATTCTAGAAACCTGGGAGTCTACTATTATTTGACTCTCTCCCTTCCACCCACTTCCAGACAATTAGTTCCATAATATTTCTTAAATCTGCCTGTTTTTTTCCATCCATTTTTCCTGTCTTTTTCTGGGTCATATCAGTCTTCGTCTGTTTAGCCCTGTAACATCCTCTCTGGTCCCTGCTGCCAACCTTGCCCTTCTCCCCCCGCATTCTCTGGATTCTACTTGAAATCTGCTCATGTCATTCCTTGATGGACATTGACCAATACCTGCCAGTTGTCCCAGAATGAAGTATAAAACCATGTAATAAGGTTTCCAAGACTCCTCATCATTTTGTCCTTATCTCTTTCCAGATTCACCAGCCATACCCAGCCACGTGAAGTTTCTCCTCACTTCTGTGGGCCTTGACAAAGCATGACCTCTGATGAATTCTTCTTCACCCTTCAGGATGCATCTGGACACCATTTTCTCTAGGAAACCCTCCCTGACCTCCCAGGTCACTGGCAGTCCCACAGCCCCAACCACATCATGTCATTGCCATGTCCCTCTCTCCCTCTTTACTCTAAAGTCCTTGCTGAGAATTGATGGATCTCACTCACCTGTGCCTCCCCAAGACAGTGCCTGACACAAAGAGTGTCAGCCCATGAGCGGAGCAACTTGGCTATGTTCACTGTCTATCCTCAATGCCTACAACAGTGTCTACCACACAGGTGCCTAATAAGTACAGAGAGAATAAATGAATAAAGAAAGTAACCAAAACATTATTTCAACGAGTGAGTGGTTTCCCCTGCTGTTGGGTGCCTCTGAACCATTTTCCTTAAATGATGGTGTTGCAGCTGACTTTTAATTGCCCAGGAGAATTCAGCCTAGGCACACTGTACTTCAGATCATTGCCTCCCTGAAGCAGGCTGGGTGATGTTCACAGTTCCTAGCCACGGCACAGGATGCTCAGAGCACCAGTCATAGCAACAGCTTGTCCCCTTCAGAAGATTTAAAGTTACACACCTTACAGTTCAGGGAACTCCATAATGTTTCTGAAATAAATTACCACGGGTTCAAGGGGAGAGCTGAGATTGCATTTTTCATGACCACCTCCACACATAGCTATGCTTCCAATCTATAATATAGAAATAAATTTGCTTCAGTTTTACATCTTTATTCTATCCTCGGCGTACGGTAGAAGCTTCTGGGGAGAACACCCAAGCCAGGATCACTTGAGATAAAATAGATATTTTCCATTAAAGGCAACTGCTGCGCTTCAGAAGTCTGAATCATCTGCTATTTAAATAACAACTTTAATTGTTAATATTTGTGGCTAAAAATGCTGTGCCATTTAAGAGTGTTCTCCAGGATGTGGTGTTCTTACTTGACTGCCATCCTTTGTTCATGGGAAGGATTTGGTTCTCACTCAACTTTTTGGAATTGGTCAACTAAGTATGAAAAGATACGCTGGACTTGGTATCACATGAAGAAGTAGGAGTGGTTTTCTGTCCAGTGGAATGAATAATAATAATAGCTTTAATTTATCATATTTATAAGTATAGTTACAATGTTCCAGGCACTTACATATTCTCTATTAATATATTACATTATTTGATCTTTAGAACAACTGTATTAAATGAGTGTAGTATTGTCCCCATTTTTCAGATGAGGAGACTGAGGCATAAAATGGTTAAATGAGTTTCCCAGGGTTGCATAACTGCTAACCAGAAAAATTGGATTCAAGACCAAGTAATCTTTCTCCGGTCCCATGCTCTTTCCTACTGTGCTTTTCTGCCCCTTAGGTGCAGCAAAGGGGCTCTAGTATTTACCACGTAAGAGCTATGTGACCTTCAGCAAGTCATCTTTCCTCTCAGAAACTTACTGTCCTTTACCAAAATTCCTTCAAGATTTACCATTCCATAAACCTAAACATGCTGCAGGAGTTCACAGATATTCTTAGGTACCGTAATACCATACCATACAGATGTCCAGTCTTGTCTCTGTTTCTTCCTCAGAAGAGGATTGAAACTATTTAAAAATCTAGCTGTCTATGCCTTTTCCAGCTGTTAGAAATGTTCACTTTCCCTTGCATATCTTCCTTTGGCTAAAATGCCGATCAAAGATCCTGCCATTCTCTTTGAAGGATTGATACTTTGCCATGCCTAGCAGAGTGCCAAGCATGATTTGGGCACCGAAATGTGCTTGATAATCAAAAAAAGCACGTTAGGCAGATTCATGTGAGCCTCAGAAATCATCTTTCCCATTGCTGTTTGGGTACAAGTGATTCGTTATTTAGACATTGTTACATAAACATGGAGAGTAACTTATCACACCCTCTAGGGCACCCAAGGCAGAAGCTAACTTCTACTTTAAATGCATGCTTTTCCTAATGAACTAGAAATTTAAGTAGTAGTACTATTTTGTATGAGAGAGAGGAAAGAAGAGTCTTCATATCATGATATTTAAAATCATGGTATCTACAGATTTATGATTCCCAGTTCATCTCAAGTTTCCATTAGAAGAAATTTTTTTTAAAAAATTTATTTATTTATTTGACAGAGAGAGCAATAGGGCACAAGCAGGGAGAGCAAGAGAGGGAGAAGGAGAAGCACGCTCCCCACCAAGCAGAGAGCCCAATGGGGGTCTAAATCCCAGGATCCTGGGATCATGACCTGAGCCGAAGGCAGATATTTAACCATCTGAGCTCCCCAGGTGCCCCTAGAAGAAATCTATTTGTATATTTCCTTATAGAAAATTCAGTTATGGGGCTCCAAGGTGGCTCCGTCAGTTAAGCATCTGAGTCTTTATTTCGGCTCAAGCCATGATCTCAGCGTTGTGAGATCAAGCCTCATATCAGGCTTCATACTCAGTGGGGAGTCTGCTTGAGATTCTTTCCCTTTGCCCCTCCCCCACCCCACTCCTGCAGGCTCATTCTCTCTGTCATACAAATAAATAAATCTGAAAAAAAATTCAGTCTTAAAAAGGTGAATTTGTACACACACATACACACACACCTATAAAACATACATCGTAGTATTTATGAACTAAGGAATCTATGCAGAAAAATCATTTTAGAAAGTACAATAATCCAAATGAAATTGACTTCGGTTATTTTATAATCTGTTACTTGCATTTATTTCATTATCTTCAAAAACTCACATTAAATATAGTGGGAAACAATCAGACTAATAATAACCGCACCTCGTCTACAGAATATGTAGGTGAGTATGTATTACTTCAAAGCCTTTTACACCAATTATCTTTCCTCATTGTTACATGATCCTGCAATAGGTAGGAAGAAGGAGGATTTCCTGGGAGATACTGAGGATCATGTGAAATGATGTAGGTAAAAGTGTTTTGGAAATAAAACTCCATCTTACACTTACTGTGATCTTGTTGATCATAGTTTTCTTGTTTCCAGGTTAAAAGAGATGGAGTCTTAGAACAACAAAGCACTTGTCTTAAAGTCAGAAATAAACTAATGTTAAAAATTGGGGGAAAAAATAAATATTCACTGAGTGTTTATTATGTACCTAAAGCTTTGTTGTTCTACAATCTAATCTCCACACCCACCTTTAAAGTTGGGTATTTATTAGATGAAAGGATAAATCTGAGATTTAGATAGATTAATTATAGCTAGAAGAATGAAGATTGACACCACAGCCTCCCTGATCTAAGGCCCATGTTCTGTCAATGACCTCGTCCGGCTTCTCAGCTTAGGTCCTTTCTCTACACCACTCTGGATGCCTGTGCCCTCCCAATGACTCATTCACACAACAGGCACACACCCACACTCCACCAGTCCTAAGGGAGATCATTTAAAGCATGTTGTAAAGTTGGCCAGATTTGGGGAGGAAAGAGTATATTGTTGTCATGACCAGAAAGATGAAATCTATAAAGCCTAGATATTGTTTGAAATATAAGAACATCAGTAAATAATGGAAATGTCTCAAATATGTATTGCTTTGAGATGTTCCTAGTAACACAGAAGAAACATTTTAAGTACACATAAATTTAAATTAATATAGTAGAAAATGAGAAATTATAGCCGTATTTGTTTTATAAGAAAAATAATGAAAGATCAATCTGAAGGATAAAACTTTCCACATGAAAGTCTAATCAACTACCTCCTCCATTAAGGTGTGAAAGTTATGTCTACAAATTTTAAAGGTATATTGAATTAGGTCAACCCTGATGGCTCTTCAACTTTCCAAAATGTCACTTCAAAATTTTTAACTGAATATTTTTTCCCCTAGGAATGCTGAAAGGAATTTTTATACTGAATGAAATAAAAATAGATGTTGCTGATACATCTAGACCAAAATTGAAAATCACAACGAGCAAAAATCTTTTTTTTTTTTTAAGTACAACTGTATTTGAAATCTTTCCTGAAAGATGATATGCTCCCTTACAGCTGGTGATACATAACATTTAATCCTCAGATTAAATGGTGCTAACCAGAAGAGGTTGTTTTGTTTGGTTTTGTTTTATTTTTTTGTTTTTTCCAAATAATGAATTTGAAATTGACCATGAGGGCTTGTAGGATTTCTCTGCATAAGTACTGGCAAAGGACTCGAAATCCTGTGAGTAACAGATTGGTTCCCAGTCCATCAGCATTCTATCAAACATTATTCAACTTGCAGATGCAAACTAGCTATGCCGAGGGCAGGGAGAGAATTCCAGAAGGATAAAGGAGAGGCCTTTAATCATCTGAAAGTGTAATGTGACCAGAATTTAGCCTCTGGCACACCTTCAAATGTCCATCACCTTTAACTCAGTCCTAGCCCAGGGCTTACCCTTGCCATATAAATATTCATTGTGTTGATTCCCTTGGCTGTCTTTAAAATAGCAGCTAAGCACTGTCATCTGCTCCCATTTGCTCTTGCTCTTAAGAAAGATTAAAAGTAAATTGGAAGGAGTTTAATCAGAGTAGAGACACTATGAACTTCTACCCAAAATAAAGGCCAGATCAGAATTAGAATCGTCTGGAACTCTGACGATGGACTTTTTGACAGAGGATTGTGTCCTGTGTTCTAGAACACCTACACAACTTTTATTCTTTTAGCTTGCTTTGGGGCAAACAATACAAGTTGAAGGAAAAGACAACTGGCAAGGAAGGCATGGGATTTTTCTGCCTCCTCATGGTAGGAAAGTACTTAGTTGAAGTAGTGTTTACCTTATAACTCACTGTATTCTAAATAAAGACAATCTACAGGGAAAAATTTATTGAGACATAGAAAATTAGACTAAAATGCTTTTCTATGCTATTAAACTATCCCCATAAGTAGTCATTGGCAGTCAATGCCCCAATTTAAAATTTAATTTCAGTTGTGCTTCTTAGGAGTATCAGCGGGAGGGGAAGGAAAAAACAAACAAACATGCGACTCTTTTGTCATCCAGGGAAGAGGGTATTTCTCTAAGAATAGACTCTTTAGAGGAAGAGGATCTGGAGAGATGTGAGAAAGGCAGGGCTCAGCCAAAGATGGCCACTGAATCCACTTGCCCTCTTTCCCTCTCAGTGTTTTCGCCAGCATGCTGAAGGGACCGGGCCCCTTCTTCCAGATGTGCTTGGGCAGATGACGTCAATGCAGGGATCAGTTAAGAAAACTGCCAGGTGAAGGTGGAACCCAACAAGGTGCGCCTGGCTGAGGTGGGAAGAAAGGGGTTATTGGTATCCCTTTCTATTCAACTGCAGCTGTGATGGCTCAACTAGATTGCCTAGAGTGGTCTTGGTTTTGCTTTGCTTTAGTATGAGTGCCGTTTTTTACTACTCAGACATTAAGGTGGGACTGCTCAGAAAGAAAGAAACTGTTGTCTTTGTTTCTCAAAGTGGGTTCCGTGGCTCAGTAGCATCAGCAGTACCCAGGCAGTTTGTGTGTGCACTGTTTGGGAAGCCCTGCTCCAGAGGATTTGTAGTGATTCCAAAGGGTTGAGAAGGTAGGTTCATTATCTCTGAAGTCAGCTCACACTGTCTGTGGACAGCAGCGTGACTCTGCCCAATGGGAGAGTACAAACAATGGGTGCTCACTCCATTTGGATACCAGCACTCATAAAAGCTCATTAGTTCACTACATTAATTGCACACATGCTTGTGTGCTCTATATGTCAACAAAAAGCAATCAAGAAAGGAAGGGGGGGAGAGGAAGCAAGAGATGCTAAGGGCAAGAGAGGGAGAAAGAGAAGGGGGACAAGGAAAAAGAGGAGAATCTCACATGTTTTGTTTATTTTGCTTTATTTGGCCACATACCCGACTAGAGTTCTCTTACTTCTAAAACCTGTAATGTGAGCTCCTCTGCCATTTCCAAGCCCACAATTTCCCTTCATCCCAAACTACAGAAGAATGAGCACTGAATACACTATGTGCTTGGCACATATAAAGGTATTGAACTTTATGTAAAACATTTGAGCAGTCACTGAAGCTGAATTGACATGATGTTATTTATTTTAAGGAGAAGAAATGGGGGAAGGTGTTTTGCATAGTATCTATGAATTAGAGATGTGGCTAAAAGGGTCCAGAAGACAAGAACAATCATCTCAAACACATATAGGGAAAATTCTGCTGGCTCAGAAGTCAGGAAGAAGAAATGCTTATAGAAAATGAGTCTCCTACCAGAAAACTTTCTCTGATACTCCTTGTCATGTGATAACATGTTCATGAAAGGGGAGAGGATTGCGTTACCTGGTCAGAGAAGATATGATAAAGGGCTGTGAGGGGCAGTAGAGGTAGTGAAGAATAATGAACTTATTAACTGAATAAATGAAAGTCTTTTTGGGGGTGGAGGGAGGAGTGACTAGTTAATTTCCACATCCTTGAAAAGTCAAACCAAAGAAAGCTAACTTCTCTTAAACTGACATAAACTTGGATAGAAAGTAAACACGGCTCTCTCTGGAGATATATAACACTTGGGATCGATGTTAGAGGGTTGCAGACTTGAAGAAATTCACATTGTGGGTTTTCTCTTGAAACAAATCTATTCCAGTAAATCTGGATAAAATGAACAGTAATCAAAATAATTAAAATTTGGAGAAGGGCATAATGTAGGGAATGACCTCTCTTGGCAATGTTGAGGGGTATTTCTAGACAGATGACACACAACCAAACCTCATATTTTGTATACTCCTTTTGCTCTGTTACCTTCTGTCTCGATCACCATGTAACAGGAAAGAAGAAAAAATCCAACTCTGAATCCTTTTACTAAATATGGCTCTGCTTTGAGGAAGTGTATAAAGTCATGAATGGACATCACACACAGGGTTAATAAGGTGTCCTTTTGTAAAGCTTGCAAAAGAGAGCAAACACCACTAATTCTCAAGAGTTCCTGATTCCCCCTTTTGGGAGATAAAAGTTTAGCAAGCTTTACACTCCATGATTCTAAAAGGATCATGCCTCTCTGTGAACATGTCTTCAAAAGCGTGTAATACCACTCTGATGGAAAACACATTTTCTGTTCATTTTTAAACCCATTATTAAAAGGAGAAAGTTATGTTACTGAAAATATTTAAAAAGTAAGATGGCCCTTAATAGAGAAAAGAATAAAAGAAGAAGCCAAGATAGTAGCACTGTATAAAAATTAATAAGCCCAGCACAGTATTTCATCAGAGAAAGGCAGCACTTTTGAGCCAGAGTCTGTAAATCTCACCAAAGCAGTATTGTTTTGAGATTTCCCCAACCTCAGGAAATTGTATTCAGCACAGGAAGACAGAAGAAGCACTGGAGACACTGGATTCTTGGTCTGAGTTTCTGGTTTGAAGCAGCCAGAGCTGGCAACATGTACACTTTAAAAAATTATCTGGGTTGAACCGTTGTTTGTAAACAGCTATTAAGAATCTTGTTTTGGGGGCTCCTGGGCTGCTCAGTAGGTTAAGCCTCTGCCTTCAGCTCAGGTCAAGATCTCAGTGTCCTGGGATCGAGCCCCACACCACACCAGGCTCTCTGCTCAGCAGGGAGCCTGCCTCCCCCTCTCTCTCTTCCTGCCTCTCTGCCTACTTGTGATCTCTCTCTCTCTGTCAAATAAATAAAATCTTAAAAAAAAAAAAAGAATCTTGTTTCTTTGGGACTTGAGGGGTCCTGTTTATGGTGGACATCACCAGTCTAAGGATGGTACATAAATGAACAAATTTTCTTCTTCTCTAAAATCCATTTCACCAGATACTTTCACTAGTCTTCTTAGTTTGAGTTCAAAAGTGAATGAATTTTAGAGACAAATTGAATTATGTCAATGTTTTTGTAATTAATGGCAGTAAGTAACTTTTGAGAACATGCAACTATCCCTCATTCCAGAAGAGTATTTAGTGTGACTTTTCCCTCAAAACTTCTTTAAGAAGCTACCTATTTGTGACTATTTTTTATTTTTGAAAAATTAGTGAGCCAGTTTAGACCAAACTTGCTTTAGTGACTCTTTTTCTTTTTAAGAAAGGAGGATAAATGTACAAGAGTGATTTTTAAATGAGGATTTTCTATGCTCTGATTTAAACTTTATTGTGACATGTGACCTAACACCATCCTCATATAACAAAATCCATCTCATTTTTAATTAAGATGTTAATTTTGTGAAAAGTGATTTGCAAAAAAATACCCCCCAAAACAAAAAACAAAACAAAAACAAAATCATCCACCCAATACTTTGCTGTTCAGTAATAATTGATTAAATGGGTACTCGCTAAAAGATTTTTATTTATTTATCAGGCTCAGATACTTATTTTCTGCTGTTTGTTAGCCCTTATAAAACAGATGATCCTGGATAAATTAAAGAGGTGCTATGACTTGGATTTGGACCTTCAAGATATTTGAAAGATGTTCCAACTTCCCTTCAGCGAAGATAGAAAATGATGGCACTTTAAAAGCAGAGCCTGACAGAACACAGTTACATAAAATGCCTTTTCAATTTTTGCACTCTATTACCCTTTACCATTATGGGAAAATGGTGTTTTTGCTTGATTACTGAGAAAGCACACAAAAATCTCGCCTTCCAAATCCGAGTCAGTCCTTGACTCGTGATGAACAAAGACAGGCCATCTGCTCTGAATATCATTACTACTTTGGCCTTTTGGGCAAGGGATCTATCTTCTCTGCTTCAAAGAGAGGTTTAAGATTGGAAAATTGAAATAAGTAGACAGGAGGAGACATTTGAAGAAATAGCACTTTCCAGTGAGAGCCACATTTGTTAGGTTATCATCACCAACGTTTTAATTTTTACTCTGGTCACAGAGTTAATCTTTGCGGGTTCTCATTTTACAAAACAATTCAGTAAAAAACTTAATTCCAGAGTTTCTGTAATAAACGCTTAGGAAGGAAAATTGGCGTGTGCGTGAATATGAGTCATCAGTCACCCCCACCCTGCTTCCTGGTGATTCTCCATTGGAAAACCAGAAACATGGATTGAGCTTACATATCTGTTTTACCGGAATAACACTATACCCCAGGCCATGTTAATTTCCTGAACTAAACAGCCCCTAATCTGCTGAAAGGCAGCTGGCTAACTGCTGGTGTCTGGCAAGTGCCCCATCTGTCCCCCTGCCCTGGGTCTCTATCCTGGCTTCACTTTCCCTTTCTCTCAAGCAGGCTTCTCTTTGTTTTCAAGGGTGTCGTCCACCTGAACTTTCCTTCCTGTGCCTGAAAACTTGGGTTCTTTTGCTCAACCCTTCGGACCTCGGGCTTTGTCTAAGTGACAAGACACAGTTGTGTTGACTGTAGTTACGGCGCTTGTGATGGTGGAGATCATGACGGTGATGGTGGAGAGATGGGGGTGCTGATGGTGTAAGGGAGCGCAGATTGAGCGGGCGCCGGGAGGAGGAGGATGGACCGCGAAGGCGTGGAAAGTGGGGTGCGGGAGGGATGGAGTGCGGAGGGATTGCAGATGGGAGCTGTCCACGCACCGAAGTGCTGAAACGCCGCAGCCATGGCATCGCAAGAGCTGGGGGGAAAGGCGGGGAGGCGCTGCAAATACAGAAGGAAGAAAAAAGGCAACAAATACCTTCACACAGCCGCTCAGCCTTGCTTTAGGAATGTGTTTCTGCAGGTGTCCTCGCTGCTGAGCTGAGTGGGTGAGATCCCCTATTCTGGCAGGTTCGGGCTCAGATTTCTCTAGAAAGCTGTGAATGAGAGCCCCGGCTCCACGGGGCTGTGATTTTGGTAGGAGGCGTGTGCGCCGGAGACTCTGTCCTTCTATACCAAGCCTGGCTTTCCCCTGGGTCCTAAGTGCCTCCGCACCGCTGTTCTTCCTCGGTCCATCAAGACAATACCAAGAATTGTAATTTTGTAACCTCTGGGACAAAAAGTACAGGAACTATCACTTCCCACCCCCACCAACTACCACCAATCTTAAAAAGAGAACCTTTTAAAGAGATAATGCAACCTCTGAAACAGATCCGGGTGTGTGTATGTGTGTGTGTGTGTGTGTAAATTTAACCAGTGAGAAAAAAAGTATCACAGACCTATGGAGGAAAGCACGGATTATTTTATTAACAAATGGTAGTGAGAAAATGAACAATTTGGAAAGGGCTTAAATTAAGCCTCATTACCCCAAAATTGACTACACAGAGATTAAAGAGCTAAATTAAAAAGTAAATTATTTTTAAAAATAAACTAGAAAAACGAAAGAAATGTTTTACTGATAGAGAAGCTTTTTTGAGCACAAGAGGAATAGAAACAATTATACCCCTAAAAAAGATCAATAAGATCAGATGCATAAAAATACTTTCAAATGCAAAAATATCCTGAAAGGGTAAATACAAATGACCATTTGGAAAAATTGCAAGAAATATGTTTCATATGGAAAATACCTCATATTAAAAAAAAAACCCTCTAATGGCTTAAGAGGAAATGAAATAAAAAGCAAATGACAAAGAATTCACTAAGGAAAGGTGAATGCATAATGAACATATTTTTAAAAACCAACTTCACCAATAAACAATGAACAGTACAATTTAAGATTAGCACCAAGGTGCAGTTTGAGCTGAAATTTTAAGTAATACTTAATGTCTCATACTGTTACAACAGTAACATTACTACAATAAGAGTAAGAAAATGTAACCTTTGTATAGGTCTATTTTGTAACATACATCAAGTATCATAAAATACACATGCATGTAGACAAATAATTCCCTGTATGCACCTTCTGCTGAGGATGTAATCAGATATACAGATAAAGATTTATGTACATTAATTTATAATCATAAAGTTTGTCAAAAATAATAAAAGCGTTAACACTGTTTGTGTATAGCCTGTAATACTTGCAGCAATTAAGAATATATTTTTGAGGGATGCCTGGGTGGCTCAGTTGGTTGGGTGGCTGCCTTCAACTCGGGTCGTGATCCCAGCATCCTGGGATCGAGTCCCACATCGGGCTCCTTGCTCAGCAGGAAGCCTGCTTCTCCCTCTGCCTCTGCCTGCCACTCTGCCTGTGCTCACTCTCTCTGACCAAAAAAAAAAAAAAAAAATTGAAAACTGTTAATACCAAAGAAAAATGCTCAGAAAATGGTAAGGAAAAGCAAGATACCCAATACAGTACTCTCCTCCTGCCCTAAATCAAGTTGGTAAGTTCATGGGATAGCATGATGAAATTATAGGTAAATTTGCTTTTTATCAAGTTGAATAATTTCATTTTCTTCCTTGTGTTTAGATTATCTAAAGTTTTTAATAAAAGAAAAAACTTATGAGACATTTTAAAGCAATCTTTTTATCATATGTGTCATGGAAACTATAAAGTTATCCAAATTGTTCCAACTGTGATGAAGCCTTATGTATTTATTTACATATCTGTTTTCTTTATCTCTCCCCAATAGAATGTTAACACCATGTGGTAGAAATTTTTCTATTTTGTTCATTACTGCTTCTCAAACATCTAGAAGTGTGCCTGGAACATCATTAAAGTCAGTAAATATTTGTTGACTAGAAAAATAATGATGACTGAATGAATGAATGATTTAAACATCCCACATCGAGATATATTTTAAAATATTTTTTAAAGTTATGAATTTCATATAGAAATGTATCCATAAAGGCATAACATTCCCAAATGATCCGAGTTTGCTGCTGAGTTTTGATCACAGGTAAATAAGCTCAATTAAAAGGGCATCTTCTAAGATACACCTAATCATGGACATGACTTGCAAAGTGGCATCAAATGTGAATGTTTTAAAAGAAGTTTTCTCTAGTCTCAACTCTAACACTCTTCATCCTTTCAAAAGCTTTGTGAGGTCTGAGATGTTCGTGTTAATTATTCTGTTTCTCTTCCTCCTTTTCTCCTCTCTATAGCCATTTAGCCATTTATAGAAATATAAATCAAGACCAAGACCTATGTGTTTCATAAGGCTATGATTTAAAACTCCTTTTTCAAAGCTTAAAATGAATGTGGATACCTTTGTTCAGCTGGTGTTCCCTTCCAGTTTTGCTTCTCTGTCAACTATGATTTTTGAATGACCTCAGCAATAACCTCACCAATTTTATTTGTATTTTCTAAGAAGTAAAGTAGGGAAAAAAATACCACACACACACACACACATGCCTGTGTGTGTGTGTGTGTGTGTGTGTGTGTCTCCTTTTTGAGAAAAAAATTTTAAAACATTTATTTTAGAGAGAATGAGGGCAGGGGGATGGGGCAGAGGGAGAAGGAGAGACAGAGTCTTAAGCAGACTCTGCACCCAGTGTAGAACCTGAGGTGGGGCTCAATCTCACTATCTGGAGATCAGGACCAGAGCCAAAACCAAGAGTCAGACACTTAACCGACTGAGCCACCCAGGTGTCCCTTTAGAAATCTTCATAAAGGAAAGTTATCCCCACTAATAAGAGGCTGGGACATAAATCCAGAATGCTCCTGCCTGATCATGTGGTAGGACCCATTCACATAGGCAGGGTAACTACAAAAGCTACTGGCTGCCAAAATATAATCTTACATTCCAAAGGTTTTAAAAGCATTTTAAAGGGACACCTAGGTGGCTTAGTCATTAAGCATCTGCCTTCGGCTCAGGTCATCATGCCGGGGTTCTGGGATGGAGCCCGACATTGGGCTCCCAGCTTGGCAGGAAGCCTGCTTCTCCCTCTCCTCCTCCCCCTTGCTCGTGTTCCCTCTCTCTCTCACTTTCTGTCTGTCAAATAAATAAATAAAATCTTTTAAAAAATAATAATAAAAGCAGTTTTAAATTTTACTTGTAGTGATCGAATGAAAAAATATTTATCACTTTTATTGATAATTAGAACAGATCTGCTTGATATATCAAAAGGTCTTCCTCCTCCCAACGTGCCAGTGAAAGTGTATCATTCCCCTTTACATACCTGAGGATTATCCCTGCGTTGTTTGTGGCAATACTTACCTTTCCAGACCATTTAAAACTCCTCTGTAAGAACAACTGTCCTTTATTGCGTACATGTGTCTTTACTAAGTTGAATCTGTCTTTTTATTTCCTGGGACCAGATTATCTTTGCTCAAAGCTCTTGCCTGATAACTATAAATCAGAGGCTTCTGAAATGGGTTTCTTTCCTTTACTCACTCTGATGGACATTGTGCTGGAATTTTACACACTCTACTCCAACTCTGTTTCAGCTCCTCACACAACTGCTGCTAATATATTTGTGCACAGGATTTCTCCAGGTACCCCTTGGTGTTTAAGCAGCCAATGCCAAGGGTAAATGTGTGGCCTATTCACAAGCATCTTTCATGCTGCCTGACTTTGTGCCTGCTATTCCCAAATCAGTTACTCATTTGTCTACTGCCTTGAAAAACCCCGTTGGTGTTAGATTTGCTGTGGTCCAGGTCAGAATGAAGGAAGGAAGCCAATTGGTGGTGGGCTAGTGACAGAAGTCTCTGTCGATGTCTGTCTAGGAGGTGGGCTGAAGTTGAGAGTCCATGCAGAATGGGATAAATAATACCCAGAAATCTTGATATTTATAACAAAGCTGTTAGGATGATGTCAGAATGGCAAAACGACACATTTCTAAACCACTGCCTTGCCTTGCTGTTTAAGGGCTGAAAGATGTATGAGGAGTAAGATCAAATCCAAAACAAAGAATATTTTAGTTATTCTTTTTGTTCTCCTCAGAGTTTTGTGATGTACATCTCCATGTATGATCATAGAAGATTGTCATTGATGTTTCTATTATTTAATGTGCAGTCCAATTTTGAAGTTTTAAGGTTTGCATTAGTCAGGATAGGTTAGGTCATGCTGAAAGTAGAAGCAACTATGCAGCCCCAAGTGGCTTCTCCCAAAAATGGTTTTCTTGTTTATACTCATTGGGGTGTTGCAGGGAAAGTGGGGCTCTCTTCCACCTAGTTACCCAGGGGCCTGGTGAGGAATTGCCACGGCAAGGAATTATCGCTCATGGAGAGCTGGGGGATGCTCTTAAGCTTCAGCCTGGAAGTAACACATCATTTCTGCTCATGGCCCTTTGGCCAGAACAAGACACAGGGCCCTTCCAAATGCAAGGGGGCTGGGAAATGTGGGCAAGCACAAGAATATTTGGTGAGTAGTCAACGTTTCTGCAACAGCCTACCCTTGTGGTTACTAAGACTCTCTTAACATCTTCCTTCCTTCCTTTTTTTTTTTTTTTTAAGATTTTTATTTATTTATTTGACAGACAGATCACAAGTAGGCAGAGAGGCAGGCAGAGAGAGAGAGGAGGAAGCAGGCTCCCACTGAGCAGAGAGCCCGATGCGGGGCTCGATCCCAGGACTCTGGGATCATGACCTGAGCTGAAGGCAGAGGCTTTAACCTACTGAGCCACCCAGGTGCCCGTTAACTTCTTTCTTAACACTCAACCCATCTCCAAAGTGTCCTTTAGTCACTTCATCTGGTTCCAAGGTCCAGATCTCTAGGTTTCATGCAATTGTGATCCTCTTGTTCTGGAGATGTATAAGAAAAAGTACAAATTATTTGCAATGCCCCCTCACCAACACACTTAATAGACAATACAAAAGAGAGACTAGATAACCACAGGAAATGTTCCTATTCAGAAAGAGAAGGGTGGGAAGATACCTAGCAGTCACTGAGCCCAGTAATTCTGAAATCACACTGAACAGATATGGCAAGGACCTTCTACACTGGCTTGAAAGAGTTGTTTTTTGGTTTTTGGTTTTTTGTTTGTTGGTTTTTGTTGTTGTTGTTGTTGTTGCTGTTAGGACCTTACTCTGGTCTCTGGGAAAGCTGCTTATTCCTTTGTTCTCCATGACCTCTGGCACCAAAGCTTGAGAGGTTTCTGTCTGGGTTTTCTTTCTTTTTTTTTTTTTTTTTTCCATTATACTCCTTGGTCACATCCAAAATGGGATTTACAGAATATGCCCTAGGTTAAAATTGAATTTCTAATTTAGGCTCTAATTTTTGTTTTATTTGGGTTTCAGCAAACATCCAGCTCTTTGAGTAACAACCCGTGCTCAAAAAACCACACAACCACATAATTAAACATTTATAAATTTCAGCATTTATTTCCTCAAAAGACTAAACTGGTAAGCAAATGTTAACAGGTGGGAAAGTGATGTATAAACTAAATCTCTGAATTAGTCCATCTTTCTCTGTCTTGACCTCTATCAGATATTTTCTGCTCATTGGTGTTTCAGTATTTCTTGGAGCAATTTGGCAAGCCAGTCTTGGGTTGCCCCAAAGGAAGCTGGTCCTACAGCAGATCATATGTTTCTTCCAGCTGGGACCAGTATGGCATTAATGGATCTTACCTTTTAATTGGGTGAAGGTGACCGCATTCAGTTACATCATTAAGCTGGAATGTTGCTAGGTTGCCACATTCTAACCTATCCTGAGCAATGTGGCCCAATGCTTACCAAGATAGTATTTCCTTTGGAGTGACATTTATAACATTTAAGGTCAAATTAAGTTCAATCTAGCCAATTTCCCATGTAAAGCAGTAGCAAGCAAGTAGTTGCAAATGGGATGAGGCATCCTTCACAAGATTTTGAAACATACTTACCTCAAGTTCTTTAGAGGATGCTGTTTTTCAACCAACTCCCTTCCTGCAGGAGACAGGGCCAAAGGGTTATTTCAATTCTCAGAGGCCCACAGGCTTTTTTTCTTACTGCAAGTTCATAGTTTCCTTGGAAGTATAATTCGCTGAAGACTTCAGAGGGGCATTCCTTGTCTTTTTTCATCAGTCCTATATTCCGGTATACACACCATGGTTCTTTGGAGATATATATCTCAGATCTGCTATATTTATTTGCCTTTTCAGCCCCAAATCTCTCTTAATGTATTTGAGCCTCTCTGGAGTAGTAGGTGATAAAGCCAAATCCTGTATCTGATCTTTTCCTTGAGAAATTCTAAATCATTGAGAGGTTTTAAGTAAAGCATGAAGGTCACATCCTAAATCAGATTCTTGCTAAAAATATTTGGTTTTAATGGACTTTTCTCAAATGCTTTCTTAATTTTATCTTTTTCTTGGGGAGCAAAAATTAATTGGCAAAAAAATTATTTTTCCAGCATGGCAAGTTCTTGGATATCTGGATGTTTCTACTTTTTTAAATTTCTACTTATAAAATCAGCCACATCTATTTTACTCTGTTGCACAGTGCAGCAAATAATAACCAAGGCATGACTAATACTTTGTTTTTCACATACTTTCTCCTAGGACTGCAAATTCTTTAAGCATATACTCTTAACCCTAAGTTACTGCAGGTGACAGTTGTACCAAATGGTTTCCCATAGACTGTTATCTTTCCTATCCTCAATATCAGCCTCCTAACCATGTGTCAGCAACCCTTAAGTCAACACTACCCAATTTATTCTTTAATACAATGCTCTGCTTCCAGAACGTGATGGTGATAATAAATAAACTCAAAGGTCTCAGAAGCTTAATACAACAAAGTTTTATTTCTTATGCTAGAGGTTTAGTGCTGGTTGGCAGAGAGATGGGGGTTATGGGAGATGGTTGGGTTCTGCTCCACAAAATTAGGCTCTGGAAAGTTCCATCATTTGGAAATCCATCATAATAGGGGTAATAGATACATGAGAACTTACACTTACTCTTATTGCTGGCACCTGGGTGTGACATATATCACTTCTACTCATAGACCATTGACCAGAATAAATCTTTTGGTCTTAACCTACTGCACAAAGCTGGGAACAGTGAAGGGAGTGTTTGACAGGCAGTAGAATTTAATAGGGAAATCCAAACTTCATCTCGTTTCCATGCTTGAGAGACTAAACATAAACAACTAACAATGAATTATTAGATACTGATACTCATCCAAGAGAATTACTCTGCAGGATCAAACAGCAGCCAGTGCACAAGGCTCGGAACCCTTGACAGGGAGGAGTAAAGTAATTAGACCTATAATAGATGTCTACTGTATTTCAAACAAGAAAGCATAACCGCTGCTATCAGAATTATTATTTCTATGACTTGAAAACAAAAGACTCATTAATCATCATCCATATGATTGAAAAAAGAGCATGAGACTTGGAAATAGAAATTTGGTTTAAGTCTCTGCCTCTTACTAGTTGTGGGATCTCAGGTGAATTACTATAGTAAACACATGTGTTCTGTCTGGCCAATATTCCTCTGTAGGACCTTCTTTTCCTGTTATCAAATAGTTCTATCGAGACCATTTTGTGGGAGAGCACTTGACCCTGGTCAGTCACTGCTGCAGAGTGTTACTGTGGATTAAGTAGGAGGAAGTAAAGCCAGTGAGAGTTTGGAGACCAGTGGAGATTGAGTCTTAACAGGTGCCCTTTCTTGTCTAAAGGTCTTTTTTCCTTGGTTCCTTCCTCCAATTATCTGAGCCACATGAACCGGACCATCAAGTTAATTTGAATTAGGTTTTCATCATTACTATTTTTTTTAAGATTTTATTCATTTATTTGACAGAGAGAGATTACGTGTAGGCAGAGAGGCAGGCAGAGAGAGAGAGGAGGAAGCAGGCTCCCTGCTGAGCAGAGACCCCGATGTGAGACTCGATCCCAGAACTCTGGGATCATGACCTGAGCTGAAGGCAGCGGCTTAACCCACTGAGCCACCCAGGTGCCCCTCATCATTACTATTAAATAGTTTTATTTAGTTCTGCTGACTTCTCTAAAATAGTTTGAGGACACCTTACTCTCCAGACCGTAATTTTGCTGTAAGACCTGGTCCTATAAGGAAAGCATACCTCCCAGAAAACAGGACATCTTGGGGAACAACCAACCTTGGGAGAAGGAAATGAGAAGTAGTGACTTTAATTGGCATTATCCATACTAGGATGTGGATATGAGACTTCTTACCATTGAGCCAGATTACTTTGGAAAATCCTAGTCTTTCCACATGAATCTCCCTTAGTTAGGGCAAAAAGAAACAGTTAAGTACTGAAAACCAAGCACTTTAATTCACAACAAAACTCTCCAAAATGAAAGTATATTTTTGGGAGGAGCCATTCATTATGTCATGATAACTATCCTCGTGTCTTTCAGATTGCAAAAAGCAGACCTACATGTCATTTAATTTATCCAATGGGAGCTTATTAGAAGTATACACAGTTTGTAATAATAATAGTAATTGCTAAAATTTATGAAGCTTTTACTTCATGTTCATGATATAGCAAGAAATTCATCAGCAAAGTGTCAATGAATCCTTATAGAAATCCCATGAGCAAAATGGCATTTATTGCCCCCATTTTTCCGGGGAAACTGAGTCATCAAGAGGTTAAGCACATGCCTGAATTATTTGGGTGCCTGGGAACATAACCCAGGTCTGTTCCCAAGATCAATGCTCTCAATCATTATTTTACTGCACTATATGAATTCCAGAAGAATTGGATAATCAGGCCTCTGGGGTAACTGAAAGATGTCATATTTCAGTATTCCTCCTCAGTCCTGGTCCTATAATCTGGTTCTCTCTTGGGTTCTCCCTTTACTTCCTCTACTTTGACAGCTTCTTCTTTCTTCTACTTTCTAGTTCATGACTTCTGCTACTCAGACCTTATGCCTACTGACACCTCTGTCTGTGTCTTTCCCCACTTGACCTACTGAGATTCTCTCTGTGTGTTGCATTCAAAATTTTTTAGAACCATAATATGATTGGTTCACTTAGTCATTGTCAAGTGAGGAGTGTCTTCTCAAGGTAAAAATGGCTGTCCCATTGCTGGTTGCCTTTTGTTCAGGGTAAGTGCTGTTCTCATTGTTTATGACCAGGGTGATGATGGGATGACAAAGTTTAAACAGAACAAAGGAAGTATGGCAGAAACACAGAAAGGGATGGACTGGTAAACAGAAAGACGTTCTCGGTCTTAGTCTGCTAGTCTGCTAAGGCAAATAACACAGTAGCACAGAATGGGTGGCTTAAACAACAAATTTCTTTTCCCAGAGTTCTAGAGGCTAGAAGCCCAAGATCAAGATGCTGACAGGGTTGGTTCCTGGTGAAACCTTTCTCCTTAGCTCACAGACAGTGCCTCATCACTTATCTTTCTCTCTGTCCATGCACACTTCTGGTGTCTCTGCCTCCTCTTCTTCTTCTTCTTCTTTTTTTTTTTTTTTTTTAGATTTATTTATTTATTTATTTGACAGAGAGAGAGATCACAAGTAGGCAGAGAGGCAGGCAGAAAGAGAGAGGAGGAAGCAGTCTCCCTGCTGAGCAGAGAACCTGATGTGGTGCTTGATCCCAGGATCCTGGGATCATGACCTGAGTCAAAAGCAAAGGATTTAACCCACTGAGCCACCCATGCACCCCGTCTCAGCCTCTTCTTATAAGGATACCAGTCCTATTGGATTAGGGCACCATCTCAGTTAACCCTAATTATCTCCTTATAGGTTATATCTCCAAATACAGCCACAAATTCATTCATGTCAACAAATGAATTTTGGGCAGGGACACAATTCAATTGGTAATACCCTAACTCCTTTCCTTGCCTTCTGGGTCATGAATAACCCTGTAATCTCGTTTTCACATGCTTCAAAAATTAATGTAGAATTTCAATGTACCTCATTTCAAGACTGAAGGAATTTACATTTCTTTGGTGTTTCTGGAAGTTTTTGCAGTGAAGCTGTTGATTCTGCTCAGGAGACGGAAACTGCAGAATCAATGTAGAAATCCAAATCTCTGGGTATAGTTTTGGGAGTCTTTATCATCTCTAAGACTGCAAAGCACAAGCATTTCTCAAGTGAGGTTTCATGCCATTTAAAGGAAAGGACTATAAAATCTGCTTTTACTTATTAATAAGTAAATAACTGCTTATAAGGGCTAATGCCTTTTAAGGTATATGATAAAATATACTCCAGAACTTTATTTTTTAAGTTGCTTTATTTGCATATGGGGGTTTCATTGCCATTAATAAAGCAGAGTCCCAGGAAGTTCATATCTAGTTTTTTTAAAATAATTTTATTTTAAGATATGTGATATTAACTGGGACACCTGGGTGGTTTAATCAGTTGGGTGTCCCACTCTTGACTTTGGCTCCGGTCATGATCTCAGGGTCTTGAGATGGAGCCTGGAGATGGGCTCTGTGCTCAGCAGGGAGTCTGCTTGAATTCTCTCCCTCTCCTTCTATTCCTCCCCCAACCCTTGCATGCACATGTATGCTCTCTCACACGTAAATAAGTAAATCTTTAAAAATAAAATAGGTAATATTTATTAATGCAGATATTTAATAATCCTAATATGTTCATTTATTTTTCCTTTCTATTTCAGTATAAAACAATATTTTAATATAAGTCTCATGATAAAATAGCTCTTCAGTACCAAATGTCAACAGTATGATTTTAAGAACTGGACCTCTCAGAAATTGGACATCATTTTGAATTCCAAAGAAAAAATTCTAATATAAGGGATAAACTTCAACAAATGTATATTTAATTAAGTTCTTTATTTAACATATTTGAGCATCCATTTGATTTAAAAATTAATCCCTTGCCCCATGCTTTGAATAATATGATTGATAATGTGTTCACAAAATATTTCAGTAGGCTGAGGGGGTTTTTTTTTTGTTTTTTTGTTTTGGTTTGGTTTTTTTTGACAGATAGAGATCACAAATAGGCAGAGAGGTAGGCAGAGAGAGAGAGAGGAGGAAGCAGTCTCCCTGCCGATCAGAGAGCCTGATGCCGGGCTTGATCCCAGGACCCTGGGATCATGACCTGAGCCGAAGGCAGAGATTTTTTTTGGAAAAATCCTTTATTTATTTGACAGACAGATCACAAGTAGGCAGAGAGGCAGTCAGAGAGAGGAGGAAGCAGGCTCCCTGCCGAGCAGAGAGCCCGATGTGGGGCTCGATCCCAGCACCCTGGGACGGTAATCTGAGCTGAAGGCAGAGGCTTAACCCACTGAGCCACCCAGGTGCCCCCTGAGTTTTTATCTTATTTAAAATAAGATGTTTAAAATTTACTTTTGTCTTCTAGTCACATAATTTTATGCTTTTATAACAAATGCTATCATGTTAAATGAAGTCTCATTTCTTCTAATGAAAATTAGTCAATTTCAAAGTTATTAGTATTACTTCTGAGATTCACATTAATCTTACCAAAAATGTTATTGAGACCCTAAAACTAGGTACAATATCTACTAGGTCTTGTATTCAATTGTTTGACATATATATTTCATAATATTTCATAATAAGTAATCAAGCAAGCTTCCACCTTTTTTGTATATCTTATTGGACTGATAATTTAAATTTATACTCTTGTGATACAGCTAAAGTTTTCATCCTTCCAGTCCCCTAAAACTCTCACTGAGTATTATTATAGGGGATCAGAGGAGAATCAGGATTTGGGAAGTTAGTGCTGTAAGTAGGCTCTAAATGGAGTCCGGCCACTGTGAGTTCTTCTTTCTGCAAAACTGGGATACATGCAGAGTTAGTTCTGCAGATCTCTTCAGCCACTACAAGAGTTTTGTTTCTGAATTTACAGCTTACAAGGTCATTCCTCTGGGAAACGTCTTTTTTGAAAAGAGAGAACTGGTTCTTGGGAATAAGAGGGAAGTAAAGTAAAAGGCAGAAAGGGCTGGTTTGGGGGATATGAGGAAAACGGGGCCCATCTGGAGAAGTGCTGCCCTGCCCCATGGGGAGCGGGAGCTGGGATGCACAGAAGAGCTGCCTCTGAGTAATCGCCTTGGCGTGAAGACACTGCAGGCCGAGCAGGGTTGTCAGGAGGCAGAAGATAGAATTAATAATTGTATTTTTCAAGCCCCAAGTGTTTTTAGTCCCTAATGTAACCTGTATGACCTGCATCACACATTCCAAATGCAACGGGATCACCACTGCCCTCTTTTGTACACCAGATCCTTAAATACCCCTCCCTAAGCCTCAGCAGGAAGTCCCCATCTCCTCTGCATTGTCCATGTGCCCCAGAGGCTGACTCTCTCCAAAGGGGAGTGCTCAACCCCGCACTCAAGGGACCCAGAGAGCAATTCTATCAGTCACTCCTGCCTGTGTTTCTTAAAGCTACTAGCTGTCTCCAGCAACCTATTGCTACATGGGGGGGCCACCTGAGGTTCTCCACCTCAGGCTGTCAAGGTTCTGGTGCTCAACACCAGCCTGACCCAGAGGCCCAGGAGCAGGGGGTTAGGAAGACAACTATCCTTGGGATCCAAGGAAAAGCCACCCTTAGTGATCTTAAGATGATTTCCATTTTGAGGGAGACCCACTTGGTCAACCCACGGGGCCTGGTTCTAGACAATTGGGGAGGGGAGTATTAGAGGAGAGAAGTTGTCTTCAATGATCTCAAGCCTCCTATTTCACTGAAGAAAAGAAAAAGATAAATATATATATCTTTTTAATTTTATTTTATTTATATTCTATTATAAATATAATATATGTTATACTCTATATTATATATATTCTATTTATATTATATATAAACATTCTATTATATTAATTCACATTAATATAAATTATTATATATTATTATATTTAATATAAATATTGAGTATATTATATAAATTATAAAATACAATAATTTCTATTATTTTATTTGTATTATATTTATATTTTATTTATATTTATATTTGTTTTATTTATATTCTATTTTATTTATCTTTTTTAAAAAGATAAATATATATATGTATATATTTAATCTCTGATGATATTCAGTGACACATATAGCCAAATTAATCTGTGTATCTTGTATTACTAACACGGCTAGAAAACTTGGGAAGTTGTGTCCCACATCTCCATGTTACAAAAGCAGAGACATTTTTAACATCTGCTTTGAAGACAAGCTATAAGGGGAAAAGGAAATATTCCTTTTTGTGCTCATAAAAAGGAAACATTCACAAAGACATTTTTGAAACTGTAGAGGTTAAACATTTCCTTGCCATCCAAGATTGGTAAGTAGAAATTAGTGTTACAGTACATGTGATTGCTATTTAAAGAAGTGTACAATGACAGAGTGTTTCCTCTGCTTACTGTGCTACCTTTATTGCTGTGTTTAGTGGATATAAAGTTTCATGAGAGAAGAGCCCATCTGTTTTTGTTCACTGCTATATCTATCAATAAATACTTCTTGAGTGAATGAGTTTATTGAGACCTTAATAATTCACTCTATCCTGTTTTCCCCATAAGACCTTGATTTCCCCTACATGGAGTCATTGTAAAGAACAAATAAGGGAATATATGTAAAGCATTTAGCAGGCTCTAAAATGTACGGGAGCTAGAGGCAGTAGTAGATAGAGTAAAAGGAAAAGCCTCCCCATCAGCACCCACAGACCACTCCTTTCTACACTTCCCCTTGGCTCTGTCCTTTATCCTGTGGGGCCTCATGGACATGTGGACATCCCACACAGCAGAGCTCATCCAACCTTGCCCCCAACCAAGACAATAGGCAAGCTCAGGAAGCAGGACCTTTGGAAGAGGTCTATGAAGGCAGGTTTGGGGGACATGTGGGCAGGCATCTTGGGTACTTGGAAATGGGAGGATACTGCAGATTCTGGCTGGACATCTACCTGGGCACCACAAGACCCTCATTGCATGGTGATAAAGTATGCATGTGGCCAGGGCAAAAGCTCCCATTGCCCAGCTCTAAGGGTAGTGCTGGTACCCAGATTCTTGGTACATTCTAAGTGCTCTATGAGTGGTGGGAGGAAAAGAGAGAGGCACTTCTCAGCCAGCAAGACCTGATTCCAACTGGATTGAACAGATCAATAGATGTGAAGTAAAAAGATAGAGATAGTTGTTTGCTAATTGAACACAATAATAATAATTTTAAAAATGTGGTTAGGAAGAGTTGAGTCTGTTATGGTGGGATAGCAAAACAAGAATCTGAAAGATGAATCAGTTTGACCACAGCTCACCCAAGTGTCAGTGAGGTGGCAGTGGTAAGGAAGAAGACACCAGAGGAAGGATAGAACTTGACATGGGATAGGGAGAATACCAGAGATCAAAGATAGCCACTCAGCCAGCCCTCTGATCCACCTGGAATATTAGACTGAAGCCAGCTTCCCCCCACAACCCCCTTACATAAATTATCCTCCCTGATTTTTCCAATTCAACCTTTGTGTGTCTTGTCTGCTTTTAATATTAACTAAAATTTGGTTGTTGTTGTTGTTGTTTTCCAAAAAGGAGAACCTTTCACCGGCACTATTATCCTATGTGGATTTATTCATTCTTTTTTTTTTTTTTTTAAATTATATTGACTGTAATGTTAGGTACCAGGAATACGAAACTGATTAAGAGGGGCACCTGGGTGTCTCAGTTGGTGAAGCACCTGCCTTTGACTCAGGTCATGATCTCTGGTTCCTGGAATGAAGCCCTGCATTGGGTTCCCTGCTTAGTGGGAAGTTTGCTTGTCCCTCTCCCTCTGTGCCTCCCCCTGCTTGTGCTCAGTCTCTCTCTCAAATAAATAAATAAAACCTTTAAAAAAATTTTTTAAAAACTGATTGTGATAAAATCCCTGTCCTCGAGGAGCATAGAGTTACATAAGGGAGTTGGATATGTGAACAAATCATTATAGGGCACTCTGATCTCGTGCAATCTAAGTACAGGGATGAAAAAGTGCTGTGGAGCATGGAAGAGGTTAAAAACTGACCGTTTAGTTTAATGAAGCTCTAAAAACAAACAAGAAAACATTGCCAAAGACAACTTTCCTGGTGCATAAATGCAAGGGTTTCTTGAGCGATCTTCCTAACTCATGTAGATTTCCTGCTGGGACTGTTTGGGATCAGCCTGTAGACGAAAAAGAAGAGTAAACAAAGACAAGGGAAAGGTATTTCAAATCCACTGTGACTAAGAAATAGGAATGAAAGAAACTGAGTATAGATTGTAAGCAGAGGTAAGTGCATGTGGATGGCACCTTTTGGAGCAAGAATGATAGAAGAGTGTAATTTTATTACTAGTCTGGACTTTGTCCTTCATTTGGAGGGCACCTTCCCTGATTATTAATGGCTTATTCCAGATATCTTAGAAAACCACAAGAATTAACTTCTCTTTTGGTGAATGTTGAATTCAGAGTCAAAAAGTGCAAGGAATGCAGTATTCTTCCAGTTAAACATGTCTTTGTTCCCTTTTAGGCTTCCATGATGCAGTTGTGGTCCTTGATGATCACATTAAAGCCACCTTAAAATCAAGAAATACTATTGCCTCTTACTGCAACCCAAATATCTTTTTGAAATAAAGTCACACTGACCTACAGAAATCTTGCATGGATAATATGATGGCTAAGAGGTTTTTATTTATCCATTTTAATCCAATTGTTTGTCCTTTCGAGAAATCAATGGCATTTTAATGGCAAGGACCACCTAGAGGTTTATTTAGAAATTATTATTTTACTTACAGAAAGAAATGCCATAATTTAATCACTTTTTACCAGCTGCTCCCTTCATTGTGCAAAATAAACAACAAATCACACCTGGGAGGGTGAGGGTGGGGGTTGACCATAAGATTCAAAACCTCAAAACCTTTCTCCCTCAACTTGGTCAAATTACTGAACCTCTTAAAAGTCCTTTTTATAACTCTTTCTTCTAAAATACTTTGGTGAACTCACCAAAGTATGAAATGTTATATTAATGAACTTGACCCTTAGTGGGTCTGGCTTTAAGCTCTCAGACAAACAGAACCACACATGAAGTAGAAAGAATGCTGTTTGGAGACCCTAGATATTTGTGAGGTCAACTGCTTGTGAGACGTGTTGCCCGGCAGTTACCTGGAATACATCACTTGGCTCACAGTTTCCTCATTTCCCTGTCTGTAAAGACTGGGTCAGGGATTGAAATGCACTGAGAGGCCAGGCAGGGAATGTCAACATGTGACCGGGCTCACAGGGCAGACCGTGTTAATGGTGGGCAACATGGTGGGTAGAAGATCAGTTTCCATCTCCCAGAGGTATTCAAAGCCAAAGTTAAAGAAAGCACAAGTCTGTAAGCCAGATTGATCTTGAAGTTTCCCTGTGTGCAGTCTCTGGGTTAGATAATATTTCCCTTCCTCCCCAGTTCTTATAATTCTGTAGTCTTTGTTTCTTTGGCTTGAAGTCAAAGTCTCTCAGCATCTGAGCTATCCCCTGATTGCAAATCGGGAGGCTTTGAAAACTTCATTAATTCTTTGCACCCCCAGAGACCCTTCCATAAATTACTTATTTGGTTGCACTCTTTATGTATTACTCAATGATTGCAGCCTTTAAAATCGTCTGACAACCTTATTTGTACTGGGAGAAATGAGTAGAGCTTGTAATATGAATTATGAAGACATCAGAGACTACAAGTGTTAATCAATTTAAGAGAGTAGCACCAAATTTTAAGCAACTTCATCTGGAGAAAAAGGATGTGCTTTAAGTCGGTTTTAAGCTACCCAAACTTAAAAATAGCCAGTGATTATGCCCTCCTTGTCCACAATGTATCTTCAAAATGGAGATAAATTCTTGGGTCCTGAAAATCAATTGCCCTGTGATGAAAGAAGAAAGGAAGTAGCAATTTCCCCGCTTTGATGAGAATATCTCAAATTTGCCACATGCTAGAAGACACCCAGATAGAAACAGTAATGATCTCACTGATCAGAATTTGGTTAAGATACAGGAAGAGAAGAAAGTAACAAGAGAAAAATTTGAAGGAATTAAGTATCTTCTTGGTTAAATGATTCATTGAGGTAAAAAAAAAAAAAAAAGACGGCATTATCAATAACTGTCCAAAATATTTAAACTCAGGGAAATGGAGTTAATTTCAGCTGGAATAAGTGAGTACATCTAGCAGTAATGCAGGTAAAATAAATTCAAAGAATGTTTAATCTAACCTAAGCAAATGGCAGCAAAACAGACTCTCTAAGGAATAGATCTTTTACCACTTTAATCCTCCATTGGCTCTTAGCACAATACTGGGCACAATGAAAATACCCCACAAATTACTGATTGCCTGACATCACGTGAAATGTTTATAATAAACTGCATGTTGTGTTTCAGAATTTTTATCTGGAATTATTAGCCCTTTCTAATTCTCACAAGTTCAAAATGATTCTCCCTTCACCAGACAGCTGGCATTGGAACATTGACATTGTGCTGAGTAACCACCAGGTCCATGAAAGCTAGTCTCCTTCTCTGATCAATCCATCGATAAAGAGTTAATTAATGGCCTTTTCCATGCCCAACCCTGAGAAAGATTTCTTAATAGCAGTGAGCAGAATTTTCGTAGATAAATTAACTCAAAATGGCAATATAGTTACAATAAAATGAAGCATATTTTATGGGTCTTGAAACATAATTATACTAACTTGGAAAGCTCATATTTGTTATACATATAAAAAGGCAATAAACCCAAATTAGCTATGTACCTCAGTCATGATTATCATTTAATATATTTGCAATTAAGAAGAATGCTTAGATTAGTCGCAAGAAAAGGAAAAACAACTGGTATGGAAAGTGGTTTGTTTGTTTTTTTAAAAATTCACAGCTGTTGAAACAGTATATGGAAAATGTAGGAGTTGCTCTATCTTTCAAGGCTGAAGATAATTTTTTCTGTAAAATAATAAGAGTTACCTACTCAGAGGACGAGACAGTATGCAGGGGTGGTCTAAAACAAAGAAAATGTCTTTAAAAAAAAATAGAAGGCTGTGGGTAAGTTTGTGTTGGGGAACATATTTATGGCTTATTTTATTTTATTCTACTTTGTTTCTGTTGGTTTTAATTTTTAAACACAGCCAGGAATACAACACAAACTTAGATATAAGGTTTATAGGATGCTAAACATCTGCTTGGAAAATGGGAGATTTTATTTTTAATAATACCCTTGATTACACGGGTATTTAGCCTCCTGCAGAGACGAAGACACACAGACACACCTCCGTAATACTCTTATCTTTATTCAGCATACCACCCCAGGTAGTATGCAGTGAAGGATGGGGCGGGGGGCAAGGGAACTCAAATCTCAAGAGGACCAGAGTATGCATTTTTATTCCTGCAAGTGAAAAAGCATGCAATGAGTTGATGGGTGAAGAGCAATCCCATCCTCCCCATCAGCTACCCATTTCTGACCTGAATGCCCTGTCTCTCCTAAGAAGGTTCTTTAATTTTTTTTTTAATTTAAAAAAAAGTTTTTTAAGATTTTATTTATTTATTTGACAGAGAAAGATCACAAGTAGGCAGAGAGACAGGCAGAGAGAGAGGAGGAAGCAGGCTCCCTGCTGAGCAGAGAGCCTGATGCAGGGCTCGATCCCGGGACCCTGAGATCATGACCTGAGCCAAAGGCAGAGGCTTTAACCCACTGACCCACCCAGGCGCCCCAAGAAGGTTCTTTCTAAATTTGGGCCCAGAAGTCAGCCCCAAGAGGAAACTGCCTTTACGTGCTCCACCATGGGGGTTTTCAGCAGTGGGCATTGGGATTCACCAGGCACAGAGTTCCCATACTAAAGCTACACTATTTTGAATCTGAATCTGAAATAGCAATGTGTTTTTATTCCATAACAAACATCTATTAGGTACTTATCATGTGCCAGGTACATTATGGACACTGGAAAGACTGTCAAAACAAATAAACAAATTCAGATTTATCAAAGAGACTTTAAGAATTATTGCAGCGGGGCGGGGTGGGGCCGGTTATTGCCACAGGAAGAATGCTGTGCCCCTAAGACCTGTAAATATCCCAAGAGTTAGGCAAAAAGAGTTTTCTTTTTATAGGAAAGAGCCAAGAAGCTAAAGAAGTAGGGGAGTAGGGTGGGGGAGTGGCCTGATCGGGGGTAGATCAGAGAACATTTCACCCTGTGGGCAACTGCTTCTTCTGTGTCTGCTGGATCATGCTGAGGGTAGGCCAAAGTTTGGTGAGCCATGGGATAGAGAGAATATTAACCATAGTTTGGTTAACAAGCAGTTTATTCCATCTGATCAGAGGAGATAAACAGTGCAGCTAATCTCTTGTGAGGAAAGGAATGGGAATCTGGAGGGTCTGTGTTTGGCCTTGTTATAGAGAAATAAAGGGACATTCATGAGTCTTATCTAAGTTGTTTGGGGAAGGATGGCTCTTTGCAAGTAAGCCATTTCTCAGAAAACAAAGGGTGGCGGGATTTCTTAGTTTTTATGGTCTTCCAACATCACAGGAATCAGATGAGGTTCAACGTTGTCCAGACATGGCAACAAAAGAGACAAAGTGGGTTTCCACACTCAAGGACTTGACATTCTACAGGAAGAGATGAACAGGAAGCCCTAGGCCTGTCTGTTATATGGTCTTTCTGATTCTGTTAAGCCTATGAATGCAAGAGGAGGCTCTGAGAGTGGGGCCAGGGCTGGATGGGATGGAGAGCTCTCTCCGACTGTGAAGATGAGAGGATGTCTCTTGGAGGATTTGCCATCTGAATTGAAAAGTGAATAATGACAAAGAGCAGTCATAGCAAGCCAGACCATCCTGAGGAGGTAGAGAACAACACTGAGATTGCAGGCAGAGCAGGTGGGGCCTTGCGACAAGAGCCTGGATTCTGGCTGCTCTACGGAGGACGGACAGTAGCAGAGGTAAGGTAAAGACAAGAAGTCCCATTAGGAAGGGCCCAGGAATTCAACAGAGATAGAATGATGGTCCAGAGAGGAAGTTTTGTACTGGGATGGTGAAAGGGAACTCAGGATGGGCTTTGGAAGTTGAACTGACAATATTTGCTAATGAAATTTAGACAAGGCACAAGGAAATAACAACAAACCCTCCATAGAACCTGCAGTGCACTAGGCACTATTCTGGGTGCTTTGCGTATATGAACATATTTTATTCACCAAAAAATGTAAAGAGTTAGATATAACACTGTTCCAATTTTAGAGACAAGGAAACTGAGACATAGAAAGATTAAGTAACTAACCCTAAGTCACAGACCTAATAAGTAGCAGAGCTGGGATTTGAACCCTGGTGGACTCCAGGACAGAGACAAAGGTGTATGTTCCTATGATATCTACCTGAGCCCCTGGGTGCAAGGTCCTGCCATGGGATAAATAAGGCTTGGTGGGAAGTGGATTTGAAGGGAGATTAGTGGCTTGTCAAAGGTCATGTTAGTTTTGTAAAGCCTATTAATCAACTGATAACATTGGACGTTTAATTGGATATATGCTGGCAGCTCAGGGAAATTTCCAGTTTGAGGCTGTAACTTTCAGCATCTTCAATAGAGATGGCATTGCATGTTCTTGGTCAGATCCCCTGGAGAGACAGAGAGAAAAGCAACAGACGAGCTGGGCACCCTGGGCATGGCAGAGGCTTAGCAGCAACACTGCTAGCCTGGGCGCTCTCTTCCAGGTTTTCTTGCTTTCAGCATGGGTGTCTGTTCTGATGCCTCCTTCTCATACTGCTGCAGTTTGAAAAAACCCCAAAAGTTAAAAAGCTAAAAAGTCCATTTGCATTTATTCAGGGAGGACTCTCTCTTTGTACCTCTTTGTTTAAACTCTCAAACTCAATCCCTGTGAGAATTATTGCCTTTTCAACCCGAGAAAGCATTTTGTTACCATGCAGGCTATTTACCTTTCCCAGAGCCCTAGACTGAAATCCAAAAGGGCACATTGCAATTCACTAAATGCTTTCTTATCTGCATCCGATTTGACCTTCATAACCACCCCAGGAATTAAGCAAGGTACTGATGGTAGTAACCCTTTATGGATGAGGGTCTGTGTTCAGAGACATGAAATAACTTGCTTAAGGCTAGACTACCCAGTAGCGGAGCTGGACTCAGACCCACTTGTCACCTACCCAACCCTGTGCCCTTTCTGCAAAACCAGGTCTGCTCAGGACACCCAGTGAGCTTCATTATAAGATTTGCAACTCTATTCATTTTGTCAGAAGAAAAAGGGAGAAATACAAACACTGAACTTTATCTCTCCTACAAACCAAAATGTCTTAGGATTGATAATGTTGACTCCCAGGACATCATGGATTATAGATAAGAGCCCATAAAAGGAGCTGGACAGGAACTGGGCAGACTTCCAACACTTGCAGAGGGAGCTCGGCCCCATGGGGCTTTATTACTTTGTTAAACACGAATTCTCAAAGCATGAAACACACCTCTGTGCATACGTAAATACAAAACTGCCCTTAAAAGCCAACTAAAAATAATCTATGGATTGTTTCCCACAATTGTATATTTGTAGCATTACAAGTAATCGAGAGCTGGTATTCCAAGAAAAGCAGAGGGTAAAAAATAGCAATATATAAAACATAAACCCTATCTTCTGTGCGCTGGTGGAAGGGGCAGGGAGTTATAGCAGAGATCTTAAACAAATGATGGCAAATAGGAGTTGGTTTTCAAGACCTTGCACCAGGTGTTCAACTATTTAATGAGGGACTTTCTGGGTCATTTTCCACCTGTCAAGCCTCCCAGGGAGGGGGCTTTCTCTTGCTTCTCCTCTTTCAAATGCCCACTGATTCAATCACTAAAAGGTGCATTCATCTTCCTGCCTTGATACATTGTCACACAGCAGGTTTACCTAAATTGCCAGGAAAACCGTCTTAAATCACTGACAACCCCCACCTCTCCAGCTCTGCCTGTTTCAGTGCCTTCAGCAGGAGCGCACGCAGACAGGCTCCCAGTGCAACAGGTGCCATTTGCAGCTGTAGTTCCAAACTTTCTGTCAGACACCAGTCAGGAAAGGGGGAACTCATAATGGCAAGGAACTGAAAGGGTGAGAGCATCCCAAACACCTTCCACCCTGTCACCAAAAACTGCCTGCAGCCTGGGAGGCCAGACATTCTGTGTCAAGGGAAAACTTGTCCTAACACGGGATGGGCTTTGGCTAGCCCAGGAAGGGTGCCCGATCTCTAGCTGTCCAGGCACTGAAGTCAAGGACAAGTTCAGCAGGTGCACTTACCTTGAAGTGGTGCCATTCCCTGATCTCAGAACAAGGACCAAATTCCTTCTGAATTCTCAGCAGATACGCCAAGGGAACTGTACATTTAATGCACGGCTCCTGGTTTCCTGGACAGTCAAGCAGCATCCCGCAACATACTTAAAAAACACAAAGCGGGGGACCTGGGTGGCTCCGCTGGTTAAGTATCTGCCTTCAACTCAGGGCATGATCTCAGGGTCCTGGGGTTGAGCCCCATGTTGAACTCCCTCCTCAGTGGGAGACCTGCTTCTCCCTCTCCCTCTGCCTGCTGCCCTCCTACCCCCGCTTATGCTCTCTCTTTGCTCTGCCCAATAAATAAATAAAATATTTTTAAAAAAGAAAAAATAAAAAAAAGTCAAAAAATAAAAAAACCCAAAGTGGTGAGAACAGCTGTGAAAAGGTGGAAGAAAGGAAAGCAGCAGTGATCCAACACAGGAAGAGAGTATGCTTTGCCTGAACATGTAAACAGTGGAGTCCTCATGCCCTCCACGGCTTTTTGTCTCTCTGGATTTGTAGAACAGACTCGGATGTTGTGGGGAGGTCTCTCTCCTTTCTTCTGTCCGATTTTGGTTCTGAATTTAACTTTATTGTTCAAGGGATGGTTAACTGGGGTGGGGACCCAAAATGGTGTTGCTGAACCAAAAGGCCTAAGGACCTCTTCCATCTCAGCCTGCTCAGAACAAACCATAGTATTTGTAAGGCCCGGCAAGGAGCATGGGTGACGCTGATCAAGGGCATCCCTCCGGACAGGGCCCAGGGACACCTCTGGGAAGTGGTGCCCGAGCGCATATCAGTCAGAAGCATGGAGTTAGCTCAGAGAGCTCAAGCCATGGGTACTTGATTCTTTTATGACAGGTAAAGATATAAGACTTGCTTTTACAAGATCAGGGTGCCTCTTTTACATGTAGATTCTGGAATCCAACATTTCTATCCCCAGATCTATTGAATCCAAATTTCCAGGGGTTGGAGAGGCCTGGGAATTTGAATGTAAGTGAGCTGCTCATATCATTCTCATGCACCTTCAGCTTGCAAACCTGTGTTTTAGTGTCCCTGTGGTCGCCAACCTGCCGCCCCCCCCCCCATTGTTATCTTCCTTCTTTTTTCTCCACCTGCTGGAGAGGTGCTTCCTCTGGGGAGCTGGCATTTATCAAGCCAGGGTAATAGAAAACAGAGGCAACAGAAAAGACTCCGCAGAATAAAATGCAGGACTTGGGCGCTGAGAGGCTATCTCTGTTTGAGCTGGAGCAGTTTCTTTATTCTCCTTTTATACACCAGACCTGAGCACCTTGCACTTCTGAAGCCCCTCGCCCAGTCCTCTCCCAGCTCCTTCTATTAACCAACAGCTTTACCAGAGGGTTAGAGAAAAAGATGATCAAACTCTGCTATGGGGAGGGGGTGGAGGAGAGAGAGGTAAGGTACTTCTTCCCATTTAGCTGGTATATGGGAAGAAGAAAAAGTGAGATTGTTTGCTGGTGATCTCAAGGAAAAGGCCAAAAAAAAAAAAAAAACCCACTTTGATTCCTTCCTTTGGACTTTGTGTCTGCTTTGTCACCTAGTAGTTAGATTTATTTAGAGGTGAAAGGACTTTCAGGTGCCCCTGCCATTTCAGATTTTATAGACATAGCTGTGTGCTTGCCGCTGCTAATTTAAGTGAGTGACCTCAAGCACTTACCCAACTCTCTGGCCATTAATGTCCTTGTTCATCAAAGGCAGAAAATGGACTGAATAATATCCAACTAAGTACAATCTAGAATATAAATGTTAGCAAGGGAAGCAAGAAGAGATTGAAATGGTGAATGAAAAAGATGGTAACTGTCACCCTACTTTGGATGGTCACTGGGCAGGGAGAGGGTGACTTAAACTGGGAGCAGAGGAGGTGGATAAATCAGAAATGGAGAGTCATGAATGCCAGGCAGAGGTGACATTTGCGAGAAGGAGACCTGGTGGGTCCTGAGGTTACCATAGCAGCAGGCACAGGTGAAGGAAGAAATACAAGATGGGGGACTTCATCAAGATAAAATGCTTCTGCACAGTAAAGGAAACAGTCAACAAAACAAAGAGGCAACCCACGGAATGGGAGAAGATGTTTGCAAATGACACTACAGACAAAGGGCTGATATCCAAGTTCTATAAAGAACTCTTCAAACTCAACACCCAAAAAACAGATAATCATGTCAAAAAATGGGCAGAAGACATAAACAGACAATTCTCCAAAGAAGACATACAAATGGCTAATAGACACATGAAAAAATGTTAATTGGCATTAGCCATCAGGGAAATTCAAATTGAAACCACATTGAGATACCAACTTATACCAGTTAGAATGACCAAAATTAACAGGACAGTAAACAAGCGTTGGAGAGGATGTGGAGAAATGGGAACCCTCTTACTCTGTTGGTGGGAATGCAAGTTGGTGCAGCCACTTCGGAAAACAGTGTGAAGATTCCTTAAGAAATTAAAAATAGAGCTACCCTGCAATTTCACTACTGGGTACTTACCCCAAAGATACAGATGTAGTGAAAAGAAGGGCCATCTGTACCCCAGTGTTTATAGCAGTGATGGCCACAATCACCAAACTGTGGAAAGAGCCAAGACGCCCTTCAACAGATGAATGGATAAAGAAGATATGGTCCATATATATATAATGGAGTATTATGCCTCCAACAGAAAGGATGAATACCCAACTTTTGTACCAACATGGACAGGACTGGAGATTATGCTGAGTGAAATAAGTCAAGCAGAGAAAGTCAATTATCATATGGTTTCACTTACTTATGGAGCATAAGGAGCATTAGGAGAAGGAAAAGAAAAGTCACTTGGGTAAATCAGAGGGGGAGATGAAGCATGAAACACTGTGGACTCTGAGAAACAAACTGAGGGTTTTGGAGGGGAGGGGAATGGGGGGTTGGGTGACCCCGGTGGTGGGTATTAAGGAGGGCATGTATTGCATGGAGCACTGGATGTGGTACATAAACAATGAATCCTGGAACACTGAAAAAATAAAATAAAATGTTTAAAAAAAAGAAAGAAATACAAGATGGTGCCATGGAGTTGGAGGGACAGCTGGGACCCTAGGTCCTCCAAACCCAGTGCTCTGCCAGCAGCTGCTTTGGGCCACCTGCCTCTCAGGCATCATCCTGTGCTGCACCTGGTGATTGAGGTCAGTATCCAGGAAGCGTGCACCCTGCAGAGTGCTCAGAAAACCCGTGAGTCTCCAATCCTGAGTCCAAGCCAGGAGGTGACTCTGAATGCATAGACGATGTCTCAGGAGCCAAGCTACTAACTCTTTCTTCTTGAGGTGCCTAGGAACAACATGCTGCTTGTCTTGTTCTTCTGCTCCCACAGCTTTTGACCTAAGCACCTCAGCTACAGCTACAGTTACTTTTAACCAAACTTCAGCAAGGACTACACATGATAACTGCCTGTAACAATTTTCCCAGCAAGGAAGATATCACAACAGCGATTCTCACCTGCATAGCACTTTCTTGGGATTAGGGGTTACCTGACCTGCCGTGTTTGGGAAACTTCTACTGGTATACCAAGGTCAGGAAGACCTCTGACGCTGTCCTTTGCAGACCAACGAGTGTACCTTGGTGTCACTACTGCCATTGAATGTGAAATGCACCCCTCATTTTGGCCTTTGCCCAAAAGGAAAGCCCACCCAGGCAAGACGGCTTGACTTTCCAGGTATCTAAGCAATCGTCACTGGACTTCATTTTAAAAATTGAAAGTAAAGATTTCATTTTTAAGATTAAAAGTAAAGTTTTCATTTTCAATGCACTTTAAAGTTATTGGCTAATGATACACTGTGGTTTTTAAATAGAGATGATATATTAACTCACTTCATGGGGGCCTGGGTGGCACAGTCAGCCACTGGCTTTTGGTTTGGGCTCAGTTGTGATTTCCAGGTCTTGAGATCGAGGTCATGAGATCGAGCCCCAGGTTAAGTTCTGTGATCAGTGCCAAGTCTGCTTCAGACGCTCTCTCCTTCTCCCTCTGCCCCTCCCCCACTCAAATAAATAAATCTTAAAAAAAAAATAAGTAAAGCCCTTCGTGAGTGCTTTTTTAAATATATGCTTTGGCTAGAAGGCCATTAGAGTTTGGCTATAGAATTCTTGCCTAAGCTTGGCTTAGGAACCTTTAATAGGCAACTTTTTAGATATTGGAACTTCTTCAATGTTTTGTACCTTCTGGGCCCCACAGTCAAGCAATATGCCTCATTGTCTTCCTCTGGGTTCATGCTATCCCTTTAGAATGAGTAAAATAAAACCAAAGGTAGGCATCGCATTGCCTCAAACATTGTTTGTGCCAAATAAGTTCTTACAGGAACAAGAGTGGTAATTTTGTAATAATTGCACTAGACCTATAAATAGAAGTTCTAATGTAAGTAATACAGGAATTCACTTACATATCCTTTTAATGACGTCAACTCCACTTACCAAGGATGTACTCTGTGGTTGAGATGAAAGCCATTCCGTGGGCCCAGGCAAGGAAAACAAGAAGTAATAGCTGTGTCTGGGCTGGTTTTGGGGTTAATACTACGCCTGGGTCATGAGGGTGAGAATTGATTCTGCTGGTCATGTGCTGGGTGGGATGCTTCTCTCTCTGGGTCTATACCCTTTGCCTGGGCTGCCTTTATTCTTTGGCTCAATTCTGCTTCAAAGAGTTCCTCCTGCTATGTGTTTGCCCAATAATATGAAAAAACATTTCCTTGTCCTCCCCTTGCAAGGAGAGCTGAGCTTTCTAAGATGTCAAAAGAAAAAGTAATTTTCTAAAATCTAAGATAATCAATCCTTTGGGAAACTGAGTTCGGGTGCTTTCTTGTGGAATACTATTCTCTTGATTGCTAGAATACCAAGAGATTTTTTTGCGTTCAGTTGATTAAAAATTCACAAACCTGCTTTGTTTCCCCAGCTTTATTATGGTGGGTTTGACCAATAAAATTGTAAGATATTTAAAGTGTATGATGTGATAATTTTTTACATATATACATTGTGAAGGGATTCCCCCCCCCCCATCGAGGTAATGAACACATCTGTCAAGTATCTTTACCTCCTCCCCTTTTTCAATAAGAACATTTAAGTTCTACTTTCTAAGCAAATTTCAGTTATATGGTACAGTGTTATTAATAGTACTCACCATGTTATACATTAGGTCATCAGACTTCATCCATCTTGTAACCAAAAGCTTGTCCCTTTGACCAAACTCACCCTATTTCCCCAAACCCATAGTGACTCACAACTGCTTTTCTATTCTCTTTCTATAAGTTCGACTTTTTTTTTTTTTTAGATTCCAGTAAGTAAATGATATTCCAGTAAGTAAATGTAGTATTTGTCTTACACTGCCTAGCTTATTTCACTTAGTATAATGCTCTCTGGGTTCATCCATGATGTTACGAATGACAGGATTTCCTTCCTTTTTAAGGCTGAGTAATATTCTATTATATATAATGTATGTACACCCTACAATTTCTTGATCCATTCATTCATTGACAGACACTTATGTTGCTTCCATACATTGACTATTATAAATAATGCATGCAATGAGCATGGAGTACAGGTATCTCTTGGAGATCATGGTTTCACTTCCTTCAGATAGATTTGCAGGATCATATGGAGTTCTATTTTTAATTTCTTGAGAGACTTTCATACTGTTTTCCACAGTGGCTGCACCAACTTGCATTCCTACCAATAGTGCATAAGAGCTCCCTTTTTCCACATCCCACCAGCAAATCTATGATTTGTCCATTACTAAATTTCACGGCAGGGATGCCTGGGTGGCTCAGTGGGTTAAGCATCTGCCTTCGGCCCAGGTCCTGATCCCAGGGTCCTGGGATCAAGCCCTGCATGGGGCTCCCTGCTCAGCTGGGAACCTGCTTCTCCCTTTGCCTGCTGCTCATCCCGGCTTACACACTGTCTCTTGCTCTCTCTCGCTCTTTCTCTCACTGGCAAATAAATAAATAAAATCTTGAAAAATGAAAAAAATAAAATTCACTGCAAGTGAAGGCTTTTGCACTGAAAATTGAGATTTGTCTGCTTCTAAAGGATAAAGGTCAGAAGTGCTTGCAAAACTAAAATGTGAGCAGCACCAGGAGCAAAGCTGAGGGGACGGGACTGGCCGGCTCTGTCCTGTTTAGTAGGTTCCACCCCTTGTTGGTCTTCTGTCCGTATTTCTTCCCACCCAGCCTTTTCTCCCGTCCTTGGCTTTCCGGGTAAAAGTCATCACCATCACCGCTGTCGTTGACAACCGTCAACACATACATAACAAAACAACGATGCCTAGCAAGCCTCCTCTAGTGGAGAAACAGGACTCATGAGTCAAATATACATGGTGATGCAAGGTCTCACGAGACGGTGGGTGGTACATGGCCACGTTCATCTCTTAAATCCCAGATTTCAGTTCATATGTCCATTTATAAGCATAACCCTGACGACTAGCCTATCTATTTTTTCATCAGGTTCTGCTTTCCTATTTTCCCATTTGCCTTCGTAGTTCATCTCTCTCTAAGTCTCCCAGACCTTACCCCCTTAGCTTGCTGGAAAATTGCTCGGTGAACACTCTTGGAAACGTGGGTGCAGATTTTACTGGTTTGGCAGCCTGTAGGCCGCATGCGGTGCATCCCGAATCCCCTCACTTCAACTTTGTGAGCAGACAGGAGCATGTCCAAAGTTAATTCAATTAGAGGACAGAGAATTGAAAGCATCCGAAAGCGTTTACCCGGCCTCTTCCTGTATGCCTGAGTCATACATAATTGAAGTGTTTCTGGTCTGGAGTTAAAATATATTTAAGACTTTTAAGACCTTAAAAGTCAAGATTTTAAATGTGTGGCTTTGCTGAACATAGATCAAATTTATAGGCATCGAAGGTCTTCCCGCCATCAATTTAATGGGTGACAGAACAGCTAAAGCTGTTTTATCAATATCTGTTTGCTGCAGAGGAAAAATCTGTCTACTCAATTAGCGCAGAGTCAGAAAATGAAAGCGATGCTCCCGTGCATTTGCTGGAGTTATCCCCACAATCAGGGCTTTGTTTAAATCAAACAGTGTAGTCGTCATCGATTCTAACCCATTTAAAAATGCATGTGTGGTGATCAATCAAAACCATTTTTTAGTGTTATTTCAGGGAAGAAAATGGTTTTGAACATCAGAGAAATGTTTTCATTTGCACCAGAAACACCACCCCAAGCCCATACCGTGTTAAGAATCTATGGTATAAACTTATAATTTCCAACTAGGAAATTAATGGCAATAAACCTCTTGGTTCTGAAATCTGCCTTCTTTACTTTATCTAGAAGCCCTGGATGAGAAGGCTATTATTTTGTTGAAGAAGACTATTTTGTTAAAAGCTTCTGAAACTGCCTTCTTTGTTGAAACCACCTCAGAGGCAAAATTGATAAAAGCCACAATCAATGACAATGGTCAGAATGGTTACTTGTGCTCAGAACTTACTATTTGATTCTTATATACAGTAGGATTTTTAAAAAATAATCTTTTAAAATATTCTATTAATTTAAAAGTATATTTCTTCCTTTTGTTTATTTAGCAGAGTTTATTTTTTTATAGTAAGGTCAACTGTCGGGTTTTTTAAGAGCTTCAATTTGAGATGATAGAAAGTTCTGGAGATGGATGGTGCCGATGGTTGGCACAACGATTTAAGGTACTTAGCATCTCAGAACTAGGCATTTCAAAAATGGTTAAGATGATCAACTTTAGGTTATGTATTCTTATCATAATAACAAAAAGAAACCCTAAAAAGTAAATATTTTAGTTACCTCCTTCTAAAAACAGTAATAAGTAATTCCTGCGAAAGAAAGTTGAGTCATGTATTTCTTAAGCTAAAGGTGATACTTGGAATTTAAAAGTATATTTCTTCCTTTTGTTTATTTAGCAGAGTTTATTTTTTTATAGTAAGGTCAACTGTCGGGTTTTTTAAACAAAATGATGAACACTTCAGTGGCAATCCTTTAGCTATTTTTGACAGATGGTACAAGAGGTGCTTCCTGAGAGACTTATTTGACCTCTGTTTCTGGTCTGCCATCTTGCTTGTAAAGATATACCTTGGACCAAACACAGGACTGGCCATTGCCTAAGAAAAGAAAGGTAGACATTTATTTGCAGAATAGAAATGTATAAAGAGAAGCTCAAAAAGGAGAGAGAAGAGCGTTTATTTTGAAGTGATATTGTCCCTTTGTTTACTTGTTTTCCCTCTCCATACCTCAGCACACACAAACACGAATTCAACTTCTGTGGATTCTGGAGTCTCTAACATTCCCTACTCTTTCCAAGCACCTTGCATGGTGTCTGGCACAGACGGTATGAAGAATTCCTTATATTCCCTCAACTTCGAAACCTACACAAAAATATTCCCATTATTAACATCTTGAGTTCATGTTGTCCCTTTGCTCTGATAAGCCAGTATGATACATTATTATTAACTGAAGTCCATACTTTAGATTAGAATTCACTCTTTGTGTTGTACATTCTTTGGATAGTCCCAAGGACAACAAACCTCTCTCAGTAACTAATAGAAGCAGCATGCAAGGATTAGTACAGATGTAGAAGAATGGAGTAACAGCATTAAAAATCTGGTCGAATTGTTGTGTGTAGAACACTATACCCAACAACTGCAGAAAAGTATTTTTAGACGTACGTGAAATATTTATGCGATGTAACCACACATTAGGCCATGAAACAACTTTCAACAACTTTCTAAGGATTTTTTTTCACAAAGATTAGATTTTTCTGTCCACAGTGCAGTTGGCAATAAATCAGTATCGAAAAATTTGAAAAATCCCATAGACTTGGAAATTAAGAAAAACACAACTCATGGATCAAAGCATAAATCAAAATGAAAATTAGAAAATATTCTGAACTAACGAGTGAAAAAGAAACACAGTGCACTACACTTCACTGCCCCTGTCTCCACCCTCATCATCTCTGCTCAAGGGCTGAAACAAGAAGGCAAGTGTTACTTTTGTTCGGCCTCTGCTGAACACACGTGCACTGGGTGACTGCCGTGTCTCACTGCTCTGTGCGTGTTCATGAATGACCACCAAAGTGCGGCGAGTGTTGATCTTGAGGCTACAGATAAATTTGGGTGAATCTGCAGATATGGAACCCAGGAATCATAAGGATCAACTGTACTAGAAAAGATCTTAAAATCTATGAGTGAAGTATGACCTTCAGTCGTTCAGGGTCTGCCTTTAACTCGGGGCATGATTCCAGGGTCCTGGGATCGAGCCCCACATCAGGCTCTCTGCTCAGCAGGGACCCTGCTTCTCCCTCTTCCACTCCCCCTGTTTGTGTTGTCTCTCTTGTTGTGTCTCTTTCTGTCAAATAAAGAAATAAACTCTTTCTAAAAATAGCTAGGCGGGCACCTGGGTGGCTCAGTGGGTTAAAGCCTCTACCTCAGCTCAGGTCATGGTCCCCGGGTCCTGAGATCAAGCCCCAAATCAGGCTCTCTGCTCAGCAGGGAGCCTGCTTCCTCCTCTCTCTGCCTGCTTCTCTGCCTGCTTGTGATCTCTGTCTGTCAACTAACTAAATAAAATCTTTTAAAAATAAAAATAAATAAAAAATAAATAAAAATAAAAAATAGCTGGGAAAATAGGGGTACCTGGGTGGCTTGGTCATCTGCCTTCAGCTAAGGTTGTGACCCCAGTGTCCTGGGATTGAGCCCCGAATCGGGGTCCTTGCTCAGTGAGCCTGCTTCTCCCTCTTCCTCTGCCTGCTGCTCCCTCTACTTATATGTTCTCTTTCCCTCTCTGTCAAATAAATAAATAAATAAATTCTTAAAAAAAAAAAAAGAAAAAAGAAAGAAAGAAAGAAACTGGAAAAAGAACAGCAAATTAAATCCAAAAGTACAAGAAAGGTAACAATGAAAGAACATATATTAATGAAATAGATAAAAACCATACAGTCAGGGCACCTAGGTGGCTCAGTGGGTTAAGCCTCTGCCTTCAGCTCAGGTCATGATCCCAGGGGCCTGAGAAAGAGCCCCGAATCAGGCTCTCTGCTCAGCAGGGAGCCTGCTTCCTCCTCCCTCTGCCTGCCTCTCTGCCTACTTGTGGTCTCTGTTGGTCAAATAAATAAGCAAAATCTTTTAAAACAAAACAAAAACAAAAAAATAAAACATACAGTGGAGATCAATAGTCAATAACTGCCTCCTCAAGGGGCTCCTGGGTGGCTCAGCCAGTTGAGTGTCTGACTCTTGATTTCTGCTCATGTCATGACCTTGGGGTGGGGAGATTGAGCCCTGTGTGGAGCTCTGTGCTCAGCACAGAGTCTGCTTGTGATTCCCTCTCCCGCTCTCTCTGCCCCTCCACCACCACTCAAATAAATAAATAAAATCTTAAAAAAAAATAACTGGCTCCTTGAAAGGCTAAAAGGATTGCTATCCCTTTGGTGAGACAGATTAAAGGATAGATGTCTCAAATAAAAAATATCAGGAACGGAAAAGAGGCTATCACTGCAAAGCCTATAGACATTTAAAAAATCATCAGAATATAATATGAGCAACTTTCTGCCAACTCATTCATCAACTGAGATGACATATGCAAATCTAAAAAGGGCCTTGTCCAAGATTGACCCAGGTGAAACTAAAGAATTAGACAAACATCACAACTTAAGGAAATGGAATCTGAAAATAAAACCTTCCTATAGGATTGCCACTCCTGCCACGGACAGGTAAGCTCCCACAAATTGGTACCTTTCTCAAATAGCAACTATATATCCTGGATAAGATACAAAAACAACTTATATGAATCCTCTAGAGAATAAGCAAAAGTTGGCAGACTTTAGGGGGGAATGGAAATTTGGAGAAAACCATCAACATGGGGCAAGTGTTTTCTGGCTTCACCACCAAAATTGTGGCAGGGACAAATACCTAAAATCTCAATAGAAATATGCATATTTTGGATTGTGGAAATCAGAAATGAAGAAGCCTGGGCTAACCAGGACCACCAGACAGTGAGGAGGGAAACCTATAAAGATCTAGAGACGTGAACACCAGTCTGTGTTTAACTCCATCCAATTCTCTTGTTGACCCTTAATCATGCACGTGCAAGTCAACTTGAAAGGGGTTTGAAATTAGGTTTAAATCACCTATTGCTGGCAAGAGAGAATTTGCCATTTGAGTCTAACCAATTAATTTCCTTATGAAAATAAAGTTAATACTCTTCTGAGCAATAAAACAAAACTCAACATAACATTTACAAGGTCCAAATACGACTCAGAATTTCTCTTTATAAGAAGAGCAGGGAGAATGTGACCTACTGTGAAAGGAAAAGACAGCAGATGCCAGCTCTGGGATAAACCAGCTTGGAAATCTCAGTCCAAGCAGACGTTATCAGTGCTCAATGAACCCAAGGGTAATATGCTTACCATGAAAGACAGGAAATGTCAACAGAAAAAGGGAAAATACAATTTAAAAAAATTGAAATTCTAGAAGTGCAAATAAGATATCTGAAATAAAAAATGCACAAGATCGATGGGATGACAGCAGAGAGATGGATGAAGCATCAGAAAACTCGAAGGCTGAGGAACAGAAAAAGAAAGAAAAAAGATAGGGAAAAATATGCAGTCAGGAACACCTGGGATAATTTTTGGAAGTCCAATATACAAATAATCAAAATCTCAAAGTGAGAAGAGAGAAAGAATGCAGAAGAAAAATATATTTGAAGAAATAACTGAACCCAAAATTCTCAAATTTGGTGACACAAATTTATGGATTTGCTTGGCAAAGTCTATACAGGATGTATTTGAAAAAGAAATGTGGGGTGCCCGGGTGGCTAAGGGGGTTAAAGTCTCTGCCTTCGGCTCGGGTCATGATCCCAGGTTCCTGGGGTCAAGCCCCACATAGGGCTCTCTGCTCAGCAGGGAGCCTGCTTCCTCCTCTCTCTCTCTGGTCTGCCTCTCTGCCTGCTGGTGGTCTCTATCAAATAAATAAATAAATAAATCTTAAAAAAAAAAAAGAAGAAAGAAAGAAAGAAAAAGAAATGTACCTGGTCATACCATGGTGAAACTGTTAAAAACTGAAATATGGAGAAAATTTTGAAAAAAGCCAGAGCAAAACAACTCATTACCTACAGAGAAACAATGATTCAAATGACTTCAGTTTTCTCACTAGAAAAAAAAATGGATGCCACACACAATGTAACATGTTTAAAGTACCAAACAAACCCAACAGCAATAACCAAAAACCCCATGAAACCAGAAATCTCTATCTGGTGAAAATATTTTTCAAGAATGAGACAAAATGAGAACGTACTTAGATAAAGAAAGGCTAAGAGAGAACATCACCATTGAATCATGATTAAGGACATGTTAACATGTTAAAGATATTTAACATGTTAAAGGTATTTCTTCAGGACGAACAGAAATGGTTACAGAGGAAATCAGATCTAAGGAATGAAGAGCATCAACAATGGTAAATGCCTGCATAATTATAAAAACCACTTTTTCCTATTAATTTCTTTAAAACATATGCCTATTTAAAGCAAAAAACTCTAACATTGTTTTGCAAAGTTTGTAACATATGTAGGTATAATCCACGTGAAAATTATAACACGAAGAATCATGGGAAGAAGGGCATCTATGTGGCTAAGTCGTTTCAGCATCTGACGTCAGCTCTGGTCACGATCTTGGGGTCCTGGGTTTGAGTCCCACATTGGACTCCCGGCTCAGCAGGGAGTCTGCTGCTCTCTCTCTGCTCTTCCCCCAGCTCATGTTTTCTTTCTCAAATAAATAAATAAAATATTTTTAAAAAAAGAATTATGGGAAGAGAGTAAACAGACCTTTATCGTTGTGAGATTTTGACTTTTTGGGGGGTTTTTATTTTACATTTTTAAAATGAAGTGATATGACATTAACCCCAAGTTGACTGATAGACTTTAAAAACATGTATTGTAATATAAATATATTTATATAAACACACACACACACACACACACACACATATATATATATATATATATATATATTCTTCCTAAAGCATCCACTAAAAAAACAACCTGAACTCAAAAGCATGTAACAAAAATAATACATTGTGACCAATTTGAGTTTATTTCAGAAATGCATTGGTGGTTTAACATTTGAAATCCATGGGGCACCTGGGTGGCTCAGTGGGTTAAAGCCTCTGCCTTCGGCTCAGGTCATGATCCCAGGGTCCTGGGATCGAGCCCCACATCTGGCTCTCTGCTCAGCAGGGAGCCTGCTTCCCTTCCTCTCTCTGCCTGCCTCTCTGCCTACTTGTGATCTCTGTCTGTCAAATAAATAAAAATATTAAAAAAAAAAAAGAAATCCATTATTGTAATTTGCCTCATGAATAGAAAAATACCAAATAATAATCTTAATGGCTGCCGGAAAAGCATTTGTTGTAATTCGAATCCATTTATAGTAACAATTCATGATAAACTGTGAATAGAAGGGGACTTCCTTAACCTGATAACAGTTACATTCAAACAGCTACAGCAAACATCATTGTTAATACTAAAATTCTGAAAGTTTTACCCCTGAGATCGGGACCAAGGAAAGGGCCCACTATCACAACCTCTATTCAACACTGCTCTGTAGATTTTCAGTCAGTGAAACAAGGAGGGGAAAAGCAGGCATTGAAAAGAAAAAAATAAAAGCATTTCGCATTTGCTGATTATATGATATATTTAGGTACATAAAAAATCCAAAAAAAGTCTATGCATTAACTATTAGAATTAATATGTAAATTTAGCAAAGTTGCTGTATACAAAGTAAATGCTGGGTATTGAGATTCACTGCTGTGAGTCAAATAGTCCAGGATCCCGTCTTCATCGCACCATACGTTTTTGTGTGGGAGACAAATATGTACATATTCTAATAAGTAAGAGTGCTCTGAATAGAAATTGTGCTGTGATATAATGGAATAGAGGGAGACTTACTGGAAGGGAGGCAGCTTTAGAACAACAGGAAGGAGGCCACCGTGGGAAGTTCTGTGTAAAGGGCCGTCCAGGCAGAGGGAATGGCCAGTGACAAGACCTTAAGGGAGAAACGAACTTAGCCTGTTAAAGAAACAGGGAAAATGTTGATATGAATTGAGCCTAGTGAGTATGGGGGAATGGAGTCAGACAGGAGGAAAGTGAAGCTCTGATGGTGTACATCAAGGGGTCTGCTTCTATTCCAAGTAAGCAGAGAAGAGCACATTAGAACCTCTCCCATTTTAATTCATCTCTGCTTCCCATTACTTGTTGGTCTGGTTTTTTCCTGCTAAAAGATAGGTCTTCTCTCCATAGTAGAGGGAAGTTACTATAGGGAAAAAAAAATCCCAGTGTGTAAAAAAGCACTGTGGGGTGCCTGAGTGTCTCAGCCCAATAAGCATCTGCCTTCAGCTCCAGTGATGATCTCAGGGTCCTAGGATCAAGTCCCATGTCAGGCTCCCTGCTCAGCAGGAAGTCTGCTTCTCCCTCTACCTCTCCCCACTGCTTATGCTCTCTCTCAAATAAATAAATAAAATCTTAAAAAAAAAAAAAAGGCATTGAGACCACGTAGCTTACTAGGGAAAAGTCCTGTTGCTGGTCAGAGGGGTGTGGCCAATGCCCAGGACTTTGCAACCTGTTGGGTTTGTGACCTGGGCAGGTTACCTACCCACTACAAGTCTCAGGGTCTTTATTTTCGAAGCAAAGAAATAATAAGGGTAGCCATTTTGCAAGACTTATCTGAAGAGTAAATGAAATCTTGCATGAAGGCTTAACATCAGGAGTGGCACAGAGAAAGCCCTTTGAGAAATTAACTTCAGTATTATAAAAACAATATCTTAAAAGACTGAAAAATACCTGCATGAGAATTTAATCGATCTCCAGATAAGGCATGGCTTTCTAAGTCCAATATCAATAAAAGAAATCACAGAAGAAATACACCCCAGTTCCATGTGATTCTAGTGAAATTTTGAAATGTCTCTGCTGAGCAGATATGTCCAATTGTGTAAGTTTTATTTTGTACCATCTCAGACAGCAACAGTACATTTTTATAAAATGATCACAAATAAAGAGAAGATTAACCCAGCTTAAAAATCAAATGAATACTGGGGTACCTGGGTGGCTCAGTGGTTTGATCCTCTGCCTTCAGCTCGGGTCATGGTCTCAGGGATATGGGATCGAGCAGGGAACCTGCTTCCTCCTCTCTCTCTGCCTGCTTCTTTGCCTATTTGCAATCTCTCTGTGTCAAATAAATAAATAAAATCTAAAAAAAAATAATAAAATGAATAGAGCTGTTAATACCATTATTTAAAGAGTCATTAAAATGAAAAGGATACATTGAAACAAAAGTTGGACGCCATTTTCCAACTGTCAAAATGGCAAAGGGAAAATGCCAAAGAGGCTGCACTAAGATGGAAACACAGAATTTGCTGGCACTGTGGGAGTGTGAATTGGTTTGCTCCTTCCAGAAAGAAATTTGGCAGAGTGTGCCAAGACCACTAAAACATGTGTGTCTTTGAACATGAAAAATTTCCTTCTAAGAATGGAGGAGTTGAATGAATGACCCCTACAGGAAGAGTCAAAGTTGTGAAGCAAGATTAATAGATAAAAATAGGCACTCGGGTAAAAAATTAAAAACTACCTGAATGGCCACAAAAGCAGCTAGACTGAATGAATTGTTACTGAATATTTGTTAAAAATATTCAATAGTAGGAGATGCCTGAGTGGCTCAGTCAGGTAAGAGTCTGACTCTTGATTTTGGCTCAGGTCACAGTCTCACGGTTATGAGATGGAGCCTGCGTCAGGCTCTATGCTGAGCATGGAAACTGCTTAAGATTTTCTCTCTCTCTCTCTCCCTCAAGCCCTACCGCTACCCCTACCCCGCAACACTGCACGCACGCACTTTCTCTCTCTCTCTCTCTCTCAAAAAACCAAAAAAAACGAATAGCATGAGAAATTCCACACAATATAATATTAAGAAGAACAAAGTTTGTTTGTTTGTTTTTTAACTTCTTGCAGGGGGCCTTGGTGACTGAGTGAGTTAAGTGGCCAACTCTTAATTTCAGCTCAGGTCATGATCGCACAGTCCTGGGGTCAAGCCTGGAGTCCTGCTCGGTGCTAAGAGGGGAGTCTGCGAGACCCTCTCTTTCCCTCTCCTCTACCCCTCCCCCTGCTCATTTGCACTCTCCCTCCCTCTCTCTCTCAGTAAATAAATAAATCTTTAAACATAGACAAATAAGTAAGAATGAAAAACTACGCGATGTGATTCTAATTAAGAGGCTGAATTGCTGGAAGCACAATGCCAAAGCTTCCGGGTGTCCGTGAGCCTCAGTTGCATCAAGAAGCAAAGAAAACCCAGGAATGCCTATGCAGCACCACTGGGTAAGCATCCAACTCCTGGTTTTGGCTCAGGTGGTGATCTCAGGGTTGTGGGAGTGAGCCCCACACCAGGCTCCAAACTCAGTGTGGAGTCTGCTTGAGATTCTGTCTGGCCCCTCCTGCTGGTACTCTCTCTCTCTCTCAAAATAAATAATTTTTTTTCTTTTTTTTAAAAGATTTTATTTAGTTGTCAGAGATAGAGAGAGCACAAACAGGGGAGTGGCAGGCAGAGGGAGAGGGAGAAGCAGGCTCCCCACTGAGCAAGGAGCCCAATGTGGGCCTTGATTCCAGGACCCTGGGATCATGACCTGAGCCGAAGGCAGATGCTTAACCCAGATGTCCCTCAAAATAAATAATCTTTAAAAAAAAAAAAAAATGAAGAAGAAAACTCTTACTCAGAGAACTGAATGAAATGCTTTTGTTGGAGAAACAAAGCTGTAAACTTCTAATAAAATAGAGAAAAGAGAAAGAAGAAAAGAAAGAGCTATGGGTCCTCTATGAGTGTTAGAATTACAGGTGATTTTGGTTTCCCTTTTTTAGATGTAAATATATAGTATTCACGGCCCAGTCTGAAATAATTTCATAGCTTTTCCTTTACATCTGCTCAGAAGGTCTCTGGGACCCCCTTTGTCAGGAAGTAATGTGGGATGGGCCAGGAGGAACCCTAGGAATTAGGCGCTCTCTGACCAAATTAGGCTCTCCAGCCAAATCAGTCATTAAACTGCCTCTTTAGCTAATTCGGTCTCTGCTTGAATAACTCAGGTAAATACTTACAGTTCTGCCTTCCTCCTGCGCTCCTCAGGGGGGCATCCGGATAGATAGAGAATTGTGCTTTCTGTGATGGCATTGCCCGCCAACCTTGGCCCTCACTTGTCTTTTGGGCCATCTGACTTTGGAGAGGCGAACCGTGTGGTTCTGCCATTTATCTCGAGTCTGGCCATGAATGGAAAGTCGCAGGTTCTTAGGCGTGACTGCAAACCTTGGCTCACCCATGAGCCTTCCCACAGCTTCTCCGTTTCCTGCAGGATCCACTCAAATGACTGCCCACTAGGGTAGCTGCTCCCCTGTGGTCTGCCCGAACGTCTTAGAGTTTTCCTAAAGCTGGCGAGAAAATTCTGTTTACTTCTCCAGATCTCAATACCCTCTGCTCTTAAATGACTAATTGAGGATGTTGGAAAACATGACTACCGAGTCTTTTTACGGTGTCCAGCTCCGTGACTTCGAGATTCTCAGAAGAGAGGGGTCTCCCTTTCTCCATGGACCTCCTTTTCCTTCCAGTCCTTCCCTCGTGGGCATTTCCAACAACCTCCTTAAAATTGACTTTATTGCTCTTGCCAGGGGCTTGCTGCCTGGGCCAGCTCTGCCCCAAACAGGCGTCATCCTGCGGTTGGACGTTAATGCACTAGAATTCTCTTAGGTTGGAAAACAAAGCCAGGACTAATTAAAATACGTTCTCTCTTGCTTTACTGAGCCATGTTCCATGGATATATTTCTCTTAGGGACTTCACATGAAGAACTGAAGAATTGAAAACAGGATTTAAGTGTTTCTGGGACCTCTGGCCAAACTGCTCATGATACTATAGTAACACGTACTTATACGTTGTTCATTAACGAATTGCCCTCCATTCCATCATCCACCAGCACGGAGGAGAACTGAGCGTGCGGATGCAGGTGTTGGTTCCATTGACCTCTCACATTCTAAGTGAGGGCTCATCTGTTTGAGCTAATTCCCCTGCACTAGCTGTGTGACCTTGAGGGGCCGTGTGTGTTGGGGGGAGGGGTGTCACTTTGCCTCTCTTGGCGGCCATTTCCTCGTTTGTAAAATGAGGTCAGTGAACTAGATGATCTCCACAGTCATTTCTATTTAAAAACCTGTAATCCTTCTTGTTTTCGCAAATGGAGCCCAGCTGGATCTAGGCCCTGGGGAGCTATTAAAGAACAGAGCAGGTGTTGAGTGCTGGGGGGCATAGGGAGGTATGGGGGGTGGGAAGGGAAAGATAAGATTTCTCAAAAAGAAAAGGCTGGAAAAAAAAAAGAAAAGAAAAGAAAAGAAAAGAAAAGAAAAGAAAAAGCTGTCCACTGAGGAGCAATGCCACGTTTACATTTGTAAAACGGGACTCTCGACACCACAGCTCTGGTTTTGGTCGGATTTCTGGGTCGCAGAGGGATGTCTAAGCAAGTGGCAGACCGTGTGAGGGATGTCAGCACGCCCCGCTGCGGGCGGCATCTTGGAAGGAGAACCTTGCGTAGGACCAGCTGCCACCGGAAACAAACCGGCCCGCTCTCACTCCGGGCCCCGCGGTGTGCAAGCTGAACACATTCATCTCTAATTGCCTGCTGTCACCACATCTTCTTGCTTTTCTGAGCCACTGTGTAAACATTCGTCACATCGCCTTTACGGATTTCATTCACCAGTTTCTCTGGTTTAAGAAGCGTCCTGCCTATCTCTCCTGCCCTTGGCCGATCTCCTGTGCGCTCTCTATCCTTGACCTTGGCAGCACGTTGCCTCGTTTCAGCATCAGGTCTGCACAGCCAAGATGAATGGAGGGAAGTCTGGCTCAGGTGCCTGGGGATTTATGGCAAGGCCAACTCATTACCGACAGGTTTTGCTTCCTCTCCAACTATGAAAGCAGTCCAGGAGCCTCACAAAGGATCCTGACATCAATAGCAAGTCTTAACGGATTGGACCACAGCCTCTGATTTCATCATTCTGAAACCGGATGGCCCCAGGGGTGCCAGGCCCTGACCACGTGTCAGATGACACATTGCTTTTGTTTACACGGCTTCTGGCTTGGACGGGATGATGAACAAAGAAGAAAGATCTCAAAAAATCTTGGCCCCACTGGCCTTTATCCTGAGGAACAAGAAGTGGCTTGAACATTCTGTCTTAAATTCAGGGCCCAGAATGTGCGAGGGAGCAAGAGATTAATGTGTTAATCTTTGATTCAAATCATCTGATATTTGTGGGGTTGGACTACCTTACCCATGAAAGCTCCCTTTCTCTCAACACTGCTGGTGACAATCAGCCTGGGAAGGGGAATCGTCTGAAGCCATCAGAAGACTAGCCTCCCCTGCCTACTTTCTACAAGATCTGGCCCTCGAAATTTATCACTTCTCTTTTTCTTTAAGACTTTACTTATTTAATTGAGAGAGAGCATAAGAGGGGAGAAGGTCAGAGGGAGAAGGAGACTCCCTGCTGAACAGGGAACCCAAAGCGGGGCTCAATCCCAGGACTCCAGGATCATGACCCAAGCTGAAGGCAGACGCTTAACCAACTGAGCCACCCAGGCGCCCTATAATTGCTTTTCCTTAACTGAAAGACACGGTCAGAGGCTTTAAGAAAATAAAGTGGTGAGTTGGACTAAATTTAAAAAGACAAACAAAAAAAACCCCAGAAACTACAATGTATGTGCACTCAACATTCTGTTTTCTTCAGCTTTAATCGTGATTATTGAGAATAGCACAAAACTAGGTAGGTAGCACCTGTGATTTGAAATTCTTGCCTCCTGAAACCACTGAAAAAGGGAGTGGTAGCAGGCATTTCAGTGCCCCTCGGATGGGCTTCTGTTAGAATCCCCTGTCTGTTCACAGGCTATGGGTACCGGCTCTGTTCACTTTTGGGGCAGCCACAGATCCTCGGGTAACAAGAACATTTTTGTGTTCTGCTCACATGTTCGGATTTTGACCTTTGAAACATTTTCTCTACAATCCTATCAGTAATTGCTTGCAGGACAGCAGACTCATGGAGTTGCTCTTTGCACAAATGCTTTTAGTGCCTCCCTACACCCCATTCCCTAGACTTCTATTTAAGTGGCTGCCAAGTTCACCTATTAGCACAGTCATGTTAAAATGCAACACTCATCTCACTCTGTCTAGGATAACAATAATCACCATCATTCCGGAGTGTCCCTGACTTGAATGTCCCGTGCAGAGAAGATGGCCAGCTTCTTTGAGATCCAGAGTGGAAGATGGTTACAGGAGTCATTCCATCGACTCTGATTTTTTTTTTTTTTCCCTTGGTCTGCTGGGGTCTGGAAGCCTTGAGCCTCTCTGTTTATACCTTCTGTGACCCACATCTCTTCTGCTGGTGAAGACTTGGTCAATATCACCAGGCTTAACAGTTGACCTTCATGCCAGAGACCAGAGATGGAAGCTGTTTACATGTTGGCCACATGTGGGCTACTCCTAAGCTCTAGCTTTTTCATCTGAAAAAGTGAAAATGGGGATAATCGAATATCTTTCTTTTTTTTTTTTTAAGATTTTGTTTATTCATGAGAGACAGAGAGAGAGATAAGCAGAAGGAGAAGCAGTCTACCTGTGGAGCAAGGAGCCCAATGGGAGACTCAATCCCAGTACCTTGGGAGCATGACCCAAGCCCAAGGCAGATGCTTACCCAACTGAGCCACACAGGTGCCCCGGATAATCAAATATCTAATCCCATAGGGTGATTGTGAGGATCAAAGGAGAATGGTGCATGTAGAGTAACAAAGTCTTGACAGGGTTTCCCCTGATTGGTGGTGACCACTTCTAATCATCCTCAACTTCAGAATAAGGGACATGTGTCTCTAGGCTGTGTACCCCGCACTTCAAACTCGAAACCTAGTATATCAAAACACCTGCAACTACAAACTATTATTATTCATAAGAAATGTATTGATAATGTTTCCCATTTGATTTGTATTGCTTCCTATTGGTGAAGATCATGTCAATGACACGGGATTTCGGACACTGACACATCATTCCGGGGAAGAGTGTGACTGTTCTCCCTGCTATGAGAGCAGGGGCAGCTGACAGTTAGCAGTTAGCATGACTTGTTATCGATGCTGAAGTATTCTTCCAAAATGCCAGGACCCCCTCTTCCAGTCCTGTGTGGGGGCTGCTGGGAAAGCACACGCGCCCTCCTGCTCGAGCAGCTGAATGAGAGCAAAGCTCAAATGTGCTTTGGGCCATTGCCCGTCTGGACTCAGATAAAAGGCATGTACAAGCTCTATCGATACAGATGGGCTTAGCAGGGATAATTCAGCTCTTCCTTTGGAGTAATTATCTGCGGTTACTTACGCACAGACATAGACATCCTCTGCCAAGCTGACATCCACCAGAAAGATCAGGAAAAGAGATGACAGTCACTGGTCAAACCGGGTTCTGCCCCTCCATCCGGGATGCGCACACTGTCCACCAACCCAAGGACGGGAGCCAACCACCCGCCCTCCATCCCCACTGCCTGGTCCAAGGAGACTCCCCACCAGGGCCAGTATTCCCTGATACTGGGGTTCTGGAGGAAGGTCCTAGACTGATGTTGCTTTGGGGTGACGGTGGGGCCAGAACAAGTAAGAGGATGCTGATCGAGCCTTTCCCTGTCATCTCATATGTGTGCCTGGGACACAAAGCCAAAGCAAACGGGGTTACCTGGTCCCCATTCTTGAGGCAGTTATTCCTATGTGGGGGCCAGACCCTCACTCCATGGCTCACGAAAACATGACCCACCGACTCTGCTGTTTATCTGACTGGTACCCCAGCCCTTCCTCACCACCTCCGGAGTAGAGAGAGGAGAAAAGTACATCACTTCTCCCCAAGGCAAATCTCTCTCTTGGGGTGACTTGCCTCAAAAAGAAAGGGAGAGAAAGACTGCACAAAACCAAACAGAACACCGGGTGTGCAGAGAACAGAGGCTGGCATCTCATTCTGTGGGTGGATGTCAGCCATGCAATCCCGTCCGGCAGAACCCTCCATCCATGAGGCAGAGCATGGAATGAGGGCAGCCCCTGAGCATGGCGAGGATGGGCACATTTCCTCCGGCGGATGCACATTGTGGAGGCAGCAGATCAAGTCCCCAGCCAAGAGGACAGGCTGGCTGGAGTGACCTTGGCAAGCAGAGGCTGGGGGTACCCAGCTGGGAGAGGCCGCGCAGGAGGCGGCCTTGGCAGCCGGTTCTGGGAGAAGGGAAAGAGATAAACGGTAAGCCAGAAATAAGCCTGAAGTTTTCAAGTGGCCTGGACTGGCCTGGATTTTTAAATAACTGAAAGTTTGGAAAAGCTCTGGGTTCTTCCTGAGACTTCATTAAGGAACAAGACTCGAGTTGATGGAAAGTGGCAGACAGCAATGATGGGGAGAAGTCAGTGCATTCCATGTTTGTGCCCCAAGCATGTGACCAAACACAGCAATGATGACTACCCAGCAATCCTGAGTACCCCACAAGACACGCCGATTCCGACTGTGGATACTCGGTGCACTCCATTTAACCTGTCAAAATATGAAATGAGCTCTTGCTTCACTTCTCTAGAAGATAAATGTATGTCTTCTATTTCCTAATTTTTTTCACTTATTAGAGAATATTTTGCACAATTGCCTTGTAAATGATTTTCTTACAAGGTTCAAACCTTCAGATATTCACATGCTTGTTAAGTTTGCCATGCGACTAATAAGTAATGCTTTTTTTTTTTTTTGAAAGATGTTAGGATAACTCCTATGTTCTTCAGACATGCTGGAAGATAACTGTAGTATGTTTATCTTCTGCTAAATCTTTATATGATTATATAGTTTTAATATATTGTTCTACTTTTCAAACATTCTAGGAAATGAGGACTAAAAAAAATGACAAAAATCTTTGGATGCCTAAGTAGCTCAGTGGGTTAAGCATCTGTCTTTGGCTCAGGTCATGATCTTGGGGTCCTGGGACGGAGCCCTGTGTCCAGGCTCCCTGTTCAGTGGGGAGTCTGCTTCTCCCTCTCCTTCCGCCCCTCTTTGCTCATGCTCTCTCTCTCTCTCAAATAAATAAGTAAAATCTTTTTTAAAAAGGACAAAAATCTCAACTATAAAGCAAAGAAGCAAAGAGTTAGAGAGATGATCAAATGAGCTTTCTTTTAATCAAAACTATCAATATAAAATGTAATTAACATTACCCTTCACTCAAGAACCTCGCTTATCCTAGGGGGGCGATATGATGACATTGCCAGATAGTTGCCATGGAAACTGCTGTGTCTTTGCTTCTGGGTCAAAAAGTCCAGGGCAAAGGATATCGAAAGATTGATGTCGGGGTTATGGGGAGACTTTCACTAAAGGAAGTTCCTGGATTCATGAATATTCACACCTTACAGAGACGATGGATTATACCATGGTGACCTCCAGAAACAGACTTACCACTTGCAGACCGGACCAGCTTCCATTTAGTAGAATTTCTATGGAGATGAATCTTTCAAATGAAGAAAAACAGTCTGGAAAAATTGGGGGTTAAATAAGACTTCATTTTGACCCTGAATTCTTATTCCAAAGTCCACGGACTTTCCGTATCCACAAAAGCGCCCAATGTGGCTGGTTCAAACGAACAGACTTCATCCATACTGATAACTGGAGGTCACCAATGCAAACTATACTTTAAAATTGTCCTAAAACTTTTTCAGGCCTCCTTCTTTAGCTGCTCTTCTGATCACAAGGGTCCAGAAGCATCCGGCATCACTACAGCAAAATACATGCATCGAGAACCCTGTGACTGCACCCCCCAACCTTTACCTCCACACCCAGCCATTCCTGCATTGTGTAACTCTTGTAAGATTTGCAGGAGATGATTCTGCCCTCATTTCTAGCCACGGGTCCCTACTGCTCTCACTCTGTGGTTCCCAACCTTGTGTGGGAACAGCTTGGTTATGACAGTTTCTATTCTCAGGTTCGGATTCAGGGGTGTGGAGTGGGGCCTGAGAATCTGCATTTCCAACAAGTTTCCAGGTGATCTTGATGCTGCTGGGTTTTCTGTTATTTGCTGCTAAAAGCACCTTCAGTGATACAACAGAGAAATTCCAGAAGCATCCTGTTAACATTCAGGAGATGAAAACCCTGTGTGCCCCAGGGAGTGGGAAACTAGGGGTGGGTTTGCTGCAGAGCAGTGGGTCTCGGCCTCAACAACACATCACGGTCACCTGGGGAGACCTAACTCCTGCTGTCCAGAGAGTCTCATTTTATTGCTCTGGGTGGGGCCTGGGCAGCAGTACTTTTTAAATTTCCAGAGTGATTCTAGTCTACAGTGCACCCAGCAATGAAAATGGCTGCATTATAAAATAAGTTTTCCAAGACTGTGTGTGTATGTATGTATGTGTGTTGAGGGAAGAGACCAGATGGGGATGGTAGATGACCTTAAGTTTTTGTCCTTTTCAGTGAAAGCAAGGGACCCAGTACTCTCTGTCATGGGAACTGACCTAGCTGGCCCTACAGATCCAAATGGCTTTTAGGGAAGATAGTTTGTCTGTGTCCTGCATCTCCAGGTAAATAAAACAAGATTCAATCTCTATGCAATTTTGCAAGTGGGACTTGTCCCACTTGACTCAAGTCGGAAGCCGAAGTAGACAGGCAAAAGAGAAGTAAACAGAAAACAGTGAATTATAAAGTACACAATTAAGAGAATTTAAACAGTAGAGATCATATTTGCCTTACAATTCACCTTGGACTTGAATAATGATAGCTACTACTTACACAGTATTTATTGTGTTCCAGAGACTGTCCTTTGTGATTTCATCTATTACCTAATGGATTCCTTTTAATGACCTCTAAGGAGGACACTGCCTTTATCATGATGCTTTTAGAGATGAGATGATCGAAGCCCAGAGAGGCTGGTCACAAGGTCACACAGGCAGGGAGTGGGAGAGCTGGAATCTAGACCTGGACAGTCTATGTAATCAAACACTGTGGCAGATGCTACCCTTTTGTTAGTACTGACTCTTGGAATATCTAACTTACTCACCCAACAGAGAAAAGCAGACGGTTCCTCTGTCTTGCTCCTTATTTGCTCCACTGTTCTACTGACGGTCAGTCATAGCAATAGGTTGATCAACGGTCTTGGTTTGTCCAGGATTTTATGACTTTAGCACTCAAGGTCCTATATCCAGGGAAACCTACCACATTGCCCTACTTGGCACCTTGACACCTTTGGACCCCCTAAAATTTAACTAGTGCGTCCCAGTCATTGCAATATACAATGTCTCAAAATGACTCATTTCTTTGCAACTGACCTTTGCTACAGAACAAAAGAAGCCATGCCTCCCAGTGTCTCCTTTTGGATATGATCACAATGGCAGAAAGATAAACACAAGAATGAACGTGTCACATTCATGGAAAATAAACACTAATTTGTTTTTGGCAGAACCCAAAACAGGAATTCATGTAAAAAGAATGACTCATGTCTCTTCAAGACAATTCTTTTTAAGTTGGATTATTTAAACAGAAAGAAATGTGACAAAATGCTTATAATGAGGCAAATAGTGAGTTCTCATGAAAATGTAATGGTGTAGTTTCAGCTCAAGGTACATCAAAGGTTTGCTGGCAATGTGATGATAGGGTTTCACAGAATCAGACTTTACAGTGGTGTGCCTGATCATAAAGACTATAGAATCTCTCGCATAATAGAGGAGTCACATTTCTCACCTAATCCCTGAAAGGCTAGTTCCTCACATCTAAGTGGAATTCATTCTTTTTTTTTTTTTTAAGATTTTATTTATTTATTTGACAGACAGAAATCACAAGTAGGCAGAGAGGCAGGCAGAGAGAGAGGAGGAGGTAGGCTCCCTGCTGAGCAGAGCGCCTGATGTGGGGCTCGATCCCAAGACCCTGCGATCATGACCTGAGCTGAAGGCAAAGGCTTTACCCGACTGAGCCACCCAGGTGCCCCTAAGTGGAATTCATTCTTAATGATAGTTCATTCAACAAAACACTGCTGTCTAAGATAGAATCTCATTTTATAAGGCTGTCTGGCTCCATGTTCATTTATTACAACATCTCTTTCCAGCTAAGGACACACATCATCATCATGGATGCATTGATGGTATCTTCTTTTGTTATGTGCCTTTCAACTACCATCAAATTTAGCTTCTACAAGGGTCATTGGTAGAGTATGGAACTTCTGTGAGCTAAACTTAACACTGATGCCCAGCAAGGAATCACATATGTGTTCACCATACAGTGGGTGCTCTTCATGTAACTCTAAGGCCCCAGATGTTTGAAAGGAGCTCTCGTTCATTCTAATTACTTTCCAAAGGGGCACTGCCATTTACCTCAGCAGCAGACATCTTTAGAACTCGGTGGTTTCTTACGCCCTCACTGGATGGACGTGAATTATCATTTGCTAACATCAAAGCAGGGATCACAAATAGGAACCAGTTATCTCTTCCCTGACACCCACCCCAGTGTGACTCTGCTTGCTTCTCAGCCTCCACATGAAATGGAAGGTTAACAGCTACAGGATGGTCTGCACGATGGTCAGTGAGGAGAAGGTGGCTTCAATCTAAAAAGTCAACATAAAGAAGACTCCAAGACTATTCTTCACCCTAAATGTTATCGATTTTAAGGGCAAACAGTGCTCTGCCACAAATTCTGTCCGAAGAAGACATCACAATGCAGAAGGGGAGAGTTTGATATTTTTTTACCTGCTCATCCTGATCAGATTAAAACTAAGTCAGCTTTGAGGCAACCAGGTGGCTCAGTTGGTTAAGCGACTACCTTCGGCTCTGGTCATGATTCTGGAGTCCCGGGATCCAGCCCTGCATCAGGCTCCTTGCTCAGCAGGGAGTCTGCTTCTCCCTCTGTCCCTCCCCCCTCTTGTGCTCTTTCTCTTTTTCAAATAAATAAATAAAATCTTTAAGAAATTTATATATATATATATATATATATATGTCAGTTTTGTGTGAAAAATACCTTCCAGCCTTTAAGGGCCAAGGCTCAAGTTGGAAAACATCATGGATCCTGAAAGTCTGAAAATTGTGTTTTGATTTTTAAAAAAACACAACATTTTGAGCATTTAATGTGTTCATGCCAAGAATGTAGATACTCTTCAAAAACGCCACTTCTAACAATACCTTTGAACAATAAGTTGTGGTTTCATTTTCCTTTTAAAAGCAACATTTATTATTCACTAATTGATTTAGCTATCTTGAAAAGAGCCAGTAGGTTTAAAAGAAATAATTGCTTGACAAGCTTCTCCTTTTTTACTTCTGGAACATATTAATTTTACTTCAGTAAGCACCTCTGCTCCATTGGCAAGCCTTCTAAAGCCGAAACAAACCCAACAATTTTGTTCACTGTAATCAAAGTTACTAGTTATCACTCAGGTAACTCGAATTAGAAATTCAGATTTTCTTTCTTAAAAACTTCCGTGGAATGTGTCAAGCAATAAGTAAAGATGACTTCTTAGAGATAATATTAGAAACTCGGTGATTACATCATCGTTCAGGTATAATTAGAAATAGTGGACATGACTTTTTCCTGGGCACTCCACTTAGCAATCGCTACCCAGGAGGAAGCCCTACTGGGAGAGGTAAATGCATCCTGGGGGTTAATGACAGCCCACGGATTGCCAATGCACTGAGTGGATGCCAAAATTCCATTAATCCCAACGAATCATCTTGCCCCAGGATGCGCTACCCTGTTAAGCGGTTCAGACAATTATAGCTTATACAAATAGTCTGGAAATACATGCACTGACTTACAGAATGCATTCCCCCGCTGCTTGAATTCTGCACTCTGCATGGCAAAACAAAAGAAAACAAAACCAAAAAGGGAATTTTTTTTTTCTGCTTCTGGTTCAACTTAATTATGCTAATAGTCCGTTCTCTGTAAAACTAGTGAGAGGGAACTGTGATAGGCATTTCCAAAAATCCCTTCAGAGTTGAAACTGCCTCCTCTGGACTTGAGAATCCATTAGAACACCTCACATTCACATCCCAACAAGTCCAGAGCATTCTGACAAGACTACAAAAGATTTCACTTAGCCATAAAAGTGCATGATTTTTTTGCAAACCCATTTCCTGGAATTTGATAAAGATAAATAAATGGCAGTCCATCATAGCTAAGAGCCATAGGGCATGAAAAAATTATCTGTTCATTATTTTAAATTTCTGTTTTCAAAACAGATCACAAATGGGTCATGCATTTCTTTTTCTTTCAGAGCCATAGATGAGAACTCATGCATGGGGCATGAAACAATGCCCTCAGTCATAAGCTAAGGACACCCCTCTCAGCCTCTCCCTCAGTGACCCCTGAAATCCTTTAAAATACCTCTGACAGAACATCAACCCCATTCTAGTGAGGTGCTCTGTTTATTTATCTCTCCCATGCCCCTAAAGAGTGTAAGCTCAGCCTGTGTCTTTATGTTTGTGTTTATCTCGTCTAATGCCGAGTCCATGGCCTGGCACATAGTAGATGCTTAATTAAAGTGTGTTGAACTGAACCATAGGGTTAATGGTTTCAATGATGTCCTAAAAGAGAGGCCAAATGGTGGCCCAAAACATACCTTTGATCAGACAAACAGCATTGCAGCCCCCTTCATCTGGCCCTTCCCTTGCCCTCCTTATGGTTCATGGACAGACTTATCTTCATGAACTAGAAATATCTGAAACCAAGCTCTCTAACCTATAAATATGAGAACCTTCTGTAAATCAAAATCAAATCCACCTACAGTCAGAGATGCCATTTATCACAACACTTGGAAAAAGGCAGGAAAATAGTGGAAAAACCTCAGCAAAGATAGTGAAAAATTTTAGAGGGGCTGAGATTGCAAGAATTTTAGACTAATTAGGATGGTATTTTAGAAAAGAGAAAGTGGAATAATCCAGATCTAGACCCGTGATGAGCATTCTTCTGGATAATTAAGGAAGATTAAAAATGCCTAACTTGGTGCTTTTGTTTTGAATGAAAATATATTTAGAATGGCCCGGAAGGTGGAATGAATTTTATTTTTAAGGACTGAGTACTGACATCATAGAAGAGTGCCAATGAGAAGCTTGCCCAAATATCACAGTCAGGAACTGTCCACACTCAGTTGCCAAGATCAAAAAAAGGGCCAGTCTCAGGGGCAGAGGCTGAACTCTGCTGACCCACCTCCTTGGTGTAGAAGTCAAGAGGCAGGTCCCAGAGGAGACAGAAAATGTTGTGTTCAAATCCTTATTATGTTTTCAACATTTCTGGAACTTCCTTGGTAGAGGATTATATCTAAGCACTATGTTGCAACCCTGACTTGAAGGTAATGTCATCCATCTGGTCTCCCCGTCTTTATTCCCACAAATCAGCTTATTTTCGCTCTTTAAGTGCATTCACGTTTGAAAGTTTGTGATCCAGAGCCCCACTGTCTAAGAGGGCATCTTGGTGTTTGTGGGGAAGCAGTAGGACAGATGCTAGCAAGGTTTGCTAAACTCCTCCCTTCCGAATGACTAAGCAGGGAGGGGACAAACTGACAAGTTTAGAGAGCAGGTCATAGCTTCTGGAGCATATCTGTGGCCAGGAGGGCAAAGATGATCTTTCATGCTATTTCTAAGGATTTTAGCATCTCCATCATATTCCCTTGGGACCCAGTTTTTGTCACGTGACAATGAGTCCCTAATGGATTTGAGTAAGGAGCCTCTGTTAACTTCTAATCTGTTACCCTGCTGGAGAAATCAGTATACAACCCAGTTAGAAGCACTTCATCTGAGGACCCTAAATTCAGGACAATAGTAAAAGGATTTTGAGCCCCCGCACAGGTCTGGAGAGGAGGAAGTAATGGCCAGAGAGATATGTTCTAGGTCCCTCAAGTCCTGCCACACTGGACTGGTCTGCTCTTTCCAAGATGACGGACTCATCATAGGCTTGGGTGTCCACTGCCCAGTTGCCATGTTCATACCCTGGGGAAGGAGCCAAGGAGGGGAGTGAACAAGGACTGGAGGGACCACACACAGGAGGAGATTGAGATCTGCTGATGCAAGGTCCGCTTCCTCAAGTTCCTCTACACAGTGGTACGGCCACAAGATCCTGTCCTTTCCCAGGTCAGCCCCCTTTGCCTTGACAGAGTCATGACCATCATTATGCAGACATGCACAGATTTTAAAAGTTGGAGGAAAACAGACCTCTCCTGCTGCTGACCTCTTTTAGCAGGGACTTGGAAACTTTGAAGTGTATGCATGTATGGTGCTCAAACACACACACACACACACACACACACACATGTCCACACACACCACACATACACACACACAAACCACAATACACATACCACACATGTAAACCACACACACCATGCATACACACACACCACACATGCACACATACCACATACATATACACACACTATACACACAACACACACAATACACCCACAATACACACACTACACACCACACATACACATACCATATATGTGAACCACACAAATACACACACAATACATACATACATACCACATGTGCACACATATCACACCAAACTCACATTATACATACTACACACATATACACACACTATACCACACCACACATACCACACACATACATCATATATCCACAACACATACACACACACACCACATGCACACATACCACACATAAGCACAGACCACATCACATTCCCACACTACACTGACACCACACACATACATACACACTATACTCCCACCACACACACCGCACATATACACACACACTATACTCACACCATACACCACACGAACACATACACCACACTTACCTCACATACACACACTACACACACCATACATACACCACACATAAACATACCACACATGCCACACATATACACATGCCATACACACATACACACCTGCCACATACATACCAGACACACGCTTTTAGTTCCAGCAGTATAATTATGACTTCAACACCATTGAACGCAAAGGGAAAATAATGAGGTTTCAAAACTTCTAGCTAGTAGCAACCTGTTTGTGGATAAATGAAAATTCAAGTGAAAACCATTGACTTTTCTCCATAGCCCAGTGGGAAAAAAAAAGGGATATTGACTAAACTTTACCTTCGATCATTGGAAAACAAGCTAGCTCATGAGGTTGGCCCAATATAATAGGAGCTTTAATTCATAGGCTGTCAAGTTCAGGTCCACAGTGGGACTTTGCTGCAATTACTCACCTCTCCAGCTGTTTTTAATGCCCATTCCCACTAACCCGTGTGCCACACAGCTTTGCCGAAACAGAAGTTTTGATGCTACAATTTTACACAGCCAATTTAGAGTGACCACTAGGATATTTACAGCAGCTGAAAAAACAAATTACTAAATGTTAAGGTTCTTTTTTTTTTTTTTAACTAAGTCCTTTGAACACCTAACATCCTCATCCTGTACCAGCACCGTCTCCTGCTTCTCCATCCCGTCTTCGACCACAAAGCTTCACAGGTAAAGGGTTGAGGATGCGATGGGTCCGCCTGCTGTGCACATCGCTTCGAGAAAACACTTGTAAAAGCTGAATATTTATTCTATGTCCCACAATGGGAGACATGGTCAAAACATTTCCAGTATGAAAAAGCCTCTGTAGGTCCAGAAACCCGTTTTACAGGACTAACAAGTCATAGCAGAATTCAAAGCCTGAACCATCCTTAACATGCTTGTAAAACAGACACATTAACCAGAATGCCAGTTAACTAACTCACGGTGGGAAATAGAGCTGACAAGTCGGCCAGGATTCTCACGATGTCTAGTGACTGCATTCTTTCCTCATAATAATGGCTGCACGGGAGATCAAATCATAACCATAAGGCTACTTCCATGGTCCGAAATCAGGGGGCAAAGAGCTGGATGGATATATTCATTTTCTGGAACTGCCACAACACAGTACCGCAGATGGGGCGGCACGGGGCTTAAACCACAGAAATTTATTTCTCACAGTTCACTCCAAGATCAACGTGTCCCCAGAGCTGGCTTCTTCTGTGACCTCTCTCTCTGGCTTGCAGATGTCCCCCTTCTCCCTGTGTCCTCACGTGGTCCTCCCTCTGGATGCCTGTGTCCAAATCTCATCTCTTCCTCTTACAAGGACACCACTCAGAAGATTGGATTAGGGCCCATCCATATGACCTCACTGTACTTTAAATATCCCTTTAAGGACTATTTCCAAATATAGTTACATTCTGAGGTATTGAGAGTGAGGATTTCAACCCATGGATTCTGGAGAGATGCAATTCAGCCTGTAGCAATAGATGACCTTCGAGGCTAGTTCACCAATGTCTTTGTAGCTCAGTGCACTCATCCTCATGGCAAGGTCAGCCCACTGAGTAGATGTGCAGCTGGGCAGTCTCTTCAGGGACCATCTCTGACAGCCCGGGGTCTGCATTCTGAGTTCAGTGCTGCAAAGTTTCTTCAGAGTATTGCTTGCGAGGTTAGATCTTAGCTTCCTGAGTCATAGATTTTATTTTTATTTTATTTCAGCCCTGCCTCTCTCAACCAGCATCTTACCTGCATCTGGAATTTTCCTAAACTCTTGAGTCACACATTTCCTCCTTCCCGTCTCCTCTATCCATAAGTGGCCAAACCTACCCACACAGTGAATTTCATTAGTTTAACTCACAGAGGGCAACCTATTCCAGAATTCTTCATTATCCTTTTTGGTCACCACTAATTCATTGATTAAAGAAACAGGAATTAGGATAGAGCCATAAAGACTTCTCATGAAAATGGCATTAACACCACAACCTTCCCTCTTTGTTTTAAACCTGTCAGCAAGCACACACACATTTAATTTGAATGAGCTGAGTGCAGTTAAAAATGAAAGGAACCATATATCGACTAGAAATGGGCACAGCTTTCAATGACACTAGAGCTGAAGGTTGGTCCTGTGTCACATTGTCCACTGGCTTGATGACGGGTCCTGCAAGGTCCTCTGCATGGCCATGGAGGTCAGGCCACTGCGGTGAGAGATGCTTCTGGACAGGAAGTTCCAGGAAACCAGATGGAGACAACTTTTAGAGCTGCCAGACAGAGAGAAAAAAAAATGAAGGGAAAACTTGGACAAGAACCTACTTACGATTCCACAGCAAACTGTCATTTTTAATTATGTGAAAAAACATTAACACCAAAGAAGATAGCAACAAACCACAAAATGGAATAACTCTCCTCCCAACTAGGGAGATAGTGGGGTGCAGACTTGTCCTGCTCAAGTTTGATGCATATCACAATCACCGGGGGATATTGTTAGAAATACAGACCATAGCCCTGCAAGTGCCAGAATAGGCGTGGAATTGCCAGATACAATGGAAGACAATGAAAATCTTTTAGCATTAGTATGACTCGAATATTGCACGCGATACACTTATCCATGCAATATTATATCCATGCAAAAATAATGATTCATTGTTTATTTAAAATTCAATTTTAACTAGTCATCCTTTTTATTTCCTTTTGGTTTTTGCTAAGTCTGGCAAGCAACTCTGCTTCCCACAAAGTGGAATAATAGACCATTCTGAAATGCTCTTAACATAAGGATGGGTAAGGGCCTCAAAGAGGTAAAGGAAGAAATAACATCCATTTAATCGAACCACAAAAGCATGAATTAAAACTGGTCAGAGTAGCCAATCACCTCCGGAAACAATAATGTACTTTGCCACGGAAATTAACTTTTTGCAACTTAACAAACTAGATAAACTCATGACAGGGCAAAGTTAAAGTAAGAAAGGATATGGTATGAAGCAAATGATCTGGAATGCTCTGCAGAGGGACATGGAGATAAAATGCACGAGAATTTAAAAGACACAGAGGGAAGAGCAGAAGGCTTCCTCGTGCATCTAACGGGAGCTCTGTTCGAGAAAATGCAGGGGCAGAAATCTGAATTAAAGGAAAATGGGTTCAGAGCTCTCCACAACTGAAGAAGGACAGAGGGACACCTACCGTGGTGATTACATAAGCACAAACAAAAATGCACATGTAGAATCCATATAGTAAAATGCAGAATGCCAAGGATAAAGATAAAATTTTTTTAAGCCACAAGAGAGAAACAGGTCAGACAGCTACAAAGGGAACATTTATGATGGTGGGGGTTTCACTGGGCCATTCAGGCTGGAAAAGCAGATGATAAAATCAAAAGAGAGTTTGCCACTCCCACCCCCCACAAACCCGCTTTGGTGGAACTACAGAGGCATGGGAGCCACCTGAGGGGACTTAAACCTCAAGGGTCCCAGTCCACACACCTTACCTGTCAGATCACAGCCTCTGAGGAAGGGACCACTGGTCTGCATGAACCTAAACGTGTGGGAAGGGGATGGGAATGGGGGGTACACTTCCTCTGACTCTAGTACAATGAAATTAAAAATCACCAATTACAGAAACTGATTTTAAAATTCAGATAGGTAAGTACATTCTGCAAAGATCAAAGGTAAAACAACAACAACAACAACAACAACAACTTGCCCCCCTAGATGATAAGACTTCCTAATAATTAAAACCGTGAGAGAGGTACAGGGGTAGACCTGCACCGCATAAAAAGCCCCCAAAACAGATCTGAGTACACGCCTATGAAATTTTAATACATCATAGAGAAGGAATTACAAATCAATAGGGAAAGGATGAACTGTTCAATAAATAGTGTTGAGACCACCAGCTTCCCATATGGAGAAAAAATGGAAAGATTAAATCCCTGTCAAATTAGAAGGTACAAAAATTTATCCACATCAAGTTAAAGGTCAAAACATAAAAACATGAAACTCTTGGAAGAACATACTGAGATATGGATCATACCCTTAGAATATTGGAATGAGAAGGATTTCTTTTAAAAATCAGCATAAACATAAACATGCATATACTTGTAAAGAAAGGTTTATTTTTTATGTAATGAAATCTATCAGTCTAGAGATAAAAGCTATTAAGGAAGGACATGACATAAAGGTCTACACTGAAGTTTTCAAATCTTTTTTACAACAAATATTGGTATCAACAACATTAAAACAGGGACATCTGGGCGGCTCAGTCAAGTGTCAGCTCAGGACAGGATCTCTAGGTCCTGGAATTGAGTCCCACATTGGGGTCCCTGCTCAGCAGGAAGTCTGCTTCTCCCTCTGCCCCTACCCCCGACACTTGTACTCTCTCTCTCTCAAATAAATAAATAAAATCTTTAAAAATAAACATTAAAACCTTAACCATATACTTCTCACTCTAGAAGAAACCAGTGTTACTAATTTCCTATGTGTTCTAGATGTATTGCTAAGAATTTTAGTAGAGTGAAGGGAACACAGACCTGAGACAACTTTTTAAGGTCAAAGAATGTACTTACACCCTCGTTGTAAATGTCACCAAGAGGGGTGTGGTCATCAGACTCAGCAGCACGTAGCAGACTTCCACTAAGCACTAAGTGTCAGCCGCTACATTAAACTGTTTTCATGTAGCATTTCACTTAATAACCCAGTCCACCCATAGGAGGTAGTTACAACTGTTATCCCTATTTTTAGAGGAGAGGAAAGAAATAGAACTTTGGGAGCATAAGTGTTATGGGTTGAATTGTGTCCTAAAAATTCACCTGTGTGAGTGTATTTGGATAGAAGGACCTCAAAGAGGAAATGAAGGTATAATCAGGTTGTATGGTGGGCCCTGACCCAAGCTGAAAGGTGTCGTCAAGAGAAGAGGAGGTCTGGACCCAGGAAGAGATACCAGGGATGCACATGAACAGAGGGAAGATGCTGCTAGATCACCAGGAGAAGACAGCCATCTACAAACAAGGAGAGACGCCCCGGGGGGGGGGGGGATACTAATACTAATTCTAATAATAATAATATTTAATTTGAATTAATTCAATTAAAATTAAATGAAATTTAAGAAAAAGAAGAGGAAACTAAAACTGCCAACACCTTGATCTTGAACTTCCACTTTCCAGAACTGTGAAAAAAACGATTTCTGTGGTTTGCACCACCCAGTCCCTGGTACTTTGTTCTGAACTAATAGAGCAATACACTAATTTGCCCAGTGTCACACCCCACCAATAATTTTGCCACCAAGAGCAGTACCTATATACAAATAATTTACACCCTTAAAATTGGCTTTTACCTCCCTGTTGGGAGGGGCAATTGCTTCCACCCACCTACTGATAGATGATCCTGGGAAAGAACCTCTCCTGACTTCAAAGACTCTGATAGCAGTTTACCGGTCAGTGCGAAGGGCCCCGTGTTGCTATAATCCTCTTTTCTTCTTCTCACATACAGAAAGCTAGGTGCAGGAGGGTTTACAGCTCTGCGTGCTGCCGGGAGTGCTAGAAAGGCAAACCAATCTTGTTCAGGGATTAGCAGCAATAAAGATCGGATTCTCCCTGAAGGAAATGCTTAGAAAATGATAGCAGAGCTGGCGGGTGGGAGCCAAGCAAGGGAACAACTTGTAGGGCCAAGTGGAACCTAAACTGAACCTTGACTATCCCTCCAGGGTTGACGCTGACCCAAGAAACTAGGGCAAGGAAGCCAATGGCAAGGGAAGAGCCTCCTCTCATTGATCCAGAGGCCCCTGAGATGGGGACGCGTGCAGCCTATTCAGAAGTATTGATGTCACCTACAAAGGAGGATGGAGTAGGGAGGAAAAGAAAGGCTCAGGATGAGCTAGAAGAAGTAGGTACCAAATTCTTGGGCTTGGTAAGATCCTTATTCATTTTTCTAAGCAGAGGTTTTAACCCTTTACTTGCCCCAGCCCTGGCTCCCCGCATGGCCAGAGGATGCCTGTGTCACCCATAAACTGGCCGACTGAGTGCAAGCCCAGCACACCCCCGCCTCCCTGTAAGGGGGAAGGTAGGTAGAGTAGGGCAACTTAGGACGCCTCTCCTGTCCTACGTTGCCCTATCTCTGAAGATTCTTCTGCTGCCTATGGACTGGCCATCTTCTCTCTCCCTTGGGACTTGTTTTATTTCTCAGGCTCATCTCCTGGCTTAATCACAGTCAGCTCTGTCCTTTCCTCATTTCCATAACCGACTCTCCATTTAAGTTACCACAACCTCGAGCTCTTGTCCCACATGAGTGGGCTTCCTGCTTCCAGCCTTCCAGCTCATTCACGCCCTTCATCCAGAATTGTCACGTTTACTCCTCTAGTAAGACTTCAACGATGCTTCCTTGTCCACAGGATACAATCCAAACAAGTTAACCTGGCGAACATGGCGGGCACCAGCTCAGCCCTCAGCTCTGTCCCCCGGCCCCAAGGAGCACACTGGAGTCAGCCTCCTTCTCTTCCTGAAGTTTCTAATGCTTGTCACGCTCTCTTGACTATGGGTTCTGTCCATGCTGCTCTGTTTGTTTTTAAAGATTTTATTTATTTAATTATTTGAGGAAGAGCAAGAGAGAGCAGGAGCAGGGGGGGGCAGGGAAAAGCAGGCTCCCCACTGAGCAGGGACCCCCCCCCTCACCCATGCAGTACTCGATCCCAGGACTCTGGGATTATGACCTGAGCCTAAGGCAGACCCTTAACCAATTGAGCCAGCCAGGCCCCCTGCTCCGTCTCTCAAAATGCTCTCCCCACCTCACCACCTGCCTCCTTCAGCCTCAATCAGCTCTTCCATCCAAATCCTGGTTAGACATTATTACCTCCTCTGTAGAGCTTTCCCTGCCTCCCTCCCCATGGACCAGACAGTCCTTGATTGTGGTCAGAGGCCGTGGGTGGGCTCCCCAGGGCACCCTTGCACCCCCAACAGGAGCATTTTGAAGAGGGAGTCTGTGAGGCTGTCCCTGCCATTAGCTTCTGTACTCATGTCCTATTGTTGCTGTTTCAAATTACCACACGTTCGGGGGCTTAAAATGACACAAATACATCGCCTTACCATACTGGAGGTTAGAAGTGGGAAAGAGGTGTGAGCGGGGCCCTGCTCCTTCCAGGGGTCCGAGGGGACAGTGCGTTTCCTCACTTCACCAGCTTCTAGAGGCCACCTGCACTCCTTGGCTTATGGCCCTTCCTCCACGACAGCCAATCTGTCTCGGACATTGACCCCTCCCGTAGGGAATCCTGTGATTCAACTGGACTCCCCCCCAACAGAACCCAGAAAAATCTCCCCATGGCAAGATCCTCAATTTTATCACATCTTGGCTATGAAACAGGTAACAGATTCATGGCTTCAGGGCTGAGGATGTGGACGTCTTTGTGGGGCCGTTATTCTGTCTGCCCCCATACCCCTCAAACTAAGAAGCAGATCTTGTTTATAACTGTAGCCCAGTACATTATAAGCTGTAAACAGTAAATGGATTATGAAACAGATTATGAAACTCACGCTCAGGTGGATCTGTTCCCTCGGCCCACAAATAGGTTCAATTCTATCTTGTTCTGGAAAAGGAGGAGAGAGAGAATAAGAAGGAGGAGAAGGAGGAGGAGGAAGGGGAGTTACAGGAGGAGGAAGAACTAAAGAAAGATGACTTTTTATTTGATTCCTTCTAGAGATTGCCTGTCCTTTTCACCAAGTCTTTTGAAAAATTGTCCCACCTTCCTCCCTCAGCCCACCACAGCTGACCTCCCTATTTTTCAGCAACGTCTCCAACTAAAGTGGCTCAGAAGGTCCGCCATGATCTCTGCACTGGCCATGTTTTGATCTCCACAAATCCCTCCGCTGCATTCAACATAGTTGACTATTTGCCATTTCTCCAAGCCCTTTATCCCCTAGACTTTCCTGACCTGACTTCCTCCTTTTCCTCCCCATTCTGTTCTGATGGTGTCTTCCAGATTCCTCTTCTCTTGAAGTGTTCCTCCAGGTGTTCACTATAGGCTCTCCCCGAGTGATGGCATCCATTTCTCTGTGGTATGGACTCCCTAAGCTATGCATCCAGTCCCAGTGCTAACTACAGTAGTGTTCTATTGCAGTAAACAAACTACGACAAACTTAGCAACATTTATTACTTCACAGTGTCCTTGGCGCTACAGTCCAGGTAGGTCTGAGCTTTCCTCAGGGTCTCACGAAACCACTATCTAGATGTTGCCCTCCTACATTCCTTCCTGGAATTCAGCACCCCATTCCAAGCTCCACGTCATTGTTGGCAGGATTTAGTTCCTTGTGGTTATAGCACTAGGTCCCTGATTCCTTGCTGACTGCCAGCTACAGTCAGTTTCAGCTCCTAGAAACCCTTACAATTCTCAGCCATATTGCCCTCAGGCCCTCTCAGGACACAACAGCTCACTTCTTTAGTGTCAGCAAGCAAATATCTCACTGAGTTTCTTCGTTCAGAGAAGACCCAAACCCTCCTTAAAGAACTCACCTGATTAGGTCGGACCCACCCAGGGTAATCTCCCATTTGATGTACTCAAAGTCAACTGATCAAAGGCTTAAATTACATCTATAAAATCCCTTCACCACCTATTCATGGAAGCGATGTCCCATCCCTTTTGGCAGATTCTATTGGTTGGAAGAAAGTTACAAGTCACCCCATATATATGCACTCAAAAAAAGAGGGTTTTACAAGGGCATGAGGCATTGGGACTCCTTTGAGAATTTTGTCTACCATACTGACCTTCAAATTTATCTATCCAGTTGCCTCCTAGTTATCTATCTGAGACATCACAGGTATTGATAAATAAATTTTGACCAAAAGTATATCAATAAACTTTTTCTTAAAATTTGCCCTTCTTCTTCTTTTCCAAAAGCCCATTAAACATGACCCAGCTACCCAAGCCAAAAGCATGGTGGTCATCTTTGACTCCTTATTCCTTCTCAAAATTCACATTCAGGCAACATGGAACTGAATTGACCCCCTTCTTCCTTTTCTACATCCTCATCCTTTTCAGGCAATGACCTTCCTTTACCTGGACAACTACAATAGTCTATAGGTCTTTAGTCCCCTGCTCTCAGTCTTACCCACCCAAATCCACACTACACTCAATGCTCTTTCACAGTTAAGATTATCTTCTTTTGTGGCTTTTGAAGCACTACAAAAATGTGGCAATGAGCATTTTCTATGAGGATGAGATACAACTTTCTAAGTTTAAGGTAGCCAGGCAGGACGGTCAAGATAGCAACGTCCAAACCAAGAAAAGAAGCTTAGCCTGAGTGCTGAGCTCCAAGGCCAGCCCTGGCTATGATTGGCTCCTTGAGTCTGATTTCCGCATCTGTCATTCATTCCATCCACCGTGCCTCTCCCTTAGAGTCACCAGGTGCGAAATACAGTCAATACCTGCAGAGCACAGGTGTTGTCATTTTTGTGATGCAGAATTTCATTAAAATGTCTCTCAAATTGGGGCTCCTGGGTGACTCAGTCTGTTAAGTGGCTGCCTTTGGCTCAGGTCATGATCTCAGGGTACTGGGATCAAGCCCTACTCTGGGTTCCATGTGCAGAAGGAAGTCTGCTTCTCCCTCTCCCTCTGCTGCTTCCCCTGCTTGTGCTCCTCACTCTCTCCCTCTCTCTTTCTTTCAAGTAAATAAATAAAATCTTTTTAAAAAAATAACTCTCAAATTTAGGAGGACTGACGTAAGTTCTTCCACTGCCCTACCAGATGGATAATCTTCCACAGTATTTTTAATGGGACCATACACCTGCCCATAACTGTCTCTTAGAAGTCTAAGAGGATTTATGAGGAAATTTCTCCAGTCCTATTAGAAAAATGGTGTGCAGTCAATTCACTAAATTATTTTTCCTCTCTGGCCGATCTGTTCTGCTTTTACACTGTGTCGATCTTCATGTTTGAACACTACAAAATACCTTAGTAACTAAAATGCAAAATTCACCTCAGCTTTGCAATGTCTTTAAGCTAATTTCTAAAACTATTGCAGCTCTTGCCAAGAAAGAGTAAGAATGTAATATTATTCCGATTTATCTCATATATTGTCAGGACACTTTCTTCAGAATTGATGAGCTGCATACCTTGCTCCAAAGTACATGAAAGATAGGGTCTTTAAGGAATTCTGCCACACAGTTGGAACTAAATCAGCAAGTGTGTCTGGAGGAGAATCTATCATTTTGTGAAACCAATAAATATCTCCCCCTTAGCAAATGTACTGGCGATGGATCACGGAGAAAAAAATTACTTGATCTCTCTGTATGCAATAAAATACGTGAAGGTATTTCTGTTTTCTGACTTGGCATTTTGAATTCTCTTGAAAGACCGAGACCAATAGGTGAAAGGTTATGAGGAGAGATCAGAGTTTCCTGAGGGGCCCTGGGCTGTGGTAGCTGAGGCCCCATCCCCCCTCGCTTTGGTTTACCTCAAGTAGCCAGGGTGTGTCCGCGCATCCGCGAGCCGGTCTCCCTGAGCCTTCTGTGGAAAGGCTGTCTTCCCAAGGACCTCCAGTGGTGGAAATCTGGTACTGCAAGACCAGGTTGCCGGGCTTCGTCTGAGCCTTTCCTCAGTCTCCAGCCGCCCTCCCTGTGAACAGAGCTGGAGCCCCGAATCTCCACTGAGAAACGTGTAACAACTCTTTTACCTCGGACATTGTGCGCAGCTAAAAATGACAGTAAGCCGAGGACTCACGATCACTTCCTTCTCACCAAAACCCAATATACAGATGAGAAACGGAGGCCAAGAGCTGATGGAGGAGTTACCCCGAGGTCACACACCGGGTGGATAACAGAGCCAAGTTCGAGCCGCCGGTCTCTCTATTTTCGTCAGTAGCTTTCAGACCTGAGTGTGTGTAAGAATCCCTGTGGGGCTTTTAAACGCAGATGCCTGGCCTGGTGCCGGAGTCCACGGGGCCCTGGAATCTGCATTTTAACCATCTCCCCCCTAGTGATTGGGAAACGCATCCAGCCTGAGAATGCCAGCTCTCAGGGAGGCAGAACTAATCTCCTCCCCCAGAGATGGCAACGTCTCCTAAGACCAGAAAGGGTCTTAAAACTCCTAGAAGGTGTTCACCAAATAAGATACGAGGGATGGATAAGCAAATAAACTCCTCAAACGCCGGAGCCTTGGCTCCCGCCTCTCCCTGTCTGGGACGGGCTTCCATGGCCATCCAGGTGAGGCTCCGGGCCTGCCTCCTCCAGCGACTGCCCTGACAACAAAAGCCTCCAGTGAGTGAACAAAGGGAATACGGGGCATCAACTCGATGACGTATTTGTCAGGCAGAGTTAAGCCAGGAGGCTTTTCTATAAGATCAAGACAGTGTTGGGCTCTATCTGCAGACTACTGAGGATATACGTTGGTCACAAGAATGTGAAAACTGCGCATCACATGGCAGAGCCCAAAGGAGGACAGAAATAGGAAGGAAAGAGGCCATGAGTTAGGGAGCTTGAGTCATAGGTAAATGTGTGTGCGCCGTGTGTGTGTGTGTGTGTGTGTGTGTGTGTGTCTTTTTAAAATGCCCCTTCAGCAAAAGTGAATTTTTTAAAATTCAGTTAGAAAAGGCCCCCGTGCTCGTTGACAGCTGTGCAGCTCTGCTGGGTGCTCGGATGTGCAGCAGGTGCTAGGCAGAGACTAAATCCACGTTCACTTAAAAGCTCACAGCTCGTCTACTCTAGCTTGCAGTTCAGCGAGGTCGAAGTGGGTGGGTTTCAGAAACAAATCCCAGTTTTAGCCCAACCAAAAATTGTATCATGAACATTGGCAGAAGCCCCAGCAGCAAAGGTTTCCTGCTATAAGGGGAGCACTTGATAAACTTGTGTCCAGTGAGGGAATGTCTGTCGGTGTTTCCTGAGTCCCTAGATCCCTATGCTTGTATTGGGGCCAGACTATTTGGGACTTCCAGAACATACTCAGAGGCGCCTCACTTTCAAGATCTCCCCATTCCCCACCCATATCTGCCCCTCACATGAACTCAGGCACAGCACAGTTCAGAAGCTTTTGCCGTGAGGTCTTCAAATTCCTTCCCTCTGCCGATAGAATTACCTTTTCCTTCTCTTTCCTTCCACGACATCCTGCTCATGGGAATATTGGCAATGCTAAGTCATCTCGTAAACCTCTCCTGTTAGATTGCAGGCTCACTCAGGGCAAGGATACCATATACACTCTTTACTTCATTCATCAAATGTCTCCTGACTCCCAGGGGCCATGTGTTGTGCTAGGACTAGAGAAACAAGTGCATAAAACACAGATAACCTTGCCCTCATCAACCGGAGAATCTAGTAAGAAGGAAATCATTCAGTAACTAATGAAAATTAGGGTAAGTGTTATGAAGCAGTTCAGGGTCCCGAGAATGAATATAACAAGAAATCTAGTTCAGGAAAATGGGGAAGGTTTCTTCGCAAAAGTGACCTTTATTTAAGCCCTAAAAGCTGAGTGAGATATTAATTAGCAGAGAATCGAGATTTCTGAGCACACTGGGCAGAAAAAACTGACAGCCATGTGTTTCCAACCAACCTGTCCATTACCGTACAGAACACATCCTGCTCAAAACCTACTGGAAATTTCTTTGCACATATTCAATCCTAAATAGATATTCACTGGATCAATGACTTTAGTGGAAATATACTGTCCCAAACCGCTGTAAGTTTTATGGTGCAGGTTAGGGCTTCAACAAAGATAGGCAGTCTAAAAATGACAACCCACTCAAGAACTGTTCACCTAGAATCTGGTACATGGCAGAGGTTCGATGAAACTTGCCAAATCGAGTGGAAATAAGTTGGGGAAAAAATGCAGGTCTGAGAATTTAATTAATTCAACTATTTATACATTTGATATTTATTTTACTAAGTACCTCTTATGTACTTGAAAATTTCCCAGACATAGTCTATACGTATTTGAGCTTATAGACTAATGAGAGGTATGTAACTCATCAAATACGTAATCCACCAAAAGAGGTAAAATTATATTAAAACATAAGCAGAATTCAAATATGGAAAGATCAATGAGTTTCAAGACCTTTAACAACAAAAATGTAAAAGACATGTTCAGTGTAAAAACATTCTTCCCTCATGTCCATTAGGATAGCTATTTTTAAAACAAACAAAAACCAAAAATAAATGTTGGCGAGGATATGAAGAAATCCAAGCCCCTGTGCCCTGCTAATCGCAATGTAAAATGGTATAGCTGCTGTGAAAAACAGCATATGATGTTTTGGAAGGCCTGGGTGGCTCAGTCAGTTAAGCCGAGGCCTTCTGCTCAGGTCATGATCCCAGAGTCCTGGGATTGAGTTCCGCATCAGGCTCCTTGCTTGGCAGGGAGCCTGCTTCTCTCTCTGCCTCCGCCTGCCACTCTGCCCGCTTGCGTGCTCTTGCTCTCTCTCTCTCTCTCACTCTGACAAAAAAATAAATAAATAAAATCTTAAAAAAAAAACAAAAAAAAAAACCAGCATATGATGTTTTACCAGAATTTACCAGAATTTTCCAGAATGACCACATGATGCAGCAATCCTACTTCAGGATGTATATCCCAAAGAACTGAAAACAGGAATTCAAACAGATATTCTCACACCTGTGTTCATAGCAGCACAATTCACAATACCCAAAGAGTGGGAGTAACCCAAATGTCCATTGACAAATGAATGGATAAACAAAATGTGGCATATACATACGGTGGAGTGTTTATTATTCAGCCTACACGGTGAGCTACAACATGTATGAAACTTGAAGACACTATATGCTTAGTGAAATAAGCCAGTGGTGAAAAACCAAACATCTCATGATTCCACTTACATGAGGTACCTAAAATAGTCAAATTCATAGACAGAAAGTAGAATAGAAGCTATTGGTTACTATGGGCTGGGGGGAAGGGGCGAATGGGGAATCAGTGTTTAATGAATTAAAAAATTTCAGTTGGACATGATTTGAAAAGTTCTGAATTTGGATGACTGATGGTTGTACAACAATGTGAATGTGCTTAATACTACAGAGCCTTACACCGAAAAATAGTTAAAAGAGCACAGTTAACGTTCCATGCATTTAACCACGTTTTGACATTGAAATGTTTTTTGAAAAGCATTCTCCTCATTAGGCCTAATTCCCTCATGAGGTAAACTTCACGAGTTCCTGAAATTCATGGACCTCGGCAAATTTTCCAGTCCTTTCAACCAACTGAACAACTCCATCCACCTCTAATTTTTTTTTTTTTTGGTAAGTACTTCTTTTTTCTGAAAAGTTCAACTATTTCCTCTGGCTTAAAGAACAGATTCTGAAACAAATACACCCTCAAATTATAATTTACAAATGGGACATCCATAAACTAACTCCCAGTTTTGCTTTGGTTTGGGATTTTTTTTTTTTTTTAATGGTGAAAGCTCTTGAAGAAACCAAAAGAAAGATGCTAAGTACAGTAGGTGATCTATTAGTAGGACAGCTTGACCTTATGAGAGCCTATTGAAGCTGGATTCCACCACGGTGGAAATTGCTTTAATGTAGCTAGACAAAGCAGTATGTGGCACTCCCCATTTATTTTGTTATATGAAATTGATTCTTTTCTTTTTTAATGAAATGATAATGTACTTAATGTCATCTGCAGAATGTTTAGGAGGTCATTATATTATTCCCACATTTAACATTTTCCTACAGAAATAGTCAAGTTCTGTAGACATGCTAAAAAGCCCTTAATGTGTTAAGTACTACACGTTTTTATAAGATAAATAATTTACATTTGTAGCCCCTGATCATACTACTTGAATATTTTGCCAGCAGAAGACAGCCACAGGTTTCTTGGGAAGTCATCAATTTTGCCTTCAGTGACAAAGCTGCCTCTCTAAATTTGTGTAATTTGCTTTTTAAAATCAGTCTTTGCCCAAGAACATAGGCACCCTAGGGTTTGGTTAGCGAGAACTGCAAAAATAATCATGAATTTCTTTTCTCAGTGTCCCTCAATAAGCTTGTCGGTGATGACAGTTCTGTGTACGAAGCTCTCCCACCTATGATCAGCTGGTGTTGAGCAAAACTCAGGAGGGTAACACTGTGAAAAGAGCACCAGCTTTGAAGCTGGGAAACTGCAATTCAGATTCCAGCCCAACGAGTGGAGGAATCTTGAAAAATTGCTTAACTCTCCGTGGCCTCGGTTTTCTCACCTGAAAAATGGGCCAATATCTCCTACAGGGCAGAGTGTTGGTAAGAATTAAACAGGATCTCTTATGTGGACGTACTGAGCTCTTAACAGTGAGTCACGAGTATTAGTTGAATCTTTCTGTAGGGCTCTTGTAAGCAGTCATCAATACAATGAATTTGCACTTACAACTCTACTGTGTGCCTAGCTTTGTGCTGGGGATAAAATTTTGACATAAGAGAGTTAACAATCTATCACAAGACATGAATAAGAATAATATATAAGAATGTTAAGAAAGCAGGAGAAGGGGCCCTTGGTTAGCTCAGTCGGTTAAGTATCTGCCTTCAGCTCAGGTCGTGATCTCAGGGTCCTGGGATCGAGTCCCGCATCAGAGGTCCCTGCTCAGTGGAGAGTCTCCTTCTTCCTCTCCCTTGGCCTCTCCTCCTGGCTTGTGCTCTCTCTCTCAAATGAATAAATAAAATCTTAAAAAAAAAAAAAAAAAAAGATAGGAGAAGAAGTAAGATAACCAATGCTAATTTAGTTGGGACAGGCTCTAAATGTTGAAGCAGTCCCCTATGAGCCTGGCTTGCCTGGAGGTCTTCTTGGAGGAAGAAGGAAGTGAGGAGATACCAGGCTCCTATGGTGACTGGGTTTAGATTGCCAAGGTAAAAAATATAGGGCACTAAATGTAGTAACTAGAGCACAGAATTTTTAAAAACATGATCTCCTTGGGCTATGACCACATTGGCCATAAGCATAACTTCCCTCATCATCACTGAGTCATCCTCTCATTTATGCTAGAAAGAAATATTTGAACATAGTCTGCCACTTCTATCAACCATAGCTATCCTATCCTCTCTTCTTTGCTGTTTAGATTTTTGTTTTGTTTTGTTTTTGTTTTTGTTTTTTCATGAAGGATTATTAGTCGGGTGTGGACCTGAGTGCCGACATCACCCTTCTTCTGGGGCTTTGAAAGATGCATTTACCTTTCCTTACCTGCCACTGCACAGAACCTGGCTCTGTACTGTGCTGCTATTACTACTTTGGCTGGGGGCATCCGAGCTTCCTGTTTTTAAGGTTAGCTAACCCATGGCAATTACCTCTGTCCTTAATGACAATAGGTCCTTGATCTTTAGATGACCAGAAAAATGTGGTCCCATTACAAACCCTTTGGAGAAGGTTGACTTATCAAAATTAACGGGTGTTGGGGTGCCTGGGTGGCTCAGTGGGTTAAGGCCTCTGCCTTCGGCTCGGGTCATGATCCCGGCATCCTGGGATTGGGCCCTGCATCGGGATCTCTGCTCGGTCGGAAGCCTGCTTCCCTTCCTCTCTCTCTCTGCCTGCCTTTCTGCCTACTTGTGATCTCTGTCTGTCAAATAAATAAATAATAATAATAAATCTTAAAAAAAATTAACGGGTGGATTTATTTCATTCTGCTGGAGCTTTTGTTTTGTTTTGTTTTGTTCTGTTTTGTCTTCCTTCTTGAGGTACAGAGATGGATCATTGCAAAGGAAGTCAAGGAAATGATCACTATTTAGGAAATTTCACCATGATTAGTTGTGGCTAATCATATCTTGAAAACATTTTCCAACTCCAAAACCTTATTCTGTGTTGCCAAATGTTAAATTATGATTCAGCTCCAATCGGAAATAAAATCATAATTCTAAATATCGGACATGGAGTAGTCAATAATGATAAGAAGTCTTGCTTCCCATTTCCCATATGTGTCCCAGACCATGTTAGCTTCCCATGTGTGAGGCCCCACGGCCACTTGTGGAGGTGACCACATTTAGCCATGCACTTGGAATTAAAGGCAGCTCCATCTCTGGTAGTGTCTTGGCAGTCACTTTTCTGCAAGCTGGTTTTGCAAAAAACAAACAAACAAAAACAAAAAAATAAAACTAGCTTGAGTTTCAGTCTGCCCACTGCACCAGGTGGTAGAGCCAAGAGCATGAGTCCCCACAGGACAGCAAAATGCAAGCATGACATAGATGAAACGAAGCATAGTAAGGAGATGACTGAAGCCAACAGATTATTCCCTATAAGAAGAACCATTCAAGACAACAATTTTCAGTAGTGTCAAGGGAGAGGAAATCATAAGAAGATTCTAGAAATCATAAGAAGAAATCATAAAGATTCTAGCAAACCACAATAGAATCTTTAACTCAAACTACAGAAAAAGAAATTGAAAGAATGCAATCTATTAGGTAATATGATTTACTAGATATAATTTCATGTTTATACATGCAAGCTGTCATCTAAGAGGAAATAAATAAATATGAGTTAATATATTTTCATGAGATATTCTGGGACTTAGATAATCATATTGTCATCTTCACTGACTAGCAAGAAATAGTTTTTTTAAATTATTCATTTATTTGACAGAAAGAGACAGAGAGAGAGCACAAGCAGGGGAAGCAGGCAGAGGGAGAAGGAGAACCAGACTCCCCACTGAGCAGGAAGCCAGATGCAGAACTCAACCCCAGGACCCTGGGATCATGACCTGAGCCAAAGACAGACACTAAACTGACTGAGCCTCCCAGGCAACCCAAGAAATGTTTGTTTTTTAAAAAACCATATTGAGTTAAAAAAAAAAAAGAGTATACTGTGCTGTATGACTTCTGAGCTGGAAAGTTAATGGTCAAGGAAAAAAAGGATGCCTTTTGCTCCAATTACAGGCTCTTGAAATGGCAAACCTGGTTTTTTTCTGCCCTACTGCTAGGTGAGTATCTATAACAAGTAATATTTTGCCTGCCAGGCATAGCATTCAAATTTCATAAGCACCAGCCTTCCCCACTCCCAGTGAATGATGCTCTTTGGGAAGAGTTCATCTCAGCCCCTAGTTACAGGGCAGAACGTTTATTAGCTAAGCCACGGTCACAGTGAATCCCAAGCATTCGGTAGTTAGGGACAAAGTCCAGACCTGGCAGGAGGATCCAGGCAGACAAGCTCTCTGCCCCACGTGGTGATCCAGGGATCTGAATTGCTTTCACCTGTCTGTACCCCCGTAGCCTTTCTCAGTTCTCCCAAGCATGAGGTACAACCATTCCAGATGCCCCGGTACCAAGCTAGATGCATAGGAGGGAACTTAATGCTTTATACCCAATGGATTTTTGAGGACACTGGGGCTTCACTCCTTCCTGGAACTCTCTATTGGAAAGGCTGCTAGAAAACAATCCGCATGGATGAAGCAGGGAACACCAGCCCTGTATCCGCTTTTCCGCAGGTGGGAAAAAGGCAGAGCAAGCTGAGGTAAGCACGTGCTTAAAGCAATGCAGAAGTTGTACGTGTTACTCCCACTCACATTGCGTTGCTGAAGAACTGGCCACACATAGTTGCAAAGGAGGCTGAGAAACATGTTCTCTAGCTAGGTGGCCATGTGCCTGGCCAAAACATTTGGGGATGTTACTGCCAAAAGAACAAAGAAGAAAGTATATAATGGGTAGTAAATAGCAGGATCTGCTTCAGTCATAGTGACTGAAGTATAGTAATCAACATATATGTTCATTCCTTTACTCCCTGTGCCCTGCCCGCCCACCTCCCCTCCGCCACCCCACCCCGGCATCCTATCCCCTGCCCCCCCCCCCAAACACACCTGAGCTGGAGACAGTGCATGCTGTGTGGATCTTATCTCTCCTGGTGGAGTAGGGGAAACAGGTAAAAACAAGTAAACCTGAAAATAACCTTCAAGCCCCCAAGTCAGACTGTGTCTAAGGGCTTCTAAAACACATGAGCTTCTTATGCTTAGGGCAATTTCAGGTCAGTTTCTAACTTTTGCAATAATGTGAGTCCTCAGTAGAGAACAACAGCTCTATGGGCTGATAGAAAATTGTGATGTGTATTTTTCTGCCATTAATAATAAAAACCTTGGGGTGCCTGGGTTGTTCAGTCATTAAGCGTCTGCCTTCGGCTCAGGTCATGATCCCAGGGTCTTGGGATCAAGGCCCACATTAGGCTCCCTGCTCAGCGTGAAGCCAACTTCTCCCTCTCGCACCCCCTCTGCTTGTGTTCCCTCTCTCACTGTGTCTCTCTCTGTCAAATAAATAAATAAAATCTTTAAAAAATAATAAGAAGAAGAAGAACCTTAACCAGCATTTATTGTGCGGTATAATAGGAGTTAGAGAAATAAAAAGCTTTCAAACATCTCTTTTAACCTGTATAACACCTTATTACCTATGCAGTGTGTATCACAATCGCTGTTTCTTTAAATGATTTGGTACCTGTTTGTACCCATCCCCTTAGTAAAAAATAAACTCTGTGATGACAGAGACTGTGTCCAAACACTAGAGTCTAACACAGTACTGGCATGTAGCAGTTGTTCAATAAATTTTTGCTGTATGAGTCAGTGAATTCATGACTGGAAATTCTATCCTCTTAATTATTTTGCAATGTTCCTTTTCTAAAATTATAAAAATCATCTTATTTTGAAAATTTAAAGTTATATTGTCTAGTCCATTCACCCAGTGGAAAAAGAAACTGAAACCCACAGCAGTAATGGAAATTTTCCAAGGTCACCAAAAAAACACCACGGAGACGATCTCAGTAGAAGTGATTAGATACAAATGTTCTAATCACATACTTGTAAGAATATACACATATGTATATATACACCTTAAATTCACACATATAAATAGCATATATACTACATACATACATATACTTACTATATACATTATATATGTTACTACATATATATTCATATGTGTATGTGTGTGTGTGTGTATATATATATATATATATATTCTATTCATTCATTTTTAACTGTCTTCAGTAAAATGATTGGTCTAAGACATCCAGTCTTTCATTACTAGAAATAGAAAATATCCAGAAAATTGTAAAGGAAGGAGTGGGAGCAGGGCTCCAAATCCTGGCTCTTTGACTATCAAACCAGTCTGAGTTGCTAAATAATTTTGTTGTGGAAAATGAATGAGAGAAGTCAGGTGCCATATATGTCACAAAGCCTGGAACACAATGGTTGCCTTTCTCCTTTTATTATTCTATGGAATGATTCAGTTGGAAGGCTTTTTCATGAGGGGCAAGTTGAGCATGTGTCGGGTGAAATCGTATGTTGGGTGGACGAAAGGTGGCCTGAGGTGGGGGACTACATAATAGGCAAGAAGGAAATGAGGTTTCTGAGAGCGGATCTTTTGTGCCTCTGAGCTGGAGTGAAAATGGGATCGGCTGGCATGGTTACGTGGATAGTCATTTTGCTCTCTTTTGTCTGCCTGTATAATTAATTTCTATTTTTTATGACCCAGTTCACATGTCACCTCAGAGACAAAATGCTTGTTAGATGAACGAATGAGTGAATGAATGAATGAAACCGTTTGTCAATCAGTTTTTGGTGGGAAAAAAATATTTTCATGCCTTGGAAAATGTTTGGAAACACCACTCTACAATTATTCTCAGTGCTGTACTTCAGGTTTCCATCTCAGGTTGCCAGTTATATGTGAAAATACGTCCAGCTGTGTACTCCAGGATGGCGGGAAATGAACAACCCCGAAACGGTCTTGAACTTCCTTTCCCCACCTTCTGAGACATCTACATTTAACACTCTAGAGCACTCTATCTTTAAAAAATCTCAGAAAAGACAGAACAGTTTTTCCTCAGTCTCACGGCCCTTCCTGCCCCAAATTCTTCCTCACACTTCAGTTAAATCCCTTCTGAAACTACAAAGCTACTTGAACCGTGTTTGGGGTTCTACATTTTTAAAAGTCCATCTGTCAGAATCTCAAGCTTCTTTTTAAGGGCTTTGTCGTAATTACCTACAATTAGTCTTTCCTTCCTTCCCTCCTTCCTTCCTTCTTTGCTCCCACCCTTCCTCTTTCCCTCCTCCCTCTTATCTCTCAATCTTTCCTCAAATGGCTACAGTTCCCAATCTCCAGTGTTCTAGTGTGCTTTTCCCCTAGCAAAACCCCAAGGATGCTGCATATGAGGAAATCCAGCCCAACGGACCCTGATCCTAGGAAGGCAATTTGTCTGCCATTTTCTCTCTTTTCTCATCCCTTCAACTTTGCGTGTCCCCCCAATGCATCTTCAGATGCTTGTCCTTTCTTGTCTTTCCTCCTCAGTGTTCATGGTTCTTCAAATATGCAGAGAAGGAACAAAAATGGCACCTTTTCTTGAGAGGAGTTTGCATTTGCATTACATTTTCATTTCATTACGTGTCTGTGCAGATCTACAGAGATACGACATCAATTCACTCAGCAGAACGTTTTAATCTCGCAGAAGGTAAATGCCAGCTGCAGACAGAGCCTTTATCCCATCTGCCCTTACTTGATTCTCCTCTTCAATTCCAAGCACATTTATGGTAATGAGCTAGCCTGGCTGTGCACTTCTCTGTGACCCTTTCCCCTCAGGCCATGCAGTGTTGGTGTGAGATGTCAGAGAGACATAAATTCCCATTCCAGAGATTTCGAGTGGAAGGCACGGAGGCCTCCTCCCCACTCCTATTAGCCCTGCTGGGCAGCCCCACTTACACTGTCCTTATCTCAGTGGCCGCTCACCGGGCCAAGTTATGGCAGCCATATTTCAAGTGGCAACCAGGGAGGAAGCAAGATTTGGAGTCATGGCAGTAATACTACAACTAACATTTGTATAGCCTTTAAACCTTGAAAAGGGCTTTCACATTAGCCTACTAAATCATCACAGTCATTCCAGAAGCTAGGTATTTGTGTTATTATTCCCATTTCACAAATAAAGAAATTGCGCCCTGGAAAGTTATTATAAATAATCTAAGATTACACTGACCATAAATAACTGAGCCTGGTAGACAAATCCAAGACTCTTAACTCCAGAACCCACATTCCTAGTACTTACCTAAAATAGTCTTATCATATGGTTTCACTTACTTGTGGAGCATAAGGCATAACAGGGAGGACATTAGGAGAAGGAAAGGAAAAGTGAGTTGGGGGAAATCGGAGGGGGACACAAACCATGAGAGACTGTGGACTCAGAAACAAACTGAGGGTTTTGGAGGGGAGAGAAGTGGGGGGTTGGGTGACCCTGGTGTTGGTTATTAAGGAGGGTATGTATTGCATGGAGCACTGGGTGTGGTGCATAAACAATGAATCTTGGAACACTGAAAAAATTAAATTTAATTTTTAAAATTAATTAATTAATTAATTAAAACAGTCTTCAATACAGCCTACATGAACAGCACCTGGACACAGTAAGTATAGAAAACCTAAAACTCATGTATACGCTTTACTCTACATGTAGAATTTCTTGTGATTTATTATAAGAAGTTAACCAAAAATATACATCAAATGTACTTATAGGAATTTCTGTAAATGTGGAAATGTCATGAAATTGCACACTAATGAATGTTTAAAAATAGGGATAATGTAAAAATATTAGCCTTCATTCATATGATGTGGTACCATTTTGCCATTAAGACTTGTATTTTCAGGGGCACCTGGGTGGCTCAGTGGGTTAAGCCTCTGCCTTCAACTCAGGTCATGATCTCAGGGTCCTGGGATCAGCCCCGAACCGGGCTCTCTGCTCAGCAGGAAGCCTGCTTCCCCCTCTCTCTCTGCCTGACTCTCTGCCTACTTGTGATCTCTCTCTCTCTCTCACTCTGTTAAATTAAAAAAAAAAAAATTCTTAAAGACTTGTATTTTCAAATGGACTTTAAACATAATTGTTGTATAACATTGAATAAAAATTAAAGCACATCAGAAACCTATAGAGTGTGATCCTGATTTGATTTGGAAAATACGTATCTAGAAAAAAGAAAGTATTGTATAAATACATATGCACATACATGTATGCATACACATGTAAACATATATATACACATGTATTCATGAAAATATTACAGATAATATTTATTCTCTTGAATATTCCCTGAAAAAATTCAAATTGTTCAAATTATATAAATGAATATGCATTCATTTTAATCATCAGAGAAAAAAATAAACTAATTTTTCAAAAGTTTGTCAAATAATCCCATTCTCCATAAATATTTCTTTACTCCTTTCAGGACTTATTTTTCCAAATAGTCCATCATCGTTTGTGTCTGTGGCTAATTCGAACAACCTGGCTGTGCAAAGCCCCCCCTTCTATCTCTCAGGCAGGTACATCCAGTAGCATCTTTTGGTCAGTGGTGGTGTGTCAGGTGCAAGGGAAGACAATTAGGGAATTTGGTTTCTCTTTAAGGGGCTCTATGACTTGCAGTTTTCTCCCCTGGCAGCTGATCCCCAGCAGAGATACTACCCAGTAACCCACAGTGTCTATTGGGGCACTTATGACCACTTCTTGGTCTTCCCTCAACCCTACTGCAGCCCACATCATTGGCTAGAATCTTCCCTCAACCCTACTGCAGCCCACATCATTGAGTGGCAGTTGCTCTTGTGCCTTTTTCAGAGTATCTGCTGGGTCTTCAATGCCTGACAAGGAGTGAAGCTATGTGTGAGACCTAGAAACTTGGTCTTTATCACACACAGGCATGCCTCGGCCTCACCGTAGAGGAAGAAAGCCCTCACGCAGACTCACACAGAAGGAAACCATTGGACAGAAGATGTCCACATGAGTGCTCCTCTGTTCTCCTCAATCTCCACCCTCTTCCTTCGGTCCCCACTCCCAGTGTCCGTCAGGTGCCTGGACTCTCCCTCTCCTCTTGAGAAAGGGAGTCCACTCCTTTGCAAGACTCTTTGTGTCTTGCAAACTCCAGCGCCTCAAGTATAGGCTGGGAGTTAATACAGTTTTTCCTTTGCTGAATCCAAAGGGCATCCAGTGGGCTCTGCCATTACTGGGGGGAAGAGGCAGTTCAAGCTCTCATGACAGTTCAGTCTCCTCACCTGAAAGTTGTGGCCAATTTCCTCAGAGGTTTCCTATGAAGCTAGAAAAGTTCCCTAAAGCAAACCTTACTTTTTCTAAAACAACCTATTCTGGTTATTTTCATATGAGAAAAACATGTTCTCCCATTAGCATGTCTTTTATTACACCTGGAATTCGGGTGTTAAGGGTCATTTGATAGATGATATAGGTATATATAGAGAGATAGATAGGGATGCCTGGGTGGCTCAGTTGGTTAGGCATCTGTCTTCAGCTCAGGTCATGATCCTGGGGTCCTGGGATCGAGTCCTGTATCAGGGTCCCTGCTCAGTGGGGAGTCTGCTTCTCCGTGTGTGGGTGTGGGTGTGGTCTCTCTCTCTGTCTCTCAAGAAAATAAATAAATCTTTTTAAAAAGAGAGAGAGAGGGATGCCTGGGTGGCTCAGTTGGTTGGACGACTGCCTTCGGCTCAGGTCATGATCCCGGTGTCCTGGGATCGAGTCCCGCATCAGGCTCCCAGCTCCATGGGGAGTTTGCTTCACTCTCTCACCTTCTCCTCGCTCATGCTCTCTCTGTCTCTCTCTCAAATAAATAAAATCTTAAAAAAAAATATTTAAAAAGAGAGAGAGAGAAAGATAGAGCTATATACAGGGAGAAACGCACTCTCTCTGCCCATGTGTGTTTATATATACACATATGTGGCCTGTTTTATACATATAATAAATACCATTGTAGCTGAAAATGACTCCTACTTAGCTCTGATATTCAGGGGTAGGAGAAGTATTAGATCCAATTAGATTCTCTCTGAGATTCAAATCTTTTCCTTAATAGAATGAAGGGGTAGGAGACACAAATGCCAAGAGGAGGGAAACAGACGCATAGTGCACCCTCCTTCTGAAGACCTAATTCTATGTATGGCTTCTTCACTCAGAGCTGTAATAGTAGCTTCTCTGTGAGATCTTCCAACCTTTCTAAAAGTTAGCATTTGCTCCATAACATCCCACCCCATGATTTAGCTGCTTATAACAACAATCTTTTACTTAGCTCATCTTGTAGGAAGTGCGAGAGTCACTAAAGAAAATTGACTATGCTGGGTGTAATTCTGACAAACAAAAAAATTGGTTGTGGCAGTAAATGTGATAGGAAACTCAGAACAAATTTATCACATCATATAAGAGTTAAGAGTCAATGATAACAATTCAATGGATAGATATATAGTTAGATGATCTTTTTTAAATATAAGGATCCTGTGATTTTTTTATTTTTTATCTTTTTTAAGATTTTATTTATTTATTTGAGGGAAAGCCAGCACAAGCAGAGGAGGAGCAGAGGAAGAGGGAGGTAGTCTCCAGCAGACTCTGCACAGAGCACAGAACCCCACGTGGGGTTCAATCCCATAAGCCCGAGATCGTGACCTGAGCCAAAACCAAGAGTAGACAGACACGCAACTAACTGAGCCATCCAAATGCCCCATAAAGATCCTCTTTTAAAACAAAAAAACTCACACTCTCATGCGATAGCAGCCATACCTTCAACATCTATTTACCGATAAAATTCACAGTAGTAACTTTGGACTGGCCTCAGCTGGCCAGTCTTCTGGTCTGTCTGATTTCATCTAGGCTCATGTCTGAGTCCAGGGTTAGACTGTGGATTAGCTTGTGGGCCTTCTGGAGCTGCTTGAGTTGTGCAGGCCTCAGCTGGAGGGACTGGGACAGCTGGGACCTCTTCATGTGCTCCCATTCACCAGCATCCCTCCTAGGTGCGTTCACACAGCATTGAGCTCCAAGAGCAATAAGAGGGTGAATTCAAATGCTCAAGTACTTCTCAAATCTCTGCTTGTGTCACATTGACTACTTCCCCATTGAAAACAAATCATCTGTCCAAACCCAGTAGGAGAGGGTGTTTTCAAAGGGTGTGGATACAGGAGACATTAAAAATTAGCGCTATTCGTGCAATCACTTTTAACTTCATTAAAGGAACTCCATTTGACTCTAAAGTGTGTTTTGTTTGGAGAAACTGGCAAATCAGGAAGCACTTTAGAAAGGGAAAGTAATCACTTTGTTCTGTCTTCTGGTTTGAGGGTAGGTATTAATTAGGCAGACATGGGACTGAAAGTTCCTTATGATTTCAATGTTCTAAGGCTGCCACAAGTACCACAAGTGGGGTGCCTTAAACAAGAGAAATATATTCTCTCACAGTTCTAGAGGAAAGACGTCTGAAATCGAAGTGTCAGTAGTGTCTTGATCCCTTCAAAGTCTCTAAGAAGGAATCATTCCTTGCATCGTCTAGCTCCTGGTGGATGTTAGCAACCTATGGCATATTTTGGCTTGTGGTGACATAATTCCAATTTCTGCCTCCATCTTCATATGTCCTTTTTCCCCATTCCCCCTCTATGTCTTCAGATACCTTTCTCATTATAAAGACATCAGGCATAAGATCTAAGGCCCATCTTAATCTAGGGTAACCTCATCTTAACTTGATTGTATCTGCAAAGGCCTTATTTCCAAATAAGGTCACATTCTCAAGTACTGGTTATTAAAAGATATGTTAAAACATATCTTTTTAAGCATATCTTTTTAAGGGGACATAACTCAACCCACAACACCAATTTATGGTTTACCACATAGATTCATCATTGGTCATCTACAGCCCAGAGGGACATACAACCAGTAGTAACTTAGAAAATCCCTCAGGAATAATATCATAAAACCAAATGCCCTGATTCCAGCAGCTCTAACCTTGGGTTAAAAAGAAACACCTCTTGCAGGAAGAGAGGGAGATCTTTTGACAACAAATGGTGAGGAAATTTATGAGGGCCTGGACTGGAAATTTGAATTCATCTCATTACATTTTTCTTACAACTATTCTCTTCTTACCTTTATAACTGTTCAGTCTTTCCAATGACATCATAAGTTTGAATGCCCAGCATAATTTTGCATTTATAAATATAAATGGACACTTAACCATTGCAGAATTAACATTCATGGTTTCAACTATTCTCAAGCATCCCCTAAAATCCTTGAGAGTTAGTAATTTATAATGGTCAGGAAATCATTTTGAATCCTAGCTAGAAGGCTAGTTATACAGTAAATCTCTCAGCTAGTCTTCCTAGGTGATCACACAATGTGTTTTTCACTATATACTTTATAGTTTGAATTTAGGTCTTTCCTTGTTTTTCATGTTCCTCTACTTAATTTTTTCGAATGTATAGAATACAGTTATAACTGTTTTTAATGACATTTATGCTAATTCTAACATCTGTGCCTCTTTGGATCTGTTTCAATTGATTTAACTGCATTACTGCTTGTATTTTCCCATTTCTGTCTATGCCTGGGAATTTTTTATGGGGTGTTAGACATTGTGAATTTTATCATGTTGAACACTAAAAATTTTTGTTTTCCACTAAATATTCTTGAGCTTTACTCTAGGGTGAAATTAAGTTACTTGAAAGTCATTTGATTATTTCAGGTCTCATTTTTAATATTTGTCAGACAACACTGGAGCCGTGTTCATTCTCAAGCTAATTATTCCAAGTATAGGGGCAAGAATTTGCTGTGTACTCTACCCAGTACCCCATGAATCTTGAGTTTTTGCAGTGTGGCCAAGCAGAAATAGGCACCATTTTGGATTGTTTGTAAGTTTCAGATGTCATCACCTGCGTGCCCTTGGTTAGCTCAGTTGGTAGCGCAGAGGACTGTAGAGGGAAACAGATGTCATCACCTTTAATCCTTTCAGGTGGCTCTTTCCCCAAACTCAGATGGTTTCCTCACGTGCCTGTGCTGCTCAGCAGTCACTTGAATACTTTAGGGGACCTCTGCACATATCCAAAGTTCCTTCTCTGTACAACTCCCTCTCCTTCAATGTCTGATCTGAAAACTTGAACCACCTTCGTCACCCTTGGCTCAGCCTGGGCTCTCCTCCCCACCTTGCCTGAAAACTCCCAGGGGCAACCTGTGACAGACATAGGGTCACCGTGTTTGTCTTCCGTGTCTCAGGGATTCTTGTCCTTCAGTTGTCTGATGTCCAGTGTCCTAGTCTGCTAAGGTTGCCACAACAAAATACCATACACTGGGTGGCTTAAATAACAGAAATTTATTTTCTCCCATCTCAGGAGGATGTAAGTCTGAGATCAGAGTGCCAGCATGGCTGCATTCTAGTGAGAGCTCTCTTCCCTGCTTGCAGATGGCAACTTTCTCACTTGTTTCACAAGGACTTTCCTTAGTGAGCATATGTGGAAAGAAATTTCTCTTTCTCTTCTCCTAAGGCCACCAGTCCTGTTGGATTAGAACTCTACCCTCATGACTTATTTAATCTTAATTACATCCTAAAGCCTCATCCCCAAATACAGTCACATTGGAAGGTAGGGCTTAAACATATGAATTTGGGGTGGGGGGGACCCATTAGCCATAACATCCAGCATCTTGCAATCCATTATTTCACACATTTTGTTCAGTTTCTGTTTGTTTGTGGTGGGAGTGTAAATCTAGATTCTTTTACTCTATCTTTTCTGAAAATTGGAAATCATATCTTTTAAATTGGAAATTTCATAACCTCAGTCAATAGTAGCTACACTTCCAGTATCAGGTTATTAACAAAACACACAGTGGCAAAAACCTACTATAAATTCGGCAATTCTTTTAAATAAATACGCATTTTATTTATCTTAACAATATCTACATATATTTGTAAACAGTGGTACCTGTATGAACGAGTCACGTTTTTTATTTTTTGTATGGACAAAATTTAATATGTTTTCAGGCTTCAAAATTTATTATAAATAGGGTTCTAATATTCAAATTACAGATTCTAGGAAGCAAGGCCAAAAAAAATTTTACACTGAGATCCACAAATTTCTAAAATAAATTTTAAAGTGATTATTAATATTCACTACAAAAATTTAAAAGTGGTTCAGTCAGAACAAATCATTTCAGTCTAACCTCATCTTCTTTAGTTTTGGGTCACTAGATTGATATTTCAGGGGAATGTTTGTATATACCTCTGGAATTCATCAAGGCCACTGGTACTCCATCTTCTTTACTTACTTGTATGTATACATGGATACAGAAATATATATGGATACAGAAATGTTAGCCAGATAATAACTAAATAACAAACCAAAAAGATGCCAGTCAAATGCTCTTCTAAAATGCACACACTTGACATCTGAGGCAGAATTTTCCCAGCTTATCACAAAATTTGTTTCCTTTTCCCTCTACTGGGCACACAGCTAGAATATATTTCCCAGCTTCCACTGTGGTTCTATTCAGTAGAATATGAGCAGAAGTGCTCCGTGCTCCTTTCAGGTCTTGTGCGAGTACACATCCCATGGAATATCCTCCATGTTCTTTATCCATCTGTCAGCTGATGCAAGACTAATGTAGCCAGGGGCGCCTGGGTGGCTCAGTGGGTTAAGCCACTGCCTTCGGCTCGGGTCATGATCTCGGGGTCCTGGGATCGAGTCCCACATCGGGCTCTCTGCTCGGCAGGAAGCCTGCTTCCTCCTCTCTCTCTGCCTGCCTCTCTGCCTACTTGTGATCTCTGTCTGTCAAATAAATAAATAAAAATCTTAAAAAAAAAAAAAAGACTAATGTAGCCACCTTAAAAGAGACACACTGAAGATGGCAGAGGCACAAACGGAAAGCTTTCATCAGTTCCCTGATGAATCTCCCTTGGAAGACACTGCTCACTATTTAGGGGCATTGAAGATTTTATTAGGAAGAATGTGGAGAATGGAAAAAACAATACTAGAGAATGAAGTCTCAAAATATGTGCTTTGCTGTTTATATTTTTATAAATTAATTGGATCAAAACAAAATAAAATCTCACAATGAGTAGTATTAATTTTTAAGATTCTTTAATTTTTCATATTTTATTATTATTTTATGACTTTATCTACTTCTAAAGTAATACATGCTCATTATGTATTATGCAAAATTTGCTGCTCTTTGCAAATAGAAAAGTGAAAAAGAGATAATAGCAGTCTTCTGTAATAAAACACTCAAATATAACTACAATTAATTCCACCAATTGTCTCAAAATCACTTTAAACTCAATTTATTCAATACGGAATTTAGGATTTTCCCCCAAATAAAGTCTCTCTCCAACATTTCCTACTTCACTGAATAATAATACCATTCCTTCACTGCATGAGCCAAAAATCACAGAATCATTCTTGGCACTCTCCCCTTTATATGCCCTTTCTGTAACCTACAAGATAGAGCTATAGACAAAAGATACAATAATTGATGAAATCTTACAATAAATTGATATGTTAGAGTGATGGAGGAAATCTAATAGTTTTACTCCAAGACAGCTGTGGATTGGAAGGATTTTTGGTGCAAGTGGGCTCGGCAGAGGAAACATGATCAGCAAGACTTTGAATGTAAAGCAGACTTCATGCTCTGAGAATTGTTTTTTCCGTTCTCCACATTCTTCCTAATAAAATCCAACCCTAGGTCCAACTAAAAATTTATCTCTCTCTTTTTTTTAAAGATTTTATTTATTTATTTGACCAACAGAGATCACAAGTAGGCAGAGAGGCAGGCAGAGGTGGGGGGGGGCGCAGGAGAAGGCTCCCTGCTGAGCAGAGAGCCTGATGTGGGGCTCTATCCCAGGACCCCGGAATCATGACCCGAGCCGAAGGCAGAGGCTTTAACTCACTGAGCCACCCAGGTACCCCTCAAAATTTACCTCTTACATAAAGCTTTGCTTGACTTCTACTCTACAGCAAACTGGCTCTAGCTCAAAGTAATTTCTCCCTTAAAAAGTATTTTGTATCCATATCATTTGTGTGGTGCTTATTTTTTAGCCATACACTGTTATTTACTTCTTTAAGGTGGATATACTCAGCTGTCCTAGCTGGAATTAAAAGTTACAGCTCTCATGGTTTTTTCCTTTGTGAATTCAGAGTCTAGTATAGTTCCCTAGCATGTTTACTTTTTTAAAAAGAACAACATCCCTTTGTGATTTAAAAAACAAACAAACAAAAAACTCAACAAAGGGAGTATGGAAGGAATGTAACTCAATATGGTGAAAACCCCCATATATACAAAAACCTCACAGCTAACATCATACTCAATGGTGAAAAGCTGAAACCTTTTCCTCTGAGGTCAGGAATAAAACAATAATCCTCACTCTTGCCTCTTTTATTCAACACAGGATTGGAAGTTCTATCTAAAGCAATTAGGAAAGAAAAAGAAACAAAATGCATTTAAATTGGAAAGCAAGAAGTAAAGCTCACTATTTTCAGTTGACATGATACTATATATGGAAAACCCTAAAGACTCAACCAAAATGTATTAAAACTACTTAAGGAATTTAGTAAAGCCACAAGATACAAAATAAACATATAGAAATTGGTTGCTTTTCTATACATTAATAACAAGCTATCAAAAGAGAGATTAAGAAAAGAATCTAATTTACAATTGCATCAAAAAAGAGTAAATACCTAGGAATAAATTTAACCAAGGAAGTGAAAGACCAATACTCTGAAGACAATAAGACACTGATGAAAGAAACTGAAGATGACACAAATAAATAGGAAGATAAACCATGCTCATGGGTTGGAAGAATTAATATGATTAAAATATCCATAGTACCCCCAAATAATCTAAAGAGTCAATGCAATTCCCATCAACATACCAATGGCATTTTTCACAGAACTAGAACTAAGAATCTTAAAATGTGTATGGAATCACAAAACACTCCAAGTAGGCAAAACAATCTTGAAAAAGAACAAGTTGAAGATAGCATGCTCCCTGATTTCAAACTACACTACAATGCTATAGTAATGAAAACAGTATGGTACTGGCACAAAAACAGAGACATCGATCAGTGGAATAGACTGGAGAGCCCAGAAATAAACCCACACATAAATGCTGAATTAATCTATGACCAAAAAAGCAAGAATACACAATGGGGAAAGGAGGGCCTTTTCAATAAATGGTGTTGGGAAAGCTAAACTGCTACATGCAAAAGAATGAAATTGGACCACTCTTTTACATTATATACAAAAATAAATTCAAAATATATTAAAGACCTCAATGTAAGACCTGAAACTGTAAGACTCCTAGAAGAAAACATAAATAGCAAACTCTTTTGACATTGGTCTTTGCAATATATTTTTGGGCCAATCTCTTCAAATAAGATAAACAAATGACAAAATAAATAAATAAGATTACATCAAACTAAAAAACTTTTGAACTGAAATCCTCAACAAAAAAGGTAACCTACTGAACAGAAGATATTTGCAAATCAACATATGATAAGGGGTTAATATCCAAAATACATAATGAAATAAAACAACTTAATATTAAAAAAAAAAAAAAAAAAAAACAGGCGTGCCTGAGTGGCTCAGTTGGTTAAGCATCTGACTCTTGATTTTGGCTCAGGTTATGATCTCGGGGCTGTGAGATCAAGCCCCATTATGTTGGGCTCAGTTTGGGGCATGGAGTCTGTTTAGGATTCACTTTCACTCTCCTCTGCCCCTCCCACCCTCAAGTGGACAAAGGTCTTGAAGAGACATTCTTCAAGGCAAGCATCCAGATGGGCACCAGGTACAAGAAAAGATGCCCAATACCACCAACCATTAGGGAAATGCAAATCAAAATCACAATGAGATAATACCTCACACCTGTCAGATTTGCTGTTACCAAAAAGACAAGAAATAAAAAGTGTTGGTCAGAATGTGGAGGAAAGAGAACCCTTATGCACTATAGCCAGGAATGTAAATCAGTGAAGCCACTATGAAAAACAGTATAGAGTCTCCTCAAAAAGTTAAAAACAGAACTACTATTTAATCTAGTAATTCCACAACTGGGTGTTTACCCCAAGAAAACAAAAACAATTTAAAGAGATGCATCCCTATGATTATTGCAGCATTATTTATAATGACCAAGATTTGGAAGCAAGCTAAGTGTCCATCAATAGAGGAATGGATAAAAAAAAAGATGTTTTATACACACATATATAAATATAGATATATAAAAAATATATATAGAATATTTTTTAATATAAATATATATATAGAATAATATAGAATATTACTGAGCTATAAAAAAGAATGAAATATTGCCATTCAAGACAACATGGATGGATTTAGAATGTATTATACTAAGTGAAATATTTCACACAGAGAAAGATAAATATTGTATGATTTCACTTATATGTGGAACCTAAAAAACAAAACAAACAAACAAAAACAGGTTTATAGATCCAGGATATAAACTGTTGATGGCCAGATTGGAGAGAGATTGGACAGGGGGTGGGGTGGTGCGGGGGGAGGAGAATAGGTAAAGGGGATTTAAAGATACAAATTTCCAATTATAAAATAAATAAATTATGAGTATGTAATATAGAGCCTAGGGGACAGAATCAATAATATTATAATAACTTCGTAAGGTGATAGATGGTAACCAGCCTTATCATGGGGATCATTTTGTAATGTTTATTAAAAAATTAAAAAATAAAATTTTAAAAAATTGAATTATTATGAAAAAAATATTGAATTATTATGTACACCTGAAACTAATAGGATTTTCTATGTCAAGTGTACTTGAATTAAAAGAAAGAGGAGGAGGAAAATAACAAATCCATGCTGACTTATCTCAGTGTTAACGTTTCCCTGTGCTAGTGTCGGCGAAGCTACTTGAGGAGTTGGGGTGAACAAAATGTAGCTGTATGAGCCTTCCTGTGTCTTTTTTGAAAGACAAATGTCCTGGTTTCCAAAGTAGGCTCTTTACATTCTGACCACAGCCTGGAGCATGCCTGGAAGACTAAGATTTCCAAGATGCGATTTTAATTACATCAAAAAAGAGATGCACAACCTTGGTTGTGATTATTTCCCATTTGCTAATAAAAAAAAAAACTCCATTTAAATTGGCCCTTCTCCACCACACTTTTTATACTGATTAATTTCCCTCTAGTGTTGACCTGTTGATCTCAACATTCACATTCACTATTTATTTCAATAATAATTCATTAACTTGATTTTTGTATTGACCACAAGACCTGGAAAATGTTTTTCAAATTTCTTGCTGATCTGTTCAATGATGACTGTGCTGAAATAGAGTCATGCCATTTCAAACCAATGAAGGGGGGGCGGGTACTAATGGAAGGCTCTGAGACCAATCCAACAATTAGGTGGTTAGATGGGGACCTCTTTTTTTTTTTTTTTTTTAACTACTAACATCTAAAAGAGTCATATATTTTGCTCAAGAGGTTTTCCTAAGAATAAACTTAAAAAGAGAGAAATTAAGTAAGGTGCTTTTTTAAAAAATAAATAAATAAAGCTAGGGTTGCTTGGGTGGCTCAGTCGGTTAAGCATCTTTCTTCAGCTCAGGTCATGATCCCAGGGTCCTAGGATGGAGCCGCATCTTGGGCTCCCTGCTCAGCAGGGAGTCTGCTTCTCCTCTGCCTGCTGCTCTCCCTGCTTGTGCTCTCTCTTTCTTTCTGACAAATAAATAAATAAATCTTTTTAAAAAATCAAAATAGAATAAAGCTAGTAATATAATAATAATAGAGGAGTCAAGATGGCGGAGAAGTAGCAGGCTGAGGCTACATCAGGTAGCAGGAGATCAGCTAGATAGCTTATCTAAACATTGCAAACACCTGCAAATCCAACAGGAGATCAAAGAGAAGAACAGCAATTCCAGAAACAGAAAATCAACCACTTTCTGAAAGGACTGGCGGAGAAGTGAATCCAAAGCAACAGGAAGATAGACCGCGGGGGGAGGGGCCGGCTCCCGGCAAGCGGCGGAGCAACGGAGCACAAAATCAGGACTTTTAAAAGTCTGTTCCGCTGAGGGACATCACTCCAGAAGCTAAACTGGGGTGAAGCCCACGTGGGGTCAGCGTGGCCTCAGGTCCCGCAGGGTCACAGAAGGATCGGGGGTGTCTGAGTGTTTCAGAGCTTGCAGGTATTAGAACGGAGAAGCCAGCTACAGAGACAGAGCCGAGGAAAGAGCTCTCAGCTCATTACCTTGAACTGGTTGCAGCCTGGGTGAGCTTGGAGCGTGGCCGGAGGCCAGGGAGATGGGAGTTATTGGGCGCTATTCTCTGAGGGCGCACTGAGGAGTGGGGCCGCGAGCTCTCGGTTCCTCGGAGACTGGGAGGCCACCATTTTCATTCCCACCCTCCAGAACTCTACTGAAAGCATTCAGGGAACAAAAGCTCCCAAAAGCAAACCCGAGCGGATTACTTAGCCCGGCCCTTGGTAAGGGTGGTGCAATTCCGCCTGGGGCAAAGACACTTGAGAATCACTACAACAGGCCCCTCACCCAGAAGATCAACAAGAAATCCAGCCAGGACCAAGTTCACCTACCAAGGAGTGCAGGTTCCATACCAAGGAGAGAAGTGGAATTCCAGAGGAGGAGAAGCAAAGCACTGAACTCACAGCTTTCTCCCCATGATTCATTAGTCTTGCAGTTAATTTAATTTGGTGTGGTATTTTTTCTTTTTTTTCTTTTCTTTTTTTTTCTTCTGCTAATTTTTTTAACTTTTACCCTTTTCTTTTTTAACGTTTTTTAACTAGTTTATCTAATATATATATTTTTTCTTTTTTTATATTTTTTCTTTATTTATTTTCTTTTTTTAATTGTTTTTTTTTCCAGAACCTCTTTTTAATCCCCCCCCCATGATTTGGGGTCTCTTCTAATTTGGGTAAAGCTTATTTTCCTGGGGTCTTTGCCACTCTTTTAGTATTTTACTTGCTCCTTCATATACTCTTATCTGGACAAAATGACAAGGCAGAAAAATTCACCACAAAAAAAAAAACAAAAAACAAAACAAACAAACAAACAAAAAGAACAAGAGGCAATACCGAAGGCTAGGGACTTAATCAATACAGATATTGGTAATATGTCAGATATAGAGTTCAGAATGATGATTCTCAAGGTTCTAGCCCGGCTTGAAAAAGGCATGGAAGATATTAGAGAAACACTCTCAGGAGATATAAAAGCCCTTTCTGGAGAAATAAAAGAACTAAAATCTAACCAAGTTGAAATAAAAAAAGCTATTAATGAGGTGCAATAAAAAATGGAGGCTCTCACTGCTAGGATAAATGAGGCAGAAGAAAGAATTAGTGATATAGAAGACCAAATGACAGAGAATAAAGAAGCTGAGCAAAAGAGGGGCAAACAGCTACTGGACCACAAGAAGAGAATTCGAGAGATAAGTGACACCATAAGATGAAACAGCATTAGAATAATTGGGATTCCAGAAGAAGAAGAAAGGGAGAGGGGAGCAGAAGGTATATTGGTGAGAATTATTGGAGAGAATTTCCCTATATGGCACAGGGAACAAGCATCAAAATCCAGGAGGCGCAAAGAACCCCCCTCAAAATCAACAGGAATAGGTCCACACCCCGTCACCTAATAGTAAAATTTACAAGTCTTAGTGACAAAGAGAAAATCCTGAAAGCAGCCCGTGAAAAGAAGCCTGTAATATACAATGGAAAAAATATTAGATTGGCAGCAGACTTATCCACAGAGACCTGGAAGGCCAGAAAGAACGGGCATGATATATTCAGAAGACTAAACGAGAAAAACATGCAGCCAAGAATACTATATCCAGCTAGGCTATCATTGAAAATAGAAGGAGAGATAAAAAGCTTCGAGGACAAACAAAAACTGAAAGAATTTGCAAACACCAAACCAGCTCTACAAGAAATATTAAAAGGGGTCCTCTAAGCAAAGAGAGAGCCTGAAAGTAGTAGATCAGAAAGGAACAGAGACAATATACAGGAACAGTCACCTTATAGGCAATACAATGGCACTAAATTCATATCTCTCAATAGTTACCCTGAATGTTAATGGGCTAAATGCCCCAATCAAAAGACACAGACATCAGAATGGATAAAAAAACAAAACCCATCTATATGTTACCTACAAGAAACTCATTTCAGACCCGAAGACACCTCCAGATTTAAAGTGAGGGGGTGGAAAACAATTTACCATGCTAATGGACATCAGAAGAAAGCATGAGTGGCAATCCTTATATCAGATCAATTAGATTTTAGCCAAAGACTATAATAAGAGATGAGGAAGGACACTATATCATACTCAAAGGATGTGTCCAACAAGAAGATCTAACAATTTTAAATATCTATGCCCCTAATGTGGGAGCAGCCAACTATATAAACCAATTAATAACAAAATCAAAGAAACACATCAATAATAAAAAAATAATAGTAGGGGACTTTAACACTCCCCTCACTGAAATGGACAGATCATCCAAGCAAAAGATCAACAAGGAAATAAAGGCCTTAAATGACACACTGGACCAGATGGACATCACAGATATATTCAGAACATTTCATCCCAAACTAACAGAATACACATTCTCTGGTGCACATGGAACATTCTCCAGAATAAATCACATCCTGTGTCCTAAATCAGGTCTCAACCAGTATCAAAAGATTGGGATCATTCCCTGCATATTTTCAGACCACAATGCTCTGAAGCTAGAACTCAATCACAAGAGGAAATTTGGAAAGAACCCAAATACATGGAGACTAAACAGCATCCTTCTAAAGAATGAATGGGTCAACCAGGAAATTAAAGAAGAATTGAAAAAATTCATTGAAACAAATGTTAGTGAAAACACAATGGTTCAAAATCTGTGGGACACAGCAAAGGCAGTCCTGAGAGGAAAATATATAGCAGTACAAGCCTTTCTCAAGAAACAAGAAAGGTCTCAAGTACACAACCTAACCCTACCCCTAAAGGAGCTGGAGAAAGAACAAGAAAGAAACCCTAAACCTGGCAGGAGAAGAGAAATAATAAAGATCAGAGCAGAAATCAATGAAATAGAAACCAAAAAAACAATAAAACAAATCAATGAAACTAGGAGCTTGTTCTTTGAAAGAATTAATAAGATTGATAAACCCCTGGCCAGACTTATCAAAAAGAAAAGAGAAAAGACCCAAATAAATAAAATCCTGAGTGAAAGAGGAGAGATCACAGCTAACACCAAAGAAATACAAACAATTATAAGAACATACTATGAGCAACTCTACGCCAACAAATTTGACAATCTGGAAGAAATGAATGCATTTCTAGAGACATATAAACTACCACAACTGAACCAGGAAGAAATAGAAAACCTGAGCAGACACATAACCAGTAAGGAGATTGAAACAGTCATCAAAAATCTCCAAACAAACAAAAGCCCAGGGCCAGACGGCTTCCCGGGGGAATTCTACCAAACATTTAAAGAACTAATTCCTATTCTCCTGAAACTGTTCCAAAAAATAGAAACGGAAGGAAAACTTCCAAACTCATTTTATGAGGCCAGCATCACCTTGATCCCAAAACCAGACAAGGATCCCATCAAAAAAGAGAGCTATAGACCAATATCCTTGATGAACAGAGATGCAAAAATTCTCACCAAAATACTAGCCAATAGGATTCAACAGTACATTAAAAGGATTTTTCACCATGACCAAGTGGAATTTATTCCAGGGCTGCAAGATTGGTTCAACATCTGCAAATCAATCAATGTCATACAATACATTAATAAAAGAAAGAACAAGAACCATATGATACTCTCAATAGATGCTAAAAAAGCATTTACAAAGTACAGCAATCCTTCCTGATCAAAACTTTTCAAAGTGTAGGGATAGAGGGCACATACCTCAATATTATCAAAGCCATCTATAAAAAACCCACCGCAAATATCATTCTCAATGGAGAAAAACTGAAATCTTTTCTGCTAAAGTCAAGAACATTGTAGGGATGTCCATTATCATCACTGTTATTCAACATAGTACTAGAAGTCCTAGCCTCAGCAATCAGACAACAAAAGGAAATTAAAGGCATCCAAATTGGCAAAGAAGAATTCAAACTATCACTCTTCGCAGATGATATGATACTATATGTGGAAAACCCAAAAGACTGCACTCGAAAACTGCTAGAACTTGTACAGGAATTCAGTAAAGTGTCAGGATATAAAATCAATGCACAGAAATCAGTTGCATTTCTCTACACCAACAAGACAGAAGAAAGAGAAATTAAGGAGTCAATTCAATTTACAATTGCACCCAAAACTATAAGATACCTAGAAATAAAGCTAACCAAAGAGGCACAGAATCTATACTCAGAAAACTATAAAGTACTCATGAAAGAAATTGAGGAAGACACAAAGAAATGGAAAAATGTTCCATGCTCCTGGATTGGAAGAGAAAATATTGTGAAAATGTCTATGCTACCTAAAGCAATCTACATATTTAATGCAATTCCTATCAAAATACCATCCTTTTTTTTTTTTTTCAAAGAAATGGAACAAATAACCCTAAAATTTATATGGAACCAGAAAAGACCTTGAATAGCCAAAGGAATATTGAAAAAGAAAGCCAAAGTTGGTGGCGTCACAATTTCAGACTTCAAGCTCTATTACAAAGCTGTCATAATCAAGACAGCATGGTCCTGGCACAAAAACAAACTTACAGATCAATGGAACAGAATAGAGAGCCCAGAAATAGACCCTCAACTCTATGGTCAACTAATCTCCGACAAAGCAGGAAAGAATGTCCAATGGAAAAAAGACAGCCTCTTCAATAAATGGTGTTGGGAAGATTGGACAGCCACATGCAGAAAAATGAAATTGGACCATTTCCTTACTCCACACACAAAAATAGACTCAAAATGGATAAAGAACCTCAATGTGAGAAAGGAATCTATCAAAATCCTTGAGGAGAATACAGGCAGCAGCCTCTTCAACCTCAGCTGCAACAACATCTTCCTAGGAACATTGCCAAAGGCAAGGGAAGCAAGGACAAAAATGAACTATTGGGATTTCATCAAGATCAAAAGCTTTTGCACAGCAAAGGAAACAGTTAATAAAACCAAAAGACAACTGACAGAATGGGAGAAGATATTTGCAAACGACATATCAGATAAAAGGCTAATGTCCAAAATCTATAAAAAATTTATCAAATTCAACACCCAAAAAACAAATAATTCAATCAAGAAATGGGCAGAGGACATGAACAGACATTTATGCAAAGAAGACATCCAGATGGTCAACAGACACATGAAAAAGTGCTCCATGTCACTCGGCATCAGGGAAATACAATTCAAAACCACAATGAGATATCACCTCACACCAGTCAGAATGGCTAAAATCAACATGTCAGGAAATGACAGATGCTGGTGAGGATGTGGAGAAAGGGGAACCCTCCTACACTGTTGGTGGGAATGCAAACTGGTGCAACCACTCTGGAAAACAGCTTAGAGGTTCCTCAAAATGTTGAAAATAGAACTACCCTATGACCCAGCAATAACACTACTGGGTATTTACCCTAAAGATACAAACGTAGTGATCTGAAGGGGCACATGCACCTGAATGTTTATAGCAGCAATGTCTACAATAGCCAAACTATGAAAAGAACCTAGATGTCCATCAACAGATGAATGGATAAAGAAGAGGTGGTATATATATACAATAGAATACTATGCAGCCATCAAAAGACATGAAATCTTGCCATTTGTGACAATGTGGATGGAACTAGAGGGTATCATGCTTAGCGAAATAAGTCAATCAAAGAAAGACAACTATCATATGATCTCCCTGATATGAGGAAGTGGAGATGCAACATGGGGGGTTTAGGGGGGTAAGAGAAGAATGAATGAAACAAGATGGGATTTGGAGGGGGACAAACCCATAAGTGACTGTTAATCTCACAAAACAAACTGAGGGTTGTTGGGGTGATGGGGGTTGGGAGAGGGGGATGGGTTTATGGACATTGGGGAAGGAATGTGTTATGGTGAATGCTGTGAAATGTGTAAACCTGGCGATTCACAGACCTGTACCCCGGGGATAAAAATAAATTATATGTTTATAAAAAATAAAATAATAATAATAATAATGATAGCTCCTACATCACTAGGTTTCTGTGAGAATTAAAGATAACATATATTTAGAGGCCTGCCAGTAACAAATTCTCAATAACCATAGTTCTTGTTATTGTCTGCTATTGTCTATTATTTGTATCCACTGAAGCTATTTCTTCTTCTTTTCTTTCTTTCTTTCTTTTTTTTTTTTTTAAGATTTTTATAAGAGAGAGAGCCTGGGTTGGGGCAGGGAGGAGCAGCGGGAGAGGGAGTAGCAGAGTCCCCACTGAGCAGGGAACCTGATATGGGGCTTTGATCCCGGGTACCCAAGATCATGACCTGAAGTTTATTCCTAGGTATCTTATGGTTTGATGTATAATTGTAAATGAGATCTACTCCTAATTTCTCTTTCTTCTGTCTCATCGTTATGAGATGCAACTGACTTCTGTGCACTGATTTTTAAATTATGCCACATTGCTGTATAAGTTCTAGCAATTTTGGCATGGAGGGGGGCTTCTTTTGGGTTTTCCACATAGAGTTTCATGTCATCAGTGAGGAATAAGAGTTTGACTTCTTCTTTGCCAATTTGGATGCATTTTAGTTCTTTTTGCTGTCTGACTGCTGAGACTAGAACTTCTAGTACTATGTTGAACAGTGGTGATAGTGGACATTCCTGCTGTATTCCTGACCTTAGGGGAAAAGCTCTCAGTTTTTCCTCATTGAAAATGATATTTGCTGTGGGGTTTTTGTACATGGATTTTATGATATTGAGGCATGTTCCCTCTATCTCTACACTGTCAAGAGTTTCAATCAAGAAAGCATGCTGTACTTTATCAAGTGTTTTTTTTCTGAATCTACTGAGAGAATCATATAGTTCTTGTCCTTTCTTTTGTTAATGTAGTATATTATGTTGATTGATTTATGGATGTTGAACCACCCTTGCATCCCAGAAATAAATCCCATTTAGTCATGATAAATAATCCTTTTAAAGTACTGTTGGATCCTTTTGGCTAGTATGTTGGTGAGAATTTTTGCATCCATGTTTCTCAGAGATATTGGTCTGTAATTCACCTTTCTGATGGGGTCTTTCTGTGAAAGGCATCATAGAAAGAGTTTGGAAGTTTTCTCTTCATTTCTCTTTTTTTGAAACAGCTTTAGAACAAAAGGTATTAATTCTTCTTTAAATGTTTGGTAGAATTCCTCTGAGAAGTCATCTGGCCCTGGACTCTTGTTTGGTGGAAGATTTTTGATTACTGCTTCAATTTCCTTGCTGGTTATGGGTCTGTTCAGGTTTTCTATTTCTTCCTGTTTCAGTTTTGGTAGTTGATGTATCTCTAGGAATGTATCCATTTCTTCCAGATTGCCTAATTTGTTGACATACAGTTGTTTATAATACATTCTTATAATTGTATTTCTTTGGTGTTGGTTGTGATCTCTCCTCTTTCATTTATGATTTTATTTATTTGGGCCCTTTCTCTTTTTTTTTTTGATAGGCTAGGGATTTATCAGTCTTATTAATGCTTTCAAAGAACCAGCTCCTAGTTTCATTGATCTGTTCTACTATTCTTTCAGCTTCTGTTTCATTGATTTCTGCTCTAATCTTAGTCTCTTTTCTTTCTAGTCTCTTAGGCTTTCTTTAAGACTTTCTTTAAGACTAGACTCTTAAGCCTAGTCTCTTAGGCTTTCTTTGCTGTTCTTTCTCCAGCCTCTTTAGGTATAAGGTTAAGTTGTATATTTGAGACTTTTCTTGTTTCTTGAGAAAGGTTTGAATTGCCTTTGCTGCATCCCAAGTTTTGAATAGTTATGTTTTAATTTTCATTTGTTTCTATGAGTTTTTAAAATTCTTCTTTAATTTCCCAGTTGACCCATTCATTCTTTAGTAGGATGTTCTTTAGCCTCCATATATTTGAGTTCTTTCCACATGTCCTATTATGACTGAGTTCAAGTTTCAAAGCATTGTGCTCTAAAAATATGCAGTGATTAATCCCAATCTTTTGGTACTGATTGGGACCTGATTTGTGACCTAGTAAGTGATCTATTGCACTAAAGCGTATGTATTCTGTTGCTTTAGGATGGAATGCTCTGAATATATCTGTGAAGTATATCTGGTCGAGTGTGTCATTCAAAATCTTGTTTCCTTGTTGATTCACCTTAGATGATCTGTCTATTGCAGTGACTGGGGTATTAAAAATCCCCTATTATTATTATCAATGTGTTTCTTTAGTTTTGTTATTAATTGGTTTATATAATTGGCTGTTCCCATGTTAGGGCCATAAATATTTACAATTATTAGAACTTCTTGTTGGGTAGACCCTTTAATTATGATATAGTGTCCTTCCTCATCTTTTATTACAGTCTATGGTTCAAAATCTAACTTGTCTGATATAAGGATTGCTACCCCAACTTTCTTTTGATGACCATTAACATGAAAAATGGTTTTCCATCCACTCATTTTCATTTGGTGTTTTTGAGTCTAAAATGAGTCTCTTGCAGACAGGACATGGATGGGTCTTTTTTTTTTTTTTTCTATCCAATCTTATACCCTGTGTCTTTTTTCTTTTTTTTTTTTAACATTTTACTTCTTTTTTTTTTTAAAGGTTTTATCTATTTATTTGACAGAGAGAGATCACAAGTAGGCAGAGGCAGGCAGAGAGAGAGAGGAGGAAGCAGACTCCCCACCAAGGAGAGAGAGCCCGATGTGGGGCTCGATCCCAGGACCATGGGATCATGACCTGAGCCAAAGGCAGAGGCTTTAACCCTTTGAGCCATCCAGGTGCCCCACCTTGTGTCTTTTGATTGGTGTGTTCAGCCTATTTACAATTAGAGTAACTATTAAAATATATGGATTTAGTACCATTGTATTACCTGTAAAGTCACTGTTTCTGTATATGGCCTCTGTTCCTTCCGGTCTGTTGTTTTGGGGCTCTTTCTTCACTTAAAGGATCTCATTTAACATTTCTTGCAGTGCTGGTTTAATGATCACAAATTCTTTTGTTAGTTTCAGTTTTTCCCAGAAACTTTTTATCTCTCCTATTTTGAATGACAGCCTTTCTGGATAAAGTATTCTTCACTGCATATTTTTTTCATTTAGCACCCTGTATATATCAAGCCATTCTTTTCTGGCCTGTCAGGTCTCTGGGGATAGGTCTGCTGCCAGTCTAATATTTCTACCCTGTAGGTTATAGACCCATTGTCCCAAGTGGCTTTCAGGATTTTCTCTTTGTCTCTGAGATTTGAATGCTTCACTATTACATGTTGAGGTGGTGACTTATTTTCATTGATTTCAAGGGGTTTCTCTTTGCCTTCTGGACTTGAATAGCTGTTTCCTTCCCCAGATTAGGAAAGTTTTCAACTACAATTTGCTCCAATATATCCTTGCCCCCTTCTCTCTCTTTCCTCTTCTTGTGGGACCCCAATTATTTTAACATTGTTACACTTTATGGTATCACTTATCTCTGGAATACTCTCCTTATAATCCAATAGTTGCTTATCTCTCTTTTTCTCAGTTTCTTTATTCTCCATCACTTTGTCTTCTGTGCCACTAATTCTCTCTTCTGCCTCATTTATCCTAGCAGTTAGAGCCTCCATTTTTTATTGCATCTCATTAATAGCCTTTTTGTTTTGAATTGATTGGATTTTTAGTTCCTTTATTTCTCCAGAAAATGATTCTCCAGTGTCTTCTATGTTTTTTTCAAGCCCAGCTAGTATCCTCAGAGTTATTCAGTTATTCTGAACTCTAGCTCTGACATCTTACTTATTTCCATACTTATTAGGTCACTGGCAGTCGGTACTGCCTATTGTTTTCTTTTTCTCTTTTTTGAAGTGGGTTTTTCAGTCTTGTCATTCTTGAGGAAAGAGGTCACTTTTCTATTTGTAGAGTTGCAATCATTCTTTTCTTGGATCTCTGGTTGAGTTTGCAGATGTGCAGAATGATTTGATAGCTATCTAGCTGAATTCCTGGGACCAGACAAAACTAAGGTCTCCTACTCCTCTACCATCTTGGACTATCTCCTGTTAAACCAATTTAACAGGATTCTTGCTGAAGGCAGGTCAGGGGGATCAGGTATGGATAGTGGATGAGAAACTTGATAAAACATCAAAGGATATCAGTTATCAAGGATGGGGAATTCTTTCCACAGTGACTTATCAGGATTCTTTCCAAGACTGAATTTTGCCAGCCCACAAAGAATGGGCCTGGGGCTCAAGGAGCTTGACTCAAGTTTGGTCAGAGAGGACCGCCTCTGCCAACTTCATTCTTTGAATATTCACCTGGGCTCAACAAACCCTTTTGAAAAGCAAGTGCCTACTAAAAGGGTTATTTATATTTGTCATTTAGAACTGCTTGTTAATTCATCTGAGGGAAGAGAAAGTTTAGGAGATCATTTAGAAGCACAGTTTGTGGCAAAGGTTGGGTGGGACAGCTACAAGTCATTGGGACAGAGATGTAAGTAAGTCTTCCTCTTTTTTTCCATTTTGTTTCTGCTACCAGAATCATGACAGCCAGCTCTTCTGGGCTGCTTCAGTTGTTCTGAACTAGCAGGGATCTTGTAGAATGATCTTTATTTGTATAGGGAGTAGGTAGATTTTATTTAATAAATAGAGATTCCTTTTCATAGTATAAAATTGTAATGTGCAAAACAATGGCTAAAAAAGACAAACATTCTTCACAAGACCAGGAGATAATTGCTTTGAGTCATTTTTTAAATGGTTTATTGACTTGATATTGCTACTGATTTTAGAAACACTGCAATTAATTCCTTCAATCAATATGCATTTTTAAAAACTCAAGGCCGGGGTGCCCAGGTGGCTCAGTGGTTTAAAGCCTCTGCCTTCAGCTCAGGTCATGATCCCAGGGTCCTGGGATCAAGCCCTGCATCAGGCTCTCTGCTTAGTGGGGAACCTGCTTCCCCCTCTCTCTGTGCCTGCCTGTCTGTCTATTTGTGATCTCTGTCTGTCAAATAAATGAATAAAATCTTTAAAAAAAAAAATTCAAAGCCAAAATCCAGCTGACACCAAAAAGTTCAAATAGGGCCCTCCCAGCCTCATGTGGAGACCCCATCTGAGCTTTGCTTCTGCACAAGAAGCTCCTTCAGCTCCTTCCACAGAGCAGATCAGGCCAGGGAAGGCAAGGAATGCATTGGCCTCTATGCCTCTTCCAGTGAGCAGTGAGAGAAAAAGTCCAGCTCAGAAAATGTCAGTCACTTATAGTTTCAGCAAGAAATCTAAGTCTAGATGGAAAGGGACCATAAATAATTCTGAGGCCCTTCCACAAATTGTTCAAGAGTGTTCATAAAGATCCTAGCCACTCTGAATTCCTTTCCCAGATGTAGACAATGATTCGATGTCTCCTTCTGTCCCTCTGGGCTTTGTTCAGGACACATTTTTTTTTTCTTCTGTTGCACATGTGACAAATCCCTAGAGGGGTGTCACACCAGCCATTCTCTCCCTCCTGGCAATCAGTTAAAAGCATGAAGCCTTGACTTTTTCTAAGTGATTTAGATCCAGCTCTTGACTTACAGCATTTTGCATTCTCAGCAAGCTATTTAATTCATGATAAGTGATTTTGGAGCCTGGAAAGGAGCCACCCCAGTAGGGACACTAGAGGACTCAGGGGCCTGCGAAACTAAAAGTGATTTTCTCTGATTCAAGTCCAATTTGGGTAACAGAGACAAGAGGTCAAAGTTCAAAACCCATTCACGAGCAAGGAAAGAGCCAATCTCCTCTACCCTCAGTAGTCTTTGCAAAGGTCATTCCTTTGGGGGTGTATAGACTAAATATTTGTGTCCCCCCCAAGATCCCTATGTTGAAGCCCTAAGCCCCAATGTGACTATATTTGGAAATAGAGCCTTTGGAAGTAATTATAATTAAATGAGGTCATAAAGATAGAGCTTGGTTCTGATAGGACTAGTGTCCTAATAAGAAGAGGAAGAGACACCAGAGCTCACTCTTTCTCTCTCTGCAGACACACAGGGGAAAAAAAAAAAAAAAAGCTGTGTGAAGACAGAGCAAGAAGGTGGTTGTATCTAAGCCCAGAACAGAGTCCAGAGTCCTCATTGAAACCGGATCAGCCTATATATCTTGACCTTGGATTTTTGTCTAGAACTGTGAGAAATAACTATCTGTTGTTTAAGTCACCCAGTCTATGGTATTTTGTTAGAGCAGTCTGGGCTGATTATGATAGGCATAACCTACTTCAGCATCCTTTTCCAGCATTATCTCCTTAGGCATGCCTTTGCAACCTTACCTTTCTCTTGGACTAGCAGGTTGAGGCAGGAAGAAGTTTAAAACAGGTAAGGTAGACTAAGGTAGGGAAGAAGCCACCTCCAAAAGAATACATATTCAGCAGGTATTTACTGAGCATCTCCTAGGTCTGTGGCTCTGCCCAGCAATGTCACTTGTAAGCACAGCCTGAGAGCAAAAAGAAAGCCCTTTTGCTAGTAGTCAATCATGTTCAGATGTCACTGCAATGGATGTCTTTAGGATTTCCACCGTCATCTTTCAGAATCCATCTCAGATAGGCAAATAAGATCTTTCTCCTGATCCCCTTTCTTTCCTGCCCTCACCCACCTCTGTCTCATACTCATTTTCCTGCTGCTCCTTTAGATTAGGCCTGTAGGAGGTGCCCAGTCCTAGCAACCAGGCCATCTAGCTATACTCCTCTAGGGTCACTCTGCTCTGTTCCCTGCAGGGAGCATTTGCAAAGCAAACAAAACTGTTTGTTCCCAATGATCTATGATCGGTGTGGCAGTGTGGCGTTATTTTGACTATGGTTTTTACTTTTACTTTTTAGTTTTACTTTTACTTCTTTCCCCATCCAGCTTCATTGAAACATAATTGACACCCATCACTGCATAAGTTTAAGTTGTACAGGATAATGGTTTGACTTCCATATGTTGCAAAATGATCACCACAATGTTTAGTTAGCATCCATCATCTTGTATACATACAATAAAAAGAAATAGCAAAAAAAAAAAAAGAAAAGAAAAAGAAAACACTTTTTTCCCTTGTGATATAAACTCTTAGGATGGACTCTTTAAAAGCTTTCACACAAGCATGTCTCATTTTACAGCACTGCCTTTTATCCTGCCTTACAAATTGAAGGTTGGCAGCAGCTCCTCATCAAGAGGGTCTGTTGGCCCCATTTTTCCAACAGCATTTACTCACTCTGCATCTCTGTCACATTTTTCTAATTCTATCGATATTTCAGACTTCTAAATGCCAGTAAGAATATTCACAATTCATGGGAAGAGGTCAAAACAGTGACAGCAACAGGAATTTGAAGAAAGTGGACTCTAACCTTCATGGATGGCATGGAGAGGTTCAAGACTTGAATGGAGGAAGTCACTACAGATATGGCGGAAAAGGCAAGATAACTAGAGTTAGAAGCAGAGCCTGAAAATATGACTGAATTGCTGCCATCTCATGATCAAACTCCAGCAGATGAGGAGTATCTTCTTATGGATGAACAAAGGAAGTGGCTTCTTTTTTTTGTTTTTTAAGATTTTATTCACTTATTTGTCAGAGAGAGAGAGAGCGAGCACACAAGCAGGCAGAGTGACAGGCAGAGGCAGAGAAAGAAGCAAGCTCCCCGCTGAGCAATCAACCCAATGTGGGACTCTATCCCAGGACCCTGGGATCATGACCTGAGCCGAAGGCAGCAGCTTAACCAACTGAGCCACCCAGGTGTCCCAGGAAGTGGCTTCTTAAGATGGAATCTATTCCTGGTGAAGATGCTGTGAAGATTGTTGAAATGACAACAAAGCTAACTTTAAATATTTAAAATATTACATGAGCTTATTTATTTGTATAAATAAATAACATTTAAATAACATTATAAACAATATTTCTGATGTGGAATGGAATATTTAAAATATTACACGAACTTAGTTGATAAAGTAGTGGCAGAATTTGAGATGATTGACCCAATTTTGCTTTTTTTGCGGGGGGGAGTGTTTGTTTGTTTTTAAGATTTTATTTATTTATTTGACAGACAGAGATCACAAGTAGGCAGAAAGGCAGGCAGAGAGATGGGCGGGAAGTAGGCTCCCTGCTGAGTGGAGAGCCTGATGCAGGACTTAACCCACTGAGCCACCCAGGTGCCCCCTCGAACCCAATTTTGAAGAAGTTCAAGTCTTGGTAAAATGCCATCAAACAGCATCACATGCTATGGAGAAATTGTTCTTTTATGGAAAGTCAATTGGTATGGCAAACTTCATTGTCTTATTTTAAGAAACTCCCCCAGCTACCACAGGCTTCGCAACCCTGATTCACCAGTGGCCATCAACCTCAAGGCAAGACCCTCCATCAGCAAAAAGATTATGACTGGCTGAAAACTCAGATGATAGTTAGCATTTCTTAGCAATAAAATGTTTTCAGATTAAGGTATATACATTTTTAGACACAATACTATTGCAAATGTAGTAATTGCATATGTAATAGACTGTAGTAAAGCACAAACGTAATTTTTTATTGTATAGAATTTGAATCTTCTGAGCTTAAACATAACTTTTAAAGGCATTGGGAAACCAAAATATTCGTTTGACTCACTTCATTATGACATTTGCTTTATTGTAGTGGTCTGGAACTGAACCCTCAATGCCTCCGAGGCATGCCCACATTTATCATTGTCCTTACATTGTATGTTACATCCCCAGTACTCATTTCTCTTATCCCTCCAAGTTTGTACCTTCTGGCCACCTTCCTCCAATAACTCCCTTTTTTTTAAAGTGGGGTTTAATTTGCACACAATGAAATATCCAGATGTTAAGTGTACCATCCAGTCAGTCTTAACCACAACGTGCATCAAAGCACAGAGCATTATCCTTGCCCCAGTGACTCTCTCTGCTCCTCCCCCACCCCAGTTCCTGCTCCCCAGAGGTATCTGATTTCCACCACCGTAACACGGTTTGCTTCACTTAAAATTTTATATAAGTAGAATCACGTATGTAGGCCTGCGGACTTGGAAGGTCTAGCTTCTTCCACCTAGCATAGTGTTTCTGAGATGCATCTATGTTGTGCGTATATCAAGTTTCTTCCCTTTGTACTTCTGAGCAGTATTTCACAGCTTAGGTGTACCACAGTTTTCCATTCCTCTGAAGGATGTGTAGGATGTTTACAGTTTGGGACTATTATATTTGTAGCCGCTATAAACATTCTTGCATGTGTTGTTTTCATTTCTCTTGGATAAACACTTAGGTCGCCAGGTAGACGTATGTTTAACTTTTAAGACACTGTCAAAAAGGATGTACCATTCTATGCTCCCTCTGGCAAGATAAGAGAATTCCCATTTCCCCACATTATGTCTCATTTTTGCCGTTCTAATGGGTAGGCAGCAGTCTCTCACTGTTTTTTTAATTTGCATTTTCCGAAGGATATTGTGTGCTTTATCATGAGCTTACTGTCATTTCATTATCATCTTTTGTGAAGTGTTTAAGTCTTTTGTCCATTTTTTATTTGGCCGTCTTTTTTATTATTGAGTTGCAGGAGTACTTTATACCTAGATTCAAGTCATTCGTCATATATATGTGTTGTGAATTATTTTTCCCAGTATATGAATTGCCTATCAATTTCCTTGATGGTGCTTTTTAATGCACTGGAGTTTTTAATTTTGATAGCTTAATTTAATAATGTTTATGTTTTTATGGTTTGTGGGTTTTATGTCTTCTCTAAGAAATATGTACTCACCTTAAGGTTGTATAGATATCTCTATGTTTTATTCAAGTAAGTTTATCATTTTTGCTTTTTCAGTTAGGTCTGTAATCCATCTTCAGTTGATTCTTATGGATGGTGTGAGACGGGTCAAACTTCTTTATTTTTCCATATGGATATCCAGTTGTCCCAGCACAATTAATTGAACAGACTTTCCCTTCCCCATTAAATTGCTTTGGTGCCCTTTTAAAAAATTATTTGAATGCCTATGTGTGGATTTAGCATTACCTAGATGTGTTTAATGCAAAAAAAAAAAAAAAAGAAAGAAAAAAAAGAAAGAAAGAAAGGAAGGAAAAAAAAAAGAGCTCCTCCTTATCAGGGTTCAGAGTGGGGGAGTATGAAAGGAGCAAGGACCCAGAGAAACCTATTCTATCACATATGCAAAGGTTGCCCTCTAGCAGAGGACACCAGCAGTGAAAGACCCCCTGGGATGTTCAACCCAGGGAGGCACTTGACACAAACTAGAGAACATTCTACCGGAGGCCTCATTCTCACACCAGTTTTTCAAGCTCTCTGATGATGCAAGGAGAAAATAAAAAAGAAAAGCTCTTGGCATTTACGAAGTATGAAGTTCCAGCTTATTGTTTTCCTCCCCCACTGAAAGAATTATCCAAGGTGCTTTGTGGAGCTCTGCCTCATGGGGCCCTTTGATCCAAAACACAGTCGTTTACTCCCATTTCTAGAAAATTGCTTGGAAACCTCATCAGTGCTAGGGCACTGAGCAGATATACTTAGAGTTTTATTGCTGCGCTAAATTAGAATTAAGGAGTAAGTAGCCTGAACAATTTTCACTTTCCTATTTCCCCTTCATGAATTCTAAAGTGCTTTTATTGTAGGGAAGCGGACATTTTAAAGAATATAGTATTAAAAATATCCATGGCAGATATGTGTTTTTAAAGTTTTATTAAAAAGGCTTTCTTCCAATTATCATTGTCAAAGACAATGTAGGGGGCTTGTAAATATACACAGAATGATGTGGCATGTTTCAAGGGGTAAAAACCTCAAAAACAGCACAGACGTCCCCTTTAAATTGTCTTGACTTTGGGGAACTTTGCTGAAAGTCTTATTCTACAATAGGAGAGTATTGCTAGTGGCATGAAGTAAATGAATGCCTATGGAACAGTTGAATACTCACCACCAGATGGCCAATCAGACTTCATCCTGAAACAGGAGAGGAGTTCAGTGAAAAGGCATGGATTTCTGGTGTGACCTTCGACCTTTGACAAACATGCTCTTCTTGACCAAATGAGTCAGATTCCTCTGAGCTCTTTTTCAACTAGGCCCTGATCTTGAATTTATCTTCAAAAGCTCAGTTTTTCTAAGAAGCCTTCCAAGTCAGTCTAGTCCATCCTCAATATCTGATGTAATTCATCAACCCCCATGGCCCCCCAGGGGATGTCAGGTCACCCTGGCCTGTCTTCAGCAAGAATTATGTCAAGCTGGTTTAGCCAGCATGTCCCCTGACCCCCAATGTTTCCTATTAGCAATTTTTTACCAATTGACATACCCCCCCACAAAAACACACACATTGGGCTCCTTGGCTATAAATTCCCATTTTCCCTTGCGGTTGGAGTGGAGTCTGATCCTCTCTCTCCGCTGCAAAACCCCATTGTCGTACCCCCCAAACCTACCATCACAGTCCCAAATACAGCCTGCCTTGCCGGGTGAACAAGCATCATTAACAACTTTTTTCTTTAAATCTTTCTAAAGAGATATTATAGTAATAAGTGTAGTGGACTGTCTCTTTGGTGGGCTTAATAAAGAGGAAGGCTCTGTAAGCAACGGGTGTGCGTGTGTGTCGTTATGTTAGACAGTGCAGAAAATCCCGCAATGGGGAAACAGTCCTATAGAAACTTGAAAATGACCAAGACAATGTAAAGTGTCTATGGGGGTCCCCCAAGAGAGACACTGGTGGCCTTTCTGGATATGCAATACCCAATACAGAGCCCAAAGTGGATATTTTGTACTTAAAGGGGAGTTTGTTCCTGTTTCTGACAACACCTGTGGGTCCTGCTCAGCCCCCAACTCCTAGAGCTGTGACCTTCCGTGGTGACCTTCCCTGACCTTCTGGGCACTCATGTGCACCCTGCGTGCCTCACAGCTCCTTGTGTATCATTCACCCCCATCACCCTACCGAGCACGTTTGATGTATGTGAGCATAACAAGCATTAGCAGGATTGAACAGCACACACTTGCCCTGTTTTTCACATTCTTTTCCTCCCCTCCATAACTGAATTTCTAAGGAAACAAGGAATCAGCACCACCAAAATTTGCTGAGCATGGACTCTGTGCCAGGCATGGTGCTAAGACATTTGCAGGTAGTAAGTAGCATCTTGAGTTCTCACGACCACTGTATGAGAGAGGTTTCACTACTCTTCTAGGTAAAGAAAGAGGGGCTTGGGGGAATTAGTCACTTGCTCATGGTCACAGAGTTCATTAATTCAGAATTTGAGCAAAAAGCTGTTCAGTTTCCACCCCTGTTCCTAACCATGATGCCCCCGGGACGCCATGGCACAAGTCCTCTGTGTTATCCTGGGTTTATTTCTTTGGTTCTGTTTCTTGCCAGATCGCACTACATGTTAAAACAAAATGACTGACCCCCCCCACCAAAAAATTATATAGTTTCCTCGTAAGCAATTACTATTTTTAAGGCCACAGTGATGAGATGGTTGTTTCTGATTTTTACACTGGAACGGTGGGCAGAGAAAAGATACTACCTCCATTGAATTGCGTGGTTGAATCAAACCTCTTTCATTTTAGCTTCATTTGAAAAAGACAAAAATCAATTTCTGCCCACCTAAAAAATAAAATGGCACGCTCCACGGTGGGGAGGGGGTGGGCGGCGGGGGGGCGGAGATTTCAGGTTTCATGTTAATATTGCGAATAGTGTGCAGAATTCCAAAGGGGAAGAAAGACCAGACTATAGGAAAGAAGGGACAAAAGCAAGTCCAATGCTGAGCCTCTTGTAATTGCTGCTTTGGGCTTTCTTTTTTGCTTTCCTTCCTTTGTGAAGAAGAAAAGAAATCATATCTGATTTATAGATTTTTTTTTTTTTTTTTTTTTTTTTTTTTTTTTGGCCCTAGCCTCCTGGATAGTCACTCTTAAAAACTAGAAATCTAGTTAAAAATGGCTTGGAAAGAGCCTCAAAAGCGCTCGTTTTTTCCCCACATCTAATCTCCATCTAAACACCCTGTCACAATCTTGATGCAAATGCCACCAGGGCACCAGCCTCAGGACCCGGCCAGGTGGCAGAAGTTCATTCCTGCCTTTGATATCCTTGAGACGACCTAAGACCTGGAACAAGCATGGTATTGAGGGGCAGAGGCATAGCAAACACGAAGTAGGGGTCCCACCCACGGCCCCCTCTCCTTTTCTGACTTGAACCCGAGGCCTGGGCCACCTTCCCCAGGGCACATATGGAGCCCGGGGCCCCAGTGCATCTCGGTCCCCATCTTGAGGCTCCCCCATGGTGACTCAACAGGCTCTCGCCTTTGCTTTTAGTCTTATTATTAGGGGATTTTATTTTCACGTCTACCTTGCCAGCTGCCGAAAACAAAACACAGCAGCACTTCTCTGACCCTGGAGAAATCCCTTGCTCACAGCCACCATCTGGGAGGGCCATTTCTTTCATCTGACTTGTAAACATTTTCAGAAAGCCTCGGAAGGCAGCCATTTGGCAGGGCACTGCAACTTCCTTGCTGAAAACAGTGAGATTTCAAATTTTAATTGCAACCTCTTGATTAGGCATCAGAAGTCCATGTCTGTGTATCTAAAATACAAATGTCCATTTCAGGTGTTCTTTGGGGGTGGTTCGAGCACCGAATCTGTTATTGCCCATTGGAAAATCCACTTGCTTTGTGGGTAGAGAAAATACTTAGGTGGTTAGTACTCATTATTTTTAGTTTTAATGCTTACCGCTTTCAGATGTCTAATCTTAGCTCCATAGCAGTCAATAGAAGAAGAAACAAAAAAGGAAAACCAGCAGGGTTTGGGGGGCCGATGGGGATTTCAGTGGGATATCCTCCCCCCATGATCCAGCTAGCAAGCAGAGGGGAGGAGCAGAATTTGAGGTGGACATCTCAAATGGCTGCTGTCCTCGTAAGGCTCTTGAACTCATTCCTTCACCCATGATAAGCTAGAATCCTAAACTCTCAGATTTGAAAGTCAGCAAAGAAAGGGCCCTGCTTTCAAATGGATGACCATTCATGTGGGGAAAATACAAGAATTGGAAGCTGCTCTTTTCAAGAAATATTTGTGAACCACTTAGATGCCAGGCCCTGTGAGGGGCCCTGAGGTCACAATAGAGGGCCATCAAAGGACACCTTAAGCTCTAGTACCTGTCACTGGACCCCTTACTATCTTTCTGATGCTCCCATGGAAGACCTGACAATGTCCTGGGGTTTCCCCTCTCTCCTTGTCCCCAGCCCCCTGCCCATGTGCAATTTTTTTCCAGAAAAGCACAGCTCCCTTAAAGGCCCAAATTTCTCACTTAGGACTGTAGAGTACTAGAAAAAGCAGCAGGTTAAGAGTAAGCCTGAAATGGGTTCCAAAGAAAACTCCGCCTCGTTCTAGCTGCAGCATCGTGAGTTTCTTGACTTCACGAAAGCCTGTTTTCTCATCAGCAAAACGGAGGAAATATCTACTTCACAGAGTCATTGGGAAGATTAACAAGGTAATGTTGTAAAGAATACAGCACAAGGACCAGAATGAGTAAATATTTGATGAATACTAGTTTCATCATTCTGGCCACTTTCCATTTTTCAGTTTATTACAATATCCTCTGAACAGCTCCCTGAGTGAGAACCTGCCTTTCTAATTCACCCAAGCCGCTACACTCATATTTCGGGCCAGCTCTTGTCTTTACCTCTGCGATGATTCCTTGTTACCTACGTGTATGCACAAGAGTTTGTGTTCCTCTAATTGCTAGTAGTCAGTCATCGGTGAGGATTTTTTTAATTGCAAGGGACATAAATATGCTTTGCACCAATATAACTTGGAGATGTTTTGGCTCCCACAACTAAGAAGTTAGGTTCTGGCTAACTCCTGTGCCATCGCCCAGCTCTGCTCTCTTTCTCAATTTTGCTTTCTTTTATGGGTCACCTCCTTCTCTCCTGCTGTAGATGGCTCGTCAAGCTTGGCCAGGCAAGATGGCTTTCAGCTGCCTCCTATTCTCCTCCTTCTGGGGTCCTGACCTCCATAAAAAGAGGACCCATCGGGCGCCTGGGTGGCTCATCGGGTTAAGCCTCTGCCTTCAGCTCAGGTCATGATCCTCAGGGTCCTGGGATTAAGACCGCATCAGGCTCTCTGCTCAGCAGGGAGTCTGCTTCCCCCTTTCTCTCCACCTACCTCGGTGCCTAATTGTGATCTGTCAAATAAATAAAATATTAAAAAAAAAAAAAAGATGAGGACCCATTACATGCAGTGCCTACATATCAGCTCCAGGGACCAGACCCTACTCCACCTTCCCCCACTCCCCATTGTCTGAGTCATGTTTTTGCAGCTCTCAGCACTGAGGAAGAGAAGCAGAACACTGTGGTTAGGACTTCTGAGGGAACCACAAGGGAAGAAAGGACAGTTATGAGACTTCAAGGGACAGAGGTCACCAAGACAAGCACAGAAAATGTCCACAGTAGCCAGGAATCCTTGGGACACAGCAACACTAACTTGTTCCTTCCTTAGAGGAAGCCCTAAGAGGAGACACAACAGGCCCCCAGCGAAACCCCTTTCTTGGATGAGAGGGGTGTGTGTTCGGGGCCGGGCTGGAGATCAAAATCAAATCAAAACCAGCCTTCCCAGTATCCCACAGAAACCATGGGCATGCAATAGGGCAAAGGCAGGTATCTCCTAGCATCTGACCTCAGGAGACCAAGCTTAGAAGAAAGGGGGAAGGAACAGCAGAGCCACCAAGGCCACAGCACAGTCTGGTCCACTAGTAGGAAGTGCCACGACCCTATTTCCTTTCCCCAGCCTAGTGCTTCGTCTCGCTGGACCAGAAATGAAGCACCCCTGGGACTCCAGAAGAGTGAAAGTGCAGCCCAGGGAGGGGAGCCATGACTTTCCGGGGTTCCCGGGGCGCCGACCAAGCACTTCCGGCCTGGCCGGATGTTACGTTCCTCCACCCACAGGGGTCTCCGGCGCTGTCAGTGCTGCGGCGGGAGGTTTACCAGGGAAGCGTCTTTGGGGAGAACAAGAGGACAAGACGGTTGTTTAGGCTTTATTAGGTGCCTTTTATCTGGGATCACACGGATGGTTTTGAAACATTTAATTAGGTCCCACAACATGTCTGTAAGAAAGGTATTATTATTCTCCGTCTTTAAATGAGAAAACTGAAACAAAGTTAAAAGTGACTTTCCCAAGGTTGCTCGCAAGTGGAATTTTTAGCAGCGTGACAGTCACGGATTCTGAACACGGCCTCGCATTCCCACCTCTTCCCCTCACCCACAAAGCTGCTTCCTTAATAGCCAGAGGATGAAATCCACATGGTTTAAGCTGATAAGGCTTGGTCAGTGTCATAGAATGCTGAATTCCTAAAGAGGAGAAGTTTTAAATATAAAATATGCTTTTAACTCAACCTCAAGGTCAGAACAAATTGTAGAGGTCACTGAATCCGCTTCCTATTCTAGTTCTGGGGTACGATATTCTCTTTGAATATATCAAGTCACAGGGGGTGTCTCCAGAAAGAACTGGTTCCAACATCAAACAGCTACAGGTGTTGGAACAGCCCTCTTTCCATTAAATTAAAATTCATTTCCTCATAGTGCTATTTCCTACAACTACTTTTACCCACTGGAATTCATTCATATTTTCTTCCCGCCTTCCTTCCCTCTTCCTCCTCCTCCCTCCTTCCCTCCTTTCCTTCCTTCCTTCCTTCCTTCCTTAACTATATACTCTATGCTACATATTGGCTTGGGCATCTAAGATAAGAAATAAAGAATAAGAAAGGGGCACCTGGGTGGCTCAGTGGGTTAAAGCCTCTGCCTTCGGCTCAGGTCATGATCCCAGGGTCTTGGGATCGAGCCCCACATCAGGCTCTCTGCTCAGCAGGGAGCCTGCTTCCTCCTCTCTCTCTGCCTCTCTGCCTACTTGTGATCTCTGTCTATCAAGTAAATAAATAAAATCTTTAAAAAAAAAAAAAAAGAAGAAGAAAGAAAGTCCCTTGCCTCATGGAAGTTATATTTTAATGGATAAAGACAGAAAAATAGAGAAGAAAGCAAATGAACACAAATTTCAACTAATGCTAGTGTCATGGAAGAAATCGAACAAGGTAACAAGATCGTGGGTACTGATGAGGACAGGCTGCTTTCTATAAGGGGATGTAAAAGGCTCCACTGAGCACCCAAAAAGGTGACATTTGAGCTGCAACTTGAATGTTCCTGGAATCACACGGATTTCCAGGCCTCCTTCCACAGCTTCTTCCCTTATTTGAAACCAGACATAATGACACGTACGTGCAGGCACACTTAAATAAATGTGCCCTCACCTCTTGGTTGAATGTCTATATCCTTTAGTTATTTCAAACATTATATATATATATCTATATATAGATATATCAGTGTTGCTCTGAAAGTAGAGTGTTCAAAACTGGGTAGAGCACTCTGGAGTCAGTCTGACCAACATAGACAAGATGGGTCCGGGAGCTAGCTCCCTTGTTCTGGACCCCCCACTGCTATTAACTGGACTGTTCTGTGTCTAGACTTTGGATGCCAAAGTTGCAGTAGCCTTTGAAAACATGTATTTCATTAGCTTTCCCTTTATTAAGCTCTTAACCAACTATAAAAAATAAGTCTACACATATGCTATTGCTAAACTTCATATTCGCATCCTGTAATTTTGTAATTACGGTTGAGGAAAAGTAGACAACACAAGGACATGGGTCTCACCTTGTTTTTCTTGAAGCCATCTTGACATCTGTTTAATATTTTCTTTTTTTTTTCATTTTGTGCTGCAGATATTGTCATTTAGGATTTTAACTATCCTTCTGCGTACACTCACAGATTTGATAAGCCTGCTGCCAACATTTCGATTCAAGCCATGATAAAGCATTTCTCAGGCTGAGACAGGGAAGGAATATGGGCATTTAAGCAGCCTGCATTCCATCTAACGCTATGATGAGCCAGTTAAATGCCTGCCACAACCCAAATACTCCATATACATTCATTCCTAACTCAACAAAGAAACAAGGTTAGCGTGACATGATATTCTTCGTAAATCAGTGCTGAATCCTGTTGTTCCCTGCTCCTGATTTTGAGAACTCAAAACTCTCTTTTTTAAACCATGATCTAAAAATGTGTTCTGGGGCGCCTGGGTGGCTCAGTGGTTAAAGCCTCTGCCTTCAGCTCAGGTCATGATCTTAGGGTCCTGGGATCGAGTGGCACCGGGCTCTCTGCTCAGCAGGGAGCCTGCCTCTCTGCCTACTTGTGATCTGTCAAATAAATAAAAATCTTTTAAAAAATAAATAAATAAATAAAAATTAAAAAAATAAAAAATAAAAATGTGTTCTAAGTCTTGCCTCATCTGCTTATAGGCTCACCAGTTTAGGGAACATAGTTCCGATTTCTCTTTTTCAAACATTTCGACTTTACAATCTGGCCCCTGAATCATGCTCCAGGAAGCACCAAAGTTTTCTGACCATGCTGCTACCATTGAATATATATGTTCTCTATGTAGTATGTACGTAGGTACAATATGTATGCATATAAATATATGCATACACACACACACACACACACACACACACACATATACACACACATAAAGTTTTTAGGTAAAGTTTGTCCTAAAATAAAATCCATTTGGGCCAAAGACTTAAGAACTTACATAATAGGCTCACTTTTACAATCATTAATCTAATGTTGGGTCCTTTCTATGGTAATAGGTCCTATCATTTCCAATAATACTCTCTTCCCTGAAAAAAAAAAAAATTTAGGTAGAAAACACAAATTGAACACCTCTCTATTTTTTGCTTTTCATGTATTGCTGTGTTTTTTTGCTATTGTTGTTCAGACCTTTTTTTGAGGCTATGGAGACATTTCCAGAAGTTAAAGCAGAAAGTGATGGAGGGAAGTCCATGTAAGAAATAAATTATTTTCGGGGGCATCTGGGTGGCTCAGTGGGTTAAGCCTCTGCCTTCGGCTCAGGTCATGGTCTCAGGGTTCTGGGATCGAGCCTCATATCGGGCTCTTTGCTTGCCAGGGAGCCTGCTTCCTCCTCTTTCTCTACCTGCCTCTCTGTCTACTTGTGATCTCTCTCTGTCAAATAAATAAATAAATTTAAAAAGAAAAAGGAAAAAAAAGAAATAAATTATTTTCACCTATCTCTAAGATATTTTGAAAATTGAATTTCTAAGTTCATGTCTGTGTAATCTAACTGATATGCTCAGAAATGTCTTTATGGCTCAGATGGTGTTCTCTATTACACCCAAGATTTTTGTAATTATTAAGTACTGCTTTTTTTTGATCCGAACTATTTCCATGGTAGCCATACTTTTGTTGCTTCTTCTGACTTCCTAGAAATGCACCAAAACGAAAGAAAAAAATCTGTTGGCTGCTTCGTTCTCATTGAATGAGGCTTCAGGCTGAGGTCTGGCTCTTTCAAGCCCTCATTCATGATTAGATCTTTCCCCTAAGCCAGTTTCATGGTTTGCCTTGGGGACGCATGATTCACTTCCTCTCTCAGACCAGAAGATCCAAACTTGGACACACAATGCCCCTGGTGTTTCTTTCTTTTAATCTTCACCGGGAAGTTCTCTGTCTTGTAAAGGGGACATTCTCAAAAGAAGGAGGTCCTAGTTCAGTAATCCTTTTTTCAGGGTTTCTGCTGTCCGGATGATCATTCTGGTTAACTCAATTATGGTTTGAGGCTACAGTGAATTAGATATGTCCCCCCAAAGAAGACCTGAAGGGTGCTTTTAACTCAAGACTTTATAAAGGCTCCACTATCATGTTGATGTTAAGAACTGAGTTCAGACAATGCCATGAAGTACATATTGTGTACAAATGACAGTGCAAACATTTATCTACGGTGTGTATGCAGACAGAGCAAACCACAGAGACAGTTACATGAAACTGCTGGTGATGCTTGGCCAGCTGTGGTTTTAAGAGCACCTGGGGTTCAAGGCTGCTTCTCCTCACCTGTCCTGCTTCTTTTCCATTTGATTCTTTACCAGCACAGATATTTTATCCGCTGAGGCTGTAAACCTTCAAGGATGGTCTTTCTGACATATTCCACCACACCAAGTGATTTCCTGAAGCCACAGACAAATCAGGATACTGTGGGAAGTATGCACCCTCTCTAATAGGAAGGTCTTCACAGAATGTCTTTTATGGTATGGTGGGCAGAGTTCAGACACGTCTCACTTTTCCAGGGAGAGTCTCCCTTATTCTTCACAGTCCTTTATCAGAGACGTTTCTTCCTGCCTTCCACTATCAGTTGGGTTACCCATCCCCCTCTCCTATGACAGCTAGGATGTAATTTAATCCTTACTAAATGGGGGTTAATCTTGGAACATCAGGTTCAGAGATTTCCATGGGGATATTTATTTCTTTACTTACTTTACATAGGGCGATACTATTCCCTCTTAAACAAAAAAAAAAAGGTATATTTCACATACAGAATTTAGCTAATAAAAGTCTGATGTATCATGCATATTTTTTTAAGTTTTTATTTATGTATTTATTTTTCAGAGAAAGAGAGAGCATGAGCACAAGCAAGGGGAGTGGCAGGCAGAGGGAGAAGCGGCGTCCCTGCTGAGCAAAGAGTCGGATGTGGGACTGGATCCCAGGACCCTGAGATCCTGACCTGAGCTGAAGGCAGTCTCTTAACAGACTGAGCCACCCAGGCAGCCCAAGACAACTGTTGTTATTCTTCATTTTACCTTTGAGAAAACAGGAGCTAAGATGAGCTCAAATAGGTGAAGGGATAAAATAAATGAAGGCCAAGCTGGGTTTTAAACCCAGTTGTTTCTGATCACAAACATTGGTGACAAGGAGAGAGGTGCCCGAGTCACCAGACGCCCCACCACTCTCATGACTCACTGCTAACATGCTTTGACACAACAGGAAGACTTTTCAAGATATTTTAATGCAAAGAAAAAAAATTAAGGTGCATATTCCTAAATACACTTTGGGTTCTAGGGTTAGCTACTAATACTGCCTTCGCCTGTACCAGGTTGGAATTTGATTTGACCACCCAAATATATCACTTCTTAAAAGGGCAGAGGAAATACTTGGCTCCAGGTCCAAATCACTTAGCAGCAGGTTTTTGGGGAGTCCTCATGATTATCAAACAAGGGGGCTTTCATTTACTACAAGACCATGAGTATGGGTAAAATTGGGGATTCGAGGGTAATTATCCAGAAGAAATAATCAGTAGTATCTGTAGAGAAGTAAAGCACACCAGGGAACAGCAAAAATTCGTTGTAGCAGCAAGGAATAGGATAAAATTATTATTTCACTCAGCCAAAGGAAGAGGACCTCATAGGGTTTTACCCAGTTCATCCAACTGAGGCTATTCTTCTCCTCTTGATCCCTGCAAACGTGCCCCTTTAAACTGATTTAATGTTGACAGCTTGTGGACCGCAGTGGAGACACATCTCAACATGTTTTCTGCAAGAACTCTGCCAAGGGCCAGTTCAGATTCTGGAACATTGACTCAGCATCCCCGGGAGGAAAGCGCAGAAAATGGGAGGGAAAAGGTCCCACCCTTCTGGCCAGACAGGAAGGGATTCAAGGCCATTTTCAACCCAGAGGGTATGCCCAGGCGTCTGCCGCAGCAAACCTGAGAAGCTGGCAGAGGAATGGCAGGTCAACGGAAAGGACGAAGAACAAAGAAAATGCTAAACATTTCTCCCCGCTGATCAGCAGAATCAATATGGAAGTAGACACCTGTCGCCGACGGCAAGAGCAGCCTTCTGCCACCCCAGCTTCCTTCACTGCGCTGTGAGGCTCTGCCTCCTTCTACCTGATCGCAGCCGGAAATGTGCCTGAGGTCTCAGCGGACTTAACGCAGCTGTATCCCTTCTCACACAGGCCCCGGGTCCTCGGTCCCTGTCGGCTTCCAGCCTTCAGCTTTCAGATCACTCCCCATGCTGGGTGTTCTGGGGCGGGTACCATGGCAAACGCCTTCTCCAGGCTCCTGCACTTAACCAAACCACCTTTACGCTGGAAGCATGTGTCATCAACTGATAATATGCTAAGTGACAACTCATTTTCATTCTGCAGAAGGGAATTGCTTAATATTTCATTCTTATCACCTACTCATTCCGGGGAGCTCTCACAGGACAGCAAGGGCTCCCCCAGAGAATTGCTGGAAAGGTTAATGCCTCGGAGGAGCTTGGAGCCGCCCCTCGTTGATGTCTCAATGCTGCCCCCTGCTGGACGCCGGCGTCCCAGCAGCGCCCGCGAACTGAGCTTCGCGCTTCTGTCGCGCGGGTTCTTTGCCGGCCGCTGTCGGGGGGCCTGTGTCCTTGTACCCAAAGCAGTACAACCTTAATTCACCGTCTTTGAGGGCATCCGGACCTCACTGTGAATGCTCGGTCCAGTTGCTCTGTCCGCGGCGTGGCCGCTTCTCCCTTTTGGTCAGGCCGTGGGTGCACGGAATGAAGAGAAGCCATGGTCCTTTCCTCCCTGAAAGATTGGCAGGTGGAACCAAGATGTGTGCGAAGGGGAGAGGTTTCCTACAAGGGAAGAGGGAGACAACTCTTGGTAGCAGAGAAGCCACGCCTGGGGCACAGGGTTCAGCTACACTCTGCCCCGCAGCTAGGACTCCTGTGGGGTGCTCCCTCCTAGGCCTCTTGTCTTCTCAGGCTGCCTTTGTGGCACCGGCTCCACAAAGCCGCCCCCCTTCCCCTCCCCTTCCTCCGCTCACATCCCTGGTCCCCACACCTGCAGCCCTCCCCTGCCCGAGTCCCGCTGGCACATCCACACCAAATCAGTCAGCTAACATACAGTCCCTAATAGGATGCTTGGCAGAGGGCTGAGCGCACTCAAGAAATTGTAGCTAGAAATTAAGTGAAATCTCATCAGCCACTCCTTGCCTTAGGTGAACACTTTTAGGTGTTCCCCAACCCTCGGAGAAAATTAGTGGGTCTCTGCTTATCTCTCAATTTCTTTTTCAAACGTCTTCCCAAACATTATAAACCAGCAGTATTACTGCCTGGGGTTCTCCCATGCCTAAGGGATGGGATCTCTGCATGGGTAATGGGTAATGCCGGCTCCTTGACTTAACAGACCCTCTCCTGCCTCCTGCTTATTAATCTATTAAGATCCAAGCCCTCCTGGATGCCTCATCTCCTTCAGGAGTTTAAATATCTTCTTAGGTGTCTGTCTGCTCTCTGAGTCTGAGCTTTTTGAATTCCAGGTCTGATTGACCTTTCTAGCCCCTAAAGTTAGCACAGTTCCTGGTTAGCATCACTGGGACTCCCCACATGTTCATTACATGAGTGAATGAGGACGGGAAAGAAAGCACAAACAAGAAGGGGTCTGCGGAGCCCCTGCCTGCCCCTGCCTGCCTCTGCCGTCTCTTGTACCCACCAAGTCTTGTGACTGGATTTGCTCCTGTGGGGGCTGGGAAAGCAAGGCATGGCCACTGGGAGGCTTTGGCTGGTCAAGTTCACCTGGAACATCAGTCTCTTTGTAGGATGATGACAAGGGCAAACCTAGCTACCTTTGAAAAGGGAAGATATTTTTAGAGGAGGAGAGAATAATTCTGGAGACTTGGGGAGTTGGCAGAGGACAGATCTGGCAGGAGCAGGTACCTGAGACCCAGAAGGGCTATATTAGGACATTAGGTACATGGGGACAGGAGACACTACAGGAGCTTAATAGAGGGGATTAGAGGAGGGGGTTGTCGTCCATGCTAAGTCCTTTTCATAGTCCTTCTACACCTCATGGCTACCATGGAATATTATTATTTCCATCGATGGGAAATTGAGGCTCACACAGTTTGGGTTCCATACTTGAGTCACATAGCAACTAAGCGAGAGCCTAAGATTCCATCTCAGGCTCCATTGTGTCCGAGCCCACATTTTCCCGTTATATTCATGTTTGTTCTTCTTAGAGAAGAAAGGCAAAAGACAGAATTCCCATTTCTGAATAAAGCAGTCTAGCCCCTCTTAAAGCTCAGTCTCCTTTCCATCTTAATAGAGAGTGCTGGATTTCTCCATCTCCAAAAGGTACCCCAGGGAATACTAAGGTTCCCCTATCATTCAGACCCGTTCCCAGCTCCCAGCTACGGACAAGCCCTAAGTAGAATGAGGACTGGTCACTGAGGAATTTCATTTCCCATTGTCTGTAGAAGACATCCAACTTCATACGCTCCATTTTACTTGGAGATGTGTGATGCTGCCTCATATGTATTTATTTATTTGTTTGTTAGTTTATTCATTTAAATGAGAGAGCCCACAAGTAAGGGGAAGGACAGAAGGATAAGTGAACCGATGCTGAGCAGGGAGCCCAGCACAGGGCTCAATCCCAGGACCCTGTGACCCATGATCTGAGTCAAAGTCAGACACTCAAGTGGCTGAGCCACCCAGGGCACTGTGACGCTGCCTCTCATTTATCACACTTTGTCCCGATGTGTTGCTCTTCATTAGGCAGGATTAAATAGCGGCGACCAAGAGGATCTAATCGACTATCACAACCTCCAGAAAAGAAATCAGAACACACAAATCCCTGTACTTTGGTCCAGAAAAAACCCAACCTGTGTCTCAAACTTACCTCACAAAATCCTGGTGTTGCGGTGAGCCTGTGAACCAGCTGTTTGAGCGAGGATTTGGAACGGGCCATTTCAGTGGGGAAGTGACAGCTCAAGTATCCCTTGACGCCAAGATCCACACAATTCCCCATGCACCCTATATGGCCCTCCAGCGATGTTATCCTTGACAATAGTTAGACACAGTCCAGGAGCAGAGGTCCTCAAACCTGGGTGTTTATCACAATCCCTGGATGGTTTATTAAGATACAGACTTATGGCCCCATGATCCCCAGTTTTGGCTTGAAGAAATCCAGAATTGTGATTTCTGATTGCCAAGCAGTGTGGTTGCTGTTGGTCTGGTGTTTGTACTTTGAGAACCACTGCTCTGAAGAGTCCTAGCAGAGCCAAGCAGAGTAGGGCCCAGGTCTGGAGCTCCCTCTGAACCCTGAGGGGCTTCATCTTGTAATTCATGATGGTCAGCACAACATCTCCATCTCTACTAGACTTACTTTTCTTTTCTTTTTTTTTTTAAGATTTTTTTTTTAATTCATTTGACAGACAGAGATCACAAGAGGCAGGCAGAGAGAGAAGGGAAGCAGGCTCCCCGCTGAGCAGTGAGGCCGATGCGGGGCTGGATCCCAGGACCCTGGGATCATGACCTGAGCCGAAGGCAGAGGCTTTTTAACTCACTGAGCCACCCAGGTGCCCCTAGAGTTACTTTTCATTTGCAGAATGCATTTTTAGTCCCATCCTTTAGCTTCTGCTCACCGATTCTGCACTCGCAGAAGATTCCAGAGGCCTCTAGATGAATGAGGACCCATTTGGTCTAAGTGACAGAAAGCCTGACTTTGATTGACTTAAGAAAAATAAAAATAAATATATTGGTTCAAAAAGCAGGAAGTCCAGAACTGTCTTGATTGGGGCTCAAGTAATGTCACTCCAACCATGTTTTCTTTCTTAATCTCTCCTTTCTCTTGCCCCTACTCCTCTCTCCCTTATTCCTTCACATATTCTCTATTATCAAAAATCCCTCTTCAGGTGGGTCTAAAGATGCCTACTGAAGCTATAGCTTTGGCAAATTCTTACATTAGAATATTTCCCAGGATTTCCAGCATAAATCTCATTGTTTTTGATTGCTTCTCATTGACACAAGTTGAATCAAGTTCTCACCCTGAGCCAATTATTGTTTTACAAACAAGAAAAAGCAATTCACCTTAGGTCCAGACCACATGCTCCACTCTTGATCCCTAGACAAATTATAGGGCTTTGGAAGAGGACAGGAGCCTGGACGATGTATCTGTTTGCTGACTGTGTCACTGGATTTGCCTATGTTCATTATGCTAATGATGAGTAATTGTAATATATATCCAGCCGCTGCTAGACATCTCTACCTGAACATCTCATAAACACCTCAAACGCATGGTGTCTAACACTATAGTCTACCAAACTCATTACTTCTACCTTTCTTTCCCCTCCCCACCATGCCCCCCAAACCCAACCACCTCAACCAAAAACTAAAAGCTTCTATATACCTTATCCTTCTTGTTAGCACCGTGAAGCCCCTGGTCACCCAATTTGGAATTCTAGAGCCATCATTTTCTCCTCTTTTCTTTGTCTTCCATAGCTGACCAAGAGACCCTATTATGCCATCTTCTTATGTATCATAGACGTGCCCTTGAACCATCCACATCATCTGTGTCTTAATCCCAACCTTCATCGCTAAGACTCGCCATTCCAATGACCTCTGGAAAATTCCCGTCTTGCCCCTTCCCAATCCACCCAACATATTTTGGCAGAGTAACTTCCTCCTGCTGATGCACAGCTACCATCACGTCATTCCTCAACCTAAAGTCCTTTCGAGGGTTGTTTCATTCACACCATGACATCAACTCTTCTTAGAGTCATTGAAAAGGTCCTCCATGCCCAGGTCCCTGGCTAACTATCTGGGTCCTTCTGTTCCCACCTTACCTTCTCCAGCCAGTCATAAAGAACCACTTGCAACTTCAGGAAACATGTTGTTCTATACGGTCATGCCTTTGTATATGCCTTGTCTTCTTCTGTACTTCTAGGCCCTTCTGTCCACTTGGCCCTCTCCACTTCAACCCCCAGCTCAGCACTCATGTCTCCTGAGATTTTCCTGGCCCCAGCTCCTGTAGTCTCCTGTGCAAGCTGATGATTCCCCTCTTTGTGCCACCTCCATATCTTTTCACATCTGTCTCTTATGGCCACGTATTCAACTCCACTGAAATGACTTGCTTTCTGGTCTACCGTGCCTCCGGGCTAAGGGCTCCAAGAGTAATATTTCTTGGTGTCCCCAGAACAAAGCATAGCATCTCGGCTTGGCTCATGCTCCAGATATTTATAAATACTTAGCCTCTGGGTGCAATAAAAGAACACTAGTTCTTGCTAGACTCCAACGTGGGACAGTAGTTCTTCCAATTCAGAACATCGCTACTTTCCACTAAAAGACAGGTGTCACTCAGCCTTTGCAGAAAGGAAGGCCCATCCTGCAAGAGGCCCTGTCCACAGAGGCTTCATCTCATGCCTGGCTAAGCAACAGCAGCAAGATCATACATCACCCCAGTAGGTGAAACCAAATGTCCTGCGTCACCTTGCTCTAATGACACTCTGCGTGTCTTCTAAGTCACCCACTCCGGTATCATTTGACTTGTGGGAGTCAGGCATCATGTTCCAGCGGGGACACTGGGGGCCCCTCGCCCCTCAACAGCTAACCCAGCCCCACAGGCTGTCCTCAGGGCATCTGAGGCTTCATGCTGGCTGAGCAGCCTCTAGCCCCGGGAATGCCCGGAATTAGTCATGGATGCCCCATTACTCAGTAATCCCAGGGGACAAGTTGTTCCCCCAGTAAAGACTAACAAGTGGGCCTGAGCCTTGCAGCAACAGAAGGGCAAGGGCTACAGGAGGCTGAGGTCTCTGATGGAAGGAAGGACACCGGCAAGGGTTCTCACTTCTCTTTTGTGAAACCTGGGGCAACCGCTCCTTGGGAGCAGGTATCTGCCAGCGCCAAAAACCCGCCCCCTGTAGCCAGCCTCAGGCCTCCTCCTGTGCCCCAGGCCTGTGCTTCTCCGGCTTCTGGAACTTTCCAGCACACCCACAGCTTTCCAGGCCTGGCCCCGAGGAGAACAGACCTGATTTTCTGGTGGCAGGCCCCCTCTCCCACAGCCCCCACCTCCAATATCAAGTTCCATCACCACCAGCAGCTCCTCCCAGGCAAGTTTCCACCTCCCCTAAGAAGGACCTGAGGCAGGAACGTGGGACCTACCTAAACAAAGGACAAAATAAATCTCCACATAGCGGAAAATCAAAGAATGACTGTGTCCTAAAAGATGAATGCATTTTGACAGCTGGAGCCTCATTTTCACTCAGTGTAGGTGCTACCAGGATTCCGCGGGTAGTACAACTCTTTTTGGTATGAGTGTGCAGACAGAGATCATCACCTGGCGTTCAGGAGCTCTGCCGGTGATATGCCAGCCAGAGGCACTCACTGTGGCCACCAAATTACCCCTTCTCACACTCAACCGTCCCCTGGAGCTTTAGGGGAAGAGCCCCTCTGTAAGAGACACCTTCAGGAAATCCCCTACCAGTAAAGCTTACACAGTTTCCAAAAACACCAGTCCCTAGTCACTCACATTTTTCCAAGCTGAGGAAAGTGTGACCACCTCAAGAAGACTCTCCTTGGTTGTCTTTTCCATTCATTTCTTTGACTGGGATCTTCATTTAAAAAGAAAAAAAAAAAAATGTCATGGTGCCTGGGTGACTCAGTCAGTTAAGTGTTTGCCTTGGGCTCAGGGTGTGATCTCAGGGTCCTGGGATCGAGTCCCCCACAGGGCTCCCTGCTCAGGGGGAGCCTGTATATCTCTCCCTCTGCCCCTCCCACTCACCCCACTTGTGCTCTCTCTCTCTCTCAGATGAATAAAATAAAATCTTAAAATAATAATAATAATAATAATAATGCATTGAATGCTGTACCTGAAACTAATGATGTATTATCAGTTGGCTAATTGAACTCAAATAAATAAATAAAGAGAAAAAAGAAAAAAAAATACCTGGATTTTAAAAGGTAAAACCCTCTTAAACCTTGTTCTGCAGTAGTAAGAGTTAAGGAACCAATCTGTTCAGGCTCAGAGAAAAGGAAGTTGTTTGTATGAAGTAAAGCCCTCTGCTACCCCGTATTTCTTCTCTGCCCGTGACAGAGACTTGGTGCTCACACTCCACTAAGCCATAACCGAGAATCCCTTTCCCTCATCCCCTTGCTGTCCTCCCCTCCCGGCCAAAGCTCTTTCCTTCTTATTCTTTTCAGAAGTCACAACTGTCATCTATGTAGTCTGACAGGCTCCACCACTCTGTACTCCCAGTCCCTCGACCCCAAGAGGCTGGGACATTTACACATTTCTGGAAACCTCTCTTGAGAGGGCACGAATTGCATGGAGCACTGGGTGTTATGTGCAATGAATCATGGAACACTACATCGAAAACTAATGATGTTTTGTATGGTGATTAACGTAACATAATTAATAGAAAAATACATTTTAAAAAATAAATCATCATGCTACTCTGCTAAAAGAAAAAAGAAAAAGAAAAGGAAAAGGAAAAAGAAGAAGAAAAAGAGAAAAAAGAAAAAGAAACAGAAACCTTTCTTGGTGTTCGCCAATGTTCACCCACATTCCCCAATGCCCTAATGTGTGCTCATGTCACCTGCTGCCTGGACTTTTGAGGCTGCCCCTGAACTGGTGGTGTTCTCAGCCATCTCTACCCCATCCTGAATCCTTCTCCCCTTTGCTACCACACAGAACTTCCTCAAAAGCAAACATGCTCCAGTCCCAAATCCCTGTATACCCACTGTTGTTATGGGAATATCGAGCCCGGGGCCACAGATGGGAAGAGCCATGCCCCCCACCTCAGAAGACAAGGTTGAGCCATTAGAGGGGCATAGGGTGGTAAGTAGCCATTGTGGGGGGCCCTGGCTCAGGGTTGGGGAGCAGAGGACCCCTGTATCAGCCTATCCCTGAGTGTGCAGGTGGGCACACCCAGAGCTATTATCGAAGTAGAAAAGGACCCAGGACACTCAGGTCTAAAATGGGACCTGTAGCAAATTTCCTTCAAACTGTATGAACAGTAAAATTATGATGATTTGATGTAACTGGAATTTTAGGAACAGTGTAGGCCTCTTCCCTGGCATTGATTGAGCAGAGTAAGGAAGAGCCCCAGGGTAAGCACCGAGACGCCCACAGCAACTACCTCCCAGTCTTTTGAGAGACTTCTCAGTGTTCCCTCCATCACCAGCTGAAGGGCACGGGGGACCCTGCAGCCTGCACATTTTCAGATACTTGACCTGGAGCCTCCTAGTGCTCTTCAAAAAATGTTCTCTACCTCTGTCTTCTGTCACCCAATCAGACAGTTATTTGAATATATGTAACTGCTTTTTAACAAAATTGTATGTACAAATAGAATGAAACAAAGCAAAACAAATGCTAAACTAATTATATTTTAGAAACATATTTCCTCGCCCAAGATGCCAAGTTATAATTCATTCTGTTGGCTTCAAATCTATTTGGCTTGAGAGCTCTTTTGATTGATGACAGATATGTGAACTAATTCATTATATATTCATTCATTCATTCTGTTACTCTTTATTAACTGTCTGTAGAATGCTTGGCATGAATTGGGCCAATCTGATGTGCACAAAGGCTCCATATCATTCATAGTATGTTACAGAATATACTGATCTACAGTGGAACTTTCCTGTATATATGTCTATATATGAAGAAGTATGTATGTACATATATAGACATATAAGTATATATATACTTCTTCATATATATGTTTGTATATATACTTCTCCATATACAGACGTATATATGTCTTTTCTTAGATATAAAAAGATATATAGGTATGTCTTTTTAACTCTTTAAACCAATTGATCAATCAGGATAATAAAAGATCAAACACTTAGATTCAAATCCAAAGGATATATTAACATTGTCTTAGAGAGGTGTGGTATACTTTTAAAATATGTCTGCAAATTGTGCCTCTCATTGACAACTCCCATTGAACCTAGCCCAGCCTTAGTGCCTGGAAGACCAGCAGAGTTTGACAGAAATGGTACTGTGGGACTTCTAAGTCTGCATCATCAAAGCCAAGAGGTTTTCACCTGGGTTCTCTGCAGTGTTCACACTGAAGCACTAAGTCTCTGTGTGTTAAGTTCCACCACCTGGAGGCCACCATTCTGTGAAGAAGGCCAAGCCAGCCTGCATGGCTAGACCAGAGACAAGGCTCTGAGACTGGATATAGAGAAATAGGGACATGAGTATGGGCCCCAACTTGCCAGCCTTCCACTGTGCGAGCTCCAGCTACTGTCTGATGACAGCCATCTGGTCAACCCGGAGGCAGTCAGCCAGCTGAGCCTGCCTCAACTCCTGCCCCTTGGAAGCAGTGATGATAGTTGTTAGACAGTCACGTCTGGGAACGGCTTCTTACACAGCCATACTTAATCGATACAGGAGGAAAGGGAAGGTTTTCAACATGAATCCCAACTGCTGTACTTAGAAAGTATTTTCTAGTACAAGCTTCTTTCTCTTCTTCTATTTGAACAGTTATTTCTCAAAGTAGTTAACATTTCTCATACACTTACGTAATACTGGGCCTCTCTATTCATACTTTCTATCTAAGATTATTTATAGATAGAGAACTCCAGTGTTCTTACATTCCAGGAAGAGACAGAGTTAAAGGAGGAAGCAGTAATCATAGTTTGAGCTGACATGTAGAAGTTAGGATCCCTGTGGGGGCAGGACATAGAACACCAGAAACATTCTTCCCTCCACTTAGCAGCTATAGAACAGGAACCCAAATCAATGTTCTGTAAACGTTACACAACTTAAATAGCCAAACTTCATTCAAGCTTTCATTCTGCTTCTGCTTTTCCAGAGGAAAACTCACTGTTAAATTGTCTGGGCCAGAACAATCATGAGTTACTACCTAGATAGTTCCATATAGCTCAAACTATTCCATCTCTTTATGTGACTAGCCTGTGGCTTACCTTGCAACAAATGAATCAGCTGACCCGTGGCATTCTAACAGAAACCCTATGGGCTTTGGAAATGGGATCCAATTGACAAAGACATAGGACCCTCTGAACATTATCCCAGAAAAGGCTTAGCAATATCTAATGAAATAAAAGAGAAATGATTCACTAAGACCTCAAGAATCCCAAAAACAGCATAGTAAAACTATGGAGAGACCCGTGGCATCACTCCCTCTGTAGAGCAAGAAACTACAGTACTGTGAGTTTATTACTTGTTCCTACAACATACTGAGACCGGGTCAACTCTTGTGATGGTAAGAAAAGGGGTCACCCCAGTGGCTTGCTGTGAAAGGTATCTGTTCAGCAAAACCCTCTTTTCAAGGGTCTGGGCTGGAGGGTGAAAAGGAAAGTACATACTACGAAAAAATGAAAAGCATATTCATGTTATCAGTGAAGCTATTCAAAGTCAAGCCTGAACAAAGTACCCTAACAAGTTGAGAAGCACCAGAGCAGAGAGGAGAGAGCGTGGGTAGAAGGCAGGCTTGGTGTTTGCTCCAACACTCATCCTGTGCCATTTTCAACTCCGGATCCTGGATTTTATACCATAACTTATCAAATCAGGGTTTCTGGATGCAGGACCCTGGGACCATGAAGAAGATAGAATAATCTAGGCGGGAAAGAATATGGAAGAAGGAACCCTACACGTGGATGAAAAGATTTCAGAAAAAGACACAGATGATCAAGATAAACCAAACAGACCAAACTCAGGCCAGTTCTGACCTTAAGGCACTATGAAGTAATTTATTTGAAACATCTGAAAGATCATAAAGAATAAAAGCTAACCCATGTGCCCACAGAGCAATGTAGGCCTCATCCCTTAGTGCCTAAATGACTTCCTAGAACAAATCAGATAATGAAAATTCATTGAGAACTGGATATATCTGTGCATAGATCTGGTATGACTACTAGGAAATGGCTCTAGATCTAGGTGATTATATACTATAAGACCTTTAAAAATCATGTATTTGGTTATGCTGACACCAGAAATCTTGTTTTAAGAAAATAATGAATGGCCAGTAAAGACAAGATGAGGAATAACAAGTGTTGGTGAGGATGTGGGGGAAAGGGGACCCTCATGTGCTCTTGGTCAAAAGGTACATAGGGGCGGCCACTGTGAAGAACAGTATGGAGGTTCTTCGAAAAATTAAAAATAGCACTACTATACGATCCAGTAATTCCGCTACTGGATATTTACCAAAAGAATATGAAAACACTAATTCAGGAAGATACATGCACCTCTATGTTTACTGGCAGCATTATTACAATTGTCAAGGAATAGAGCAACCTAAGTGCTAGATGAATGGGTAAAGAAGATGTGGTATGCATATACAATGGAATATTACTCAGCCATAGAAAAGAATGAAACCCGCCATTTGCAACAACATGGCTAGACATAGAGGGTATTATATGCTAAGTGAAATCAGTCAGAGAAAGACGAACACCATGTGATTTCACATATATGCCGAATCTAAAACAAAACCGAAAGAACAAACTCAAGAAGAGAAACAGACTCATAAATACAGAGAACCAACAAACTGCCCAAAACAGGGAGAAAGTAAGGTGAGTAAATGGGTGACGGGGATGGGGAAATAGAGGCTTCCAGTAAGGGAATGAATAAGTCATGGGGATGGAAGGTAGAGCTCAGGGACTATAGTCAGTGATATTGCAATAATGTTGTATGGTGACGGATGGCGAGAACTTACCCTGAAGTGCAGAGTTGTGATTGCTATGCTTTACACCTGAAACTAATCTAACATTGTGTGTCAACGATACCTCAATTAAAGAATTTTTTTAATGATAAAGAAACTGATCAACGGAACGGTTCATGGCACTTGGTTAATGAGTGTTTTAAATAACTGTTTTTTGCACTATTGTTGCTCTTTAGATCTTCTGTGTGTATTTAAAACATTTCCAATAAATATTGCTTTAAGTCCCTTTGGCAAAAACTTAAAGAACAACTATCTCCCATCTTACCTACTCATTGAAATGGTCCTTTAATAGACACATGGTTTTTTTTTTAATTGCTAACAGACTTTATTTTATATGGTTTATAAAACAAGACAGTATATCTTCAAAAAGAATGAGGGGAGAGGATTCTTGTTTGGACTTTGCAAGGACGCTGTTTGATAATGAATATCCAATTGGAATGTACAATGAAAGAAAAATATATAAATCCTAAAGGGTAAGATATCTCAGCAATTAATCAATTCAGCTCCAAATAGTCAGTGTGTTATCAATTAGCTGTACAGTATTCCACAAAAGATCATCAGGCATCTTCCAGTTAATAATTAATTAAAAATGTAAAAATCATTTTAAGTATTTTTTATTTCCTCCACTCTATAGATATCTTTTTATTCTAAAACATATAAATCTGATACTTAATTCTAAGCTGAATCACAAATTTGTTTTTAAAGATTTTATTTATTTATTTGACAGACAGAGATCACAAGTCATGAAAGAGGCAGGCAGAGAGAGAGGAGGAAGCAGGCTCCCTGCTGAGCAGAGAGTCTGATGCGGGGCTCAATCCCAAAACCCTGGGATCATGACCTGAGCCAAAGGCAGAGGCTTTAACCCACTGAGCCACCCAGGCGCCCCCAATTTTTTTTTTTTAATAATGGAGAGAGGTGACTCTGGTTGCTGAAGTTCTGTTTGCCGGGTGCTCTTAGCAACCCTCCTCTTTTTGTCAGTTTGTTTCTTTCCGGAGGCTCTTTCTCCATTCCTGCACTCCTGTAGGGGGGTGAAGCCACCACGCTCATTTGAAACCCACCAAGCAACAGCCCACTCATGGCCCTCAGGGAAGGAACAGATCCCAGGCCAACTCTCAAAGGGCATCCAGGGACCCAGTGATTGGTTCAGGATGTAGGCATGACCTAAGCGTGGCCAATCCGAGTCCTCCTGCTACCGGTCAGACTCCGGAGGAAAGATAGCCTTTCTTCCCCTCGCGTCACAAACGGTGGGAACACCAACTCAACGCTTGTCAGCAATTTAGAGAAAGGCTGTGTGAAGCAGGAAGAGACTAAATCCGATCTGCAAACAAAAGACAGAGACAAGCTGAGCTGAAAAATGAGAGGAAGAAAGTGATGACAGTTTTGTTTGAACCCCCAGATTTGGCCATGGGAAAAAAGTGAACCTTTCCCTAGACTTCAAAAGGAAGGAGTGGGAGTTTCTGACTCTTGCAATACATAGAACCCCTATAATATAATGTATTGGATTATTTTAAAAATCTCTTTTGTTCTTTCTTTCTTTCTTTCTTTCTTTTTTAAGTAGGTGCCACGCCCAACATGGGGCTTGAACTCACCATCCTGAGATCAACAGTGGCATGCTCTACTGACTGAGCCAGCTGGGCACCCCAGATTCTTTTAATATTTCTTTAATACCATCAGTCCCACTGGCTACAAAACTGATACACTTCATGATTCCAATTTTGTAAAATGAGGATGTATATAATAATTCAGGTTACAACAGACCATCAGGTCTGTTGTAACAGATCAATTCAGGTTACAATAGACCATCTATTTCGCACCAGGCAATGTACCTGTGTGCAAAGAGATAGAGATAAAGGGGAATGTGCCATAAAGCCAGCAAGCCAGGCAGGATGGATCTCCACAAAGTTCACAGCAGGTCCCTAAGGATAGTTTTCAGAGCTTCTAGATAAAGAAGTGATTTCCATCTCTTGGTATACTTATCTTTCATTTCCAAATCATCCACAATAAAGTATATTACATTTGAAATCAGAAAAAAAAATGTCCTTGAAAAAGACTCTACTCCATTTATCAAACTAACAAGGCTATTTCTCATTAATTGTTGTTTTAATATTAATTAAAAGCATTTATATAATGTTGTTGAAAATCAAACTAAAATATATTATCTGTCATAGTATTTCATTTTGTGTGTCTAATAGCTGTTTCTTCCTATTAATCTCCCCAGTGTATTTGCATATCTCTTTTTTAAATTCCCTCACAAAAAACCTCCCTGAGTACTAAGTAGGAAATTATTCTGACCCTGAAATAAAACAATGGGAGTTCTTTAGATGAGAAAATCCCTTTGGACTGAATTTAAACAATAGCTGAAAGTTTGTTGCTTGTTGACTTCAACTCTCCCAAGAATGAGAGTCATTTGCCTCTTACCATGTGACTCATGGTTCTTTTCATCTTGGATCTTAAATGGGGAAAAAAATCACCAATATCCCTTTCCATCAGTTTGAACCAAATGAGAAAAGAAATTTCATCTGGAAGAAACAAACCAAAATGAGGAACTGAATTTACATAATGTTTTTAGTTTTAGTTTCAAGTAACTCCTTATGGGAAACTCCGACCCTTTTAGCCTGGAAGCGTCACTTCGTAGCCCAGTCCCCTTGGCCCAGCCCTCACCCCCGCACCAGACACAACCGTAGGTGCAGGAAGTAGACCAAGATGGAGTGTTTGCAATACCAAAGCAAAGAAAGGGGGATCCCATGAGGTTGGGTCCTTAAAAGCCGGGGATCTGGGGTTCTTGTTGAAGTTGTCCTTTTGATTGTGTGACCCTGTACAAGTTGCTTCATCTCTGTCAGCCCCAATGTCCTCAACAATTCAGGGATAATAACACTAAGTACTAAAGATGTATGTTAAGCTGAGATGAAGTGTTCATGTGCCCAGCCCAGCGCCTAACACATGGTAAGGGCTACATGATTGTTTGCTATCATTATTAGTCAAGGACTTTCGCAAACAGTGTTCACTGTCCTCTGTCAACCTTCTCTGACACTCCCCGCTCCTCTTGTCCCCAAATAGAGCCAATCACCCCCACCTCCACCTCCATTCATTGTAGGAGGCACTTGGCAAGACTTTACGGCACTTAGTGCCTTCACGCATGCCTCCCTCCACTCTAGCATCAGCCCCGAAGTTAATAATAATATAAGTAATAATATAAGCCTGCGTCTTATTTATCTTTGTGTGCCCAATGCCCAACATCTAGTAGACATCCCACAATCTTTAAAAGAATGAGTGATTGCATGCCTGGCGCTCTAACAGATCAGGAATTTGAGGCTCAGCAGTCATTAAGTGGCTTCGGTAAGACCCCAAGCTGGTAAGTGCTTGAGTCTGGCTCTTTCGTTTCAAGGGCCTAAGAGACAAGAGTAATACATGACAGTTTAATGTTTTGGGGAAATAGACAAGCTTGACCAGAAAGGGAACAAGATAAAGGAGCTGTTAGGGAAAAAAAAAAAAAAATTTTTTCTGATCAAACATATGTGACAATCACATGGTTCATTTGTAAGAAATGAAGACCTTGTCTAGACACGCACAAACCAGGCTTAAAACAAAGAAATGCAACTCCACTCGGTCAAACAAGCGATTACTTTGGAAATGATTCATCTCATTCCAGGGAACAATAAGCAGCTAATTGTAGAATCTTAGATTCAGTAGTTGGCGTGTTTTTAAGACCTCCTCAATCCTGTGGTTGGAGGATGTTGTCATTGCGTTCATCAGAATCGTTGTTTTAAAACTCAGTGATTTTGAACTGGAGAGTGTGTTCTTTGGCAAATGTTCGAATGCAAAAATAGAACCACAAAGGACAGTGCTTGTTGTCACTCCTAAACACCTGGATACTGTACTAAAGTTTCAGTGACTTCTTTATAAGATTGAATCTCATCCATTTCTTTCTTTTTTTTAAGCAGATAAGTTTATGCTTTCAAAGTCAGAGTCTTTTTGTCTCTGTTGCCTTTGTTGTGCAAGAATAAAAAGTTTTTAAACCCTTCTTGAAGACCAAAATCTACTCTTTTTTCTTTTTGCACGTTTGGTGCTAAAGAAAAGCAGAAACAATCACTTCTGCCCTGTTACCTTTGCCCCAACTCTCTTTTTGTCTGGTTTGGTGATCAGGTTGTTCCAAAGCGAATGTAGAGCCCTAGTGTAAACACAGCACGTAAAGTCTGAGTGGAGGCCAACGCTGGCCTGACCAAGAGAGCTGTGGTCACTTACATGAGCTCCACAAGGCTGTCTCTTCATGGAGTTTAGTCCATGAACATGGACTGATCTGAAATTATAAAACTATAAAAGAATGACCCAAGTCAGCATGGCATTGCCTGCCCGAATTTTTTGGAGCAAACTTTCCTGTTAAACTGCTAATGAAAGAAAGAAAAAAAAATACATGTTTCTATTATTTTGAAACCATGGAAAACATTAAAAGATTTAGAAAATTTTTCTGCAAAACTTTTTCAGTTAAAAAAGGAAATCCTGGCCACAGTTTGAAATCTCCCACATGTACTTTTTAGCTGAATAGCATAACAAATGCATTTGTTGTAACGTTCTCAGTCACAAAAAGCCAAAATGATTTTTACTCCAAATCAGGGAAGAAGAGAACCTGGGTGGCTCAGTCGCTTAAAGCGTCTGCCTTCAGCTCAGGTCATGTGGAGTCCCAGGATCGAGCCCCACATCGGGCTACCTCAGCAGAGAGCCTACTTCTCCCCCGCCTCTCATCCTGCTCATGCTCGTGCTTTCTCTCTCTTTCACTCTCTCTCTCTCTCAAATAAATAAATAAAATCTTTTAAAAAATTAAAAAGACATGTGTCAGGGAAGAAGTTAGCCTGACAGCCACCAAGCGATAAAGTTACAAATTTACTGTTTGACTTTACCTTAAAATGTTTTCATGTTCTCTAGAAAAGGAGGTACAAACCATGGAACTTTTTCAAGCACTGGATACCTCTTCTGTTTTCAGCAACTTGTGAAAAGCAGGCCAAAACTTAAAAAACGGAAATGCCCATCAACGTTAACAGTGCACACAGGAAGTTACATTTTCTGTGCTTAAAGCCGTCACAGAGTCAAGCATCCTTCTTATCCCGGAAAGGGCTGAAGCTGTATCTGGAAGTATGTTGTACGTCCCCCAGGGCTAACGCTTTATCAGTTTCGCAACCGTCTGAAAATTCAAAAGAGCAAGTTCTCACCCTTTTATGTGGTCTTTCATTACATGGTTTGCTCATTTTTATTTTATTTTATTTTTTTAAGAGAGGCCAGTGGCTTTCTCATGTTGTAAGCAAATGGATCAATAGGATTCAGCAAGAAAGAGAGCCAAAAGCCAAATTTGCAAAGGTTTACCGCTGGGATGCCAGAAAAATGTTTTTCGCTGAATTCCTTGCGAGCCATTTCCCTGGCCTGATCAGGCACCTGAGGGGAAAAAATTGGCATTTTGCACAATTGCAAAGATCAAGTACGGTGCTTATGAAGTCCCCATTCCAGCCAGTGGGGGTGGTGTCCACAAAGAAGTCCGCAGTAGCAAGCGCCCTGGACAAAACCCATTATCCTTATCATAGTCTGTCTTTCTCCGTACTTTGCTCTGCGCTGGTAGCTAGCAGCCGCTTTAGAGAAACCAAATCCGCTCCCTCTACCGGGGCCATTATGTCAAAGTCAGGTCTATCAGCAATAGACTGGAAGAGGTCCAGTCGTTGCTACGAAAGGTGGTGTCAGAGCCTGCAAAGGGTTTTATAGTTAAATCCAAAGAGATTTTCACTGAGGTCTGTGTTGTTGTTTTTACTTATGGGAATTTTATGTTATTTTTATATTTTTCTAAAGATTTTATTTATTTATTTCACACAGAGAGAGAGAGAACATAAGCCAGGGAGAGAGGCAGAGGGAGAAGACTCCCCGTTGAGCAGTCTGGACCTCGACCCCAGGACCTTGGGATCATGACCCAAGCCAGAAGCAGACCCTTAACCGACTGACCCAGGCATCCCTGCTTATGGGAATTTTAATGCCTCAATTCGTTCCGACTCTTGACCCTTCTACCATTTTTTAAAATGACAATCCAAAAAATTACATCGTGTTTTTAAGATACTCAAGAGATTTTTTCGAATCTTCCAAGGCTGTCCTACATGATCATGAAGACACTGGAAGTTTTTTGGTTTTATTTTTGTTTGGGGCTTTTACAAAAAGATTTATTTTTATTTATTTATTTAAGGGGAGCAAGAGCAAGAAAGTGTGAGAGAGAGAAAGAGTACCTGCGAGGGGAGTGGCAGAGAGAGAGGGAGAAGCAGGCTCCCCTCTGAGCAGGAAGCCCCATACAGGACTCAATCTCAGGACCCTGGGATTATGAACTGAGCCAAAGGCAGACGCTTAACCGACAGAGCCACCCAGGAGCCCTGCTTTTATTGGCAAGATATTTCATAGACCAAGAATTCTTCTTTGCTTTTCTAGAACTCTTGGTAGATATATGTTTCGAGTTCAGCCATTTCTTTTTAACCTCAGGATGATGTATCAGGTGACACTTTCAACATCTGGCCCAAAGGGGAAGACACTTGCTCAGCCATTGCACTGAGTTCAGCAGTACAAAAAACTACTTGATCATTGATATATTTTTTTTTCCTTTTGAACCACTGGTGCAAGAGGGGTTTTATTTAGGAACTAGACATCATTTTTGTCAAAGTCACTATCTCGGAGCATTTGCGTTCAAAATGCAGAGGGCTCTTTGCTTATATGACGTTTCCCAAATTCACATCGAGCTCTTTCTGCCATTTCATTTTATTTTGACAGGTCAGGCTGGTCCTACCGAAGGACTATATGTATACTGGCTCATAAAGCCAATGAGACTTTTGTGAGGGTAGAGCAGGGGTTGGTGAACTATGGTTAGCGCCCTGTTGTTGTACAGCCTGGGAGCTAAGAAGAGTTTCACGTTTTTAAATAATTGGAAAGAAACACAAGAAGAATAACTTTTCATGACCTGTGAAAGTTATATGAAATTTAAATTCGTTATCCATAAGTGAAGGTTTACTGGAACATGGCCATGTTCATTCATTTATAAGTCGCCTGTGACTACTTTCGAAACAAAAGTACAGAGCTGACTCGTTGCTCACAAAGCCTAAAATATTTACTACCTGGCCCTTTACAGGAAAAGTTGGCTAATCCCTGATGAAAAGAATAAATACAGTTGTTGAATGGCTCTTTTAGACATCAGAGGTTTTCAGGGTTTTGGCTGACGGGTTTTGAAACGTGCAGTTTGGAATGGCTTAGCTTTCGATATGAGTAAGAGTGAAAAGCTTTAGTACATTGAACTGTTACACAGATGATAGAATGAATAAACTCTGAAAAGGCCTTTAGAATCATCTGTTGTCAAAAATATGCCATCTTTTTTTTTTTAAGATTTTATTTATTTATTTGGCAGACAGAGATCACAAGTAGGCAGAGAGGCAGGCAGAGAGAGAGGAGAAAGCAGGCTCCCTGCTGAGAAGAGAGCCCAATGCGGGACTCGATCCCAGGACCCTGAGATCGTGACCTGAGCGGAAGGCAGAGGCTTTAACCCACTGAGCCACCCAGGCACCCCATCTGTTTTTTGTTTGTTTGTTTGTTTGTTTGTTTGTTTTGTCTCCTGGAACCAAATTCGCTGGACACACCACGGTCTTTCCCTAAGGCCCCGGGACTGTCAGGATGTGAGCTGGGTGGAGTTGTAGGGTGGAGTTGGACATGCAAGTGTCCTATCCATCAGGGGCGTCACTTCCTGGTGACCATGGGCTGCATGTCTCCTGATTCTGAAATTTGCTTCCTTGAAAAACATCCTGAAGCCAACTTGATTTTTGGCCCTTTGTCTCTTTTGCATGGACGGAGTGAAGTATGGGCAGCTCGGTGATCTGAAAGCTTCGTGATAGAAAGCTGCCTTCCAGCCGGCTGAATTAGCAAGTTTAAGTCCAAGGTAGGCTCCTTCCCCACCTGGCTTTGCCCACCAGTACCCACCTCAAAAAATACCTTCTTCACTGTTATTCTTAGCATAGTTTGACTTGTCTGCATCACACAAGATAATGTTTATTTTTTTTTAAAGATCTTATTTATTTTGAGAAAGAGAGAGAGAGAGAGAGCAATGAGTAGGGGGGAGGGATAGAAGGAGAAACAGACTCTCCACCGAGCAGGGACCCTGACGTCAGACTTGATCCCAGGACCCTGGGATCATGACCTGAGCTGAAGGCAGATGCTTAACCGACTGAGCCAACAAGGCACCCCCAGAAGGTGATGTTCCTCTAATCTGGATATCCCCCAGGGCTCAGCAACCTGTGGACATATATGAGGGCACTTTTACAACATTAACCCAAATTTCCTATTCTTGTTTCTGCTCACAAATCCCTCTGCCCCTCTCCCTGCATTACCCACAACCACCTGCCATGAGTTTGGGGGTTCCCATGGATGCCCCCATGCGTTCCAGGACCAAATTGTCAGTGCCGACACGCAGGGCCATCTGCCTCACTCTGTTTCTCGTGTGTGGGAGCTCAGGACCGCCCCTGTGAAGGGTAACCACTGTGGGCACTTCCCTCCCACCACACGCCTCCTAACCTTGGGCTCCCCAAACGGCTAATTCTCCGTGTATCAGAGCAGGGCAGCAGTCCTCACAGAAAGGGGAGAAATATCTTCCCCAAAGGCATGGTTCTCTGCTGCCAGTCATCCCAGACTTCTGCTTGTGTTTAGAACTCTCCAAATTCCCACAGAAACAGCTTATTCAGTTGTCACTGCTTTGAAGATTGGTGTGTTTTACAGATTGATAAAGGCAGTGCACAATCATGAGCCCAGTGGCACCTGCTGGGGAGTTCCGGGACCCACAACCAGGTCGAACTCCAAAGCTTTGCAAGTCCTATTGCTTTTCCAGCCTGGGGTTCACAGCCAAGTTCAGATTTTCTTCCACCTTTCTAACCTGTTAGACCGTCTCTTACTTATCTCTGACCCTAGATATTTTGAAAAAGTAAGGCAGCCAACATCTCGTTTCTAATCTCTTGCAGAAGTACATATGTAGTATGAACCTATAATGCTTTAATTGCCTAATTATTTCAAATCTCCAAGGAAAATGTTATTGCTCTGCTTAGTTGAATTCTTCCAAAGTTTTATAAAATGTGGGAAGCTCTGCAATTTTGATCAACACAGCAGAGCTATGATGTGAATTCTTAGAAAGATAATACTGAAAAAGAGAGAAAATGGTAGAACAATTCTTATCGCAATAGGAATGCATGAAGTTGTGCATTACATGTTAGCAAGCTTAATCAAGTGCGTATTAATGATATTATACACCATGATTAAGTAGGTTTTATTCTAAGAATTCAGGAATGTTCCAGAGGAAAAATTTGGAACCTCTTTATGTGTGTGTGAATGTGCACGAACAGCATGGCGAAATTCACACTAAAATAATATGGGGGTCACACTAGGGGACAAGATTACAAATTATGTTTACTTCTTCCTTTTCCTTCTCTTTAAAGTCATTGGGGATATAACAAAGAGACAATCTTATTTATAATAGCAAATAATAGAATAGAATAGAATAGAATAGATACAATATAATACAATACAATACAATACCTAGGTGATATTTAACAAGAAATATGCACTGCTGATGTGAAGAAACTTTACTGGGGTTGCTAAAAGAGGGCTTTAGTAATTGAAAATATCCTACAACAAAAATAAATGCCAGGTCTCTACAAAATATCTATAAATTTAATACAACTTCAATAGAAATTTCAAGAAAATATTTGAAACCTATGAAAACAATTTTTAAACTTATTTGATAGAACAAATATATCACCAAAAATAGTAAAAAATAAATAAATAAATAACAAGGGAAGACTCACTGTCCCACATACTAAAACATGTTTTAAAATCACAGTAACTAACACTACATGCTAATGGCCAAAACTAGGTAGAAAGATTTATAGAACAGAAGACCAGAAACAGATTCACATATAAACAGATTATGATGGTATCATTCAAATCAATGTGAAAATTATCAACAGAGATAGAACAACTTGCTAATAAATTTCAATGGCATTAAAGTTTAAATGTAAAAGATGAAACCACAGATGAACACTGCCTGCCATTTCTTTTCCACACTCAAATTTTCCATGCCAGGGCACCTGGGTGGCTCAGTGGGTTAAGCCTCTGCCTTCAGCTCAGGTCATGGTCTCAGGGTCCTGGGATTGAGGCCCACATCGGGCTCTCTGCTCGGCGGGGAGCCTGCTTCCCCCTCTCTCTCTGCCTGCCTCTCTGCCTACTTGTGATCTCTCTCTCTTTGTCAAATAAATCAATAAAATCTTTTTTTAAAATTTCCATGCCAAATCTGGAAGGTAATACAACATCCAACATATCTATTTACATTGAAAGTAAATTCCATGGGGTGCCTGGGTGGCTTAGTCGGTTAAGCATCTGCCTTCAGCTCAGGTCATAATCCCAGGGTCCTAGGATGGAGCCCCTCACTGGGCTCCCTGCTCAGTGAGGGGGGTCTGCTTCTCCTTCTCCCTCTGCCCCTCCTCCCTAATTGTGTTCTCTCTCTCTCAAAAAAAGTAAATAAATCTTTTTTAAAAAGAAAGTAAATTCCAAAAACATAACAAAATAAATACTGTGTCATCATCCTTCTCTTGGGAAAAGGATAGTGACTTTTGGAGGAAGAAAAGCATTTTTACTTTTGTGAACCGTCATTACAGACAGAATTTTAGTACTCTAACAAAACATTATGATTTTTAAAAGATATAAAATTTTTAATTGAAGTATAATTAACACACAGTGTTATGTTAGTTTCAGGCATACAGTATAATGATTCAACAATACTGTACATTATTCAGAGCTCATCACTGTAAGCATATTCTTCTAATTTCAGATTTCTGAATTTTCTGGGTTAAGCACAGCAAAAGCTGTTTATTAATATCTAAATATATTCTCTTAAGCATCATTGCTTTTTTTTTTTTTCTAAAAAAAAAAATCCTACCTATTTTTATGGATCTTCACAGTTTTTTAATTACAGGAGGGGAAAAACCCCATATCCATTGATAGCTAGCTGCCTTAGCTTGATTTCCAACCTAAAACAGGGCTTGGGAACAGGATTCTTGTGAAATGATTGTGAAACAGGTCTCCGAAGCAGGGAGAGAAAGGTGTGGGATGTGGGATGTGGTCGTGGTTCCCTGGCTGCTGTCTGGTCCCTTAGGGCAGCTCTCCAGCACAAACCACACACAGATGGGGTCCCTCCCAGAAAAAAGGTGGCTGGTCTTTTGTGTGTCCTGCCACTCAGAGCCACAGGCTGCTGCCATTGGAAGGGGGAGGAAAGAAACCTTAATTCCTCATGTGATATGCCCCCCGTCCAGATCCCCCCCCCACACACACTTTTCAACTAGAGCCCTAAGAAGAAAGGGGCAACTGGGGCCCATTGGCAGCCCACACTCAGGGCAGCTGAGAGTGAGGACACAGCCCAGAGAAGAAATGAGGTAGTTCCAGTGTTGCCTCTTGAATTCCATTTGAATTTCAGATGAACAAAGGATAATTCTTTAATATCAGCATGCCCCCCGCAATATTTACACTAAAATATTTGCATTTATATTAATAGATGATATTTTTATTTCACATTTTACAGTTATTACAGTTTATGTTCTATTTATGTATTTTAACTCAAACGTAGCCTCTGCACATCTGAAATCCCACCTAAATTGGGCACCCTGCATTTTTAGCTGCTTCGTTTGGCAACCCAGGATGGGTCCCTAACACCATCCACTTTAATAGTTCCCAGGTGCCAGGCTCTTGTATGGAAATTACTTCATTTAGACCTCAGAACAACCCTATAAGAGTAGTAGTACCTTCCTTTTACTACAAATGAGTGGAAGGTCACACAGAGGTGACTGAAAGAAGCAGGACATGGGCTCAGTGTGAGCCCTGGGCCAGGGCACATACAGCTTCTGTAATCCACGCCGAGTGGGACCCCTTAAATCTCTCCTCCATCACACTAGCTCCTCACCCAGAGGCTCCCCAAGGGGAAAAACCCCAAATAGAAAATTACCTATGCGAATCCTAAAAGCACTGGGAAAAATCCCCACTCACCCTTTCCCTCCCGCCAGGCATCTCACACAGTCAAATGCTCTCTGCTCTCGCAGGAAGAGCTCTTTTCCTACTTAAGGCAACATGGCTTAGAACCAAGAGAGATAAGCAAACCAAAAATCCTAGGCTTGAATTGGAAACCTCCTAAACCCCTGACCCAGCAGGTCCACTTCCCCTTAAAGAAAAAAGAGCCTTCCCTAATGGTAAGCCCCAGCCTCACGGACAAGCTTTGTACTAACAGATGAACAAGGACATACCTAAATGAAAGGCTTATAACAGGAAAGGAGCTAAAAAATCAGAAGAAAATCCCAACCCTTGGATTAGGATTCATAGTTAGCCTGATTGGGTCTTAAAAGAGTCTTTAGAATTTGTAATAGACTTACTTAGGCTTATACACTTAAGTGTCATAATATATGCCGCTTCTGTCCTTCCAAATGTTGTTAGGGAGGCACGTATCTGAGTTTATGTGTATATATGCAGAGAAAGATGCATGTATACAGACAGACAAGAACAGAAAGCGTGTGCAAAGAGACGAATCAATTGAAGTAGAAGTTATCTATGGAGCCATTTAGCCAATTAACAAATTGTCCAAGTAGCCAACAATAAAGAAATAAATGGCATAGAAAAGTCCTAGTCAAGTGGCACTCCTTCCTCGGTGAAGGAAAAACTTAGCTAATCATAGTATATTTGCCACTAATATTTTAGATTTTTGTTGGCGTTGAAAGGAAGACCCAGAAGAGCAGAAACTCCCATCTGTTTTGTTCCCTGATGAATCCCGAGTGCCTGAGCGGGGCCTGATGTGCAGGAAGCATCCATAAACATTTGTTGAGTGAGTTAAATGTCAGCATACAAATAACCAGAGAACATATGAACATGTTGGTTCAGAGCTGTAGGCGATGGAGAGCAAAAAGCAATAGCTTGAACTTGGACAACTGCACAGTGGGGGCTATATTTCCAAAGCTGTTCTAATGACATTTGCCTTCCTTCCGCCATGTTTCTGTGCTAATAATCCTGTGCCAAGGGGCACCTGGGGGCTTAGCCAGTTGAGCATCCGACTCTTGATTTCGGCTCAGATCACAACCTCGGGGTTGTGACATCGAGCCCCGAACCAGTCCCCACTCTCCGCTTGGAGTCCGCTTGTCCCTCTCCCTATTCCCACTTGCGCGCGCGCTCTCAAATAAATATACAATGCTTCTCTTCACAGGGAACCAGCCTCCAGCTCCAGGTTAGTCCTCATGCATCGTGATATTAAATCAGACTTGGCCGTGAAAAGGAAGTGTTCTAACTGCATTCTGTCTGGTCTTCGGTTAATTTCTAACTCTCTCTAATTTGGGGACCTGCCTTTAATGGTTTCAAGTCGTCCTCCTGGTTTTTATCTGTACTGCTTTCTCAGTTAGGGTAATAGGGATATTGCTCCTCCAAGTGTCCAAAATCTATTAGGACAATCCTATAGGGGAATGGGGGAGGGGAGCATTTGGGTGACCTGCATACTTTTGAGTCCTCTTTCTCAAAACTGGGGGAACTGTCATTGCCTGAAACCAGCTTCAGGCACGCTAACACTTGGGTCTTTGGACTTGTGTTTAATATTTCCTCATTCACCCATTCATTCCAACTATCACCGACTACTACAGGGCGCCCTGCTTGCCTCTAGGCATCCAGAGATAAGAAGCCTAGACTTTTTTCTTCAATGGCACCGCAGGCCCTTTACAGCAGAATCAGGCTGATTCTTATCTATAACCTTCACAGTACCTGGGAGGTAACCGAGTAAAATTTCGATCGCGGTGTCTCCTCTGCTCGCCAGGGAACAAAATCAGGCGTCTCGACATGGCCAAGTGCCTCCCGGAAGCCGGTCCAAGCCGCCTGCACCTGGGCCGTTTGTCAACTTGCCCAGGGCCCCTCCACCCCGGAACCATCCACCGCCCGCCTCCAGGTGCCAGCGACTCCTTCTGCGGTGTGGGCTGCAGGCCTGGGCTCAGGGCTCATTTTCCTAATCTCTAACCCTCCCGCCCTCGTTGTTTGGCTCTCCTACGCGTGCAGCCTGTATCTCAAGCCTGTTCCCAGGATTGTTTTTCTCTTTAGGCTTCCAAAACCTGCCTGAGCCCTGACTGCAGTTGATTTGAAATCAAGCTGTCTTTTCTGTGTGCCATCTCTTCGACACTCTGGAAAAGGTTTTATTTGGCTGTTCAGAGCACAGCTAGCCACCCACCTAGAGCTGATGGGCTGTTTTGATGGGGGGGGGGGGGAAGAGTTTCGTTTATGGCCTTCCCCTACCACTTCTGAATTCAAGCACCAGCTTTATATTTAAAATGTAGTTTTGGGGCCCCTGGGTGGCTCGGTCAGTTAAGGGTCTGCCTCCGGCTTAGGTCATGATCCCAGGGTCCCAGGATCAAGTCCCGAGTTGGGCTTCCTGCTCGGTGGGGAGCTTTCTTCTCCCTCTCCTGTTCTCCCTGCTTGTGTTCCCTCTCTGTCAAATAAATAAATAAATAAAATATTTTAAAATAAAATATATTTCAGTTGAACAAACCTTACCCAAGAGCCTACAAAGGATGCCCACTGCACTGAGGAACTGGTTGCAAGAGGGTTCCAAGGAAGAAGACATGGCAGAATTGGCTGTCTAGTGGGGTAGACAGGCAGGCAAATAATGGTTGTATGATATAAAAAATACTCCAGCATGCAAGAATATGGAAGTACTGTTGAGATGGAACAGTAGAGAAAGACAAACACACACACACACACACACACACACGCGCGCGCGCACGCACGTGCGAGCACGCGTCTCTGCAGAGAGAATGCCAGTCAGCTTCCAGAAGGAGACTCCTGCAAGCAGCCAGAGAGCTGGGGGTGGAGGTGGAAAGAACCACGAAGGACTGGGCTCAATGGGTCCCACGGGTCAAGTTGGTTGTGACGGCTCCTGTGTGTAAAGTTTGTATTTTACATTGTAGCTGCTGATTTTTTGGAGCTTTTTTTGGGAGCATGAAGATCCCTTTTTAATGTTTAAAAAAAGAAAATGACCAGGCACCTCTGCTGTGAAAATAGTTGTTTTTTTAATATCCCAGGATTAAGAAAATACATATAAAAACATGTAGTAATACATGACTTGAAATTAGTGTGTTAATGAATTAGAATCTGTGCAAGCATTTGTGAGCCCTTATTCGGAACAGAGAGGGTGTTTGAGCACTCTGAGGAGCCCAGCCACACACTGCCGCCGTGGCCCCGTCCTCCACTGCCCTACCCTCAGATGCCCAGGCTCTGGGAGCTAAGAACCATTAATATTTCCCTCACTGGAGTTTTAAGGAAGGCAGATATGTTCTCTGTTGGAAGACGTTCTCTCTGGTAGTTATGAAAAATACACTGAATGAGGAAGTCTCTGGGGTCAGAGAAATCTGCTGAGAAGTTACTGAGTTTCAATGATAGAAGCTTTATGCAAAATTGTGTGTGTGTGTGTGTGTGTGTGTGCTCTGTACAATAGGTTTATAGGTGTATCGAGGTGAGTCAGGTTTTTTTTTTCACTTTCCTTTTATTTTTCTTCCTATAAAGATTGATAAAAGCTACTTTCAGAAAATCTCTATTATAGTCTTCTAAAATAAAAGAAATTTTAAAATTCTGATCTAATCTTTGATTTTCAAAAACCCCATATGATTTTGATTTCACACACATAAGATTTGATTGTGTAGGATAAACCAAGTTTCCAAATGATGATCTAAATGTGTTTCATGATTCTTAAAGATTACTACAACTAATACCATTAAGATATAGCATTATATCTCTTTTGTAACTTGGATGAGTTTTTCTCCTCTATCAAGATCAGGTCTGTTGGAGTTAAGGACCACATGAACTCCTCTTGGATTTGCCAACACTGCTGGCCACTGCAAAGGAGACATACATGCTTTCTCCATAGGCTTTGAAGCACATCAACTTAAAACTGCTGAAACAACTGTTTAACTTCCCTTTCAGCTGTAAGAGCTTTGTAGTGGCCAAATGATGACACCAGCCTGACTTCTTGTTCGTCTGGACCATGTTCCTTCCTTACGCTGCCTGTAGCTCAAGTTTCACTTTCTATAATAAAGAGTTTTCAGAAAAACAGAAATTTTGCGAGGCTGAATTTGCTTTTCAAAGAACAACAGGCTAAATTTGCTTACGTTCCTGCCCACTAAATCCAAGCATCCAGTAGACCGTTTATCACTTTCTGAATACATGAAATGTGCAAAGTGAGAAACAGATAAAAGTTTCAGATTTTATGACACATGTTGGTTATCTATTGTATCATGCCCCTGAATGCCAAAAAGCCAAAAGACTTTGTAGTTAGTGTTTTGTTAAGCTTCTAGAGAAGGAATCCACATGAAGGATGATATAATAGAATTTATTCTCTACTCATAAATCCCCACCCATCCAGGAGAGAATAGACCCCTAATGTTTGCATTCTTTTAAGTCAGCCCTTGCCTAAAGTTCACCCCTTCCTGAAATTCGACTCAACTGTTCAGCACATGTCGACCCTGCAGTAATGAATTGGCACAAGCCTAATTCTTATGATGATTAATGGAGCGCCTCAGATGCAGCCCTATTATTTCATCCAAAGTTAAAACAGTGATTCATCATTAATCACTATAAGAAATGGGCTCAGTGATTCATAATTCTAAGCCAGCCCATTTCCTTAAGGGTCTCATTTGCCTTTTGTTATTCCAGAAGTGGCACAGTTCACAGCCTTGTGCTGCTTATACTCTGACATGCACATTTTTGGATTAATTCTCTTTAAAGAGTCACGTACCCCCAAAATATTTACTTACAGCCCCAAAGCCTCTGAAAATTCATACTTCTTTCTTTCAAATACCTATCTCTTTCTGGACCTCACTTCCCGTGGATTGTCTGTTTTAAAAGAAGCATCCTCACCCAGAGACTGAACAAATTAATGGCAAATCAATAATCGTCATGGCTACCTGTGGTCCTCTGTTTGGAGGAGGGCCACTTAGACTGAAATGTACTCCCCTTGATAACTTTTTCATTGCTACCTTTCACCTATAGCCAGATTGTCACTAGTGGCTGAGGAAGAGCAGCAACACAAACTATGCTTCACTGTCCAGTCTTGGCCCAAAGTCACAGACAAAGACAGCATCACTGCTGTCTCCTGGACAGGAAACACACATTGCCACCTGCCAGCCTGATGCTATTTTCTCTAAAGCTGCCACGTTGCATAAGGATCTGATGCTCTTCTACTTAAATAAAAGAAATGAAAGCTTTTGGGGTTTTTGTTTGTTTGTTTTTAGATTTTACTTATTTTTTTGAAAGATGGAGACACAGTGAGAGAGGGAACACAAACAAGGGGAGTGGGAGAGGGTGAAGCAGACTTCCCACTGAGCGGGGAGCCTGATATGGGGCTCGATCCCAGGACCCTGGGATCATGACCTGAACCAAAGGTGGACACTTAACAACTGAGCCACCCAGGCACCCCAAATGAAAGCTTTTGTTTAGCTATAGCATTATTGTCTGCCTTTTGATATTTTCCTCCTTTGGGCCTGGCAGTAAATTCTGGATGACAACTTAGCAACTTAGCAACATCCAGTGATGGCATTTAGGAATAGAGAGCTTGGGAAGGACATGTAACTTGTCATGATGATCCCTAATATTGTCTCTCAAGAATTTATCATCTCTAGCCAAGTCAATTAGGCAAAGAAATTAAATAAAAGGGGGGCGCCTGGGTGGCTCAGTGGATTAAAGCCTTTGCCTTCGGCTCAGGTCATGATCTCAGGGTCCTGGGATTGAGCCCTGCATTGGGCTTTCTGCTCAACAGGGAGCCTGCTTCCCTCTCTCTCTCTATCTGCCTACCTCTCTGCCTACTTGTGATCTGTCTGTCAAATAGATAAATAAAATCTTAAAAAAAAAAAAGAAATTAAATAAGAGGCACCCAGATTGGAAAGGGGGCATTAAAACAATCTCTATTTGTAGATGACATGATCTGGTATACAGAAAATCCTAAGGACTCCACTAAAAAACACTATTAGAACTAATAAACAAGCTCAGCAAGGTTGCAGGATACAAGAAAAATATACAAAAATCTATTGTAGTTCTATACAATAGCAATGAAAAGAATACACGAGAAATTAAGAAAGTACATTTCCAATAGCATCAACAAAAATATAGTACTTAGAAATAAATTTAACAAAGTAAGTGTAAAACTTACACTCTGAAAACTATAAAACATTGTGGGCAGAAGTTAAAGAACTATATAAATGGAAAAGCATCTCACATTCATGGATTAGAAGACGTAAGACTATTGTTAAGATGGCAATACTCCTGGGGTCCCTAGCTGGCTCTGTTGGCAGAGCACGAGACTCTCCATTGTGGGGTCATGAGTTTGAGCCCGATGTTGGGCACAGAGATTACTTAATAAAAAAAAATTTTTTAAGTGAATAAAAAATTTAATTGAATTGAACTTGATTTTAAAAGATGGTAATACTCCCCAAATTATCTACAGATTCAACATACCCCTGTCAAAATTCCAGCTGACTTGTTTGCAAAAATTGGCAAGAATGTGGTAAAAAAAAAACGGATCCCACAGAATGGGATAAAATTTTTGCAAATAATATATCTGATGAGAGGTTTGTATTAAAAATGTATATAAAGAATTATTACAACTCAGTCATAAAGACAAAAACCCAATTTTTAAAAGGTGACAAAGATCCAAGTAGACATTTTTCCAAAGAAAAGAAGCAAATAACCAATAAGCACAAAAAAAAAAGACTATCAATGCCACCAGTCATCAAAAAAATGCAAATTAAGACCACAATAAAATACCACTTCACATGCACTAGGAAGGCTAGAATCAATAAGCATTGGTGAGAATGTGTAGAAATCGGAACATTAATACTCTGTTGGTGGGAATATAAAATGGTGCAGTCACTTTAGAAAACAAAGTGGTAACTCATCAAATGTTTAGACATAAGGTCATGTCACCATGTGACTCAGCAAGTCCAAACCAGAGGTATACACTGAAGAGTAATGGAAATGTATGTGCACACAAATATTTGTACACAAATGTTCATAGAAATGTTATTCATAACAGCCAAAAAATAGAAACAACTCACACGTCCATCAACTGACGAATGGCTAAAGTGTGGTATAGCCAGACAATAAAAAATTATCCCCAGTAAAAAGAAATTAAGTACAGACAAATGCTATAGTATGGATAATCCTTGAAAACATTATGCTAAGTAAAAGAATCTAGTCAACAACAACAAAAAAAGAATCTAGTTAAAAGGACCATATATCTGCATAAGATGTCCCACAATAGGCAAACCCACAGAAATAGTGAGTTAGTGCTTCCCTAGGGCTGGAGAAGGTGGAGAGCATATGGGGGATTGAGGAATGTTGGCTAAGGAATATGAGGTTTCCTTTTCGGGTGATGAAAATGTTCTAAAATTGATTACGATAATAGACACACAACCCTGTGAATATACTAAAAGTCACTGATTGCACGCTTAAATGGATAAAGTGGATATACTATTAATTATGTCTCAAGCTTTTTTTGACATAAAAAAAGGAAATTAAAAGAAAAAGCCCTCGTGACTTGAAAGTTGTTCCTTTTTAAAGCTTTTGTAAAGACAAATCAACTTCCCCAGGGTGTCAACAAAAAAAATTTAGGGTGCTATTTGAAGTTCTGGTATAATTTTTCATGCTGGGATTTACTCACTAATTTTGACCAGTCTCTTGCTTGATTTGTACTATTTTTGTCTATGCCATAAAAATGGTGATTAATAAAATAGTGATTAATACATCTAGGGTGTGTGCCTTACAATGCATTGTGAGTCATGATCTTTGCCATCAATAATCACTGTCATAGTTAAGCAAGACAACTTGCCTAATGAAAATATTGAGAAATCTATCCTTCCTATTAAATTAAGAAAAAAATTTTCAGGGGCGCCCGGGTGGCTCAGTTGGTTAGGCAACAACCTTTGGCTCAGGTCATGATCCTGGAGTCCCAGGATCGAGTCCCATGTCACACTCCCTGCTCAGTAAGGTCAGCTTCTCCCTCTGACCCCCGTCTTGTGCTCTTGCTCTCATTCTCTCTTTCTTTCAAATAAATAAATAAATTAAGTCTTTAAACAAAAAAAATTTTTTTTCCAGAAAAGACCCTGCGGTCATGTATGAAATAGATTCATCCTTCATCATCCATGTACATGTAGTGGGATTCAACAGGCTTAACAACTTTGGAGAGCAAAAAGCAGGGTGGAAGAGGATGTCTTCCATACTTTAGGCAACTTTTTGGTCACCTTTCCCATTGCTCCAAGCAAAACTGGAGGCTTGTGAGTAATTAATATTATGCAATTCATCAAAATAATTGTGGTTTTAAAAATACGTATGTTTACCATCTCTTTAAAAATGCCCTTTTGCTCATGGTGACAGATCCTACTAGACTCCCTTGATACCCTCATCCTTTTCTTCCTTAGGAAGCTGTGAACGTAGCCAATAAAAAATACACTTCCTATCCTCCCCGGTAGCTAGGTGTGGCCACATAACTAGGTTCTGGGAAATGGGAAAGAAACAGGAGTGGCCTGTACAATTTGCAAAATCTCTCCTTGAAAGGAAGGAGTGTACCTTTATTTCTGCTCTGCATGCTTCCTGTGGGTAAGGGTGTGGACAAATGGCCTCTCCTCCAGCACCCTACTTCAACCATGGCAATGGGGGCTTTGCAAGCTAGAGTAACAAGAAAGCCTGGGGTTCCCCTGGACAATCTGCTTCCAGTCTTTTACATGAGGGAGAAACTTTTTCTTCTTTACGCCACTTCTATTTGGACTGTTTAGTCCCTGGCAACCGATCCTACATCCTCATCATTAGACTTGCCCACTCAAATGTCTTTGGATGCCCCCAGGTCTCTATAATCAAAGCCCAGCCTTCCTAGCCTGAATGTGGGATCTGAGAGCACAGCTTGGTGCAGGAGATTCAAGTGGGGAATTGGCACATTGGCCATCATAAGAGGAAAGGGCACCAAGGTGTCATATTCATTAACCATAAACAGCGCTGCCTTGTCTTTCCTTGTGTGGATCCCATTCCACTTCTAACAAGAGCCCTGCCTCCTAGCCCAATGGCCTGTGTTGGTTCCACCCAATATGCGCCATCTGTCTCTCTGTCATTCTCATTCTCTCTCTCTTCTTTATCACTCTCAGACTTTTTCATTCTATTGCCTCTGCCTAGAATCTTTCTTATATCTCTCACCTAAACACCACAGGTTCCCATTTTATTTGTTTATTTAAAGATTTTGTTTATTTGGGAGACAGAGAGAGATAGCATGAGCAAGAGGAGGGGGAGGAGGAGGGAGAAGCAGACTCTTCACCCAGTGCGAAACATGGAGCCCAGTGCAGTGCTGAATGTGGGGCTTGACGCAGGGCTTGATCCCAGGACCCTGAGACCATAACCCGAGCCGAAGTCAGACGCTCAACCAACTTCGCCCCCCCATCCCGGTTTATGGCTCCCCTGTGAGTACCCCTACTCTAGCTTTTTCACTTTTCACCCTATTGTCTCTGCATTTCTATTATGCTTATCATCCAAGTTCTCAAGTGACACTGACTATATGCATCACGTTATATTTCTATTCGTCCTTTAGAGTATAACCTGTTTTCTCAAGCAAATTTACGGTTTGCCTAAGGACCAAAATCATTTCCAGCGTGTCTTTGCATCTCCAGTAGGCCAGGATAGTGGCATGTGCATGTTAAGAGCTCCGTAGCTGCTTGCTGCTGCTGTAAATGATACTGTTGATCCCATGAACGAACTTCAGCAAATGGGTAACCCTTGAAAGTTTGGCCCCATCACACACCTCAGAAAACTCCTCGGCCTTCGGACCTATCCTCTCTGCAGTCTTCAAGAGATGTCCCTTGGAAGATTTCTCTGAACCATTCAAACCTATTTGCCCTGATTAGACTTTGCAAATACCTCCACGATTGCTCATTACTTTATATAATAATCACTTGTTTGCTTGTTTATCTTTGGTCCTTGATTGCAAACTCCTGGAACATGAGTATGATGTCTTATTCATCTGCGTATGGCTTGCACCCAGCCAACGACTGGCATATAATAAATACTCTATAAATGTTTGTTGAATAAATACATGAATGATAAATAAAGACAAAAGCCCAAGAAGGCTCCTGACTTCCCATTGAATTTGCTCTTCTGTCTTTCAAGCTGATCTCTGGAGCCCTTTGACCCCAAGTCCCAGGCTTTCGGTGGCTCTGTGGACATTAACTGTCCCCTTTGACGCCCACCCAGATCACACGGTGGCCCCTCCTCCAGCTCCACCAAAATGACAATGAAGTCCATGTGAAACCAGCCTGCATTCAAGTGAAACCAAGGAGAAAAGGTTGTTTGTCAAACTTAAAAGACAGATGTTAGTACTTCTCAGTTTCAAACTGAATCCTAACCCTTGTGAAGTTCAAGTTTCATTTCTGCTTGGCCAAATGGACTTTCCTGATTCTATGTAAAAGAAGTGTAAGGGTCTATATTAGAAGGCTTTGAGGGCATTGGTATTCTCTCTGAGTGATTGCCCAATTTTATTTTGGTAACTAACAGACACATCTCTTTTCTCATAAAGAGCAAAGGGTTTACAACTCAAGGAAAAAAATAATGTTTTTGCCTTTGTTCTTGGCAAGTTGTACAGTTCGTAGCTCCACATTGATATTCAAAAAACAGGTAGAGGCAATTCCCAAGATCCAACTGCTACTGGCTTTTACTCCTGGGAGGAGAGAAGGTTCAGCGAGCCAGACTGGGGGAGGAACATGAGTGCGCTCTGTTCTCTACCCAGCTCTGACTCATGCTGAAATCCTCTGTGCCTCTGTGTCCCTGTCTAGAAAATGGGCTAATCACCTTGCCTCCAATCTGCCTCCCAGGAGTGTTGCAAGGATTAATGAGTTAATAATGTTTGAGGAGCACTTTGAGCTTTGGATGAAAGATACAGAAGAACAAAGTGTGATGGATATTATGCATAATTAAAAGCTCTAGCAGAAACATTGGCCTGAGTTAACCCCCCCCAACGCCACAATAACTGGCACTCAGACATAGCATAGAACCAGTATTCAAATATATATATCATTTTCCATGAAAGGGAATTTTAATCTGATCGCATGATTACACTAAACTAACTTATTTCATGACCAGAACCATCCTAATCACTGTGGGTAAATGGAAGTTTCCATCAGCGTCCTGAGGCTATGCTTATTGCCCCAACCTGGGGCTCACATACGCTGTTATTCTCACACACCACACTGTGACCTTCTTAAAGATAGACATTTCTGAAGAAATTTTAGGGATGTTGAGAAGGTCCCCCACCCTCAAGCCATTTCCCATGTGATCCTGGACTCTTGAAGCTCCTTTAATCAGAGACAACGTTCTTTTCAAATTATACGGAAGATTTCAAATACAAATACCATGCAGAATGGCAAAGCAGAGGAGCCAGCCTGTGAATGAAGTCTACCCCCGATGCAAATGATGGCAGATCCCACCTCCCACTCAACACAGGTCTCTCAGTAGGAGAAAGAGAACAAATGACTTTGAGTTCAAGAGCCAAGATGAGGTCTTCCAAAATAAGAGGGTCTGGGTGCCAGAAACATAGTCGCAAGCTCCTTCACAACTTCGCACGGAGCAGAGGCTGCAAAATACGGAACTCTCTCTCCTTCCTCCACCAAACAGCCTATGCTCACCCCTACCCTCCTGAGATGCACACACGATACATACTGGAAACCCTCGGGGAGGAGGGAAATGACCCTCTCTGCTGCCCTTGCTAATACAGCAGGTGCAAAGGCAGAGTACCGTGAGTACTCATCAAAAGTAATCCCAATCGCACTTCTCCCAGATGACCACATATACTTTTTAATAGCAGCGGCCTCTGAGTACTTTCAACTTGCCAAGTGCTCTCTTTGCTTATCAAATTGATGTCCGAGCTGGAGAGGACAGAAAGCAGGGTCTGCACATTAGAGGTTATACTGTCCATCACCCCCTCATGGGTCTGCTACTGACACTAAAGCAAAATACGATGCTAGGGGAGAAGCCTCCGGGACGAACAGTCACGGCCAAAGAAATAGGTGGCCAAGTGGCTGAGGTCGTAGGAACCAAGTCTGTGGGCTCAAGGGTAAAGCCCTGAGAACTGTGATGACTTCTTCATGCATGTGAAGCATTGTCGCTTGACAGAGGAAATTTGCTTTCTCTGTGTCATTCCAGAACACAGAGCGGGACCTAACACCCAACCTGTGAACACATTTCAGTGCAACGGAAGGACCCACTTTCTAACAGCGCTAACCCAAGGTGGAGTTACCAGGCCACTGTCCACCTCCCAAATTTGGAGAATATCGAGTGTGATTTAAGTCTCATTAAGTGACACTTCACAGTGAGAAGCATTAGTGAGATACTGGTACGTGCTGATCTGAGAGTGGGGAAAAAGAGCAAAGAAAAGTGTGACGTGATGGCATGACCAGCTCAGACCCATGTCTAGCAAATTATTCTCTCCAGACTCCTCTTTCAATATTTACCTCGTATTTATTACCTAAATGAGTCTTCGAGAATTTTAAGATCTGTTATAAAGAATAATTATTCCCTACAGAATAAAAGGCCTAGGTTTGTTTTCTAAAACAAAAACAAGAAATTCAAATAAATACAGATTCTGATCTTCTGAATTGTGTGGAGAAGTGGGTAGAAGAAAAAGCTGTAGAAATCAGCGAGTTTTGAGACAGAAAAGAGACGGAAGGACAAGGACGTACCTTTGGCCGCGCACATCCCCGGGCTGTCCTGTAGGTGGCAGCATGTGTTTGTGGCTGTCGCATCCATTTTGAATGGCGGCTGGAGGGCAACTGGGTTGGGTTGGAGTTCAGCTGCTTCAATTTTCAGAACATCCAGCATAATCAATGAAAATCTTAATATCATTAGGTAACTGACTTTGTGGGGAGAAAAAAAAAACACATAGAAGTCGGCTCTGCCTGCCTGCGGAAAGAGGAAGCAGCCTATCGATTACATGCAAGGTCATAGCTTCATCAGACTTGCCACTACTATCACATTTTTTTTTTACATTGACCACATATTGAACCCTTCATTTTTTGTTGAAATCTACATGACTGCAACAAAAACTGTTGTTTGCCTTTCTTTTGTCATTCTTGGGTAGATTTTTAAAAGAAACGGATGAAAAGGTAGTTAACGCTAATCCAGTGAAAATTCAGAAAGCCTTTGAGGTGTGCCTGCAGCTGACCAGGCAATTGGGCAAATTTTGCTTTTTATAAATTAGGGGAAAAAATCAAAGTAATGGAATGTATTTCTTAAGGTATTAAAAAAAAAAAAGGCAGATGTGCCTTGAAACACAACATTCATCTCCCCATGCTGGTGTGTCTGTTAATTGATTAACATGAACCCCACAGTAGGCCAGGGAACAGAGTGAGAGCAAGTCTGCCATGGTCACTATGTTTGGTCTTTTGGAAAACTCAAAAAACACAGTGTGTTAAGATCTTCCGCTGCAGGCATTCCCAACTAGTAGGTCAGGATCAACCTGTAGGTCACCAAGCTCCCCTGGAGCTGGGGGAGGGGGCAGTATGGGGAGGCAAATCAGGGCTGCCTCCCAACCCCCCTGCCCTCAGGTTCCCAGTTTGGAAAAGGACACCTCACCTCCATGGTACACCTCAGAGGCCTGCCTTGAGCCCACTTTCAAGCCCTAACCCTCGCCCTCCTCCAGTGCTCAGCATCTCAATCCTTTGGGAAAATAAAAAATGTTCCACTTCTGGGAGAGATGGCTCGCTCCTGCTGTAGGGTCAGAAAGCCCCACTCTGTGGGGGAATTTCCAAACCGTATTGTTTGTTTGATTTCCTGAAACCTGCCTACTACCCCTAAAAACCAAAAGCTGTTTTGCATAGTTAGGTTTTTTCCCCCCCTTTAATTAAAGAAAACTTGAGTTTTGTTTTTAAAATCTCACAGTTCACCTAGACATAACTGGATACCAAGGTAGCATCAGGTCGGGATGAGGAGTGACTTCTTTTAAAATTTGGTACATGTTATAAAAAGGAAGGGAGATAAATACATATCCAGTATTTTAAAAATGTGTCCTTTCAAAAGGTCATCTAGTGTTTGTATGTGGTACTTGAGACACACTATAGAAAAATTATAAGTTTTACATTGAAGACAGGGGTTCTATATGCAGATTTCCCCAGTGCATGGTCTTGGGAATATTACAGTATTACTTTGCTAGGGCTGCCACAGTAAAATACCACAGGCTGGATGGTTTGTTTAAATAACAGAAATCTGATTTTCTATTTTCTGTTTTCTAGTTCTGGTGGCTGGAAGTTCAAGATCAAGGTGTCAGCGGGGTTGGTTTCTTCTGGGGCGTCTGTCCTTGGCTTACAAATGCTGCCTTCCCCCAGGGTCTTCCCCTGGTCTTCCCTGAGTGTGTGTGTGGGTCCTCATTTCTTCTTCTTATGAAGACACTAGTCACATTGGCTCGGGGACCACCCTAATGACCTCATTTCAATGTAATTCCTTCTTTAAAGACCCTATGTCTGAATTTAGTCACATTCTGAGGTGTTAGAGGTTAAGACTTCAACATGTCAGTGGGATGGGGGGAGCACAATTTCACCCCCAAGTGTTACCCACCTTTTTGAGCCTCACTTAACTCATGCTTAAGAGAGAAGAAAATAGTAACATCATCTGAGTTTTTCCAAGAATAAACTGATACAATGTTGCAAAGCACTTCACAGTGTAGAGCATTTAGGGGATACTAGTTGTGGTCTATACCGTGGTCATCAATAAGTAAGACGAGAAGCATGTTCACATCCAACATTGATGCAAATGCCGTACAGCACCGAATCAGAAATACAGTGGTGGGAGGGATGAGTGAACATCTCCCCTCCAACTCCTAACACACAGGTATTTTGGAGCCAAGCACTTCGGGAGCCTCCGCCGATTCCCACAAAAAGCCATTCACGAGTCTGACTGCCAGGACCAAACCAAACTGGGAAGGAAGGCAAGGAAAGAGAGATGCATCTTCCTTCCCTCGGCTGGCTTTGCACAGTGAGCCCGAAGCTCCCATCTCTGCCCCAGAGCTGGTGGTCAAGCACAGAAGGAGCAATGGTCAGATGACTGAGAACCCCACTGCTCCCAGGCACCTTGTCTGGGATGAAGTTTTATAACCAGACCTCTCCTGGCAGAGACAAAGCCTGGCCTGTCCATCTCTGCTTCTCCAGGGAAAACAGCACAGCCATTAACCCGGTCACCCCAGGAGCTCTGACACCTGATGCTGGCATTGCAGGGAACTGCTGAAATGGCATTGTAAGGTAGCCTAAGAAAGCCAGGCCACAGTGGATAAAGGCAGCGACTTCTCGCTGGGGTGGGGAAGTAGCCCCAAGAAAGAACAACCAAGCATGTATGTTCCGGGGAGAAAGTTACACGAAGATCTGCTGAGTGCCTTGTTATTTTCTCCTTCACCACACCTTCTCACCAGTGCTTGTTTTTAATTTATGACATGCGGTGCTAAGGAGACTGTCTACAGATTTAACATTGGCATTTCCTTCATGCAATAATCCTTTGAATCCCATTTGCTGTGAATTTCTGCAGGGTGACATGAAAATGATCTTTTTCTTTTTTATTACTGAGCACATTATAATGTGCTCTTTTTTCCCCCCAGTATTTGGGAAAGGCTTGAATAAGGCACATAGGTTTTGAACCCCCAAACCCACCTCTTTATCCTAAGTCCAGGAAGAATGGTGTAGCTAGAGGAGCTGGAGTACAAATCATCACACTATCCATTGTTTTGAAAAAGTGCTAATGGAGAATGGCTCTAATGGTATGTTTTATTTTTTCAAACAACTCAGACCAGCTCCTGATAAAAGAAAAGGATTTATATGTGGCTCCCTATGCCAATTTCTTTCATTCTTTTTTTTTTTTTTAAGATTTTATTTATTTATATCAGAGAGAGAGATTGGGAGGGGCAGAGGGAGAGGGAGAAGCAGACTCCCTGCCAAGCAAGGAGCCTGGGATCCTGACATGAGCCGAAGGCAAATGCTTAACCAACTGAGCCACCCAGGAGCCCCTCCATATGCCAATTTCAACAAGGTTGGTCTTTTTTCCATTAGGTTAGTACATATCATAAAGTTATCTATAGTTGCCATATATGCAGTAACATATAAATAGAAGAAAAATATATTTTCTAGCACCCAATAAAGGGTTTTTGAGATTTCCACATGAAGAATGGAAAAGAGAGAAGTCAAATGTTTGGAATCAGGAGTGTACCTAGTAAAACCTTCCCACAGTGCGGTGAGGAGCTAACGAATTTCTTTCTCTCGCCCTTCTACTGCCTTGTCCTTGCCTCTCCGTCCTCGGTCGTAATTCCTGCTTTGGCCCAACTCCTACTGTTATTGACTACCAGCCTCAACAATACCACTTGAAGAAGGCAAAATAATCATCCACCAACCATTTTCTAGGGCTGCCACAGTAAAATACCACAGGCTGGATGGTTTGTTTAAATAACAGAAATCTGATTTTCTATTTTCTGTTTTCTAGTTCTGGTGGCTGGAAGTTCAAGATCAAGGTATAATTGGGGTTGGTTTAAACCCACACTTCTGTGGAGTGTCCCACTCCACAGAAACTGTGAAAATGTCCTGGTACTTGGCAAAGGTGAATGGAGGTTGCAGGTGGCATTAAGGTTGTTAATCAGCTGACCTTAAAATTGGGAGATTATCCTGGATTATCATGGATTAAGGACCAAGGCTCTTAAATGTGGGAGATGGGCAGAAGAGTCAATGTCAGAGTGAGGTAACATGAGAAAGGCTCAGCCAGCCATTGCCGGCTTTGCAGATGGAAGAAGGGAGCCAGTAGCCAAGGAATGTGGGCCACCACTGAAAGCTGGAAAGGCAAGAAAACAGAGTCTCCCCTAGAGTCTCCAAAAAGGAAGGCGGCCCTGCTAACACCTTGATTTTAGCCCAGGGAGACCCCTTTTGGACTTGTGGCTTCTAGAACTATAAGATAATAAATTTGTGCTATTTTTAAGCTAGTACGTTTATGGTGATTTGTTACAACAGCAATAGGAAATCACACACCACTTCTTCCTCTCCGCCCTCTAGAACTAAAGGAAGAAGTAGCATCCTGCCATACCTGATTGATAGGTCTCCCCACTGGCTCTGACTGGCTCTCAGATCTTTCATCACATGCATAACACACATATCTAGGTTCCTGATGGGACTGTGATTGACACACATACCATAAATGTAAATTAGTATTTAATTTTCTAAAAAGAATACCCAAATGGTAAGAGAAAAAAAAAATTCTATCTAATAAGTTAGTTGTCTCTGCAACATAGATACTGCAATGTCCAAATCTATTTTTCAGATGTCTTTTCCAGTTGGAAACTTTGTATCCATAGACCCATCTGTACATGAGTTAAATGTCATATGCTTGGCATCTCTGATCAAGCAAAAGAAGAAAGTACACATGATATGGAAGACCTCACTCCAAAGAATTTTCCTCCTAAATCAAAAGCTCACACATTTTCCTTCAGTGTCTTGCAAGATCTGTCCAAACCTGCTCTAAATAACCAATGCCATCAAAAACTTACCTCTCAAGTTCTAACCATGGCATTTTTCCCTATTAGGATTTCATAGTTATATTAATAATGTGATCTTCCTGCCATTTTGGCAAATGCAATATTATGCAACATTGCTAGTTATTTTCCTAAGAGGCCTTAGGCCTTCCATGAAGGGGGAGTTTTAAATGGAGTTCATTTACATCTTTAGGAAAAGCTGAAGTATTGTAGCCCATGTTGTATCTGCTCCATTATAGAACATTTATTTTATAAAAGGCTTCACATAATTTAGTTTCTTCTTTAGAGCTCATTTAAAGTTGTTTTTTTGTTTGTTTGAGAAAAGGAAAATTCACCAATCATAATGAAACAGTCCACCCAGGGGGATAAAGGAGTCTCCTTCCTCATTTTTCCCCCACAACAGCTCTGTTCTTGAATGTACAAGAGCATTTCAGGACCCTGGCCCAATAGATGGAGCGTTAGTTTCCTAGTGCTGTGATAACAAATTCCACAAACTTAGGGTCTTAAATCAACACAAAGTTATCATCGTAGAGCTCTGGAGGTTAGAAAAGCAAAACGAGTCTTACAGGGCTAACATCAATGTGCCTGCAGAACAGGTTATTTTTGGAGACTCCAGGGAAGAATCTGTTCCTTCTCTCTTTCACCTTCTAGAAGCTGCTGATATCCCATGGCTCGTGGTCCTGTTGCTTCAGTCTGCTTCACATGGCCTTTTCATCTGCCTCTGACTCCTCCTCATTCCCTCTTAGAAGGACCGTTGTGATTGCATTGGGCCCACCTGGAAATTCAGGGTATCTGTCATGTCAATATCCTTAATTACAACTGCAAAGGCCCTTTTGCCATATAAGGTAACAGTCTCCAGTGCTGGGGATTAGGACATGGACTTATTTGGGGGGTCATTTTTCAGCCTTCCACATTATACCCTCTGGCCCCCAAAGATTCACACCCATCCCACATACAACCCGCAATCAGCCCCATCCCAAGTTCCCCAAAGGCCTTAACTCATTACAAGTCCAAACTCTCACCCAAGTTTCATTGGCTCTAAACCCCCAAATCTCATCTAAATCATCCAAAACAGATATAGGTGAGTCTCTGCATGTAACCCATCCAGCAGCAAAATTCCTCTCTTTCTGTCAACTTGTAAAATGAGAAAACAAGTTATTTATTCCAAAACTACGATGGCCCATGCATAGGATAACAGTGACAGACACTGCCCTTCAAAAACGGTGAAAATAAATGGAAAAAATGAGTCTTTAGTCCCAACCAATGTTCAAATGCAACCAGACAAAAATTGCATTACATTTTTGGACCTAGGGATGATTTTCTGTGGTTCCTGGCCCACAGATCCACCCTTGAAGTCATCTCTTTTTTTGGAGAGTAACAGGCGTCCACAGCTGAGTGTTTTGTCAGCCTATCTCCTACACGTAGAACCTAGAACCTCTACCTTCTTTCATTTGGCCTCTCTCTGTCTCTTTCAGTCCAAGCTGGCATTGTTTCTGCTAGTATAACATTCTCAAAAACCCTATGGGCTGTTACTCAGCCTGCCACGGATAGCATGGCCAGGATAATTAACAAAGGGAGGTAAGTATGACTTCTGGAGAAGAGAGTAGACTACTTATGTTATGAAGCACTACAGGTGCAGAACACAGTCATTCGAAGTTTTTCAGTGTGGGTTTAAGGCATGTCAGACCTTTAAATCTCAAATTATATACTAGAACATAGTAACTGAAGGAAATTTGAACTCTAATATATCTCCTTACAGGTGAAAAGTCAGAACGCAAACCAAAAAGGAAAACTGTGCCACTCAGAGGATGCTGATAACTAAAAAGAAAAATCAAAAAAGGAGGGGGTGCTCAGACTAGAACACAAGAGATCAGGAAGCACTTATTTCTGGGAAACCAAACTAGTGTCAGGATAGTAAACAAAGGCTATCTGGGAGATTTTTAATAACTTCTTTGGAAAGGGGTGATGTCAAGGACTGTATTTCCCGAGCTCAAGTCCCTATTGCTGGCAATATGGACACTGTAAAGGGGGCGATCAAACCATCCTTTCACTCTCCATCCACTGACCCAGCAACAGAGAAAAAAATAAACCTGGGAAAGACTCGGGCACATGTGTGACCAGCAGAGCCTCCTGTAGGGATGCTCTGGCATAAGGATAAGATGGCCACATCATGTGCCCACGTGCCCACAAATGCCCTGAAGCCCCCAGAGCCATTTTTGGCTAACTCCAAAATCAGATCGACTTTCTTCCATAGGAATTCATCATGCATTGCAGGAGGTGGAGTACAAATTAGAGACAAATAGAGTGACCCATCTAATTCTGCCTTTCCAACTGATTTCTACAATTGCATTTAATTACATTACAGAACTGGATTAATTTATAACAGTGATAAATAGGCCCATTAGTGATCATGAAAATGCAGCTTAGAGCCACAACGAGATCTCATGTTAAACCCACTAGATTGGCAAATATTTAAAAAGTCTGACTGACCATAGCAAGTATTGCCTGGGCTGAGAAGAAGTGGGAACTCTTGAAGGGCACAGACAGGGGGTTTCAGGTGGAAGAGGGAGGTTATATTTGAATTCAACTACTCCAGAAAACAATTTGGTAAAAATTAAAAAGTGATACTACACAACCCAGCAATCCCACTCTGAACTATAAGCACTAAGTTAACCCTTGCACATGAGCCCATGTTCAAGATAGCAATCCAGTCTATTGACAGGAAGATCAATAAATACATTGCTGCATATTCACACAATGGAAGACTGTAGAGCAGTGGATATAAGGAAATTATAGCTAGATGCTTCAACATGGATGAGTCCTAATAGCTTAATATCTAGTGAGATAAGCAAGTCAGGAAAATATATACATCTGGTCTTACACGATTTAATAGAGTTCAAATCAAATATCACATTATAGAACACTTGCATAAATCATACTTCTGCAAAGAAAGGTAATGAAAATAAACCAAGTATCAGGATATTGATCAAGTGGAGGAAAAGAATGGGATGGGGGAGCTTCTGTATGGGAATTCAAGGGTCCTAGGCATGTTGTATTTCTTCAGTCAAATAAGTGGGTTCATGGGGGTTTGTTTTATTATTAAGATGAGTAATGTTCATATGTTACATATTTTTTAAGTATAACCAGGATATAATTTTAGAATTCTCCCACTGTCCTTCCAAAATTATGGGGAAGCCCTTTTCCTCCCATCACTCAAGAAAACTCCAGTAGAGCCCCACGAGTGTGTTGACCATGCTTAGAAATTCCCACAGTCATCTCACATGACTCAAAACAAAAATTAGGATGTCTTCAACCTTCATTCAGCACTGAGATCTATCTCTCTCATTTCTTCCAGCTAGCATATCATGGACATGCCCCACGAGATCAGTTTACCCTCTCTGTGATCACCTCCACTGCCACTGCCACCTCCAGAGTTCCTACCGTTTTCTCCTCTGAGTTGGAACACGAGGATGGAATGGGGGAAAGAGAAGCAGAGTGTTTTAACTTAACTGGTGAGATCATAAACAGGCTTTGAGCTCTCTGGACATGGTAAATTCGAGAACGGATTCCTTCGTGTACCCTCTCGGGGGTTCCTGCAAGAACTCAACTGTGGCACTCTTGTGGTCAGCCATGCACTTTCTTCTTCCAGCTAATGCTCCCCAATTGGGCCCTGGTTTCCTAGTGGTTCGTTGCACACGGAGTCTCTGTTGGCATGGCCTCGTTCTCCCAGGACCCAGCATGGCTCCGGGTTGACTTTCTCCCCAGGTAGGTAGTACTCATCTCTTTTGCCAAAAACATTCATGTCCCTTTGGCCCCAGTAAAGGGAGTGCGGGCCCGCCCCACTCCCCTTTGTCCAGCTCCAGAGCATTTTTTTGACCCAGTTCTGTTTCCCTCTCAATTTCTGGAGCTGGAAGGTAAACGTCAGACAATAAGTACATGGAAGGCCCCCATCTCGAGCTTCGGGGCTGACACTTTCTACCCATCCTTAGTCCCTCCTTCTAGGTGAGGGGCAGGACCAAAAAAAAAAAAAATCACAGAATAACTTTCACTAAAGGAACCATATTCAAAACATCCCCCACATGCCTAATCTCTTTTTCATGCATGATTTGGTTAAGAAACCCAAGAGTTATGTAACTTTTTTTTAAAAAAAGATTTTATTTATTTGAGAGAGAGAGGAAGCTCAAGTGAGGGTTGGGGAGGCAGGCAGAGGGAGAAATAGGCTCCTTGTCGAGCAAGGACCCAGATACTGGACTCCATCCCAGGATCCTCGGATCATAACCTGAGCCGAAGGCGGACACTTAACTGACTGAGCCACCCAGGCGCCCATGGTATGTAACTATTTCTTGGTTATTTCCTTTGAAAAGTTACATCTGGTATCTGTTTCCCAATTCACTCTGGTATTTTATATCTTTATATATCAGTGCCTTAGGCGAATGTTCTAACTTCACATCTTTTGACAGGCGTTATCAAATATTTCACTTTTCACATGGAAGAGAGCAGCCTTGTGTTAGATTATAAAACCCACCTGTCTTCATTGGCTTTGAACTCTCAGACCCGGCTTCCTCGGGGTCAGCGCCTTGGGCTCATGGCTGGTCATGCTTGTTGGCCCCTACTTTTTTCCTCAGTAGCATCCTACTAGCACAGCAATGATCATGAGTACACCATAGCTTTGACCTCATTTATGGAATGGAGATTATATTATGTGCTCCACTACAATGAACGTTAGATGAATGCAGAAGTAAAAGCACCACACAAATATAATTTGTTTTTACTATTAGGACTACAGCACTTTCTCATCAACCTTGGGGGCTATATTCCAGAAAAAACTTCGGAAGGCAAGATCAAGTTCTCTTAGAAAGTATAGAATGGGGGCACTCCCCCCTCTCCCTCTCAAATAAATAAAATACTTTCTAAAAATGTACGGAAGGAGGTGGGAGGAAAAATACAATTTAAAGGGCACAGGAAAAAAACCTTCTAGAAGGTGTTTGCTACTAAAACAATTAATAGCCATGATATTTGAATAAATATTTTTAAAGTACTAACTTGAAAAAAATGTAACACTTCTTCTGAATAATCTCCAGCTGTTCAAGAAATATTGATTATGGTCTAAAGTAGAGTCACCAGGTAAAATACAGGATACCCAGGGAAATTTGAATTTCAGAATATCCTTTTAGTATAAGCATGCCCCTTGCAATATTTGAGACATACTCGTGCAAGCGATTATTCGTTGTTTATCTGAAATTCAGATTTCCCTGGGTGTCCTGTATTTTTATATGCTAAATCTGGCAACCCTGGCCTAGGGAGGAAGTTTCTTTCACAAGTTTTATGTTATGCAAATTGAATCTTGATTTCAAGTTTTCAAGTCAGCCTTCACTGGATTGAAATGCCATACGTTTTATTCTTACGTTCTCCTTTGTTCTGTTTTCAAAATCTCAGTAGGATATACAACCTCCTGGACTTCTCACAAATATTACATTGCTAGAGGCTTTTTACTCCTTGTATCTAGTCCTATAATATAGATTGAGAGGGTGTTTTTGTTTGTTTCATAAACATTCATAGAGTACTAGGGATGCAATGACAAGTAAGAAGAGACCCATTCCTCCCCTCATGAAGACGAGGGTCTAGGGAAAGAGACAAATAGTAACCAATCATCACAACCCCATAGATCTGCTTACATAATTTTTTTAAAGATTTTACTTATTTATTTGACAGAGGGAGAGGGAACACAAGCAGGGGGAGTGGGAGAGGGAGAAGCAGGCTTCCTGCTGAGCAGGGAGCCCAACTTGGGGCTCTATCCCAGGACCCTGGGATCATGACCCGAGCCAAAGGCAGACGCTCAATGACTAAGCCACCCAGGTACCCCTGTTTACGTAATTTTGTGGAGTGGTGGGGGCGCAATAATTGTTTTTGTTCTGCCTAATGAAGGATCTTGATCTAGACCACCTGTATTTATTTAAAGGTTATGGATTTTTAGATTATACAGAAATAAAACTGTGACATTAGAATCACAGTTGGCAAAACTCTGTTTGGCAAGAGAATTCTCTCCCCCAAACCATCTGCATCATTTCTCTTGTTCTCACAGTTCTGAGAGCTGTTGTCCAATCCCTTGTGACCCTTGGTTAATATGGGAGTCCTGATACAATTTTCTCTTCCATCACTTCCCTTTCCTGGCACTAAGGAATACCCCTATTTTTTCACTATTGCATGAAAACAGGTCCTATGATAGTCTTCTCTAAGATCTTACAAACTGGGACATTTTCAAGTATTTTAATGCCTCTCTTATCTCACCAGCCCCCTGTCCCTTCCCCAGTGATTAGCTTTCATAGAGATGGTTTTGAACCTTTAGATCATTATTACAATTTCCTTGCAACTCATCTCTTGAGTTTCTTTCAAGAAACTCTTATTAGCTCTTACCTTACACATTCCAAGACAATCTTTGAGTCTCCACCTGCATTTAAATTTGATACATGTGAATATAGCAAGGTTTGTATTTCACCAATCTCTCCATATTTCATGATCTTCCCCTAACACAAGTTCCTCAACCCTGGCACTATGACATTTTGAGGGAGACAATTCTTTTGGCAGGGAAGGGTATTGTCCTCTGCATTGTAGGATGTTTAGTAACATCTCTGTCTTCTACCCTGATATATCAGTAGCAGAATTCAGTTGTGAAATCTTCCCTAGTTGCAAGAACCAAAACTACCTCCAGAAAAATCTCCCAAGGCCAGGGAGGGAAAAGGGGACAAAAACATTTCTGGTTGAGAACCACTATGTTACCCCCAAAGTCACTATTTCTTTTTCCACTTGATGCTGGTTTTCTTCATATGGAGTATGTTATGGGGTGACCAGTTGTTTCAGTTTACCTAAGCCTAGGGGGTTTCCCAGGAGACAGAACTTTAGTGCTGATGTAGACGAAGTCTTGGACAGACCGGGATGAATTAATCATCCTGTTGGGTGACACAGTCTTAAATCCTTACAAATCTACCAATATCTTTCTTTTATTTTGCCAAATAAATGTCATCTTGGCTAGGCATAGAATCCTTGTCTTAGTATTAACTTCTCAGTAGTCTAAGCATATTATAGCTTTCTAACACAAAAGGGGACAGGTAAAAAGTTTGAGTCTTGTCTGATTGTATTCATTCCCTCTCTCAGTAATTTGTTCTTCCTATCTGGAAACTTGTAAGATTTTTTCCTTTATCCATATAGGTTGAAAATTTTAGCAGAATATGCCAAATACACACCTTTATCCTCGCTCTCCCCCTGCATCCATCTCACCTGGAACTTTGGTAATTCTCTTAAACTGCAGATTTATGTGTTTCTTTTTTCATGTATTCAATTAATGTCTCCCCTCCATCTCTATTTTTTTCTCCTGCTGGAATTCCTTCAATCCCCATGTCATGTCTTATACGATCTGTGTACTCCACGTCTTTTATCTTTGTCCTTACTGTTTCCATCTCTTAGTAACTGTTTTGCACTGTGTTTTAAGACATTTCTTCCACTCATTGCTTAACAATGACCATTTTCTCCTTCAGCTTACCTACCAATTTTTAAAGTTAAATAATATCATGGGTTTTTCATTGCAAAAATCTTTTTGGTACTGTTGTTAAATCTCCTCTGGGCTCTGATTTTCACTCAAGTTAGTGTCTGTCTTCTCTAGCCATTCAGTTTCATTAGGAGTCAGGTCTACTTACTCACTCTCCTTTATTCTGCTCCCCAAAACCCCACAAGTGTACTGTTATTCTCCTTTGTGCGTTGGGGTTCAGGTTCAACTGTTGGGACTCCTTGAATGAAGGAAGATGCTATCTTACCATTTCATGTGGCCCAGGGGTTGACTGGTACTTGGCAAGACACCAGGAAGATGCTTCTCTGCTCTCCGGCCTCCTCACACTCACCCACCCTCAAAAAAAAAAAAAAGGAGAAGAAGGAACTCACTTGTTAAAGACCGCCAGTTTACCTTGGAGAGGGGGGGGAGAATGTGCCATGTATAGTTATTGAATCCGGCATCATTTTTCTCTCTGCTATTTATTTTACCTTCATTTATTCCTTCTCTAACATTCTTCCTTTTTTAAAAAAATGTAGATTGGGTTTCTGACCTATGTCATTTTCCTTTTCCCTGAAGAATTTCTTTGAAAACTTCTCTCTCTCATTTTTTAAGGTTTTTTTTTTTTTAAGATTTTATTTATTTATTTGACAGAGAGAGATCACAAGTAGGCAGAGAGGCAGGCAGAGAGAGAGAGGAGGAAGCAGGCTCCCCGCCGAGCAGAAAGCCCGACGCGGGACTCGATCCCAGGACCCCGAGATCATGACCTGAGCCGAAGGCAGCGGCTTAACCCACTGAGCCACCCAGGTGCCCCTTTTTTTAAGGTTTTATTATTTAATTTGAGAGAGAGACGGAGATGGTGAGAGAACGCATGAGTGGGGAGAAAGAGAAACATGCTCCTCAGTGAGCAGGGGCCTGATGTCAGACTCAATCCCAGGACCCTTGGAACATGACCTGAGCTGAAGGCAGATGCTTAATTGACTGAACCCCCCAGGTGCCCCTCTTTGAACATTTCTTCCAAGACAGGTATACTGGTGATAAATTCTCTCAATTTTTGATTATCTGAGGAAGTCTTTATCAATCCTTCCCTTTTGAAAAATGGCTCATTGGATACAGAATTGGAGGTTAATGGGTGTTTTTTTCTTTCAAAATCTTAAATATTTCACTCTGATCTCACTTGCATAGTTTCTGACAAGAAGTCTGCTATAAATCTTATTTTTGCTCCTCTATAATTAAAGTAAACATATAGCGTTCCACAACCTCAGTCTTCTTTGAAGATTTTCTCTTTGTCTTTGTCTCTTTCTCTTTGTCTGAGTCATAACTGAGTCCAGGTCTGATGCTTGCTCTGTCTCTTCAAACGATGTTTTTTGTCTTTTAGTATGCCTTGTAATTTTTTGTTGAAAGTTGATTGTGATATACTGGAGAAAAGGAACCTAATACTGGTTTTCATGGAGGTTTCTGTTCATGGACTTCTGTCCAGTAAACTGTGATTCTCTGTATCTACCTATCTGTTGCTCCAACCTGGAGGCAAGGGTTTACCGTTACCTCAATTCTCTGATGAATGTAATAAGACTTGTTGATTTTTTTTTATTTGTTTAGCTTTTTGTCTTACTGTGAGGGTGGCAATAATGACTTCTAAGCTTTTTACATGCCAGACTGGAAACCAGGATTTCTCCCTTCTGCTTACCCCAAAACCACTCCCCTCTCTGCAGACCAAGATACACTTATTTTATCTGTCTCACTTAGACTCTTTCCACTAACTCCAGGCTCTTGTGAAGCACAAAGAGAATAGGTCCAGAATCAACTTTCTCCAACAGAATCAGCCAGCAGTGGTGTTATCCTCATACCCTCCAGTGCAGCATCCTGCTGGCTTCAGATGGGGGGCACACATTTGAGGGAAGCCTGGACACACTTAAGTTGCTGTCTTCTCCTAATTCTCCTTAATCCGCTTGCACCTGGTTAGCTGCCAAATCAAATGTAGATTCTGCCTCTTTTCTCCCCACCCCCCCACCCCCCACCCCCGGCTGCCACTAGCCTGGCCCAGTTTCCCATTCCTTCTGCTTGCTCTTCCTCACAGGGCATTCTACCAGCTTCTTCTCTGCAGGTCTCTTCCCAAATCATCCCAGTTTAGTTTTCACTAACAGTGAAGCACAACTTGGATCATTTCACTGCCTCCTCAGAAACTGTCAGTGTCTTCCCAATGCTTTCTGGATTAAATACAACATGCCTAGTCCTGACATTTAGGACCGATCTGCATTTCGAATCTCAATTCTCATTGATCTCCTACAAGCAACTGACTCCCAGCCAAGCTAAAATTGTAGACATTTTCCTAACACCTGGGCATTTCCTATTTTGTGGCTTTGCCTTATCATTTCAGTTCTGCCACCTAAAATGCTTTCTCAGGTTGCCAAATTCTTATCAGCTCTTCAAATACTTCTCCTTTATAAATTCTTTCCTCATTATCATCACCAAGAGCTAACTCTTGCTCACTCTCTTTCTCTCTCTTTTGTGAGCCTCCAAGCCACTTCCAATTTCAGTGCTGAACACTCTTTTCTTTGAGAGTATTGTTGTCCTTTGGGCACCTGTCTTTTCTGTCTATGGTATTTCTAGTTCTTTGAGAACAGTCTGTGTTATACCAATCTCCATTTTCTTTTGCAACATCTAGCACAATGTTTTGCAAACAGTAGTTGCTTAACAAATATATCTTCAATTTACTTAAAAGGATGCTATTTTAAGACGGAAATCCATGACTTTTGGCACATTCATTACAGTTTTGATGTACTGAATAAAATAGATTTTAGTATATCCTTACCACTCACAAGGGAGAGAAAGATTGGGGATCTGGATGAATCTCAAATACTACAAATCAGGAATGTTCACATATGCCCTCAATTCATCTTTCATTATGTTTCTCCTGATAGCTATGTGTTCACCCAACTCTCCACATGTTAAATACATTTTCTGCATTTACTTAACTTTTTCTCTTACTTGATGACCATTTCCCCAAAGAGGCAAAGCTTTTAATTAAGTCACGAATGCTACTCAACATGTGTGGGTAGCACACCACCCAGGGAGATATTGGTGGCCAACTAGCTTGACGATATGTGCTGCTTGTTTTTATCTCCCCAAAATGACAAATTACTCTGTTATAGGCTCTAAGCTGGTTTGGTTTCATTTGGGTCAAATATTGACCACTACAACTGTTTAATCCTTATTGTTAGTAAAGTGGAATATTCCAGACTATGAAGAATACTGAGAAGAAAGTCTACACTAAGAAGAATATTCAAATTATTGGCTGTTCACCATAGATATAATTTAGTTTTCAGCAAAAACAAGTTTGGGTTTGTAATATTACCCCTGTTTCCACTTGATTCTCCCTCTACATCACTGGAAATCACATAGCTGCAATGATCATCAACAACCTAAGTCACTAGAATAAGGTAAACTTTTCCTTTTTTTCTTTTAAGATTATATTTATTTATTTGAAAGAGAGAGAGCACAACCAGGGAGGAGGGGGAGAAGAAGAGGGAGAGACAGACTCCCTGCTGAGCAGAGAGCCTGATAGAAGACTTGATCTCAGGACCCTGGGATCGTGACCTGAGCCAAAGGCAGGAGTTTAACCTACCAAGCCACCCAGGTGCCCTAAGATAAACTTCTTCTATTGTCTTTTATGTGTGTGTGTATGTGCGTGGTAAAATACACACAACATAAATTTACCCGTAGTGACATTTAGTACATTCACAATGTTGTGCAATTCTCACCACTATCTTATCCTAGATCTATCGAACTTTTTTTTCTCCCTCTTCATGGCTTTCTGCTAAAATAAATTTGGACTATTTTCTATAATGTAGGCAGATACTAATTTGCAGAATTGAATATTTTAAATTCTTTAGACTCACCAGCTTTTACAAACTGAACCAGTAAACAGCCCAAAAGAAAGAATCACTGTTCGGTCTATCCGTTGGTCTGTGTAGAAGCATTTTGGAAGTAATACCTACTCGAGATTCATTTGCCTTGGGAGAATGAGGCAACGTAGTTTCTAGTTCCTGGCAGTATGCTCCTGGAACCATATCAAAACCTGGAGGAGACACAGGAGACCCAAGACCTTGGCACATTTTCACCTAAGCCAAGTCACACCATTAAACCTCAGTTAGGAAATATCAATAACTTTTGAAAAGTGGATTGCCGTTTAGCGTATTACCAGCTGTCAGCGCCTCAGAAAGTAAATTGAATGGCCGGGGAATTGAGATATGAAAAGGAAAGGGGGAGAAAAAATCACATGGGCCTCCTTTAAGATCATTTTGTGACATGCCCCCCCCCCCAGCCACGCATTCCACCACTCCTCCCTAACAACTGAATAAAACACAAATAGTAAAAACAGAGGTTTGGTTTTCTTTTTAAAGAAAATCGGGACAGAGCGATTATAGAGTTCCACAAGTACAGAAGCTGATGTCTCAAAAACCGCGACTCATTCTACTCTTATATTTTATAATATAAACCAGATGTTTTAAGTTTTTTCAAATAACTTCTTTCGGAGAAATAATGCTTTGGTCTTTGGCATGTTTTTGATCTTGGTAAATTATTCCTACCTATTTTTTTTTCTCAACTTTCACAAATGTTGTTTTCAGAAAATTCCCAAAGTAAATACCCCCTAACTGGGCTAATTTGATTTTGCAATTATCAATTTTAACATTGAATATTTATCATATGATAGTGTAATGGTTTTAGAAATTGGAATTTAATGAGAAAGATGAATTTATGTAAGTCCTTTGACCCAATGATATCCAATTCTTTGGAACATCATTTGGGAAACTTTAGTCCAATAAGGTTGGTTGGCAAATTGAGATAGGAGGAGGTGCCAACATACATAACAATGCCCAAGGTGTTTACCATGGTGGATTTTGTTGGCTAACACCAAAAAAAAAAAAAAAAGAAAAAAGAAAAGAAAAGAGAGAGAGAGACAGAGAGAGAGAAAAGGAAATTCACGAATTCAAAAGGGGTCCCTTGAACTCGTTAGCTTTGTTGTCAGAGTAAACATCCAACCGGTTTCAAAATGAATTACATTAAATCTCAGATTCAATCTGAATCTTACAGTTTGTGTGTATCCCAGGGTCATAGAAAAACAAACGGTAACACAAATCATGAGGGCCATAAAAAAAGATAAAAAGTGAAGCCAGAAATTTCCACACTCCCCGACCAAGACACTTCTGTCTCCCCAGCCTGGCCCCTGGCCCTGGACTGATTGCCCAAACTGGCAGATAAATAAACACTCTAAACTCCCAGGTGTCTTAGTCCAGATCAGTCCCAATCTAAGGAATAGAAGTAATCTCTTGGGCCTCATGACACAGCACAAGCGGGCAGTTCTGCTGTGTGTGTGTGTGTGTGTGTGTGTGTGTTGGTCACACAGACACGTTCGCCAAGTGCAAAATAAATAGACCTCTCTTCCCACAGCCTGTATCAGGCAGCGTCTTTCATCAGCCTCTCGCGTGCCCCTTAGACAGGCAGCCGCGTCCACCAACAGGCTGGCCACGGATGGAGTCTTGGATACCATCTCGGGGAAGCCTGGATAGGGGCTCTATAGAAATCCTCAGATCAGCGCTCCCCTCAGCTTCCTCCACCCCCCAACAGGACTGCTTAAGACAATAGGACAGCAGGGGCGGTCTGATCCCAAGTCAAGACAGCTCAGTCTAGTGCAAGAGGACAAAAGCGACCCAAGGAGCACACGCCCCCTTCCTGCGCATGTCATGGCAACGCAGAGGCTGGGACTCGCAGGCCCCAAGGCCATGGCTGGCACACGGCCTCAGTGGTCTTAGGTCCGCTGGGGCCAGTCCCACGCTCCCCCGGCAGCTGGGGGCGGGGGGCAGGGAGAGCGGCGTGTTCACGGTGTTTGGCCCAGAGCAGAGCCTTTCCTCTCATTTTCCTCCCCTTCGAGCCCAATTTCGAACCCTGGTCTGCAGGCAAAGGCTTCAGGAGTATTTAATATTAGAAGCCTCGTTGGGGTGAAGGAGCCCAAGAACCGTGGCGTGCTATGGATTCGGAGGAAAGGAGATTATCTGGTTTCTAGCCTAAGAGCTGGCCCAAGCCTAAATAACACGTTTTGGTAAGCATTTCAAAGGAGCAACTATAAAGTATGAACCGGGACTGGAAACGTCGGAACAAAGCATCATACCACACGTTGGTGAAACAGTCTGTCTGCAACCAGGCTCCTCATGGCCTGGCTTTGGCTTTCTGGGGGAAAAGGGTAATAGAGGAAAAACGCTATTGCCAAAAGATGAAAAATGGGCCTCAATTTTGGTGTAAGGCCTCTGGCCTTCTTCCAGTGGGGCATATTAAAACCAATATCAGGGGCGGTACAGCGGGGGCCGCTGGAATGACTCATCCTCCTGACATAGCCACCCAGACAGCTGGCAAGCTGTCCCGCTCCACCCATCTCTGATCTCACCACAACATGGAAGCATCTGGTACATTCATCATCCTCTCTGGGGCATGAATGAATGCTTAGGATGTAGATAATTTTGCAGGAATATATGTGTGTATTATCATGCAGATAAGACAATTATTTCATAATAGAAATGGAACCCGAATCGTCTTTGCCTACTTCTGATCCTGCCAGCGCTGCAAAAAAAAAAAAAAAAAAAAAAAAAAAACACTTGCTGATATGTTCGATATGCAGGAAATGGAAGCACAGAAGGAGAGAGAGATTACAGGCTCTTCTGTGCATTTGCCACACGTGCTGTGATCTTAGCCCTTTCTTGAGGATATCTGATTTCACCGGGAAAAGGAAAAGGCAAAGGAGAGACAAAGAGGTCCCCACCCAGCGTGCGCACATTTTCCATACAAGTGTATAACTGAAAAAATAGAACAGAGTCATATAAATAAGGCAAAAGTGTGTTAACAGACCACATGCTAGAAACTGGTTTTACAAGGCGGTGTGGGTGGGTGGGCATAGGTGGCTCAGTTGGTTAAGCCTCCTGTGCTTGATAGTAGCTCAAGTCTTGGTCTTAGGGTCATGAGTTCAAGCCCCATCTTGGGCATGGAGACGACTTAAAAGCCTGCTATTAAAATAATAATAATAAAATTTAGAAAGAGAGGGAGAATATAAATAATTGAAAAAAGAAAGGAATTTGTAAAAACAACTTTTCATTATGGTAACTTTGAGTCTGATCAGAATACTTCCACCTTGTTTCATGTCATATCATAGAGAGATAAGCCTAGAGAAGAATGATTTTCTACTTTAGATTTCAACTCAGTAAGGACCAGACTCTGTATTCCTTGTTTAATTCCATATCATCAAACTCTTTTTTCAAAAAGATTTTATTTAGGGGCACCTGGGTGTCTCAGTTGGTTAAGCAACTGCCTACCACTCAGGTCATGCTCTCAGAGTCCTTGGATAGAGCCCCACATCAGGCTCTCTGCTCAACAGGGAGCCTGCTTCTCCCTCTCCCATTCCCCCTGCTTGTCCTTGTGCTCTCTGTCTCATTAAATAAATAAAATCCTTTTTTTAAAAAAATTTCTTAATTAAAAAATAAAAAGATTGTATTTATTTATTTGAAAGAGAGAGAGGGGGCAAGTGTGACAGGGGGGAGGGACAGACAGGGAGGGAGAGAATCTCAAGCAGACACCACACCAAGAGTGGAATCCTATGAAGGGCTCCATCTCATGACCCTGAGATCATGACCTGAGCCAAAACCAGGAGTCAGACGCTTAATGGACTGAGCCACCCAGGCACCCCAGCATCAAATTCTTAGTAGAAAAACTAATAATAATTTTTTTAATCTAATTGGACAAGAACTGGAAGATGTAGGAGAACAAGGAAGAATGTTAAGTGAGATATGTGAGAACAGGTATATCTAAACTTGGATTGATTGAGCTGTAAAAAGAGGGAGGGACAGGAGGCCCCATAGTGCCAGCCATTGAGTCTGCCATACTCCATTGGCAATTGGTGGCACTGCAGGCCCAAGACAGCCTGTGTGTTTTGTAAGAAGAGGGATGTGTGCAGAGGAAAATCAGTACCCAACCCATCATTCATAGTTATGGGCAATCATAAACTAGGTGTTTATCACTTGGGAAATACCTCTGCTTGCCTCACACTTGGAGTAGTTTCGATCACAGTTTACGTTTAGGAGGAGGTGGAGAGGCTAGAGAAATTTTGATAAGCACAAGGAACATAAAATGTATTTCATTTTAATTTAGATCTTTTTCTTGCATGTATGGAAGAGAACAGCCCTTTTAGCTCAGCTCTGATCCTCCCCTTTTAACCCCCACAGGGGTCACAGCTTTGTCAACACGGGAGGGTGCTTAGGAATTTTTATCCCAGTAAACTTAGGGGAACTTGACCGATCTGTCATAATTCTTTTGAGTTTTTGGTCTTGTTTTGGATCACCTTATTACCCGTCTGGCTGTAGAGAAATGAATGGCCTCCAGGAGAGTGATCCCCATACACCTCTTTCATTTGCCACTAACTGCCACACAAAAACAGCCACCTGCCATGGTCTGGCGCCCATCCATCAATCCGTCCCACTCTCCGTGAGCAGTGCGCCTGCCTTCCACACTTCTGGAATGTCTTGAGAGTCCTTCCCCACAAGCTTGGCCATTGACTATGTGCTGCCTTTGGCAGGGATATGAGTAAAGACTACAGCATGATCAGAGACACCGTGTGTGTGCCCTCCATGGAACAAAAGGAAAAGGAAATAGAAATGCATTTTATTTTTTAATTTTTTAAACAGATATATTTATTTATTTGAAACAGAGAGTGCCCATGTGCAAGGGGCAAAGGGAGAGGGAGAGAGAGAAGCTCAAGCAGACACCGGGCTGCGTGTAGAGCCCTACACAGGGCTCCAGCTTGCAACCTTGAGATCTTGACCTGAGCCAAAACAAAGAGTCTGACAATTAACCAACTGAACCACCTTAGAAAAGCAGGGGTTTTTTTTATTACATTCCATTAGCCAGCATATAGCACATCATTAGGTTTTGATGCAGTGTTCAATGATTCATTAGTTATGTATAACACCCAGTGCCCATCACAACATGTGCCCTCCTTAATACCCATCATTTTGAAAGGGAGGGAATGACTTCTATTTCCAAAGCGAGCCCATCTCCCAGATTCTGTAAGAACAAATAGCTCTCCAGAAGCCTTCACTGTTCAGCCAAACTGGGGGCGAATTTTTCTTTCTCTGAACTCCCACGATATTTATTCATTTAACATTTGTTAAATACCTGCCAAGTGCTGGGCATATTTGTTTTTACAAACAGCCCTGTAAGGTGACTATTATTATCCATCCATTCCCACCCCTACCCTAAACCATTATTTTAAAGGTGGAAGAGTAGAGGCAAAACAAGCTAAGTAACTTGGTAATGACCATGCTGCCAGCAAAGAAGAGTCCAGGTTCAAACACAGGTCAAAATCAGACCAGAGGGGGTGCCTGGGTGGCTCAGTGGGTTAAGCCGCTGCCTTCCGCTCCGGTCATGATCTCAGGGTCCTGGGATCGAGTCCCGCATTGGGCTCTCTCTGCTCAGCAGGGAGCCTGCTTCCCTCTCTCTCTCTCTCTCTGCCTGCCTCTCCGTCTACTTGTGATTTCTCTCTGTCAAATAAATAAATAAAATCTTTAAAAAAAAAAATCAGACCACAGTTCTCACTCTTTCTACAGGAAAAAAAAAAAAAAAAGGTAGCTGAGCTTTCTGTGTCACAGGACCGAGAGAATTTTTTTGTAAATTTTCTAATATGACTAGTCCCATATTAAACTATTGGCTCATGAAAGGCGAACTCTCTGCCAAATTATGCTTATCTTCTTAAGGACTGGACAGCCATGTGCAGCAAACACTCTATAAGTGGGCAACAAATAGATCTGAATGGGAAAGGAAAGAGTGAAAAAGTAAATATAGTCCATGAAAGATCACTGCCCACTTCTGTTTGTTAGTTTCTTCAAACGTAGCTTATAATAAATGTTTTTAAAATATTGTTGGGGTGCCTACATGGCTCAGTCAGTTAAGCATCTGACTCTTGATTTCGGCTCAGGTCCTGATCTCAGGGTTGTGAGATCGAGCCCTGCCTCAGGCTCCATGCTGGGCATGAAGCCTGCTTAAGATTCTCTATCTCTCTGCCCACCCCCCCCAAATAAAATTAAAATAAAATAATATATTGTCATGGTTTTAGAAGCTATTAGAAAAGACCCAGTGGAAGGAAATCTGAAAGTCTGTTGTTTATATACCAAAAAACTACTCACAGTTCATACCACAGAATATGGTAATTTCCACAAGCGGAGAAATTATGATAAGCACAAGCAATATAAAAAACAACAATATATTGGACAAATAAGATTGTAAGATTTTTATTTTTCCCAAGAGATTTCGAAGCAGAGGACATATATCTGACTCTGCCTGAACTTGACAATCATTTAACTCGGAAACAAACTGAAACTTACAAGAGTTGTATTTAGAAACTTTTACTTCAGAGATGAAGCCCAACCATATATAACTGTCCTTGTTCTTTATCACAAATATAATAAATATTGGGGCACCTGGTTGACTCAATCGGTTAGGTGATTACCTTCAGCTCAGGTCATGTTCCCAGGGTCCTGGTATTGAGCCCCACATCGGGCTCCCTGCTCAGCAGGCAGCCTGCTTCTCCCTCTCCTCCCTGCTTGTGCTCTCTCACTGTCTCTGTCTCTCTCTTTTTCTCAAATAAATAAATAATATCTTAAAAAACAAATATAATAGGTATTAAAATCAGATGAAAAGAATGCTACTCATGTACCAATATCGTCAACAAATGATAGTCCAATACCAAAAAACTGTATTGCCTTCAATGAAGGAAAGCCTTATCATTTCACTTGTGGTTTATTATTCCTTTTCACCGAGCTTGATTTTCCTAGAGATTTGAGGCATTTGACCTAAAGACAATAGCCAAGAAGTTCTATTTGGAAGACAGACTACTTACTAACAAACATACACTTATAATGCATAGTGTCATTGTATTTCATGTTATGAGGTGAGCTGGGGAGTGTGATTTTATTTATTGCATGAGCATCATTTTCAAAACCCCTTTGGTGTTATATGTGGTAAGCAACGGATGGACCCATTAGCTCTGTTTAAATCTCCATTCTAAACTTGAATACTGAATCAAATTTTTATGAATTTCACCTGTCACAATTTTGAATGTGTCTTTCTGGGTCTATCTTTTTTCTTTTTTTTTAAGTGAATTAGACGAAAGATTACATTAAGTAAGGTTTGATTTTTTTTTTTAATTTATTTGATAGACAAGTAGGCAGAGAGGCAGGCAGAGAAAGGAAGGGAAGCAGACTCCCTGCCGAGCAGAGAGCCCGATGCGGGGCTCAATCCCAGGATCCTGGGATCATGACTTGAGCTGAAGGCAGAGGCTTTAACCCACTGAGTCACCCAGGTGCCCCTGATTTTTTTTTCTATATTTATAAAAAGAGCCTTACTAAACCAAATATTCAACCCAGATAAATCATGAAAATATGTAAGCTCTGCAGATTAACACATTTCTTTAAAACCTCTTAAACCCAAGGAAGCAATAAGGGTATTCGAGAAACTGTTCAAGAAATACTTTACTTTTAGTATTTCATGTTCCAAACATGGGTTTGGAATTTATCCCCGGGGGTGAGAGTTGAAGTTTCAGGAGTAGATAAGATTACCGAGGAAGAAAGTCACGAAGGAAGGAGGGGACAAAGGATAGAAGCTCAATGGAAATTTCTCCAACTGGGTGCTGAAGGCAGTGGACAAAGCTGAAGGGAGCAAAGACAAGCCAGAGAAGTTGGAGGTGTTGCAGTCAGTGGAACAAGGGGTCGGGGGGCTGAGTCATTCTGGACGCTGGAGTTTCGTAGACCAGAGGGAAGGTGCTGCCATGCGCTGGTGTCTGAGCTCCCAGCCCAACACCGTGTCCACCACTAACTCATCTGGCACAGTACATTTAAGCGTCTTCATACCGGCTTTCTTTCCACAGGCTGAAAGAGGTTATATATAATATGGGCATGATGTTTTCTTCTGTGAAGTTGAACACAAACACTGACAACATAGAATTCATACCCTTTAGGGGCACCTGGGTGGCTCAGTCATTAAGCGTCTGCCTTTGGCTCAGGTCATGATCCCAGGGTCCTTGGATTGAGCCCCGCATCGGGCTCCCTGCTCAGCTGGGGAGCCTGCTTCTTCTCTCCCACTCCTCCTGCCTGTGTTCCCTCTCTTGCCATCTTTCTCTGTGTGTCAAATAAATAAATAAAATGTTAAAAAAAAAAAAGAAAGAAAGAAATCATACCCTCTAAATTCTTAAAGATGTATCAGTATACCTTGAAAGTTATAAAATACGTAGTAAAATACACAAATAATAAATAACTTCATATATATCCATATCTATGAAGATGCCTTATTAAGTAATATTCTTTGGCCAGAATAAAACTCAAGAAAGTGGCACAAAGATACGTGAGCGGTCAGGTAGTTGAAATTCCGTGTGTATGCTGTACTGTATACTGCGGTATGCTAAACACTGTCCCCCAAAAGGATCCGTGTTCTAATCCCTGGAATCTGTGAATATTACCTTATATGCCAAAGGACTTTGCAGACGTGATTAAATTAAGGGTCTGGATATGGGGAGATTATCCTGTATTGCCTGGTTGACCCAAAATGTAATCACAAGGGTCATTAGGAGAGAGAGGAAGAAGATTTGAGTAATGAGAGGAGCCGGTAAGGGATGTGATTCTGGAAGGCGGCGGGGGCAGTGGGTGATTTTGCCAGTGAGGTGAGGAAGGAATCAAAGAAGCAGATTCTCCCAGAAACCCTCCAGAGGAAACCAGCCCTGTGGACGCCTTGATGTCAGCTCACACCCCACCCCACCCCCCAAAATAACAAACAATGGTTTCCAGAATTCTAGCTTCCAGACCTGAAAGAAGATAAATTTGTGTGAGTTTAAGTCACCGTGTTTGTGATCGTTTGTCAGAACAGCAGGATGAAATGAATGCAGACTTTTTTTTGGAAAAATATTCACCTTTACAGCACAACAGGCTGTTGTATGCTTTTCGCTAAGAAAACCCATGCAAATATGTTAGCCTCTGTAAGGGATGCTCCTTGAGTGGAAGCCTTTCTCTTTTTCCTGCCACCTCTGCTTCAAAGAGCTGGGCTTGCAGTATCTGTGTAAGGAGCAAGCATATGATCCCAGGTAAGCGACGGGATCAGGTTCCGTGGGTGGGTGAGGCCAGGAGGGTGGAAGAGAGCGCTGATGACGCTGAGTGAGAAAGAGAAGGTGGGGACGCTGCCAGGCACAGATCAAAGCAGAAGGGCTCCAGCAACAGGCCCCCCCACTTTTTGGGGTGGGGCTTCGAAGGGTTCCTTCAGGCCCAAACTCGAGGAGGATGTCCTAAGTCAGCAAGTATTGTGGTGAAAGATAGGGAAAGAATCAGAAGTGCTCGAAGACTTGAGAAAATGTGCTGCTTCATCTTCAAATGTCATCAAAATGCTTGTTGTCCTCAGGAATCCTCTCGACAATAAAACAAAGAAAGGAACTCTGGGAAAACCATGATCTGATTCTCCTTGGAATAATGCCTCCGGCCCAGTAAGCAAGCCTCCACAATGACTTGCTAAAGCTCTAGAAGGCCTGGAGGATGACCCTGAAGTGCTTGGAGTCATGCACAACACAACCTTGTTGTTCTAATCATACTGTATAAGGAACGCATGGGAAATATGCACCCACAGAAAGTTGAGAGAGCTAGGGGAGGAAGAGGTGCCAGTGCCCGGAACCAGAGGACACAGCATTCAAGGGCAGGCAAAACAAGAGACCCCCAAGGGGGGGAAAAGGAACCATTGAAGAGCCGGGAGGAAAAGAGGAATACGGTGGGATGTCTGAAGGTGAACAGGATGGACGCTATCAGAAGCCCAAGATAAGGTGACGGTAGCAATGAGGGAGATACGAGATCCTAACTTTCAAGGGGTGCTGGGAGCAAAGCCAGGGAGCAGGGAGCAGGAGGGAGCGAGAAGCAAGCTGGGAGAGAAGAAAGGAGGTGCCTGACAAGGTGGTGAGGAGCAGAGGGAAGACCAGTCTCCATGACTGAGCTAAGGTATTTGTCTCACTCCCCGTGTGTCTTATGTGCTGTAAGATGCACCCCAAGAAGTAAAGAAAGAAAAAAAAAAAAGAAAGAAAGGAAGGAAGGAAGGGAGTCTCACCTATGCAGTGATTACTTTCATAGGGAGGCAGGAAGGAAGGGATGGAAAAATTAGAGAGGATTAGGTATCACTCTTAATTATCTACATTCTGAGATGATTTCTGGAAAAAGTGAAAAGCGAGGAGTTGGAGCCAGTATGTGGGAGTTGTCCATGACCCTCATTTTAAAAGAATCCTGCCTGTACTGTGCATGAGGGAAAATGGAAAGGCAAGATGGGTTAGGCTGTTGCAGTATCCGTCAGGAAAGTGATGAGATGGAGCCTATTCACAGGCAGAGGGGGCATCAGTAGAAACCAAGGAGGGACTTAGAGAGACTGCTAGGAGGGGCTGCGGTGAGGGGAAGGGGAGCACACGGTGCAGGAGGATGGAGATTCTGGGCGGGGCTTGGCCGCTCTCCAAGGAGGCCTCTTCCTTTCCCTGCTGGAGCGCAGGCTCCACGGAGGATGGACGGGGTAGAGGTAAACTGTACGTAGAAAGTAGGAAGTGACAGAAAGCACCCGGATGACCTCAGTTTTCTCAATGAGTCATGAGATGAGGCTGTCTGCTGAGAGTGAGGGGGCAGGAGTTAAGAGGAGTGCTATAAATAGTCTGATTAGCGCTGAGAAGTGAGAGTGTGAGTCTGTCTGAATGCTTTAGAAGCCCGACGAAACGATCCCTGGGTACCAGGCACCTGCTCTGTGTCCGCGGCTGGCAAGGCCAGCTCCCACAAAGAACCGAGAGACGGGACCCTTCAAATGCCTGACTTACAGAGCTGGGTGCCCACGGAAGTCTTAGCCACAGCTAAACAGGATTAAGGCCTCAGAGAAGCTGTTGATTCCAAAGCAGTAGCTCTCTAAAAAATGTATTATGAAGGGCACGTATTGCATGGAGCATTGGGTGTGGTGCAAAAACAATGAATTCTGTTATGCTGAAAAGAAATTAAAAAAAAAAAAATCTCTTGGATTATAGTTGTGGATTGTTTGTGTTTTCAAAGCATATGGCTTGCACATATATACACACACATACATAGAATGAATTGCTACTCTAATACATACACGTATTTGCACACACAAATAACGACAGCAACCAGGGGGGCCCAGGGTGGCGAAGTTGGTTAACCTTCTGCCTTGGGCTCAGGTCACGATCCCAGGGTCCTGGGATCAAGCCACTGTCACATTCCCTGCTCAGTGGGGTGTTTGCTTCTCCTTCTCCCTCTGTCCCTCCCCGCCCACTTGTACTCTCTAAATAAATAATAAAATATTTTTAAAAAATTAATTATAGCAACCATTCTTTCAATATATACTTGCTGAACATGTTCTATGTGCCAAGAACTATGCTAGATACTGGAGAGACAGTAATGAACAAAAAAAAAGATGTCTGCCATTATGGAATGAACAGTCTGATAGTTAGTACACGGGGGTATTCAAACTGATGTAAAAGTATAATGTGGGGGGCACCTGGGGGACTCTCTGGTTAAACGTGTGTCTTGGGCTCAGGTCATGATCCCAGGGTCCTGGGATTGAACCTTGTGGCAGGTTCCCTGTTCAGCAGGGAGCCAGCTTCTCCCTCCCCCTCTGTCTGCTGTTCCCCCTGCTTGTGTGTGCTCTCTCTCTCTCTCTCTCTGTCAGATAAATAAATAAAATCTTTGGGGAAGAAAAAAGCATAATGTGATTAGTACTGTGAGGAACTATACATAGTGCTGTGAAAAGGTAGAATCAACACAGGTCAGGGACCGAGTTGCCTTTGGTCACAGATGGGCATGTCCGTGTTCTTCTCCCTAACTACATTAGGATTCCTTTGAAGGTTGTGAATCACTTCCTACTCTTTTCTATTTATGGCACCTGACACATGATTGTGCACACAGCAGGTGCTCAATTGATGGCTAAGCTGATGCCATGGGATGTTCATCAGCAATGTTAGTGGCCTTCCTTTCACAGGAAAACTACAGGTGGGTGTCTTAGTCATAAAGGAACAGCTCCATTATCTTGCAGATTTGGCAGGAACAACACATTCCCACGTCACTATCCACTCTCTCATCCCTAGAATGTAGAGTGTCATTGACATTTTTCCTTTTAAAAGAGCACAAATCACAGTGTTCTTTGCAATAAGGTACACTGAGGAGCTATATCCTTGTTCCTCCTTATTTTTCAAGGCAGCTTCCACTGACTGACACAGGTTGTAGGGGGAATGGGGAAGAATTGTTTAATGGGTACAGAATTTCTGGCTGGGGCTGATAAAATTTTCTGGAAATGGATATTACTGATGGTTGTACAACATTGTGATATACTTACTGCCACTGAATATACAATTAAAATTGTTAAGATTGTTAAAATAAAATTAACATTGTTAAAATATAAATTTCATCTTGTGTGTATTTTACATAATTTTAAAAAGCCAAAAATAATGCAAGCTTGAGAATTGTAAAAATAGAGAAATACACTGGGTTCGAATAAGTGTCACTTTTTTCTTAAAGCTTTTCAGTGGTGTCTTCCCCCCCCCCCCCTTTTTAAAATTAAATCCCTCTCAGTACAACCAGGCTCCTCATGGACTGGGTCTTGTTCCTCTTCTGTCCATTCTTGAACCCTATGTTCCAGCCAGACCAAAGCGCTTGCAGTTCTCCCATCATGTGTTTCTTTTAGATGCCTCAGTGCTTTATTTGCCCATATTCTGATCTCTGGGATGCTTTTCTCAACCTTAACCTGCCAGTCAGAAAGCACATTCTCATGTACCTGAGCCTAGTCTCCTCTCGAGAACTTGTACCAATATCCATTTCAAACCCTTCCCGCCCTCATAGGAAAATGACTGCATTCTCTCCCTCTCTCTCTCACATCCTCACTTACCCCTGTGTAGATCATTATAGTGGTGAGTACAACATTTAATGCCATAGTTCATTTCTAGGTCTGTCTTTCTGAGCTTTACCATGGGGCACAGGGGCAAAACTTTTGTCTTATTTATATAGCATGATGTTAAGATCTCTGACTTGAACTGTGTGACCTGGAACAAGATAGTTAACCTCTTCTAGGTCGGTTTCATCTTCCATACAATGGGAATAATAATCATCTCTGTGTCATAGAGTAGTTATGAGGAATAAATGAAATAATGTGCGTGAAGTGTTCGGAAAGGGTCCAATAGACAATCGACAATTGTTTGAAGAAAGAAAATACATAAGCAGTAACAGTTGTTCAGTGGTTTAAAGGTTGAACATTTAAGGTCAAGAGTTGACAAGAATAATAAAAACCCTGATCCCAAACATTTATTTAGAAAGACACATGAAGAAGTTGAATGATTGGATAAAAGAACAACACCAAGAACTGCTTTTTAATGTATGGGTCATTATGGAGTATGAATACTTCCCAGGGCTTCCCAGGTTTCAACTTTTTGCCATAAACTCTTCCACACCCTTCAGAGCCAGCCTGATCAGGCTACAGAGGTCCTTAAAACTAAAATATCATAACCATCGTAGGAAACAAAAACAAAAACTCAAGGAAACTAATCAGAAAGGCTTATTGCAAGAGACTTCAATACCAAACAAGTGGAGGGTCCTCATGGTTTAAAGAATGTAAGATGGTCCTGTTACAGACTTGGAGACACTTTTGAATGTGTTTTCTATACTCACCCACTTGCATCAAGATTTTGGCAAACCAGCCTCCTTGCTGGAAGTTAAATCAGAAAGTAACCCTTTCTAAAACAGCCTGGTTCTGGATGTGGATTTTTATTTTACATGAGTAGATGCTTGCTATTTTCAAGGTGTGCAGCTGGCTCGTGCAGTGGAGATGAAATGTTATGTGACACCTACACATCATCTCTTCTAAGGCAAAACTCACTGCCTGAGTGAGATCATCGCTTGAGTCCTCCTGGTCCATACCTGATTCTCATGCAGTCCCATTAAACCTGACTCCAAACCTGCCTCAGAGGTAAAGCTTGTGAGCCAGGTCTGGGCCACAGGCATGTCTCATTTCCCTGTCCTCTGACGTTCGTGGATCACACGCAGCCCAGTCAGGGCCAAATGAGATGCAATGACATTTTCCCCGAGTCTTCTGGAAAGAGACTTTCACTCATAATCTCTGACCTAAAACATAAGAGAATGAATCGGCCTAGCAGGGACCTTTCTGGTACCCATAAAACTTAAAGCTGAAGTCAACATAAAGAAAGCCAAAACAAAGAAATAGAGATTAAAAACTAAGCAGGTGCTACTGATAGGCTTGAGCAATGAAAAGAGTTGTACCTGAGGTTAGATCTTTCAGCTGCTGAATCAGTAAATTCCTTTTTTAACTAATCTAGCTTGGGTTGGGTTTTTCTGTAACTGCAACTAAATAATCCCAACTGGCATTCATCAAAGCCTCTCCTACCAAACAGGAGCTCCATACTGTGATTCCCTAAAAAAGATAACTAGTTTCTTTAGAGAACTCATATATGAATGAATCAGGGCATATTCAAGAGAGTTAAGTGTCTGGGTAAGAAAATCTCTCCTTTGGGGATGCCTGTGGTTCACATTTCTGTGTGGGCCAGGAAACTCCTATAAATTTCACCTGTTGACACATTTTCTTTGCAAGTATTTTGCTATTTCAGGGGGAGGAGCCGGAAACAGAGGTGGAGAAGGGAAGGCGTGAGGCAAAATATGAATGATTATGCAGGAAGCAATATAGCTGATGGCCTTTCAGCAAAGGGCTGGCATGTGGGTACATGCGGTGTGAATTCACAGTGGAGGAACTAATCTGGCAATGTTATCTGATCTGGAACAGCAAGAAAAAGAAAGAGTCTCTTTCCTTTTCCTCTGATTTGATTTGTCGAAAAGTCTTTACCAAGGTGACAGGCTGGTAATGAAAGTATCCAACCAGACACTTTGACTTTGGGCTGTTCTAAAGTGGGGACCTGGGATCTGTGTTGTTTTCCAGTGACTCTTTGTCATTTCATTTTCAGAACAAGGCTGGATTTTGGGTTCTATAAAAACAAGGCAGGTTCTGGATTGAAAACAAAGGTCAGACATGCTGATGCTTGAAGATAAAGAAGGATGGGGTTGCACAAATTCTTCTGAGTAATAGAGGCTGGTCTCAAGCCTGGGGCTGAAGAGGCTGTGGGAGCAGAACCAGAGTCTGTGAGGTTATTTCTTCCATGAAAAGGAAAAAGCCTGAAGCAATAATCTGAGTAATCTAAGTCCAAAGCTGCTCCCACAGAAAGCAGTAGAGCTTGCAGAAAGGGGCTTAGAGTTCAGTAGCAGGACTAGTTACATAACTTGCTTCCATCCCTAATTGTCTCTGTGGCCACAGATTGGTTGGTTTTCCATTCTGAATCTGTTTCCTCACCTGCAAACTTCATTGGGGTTCTTGAAAGAAGTAATTTAGTTGAATTACATCAAGAGTCCATGGCCCAGAAAAATTCAAATAAATGACAATTGCATAAATTCCCTGAACTTGGGGAGACTTACCCTGAGGATAGGGCTACGGGTACCTAGACGTGGAGACTTTGTTTTTATTTGGCAGGCAGAGGGGCCAAAGTTCAGTTTCATCTTAATGTGATTTTTTTGTGGAATAGCAAAAGAAAAACACCCATTTGAAGCCACATTTCTGTATTTCTATAGATTCTCCTAAGCTCAGCAAAATGTTGTCCCTAAGCTGCCGGACAACGAACTCTCTAATGTCAAACTGGGTAAGCATAAACTTGAAAGATTTTCATTGGACCATCTGTTCCTCCACAGCAAGAATTGAGTTTTATTCTTCTTTTTAGGCAAGATGCATAGCACAGTGCCTTATCGCTCAAGAAATTTTTATTCTATCATCTAGAAAAAAATGAATTCATCCTTAGGATAGCCAAACTGAACTCCTGCTGGAATGTGCTCGAAGTGGGAAGGAAGGAAGAAGAAGGAGTAACTTTCTCTGTATAGCAGTTACGGTAAGGTTAAGCAGCTAAGGGATAACAAGAGACCCCAAAATTCAGTGGCTTAGAAGACAGAAGTTTATTTCTCTACCATACAACAGTTCAAAGGTGAATAAACATGCTACACAAGGTCATCCTGAAATCCTCAGGGCACTGTCCTCACCAGCATGATCAAAGCTGGATCCTTGGCTTTAGGACATAGCAAAGAGCCTGGAGAAGGGCGCGCACACACTGTTTTAAGGACTGAATCCAGAAATAGCACACTTCCCCTCTACTCACGTTCCATGAGTAAGAACTCAAGTCATATTACCCAGCAACAAGAGAAGCTATAGAAGGAATGTACCTTCATTAAGAGGATTAAAGATGAGCCACATGATATTTGCAAAACATATATTTGATAAAGGTCTTGCATAAGAATATATAAAGAACTATCAATAATGAGAAAACTAGCAACTTAAAAACAATGAATGAAAGATTTGAACAGCCACTGAAGAAAATAAACAGATGGCAAATGAGCACATAAAAACATGCTCAACATTAGGAGTCATTAAGAACCTAGAAGATACCACAACACATCTAGCAGAATGCCTAAAGTTACAAAGATAGACTCTATCAGTTGTGGGTGAAGACAGAGAGGAACTAGAACCCACATACATTGCTAGTATATGAGTGCAAAATGGTACCGCCAAATGGAAACATTTTGTCAGGTTTTTAAAAAATTAGGCGTATACCCACTGTATGGCTCAGTCTTTCAGTCCCCAGATATTTACCTAACTAAAAACAAAACAAAACAAAACAAAAAGCTTATGTTCCTACCCAGACTTATACATTAATGTTCATTGCCATTTTATTTGTAATATCCAAAATGCAGGAACAACCAAGTGTGCATCAAATTTGGAACAGATAAAAAAATGTTATACTATCCCTCTGATGAACTATAACTCAGCAATAAAAAGGAAGGGACTTTAGGGGTGCCTGGGTGGCTCAGTGGGCTAAAGCCTCTGCCTTCGGCTCAGGTCATGATCTCAGCATCCTGGGATCGAGCCCCGGGATCAGGCTCTCTGCTTGGCAGGGAGCCTGCTTCCCCCTCTCTCTCTGCCTGCCTCTCTGCCTACTTGTGATCTTTGTCTGTCAATAAATAAATAAAATCTTTTTTTTTAAGAGATTACTTATTTATTTACTTACTTATTTGACAAGGAGAGATGACAAGCAGGCAGAGAGGCAGACAGAGAGAGAGAGGAGGAAGCAGACTCCCCGCTGAGCAGAGAGCCCGATGCGGGGCTCGATCCCAGGACCCTGAGATCATGACCTGAGCCGAAGGCAGCGGCCTAACCAACTGAGCCACCCAGGCGCCCCAAATAAATAAAATCTTAAAAAAAGAAAAAAAGGAAGGGGTTCTTGAAATACACAAACAGCATAGATGAATCTCAAAATAAGAGTAAAGAAAGGGAGATCAAAGGGGAAAGGTGTATGCCATATAATCACATTTATATAAGATTCTAGAAAATGAGGGGCGTCTGGGTGGCTCAGTTTTTTAAGCGAATGCCTTCAGCTCAGGTCATGATCCTGGAGTCCCGGGATTGAGCTCTGCATTGGGATCCCTGCTCAACAGTTTTGGCTCAGGTTGTGATCTCAGGGTTGTGAAATCAAGCCCCACATCAGGCTCCACTCTTGGTGTGGAGACTGCTTGGGATTCTCTCTCCCTGTCTCTATACCCCTTCTTCTCTGCCCCCAACTCTTTCTCAAATAAATAAATAAATCTTTTTTTTTTTTTAAGTATATACCTTTTTTTTTTTAAGGATGATTAGACAAACAGAATTTGGTGGTCAATTGTAAGTATGCTCCACGTAACAGTTTCTTTCTGTTACTTTGACATTAAATTCTGGGAGATTCTGGACCAGAGGAAGGAAGACTATGAAAGGAAGATTCCTATTGAGAGATAAGACATAAGAGAATGAGCTACAGTTCTAGCCCCAGCTTCTGGTTCATGTGCTTCTCAAGCACCAGCCAAGTTTCCATCTCTGGTCCCGATTCCATACAGTGAACACACCCCATCAACACAATCCCAGTAAAACCCCCATCTACTACCCATCCACAGCATCTGCAACTTTGCACCCCAGCCTCAGGTCTGCCTTCCAGACCATACCTTGTCCTTAAACCCTGCCAGCTCTTCAGTCCAGTCCACTGGCCAAGTTTCTAGCGAGGCCAGTCCTGACCTGGTCCACTGGGTCATTTCACTTTTCCTGAACTTTCCAACAGAGTGAGAAAAACTCTCGTGTATCTGCATTCACACTGAAAACTTGCTGAAGGCCTTTCCTCGGAATTTTAGGTAGCATCAGTGGGACTTTCTCTCCCAACACCCCTTCCAAAGGTAGGGTTCAGTCTACTCCCTTTTGCGGTGGCCTGCTCCTTATCAACAGCAATGCCCATTCCTTTGGGTGACACTGAAATCTTCCTATATGAAAGGCTGAAATATATAAAGGCATCATGAAGGAATTCTAGAGGACTTGGATAGGATTTTATCCAACCACTTCAAGAAATTTCTTCTGTTGACCTTTAGGATTACTACTGAAACTGTGAAAGCTTTTGCTGATTTATCCCAGAATATCAGTCTTGTCAGTGCACGGTCGTGTAGCATTATTGCCAATGCAAAGGGGTTTATTCTTTTCTTTTCTTTTTCTTTTTTTTTTTTTTTTTTCTCTGACTGGCTCAAAATGGGATACCAGGACTAAGTTAGAAATAAGCCTGATAAGAATGAGAAGATTTAAGGATTATAACTGGTTCTCATAAACTCCGTTCAGGAGAGCTAGGGGAAGTGACTCTCATCTGCCAACATGTCCTCCGGCAGAAGCCTGAGCACAGAATGTACAAATCATACTCCATGTCGAGGTGAGACTTTTCTCAGAAGTAGAGAGAGAGAGTGTGTGTGTGTGTGCGTCATGGGTCTGTGTGAAGTATGCTTGGGTTAGCCAAGCTTAATCAATGGAAGCTGTGCTAGCTGGAATAGAGAGACGCTGATGAACCAAGGGAATATGTCAGAGAAGAGGGACAGGGCATAGAAAATGTCAAAGGTTAGCTAAGTTGAATTCTGGGATAATGAGATCAAGGCTATCCTGTTGCCCGAAAGCCTTACCTCTTGGGTTCCCGGAGCAGAATTTGCAAAAACAGACTGCAGAATAGCCTTTTCTCCAGCCAGAATTCTTAGTAGGCAGTCATGTGGGGGTAATTGCCCCTTTGTCTGGCTCCCACTCCCTCCTCGAGCTCAGCCCCTCGGACTTCTGCCTGAATGGAGAGAACTATGACTGAGGCTGGAAGCTTGGTGTAGTCGGCAGGGTTGCGGAGAGGAAGCCCCACTCACAGAGCCACTGTGGTTCTGACAAAGGCCCGGAGGGTCTTACCTTTCCCTGCGTGGAAAAAGGCAGGAAGGAAACCGGAAGTGACTGATGTCCTGCTGATGTCAGGCACTGGGCTGGGTGATTTCTCCTTTAATACCTAACCTAACTCTTACAATGCCCCCACGAGACGGAACTTCTAACCCCATTTTCACAGAATAAGGGGCCACAGAGAATAATTTAGAGAATATTAAGCCTTACGAAGGTTAAACAAGTTGCAGTAACTTCACAGCTAACTCCGTGGTGAGTTGTTGTTTCCACACCTGTCCGAGTGTGGGAGCGGACTCCTTGGCGGTGGGGGAACTTAAAGCTACTGCACGAGGTCCAATATACTTCATTATGACAGTCAGGTACCCAGTGATGAATGACGGCCAGTCTTCCGGAAAGACAGAGAAGGAGAGACCTTGATTCTGCCTGCCTCAGGCCACTGGAGTACTTTGGCGTGGAGCCCCTCCTTTTCAAATGATTTACAAGAAAACAAGATCAAGTCGACTTCTTTTGTTATGGACTCATTTCTTTTTTTCATTTTTTTGAGAGGTTATTATTGACCAAGATTTTAAGATGTTTCATTCCAGTCCGGAAGCCAATGAAATAAAAATAGAAAAAGCAAAACTGAGTAACAAATAAAGGAAATTAATTTAATAACAGATTTTGCTCAGTCTCTTGGGGCCTGCCCCAACAAGAATCCCCAAATACTTTTGGAGTGAGAGCATGGCCGCTGCTGAGTAAGAAGCCTTTTGATTATGGCTACAGAAGACAGAAACTATTAAAGGGGTAGCCAACACTGGCACACAGCTAAACTACACTTCCCAGCCTCCCTTGCAATAGGGTGGGGGAGGGGAAGGCCAAGGTCCAGCATCAGTCCTGCTCTGGTCAGTGGAAAATGAGCAGAACTGATATGTGCCAATCCCAGGTCATAAAACTGTGTGCAATCCCACATGTGCTTTTCTCTTCCCAGCTGGCTGGAATGAGTCAACTCTGGGGTCCGTCTTGGGAGCCTCAAGATGCAGGGAGCCCAGGCCTTTGACTCATTGTGGAGGAGGGCCGCCCAACAGCCTTGGGCTGTTATGTATCAAGATAGAAACTTTTAGTATGTAAATCTGCTAAGATGTGGGGCTTTTGCTGCTTAGCTAATACATTTAGCTCTCATTTAGCTCACTTTCCCAGAGATCACGATGTGAGCCCCAAAGAACCAGAGCTCCAAGAATGAAAAGTACGCTCCCAGGGAGGCAGGCCTCTCTACCTCTGAGCCTCCAGATTTTTCCTCACCTTCAACGCATGCTCCACCTATAAGAAGTGTGGAGAGATTGGGGGAAACATTTTCTGTATATGATTTAGAAAGCAGAATTCAGTTGTGACACCCAGAATACACTTCACTGAAGGATAAAGTCATGAAAGAGAACATTTGTTTTCAGACGGACTGGGGGAGAAAACCAAAGTAAGTGAGCAAAACAAGAGTGAACTATAAAGGCTTTTCTGTTGTTTTATTGCAGTAAATAAAAAGTAAGAAAAACAATAAGAAATCCTAGAGAACTTGCTTTTGTGACTATAGAAGACTTAGGTGTACCCGGAATCCATTGTTTTGGTGCAATGTGACATTTTAAAGTACTTGACAGCATTTAAGACAGTTTTTCCTTTAAACACATTACATTCACCCTTCCTACAAATGTGTTTAGTCTGGTAAACACTACCTGTAATTATTCTAGCGACAAGTCAGTAGCGTTTGGGTTTCTGTCAAATACAACAGATTTCCACAGTGTAGCACTATATTTAATGAGGATTATTAAATCGGTATCCTTCTTATTCCATGACAGAGGTAAAGTCTGCGGTTGGAAGGAAGTCCTAGCCGCAGTCAAGGGATGAAAGTGTGGATATGAAAGATGTGCCTTCTCCAAGAACAGAAGAAATCCTGCAAGAGAAGGAAGCAATGAGGTGACAACTTGAGAGGAAGGGATTTATACCAAGATCTTCGGTGCCCAGCTAGCGCACAACTCTCTGAAGGCTGGATCAGTGTGTGGAGAGTAGGCAACCAGGAATTATCACCAGAGCATAATTTCTGTTAGGGTACAGAAAGAGGTCAGGGCTCTCCCCAGGGAAACTCACACACCTGCCCAAGTACAAGGAAGCCACGAGAAGGTCTGAATACTCTATCTGTGCACAGAGCCCGAAGACGTGTAAAAACAAATTGCTTTCCCTTACAGCACACGGAGAAGACCCCCAAAGGTGACATACTGGACCTTCAGAGCCAAAAGCCAGCCTGAGAGGACGTGTGCTCTGTGCCAGGTATCCTTAAAATGCTGCAATCTGCATGTAGCTAGCCCTTTAAAAACAGCTCCAGGCCAGCTCAAACTCATCGGCAGAACTATTCAGTTTGTTTTAGCAACTGCTTCCCGTGACCTGGTCTCCCATTACTTCATCTGCATTCCCCAGATGCTGACCCCGTTCCCCTCTAAGCCCACAGCGTCCCCCCACACCCCCTGCCAGGACGCGGCTTTCATAATCTCCTAGGGAACTCCCCGTACTGGAGCCCTGGCGGCCCCACAGGATTCCACCTCTTGGGTCACAGGCGGAACCTGATGCCCTTCCCCAGCTTCTCGGGTTGCAATCCTACCTGCCCCAGATTTCGGGCCTGCGTCAGAGGCTGCTACAGGAGGAGGCAGGGAGGTGACCCTGTTCGGTCCTGCAGGGGCTGAACTCCTCCGCGCAATTTCAGCCAGCCAAGAATAGTCCTGAAGGCAAAGGTCGCTTAGTATGGTTGCCCTGAGAGGTTGTGAAGCCAGGACTGCCAGGGTCTCTGACCCTTGGCTCAAAGCCCTAAGTCAGTGGTCTTTGCGTGATCAGTGAGTCACCGACATGTCCTTCATACTCGCTGCCACTGTGGAGTAGCAGGCTTCAGGGACATAGTCGGAGCAACTTTGGATGCAAGAGACAGAAAGCTGATTCGAACGAGCTTAAAATAGTTTATTGGCTCGGAGCTAAAACGGAGTCGAGAGCAGTGGCAGGACTGAGGGCTGCATCCAGAGATGGTTCAAATGCTATTACTGGGGGGTTTCTCTCTCTCTCTCTCTCTCTCTCTGTCTTGGAAAGAGTGAATGCGCACAACAAGCAGGATGTCTGTGAGGGAACATGACTTACATCCCAACACATCGCAACTCAAGAGAGGCAGCCAGTCTATCCCAACAGCTCCAGGAGAAAATGTCTGGAGAGAATTCCGACTGGCCCCGTCCCGGTCGCGCGCTCATCTCTGAGCCAATCAGTGATCAGCCAGACCTGAACCCACAAACCCACCGGGGTGGCTAAGGTGGGGGCTGCGCTCCAAACCTACGGAAGGGGTTATTCTGAAGAAAATGGGGCTCGCCATTGCTTTCACTTTGCTGTGACCAGTTGTCGTTTTCAGACTTTGCCTTAGCTGCCATGGATACCCTCTTCTTCCTCCTTGAAACATGGCGTCTGCCGTCCAGTGACTCCGTTCTCCTGGTTTACCTTTTCACTGGGCCTTTTATTCCCAGCCTTTTTTCCCCTGGCCTTCCTCATCTCCCTGGTTTCCTTATGCTGCAGCCCCAAAGCTCAGACCCGACCTCTCTCTCTTTCTTTCTCCTCTGCCTTCGGTTCATGCTCCATTGGTAATCTCATTCTGTCTGTGGTCTTATATAGCATCTATATAGTGGACGCCAGATTTAGATCTCTGTGCTTCCTCTCCAGAGCCCCAGACTCCACTTGGAGTGCCCCTCAACCCCAACATGGACGAGCAACAAACATCTCAAACAGTTTCAGCCCTGAGCTTCTGATAGGGCCCACAGCGTCTTCTCCTTGCTGTTCATGCAACAGTTGCTGAGACCAAATGACTCAGAAATATCTTTGTCTCCACTCCTGCTCACATGCCACATCCAGGCAATCAGCAAATCATGGCATCTCACCTTTGAGGACAGACTCTATTACTCACCTCCTCCACCATTGCCAGTCTGGGCCAAGTCATAGCATGCCTCACGAATAGATCACCACCACCTCCTAATTGCGTGCCCGTCCCTGTCTTGTTCCTCTTCCTGCATTCACTCAGCTCAGCGGTCAGAGCAAACCTATTAGCAGAATCAGACAATGACTTCCTCTGGTCAGCACCCTGAAGTGACCCTCGGCTCACTCAAGATAAAACTCTTAGAGTAGTCTGCAAAGCCCTACACAGTCTCCGTGTGCACCAACCCCCATTTCTTCCCTGTTAGTCGACTGCCCTACCCCAGTCCACACCAGCCACACCAACTCCCTTGCATGCTTCTCATTAACCAAGCAAGATTGTGCCTCAGGGCCTTTGCACTTGCCCTTCCCTCTATCTGGAGTCCTCTTTCCCCAGATGTCTACATGGCTTCTTCATTCATGTCCATCGGATTTTTAATTCAGTGACCCTTTTCCGTGAGACCTTCACTGACCACCTCAATCTAGAACTGCAAATCCCTTCCTGACTCAAACTTCTTGTCTTCCATCACTGCTTTGCTTTTTCTCCATAGTAGTGAGTATATTCTAACACACTTATTTTTAAAATGCACTTTTAATTTATTTATTTCATTTAATTTTCCCTTACTTATTTTAGCCCCTGTTTCCCCAGTACTAGACTCTGCTGAAGGAGGGCCTTTTGTCTGTGTGTTCAGTTCACTAATACTGCTAGGATAACTCCTCCAGCCAACGGAGGAACGAATAAAATGGAGTGACTTTCTCAGTCCTCCAATCTGGCCCCCATGGGCATGTGGTAACCTTCAAGCTCCCCTCTTGTCTCATCCTCTGAGTCTCCTTGGCCAATAGTCCGCATGCAGGGACCAGGGAGCAGCACAGAATTACTACCCAGGCAGAGGCAAAATGGCTGCCTGTGACTGGGAAAGAAGAGGCCAGACCACAGAGGGGCACGTGTGAGGGTTGGGCAGCAGGGAAAATGCGGTGGGCTGTGACATTCCAGTCATAGGAGGGGGCCCCGTGGGCAGCAGCTAGACCAGCCCGGGCATGGGGGCCTGCAGTCGTGGGTGGGAAGCTGCATGGCCTCAGTCCTTTTTTAGGCCGGTACAGAGCAGATGCCAGGTCCAAGCAGGGCAGACAAGGGGAGAGAAATCATGAGACATGCTGAGGTCAAAATGGATGGGGGCCAGAACACAGTGCCCAGGAAGCTCTGCCACAGAGGCAGGCAATCTGTCACCCTTCCCGGCCAGGGTTGAGGTGAGCTGTTTGGACACCAGGCTCTCCCCGCAGGGCTGTGCCTTCTCTTACCTTAAAGGGTCAGCTCCTTATTTCTTTCACTTGGCAGCCTGGACCTCTTCAGGCAGAACCCCAGTTACGGCTCTGGCCACCCCAGGAGGGCCGCCTCCACTGGCCTTGTCATACCCATGAGACACCCCCCTCAGCTGCAGCCAGTCCACTCACTGCTTGAAGGAGACCCACCTCCCAGCTCCCCAACACCCGCCGCAATTTTTGTCAGCATTATAGAATGCAAAGGTACCTGAGAGACCCTCCCAGTCCAAGATCCTCATTTTATCCGTGGGAAACCTGAGGCCCTGTGGGGTTGAGCTACCTGCAAGGGCAGGGCCCAAATGAAGGCTTCTTAAACAAGACCGTGCTTTCTAAAGTGGCCTCCATCCCAGAGGGTGGGCTAATCACAGGCCAGGCCTGGGTGCTTTACCTGGGAATTGGAAGCTCTCTAATGCTCCAAGAGTTTGCATTGTGAGGGGTCAAATAGCACAGCCACTCTGTGAGGAGTGTGTTTACACCACCCTCTCTCTTTTCTCTCTGCTCCCCATTTCGTGATGGGATCGGGTGAGGTCACTCTTCTGCCTGATGAAAATCTCGGCCCTCGCCAAGCTGCTGCTCTCTCTAAGCTCATTATCTGACTGGCTCATACTTTCCCATGGGTTGCAGGGAGGAGGAAAGGTAATTAAGTGTTTTGCTTAAATGGCCTTTTCAGTTGACAGAAATAGCTGCCCAGGGATGTGGTGGCCGCTCCTTCCCCGTTCTCTCCCTGCTACTGTGGTGGGGGAGGGCGGGGGGCAGCAGGCTGAGTGCAGGCACTGGGGCAGGGGCCAGGCAGGGAACCAATGACAGTGCAAAGGCCAAAGGGACCAAGGCTGCCGCCCTCCCCCAGATAATTCCAAAACTGGATCACTGGCAAGCAGATAATGGAGAAGGGGGAAATAAGCCCAGGCCGGCCTTCCTCCCCTGGTGGAAGGAAAGCCTCCGATTCCCATGTCCGCGTGATTTTGGGTGTCACATGTGATCAGGCCCACAAGAACCAGGGCTCTTCTCCTGCCTCAAATGGGCCTCTGTGGGACCAGCGTCCTGTGTCTAAATCTTTTCAGTGGTGATGGCTCATGTTCCTTTACAGCGCCACGTAGTCACTGCTGCTTAGAGAATGCGTTATTTTGGGAGAAACGATACTGCTCTTCGGAGCCCTTCTAGGCGGGGGGGATGGGACAGGAGCTGCAGGCCAAGTACAAGGGTACATCTCCCCAGACTCCCGGCCTTTGGTCCACAATGGCCTCAGGCTTCAGAAGAAGGAGCAGAATACACGTTTCCATACACAGAAGAATCTGGATGCCAAAGAGGTCATTATCCAAACATACAAAGCAAGCAAGAAAGGGGGGGGAGGGGTGGAAGCAGGAAAAAAAAAAAAAAACAAAGTAAAAACGGGACTGTGACTTGCTGAGGCTGGGAAACCACTGACAGGGCCACAAAGAACTACTTAACTCAGCCCACAAAGAGTTAAGTCTTGGTGACCAGCACCAACGGATGTGTCCCGGGCACATTCAGCATCATTGTGTTAAAGATAATAGTAGCCTTATTATAACAGAGAGCCCCCTATACATTAGTGCCCACACAATGTCACCTGTCTGTGAATTCAGCAGAATTTTGTTCACGGAATAATACAGTTTTACCATTGTTCCAGCTTAGAACTACATATTCATTAATAGAAACAGTATCTCTGCACTTCTCGGCTATGCTAAGTCCCCAAAAAAGGGCTCATTACCGAGTGTGGCCCCACAGCCAGTAATGGCAGTCATTATGACAACGTGCATTAATATCAAAGGATCCGTGATTATCTTTACATTTGTTCCTGGCATCATCGGCGGTTTTCTAAATTGTGCACCAGTCTCAATGTAATCAGGGGTCCTTGCAGCCTCTGTCCTTATGCAAAATTTCCTTGCAAGTTGCTAGAAATTGCAGAAGACAAACCTTATAGGATGTTTCTGAGCTATCATTTTGTTTCAGACTGAACCTCGAATCGTAGTCAAGGTGACTTCACTGTCCTTCAGTGGTATTTGGCCCAAATCAAGTCAATCACGTGCTTCAGAATTATCATGGGAATGAACATACTGAAGACATAAATCTTCCCTCTTCTGTATATTGGGTTGGGATGGTTCAAGGTGAGCCACCAAAACTCTCGGGAAAGGAGAGAAATTGACATGTATAAGAAAATTCAAGGGAGGAAAAATGACTTTGCCAAAATTGTGTTTACTACTGAAGAGAGTCCTAATCTCTCTTTCTCTTATAGATGGGCAATGTGACAAGCTCTAGCCTATGAAACAGAAGTAGGAGTTGATGGTTGTTTCTGGGCCTAATTAGAGGACAGTGTATGACACCCGTACCCTTTCTCCTCCTGTTCTACAGTGTTCTTGTAAAAGTTCAGCAAGCTGGGGGCGCCTGGGTGGCTCAGTGGGTTAAGCCGCTGCCTTCGGCTCAGGTCATGATCTCAGGGTCCTGGGATCGAGTCCCGCATCGGGCTCTCTGCTCAGCAGGGAGCCTGCTTCCCTTCCTCTCTCTCTGCCTGCCTCTCCATCTGCTCGTGATTTCTCTCTGTCAAATAAATAAATAAAATCTTTAAAAAAAATTTTAAAAAAAAGTTCAGCAAGCTGTACATTTCAATGTGCTTTTCTGTTCATGCATTATGTGTCTATTAAAAAGCCCTAAAAATGGGACACCTGGGTGGCTCAGTCGTTAAGCATCTGCCTTTAGCTTGGGTCATGATCCCAGGGTCCTGGGATTGAGTCCAGCACCGGGCTCCCTGCTCAGCAGGAAGTCTGCTTCTCTCTCTCCTGCTCTCCTTGCTTGTGTTCCCTCTCTCATTGTGTCTCTCTCTGTCAAATAAATAAAATCTTAAAAAAAAAAAAAAAACCCACACATAAAAATAAGAGGTGGTCCTGAGTAAATTTTGCCCTCCATGGTACCCTTCACTTCTAAAACTTCTGCCTTCTGGTGGCTCCATTCACCAACATCCTTACTTTTGTTCAAGGATAATGAATAGAACGCCTTCTCCCCAGGTCCTAGGACCAAAGGAGGGAGAAGATCAGAGTCTCATCAGAGTTTCAGGTGTTAGGGATTTATTGAGCAAGTGGCTTACAGGGCAAACTGGTGAGGGGAGGAGGGAGTGAAGCATCTTGGAGAGGAGAGGAAAGAGCTGAGCAAAGCTGTAAGCTCAGGAAAGTCCAGCCTTCGCCTGATCTGTGGTAGGGAGTGAAGGGAGTTCCAGAGCCTCAACACAACTGCAGACCTACTGCTCCCACATGATGTAAAAGATTTTGCCTTTCATACCCCCTTTGCAGTCAACCATTGCCTGGGAGCCCCCCCCCATCCTGGAAGTCAATGCAAATTTTCCTGGTATGATTTTCCCATCAGTGGAGGGAAATGTTTTAGAGCAGGGGACAACAGATACCTATGGACCACGGACACACAGAGCAAGGGAGCATTCTGGCCCAGGACAGTGGATCCAAACACGGGAACACGGCACCTACTACAGTCCACCCCTTTCACCATCCACTTCCGCTTGTTCTCACAGCCAGTGGGTTTCCTCGTGACCTTGAGTGTCATGCATGATCGGGCCCATCCATCCAGGCCTGGCTTCTTCTGGATTCTGTGTCACAATTCCTGAAGAAACTGACAAGAGGATTGTTAGTGGGATGAATTACAGTCCCCATGACTGCATCTGGTCCTGGGGCTACATACTTCATCATCATTATTGCCCTGTTCTACCAACTAGTGGTTCATTCCCCTCACCCTTGGGTAGCACTTCTGTGGTCCTGGGTGATTTTCATGAAGCATCTAAGTTCTTCAGATCATGCCCTAATCAGGCCATGTTTGCTCTAAATTGCCCATCTGCAATTTAGAGTGAGCACTGAGAGTACCACAGGAGGATTATCGGAATGCCAAACATATGACTCCCAGTTCTCTGCATGTACCAGCAGTTTCTCACGATGGTCAGAATCAATCACTTCTGCTTATAATAGATTTTCCCTTGTTCAGTTGTCAATTGGCATGAGGAGACCATATGACCAGAGGGCCAGCTATAGCTTCACATTTGCCAGAATCCTCACCGTGCTTCTCGGTGGTAGCAGCAACTTTAAAAACCAGGATATCTAACATTGTACGGATAGAAAACACAAACTTCTCAAGTCAGACATGATGACGGCAGTGCTGATGATCAAAGTCATGGCTATTTCCTGGAGCCATGATTTTTTTTATCTCTTATGGATACAGCTTGTATACTAGCATTAGTCTGCAAAGTCTCCTGCATCTTGAAATAGTGCCTTACTCACACAGGGTGTCACACTCAAGCCAGTGATTCAGCTGCTTGGTTGAAAGCCTTTTCCACTATTCTATCAGGTTGGCAACTTCTGAATGGTATGGCATGGGGTCAAATCAGTAATCCCATGGTTATATGCCCACTGCCTCACCTCCTTTGCCATCAAATGAGTCTTGAGTCTAAGGAGATGCTGGGTGCAATCCCACATCAGTGAATCAGACACTGCCTGAGCCCTTGGATAGTGCATAGGCCAAAGTCTCATGGGCAGAAAAGACAAATCCTTATCCAGATTACTTGTCAATCTCTGTGAGCATGAATCACCACCTTATCAAGGATGAGAAAGGACTTATATACTAGACTTTCTACAATGCCTTTCTGATCTGCTCAAGGAACTCAGATTTGATTTTCAGTAGCAGTAGTAGCTAAATCAGCTTTGGTGAGAGGAAATCCATGCTGTTGGGCCTCTGTTTCTGCCTTCATAATTGTTCCATTCATGAGCCCATTGCAAGGGTAGAGGCTGACGTCAACTGGCCAAGTCATCCTATTTGCCTGATTGTTCAGCATTTCCACTGTAGTGGTTCCTCATGTGCGGTCATATGCAATACAAGGATCTTCACACTTTATGACCTCTCCCATAGGTCCATCTACATATCTCATCCCCAGAATTTCTTGTCCCCTCTCCTTCTGTGTGCCTTCAAACCAGCCAAATCATCAGTCACTTTGCCAGAGCCCATATATATTCTTACTTTAAGCCACTTTTCTTGCTCTATGAAGTCAATGACCAGATGCCATGCTGGTGCAGAACTCTGCCTATTGATGGCCTCACATCTGTCAGGGCCACAAGGGAAGCTGTCACCAAACAATGGCCCATTTTCAGCTCATGTCAGTATATCTTAGCTGATCCATCTGTGAGTTAAACTCGGGTTTTCCGCTATCAGCTGGTCATAAGAAATCCCCTTTATGGCAATAGATATGAGGAAGGGAAAGACATTAATGCAAAGTTTTATGTGACATGAAGATTTGGGCCACCAACTTATTTGTGTCCTGTGGACCTGCTCAAGCCCAGTCTAAGATGTACCACTTACAATCTATACTGGATTGCTCCTAAGCTTGTTTGACCTTGTCTCTTGGTGGGGCTGATAGAACACAGGTCATGATAGGTAGTTTGCCATGTGCTCAATTGATACTTACTCCATATTTAGGTGGTCTGTCTCTACCCAATAGAGACAGTGCCTAATAACAAGTCAAGAGATATTTTTCAAGTGGTGTAGGATACTCTGTTGCAGGCAATAGGCCTTGCTCCAGAACTTTAGAAGTCTGTGCTGGAATTCCCCTTTGGGGGCTTAGAAGAACGTCTAGTCAATAGCCCTTTCTACCCAGACACCTGAAGGGCCATGAAGTGTGTTGGTTCATAGAGTCCAAATAGCAAATGCTTTTGCTGCAAGGACTCTTCTTGCTCTGAGTCCAATGCAAAACTAGCAAGCTTCCATGTCATTTAATAAGTTAGAGAAATATTCTCGATTGTATAATATACTGCCTTCAAAACCCAAAAGATCTGACAATTATCTTGCTTCTTTCTTAGTAGTGGTGGGTTCAAGGCACCAACTGGTTCCTTACTTTGTCCTTATTAAGAACACGGTATCGTTTGTTCTTTTGGAGGACCTATCCTGGCATACCCTAGACCACTGGACAGTTACAATCTTCACTGATGTCATAGGTCCCTGAAACTGTGGAGTGTTTATCTCCTACTCTCTGGAGCATTTATCTTACTAAGGCATCCAAAGCACTTGAGTGGATCAAAATTCTTCAGAAGGTCCAGCCAATCCAGATCCTTCCAGACTGTATTATGACAGAGTGTAAGAGAATCAATATATCCCTCATACTTGAACATGACCATATACTGTTTTCCCTCCCATAAGGAATGCTGACTGCTACTCTTTGTCTTTCCTTACGGAAAAGAATTCACTGATCACATCAATAGCTGCATCCCTCATACTGAGGCTGTGAGGATCTATGCTAATTAAGCACATCTGACAAAGCCAGTGTAACTGAAGCTACTTTCTGGTTATGTCTGCAGTCGTCCTTTGTCGTATGCCATGATCCACCTGGTTTTGCAAAGACCAGCCTGGCATGGTAGTTATGATGAAAGCCACTACCTTTGTATCACTTAAGTCATTTAGTGTCACACTCGTGTCTGTTACTCTTTCCAAGAGAGAATTCTACTTTTGATTTACTACTCTGGTGTGGGAATGGGCTTCCACTTGACTTGTTCTACTACAACAGCCCAAGAAACCAAAAGGAGTATTCTGTTAGGCTAAGTATGTTTTTACCAACTGTATACTCAGGAATTTGGAGAATGACCACCTTCGGTCTATGGACCCATTAGACCCACTGTGAGATGGACCTGAGCCATGACTCCCATAAAGCCGAGAATCAACATTAACTCAGACCTATAACCACCAGCCTTTGATCAGGCCAGGTATAACCTATTCCTGAGTGGATGGATACCCAAGTAAATAGCTTTAGATTCCTTAAAGGAAGTACTGAAGAATCACTACTCTATCCACTTGCCTCTACATTGCGGAAGCATCTTTAAAGGGCCTGATCTTCAAACGGGTGTCTGAGAACTGGCTCTAGTTTGGAACTTGGGCCATTGATCATGAGTTTAAACTGGGATCTAAGTTTTCTATTCTCTTCTTCATCCTTGTTCTCTTATTATGCCGTATTTACCAACTACTGAATGCCTTGTGATGGATGCTGGATGTTGGAGATGCAGGGGGAAAAGATACAACCCATGGCCTCCTGGAACTGTTCCCTTCCCCCTTCTCTTGATCATCTTCTCCTAAACACAGGCTGAAAGAACCAAATATGAAGATAGAGAATGTTGTGGATTCTTAACAGCTAACATATTTGAAAGTAAAAATGACAAGAATGGTCAATATTGAGGAATTATTAAATACGTTAATATAGTATTATAGTATTGTATAGTATCATAGTACTATATTATCTGATGTAATCTTCACAGTCCTGTTGGGGAGTTTTCCTTATTTGGTGGGTGGGAAACTCATACTTACAGAGGTGGTCAAGGCTCAAACTATCTCCCAAAAGCTGTTTATGACCAAATGAACATGAGAGACATGCTAACTGCTGTTCGTAAAAAAAAAAAAGAGAGAGAGATCCCAGATAGTTGTAATTTTTACTGGAGGAAGCCTAATTCCCCAGAACTCAAAATGGTTACCTTTGTAAACAAGTTTTTTCTCTTCTGATTCAAGCCAACCTGGGAATGGCAGGGAGTTCAAATGATAGGAGAATGTCACCTAATTCAATCATTTCCCATGGGAAACACATACCATGTCCTGAGCCCTGTGGAAAAGTGAAAACCCCACTATACTTTCCTGAAGGAGTTCAAAGCCTGTTGAGATGAACTTGTACACACTGAAAAAGTAAGGAACCACAGAGGTTCAATGGCCTGGTTATACATGGCCTTAACCCTTTCGTGAATCATGACAACACTTTAGTAGGTTTCCACTAATATTTAAAAATTTAAATAGAACCTAACCAAAGAGGGGCACCTGGGTGGCTCAGTGGGGTAAAGCCTCTGCTTTTGGCTCAGGTCATGATGCCAGGGTCCTGGGATTGAGCCCAACATTGGGCTCTCTGCTCGGCAGGGAGCCTGCTTCCTCCTCTCAATCTCTGCCCGCCTCTCTGCCTACATGTGATCTCTCTCTGTCAAATAAATAAATAAAATCTAAAAAAAAAAAAGAACATAGTCTTTGGACTCATTAAAAAAAAAAAAAACCTAACCAAAGAGAATATTATCAAGTAGAAAATACTAGGTTGCCTCTCTCTTATAGGAAGAATACATACTGTTTTTGTGAAGTTTTGTTACTTTGGATGAAGTAAAACATATTCCTTGCTGTGGGTTGTGGTCAAAACTTTTAAAAAAGACTACCATAGAACATATATTAAAAAGTACTTTAACAAACAGACACAAGCCAGCCTCAAATCAAGAGGGAAAGGAAACGCTGAGTTGGCATTACATAAAGAGAAAAGTGAATGACTAAAACAGAAGTACCATATTATTTGGATATCTAATGTAATTTGGATATCTAATGTAATGTATCCATATTATTTGGATATCTAATGAACTAATGTAACTTCAAATGTTACATTAGTAACATTTGTAGGGCCATCTCAATAAAAAATAATGTCGGTAACAGCATTAACAACAAAAGACCTTAATGCTTCTAGACGTTGGCTGATGGTGACCCTCTCTCAGAGCCATCTAGGACAGAGAAGTGATTGTGTCTAGTCACTTCACTTCATCAAAGAACCTCCTTCTACCACCATTCACACATGCTAAACACTCACTTCTCCATAAAGTGAGTCTGAGGGAAATTACTTTGGTACACAGGCTTCAGCAGGAGAGTCACACATTAACAAAAAGGGCATGGGAGGCTGACATGGGCTTGAAATACTTGCCAATGCTGCTTAAAGGAAGCAACTGTCATTTTTTATTCCTGCTTGCCACATTCTGGTTGACTGCATAAAAAGCCAGAATTTCTTCCTTAGCAATCCACTTGGCAGTATAAAGTCTCCTGGCTTGAGAATTATTCCACTATGAGTCCAGGAAGTATAAAATGAAAAGGAGGTAATGTATAGGTTTTCAAAGCACTTCTTACTCCGAAAGGGATCTATATGAGTCACACTTCATATCGAGACAGCATTCCTCTTCCCGAAGGGTTTCAAGAGCCTTATCTTACTTATCACTGACTCTTAATTGGATCTAGCAAAGATCCTTGTTATGGATTCCCCAAAACCCCAAGTTCTAAAATAAGGCTGGGTTAAGTACAGCCTGGAGAAGAAGGATATCCATGCTTCTAACCACCTTTGGTCACTCTGGGACTGAAGTCACACAGTATGTCAGTAGCATATGTCAGTAGTTTTATGCTTGATTCATAAATTAAAACTCTGAGCTACTCGAATGTTAGCAACTCAAGTCACACTGAGGACCAGAAACAGGGTCAGAACTGATTTGCAAAGGGGGCGTTGGAAAAACAGTTCTGGAGTTTTGCCCACAACTTGTTTCTGCTGCACCCTCACCCAGAAGTTTCTTCCCTCCTGCTCTGCACCAACCTGACTTCTGATTCTCAGACCTCAGCGAAATGTCGCCTTGTCAAAGAGCCCCTCCCTGACCACCCCACCTGAGTCAGGTCACCCAATCAATGCATTCTCGATGGATCCTGCCCTTTCCCTTTACAGCACTGATCACGATGAATAACTATATGCTGATTTGTATGTGCAGTTGTTTAAAATCTCCCTCCCCGGGTGACTAGAAACTCTGTGACAGCCTGTGGGTTTACCCTGGACCCCTTAGCACACTGCCCCCAGCACCCGGCCCTCAGAAGATAGTGAATGTGTATTGAAGTAGTAAATGAGTTCTGTTTATGTAAATGAAATGTCTTTACCTACTGCTTCCCATTGAGCAGTGGATTTGCTTTTGAATTATTATTATCAAAAGAGTGTGTTGTGTACCCCTGTTTATAGCGGCATTCCTCACAACAGCCAAAAGGCAGAAGTGACCCATGTCCATTGACAGATGAACGGATAAAATTGTCGTTATACATACAATGGAATATTATTCAGCCTTAAAAGGGAAGGACATTCTGATATGTCCTTGGGTAACCTTGAGCACATTCTATTAAAAGAAATAGGCCAGTCACAAAAGGACAAATACTGCCTTATTTTGCTTTATATGAGGCACCTCAAGCAGCCAAGTTTATAAAGCCATAAGGTAAAATGGTAGTTACTGGGGGACTAGAGGGAGGGAGGAATAGGGATGTGGTGTTGAATAGGTACACAGTTTCAGTTTGGGAAGATGAAAAAGTTCGAGAGATGGGTGCTGGTGACTGTTGCACAGGAACGTGAATAAACTTAACTTCTAAACTTCACACTGAACTTCACACTGAAAAATGGTTTAGATGGTAAATTTTGTGTTATGTATATTTTGCCATAATTTTTAAAAATAAAATTTAAAAATTCACTTGGAAGTATTGTTTCTTTCCACGCACATGCTTGCTTTTGGTATTCTGGCAAAATAGAGCACATTTTGTATAAACGTTAATGTGTAAATACTGAAAATATTGGTCACATACTGAATCAAAGTTTTGCATTCCAGCTGATTTGGGTGGAGGTTTCTTCCCTCCCTCTGTCTAACTGGGGAGGCCCTTGGTATAGCCCTGTGTCTGACACATGGCAGGAATTTAGAAATACACACTGAACGGATGGCTGGAGGGCTGACAGGATGCATGGGTGTACAGACAGGTGGGTAAATAAACAGAAGGATGTTCATGATAAAAGAAGGTGTTTAGGGCACCTGGGTGGCTCAGTGGGTTAAAGCCCCTGCCTTTGGCTCAGGTCATGATCTCAGGGTCCTGGGATGGAGGTATGCATCAGGCTCTCTGCTCAGCAGGGAGCTTGCTTCCCCTTCTCTCTCTGCCTGGCTCTCTACCTACTTGTGATCACTGTCTGTCAAATAAATAAATAAAATCTTTTTTAAAAAATTTTAAAACTTTAAAAAAAAAAGATGTTTAAAAGTGTGTTAAGGAAGCTAAAATTCATAGCCTAGATTTTGGTAGTTAGGACACGTTATTTTCTTTCTTTCCTTTTTTTTTTTTTTCTTTAAGGTTCTATTTATTTATTAGAGAGAGAGAGAGAGTGCACACAAGTGGAGGGAGAGGCAGAGGAGGAGAGAGAGGGACAAGGAGACTCCACACTGAACTTGAGATTGTGACCTGAGCTGAAACCAGGAGTCCAACACTTAACCGACTGAGCCATCCAGGCACACCCTAGACACCCTCATTCCTCAAATCACTTCATTCCCTTTCCTAATGAAAGGTTTTAATAATGAATATTTTTCAATAATCAAATTTGGTGGAAATCTTAAGAAAGGTAGAATTTTAAATTGTATTATGCTATATATTTCTGAAAGAAGTGTTTTATTCACAGAGGCAAAAAATTATAATCATATTTTTAATGGCAAACATTTATGAGTGGCCATTATTATCATCAGATTTCACAGAAGAAATAATTGGAGCAGAGAGAGTATGGTACGTCACAGAAGAGCATAGAGCAAGGAAGTGACACAAGCCACAAGCCAGATCCAGTGTTGCTAACGGGTAAGTTCTATAGCTCTCGGGAAGGGAGAGGTAGGAAAAGGTAGGAAGACGGGGAAGGGAAGGGAAGGACCTTCTAGTTTATCTTCTTAAAATTGGAAAGCCAAGTCATATTCAGCTACTAAGTCTATTTGAATACAAGCAACTCAGAATGGGGCGTCTGGGTCTTCCTCCAGGCCGAGCCCGAGTCTTGCCAAATGAACTCTGCTCTTGTTTCCCAGGTCGCTGCCCCTCTGCAGCTGAGAGCCCAGCCGGCTGTTCCACGACACACTGCCTCACTCACTCTTCCTGTAACAAGGAATAACTTCCGTTGACACTCCACAGTTTCCAGAAGGCTGCATTGTTCTTGAGTCCCATGTTGGAGTTCCCAAAGACCTCATTTCCTCTGGTTATTCTTCAGCCTTCCCTGGTAAGTGGGAACAAAACTAACTCTTCCATTTTCCTTTGCTTTTGTTTGCCATCGCCTAGGGATCCTGAGAAAATGTACTTCAGGTGCTAAGACACCGATATTCTCAATAAGCTTCAACACCACAGGAACATAAGCTAGGTGCGGTGAGCCCTGCTGGGGTTGGGGTGTAGGGTGGGGCGGCAGCGGGGGAGGAGGGAATGAAGAAGTCACAGAGAGAGGGATGATACAAAAGCCCTTGTGGTCGTGTCTAGACAAGACCAACCTCCCCGTAAAAAAATTCAATAAGTACACCAGAAAGTGCTATTGAACTGGAATTTATTGTAATAGATAAGTTTTGTCTACGGCCAAACCCTGAACGCGCCCGATCTCGTCTGTAATAGATAAGTTTTATTATTGCCATCAAGTTCACCCTTGATCCATAAGGCTATTTAAAAAGAGCAATTTTAAAAGTAGGGTTTCCTGGGTGGCTCAGTCAGTTAAGCCTCTGTCTTCAGCTTAGGTCATGATCCCAGGGCCCTGGGATCAAGTCCTGCATCGGGCTCCCCACTCTGTGGGGGGTCTGCTTCTCTCTCTGTACCTCCCCCTCCTCCTGCATGCATGTGCTCGCTCTCTCTTTCTCTCTCCAACAAATAATCTTTTTTTCCTTTTTTTTTTTAAAGATTTTGTTTGTTTATTTGACAGAGATCACAAGTAGGCAGAGAGGCAGGCAGAGAGAGAGAAGGGGAAGCAGGCTGAGCGGAGAGCCCAATGCGGGCGGGGCTCGATCCCAGGACCCTGGGATCATGACCTGAGCCGAAGGCAGAGGCTTTAACCCACTGAGTCACCCAGGTGCCCCTAAATATTAAAAAAAAAAAAAAAAGCAATTTGAGGAAAGTGGTATGTTTACTAGCACTTTATATCTTTACTCTCTTTGAGATATAATCTATCATCATCATCGCTGGGATGTCTGCCTGGTCTTTATGTCTTTATGCTTTAAACAAGTCTAAGGAAGGCTTCTGTGCTGAAAAGAAATGGTATTTGTGTAAACTCCGGGCAGCTACCTGCTGCTCTGGGCTCATATGCAGATTTCACAAAACAGGCCTTCTTCTTTCCCTCTGAATTCAGGCTATCTCCTGGCAATGCAGACCAACTCTTGGTGACGGTGAGACAGGTCAGACACCCAAGTGCCTAGCCACAAGGAGGCTGGTACCGCTGCACACTCATCCTTCAGGATCAGATTCAAAGTGTTGTCAGTTTCTCCGTGAAGCTGAGAAATCTTAAAATTACTCTCACAACTTTAACAAATAATTAAAACACACACACACACCCTAGAACTTCAGACTGGAAAATGCAAACAATAGAAGGAAATGATGAAGGCACCATGACTTTTAAGATCGAGCGAGCAACGCAGCTCCAGGGACACAGGAATTGCAGACTCTCCCTCTGCTGCACCCCACAACCCTATTGAGGTCAGGGAAGAAAACTGAAAGCTGCAGTTCTCCTCAAAAGAAAACACTGAAGACCAAGCAGCTCAGGGCTTTAGTTCCACTTGATACAATTTGCATCTCTACTTTCAGCCTTGAAAATAAATGAACACTGGGGTGCCTGGGTGGCTCAGTGGGTTAAGCCTCGGCCTTCGGCTCAGGTCATGATCTCAGGGTCCTGGGATCAAATCCCGCATTGGGCTTTCTGCTCAGCGGGGAGCCTCCTTCTCCCTCTCTCTCTGCCTGTCTCTCTACCTACTTGTGATCTCTGTCAAATAAATGAATAAAATCTTTTAAAATAAATAAATAAATAAACAAACAGATTTCCAGGTATTTGACAATACAATTTCCAGGTATTTGACATAACAATAAACCAACTTGAACTACATACATTTTCAAGTAATATGTTCACTACTCTCCTTCAACTTCTAGACTTCTTTTCAAATGCAGTATCTCTACATTTAAAGCAGTAGGTCCAATTATTTGTCTGCAAAAGGGGAACAGATTGACGAAACATCTGGAAACCCAGGGAAAGTTGGGTATTTATTATGTCTTTATCCAGTGTACCTTGAGTTTGGGGACCTCCCTTATTTATCTCTTTTTTTGTCAAGTCCTTTGTTTCTTTTTCCCAACCACCAGATGGGTTTTCCCTCAGAAACTCCTGAATATAACATGCACAAACACAACTGCGAGGAAGATAAAATCACACTCAAAAGTTAGACCTAACTTTGGCAAATAAGACCTAGTGATTGTTAGTGAATGGATAAAACTGCGTAATCAATGATTCTTGGGTGCTCCAAGTGCTGAAAGGTCATTCCTGGTATCTTGGGCTCTGAGTAAGGGATTGCTGGTTTCTGAGAACTGGAGCTATGGTCCCTGGCTCTAAACTTTCCCCTTGAACTTGGGGATGATGGTGAAGACCTCTCAGAGCTGACCCAGTCCGGATAGCAGGCTAACGACTGCTTCTCCATCTTACAAACCCAGCCCAAGTTGCTAAGACAGGGGTTATTTGCAGGATGTTATTGTTCACTCCTGAGTTAAACTTTAGGCTGATATGAAGGTCATTTGCTCTACAACTTGGTTCCTCTGTCAAGGTCCGTCCAGCCCTGATGTGTAGCAGAGAATACAGCTCTCTTTGACCAGCCTGAGGGAGCTCCTTGCTTGAGCAGTAAGCAGGATTCAGACCCCTCTGGAGACAGCAGTGACATGATGGCTGAGTGGTCCTGCCTGAGCTTTTCAGCCAGAATACTCTCAAGCTGTTCCAGATCTTGGCTGGACTGAGGACCACTCCCCAGGAGTTACACAAGCCCCTGGAGGCAGGGGAAGTGAGGAAAGGTGGACCCCCACTTTCCCCTGCCAGAAGAAATTCCTCTCAGGTTTCCCTCCTCACCCAGTAAAAAGATCAGTATGATAAGGTCCCCCATTCTGGGAAACCCTGCCTGCTCTTTGTTCTTTCCTGGGCTCCTCCCCAAATCATCGCCCTGCCCTCCCCTTTCCAAGGAAGCTCTCACTTTGTCATAATGAGGCTTCCACACAAAGGAGAAAGAACAGGTGCTCCCACTGTTGCACACAGACCCATGGAACTTGGCCGTATCCACCGCTGTGGGCAGGGTTACCTCCCCACCTCCACCCTGGGCTCTTGCTCAGGGCGATGAGGGGACGGACAACATGGGGCAAGCACAGATTTTGCGACTGGCTGGCTCTCTCACACTTCTGAGAAGGACAAGCCAGGTCCAACCTGTTGTCCCAGGACAAGGATGAAGGACATCAGGAGCCATTTCCAGCTGGAGCTCAGGCCGTCTGACTTGTAAGAATGAACAGAAGACCGGTGTTTTAAGCTCTCATGTTTGGGGTACTTTGTTAGGTAGCAGTCAGAGGCAATTGCTAACTGATACACCCTTTTGGATTTTCCCAACAGGCCCTTCTTTGATGGACTGCACCGCAATTTTACTTAAGACCGGAAGAGGCTTTAGAGCCTGAAGGTACTGGAAGAAGAGAGAAATAACCTTTCACTTGTTCTCAGTCCTTTGTCCGTGGTCTCAGCCGCCCATGTCTCATGGCAGGCAGATGCTTAAATGGTGGAGGTGCTTACACACAAGGTGGAACAACCCTCTGGCTGTCTTCATTCGTGTCCTGCTTTTCGTTAGAGGAGGGAGGCCAGCAATATGTCCCTCAGTCCCACAAGACCTAATTGGTGCTTGACATCTCCTGCTGATAGCCATCAGCCCTTTGGCCAGCGCCATTTTGTGGCCAGACCAGATCACATGCATCACCCACACAGGGAGACAGGAAGTCACTTCTGAAAAAGATTCTGACACACAGAGGACAAGGTATGGAAGACAAGGTACAGACACCCTAGAGACGCCACAGTCTGTCACCAAACTGGTTTCACCCCCTCTGGCTTACACTTAGTCTGGGAAAATAGACCCCTAGGTGCTTAATGATGAAGACCACTGGGACAGGAACGGTCTAACACAGACAGCCCCGCCACCTGTCTCACCACTCCAGACGTCCAAAAGGCCTCCAGGGCACAGGCTCTCCTCTCCAATGGAAGAACCGCTTACTGATAGCATCACCGTTTTATCCTTGATGCCCCACATCCGTCCTAGGCTCGGGCTCTGCTCTCTGGGTCAGCTAGTTCTTGCTGGGTTCACAACCAGTTCCCACACTTCACTCCCTCTAACACACCATATCTGTTAACCTGTGAGGATCAGGTATATTTGTCTGCAAGCCAAAACCTGCCACCACTCATTGCCGCCATATTTTCTCTTCTTTGGTTTCCTTGTCCTTCCTTGGCCTCTTCTTCCCAAATCTGGAAGACTCTGGGTCTTCGATCTTCTCTGTCATAAAATCTTGATTCTTCATCTTCCCCCTCCATTGTCTGCTCTCATTTAGAACATATGGCAGTTGCTTCAACTGCATTTTGCTCCTCCTGAAAGCCTACCTGCTCCACAAAGGATTTCATCAGGAAAAGCCACGAATCACCTTGTCCCCATTCTGTACTGAATTGTCTATGCCACTCATGCTATTGGATTTCAAGTTCCTCAACGGCCAGAAACTTTGCAATTGATTCAGCTTGTTTCCTCTGCTGGACATTTCTGTGTCCGTACTGTCCATACTGTCCATTTCTGTGTACTACTCCAAACAGAAAATAATGAGAGAGCAATGAGAGAGTAAAACCTCAAGGTATAAAATGGTCATCTCCTTAAAAGGTACTGAGAAAAATTGGGACATAGTTTATTATGTCTGGTATTTCCCAAAAGTGCCACAGAAGTTGCTTTGGACAAGTCCTAGTGTGCAGATGGATGGAGCTAGAGGCGGGCATGGGGACTACAGAAGGAAGGTAGCCTCTGAGCAGGGAAGGGTCCATCCCTGGCAAGATGGCCCCAGAAGTCCATGCTAAGGGCCCAGCAAAGGATTCATGCTACGGGCTCCCTCCCAAGTCAAGGGAGGCAAGGCCAGTGTGCCATCCTGTACCTCTCTTCCTGTGCAACCCTCCTGCCCCCAACCCCACACCTCCCCAACCCACTCCCAGCTCTTTATTTTCATCCTGAGGATTGGCTGCCCAGGCATTCCACCCACTCCTGTTCTCTCCCTTTCTATCAAACTACAAGAGCTGTAATTCACAGTCACTCAGAACTTCCTAGACTTGGAGCTCACATATTCCAGAGTTTAAATAAATGATCTCATTTAATCCTTGAGCAACCCTGCCAGGAAATATGGGTGATTATTATCTCGATTTTATGAACTAGGAAATTAAAGCCCTAAGAGTTCCTAATATGCCCAGAGTTACAACCCAGCTGACCTTTGGACCCAGGTAGCCTGACTCTCAAACCCAATCCATGCCTTTCTAGGGCTCTACAAGCCTTCTGGATGGTAACCTCAGCAAAGTATTTAGGCAATATAGCTCAGGAATGTGAGGCATTTGGGGTAGTAGAGGAGCATTCCTTTTAGCAAGGATCTTTCAGCCTCTTGGAAAGCCCAGTGCTTGGCACAGAGTACGTGCTCCAAAGATATCTCTGTTGGACAAACAAATGAACGCCTTGTCAGCCTCTGCCTCCTCCAACCTGGGCAGAATCCTGTCCCAAAGTTACTTCGTCAAGATATTCTCTTTTATAAGATTTTTAAAAAATTTATTTGAGGAAGAGAGAGCACCAGTGAGGGGGGGAGGGGCAGAGAGAGAGGGAGAAGCAGGCTCTCCGCTGAGCCAGGAGCCCGATGTGGGGTTCAATCGATCCCAGGACTCTGGGATCATGACCTGAGCTGGAGGCAGACACTTAACTGACCTGAGCCATGCAGGCGCCCCTACTTTGTCAAGATATTCTAAAAGCCCCAGGGGGAGAACAGGACTTTACCCAGCACTAATTAGCCGCTGCCTTCGTAGAAGGGTAAATGTAAAGTGTGCAAAGTACACCCATGTGTGCAAAGACATAGTCACATTTACTGCTCCATAATCAAACTTGGTTATCTCTGGAGCTCCCCATTTCCACTGATGTTGAAAAATTTAGCCTTGTTCATTTCATGATAACTTCGTCAATTTCTAAATTTCTTCTCCACCCCTTTTGGGTACTCGGTCAATGCCGACATCACTTCCCCATGCCTTCCCATTTCCCACTCCCCCAAGGAGGATCTCAGGTCCATGGAAAAGAACATTTCTTCTCTAAGACTGAAATTATTTTTGAATAAAATGTTTTAAAACCATAGTCCTGGTGGTAGTAAGTGCTCCAGACTGGATAGAGACATATGCGTGAGTCTCCTGGGCTTGGCCCTGGGCACCCCTGCCAGGCATGCACCATGGATCCACCCCAGATGGGAGGCCCCAAGCTGGATCCTGAGGCTGGGCTGTGCCTGGCTTAACGGAGGGTTCCAGTGCTTTCTACGATCCCTGCAAGACCTTCGATGCAAATATCTTTTGCCAGAAGGGAGGGGCAGGAAAAGGGCCTTCCCTCCCAAGAACCTGTCACAGAGCCTACTCTGACTTGTAGGAGCTTCACAATCACACTGACAGAACCAACTATCTGCTAAAATCACCCCAACCTTCCTCCTTGTGTTGCACCCCGTATTAGTCAAAGAACAAATAAACACCAACATTTTTGTGGCCTAACACAATCAAAATGTATGTCTGTCTCACCCAGAGCAATACAAGAGCTCCCTCCTTTCAACTCAGAGTTCTTCATTCTCCTGGCAGATGGGGGGAATCGTGGCCAAGGCATTTCTGGTTCTTAAAAACCTCAGCCCAGAAGTGGCGTGTTTCACTTCCACTTGTGTCAGTGGGGACAGCTCTCTGTGCCCCACCTCCCTTGGTCCCTCCTTCAGAGTTGACCCAGTTTCCCTGGGTGGCTGCAGGGGCATCACAAGAAACCAGACGTTCACAGGGAGTCCACACCCTCCTGGGTGCCAGGTGGAACTTTGGGGCTGCTTGAGAGCCTGAGGTTAAGAGTCCAATGTTGGTGACAAATAAACCCGGGTTAAAGTCTCAACCCACCTCTAATATGCTGGACACCCTTGAGGAAATAACTTGACTTGTGACTCGAGGGGCTGTATCAAGACACCCATGAAGCGTGTAGCACGATATTGGGCATGTGGTACGTGCTGGGTGAACAGGAGCTCTTGTGTTCCCTGTAGCTCTAGTCAGACTGCATGGGCCAGAGCGAGGCCCCCAGGCCCCGTGGCATTTGCTTCTGGCCACTGGAACCATCCTTATGGAACCCATTAGTTGGGGGAGAAGAGTGAGCCCCCTTACCTCTTTCCCCTCTGCTGAGCCACCATTTCCAAAGGAAGAATTGAGGTAGAAACAGACACAGGAAAGGAAAGACCGTGGCGGGGACAGAGGAGGGCGACAAGCAGATGGAGTGGGCACAAGAGGGAGTGGGTGGGGGTTGGCCAGAAGTCTGAGTGAGAAGCAGGATCCACAGAGAAGACACAGAAGCTCTGGGGGGCATGCCCTAGGCTTCTCTCAGTCCAGACCCTGTCTACTTCTCCATGGGTATAGAACAGATATGGGTGCTGGAGATTTTCCTGTCCAAACTGGGTCGGGTAGAGATTCACCAAAGTATTCACCTCAAAAATGCACTCACTTATGTTGAGTGAAATAAGTCAATCAGAGAAAGATAATTATCATATGATCTCCCTGATATGAGGAAGTTGAGAGGCAACGTGTGGGGTTTGGGGGGTAGGAAAGGAATAAATGAATCAAGATGGGATCAGGAGGGAGACAAACCATAAAGGGATTCTCAATCTCACAAAACAAACTGAGGGTTGCGGGGGCGGGGGGGGGGGGGCGGTGAGGGTAGGGAGAGGGTGGTGGGGTTATGGACATTGGGGAAGGTATGTGCTCTGGTGAGTGCTGTGAGGTGTGTAAACCTGGAGATTCACAGATCTGTACCCCTGGGGCTAATAATACATTATATGTTAATAAAAAATTTTTAAAAATAAGCAAAGGGAAAAAAATGCACTCACGATACTCACCACTTGTGGGAGGTTGAATCATGTTCCGCCACCCACATCAGAAAAGATATATGGTCATCCTAACCTCTGGTGCCTATGAATGTGATCTGATCTAAAAATAGGGTCTTTCCAGATATCAGTGAAGACAAAGTCAGCCAGGAGTAGAGGCATAAGCAGAATCTTCTGAGCCCGCAAGAAGGGACCAACCCTACTGACGCCTTGATTTTGAACTTTTAGCCACCAGAGCTGCAGAAGAGTGCATGTCTGTTGTTTGAAGTCATCCGGCTCGTGGTATTTTGTTACAGCAGTCCTAAAAATCGGACACAACACTCAGGCATTTAACAAACACTGTTACGAATCCTTAAAGTATTACAAACTAAACATATTTGGTTCTTGCCCTCATGAAGTTTATGGTCCGGTGGGAGAAAGACATTAACCAAATAGTTCACTGTGAGAGTCCAAGGTGACTCCTCTCCCTTTGCCCCTGTCGTGAGGGCAGAAATGGGGTCGTAGTCACTTCTTATCCCTAGACCCTAGCATGGTGCTTGATTAAAGTGTAATTAAAAGTAGATCACATGAAGTTCAGCTGTCTCATGATCAGTCTGTGTGCAGTGTCCTGTTCAACGAAACACAGCCTCCAAAAGCCTTGAACAATGATGTAAGTCTTTAGGCAGGAATCCTGGAGAAGGTGGCAATGACGGCTGGGGGATGGTGGGGGGTTACCTGGCCGAGCACACAGCAGGAGTTCCTGAAAGTTCTCCCCAGGATTTCCTTCTTCAGAGCAGCAGCTCCAAATTCCCTAGCTCTCCACCTGCCTCCCTTTGGAAGCTTGCCCCAAATCTTGGTCTTTTCTCATGCAAAGAAATTTGACTTCTCAGATGGGACGGGAGGGAGATAAAGCAGAAGAAACTCTTACTCTCAGGAAACAAACTGAAGCTTACTGGGAGGTGGGGAGGAGGGATGAGGGAGGGATGGGGTGGCTGAGTGATGGACACTGGGGAGGGCATATGCTATGGTGAGTGCTGTGAATTGAGCAAGACTGGTGATTCACAGACCTGTATCCCTCAAACAAATAATACATCACGTGTTAATTTAAAAAGAAAGAAAGAAAGAAAGAAATTTGACTTCTCTTGACTTCTCTTGGCTTCTCAGATAAGGTTCTGCTTAGATGCCAAGAGAAGAGAGAAACTATTTGATATTTAGACTTCATTTCTTGTTCTTCTCATGGATTTGTCAATTACCATATACATGAGCAAACAGCCAGCTCCGAGGTCTTAGATCTTTGCTTTTCACCAAGTAGGAATGATTTTGAATTACTGAAGCAGGCCCAGAATTCCAACGCTATGCAAGAGCCCTTCCCCTAGGACAGGAAATTAACCCATCCGGAAAGTATCTCCAGCCATTTGCTGGCTCACCATGTGGTAAACACTTTGCATTTTCCTCCACTCTGTCCCAGCTCACTGCTTGGCCAAGGTGCCCTGTTGGAGGACCAGCAGGAAAGACGCTGGAGCGGGGATATACAGGTGTGCACACTTGGAGAAGTCCTTCTACTTCTCTCTGTCTCTAGTGAGCTCCAGAACACAGTAAACTTAGACCACAGCTAGGATCCAAAAGACCAACCAAAGAGCAGAACCTCCTTTCGGGAATCCTTGCAAGGTCTTTGTTGACCAGCGTCTAGTGATTTCCTTCAGCTCATCCGTGGTGCTGTGATCACAGTCTGCTCAGGAGGCTCACGGAGCAGCCAGTATCCATCAAAGGGCAATGACCTGGACACCACTCTCAGCAGCAGCCAACCCAGCAGAAGCCAAATGGCCAATGGAGAAATCTCATACCTCTAGAATTGAACTTGTCGTGATTGATACCTCAGCCGGGGCCCTGGGATTTGCCACCCTCAGTACCTGAATGCCTGAAATTCTAAAGTTTATTAGTTTATTAGGTATTCGTTACCATTATCCCACTCATAGTGGCTTCATTCAGTATGAATTTTGGCATCATATAGGCAGGACTTTCATAAGAATGACCATATTAATATACCATTAATTAATCATCTTCATTAATTTATTATTAATTAATTAATCTATCTTTAAAGTGAAATGCCAACAATCAATTCATAGGTCTTCGATCCTTAAGCCACTGGCAGAGCCCTTATTATAATTATTTATGAACCGTGCAAGGTATTTTCAAATACTTTTATTCACAGGTTTCTCCCTGTCCCCTATCTATACATCAGTGCTGCCTTGCCAAATAGATTTGTCTAATCAATACCTCAGTATCCTTATCTTTAAAGATGTCACCTTGTGTTTGCAGCTGTTAGCCCATCAATACACGTAAAGATTTCCAAGCAGCCTCTGTAACAGTGAAATGTATCATACCTTCATTTACACCACATTCATCTCAAGGACCATCCAGATAGGAAAAGCATCAGGATCTTTCCTATTAAACCATGAAAATGCTCCCTTGATTGCTTAACATACCTTATCTCCGAGCGGTCGATTCAGCAATAAACAAACTCATATTTTAAAATGTGAACATTAGAATCAGATTACGTTGAAGGAAATGATATGTTAGGGCCTAGGACTTTGTATGAGCCCATTTAGTATATCACCTCAAATACCCCGATGACAGGTGAAAAATGAAAAACAATGCAGGTATTTGTCATATTCTTACCAGACAATGGATACTGTAAATATACACAGCCCATCAGCTCTCTGGTGCAAATGGTGGAGAGAGACGAGACACACCAGCGCTGGAGAAAGAAAGAGATTCAGAAAGGAAACCCAAAATGGTAAATCACTGGCGTGCTGACACTTCTTGAACTTGACCTGAAAGATCTCAACAGCAAAAGAGAGTTATTTTTAAACGGGTGAAACTATAAACTTAATTTATGTGGGATCTTGAGTTATGGACCCAAAGCAAAGGTGACATACATATATAATTATGAGTTAGACAACTCATTTTATTCATTTTATTAATTCCACTTCAGTTTTCGACATTGGATTAGCCTTCGCTGTATTTAATTCCCAAATCCCAAGAGAAAATGCTAAATTCTTTCTTAGTCCATAGTGAGCGTGTGTGTGTGTGTGTGTGTGTGTGTGTGTGTATAAAGTCAGGTAGGGAATAGCTTATTGTAAAGTACAGAGTCCATATCAATGCCCATCTTCGTTGACTTTTATCAGGAAGACAGTGTGAGTATCCTTGAGATGATCTATCATGCTCATTTCCTCCATATGTTCTTTGCCCTGTTGGAACAGGCACGAGATGACGGCAATCTCATGAAAATACAACATGATTTGTTTATTACTGGAGGTTTATTTAAGGCTGTCACCATGACCTGTATCCATTAGTAACCTTACAGGTTCTTTAAAGAGACACTAATAACAATACCTGATTTTTTTTTTTTTTAATTCTACCAAGCTTTAGGAAAAGCTCACGCAAAAGGCATCTTTTTGCACCACATCTCTCCTGCCTTCCCGTCCCTTTTGACATTCATTTTGAGTTTTATCCACTTTTCCACAACAAGGTTTCAGGATTGTACTTCCGTTAAAAATTTTAAAAAATAAAAATTAAAAAAAAATTTTAAAAAGCTACAATCTTTTTCAGGGAGTCGGAATTCTTTTTTTTTTTTATGTATATATTTATTTATTTGACAGAGGGAGGGATTACAATTAGGCAGAGAGGCAGACAGAGAGAGGGGGAAAGCAGGCTCCCCGCTGGACAGGGAGCCCGATATGGGGCTTGATCCCAGGACCCTGAGATCATGACCCGAGCCGAAGGCAGAGACTCAACCCACTGAGCCACCCAAGCGCCCCAGGAGTCAAAATTCTTATGATTCGACTTTGTTTTGAAATTGTTTTTTTGTTTTGTTTTTTTTTAACTAACATTGTGGGGGGGGGGACCATAAATCCAGCTGAAAGGTTTTTTTTCTTGTTTTCTCATGTCTACTAAACCAAATCTACCACGTGTACCTGAGCAGTTGCATTGTTTCCTGTGTCCCCCAGATTGCAAGTGGGGAGTGTAGTTTCTGGGGCGTTACTATGAATGTTGTATGGGATGAACTCAATGCCCAAGGCACCCAGCGAAAGAGGAGGCACATACTGCATGGAGCACTGGGGGTGGTGCGTAAACAATGAATCTTGGAACACTGAAAAAAAATTAAATTACATTTTAAAAATAAAAATAATTTAAAAGAAGAAATTTTAGAAAGAAGAAGAAGAAAAAGAAGAAGGAGGAGGAGGAAGCATTTGGCCAAGCACTTCCTGGGAAAGACAGCTAGCTGCATGGATTGAGAAGATGCATCAGGCAAGTCCTCAGAAAGCATTTACAGATGAAGGCCTCAATTTTCAGGGCCCAAGCCAAAAGCCCTTACCTGAGCTGTCTGTCTGGATGACATAGACAAGTGCTGATCAGTACCCAGGGACTGAATTTGCAGTCCACAGAGCTTAACTCTGTTCAAAATCCTGTTACAGGTCTGCAAAAGAGACCCGTAGCACACTGTGTTCCTAAAGTGTTTTCATTTCAGCATGAACGTATTCCTTGTGTCCAGACATATGAAGCCAGACTGAAGACAGCTACATTCATTGTTAATCAGGGTTTGCACAAGGCAATAATGCTCCACAGACTTGAGTGTTACCTTATGATTTCCCCAGGATTTAGCAGTTATGTTAGGGTGAGGCTGGAGACTCCAGGGGCATCATTTCATGTACCATGGAGCCCTGCCACTGAGAAACACACCAATTCTCCTGCCAAGGAAAATGAGCCTCTGGCTTTTCCAAATCATGGAAGTCATTCTAGAATATGAAAGTACACTGATGGCTGAATTAGTTTTCTCACCTTCTGTATGAATTTGCAAGGGCTACAGTGGCAAAATATCACAAACCGGGTGACTTAAACATTAGCAGAAATGTATCATCTCAGTGTTTCAGGGACAAAAAGTACAAGGTCAAGGTGTCAGCAGAATCAATTCCTTTTGAGGGCTGTGAAGGAAGGACCACTCTCCTTGGCATGTAATGGCTACCTTCTCAGTGTCTCCCATGGTTTCCTCCGTGCATGTCTATGTCTTAATCTCCTTTTCCTATAAGGACACCACGCCAATTGGATTAGGGCCCGCCTAATAACTTCATTTACCTTAATTACCTCCATAAAGAACTTGTCTCCAAATACACCCACATTCTGAGGTACCAGGGGTTAGGACTTCCACAAGTGAATTTGGTGGGGGGACACAATTCAGCCCATAACACCTTCCTGAAGGTATTTTGATGTCAGAGTGCACAATCTTTTAGATGCTTTGTTTCTGGTTTTCTCCATAAAAGACAAACAAATCGAAGATTGGGTTTGGGGGAACTAGTCCATGCCTGTGTCTCTTCGCCAACTCCTTTAAACTCAGTAGAGTTTTTAAAAACCCACCAAATACTGTATTTGACCAGCACTAGAAAACCACAGTACTAAGGAGGGATAGCCCCAGGTGTGGGTGCTAACTGCACGACAGAGTTCCCAGAATCACATGCTGGCTGCTTGCCAAGGCTTGCAGAGCCTGGAACAAAGCAGGACCATTCCCACAGGGACCTAGCCATTAAAGCCATCTTAAAGATAATAATACCAACAAGATATGAACTACGGGGCGGGCGGGAATATTCAGAAGAGCGTGCCTTCGGTCACCAGATGAAGGAAAGACAGTTCCACCTGGAAAGTGAACCACTTGAAGAAAGAGTCTTTGGTTTTTCCTCCCATCGCTGAAGGGCAACGGGGAAGGCTCTGGGACAGTCCTTCAAGAACGGGATTTTCTGCATTTATTAAATACAAGCTCAGTAACAAGACTGTCTAGCACCCCTCAGTCTGCTTTTCTTGAATCCAAATGAACAATATTACTTAGTTGCCACTATTGCTCAGAAGATAAAGTGGTCTTATAATCGTCAGAGATTTGTAACCTAGCCTGCACAAAAGAACTATAAATTATGGGCTTCTATTCCCAATCTGGCAACTTTTCCCTTACACTTCTCTGCACCCAGACTGGAAGAACTGCTTAGAAGCAATGGGGAAGAGCACTACAAGGGAAGCGGAGAGGTTTCTTGTCAAGGAGAGGGGGGAGACTTCCTTCAGAGGATGGGGATGACACCTTCTGACTGTTTGATCCAGGGGACCCCGTGAAGTAAGCTCAATTTTTAAAAGAAGGTTCAAACATCCCGTTTGAATTTATTAATAAAAGAGTAGGTTGACTGTTGAAGTCTTCCCGAGAAAGCGCAAAATGGACCATCCCAAACTCAGCAAAAAGCCTAAAACACCATCTGTTGCTATATTGAACCATTTTGGGGTGGGGAGGGAGCGGGAAGATGGCTGACAAATTGGGATGCGCTCTCAGACACCCAAATACCCACTGTGAGTCCTCTGCTTGGGAGACTTAAAGGAGAAAAGGAACTTCCTGGATGCCTAGTCGGGATGCCTGGATCTTAAAAATGTGTGAAAGCCTGTCAGTGGCACTCTTCCACAAGAGATATTAAACAAAGGTGTCAGAAAAGTTTGGAATGAGGACTGTCTCAACACTGCTTCGAAAGTATTTCTCCCTCCCGAAACACGCACAGCCGTCATTTCACAGCTGATTATCTGTGCAACTATTAAATGGAAAGTACATTAAAAAAAAAAATTTTTTTTTTTAATTTATTTGACAGAGATCACAAGTAGGCAGAGAAGCAGGCAGCAGAGAAGCAGGCAGGGGAAGCAGGCTCCCCACCAAACAGAGAACCCAATTCGGGGCTCAATCCAAGGATGCTGGGATCATGACCTGAGCGGAAGGCAGAGGCTTAACCCACTGAGCCACCCAGGCGCCCCTGGAAAGTACATTTAAACCAGCCCGGAAAACAACGCACGCCTTTGAGGTTGCCCCAGCCACGCCAGAATTCAACTTCCCTGCAGAAGTGTTTCGGGGCGAAAGATGTGCCTACAAACAAAATACTTTCTAAAACACACCACTTGGGAAATTTCGGCCTTGTCTTCATCTGGGGCATCACGCCCTTGGCACCAGCCGCCACCGCCTCTCAACGTCCATGTCCTCCGCAAACAGGAACATGCATGAGCAGAGAATGGCTTTCGGTAATGAAGGAAGGGCCTCCCCGACCCGTCGGGTGCACAGCAGTTTGATGAGATCATCCGGCCTTTAACCAGGAGGAACAGGAGCCGCACACCACCACCAGACCAAACGGGCTGGCTTTGCAGCCGGAAGAGAAAACACTCCTCCAGCCTCAGCGGCACATCTCCCTGGGTTGTCCCCGCGGCTACAAGTTGACCCACAACGACAAAGCCTCAAGGGAGCCCGCAGCACACTCGCTGACAGCCTCGTCCTGTCTGTGATTTTTACAGTGACAAGAGCGCGGCGGCCCCACGCTGGCTTTTCGGCGCCGCTCTCGGAACTCCGCAGCGGGCCGCTGTGCCCGGAGCAGCCGGTAGGTGGCGCGCCAAGCTACCGACTCCGCCTCGCCAGCCGCGAGCCGCTTGGGCCGGCGAGGCCGGCGAGGGCTTTGATTCATAAAAAACATAAATTCTACTTGATGAACAATAATAATAAAGGCAATGGAGTACTGGGCACCATAGAGATGAAATTTTAAAGCCCCGAAATCAAGTTATTTGGGATTATTTAATTTAATTTACTAAATTTGAATAACTGTGCGATGTAATGATGCATGGCAGGCCATTTAGATTTTATAGCTTCTAAATGCTTCTCTTTAGGGTGATTGCACTCAGTTGCACGGTCGCCAGAGAACCCTGTCCCCATCTCCAAGCTGTGTAAACAAATTGAGGAGAGAATAATTACACATTGGGAGGAAGGCAAGGAGGATCTCTTGAGGGAAGAGAGAGAACCCCGGCTACAAAATGTCTCCCTTTCTTCAGGTTAATAAACTACCTCAGAAGAACTCAAAGACCAGTGTCAAAGATGTTATTAATCTTAGCACAACAGCTAAGCCTAAACTGAGAAGCTCTTTTTCGGGTGCTTCTTGAGGTAAAATCCTCATTTCGTAATCAAACAAGATCCATAACAATCTTTATAGTCACATCTAAATGTGTTAAGTCGGTGAACGTACACCTCTAGTAGCTTCTCGACCAACAAACTGGGACATGGCAAAATCTGGGATTTCTGTTCATCCTCTGCTCCATGAACATTTTCTGCAAGCAGATGTAAAAAGCCCTTTGATAAAAATGCATCCCCACGTGCTCGACGGCGTAGCCCCAGTGCACACACTCTGTGTTTGCAAAATGTGCGTGCATATCCACAGAAACCTAGGGAGTTGCACACCCACAAGTATTAATTCAAATATCTGCGGGTGTGTGCACGTAGATGGGCAGAGAGATGCTGTCTGTGCACCACTCTTCTCTATTGTTTTCAACATAACTGATTCTGGCACCCACTCTTTAGCACTTTGGAAGGGCCTTCATTAGCACTGGGATAGTATCCAAAAAGAATCCAGAAAAATCAACACATGGCTGCTCTTGTTCTCACGATAAATGACAGCTTTGGTGGAAAACAACAACAGTCAAGAAGCAAAACAAAAACCAAAAAGCAACAAGAGTAGCAATAACATGAATAGAGGAAGTCAGACATCACTAACTCAGATTTTTTTTTAATTTTAATTTATTTATTTATTCCATTTTTACAACTTTCGTCCTTTGCCACTAAGCCTCCGGGTACTTCCACGCAATTAAAAATATAAATAGTGAAAGTATCTTAAGGACCCTGAGGAGGGGAGGGGGGATAATCATGCAGTCTTATGTCTCTTTATTGACACAGACATGCCTATTATAAACTTAAAATATGTGAAAGCATGTAAGTGGTACATGTATATAATTTTACTGATTATGGTAGGGCAAATGCTCCCCATGAAACTACCCCAGCCCCCAGACTGAACACTGTCCCCTGAAACATCTGCACCAATAAGCCTCAATTCTTTGGACCCAGAGTTCTGAAGAGATGAGCCTTTCCTAGAAAAGAGAATCTCCCTAATTACCTGGAAGTCTTATCTCAGAATCACTAATAGGAACTCTTGGGTCATTTGGAAACCATGAGAATGTGCAGGGAAAGTAGTAATCTCTAAACTAATCAACAACTCCATACTACCCAATGTGAGTGTGTATGAATATACCCTCACATGATGACTTCATAGGTAGATAATAAATCACGCTTTAAAGAAAAGCAGTCATCAAACTACAGAAGACTTTGATTCAAAGAGTTAATTCCTTTGCACTTCAGCTGTCAAAACAATAGCATAGAACTGTACTGTGCGTGGCCCTTTAAGGCTAGTGGCTTTTCCCCGGGGAGACCAGACCTTGAGGGGAGAAAACCCTGGGTCTTCAGAGAAGAGAGGTTTATAGTGCTATTCATTCCTCCGTTAGCCCCTTGCCTCCCCTTTCCTCAGTTTCTCCAACTTTGTGAGCTGTTTGTACCTGAGGGTCTTGACATTTTTCAAGGACAAGAGGGAAGTGGTGAAATGATATGAAGAAGAAGAGGAAGAAGGAGGAGGAAGAGGAAGAGGGGGAGGGGGAGGGGAAAGGGAAGAGGAAGAGGAGGAGCCCTGCACAATGCTGGTGGTGAGGGTCCAAAGGAGGAAAAAGCTGTATGTGAGTAGGTGCAAGAAGGAGTATCCAAAAGAGCCAAACTTTAAGCTTAAGACATCCTGGAAGTGTGGCTCCGGAGTCAATCAAAACACAGGAGTAGCCAGAGATGGTAGATCCCAGCAGACAGGAAGCAAAGCATCTCCAAATTAATCCATTTATCCCACAAATATTTATTAAGTGCCTCTGATGTGACTGGCACCATGCTAAGCACCAGGCATGCGAAGGTAAACCAGATTTTTCTTCTCACCGCCTTTCTTATGTAGAAGCACGACCACCATTTCGTCTTTCAGCTCCGTCAGTGTACGAAATCCTCTCATTCAGGCTGCAGAGGTTGAAAACCTGGTGAGTCTGTGCAAGGAGAGGAAACTGAGTCCCAGAGCGCCAGGATGGTGTATGCCTCATGGTACCTTCAACCATCTTCCCTCCTCTGGCTGATTGCTGCACGCTGAACACACACCCTCTGAGGGTCTCAGTAGTTACTCTATACCATAGCCTGAGTATCTGTTGACAACAGTTCATCCGTAGAAGCAGCTCCATTTTATCCTATTGCTGATAATTATTATGAATAAGCTAACACAATCTCATGTTTGACAGAATTGTCTCATTCCCCAAGAAGGGCCAGAGAGCCGATTGAAAGGTTTCCAGAAGGAGGAATGATTCCAAGTAGTACTGAAGCTACTTCTCAACAGCCTATTCAACAACCCTTCTCTCTTTCGTCTCCCCCAAGATGAGGAGAGAAGCAGCCTGGCGTTTGGCAGGGAGACCAATGTCAACACTCTATATTTACTTATTTATTGGCAGTTTGGAAGGCAGCCACCATTTATGGTCCTTCATTCCCAAATAGAGGGAGCGATGATTCCTGCCAACAATGTCTCCACGCCACCTGACTGCCCTCTCTCTACACAAGCCAAGAGGGGAATGGGTCCAGGATGTTCGCTGTTGGCCGCCATATTTATAAAACTTTGAATGCTGCCTGTACTCTGAAAGACCCCAACTGGAGAAGAGAGTGGGCTGCAACTCCCTGACATGGCTTAGCTCTCACAGAAGCAAGGTTTAGAAAGGCAGAAACCGACTCCGTCCACACCCAGCCACACAACCCCAATATTGATGTTCTCTTTTGGAAGTGTGATGTAAAGACCTTGGAGAGAGTCCCAAAGAGTCTCATGTAGATATGGATGGTGATATGTTTGGGAAAATGTCCTTCTGAGAAAAGAGCAAATAAACTGGATTTATTTGAGGAGCAAAAAGACATAGCTAGGCTTGAGGTGCGGACCTAAAACAGTCTTTAGAATTATACTGGGAGAATGAGATTTTGAATGAGAACAAGCAGAGGTTTTCAACTTCTAGCACAGCTAGAACAAGAGAAATCGGAAAATTTAAAAACCAGATGGGCCGTTAGGGGTTATCTGGTCTAACCTCTTCATTTAACAGATGACGCAGTTTATTTTTTAGGAGAAGATTCTGGATTAGATGTAGGTCCCCTAAGTCCAAATAGAGGGCGGGATTCTCACAATTGACTGACACCCACACTAGAAGGATGAGTTTAGACATTACTGAAAGCACAGACACATGTCACCGAAGACATTCAAGCCACAAGTTGAATTCTAGATCAAAGTAAGCAAATTTGTTCAGTCTGGAGCACAGCACAGCCCAGGGCCAGGAGTCCAGAGACCTCCTGGGAGCCTTACTATGGGATAAGACAGCTCTTAGGAGACAAACTCTCATACTGCTTTTAAAAGCAACATGGCTGTGGCAGTGGGAGGCAGGGCAAGTTCTACCAGTCGAGGGCCTAGGAGAATGTGGCTGTATTCATCGTTGGACAAAGCCTAGTTAGGAAATCCAGGGAGCCTCCAAGACAAGCAGCTCAGCTGCGGCTTCCCAGGTTGTCCACACTTATGGGCAATTTCATGGGAAGCAGGTTGTGGACACACCGCGTAAGCTATGAAAGCTCAGTTGGCCTCCACCGCGGCGGCGGCATGAAATTTCCCGTTTGCTCCACAACCTCTGAAATTGCCACCAGCTGTGCTTTTAGCTTTCTCCATTGCAAGGGAAGAGCAAAACATCTCTGTGGATAATGTGGGTGGAAGGAAATTTAGGGAACCCCTCTTCAAGTGAGAGTTAGTCAAGGTCGACCAAAGTCAAAGTCAACCATACCACTGGAGTGGTCATCAGCTCTCAAAGATGATGCCCTACAGAGTCCAATAAAGACGGAATGGTGAGACTGGACTGGAGGTCAAAAAAGACTGGAGAGCTTATCTTTCTGTTAAGACAGTATACAATCAAGATCCAAGTGTTTCCCCAGGAGAAATGTGACCTGGACACTGTCTGAGGTTTAGATGTTAATTAGTGTGGCAGAAATTCGGTAGGTAACAGCCTTTCAGCTTCTGAAACACTTCACTCTCCTTTTCACCCTGTATCTTATGCACACCATACCCATCCCCACTAGGTCAAGTCCTGCTCATCCTTTAAAAGCTGACACAAATTTATCTTCTCAGTGAAATCCTCTAGTGTCTCCAAAATTGAATGATGCGCTCTGTCCTCCATGATTCCAGATATAAAATAGTATGTATTATACATATATACTTAACACTGATCACATTAAACTCTAAGAAATAGCAAGAAGGGAAGAGAACTGAGGCTGGGGTCAGGGATAAGAAACTCTACACCCCACTCTTCCATCAACAAGCCCTGTGTCCTTGAGCAAAGTATCCAATCTTCTCGATCCTTAGTGCAAGTCTGTCTATACAATGGGGACAATAATGCCTACTTTGGAGTATTCTTGTGAAGATAACAATGTGATTGGCAAATAAAGCCCCTAGCACTGGGCCAGTGTCAGGGTCAGTACTCTATAAATTAGTCCCCTTACCTTCCTTCTCCCTCCAAAGGCAAAACCTTGCCTTTCATCATGTGTCCTCAGTGTTGATCATGGAACATACTAGAACATTCTCGAGACCTAATACATGTGCTCATCAGTGACTATGATAACTAAGGACAATCAGGGGCCAGTTTTTACTCATAAAATGTCAGGCTTAGAAAGGACCCTAAACCAATAGCCTTTGACCTGATGATCATTACAGGCGAGGAAGCTCAGCATGGACAAGCAGGGGAGCGGGAATGGGATAGGACACACCCCCCCCCCCCACCTACTCCCAGCTCAGGATTCTCCCACTGCTCCTCGCTGCCACCTCAGGCTCCCCTGCTTCTCGGTGCCGTGGACCCGAAGCTGCGTGGGCCTTCCTGAGAATACACGACAGTCGGCCTCTCCGCCCCTCGACCTGGAGACGGGTGCCCAGCCTTGGTGGCTGTTCCAGTATGAACCCCCTCCAGCTATTCGTGGTTAGAGGCAATCTCTCATCATCCACACTAACACGGCTTCATTCAAATTGGAAATGATAGATGATTAACAGGCATGAGAAACCGTGTTGTGCTACATTCAGAAAGGATGCAAATGACAAAAACAGGCTGCCTTCTGGCTAGGCAGGGAAATGGCGTAGAGCGGAGCGCACCCGGCTCCTTGCACCTCCGCGTCTGGCTAGACGGTTTTACGGCATTTAGCTGCGCCGTGCGAAGGCACCCACGGCATACCATAACTCTCGCAAAACAGCGTTTTCATGTGCTAATGGCAGCTGAATCAGAAACACATGGATTTAATTTCCTTCAAAATACCCCCGGGTACAAAAATCAATGCAGGCGAGCCATTTGGCTAACTGTGCTGGGGGCTTCTCCGAGCCCAAAAAATGGCGAGAAATGGCTGGAGAGGGCTGGTGAGCCCCAAATCCCACCAGGCTCAGCCCTCCCCAGGCACGGCCCTGGCCCTAATGCGATGTGAAGCCCCGGCTGTCTTTTTGGAGCGAGGCAGGTGCTTGCTGCGCCGTACCTTGCCGGCTGCCATCTCCGCGCGTTTCCGACTTTCCGCTCTCTGTTCATTTGCTCAGCCTCTCCCGCCACACAGCCATCAGGGAGAGCTCATTTTGGCAGCAGACCGGGATCCCTGCCTGAAAGTTGATAGAGGTTGAGCTATTTGCAGAAATAATGCTTTCCAGACGTACTAAACAGTACCCCTCTTTCCAGATGGAGTGCCATTAGTTTGCTTCCAGCCATTTCCTCACCTTCTGGTATACTTGTCAGTTCTCCCATATGCACCACAAGCCTTCCGTATTCCGGGGAATCTCAGAAAACTGCCCAGACCCTCAGCTTCTCATCACTTGCACGCATACACACGCACACACATACACACGCACACTTACACAAGCCTCGGCTTTTATGTATGCATATACAGTTTTCTTCCCCCAACCCCCACCCCCACCCCCGCCCCTCCTACACGCACTCCCCACCTCCTGGGAGTCACCGTAGATTTTCAAGAGAGCTAATCACTAAATGTGATAGTTGAGCAGCCCAGGGAATTAGGCACGAATCGGTGGGACATCCAAAAAGTCCCTTGGCTTCCCAGGGGTGAGGAGGTGGGAGGGGGTGTTTCCACCAACCCTAGTCAACCGTGATGACGTTATCCACATGGCCTCTTGGTGGCCTCTAGTTTTGAATGTCAGAAGTGGGCCCTTGGTGAAGAGGCTCCTCCCTAGAGAGGAGCCCAGAGGCTTTTTCCTCCCAAAACAAATCTGTTGAAAGCTGGATTAAGCCTCTTTGTGCCATGGCTGATATCTAAGATACTTTGTTTGGATGGCGGGACCCCAGAATATCACTGCCACGTGCATTTCCTTACTGAGAAATTGTCCCGCTTGCCATACTGTATTAGCTCTGGGGGGATTAAATATGTCCAGGCCAGAAATCAGGTTACTTCAAACAGGTCGTATACTGAGCTCCGTCCCGACTCTGCAATCTCATGCTCTCAGGAGTCTGGACGTGACTTTCATGCACTCAGGTCTTCAGTCCGGTGGTCCAGTGGAACATTGCTCTGCATGGATGGCAGCCAAATGGAAACCGTCCGAATTTCTCTACATTTTGCCATTCTACTTCCTTTTCGATTTCCCTCCTGAAACTGAGCTTTCTTTTTAAAGGGAGAAAACAGAGAGGGGAAGGGAATGTTCTACAGGCATGCAGAGTTTCCCTGTCCCATCGCTCTCTTTTCTCATTTTGGCTGCCTGGGGTGCCTGGGTGTGTTCAGGATGGATATGCTTTCCCCCCGAAATCTAAGGTCTAGTCTGTTTCCATTCTCACAGAGTAAAGACCCATGGATCCTGGAGCAGTTGAAGGAATCAGGGTTACCTTCTCAGAAGAGCCTGACGTTGAGTAGCTCTTAATTCTACAATACATCCTGAAAGTCAGGTTGAACAGCCAAGGCCAATTACTAAACCTGAAAAAGACAAGATATAACAGAAGATGCATTAAAACAAAATACAAGTCATTGGCTATAACCAATACCTTCCTCTTCGACTCTTCAATTATTACAGAGTTATTATCAGAATTATCAGAATTATTATCAGAATTATTATCAATATATATGAATATTACAGAGTCATTATATATCCTGTGTGACTTTGGGCAAGTTACTTAATCTCTCTGTGCCTTGGACTCCTCACCTGTATAATGGGGCTAACACTAGTAAATCCCTTCCAGGTCTGCTGTAAGGATTAAGTGAGATAAGGCACGTAATGTGCTGAGAACAGGTTGGAGGGTAGTGAGCAGTCTCTAGGTATAGGCTCACAACCAAACCATAAATTTCCTTTCTACCTCCAGGAAATCTTCCTTCCCATTACCCTCAACGCGTTTCAGAACTGGAAAGACCTTAACTTTCAAGCTGGCAATTGCCACTGGTAGATTTGATATTTGTCACACTTCTTGGGTCATTGTCATTGATGCCCTTGTCTTTGTGTGAGTTGAGTTACTCATGATTAGACTTGTTCCCGAGAGATATGGTCCTCAGTGATGAGCTGCTTCTCCTGGAAGGGCACTGTCCTGGCCATCTCAGGGAAGATAGCACCCAAAAGCCACAACAAAAAGCTTGTTACAAGTTATGGCAATTTTTCTGAACATTTCAGAATGTGCCTTATTGCTTACTTGATGCATCTGTACAGTTTACCCGTACAAGTCGACGCATCCATGCTCATTTTTGTCATGCCCACACTCTTTCGTTTTCAGAAGTCCCCAAAAGCAAAACATTGCCCTCTCTGACTCTTTTTACTACTGCTGTTGATAACCTCACACCAGGCTTCTGATTATACTGCAAGCCTTGCTCATTAATGCAGGGATGGGTTGCAAAGCAGAAAGGAGGGGTATCCGTTCAGCCTGCCATGGGAATAACCAGTTGATCGGCAAGACACACCAGCTCCACGAGGGGGAAATACCTTCAACAATTCCATCAACATCGATTTACTTTAACCAGGTGATATTTTAATGAGCCAACCCCAGCGCTCTCTGGGTGACATGACTTCTCGCACTAAGAGAGCACACCGCCTTTAAAAGGAAAAAAAAAAAAAAAATCACGAAGAAAGCCAGAGAATTGACACTTGCAGATGAGTCTAATTCCCTTTGTCCTGTGGACATGCGCTGTGTTGGGAGAGCTCCAAGAGCATCGGGCTGATTTTTGCTGTCATCAGAACTGACCCTCAGGCCCCCAGGAGGCCCGCAGCCTGTCTGCTACAGTGACAGGGAAAGGAGCCAAGCTTCAGCTTGGGGTCCTCAGATGTGTAGCACAACAGGCTACGTCCAACCCTGACGAGGGCAGCTGGATCGCATGAATTTTTAAAGTAAAACCACTGATTTTGGCCAGGGTTGGGGTGGGGGTGGGGAAAGGGGGTAGCAGGGCCGGCTTTTTTCCCCCTGTGAAATCCCCACAGAAGAAACGCATGGACCCAGCATGTTGATTTTGGCAGCGGCACACACGGTCCCTCTGTTCTGAAGATGAGCTGACACGTGCAGATTTGCAGATCAGCCGTTTCAAAAGGTTAATTAAATATTACCATTGTTTTCCGAGCTATTAATGTATGTTCTTTCTTCATGTGAAAGGCTTCTCCCCACTCAAAAATCAGGGTTTGGATTTGCCTTCCAATCCCTTCCCCTTTTAAAACCTGGAAAGAGAGAGACTGAGGGGCCTAGAGAGAGAGAGAGAGAGAGAGATTCCCAGGCCAGAGGCAAAACACAGTTTAGAGCTGAGGAAGGAGAGACTATGGCTGGCATTATCTGAAGCAGAGCCCGAGAAACACATTCTCAGCTGCAGCTGGGGAATAGAGTGATGTCATTCGAGGAAGGTTCTAGAAAGGGGCCAGGAAGGAACCCCTGCTCTTTCCACCTTTATTTTTTTGCCGACGTAATTGACCATACTGGAGCTCAGAAACATGGCAAACCTTGGCCTTTGGAGGTTCTGGGGGAGGGTCGGCCATGAGGGCTGAGGCAGGGAAGCGTCCCACTTTGCAATGTCTGTCTATCCCCTGCCACTTCCAAATGATGTGGTTTTCTCTCTGCCTGAGGCATCCAGAGGCTCGCAGCACAAGGCCTTCCTGTGAACGGGAGAGGGATTCCAAGATGGACGACAAGGGATAATAAGACAGAGGTCAGGGAGAGGACAAGGTTTCTCTCTGGCAGGAAGTGCCACCCTCTGTGACTGCAGTTTACAAGAACCCTGAGCCAGGATGAGCACAGCAGTCTGCAGGAAATCTCTCCAGACAACCCATCTTCCAGGGCAAGCAGGACATGTTTTGTTTGCAAAGTAATAATGCCTCCCTAGATGTGGGGAGGAGACGGCTAACCTAACAGTGTAATGAATGGAAAACAAAGGGGAGGAATGAAGGCAGGTGATGAAGGGATGCTGCGGGCAGGGTGGGGTCTGGCACAGATGGAAAGAGGAAGGGAGACAGCCAGTCCCAAGGCTGGTCATGGATAAAGCTGGAAACATATTCACGCACTCGCGCCTACCCCGAATATCGCCCGCCCGCTCATCCGTATAGATACCAGGCGGATTGAAATTTCATCCACAGAGGGTTACACGGCAGCAGAACACGGTGCTTACGAATGCAGAAGACCTGGGCTAAAAGCCCATCTCCATCACTGTCTGGCTGGGTTTCCTTGAGGTTTTTCATTCCCTAACGTTTCCATTTTTTAAGTACAAATTGCTATACACTAGGGTTGTTAAAATGAACAACAACAAAAAAGTATGGAGGGGGTCCAGTGTCCGGTAAGTGCTCTTGAAATAGGAGGAAAGAAAGGGAGAGCAAATCCTGGACAAGCAGAGGGGAGAGGAGGAGAGTACCAGAGGAAGAGGGGGAACGCAGAAAGAGAGGGCATAGATACCTTCGCCCTTCTGGAACCATCTGTTAGCCTGCCATCCCAGGGGGTCGTGGGTGCAGCTTCCTGGAGGAGCTCAGCCCAGTCTCCTGCAGTTTTGACCCAGTGTCCCGTCCGCTGCGATCTGACCCAGTGTGGTCTCCCTTACCGGCAGGATCGCCTGGACACCCTACCCACACCCAGAGCTGAGCCCCTGCACACGTGTACGGCTTGGTGGTAACCGGGCAGGCTGGGATGGAAGGCGCCAAGGGAAACGCGGGGGCCGAAGTCCTGAATGAGGAAGGGCACGCCCACGTGTCCTCAGCATGTGTAAGTGCCGAGAGGCCGCCTCCAGAGAGCGGTGCTGGATTTCCTGGAAGATTGGTGCCTGAGGGACAGGTGTGAAAGGGAAACCCTATCACCCAAAGGGGGACTTGGGGCTGTATTCAATCCAACCAGGTACATACTGGGACCTAACACATGCTAGACCCTTAATAAAAAGTTGGAACACATTGGAGAAGCTCCTGACCAGGTCTTCTCCTCATGGAGCTTCTATCACAACACAAAGGAACAGAGACTGCGAATCACAGGGCATGGTACCGGAGAGAAGAGGATGAGATCAGGTGCTCAGCGCCAGGGGAGAGATCAGGCAGAAGAACAGCTAGTCCAAAAAGACAGGTATGGCGGATGCCCTTGGAGTTGTCTTCTTAGCCTAATAACCACCCCACCCCCACCCACGAGCAACTGAGCAGTAATGAGGACATGATCTAGCCCACTGGCCATCACTAACTGATGTGAAGGTAGACAGAACCTCAATTCCCTGGCTCTGGGCCAATTGGTCTAGAAGCAGACTCCTGACTAGGGTTGCCATACTTAACAAAAATATAGATGTCCAGTTACACGTGAATTAGGGTAAGTATATCTCATGTGACTTTTGGGAAATACTTATAACTTAAAAATGATGTATTATTTCTCTGAAATTCTAATGTATTTGGGCAATCCCATATTTTATCTGGCAACCCTACTCCTGACCCAACCGGGATCCTCAAGAGAGTAACTTCTGTAGGATGCAGTTAGAAGAGAACTGAGTCAGCCTCTCTCCAGGGGCTGAAAGTGCAAGATGTTTTCCACCATGTGAATAAAGCCAACCGACCAAAGGAGAGTATCAAATGAAGTCAGAAGTCAGTGAGAAGCAGAGACAAAGGGAACAAGGATACTGGTGGCATTTGAGGCCTAGTCTTTGCCTGCCCCTCTTGTAGCTTGGTATTCTGCTCTATTTGGTGGACCCTACTCCCCACCCACCTCACCCTCACTCCCAGTTTCTAGAGACAGGGAAGAAAGCAGAGGCATTTTAATTCATCAGCTCAAATAAAGTCAAGCAAACATACCTTTAGGACAATATGGCCAGAGTTACCATGTTAAATGTTATGTGATCAAAGCCATATTACAAGAAGATACACCATTTCTTACATAGATCAGATAGGGTGTTCTTCAAAAGGAAATTGATCCTCAAGATGGTGAATTATACTTGGTTTCCAAATTTAAGGAAAACACAAGCCAGAATTGAAACACACGCTTCTCCCCACTCCACCTTTTCTGCAGAGCCCAAAGTTCCCTTGCAAACCAAGCAGAAAATCTCACTGATAGAATACAAATACCTAAAGAGCCTAAAATTTGTATCACAAATTATTTGCCATAAATTATAGACCCCAGGTGCATATCCCATAAAGAGGTTCTATAAACCAGTAAGAAGAACATGATGGGCACCTCCCTCCAAAAATAGGCAGGGAGGTATTTGCAAAAGAAATATGAATTTTTAATAAAAATATGAAAAAATTATTCAGATTCATTATTAAGCAAATAAATATAAACGAAAACATCAAAATTCCCTTTTAGACTATTACATTGGCAAATGAAGTGAATTAGTTCTACTGAAAGCTAGCCAGGGTGCAACAGAGCGAGCACTCTTTTGCGCTAGTGGTAAATCCCTAATATATAGTATACCAGTGGTATATCCCCAGTGTGCAGTACACTAACAGTATATCCCTAATGGGCAGTTTACTAAGAGTAGATCCCTAATATACATGATACCAGTGATATATTCCTAATATGCAGTATACTGATGGTATATCCCCAATATATGAGGGACTTCTGCAAAATAATAAATGACCAAAACCCCAATAAGAAAAATGGGCAAAGGGTTTGAACAGGTAATTCATAGAAGAGATGCTAGTGGTCAGAGTAGGTTGGATAGAGACATACATTTCCATTTAGATAGGGATTTGAATTTAGATAAGCGCTCCTCCTCACAGTCAGGGAAGGTCAGGACGAAATAAGATACCAGTTGTTGGCCTCTGATATCATAAGTACTGATAACTTCTATTTCTGGGAAGGGCTTTGAGGACTAGCCAGTCTCACACCGGCTATTAGTAGGTGCATAAATATTCCTACACATTTTTAAAGGATAATTCAGCAATATCTATTTTTTTTAAAGATTTTATTTATTTATTTGTCAGAGAGAGAGAGTGAGAGAGGGAACACAAGCAGTGGGAGTGAAAGAGGGAGAAACAGCTTTCCTGCTGAGCAAGGAGCCCTATGCAGGACTCGATCCCAGGACCCTGGGATCATGACCTGAGCCGAAGGCAGACGCTTAACAACTGAACCACACAGATGCCCCAGCAATATCTATTTAAAGCACCTGAAATCTCTGACATCTCTCTGTTTCTTCCTTAAAGATGGAAAAATGTTGTTTACCCCCCTCTTCGTAAAAGGAAATTCCCAATTCTTACTATCTCAGGAAAACATCGTTACCCTGTGGTCCCCTCTTCTCTAATTTAAGAAACACATTTTAAACTATGGTGTTATTTTCCACTTTCTGTGTTTTGATCCATTTTATCTATATTCTGGGGCAGTCTTTGATGAATCATCTCTGTTTTTTAACACTCCATTAAGAATGTGGTGACCAAGGCGGGCACAAATGTTATTCTAAAAAACAAAGCTCAAATGCCGAAGACTGTACCCGAGTAAAAACGTTTTCGGCAAAGACGGGGAAATAGTGATTGCGTTCCAGTGGAAGAGGGCATCCGACATCGTGGGCATCCAAGAAGCCCCGCTACTACATGGCCCGTTCCTCCTCTTCCTTCCTTGGAATTTTTCCCACTGCCCCTTCAACTAAGCACCATATTCCCTCCTTCAAGGTTTCCTTCGTTCCTGGGCAGGAGGCCCTGTGCCTGGAATCCTGCCCCATCCCATCTCCGCAAGCTGTCTCCTGCAATCATTCTACCAGCTCCTGAGATCCTGCTTCCTCCACAAAGCCCTCCCCAGCTGAGAGCAAAGTGATTCTCCTCCAGCTTCCCACCTGTTCTGAGCCAGTGCACTCTCCCTCTCTCCTCCTCCCATTGTTTGTACTGAATAGCAGCCGCTTGGTGATGTCCTGTCCCCGAAAGGGCTGCAGTGTTCTGCCTATCTTTTTCTATGCCCGTCTGCATCCGTGATGGCCAGAGCCAGGCTTATTAATGTGCTTTGCTCGGATCAGCAATGCGAGAAGCTGTGGAGTGACGGCTGGTGCTCTCCCGAGATCACCTTGCACGGCATCACCCAGGATCAAAGTTCTGTGGCTTGGTAAACCAGGCTCACATTTAGGGTCAAGTGTGCTCCCTGTGAGACATACTTCAACCTTTCTGGGTCTGGCTCAAGTGTCCTTGGGACAGAGTAATGCTGGCTTAAGCTGACAAGCTCTGAAAATTAAACTAATGATTGGGGGTTTAGTGGAATGGACGAATGGCTTTTTTTTTTAAGTGGTTAAAAATATCACTAACAACTGAATCTAAATAGTAGAATCCTCCTTCCCTCAATTCTATTTTCCTCTTTCGTGATTCAGCATCATTTTAATTGAACTGGATCCCTCAAGACTAAAAATCTGGTATCTAGGACTATAAAACCTCTTTAGTTGGTAAAATAGGTGGGAAGTTTGCTTTTAAATCCTTTTTTGGGCTTTTGTCTCTATCCACCATTAAAATTAATTTCACACCCATTTTCCTTGTACCTTTGGGAAAGATGCTTGCTTTTATCGCTTTCTCCTGATGTCAAAACAAAAGCTTCCTTATATTGCTTAGAATCTGGAGATCCTTTTCCAACAAAGAGGAAAACAAATGTGGTCGAATTAAGGCAACTGGGGACTTCACCAGATCACTGCAGAACAGAACCAACTCCCTTCAACTTGTATGAACCAGTAGCTCCAACATTACTAGACAACAGGAAAGAGAAGTATGCCAGGAATCACACAGTTTCCTCACTCACTTATTTTTAATTTTTTCCTAAAATGTTGTATGGGTTTGTGTAAGCCACAGTTTGAAGGATGTGTGGTTTAGAGTGAGATAAAAATCTTTTTACCATATCATACCAAATTTACTTCTGTAGTCGACGACTCAGTGAAGAGCGAGGGGTTTTTGTTTCCTTCCCGGCACTCCCAACCCGCCTCCTTCGAAGGGTAACAAGAGAAAGAGAATAAGCTCAGGGTCCAGATCTCTGGGCCATGTGAGTTATGTTTTCTTATTTTATAGAGGCTCTGACAAAAATACTCTAAGGAGGACAAACAATAATATACAATAAATTATAAATGCTGGAAAACTGAAGGGCATCATGTTTCAGCATTTCTGCCTTCTAATAAACCAGTGGGATGAGATGCCCTTCTTCATCTGTCGCCGGCAGAGCGTTTGTTCATTCACACCCACTGTGTCGTGGGTCACCTGCCCAGGACCTCAGCAGACAGACTGTAAAAGGTGAGTGGCCGCTGACTGCTGAACCCTGCCTCCCTCCTCCTCGGGCCATCTGATTTGGTCCAAGGGCATCCTTGAGAGTGGGGACAGATGAGCGATGATTCTCCTCTCCATTGCAAGGAGGGGCCTTGGAGACCCACAGGTCCCAGTCCCTGCAGAACCTTTGTCGGCAGCGTCAAGGTCTCAGTCCCTCCCACATGGAGCTGACAATCTCGTCCCCAAATCCAGAAGATCAGCAATAATTGATTTGGCTTCTGGCCCGTACCCTTCTGGTGCTGGAGCAACAGCACAGTTCACTAGCTCTTTGTGATTCCTCCCTGCCCTCCCTTAAAGAGAACTCTCGCGTCTGATTAAAATCGGTAATGCGCAGGGTCCTGGAGTGAAGAGGTGCTATTTATTTCTGTCAAGTTCTGCTTGGAAGGTTTGAGGCTTCCTCCTACCCGACATTTTACTAGTAAACAGCAAAGTTACCCATATTGTCATGCTTGCCCTGACCTGCAAGCTAGTGAACAATAAATCTTAATTACAGTTAAATGCCAAAATCTGCAAAGAATGAGACAGCACTAGTCAACTGTGAATTGGTCCGACTCCTGCCTGGGCTCGGGTGCAGCTGCAGGAATACATAAATTAGTTTGTGATTTGTCTGTGCCCGAACAATCAGTCGAGGCTGTTTCTTCAGAGGGTTTCCAGTATCAGTGGACACACTGGCATTCATCCCGCTGCTATGTCAGACGCAGGTGGCATCTGGGAAGTTTTATTTTAAAGGACTTTCAGCATTATGCCTGGGTTAATAAGAAAGCGCTATTTCTAAATATCTCGGCAGTTTTCCAAACTAGCGCTCTGTCTCCTGACATCTGCTCTGTCCATACTTGGTACCTTTGGGCTTATTCGGGGAAAGGCTGAATAACCTTTTGTTGGTAATCTCCTTTTTGCACCGGACAGGGCCAACTAGAGCACGAGGCAGGCAACCCATGCAGGAGCTTTTAAATTATTTTTTTCTTCCCCCGCCCCTGGAAAGCTCAGGAGCTCCTTGGTATTCAAGTGTTGGCTTGTCATAATGCTAAATAAAGCCACCCTGTTGTCCCCTTGCCTGGGTCCTCTTGACATATTGGCACCTATATGCAAGAATTAGAAAGGTGATTGCAGACATAACTCTGTTCAATGGCTCCAGGCTGTTCTATCAATTCTGAGACTGACAGGAGATAGGAGATGGAACTGGGAAGAAAGAATGGAGTTTGGGCTGCTGGGTGCTTTGTCCCATGAATCAATCTGCAATTTACTCGTATTATTTTAGATGCAGATCCTGTTCTCATTGGGAGTCAATCACCGGCTCGATGCCCTTCCCGGCAGTTTTCTAAATAATAAGGCCGGCCCCGCTTCCCGGGACTCCGGGAGCCTCGCAGGGTAATGGCAGGCCCCGCGATGAGGTGCTATTTCGCTAATTATGAGGTGCTGTGGAAGTGGCTAAGAGGGAGTAGAAAAACCCTTTCTCAACCGAGGTGGGCGGGGGAGGGGTTACAAAAGAGGCAGAAACGGGTTCTTTCTGTTGTGTTTTTAAAAAGAAGGAAGGGGGGGGCATTCCTCAGGACTGCAATGGCCAAGTCCGCTTCATGCGGGAGCCCCGCGGCCGCGCTTCCTGACACCCGGCGCTGCTCCCCGCCCCCGCCCCCCCCCCCGCAACCCCCACACCTGGCCCCCGGTCCCACCCCGGGGCTCCCCGCCCCCCAGGGCCCCCGCGCCGCCGGACTCTTCCCGGCTCTCGCAGGGCCCCATCCTGTCACCAGCGGTCCTGCTTCCTGTTTGTGTGGCCGCTTTGTTGCTTCCTGGTGGTCAGCCCGAGCCCGCCCTTCTGCTGAGCCTCCACCCCGGGACTGGCTCGTTTCCCAGCCCTCTCTTGTGCGAGCAAATCTGTCTCTGGCTCTGCCGAAGCGCACGATTTTTTTTTTTTAAAGGCCCCGTCCTAGCACGGGAGGGTTTGCCTCCCCTACCCCGCCCCGGTGGGGGGAGCCCTTCCCCGAGGGAGGGCGGACCTCACCCTCGTGCTCCGACTTTCTGTGCTGAGCCCGGGCAAAGCAGGATTGCCTTTGCGACCCCTGCCCTTTGGCGTCCACGGAGGAAGGGGACCGGCGAGGTGGCCCCTTTCTTTTTTTACTGACTGAGAAAGGGCCCCGGAGAGACTGGAGGGCTGAGGCGTGGTGGGGAAGAGTAGGACGAGCACCCAATCTGTTCACCCAGACTGCACACGGGGGGCATCCGCGCTCGCTGCTAACACCCACCCCACAGCCAGTCTCCACCGCATGCCAAGCCTCCACATGCCTTATTGCATTTAATCCACACAAGCACTTTGTCAAGTAGGTGTTAGTTTTATTTTAAACCAGGGAAAGGGAGGTTCGCAGAAGTTATTATCTCGCCCAGGGTCATGCAGCTGGCGCATTTGTCTGATTCAACTCTTCTCTCTGCAGAGACCGCCGAGCTTCCCCGGTGGCACCCTTATTGCCATCCAGGTGTCTGCTCCTGTGCCACCCTTTCAGAGGAACTGCCTGAGATAGATGGCTCTGTGTCACGTGGCTCTCTGTGGCTGTCTGTCCCCTCACCCACCTTTATCTTTCTTCGGAGCATTTATCACTACCACTACTATGTGTATTTACTTGTCTGGCTGTTACTAGCATATGTATGAAGTGAGCGACTAAGACTGTTTTGCTCACGGCTCCATCCTCCTGGCACTGGGCAAGTACTTGATGAAGGTCTGTGGGAGAGAGGAAAGGGGAAGGGAGGAGGGAAGGCAGGAAGGAAGGAAGGACGGAGAGAGGGGAGGAAGCACGGAAGGGACCGCATGTCTCTCAGCTTGAAGCTAAAGCAGTCATAATGTCTGGTCAGGTTGCCAGAAATGACGGGCAAAGATCCCCTCTACAAATGGAAAACTCAAGCTCAAGGTGGACTTGCTCAAGATTCTACAGTGAACCACGGCAGATCTACAACTAAACCGTCAAATTCTAACAGACTCAGTCATTGCCAGTTGCCCCTGAAGTGGCTTCCTTTACCCCGAAGATTCCCTCCTCCACCCCGTAGGAGAAAACTGCTTTAGGAAGCTTCTCAAAGTTTTCTTCTTGCATTCCTTCCGTCCTTCCTTTTCTCTGGCAAACTCTGGCCTGAGCATTACGAATCTGACAACCAACACTTCGGAGGCTGTGGGGAAGCAGAAGGCGGCAAGCCTGTTGAGTTAACCCCTGTGTCTCCTAGACAGAACGGGGTACTTTTATTAAAGGTCAAAGAATTGATTCCTGTGTTTGTCTTGATCCTCAGAAGTCACTGCCTCCAGTGTCCCATACCCTCATGCTTAGAAGATCCAAGAGGAAATGTTTGGAGCAGAAGCCTTCTGGAGACCCCATGAGACTCTATCGAGCCAGCCCACTACCCCCTAGAAATCCTGTAAGTTCAACAGAGTCCCTTCAGAAATCGCTCCTTCTTCTGGTCCTCTAATATTCTTCATCAGAGCTGCAGAAAGACAGCGAGAGAAGGAAAGCAGCATATATGCAAGTCCTTTCGTGGCTTCTGGGCCCAAGAAGACATCCTCAAGAGTCCAAAGGTGAAGCGCCTGGGTGGCTCAGTCCTTTAGCATCTGCCTTCAGCTCAGGTCAAGATTCCAGGGTCCTGGGATCGAGCCCCACATCAGGCTCCCTGCTCAGCGGGAAGCCTGCTTCTCCCTCTCCCGCTTTCCCTACTTGTGTTCCCTTTCTGCCCTGTCTTTGTTAAATAGATAAATAAAATCTTAAAAAAAAAAAAAAAAAAGGCAGCAACCTTGATGTGCTAGACTAGACCAATGTAATGAACTCAACTGTTCTCTTCTTTTTTCCTTCTTTTTTTTCCCCCATATATGGTCCTTTCAACATATATGGCCAATAGAATTGACTTCAAAGATCGAAAGAAAGGAGAAATCACACTTGAGCAAATCAGGAAAGATTTTAGGGAAGAAGTGGCTTCTTAGATAAATCTTGAAGGAATGGTGGGATTTTAACAGGCAAAGATGACATGAAGGGAAAATGCTGAGCCGGAGGGAGAAACATTTCACTGGAGACAAGAAGGAAGGGTGGGACAAAGCCTGGGCAGGTATGGCTGGAGCACAGGGCACATGGCCAAGAACTGGAAAAGATAAGGCTGCCAACGAATTAGGGTGCAGAAAACGAGTCAAAGTCATTTACACTTCATTTTAAAGGCAAAGGAGTATAAGGGGTCCGTTCCTACAGTGGGAAACTGCTCTGCAGTAAGAATGAGAGACTTTAAAAATTTGACTCAAATTTAACTGGTGTAAATTCAACTCTAAAACCCATATTTGATTCAGTTATTGGATAACTTTTAAGGTATATTTGAACAGCTTGGTCTGTGAATCTTCTGTTATAACTATAAATCTCATGAAAGCTAAATATAAATTAAGTAACCTGATTAAATTTAACTTCCAAATTGAGATGTGCCGTAACTCGGAAGTACACACGAGATTTCGAAGTTCCGTGTAAAGTAAGGATGCAAAATACCCCATTCATCATTCTGATGTGGGTTACACTTTGCAATGGTAATATTTTGGATTTCTTGGGTTAAATAAAAATGTTATAAAAGTAAGAACCAAAAATAAGGCAAAGGGGAGCCATTGAAGGTCTTGGAGGTAAGCTGCCACCTGGTTAAAATACTAGTAATGCCTTTAAGGAAGTGGATCGGGCAGATTATAAGAGAGGGGTGGGAAGAGAAGAGGCACGAAAGTTTCACTGAAAGATTTTTTTTTTTATTATTACTGCATCAGAAATAACCTAATTCAGAGACTCAGAAATCTGCCCTTCAGTCCCCAGAGATGGCTCAGAAGCGTGCTCCCCAGGTTTAGGGATATTTCCACGGGGCTAAAACTAACCTTTAATCACTCCACACAGACTTCACATCAGGAAAGTTACAGGTTCTACGGGGAAGGGTCAGGTCCCCTGAAGGATCAACGGTCACCCTGAAGGGTCCTGGACCAAACCTGACCCATGGTTTGACTTGGAGGAAAACCTGACAAAGTTTGTTATTGCATTGGGGGCTGGAATTTACCATTGGAAATGCAGCCTTTGTCACTGGCACAAGGAGAACTGTTTTGCATTTGATGACATTTTCAAAATGGTGTGAAAAAACCTTGACGTTTTTATTAGAAAATCTATAAAGCCCAAACAAATGGTTTCATGCTGCTTTGCCTCATCCTTCATAGGTTTGTAGGCAATCCATCATCCTCCCACCTCCCGCGTGCCCTCCCACTCCCCTTGAACCCATCAGGGACAATGTCCTGCCCATGGACAAAAGGACTACTCAGAGAAGCCCTTTCAACCTGAGCTGTCCTTTGCCTCTCAACTTTTACCCCTGAAATCAACTACAACCATTCCATTTTCCCTGGCTCCCTTCCTGAAAGGCTGAACAGTGTTGTCACCTCCTTCCAGAAACTCTTCCCTTTACTTCTCATGACACTGAATTACAAAGGCTTGACCTGCCTTCTCTTCAGTGAGAGACGGGACTCCCTCTGGTCCCCCTTGCATGTGATGAAAGTTCCAGTTTAAGCCAAATAATTGGATTCAGAGCAAATAAATAAAAGTGTTCTCTCCAAAACAAACCAACGAACTGTATTCTCTATCATAGATCGCCATTTTGAATCAAAATCTTATCTAGCCTAAATTTCAAACAAGGTAACCTGCCTTGTTTCTGCCTTGTTTCAACTCTGGCCCGTCCAAGCTTACCTCAGGTATTGGTATGCAACTTCCTACCTATGCCTCAGTCTCCCTAAAACTAACTGTTCGACTTTCTCTCTCCCACTTGGGGTTTCCTCCCTGCTGACCCCTCCCCCAGTCTCTGCCTCCCACGTATCAGCACATTAGCTGACACGTCAGGTTCTCAAGCAAGGGCATTGCTGTTCGTTCATTGGACCCTGTCCCCCTTTTTTGCATTTTTGAATGACTCTGATGCTTCTACCAACATCATCACCATTTGGTTCTTCCTTGGCTCTCTGCCTAGCTCCCTCATGTCTACTTTGATTAATCGTCTTTTCTTCATATTCTGGTGTGTGCTCACCTAATCCTTCTTTCTTCGACCAAATTTGTCTGATAGTCACAGTTGACCAAGTAGTGTGTGGACATGAGTCTCGACTTAGGGGTTTTAATGTTTCCACTGAATTCTCACAATATCCTTGTGAGGTAGGAAGCACAGAAGTTATCTTTGGCTCTATTTTAGAGTTGGTAAAATGGGGGCACCTGGGTGGCACAGTCGGCTAAGGATCCAACTCTTGGTTCCAGCTCAGCTCATGATCTCAGGGTAAGTAAGATGGAGTCTCACGTCAGCACCCAAGCTCAGTGGGGAGTCTACTTGAGATCCTCTCTCCCTCTGTCCCCACTATACTCTTTCCCTTTCTGAAAGAAATATTTTTTTTTTCCTTTTTAAAAATTTTTTATTTATTTGACAGAGAGATAGAGAGAGTAGAAGTAAGCAGAGCGGCAGGCAGAGGGAGAGAGAAAAGCAGGATCTCTGTTGAGCAGGAAGCCTGATGTGGGGCTTGATCCCAGGACCCTGTAATCATGACCTGAGCCAAAGGTGGAGGCTTAACTACTGAGCCACCCAGGTGCCCCAGGAAATAAATTTTTAAAAAATAATGATAAAAAATAATAAAGGTGATAAGATGGAGGCTCAGAGGAGGTAAATCCCTCTCCTAAGTCTCCCCAGCTAATATAGGGCAGAGGTGAGACCCTAATCTTCTGCCTTCAAACCACAGTGCCTTTTGGCCATACCCACTGTTTCACTTCCTTATTAACCGCCATTCTACCTTCTCACTTCTGATTTCTAGCCTCTCATCTCCCTCATCAGTTCTCTGCTTGGCTTGACTATACCCACATCACCTCCTCTCCTCTCCATCCCCCGCCCCCCACACTTCTTTGCCCCAAGGAACCACCACCCTGCTCTCTGCCCCCTCTGCCTCCCTGACACCTTAGTCTCACACAAGCCCATCGTTCCCTAGCACGCTGGCCGTTTGATGGCGGGTCTGTCCCCTGCATTCCCAAATCACCCAGGACTGTAAAACCTTGGAGGCTCCTTTGTGTTTTCTTCTCATCCTTGGTGTGTTTGGTAGCACTCCCTGAGAACATACAGATACTAGAAGGAAGAAAGAGAAGAAAAACCCAGCAGGAGGCGTCTCCAGCAGCACAAGGGACTACCTGGTGCCAGTTCAACCCACACCAAGTGAGACAGTCGTCAAACATGTACTACACATGAAGGGAAATGCTGCCAACAAACAAACAGACTGCTTCGTTGTGGGCTTCTTCTTTTTAAACGGAGGCTTTTGGGGTCACATTTTCTGATTCCCCTCCTAGACCAGGAGCAGACCCAAAGAATGGAAAATGCAGTGTTACTCGAAAACACACAGTTGAGCCAGGAGCCAGGGGCAGTAGATGGAATTTGTAGAGTAACCCAAGCCCTCCCCTGTGCCACCAAGTGTGACAGAAGCCAATCCAGCCAAACATAGAGTCATGGAGAGGAAGTGACACCCCCATCCCCACCACCAGGGACAAGCAGTCACATCTGCATTGGAAGCTTCAGTCAGGTATCCTGGTATTACACACAGCTCTGGAATTAAGGTCACGTAAGGCCACACAACACGACTGAGTGGGTTCAAGCTTGAAGATGACATTGGAATAGGCAGGAGGCACGTAGGTAGCGGGTGGGCCCCAGCTAGCCAGCAGCCCCGGCATGACGCAGCACCTGCTTTTTCCCTCTGCGGGTCCTCTCCAATCTCTACCAACTGAGAGCCTCAATAGGACCTTGGAGTAGGACCAAAGAGTAGGACAAGCCCTCTCTCTCCTCCTGTCTGATGTCCTCCCTGAAAAAGTTCTCAACTATGAGTCTATTACATGGATTCTTCTTTGTGGGTTATATTGGGCAAAATCAAACCCTCCGTGTTTCACCTTCTTTTAAAAGAATATGATGCCTTCCTCCCTACCTATTCCCAAGCTTCTACAATCAAACGCACACGCACACACGCACAGAAGGATCCTGAGGGCGAGTAAGAATTCCAAGAGGGCTGTGAGTTCCTTTCCATAAGTATTAGAGCATCTTCTTCGGACAATGACCACCCACCTATCTAAGGTAACTGGGTACTGTTTTAAAGGACATGTCTTGGGCTCTTCTCAGCTTAAGAAGAGGGAGCCTGAGTAAGCTGACAGTCTCACCTTTCCTCGGCGGCCCGGCTTCTGCGGAAGGCACACAGCATGCCTCTGCGTGGGCTGGGAAGTGCTCACCGCTCCAGGAAGCCGGTCCCTTCCCAGAGAGGGAGCCAGGGACCTGTTTGTTTGCTGGGGTTTTTTGTTTGTTTGTTTAAGACTTTGTTTATTTATTTGACGGAGAGAGGGACAGCCAGAGAGGGAACACAAGCAGGGGGAGTAGGAGAGGGAGAAGCAGACTCCCCGCTGAGCAGGGAGCCTGATTCGGGGCTCCATCCCAGACCCCTGGGATCATGATCTGAGCCGAAGGCAGGCGCCTAATGACTGAACCACCCAGGCAACTGGGGAGCCAGGGACTTGTTCCCAGTAGCAACACACGAGAGCTGACCATGACCGGAGACTGGGAAAACTTCCTCCCCATTTGATTTTATTCTTATCAGCAAAGATTTAACAAATGGGTGATATGGATATGTGTGTGTATAACATGCATATAAATATATACATATAAAATATATATCTATCTTACATATAAATAATATAAAATTTGTCCACAGTTGTATACATGTATATGCTAGATATATAATCTGTGCGTTTGTTCTGAGCACACGCTTCAGACCCTGAGACAGGATTGCCTGTAGGCCTGTATGTTAGGCAAGGATATCCCACAGTCACTTCTAGATGCTAATTGCAATGGCTTCCAGGATTCCCAGCATGTCGGCCAGCTCTCTGAAAGCTCTTTGAGGGCTCTCATCATTAGAATTCCCTGAGTTTTCACTCCTTCCTTGCACGCCATCTGGCCTCACTGTTCTGCAGCTGCAGTCCCCCATCCCCTGCCACTCACACCTGAGCCTTTGACATCCCCCACCTGAAGCAGATCCATCCATCAAGAATATCCAAAATTGCAACCAGAAATTTTTTCCTCCAAAATCTAGAAATAAAAGGTTTTGGTTTTTTTTTTTTTTTCTTTTAAACCTCTTTTCGTTTTCATGGTTAATTTTCTTCTCAAATTCATTATTTATGGTCTTGGAATATACATTGCTGTCTGTTGGGGGAAAAGTATCTACCTCCACTTAATCAGATTGCCCAATTAGCTGTGGCCTCCTGAACACGTATGATTGTCATTAACCACAAGAGCACAGAAGGTCAGAGTGGAGAGGTCTTGGCGAGTCGGAGGTTGCTGGCAATCACGTGTGGGGCTCAAAAGTCTCCATCTGCCTCTCTTCAGAAGAAGGTGGGAACCAGTTAGCAAGTCCTCACTCATAGTCATTAACCCCGGCCAGAGGGGCACTTTGAGGGACAGAGAGCCCCCAGATGACCATGCAAAGGAACACAGGACTGGTGATGCAGGAACCCGGAAACAAAAAGAGAAAGTCAAGGCCTCACAACAGGAACTGCTACTGTGGGTCTGGTGATAGAATTTCCAAGAGACTGATCTGGTCAAAGAGGGCTTTTCACATTTCTTATCTTTGGAACCAAGTCACTCTTTCTACCTCTTTCTTCATTTTTGTGGTGGTTGTTTGCTTGCTTGTGTTTCAATTGAAGAAATACTGAAAAGCTGTTTTGTGAAGATACTGTAAGCGATCCAAGTGGCTCAGGACAGATTTCCCTTCATTTGTATGAAGACAATGGTGAGCTTGTGTCCTGGTGACACCGGGCATGTGACCGTGAGAGCAAAATCCAGACATGAGAGATGATGTCTTAAAACCACCAAGGAGATTCACCGGGACAATTGGCCATTCGGTAACACTGAAGCCAAACAAAATTCTTAGCTCTCTTCTCATCTGCCCCTTACCAGAGGTGGCACAGCAGGGAAATAGGACTAGGACGTGAGGGCCTTGTGCTTTGATCTAGAAGAAAGGAAAGCCCGATTACCAATTCAGCCAAGTCAGAGCAGCAGGACCGCCCCTCCACAAACCACAGTTGTCTTAGCGAAGTGCAGCGCGGTGACACGCGTCAACATATTGAACTAGCACTTACCAAACGCCTGCTTTCTACTAGGGTTTAACACACAGCGTCTCACTTAGCCTTCTGTTAGGGGTCCAACTGCACTTCTGCCCCAAATTCATATGTTATCATCCTCATGCTCGGTATGGCAGGATGTGACTGTATCTGGAGAGGGAATGAAGGTAAAATGAGGCCATTAGGGTGGGCTTTGATCCAATCTGACTGGTGTCCTTACAAAAAGAGGACTTGAGAACACAGACATGGACAGAGAGAAGGCCCCGTGAGGGCACGAGAAGATGGCCAGCTGCAAACCAACGGGAGGAACCAACCCTCCAAGCACCTTGATCTCAGATCCTCAGAATCATAAGGAAGGGTACTTGTGCTGTGTAAGCCCCCAGTCTGTGGTATGCGGAGGTCAGTGAGGGGCTGGCTCAGGCTCACCCATCACCTCCCCTTCGGGGAGGAGTCTCCCACTGGCACACTTCCGGCTGGCGAGGCTGTTAGAGGAGCCAAATCTTAAACAGCTATCGTGGGTCGGTTCCCCTCTCGGGTTTCACATGTAGTGTACCGGACAATCCTTACCACTGCCCCACAAGCCCGGGACTGCTATTAGTCCCATTTTATAGAGCAGAAGCCTGAGGCGGAGAGGTGATTGGCTCAGGGTCACCCACCAGTGAGAAGCAGAACAAGACAAGAGCCCAGGCTGGTCCAAGGGCCCAAGTGCTGCCCACTGCACAGAAGTGCTTCTGGAGTGTAGACTCCTGGAGTAGAATTCCGTGCTTGGAACTAATAGAAAAGGAGGAAAGGCCATTCCAAACTGACAATATGTAAGCTAAATGGGAAAAGATTCTGTGATTTGGGAGGCGCTGTAAATCTCTGTTCATAGTCCCAGAGGTCAATAAGAAGCTAATGACGAAGCCGCGCTAAGGGCTTCCCCCTTCCCACCGTTCAGGACTGTAGTTATTGTCACACAAAATTTCATTGAAATTGCATACAGAACAAATTAAAAAGAGGACCCACACACACATACACACACAACTTTCCAGTTGTTAAAGAGTCTTTCTTATCCCCTCATGACACCCTTATGAGGTCAACCAGAAGGTATTTTTGCGATGATCCCCAATCCTTCCTTCTCCTAACAGTGGAAACGAGGCTCAGTGAAGCAAATGACGTGCTCACAATCCAGACGGTGATCGTGACAGGGCTCCACCACGGGTTTCAGTGACCTTCTGTGACCTTCCCAAACTCCGCTTCCCACACACCTCCCGCTGGCCACTGCTGTTTCTGTGAAAGGCGTCCAACATCCACTTCCTGCTCCTCCCCTATGTCACAGTCAGGCTCTTACGACCTCATGTCTTCCTCTTCTCTTTACTTCATGGTTTGTCGAAGCCTGACAAGATCGTCAGTCCATCTTAAATACCCAGACTTTCAGGATCCTCAAAAAACTATGACGTTTACTCAAAAAAAAAAAAAAAAGGCACATAACGATCTCCAGGGATGCTTTCATGTACTTGCTAGAGGTTCACACACCTCCAAAAGCACAGACCAGATAGCTGGCTAATGACCTTGCCCTACTTATTTCCCTCTCCTCTAAGAAATTTTAAGTCTTTTCTGTTCACCCATTTTTCCCACAGCCTTTTTCTCTCCAACATATTTGTTGTCCTCCATCATATACTGACTCAAGGAAGGTCCATGCTTCATCCCTTCCTGTCCTGCTGTTTTATGTCTCATCCTTCCCACAGTCTTTCCCTTAGCCTTCACTCCTCACGAAAATTTTACTAAGATTCCCGCGTTCTAGCACACACTATGCAAACTGATTGTCTCTTTATTTTCGATAACTGTGGCCCCCTCACTTAAACACGCTGTGTTGTGCTCCCACTACCTGGGAGACCTGGTAAAAGGTGATGGAACCCAGGAGAAAATGAGATGTACGTATGCTCTCGCAGTGTTCACGGATGAGTGAAAAAGATAAAATCAGACCATTACCTACATGTGGGACATGTTGCCTTACCAACATAGAAACTTAAAGGGTTCTTGGGGGAACATAGAGCAAAGGGTCTTAAAGCAATGTGCTGAATGGGCTCTGGGGATCTGAGGAGGGAAGGGGTGGCTGCCAGAAATATGGCAGCAAAACCCGAAGAATGAGCAGGGGCTGGTCAGACCAAGTTGTGGGGGGGAGGGGTAAACCAAGCAGAGCAAAGAGCTTGTTGGCGGCCTGTATCAGAGTGAGCTTGGCTGAGCTGAGAGCCTGCAGAATCCCATATGGCAAGCCGAGAGCCCGAGGAGTGACAGGCACAGGGCGAGAGGACACAGCAGCCAGATCAGGCCATTCTGGAAAGCTACCAAAAGGACTGTGCATTATATAGCAGGGGTAATAGGACCTGATAAAGGGATTTTAATAGAAGAGAGACATGGTCTGCTCTGAGGGAGGAGCTGAAAGCTTATTTCACTGTTTATATTAAATTTTTGGTTACACAACACATTCCCATGTTTTCAAAAACCAAAAACTGAAAAGGCATTCTTTAAAAGGTTTTCCTGGCCCCCAGTTCACCTCTCACCTGAATAGATGTTCATAGTTCAATTTTTCATAGTTCTTATGAGTTCTTTGTGCTTATACAAGCTAATATGACTAGAAATTCTTATTTTCCTCTTTATATATTCAAAAAGTAACATACCATGCAGTGTACTGTGCCTTGATTTTTTTAACTACAGATTCAGAGCCCCACCCCCACAGTTTTCAATTCCTAAGTTTTGAGAATCTACATTTTTTTGAAGGGGGACTTGCAAAGAGAGAGGGAGAGAGAGACTCTTGAGCAGGCTCCGTGCCCAGTAGTGAGGCTGATGCGGGGCTCGAACTAATGACCCTGAGATCCTGACTCAGCCAAAATCAAGAGTCAGACACTTAACCAACTGAGCCACCCGGGCACCCCTGTCCCTTGAATTTTTTGAGATAGCTTTTGACCCTTTTGTATATTGTCAATTTAGCTCTTACATTAATATTCATACTATTTACCTTTAACAAATGTAGTTCTCTCCTCCCCACCCAGGGGTGAGCTTCTGAGGGGCAGAAACTGCATCCTACTCCATGTTACACGAGGTAGAAGTTCTGTAAAAAAATCTGTCGACTTGAAGTAAGTGACGAAAAAGTATCTTTGGTGACTAACTCTTGTTACTATTGGAAAGAACAAAGGCTTCATCTGGTCCAATCACTCGGGTTTTTCACATTTTATTATGCCACTTTTCCAACATGCATAAAAATAAACAGAATACAAAATAAGCCTCCATGTACCTGTGCCCAGCTTCAACAACGGTCAGCATTTTGGAGACCTTGGTTCTCATCTATGCCCACCACCCATTCACTCTGAGGAAAGAGGGGGCTTCGGTGTTTTAAAAAATAAATGCAAGGCATCATGCCGCTGCCTCTATAAATACCCGACTGCACCTCCTACCGAAAAAGCCTTTGCTGTAAGAAGACAAGCACATGCCAACGAAATTACCAGTAGTTCTCTAATATCGCCATCCTTCCCTGATTTTCTCCAAACTGTCTTTCTGCAGTTGGCTTCGGGAATCAGGAGCCCCGCAAAGCCCGCAGATGATATTTGTTCATTGTGTTTATAGTCTTTACATCTCTTTGATTCCATCACAGCTGCCTCCTCTCTTCTTCCCTCTCTCTTTTATGCCATTGATTTGTTAGAGAAACCAGGTCATTTGTCCTGCATCGTGCCCCACATTCTGCATTTGGCTGATGGCTTCCTTGCAGTAATCGTATGACTTGTTTTCCATCCCCCATATCTTCTTGGAAGCTGGCAAGATCAGTGTTCTGCAAACTTCATCCTAGCTGCTATGCAGAGCACTGAATGAAGAGAGGGAGAGAGGACAGTGAGAGGCTGTATTGGTCATCGAAGCAGGAGAGTGGCCCCCAGATGATCGCAATGGAACATGGCTTCGGGGGCTGCGTGGACAGAGGCGGTATGGGCCCATTCAACAGATACTTAGGAGACAGGACCCACAGGACTTCTTGACTAATTGGAAAGGAGCATGCTTCCTGATGCTCTATTAAGAACCTGGGCCTCACCAAGAGACAAACCAAAAAGGCCGTTTCTCCTGGAAAAACACTCACATGTTTACTGACATTCTCCTCACCATTATCATTTATAGCAAGTGTTAAGAGCATACAAAGTTGTAGCATTATTGTTGGTATTAAATTTTATTGCTGTGGCTTTAGAACATAAACAAAAATAATTCCTTAAGTAGTTGGAAATTGTAATGATACTCTTGGGATTGGATTTCACTGCCTTGGATACTGTAAAACATGAAGATAATAAATTTAAATTGTGGTATTAGTATTGGGAATATATTTTATTACTTCGGCCAGAACACAAAGAAGCAGGATTCATAATGTTTGTTTTTTCCCCAGCAGCAGGTGTACATCCAAGGACACCAGTGTGTGGGCAGGCATGGGGAAGATCAGAGGTCACCAGCATCACAGGCTGTGTAACATGGTAAGAAGCCTGGCCGATAGGAGAAGGTAGAGAAGAGTTTGATTCTTACAGGTGGTTGGGGTATGGGAGAGAAGCAGGTCACGTGAGGAAGGGGAGGTAAATGGTTACATGACATGGAGAAAGTTTCATCTGCCAGGAATAGCTCCAAAGCCCCACCTTGCCAAGATAGAACCGTATCCCACCACGTGCCCCCGCCCCCCACACCACCCCCATGACTTCACATGCTCCCAATTTGAGTCCACTTTTGAAAACAAGGGTTATAAAATAAGGATGACTTCAGATTTGGGTGTTGTGTGCTCTTGCGCTTCATAGACGTGGCCTGAGGTTTCCTCTGTGTTCATCTCAGCGGAAGGGCCACCATACACCCAGCCAGAAACCCAGAAGTCATTCCTGATGCTCGTCTCCCTCACTCCTGCACGTCGTCAGTCATCAGCCCTCTGCATTCTGCTCCCCCCAGTATCTGTCCCATCAGCTGCTACCTCTCCATCCCATCTCAGACCACCATCCGCTCTCACTGGCATCTCATTCTAGCCACGGTACTGTCCCAGGTCTCGCCCCCACCTCTACCCTCCACGCTCACCGTAAGCATAACGACCACCCTGTACTGATCTTTCATACTGGGACAGGGACTGTGTAAGCCTCTTACAGCAGTATCTCTTTGCACCTTCAAGAGCTTCCCTAGGAAAGAGGGATAGCTCTTTTTTCAGAAAAGATGAAACTGAGTTCAGACGTTGAATAGTAAAAGACATCACATACTCATGAAACTCACCAGACACAAGCAGAAAAGGAAACTCAGATCCTTGCTTGGTCTCCATTCTCCCCATTGCCATTTCTTCCTTCCTCCCCTCCTGCGTTCCTTCAACAAATAAGCCCCTTGGCATGAAACGCAAGACCACTGCCAGTTTCTCCAGACTCACCCATCACCTGGACCCCAAGTAACCACAGCTCTCATTAACAAAGTAACTTTTCGTTCTTGGAATGCCATTTACTCTTGTCATTCCTCTTATCTAGAATGTAAGCTAGTTCCCTGTCATTGTCTAATTATCGTTTGTCTTTCAAGATTTATTTTAGACATCAGTTCCATCAGGAAGCCTACTTTTAAACTATGCCCTTCAAAACACCCATGAGCTTGCAGCCTGTGTGTACATGCACACGTGCATGTACACACAGATGCAGACACACACACACACATATACATGAGTACAGCTGGATCCATGACGCCCCTCTCGGATCTTACTGTACCCCGCATGTCCATGCATGTCTCCCTATCAAGGTCCTTATCCTATTGTATTGGGACTACCTACCTCATTTTTAGCCTATAATTTGCCTGAGGGCAGGAACCCAGTCTTTTGTCTCTGAACTCCTAGAATCCAACACCTGAATTTCAGCACATAGTAGGTGCTTAATGGCACTGCTGAATGAATGCATGAGCAAATGAGTATAATAGAAAATACAATGATTCCAACAGTAATTATTAGAACAATAAGATATAAACCTTTAGAACTGGAAAGAAATATCGGGCTTTTATTCAACTTCAAGAATTATATTTATATACTATGTTTCAAATTCATTCTGCAATTACTTACATGTTTTCATTCTAAAACCCAGCAAAAAGTTACCTATAAACTCAGGGCACAGTGTAATTGATGGAGAATAAGCAATTCCTTTCCGTGCACTTTAGCGGACGCGTGGAAAGTAGCACCCGGGCAACACAAAAAATAAATACTGGGAGTGACATTTACCAGGTTACAGCAAACTCGGAATGCAGCAAGCAGTTCAAGAAATTAGAAGGCGTAGTAAGTTTGAATCCTCCCAAATGCCAGCCGGCCTAACTTCTATGAGCTTCTTGTTCGGGGGGAAAACTAAATTCTCAAATTAAGTGAAGTTTTTTTCTTTGTAACTGGTCGCCACTGAGGTCATGCACTCCTAGCATCAGAGCATGGAATTCGGGAACATGGAAAGCAAGAGAAGCTGACAGGAACCAGGCCTCTGACCATGGCTGGTTCCTGCCTCTGTTTCTGTTTCCATAGAAATGGCCATCTGATAGCCAAAATAAGTTCAAGATTCCTCTACTTTGTTTTCCTTTCTTCTTCCTTTGAGATAACCCCACAAGGTTTGGCTAATTGGACAGAGGGGGTTTGTGGCTACCCGTGACAATGTCTGAGAAGTTAAATATTCTCCCATTAGCAACGGCATGTTTCTACACCCTCTGCACGTTCGTTGGTCTGCTCCCGGGACAGCTGCCCGCCCCCCATCTGGGGTGAGGCGCTCACAACCTTTGGATCACCAATCACCCTCCAAGTCACTTCCGGCAGTTGGATAACCTTTATGACTGCACGCGTTGCTGGGTATTCATGATGGTCCCTCTCAAACTGAGATGAATGCGTTCCATAATGTCTGTTTTTATTCCATTAGGCTGGGAAGATGAAATCAAAAGAACTACTTTCAACAAAAATGTCCTGTGTGGACAGTTCAATACTCTTTCTACAGGCCCCGGTGATTGCCCTCATTGTATGCGGGATAAAGGCTAACCGTGCAGCTACCCGCTAGTTTGACCACGCTCTTCCGCCAGCAGGTTGCTCGGGCTTCTTCTTTTTTTTTTTTTTTCTCCATAGCAAGCCCTCTGATTCCACCAAACCCACTGGATTAACAAAAACCTGAAAGCAAAACAACACAAAATGATATCCCCGCATGAGCTACTATTAGACTTTGCAACCTACAATTACACCAGTTCAATCCAAATGCCCCCGAACATAATTTCATTAACGCAAGCCATGTCAGAACTGGTAAATATTTTCTCTTCTTGAATTTTCTGTTATTATGAGTTTTCAGCAGAGAATGATGAAGCCGGCACAGGCCACCCGAACAAGGTAGGGGGGAGCCCACCGCCCAGTCGAGATGACAGGCAAGGGAGGGGTTGGCAGAGGAATGAAGAGGAGAAATGGGAAAGTTGATCTGGTGAGAAAAGAAAAAAGCAGAAAGAGTAGAGAAGGAGAGAGAAGGGTGATAAGGGAGGAATTCTGGAGCCAGGTACACTGAGCTGTGCAGTGGTGGGGAGTGAGGGTGCGGGGAGACACGCATGTCTGTGACTGGCACCGCCTAGGGGGCTGGCCAGCAGGGTCCCCAAAAAGCTGAGCACCATCTGCAGGCGCAGGACCTGGACCTCACGGCTGCTTGAAAGGCCAGAGTTCAAGACGTCTGACTCAAACCCTTTCAAGAGATTTCCTCCTGTGACAGAATCCTTGGGCCGATACAGATGCACAGTGTGTAGTTAATTTACTTTATCAGAGAGAAAAAGAAAAAAAAATGTCCTAACGTTCTGAGCTGGTCCAGAATCTCCCTTCTGTCAAATGGCTTTCCTGGCTGGCAAAGAGGATTAGCAGGAAGATTTCGGAGCTGGGGCTCAGACCAGCAACACGTGTGCTCTTGGGCAGCCAGAGGCCAGGAAAGAGGACAGAGCAGTTACAAAAGGGATCTCAAGGCTTGATTCGTTTTGGGGACAGTACCAAGAGGAGGCATCCGGCTAAGAGAAGGACCTTGATTTTAGTAGCAGCTTGAACACTTAGGGAGCTGTGACCTGGGATAAGCTAGCATGTGTGAGCCACCATTCGGTCACCCATAACAAAGAAAGAAGGACAGTACCTGCCTTGTAGAGCTCCCCTGACAACAAAATGCCATGGGGCAGGGAAGGGGCTTAACACACGTCTGGAGACACAATCTGCCCTTGACTGAAGGTTAAATAGTATGATTTGAAATACAGTAAAAAATGATACGAATAGAACTAGGCTTAGGAGTCTATAAGAGTTAGGGAAAGGGGTTAAAACGAGTTTTAGTGTCTTAATTCTCATGAGCAAACACTGAAACGAGAAGCCTCATTTTGGGGGGTAGCATCTTTCTAAAAGGAGGGTCTAGGATGGCCTCGATGCTCTAAAGACACGGGGATTCCATCGTAGAGTCCCTTCATGCTGCTGAGGATGGACGTCTGCACCTGCGAGGAAGGGACACACCCACGAAGTGTTGCGGGCTAGGGTGGGGGATCAGAATGCAGGGGGGAGCTGACGTCAAGGAACCGGGGAAGAAATCGCTGGAATTCAGGTTTAGCTCGAAGTTCTTTCCAGAGCCACAAAAGTGTCCTCCTGGAAGATGTCCTGTCCTAACCTTGGGGGGGCAGCTGTGCCAGGAAGAGCACCTGCCCACACGTCCATCCCTTGTGCAGAACACAGGGGAATCAGGGGGTCGTCAGTTACTGTGCGCACTGAGCGGAGCGAGCAGCTGGAGCTCATGGGCATTGTGCTAGCCTGGATTTCACACTGTTTGCACAATTACGAAACAACAGACAACAAAAAAGGTGCCAATTCACTCTTCAGAGGCTCACTGACACCCCTCGTTCCTAGGGCTGGTGTGCCGCACTCAGACACCATAAACACTGCTCCTGCTTCCCTCTCTCTGGGGATCCACATTCAGTGTGTCGAGCCCTCCCGAGGGTCCTCCCTGTAAACCTCCCCCCCTTGGATGGAGAAGCAGCTCCTGGCTGGGGAGCCATCTAGGATCGAGGACCACTGCCCACTTTTGTGACAGCAAAGCCTTTTGCAAACGCTGGCCCTTTGGTTTCTTTGCCCTCCCTGGCTGCTGAGGAAGGAAACCAGCTGCATCCCGGAAAACAATTCCACTCAGCAAACAATGCAGTGCCCCGACTAGTCATAATGAGGTCTGGTTCAAATGTTGGCACACATGCAAAATATTAATTAAAATAACGTGCATGATAAATAATATTGGGATCCGAAGCAGAAGCTCCTCTAAAATCACAGTTGGTAATTATGTGAGCGCCTGCTCACACACTCAGAATTCCAGTGTTGCTTACCTGACAAAATTAGTCTCGGAGAGGTGACCTTGAGAGGTCGTCTCATGCTAGTATCCTCCTGCTTAGAAACAGAACAGTGTCTAAACAACACCGCGAGAAGAGCATTCATCCTCATTTCCGAGGGCTAAGGGAAGAAATTCCCCAAGAACTCAATAATTCAGTTTAATAATAAATATTTGAGCACCGGTTGGTATAAAGCTCTTTCTGTTTATCGCTGGGGATATAGGACAGGGCACAAGGGGAGGCATGGTTCACATATTTAAGAAGGAACTGTTAAGGGGTGCTTGGGGGGCTCAGTCGGTGAAGGGTCCGACTCTCGGTTTCTGCTTAGGTCATAATCCCAGGGTCGTGAGATTGAGCCCCCTGTCGGGCTCAGCCCTGGGTGTGGAGCTTGCTTAAGATATTCTCTTCCTCTCCCTCTGCCCCCACTTCCCCCCACTTCTCCCTCTCTTTTAAATAAATAAATGGTTCAAATAAATAAATAAATGAGGAGAAGTAACTGCTTATTGGCCAATACCTTTTCCAGATAAGAAGTCCTTCTATATCCCTCACCTAAATCTTTCCTGCTGCTACTAATAACACATTGCCTCTTGTTTAACTCCTTGACTGAGGATCTCACAAGATTCCATTTCTAGAGCTTCTAGGATCTTTATCAGGCACCACAGACTTTGGGATAGGGCCGACAACAAATAAGTATGCCCAATAATTCTGTGCACTACTGAGACACCGACCTAAGGTTTCCCACCGAGTTGGTGGGAACATAATGAAGCAATCGTGCCCCATCTACTTCATCTAGACCTTTTAAATTATGACCAAATTTGACATTTATTGCCCCAGTTAATACAGAAGCCTAAACGGGAGAGGAAAAGACCTCATTATCTTAATTCCAAAACCATTTTCTATTTGTGGCTCAGTCAACATTTCGGCATCTCGTTAAATGTATTTAATTTCATTCCCTCAACAATAACCCACGTACCACACCAGTGACCACAACTTCAGTGTCCCAGCCCCTAAATTCTATTAGTGTTCCGGAAGCCTCATGGTTGCCACATAACGTTCAATCAGTGCAGAGAAATTAATTAAATTAAAATTATTTTTATTGTGATTTAATTAGCTTGATTTAATTACTTTGTTCACGGACTGAGCATTCTGTTTACAGGCAGAGCCCAGCTCTCATTCGTGGCATGAATGTTCCCATAGAATTACACATTTTCTCTGTTCAGCCATTGGAGCAGGCTGGGGGAGTTTGCCAGAAACTCACGATTTATCACAATCAGCATCATCACAAATTATAGGAAGCATCCAGCAATATGATAACTTCTAAATGAAGTGTCTGAAAGCAGGTCATACCACCAGCCTCGCTGTTAATCCATCATATTTCATAGTCAGCCTGACACCCTGTCCAATTTGCTGTGCCTGCTTTATCCCGGGGCAGCTCCTGTGAGCTGTGGCCTCTCACTGGAGAGGGTCCGCCTGGGGGGGTGGGCTCCAGCTCCCACTCAGGCTTAAGGGCCTGCCTGGCCCTCCTCGGCCTCCCTGCCGCCCTGACCCCCCAGGGTGGCCACTCAAGCTGGCGCTCCTGATTTGTCTTTCTGTGAGCCAGAGGTCCTGCCCCTGACGTTCCCCATCTGACATTCAGGATTTCAACTGGGGGCTGTAGGCAGCAAACAACAGAGCACGAGCAATTCCTGAGTCTTGGTCTCAGAGAACACTGGCAGTTTCCGTACTGCCATCGCAGTTACACTTGACTTTGACCCCTACTTCGAAACAATAGCAAGTATGAGACCCTACAGGAGATCCTGCATGTTCTCAGCCTTCTTCACGGCAGCCCATCCCACAACATAGTGTGAGACTCTAGCCGGCCCCACAACAGTGGCCTTTACATGGGTGTTCCTCACAAATAAAATCAGGGGGTGCCTGAGTGGCTCAGTGGGTTAAGCCTCTGCCCTCGGCTCAGGTCGTGACCTCAGGGTCCTGGGATCGAGCCCCACAATGGGCTCTCTGCTCAACTGGGAGCCTGCTTCCCGCCTCTCTCTCTACCTGACTCTCTACTTGTGATCTCTCTCTCCCTGTCAAATAAATAAATAAAATATTTTTAAAATAATAATAAAATCAGTTCTGGGGTGCCTGGGTGGCTCAGTTGGTTAAGCGTCTGCCCTCAGCTCAGGTCATGATCCCAGGGTCCCAGGATCGAGCCCTGCATAGGACTTCTTGCTCAACGGGGAGTCAGCATCTCCCTCTCCCTCTGCCTGCTGCTCCCCCTGCTTGTGCGCACCCTCACACACTCTCTCTCTCTGTCAAATAAATAAATAAAATCTTTAAAAATCAATCAAATCAAATCAGCTCTAACTTGCCTGTATCTGAAATGTGTCATCTTCAATAGTGCACTCAAAGCCATATACAGTTGTTTTCTCATGTTCAAACAACTATGTTTCAATATATTTGCCTTTCTGCACCATCTTAGATATTTTATTTTATGATCTGAAACCATTTGGCTGAAAAGGGGGCTTTGGGCTTTGTCAGACGGCTCCACCAGTAGAAGCTGGAACGTTTCTGTCCCTGTATGAGATTTCTGTGGCTGCTAAAACAAATAGCCACAGCCGTGGTGGCTTCAGGCAACACAGATTTATATTCTCTTAGGGTTCTGGAGGCAGAAGTTGAACTTTAGTCTCACTGCGCAGAAATCAAGATGTCGTCAGCCCTCGTCTCCCTCTGGAGACTACAGACGAGAGTCCGTCCCTTGTCTCTTCCAGCTTCTAGTGGCTGCCAGCATCCTCTCACTTCCGACCATCTCCTTCCGATCTCTGCCAATCTCTCCCGCTGTCCACACACCACCTTCTCCTCTCCTGTGTGTGTGAGCTCCCTCCGACTCTCTCCAAGGACACTGTTGACGGCATGGTTGGCCCAACTGGACAATGCAGAGTAATTTCCCCGTCTCAAGGTTCTTAACTTCGCCACATCTTCAAGGGCTCTTTTTTTTCTTTCCAAATAAGGTAACATTTACAGATTCCAGGGATTAGGGCCTGATCTTCACCCTCCAGCCCACTGGTCTCTACTCTTACTTAATTCTTTATTGGCCGTACAATTCTGGCCTTCAGGAAGGAACATAAAATGATTTCAAAGATGTGACAGAAATGGCATCAAATTGAATAGATGTCCATGCCAAAGCCCCTTAAAATAATCAGATAAAAGTTAATATGATGGTTAAGGAGAAAACAAGGCCTTTAAAAAATAAAATTTTCACCAAGGCCTAGTAGAGAAACAGGACCCATTCCTTCATGTGTGGATGAAGAAAGTAAGAGATTTGGAAACCTTGCCACTGAAGCACGCTTGGTTCTTGGGCCCTGACTGTTCCCGAGAGCTTGTGTGAGCCACTCTGCTTGCCCCTCCTCTGCCTCTCAGCCTGTCCCAAGGGTGCTGTATTTATGTGTTGTGCAAAGGGTTGAATGAGGAACTTCTGTCACCAACCAGAAGTAAAAAAGGGCAGGAACCATGTGTTTTTCAGTTAAATAGAACAAGAGGAAATAAGTGTTAACTTCCACATGAGATACTCAGGCCACCGATTAGAGCTAAATCTCCACGGGCAGGTGTGCAGGACCTGAGTTTATTTCCAAAAGAAGTCCTATAGCCGCCTCTTTCCGAGTCATGAAAATGGTGGAAGAGCTGATCCGGTGACAGCCGGATGCCAATCTCTGGTAGAGAAGTCAGACCTGGCATCCTGCCCCAGCTATGCCTCTTCTCAGGTGATGTCATTCCTAAAAGCCAACATCACTAAGCGCCAGTCTCCTCACCTGGGGCAGACAGACGACACAGGCTCTTTAAAGGCGGGCTCATCGTCATCTGTGTGCAGGTTTGGGCACATGTCTGGCACACGGAGGACCCTCAGTAAATATTCCCTTACTTGAACTGAATGTCTGCTTTACCTTACTCACGACTCAAAGTGATATTCGTCACGCTGTGATTCACACCCGGGAGCTCCTGGCCAGACGCCCACCGGGGCAGCTTTGCTTACTGTTTTGCCCTGCCCAGTGGCTTCCCCCTCACCCTGGCATCATCACTGCCTGCCAAAACCAAGAGGGAGAGCCTGCCTTGCCTTGCTTTGCTGCCTTAGCTGGCTCCAGCCTCTGCTCCCAGCATTTTCCAGAGATTAAAACTATTTAACCACCAAAAAATTAAAAGAAAAATTACACACACACACACACACACACGGCATGTTGCTGCTGGAGGTAACTCAAAAACACTACACGGACAAAAGATATCACTATTGTGGTAGATATCGTTCCTCTCACACGAAGTCCTTTTGCAAGGTTCCTTCCAGCCATATAACACGTTCACCCCTTTTAAAATTAGTCTCAGGGGCACCTGGGTGGCTCAGTCGCTTAGGCGTCTGCCTTCGGCTCAGGTCAGGATCCCAGGCTCCTGGGATCCAGCCCCACACTGGGCTCCCTGCTCAGCAGGGAGCCTGCTTCTCCCCCTCTCTCTGCCTGCCACTCTGCTTGTGCACTCTCTCTCTCTGTCAAATAAATAAATAAAATATTTTTTAAAAAACTAAAAAACTAAAAGTTAAAAGTAGCCCCAGAGAACACACATCTGCACTGGGAGTGAGCAGAAAGAAGTCTCCATTACTTGTGCTCTTCAATTCAGAGAGCCTGCCTTACCATGCAGGCCTTGGTGCTCATCAACAGACTGGAAAGCCCTTTGAGATTATCTAGTCCAACATCCTCTCTTTAGGGAAAAAGACAACTAGAGTTGTCCATTGTCATATGGCTTCTCAGCAGCAAAAAAAACACAAGCAGCTAGAACCTACCTCTACTGTCTTCTAGTCCAGTGTGTTCTCCTTTCTCTTGTGTCCTTTCTTTAACCCAAGGTCCTCACTTGGCCTTACAAATCTGGCTCAGTGCACCGTCTCACAGCTAAGTGTTACAAGCTGCCTGGGCAGGGTATGCCACTGACTCCCCTCACACAGGCTGGGTTGTGAGAACCTATAAAGAAAAAACATTACAAGGTACTCTGAAAAAAAGTGCAGCATGTTTTGGTAATGTTTGATTTTGTAGTATGCCACTTTAATTCCCTCTTCTTGCCTTTCCTATATTTTAAAAGTTATTTTAGTAGTCACTGTCTCGGGGATTACAATGAACACCTTTAACTTGTTTTAAACAACCTAGTTTGAGTCATACCACCTGAGTGTCAAAAGCATACAAACACTGTGCTCTGAACATCTCCACTCTCCCCCTTTACATTGTTCATTGTCACCGACTACAACTTTAACCATTGGGGTGCCCCATTAACACAGACTTCTAGTCACTGTTTTATGCATTTGCCTGTTAAGTCGCAGGAGAGAGAGAAGTTATAAACCATAGCAAATGTACAATGATACTGAATTTTATATTTCCCTATGTACTTACCTTCGCCTGTGTTCTTTGTGTTTTCTTTCTTATGGCTTTGATTGATTTAAAGTCTACTGTCCTTTCATGTCAGCCTGAAAGACTCCCTTTAACATTCATCATACAGCAGATTTACTAGAACCAAATTCCCTCAGCTTTCGTTTATCTAGAAATTTCTTTTTTGTTTTTTTAAGATTTATTTATTTATTTGACAGACAGATATCACAAGTAGGCAGAGGGACAGGCAGGGGTGCAGGGGGAAGCAGACTCCCCGCTGAGCACAGAGCCAGATGTGGGGTTCAATCCCAGGACCCTGAGATCATGACCTGAGCTGAAGGCAGAGGCTTTAACCCACTGAGCCATCCAGGCGCCCCTATATGGAAATTTCTTAATATCTCCTTCATTCTCGAAAGATAGTTTTGCCAGATACAGAATTCTCAAGTGGCAAGTTTTTTTCCTTCAGGATTTTAAATTTGTCATCCCACTGTCTCTGGCCTCCATGATTTTTGAAGAGAAATAAGTTGTTAATCTTATTGTGGGCCCCTCCAATATGGTAAGTCCCTTCTCTCTTGGTGCTTTCCAGATTCTCTCTTCATCTTCATGTTTTAATGGTTTGAATATACTGTGTCTCATTGTGGGTCTCTCTGTGTTCATCCTGCATGAAAGTCATTGAGCTTCTTAGACCTGTATGTTTGTGTATTTTTTCAGTTTTGGGAAATTTTCAGCCGTTATTTATTCAAAATTGTTTTCTTCCCTTTTCTGTCTTCTCCTAGGACTCCTTCCCAAAATGTGTATATTAGTATGTTTTGTGATACTGCACATGTCCCTCATGTTTGGTTCACAAGTCATTTTTTTTCCTTCGAGTCCTCACACTAGATAAGTTCACTGTCTTACCTAAGTTCATTGACACTTTCTTTTGCCTGCTCAAATCTTTTTTTTTTTCCAAGATTTTATTTATTTGACACACTCAGAGAGAGAGGGCAAGAAAAAGCTAAAGCAGGGGGAGCAGTAGGCAGAGAGAGAAGCAATCTCCTTGCCAAGCAGGGAGCCCAATGTGGGGCTGGATCCCATGACCTTGGGATCGTGATCTGAGCTGAAGGCTACTACATAACTGACTGAGCCACCCAGGGGCCCCAAGCTTGCTCAAATTTTCTGTTTAACCTCTTTAGTGAGTTTTTCATTTCAGTTATTGTACTATTTGCCTCCAAAATTTCTGTTTGGTTCCTTTTTGTAGTTTCTATTTCTTTGTTGATATTCTCATTGTGTTTATACATTGTTTTCCTGATTTCTTTTATTTCTCACCGAGCACATTTAAGACAGCAAATTTAACATCTTCGACTAATCATTCCAATGCCTGGGATTCCTCAGGGATGATTTCTATCAAATTCGTTTTCTCCTGTGAATGGGCAATATTTTCCTGGTGTTTCTTTAGGTTTTGTTTGTTTGTTTTTTGTTTGGGGGGGTTGTTTGTTTTGGTAGATTTTGTATGTGTTGAGAATTGGACACTAAGTATTAAGTAATTCTAGAGATTTCTCTCTCCTACCCGTCTGGAATCTTACTTGTTGAAAGCTAAAGCCAACTCTTTGTTACTTTTCCTAACTATTTTTGCAAAATACTGTGTTTTTTCTTTTGTGTGGTCCCTGATGTTTCTGTTCTGATCTATCCATAATCAGCCAGTAACCTGACAAAGATTTCCTTAAATGTCCACCTTGCAAAAGGGGGGGTAAGGGAAGAAAAAAAAAGTAGTTCATATCTGTTTAAATCCCTTCAGAAACTGCTTTGGTCCACGAATGGGCTGACGCCGCCAATGCAATCATTGTTTTGGTGAAGGGACAGAATCCTAGAGCTTCCTACTCTGCCATCTTTTTGTGATGTCATCCAGTGGTGACTGATTTTAATTTAGAAATAAGAGAGAGAAAATAACAACTAATTCAAAGTTCCCAAACATGAAAAAACATTTCACCAATGTGGATCTTGACTGTCTCTCATGAGAGATCAAACAACCCAGTGATTTTTTTTTGTCTGCCATCTTTAAATCATATATATTCTAAAAATCCCTTTCGGAGGCAGACAAGTATAAAATTTGCTGGAAGCATGATCTAGAAAAATCTTTGACCTAGAAGAGTCTAGCAAGAAGGTCAGAGTTGAGAGATCAAAGTGATATTGCTAAATATGAGGCATCTTCTGGAGCATGAAGAGGGAAAGCCAGTTGAGTCCCCGACCTCCCGGTCCTTGTTACATGCACTCTACACTTAACACTCAGCCACCTTATGGTCCTGTTTAGTCACTCGAATTGGCCATTATGTGTACTTTGCTCTCACATAAATAGACCTCTCTTGAGAGCAAGAATAATTTCTTAAACATTATAACTAAGCTAAAGGAGGAAGAAGGAGAAGAAGGAAGAGGGTATGGGGAAGGGTGTATTCATTTCCTGGGGCTGCTATAACAAATTACCACAAACTTGGTGGTTCAAAACAACAAAAATTTATTTTCTCTCAGTTCTGGAGACTAGAGGTCAAAAATCAAGGTCGGTGCTCCCTCCAAAAGCTCTGAATCTCTCCTTGCCTCTTCTAACCTTGGGCCAGGTGACTTCAGGCATTTTCTTTCCCCCAGGGTAGCATAACTCCTATCCTGCATCCATCTTCACATGGCCTTCTCCTCTGTGTGTGTCTCTCTCCTCCATTCTGACCCTCTCAAAGGGATGTCAGTCACTGGATTTAGAACCTCTCCTAAATCTAAAATAAACTCACCTCAAGGCCTTTAACTTAATCACATCTGTAAAAACCTATTTTCTAATAGAATCATATGTACAGGTACCATGAGTGTGGTATAATATGAAAATATATTTGGTCTTTGTCCTGGGCTCCTGACACAGGGCTGTTAAAACCCTTGGGATTTCAATGACCCTGGAGCTCATGCTAATGAGGTAACTTAGGGCCTCTTGATATCCTCAGGATAGGGCTGGTCAGCAGGAAGACCAAGTAATTAGAGGGTTGGATGGCTTCGCCCACCAATCTCTATGAAGGGGAGGGTAGGAAGGTGGAGCTTGAGCTCTATAAAAACCCTTAAACAATGCAAATTCAGAGTTTGGGGTTCTGAACGCATTAAGATGATGGATGATCTCACGGCCAGAGAGAGCATGGAGCCTCCATGCCCCTGCTCCATACTGCCCTGTGCATCTCTTTCATCTGGCTACTCCTGAATTTTATTCTTTCTAATAAACCAATAAATGTAGGAAACCTGTTTTCTTGAATCCTATGAGCCACTCTAGCAAATTATGAAACCTGAGGAGGGGGTAGTGAATACCTTCGATTTATACCTGGTCAGTCAGAAGTCTGGGGGGCCTGAGACTCATGAACCAGCATCCAAAGTGGGGCAGTCTTGCAGGACTGAGCCCTTAACCTGTGCGGTCTGCACTAACCCTGGGTAATCCATGTCAGAATGTAACTGAATTGTTGGACGACCAGCTGTGGTGTTGAAGAATTGGAGCATTGGTCAGATACAGAGAAAACACTTCACAAAGGCTATGATTTGGACCTGGCTTTTGAAAGAGATACATAATTCAACTCCCTATAAAGGGAAAGGGAAAGAAGCAAGATCCTCATGTTCTCAAGAAATCTATAGTACTGAATATATATTAATTATATGTATGAAGGCGTTACTTATGGAATCAACTTAAGAAGGCAGATGGATTAATGGTGCTTCATGACAGAGACGTCTTTTGCCCCTAGTTAGACATAAGGTCTTTGCACAAACCTTATAGAAAAGATCATAAGACTCCTTTAGTACCTCCTCCCCCTGCCCATTAATCCTGAGATTACATCATAGGCGGTCTTTTAGGAGAATAGGCGGGAAATTATGGATAAGATTTAATAAGGGTGAAATCTGTGAGCTCATCATGGGAATTGTGACCACAGATAGAGCTAAGGAAACATTCAGAGATTTGGAGTCCAAATTTCGGCACCTTTCGGTGTAGCATTTTGTCAAAGCCCCCCACGTGATCCCAACATGCAGCCAGGATTGAGAATCAACTGCTCTCATGTTTGCATCTCTTGTGAGCCAGGGAAAAGAAAAGAGTCACTCTCTCAGACCCAGGCAAATCTATGGAGCCTGTCTAAGTAAGCCTGGTTGACATGAACCAAGGAAAAATTGACCAATGAGACTGGTCAATCTGAGCTGACACGTTTAATGCTCCTTTCTTCCCCAATCCCGATGAAAGAATCATAGAGTCCTCCTAAGCAGGGAGAGAAGTCTTTTACAGTCATGTAAAATAAGGAAGAAAGGTATTGATGCACTAGAAATTTTGAGGAGGTAGGCGTGACTTGGTGGAGGTGACAAGAGAGGGGTCAAAGTACTAACAAGAAAACCCTGACAAAGAAAGCTCATGTTGGGAATGAGTGAGTGAAATTTCCCCCAAAGACCTGGGAAATTCTCACACGTGAACTGTAAGAGAACGGGACTGTGAGAGAGTCGGTGGGTGGAATTTAGGGTGGTTTGGCAATTACACCAGTGCCCCACACACGGAACTGCCAGACGGCCTGGAGGGATTTGGGGAAGGCCCCCATCCATTACCAAAGACACAAAAACTCAAAATTTTCCCTCTGGGACTAACAGAACAGGAACCAACACAACCGCTGACAAAATCATCTCAAATTTCCAAGCCAGGTAAATATAGATCTCCTTTCGAAAGAAAACAAATCAAAACAAAATAAAAATCCCAGAATACAGGAAAAGATTTAGTACACAAAAAAAGAAAGAAAACTACTCTGAAGAATCAGAGCAAATGTTTAACCTACAATATAAACTTTTCTCCCAAAAAGCGGGGATTTTTAATTTGGATTTTCAACATGTTGGAAAGACATTATGGAGAAGAGCTACAAAAAAGAAACAATTAAGGGGCGCCTGGGTGGCTCAGTGGGTTAAGCCGCTGCTTTCGGCTCAGGTCATGATCTCGGGGTCCCGGGATCGAGTCCCACATCGGGCTCTCTGCTCAGCAGGGAGCCTGCTTCCTCCTCTCTCTCTCTCCGCCTGTCTCTCTGCCTACTTGTGATCTCTCTCTGTCAAATAAATAAATAAAATCTTAAAAAAAAAAAAAAAAGAAAGAAAGAAACAATTGATAAATATTTCTGTTCCTGAAAATCATGCTTACTAGAATTTTATTTAAATCAACTTTAATCTGGGCAGGGTGGCAGATGAAAATTTCCGAAGATGGCAAATCTCCTAACCCACAAGCTCATAAGAAATGTGACCTTCCTCTTTCATCAGGAAGAGTTTATTGCTCCATATCTCTGAATCTAGGCACAGGGCAGGAGGCTCAGTGTGACTTCACTGACCAATAGAATATTCTGGAAGAGGGTGCCTGGGTGGCTCAGTGGGTTAAGCCTCTGCCTTTGGCTCGGGTCATAGTCTCAGAGTCCTGGGATCGAGTCCCGCATTGGGCTCTCTGCTCGGCGGAGAGCCTACTTCCCTCTCTCTCTCTGCCTGCCTCTCTCCCTACTTGTGATTTCTCTGTGTGTGTCAAGTAAATAAATAAAATCTTAAAAAAAAAAAAAAAGAATATTCTGGAAGAGACACATTGTTGGCTCTGGCAGAGCTGGCCTGACAGCTTTTGCTTCCTGCCTATTGGAAGTCAGCAGCCATGTAAAAGTTATGACCACTTAAGATGACCAAGCTGTGAGAAACCCAAGCCAGGCAGAGAGACCCCAGAAAGTGAAACAGCATGGAGAGAGAGAGAGAGAGAGAGAAATTTAGAGAGACCATGCCTTGGGACTGAGAAGACAGCGTGGAAGTGGACCAGCCATCCCAGCTGCCCCAGCTAAAACCATGTGATCAGAGATACACCACCCAGCCAAGGTACCAAATTCCTGACCCTCAATATTATACGCAAAATAAAATGGCGGCTCCACGCCACAAAGTTTCAGGGTGGTTTGTTAAAAAGGAATCGATAGCAGGAAAGGCGGCCCACAGCAAACTGGGGTGCCTCACAGAGGCAAGAGGGTTTGGTGAATGTTGAAATCCCAAGCCATCTTCCTCAGCTCAGTTCCCGGAATTATGGGAAAAGGCAAGACACAGGCAGAGCTCCTCTGGGAATTCTGACCAGATCTAGGGGAAAGACCTAAAGCAACTCACTTGAGAGCTCCCCACAGTAGCCCTACAGAGAATCTCCTTTTCATTAGGACCCTGCTCACAGGCAGCCTCCAATCACCTCTCAGTCTCCTACCCTAAACACATACAAACAACCCAGGATTCCTAGACCTGTGAGAACAACTTTGATATGAAACACACGGAAGAAAGGAGATTTAGAGGAAACAGATTATGAGGGAAGGAGAAAACGGAGAAGCGAAATAATCATTGTTGTCCTTAAAGAAGGAGATATAGGCGAAGACACTGAATCCATAAAACAAAAACAGGATGCTATTAAAAAGAACAAGTAGTCCAAAAACAAAAAGAGCGATTTTGGAAATTAAATATATGATTTTGGAAATTAAATATATGATCGTATGTGCGAATAACTCAGCAAAAGGTGGGAAGAAAAGTTGGGGAAACTTTTTGGAAAAGAAAGCAAAAGTCAGAGATGAAAAATAATAAAGGAAAGACAAGAAAACTAGATGACCAGTACAGACCAATAATTATCTGTTCCATCCAAATAATAAAGAGTTCCAAAGAGAAGGAACAGAGAAAATGAAGTGGAGGAAATCGCCAATAAAGTAATTCAAGGGAACTTCCCAGAATTGAAGGGTATGACACACACCAAGTCACATCATCACGAAACCTCATAACATTAGTTAGAAAAAGAAGATTCTGCAAGGAGGGGGAGGGAGGAGAGAGAGGGACAGAGACTCAGAAAGAGAAAGGTCACATACAAATGAGAAGTAATGGAATGACTTAGAACTAACTTCTCAATAGCAACACAGAGCAGTAAAAGACAATGGTGCAATGCCTTCTAAATTCTGAAAAATGGTCTTCACACTGAACTTACCTATCCAGACAAATTACGAATATGTGCAGAATGAAGACATTTTCAGACACCGGAAAAATTAATCTCCTACACACTATTTTTAGGAAACTATGGGGAGTGTGCTTCATAAAACAAAGGAACGAATCAAGAAGGAAGAAAATAGGAAGTCCAGGAAACAGGCTTCGACACAATCGAACAATAAAGGGAATTCCCGAAACTTGAGCAAAGGCGGATCTCAGGATGACAGCAGCCAGGTCAGACAAGCGCTGGTCAGAGGACTTCAGCAAAGTCTCCCCTAGAAGACAAAGAGACAGAATGTCTGATATGAATGCTCACCTCAGAGATCTAGAACACTGGTAGAAAATTGGGGCTGGTTAAGTGTAATGCAAATGCAAGAGAGACCCGAAACAACTACAATCCAGAACAGCACCAACAAAGTGTGAACCCCTCATGTAATTTTACATTTATTACTAGTCACATTTTAAAAAAAAAAAAAAGAGCTGAAGAATGCCTGTCTAGCTCAGTCCGGAGAGCATGTGGCTCTTGATCTCAGGTTGGTGAGTTTGAGCCCCATGCTGGGAGTAGAGTTTACAGAAATAAACAAACAAACAAATAAATAAATAAAATTTAACCTAATTTACCTAAGATAGTATTTTACCATAAAATCAATACAGAATTGTTAATGAGATGTTTTATATTCTTTTTTCATACTAATCCTTTGAGAGCCAATGTGTATTTTGCAGTTACAGCCCACCTCAGTTTGCTCACTAAAATTTCTCAGAAATACTTGATTTTGACCTGAATTTAGTTTTCATTAAATTTGTAGCTGAAAAGGTTATTCACCTACCAAGTGTGTTCCAAATATACTTAAAATTTTTTCAAAAGCCATCAGTTATTATATTCAGATGTAAAATTAAATAATATTTAAAAATTAATTCTTTAGTTACACTAGTCTCATTTCAAGTACTCGGTAGCCACATGTTGCTATGGGAGAGTATACTGGACAGCTGAGGTACAGAGATCAAGAAGTTATTTGGAAAAGCAAAAGTAGTCTACGGCCATACCACCCTGAACGCGCCCGATCTCGTCTGAAAAGCAAAAGTAATCGTTGTCACTACATAGCTCAGGTTCAGATAACATACTCTCAGTATTCATTTAATCAAAATTATAATAGGAACTCCACTGGGAAATGGGGATGAGAAACATTCACTGTGTCAAGGGAAGAAGAAAGAAAGCTAAATCTTAAAATGTCTGAAACTAAGAAATTAAAAATTAGCAATATAATCCTATTAAATAGAAACAGAAGTAAATACAAAAGGAATCTGTCAACCTCACTCCAAGTGAATGCCTCTGGGTAAGTAGAACAGGGAGAGAATGGGCTTGGGACTTTTGCTTCCCTGAAACATCACAGTATTGGTTGACCCTTTAAACTCATGCATGCATGATTTTGATTTTTGAAAAGATCTTGACAAATGATCAGTGGACAATCTGTCCACAAGTGTGTAGGTTGAGAATTTTCTATGTAATATTCTCACTCTCTCACTCTCTCCTTCTCTCTATAAAATAAATCTTAAAAAAATATATATATATATGGGCCGGGGGGGAGTTCGGTGTTCCTGGGTGGCCCAGTCAGTTGAGCACGTGACTCTTGATTTGGGCTCAGGTTGTGATCTCAGGGTGTGGGATCGAGCAGTTTCATTTACCTGATCCACTTCCCTTTAAAAGTGGAGGGACAGGACTAAGCTCTGGTTAAGGGATGCTTCCCTAATCTCCCCATCCAGGCTTCTGACTCGTGGCTGAGGAACCCCTTCTTGTAGACAGTTCTTTTGATTTGTATCTCAAAAGATTCTCTACCTTAGGAAAAGAAAGGAGGAGGGAGAAATAAGAAGGCATTAGTTAAGACTACTGAACCGACAGATTCAGAAATGGTAAACACACACCATGAACTAGAAGTGACGAGTCTCTGAACTTGATGTTCATTCCCAATCAACAGGGGAACTGACGAACCCCTTTGCCAGTGGGACTGAGTGAAATATCTCTGTCTTTTCCTGCCCATGTCCTCGTGTTTCATCACCCAGGGCTGCATGGCCCCAGCGCATGAGCTCTCTTGTTTGTTAGGTAGCCCCCGCATCTGGAAGCTACCGAACACCAGCTCCTCTGAGGACTCCTTCACCATCTACCATCATCCGTCCTCCCAAAGTGTGTCCCGTGCTCCCCATGTGCCCACGTTTGAGACGGAAGCTCAGACCATGTCAGGTCGCCTTGCGCACCACCCTCCTTTGCCTCAGCTGCCAGACCTAGAGTGCTGGGCTTAGGGACGGGGAAGACTCAGTCCCCATGAAAGGGCAGACAGCCTTCTCCCTGCCCCCAAGCCTGAACCCCTCCACCTGCCCCTCTGCTTCCTTTGCCGGATTCCCACCATCTGGGGTCCACCTCTGACTTGACAGACTCCTGTTGGTCACATCTGGCTTCAGAAAAAGAGACAAGGAGTTCGAAGGCCTACACTAATAGGCAGCAATTGGCAGACACAATAGAAGCAGCTGCTGTTTATAGCCCTTTTTAGGGTGGCCTCAAGTTGGACCTCACACTTCCCCTCCCTGGCTTTCCCCTGTGGGGCATTGTTTTACACAGAGCATCTGGAACCTCACAGTCTTGCAGCTTGGAAGGAAGAAACAAAAAATAAAAAACACGAATCCCATGAATCTGTGAAACTCTAACGAACTCTCTTCCTAGGGGAACTTCCAAGACTCGCTCCTGGCTTACCTCTCAGGTAAGGCAGGTCCCTAAGGTCCCCGACGGGATCCGACCCTCTGGATCCATCATGCTGCAATACAAAGACCAGCTGGGCAGCTATCCAGTAAATAAAGCTAGCCCCCTCCCCCCGCAAAGTCTTTTTTCTAAATAACAGCCTCGGTAGGACGCCTGAACCACATCCAGTTTCTTAGGGGCAAAAAACCCAGGCTGGACTCAGGTGGTCAGTTCAAGACCAGTATCACATTGTGTGGGAGGCCAGGAGCGATGCCCTTCCCAGAGCCTTTCGGCTCGGTACTGTCAGCCACGTGCCTCTTCTGACCCCAGGGCTTCACTCCTCTGGTCCTGTCCCCATAGAAACAAGGAGCCTAGAAGGCTCAGCGTGCCACCTGACTCCACCCGTGCCCCTCCAATAACCCACACCGGATTTCAGGGATTTCAGCCGCCTGCGCTGGCTCGGCTGGGCAAGGTGGTGCCTAATTACCTCCCTTCTGGTTTTTTCCCTCCTCCTGTCCTCTCCTCTCCCCACCCCTCCAAGGACAGCCTTTCCAAGAAACAACACACACCCGCACACCTGGCGCAGCGCGATAGGGAAGCTCACCATGGATACCGGGCGACCATTCCCACTCCGGCGGCGGCTCCTGGGAATAAGTTACTATCTCTAGAATGCTCCGAACTCCAGATGTGCACCGACTAGTGCCTTGAGACCCGGCTTCCTTGTCTCATTATGCCTTGTCCCCACACCCCCCCCCCAAGTTTCCTATATGCATATCAAGCCTTCGGAAGGGGGAAAAAAATGGGAAATGGTAATCTTCCTTTTAATATGCTACCACATGCCAGCCCCGAACAGCTGTGCACACACAACACGATGGACTGGACATGAAATATAGCCCAGGACCATTTTTTTCAGCATTCATTCCCAGGGCTTACAAAACACATTTACTTGGAGGGAGGTCACACAGTCTTCCTTCTGCATAAAAAGGTGGCTTTGAAATAGGTACAGCCATCTGGAAACAGCCCCCTCCACCATTGATATGTAAAATGCACATATTACACCATCTTGCCTGGACTCTACAGCAGGAGGCAGAGCCACACAGAGGCCCATAATTGTTTAAATATACAGCCTCCAGTTCTCCCCTGTGCTTACCTTGCTCTGAAAAACCATTTGCCACAGTCTAGGTGACTGTGGACAGGCGGGTGAGGCAGTTTGCTCCTGGGGGCATTCATCTGTGTGCAGGGGGAGTGTCCCGGAGTCCAGATTTGGGGGGACATGATTTGAACACTCGCTGCTGCTGCTGCAGCCTTGCTAATAAGAGAGAATATGTCAAGTGCATGACTGGGAGTAAATAGCAAACACCCCATTGAAATATTGACCTCCGCTCTCTGGCTCATTATAACCAAGCATTTGCTTCCCTCCCTAGAAGACTTAGATCCCACCTTTAATAACTGGTTTTGTCGGGCATTTAAAGGAAAAGAGCAATGGGTCTTACTTCACTAATTGATCTCCACGTAGTCAAGGGGATGCTTCTGTATGTTTATTAACATTTGCTCCTTAAAATGAGCACACCCCCCCCCAACTCACACACACCCAGAAAGACCCTTACAAATAAATTCTTACCCAGACCTTATCCAAATAAATTCTTGACCTCTCAAGCGATTGAACTTGTGTGTTGTTTCTTCTGTTTTTATTTCCTGGGCTTGGTTTTCATCTCTGTTTATTTTTTTTTAAATATATACATGATGTGGATAATATAAATCAGCGGCCTTAAAATTTAAAATGCCATCCCAAAGCTAAATGCTCTCCCTCAAAAAAAAAAAAAAAATCCCTGAAAGAATGCAGAGCTCTGGAGTAGCTCAAAGGGTTAAGCTGTTAAAAGCACAAATAGCAGAGCTCCCGTTACTGAGAGGAGAGTGAGCCCACTGGAAGGAGATCACTCTAGGTCAGCCTGTCCTTTACATTGTGAAGAGCTAGAAAGGGGCTAATAAACCCAGCAGCCTATGGCAAAGGTAATTTATTTTATATTCCTAGTCATCACATGCAATATTTTTTGGAGGGGGAGAGCAAATGTAATTCAAAGAAAGTGATAAACAATAAAAGAAAAAAAAGCCCACAGTGTCTAGTGAGGCTTCCACCCCCAAGTTAGGAGAACACGTGCCTTTCTCTCGTTTCTGCGGTGCATTTCTCATCCTGTTTGTGTGTCAACATCTTCAAAGTGCCTAAGCGGCTGGGGTGGGGGATGGTGGCTCTGCCTCAGCCTGGGGTCAGGGGTCCTTCCTGGGGAAGACAAGAATCCCCTGAGATAAGCAGCTCCCAGGTGGGGTGCACACATTTCTGCACAGGCACCTCTCAGCCCCACTCCCGGGAAGACACATCCACTTGACTTATGAATCGGCTCCTGGCCCGGAGTTATTACCAAGTGGACGGCTCTCCGGCTGACTTCCTGAGCCAGCATGGAGGACAGCTTCTCCCGGGGGCTCTGGGTGAGGAGCTGGGCCCTTTCTGCTCCTGTCTCGCACTTGCCACATTTTACGTGGATGAGGTCATTGGACTGCAGATGAGGTAACCGTGCAGCCTGCCCGGGAGCTGGAGAGGTTACCATGTGACCGAGCGTGTAAACACAGGGACGTCCCCGGGGGGCCAGCCGACAGCTGGGCTCTGCTGCTGGCCAGGAGGGGTGGGAGCTGCAGGACTCTGGGAGCTTGTCCAGGCTCTTAAAGGAGCCAAATCGCTGCCTGAGCTGGGGTCACAGCCACCTGGGACACTGACTGGCCTCAGGACAGGGCAAAATCCTGCAGGGAGGGGGGGCACTGGTCCTGTGACAGGTCTGGGGGGGACACAGATAAATAAGTAACACTGTCCCTAAAAAGAGGAGCTTTCTAAGGCACAGAAACACTGCAGACAGAGCTGTGTGGCGCTCTTGTGGTTCAGTTCCAAAGTGCTCTGCACCCTTCTTGCCCCCCTTCCGCACTTTCCCTATCCTCCTACCCCCCAGTCCTGCCCCCCCAATGGTGGTTCCTCCATGTGAACATTCAGCCACATTTTCAATAGTCTCTAAATTAGAAACATGGCAGGAAAACACAGATTCTTTTAAAAACCATTATAGAGGGGTACCTGGGTGGCTCAGCTGGTGAAGTGTCTGCCTTTGGCTCAGGTCATACCAAGGTCCTGGGATCGAGTCCCACATCCGGCTCCCTACTCAAAAGGGAGCCTGCTTCTCCCTCTCCCTCTGCCCCTCCCCCTACTCATTCTCTCTCTCTCTCTCTCTCCCTCTGTCAAATAAATAAATAAAATCTTAAAAAATATATAGAAATATATTTTTTAAGCTCTTCTGTACTACAGAATGACAGAGCGCATTTCCAGATGTGGAGCTGTCCCGTTCAGGTGTGACACAGTCCTGTGATTCTCAGGGGCAGAAAGTTCTTTCCCAGGTCAAGTCAGATGAACTAAATTCTGCATCTATCCCATGTATTCCTCAGGTTCTTCTTTTTTCCTGAGCCCTACCACCATAGCTATACAAGCGATACTGTACTGTGTACTATACTGAACCCTGGGAATTTTTAGGAAACGGGAGTTTGCTCTCCCGCTAGTGGTGCTCACACTCCGGCAGACAGTTACTGTTACTATATACTAGCAATCATCCATGAATGACTACAAGAAAGGAGATGCATGAGTGAAGGCGAAATGTGGGATCCATGAAAACAGAGGGCATCTCAAGGATGACCTCCCTGAGAGCCTCAGTAAGCTGGGACCAAAAGCGTGAGAGTCACACAAAAGTCACAGTGGTAACAAAGATGCATTTCTGGGCATGTCACATGTAACAATCTATGAGGTAAGTTCACTGTGTTCCCCATTTTACCAATGCTCACACAGCTTAAGAAAGGCTAAGTAATCTGCCTAAGGAAGTGGCAGAATCAGGATTTGAACCTACGGGTGGGACCCTGAGGCCTGTATTCTCTAATCACCCTGCCTCAATCACAGTCAAGGAGACACCAGTCCAAGCTGATGCTCACAGCCAAGTGTGAGGCCCATAACCTGCCAGCAACTCAGGCAGCTGAACTCATGGGAAGAATGGGAAGTACCTGGTAGAAGAGAGCCAGGTAATGGGGAGAACATTCTGGAAAGAGAAAACATGTGTTGGCTCATAGGCATGCACACTCATGCAAGCATATGCACACACGTGCAGGGGAGAGAGAAAAAGAGAGGAGCTTGGTCAGCCACACTAAAGAATTTGAACTTTTTCCCAATGGCCGCCAGAAGTTGTGGCTGGACATGAGGCAGACTCAGCTTGGTAACTGATGGGATGTGAGGTGGTGTGTAGGTGGAAGAGGGAGGAAGATGTTTTCTGATGGAGTTGCCGGATGTGGAATATCAGGTTTAGATATGCTCATTAGGCACCCGGGAAAGCAGGTCTCAAGCTCCGGAACCAGATCTGGTCTGAAGATCAAGTTTTAGAGGTCACCAATATATATATACAAAATCAGATGGACTTGGGAGTTGCTCAGCGTGACTGAGATGTTACGAATACCCCATTTCTTTAACATGGGTCTTTCTGATCCTTTCAGAAAAGCACATTCTCCCCAACCAGAATATAAGCTACATGAGGACAGGGATTTTTTTTTTTTTTGGTCTTGTTCTGCATTTGCTCCCCAGAACACAGCATATAGAATATAGTATATATTCCATAAATATTGTGGAATAAAGAAACTGAAGGATAACTCTTTCTAAAGTAAGTTATGCAGGGCACCTGGGTGGCTCAGTCCATGAAGCGTCTGCTCAGGTCGTGATCTCAGGCTCCTGGGATCAAGTCCCACAGATGGCTCCTTGCTCAGCGGGAAATCTCCTTCTCCCTCTCCCTCTGCTCCACTCCGCAACCCCACCACTTCCTTCTCTCTCTCTCTCAAATAAATAAATAAAATCTAAACATACATTAAAAACAAATAAATAAATAAAAGGCCAGGTCCGAGAGAGTAAGACATGTTTCTGTCTCATGCACTGGTAAGCTGCAGAGAGACATGCAGAAGAAGCTCAATAAACATGGCTGAAAGACCTTTTGGAAGGCCACATCCATACATAGCACCCAAATTTCTTCTACTCTATCCCCCAACAGGACAGAAAAGAGGTCAGAATCTTCGTGTAACTTCTGAAATCTTGCAGAGATTATGAGCTCTCAGATGGGAGGGAAGCTTTATATCGGGGCAACAAGACACTCTTAGAGGTCTAGGGCAGATGCTTCAGGAAAAATAGATGGTTGTCACTTGTCAGCTTACAGGCTTTTGTTCAGGTGAGAGCACAGGTAAGCCAAATGGGAGAGGTAAATTGTTGGGTTTTGCTGTCAGAAACACAGAAGGCAAGGTATTGTGAAAATTCTTCCATTGCACAACATTGATATGTTGGATAAACTGCACTATTAAATGAATTTATTACCTTTCAAAATAATAAGGAAAATGCCTGTGTTTAACATAAAGTAAGATAAAACAAACAAAATAAGCATGAACAAAAAAGTAAAAATAAATAAATAAATTAATTAATTTTTTAAAAAAAGAAGGAAAGAAAAGAAAACCTTGAATGGTTGTGCAGGGAAATGGGGTCCTTGGGCCTGCACAAACCAGGAGATGAACCTAAGTCTCACAAAAAGCTTGAACCTTCTTGAAAGGAGGTCATGTTCCAGGAAAAGTGGACTAGAAAAACATACCTGCTGGCAAAATAAGTCAGAGGGAAATTTTTCCTGCCAGAGCTTCAGGTGTAAAATATTACCAATAATAGTACCAACAAAAATTAAAAATAATAATAATGGTCTCCTCAGTAATTTGTAACCATGAGCCCCCTGTCACATGAGTCTCAGGTTCCATATCTCATTATCTACCTAATCCGGAAAACTCTAAACAAAGAAAATAAACTAAAGTGGTCCCAGTTTGGTAACACCTGTGTGCCTGGCAGATGAAAATGCAAATCCACTCCAGAGCAAAGCCTTCTTAACCTAGTTATGTGATGGTCCCTGCAGTTTAAGTTCACTTAAATATAAGTTTTTAAAAAGAGAAAAAAATTATCACATCACAAGGTAAACAACCCCCATAAGTGAAGTCAGCAAAAACAGTAAGCATGGTTCAAACCCCCCTTCAAATATTGGAATTGTCAGATATAGAAAATAAAATAACTATATATGAAAAGTTGAAAGACCTAAAGGATAGAAAAGGAACAAGGAAAAGGAAGGCTAGTGAAAGTGACCCAAAAAGGATTTGACAAAGAACCAAATAGAACTTATAGAACTCAAAATAAAAATATATCTAATTAAAGTCATATGTATTAAAATGTGTGTGTATGTGTATGCTAGTGGATAGGTGAACCAGCCAAATAAACATGGGTGGAGGTAGAATTAGTAAACTGAAGACAGATCAATAGAAAATACCTGGAATGATAAGGTATTCCATTATCCATAATGATAAAAAGATAAGAAAATAGAAAAGAGAAAAAGAGAGGAAAGAATAAGAATTTCTAACATACATCCTGAGTTACACAAGACAGAAGAGAATGACAGAAGAGAGAGAGAGACCTTTTTTAAAGAGATAATAGCTAAGAAAATGCTGGATCTGATGGAAGACATGAGTCCTGAGAGATGGAAATTACAATATATCTCAAGCAGCATACATTTTTGTTAAATGAGCATACACGCTAGGCACATCCCATGACATACATATCATTTGTGGCACATCACAAAATGCCAAAGCTGAAGAGAAAATCTTGAAAACAGCAAGAAAGGACAGTTCATCTACCACAGAATGACTGTGGTCTGACAGTGGACTCGTAACAAAAACAAGGAAGCTGAAAGACATGTTTTCAAAAGCTGGAAAGAAGGACCCATTGATCTGAAACTCTATTCTCAGAAATACTATCTTTCAAGAATGATAAGGAAATGAAAACATTTTGGCCAAAGAAAAGCTGAGACAGTTTACGATTAAAAACTCTTATCAAGGGAACATCTAATGGATGAACATCTGGGGTGCCTGGGTGGCTCAGTCGGTTAACTGTCTGACTCTTGATTTCGGCTCAGGTCATGATCTCAGGGTCCTGGGATTGAGTCATGCATTGGGCTCCTCACACAGCGGGGAGTCAGCTTCTCTGCCTCTCTCTCTCTCTTTCCCTCTGTCCCTCTTCCCCACTCTCTCTCACTCTCATAAATAAATAAATAAATAAATAAATAAATAAATAAATGGATAAATAAATAAATAAATAAATAAAAGAATGGACATCTAGAAGAACGAAATGATCTTATCAGGAGGGCCTAGAATAGAACAAGAAATGCTGAACTAAATTTCTCTGGAAGATAAAGAGAATTTTGAGGCCAAAGAAGGAAAGGAGACAAGAAAGCTGGCCAAAAAAAGAAATAATTTGTGGTGATCAAAATCAATGTCTCCTGGGATGTTTCATTATGTTTTTGCTGTGTGGAATATACTGGGAATTCTTCCTTTTGCATTTCTGCAACATCTTCACTTAAAAAAAACAAAAAAAAAACAGTATTTCTCTTAAGTAGAGCTGAATTTATTTCTCAAGATAAGATGAAGAGCCAGATATACGCTCAACATATGTGCAAGGCAGGGTTACATGCAAAGTGTTGGCAGGGGAGAAGGCAGTCTAGATGTGGTCCCCAGCTCTAGTGACCTCTACCTAAGTATTTGTTGGAAGAATCCAGCGGTATATTTTTCCACCGTGCACTATCATAGCTTTTTTTCTCCATACGACTCATCATAAGCACAAGGTTGGACTGGGAAGTAAAGGCAGTGCCCTTCTTATCTCAAAAGTTAGGACAGCACCCCCATTTTCACCACACCTAGGCCTCAGTTTTGTAGGTAACAGGTTCTAAGCACAACCTGAAGCAAAAAGGGAAATCAGAAAAGGCACATTCACTGAGTATTCCAATGACCAGGCACTGTGCACCACTCTTTTCCCATATTCTGTCACTGAGCCCCCAAATAAAAGTATACAGGGTTTACGAGATACTTGTGGCCATTACGTAGTGGTACGGGGGCACAGAGAAGGGTGCAGCCACAGGAGAGAGGCCCTAAGAATTGGGAAATAACTTTGCACCTAATAATCACATTATAAAATCAATACACATTGGATGAGATCAATGATCTAATTTTTCCAAATTGCGGCAACCAGACCATCGGCTAAATCAGGAATCAGCAAACTCTAGCCTATGGACCAAGTCCAGCTTCCTTACCAGACTGATTTTTACATTTCTTAAATGTTCGGGGAGGAAAGAAAGAAAAATATTTTGTAACAAGTGAAAATTCTGTAAGACTCGCATATCAGGATCCATAAAATATTATTCGAATACAGTCATGCTCATTCATTTACACGTAGTCTCTGGTGGCCTTTGTCCCCTAATGACAGAGTTGAGGCAACAGAGACTGCAGGTAGGGGACAAGTAGGAAGAGGACAAGACTATTTCAGAGGAAATAGTGCCCACATAGCAATGAGGGTTCCTTAACACTTACCTGTGAGGTAGATACCCTAAGGCCTCACTTTCTCCAGCTGCTTCCTCTCCTTTTCCTTTTGGCCCCAAATATTTCGTATTACAAGAAAGTGTTTGTCAACCCCTGGCCTAACTAACCATACAAACATATTGAAGGTGGCGGGGGGGGGGGGGAATGTAATAATCAGAAAGGTCAGTGAATGTTTAAGAGGAAAAAAATCAAGAAAATTAAAGCCAGACGTACCCCAACAAGTACTAACTTCAGAGATTAGCTTGATGAAGACCCAGGGTTAGCAAATCCTGGTAGGACCTATTGCAAAATGAATGCATTGAGCTAAAATAGCATATCAATAGTCGTCATTGCACCATTTTCTGAGCACATCTATATGCCAGACATTCCACTTAAGCATGTTACATACATGATTTAATTTAATACTCAACACAAGACTATGAATGAGGTGGGTACTATTTCCATTTTAAAGATTCTGTTTATTTATTTATTTGAGAGACAGAGAGAGCATGAGCCGGGGGAGGGGCAGAGGGAGAAGCAGATCCTCACCAAGAAGGGAGCCCCCACTCAGGGATCGATCCCAGGACTCTGGGATCGTGATCTGAGCCGAAGGCAGACACTTAACCGACTGAGCCACCCAGGTCCCCCCATCTCCATTTCAGAGGTGAGAAATATGAGGTTCAAAGTGTTTCCATTGACTTTCCCAAGTCTCTACAGTCAGTAGAAAAGCTTGAGTCTTGCACCATCTGCCTCCAAAGCTCCTCGCTACTCTTCTATACAGTCATTAATATTCTGCTGTTATACCCAACAAGGAAATGCCAATTCAGTCAGCATTACATCTGCAGCACCTAGCCCAAAGCCTAGCACATCTTGGGAGACCTGAAATCATTTGTTGAATATGTGAAAGCTCCATTACTCACCCAGCAAGGATTTTACTGTAGTTTGGCTTCTCATGCTTACATGGAAAGAAGGCATCAAAGGGAGAACTCAACCCTTATGCCTCTTGCCAGCTCACTGTAACCCACGGTCAAGTAAAATAAAAATGGAATTTAATTTACATGAGTCATTTATGAAGTTGGTTAGTATAAGTCAATTCCTGATCCATTCTAGGATGATAACAAAATCAAGATTTTTTTTTAAATATTTTATTTATTTATTTATTTATTTGAGAGAGAGAGGAAGAGAGAATGAGAGAGAGCATGAGAGAGGAGAAAGTCAGAGGGAGAAGCAGACTCCCCGTGGAGCTGGGACTCTGATGTGGGACTCGATCCCTGAACTCTGGGATCTTGACCTGAGCCAAAAGCAATTGCTTAACCAACTGAGCCACCCAAGCACCTCAAAATCAAGATTTTTAGCCCACAAAGCTGTGGGGACCAAGCCCTGTCCACACATCAGCACCAGTGGACCTCAGGAACCCTCTAGAACACAGTCAATCGCCTTGACTTACCATGAGCCCTCAACAGTGGGCCTAAGAGACAAGATACCAGAGTGCCAAAGCCACCTCCCCAATAGGAGCAAAGCTGGGATGCAAACCAGATCTTTCTGACTCTGATCCAACTGCTTCCTTCTGCCACACCTTCTTTTTTGCATGACAAGATGTTTACCTTCTTTCACTTTCTTTAACTATTCAAGACCTCTATATCATTTTAGGAAAAAAATCAACATAATAAATCAGAAAAAAGAAAAAAATTACACATAATCTCTCTCCCAGAGATGATCTATTAATATTCTAGGCTATAGGGGTACCTGGGAGGCTCAGTCACTTAAGCATCTGTTTGCCTTTGGCTCAGGTCATGATCCCAGAGTCCTGGGATGGAGGCCCAGGTGGGGGTCCCTGCTCAGTGGGGAGTTTGCTTCTGCCTCTCCTTCAGTTTTTGCTCTACCTCCCTCTCTCTCGAATAAATAAATAAAATCTTTTAAAATATATATTCTAGGCTATATTCCAGATTTTTTTTTTATGCATGCATGTTTTAGCCAAAAATGCAATTGAACTGTCTTATGATCTGTTTTGGCCTCTAATAGAGTGTGAATATTTTATGACCATCTAGATGGACATATAATCATTTTCAATGTTGTCATCTTTTATTGTATCAATAGGCCTAATTCACTCAAATCTCACTGTCAGACACTGAGCTTGTCTTGGTTTTTAGCCTATAATCGAATGTGTCTACCTTATGCCTTCTAATCAATTCCCCCAACTCCAACCCGAATCCTCACTGACCTCCACGTTGGTATGAAATTCTGTAGTATCCACGTATTAGCGAGTAATAATCACAACGCCTCCATTTCTGAGTTCAGAATCAATTCACAGTATACAGAGTTACTCAAAATAGCAACTTTATTCCTAGTAAGGCAGAACTGGCTATTGCAGTTTCGTTCAGGTCACAGATGGGACTTGCTAACGGAAGACAGTCTAGACCTGAGGACAACCCAAACCACCGCCTCGTACCCTGTGCCTTATAAGCACAAGGCAAGCAGCAGGCCTGGCCTCTCATCTCAGGACCTGGAGCAGGGAGAGGGCAGGGCACATGGTATCTGTAGGTTAGCCAGTCTTCAAGAGATGCCCGTTAGGAGGCCATTACTGCAAAGCTACACGTTTGCTTTGGCCGTGGCCATGGGCTCAGTGTGGCTGTACCCAGCCCCGCTGTCTCAGGTGTGGTCAGTCTGCAGAAGGCACTCGGTGTTGCCTTGAAGCGAGTCATTCTTAATAATTACAAGAGCTAATGAACTCTGCAGGAGCCTAGTTCTCTCTTGTAAACTGAGGCACAGAGGTCCCAGCCTGTCGCTTAGAGGTGGATCCCTAAAGGTTCTAACCACCTTGCGAGCTCCCCAGGGTCTACAGCTCATGGCCATCTGCTCTCTCCAACAGACCACAAATACACCCTCCCTGAATGTGTGCTTTCACGGCGGTGTCTTCCTGAGACAGCCAGGTCAGCGGGTCCCAGTCCTAGTTCGAGGCTTCGGACAAGGCACCTGGCTCCTCTGAACCACGCTGCCATCATTTGCAAAAGGGGCCAACAACCCCTGGCCTGTTATCTCTGCTTCCTTTCCTCCTCCCTCCAGGCAGCTGGCCCTTGAAGTTCAGCTTTCCCAACCCCCAACACCACCAAGTTTCTAATACCTGGCTAGCTCAGATGCCACTCCCCTGTGCCTTGGGCTTACCTCTGTCATACCCTTATCCCCACACCTGCCTGCTTCCCCTATCAGTATGGTCCCCAAGCAAGAAGCTTGAGTCTTTGTTCCCCCTTTCGATGCTCACTGGCCCTTTGACCTGCCCCTACTGAACAGTACCAGGAATGGGCAAAGAGAATGGGTTCAAATTCCAGCATCGCTGAGTTCTGGAACTCTCTGAGCTTTGTCCCTGTTAGTGTCTGTAACTCTCCAAATGCAGAATCTTACCTAGTAGACCGAAAACTTCCCTTGGAGGGTACTGGGACACATACAATAGCAACTCAGCAGGAATCTTTGTGTGTTCCTGGCCCTGCTGGTTCTGGATCAGCCTCTCTGTGCCCAGGATTACAGAGAAGCTGAAGCTGAAGCATCTGCCCTGGAGCCCCGGGTCATGTATGTGCACAACCGGTAGCCTCTCCAACACAAACAACCCCCGAAAGACAATACGAGTTTGTTCCGAAGAGAGAGGAATTCTGAGCAGTTGCCGCTTCCTGGATGACTGAGTATTCTGTACCCTGGAAACATGAATGGTCTGAACAAAATTGCTTCAAAAACAGCCCTGCCCCTTGTTTTAAATTGGGCTGGGGTGCGGGGGGGGTGTCAATGTTACCTCTGACCAGTGTGTGATCGTCATATTGGAAACAGGGAAGCTTCTGTTTGGTATCTCTCTACCACCCCCTCCAAGGAAGGCGCAAATTCCAGCCAAAAAACCAGAAGGCCAAGTACATGCACTGGTTTTCTGGGAGAACTGTAGATATAATTACTACCTCTGATCAGTCTTATTGTGCTAATGATTCTGCCTGTAACATACAGACTTAAAAAAAAAAAAAACAAAACTTGAATATTGGGCTAAGGAGGAAAACACTGTGGCCTTTTATAAGGGAAAGTGTGTCCCTGAGGAAATAATGAAGGCCCCAGTTGGTCACATCTCACCAAAGAGGCTGTACGAAGCTCTCCTGAAAATCCTGCAGGGAGTAATTCTGTGTTAGCTGGGGAATTGGTTAGATGATCTAATAGGTCTTTGCCCTCACTCTAATTTCTATGATTCATGTGTGACTTATTTAATTGTTACCATCTATTGCAGATATATAAAAGAATGCTTTTATTCTAAAAAAAAAAAATCTAAATTCAAATCATCTTTAATATCACACGAAGTTCTCACTCCCGTCACCCTTCAGAGCACTGACATATTCACTTTTTGACCTACCCTGAACCCTCCCGCTACCTCCCAGGATACAAAAAGTACATCTGCTGTGCCTCGGGATGGAACACAGAGCCCCTACCGCAACCCACCCCGTCCAGACTAGCACATTGAAAACAGGTTCAGGAGAAGGAAGGGTTAAGTGGAGTCCCCCAGGAATTCCAATCTGTTGCAGGCTGCTAATTCAGAAGCTGCCTGGGGCCTAGGTGTAACCACAGCTAGGAAAACAATGCCTAACTGCCTTATCCTCTACAGTGTTTAGCATTTATCATGGTCAGAAAACCACCTGTTACTTGGGAGAGAGTCAAAAGAATTCTGAGCCATCATTAAAGCAATAATGAATAAAAACATATTGTGGATCGCTACCCAAACCCCAGGCAGATGTGTTCTTTAACTGTGGGTTTGAGCTGTGCTATTAATTTGGAATTAAAAATAACAGACAACAGAACATATCCCAAACCAAGACCCTGCCTGCCGCCTTGGTTTTGTTTGATTTCAAGTCCTTGACAGTTGCAGGGAGTACCCAGCTCTGACCATTCCTGCAAACCTGAGCGGGGGTGTGGCTGCTGGCAGCCAATCAGAATCAAACAGATCGCTGGCTCCCTATGAGACTGCAGGAGATAGCCAAGTTGGGGGGGTGCCTTTTAACCCCACCCAAGGCAACAGCAGATCTCGGACCCCAGAAGAAAATACACCTGACTACTCAGATCCCACCAGGAGATGAATCAGGAACTTCCCTGGGAAACATCTGAAAACACATTTCTCCTGCTGTCAGCAGTATTGCAGTTAAACACAGAAACTCACTTGGAGGGGTCAGTGGCAGGGAAGGGTCAGTGTTGACTTGCAAGTTCTCTTTGGCAACTATTGGTTTGTTTTTTAAGACTTTGATTCCATCTCTTTAAGATCCTGTGAAATCTTCAGAGACAAACGTGCTCCAGAGAGGGTGACAGGAAGGGCAGTGGGGGTGGGAAGTGAGGAAGAGAGGGGCAAAGCAATTTTGTGGTACGCGGTTGTTCCTAACTTTGTATTAGAGATTACCCTTAGAAGGATTCAGAATTTGGTTGACAGATCTATGCAAATGTAAGAGAAGTGGAAAAAGACAAGCCGGCGTTCATTTCGAAAGCTGAAAGCATCACTTTGATTTGCAGTGATCTTCAATCTACCTCTTTTACTGCAAAGAAACAGTGCAAAGAAAGGAGCCCCAAATGTCATGAAATAAAACCTGCCAATGTTCTGTTGGCATATATTTTAATTCTTGAACAATTACCCTGCCATATACATTTATTCTTGAATTTTATATATTGACACACTAAATTTTGGAGCTGGAAGAGAAAATGACACTTGTAAATACCCCAAAATGGAAAATTGACTTATTTTGAAATATAGTCTATGTGTGCACGCGTGTGTGCTACGCTAAATCTGTAAAAAGTGCAAGGTGTTACTGGTTTATTGCCATTGACTTAATGCTCTTCTCCAACACTTTGACTATACATGTTCATGCCCTGAAAATGTTTTGAGTAGGTGTTTTCTGGGATAGACTATCATCTGTATTTAGGACATGATGTCTAAAATAGCTACAGTAAGTTGCATTAATGTGAATTTGTAGTTCAGAGTGACCTTTATGTGGCTGCAATCGTATTATCGACTGTCAATAGCTCCCTTTTGCCCCTCAAATTAATTACAGACTATTATCCAAAACTGCCCAACTATGGATCCAAAATCTTTTTCTGGATTCATCTTCCATTACTTTACAAACTTCATACAAGCCACAGATGACTCCCGGATGCTTTACACAGCCTTTTCTTTTTTTTCTTTTTTTTTAAATCTCTATGCCTTGGCTAACCCTATTTTCTCCTTTTAAAATGCCCTTCCTAACCAATCCCAGTGGAGCTCTCAACCCAAAGACCATGTCCTAAGTGCTGTGACATATCCTTGCCATTGCTGTATCCCCAGCATCCAACACAGTGACTGGCAAAGGGTAGAGACTCAACATGACTTGAATGCATGGATTTTCACATCACTTCAAAAACTTAGTCTTTTAATTAAGCCTTTTCCAATCCCTTTTCCTACCGGACCCGAGAATTCAGTGTTGGAATTCTTTTGTGCGAGCTCCTTTATTCTGTCTGCACCCCGGTTACCAGGCATACCTCATTTTATTACATTTCTGCTTTATTGTGCTTCATAAATATTGCATTTCTTCACACACTGAAGGTTTGTGGCAACCCTGGGTCGAGCACGTCTACCAGCATCCTCTTTCCAATGGCATTTGCTCACTTCCTGTCTCTGTGTCGTATTTTGTTAATTCCTACAATATTTCAAATGTTCCCATTATTATTATATGATGTCGATCTGTGATCAGTGATTGCAACTCGCTGAGAGCTCAGATGATGGTTAGTATTTTTAGCAATACTTTACAATGACGTATCCTGTTATTTTAGACGTAGTGCTCTTGCAAACCTAATAGACTGCAGTATAGTGTAAACATGATTTTTATAGGCACTGGGAAACCAAAACATTTAGTTAACTTGCTTTGCTGTGATATTCACATTGTTGCCACATTTGCTTTATTGCCGGAGGCTGGAGCCACGTACCTTCATGGTATGCCTGTCTACTCCTCCGCTCCCTGGCCCCTCTTCTCTAGCACCAACGCCACCCCCCCCAAGGTAGAATCCTTATCTGCTGACTATATGCTAAAGCTATTCATCCACATCCCTCCCATGTACCTTACACTCGGTGTTTAACAAGGACACTATCGAACTTCCCCGCAGCGCAGAAAATTGTACAAAGCGTTTCACATTCATTATCTCCTCATCCCCACCATGAGCATATCAAATAGAAAGGGCCACCATTTGATAGATAATAACAGGTAACATTTATTGAGGGCATCCTTCAGACCAAGCCTGGTAAATACAGAAGCCTGTTTCATCCTCGTGGCCCTTGGAGGACAACCCTGGTTTTGTGCTCAGTTCCAGAGGAAGAACCTGGAGCCAGGAGGGGCCACATGAAAAACCGAGGGCACCAGCGTGGTCTGGCTCCAGCTGAAGCTTCTTGAGGCTGCCTGGAACTCGCAGTGCTTAGAGAAGACAAAACCAGGGCCAGAAGTCCGTTCTTGCCACGATACTGCCTCTTCTGTCTTCTCTGGAAAGGCCTCTGAAAAAATAACTGAATTCGGCTTGCAAACTGAATTGCGATGGGTCAGACAGCAGCGAGGAGCACTGATTCTGCACCCACTCCCTGGGGGTGGAGTCCAGCCCCACCCACTACCTGCCACTGGGGGGCTGAGCCAGCCGGCTGACTTCTCGGAGCCGCCTGCCCCCATCTGTGCAGTGGAAGAAGCAAGAGGATCCACCCCGTGAGGCTGTTGTGAAGACGAACAGTTCATACACGTCGGCGTACGAGGAGTGTGAGCAAAGGCACGTGCTTTGTGCACACTTGGCACCATGCCTGGTTCATGCGATCCGCGGGCCAAGAGGTGGGCCAAAAAGGCTTCCAGCGTTTCTGGGTGCTAGGGCCACCCCTAAAAATTCAAGAGAATGATTTCTCTCCAGGAAAGAGAGGCCCTCACATCTTTGTGGCAGTATCGGCACTTGGTGCGCCCCCTCCCATCTGCCCAGGCTCGCTCATGGACAGAGTTGACAAGGGCCACGGGTGCGGCGTCCTGCCATGGAAACCCAGGACTCCTGCTCTAATCTGCCCACCCCCCATTCACTCCCGGCCCATTAGCAAGATCCTAACGACCCTACAGATGCTCATTTCACCCTTCTTTCACACATGGTCCTCCAGATGGGACTGACATTCTACACTACCCCGTTTTCCATTTGTGCGCACTTAACCCAACTAAAAGGCCACCAACGGTGTCCCTCTGCAGACGCCCAAGTCCTCTTATCTGTCCAATCTCTTGATTCCCAGCTCTCTGCTTCTCTTTGTCTCCTTCTATTTCTGTCTCTTTATCTCTCTGTCTCTGTCTCACTTTCCCTGTCTATTTTTTTCTTTCTTTTTTTCTCTCTTTCTGCCTCTCCCTCTCTCTCTCTCACACACACACACATATTCTCTCTCTCTCTTTCTCCAACCCCCACCCATCCAACGTGACATGTTATAATGGGGCTCCCGAGTGAGTTGGCCTCATCCCTCCAGGCCGGAGTGAATGGAGATGGGCTTCACACCTGTCAGTTAGGCTCAATCACTTGTGTGAAAACAGAGCTGGTACCCAGGAAGAGGCCGACCTGGCCTCAGCTGTCCTCCAAAGTGGGCTCCGGGAGCAAATGCTCCTTCTGTTCTCAGTGGACGAGGGCGCCTCCTGGAATGTCCTGGGAGCAGGTGTGGGCCCCACCATAGGGTGGACGGGAGGGGCCTGTTCCCAGGGAGTTTATGGAACTCTCTGTACTGCAGTTGGTCAGCTATTTTTACAAAATTCCAATTACACAGCAAAAGGACAAACATCACATAAAAAGGAAATAGGTGACCTCCCAGCACTCATGTCACTGGAGTACATCAGTAACAAGGAAATGTCTTGAGACCAGACTGGCTATGATAGGAAAGAAATATTACCCGAAACAAAGGTGCCTCTATTAATATATTACTTTCGATTTAAAATGGTCTGCCAACTGGAACAGAGCCCATCAGGAGTGAAAGCTAGATGTTGCTGGGAGGGAAGGGTGGGAATATTCTTAAGGGTAGGCTGCGATCCAAGTCTCCATCTATCATGTTACTCACTTGACAATTATTTATGGGTTTTCCAGGGTGGAAAGCATGGTGCTAGCCACAGAGGACATCCCCAGCCACACAGAGCTTACAGTTTAGTGGAGAATGAGGACATTCTCCATTCTGTGTGCTGAGAAATGGGAACATGGAAGCCCAGGGTGACAAGTGTGGCAAGTGAGGGGAAGGGGCAGACTAATGAGTCAAGCAATCGGGAAAGGCCTCCCAGAGGAAATGACATGGAAACTCCTGACTGATGTGTAGGACTAGCAAGGAATGAGAGTTCCAGGCAGAAGGGCCCAGGCCAGCAGGGGGACAAGATAGAGAGGGGAGAGAAGCCAGATGGCAAAGGGTCTGATGGGCCCCACTAAGGAGTCAGGGCTGCGTCCTGAGGTCAATGGAAAGTTACTGGGGATTTTCACTGGGGTATAATTTAACCAGAATTGCACTTTCGAACTATCTCTGGCTCCTGTGGGGAAGGAAGAATAGTAGCAAGCAGGGGGTTGTTGTGGTAAACATGGTGGAGAGAATGAAGGAATCGATGGGGTTTAGGAGGCAAATCCACAGGGCTTGGTGAGTGGTTGTTTGCAGGTGTGGTTAAGAGGAGCAGTCAAGGATGACTGCTTGGCCTTTGGTTGGGGGATGGTGCATTTCCTCCTGCAGTAAAGATGGAAGAAGAGTGGGTGGTCAGGAAGGCATGTGTCCCTCTTGGGGCATGTAGATGATGCTATGGACACTGTGGTGCTCAGACTCTAGTCCCAACCCCCTGCTGCTCCCGCCCTTGTACAAACCCTTCCCCTTGCAGGGTTTCGCCTCTTCTTGTGGGTAGGGCCTACAGCTGCCTTCTAACCAAGAGAATACAGCAAAGGGGTAGATGTCACTCCTGTGATTACAATAGGTCCTACAAAACTTTCTCTTAGCCAGCTAAGAGCTCCTCTCCTATAAGCTTGATGACATGAACAGCCATGGGAAGGCCCACACGGTGAGGTACACCCAGCAGCTTCTAGAATCTTGGGCTGGCCTCCAGCCAACAGCCTCTAAAAAGAGGCTGCATGGAAGTTAATTTTGCCCACAACCCAAGTGAGCTTGGAAGTGGATTCTTCCCCCAGTCTAGCCACTGGGTGAGAGCACAGCCTAACTGACCCTTTGGTCTCAGTCTGGTGAGACCCTGAGCAGAGGACCCAGCTAAGCCAAAGCTGGACTCCTGGCCCATGAAAACCATGAGATAATAAATGTATATTGGTTTAAGACATTAAATGTATAGTACATAATTCCTTATGCCTCAATAGAAAAATAATACAGGATTTAATTAGAGATAGTGAAAAGCAATTGGCCATATGGGTCTGGACCACAAAACAGAGCTCAAGACTGGAGTTACACATTTGGTAATTATTAACATATAGATAGGAGCCAAAGCCAGTGGAGTATATAGTGACAACGAGGACAGAAACCTGAGGATCCACCAACATTTAGTTGATAAGTAGATGAGAAAGAGTTTTGAGGGAGTCTGAAAAAGACTGCCCAGCAAGGTAGGAAGAAAATGAAGAATACGGTTGTATTAATAACAGCCAACATTTAGTAAGAACTTTTCCATGCGCCAGGTACTGTTTGAAGTATTAACCTCTCCATGCAGAATTATCATGTTAGTATTCTTACATTACAAATGAGGCAACTGAGGCAAGGAGAGAATAAGTAGCCTGCCCACGGTCACACAGTCACACACCTAGTAAATGGAAGAACAAAGATTCCCACTCAAGTGGCTACCTCTGGAGTCTGGTTTCTCACCAGTTATGCCAAACTGACTCTGTTCTGAGGAATGGAAACCCAATGCAAACCAACACAACTGTAAGTGGGGATTTATTAGTTCACCACAACCAAAACTGTGAGGGGTAGAACACAGGACCTATTTTAGGAACCCTTGGGGAGACTGAAGCCACGCCATCAATCTCTCTCTCCTCTCTCTCTCTCTGCCCCCCTCCCCCCCACTCAGCATCCCTTATGTTGGCTTTATTCTCACACACACTTTGTGGACATGATGGCGACGAGAGCTGCCAACAGCTCCAGCCTGACCTTATCTCCACAGGAGAGTTCCTCCTCCATCACTTGCCAAACCAAAGCAATTATAGGACACAGGTGGGTGAGTTTCCCCTCCTTTACCCCAAATATAGAAGCAATTGAGAGGGGCGCCTGGGTGGCTCAGTGGGTTAAAGCCTCTACCTTCGGCTCAGGTCATGATCCCGGAGTCCCGAATCGGGCTTTCTGCTCAGAAGGCAGCCTGCTTCCCTTCCTCTCTCTGCTTGCCTCTCTGCCTACCTGTGATCTCTGTCTGTCAAATAAATAAATAAAATCTTAAAAAAAAAAAAAAAAAAAGCAATTGAGAGATGGGTATAAGAGCCAGACAAATAGGGCTCACATGTCAGATTTAAGGTCAGGAGGGGGGATGCCAGAGTGAAGACATGGTTTATGTGTTTGACTGTCTCATATTGCACCGAAGAATGAAAGTGACCCCCAGTCAGAGCCAACCCCGGACCCCCCTGGAAGGAAGCTACCCAGCAGAGCACGGCTTGAGACACACAGCCCGCCCAGCTAAGCTTGCCATGTGGCAGCATTAATGCATGTGGTAGCGTTAATGCACTTTCTCTGCAGGCAGGAGAAAAGGGAGCTGAGTCACATAGGCCCTCTCCCAAGCTTCCCCATCCTATGAGTCACCTCTCTACTCGCCTTCCCCTACTCCACCATCCCCTATAGAATAATAAAAAGAGAAAAGAAAAAAGAAAAGAAAAGAAACTCTCAGGTACACACCTATTAGAATGGCTAAAATTTAAAAATCTGACAAGACCAAGTCCTGATGAGGGCACAGGACCACTGGAAGTTTCATCCATGGCCAACGGGGGTGCCAAATAATAAAGCCACGTTAGAAGACTTTCTTACGAAGTTTAATGTACTTTCACCATATGACCCAGAACTACCCCTAAGTATGGATCCATGAGAAATGAAAACACATGCCCATACAAAGGTCTGTACATGAACGTTTATAGTTTTATTCACAATTGCCCCGCATTGGAAACCATCCAATGTCCCTTCAATTAGTAGATGACTGAACAAATTCTAGTAGCCACACAAAAGAAGCTACTCGGCAATGAAAAAAAGCACACCACTGATAAAACAATGTGGATGAATTTCAGAAGCGCTGTGTTCTGTGAGAGAAGCAATCTCGAAGGGCTACATACCGCTTATACAATATTCTGGAAATGAATCCACTTATACAATATTCTGGAAATGGCCAATCTACAGAAACGAAAACAAGATCAGTAGTTGCCAGGTGTTGGGGTGAAGGGAGAAATTAAATACCAAAGAGAATAAGGGAACATTTTGGGATGATAGAAGTATTTCATATCATCTCAGTGATAGTAATCACACAACTGTATACATTTATTAAAATCCCTAGAACTGTATGTATAAAAAAAAGGGAACACTACTGCTTGCAAATTAAACTTCCATAAACTTAAAGCAAAAGACCAAACCAGGGGCGTTATGTTCATTCTCAAACTTTAACATGTGTCAGAATCCCCTGGAGAACTGGTCAAACACAGATAAGCAGGGGGGTGAGGGGGGCAGGGACCATGGGTAATGAGAACCAGCATTTTTTTTTTTAAAGATTTTATTTATTTATTTGAGAGAGAGCACAAGAGCATGAGTGGGGGAGGGGACAGAGGGAGAAGCAGACTCCACACTGAGCAGGGATTGATCCCAGGACCCTGAGATCGTGACCTGAGCCGAAGGTAGACGCTTAACTGACTGAGCTACCCAGGCACCCCCAAGAACCAGCATTTCTACCATGTTTGCAAGAGATTCTGATATCCCTGGGTCCAGGGAGCACATTTCAGGAACTGCTGCTCTCGTGAAAATCCCTCCATGTGAAAAGGAGGATCAGCTGGATATCCAAGCCAGCTTGGAGAACTGGTAGGTTGCTAAGAGAAAGTAGCTTTGCCACGGACAGCCCCACAAAAGCAGGGGAGGGGGGTTTCCAAAAGGACATGAGGTGTTCTTTTTCCAAAGGAGGAGGAACAGAAAGTAAGTAGCCCCAAACAGCAACCCCATAGAGATACATCAGAGTACCCCAAAGATGCACATCTGTAAGAAAGGGGTGGGGAACACCGTCACATAGCTCAAGGAGATACAGACTAAGCTGTGTTCACTGGACTGAGCAGAATGGAAGAAAGACCACATTCAAGTGGTTGCCGACTACAGAGGAGAGATGAGGAAAAAGGGGGACAATAAAGGTTGGCACTTCCGTCACCTGTTCTGTAAGCATGGAGCACATACGTATGTATGTGTTAAGGTGTGTGGGCGGCTTTCCATTTCTTTGTCAATAGAGGATCTACTTTAGGGAGGGAAGGAGTCAGTAAATGACAAGAGGTTGAAAATATAGGAGAGTGTGGTCACCAAGGATAGTCCTTAAGAAGGCAGGTAAGCGTGGCACCCTGAGCACAGACGGAACAAGAAGCTGAGAAGACGCCCAAGACAAATAGACACAAGGAAGGAAGATGGAGGGGGGGCGGTTGTAAGTTTAGTGAAGGTCGATTGAGTGTGTCCCCATCTGATGGCTTCCATTTGCTCTGAGGAGGTGACAACAAGTCAATCAAGGGGTACCTTAACATGTTGGGTAAATAGTTCAATCTCCAAAGTCAGAGTCCAGACTTGCTATGTAACATTGGACAAACTACATGCTTAACCAATGTCTATAAAATAAGGATAGTAACAGGACCTTTCTCACTGGAAAAGGGATGAGAATTGTGCCTGGGACATAGCGAATGCTCAGTGTTTGGTTGCGGCAAGTGACCAGTTCGAGGAGTGAAGAGATTATCAGAAGTAGACACTATTAACCATAGAACTTCTAATAGGCTGCGGCTATTAATGTTTAAGTCCAAAAGAAGTAGCACCCTTGTTAATTAATCCAGTCAGCCCCAGGTCCTAGCAAGTTGTAACCATCAGAGATCCTCTTCAACCTCGAAACAAGATCCTCCCTGTTTATAAAACTCTAGGAACCCAAGTGCCCATTGGAGAGGGCTTCAGAAGTCTTATGTTCTTCTATCAGCTGTGGGAACATGAGCATCTCGAGGCAAGGCCACTATTAAGGTCACCTCTGAAGTTTCATCAAGACCTAACAAGTTGGTGTTTCAGACTCAGAAGTGAGTCACTTGCCTACAGTTGGCACCTTCAAATGGGTCCATTGTGTAAGACGCCCGGAAGGGTAGAGGTAGCTGGACTTGGTTAGCCTGGGGAGACCAAAGGTGTCTCTATCCGCCACTCAAACCACCAGCTGTCAGCCCAAACCATGTGTGAGTCAAGGGCACTGTTCCATTTCATGTGATAAGTGAAAAAGAGCTTTTTTTTTTCCTCCAAAGCATTTCTTCTTCCATTCTGTATGCCAGAGTTGGGCTCATATTTCCAACAACTTTTTTTCCCCTTGAGTTCATTGAACATGAGTTGGTAAGAGACCTGTTCCAGGTGTGGGCCCCAGCTGAGTCATAGGAGAAACAGAACTGCTCTGGTACCTTCCTTCCTTTTCCAAAAAGGTGAGGCTTTTCCAAGCTTCCATTTCTCTCTCTTATGACCTTTTACTTAGGCACTCACCCAAAAGGCAGTTACCGTATTCCATCCATTCCAGGATGCACACTTCCCTTGCATGTGAACATCTGGGAAATGGGGACGCACCTTCATTTTGGGTACTGGTTAAGCTGCCTGTCTGACAGTCAGTCTCTTTGTTTTGATGAAGTATGAAGATGGCCCTTTGGGGAGTGTCTCAGCGCTGGGACTTCACTTAAGTCCTTCCATAAGTCTGACCACAGCCCTGTACATTTGGTGCGATGCTCTACACTATACTTGGCAAAACACAAGGATTCGCCAGATTGAGTGACTTGCTCAAGGCCACATGGTTAGTAGATAGCCCAGTGGGATAAGGCAAAGTCTCACTGCTTCCTGAAATATTTTAGCAGGATTAGAATCATCAACCAACTACATCCATGACCATTCCAGAGGAGATGAACAAGGCTCACAGGAGGATTTCAGCTTGAACTATATCATAATATATGGACGTAGAAAGAGAGCCATGTACAAGAGAAATTTAGGATCAGCTATGGGAAGAAGCTACCAGACTATGGTTACCTTCTCTGGGCCTCAGAGTTTTGTAAACATGGTCCCAGCAACAACAGGGGCCACAGCTTTTTGAAGACCTGCCTGTAATGGGATCTGGGCCAAGCAATGCACCACATGGTCTTATTTATTTCTCACAACAGCCTCCCAAAGTGGACCTTGTCCTCTACTAGAAACTATTGCTTAGTCAGACAAGATTACAGATCTAGCAACTCTCAGAGCTGGAATGCGCCTCTGCCTGGTAGGCTCCAGGAAGCACTTACCCCTGTGCGATTCAGTCCCATCCACCAAAGGAAGTGGGTAGACCAGCTGACCTCTGAAGTCCTGTCCCTAAGAGGTAATGGTTCTGCTTTTACAAATAAGTACACAGTGGCACTCGGTGAGCATGCTCTATGGTGACGCATTCAAAAGTGATCTGGGGGCTGGTGGTTCCTCAAAAAGTTAAACACAGAATGACCATATGATCCAGCCATTCCGACCTAAGGATATACCCCAAAGAACTGAAAGCAGGACTTCGAACAAACGTTTGTACATGAGGGTTATAGCAGTGTCATTCACAACAGCCGAAAAGGCGGAAACAAATCAAATGTCCATTGACAGAGAAACGGATAAACAAAACATGGTACATACATAAAATGGAATAGCCTTCCTCCTTAAAAAGGAATGAGATCCTGACCTATGTCATGAGGTAGAAAAATCTTGAAGACATCATGTTAAATGAAATAAGCCAGCTACAAAGGGACAAATACGAGAGGATTCCACCTTTGGGAGGCACCTGGAGTAGTCAAATTCAAAAACACAGAAAGCAAAATAGAGATTTACCAGGGACTGGAGGGAGGAGAAAATGGGGACTTCTGGTTCACAGGGACCCACCTTCTGGTCGGGATGATGGGAAAATTCTGGACTTCTGGTTCACAGGGACCCACCTTCTGGTCGGGATGATGGGAAAATTCTGGAGATGGATGGGGGTGATGGTTGCCCAACACTGTGAATGCACGTAATTCCTCTGGACCGTACACTTTTAAATGGTTAAGATGGCAAGTTTTATGTACTGTATACTTTATCACGATTTTTAAATCACCCCAGAAAATATTCAGGATTCATTAATCACACTACCTCCAATCAAGAACAGGAAGTCTTTGGAGACCCGAGGCGGGATGGAAATGAGGAATCATGTTCCCAGAGTACGTCATGCCGGACCAGGTGAGGGTGGGGGTGTGGGGGCAGTTGTGGGTTCTGGGAAGAGGAAAGATGGGAAAGGCAACGGATGTGAGTTCTGCTAGACAATCCCGGGCACAGTCCCAGAGTCTATCAGAGCAGATGGCAAGCTTGGTCATGACAACAAGGAATGGGCGGAGGGATTCCATGTCATTGAGAAATAACCCATCTATCTGAGGACTCTGGGGAATTCCTTGAAAAACAAAACACACTAGCCTCTTCACATAGCAAACAATACCATATCCTTCCTCATACCTGTAAATAAACAGCCACACATCGGTGCGTCCTCATTTTCATGGCAATGGGGAGATAGTCGACCTAGGAAGTCACTGCTTGGCCTTCAGGAGACGCTCAAGTATCCAGAATGTTTGCTCACGTCAGGCCGAGTGTCTGGATTTAGGGTGTTTTGCTGCCAGTGATAAATGTGTGCTGACGTGTGGTTCCTGCCTTTCAGGAAGGGCTTCTCATGTGGCTCTGAGGGGCTCTGTCTCCTGTCCCCCACGCTGTGAGGCTGAGGCACCAGCTCCCAGCCTACTGGGAGCCCCGCCTGCCTCCTGTTGAAACAAGCAGCACCCGGATGGGATGCGTTCATGCTGTTTTTACAGAGAAAGGAATCAAGTCCTCTGTTCAGAAGAATCAGGAAGGATTCGAGTACTCAGCCCGTCTCCGCTTTTGTTTGTGTGGGTGTTGTGGGTGGAGATGAGAAGGGAGATGAGGCCGTGCATGTCTCATCTAGGTATCGTGGGGGTTGCGGAAGAGTCTGCACTGGTTTCAAGATTTATCAGAAAAACAAACAAAGGAAAGTATTCTCCGAAAATGTAGCAAAAGTCCCAACTCAGGACCAGAGGATGAGCACACAAAGACCTCCAGTCCATTTCCGCCAGCCTGTGTAAATCTAAGAACCAATAGAGCTCAGTCCGTGCAGTCAAACTTTCTCTGCCCAGTGGGGCACACTGGAGTCTGGGGACAGGGGTGGGGAGTGTCAAGCCTTAGGGGTGGCCCCTCCCTCCATCTTATGTCTCAGCTCCCTTCCTCCCAAGTGAAGAGGCCAGAATAGGCTGCTTCCAAGGGCAAGATAGGCGCAATGTCTCTATTCATTTTGTATTTCTAATTTTTAACAATAAAGGCAATATAACAGGCAATATAATTCATGAAATGGAAACAAATCTAGTCTTCTCAAATCCCCTGTCCTAACATAAGCAACTTGGTTTGATATTTCAGTGTGTTTTTGTGCTTTTTTGTTGTTGTTGTTGTTGTGTGTGTTTTTTTTAAAGATTTTATTTATTTATTTGACAGACAGAGATCACAAGTAGGCAGAGAGGCAGGCAAAGAGAGAGAGAGGGAAGCAGGTTCCCTGCAGAGCAGAGAGCCCAGTGCGGGGCTCGATCCCAGGACCCTGGGATCATGACCTGAGCCGAAGGCAGAGGCTTTAACCTACTGAGTTACCCAGGCGCCCCGATATTACAGTGTTTTAAATCTTGCGGCATAACTGGTTCTGAAAGTCACACGTGTTTCATAGGTTTTTTCAGAGGAAAAACAAATCTTATTAATTCATTTGATTATTGTTGTTGTTGTTTTTTAGAGCTAAAACCCTTACACTTTTTAGACTCCAGAAACCCGTTGGATGCCACAATGACTCTTTGGTGGGTGTCATGGCTAAATTGTGCCCCCCACCCAATTCATATGCTGAAGAGTTCGCTCCCAATATGCAGAAAGTGACTGTATTTGAGGTAGGTTTTTCTAAAGAGGTGACTAAGTTACAGTGAGGTCATTAGGTGGGAACCTAAGATGACTGGTATTTTCATTAAAAAAAGGGATTAGGACACACAGGGGAAAGACCAGCCGCAAGCCGAAGAAAGGGGTCTCAGGAAGAACCCGAGTCTCAGAAGGCTGGCTTCCAGAACTGTGAGGAAGTAAATGTCTGCTGTTCGAGTCCCCATTCTGTGCTCCTTCACTATAGCCGCCCCAACAACGTAATGCAATGAGACACGATTCTCTTTCTTGGTAAAGTGTACTGATCACACTAAAGGGCCACTGAGGACCCGGCCCTCCATATGGTAATACCCAGGAGAACATCTACCCACCTACACACACACACACACACACACACACTGCATGTGCTGTTTTAATGGCCACGAGTTTATTAAATTGTAACATATTGTAACATGAGTATGTTTTGCAACATTTTTTTTTTTTTTGATCCTGTAACAGAACAGGGTTTTGCAAAGTAACCACATCCTCTCCCTCAGCCGCTTCTCCCTTCCTGCCAAGCCAGCTACCCTCACATCATTGCTTTGAGAGAGAGCCCAGGACCAGGGGTTGGCTGGAGTACCTCCCTCCAAACCCGCCTGCCTCTTGAATTCTTTCTGAGAAGTGCTGGTTAACTGTCTATCAGCTTTCTTAAAAAGGAGATGAGAAACGTCCCCTCACACACTGCACGTGCCCCGGGTTTCTTCAGAGCAGTTGTAGGCATGAAGCAACGTCTGGGGACCAGGCCTTTGATGGCTCATTTCTACAGCTTGAACCTGATAAAGCCTCCCGGGACTTGCCAGCAGCCACTGAAGTGGCCCCGTGACGTGGGGAGGTTGGCTTCCCAGCAGTGCTATTGTTTGATTTGGGATTTAAAGCCCCAGCTTCCTGGGTCCAGACCCAGCCATGAGGGTGAGGGCATAGGGAGTGGCAGCTATGCAGAGACCCCTTTATGTTGTGACCAATCCAGCTTTAAACAACAAAGAGAATGGAGAGTCGGGCTGCTCCATTTCAGGGGAGCAGGGCACTGCGTCCCTTAGTGTTGAGCCAGTATAACCAGAAACCACCAAGAGTTGAAAAGGTAGATAATGCACTCGTTCCACTTTCCCTACAAGGCTCTCGAGAGAGAGTGGTGACTAAAAGGGACATGGCCATCTCTAGACCAAAGGGCAGCCCAGCCCCCAGGATGATCACACAGGGGTGGGAAGTACGAAGGAGCGCTCGACACAAAGACATCCTGAGAAGCACCTACCACGTGCAGAACAGAGTGGGGCCTGGACACCCTTGTGGATTCCTGTTCATGAAACAGCCAGGAAAACAGCGCCTGGGACAACTGGTAAAAGGCTTGGGTGACTTCAGTGAGTGTCACAACCTCCTTTCAACTCTCCCCTCAGCCAGACAATTCCTCCTTTTTCTCATGGAGAACTCTCTCATGACCGCTGTCCCCTTCTCTCATTAAAGATCAGCCTCTGCATTATCACTTCCTTGGCATGGTCACGGGAGGCCACAAAAATGTAAGGGAGAGAGTGACACCTGCCTAGCCCCGCCCCTGGGTGCTTCCTCCAAGCTCCCCTGTGACATTTTTTTTTTTTTTTTTTTTTTTTTTTTTGCAGGGACTGGCCTTTAGGGAGGGACTAGCCAAGCTTCCTTGAGGCCCACCTCCAGGCCAGGGCTGACCCAAGGTGACAGGTAACAAGGACAACAGTTGCCAAAGCCATCAGAAGGGCTCCACCTTCACACTGGTTCACAGTAAATTTTAAGGACAGCAAATCTCAAAGACATTGACAAGACCAAGGCCAGAGGCTCTGTCTCTGCAGGCACTCCTGCCACAGATATCATCCCACTCACTGCTCCCGAGTCCATGAACTATTCAGACCCCCATTCTGCAGATGAAGGCATGTAGTTTGGTTTGGTTTGGTTTGGTTTGGTTTTGTCCTTTCAGAAGAAGGCATCTGGAGTCCCAGGGTTGAATCCAGCAACACAAGCTATCAAAAGACAAACTCAGCGCTGGGACTCAAACCTGCTGATCCCAAACCCTGCCCCAGCACCCTATACCCTGGTACCAGTGGGAAAAGTGCTTACATCTACCAGCAACATGGGAGCTGGACAGCCAGGCAAAATCAGAGGCAGTAAGGACCCAGAGGGGAGCAAACACATGCTGTTTGCATTTTCTTTCTGGAAGGCTAGAAAAGCAAAAGCAAGTTGAAGGGCCCAGGAGAGAACAGAAAAGTGACAGCTGATTCCAGGCGGACAAAAGAAGAAAAAACATAGGAAGATGAGGCCCAGTGAAAATAGGAACAGAGCTCTTGGGTGGGGGAGCCTACTCCGTCCCCAGGGCTTTCTTCAGCAGCAGATGGAGAAAGGAAAATTTCATACAGCCTCTTCGAGGGTCAGGAAGAGAGAAAAGAGAACAAGCAACCTATAAGAGAGAGAACTTTGGGGATGGGACTGCAGGGGGTTGGGGTGAGAAAGTTGGGGGGTTCAAAGGGGGGGGCTTCTCCTGGAGGGGCCTAAAAGGGTTGAGTGAAAGCTAGCGCCACCCTCCATTTAGGTTCAAAGCTCAGTCCTAGGGGAAGGTGCCTTATTAGGAAAACACTAGAGGATCAAGGACGGTCATGGTACTACAGGACAAGACAGGATACTAACCCAGAAGCTGAGAGTTGGAGACTTGGCTCCCCCAAACCAGGCCAACGTGCTGGAAAAACCAAGCAAGGTTAAGGGAACCTGACAAGTTTCACTGGTGACAAACTCTTGAAAGGTCCTCTCAGAACCAAAGGCGACTGAACTTCTTGGAAGCATATAAAGGCTTTTCCAGCACCTCTCACAGCTTTCAGTTCCCTTGGCTTAAATAATTACTGAATTAAAAATCATCCATACAGGTGAAATGACATGTCTGGGATTTGCCTTAAAAGTCTCAGGCAAACCAAAACGTTGGGAGAAGGAACAGGGGGGAAAAAAAAAGCAGAGAAAAACGAAATGTCCCAAGGCTTGAAGCTGGGCTGGAGAGGTAAGGAAATTTATACCAGCGGGCCTCATAGTGCCCTTTCCTGACCTGGCAGCATCACCTGGGGCCTATCAACCGTTGCCAATTCTCAGGCTGGAGCAGGAGACCCCAGATCTACTAAATAAAAAACTCTGGGGGGTGAGGCGTTGCCACCTGTGTTTTAACAGCTCCCCCATCCCCTCACCGCCTCCCCCCCACCAGGATTCCGCTCTGTGATTCGGATGCTTGCTTATATTTGAGACACACTACATTAAACCATTTTCTCTCCAACGGTGTTTGTGTGATTTCCATAATAAAGGGTTTTTTAAAAATCCCTGTGGGCATTTTTGTTGTCGAGTTGTTTATTTCTTACATCACTTGTCTTCAATTGCTAGTTAACCATTGTTTTGATCTTTTCCTGGAGCCAGAACAAAAAGCCAGGAAGCAGATGCGACTGCGACTCTCTCCCTCTCTCACCGGGCGGGCCGCAACTCATAAACGTGAACTTCCCGTGAAAGGCGCACAAGCGGCGTGCACACCACTCACACCCGAACGACGGTGTCAGCCCGGCGGCCCCGGGAACGGCCCCCGCGGCAGGTGCAGGGCGCACTTCGGAGAGGCCTTCCCCGAGATTCCACACCATGCGCTCCGCGCCAGCCTGCCCCCCGAGGGTCCCAACCCCACCGCAAGGCCACCCGACGAGCAGGCTCTCTCTCGAGTAACGTCCGCACCCCCTGGGGGTGACTGACCCAAAACTGAAGCTCGCAAGATGTGGGTCCCCTGGACCTTCTCCGTCCTCCCTTTCAGAGAGGCTCCTTAGAAAGCAGCCGGGGAAGGGGATGAGGCCAGGTCAAGGGGGACGGGGGGGACGTCCAGCAGCGTCGCCTCCCCCTCGCTGGTCGGGCTCGTGTGTACGAGCGCGATGCTCGGGAGGTCTAGGCGGCTGCAGGAGAGGAAGGGTTAAGAAGCCAGTGGCCCCCCTCCCCACCTCCCCGCGCGCCAGGCTCCCCCCCCCCCACCTCGCCCCTCCCCATCAGTGCTGTAAAACAATCCCTTTGTTTCCTCTTTAAGACGTTAGCCTCAGGGGCCATTATAGGAAAGAAAGGTAGCCAGGCTCTTTTATCTGCAAGAATCCATTAAGCGTGGCCTCGGTGCCGCGGCCGCTCGTTTACGTGCTGCCTCACGAGGGGACCCTTGGGGACCCCTCCCAAGCGCGGACCCAGACGCACCTGTACCCCATCTCACCACCCACCCCTAGGGAACTGGAATTTGGGGTGAGGGGGAGGAGGAAGGGAGAGTAAGTAGCCCCCATCCAAACAAGAATTAGAAGGGCGTCGTGGAGCTCCGGCGTTTGCGGGGGAGGGGGGGGGCGGAATGGATCCCCAAAGTACCCCGGCAGAGAGAAATAAACTTTCGACGGCTCCATGGCAAATGACCCTCGCCTCGCCCTCTGCTACTCTCCACGCGGGGCCCCGCACACTCCCCCTCCCCCGACGGTCTCGGGGCTGCCCCAGGAAGCCGACGCGGGAGGCAACGCGCGCAGCGGCGCCTCTGGGGCGCGGGAAGAAGCGCACGTGGGTCCCTGTGTCCGCGCTTCTGTCTACCCCAGGGTGCTCGTGGACGCGTCTGCCTACGTCGCAGGGTGACCGGCGCCCAGCCCGCAGATGTTTCCTCCAGCGCGCGCTGAGCTGCGGCCCTGCGGGACGGCGCGAGTTTTTCCACTGGGGACTGGAAGAGGACCCTTTACCTTTCTTAGGAATCTGTGACGCAAAATGCCGGCCGGAAAGCCCCGGAGAAGGCCCTAGAGGTTTCATATGGCTCCTCATAAAGTAATCTAGCACCGATTAATTATTTATATCCTACCCTGGAGAAGCAGTTGCCCCAATGCCCACTTGGCCAGTGCGCTCGGTTACCGGGTCTCCGGTCAAAACAAGGAAAGAAACGCCGACAGGCCCAAAGCACCAGCGCCCAGAGAGAGAGTGGCTTTGAATTCTGGTCTTGGGGGACAGAGGCAAAAGGAGGAAAGGCAGCGGCAGCAGGGCAGCAGCGGCGGGGCAGCGGGAGCCAGGCAGGGCCCTGGAAGTGTGGTACTTTACTGGAGCTTAGGGGGAGGGATATTCCTTTTTGGAAATTGCCAACAATTAGATTGTTCAGAGGACCACAGGTGGCGGGAATGCCACAAAACAAAACAAAACTCTTTAAATTCTCAGTTGTATCCAGGCCAAAAACGGAATATCAAGTCTGCCGGTCTCCAGCTTGAAATCTCTGTGGAATGACCTTCTTTGGATCTTCTCCTGCTCTTTCCCCATGAATATAAATATTTTCTCCACTTACCATATGTTACCCACGCACTTCCACAGACCCCACAGCCACTGCCCTGCTGGGCTGCTTGCAAAAGGAAAGTCTGCCCTCCTCTCAACTGGGAGGGCAGGGGGAGGAGGGAGCAGTGTTGTTGAAGGGACAATGTCACTTTCCTCTTCGTCAAGATTCTTTGTCAATTGCTGGGGAAATAATTGACCTCAAGCTACTTCAGTCACAACCAATAGAAAAATGGAATGGTGATGTGTCCAGCTGTTAAGGGAAGGCAGGCACGCAGGCTGGGAAACCAAGGTGGCAGGGAATAGAGCTGACATGAAAAATATGGAAGACTTCATTTGGGAATTCTTGGGAAACAGAGGAATTTCACTAAAAAATAGAGCAAACAAACAAAAACTAGCATTCTGTTCATTTGCCGCACCTTCAAGTTTACGGTCCTTAATTTATGCCTTTGGATGGCTTAAAAGGAAAATCCAGCACAGAAGCTCTTTAATGCAGCTGAATCTTTTCGGTTCTCTGACCCTTTCCTTAACTTACACAATGGCACTCCCCCCCCCCACCCCAACCATCCTCCACTCAATCAGCTGCCAGAATGACTCAGTTCTGTCTGATTCAGGGGCCCAGGGAAGGATTTGAGAGTTTAGTGAGTATTGTTTGGGGGTTTTTTGTTTGTAAGCAGTGGGAGAAAGTACAGGAGGGAAAGGGGGCACCAGGAGGAATGAGAAGGGTCATGGGAGGGACAGTTAAGAAGAAACTCAGCACGCAATTGTAGATATCTTGGGTTCCACAGGAGAAATGATGGTTTAGGAGTGGTTTCTTGAAACAGACCTTGTATTTCAGACCACAGGATGTCCCAGTTTTGAAGCTGATCCTGTGCCAGGTTGGACCAATCAGGAAAAAGAATCAGTAAGGACATTTGATGCCACCAACGTGGTAAGGAGCAGGAACCCTATCCACAGCTCAGCTAGGCCTCCGACATGAGCTCCTGAACGGCACGGTCTTGCCAAGAGGACTGAGAACAAAATTCAGATGCTCCAAAGCAGCCTGAGAGTTTCAGGGGTGCACAGGTTTTCCTCTCCTGTGAGGCTAAACTGGAACGGTGGGTGGGTGTTGATGCACAAGCCACCAGAGAGAAAAACTGAGGTCGTTGCCTTAACACAGAAACATGAAGGGTGAGGCGTGATGTCAATATGGCACAAACCTGTCACCAGGGCAGAAGAGCCATCAGAGCCTATGCATGTATTTCTCAATAGCTTATGTCTTCTCCGAGGGCTTGCAAGGAATGGTGGGGTACGTGAGCAAGTCACCTCGAATTGAAGGCACATCAGTGTGCAGAAAATGCGTCAGGATAGATCTAAGGCTGATAATACTCAACGCAGACCTTCAGAGACAATATTTCAGTGTCCCTATAGAAGTGTCCCCCATGGAGTGATGCACTTTCTCAAGCAGAATTTTTGAAAGGTGTGTGCCCGCTCTCAGACAACCTCAGGTAAACAGGTTCAGGAGGATTTTCTATATCTCTCCAACCTCCACGAGGGCTTTCCAGAATCTTCTCTGAGATCCTTTCAAACCTGAGCACACTTGCTAGAAGCTATGCTTCACCTCTTTCTGAGCTGCTAACCCCAACCAGCAGTGCAGTATTAACTTGGAGAGAGCCTGCTGATGGAATTCAGTTTCCATCATTGTTTGAAGCTGCTGACCCCTGTTTCATCTGAGGTAAAGAGATTTTTCTTTCACGTACCCATTCTTGAAAAGAACTGTATCTGGAGTAGTTTTGTTCTAGATGGGTCTAGAGCTTTCATTCTAAGATCCAACAATTGTCAAATACAAATATTCTAATTGTGCCTATTAAGCACCCCTCCCCCATGCAATTTCACCTAATGGTTCAAAGATGAAGCCTTTGAGTTGGCTGCCTAGTAATGGTAATGGATTTGCATTGAACTAGTCATGTTCTCCTTAGTCTTCCTGGGTGACCCCTGCCATTCATGTGCAAGGTGGGAAACCAAGATTGGGGCGGAGTCTGTGGCTATAGTAGTTAGTAAGGCTAATTGGCTTGCGTAAGAATGAAACCTGTGGCTTGGCCTCATTAGCTCTGCATTAAATCTAACACACCAAAGTACAGTTGAATGGACATAACTCGTGCCTGGGGTATATTGGTAATTCTGTAGAATTAAATAAAGTTTTAAGTGAACACTGCTCCATCTGCAAGATGGTCAGGACAAAACAGAGGAAATTAGGGGAAGATGCCAATCGCTATTCTAGATTTATGAAAATTAAATGCTTTTAAAGTATATTGTTTTCATTCTGCAAATAATTTATGCTTAAACATCTTAAAACACCGCATTTTATTGTGTGTAAATTATGATCCTATTTATGTAAAAACAAAAAGCTGAGGAAGAGCTTGATCAGAAATAAATCTTAGTTTATGTGTTATTATTTAGATGGCATGATTATGAGCAAATGATTTTTTTCCTCATCTCAGGTTTCCTAAACCATTATAGAGTGGTTACAGCTAATGTTTAATGGAATGAAGATATATGATCATTCTAAAAACATTTGTTAACACTCATGCATAGAAATCACTATAAAAAAGTGACATGGGTTGCCTGGGTGGCTCGGTTGGTTGAGTTTCTGCCTTCGGCTCAGGTTGTGTCCCTGGGGTTCTGGGGTGAAGCGAGCATTGGGCTCCCTGCTCACTGGGGAGTCTCTTTCTCCCTCTCCCTACCCCCCAACTCTTGCATGTGCACGCACATTCTCTCTCTCTCTCCCAAATAAATAAATAAAAATCTTTTCAAAATTTTTTGGTAAAGTGGCATGAGTACAATTCCTGTTTTCTGGCCAAGCAGTGTCCCGCACAAGAATTACAGAGATGTAAAAGGAGGAAAGAATCAGTCAACTGAGAGCGAGTATTTCACAGTGTTATCTCACGTAGATCCCCCTCCTAGGGAAGTAAGGACTGACTTTACAGACTAGGGGACCAAAGCTCTGCAAGGACAGTACCCGCAGACTGCCCAAGATCTTCCTGGTAAGGGAAACATTCAGACAGTTTTGCGTGTCCACTTTCCTCCCGAAACACCAAACACACAGAAGCAGATTGAATAGGTTAGACAGGTAGATAAATGATGTCTCAACATTGTGTCTCATCAGAAGTTCCGTCAACAGTACAACCATCCTGACCACTCTCCTTACCCAGAATCTTACCCAGAATCACCTCCCCATACACATACACACATGCACACCAAACACATGTATGCACACACATACACATACATACCTGCACATGCCCCCATACAAACGCACATGCATAAGCATGCACACGTGTAGACACACACACATATCCACACACAAACACAGACACACACACACATTGCTGTCACTGATTGGGCTAACGATGATCACCTGACACAAAGTCACTATACCATTAACTCCTGAGTGCCGATCAGATCCTCTCTTCTCAAGAATTGGAATAAAGAGATGCCTATATTGTGGTGAAGTCCACAGTGAGGTTTTCAATGAGGCTGTGAAGTCTTTTGGCAGGTGAGAGCAGGAGTCTGCCCAACAGAGGGCAGACATGGAGGTTGGAGGCCCCATGGATGCGCAGAGAAGACTGGTCTGTCTACCCAGAGGGAGAGGTGACGTGACGGAAGGTTCAAGTGACAAGTGGCCACATTGCCTTGTGCAGGCCAGAAGAGCGACTCTCATCCTCACAACGACCCTGTGAGCAGCACACCCCATGAAGCTCTCTGGACCCTAACACATGTTAAGCTCACTTGAGGGAATTTCTTTCCTTCTACCCCAAAGATCTCAGGTTACAGCAGAAATAAACACACTCATCTGAATGATGTTCTCAAGTCTCCCCTTGGCTTTCCCAATGACCACTAGTGCCCGCAAACTCATCTGTACTTGCAAGTGTCTCAGGAACCTCCAACCTAAACCACACCAAAGCAAACCCAACTCCTTCCTTTCCACATTTCGTCAGGTATCCCCAAGCTCAGCGGGGTCACTAACACCTTCCCAGTGTCTCAAGTCAGAAATCTGGGGGCTATCTCTGACCTTCCCCTCTCTGGTGCCTCCTGTATCCAACCATTACAAGTCATTTCAAATACTGCTCAAATCCATCCATTTCTCTGGCCCTCTGCTGCCCTGTGCTGGTGCAGGCGACACCTCCCTCTCGTCTGGGATGGGTGGCAGCCTCCTAACTGGGTTGTTCAGAGTCTGGTTCCTCTCCAACTCCATTCCAGGGCTATGTCTGATCCTTACACACCTACACACACCAGCATCGAAACACTTCGCACGATTTTTGGCTTTCCTTAGCCTTTTAGGGTGGAATCAAAAGTCATGCACACGGTCTACAATGCCCAAGGTATTGTACCCTCTCCAGTCCTATCCCCCAGCATCCTGGCCATGCTCTGCCCAAGGTGAAACTCTTTCCGTCTTCAAAAATGTCATGCTTCTCTGTCCAAGGACTTTTGTGTACCCTTTTCCCCTCTACATGGAGCTCTTCCCTCCCCGCTGACTCTTACCTTCTTCTTATGTCTTAACTTTGATTCTGTGGCCTCTACAAAGCCTCCTCTGATTCTCTAAGCTTAAGGTGAAGCATCCCTAAGATGTGGTTCTGGGACTTTCTGCATCTGACTACCCATAGCACATGCCGACATGCAAGATCATTGCCTGTTTGTATTATTATCTGCCTCCCCTGCTTGACCATGAACTCCAGGCAGGCATATCCCCAGGGTGGAGTGCACAGCACATGCTTGGGAAGCAGTGGAGGAATGAATGTATGAAGGCATCAAAGCAGGGCTCTTGTGCTTATGACAACAATAGACATTTTAGTGAATCAACTCTTCTACTCATTTTGTTACAGCTTGCACTCTTAGGATCTGGTACAAGTCCCTGAAGCAGGGCCAGGGAACAATATTAATAATAATATTAACTGTTACTATTATTAGCACATCTGGCATTTCTCTTCCCTTTCTATAAGAGGCCAGTGGCTTATCCTCCAATCAATCTGATAACACTTTGATTCTCCATGCTCTTACCCAGAACTCTGTTGGGTCTTCATGCAAATCAATCTGAGGCCTTTCTAGAATGCTCTCCTCCTAATATCAAACATAAAGTGGACATAAGCCCCCAAATCTCCATTATATACATGCGGGAACATCTTGTTCAGTTGGAGAAACCAGATTCTGGTACACTGAGTTCAAGATAAGACACCAGGCCCATCTCTCTCTGTTTCCCACAGGCTGCCCATGGGGCCCAAACAGCCCACTGCAGGACCCATCACGGTGGGGGGGGGGGACTTGGAGCTTGGGGGGACAGGTCAGGTAATGACTAGCACACCAAGCACAAAGTGTTAAGCACAAAGAGTTCAGCAACTAGACTTAGGTACAGTGGTCTTGGAAAGGAAATAGTTACAAGAGGGACATGTTGTGAATGAAGATGCTTTTGACACAGAGAGTCAGAAGATGGAGGCAGAAGCTGGGAGGAAGGGTATCAGGAAAGGATGGAACCAACATGGCTCGGAGAATGGAGTCATACATTTGCAAGCTGGGAGAGGGTTTCTGATTTCGAAGGAAGATGGTAATTTGGTTTTCAGACAGACTGGGTTTGTGATGAAATCTAAGAGGAAGTGAAAGTCACAAGATGTCAGCTGCAGAAGGAGATGACAGTTTGGAGGTGACCTATGTGGGGGTGATGGTTGCAGGATGGATGAAGAAGATTTTAAAACATGAGTCAAATATGGGGTCAACAAGAGCTCCCCCGTTCCATCAAGAAGATCAGGAGATATGGAGAGAAGAACCTCAAGGAGACAGAGAAAGCCAAGATGTGAGGCCATTCAGAACATAGTGTGAGGTTACAAAAAAGATACAGTGAGGCGTCGGTTTGCAATATTCAATACTGATCGTATTATTGGAGCCCTTATCATGGTTCAAGGAACTCTTCATCAGTGATCCCATTTAATTCTTGGAGCAACTCCACGACATGGGGGCTTATTTAGCTACTTGAGGCTCTGAGAAATGGTACAACTTATCAAGGTCATAGGACCAGTAAGAGGCAGAGCTAGGATTCAAACCCATTGCCTTGGAACCCATAGCAAATCTTGGAAGATGAAAAGAAAAACAGACTGGTGGATAGGTCGGTTTTCTGTGGCTTGACAAGACAAAACCAAAGTGTTCTGGATAAGAACAGCTGGAGGTTGAAAAAGATCAAAGCCTAAATATTCCTCCGACTCAGTGACTCAAGGACGGGGAGGCAGACTGATGAGGGAAGGAAACCCAGGGCCCTGAGACTCACAGGCCTGCTTCTCTTCAGCGGCTGCTTCTGCCTGGGCAAGAGCAAGGGAAGCTCCTCCAGAGCTTTCTCCCGCTCCGGACTGGAATCCCAGCCCTGGGGTCGCCATTCTGGGTGCTTTCCAAGGGCCCAGAAGGAGATAAGAGGCCCTGAGAGGAGTGGAATATAGGGCAGACCAATCAAAATCCATACACCACTGGGGGCGGGGGACACGGGGCTGCCCCGCAGGGGTGGAAGGGGAAACACCAGCAAGGAGGGGCGGGGAACCAGAGGAGCCAATCTCCCAGCACTTGCCCTGGATGCTGGGACACACCAGAGGGACCCAACAAGGGACGTCCTAGGCCTCCTTAAACTTGAAGCAGATCTGGGGGTCCTGAATGTCAGGCCCCTGGGAAAAAGGAAGCCCCCCCCCAGGTCTTAAGGGACTGCTTCTGAGGTCACAAACCTCCCCTGAGGGGAAATGTTGGTCTTGTAACGCTTCCCGGGATCTCCCACCTTAGAGCTAGTACCACCAGTTGGCCAACTCCACAAGATGCACACAGCTACTCCTTCCCCTCCCCCACCCCGGACACCAGTTTGCACCCCGCACTAGCTGAGTCTTCTGTTTTCAGTCAATCAATATTGCTGGCTTTCAAGTCAAGGCACAGAAGCCTTGCAGACAAAAGGGACAGCAGCGGACCTCTCAGCTGTTTCGGGGGTTTGGATGTGGAAGTGAGTCAGGGCAGATGCTGGCTACAGGCAGGCCCTATGCAAGGACAGCGCCCCCTGGAGTTGTGGATTGCCAACTCTGGCAAGCACGGAAGAATCTGAGGAGGAAGGAACTCCCGGCCTCCTGCCCACTTTATTTCTCTTCAGCCCTACGCTGCGGGCCTTCTTTCTATCCCCACAGCATAGGCAACCCGTCCCAGCCTCGGGCCTTCATGAGTCTTTCTGCCTGCACTCCGTCTCCCAAGTGGCATCATGTGTCCTCCTTTTGTTCCCAGATCTCGACTCACACGTCACCTCCTCAGAGAAGCTTTCTCTGTCCTGTTTTATTCTTTTTAAAGCACTTAAAAGTTATTTTAAAGTTATCAGCTCTACCCACCCCACCCCACCCCCACTCGAATATAAGAGCATGGCTTTGGAGTGTTTTGCTTCCTCCTGTGTCTTCCACACCTAGGAAAGGACCTGGCTTTCACTGAGGGCTTCTCAGTAAATGTGTGCCAAATTGAACCCATTTGAGGGACGCCTGGATGGTGCAGTCAGCATCTGACTCTTGGTTTTGGCTCAGGTCATGATCTCAGGGCCATGGGATCGAGCCCCATGCCGGGCTCTGCACTCAGCTGGGAGACTGCTTGAGCCTCTCTCCCTCTGCCCCTCCTCACTGCTCTCTCTCTCTCTCTGAAATAAGTAAGTCTTGAAAAAAAAAATGGAAGTGACCAAATATTTAAAATGATTTGATAATTAGCAATTAGAATTTAGTTACAAATAATTATTTCTGCACATCCCTCAAAACGATTATCTGTTTTCTCCCTAATGGGTTTGCCTTTCCTTTCATCCTGCCAGATACTACACTGGGAATGTTGGGAATACATGTCAACCCCCAATGGTTTCAGGGAACCTGAGACTTTAAAAAGACCGTCATCACTGAAGATTGTATAAAACGTGCTGTAAAAGGAAAATCTCCAAAGGAGATAAAGGGCATCAGGAGTAGGGCGTCTCCTTTTTATGAACAGTTCCTAGGTGGTGTCTGGCCAGCTGCTCCACCCCAGTAAAATAGGCCAGCAGGGAAACCTGCCTGTGGCCTGGCTTCACCCTTCTCTGGTCCTCACCTCAGTCAGATGCTGGGAAAGGTCAGAAGAATTCAAGCACTACTTGCTGACTGGAAGAAAACAGCAAAAGGGGGGAAGAAAAGACTGATTCCAATGTCACTCCCCACCCCCAAGCTTTCTTCTCCCAAAGAGCCTTCTGTTCGCAGAAATTAAAGGACTCTGATAGCAGATCACAAATTCAGGACAGAAAAGCTTCACTATGCACCCAGAGACTGTATTGTCGGGAACCAGACGTTGGACACTTTTTTTGCTTATGAACTTTTGGAGACCGTTTGAATAAAAGACTATTTGTTCCTGGACAAACACTCACCAGCAAAGAAGCCTTTAAGAGGAAGGGGCATTTTTGTTTTGCATTTTCTCTTTATAAAAAAGAGAGAGAGAGAAAGACTTACTCTACTTGTTTTTCAGATAAAAGAAGCAAATTTGTTTACTCTTGCTGGGGACTCATGTTTACAAGTTCCTATGACATTGTGGTAAAAAGAAATGCTATTTTTAAAAAATAAAAAGCCACACAAGCCTTCATGTGTAGGGTTCTTTTTCCCCTTCCTGCCTCCCCACTTTCATTTCACAGATAGCCGTGAGTACACAAACTAAGTCAAAGCTCACAAGGTGACTCTCTTTTCTGTCTTTCCCAAAGTCCTTTCAGAAAAAAAAAAAAAAAAAAAAGAGGCCGTACCTGAGCTTGAAAAATCAATCGCCTGTCAAAGTTCAGTGAAATCCTAGCCTCAAAAGCCCCACCCCAGATCTGCTGCTTTTCAGAAAACCCAACTCCTGGCAGATGTGAACACATAGCCTGGGTTTTCAATGTCCCATTCCCTGCAGTATTCACCTTCCTTGTCTCCACGGAACCTTCCTGCAATCAAGCTAGCAAGATGTTGAATAATGTCCTTTTCAAAGAGGGTGTGCCATAACTGGGTCACTAACTGTGTGACTAATCACAGTTGCCTGTAACCACAGAGACTGTGGCTTCAACCTGACTTGATCATTTGTAAACCACAAAATGACCCAGCCATCTGCAGGGGCTGCTGGTTCTGGAACTCCCACATCTTCCCAGGCCTCTTCCCTCCTTGGCCCAGGTGGAATGGAAGCCGCCCTCCCTTGGGGCCTCTGGGCATTTGCAGGAATCAGAACCGATCTGACCAGCTCCAACTTTGCTTGGTCAAGTTTCTACCGCTCCAACCTCAGCAAGGAATTGCAACAGTTGCTCTCTGCTCTGAATTCCATTTAGCAACTCTGAGTGCAGAAGAGAAAAAGAAGGGGCCTAGATAAATTTGTTAAAAAACAACAACAACAACAGAAAAGGAGAAGGTAACAAGAAAGAAAACTTCCTCCAGCTTAATCTGGGGTCCTTGGTTGTGTCTATCAGGTACTTGTAAATTGCAGTAAAACTTAAACTCATAACCCTCTCCCCAGGAGGTATAGCAATGTAAGGAATATGGGGACAGGAGCATCTTTGCAGAGGGTCCCTGACTTGGTCTAAGTTAGGAGCCTGGGAGCCTTAGGCCAGCAAAGGAGGAGCATTAACCCCTTCCTTTCCTGTCACCCAAGTTATAATTTTTCAGGCCCACTGTGCTAAAAAACAAAAAACAAAAAACCAAATACCACTTAGGAGGAAGATGTTTATTTATACATGAGGGAAATGATTGGTCTTAGTAGCAGGGGAAGATCTGTTCTCACTACCTCTCACCACAAAGCCCCCACCCCAACTGTCTGGAAATAAGGTTATTTTTTCCTAAGAGTCAGGGCAAAGTTAGTGGAAGGTGCACGGGTCTACTAACCAAGGTCTCAGCCCCGCCCCCTTACCTGTGTGCCTTTCCCCCGCCCGCCCCAGCAATCCCTCAAGTAGAAACCCACTTTTTTTTTTTTTCTTATCACATTAATTCAATAGGGCAAGTGCCACCGTCTTGGGATGGGAAAGACGAGCTCTTCTCCAAAAGGACGGGCGGGAGCAACACATGGGAGGGAAACGGGCAACGCTTGTGAAATCCCAAACCGGACTGGTAAGAACAACATCATAAATTATGGATCCCTCGAGCCGCCTCTGGCCTGTCACGGCGTGATCTGTCTCCCTGGACTTACTCGGCGCGGGCGACACTGTGGTCGGCTAGCGCGGGTCGCCGGGGCCTGGACTCCCCCGCGGGCTGGGTCCCAGCGCTACCCCACCCCCAAGGGGCAGCCTGATCGGGGGGCCTCGGGGAAGAGCTCAGAGCTCCGCGTTGTGGGGCGCGCCAGCTGCGAGGACCCGGCCTCCACCGGCCAGCCAAGCACAGGCTCGCGATTGTGCTCGCCACCCCACCCCCGCCCGCCCCCGAAGGAGCAACCAGCGGCCGGCTCCGCGGTGCGAGCGGGGCAGAGGCATGGGGCACCAGGGGCGCGCGTGGACCGTGCGGGGTGCGCCTTCGCAGACGGCGTGGCGGGGGCCTGCAGAGCAGTGTGCAACATCTGCGCGAGAGCGCGGGGGCGGGAGGGGAGTGGTCACACTCAGGACGCCCATCTGGACCGGCTTTCCTCCCGCGCCAGATGCGAGGAGAGAGAAGTCAAGGTTAAATGCCGCGGCGGGGGCTGCGGCGGGCGCGCAGAGCCTCGGTCCCCGCGCCGCGCCCTGCGCCCAGCTCGGGTCCCCCAGGCCCCACCTTGCCCTTTGTCTTTCCTCCCAAGCAGATGTGTTGTGACCCCCTGGTATTATTCGTGCCGTGCTGATTAAAGGAGCCTCCGCCCGGTTTAGAAACTGCAACTCCTGCCCCCCCCCCTCAGCAACCCCACCTATTGTTTTGTTTTTGTTTTGTTTTTTGGCAGAGAGTCAACTGCTCCTAAAGTGGGCAAACCCCTTGGTTCACATTTAAATATGTTTGTGTGCCAAACTGGCCTGCTGTTCGGCCCTTTTAGCTACTGTAACCCGCACCACAGAAACAATGAATTACCAGATTAAAGTCACCGAAAACCACCGACTCATCCTGCAGATGCTGTCTGCTGAAGGCAGCCTATTGACGAATGTGTAAGGGTGTGTGTTTGTGTGTGTGTGTGTGTGTGTGTGTGCGCGCGCGTAAAGCCAAAGCCAACAGCCTCACATTTGTTCTTTGGTCATTTGTCTCCAGTATGCTCCCCCCCACCCCCCCACCCAGCCTTATTTAATGATGAAAGGTCAATTATGAGACTCAAAAACAAGCCACCTTCTCTGGCAAGCCTGCACTCCCAAAAATGAATGGGAGAGCTGGGTTTCTTATGGGGCAGAGACAAGGGAACTCCAAATCAAGCTGAACTGTGTGTGAGTCAGGCCCTGGAGAAAACTGTGGGCAGAGGATATGTATGTGGTTTCCTGGATTTCTTCGGCAGGAAGAAACCACCAGCGGGAGGGAGGGCAGGGAAGGGAAGGGGCCTGGGACTCGGAGGAGGGGACGGAGGAGGGCAGGAGAGCGTGAGGGAGGGAGAAGGGCCTCCTTCTGGCCGTGGGGGAAGGGCAGGGTGGGTCTGTAGGGGGCTAGGGCTGCCTTTGTGTGGTCAGGGTGGGCAGGGCCTGGGCCTGGGGAGGCCCCGCCCCCCCACCCCTTGTGCACCCAGCCCCGGTCAGCTGCCCAGAGAGGTAACAGCTGGCACCTGTGTGTGAAAATGCTGCTGCGCACATTAGCAGTGTCATTATTTAGCATTAGAGCATTACAAAGATAATTACTGCTAGTTAGACAAGCAGAGGACAGAGGGAACTGAAACCCCAGACCCCTTGGCTTATCAGACTGCTGGTGTTTGGAGGGCCACACTCCCAGAGCTGCTCTGATGGGAAGTCTGGGGAGGACTGCTGGAGCCAGAGCATCAGGCTTCTTTCTCCTCCAGGTCTGGTTTGGGCTCCAGGGTCAAATTCGGGTCAGAGATAAAATGTCAAAGGTCATCACACTAACATTTTCTGATAGCCAAAGCAATTCTCCCTAGGCTCCAGAACTCATCCTTTTTATCTGGAATTAAATGGGTCCAATAAAGGTGAGCAGGGACTTTGATCTTCAAATAATAATAATGATAATAATAATAAGGTCAACAATTAACAATGGTTGAGCTCTTTCATGTGTCAGACACCATGGAAACACATTAATGAATTCTGTCCCTCGAGCTTCACAGCCTTAAAAGGAGGTCATGACTATTAAAGCCATTTGACAGATGAGTAAACTGAGGCTCAGACAGGGTCCAGGAGAGGGCATAAAGTTATTCAGCATTTTGTGACTCTCCCCTACTGCCTATAGGTGCTAACAGACAGACAGAGAGCAAGGAAAATGGAATATATACACTCTGGTTACTTGTGGCCGAGAGAGAGAAATTTTCACAAAGCTTGAGATTGAGTACAGAAATGCTGGTTTCCCAAACACACCTAACGTTCTCTACCGATGTCGTCATCGAGGTCAGAGGTCAATCTCACAGAAGTAAATGTTATGGTTTCTGAAAAAGAAGGTATTTTTTTTTAAGTACTTTCTTTTATAGATGGGTAACTTAGCTAATGAAAAACGTTTCTTAAATTTCCTCATTAAAAAAGTTTGTACTCAACACACGCAACTATGGACAATAATAAGGTAAACAGCTGAGGTATCAAAATTGGCTTTACGATTGAGTCCCAGCTAGGCCAATAAACTCACCTCCCAACTGCTGACCTAATTTTTTTTTTGGACACTGCAGTCACCGAAATCAATGTGGATATTTAATTTCAGGTATACATGCTGAATTTATATCATCAGAGGATGATGCCAAACTGAAGCATTATTGTTATTAATATTTGACAATAATTATTAATAACAATCACTAACATGAACTAGGTTATTATTATGTGTCAAATATTGCACCAAATGCTAAACGTGCGTCAGCTCATTTAATCCTTACAAAGAAAGTTCTGGCTTCCATTCCTTCTACCCCAGTCTCCTCTCCACACTGCAGCCAAAGAGCTCCTTTTTTTTTCCCCCAGATTTTATTTATTTAGTTGACAGAGAGAGAGACAGCACACACAAGCAGGCAGAATGTCAGGTGGAGGGAGTAGAAGCAGCGGGCTCCCAGCTAGGCAGAGAGCCCAACAAGGGGCCTGATCCCAGGACTCTGGGATCATGACCTGAGGTGAAGGCAGATGCTTAACTGACTGAGCCACCCAGGTGCCTCCAGAGAGCTCTTTTTATTTATTTATTTTTAAAAAAATATTTTATTTATCTCTATGACAGAGAGAGACACAGCAAGAGAGGAACACAAGCAGAGGGAGTGGGAGAGGGAGAAGCATGCTTCCTGCTGAGCAGGGAGCCCAATGCAGAGCTCTGTTCCAGGACCCTGAATTATAACCTGAGGTGAAGGCAGATGCTTAACCATCTGAGCCACCCAGGCATCCCCAGAGAGCTCTTTTTAAAATGTAAACAAGGTTGGGGCACCTGGGTGGCTCAGTCAGTTAAACTAATTCCAGGGTGGAGCCCCAGGTTGAGCCCAAGCACACACACCTCCCCCCTTGTCTGGAGTTTGGATGGAGCCAAGTCACAGTTCAGTCAGGGTTCCTGCTCAGTAGAAAATCAGCTTCTCTCTGTCTCTCCTCTGCCACTTCCCCTGCTTGTGCTCTCTCTATCTCTCTGTCAAAAAAATAAATCTTAAAAAAAAATTAATAAAATGTAAACAAGGTTTTAAAAAAAGGGGGGGGGTTGTTTTGTTTTGCGTTGTTTTTTTTGTTTTGTTTTTTAATTTAAAAAAGAAAAGGGATGCCTGGCTGGCTCAGTCAGTAGAGCATGCAACTTTGGATCTCAGGGTCATGAGTTTAGGCCCCACGTTGGGAGTGGAGTCTACTTAAAAAGAGTAAATAATAAAGGTCAAATCCTGCCCCTGGTTAAAGTCTTCTAGTGTCTTCCCAAAGTGCTCAGGAAAACTCCAACTGCTTTCCTTTGGCCGACAATCCAACACCTGGACCTATTGCCTGTTTATTCCAGTAACCCACATCACCGTCTTCCAGCCATCAGTCAGGCCCTTCTAGTTAAGATCAAAGACATTCCCACCTCAGGGCCTTTGCACATATTTCTCCCTCTGCCTGGAATATCCAGCCTTTGCCTGGCTAATATTTTTTTCATTCTTCAATTTAAATGTCTCCACATCATGGAGACCTTCCTTCAAAACAATTAAATCACCCTTGCAAATCTGTTTTCCTGCCTGCATAGCACTTAAAATCACAGAAAATTACTTACTTTCCTGTTCACTTACTTGTTCATTTCCCTCCTTGAGTCATAAAAGCCAGGAAGAGAGGGTCACACATTCAGCATTTCTCTCCAGTATGCTCTCGATGCCTAGAGCTCCTAACACACAACAGTATTTGGGTTTTTTGTTCTTTTTTAAAAGATTTTATTTATTTATTTGACAGAGAAAGAAAGATCACAAGTAGGCAGAGAGACAGGGGGAGGCAGGCTTCTCACTGAGCAGAGTGCCCGATGCGGGCCTTGATCCCAGGATCCTGAGATCATGAGCTGAGCCGAATCCAGAGGCTTAACTCACTGAGCCACCCAAGCACCCCAAAAGTATTTGTTAAAGTAATAAATAAAGAAGTACTCAGAAAGGTAGAGGGGTAGATGTTATTATCCTCACTTTATAAATGAAGAAACTAAGGTGTCAGGGTGTTAACTTCCCTAAAAGCCAGACAGCTGGATCGAGAGTGGGGGCAATAAGTATTTCAGATCTCCAGCATTGACTGAATCCAAGGACCAACTGACAAACACACATGATGAAGAAATGTTAAAATCAAACTGAATTCTATTAAAAATGAACTTCTCATGGGGTGGCTGGGTGGTGACAACTCTTGGTTTGGGCTCAGGTTCTGATCTCAGGGTCCTGGGATCCTGGAGACTCTCCCTCTCCCTCTGACCCTCTCCCCGCTTTATGCATGCGTGCTTTCTCTCTCTCAAATCAATCAATCATTTTTACTTATTTTTCTTTTTTAGGCAAATGAACTTATCTGGTGAACAATTTAAATTTACAGAAGGGCAATTTTTCCCAATACACCAGAGATTAATACATCATTTGCACATTTATTCTAGCCACACGGGTTAAACATTAAAAGTATTCTGTGACTTCAGAATACTATTTCTGATTTTTTTTAAAGGTTTCAGAGTATTTGAACATTTTAAACTATGTTTCTTCAAAGAGTACAAATGCTGGTGGACATTCCATCCAGGCATTTCTGCTCTTACCTAAGGAAACCAGCAGAATGTGGTTTTATTGCACAACTCTAGGAGTCAAATGTAACCACAAACCCAGTGACCTATTCTTCTAGTACTTCTAACCCCCGGATTAACTCATAAGCAGCCCTCCCCCAAGGGAAGGGTGAAATTCAAATAAGTGAAGAGGCCCTGTCTTCAACCTTAAATTGCTGGAGTCCCTTCCAAATCAAGGATTCACTGTTTCCAGACAGTAAGCAGACTGCTTTTTCGTAATGAGAAAAACGTCATTGGTCTTATCTTTGTGTTGCTTTCACAGCTTAGATAAACCCGGCGTCCTACCGAGGAAATGCAACAGGGTTTCCAGTAAAGGCTGTAGGGAGCAGATGGAGTAGCTTCCCTTCAGAGAACTGAAGTTTTCTATTTCCTTCCGGTGGGAACCATAGATGCCCTGTAAGAAAATCCAGGAATTCGACTCACACAGGACAAAACACAACAACAAATCTCCCTCCTTCCCCAGGGGGAGAAGGAGATTTTCCTGAAATATCTGAGTTTGCCTGGTTTCACATGACACTGTGTATGGTCTATAATTCATGACCACAGGGGGCTGAAAACTGTCATTTCCTGGCCCCTCCAATGGTGGTTTTCCAGTGAGGAGAACATTCTGACTAACCAATGCTACTTTTTTTACTCTGAGTCTTCACGCGGGTGGAAGAAAGTCTACTTGTACTTACCAGGGGAGGGGATGAGAAGGTGGGCCACAGAGAAATGCACCTAGCCTCAGTCTTGTAATCAATCACCCCCGCCTGTTGTGAGGGTTTTAACAATAAAAGCTACCCACACAGACTGGCATTGATATGCATCCTGGCTATGTCAGAGCATAAATGAGACAGCATCTACTTACCTATCAGATGGCTTTTTGAATATAAATATGTAGACCCAATGGAGATTTTGAGAACTTTGTAACATCCCAACTTGATGGTGAAAACAGATGCAAAAGAGATTATAGGCATTTTTCATGTTTTTTAGTACACAATTGTATTTCCACTAGTTCATTTAGTCTTTCATAAATTGAAGTGGGGGTGGGGGATGGGGGTTTGGGGGGTAGAGTTTTCGAATCTTGAGACTTCTTTGTAACATTTAGTTGCTGTTCTACTTAAATGAGGTTGAAGTTCGACAGAATAAGAAAAGTGAACCTTCAGTTTATTCTGGTTTAAGGTGCATCCGTCATTCCTACTCTTGTGTGTGGTTGTAAAAATGATCTCTGCGGGGAGGCATCAGGTCCCCTTCAGGAAGGCATGACCTAATGTACCAATGAGACCAGCTGTCTATAGAAATGGTAACTCTAAGGGACAGTCAGTTAATGCACAGCTCACAGAAATGTAAGAACCCCAATCCCATAGAACGGTAAACCTACAAATCCAGGTCACCAAATGGGAATTTGGGCAGACCATAGTGAGTGAATGAAGTGACCCAATCTCAAGGAGAACTCTTACACAGCTGAAATGATCAGCTTGAAGACTTCTTCTTCTTCTTTTTTTTTTTTTTTAAAGATTTTATTTATTTATTTTACAGAGAGTGAGAGAGAGAGAGAGCACAAGCAGGGGAAGTAGTAGAGGGAGAGGAGAAGTAGGCTCCCCACCGATGCATGGCTCCATCCCAGGACCCTGGGATCATGACCTGAGCCACTCAGGCGCCCAGCTTGGGGACTTCTAAAAAGAAAGTTGATCCAGAAATCACACTCTCTCCCCGTGTTGTTGGGGGAAGGGGAGGAAAATGGAACCTCCAAGGAACAACAGTGAGTAACATTATTATGCGCTCTGGGATACACCTCCCTAAAGTAGAGATGGAAGATGGAGGTTTTAATGAACAGAAGTCAGCAGCCTCCAGTGTTGTATGGATTCTTGACCATTTGGTTGATAAACATTTTGCATTAAATATGATTTAACTGGACATATGGCTAACATGTCAGTGTCTTGTAGGTTTGGGGAGGTTTTTTTTAAAAGATGTTATTTATTTGAGAGAGAGAGACTGAGAGAGGGAGAACACAAGCAAAGGGAGCAGCAGGCAGAGGGAGAGGGAGAAACAGGTTTTCTGCTGAGCAGGGAGCCCAATGAGGAGCACAATCAAACAATCAATCCCAGCACCCTGGGATCATGACCTGAGCCCACGGCAGACTGAGCCACCCAGGCACCCCGGTTTCTTGTAGGTTTTGATTAAGAAAGGGAGTTCTAAGCCGAACATTTCCAGCTGCCCTAACTAATCATTTCTTACTCTGAGAAGCTCAGGGCCAGACTGAGGACTCAGCATGGTAGTGCCCCTTGGAAAACCAGGCTATCTGACCAACTAGTCCCCTCGAAGACATGTCCAGTTTCAAGTCTTTCTAACAGAAATAAAGCCTTGTGAGCCCATGAGAGGGAACACCAACATCTGATTTTTTTTTTACATGATTCATAACTATTAATCAAAAAGCTATTAACTTTCAATATAGTCCTGAAAATACACACCCAGGGAACCTGGGTGGTTCAGTCGGTTAAGTGTCTCACTCTTGATTTCAGCTCAGGTGATGATTTCAGGAAGCTCAGGGCCACAGGCAGGAGCTCCCAAGTCAGGCTCGGTACTGAACATGGAGCCTGCTTGGAATTCATTCTCTCTCTTTCTCTCTCTCGTTCTCTGCCCCCTTCCCACTCATATACTCCTGTGTGCCCTTACTCTCTGAAAGAAAGAAGGAAAGAAAGAGAGAGAAAGAAAAAGAAAAAATAGACACCAACATCAGGGTTTCTAGGGCTCTTTTCTCCAGAAATAAATGTTTGAAGAAGGCTCTTCCTGAATGACTATCACTATTTCTAGTGGGGCGAGAAACCCAGAGTATTTTTCACAGGAATCCAAGGGAATTCCAAGCTATCCTCAGGGCTTCCTAGGAAGTGGAAGAATGAGCGAACATGGTGCCCCTGGGACAGTGAGAAAGGAGGGATCCCTCTGTGTTCTGGGGAGAATACTTGTTCTCAAGTTATTTTTCACTGTGGAGGAAAGCCACACATGAAGCGGTCATGCCAAGCAGCCTGGAGACAATTAAGCCAGGTTTTCAGAGAGTTCTCAGAGAACATCCCGGGCCCCAACCACGTTGTGTTTGCCTCAAAGCTTTCCTCATCAGCAACGAGTTACTCAGGTGATCCGCAATTTACCTGAAGGCATTAGAGGAGTAATGTAAAAATCTAGAAGAATTGAGCTCATAAAGTGATAAGTAACATAACTCTGCGAGCCTATTAGAGGGGAAAATTGAAAAGGCTGCAGCCAATTATTAATAAGACAGGTGAACATGAGCTGTCTAGGAGAAGCGTCTGGACTGGGAAACAGATTGCCGATATGAAAATGCTCAGGGCTGAAGTGGTCACCTGGCAGCCCGGGGGATGAATCCAGCCAGGACAGGATGTGTTTTGATAGTCGACAGGGACTTAAAAAATAATAATAATAATAAGCTAACACAAAACTAACTTGTTTGTTTTTTTGTTTTGTTTTACATTTAGAAAAATCTGTATGTTTACCTTCTCTGTCTCACATTTGCAAACAAAATTCTTCATTTTTAGTTTAAGTCTTCTAACCCGGGTCAGAAAGAGCAGGATCAAGTGATTGCTCTTATTGAAACAGCCTGATGTTTGCTTTTAGGAAAAAGAAACCACCATACTTCCTGGAAGAGAACTGGGCCTCAGGTGAGACAGGGGGAGCCCAGGGCACAAAATTTAAGGAGGCACTCCCTGTCTGGGAGCAGGCCAGTGCAGGGGTGACACCTGAGAGGAGGGCCTCCTTAAATTTTGCACTTGTCTCACCATCCTTCTGACCTACAAGTAATCACTGGGTGGTGGGGAGGGAGACAGAATGGTAGATAAAAATGAAGGTTCCTTTGTTAAAATAAAATAAAAAATAGTGTTGGGCTGCCCGTTTTTATTATTTTTTAGATTTCAAATTATAAAACTCTGAATTGTAATCCCCTGACTACCTGGCAGTAGTCAGGCATTTACTCCATCACCTCATCTAAGAACAGGCTCTTAGAAGCCTTTAGAAGCTTCTCTCAGTACTGCAATCTGTGGTTTAATAAGATTGTTTCTTGTCACTACTGAAACCAGTCTGCATGCTCTAGATTCCCAGTACCTGTGGAATAGCTGAGCAATATCTTCTTTAACCTTTAGTTTAAAAAAAAAAACTTCTTGTGGTCACTGCTCAGCCTTTCTCAACCCCTTTCACCTTTTCTTATCAAACCCCTTTTCCTTGCGTCATTGAGATTCTATGTTTCTAGACTTTCCATCTGTCACCCCACCATGGTCCCACTTGGAGTTAAAAAAAAATGTTCTGGGGCTCCTGGGTGGCTCAGTGGGTTGAACATCTGCCTTCAGTTGGGGTCCTAGTCCTGGGTTGCTGAGATCAAGCTCTGCATCTGGCTCCCTGCTCAGCAGAGTCTGTTTTTCCTTCTTCCTTGGTCCCTCTCCCTCGCTCATGCTCGTGCTCTTGCTCTTGCTTGCTCTCTCTCTAGCAAATAAATAAAAACCTTTAAAAACAAAACAAAACAAAACAAAATTGTCGGAGAGCGTGGGTGGCTCAGTCCTTAAGTGGCTGCCTTGGACTTTGGTCATGATCCCAGAGTCCTGGGATCGAGCCCCACACCGGGCTCCCTGCTCAGCTGGGGGTTTGCTTCTCCCTCTTCCTCATGTGTTTGCTTGCTCTCTTTCAAATAAATAAGTGAAATCTTACAATAAAAAAAAAATTGTCCCTATTCCATAAAAATCTTTTTTTTTTTAAGATTTTTAAAGTTTATTTGACAGAGAGAGAGAGAGACCACAAGTAGGCAGAGAGGCAGGCAGAGAAAGAGGAGGAAGCAGGCTTACTGCTAAGCAGAGAGCCCATGCCAGATCCCAGGACCCTGAGACCATGACCTGAGCCGAAGGCAGATGCTTAACCCACTGAGCCACCCAGGTGCCCCAATAAAGATCTTTCTTTTAGCAAATGTGGGTTTCGATGTCTATAGCATATACGAGAAATAACAGAGGCTGGTCCTTTAGGAAAAGCACTATATACATTCTTCGGGCCCAGAAGCTGTTGTTGTGTTCTCTGAGCAAAAAAGCCAAAAACTACCTTCTTGAAACCTCTTGCCTTATACCCCAGCACGTGGTTCTGTTACCTGGGCGGATCACCCCAGGGGAAGGGGTTCAACCGGAAGGAAACCGTCTGTAGGGCTGGTTAGTGGCTATGAGGGGGCCTGATGAGGTCACACTGCTCAACACGGACGCTCTGTACTAGACGCCAACACACCCAGCCACATAGCTCTGAGGGTACCGCCTCATGAGGGATGAAAAAGAAACAGCAGTGAGAAGAAAGCAAACTGAAGGCAACGGGGCATGGAAGTTTGGGAGGCAGGAAAAGCCTTGAGTGAATAGTCTGGAGGGGGAGGGAATGCGGAGGAAAGAGAGCATAGCCTGCGGTGACAGAAGAAAAGAGGACCTAGAGGGTCTGAGGAGCTGCCTGGGTTGTGTTTGCCTAGGAGCATCCAGGGCCCGCAAAGCAGAACCATCCTTGAAACAACTCTGCGCGCAGCACTCAGGGCTTTGCTGGTGTGGGGCGTGGCCTGAACCTGGCTCCGCCTCCACGCCGGCCCAGGGCTGGCCAATCAGAGCATCGCAGCGTATCCAGGCCCAGAGCCCCAGGACTGGGCTTCCAGAACTGTTGTTAACTGTCACTCTTGGCAAAGAGAAGTTCTCTGCTGCAGTTGCGAAGCTCACATCTCCAGGAGCCCACTCTATGGAGAAAGTCATCCCCAAAGGGAAGTCAGGCCGGAGAAAAGCAGAGCCAAGGGCTGGGGGGAGAGCCCGACTCATGAAAGTGAGGCCCGTGTCTAGGCCTCAGTGATACAGTAGAAGGCATCATAATAGGGTGCCTGCGGAGCGCGTATCATAGGGCACTTGCTTCAGAGGACAATGGCATAATTGGGTACAGCTTGGAAAGATCAGCCCTCATTATTTCTAGTATCTACTATATAAACCTAACACAATACTCGCCGCAAGAAAGAAGCTTGGAATACAATTGCTTCTTTGCAAGGGATAGTTACCATTATTAGGACAGGATACACTCATTATCATCCAGCAGAGTCCCAGCTCGGACTCTCGGGGCAAAGTCACACACTTTCAAAAGTACCCTTGAAAATCCCTTAGAAAATTGTCACATTGGAAAGTCCAATACCTCCAGATTTTTCTCGTTTCTGGACACATCACAGCTTCTTCAACAAAGTACCAACCGGGCCAGTGCGTTTACATGTGGGCACTTGTAGAGAACTCATCTTTTTAAAGGCCCAAATGACAGAGATCCTACCACAAAGGCACATGGCATTGAAACCCACAGAGATAATGACAGATTTCTTTTTTTTTTTTTAAGATTTTATTTATTTATTTGCCAGAAAGACAGACAGAGCACAGGCAGGAGAAGCAGCAGGCAGAGGGAGAAGCAGCCCTGCCAACCCTCCGAGCAAGGAGCCCCATGCGGGACCCTGTCCCGGGACCCCGGAATCAAGAACTGAGCCAAAGGCAGATGCTTAACCAACTGAGCCACCCAGGCATCCTGAGAATGACAGACTTCTGACCCATGTCACAGCCCTGTAGGGGTGTAGCTCATGGTTCATGAGTGGTTCAGCAGACAACACTGTCTGAACTATTACATTACTATTCTGCTGCCCCAAAATCTTTGGAGGGGGAGGCTATGTGTGTTGACTTATTGTCAAACTCACGGAGGCAAATACATTTATGACATATATACTGTAATATTTCTGTCAATTCTGGCTAAGCGATCACTATCAATCACTACAATGCGGATTACTTATCAACTGCCAGGTCAAGCTATCTGGAAAATACTTTGACATTTCGGCTATCTTTCCCCCAGCAGATTAGGAAAGATAAAAGAGGTTATTTTCAGGAAGCAAACTTTGTGGTTGTAATTATAATATAGACCTTGAATTCTTCACACTACGTCAACCTAGCAAAGCCAAAGTTTGGCTTTCCCAAGGAAACTGTAATAGTTAATGATAAGATCAGCACAAATCTCATTTCCTCCCTGCCCACCTCTGATCTGACAGAGTGAGCGCTTTTGTGGGAGTCCTGCCCGGGGGGAGAACAGTGTAGCAGAAATGCCTACCATCAAGACATACCGGAAGTGGAGGTACTATGTCCTCACAGGGTCTACCATTCACCTTAATTAGGGAGGAAATCTGACACAGCCCCGATTTTACTCACTGAACCCAGCTAGGAGAGAGACTTGATATGGTTTGAGAGGGTGCAGGAGGTCCTAGAAAAAACCAAGAGGCAAAGTAGGGGTGGAGCAGGGTGGAAGGAAGGAAGGAGCAAGGAAGAAGGAGCCAAAGTCCCCAAAAGCCAATATCCCAATCAACTTTCATGAGCCACACCTGCCCCCTGAGGCAATGAGGGTGTGGGTCAGTGAATGGAGCCAGGGGACATTCTTGACAAATCAGAAATAATCTGCCAGAAGGCAAGGGACCCTATTAACTAGTTAGTTCTGGGTCTCTCTCGGAATACATCCTACCTTCCCAAAGACGGCAGAATAATACCCCGGTTATGAGCTCAGTACAAGAGTCAAAAAAATCTGGATTCAAATATGGACGGTCACCTGGTGGTTTTATGACCGAGAGCAAGCTATTCTGCCTCAGTCTCCTCGTCTGTGAAGGTGACAATAATACTGTAGATCTCAGGGGATTATCCGACATGGTGGATGGAAAATGTCTGGCAGATAGAAAACATTCAGTAAAAATTAGTTGCTGCTGTGGAGTCTTCTGCCCCAGCCTTAATTATTTATGCAGTGCCTGTGCTTAACTGATGTGTGTGTAGATTATTGACAAAGCACCATTCTCTTCTGGGCAGCCCAAGACTGTACAGGATGCTTGGGATGTCACTTTGATCTTGTTTGTGTTTATAGTCAGCAGAAATTAATTCACACACTAGATTTGTCAGTCACCGTAGGCTCCAAGGCCCCGCTGAGGAAAGACCTGGAGCCAAAGAAGAAACAAACATTCAATGTCAATAAGTGAACTGGAATCTTCACCAAAGTGGGCTCTTATTCACAACGCAGAGTACTAACCACTATACGATCACGGCCGGCTCTTATTCAAATGAGGTAGCCCAAGATGAGGAACTTCTGGAACGGTCTCCCTCGACAATCAGACGGAAGCTTGTTTTCCCCTTCCGGGAAAGAAGTTGTGAGAAACAGGCCTTTGTGAGGACCCCCAAACCCACACCAGAAAGAAAACATCTGGAGTAACACTCCGCAATGGGCCCTGTCAGAAAGTGCTCCCTTGTCTTTGCAATTTCATTCTTCACATCCAAAGGTGGGTTTTCCGACTGCTTCTGCCTCCAGGGCACTTCAACTGTGTGGCTTGTTTTAGAAGAACAATGGGGCATCCTTTGGTGATGTGAGGATCACCTATATTTTCTGCTGCATTACCCAATTAGGAGATTTAAATTCATGAAATCATCTCCTCATCTTTGGAAAGGAAACTGGTTAAGAAAGCAGCTCTGGTAATATTCATTACAGTTTAAAACAGAGTTTCTCCCCCTCCCCCTCTCCACTCCCCCTTCCCCTGTTTCATCACCACCATAATTAATTTCATGGCTCAGGTACAGGAAAAGATTTAAAGCCATGTTTATCAAATGAATTAGCCTCTCCCCCATCTTATTTAGAGTTCTCCGTTGTGAATATACTCAAATTGTAATGGAGAGGCAATTTATGAGAAGGCTGTCTGGTGTCCTTGAGTCTGTATCCTCTGGAGAATTGATTATTTAGTTCTTCTCCTCCCTTGGGGTGGGAAGAGAGACCATATGGCTGAAAAGACAGAGGTTTTGCCACTTTTTGTTGAAAAGGACTTGTTTTCCAAACATTGCATTTGGGATATTTTCATGCTGCTCAACTGTGGGGGCTGGGGGAAATGAGGTGGCTAGGGAGGGTGGAGCGGGTGCGTCCAGAACTCATCAGTATGCACGCAGATGCCCGTGAATGTGTTGGCAGGTGCAATCTTTAGTTCTAGGTGAGTGAGGCCACACACAGGCGTGGGGCTGGAGAGATGTCATTCCTGTCCTGCCTTTGCTCTTATCTTGCCCTTGATCCTGGGAAAATCCTGCATTCCCTGCTTTCTTGGCAGTAAGAGAAGGAGGTTGGAACAAACAAGTTTTAAGGTCTCTCACGGTCTCTTCCAGCTATGAAATTCCATGATTTACCAATTTACCGATTTACCAGTTGTAAAACTCTTCCTTGTTTCAACATGTCTTTGTGGTTTGAGCAGTCGATTGCATACATACATATACATCTTTAAAATTGTAACTCTTTGCCTATGTTGAGCCATATCACCATCAACAGAAAACAAGCTTAAGCTAGTTACTAGGGTTGCACTGACAAGTAGAGCAGACATTAGTCCCTTGCAGCTGTTTACATTAAACCTTTTTCTTCCATTATACCAGCCACATTTTGGGGGCTGCACGGCCACATGTGGCCGCGGTAACAACGTAGGACAGCACAGATATAGAATGTTTCCATCATCATAAGAACTCTCCACTGGACGGTGCTGTGATGAGAAGGAAAAATTTTTTTTTTTTAATTTATTTAAAAAAATTTTTTATGTAAGCCCTACCTATGCCCAACATGGGGCTCAAACTCACAACCCTGAGAACAAAAATCACAGGCTCCACCGACCGATCAGGGCAAGATAAGAGCTTGCCAGGCACCCCAGAAAGAAAATAATTTCTAAGTAAGAGTACAGCTCACGTGCCCAAGACTGGCGACTATCCCCTGGGGAATTCTTCCTCCCTATCCCAGACTGATCGGTCATGACCTCCAAAGCCAGGCCCATAAGCAAGTAGTCATTTGGGGGCAGAATGTAAGACATCCCAAAGGCCCGTTTAAAAACTCCTCCCCCACAAGCTTGTCATGGGATTTCCCCACCCACTCTTACTCACTTCTCTCCCCCCCTCCTACCCCTGCCAACTTCCTCCCCTCCCCGCAGACCAGACCGCTGGTATCTAGTGTCCCTGATGTAACAACTCAGGGAAGCAGCAGTTGGAGAGACAAAAATAGAGCGTTTCCCTCCATTCAAATGTGCCTTTGCTTATAGGGCATAATACTGCTTGTTTTGGGTTTTAACTTTTTACTTTGAGATCATTTTCGATGTTCAGATGAGTTGCCAAAATCAGATAGAGGTCCTGTGGCCTCACACAGCTTCCCCTGCGCTAACATCTTATGTAATAACAATCACGCAATGATCAAGACGAAGAAATTAACATTATAACTCTATTTGCTAAATGGCAGACTTTGTTTGGGTCTCACCAGTTTTCACACTAATTCCTTTTTCTGTTCCAGACCATGTCCAGCATGCCACATGGCACTTGCTTGTCACACCTCCTTGTCTCCTCCTGTCAGTGACAGTTCCTCAGTCCCTCCTTGTCCCTCATGAGCTTGATTTTTTTTTTTTCTTTTACGATTTTACTTCTTTATTTCAGAGAGAGAGAGAGTGAGGGGCGGGAGCGGTAGAGGAAAAGGGAGAGAGAGAATCCCAAGCAGACTCCATGCTGAGCTCAGAGCTGGACGCAGGGCTCGATCTTGTGATCCTGAGATCACAACCTGAGCCAAAATCAGGAGTTGGATGCTTAACTGACTGAGCCACTCAAGTGTCCCATAAGCTTGTCACTTTTGAAGAGTGGTTGTCAGTAATGTCCTGAAATGCTCCTTGATTTGTCTTTACCTGATGTTTCCTCATGATTAGACTGAAGTCATGCATTACTGGGAAAGCTAAATCAAGGCTAAGGTATCTAAGGTGTCCTTCACAGTGTGTCCTCACAGGAGGGACAGAAATTCTCTCTGGCACAGGGGCGACTATAGCAAGTCAAGCTCCTGAAAGAAAAAAGTCAACAATGCTGGTTCTCGTACCCCATGACTCAGCCAATAGCATTGGGGTAAGAGCCAAACTGGGAGACAAGAATCCGGGGTCTTCACTGGACAGATTCCATGATGGAATCTGGAGGTGCTATTCCTTTTTCTCTCACTCTCCTAGAAATCCTCTGAGATTCCTAATAGCTCTTTAAATGAATTTCTTTTCTGTTCAAATCTACCCCACCATGCTTACAACTAAGCATGCTCACAGGTGGAGAAACTGGAGCTGGAGGCGGTTAGAGAAAACAGACTTTGAGGTAATGGGGGAAATCTGGGATTGGTTATCCGGCCTGGCTGGGGAAGATAACAAGGGGGAGAAAGTGCAGGTAAGGATGTAATTATGTCAGATCCTACGTCATGGTGGCAAAATGGTTCATTCATCATGACCTGCGGTCCTCTGACTAAAAACCCCATTCATAGCAGGCTTTGGGGGACCGTGTGACTGCTGCCAAACAATGGGAATTCAAGACCCAAGAGTGGGGTGGAGTGGGTGTCTCTCAGGGGGATGGGCAACTTTAAAAAGCTCAAAGATGTAAATTCTCAGCCCAAAGCATAGTCAGAAAATGTGCGACTTGTATGACTGTTAAAATAAACTCTCGTTTCTTGCAACCATATGTCTTGAAGAAGCCAAAAGCCAAACTCAAAGTTGGATCCTGCAGGCCGATGAACTCCATTGCCAGTTGAATTCACAGCCTCCCTACATCTTTGTACAAAATTTACAGCATCGATTAGGAGAGAGTAAAAGCCTAGGAGTTGGAACGCGACTCTGGGGAGGATCCAACAGGCTCTGGGAACTAAAATCCATGGCTCCCCTGAACCTGCCACAAAGGCCATGATGGTCCATCTTCTGTTCTCTCTTGTGGAAGAACCTCAGTCACTCCTTCCAACCAAAAGATGTCCTCGTGCCCTCAGTTACAATACTTTTAGACTTCTAATTAACTCTCAACTACATAAAGTCCCAGAATGTTCTGGAAGGTCAAATATAATACCAAACCTGAGCAGAAAAGACTTACATACCAAAATAAGTAATTTGTTTCAGCACAAATTTGGCAAATAAATATGGGGATGTATTCTGATGAGCCATACCAAGGAGAGAAGTACATATTTGTAGACTGAACTGAATTTGATTATAGGTCTATGTTCCAGAGAGTCTGGATTCTCTGAGTTAGCTCGGGCAGCTGGGAAGAGTTTCAGTTGTTTATTTGTTTAGTTGACTGAAGTCTTTCATCGTTGATAGTCCCTGCTGCATGAGACTGAAATGCCAAAAAATCATTGATAAAATGTAGTTGAAAGAATCCAAAGACTTGGAGTTTGGGGAGAGAAGAATGTTGTTGGGAGAAGATTTATTGTAAGTGATAAAGTGAAACACATTCTCTCAAACCTTACCTCGTCTCCAAAGAGGGCCCCAGGAAAACACCCCCTTCATCAAAACATGGACAAATGTGTGGATGAAGTAAGAGACCAACGTTTTGTTTTGTTTTGTTTTTAAAGATTTTATTTATTTTAGAGAGATAAAGGGAGAGAGGGAACAAGTAGGGTGAGGGGCAGAGGGAGAAGCAGGGAGCCAAATGTGGGACTCATCCTGGGACTCCAGGATCATGACCTGAACAGAAGGCCAACCAGGTTGTCCCAAGGGGTCAATGTTCTTGTGTGACACCAGGGTTGCCATTCTCTATAGGCCAGGCTGCTGGTGGTCTTAGAACATAGCTACTTCTTCTTCTTCTTCTTCTTCTTCTTTTTTTTTTAAGATTTTATTTACTTGGCAGAGAGAGATCACAAGTAGGTAGAGAGACAGGCGGGGGTCGGAGGGGGGGAGCAGGCTACCCACTAAGCAGAAAGCTCGATGCAGGGCTTGATCCCCGGACTCTGGGATCATGACCTAAGCCGAAGGCAGTGGCTTTAACCCACTGAGCCACCCAAGTGCCCCAACACACCTACTTCTTGAGAACACCCCTGAAGCCTTCTAGTCAGAGAGACAGCTTTTGGGGAGGAAGGTAAGAAACAGAGTTTTGACCAAAGTTGCAGGAGATTTGGTGGCATCTTTAACCCTTCCTCCACCGCTGAGGGTGTCACCTCAACAGCTAGTGGTATCCTCACTTTGGCTCTACCTCAGAAGTGAAATAAAGGCTCCCAGAGTCAGAGAATCTGACAGGAGTCCCCGATGCACACTGACGGTCCCTAACAGAGAGTAAATCAAAAACTATGCTTTATCCCTGGGAAAACTGCAGAGATAAGTTTTTTCACTGGGACATCAGGGGTTGTATAGTAAATCAGTCAGAGTCCCTATTTGTTGCTTCTGACTAAAGATGTTCATCGATAAAGGAATTGAAACCAGAACTGGTTATAGGCAACAGACCTCAGGGTGATACAGAGAATAGATGGGTTTTAGGGAACGAATGGCAGTGGATTATCTTACGGTGAATACGGTGGTGGTTCTAATTGCCACTGCTCTTCCAGATGAGGTCTCTGTCCTGAAATAGATCAACACAGCTCCTGGTACTTTCAATGCTGGCACTGATTTTAAAATGTGTGTACAATTTTCCTCCACCACCACAAATCGAGAAGAGCAGAAGTTTGTTTTTTTGCCTGGTTGGACAGCAGTCTCTTGTACCTCTTCAGGGCTGTGCCAAACGGGCACTGGTCATCTATTTTTCCCAAAAGATATCACACCAATCTGTGTTGATAACAGCATACAAGCTTTTCTTTTTCTTTTTCTTTTTTCCAAGATTTTACTTATTAGAGAGAGAGAGCGTGAGCAGGGGGAGGAGGGAGAACGCAGACACCCAACCTACTGAGCCACCCAGGTGCCCATCAATCATGTCATCATAACAAAACTCAGAGAGCAGAAAAGAGCAGGGGCCAAGGATGTCTTGATAAAATATAGGTAAGCCAAAGGTATCTAATCTATCCCATGAAAATAGAGACCACATCAGCAAAGTCTCTGGGAGGTCCATAAGGTCATGCAGGGATATCTTCTCAAAAGCAAAGAATGAATTGTTACACCTTCTCTCTTAAGAAAGAAGCAGAGTGCTTTGTCACCTTCTTTGGAGTGTGTGACATATGCCACGCGTCCACACACAGGTGACTTGAAAGTCTCCTCGCCAGAAAAAGGGGCTGGCTTTTCCCCACCTAGCTGGCCAGCAGCCACCACAGCCCTTTGCCCTGAGCCTTCAGACAGCTGACTGGGTAGTTCCGAAGTGTCTGTCGCAGATGACGATGCTGTCTGGAGCCTCTCTGCTGGGCTCCTTGTGAAATCACAGCAAGGGCCACCGGGTTTTAGAAACAAAGCCCCCACTTCTTGGCAAGAAAGATTTCTCTTTTGAGAAAGAGGTATTGTCGCTGGCTTCTGATGGGTGTTGAAACAGCACAGAACACCAGGTAAAGCAGAATTCCCATCATCACATGGGTTTTCTCTCGTCCTCCTGGCCGTAATTCAGCCATTCCCAGAAGTCCCATCACTGCACAGATCCTGAAGGCATAAGAAAATCGTCCGAGCAGATGGCTCACACTCCCGCTCGGCATCTTCCTATTATATCATGACCCTTCCCTAATCCACACCCGGGCTTCGTGGACAGTTCTCCAGATCAGCTGATCTGGAGAAAAATTGAGCTGTGCGTATATGGTTTTGCATAATATACTAATGCCAGACCGGAAATAGGCTATTGGAGAGTCCCATCCAACTCCGAGGGGACTTTGAAAGCCGGTTAAGAAGTCTTCCCAATCAATATAACCTTGGCTGTTTCTCCTTCTCTATTTTACCTCAAAGGAGAGAGGAGCTGAGGTCAGCCTCTATTGGTAGTGGCGCATCAGTGGGCTATCTTGTAAGGAAATAGGAAAGTGTAAGATTTCCAGGTTGGTGACCAGATTAGGGAAAGAGCAGGGGCCGGCCTCTAAGAATAGGCGTGGAGAGTGCTAAATAAATTATGCACCCAAAGCCCCTCTAGGTGGAGGCTTTCGTTAGTAAGGTGGACGTGATGATTTATTTTCTGGGTATCAGTCAACCACTATCCCCAGCAACCGAGTGTTCACTCAGTAGGTTCATGAAGCTAGTGGCCCTGGCCGGGGGAGGGGGCGGGGGGAGGGGGAAGGGAAGCGAAGCATGGGCTCAAAACACGGGCATGTCCTCAGCTGGCCGAGTGTCCAACTTTTCTGCACCAGTGATTTTCCCTAAGTGTCAGCACGGTGCCGTACCCACGGGAGCAGCCAGCCTCCTTGTAGCTGGTGAATCACACTGGATTCTTTCCGTAATTGAAGAGGTAGCAATTCATCCTCGCCGGAACAAACACTTCTTGCGGATTTGGATTACATTTGCTTTCCTTCCTCCGTTGCCTCCTCTTACATGACCCCCACGGGCTCATTAGTCATCATGGTTTCTCCCGCCCGCATGAAGTTGCTTCTTCCCAAAGCACGCACTTCTGAGTGAAAGAAGGCAGCCCATGGGCTGGTGTCTATGAGATCCACCAATTTTACCAGGCAGCCCATGTCTCAGAAGCAGATGCCTTTATAGATCTGCAGAATAACCCATGGAAGATTAGTTCTAGCAACAGGGAAAGCAGGAAAAAATATCTTGCTCTTAAACTGAACCAAGTGACGCTGTCAATGTACCACCATTTTTGGCCTACAAAAATGCTGAGTTCATGCCATTCAGCCTCATGGTTTGGGGTACACGGGGTGTGTTGAATATGTGGCGGTGTTCCTGTGTGAGTAGGGTGGACATGAGAATGATACGACCTCATGATCATGACAACCATTTTGCTCTCTGATCCCACACCACTGGCCTTTGTCTAGGGGTCTTCATAAGCAAGAAAAGAATGCTTCCTTCAGGTGAGGTAGTAATGGTCCCATTGTATTTGAAGCTGAGACTCACACCTGCACATTTCATGACTCCTGCCATTGGGTGAGGAGGCAAAAAACCCAACTGAGTGTGTGTGTGTGTGGGGTGATGGGGTGTTATGGGTTCTGAAGTAATTGATCTACTCATAAAGAGGAAATGGAGTTTCTGCTCTACAATGGGACAGAGAGGAGTATGGGTGGGGCCCAGGAAGTCCCCTGGGGTGCGTCACAGGACTGCAGTGTTCTTGGAATCTGGAGTCCTGGATCTCCGTCAGTATTCTTTGGTGACCCAAAACTGGTTGCTCTAAATTGTAACTAAGAACTCTGCCACATTGGGCTGCATCTCAGGTACATAGCTGCAAAATGGAACTAAGGAACTGGCCACCTGTGGGGTAATGTTTAAGGACATAGATGTATATAGGAGAGAGTTCTTAATTCAAGTCCTGGCTCTGCCCACTTTCTCGCTGGGTCATCTTAGGTGGGTTACCTGACATTTCTGATCACTTTCCTTATCTATAAAATAGATATGACCATAGTAACACCCATATCAGGGCTTTTACAGGAATTAAATGAGAGGACCCACATAAAATGTATATGGCTAGGACGAATGTAGCTCTCATTATCTATGCTTTTTTTAATTGATATGAGTCTTAAGGAAGAATATCTAAAATTATACAGTGTTAGTTATTTAGGATGTTTCTGCCCCTTTATTTGATGATGACTTCCGCTGGATTTCACCTGTGATAAGGTGGGAGGAGGGACCTCTGTGTGCGGGTTGAAGGGGTACGAGGTGAGAGTCAGTGCACCTGAGTGTTAATACCTCCCTCGCTTGTGTGGCCGGAGGATGGTCATTCTCCTCACCTGCAACTTAAGTGGGTTAGACTTGGTTTCCTGCAGTTTTTTCAGGTTCAACATGCTCAGGCTGCAGAGAGAGACGCCACAGGCTGTGCTCCTCCTGCACGCTTGTATCTTGAACCCATCCTATAACAGAGTAGTTGGGAGGTATTGGATGAAAAAGAAATTTATTCAGATCCCTATTTTTCCCAGTGTGAGACTTAATGACAATTCCCCTCATACAATTCAGCGAAAAAGATCAGAACTTTCAAATGAGTTAAGACATAGCCAACACTTAGAACAACTGTGAGACACCCACACAAGTACAAACTGTGACACCACACTCTTCCTAGGGGTGTGGAGCTCAAAAGATGTTCTAAGGTATTTGTTCCCTTTAAAAAATAGGATGTAAGGAATGCCTGGGTGGCTCAGTCCGTTAAGCATCTGCCTTTGGCTCAGGTCGTGACCCCAGGGTCCTGGGATAAATCCCTGCATCAGGCTCCCTGCTCAGAGGGGAGCCTGCTTCTCCCTCTCCCTCTGCCCTTCCCCTGCTTGTGCTCTTCTGCTCTCTCTCTCTCTCTTTCTCTGTCAAATAAGTAAATAAAAATCTTTTAAAAAAATATTTAAAACATAAAATATAGGATGTGAAACTGACTTGGAAAAAATGACCCAATCTTAACACAATAGGCTAGATTTGAGTACATTACTGACTATATTAAACAAATAACTAGAGGAGAAAGGAAAAGATTTAGTAATCTCCAGAACGCTGAAAGAGGAATAATTACTGGGGACATGATATCATTACTGTAAATGTTTTGTCCTTAATTCTGAAAGTTCTGTGAATTTGTTTTCCTCTCATTGTGTTTCCTGACTAAGTTTCAAAGTGTTGATGAAACGAAAGATTCTAAAGGGAAAGGCCCAGCAAGGAGTGTATTTTTTTTTTAAGATTTCATTTATTTATTTGACCGACAGAGATCACAAATAGACAGAGAAGCAGGCAGAGAGAGAGAGAGAGAGAGGAGGAAGCAGGCTCCCTGCTGAGCAGAGAGCCCAATGCAGGGCTCAATCCCAGGACCCTGGGATCATGACCCAAGCCAAAGGCAGAGGCCTTAACCCATTGAGCCACCCAGGTGACCTGAAAAGGAGGGTAATCGATTCTCCTCTCAGAGCTTCCCAAAGGAATCAGTCTGGCTGACACCCTGATTTTAGCACAGTGAAACTGACTTCAGATTCTAGGAGAGCACATTTGTTTTGTTGGAAACCATTAAGTGCGGAGAACTTGTTATAGCAGGAATAAGAAACTAATACACGCTGAGATGATGCCAGAGTTCAAAGCAATGTAGTAAATACATAGCAACATAAATTAATTAAAATTTCAATGTTAAGAGAAAAATTTTAAAAAAAATCATATTCGGTGCACCTGAGTGGCTTGGGTGGTTAAGTGTCAAACTCTTGGTTTTTCCTTGGGTCCTAATCTCGTGGCTCCTGAGATTGAGGCCTGAGTTGGGCTCTGTGTTCAGTGGGAGTCTGCTTCGATATTCTTTCCCTCAGACCCTTGCCCCACTTGTACGTTCTCTCTCTCTCTCTCTCTAAAATAAATAATTTTTTTTAATTAAAAAAAAAAAAAAAACATGGCCAATGGATTGGAAAACTCAATATTGGTAAGATGTCATTCTGCTCGAATTGACATATAGATTCAAAGGCCGTCCCAACAGAATTCTCAGTAGGGAATTTTGTAGAAATTGACAAGTTGATTCTAAAATTTATATGGAAATACAAAGAAACTAGAAAAACTTTAACAACTTAGAAAAAGAAGGATGGGGTCCCTGGGTGGCTCAGTGTTTTTAAGTGTCTGCCTTCGGCTCAGGTCATGATCCCAGGATTCTGGGGTCAAGCCCCACCACAGGCTCTCTCTTCTGCAGGGAGTCTGCTTCTCCCTCTCCCACTCCCCGTGCTTGCATTCCCTCTCTCACTATCTCTCTCTGTTCAAATAAATAAATAAAATATTTTTTAAAAAAGAAAGAAAGAAAGAAAAAGAAGGATAAAGTTGGAGGACTTTATCACTTGACTTCAAGATTTATTATCAAGCCACAGTAATCAAGACTGTCTGTCTCTGGCATGGAGACAGACATAGAGATCAATGGAACAGAGTACAGGGTCCACAAAATGCCAAAAGTATGATCCATAAAAAGCAAATTGATAAATTGAACTTCATGAAAACTAAAAACTTCTGCTCTTCAAAAGACTCTATTAAGAGAGTGGGGATAAGGGCCACAGACTAGGAGAAAATATTTATGAACTTTATATCTAACAAGGCACTTGTATCCAGATTATAAAAATAACTCAAGGGGCGCCTGGGTGGCTCAGTGGGTTGAGCTGCTGCCTTCGGCTCAGGTCATGATCTCAGGGTCCTGGGATCGAGTCCTGCATCGGGCTCTCTGCTCAGCAGGGAGCCTGCTTCCTCCTCTCTCTCTGCCTGCCTCTCTGCCTACTTGTGACCTCTCTATCAAATAAATGAATAAAGTCTTTAAAAAAAAAAAAACTCAAAATTAGGGCGCCTGGGTGGCTCAGTGGGTTAAAGCCTCTGCCTTCAGCTCAGGTCATGATCCCAGGGTCCTGGGATTGAGCCCTGCATCAGGCTCTCTGCTCAGCGTGGAGCCTGCTTCTTTCTCTCTCTGCCTGCCTCTCTGCCTACTTGTGATCTCTGTCTGTCAAATAAATAAATAAAATCTTTAAAAAAAAAACCACTCAAACTCAGTATAAGAAAACAACACCCTCCTTCACAAATGGGCAGAAAATCTGAAAGGACGCCTCACCAAAGAAGATATCCAGATGGCAAATAAGCATATAAAAAGGATTCTCGACCCCGTTAGGTATTAGGGACATGCAAATTAAAGCCATAAGGAGATACCACTATTAGAATGTCTAAAATTAAAAGGACTGTCTACACCAAGTGTTGGTGAGTTTATGGAGGAACGGGAGCATTCGGACACTTCTGGCAAGAACGTAAAACAATGCAACCATTTGGAAAGTCAGTCTGGCAGCTTTGAAAAAATAAAACATACTCTTTCCATATAATGCAGACATTCCATTCTTATGTATTTATCAACACACACACACACACACACACACACATACACACAAACATATGTCTTTTTAAAAAGTAGTACTTGGCTGTTTGCAGCATCTTTATTTCTAAGAGCCAGGAACTGGAAATAACCCAAATGTCCACCAGCAGGTGACCAGGAAAATAACCTGGTACATCCATACAATGGAATATTACTCTACCACAAAAAAGGAAAGAAAAATGAACAAAAAGCCACCGATACACACAACATGAATGAATCTCAAAAACAGTTTGCTAGGTGAAAGAAGTCAGACACCAGAGTATGCACCATCTAATTCCATTTACATAAGGTTCTAGAAAATGCAGACTAATCTCTAGTGATAGAAAGCAGATCTTCTGTCGCCTAGAGGTGACAGGATGGCAAAGGGCAAGAGCTGGAGTTAAGAGAAGCCAGAGGAAACCTTTGGAGGTGATGAATATGTTCACTGTCTTGAGCAGAGCAGAGTACGGTTCACAGGTGTCCACACTGACACAACATGTTCAGTATAACGCATGCCAATAAGACCACAATAAGACTCTTAAAAATGAGATAAAACAAACAAACAAACAAAAAAACCCAAAACAAAAAGCAAACAATCAAAAACCCAAAAGAAAAAATAAGGTAAACCCACGAAAGTTAAGAAGGTAGAACAAGATACATAACAAATGCCATGTATGTAATTAAAGATGCACACAAAATGACACTCATTTTGGAAATATGTTAAGCAAAAATAAACACACCTATATATGCACACGTTACCCACTGAGAAATCAGAACCCGGTGAAACAGAATGAAGAAAGAAAAAAAAAAAGGCAGACTTATATAGACCAATAAAGATGAGCGAGGTACACAATACACCCCACCCTCTGCTCAAAAAATAGTTATTTTCTCTTCATTGATTATTTTAAGAGAAGTTACTTAGGGCAAGGGAAATTCTTACCTCAATCCAGAAAGGGAATATCACTGAGACTTTTATGAAATGGATACAATAATTTGTATCCTTTGCCTTCAAAGGGGGATGCATTACATCTTAGCGCTTTTTGGAGGTCCACTTGAGGCTTGTATATGCCACAGCTCTGAGAAGCCTCTAGAAATCCTGCCAGCCGGGAAATGCTGCCATCCGAATAAGGGCTTAATTACTTCCAAGTTTATGAAACTCCATCACACTCACTATGTAGGCCCATTGCACAGATGTCTAAGTATGGTCAAGCTGTGTTTTCGTACTCACAGCTAGTAACTCCTAGCTGTGTTTCCCCTTTAAATAAAGCCAACAGAAACCAGCGGCTATGCCTGGCAGAGAGTTCCCCTGCAGAAAACATCATTTATGTTTAGTTTATTGCAGAAAAATGTGGGGGGGGGCACTTTGAAAATAATTAAAAGTGTGTGCCTCCTTATAGCATGCTATCTCTACTAACTGAACTTCTAACCTGACATAAATACATTGCATACTGTAACCTGTTTCTCCTGATTATTAACCTTGAGTGTGGCAACCTATAAATCATCCCCGAAACAGCTGGCGCTCAGCATTGCCCCAAAGGTATATGATTACGATCGTTTTATATATATCTTGGTATGCAGACATGAAAAATTCATTGAAGAGGTTGGTATTGTAAGACTCATTGTAATGAATTTTCTCAAAAACATAGATCATGCTTAAAATAGGTGTCTGCTTATTATAATGCAGCCATTTATATCTTCTTGAATTACCTTGCCCATAGCTCAGCCATTTTCTTAAAGTCAAACATGATGATACCTGAACAGATTTACGGCAGTCACTTTGCACGGCTTAAAAATAGAAGTTTGCTTTCTTCCCCCTTTGGGGGTTAATGCCTATGGAATCCAAGGGTAGAGTGTGTGTGTGTGTGTGTGTGTGTGTGTGCGCGCGTGTGTGTTTAAAGGAAATCATTTGGAAGGTCATTCCTTCAGGGCATCCCCATTTACTTGGGTCTGCCAACCATGAATACACGGAGCACAGAAACCCCAGAAAGCATTGTGCTTCTCACAACTTACCAAGATGTTCCACTTTTCTCTACAGAATGGTTCTTATCAACATTAGAATAATAAAATCTTAGAGCTCAAAAAGTCCTCACACATCACAGACATCTTTGCTGTGCAGATGGAGCAAACCCAGGGAGGTGGTGACTTCCCCAAGGTCACGCTGCTGGAAAGGTCCAGGAGGTTCAGGATTTGGAGCCATGTCTCGGGTTCATAAGAGCACTCGCATGGTGCTTCCTAGAGGCGGGTGCTCTGCTAAGTGCTTCACGCACATTATCCCGCTGAATTCTCACTGCAGGCTTATGGAGTGGGCACTGTCCTCACCATCATGATCCATCCCTCCTTTACATCCAGGAAAGCAAGCCCAGAGAGGTGGCACAGTTTGCCCTGGAGCACACAGCTTAGCAGGATTCAGCCAGATTCACTCCGGCCCAAATCCATGTTTCTAACCACAACATTATACACTGTTTTACTTCTGCAAGATGGTTTTTTACTTTTTCCTTTCCTGACGTGGGTGGCCCGACTTGTAAACTGTTACTAGATGAATTCATAAAAAACATGGGGTATTCGTTCACTACTGCTTTTGTAAGAAAGTCCTGTGGATTGCATGGCTTCAAGCAATTTATTCCCCAACAGTCTAAAGGTGAGAAGTCCAAGACCAAGCTGTCATCAGGCTGGGTTCCCTTTGAGACCTCTCTCCTTGGCTCACAGAAGGCTGTCTTCTCCCTGTGTCTTCACACGGTCTTCCCTCTGTGTCTGTCTCCTAATCTCCCCTTATGAGGACCCCTAATCTTCCCTCATCTTATAAGTACACCTGTCACATCAGATGAGAGTCACCCATATGACCTCATTTTACCTTAAGTACCTTTCTAAAGATCCTATTTTTTTAAGGTTTTATTTATTTATTTCTCAGACAGAGCACAAGCAGGGGGAGCAGTAGGCAGAGGGAGAAACAGGTTCCCCGCCAAACAGGGAGCCCCATGAGGGACTTGATCCCAGGACCCCGGGATCATGACCTACGCCAAAGGCAGATGTTTAACCGACTGAGCCACCCAGGTGCCCCTAATGAATCTATTTTTAAATATAGTCACATTCTGACCTACTGAGGGTTAGGGCTTCAATATACTAAGAGGGGCAGGACACAATTCAGCTATAACACGCAGTGTTCTAAAAAACACCCAATTAAAAACAAACGGGCTCAGTACTTACAGGGGTATAAATCTTCATTCTTTACCAGCTGTGAGCTGTTGAAATCAGCAAAGCCTTTGTCTTCGTGTCCTTTGAAACTAATCTTTGGAAAACAAGAGCTGGTTCCTGGCAGAGGACCCGTTTGTGTGCATGTCATCCACTCCTTGGAGCCCGGGACCTGCGCCCATCGCTGAATGGAGTCCCATGGAGCCTAAATCTGCCACATCCACCCATGGGGTCGCTGCCACATGGGGCCTTAGAATTCAGGACTGAGCAGCATGGGGGCAACCGAGGTGGTAGATTTAAATAAGAAGGCAGAAATTCAGACTCCCCCAAAGACAAGCAACTCACGTAAAGAGGCCTTTTTGCTTGGACCTCAGTTTGTTTCTCATAAGGATGGAAAACTGGGGGCAAGTCTCTAGGACCTTTTTTTCTTTTCTTTTTTTTTTTTTAAGATTTTATTTATTTATTTAACAGAAAGAGAGATCACAAATAGACAGAGAGGCAGGCAGAGAGAGAGGGGGAAGCAGGCTGTCTGCTGAGCAGAGAGCCCGATGTGGGGCTCGATCCCAGGACCCTGAGATCATGACCTGAGCCGAAGGCAGAGGCTTAACCCACTGAGCCACCCAGGTGCCCCTGGACCTTTGGTTTTGTTTGGGTTTGACTTTTACCCCAAATGGCAGATGGGGACAGGAGTGGGTATCATGAGTGTACCACAGCCAAGGCCGTCCAGGAACCCCTAGATTGAGAGTCACATGTTCTCCTGACAGAACCTGCCTGGCACCCCAGAGGGTCCTGGGTTTCTGTTGGCCTCCATGCTAATGACAGAGGGAAAGAATTCATTTCACCCAAACACACACACAACTCACACAAGAACTGGGCTGATACAATGGGTACAACTTTCTCTGTGGGCCTGTCACTGCGCGGGGACCGTGTGCACAATAGTCGACATTGTAGAAGTGTTTACTCTGGGTCAGCGGGCTCAGTACGAACCCATGATCTCACTCAGTCTTCAGAGCAGGCCCCCTTGGTGGCTGCTGTTACCATCCCCGTGGCCAGCGGGAGGTCCCGATGACCGTGGGCCCTTATAGAATGGGGGGGGGGGGCGCATCCAGGCAGCATGTGGGGGGATCCTCTACATCCTACTCAAATCGAATTTTCGCCTCATTCACACAACCCTCTCAAAGAGGGAGTCACGGGGATGCCTTGGCGGCTCAGCCAGTGAAGCAGGCAACTCTTGATTTCCCCAAAACTTCATACAGCATAGTCTTACTCCCTTTCATATACTCAAATCCTTTCTGTTGTGTTTTATTTTAGTAAAAACATAAATGGTCATGACTGTCCAAAGTGATTTTATGATTCAGTAGGAGGTGAGGGTCCTGAACTCAGGGTCCTGAGGTTGAGCCCTGGCCTGGGCTCCTGTGTTCTGAGGGGAGTCTGCTGGAGAGTATCCCTCTCCCTGGCCCTTTGCCCTACCTGGCTCCTGCTCTCTCTAAACAAACAAACAAAGAGAGAGTTTTAGGTGCTTCGAGGACCACGTGAAACTGAAGGACACCCTTCCCAGAAAAATGCACATACACAATTGTGCATCAGCTTCGGGAGATCTGAGGCTGCCTTCACCTCCCTGCCACAAAGCCCATCCAGAAACCCAGGGTAAGGATTCTTGTTTAGGGGCACCTGGGTGGCTCAGTCAGTTGAGTGATTGTCTTTGGCTCAGGTCACGATTCCTGGGATTAAGTCCCTCATCAGGCTCCTGCTTCTCCCTCTCCCAGTCCCCCTGCTTGTGCTCTCTCTCTCTCTCTGTGTCGAATAAATAAATTAAATTAAAAAAAAAAAAAAAGAATTCTTGCTTAAAGCACGATTTTTCAAGAGCAGGCCCTCACCTCCTACTGAATCATAAAATCACTTTGGACAGTCATGACCATTTATGTTTTTACTGAAATAAAACACAACAGAAAGGATTTGAGTATATGAAAGGGAGTAAGAAGTTTTGGGGAAAACAATTCGTAATCGAATATGAATATGAATATGCACAGGGTCCCAGGGGCAGTCGTGCGCATCTCCAGGATTTGAGGTCGAGAGTCCTGCGAGAGTCACACCCAGCCTGAGTCCCTTCCCCAGGCTCTGCACTGCTCTGTGCCGGCCGCCATCAGCCTCATTTCTGCAGACGTTCCCTACCGACCAGATCACCCCAGCCACTTCATCGGCACCTTTTTTTTTTTTTTAAGATTTTATTTATTTGACAGAGAGAGAAAGCGCAAGCAGGGGGAGTGGCAGGAAGAGGAAGAAGCAGGGAGCTGAGAACCCGAGGCAGGGCTTGATCCCAAGACCCTGAGATCATGACCCACGATGAAGGCAGGCGTCTAACCAGCTGAGCCACCCAGGCGCCCCTCGTCACTCTCTGAAGCCACTTTTGGAACTCTTTAGATGGTGATGGGTGTAAGGTCAACATTTACCTAGTGTCAGTTCAGCTGCGGCACTAAGGACCTGGCATATTCACTCTCTGTAATCCTCACACCACACTACAGGGAAGGCATGATCCTGATTGGTGTATTATTATTCCAGATTTACAAATGAGCACAGAGAGGCTGTGAGCAGGACCCAGCCTGCCTAGGAGGGGGTGCCCTGTTTGGTGTCACAGTGTGCTAGGAAGACCTCTGACTTTAGAGTCCAAAGACCTGCCTGTAAGACCCAACTCAGCCACTCGCTAACCTTGACATCGCTGAGATTTGATCTCTTTCATCTCTGAAGTCACGAGGAACTTGCGATTTCGAAGTTGTATCAGTTGAGATAATGCATGCATGCTTTGAAGTCTGTAAACTGCAGCCAGCTATGTGCTATTTCTGTAAACTACGTCAGTCAGCGACATGCAAGGGCCCTTGAGAGCAAGGACCCTGACTGCATTCTTTGTCCCTCATCCCCATCCCCCGACACACCCTCCAGCTGCACATTAAATATTTGCCAATTGATTGCTGCTTAAGGACAAGAATGATGCCTATTATTCCCTTTCTCTAGCGAGCTTTAAAAAAGTGCCCTTAATACAACAAAAAAGACTCCCTGACATTTGTCCTTGAGAGAGAGGAGGCTTCATGGAGAAAGCACAGACTCGCTGCCTTGAATCCATCCAGCAAGAGTGTCTCCACACCTCGAAGGAAATCAGCTTGTGGACACCGGCCCCAGGATGCTATCCTGGACCCCCACAGAAGTCATTTTTCGATTGCAGGTGGTGGTACTTCCTAGAGAGGTGGCAGGGGTCAGGACCACATTCCTGCAGGAGAGGCTGATACACAAGTCGTTTAACCTACGTTTCTAAATTTTGTGGTTCAATTCAGAAGCCTAGCTGGCTCGCCTTCAGAAGACTGGTTTAAGCTGTTCGTGCTCTGGATGAAGGTTGTCAGGTCCAGGGGACTGAAATTACCTGGAGCTGAGGACAACCAGTCCTGTCGCCTGCCCTCTCCCAGCACGTATGGGCTGGTCATACGACCCATTTAGCCATATGGGACAATCAAGTGGCTGGGATCATTTGTAGCTCTAACGCTAGGCAAGCTCAAGCCTGGCTGGCCGTTCAAGTTCTGGGGGCTGTCTCTGTGTTTCTGCGAGGGCAGGGAGAGGCGCCATGATCTGTACCCGCCATGGGAATAAATGTGCCCCATTCCCCGTGTGCGTGGGCTCTTGCGGCAAGTGTCCGGAGCGCGGCCCAGCCGCGGTATCTTCTGTGTGGCCCCTGCTACTCCACGCCTCCCCGCTGTGGCCTGCGGCAGAATCGAATCGATAGCTACTCTGATGAGGCTTTGGACACACAAAAGTACAGGGCTCTTTGAAACATGAAATGTTTGAAACTCAGCTGGAGAGGAGATTTTAGCCATTCGGTCGTCTGAGCTCCACACCCACCGAGAAACCACCCAGGACCGGCAGAGTGGCCTTTCTACGTGTGTGCACTTTACACCTCGGTGTCCTAGTTCCTTCCCACCTCTCGCGGGTCAGCGTTGTTTTGTGCATCTGGCCTGCTCCCAAACCGCATGAAAGACTCACACAACGACAAAAGGCTTTTGTTTCCCTGACATCACAAACGGCATTGGGTGTACTGCGGAACTGTCCCCAACAAGAGGGGGTGCGTGGCAGCCAACGACCCATGCTTGTACCTCACCAGTCGATAGCTTTTCATTTGAAATGGAAAGGGACATTTTCGGCTTTAATGGTAGTCGCCCTCCCACTGCCATGTGATTTGATGGCCGATGACATTTTCTCTGGGGGCGGGGGGCGCATGTAGGGCACCCCATGGCGCAGGTGGTTAAACATCGGTGCGCCCTTGGGTCCACTAGGGCTCTGCGCTCAAGGCAGGGTCTGCTTGAATTTCTCTCTCCCTCCCCCTCTGCCCCTTCCCTATCTCAGGTCCACATTCTCTAATAAATATACTTTTTTAAGTTGTTAAAAAATCTTGTTTAGGGGTGCCTGAGCAGCTCAGGGTTAAGCCTCTGCCTTCTGCTGGGGTTATCATTTCAGGGTCCTGGGATCCAGCACCCATGTCGGGCTATCTGCTCAGCGGGGAGCCTGCTCCTCCCCCCCCACCCCCCCACTTGTGATCTCTGTCAAATAAATACACTTAAAAAAAAAATCTTGTTTATTTGAGAGCATCCATAGGACAGAGATGAGAGAGAGAGAGAGTGTGCACAGGAGCAGAGGAGGGGCAGAGGGAGAAGCAGACTTCCTGCGGAGCAGGGAGCCGGACAGGGGGCTGGATCCAGAGACCCTGAGATCATGACCTGAACCAGAGGCAGAGGCTTAACCAACTGAACCACCCTGGTGCCCTCTAATAAATAAGGTTTGTTGTTTTTTTTTAATTATGTCTGTAAATATTAAAAAAAAAAAAGAAAAGTGAGCTAGGGCCTGAGGGGCAGAGCCAAGCACATTGTCATGGGGTCACTGTATTACTGTATTGCTGTATTACTCTGTTTTCTCTCCCAGAACAAGCAGGTTCTGTACAAAATGGACTCCACAGAAGTGGGGGTTGGGGGTTTGTGTGCAGCTTTACATTTTGGAGAGTAAAGGAGAAAGGGAGATTTTTAGATGGTCTTTACATAACCCTGCAGGCTATTCCGAGGCAGCCCAGCTGCTCCTCAGAAGCTAGCCATGGCTGAAGGAGCAGAAAGCGAGGAGCTGAGAAACAGGCCAGCTTCGTCTGGGGAAGAACAATGCCTCCGCAGTCAGACACAATGGCTGCCTCTCATTTTCCAGGAGCTCTTACAATAAGATGGAAAGGATCCTGGAGTTGCCTCACAGGGCCCCCAGCTAGGGAGAGAACATTAGCTCAGCAGCTACAGATATGCAAATCTGCTTTGAGTGCTCCAACAGCCCAGGGGAAGCCTGGAGGGTTGGGGGAGGCTGAGGGAGCACTCCCGTTCTGCCAGGGCCATTTCCCAACCTCTTGGGGACCTGAAGTTCCAGGCTCTGCTGGGCTGGCCTTTTAAGACCAGATACAAGGTCCGCTATCCAAAGATCCTAGAGAATAGGCTTCAATAATGGTGCAAAAATACGTGGACTGTCACACAGTTGCATAGGTTATGCCCTAAAATCAACACAGATGTGAAGCCTGATCTGATTAAACATTTTTTTTTTTTTCTTTTAAACGTCTTTCAGTCATCCTTTACTAGTACTTTTGTCTTGCAACATGAGATTCTGGAAACTTCCAGCTTGTTCTTCAGATCATAACATCAGTTGTTGGGGGTTTTTAAGATTGTAGACCTAAGCTTATACGAATGGCAGGTGTTTACTTAAGACAGTCCACCACACCATATGGCTTACACTGGAGAAGCCTCGATTCTAGTCCCCTCCACCATGCTGGTCTGTCCACGTGGCCTTGAGAGCGAGCCCACCTCACCATCTAAACAGGGGAGGTGAGAAGAACATTGACCTACCTCCCTGGTATGTAATGTGGGTTAGCTCATAGGTGCCCTTTAGCAAAGGAAAATGCTGATTTCTAAAATGTGAAGAGCCTCCCGACTCCTAGGAAAACATGGTGAAACATGTCGGACAGGATGAAATTTCTGTCCTAAAACGGGACACGTCCTCTCCCGGCTATGACATTTGTAGCCTGCTGAAGGTCGCAGTTACTCAGCCAACATCCAAGCTGAGGTCTCTTGAACTGCGGCTGATAATGATGAGGTGGTTTGGGGCTGCAAAGAGTGTGAAGCCACCACCAGACCTGGATCATGTCACAAGAGAATCAGGTCTCTCTCATTTGTAACTTCAAAATCAAGCTTTCAAATCGAAATCCATGCGGGGGCAACGGACAGTGGAGGGAGCCATCTAAAGGAGAGCTCAAAGTGATCCCTAAACATTGTTTTGACTTTGGGTTTGTCTTTATTATACATTAGAAACCTATTATGCTGTTCTCTAGCTCTAAGTCAAAATTCCCTACAACATTTAATCTGGAGCCCAGAAAGACCTCATGAATAACAAAGTTTCATGGGAAGGAACCTGGAGGGGAGCCACCTGTAAGCATATGGAGGTGGGTTCTGTAATGTTTGCTCAGCTGATAAAATTTCAACCAGCTTAGGAGCTAAAGAAATTATACGAGTAAATGCTTCTGAAGATAAAGATGGCCAATGAAAGAAGACTCTAGGGGCGCCTGGGTGGCTCAGTGTGTTAAGCACTGCCTTCGGCTCAGGTCATGATCTCAGGGTCCTGGGATCGAGTCCCACGTCGGGCTCTCTGCTCAGCAGGGAGCCTGCTTCTCTTCCTCTCTCTCTGCCTGCCTCTCTGCCTACTTGTGATCTCTCTCTGTCAAATAAATAAATAAAATCTTAAAAAAATATATTTAAAAAAAAAAAAGAAAGAAGACTCTATTTGAAGTTTTAATTGTCATTACCCTAGTCTCTGACTTCATTTAAATTACATGGTAAGCATTCATTCATTGAGGAGATGGATATTAAAATTCAACTCTACATTGGTTGATCCAAAGCAAGATTGGTCAACAGACCCATTGGAAGATTAGAGCTACCTTGCCAACACATATACACACAAGGAGTTGTTTTAGTTTTGGTTTAGAGACTCAAAAATAAGAATGGGAGCAAGAGGAGAGTTAAGGAGAAACCTTTAAACACACAAATGACTTAAATAGTCCAGACTACTTTGTAAATCATTATCCTAACCCTTGCCAGAAAGATCTCCAATTGGATGACTCTCTCAACAAAAAAATTCAATGATGAAATCCTTTTCACTGAAGGAGTCTTACATTAAATATTCCACAAGGTAATTTATTCATCTATTTTGCCAAATGTAGTTTACTTTCCTATAAAATGTCTATAAAACTGTGGTAAATCTTATCTGTGCTAAGAAAATACATAAAATTGCTCATTAGAGAGCCCCGTTGAATGAATAAGATATATTCTAACTTTTAAGTGCTTGTTAGAAGTCATTTACATTGTTTCACTTCCTAATTTAAATTTATTGATGACTCTAGACGCAGTGATGTTCACTGCACACACACCTCGCTTCAACAATGCACATACGTTCTGACCACCCCTACCTACCTGTTAGAAATAATGTCTGAGAACTCTTCCCAAAGATAATTAACAATTTTCACTGAACTGAAGAGAGAATTTTGTAATAGAACATGGAAGGAAAATTTTGTTCTCAGTATTTTTTCTTGTAACACTTAAAAAAAAAAAAGGCATAGCAAACATTGGTTTCACCTTTGGATATATTTCAGGAGGAGTAATCCTGAAGTTAATTCAAATTATTCACATAATTTAAACTGGAGGCTCTAGCTCTCCGAAATATATCCCAAATCTGCCTACAGCTTTCTGCCTCTATTAGCCTCCCACCGACAAGAATTCCCAGCTCCTCTTTACAAGCCATCCCCCCCCCCAGCCCCCCACGTTGTGAGCACTGTGGATTATTTATTTTAAAAAGATGGATTTGACCAAGCACTTTCTACAGCACCTAACAGGAAATCCAAGTCCCCCACCAGGATCATCCTGGTCCTTGTCTCCCACTTCTTCTAGGTAGAGAAGCTGCCCCAGATGCCCCTTCTTCCAAGCACACTCTGAAACTCAGGGTCCTTGCACTGGTCTCTCCCCCTTGTCTGGAACAACCTCCAACCAGATCTTCATCTGGCTCCTGCTTCTCGTCACTCAGGCAGGAAGCAGAGCTGCCCTGTCCACGTGCACCTCCCTGTCTCATTCCGTTATTTAATAGTCTTCCTTGATCTATAAAAGTTTTATGTGTAATGTGCTTATCACCTGTCTCTTTCTACTCGAATGTAAGCTCCATGATAGTAGGGGACTAGTCTGTTTTTGTTTTTGTTGTGATATTCTTGGCACTGAAACCAACCTCACCTAACACCCCACAAATGTTTGTTGATGAAAAGTAGACTGGCCCCGAGGTTAAGTGCCTGGGCTTTGGAGTTGGATCAACCTGGGTTCAAAGAGCAGCAATTTACTAACTTGGAAGCCTGAGTAAGCTTCTCTTTTCCAAGGACTTGATTTCTTTATAAAGTGCAAATATTCATGGTGCAAGATAAACCGAAATTTCAATGAGGTAACTGGGACTCAAGTATCCATAGCCAGCATTCACACTGTTCTACTTGACACAGGCTCTCCCTTAAATCCCGGTCTGAAACTTAAGATCCCCTGTGGGTGGGTGAGGCGTGGGTATAAGACTAGGGAAGCTCCAAACACTCCACATCGTCATTTTGTACTAATTTTCTTTCAGAGACCGGAGAGAGCCATAAGTCGGTTCTGATGTCAGCCTGAGTTCCGACCCAGCTCCTCTATTTACCGCTGGCCGACTCCTCAACCTCTGTAAGGCTCGGTTTTCCCCTGGAAAAAAAGCACTTCCTCCCAGAGAAGGGAGATGGGGCAGTGACACCGAGGAAAGCACGGAACACTTCAGTACTTTATGACACTAAGCACACAGTGAACACCAGTTATTAATGAACAGACTTAGAATATTTCTTACTTAGGTGAATTCAAGAATCTTAACATCAAGAATTGATACCATTAAAAGGAAAAAAAAGTGCATTTTCCAACATGGAAATGTGAATGACTTTGAGGCCCTGTTAACAAATAAATCCCAGATAACTCAGAGCCAGCTGGTGACCCATCTCTCAACTCAGGGCTCCTTCTGGCCACAAGCATCCAATGCCTTTGCTCTTGGCATTTTCTTCTCTAACAGAGAGTCCCATCGTGTGTTCTATTTACACAAGGTCACAGGAAAACTTCCAGTACTATAAAGTATCTTAGAAAAAGGCCCTTCTCGGACTGATTTTATTAAACATACTCTCCCTACGTAATGTCTTATTTGAAGGCTTAAAAAAAAAAATCTTTGGTTTAAATATTTAAACTCCCTATACTTCGTGTGGATCTAGCCTCTCCCCCCCACCCCCCTGCCCATGTTCAAAGACTTCCATTTCAGAACAGTCTCTTAAAGGCACTTTTCCCTCCAGTGCAAATGACCCATTTGTTAACTTTCAAGAGAGAACAGTAACGATGGAGGAGAAAAGCAACCCGAGGGTCTCTAACATGGAGGCTTCCAGTTGTTCCCTTTCCAGAATGGTATGGGTAGATTTTCCATCTTGGGATATAAATTAACTGAACGTTAGTGTCTACAAGGAATTCAGACAATGTCCTGTAACACATTCACACATCCAGTGAGAGATGGACTACGTGTGTACATGTGTGTGTGTGTGTGTGTGTGTGTGTACAGGGCGTGGACGGAGGCGACACACACACAACAACTCCATCCACATCCCTTCCTCTCCGTTTCCAGCTGCACGGAAATAACGGCTTTGTGTTCAGTCAGGTGACATAAAAGGTGAAAACAGTAGCTCTCAAATTATATTTAACCTCAAATATCAGAGGTCGCGAAGGGGTGCACACATCAGCAGCTCCCCAGACTGCACGCGTGCACACACGGCAGCTTAAGTGGGCCCCTTTTCATTCCACATGGGTTTTCCACACAGTTTCTGGCATCAAGCACTGGTCTGCAGGACACCAAGAGTGCCTTTGTGTCCCTTGCTGACACTCCGGCATTGTGTTTTTCTGCCCATTAACCAAGGATAAATGACCTAGATATTCTGCCTATTAAAGCCTCATTTTTCTTTTGCCCTTTTGTTCTTTAGTGTACCACATTATCAGACGCTGCACACATTTTAAAGTATTCTCAGTCTCAGATGCCCTTTTGAGGGAGTAATAGGAGGTTTTTGTGTGTGGTTCTGCGGAGATATCTGGAGTGGAATTATGTGAAGGTAATTTAAGGTTTTTCTTCCTGTCTCGTCTGAAGACAATCAGTTTAGCGTATTACTAACAGCTAATCTAGCATAAGAGGATATATCAAGAAACTGTACAAAGGCCAGAGTGCTGTATTTGCATCTATTGCGAATACAAAAAAATAGAGTGAACACCAGTTCCCCTACACACTACATTCTCTAATTACATCTCTGCATATCATGGGTCACTTTTATTAAAAGCATCATTACTACAGTTGGCAGCAATTTACATTTTATCTTACATGATAGCAGTTTTCAAAGAAAAAAATAAAAGGACATCACAACAAAGAAAAACAATACATTTACAAAGTCATGTCTGTAAACTTCAAGGCTAGTTTAGAGCTGAGGTAATGCTGTTTTAGCTTTGTGGCTAAAGTAACAAAGTCCTTTAATTTAAAAAAGGTACCTGATTCTTTCTTCTCTCACTCTTTATTTATTCATCTATTTATTTTGTTTATACCAGTGCATTACAAGACCACGAGACAATGGAACTGTAGTTCTGTCTGGCAAGAAAACCCTCCCAGTAGGTTAATTTCCAAAGGGACCCTTCACATTCAACAGCTGCCTTATTATTGCTGCGCCTCGGGACAGAGACGTTCACACTAACGTGGAGATTGTCAGAGTGTATGGATGTGTGTGGATGCGCAAGGGTGGGAACCCCCATACAGTCAAAAGGGAAACCAATGAGCAAGTATGATATGTATGGTAAATTTCATCTTGACCTTCACAGCAAAAAAAAAAAAAAAAAAAAAAAAAAAAATTAAAATTAAAAAATTAAATATATAACTTCATACTTCCTTTGAGCAGCACTTCCTTCCATTAGTGCCACTCAGTTACAAATTGCTCTTTATTATAATACCAATGGTACCAAAAGGAAAAGGAAAAAAAAAAAGCAGAGCATTATGTAAGTTTCCTTAAAAAGACATGATCACCTCTCAAATTTCATCTCTCCTAGGGATAATAAATAATGCACTGCACAATACTTAATGACCAAGATACCTTTTGACACACCTGTATAACATGACTTGGACTTTTTTTTCTTTTTTTTTTTTTTGCTACACTATGTTACAGAACAGCTTATAAAACTAGGTATGAACATTAACTGTGAGTGTAAACAGTAGGACTACCACTTGTCAAAAGTTTTAAACACTTTAACTGGAACTGGAACTGGTTATTCATCATTTTCATGGTTTTCTAGTTCGTCCCCCCCGTCCAGCGAGTCCAGCTCTTCACCCTGTGCTATTTCGTCTTCGAAGACGGAGGACTCCGCAGTCTTGTCCAGGTTCTCCTCGGCGTCGCTGCCTTCCAGGTTCTCCTCCTCCTGGAAGGCGGCCCCCTCGGCCTTGTCCAGGGCCTTTTCCTCGCCGGAGCCCACGGCGTTCTGGAGTCCTGCTAACGTGGGGAACCCAGGCAGTGTCAATCCCCCCAGTCCTGGAGGTAGAAACATGGACGGGTAGAAGAGGCCTGGCGCCATGGTGGACAGGAGGAAAGGGTTGAAGGCGAGCGGGTTGGAGGGCAGTCCGGCCGGGGCAGTAGCAGCACCAACAGAGCCGTTCGCGGAGTCAGTGGCCGAAACAGCGTCTGTGCTTTTCTCGGAGTCTTTGTTCTCGTCCTCGTTCTCGGTGCCCTTCTCCTCGGCCTGGGAGGCGCCGTCCTCCGGCTCCCCCTGGCCCGGCGCCGGCGCCGGCGTGGCGTTGCCGGCCGCGGCGGGCAGGGGGCTGTTGAGCAGCCCGCCCAGGCCGAACACGTTGGGCAGGCCGGCCACGCCCGGCAGCATCAGCGGCAGCACGGCCGCGGGGTTCTTCGCGTCGCCTCCGGCCGCGGCCGCCGTGGCCAGTCCCGGGGGGAAGCCCATGAGGCCCGCCAGCTGGAGAGACTGCAGGTTCTGTAGGTTCTGCAGGCTCGTGAGGTCCATCCCAGCAAACAGGCTGTTCACCAGCAGAGGGTTGATGCTCGACGTGGAGGCCGCCGCCGCCGCGGCCGCCGCCGCCGCCGCCCTGGCGATCTCGCTCTTGGGCCTCCGTCCTCGCCTGCTGGCTCCTTCCCCCCGCACCACGGGGCCGGTGAGGAGCCGGTCAAACATCGACTCGGGAACGAAACCCTGAAGCAAACGGACAGGCAAACAGTGGCTATAAGGGCGGCCGGCGAGACCGCGATCCCCTGACAGGCCCTCTTGATGCACGAAAGCAGAACTCTGGATGCAAGGGCGGCAGCGACTTGTCCCCTTCTAGGAGCACTCTGGCCAAACTCAGGAAAGCAAAAAGTCTATCTCTCTGCACTATGTGAACTCACTGAATTATGCAGGACTGCAGAAAAACTGTTAAAGTCTACTCTACCGGTGAGGGAGATGTCAAGCTACCAGCATCCAGAACTCCAGGAACAATAAAACGTCATGACGTTTTATGAGATGCTGGGAACATTAACTGAAATTACAGCGTACTAGATCTACCCTGGAGAGACAATAACTACGGTCACCCCAAAACAAATGTTTTTAGCAGCTGTACCCCCATTTGCCCAAGTCTGAAAACCACCCAGCCGTCCTGCTCTGGGTGATGGCCTACCACACCCAGGGGCAGGCGCAGGCACTGGAAGGACAAATTCCTGACACGTGCAACCCACGTGGATAAAGCTCAACGCGAAGTCATCCTACGAAGGTCACAGAATTCATGCTTCTGCTAATAGGACACCCTCAAAAAGACAAAACTTTGGATGGAGACCAGATCAGCAGTGGTGGGGGGCCAGGGGTGGGGTTGGGAGTGGGGGTGTGTAGTATGAGGGAACGTGGGGTGGGGGAGGGTGGTGGAACGGTCTGTATTTTGGTTGTGGTGGTGGTTCGAGAAAGTACGTGTATTAAGACTGATAGAACTACACACAAAAGAAAAATAAGAAGTCTTACTATATATCTTAAAAAAATAAACAGGAAGAAATCAGGACATTGACCACTTAATCTTAAAAAGACGTTGAAGTGGAAAAAAATTTTAGGCAAAGTTGTATTCTTTATTTTAAAATTTTAAAAAAATCCCAGTTAATCTTAATGATCTCAACCACCATGAATTCCATCCCACAGGTGGGCTCTTAACGAGGTTTACCTTCAAGACTATGAACGTGTATTTCTATATAATCCTTTAAAATCAGAGCCATCCAAAGAATCTACCTCAGATTAATGATATACTGATATAAGAAATGAGGATGTATTATGTCAATTCTTTTAAGCTATGAATAAATTATAATAGAAAAATTGATGGTCGACAGAAAAGAAAGAAAAGCTCAGGACAACAGTTTTGTACAGAAACCTCTCCCGACAGAAACACAGTGCGTACTTACAGACTGCTTCACTATCTCAGTCCAGTCTGGGGCAACTGCAAATTCAGGGTTCTCTTCCAGCCACCTGGGCAGGTCCTTCATTGGAGGTGCCATAGCTCCACCCATCTGGGGAGAGGCATTTGGAAAATGATCTAAAAGCACATATATCCCCCCTGCTCCCCACCCCACCTACACACACATACACACACACACACACACACACACACATCATATACAGATATTCTAGAAGAAACATTATTGTTCTTCCTTAAAAACATGTCAGGATGAAATGCTTCTTTCCGGGATAAGAAATCATATGGAGATCAACTCCCTTTCCCAAACGTTCACCTTCTTTCCATTTCGTTTATTGACAACAGGAACCCTTTCTTCTCCTGTCAAAGTGTTTATATCCAATTTATTAGGGTTTCGACATCTATGTCGTTTCTGTTTCGGTTTCTGAAATGAGGAAAACAGCACATCCGCATTCTTCTGCAAAAAAACCCCAAACAAACCCAAAATACGGATTTAGTAAAAATGTATTTAGTAATTACTTTCCTGCATAAATGACAAAGAGAATATAGTCAAGCAGCTTTTTTTTTTTTTTTTTCCAAGTACGCTCTACACCCAGCGTGGGGCTCGAACTCATAACCCTGAGATCAAGAGTCACATGTTCTACCTACTGAGCCAGCCAGGAACCCTCAGTCAAGCCATTTTTAATAGCTATAGAAGTTTCAGCAATCATTTTAGTTATTAGAAACCACACTTTTCTTTAAAAGGAAAAACTATTTTTCTCTTTGTACACTGAGGAACTCAACAATCACCTAAGCTGAGTATTTGCTTTTCCTTTTGTCTACCAATAACCCCGCTTAAAGTCTTTTCTTCCAATGCTTAACCAAGCCATGGTATTTTTATGTTCATATCTTTTTTTAACCAAGTCATGGTATTTTTTAAAAACATTTTATTTATTATCTGACAGAGAGAGATACAGCAAGAGAAGGAACATAAGCAGGGGGAGTGGGAGAGGGAGAAGCAGGCTCTCTGCCAAGCAGGGAGCCCAACGTGAGGCTTGATCCCAGGTCTCTGGGATCATGACCTGAGCCAAAGGCAGATACTTAGCGACTCAGCCACCCAGGCACCCCCAAGTCATGGTTTTTTCAAAAGAAACTTTCTCAAGGACCTTTGCTAACTAATTTCTACTCAGTGACTTGGACAAATACGGAGATGATGTCCCGTCTATGAGACTGTACCTGAGAGGCAACAGGTAAAAAGACCTACACAGGAGGGGACGTTCTGAGAGGCAAGAACTCAACTAAAGCTGAACTCAACAAAATAAAATGTTGAATCTTACACTTACAGTTTTGGTTCTTCTTCTTCTTCTTCTTCTTCTTTTTTTTTTTTAATAAGATTATTATTTATTTGACAAGAGAAAGAGAGTGAGCACAAGCAAGGGGTAATGGCAGAGAGGTGGGAGAAGCACACTCCCCACTGAGCAGGGTGCTGAGCAGGGAGCCCTACTCTGGGCTCGATCCCAGAACCCTGGAATCATGACCTGAGCCAAAGGCAGACCGCCCCCCCCAGAGAACCCCCTACACTTAAGTTTAAAAACAAAAAAACAGTCACTTGGTATACAGGGAGTAAAAGATTTGCATTGCCAGCTAGCAAGCAGTTTACAGGATGGAATCATCTACAGATACCGTTTAATGTAGGACATAAGTAGGAGTTGTTTAAAAAAAAAAAAAGAAGAAGCTAATGAAGTCTTGGCTGTATTAGCTAGTCAAATTTCTACAAGTAACAAGCTTCACAGTATTCTGTGCTGCTCAGACCTGGTCTGGACACCAATTAAGAGTGCATTCATGAGGGGCGCCTGGGTGGCTCAGTGGGTTAAGCCTCTGCCTTCAGCTCAGGTCATGATCTCAGGGTCCAGGGATCAAGCCCCGCACTGGGCTCTCTGCTCAGCGAGGAGCCTACTTCCCCTCCCTCTCTCTCTCTCTGCCTCTCTGCCTCCTTGTGATCTCTCTCTCTCTGTCAGATAAATAAAATCTTTAAAAAAAAAAAAAAAAGTGCATTCATGAGTGTCACCCCCCTGGTGAGACCACCTGGAAACCAGGTGATGGAAAGAATAACCAATGACATCATGTTTATTTGGTGGAAGGAGAAAGGAAAGAAAGTGCAAAACAGGCATCTTCAACAAACTACAAACCTGCCCATCAGCTCTGAAGCTAGTTTCTCGAACGTAAGATACACAGTGACAGAAACTGGAAAATGTCCGCGGTAAGGAGACATTTAAGCAAAAGGCAGAGGGACCAGGGATCTCCTCTGCATTGTGCAGAAGAGCTGCAAGGGCTGTCCACGCAGGACTCCTCCTGACTGAACTCTGGGGCAGGACTCCTCCCGCCTGAACTCTGGGGTACTTACTGGTACGTAACTTGGCATATCAACAGTGTAGGAAGGATGCAGCTTCAGCCATTCAACTAAGTCCTTATTTTTAGGAGCGTCCTCCCCCACCAGCCTAGTCCCATCTTCAAGATTTATCACAGGGATCCGCATGTCTGGGTCCAGCTGTCCAGGAGAAGGAATGTTTCTTGTAGGCGGGGTCTCTATATCTTCTTCGAAAGCTTTGGTCACCTCAGCGTCCTCCTGCAGAAAGTTGACAGGGGTCTCAATTCTTCTCATATGAAGAAAGATTCCAAAAATGCCTGACCTCTTACCACAAGAAAACACTATCCTAGCATAATGGATCTTGGGCCAAAAAGGGAAAAAAGTTAGTTGAAACAATCTCAGTTTTGGAATAGCTATTAAATTAGAAGATGAAACTTTAATATTATTCTCCACACTGTAGAACTGGTAATTAGGTAGGAAATTCACAGTCCATCAATGCTCCATATTTGAAACCTTAAGCAAGCCACTAGGCCATGGACAGCGTAGTCTGAGCTGGACATGCATGGAAGGTACCCTCTCAATCTCTCTCGGGGCTCTCGGGATAACCTCATTAAATAAATTATATTTACTTGTTTATTTATTTATTTGAAAGAGATAGAGAGTACATGTGCTTCAAGCAGGGAGCCTGATGTGGGGCTCGATCCCAGAACCCTGGGATCATGACGTGAGCCGAAGGCAAACGCTTAATCAATTGAGCCACCCAGGCGCCCCACCCCCCCTCCCCCAGCTTTTAAAATTTATTTTTATTTAGAGTGAAAGCATGTGCGAGTGGAGGGGTATATGGGGAGAAGGAGAATCTCAAGTAGATTTTCTCCTGAGCACAGAGCTTAGCATGGGGCCTCAGTCTCATGACCCTGAGATCATGATCTGAACCTTAATTTAGAGTGGGGCACTTAACTGACTGAGCCACCCGGGTGCTCCAAGAAGTTATAATTAAAGGAATGTTCCCACAGCCAACCTGTACACAGAACTCTCTGAACCATACGATCTTACTGGCTACAACGTTTGTGGCAGGTCCGTCTGGCAACCCTGAAAATACCGAGTCGATCTGAAGTCCAGCCGGCGGGCCACAAACTGTTACTCCAACCACCAGACTTCTTTTCTGGCAGCCCATCTGTCCATTCCCATGGCTCTGACTTCGGTTCAGGCCTTCTTCATCGCCGCCCCGGCCCCATGTCACTGCAGTACTCCTAAACAGTCTCCCCGATCCTACTCCCACCCTTCTGGACTCTGACTTCCATCACTGCTACTTCGGAGTCAGGTTTCTAAAATGCACTCTTCCTAGGTCAAAACCAAATCAACTGTTTAAAGGCTTTTGATAATTGAATCCCCCTCACCTTCAGGATAAAATCCAAGTCCTTTGGATGGCAATCGAGAACCTCCCTGATTTACATCGTACCTTGTGTCCCAGCCTGCTACTGTCAAACCTGATCTCCTCATCAGATTCCCGGGGCTGCCAGTGACTGTCAGTTCAGCAGACGTGGAAGTCTCTCTCTGTCTCCTGTCCCTTTGCATACATTCTCCCTGCTACCTCTTTTCAAAGGACCAACTCCTATACAATCTTCAAAAGTCAACCAAAGGAGGGCCGTGTCTAAGGCAACTTCCTGATCTGTGCCTCCCCATATCCTCTTCCCTTCATTTCCATTCTTCCTTTGGGCTCCCAAAGTACTCCAGGCATGCCTCCCAGCTATGGGACGTCACTATTTATCTGTCACTCAACTTCAACACTGAGTTCTCTAGGGCGAGCTCTTGCTAGACCTTTATTCTTCACATCCCTGTCCTTGGGGGTGGGGGCGGGGCCAGACCCAAAAGAACCACCTCCACCATGTTCCCAGGTGTATTGCCGCAGTATGATGACTGCGCCCTTACTTTTTCCTGGCAATGCAAAATGGTCTCTAGTCCAAGTTCTGACATAATACAAGATTTTAGGATTTGTCCCAGTCCATACAAGTAACTCTGCTGACCTTTACACCTCTTCAGTACTCCGTTTATCTATAGATTAATCGGCATTTACCTTGTATTGTATGTGTACGCACACAACTATCCACAATATCCACTGAGTAATCCCTAAGTTCTAACATCTGACAGTAAAATGAACAACAACAAAAAAAATACATCTTCTAACCTCTACTAGGAGTTTCGGGCTGGGTAGCTCATATGACTTTAGAAAAAGAGAAACATCAGTATGTTCTTTAGGATGACTTAAAATGTGTAAAATGAGCAAAATCAGCCTGCAGTTTAATACAGGATCTATAATTACAATAGGAAAACAGCACCTGGCTCACACTGTTAATTCCTGATGCCTGAACCACAGACAGCTTTGTGCTGGGATTCAAATATGAAACCCAAGAGTAAACAAACGCATGAGATGCAGAAACTCACTAACTTGTTGATGCTTATGGAGGAAGGAATTTCAGGGAACAAAATCTATCAAAGTGGTTTGATGTGTTCTGGTGGATTCCTGTACAGAGGCTAATTAATCACTAGTGGTACAATGCGGGGGACCACACACCTCGGAACCGCACTTTTAACTTACAGAATAAGCAGTCACAGCTGATCCATTACAAGGTGTATTTTTATAAGATTCTAAAAGGAATCATATGCTCCACAAAAAAGAAACATTATTACGATTTGGTGCATGGTAACGAATCCTGAAAATTAACCTTTAATTACCGAGACGCTTCTGTTTCCCTCAGACCCCACCGGAGAGCAAATTCCAGTGAGTGCCATTTTGTCATTCCTAAACTTTACCTCGACCACACTTTTACTCCTCTTACTTAGGTCATTAAACTTTCTGGAGGTTTCAAGAAATAGCACAGAGGCAGTAAGAAGAGGGATGGAAAAAGTAAAAAATGCTGAAACAAATGTCGCCCTCTTCTCGGTTTCAAATTTCACCGCTTCGCAAACTGTGATCCGCAGGGAACAGGCCCAGTGTTCCTGGAATGCCAGCGGCTCACACACAAACAAGCTCCAGCACCGTTAGGCTGATTCGGGTTCCAAATCAATAAGGCTTAGGATACCCAGTACTAACGCGTCTTTTAGAAAGAGAGCACACGTAAGCAGGTTCTCTGGGGGTAAAACCCTCATCCTTAAGCGGGCAGTGCATTTTTAGGCAGCATGGTTGAAGAAGACTAGGGAAGAGAGTTCCTTTGATTGCACTGCACTCATGTCCTTTGAATTGAGAAAGAAAATGTCAAAATCCATCGGCACATACATTTCATACAAACCTAAACTAGCACAGATCTTTATTCAGCTGAGATTTTATAGAACAGCTACACGTACGGAGGTAGGAGAATTAGCGATCACTAGCTTTGTATCTGAACACAAATCTTGAGTCTGAAACTAAATATTTATACTAATCTAACAGATGCCAGGCTCCAAACAACATTATTTCTAAGAGCAGAAGCTTTTTCCGCCTCAGGAATTCAGAGATAACAATTATAGGCTCAGAATAACACGTTTTTGTTTTGGGCTACTCTTCCGAGAGTAATCAATATATTAGGATCTTGGGAGGAATAAATCCTCAAGCTACATTTGGTTCAGGCTGAGTGATCTGTATCAATGCTCAACACATATTTTCAGTTCAAAACCATGACTGTACATTGTGATCCTATCTCTTTAGTGCAAGAAGCCAGCTTGAGTCACTGAGAGGAGCCCAGGCCGGCGTCGTCAGAATGGCAGGACTCTGGCTGCCACTGTGGGCAGACACAAAGGGAGTGAGCTCCTGAACTTACTGCACTCAATGACGTCCGTTTGTGGCTCATGAAAAGCAGATCAAGACCCTCCACGTTTTTCCTCCTTCCCCGCCTCCTCTTCACAGGAGGCTCTCCATCCACCAGGGAGCCGTTAAGCAGATGCCTCGTGGGTGTGCGTGACAGGCCTGCCTGGAGCAGCTCCATTTGAGTCTTAAAGGCATCGGACACCGGTGTCGAGACATTAGGCAAGATAAACTTTGAAGTAAGAGATGAAAAATTTGAGGTAGAGCTTGCTGCCTCTCTTGAGGCCTTTGATAAATCTACAACTTTTTCTTGTCCATTTTCTGAGACCACCTGAGACTCCCGCAGCTGGGCAACCATTTCCATGAGGTTCCGCCGCTTGGCAGCTCTTTCGGCCTCGATTTCAATTTTTCTCCTCCTCCTCCTCCGCTGGCGAGGGACGGAGAGGTTTAGGGCGTCTTCCTATTGAAAAATTCCAACAAAATAATGAGCCCAAACTATATCTGCTATACACAGGCTGGATTTCAGAAAGAAAGAACTAGAAGCTTCAGGAATTAACCATTCGTAACTGCTGAAGAGAGCTAAGGAAAGGGCAGCCTTATCTTAACTCCGGGGAGGACCAGTGAGCCGCGAGCTCCCAGAGTTGGACGGCTCGCCTTTACGCGGCGAAACAAACATACCTTGGACAACTGAGGGGAAGTCGTGAGGTCCTCGCTGCCACTGATGCTAGCTTGGCCGACCATGGAGAGCTCGGCAAAGCTCCTCTTCTGCAGGGGGCTGTCCATGGTGGGTGGCGTGTAACCAGGGATGAGGCCCTGGAAATCAAACATCTGGCGCCTGTTTACTGGCCATTTGCCTTTCAGCACTGCTTCACAGATGTTGTCTAATCGGTTTATCATTACTCGGTCCTGGAGGGAGAAGGAAAGTCACACGTTGTTGTAATGAAGACCTGGTGAAAATTACCGGATAAATATTTCCATCAAGATGCTAAAGCACATAAGAGGTTTAAAAGTCAATCCATGGGCAAAAGGTAAAAAGAAAACAAAGAAGCGACTGAGTAACCAGAATCCGCAGAACCTGCTCTGCTCTGGTGGAAGGTCCTGAAGGGGGCCCCAACACAGAAAACTCACTCTTTTTAAAATTTGAGCACTGGAGCACATCACATAGCCACCTCTAAAATACTTCAAAAGTCACTTTTATTCGGGCGAGAGCACTGTTGGCGAACACCAGCAGACAACAATGGAGCCCTGCATCTAGCTTCTGGACGCTCTGGTGCTACAAATCCACGGGCTGGATCGCAGTCTGTCCCAGGAAGTGGGACATCGTTAGCGTCACTATTAATAAAGTTCAGCATTACGAAACGGGCACCAACCGAGGAACACCTAATGAATGTCAATTTGCAGTCCCCACCTATTTTCACTTCAAATTTCATTGAAGCGTGTACATTAAAAATTTCTAATTACAGCTCTTAGTCCCAGATTCCATAGATTAAAAGTGTCTGCTACGATAGACCTTTTGACTGATCTGGGAAACTCCCTTCTGTACTCAATGAGGGAGATCAGCCTAACAGGGTACAGGGAGGAAAAAATGTCTTTGAGAGAACACTCTGCTCACTATGGAAGAGCAGCCTCTGGAGGAGTCAACTGAAGCTTGTTTTTGTGCTGCTTGTTTTAAACCAGACAGCCCTGTTATGGTGATTAGGATGATTATATCCCCACCCTGAAAAGCAGACCCAAATTACATAGGGATTTATTATAAAATTGCGCTAGTTAGCCAAAAAAGTAATTTCCATTTTGCTTTTGGTTACAGATAACTACATTTGGAATTATCTCGTAATGTACTGGAGCAAATGGGTCACTAACCCACCCTCTCCCACGTTAGGAAGACAATGGGTTTCCAAACCTATGGAGATGTCTTAAATCTGGAAGCTCTGTCTGGGATTTAAAAACATTAAAACACACATTTTAAAAAGTCCCCACATTTTCTCTTGTGCACTGTTGGTGGGACTGTAAGTGGTGTAATTGCTGCTATAGGAAATGGTAGGAGGCTCCTCAGAAAAATTTAAAAAACAGAACCACCATGTGACCCAGCAATTGCACTTCTGGTAATATATCCGAAAGAACTGAAAGCAGGGTCTCAAAGAGATGTTACTACACGCATGTCCACAGAAGCACTATAATAAGCCAAGGCGGGGAAGGAACCCCAAATGTCCCAACGACAGATGAGTGGATAAGGAAAATGTGATATATACATACAATGGAATATTATTCAGTCTTAAAAAGGAAGAAAATCCTGCCATACACTACTATACAGATAAACCTTGACGACAAGGTAAAATTAAGTGAAATAAATGAGTCCCAAAAAGGCAAATATTGCAGGATTCCACATACAGGATGACGTATCTACAGTAGTCTAATTCACAGAAACAGAAAGTATAGAAATGGTTGCCAGAGGCGGAAGGGAGAGGAGAGGAGCTATTCAATAGGTATAACGTTTGAGTCATGCCAGACAAAGAAAGTTCTGGAGATCTGTTTTACAATAATATGAATGTATCTAAAACTACAAAACTATATACTGAAAATTGGTTAAATTCCATGTTACGTAGTTTTTACCACAATAGAAATAAACTAAAAAAGAAAGAGAGAGAAAGAAAGAAAGAGTGAGCCCACACATTTCATTTTGCTAAAAGGTGTGTCTATGGAAACAACAATCCACACACTATCCTGGACAATGTGATGGCCAACCTGAAAAACCTCAAAGAGCCAAAGATCCATACAAAACATTCTACTTCTTATCTTTCCTTCATTTTACCTTTCCTACCCTATTACAAAAGAAATGCACAGATTTTAAAATGAGAAAAATCCAGTCTTCATACAATGTCAGAGTTGACCTTAAAATTACTTGAAAATCAAACTAGAATGATTTCCTATCCCCCACACTCTCTTTTGGTCCACAAAACAAAAATAACAAGAGACCCACCAACCTTAGGCCAAAACGAGAAGGCAAATGTTCTTTCATGAAGGAGCTGGGCTACTGAAGGGTCTCCGTCCTCCATGTAGAACCCGTCTCGGGTTTCATCCCTAGCGGTGCTCATGGAAGCATTGCTTTCCTCATCAAAATTCTTCCCTCTAGAGACAGCTCCTGCTGAGAAATCAATTAATATACATTACTCACAACCAGGGAAAAGAAGTTTAGAAAGGACATGGTAAAAATTTGAATACCAATCAGCTCCATTTTACTGAGAACCTACTATACGGCTAGGATGGCATTAGGCATCTTACAGTCTTGTTTAAAGCTGGTGATGGCCCCTTGATATAGACGCTGTTATTCTCATTTTACGGATGAAAAAGCAGACAGGCTTAGGTAGGTGACATCACTAGTCATCGGATGTTGAGCATGTACATCTCAGAGGAGGCGGAATGACAACCAAGTCTCTGACTCAAGAGCCACTCCACACAACGTCCCTCCACACAGGAGAGAGGGCTGACGACTGGCCGGAGTACCGAGCCTCAGCTCCAGAACAGTACAATAGGAGGCTTTATTTTTACTCTGTGTCAGGAACAGCAACCTAACCACGACTTACAAAGAAAACCAGTCATTTTCAGATTCTGCTTCTACCTTTACTTCTGATTTAAAACTAAAGTTAAGCATCATTTGTTTAAAAATAATTACCAGTGCTTTTACCAGTGAATGACTCTTCTCTTTCACATTAAATTGTCCAAATTAAAATCATTTGGAATTCTCAATACACTGCTACTATAAAGTTAACCACTATCCCTTTTTCTTTTTTAAGTTAGCCCCTATTATTCTGTTGAGTTTTTTTTAAAAGATTTTATTTACTTATCAGAGAGAGAGAGAGAGAGAGAGAGAGAGATGGCACACGAGCAGGGGGGAGGGGCAGGGGGAGAAGCAGGTTCCCTGCTGGACAAGGAGCCCAATGTGGGACTCCATCCCACAACCCTGGGATCGTGACCTGAGCCGAAGGCAGACGCTTAACCGACTGAGCCACCCAGGCATCCCAAGTTAACTCCTATTCTTAATTGAGAAATTGTTACATGCCCATAACACTCATCAGAGAGCTTAAGTTGTTCGAAATTCCATGTTCACGTGTGGCACGGGAGCAATACATACACCTAAGCACAACCTGAAGTTACCTATCCAGAGAACAAAATGTACACTAATTACTCTTAAAAAGTAAACAAGAGCCCCTGTCATGTGACAGGGCCCGTCACAGCTGCCGCAGTGGAACGGGGAGGGGGCCCGGATGGCGCAGCATTACCTTCAGGCTGGGAAGATTCCTCTGATTTATCATCATCCTCCAGCTTTTCTTCCTCGTCCTCTTCAGAACCTTTTTCTGAAATAGACTTGGGCCCTGTATCTGCACTGACCTCCATCCCTTTCAGTTCACTTTTTACAGAGCTGGCCTCGGCCTCGCATCCCTGCTTACTGTCCTTCTCCCCACCATCGGTCTCTTCCTCCTCCTCCTTCCCCTCGGCTTTCTCTTGGGCAGCTGCGCTTCCAGACTCCTCCACTTTGCCTTCACTCTGTCCTGTCGCCTTCTCCTCCTGAACGTGAGCAGATGAGAGGACGGCAGAAGTCTGGCAAAATCCGATGGCCAGTGGGGTCAGGGAGGACATGCTCCCTGCCCCTCTGTTCTGAGCAAAGTTTTTGTGCGCATCCAAGAAAGATAACTCGGGGTCATTGAGGATGTGATAATCCGTCCGACTAACCCCGTGCTTAGCAGCACCAACCAGCAAGTCTCGGTCATGCCTCCCACATTCCCACCACTCCGGCAAATCCAAACTCGGCTGGCAGAGCTTCAGCCTCTCCCCCAGCTGAGGGTGGTGAAGAACCTGCTCGCGGATCTTCCGCAGCAGCTCGATGCGGTAGAGAGTTCGGGAGGCGCGCTCTTCTGTGATTGGCTCGATCATGGAGGAGAGGTCAGGGGGTTCTGTAACATGAAAACAATGGTATTCACTTGGAAAAACCCTAAGTATGCTTTAAGTTGCTCACGCTCTATTTTTCACTGTAGTGGGCGGGCCTTTTACTATAGAGAACTTGTGTTACGAAGAGAACCTACCATCGTCTGGCTTGGCGGGCATTCGACACACTCGCCTACACATGGCCACAAAACAACTGAAGTATTTCTCCAAACTCTCATCAGACTTTTTGTCAAGTCTGGCAAAGGCTCGGAACTGGTTCCAGTCAAACTGCTGTTTCATGGGGTCAAAAATAACTCCAAAAGTAGATACCACGCGGTAAAAATCAGCCTCTTCTCTTCTCGTCCACCTATGAGCAAGGAGACATTAGCTTGAACCCTACTTGTGTACACAGGCTTAAAGCTTATTCATTCTTTTCCTCTTTTCCCCTAAACTCAGTGCACGGGACCTATTTTGGGGGTGAGAAGACAGAGTGCTTTCATGTACTGAGACCTTCTCTGATCACCGTCTGGAAGTGATTCCGGCCTCCGGCCGGCCGAGGACAGAAAAAAGAGGCCCATCCTAAGAGCTGAGTAAAACCCTGAAGAAACTCACTTTTGTCGTTTCTCAGATATTATAGCTTCCCTTTCCGCTTCTAGAGCTCTCACTTCCTCCCGGGGCCGTCGCCTCCGCCGGTCAGTCTTCATTAGAGCCTCCTGCCTCATTTGTTGCCTTTTATAGCTGCGCTGATAGGCAGTAATGAGCCGGCGCAGACGGGTAGTCAGGGTTGAGGTGTTGGGCCAGTAGAGTTGGCCTAACTCAGCAGTACTCTCGCTGGGCTTGCCTGGGGAAGTGGAAAAAAAAGATTTCTAAAATGTGTAGCTGCAATCTTGCAATACACAGGATTTTCCATCAAAACAAGATGACTCATTAACATTCAAATGACAGTGTGAGGAAGGGCATCTCAGTGCTCTCATGTTTAAAATATAAATAAAGAATCATATTAGTATGAAACTTAACAACTGTTTTCTTTTTTAACTCTTTAGGGGGGAGAAGCAAATTTACTTATCAGTTTTATGTAAAGAAACATACTTTATGCCATGAACTACAATATAAGGGTGCTCTCCTGTACTGTACTTAGAATAATAATCTTGAACCTAAAACATAATCACGTAATTGGTAGCTAACTATCTGACATTAGGGAAAAGGTACCGTTCTATAAACCTGCAATATTTCAGATACCCAGCAAATGCCCTACTCCGAGACACATTTCTGAAGACGCTTAAAAGTTTCCACTAACTGGTATATAAATATATACGAATTATCTTAATCCCAAAAGTAGTTCTTTCATCAAAGAAAGTCAATGTAATGAAAAACCCACAATAAATAAGAATTAAAATTATTCACAAAAGGGATGAGTCAGTAGAGAAAAAAAAATGATATTTTAAGATACCACTGTCATAAAGGAGCAAAAGTGCAGGTCCAGGAATAATGTCTGTACAGCGCACATTTGCCCTGCTCTTTGGGTTTTTTATGGAGCCTTACCTGTGGTGCGAATTTCCATGGATTCCTCTTTATCTTCTGGAGGAGAATTTGCAAATTCCTTGAAAGCAAAGCAAGAAACAGGATTATTTTAATTTGGGGCTTCATTTTGCATTACCTTTCAAAGAAACGGCCATTATCTATAAAGTTTAACAAGTCTTATATGGGCATATGATATTTTAATGCTGCTGTAAAAGTCAGTATACTCAAGTTCTTACATCTATTTCATCCTTGAATGGCGTCCTGGTTGGTTTATATTCTGGGTCCTCATCTTCTCTATCAAATTCTCCCCTGCGTTAAAATTGTTAAAAAAAAAAAAAAAAAAAAGTTTAAATTGCACAAATAAGCAAGAGACTGGGGGGCTGGGGGGTGCTTGGGAACAACTAATCCTCTGCCTGATGCTACTTTTAATTCTGGGTTTGACATCAAAGGCAACCCAATCAATATTTAAATCACGCAGTCACGGGGTAAGGGGCGGGTGGGTGGGCGGAAGTGTCACCACTTGGACAAAACAAACAAGTTTCAGATGATATAGATAATATATTGCATTTAAATAATCATTATGATACATAAACAGACTACTCTGGGAAACATCACCGAAGTTGAAATCAGATCAGTGGAGTGCACAGCGCAGTGGAAGGACCGAACCCTGCCAATAGATGTGACACTGACATAAAGTTTATTACAATCTTTAAATGTCCTTCTTACCCATCACCGCCATCTGCTAGCATGTCTGTTCCTCTTTGCTCGGCAGCTATGGCCTTGGCATCGGGCATACCAACGCGTTCCAGGAAGCACAGCGCGGGGTCGGCTCTCATGGAGTTGTACTTCTCGTAGCCTGTGCCATCCCCAGCAGCCCACAGAGGACACGCGCAGAAACAGCAAAAGGGCCGTCACTCACAAAGTCACAGCACTGCCACAATACACCAGGCTCAGCTCTCAACCCAGACGACCACTTAGGAACCCTTCTTTCCATAAACCACTCTAGACAATGCTCATGACGTGGCAGGTTTTGGGGGAGGGGGTCAAGTTATAGTTCAGGGGGGTATCCGAATGACCACGGAGATGAGCAGAGAAACAGGTTCAAACTAACTGCAAGACGCCTGAGGAGATTTCCGACCCTATTTTCCCCAAGAGCTAATTTTGCTGGACATTTAAAAGGCTTCCTTATGCTCCTTCATGACCTCTGCGGGCCACGCTATGCCCACCCCGTCCTCCCAAGAGCAGCTACAGTCCTGCAGGAAAGTCGAGCCACTGGCTGAAAATCCCTGTCTACGTAAGGCCAGCGAACCTGTCTTATTAGGTTTAGGACGATGCATGTCAGTAAGATGACACTGTTCCCTCTATGGTTTTCAAACCGCAATTTGCTTTTTGACTGCCCAAGTTGACTAGATGGAAAATGGCAGATCCCAACAGTGCACTGCGGGAAAATGATTTTGAGGCTGAGCTCACAAAACGCGGCTGCAGTACGTAGGCAGAACAGCACAATTCAATTAGGATGTGTACTACAACACACCGCTCCTAACTGCTGTAGAGCCGCAAGCCAAACTGTAATCATGAAAGGTTTTATAAGCCATCATTCTCCCCTTTAGTCAGGCCGGGCTGCTGAGAATACCTCCGCGACCTCCAGAGAATTGGGATTATAATCAGGAATCGCTCACTGTATATATCATGCCAGTTCTGCATCCCCAGCCTTTCAAAGTTAACAAGGCTGCATCCACTCAGGGGAGCCGTGAGTTCTCAGCACTGACATTTGTGAAATATTGCTTGGAACAAAGCCCAGGAGGCACTTGTACAGATTAATAGCAGAGGTTAAGCCCACCGTCCACTCTGACACGGGTTGGCAGAGCCAGCGAGGGGAGCCACGCTAGAAGCAAAGTTTAGGGAGAGCTATAGGACAACTTGGCTATTATTAAAACAAATATGGTTTTGGTTTTATTTACAGCCAAGAAAGAAATGTTTTCTTCTCAAATACTCAACAAACATTCAAAAACAGCATCTGATATTTACAGTTCATATTAGATTTTTAGTACAGGAAAATGATAGAAGCCAAGAGTCCTCTGGAACTATCCTCATTAATATTATGACTTTGGAAAAGAGGATGGAAAGAGCGCTGACAACGAAGCCATAGAGTCAAGATGTGGTCAGATGGAAACATCACTTACCGTGTTTGAACACTCCAATGAGGAGGGACTTATCTGCTTCCTTATCCCACCAGTCTGTGGGGACTTCGGCATGGAAGGGCTCAGGGATCCACACGTCAGCTTCACTACAAAGACACCAGTCACACGGTATTCAGAGCACACGCTCACGTTACAGGAAGAATCCCAGGAACCACAGACAGGATGTGCAGGCTCGCAGGCCCCCTCCCGCTCCGCGCATCCGAGCATCATGGGGAGCACTGAGCGAAGGCTGAAGGGAAGGGTGCGAGCCAGTCGCTTTCTACCATAGTCGGAAGTGGACTTCATCACACAGGGTCCCATTTTAAATGTCAGAATGCCAGGAACGTAGTTCCCACCTTTTCCATGGAACACAGACATGCGAACACGCTTTCCCCGATTCCCTCCGCATCCCCATGCACACAGGGTGAAAATTCCATTCCAGGTGCAAACTAGGAGATACGCCACTAATGGTTTAGGAAGGTTCCGGAACACACTCGGCAGGGTCTTCAGGCTGCCTGGGTCACTACAGGGAGGTATGGAGTGGCGTGCACTTGCACTAACCTTGAGTCAGCACCCTCTAGAATCTTATCCGCCTGGTCTCCTATAACTTCTTGTCTTAGGTAGTATAGCATGCGGACACGCAGCAGGACCCTGGAGAGGAAGACAGAGGGGGGAAAAAGTTCTTAACTTCAGGACTGTTTGCCAACAGTGGCTTTTGGCAGCTGCTGCTGTTCATCCATCATCCTGCCAAGGCTGATTAGCCATGCTGTATGGTAGGCTTGAAGCGTGACAGATGGTGGCACATAATCACCTCTGTGTGGTGCTTTCTGCTGGCTTCCAACAGGCCTGCCTGGCAACCGCTCGCGCTGCACGGAGAGGGACCGAGCACGGCCCAGCCCAGGCGCACTTCATTTAGTCCTACCTAGTGCAGCTTGTGAAGTTTAGACACGTACCCTACCATTGCCTCTGAAGTATTGAAGCAAGTTTGTAAACAACTGAGCAGATGGCTTTCAGTAACTGTTCTGCTTCATTATCTCATAAAATTTCCTCAGCTGCTGCCTTAATACCATTTTTGGAAGCACATCAGAAGTTGTAGGAATAAACGAGATATAAAATCTGGTTTTACTACCTTACAATAAACCCTCAATATGGAATGTCAGGTTTTTCAGATTATACAACTTTGCTTCCGAGAAAGGAAGATGGTGATGGGGGTGGGGCCAGGGGTGGGTCTCCCTTAAGGAGTATTAAACACTATTTATTCCTTCTAGTTCATATTACCTGGAAGCCTAGGTTGGAGCTTAAAAAAATAACAAAATGACACAAAGGAGGCTAAAATGGGGCCAATTCATTGCCATTCCTTGTCATTTTCAAGGAATCAAGTTTCTAAAAATCCATGGAATTCTAGGAACCAGATTTTTTCTAGGACCCAGATTAATTCTTTTGGTAAAGCCCACCTGGAAAATCCTAAAGGCCCATGTCTACTCTGAGGCTAGCATCTCCCGCTGGACGGCCTCCAGTGTGCACTCAGGACTGACTATTGAAGACTCACCCTGTCGGCCGTGAGTGGATGATAATTCTAACTGCTATTTCTGTAGCTGGGTCATCCTATCACACACTTATAGGATGGTTTACAGTTGATGTATCACATCTGCGTGTACTAGCTCATCGGATCATCATAATGATCCCGTGGTGAAGTGGGGCGCGTTATAACCCCCACTTCACAAATGTGAAAACTGAGGGTGACAGAAGACCAGGGACATAGCCGAGGTCACAGTTGTGCTGAGCAGGGACGACTGGATTAGGCCTTCTGACTTCAGCACCTCACAATGTCTCTCGGGACGTGGCAAGGGTCCTTGAAAATGTCAAAAGGAGGACAAAGGACAGCTTCCCCAAAACAGACTACTCCCACATACACTAACAGGTACCCCACAATACACCTGCCTCTCCATCCGGTATCTGCTTTGGAGTAACATGTGTTCTAGATGGACAGTCTGAGGCTGTCAATTTCGAGTAAGCATCAATGTAAACAATTATCATAGGTATTTCGTTTTAGTTTTTTAAGATTTTTCTTTTGATAAGATTAAAAATTGGCTGTGCCACACAGAACTGGCAAAACAAAACTAACAGTCTGGGCCTCCATGGCAGGCACCTTGTTTCTTCTCTGCTTAGGCAAGAATTCACCGGCCAGGATCTCCTTATAGAGGATGTTCAGAAAAGGGTAGTTCCAAAGGAAATACCCTCCATCTTCGGCTGGATACTCTTTTTTTAACCAAAACAGCACAGTGGCAATGATCTGAATGGTTTCTCTCCCTTTTTGATAGAAGATACAGTTTTCTTCTTTGGGAGGAATTTTAGTTATGTGGAGACTTTCATGAATTAACTGTGAATATCACCTTTCTTCTAGAGGAAAAAATTCAAACCAGTGCAACTGGCAAGCTCAGTGGTACTAGGAGGATAACACAGTAGATGGGAGGTGGGCTCTCACCTTAAAGAGTTTGCACTTGGTAAGTCTGACAGACCAGACTCGTTAGTAGTCTGTGACCTCACTCACATCTGACCGGCTATCTCACTATGACCATCTTCTGGACCTGCGTCCCGTTCAGGGCCACATAGAGCACTGGACTGCCCTGCCTCTTCATCTCCTTTAACCTAAGACAGTTCCCTTGTCTTTGTGTCTTGAAACTTTTGAAGAGAACCAGCTAGCTATCTTCTAGGAGGTTCCTTGATTTGGGTTTCATTTTCTCATCGACATTTCCCCACCTTAGATCCTGAGAAGTCTCAGGGCATGACCCACCAGGAAGAAGAAATGGACCACTTGTCTATCCCAGAAAGGAGATGGCAAGCCTTGCCAGTCTTCCCCTGAGACCACAGGGAAGAGCACACTAGCACCATCTCACATACTAACCAGGAAGGGTACTCATGGAGTCCGCTACTGGTATGAGAATGGGAAATTAAAAACTCCCACCCACATCACTCTAGGATCCAGGCACAGGAGCCGCTGTTCCCACACCAAACCATCCCACTTCTGGTTTGACTCCAGAACCCAGAAGGCTATTGACCCAAAGAGTTCACATAAACCAGAGGAAACATAAGTTTTCTGACAGCTGTTCAGTGGGACGGGAGTTTAGGGAGAACTATTACGCCACAGTAGTAACAACAGACAGTTTCCGAGGTACCAAAATGGTTTGAGGTAATGGTTTTTCACAGACTCAAAAAGGAAAAAAAATTGTCAGTCAAAATCTAGTGATAACGATTAAAGGTGGGCCCCGAAGGCACTTCCATGTTTGAAAAGGGATGAGAACCATTCATCCCTGCCAGCCAGGAGTTGCTTCACGTGACGCTTGGGATGACCCCGTGGGGCTGGCAGGCTCCACGGTGGGGGGGGGTCCCAGAGAGAGAGGGCACTGCCCTCCTCTGTTCCAGACTCCCGCCCTGGCTCTGCTCCCAAACTAGTCGAGACCGTAAGTGCCGGAGTCTCCACTTCCCTGTCAGGCAAAGGGGGATAAAAGAGCACTACTTGTCTCAGGTCACACAGATCGCGCACGTGGAGGGCTTAGCACGCCGCCAGGAATTATGTTCTCAGATTTTTGTTCCTCCTTTTTAGGAGAGATAAACATTTGTTTATATCCTGCTTCATCCAGCTGAGGTCCTGCTGCAGAGCTCTAGGTGGTTAACAAGGCAAGGGAGCCTTGAAGAGGCTGAGGACCTTGCTCAAGGCCCCACAAAGCTACAAGTGCTGGAGCTGTTCGGTGCTGGCTGGACGGATTCTCAGAAATGCATGCTCACAGCCATGGAACAAGAATCGCCACGTACAGATGCTAGTTTCGTACGAAGATAGTGAATAGAGCTCCCACCAATGAAAGAAACACAGATTTAATGTTCTTCAATTACACATGATCAAGTTCTGGACATAAAGATAAGGAATGGGATTCTAAGCTCACAGGTAAGAAAAAAGGACCCAGACATCGAGGTACTATTAAGCAAAAAATTCCCTGTAAACTCCCTGGTCCCTTCACTGGAAGCAGTCAGCTGAAGGCGGGGTCAAACAGGGCAAACAGTAATTCTCTAACACATCTTGGTTACAACTTAGTTATCTGCAATATTTACAGCAGCATCGCTCACAACAGCCAAAAAGGTGTCCATCAGCCCACGTCCCCGTCAACTGATGAACGGATAAACAAAACGTGGTATACATGTACAATGCAGTATTATTCAGCCACGAAAAGGAATGAAATTCTGGCACGGGCTACAAAACGGATGAAGCTTGAAAACATTATGCTATGCAATAAGCCAGCCATCACAGATATTCTAGGATTCCACTTAGGAGGTACCTAGAATGGGCAAATTCCTAGAGACAGAAAGTAGAACGCACCTGCAGGGACCTGGGGCAGGGAGGGAGGAGGGCCGTGACTGTCTCAAAGACACAGAGGTTCCACTGGGGTCAGTGAAAAGGTCTGGGGGACAGGCAGTGCTGATGGGTACACAGCATTCTGAACGTAATTAAAGCTGAGTTGTCTACCTAACAAATGGTTAAGATGGGAAGACCATGTTATGTATCTACCATGCCAAAAAAAAAAAAAAAAAGACAAACCAATCCACCATCTGAAGGTGTTCCGTCGTGTGGCCCAGCACCATTATTTGCAGAAAAAACGGTAAAGGTGCAGGAAGCCGGGAGGCAGAGTGTCACAGCCGGTCGTGCAGACCCTCTCAAAACGTACTTGTTACAGTGATGCTTCAGGTGCTTCTTGTAGCTGTCCTCCTGGAACAGGGCGTCCGGGTTGCAGCCCGCCAGCCAGTCGGCATCCTGCACCACGGGATGTGTGCTCTGGGCTTTCACCTTCTTCCCTTTCCTGCCCCTTGGCACTGGGGCAGATAAACCTAGAATCGGAGCAATGATAACAATAGTCAGAGAAGTTTTCTATAATCCCAATTACAATGTTGGACCCAGTGCAATGCATGTGGCAGGGAGACATAGGGTGTTGGTGTTGTGAGGGTCCGAGGTGGCTCTCTGAGAGCCTGTGGTACAGAAAGCATGACGCAGACCTACCAGAGTGATTGACCAAGGCTCGCGTCTGGCCGTCCGCCGTGGGTGTGATCAAGTCCCAGATGAAGCTTTTGATATTCTCATCCCCCTTGTAATGATTGAGACAGTACACGAGGATGGTTCTGCAGATGGTCTCTACGTCCTGCTCAGTGAGCTGGCGCTTGTAGCGGCCATGGGAGAGGATATCTGTCCACCGTCCCCAGCTGCAAAGCAAACGTTCAGCATGTAGATGGTACCTTTCATTTTAGATCTGGGGCTTTCCTTCCACAGTCCGGTTGCAGTGTTAGGAATTCCTGGCTCGAAACTAGCAGTATCTGACATCAGGGGGCAGGAAAGCACTTTGGAGCGCAGGAGTCAAAAACACTCGTTACAGAGCAGGGCCTGAGCTCGCGCCGCCTCGGTGCTGGGTTGAACCATCATGGAGGTAATGCCCACGGGCCTGACACAGGCTCTCTCAGTCAGATTCCGGCGGGGCCACAACTCTGGGGGGAAAGGATGCCGGGACCGGGACACCTTGCACTCTGCGTCACCCTGTCACGGCTGGCACGTTTCAATACCGACCAGCTATTTGAGACACACGGTGACCTGAGGGGATGTGGCTGCTCCCACACCTGGGACCCAATGCTGAGGAGGAATGGTCCTATTTCAATCTACCTCAGTGGGATGCAATGGTAACGAAGGAAGACTTGTGAACAGGTTCGAGTTTCCTTTCAACCCAGGGAGTGCTAATTCCCCAGTACAAGAGCATTCACGGGCAGCGTGTTTCGAGAACTCTCAGGCCCTCATGTAAACCGCACATGGTACACAACAGACAGCACACTGTTGACCCTGAATAGACTGTTCGGGGCTATAATCCCAGTTAGACACAGCACTGTGCTCCCCGATCAGGGTGTTGTGGTGTGAGAGCATACAACAGCCGGGCAGATCCTGTCCGTGCCTCGTCTCCCCCGAGGCTGCCGCGCAGGACGGAAGCCAGCCACTCCCTTGCCTTCTTCAAGGACTGAGGGCTGCTCACAGCAGGGAGGCCACGGCAGGAGAGGCACAGGGCCTGCCCCAGCAGGCCAGGAGATGTGTCCTGGCTGGTCCTCTCTGGCTTCTGTGAACTGTTCCTCAAACTGCAGGGCCAACCCTCACCTCCAGGCCTTCGGACACACTGCCCTCTCTGCACGAACTCTCTCCTCCCTGCCCAGCGTCCAACTCTCTCTTCTACCCACGCTAAGCCATGATGTCCACCCATCAAGTCATGTTGCCCTGTGGAATCCCTTCTTGTATAACCCTAAGCCTCAGAAATAGGGAGATGATACCAGAGCTATCTTACAGGAGAGAGACATGCTTCTACCCTCCATCCCCAGTCTTCCCAGACATAACACCATTACAGTTTGCTGCCATTTCTGTTTGTCCACCTGCCTTGAAAAGGGGGCCGTGACTGTCCTGCTCACAGGTGCATGCCCAGTCTCTGAGGATCCTAGCATGGTGCCCAGCTTCTGATAGGTATTTCCTACACAGTGATGCCTAGGGGAGGAAGGAAGGCCCTTCCTCAAAGACATGGCACTCCATGCACACGTCTTAGTTTTAGGAATTATCAAGACACTCCGTTTCTAAAGTCACCAGCAAAATTCTCCACTCTGATCACTGGGCTGAAACATGCAGGCAGGTGCAAGGAACAAAGGGCTCAGGTGTCTGTCCACTATGTAAGAACATAGGAAAGAGCGTCCAGCGTCTGCCCACGACCTAAGAACACAGGGAAGAGTGTCTAACTTGCAGACAATTAGCTTGAGTTACAGAATGGACTTCAGTTGAACTTCATTGATTCTGTATGAAATCACTGATCTGGCACTCACTGTGGGTCTACTGGCACTGCAGTCCTCCCTGAGGGCATAGAGAGGAGAGTCCTGAGCTTCATGGAGCTCTACATGGGGCTCCCGCAGGAGAAGCCTGCTACTCAAGAGTCCTAAACCAATGCGATGAGTGTGATGAACGTGTAAGCCAGACTCTCTGGCGCAGGGTACCTGGGGATGCAGGTGCTGGAGGTCAGCGACAGGAGCTGTGGGCAGATCAAGTCTGTGGGCTGGGTGTGCGGGGGTAGGGGGGCTGCTGCTCTAGGCAGTGGAAGAACTTGTAGAAAGACAGAGATGAGATACGAGACAGAGCACGGCACACTGAAGGAGATGGAGCGGTCTGTCCCAACAGAAGCTGGGGCTACCCACAGAAAGGACTGACAAGACAGACAAGAGCCAGACCAGAGAGCCCTGTATGCCATGCTAACGGAAGATGCGTGTTCATTCTGAAACTCATGACAATCTGCAGGAAGAAATCATCAAAAGCAGGATGTCATCAGATCTACAGAAATACCGCTTTGGTGGTAGCTTTTTTTTTATTTGAATGGAACTTGCCTGGAGGCTCATAAGATGCCAGAGAATTCTTATTTGCAGATTCAGATATTTCGTGAGCACCCTGCCATCATTCCGAGCACTGTGTGATGAGGGCTCTTCGGAGATGAACGTGATGTGGACCCTGCCTTTCAGAGACACGTTGTCCAGCAGGAAAAGTACAACACGTTCAGAGTTGAAATAACCATCCATTTATGTTCCAGATGAGTTAGAAGAGCTTTATAACTGAGATGATTGCCTTTAACAAGTTTTCATAGCAGAGAAATACTAAAAGACTACCACAGTCTCAAATTTTATGCGAAGCTAAAGTAGGAAAAGATTCTGTAATTTTGAGATGTGGTTCTGAGTTATTAGTCACCAAAAAATAAATGTGGATCTGACATAATTCTAAGGGACAAACTCGTGCTCCTTCAAATGCACAAGGACATGAAGCAAACCCTGAACCAAACCACCCTGGATCCTGTCACAGTGGCTGCTCGGTCACGTGCCTGAGTGCACGATGGGGCATCACAGAAATCCCAACCCAGATACACTTTCTCACACTGATTAGAATTTCGTCTTTAAAATAAAATTCCATTTTTCACACAAGCCTGACTTACCCATAAACGAGCAGATTCTTCTCAACTCTAAAGCACTCGCTCCGTGCGTAGCCCTGTGACCTGTCCTGAGGCCGCCGCGGCTTTGTGCAAGGCTTCTCTTCGGAATCACTTTCCAAGTCTGAGAATTCCATCAGCTCGTCTTCTTTCACTGCACTGTAAAGCCTGGTTTGCTTCCTCACTCTCGGAGTGTCAATAACCAGGTTGTTCTAGAACAGACAGCAGATACATTTGAAACTTCTTTAAAAAAAAAATCCCTTGGGTTACATTAGGTAGAGTTTGAATGGGACCTCTCACTCACCCTCCCATTTAAGGCATCAATATCCAATTCAGCCTTCTTTGCCCACTTTTGCCAGAAATTTGGATCATCCAAGGATATATCTGTCCTATTTCCAGATGCAACAAAACTGGCCTAAAGGGGAAAAAATAAGCATTACTTTGAGATGCTCTTCTCAGAGGCAAAATGCAAAGCAGCTTTCATTTACTCATTCAGCCAAGCACGTATGCATTCCTGCACTGTGAACCAGATGCTGCAGTCGGTGGGCTGGGACGAAAGACCGTCCCCAGGCAGCTCTCTGTCCAGGGGTTTAAACAGATCAGGAAGCAAAAGATGACAGTGCGGTGTAATCAACAATGGTGACAATGGTACATACAGGTCCAGCTAATCTACAGAGGAGGGATCTAGCCAGGTTCACGAGGGGGTGCAGGAAGGGCATTGCTGGGAAAAGGCTCCCCAGAATATAACGTCTGGCCCTGACTGTTAAAAACTCTGAGAACAGGAAAGTATGTGGACACGCTCACAACAGAGCATGTGCGAAGGCTCGGAAGAGAAGAGAGGCAACTGTGCCATGTGACTGGTGATAAGCGTGGTCAGGGGAGAGTAGTTAAAGGTCAGGTTGGTGAGGCAGGCAGAAACCAGGTCACACAGGGCCCTGCACGTCCTGTTAATGGGGTCGGAACTCTATCCTGAGGTAGCCACGAACTCTTTCAAAATAGAAATAATCTCAGGATGGACACAGTCCTATCCAAAGCCACCTGTTGGAGAAATCATACTGGTGTCCCAGGACACGGGAAGGTAGAACTGCAGTGTTTAGAGAGAAAGCCGTGAAGACTGAAAATGGCTCCAGCGGAAGTGGAGAAAAGCAGACGGTCTAGAAATATATTCTTTAAAAAGTAAAGTGGAAGGAGTTAGAACCGAGGTGGATGTGAAGCACGGAGGAGGGGGAGAGGAAGCCAAGAAAAGCCTCAGCAGCCAAGCTGGGCATCTGAATGGCAGTAGTCAGGTGAACCCCGGGGCGCGAGCGTGTGCACGCACATGGAGCCAGAGGGACAGGGATGACGAATGTGGTTGTGCACTCACTGAATGTGAAGTGCCTCTAAGGACAGAGAACAGAACCTGGAAAGAGGCTGAAAGACGTGAGAGAGAAGGTGCTGGGGCACAGAGCCCAGAGGAGGAAGCTTCTGGAGACTGAGGAGCAGGGAACAACCAGATGTCCACAAGCAAAGGGAAGGAGACGGACCCCATCTCACAGCACATACAGAAACTCATTCAAAATGACCACAGACCTAAATGTAAGAGTGAAAAATTATAAAACCCATAGAAGATAACATGAACAAATCTATATGACCTTAGGTTAGATGACAACGTTGGACAACATATCAAAAGCATGAACAATAAAAGGAAAAAAAATGGATAAACTGGACTTCACTGAAATTTTTTTAAGATTTTATTTATTTGAGAGACAGAGAGACAGAGAGACAGAAAGCACACACAAACAAGCATGGGGAGCAGCAGGCAGAGGCAGAGGGAGACGCAGACACCCTGCTGAGAAGAAGTCCCATGCAGGACTTAATCTCAGGACCCTGAGATGGTGACCTGAGCCAAAGGGAGATGCTTGACTGATTGAGCCAGCCAGGCACCCAGGGCTTCACTGAAATTAAACACCGTTAAGAAAAGACTAGGAGAAAACACTTGCAAATTATTTTATCTAAGGAGAAACTTTTATCCAGAATATATAAAGAATTCTTAATATTCAATAATAAAAGCCAAGTAACTCAAAAGATGAACAAAAGATGTGAAGAGACATTTCCCCCAAAATGATATACTTATTGGCCAACAAGCACATGAAAAGATGCTCAACAGCATCTGAAAATGTAGATCAAACAAGAATGGGATACTTGTTCACATTCCCAAACATGGCTATAATAATCAAAAGTCAATCAAAAAGAAAATAAAAAGTATTGGTGAGGATATGGAGAAACCAGAGCCCTAAAAATCACTGCTGGTATAAAGAGAGAACAGTAGAGTCACTAGAGCACAGTCTGTCAGTTCCTCGAAGGGTTAAACATGGAGCATATATTTGACCCAGCAATTCTATTTATGGTCTATATGTAAGAGAAATGAAAACATACATCCACATAAAAACCTGTCCATAAATGTTTGTAACATTCATAATAACCCCAAAGTGGAGACAGCCCAAAATCATTATCAACTAGTGAATGGATACACAACCCCAATGCCCACTCCTAACTGCTAGAAGAGGTACCCTATGCAATAGGAACGATGTTCAGCATAAAAGGGGAAGGAATTATTGACACATGCTGGGACAAGGGTGAGTCTCAAAGCTACTATGCTAACGTGAAGGGAGCCAGAAACAAAAGACCACGTGTTGTGGGATTCCATTTTATGAAATGTCCGGAGTAGGCAAATCCATAGAGACAGAAAGTAGATTAGAGGTTGCCAAGGACTTGGGGGGAGGAGGGGTGCAGGAGGGGAAGACGGAGAGGCTGACTGCTAATGGGCAAGAGGTTCTGGAGTGATGGAAATGCTCTGAACTTAGATGTGGTGATGGGGGCACAAGTCTGCAAATCTGGTGAAGGCACTGAACCGAACACTTGATATTGGTGAATTGTATGGCAAGTAAGTAACATTTCAATAAAGCTGTTAAAAATCAAGGCACTCTCAATCAAGCAGTGGGAAGGGAAGCTGGGTGGTGACCTTCACCAGGGCTGGTCTGAAAGAGGGATCGGGGGAATGGGGTGGGGGGCAAGCTGGATGGAAGCTAAAAAAACAATCAGAAAGACAGGCAGTGGGGACAGCTCGTACAAACGCCACTCCATGTGGATTTTAGCTACAAAAGAAGGGTTATGGAGTTGAAGCTGGAGGGCAAAACAGATGAGAGGCTTTTTTTTACGAAGATAGGAATGACTCAACTGTTCTTACAGGCTCCGTCAGGAATCAGGATCTCAGGAAGCAAGATGATGTCAGAGCAGGAGCTCCAGAGTGGACAGGGTGGGGCCAAGGACACAGGAAGCAGATATGAGGCCAAGGTGAGGGGACTACCAAGGCCAAACACAGAGAAGGGAACCCAAAAGCACACAGAGCATCTTCTATGCCTTAGGGCTCCACAGGGGCGGTCGTAAGTCCTTTCCTAATTCTCAGTTATAAAGCCAATGTTATGTATGCACCTTGCGGGCACTTTATAAGGTCCTGCTTTAAGCAAACTCTAGTACATTTCTATAGAAAACCTGCCTCTTCAGGTCAATTCACACCTTAGCAAATGTGGAACCTTTCCCTTCAGACTCAATGGTGATAGTGTGGGTGCGGCGCAGGAGAATCTGATCAATATCTTCTTCGCAGAACTTAGACCCTTCATCCTCCTCATCCATGAGGGCACCATAGGCCCCTTTTCGGAGCAGATCCTCTATTTCTTTCTTGGAAAGTTGCTGTACCTGTTTTAGTGAGATATTTAAAGTCATTTAGAATGGGAAAATGTTTGTAGACAAAACAAATGCCTCATTGTACTCAAGGAGGAATTTTTTATTTTTTGGAAGACTTAATTCTTTGAGAGAGAGAGAGAGAGTGCGTGCGAGAAGACCACAAGCGGGGAGGGAGAGGGAGGATACAGACTGAGGCCTGATGTGGGGCTGGATCCTGAGACCCTGAGATCATGACTGCAGCCACAGGCAGAGCCACCCCGGCACCTCTCAAGGAGGATAAACTGGACTCATAAAAAGGACAGTGTGGCAGGGACGCCTGGGTGACTCAGTCGTTAAGCGTCTGCCTTCCGCTCAGGTCATGATCCCAGGGTCCCGGGATGGAGCTCCACATCGGCTCCTTGCTCAGCGGGGAGCCTGCTTCTCCCTCTGCCATGCCCCCTGCTCGTGTTCCTGCTCTCACTCAGTCTCTCTGTCAAATAAAGAAATAAAATCTTTAAAAAAAAAAAAAAAAAAGAGACACTGTAACAAAACAGGCTGAAAAAAGTGAGGCTGGAAAGTGATTCGCTGCCAGATCACTTCTTCCCATTAGCTAAGCCAGGCTAAGGAGAGCCCGAAGAGCGGCAGGGCCCAGGCCAGCGCGTTACCCCGTTGGCGGCGCTCTCTCTCCCACTCATGGACTGCAGCACAGCTTTATCCAGGCCGAGCTTCAGACTCGCCTTGTCGAACATTTCCCTCTCGTAAGAATTCCTCGTAATCAGCCTGTAGATTTTCACAGATTTGCTCTGTCCTATCCTATGACATCTAGCCTGAGCCTGGAAGAAAAAGAAAACGAATGGCTACCGAAGAAAGAAAAGACTCACGTGCCCGTTTCCAGGGCCCCCGTTCCCACACGCAGAGGCGCAGTCCAGAAGGTTCACACACTAAGAAATCATTCGGGCATTATCAAGGCAGTGACTACTAGTTGGTTCATTTGCCCGATCGTGGGACACCACCTGAGTGGTAACCATCCATCTTTACTGGTTTGACTAGGGAGTTTTCATCATAGTGGAAGGACTTTGGAAAAAAAAAAAAGGCATCCAGGGATGATTCTGTTGTGTGTTTACCTGGAGATCATTCTGGGGATTCCAGTCGGAATCGAAGATGATGCAGGTATCAGCAGCAGTAAGATTAATGCCTAAACCTCCCGCCCTTGTGCACAGGAGGAAAACAAACCGATCAGAATCAGGTTTGGAGAATCGGTCGATAGCTGCCTGGCGGAGATTTCCTCTCACTCTGCCGTCGATCCTCTCATACGGGTACCTAGAAAACGTCAGGATTAACAAGGAAGCCAGGAACAGGCACGTGACTAGGGCAAGCTTGTTTCTTTTCGTAAAGCGAGTATTACAACATAGGATATACATTACCGAGAAATCATCTCAGAGCAGACAGGTTTTAATGGTAGTTTGGCATATAATTGGTGGAATCCTCAAAAATTAAGTTCTACTTTACTTCCTCGCTAGTAAAATAACAAGTCTAAAAACATCTGACATCTCTAGCAGTCAAATAACAAACGATTCTGCTTTTCGGTGAGACCCACTCTCCCCTAGCCAAAAGAAAGAAGTGGGAAACGAAATGGCCGTCCAAAGTACGCAGAGTCCTACTGTAGTCACCGCATGCAGTGACCAGGCCCTGTACCCCGACGGTCTTTAGAGAGGGGTATGACACAGCTCCCCCCCTCCTTCCCCTCTGTTATGAATGTCACTTCGAGGTGAGCCACTTGGAGCCCCATGAAAGGTCATTTTTTATTTCCTTTTTATTCTTATGGCACAGTGGCCTCACCGTCTCTGAATGAGGTAGTCCTCCAGTATGTCCAAGCAGCGCACCATCTGGGAAAAGATAAGCACCCTGTGGCCACCAGCCTTCAGTTTTGGCAGCAGCTTGTCAATCAGCACTAGCTTGCCAGCAGCCTGGATCATCGCCTGGAGCTGAAAATCTGGAGAGTCGGCATTGTGTGTTTCTTTAAACTCTTCCAAAATTTTCTCTTCAGCACCTGCAGAGATTGGACAGCATAACGTGAATACTGTAAAAGGTTTTTATTACTAAAAACAATGAACTTGCTTTCAAAACCCACTGCTAACTACAGGAACCAGAATGCCACACTCGTGCTTATGAACATGAATCCGGCCACTTACTAGAAGTCAGGTCTACAACAAAACCACGGAAGTATAAAAGGGATCAAAGTTTTAAGCACAACACATTTAAACATTTGGGGGGGGGGAAACCCACATTTTCCAACAAACAAATGTTTGCTGTCTGTAGAAACTGAATTTCAACAACAGACTGTCAAGCCAGAAGTGGCAGAAACAAGCCAAGGGCCAGATACCTACAGAAAATTTGGAACTCAATCGCTAAAGAAATGAAGAACTGTTTACTAGCTGAATATAAACACAAACAACAAAATCTGTTCTGAAGCTAAGAAACAAGGGAATCGGGTTCTAATAATGACGGTGTCGGGGCAGTAATTTTTGTATATAATCGCGTGTTAAATACAGCCCAAAGGAGGGCAACAAAAGGAAATTCATTTCTCAGGATAATTCTTAGGGATTTTGGGGGGGCGGTGGGGTTTCTGAACACACGTCTTCTGTTGCAATCTCTAAACCCCCACTCTACATTCATTCTCATCTGGCAGTTTCATGAGATACAAAAACTCTATCTTGAAGTAGCCAGAGCTTTTCAAGCGTTTCAAAAACAAGATCAGGAAACGACCTTGTCTCACATAAGGCTTCTATGCTTAGCCCTCTTTCTCTTAGCCTCCTGCAGAACTCGGCTTGAGGCAGAGACGCCTCAAGAGAATGACATCGCCAGGGAAGAAGCGCTTATGCCCGCCGCCCCATTCCCCAAACACACCCAGGCTAAGCTCCCTTCAACTGCTTAGCTGCTGAGCTTAGAACGTGGGGGCACCCTGGTCTGGCCGCCTCCCGTCTGGGGAGTTAATCAGGCCAGGGCTGCTGTGCTCAGCGCCTCTCCAGAAAGAGGGGGGGAGGGGTGTCACTATTCTTTAGGAAAAACAAACAAATCCACCTAATGCAACTGGTTCCCAGCCTTCGACTGTGCCAGAGTGTAAACTACTCTTCTTACCACCAGTTTGAAACATGTGTGAACTAACAACACACGAGAGGAGTACGTGGAAGTCTCGGACGGGGCTTACAGGCTAGGTGAGGGAGACCACACAGCCCGTAGGAACTGCCACCAGCAGCAGCGGAAGGAAGGAAGGCACCGTCCTATTTCCACTCAAAGGGCACCTGTGCAAATTCAGTTACAGCACGGCCATACGCGGAAATACAGCTTGTTAATTATTAATCAACAAAGACTCTCCCTGAGAACAGATTAAAGTCACTTAATGCCCTTACCCAGGCACTAAGGCCTCTGCAAAGCACACTGTTCCTTGGGAGGAAGGTGGCCGGGCTGAGAAGGCCAGCCGGGTTGGCATCGCTAGTGCCTCCCTCCCTCTTCCGCAGGAGTAAGAGGCTAACTAACACTCAAGACCCTCCTCCACGTGGGGAGAAGAGGGGACAGGTTTTAATGAGGAAAAGGTAAAAACAAAATGCTGTGGAAGAGCATTAATAGGAAAGTTCTTGAATAAAGAATATTCTTGAATAAAGCTGAATCATATTTTTCAAAACATGAAATGCAGAAATCTAGGTTCTGGATTCAGGACAAGGTGGCCCTCAGGAGACAGGGAAATAGGTTTAAGTCTATATATTACGGTATGTCTTTTTAAAAAATTTGTTCATGTGCAAGACAGTGTAAGTGCTTTACAACTCAGAAATAGATTTTACTCCTGGTATTTGGGCAGTTATTTTTTTGTCTATGTGAAAATTCTAACTCAGAATCAGTATATTGGTTTAAAACAAGCTAAGGGTCAATGAAGTCTTCAAAAATGAAATAATCATTTGACAAGATAAATATCAGACATTAGAATATTTGAGTAAAAAACTGAAAATACAAATAATTTCTCAAATTAGCAGAGAAATATTTTTCATTTTAAATTTATTCAGAGATAAGAAAAATAACTTCTTTGCTTTTTGACTGCTACTAATAATTTCTCATCTTATAAAGAACAGTCAAAACTAAAATACATTTGTTCTTACCTGACAAAAGCTACTGCTGAAACTCAATCCAGCTCTTTGCTATGAATTTGAGGTTCTTAAAACCGCAGCCAGTTTTAAAGATATCAGCAAACAGATTTCCTATAGGATTCTCCTAGCACTGTACTTATTATAGACAAATTAAAGGAAAGAAGGTCGGGGAAGGTGATGATGGAAAGCAATTTCTACCTTTCGATGTCATAGCCAAAGTGCCCAAGTTTACCAATTATTTACCTTGATGTTAGATTTCTAAATATCAGTGTGAAAATTAACCAGAAATAGGTTATCACAAGCCAAAATACTTTGTTCACACTGTCCTAAATTATTGTTCATGCTATATTTCAAAATGTGTGTGTGTGGGGGGCAGATATCAAAGACAACTTGAAACCAGCATGGAAGTCTTCTCACTAAACAGATGGTCATGGTGAGGACAGGAACTGCAATGTTTGCTAGCTTTCACGAGAAGTTATTATCTAGCCAATGTCATCCAGCCACAAACAAGGTATTATTGTCTTTTGAAGATTACCAGGAAAACAGTTACAGTTTTCTATCTGAAATTCATTCCATCATGCAAGCTTTGGCTGGTTTTCTTTCTGTCTGCTCTTCTCAGTAACTCCTCCGGCCCCCAGCAATGACAACAAATGACCCTTAGGGGACCTTGACCAAGTTTCCGACATCACTTGCACTCTCACACCAGGAACTTAAAACTGGATATTCCATTCTACTGAAGTAAAGCAGCAGCTGCAGACACTTACAAGTGCTCACAGAGCACCCCAAACCCTGTGCTAAGCACTTAAGACATCAACCCACATTTAAAATATTACTCGGTTTGTGTTCTACTGTCATTTCTAATTTTCTTCCTTCTGCTTTGCTTACATTACCACAGCTTACCAACTTGCACGTATAGTTGCTTCCACTTTTCACAGTTACAGAGTGTGTCGTGCTTTCCTGGAATGAACCTGAGCTTGGCTGGGGCCGCCTGACCCTGCCACCGCCCGTATAAATGTCAACGTAAACTGCCACACTGAAAATGCCCTTGAACTGGCTCGATACATGTGTGGAGAGCCAGCACGTCGGTATACGTTCTGCTCCAGATTGCAGATGAAAATGGGCGATAGGGCCATGGAGCAACCTCGGTGAACCCCAACATCCAGGTTAAGTTATCTAGGCAGTTGTAATGCCTAATGTGGAGGGCAGGGTGCACATGTATCTTTAAATTACGACTTCTCAACTAAGGGCATATTTTGGGCTTCACAGACACTTCATCACCTAGAGAGGCAGAAACACTGACCCCAAGGTATGATCAATTAGGACAATGGCCACAGACCCAAGTCTCACAAGTCCTAAAAGACTCCAGGTAAACCAAGAAGTATAGCAGATGACCCTGCAGAGCAATCAGCCAAGGAAAGGACCCACCAGCTGTGCTGGGGAGGGGACGGGGCGAGGGGGACCAGACGCAAAACTCCTCCCTCGACGTGTTCGATGCGGGTGACTAGTATGTAAGCAGACAAGGCAGACGTGACGGAACTGACGGCCACCCGAGGTCAGCCCTCTCACACGCATCCTGCAGCGGCATTTCAGCTCTTCTGCGACGGCTCTCGCTTCCCCCTTGGAGGCTACTCTTCCTCATTTTCTTTTTAGCAAACATTAAATGCAAGCATGTGTGTGTGTCACATAAGCACAGGCATTGTACTCACACCACCAGTCACCCTAGGCGCCAACCCCAGCTCCCAAGCTCAGGCACAGGCTGGTTGATGCTCCCTGTAATGGCCTCATGGGCTCCTAAACACGTGGTGCTTGGCAGGACCGCTGCTGGCAGCAGCAAGCACGGAATCACCACGCACAGCACTCTCTATGGAAGACAGAGCTAAAAGCACAACATCGTAGCAGGGAATTCATCGATGTCACACCACGGCAGTGACCACAGAGGCAGCGCTGAGGTGGTCTTGCAGGGGTGGGCCACTCTGTCATCTCATAATAGGAACTTGTGGGGCTGAGGTAGCTGACAGGTGTGTCCCTCAGGAACAGGGGGTCAAAGATCAAGAACTCTTTAAGTTAGCTGTCCTTGAACTTCATGGACTGTGAACCAATCTTTGTTCCTACTCCCCTGCAAGGGAACCAAATTGCACACAAACACCGCAACGTGGCGGGCCAGCCCCCTTCTTTAACTTGTATGAGCTCCGGCCACAACAGCAGGCAGCAAGAGCCTCCGAGCAGGTCTTTCAGCTTATACGTCTTTCCCTACTCTCTCCCATCTGTTTTATACGATGCTGCCAGATCAAGCATCCTGAATCATTTCTCAGCTCAAACACAAGCCCTGGTTCTCCAGGGCCTGCAGACGAAAGCCCAAATCCCATGGCCCGGCCTTTGAGGCTTTCCACAGCAGGGTCTCAGTATGTGCCTGACGTTCACTGCCCCACTGTTTCTGACACGGACTTTACACTTTGGGCAAGTTCCCCTTTGCTTTCCTGTCTCTTTGTCTTTGCTCATGTTATTACATCAGCCTCAATGCCCTTCCTTTTTCTGACCCTGACTGGCAAACTCCTTCCCACCCCCATGGGACTGTCTCAGTGCCACTGCTTTCCCTGTGGCTTCTCTCATCTCCATCGCTGACAAGCCTGAGCCTCCTGTATCCTCCAGAGTGTCCCACACATCCCAGGCATGCAATGTTTACCCTTTTAATGATTTTGGGAAGTATACAATATAGGTTTTTACCCAAATCAGTTATGTGACACTGTCAATTCAGTTAAGAAAACAGGAAGACCATAACGTACCCATCAGTAACAGAAACAAACTGTTATCAAAGTTTTAAAATGATCTCTCCTTCCTAGGGAATAGGTCCTAGAGGTCTCTAGACCGAAATTCCCTCCTGCCAAAGACTCCAGACAGCTGACAGCTGCCTTCTCACACCAGTTCCTCTTCAACTTCTCTGATTTACACACACACACACACACACACACACACACACAGCAAAAAAGTCTCAGCTGAGGCCAATCTCTCGTTAACTATTAGCACTTCTGATGATTTTTAGGCATTAGTACCAACACCTCCTTCCGAGGGGTGAGACACGGAGGCAGAGAAGTTGGAGAATGGTGTGCTGAGGCCCCGTGGCAGAGCTCAGCAGGGGCAATGGTCCCTCACTCGCAGCCACCAGAGAAGGAGGGGTCAGGAAGAACAGGAAGTTGGTGAAACCCGTGCTGAGGCGACAGGATCCAGTAACGACCACAACGCATCGAATCCTCCGTTGGGAGGGGGGAGAGGATTTCTGGAGTCGCCCAAACACGTCCACCGGTGCCACGGCTCACCGTTAATAAGGTACGGATGATTGCAGCACTTCCGTAGCTCCATCATAGTGTTTAAAAGGTTAGGGACGTTAGCTTGACCACCACCTTTGGAGAGAAATGTGAAATTCTTCTCCAGGATGGCTCGGTAATATTTCTTCTGAATGTTTGTTAGCTCAACTTCAATAATAGTTTCTTCTTTGGGGGCCAAGTTCTTTTCCACATCCTCCTTGAGACGCCGCAACATCATTGGCTTTAGAATAGCCTGGAGTTTCTGCACCTACAAAAGGACCTTAGGTCAATGCCGGTTTCGTGATTCGCTTGCATACTTTAACATGAAAAATCAGGATTATTTTATTCACTTAGCATCGGTTTTTATTTGTCAAAGCCCAGTAAGGGCACGAAGGCACTAATCTCCCAGCTTTCATGACAGAGGTGCATGAAGGTTGAATGAGGCCATGTTAGGTGGCCTATTTCAGCTGCCTGGGGGCCTGAACAGCCAGAAGAAAAGAACCCAACAGTAGAAAAGAACCCAACTGATTCACCAAACTTTCCCTTCTGTGTGTCTTAAGCCACAGGGATGATGAGGAAGAGGGAAGAGGTGATCTCATGGGACATGGGAGTGCTAGGCTTCAGGTTCCTCCCACTCTGGAAAGAGCTAACAGAATGAGTAGGCCAAGAGTTCCCTAGTCCCTGCATCAATAAGCAGAGATGTCGCTCTCTGATTCCCATTTCTACTGACTGGCAATAGGATATATAGCAGATAAGATCATTTTTATCTTAAGAAAGCAAAAACCAAAACAAAACAGACTTCGCTCTGAACTAAACTAGGAGGCTTCAGACAGTAAACTGTAGAGGGGCGGACATAAAGACCAAGACCAAAACTACAAGCATATCTGTTTCAAAACCAGTATAATAATAAAATGTTCCCATAACTCCTAGGATGTATAAAATAACTATTTGCTTTTCATACACAAACTTCATTTATTTATCACAGAAATCTTTTCAAGTAGTTTAAATGAAAATATGTAGACAAGAAAAGTAAGCAATGTGGCCAAGCATACACAGCTAAAAAATAAAGTTAGAATCCCAAAACTCAAGGAGGCAGATAACTACAAATTCCCATGCCTTCTAACACTGTGCTCAGAAGTATACACAGCAGGGGCACCTGGGTGACTCAAGTCAGTTAAGCCTCTGCCTTCATCTCAGGTCATGATCTCAGAGTCCTGGGATCAAGCCCTGCATCAGACCCCCCGCTCAGCAGTGAGCCTGCTTCTCCCCAAATAACTAAAATCTTAAAGAAAGAAAAAAAAGTACACAAAGCAAAATCATTGACCTGAATAGCACGGCAGTCTCTGAAAATTGAACATGAACAGGTAAGTAACCTCTCCCAACAAATTCCAACTGCCCTTCTTGAGGGCAAAGAGACAAACAAGAAAACCTCCGTAATGAAGACTTGGAACGTTCAAGGAAAGGAGATACAAAGCTCACTTGACTTGACTTTTTCTAAGAAGCTAAACAGCAATGCTTTGCCATTTCATGGGTTAACCTTCAGTTACATGACTCAAGTACAAAGTAGACATGATGAGTACCTGTTCTTCTGTTTTCAGATCACCAAATTCTTGCATAAAGGTGGTTTCTGAAGGGAAGCGACTCGGTTCCAAGAAATGCAGCAAGCTGAAGAGCTCTTCCACAGTGTTCTGGAGAGGCGTCCCCGTCAGCAGCACTTTGTGTTCCTGCAGGTGCGCAAGGAAGGCAACTGAACAGAAAGTTTCCTAAAACGAAACCTTCTCCCCTGGGGCGCCTGGGACGTTCAGTCAGTCAAGTGCCCAACTCCTGATTTTGGCTCGGATCATGATCTCGGGAACGCGGGTTCAGGCCCCAGACGGGCTCCGTGCTTAGAGAGGACTCTGCTTGAGATTCTCACCCTCTCCCTTCCCTCTCTGCCCTGATCGCACACATGCTCTCTCTATCTCTCTCAAATGAATGAAATGTTTAAAAATAAATAAATGAAGCCAAAACCTCTCTCTAGATATCCTTTTCCCCACATCTCATGAATGCTCCCTCAGCATCCACCATTTGTAAAGGTAGAGGGCACAAAGGCAGAGACACGAGAAAATCATGGACCCTGCTTCAGACAGACTCACGGCGTGGGCCCTCTAGAACGCGGCAGACCCCATAAACATGCCACACCATTTCATTTCTTCCTGGGGTTATTAGGTCAACATTTTAGAGCCACGGCTTTGCAAGTCTCCTGGGTCCCAATGCTTTTTTCTCCACCGAAGTTTTTTTCCTAAAGTCCCTAGACTCCGAGAACGCGCACATGCCTCTTTCTCTTCTCCCCATCCGCTTCCTGCATGACTCACTCTGGAGACAAAAGAAGTTCTTCTACATGCAACAGCATATGAAAAACTATTTTGTTCTGCAAAAATTTCAAACTAATGAAGAGGTCAGCTTGGTTTTAAATACCACAATCACTTTTTTTTTTTTTAAAGCAGATGCTATTTCTAACTTTGTTTCTTTGAACCAAGTTAGGTTATTTCTTTAAGATAATTCTTCCTGTTTACGAGCTCTTGCTCTAACTTTCCTTATGCATCTGTATCCTCGTCTTTGTATTTTTTTTTTATCCAACACAGAGGAGCTATTTCTCAGTGACCAGTTTTAACAATGGTGAGTTTATTAATCTTAAGGATCTTATTATTTAGTATTTTGTTTGGCCACTTGATACATAGTACAGCAAATAAAACTATTTCAGAAAGTGACCCTACCTTCTAGTAGGTTCAAATTATTCGGACTTAACGTGCAATCTGACAAGACCTGGTTGCCGACTAGAGAATATATGCTCAGTAAATACAAGATAAGTGATGTAAGGAGGGTAAAAACACACTCATTTTTGTAATATCCACCATATCTTTTATGTCGAGGAAGTTCTCTGAAAGTAAGGTAAAGCAGTTCAGTTTGCTTTTCTTTCTCCTCTTCTCCCTTTTGAATAAAGATGTCTCTCAGGAAGATACACAGACCAAAGTCATCTTCAGACTCACTAAATTCACAAAGAGTAAGGAGTCTGCAAATCAGTTCATGGTTTTCTAATATAGGGGTGTGTAGATGGCTCAGTCAGTTAAGTGTCCAACTCTAGATTTCAGCTCAGGTCATGATCTCAGGGTTGTGAGATCCAGGCCTGCATTGGGCTCCATGCTGGCTGTGGAGTCTGCTTAAGATTCTTCCTCTCCCTCTTTCTCTGCACCCACCCCCCTCTCAAAAAAAAAAGAGAGATGATATTCTAATATATAACCATACTGGTGGGTAACATGGGCCATAGTCTCTGACATACTTTGGTTTTAAATTACCTTATCAAAGAATTTTTTTAAACTGTCACAGACTCAGGAAAGAGCTATATTGATACTAAAGACTATCTCACAATTTTCTCCTATCCCTTATGACTGAATTAAATCCTTAACCTCTAAACAAATACTTCAGAAAAAACCTTTTTAAATTACTCATTTCAAAATAAGTGTACCTGAAAAAAGGAAAGGGGTTCTTTTTTTTTTTTTTAAGTTGAACAGCAGACTTAAAGTCATAATTCCGAGATTAAGACCTGAGCAGAGATCAAGAGCTGGCCACAACCAACTGAGCAACCCAGACGTCCCGAGAGGGACTCCTTTTTTACGCTACTTTCCCTCAAGGGCTGTTGAAAGCCAGTTATCCCAAATGATTACACACAAGACATTTTCATACGGTTACATATGAGTAGTGGAATAAAACCAGGTTTCCGTTTGAAAGTGACTGTGGAATAACACGTGGTGAATACACAGAGTGTCACGCAACATCATGTAAGAGACTCTCACCTCCAAGCTCAACTATGTCAGCAAATATGCTTTTGGCTTGAAAACATTACCATTCTTTTTAGCTCTGCTGGAGTGATGACCATTTAATTTCATTTCAGCAGACTCCTTAATTTGTATGAGACCTCCTGACAATGACGAGATGATAGAATCAATGAAGAACTCCTACCACCTCCAGAGAATCCCCTCCTTGTCACCGAGGGACAAGGAGACAGCTCTGCTTTCCGGAGCTCCTGTGGAGGATGGTGGAGACCACAATTGTCCCTCTACAGATCATCTTCACAAGCATTTCCTTTGCAATGGGAGAGCTGAAGACACTCAGTGGCCCTCTCTTTCTGAGAATGCACTTAGAACATGACCCTCCTCAAGCCCATCTTCATCCTCACTGAGTCCTAGTGCGGGAAACAGCGGTCCCTTCCGACCTCCTCTGCAGCTGGTAAACTTACTGGTTGTTATTCTTGCCGTGACTAATTCCAGGAAAGAAGAATAAGAAATGGCCAGTGTATAAGTTCTCATAGTGTTTACTGTAAGTAAGGACTTAAAGGCCAACCAATGAGTTCTTCAGAACTAGACAAATACAACTGCATTCTAATTCAAAACAACCATACTGTGTTCCATCTTGAAAACATCTCCTCTAAGATTCTTGATCATCAGAAAAACTATTATTTTGTTCATCTGCTTATCATAGATTCCCAGTGGGTGAGCCAAGAATGAGTTAGAGGTATGCAAGTCCTTGAGGCAGCCAGCAGGGCTGAGAGTCAGGATCCCAGGGCCAGTCACCTGCGGCCATGGGCAGCATTCTCAGCTTGCCCTACGAGGACATACTGTAATGTACACACAGAACATTACCACTTTCTAGATGTGCCATTATGTGAAAAAAAAGGGAACACTGCAGTATGTAACAGAAAAATTATCTGGGTAAGAGATTCTATCCATTAATGAGGGGTTACTAATAAACAACAGAAAATCATTTCGCGTCTCCCAGTGACAATCAGACCATATGATGTTGAAGCATTTAACTCATCTGTATGCACCAATGGAAGATAGTTTGCAGTTAGAATCAACTCCCTGGGAGCACAGAAACTAATAATAGGAAACAACTTAGATAAGCTTAGGTAACTATTTAAGCCTTCAGAAAATAGTACTGTCTTTTCTATGGACCACTGTGAAGATGGGTCCCTACTCAGGTAGCCATAGAGTACCTCACCAACGCTCACATTTGCCTGCAAACGTTAAAGCTCAGGTGCTGCCCAGAAAGACCAAATACAGTTGCAGAGTTTCTATTTTCCACATGCTCACCTATGTCTTCAAGACTAGTCAGTGTCTCTTAAGTGCTCTCCTTTCTTTTGTGGACTGGTCACCAATAAAAACTGATTTGAGAAAGGTCTTAGGATGGGAAATCCCATCCTTAAGAGAATAATTCAGTCCGACTTTTTCCCTTTAAATAAAACTAGATTTTGTTTTTAATTAAAAGAATCGCTGGCTAATGAATAAAAGAAATTGCTTCAAAGAACCAGCTGCAACAGAAAGCTTTTAAGTGTTTTTTTTGGTGGCACCAGTCTTCAGTAAAAAAATTTATAGCCACGAACGTATAGAATGTTCTTCCCATCTCAAACTCTCAATTAACAAGAGATCAAATTAATCTACAGAAGTCAACATCAAAGAGATTTTAAAATCTTTTGCACTTTTTAAAAACTCAGCAAAACATCCAAGACATACTGAATGACAGTAACATAGCTTTTAAAATGTACATTAAAAATGAAAACAAGTGATCAAAACCCACCTTGCAAACTACAGAGAACAAAGAAGTCTGAGGATGACTGAAGTCATTTCTGCCAGGAAACCAAACACACAGAAGCATGGAACAGAAAATCAAACAAATCCTAACACCTCTACATTATCCCATAATACTCCTACCAAAAACAATCCAGAAAAATCGTATCAGGAAAACCTGACCACCTCTTAGGAAGCAGGGAGAGGATGGGGTAAGTGTGGCGTAAAACTCCAGATCAAATTCAAGGTCTTAAAATGCCCCAAACGTCTACACATCTCTGTGAACTTGACCAATGCCAGGTATTAACCCGTGCAAAAAACTTGCACCTACAAGTCCTACCGGATCCAATGTGTCAAAACCACTGAGCCCTAGAATATAGCTTCACTATAACGATTGGGACAAAGCCTGGCCTACCAGTTTATGAAATGGCAATATTTATTAATAAAAGGCAAAAGCAAATATTTGAAACTCACTTCAGAGAAAGCATCCTGACTATCCCCTACTGTAACTGTGCAAAGTCACCAGCCCACAACATAAGAATCAAGAATGGCACCAACTTCTGAGAAACTAAAAGCTCGGGAGGACGTATCACCATATTGGACAGGCTTGGCAAACACAGGTATCAGTCACATTCAGAGCAGTGGGAACACTGAGTCAGTAACGATTCTATGCGGGTTCAATGGAGTCATCAAGACGATCACTGACCAAGTCCATCATCTTCAGCCCCTCCAGCAGCTTGCAGTTCCTATTCTTCAGCCTGTGGGCTTCATCAATGACTACACAGCGCCATGGAATATTTCGCAGCTCAGGACAATCCGTCAAAATCATCTCAAATGTAGTGATGATGGCATGAAACTTATAGGACCCCTTTATCACTCGACCCTATGAGAACAGTTCTAAATTATTATTTAGGATTAGAGATTGCATTAACTTTGATTAATAAATAGCATAAAACAGATGTATTTATCTTTTGGGGACATCTTTATTTTACGTAACACCTGTATTTTGTTTTTCAGGTGTTTGGCAGGGGAGCTTTAAAAACTTTTTCCTTTATAAAGAAATCTGAAATTTGTTAGTAAAATTTCCTACCTAATTTCCCTACAGATCTTATGTAATAAAGTGCCATGAAGTGTGGTCATTCCAGTTATAGCCTACAGACCCCAAAGAGGCGAAAAGCCAAGGGGATTAAGTACTAAGGTAGCTTTTAAAAACTTTACTACTGTTTTAAACCTTTTTTTTTTCTTGTAACTTAATTTTGACTATTGAAGTACTAAAATGAAAAAAAAAATTTACTTTTAACTATCTCTCAAATGTAGAGATAAATACTAAAACAGATTTCAATTATTTTTCTCCTTGAAGTATTTAACTGTAGATTTTATACTTAAAGCAAAACTATAAAACAAAACTCTGTCCTATTACCAGTAATATGACTTCTCCTTACCACCTACAGCTTAAAACTATGTTAGCAGATACTATTCTTCCCTGTCATTTACAATGCTTTACTGTCGGTATCCTAGAATAACTGTATACAGGCAATAAAAATAAGTAAAAAATTGTACCAAGTGCTCCTAAGAGGGCAGAAGCTCTTCCCTTTGGGTATATTTCACTCATTGCATGCCTAGTAATTTTTACTTCTAGTAATAGTTTAACAAAATATTCTTTCCACTTATATTTAATAACACCATTTTTTGTTTAGCTTTTCTTAGGCTTGCAAAATAAAACCAATTAGCATATCAAAACATTAAATGATAAATATTTCATTTATTCTGATCAGATAATCTGAATAACCAAAGCTATACAAATTAGCCATACTTACAAGATGTGAAAATATAACACAAGTGGGTAAGAAATCTAGAGCAAATTTCTCAATTTTGTAAAATCTAGACCTTCCCCCAAAATGTCATAGACCATTTTACTATCCAGTACCTTGAAACGTATATAACAGGCATAAAGAATACCACTTGTGACGTTTTACCTGGGGATCTTTGAAGTACATTTCATACAACTGAATGGTCCGACGACTAGCTTGACTCCCATGATACACAACCACGTTCAACTCTGTCCAGGTACGGAACTCCCTTTCCCAGTTGGGGATTGTGGACAATGGGGCAATTACTAAAAAAGGGCCATGGATTCCTTTCAAATATATCTCATAGAGAAATGTAATGGACTGGATAGTTTTTCCCAAACCCATTTCATCTGCTAAAATGCAGTTTCGCCTTTGGGAAGGAAATAAAACACAAGAAGTTTAGTAAGCACAAATATTAGACACTGCTTTCTTTTCACAAAATACATACTATTATAATCACAAATGCATATCTCAAATGTTCTCTTAGTTCGACCAAATACATTTCTTTTTCAACAAAATCCTCTAAGGCATAAAAATCATTTCTACATACTTCTATTAATATCTCTCCATTAATGTTTGTCAGATAAATATGAAGCATACTTCCAATCCTAGCTGTTTTTCATCATTCTTTTTAGACATTAAAGTGTGACATTACTTGATCAATATTTTCAGTGACTACAAAAGAGAACAGCTACAGGACTTCATACAGGTGAAGAAAAACGTGCTGTACATACATGTTGTACCAATTGAAAAGTAGCCAGTTTACTCCCTCCAACTGGTATTCCCTGAGTTTGTTATTGTTTTTGTACTCCCTGGAACTCTCCGATTTCTTCCAATCATCAGCAGGAGGTCGCTCCTGTTTCAAATATAGTAAATCCCATTAGTGGTTTCTCCAAGGCCACACCACAGTAGGCTATTTTCAAATTAAATCCTTCACCGTTAGCCAAGTCTTACCACACGCTCTGTTTCTGGCTCCCTGGACATTAGTTTCTCAAACTCTTCGATCTTCGCTTGATCTATGTCCTGCCTTAGCTCCCAAGTGCTGTCTTCATATGGCAGGGAGCACCACTTCACCAGGTAGTGAGTCACCGGCTGGGCCAGATTGGAATAAATTAGAATTGGATTCATTGGATGGAAACACACACATACACACACACACACACACACCCCTACTTCCTGATAGATACTACACCCCAGCAACAGTGAGAGTGAATTGGGAGAAGTTTATTTAAAACTGCGACCATAACACAGTCATCCCTAGTTAAATCGTAACAAGTGTAAACTGGAAATAATATTACTAGGTATCATGAGAACCAGCTAATTTTTATCTAATTCACTGCTATGTTGAAAAGCCAAAAAATATGAAGAAATGGCCAGGAAATAACACAGCTGAATTTTAAGCCTTATTTTTACCTGTGCAAAATCATTTACCAGGTGTCTGATTCAGACTTATATGGTAAATCATCATAGTATGTTTACAATACTGGCTAGTTTCTTAAGGAATGAGAAACAAGCTTATTACCATCTCTGCCTTTTTCTTAAAGAGTAAGTATTACTTGTATTCAATCACATTAAAATAAAGTATTTGAGGGGTGCCTGGCAGGCTCAGTTGGAAGGCAGGCAACTCTTGATCTTGGGGATGTCAATTTGGGCCCCATGTTGACTGTAGAGATTACATAATTGAAACTTTAAAAAACAAACAAATAAATAATAAAGTGGGCTCTTGTAGACTGGAAAACAAAATATTTGGGGTAATGCAGATCAACAGGATCTCCTTTGTCTTTCCTCTAGAAAATACTTGGGTTGTCAAGCATTCACTTCAAGATTAAGGTACTCTGACCTGGTAGTGATGTTAAAAACATTCACTGTACTACATAAATATGCGATAAAACAATTTTCTTTTAAGTACAGCCAAGTAAAGCTAGAAAAGTAAACATCACATTACAGATATGGTCCTTAAAAAATCATGGACTTCATGACACAGAGTTTGGGGGGAAAAAAGGAAGCTCACTGAAGACTCTCACTAGATAAGCAAGATCTAAACATTTTATATAAAACGAACTTTACTTGAAGAAGCCAGGAATGACAGAACTCATGGTGGTGCATACATCATTACTGAGACAGTAAGCTCAGGCACTAGACTCGTCCTCACTTTTACCGCCCTAATCAACCAACCTTACAACCTCACAGAGTTTTGCAAAGCAACATGAGAAATGCCAAGATCTCATAAAGATTATTTTACGTTGTCCTCTGTGCAGTACATTAAATGAGGTTCATCAGCTTCACTAAGGATGTACAATGTTAAGTAACATTAAATTCCATTCTGCTACATCTTACAGCACTCTTAATTATGTATGGGAAATCTGCGCTTCATTCTGGGTTTATACTAAACCGTACTGAATTCTTCTTTATTGATCACATTCTGAAATCATGTAAAATGCCAATGTATTTGATTCATATTGAAAACTGATTTCTTTTAAAAGCTCTCACAGTAAACAAAGAACACACTTAGCACTATTATTAGGTCATAAAACTAACAGTCAATAAGTTTCAGTTAAATTTAGACCGACTGTATCACGATCCAAGGCTCTAACCAGGACGAGATCTAGGATTCTATAATCACTCTCTGTAAACACACATAAGCCGTCTGAGTCACTGCCCCCTAATACAAATGATCTTCTGTTACCTCTCCCCGCTCATCTGTGCTACGTGCAAAGTCCATTATCCGGTCAACCTCCACATAATCTGGATTAAAAAGCTCATCTTCAATCTGCACCAAAGGACAAAAAAGTTAAAATGTTTATTTAATTCCTGAGAGTAAACGTTATTTCACTTTTCGCCAGACAATAATATTTTGGGTCACAGCAAAATAAAACTGATATTTGGCAAATTCTATTATATTAATTGAAATGCTACAATTTAGCAAAATCATTCCCCATGAGGAAATCAGACTTCTCAGACTTTGTTAACTGGGTCTTTTAATTACTGTGTGAAACCTTTTTACTGTGAGAGAATGTTTAAGAATATTTTAAATGAAGTGTGAAATTACAATTCACTAATGAGCAATCCAAAAGGCTTATGGCATGCACTGCATTTAGCATTCTCGAAACTATGCTTGCAATAAAGACTCGGAGCCATGCACAGTAAGTGCGATTGGAGTCTCTGAACTGCTGGAGTTGTCTGAGGCCTTCTAGCATCATTTACAGAATGCTATTCCAAAGCTAAGAACACTGAAACCAGTGAATTTCCTATTTTAGTGTGAACAGTTTAGTGGGTCTGGTCATCTTTGCCTATCAATATTAGTACCTCATTTGAATATAGTCTTATCATTAATCTAAGCATTCTAATGATTTATTTGCACTGAAAATAGAGCATCTGGCTAAAAATATTAAGGCTAAAGAAATGAGGCTTAAATAATTGGGTTATTTAGCCAACGCATTAACAATCTTTATAAAAGTATAGTAATACTAACTTGCTTGCAAGTTATCGCCTATAAAATAATAAAGTAACAGAATATGGCTCAAAGAGAAATTACAGACTATGCCATACTTTAAAGAAGTCAGAGTCAGGCCAGTCAGAAAACAGAAGACATATTCATCAGTACCATAACTGCAATTAAAAGGCTTCTGCAAGACATATTAGAAGTCACTTAGACACTGTTCATATCCTCTAAATTACAGGTTGAAAAGATAAGCTGTTTGGTCACAGTCGGCTCAAGGATAGCAAACATTCTCTGGGCTACTGTGTCCATTTAAAACATCTGGTTTGGGTCCTTTGAACTCTGAATTATGAAAAAAAGAATTAGAAATACAAAAATGTGTTTCAAATGCCTCGGGCCCTTACACAGCGTTGATTAGTAAGGCAAAAAATTCATTGAAATGTTCAGTTCATTTAAAATGTTAATGTACTAATGCACTGGCTTTGTCAAAAGCTTCTAGGTTCAGGCACACAACATGTATGCATTATTCATATACAACATGAACACTGAAAACTTTCCATAAACTAGGTTTTGATGATAAAAGCTCCTTTTAAGACACCTTGTTCTTAAACAGCAGCTTTCATTGATGAATTAAAATCCTTCACCTTATTCCTGAACACTTCCAACCTGCTAGTGAGTAACCTGCATCATCGTGCATGAGATGCAATTTCCAATTTAAACACAGATTTCAGTGGCAGCGGACTTACAAGGGTGCCTAAGCTGAAACAAAGAATGCAAAAGCCGTCATAATTAAAAATGCCAAAGTAGCAGAACCATGGGACACCTGAAGCCGGGACTGTATATGGAACAGGGTGTGTGTGTGTGTGCACGCGCGTGTGCGTGCATGTGTGCCCGTTGTATGTGTGTGTCTGCGCATGTGTGTGCGTATGTGTGTCTGTCTGTAAACGAGAAAGAGGAAGGGAGTTGCTATCCTTTTGGGCTTGCCCTCAGATCACTTTTTCAGACAGGAGTTTATGCTACTTCCACTTGGGACAAAAATTAAGATGTCTAGTTGCCAAGTTACCACTCAAGATAATGTATTTCAGTTGTGGTACAGGTTATTCATATAGGGAGACCCAAATAGATAAAGCTACATAGGTACAAATCCCTAAATTGCAACTGACACCAGCAGAGTCCAAACAAATTTCATAAACAGAACCAGGACTTAGGGATGGGGTTTGGGCCGGGGATGGGGGAGACAGCTACCACTACACTCTTTCCTTATCCCTACACTGATCCATAGAAAAAAAGTCAACAGAATATATGTCTCTTTCTAAAAGAAAGCCGATGATTTCAACTTGCCCAATGTCACCAACATTTAATCATCAAGAAGGGCACAAAAATAGGGGACTTTATGATATTTCTTAGGAACTGCCCTTCCAAAAAAAAACAACACTTAGATATTCTCCAAGAGGTGAGTCACATGTGATGACGCCATTCCCCTCAGTGTTAATTACTGCACTGCAAAGAAGCTGAATACTCAGATCAGGAAAGGTGGTGATGAGACATATGCCCAATAAAACCACCACCACCTAATCACACATCTAATACAAACTTTACAATCTGCCTGTTGGGAGCACGGAAATCAGATTCCAGGAGAACACAGACTTCTCACCTCAGATTATAAGGATTTTATGACATAAAAATACTGAACACTCTTCCGTCCTCACCCCTCCATGTCCAAAAAGGGGAGGGGGTGTGAAGTAGGTTGTTAAACAGGTATTATTTTGCATCAAATTTCACACTTCTTTACAGTTTACATTCTGTTAACTCCTTTATGGAGAGGAAAACTAATAAATCAGCAAGTTTAATCTTTCAGTGTGAAGGTTTCTCTTTTATCTTCCTGAGGCTGTAAGTGAAACCAAACTGGTGAGCAAAAGTCCAGAGACCCCAGTAAGTAGTCTGCAAAAGCATTTTTTAATGCAATCGAGTGGGCTGAAGGGGATCATAACACTTCTTTCAAAAAAATGCAGATTTTCTTCCCTGCCCTAGGTATGGTTACGTTTTCATCATCAATAACTTAGGATAAAGCGAGACAGGCAAAGACACAACACCAATTTCTATACCATAGCACATCATTTGTAAGAATAAGTTTGGTAAAGTCTGTAATCAGGCATTAACCTGAACAGAAGAAATCGGCCACATACTTTCCTTAACAGAAGTAACTTATATTCTAGAAACTGTATTTAATAGTCACTGTAGAGTCTTTATACCTCACTAAGTCTTAATAGAACTTTTAACAGCTTTTATCATCATCGGCTAACTGGACTTTCATTACAAGATTTTAATGATACCATCATATTTCCACATAATATCATAGGGACCAGTATCTTCTAGACTAAGCAACAGGAAGAATGAGAAATTTCCTGTTTACCAATTATTTTTTAGCAATAACCAGTTACCAATATGCAAGTAACAGCACCAAATGAGGGAAACTAGTATTTCTTAGTAATTTGCTTAACCTAAAACTCAAAATTCAGAACATTTTAATAAGGTTACTACTTAAGAAAATTAACTGGGTATTTCATACCTCTGAAAGGAATTTGTTCTGGCCCTGCTTTGCCTTAAATCGTTTGATCTTTTGCTGAATTCTCTTATCTTTTTCCAGATCTTCTACAGATGCCCATTGACAATGAAGATAAGAGCTAAAAGAATAAAATAATATACTTGAAACATGTAGAAAATAACCTTGTTATTCCCCCAAAATCAACTAAATAATTAATGAAATAAGCAGTTTACCTACTAATAGAGGCTGCTGATCAACACTCAATACAATTATTCATGTTTGAGAATAAGAAAAAAATCAATAATTGTGCCTGAAATCTGTCTTCCGTCCTGAGCTCCAGCTCTCTTATTTATCTCCCATTAAAAAAAGAAAAGGACCTACTAACAAAAGCTGTTTTCATAAGTGAACGGATTACACTTCAATACAAAACAATTAGCACTACAGGGTGGCCTTAATTATGAATTTACATTTTGAGCCTTTTATCATTAATTGAGAAATAAAAGGTTTTTATCAAGTTAAGAGAATTCTGATTTAAAACAGCAAAGGTAAACATAACTTAGTCCTTCCAGAGCAATCCAAAGGACAAAAACCCTCACCTACTGTCTGAACACCCATGCCCCACCAGCCCTGGGCAGTTTCTGCCCGCCCAGCCTCACTCTTCCAGGAGCTGTGAAATGCCGTCTCTTGGAACACTGTGATTTTGTCGCTCTCTACTGTCTACCTGGTCCTCACTCAGGGCAAGGCCCTCCTCCTCAGACTCCCACGGCCCGCTCCAAGCACAGGTGTTCTCTCTAACCCTATCTCGAACACTCTCACCCTCCCTCTTACTTCTCCGAGACTCAAAGGTATATAGTCAATATTTTATGGTAGCTTTGACATTCTTTGGTTTGCTATTTCAATATTCTTTTGTACCATCATTTTCTCCCTGCCCCAGATAGCCTGGACTATCTCTTATCTCTCTTTCTGGTGAGGACATTGAAAAGAAATGAGGTGCCTGAATATGCACCTATTTCAAAATCAAAGTACTACTACTCTTAGAAGTTACGCAGCCATTCTAAAATCTGTCAAAAATGATTAATGACATGGGAAAGGCTTACAATATTAAGTATTGTATCATTTATATTTATGTAAAGTCTAATATGCAAAAGGTAGGACTGATTTAGTGCTTGTACAATTGACTGAGGGAGATAAGGACGTTAAATACGTATGCCCTGATAGGCCGGGAGTCGACATAAAACCTGTACACACACGCACACAGAGAAAAGAGACTAGATGAAAATGCAACAATATGTTGAGAATGATATTTTCTGGGTGGTAAGATTGCAAGTATTTTCTTTTCTACTTTCAAGTATTTTCCTAATTTCCAGTAAGTAATACGCAATACTGTTTCTGCATATTATCAAGAAACAAGTATTTTAAAAATAACTGAGTCTAATCTCCTTCTTGGATAGAAAAAGGCACAGGTGCAAGTCAACAATGTGTGTCTGCTGAGGTACACATGCCTTTCCAGCACCATCAGTGTGGCTGGAACGTGAGCACAGGCCTCTAGTGTCATTCTTCCTCTTGCAAACTGGGCTGAAATATTTGGATAGTGACTCTGTTTTACTAAATGGAGAAAAGCCACGGCCTCCTCCACTAACATCAGAAACAAGGCAAGGATGTCCACAGCTTCTACTATTATTCAATATTGTATTTGAGGCATTAGCCAATGTTACTAGACAAGAGAAAACAACAAGGGGAAAAGTAATTGGAAAGTAAGAAATAAAACTATCTCTATTTGCAAACGGTATGATTATATTACTGGAAAATCCTAGAGAATCAATTTGAAAACTAATTCAAATAATAAAATGAAATAATTTAGCAGTGTACCAGGATATAAAATTAACACACAGAAATCAATAGCTTCCATTTACACAAACAACAGTAGAGAAAACCTCTTTTACGTTATCAACAAAGATTAAATGCTTAGTCATAAATCTTAACAAAAAATGTGTGAAATTTATGTAAGGAAATATTTAAAACCCTTCTAAAAGACACAAAAATAGAGCTGAACCAACTAGAAAGACATCCTTATTTTTAGATGGCATGACACAACGTCATAAACCATAAATCCATAAATGCATAAACAAGCATTTTTTAAAAAGATTTTATTTATTTATTTGTCACAGAAAGAGCACAGGCAGGGAAAGAGCAAGCAGAGGGAGGAGCAGGCTCCCCACTGAACAGAGAGCCCGACGTGGGACTCGATCCCAGGACCCTGGGATCATGACATGAGTCAAAGGCAGATGTTTAAAAACTGAGCCACCCAGGCGTCCCATAAACAAGCATTTTTATGGTGCTAGACAAGTTAATACTGACTTATATATAAAAATAAACTTGCAAGAACATCCAAGAAAATACTAAAAAGGAAGAGTTTTTAGGGGAAACTACATAACCAGATATTAAAATAAAATTTAAGCCTTTATGAGTAAAACAGTGTGCTACTGGCTCAGGAACAGACAGGCAGACCAAAGGATTAAAATATGATACAGGGCTCCTGGGTGGAGCACCCGATTCTTGATTTCAGCCCAGGTCAGGATCTCAGGATTATGAGATCAAGCCCAGTGCAGTGCTTGCTTGAGATTCTCTCTCTCCCTCTGCCCTGCCCCTGCTCACTCTCTTAAAAAAAAAAAAAAAGGTACAAATATGTTTCCAAAAAAATATGTAAATTTAGCACATGATAAGGGTTACATCTCAAACCACCAGGACAAAGATGGACTTTTCAATAATGGTGTTAGAACAATAATATTTGGGAAAGTATAAAATTAGAACAAGAATTATTATACTTTATACCATACCCAAAATAAACACCAAGTGGATGTTTAAGCCCCTATATACAGAAAACGAGAACATGCAGATACCAGAGGAAAACACAGCAAATTCCTCTTTAAGCTGGTGGTAGGGAAAAGCTTTCTAGCTATGGCTCAAGAGCAATGTCCAATAAGAGAAAAGATTAATAAATTTAACTACAAAAAAATTAATTTACAGTGCAATAAAAACAAAAAGTCAAAGGACCACTGAAACTGGGAAATCACAGTTGCAACATAGAACACAGAATAAGGACGAAAGCACAACAGAAAAGTGGGCAGAAGACATGAACACGCAACTGATTAAAGAAAATACAAAAATGGTCATAAAACTTACAAAAAGATATTCTCATTCATAAATTTAAAAAAAAAAATCAAAAGCGAAATACAATTTCTTGCAAAAAGTGAAACCACCACACTACGCTGGATAGGTTGTAGGCAGAGAGGTGGTCTCTTACATCGTCAGTAGGAATGCAGAGGGCCATACTCTTATGAAAGGGAATGTGGCAATACCTAACAGAACTACATATATTTTCTCCTCTGAATACAGCAACCCCACTCCTAGGAATTCATCCTCAAACCGTGCCTCCAACAATCTGATAATATACAGGCATGAGAATATATGCTATAGCACTGTCTGTAGCTATAAAACATCGGAAGCCATTTACACGCCCACACACACAGGAGACTGGCTGGATGAGCGATGATACAGCCATGCCATGGAGTATTACACAGCAGTAACAAAGAATGAAGAAGACCTTATGAATCAATATTGAGTAACTTCCAAAATATAGTATTATTAAAAAGCCAAGTGCAAATATCTACTGATCATTGCTATTTTTGTATGTAAGGAAAAGGGGGAAAATAATATTTTATATGTATAAAATATTTTTTATGTATAAATATTTACACACACACACATACGCACACACATTATCTGCATGTTCATGCCCAAAAGTACAGAAAGGCTAAATCTGGGAGTAATGAGACGGTAAGTAGGGATTGAGGGGTTGAGGGGAAGAGAAAAGGATGTGTCTTTGAGTACCCTTATGTAGAAGTTCTGACTTTTGAACCATGTGAGTAATTTGTGACCTTGAAATAAAGAAAATAAGTAAGATCAACAAGAATGGTGGGTAGTTGAGGCACCTGGGTGGTTAAGAGTCTGATTTTGATTTTGGCTCAGGTCACGATCTCACGGTCTTAGAATTGACCCCTGTGTCTGGTTTCCTGCTCAGCGGAGAGTCTGCCTGTCCGTTTCCAAACTCTGGCCTACCCCCTGCTTGTGCTCTCTCTCTCATTCTCAAATAAACATATAAAATCTTGAAAAAAAAAAAAGAATGATCGGGTGCTAAAATGGAATACAGATACAGATAGAAACTAAAGACCAAACTGAGTATCAAATAAATAACACAGTCACCCTGAAAGGGGCGCAAGGGGAGGGGAAGAATTAACCCAAGGAAATTCTGAACCAAGTATTTAGCTTCTAAAAACCCTTTGGCTAAGCACAAAAAATTCTAAACACTGAATGAACTTTATACCTGGTAGCCTTCTTTTTCACAAAAAATATGATCTAATAAATTAGAAAACACTTCCTATATATTATAGAACTGACAAATAAACAAAGACAGTAGAGATAATAAGAGCCAGGTGTCTCCTGGTTGAAGAAGGGAATCATTACTATTGGAAGGTGAAAGGACTCAATGAACCCTGTCATGCTTCTGAAATAAAACCAAAATTGGGTGCCTGGGTGGCCCAGCTGTTAAGTGTCTGCCTTTGGCTCAGGTCATGATCCCAGGGTCCTGGGATCGAGCCCCGCATCGGGCTCCCTGCTTGACAGGAGGCCTGTTTCTCCTTCTCCCACCCCCCATGCTTGTATCCCCTCTCTCGCTATGTCTCTGTCAAATTAATCTTTAAAATAATATGTAAAACCAAAACTATTGCTATAACGGCATTGATTTTCACCACTGTTAGGTAAGTAGACACGTAGGTACACAGAAGTTATGTGTGTATGTGTAACAAACATATGTGTGTACATGTAACCTGTATTGCATACATGTGCACGCACACACATGGACATGTGCAGGGGGCCCACCTAGCCCTCTCCACGGAGAGGCCCCAGGAGCACTGACTCCCCTGCAGTAATGAGCACACCTAGGACTCAGATTGTGGTTTCTAAATGGCGTTCTCCAGTAGAAACAACCAAGGCTTTTGGAGAAATTACCTATTCCAGGACTTAAAGAAGTAAATTACAACATGAGTCTGGAATATCCTCTGGTGCCAGAGAGCAAGGAAGTGCTCAAAGAAGGATGGGGACAAGGCAAAGGGAAATAGGACCCAGCCTGAAGGGGTTCCCACTGGTCAAACTTGAAATAATGTGAGCAAATAGTTTTATCATAAATAATGATATGATAATAATGATGGCCCACTGAATAAAATAAGACTCTGCAAGTCTACAGAGCTACAAAGAAGCAAATTTAGGTCAAATTCTCCCTTACAGCAGGAACCCAACTAATACATTTAGAATGGGTGATAGAATTAGTAAATCACCACTTAGCAACCATTAGCACATTTAAGAGTCTCAAAAATATCTTTCCAGAAGATACTTTTTTAATTACAAAAAGGAAAATAGGAATTCTTTATCCCATTTTGCAATTTTTTTTGTAAATCTGAAATTATGTCAAAAATAAAAGGTCAATGGAAACTGTTAATTTTATGGAAATTTTAATTTCCCTTAGAACTCAATGCTATCAGACAGAAAAGCTCTTTCTCAGAACTCCATGTGCATCATCTCCCATGAACGACAAACGATGGCAGGCCTCCCCTGGCCTGGCAGCGGTACCTAGTCACGAACCAGTCAAGCCCCTGAAGCTCTGCTTCTACAGGCTGTCCTACATGGATGCCTACTGGTGGTGCCACTTTGTGGGAATCAATACTTAAACTTTTCTGCTCTGTGTCTGCTTTGATAAGTCTACCGGAGAACTCAATCTGGCTAACGTAGTTATCTCCTCACCAATCCTGACACCTCCCTCAAATGACCCTGCAGGAAATCCCATCATATGTATCATCTCTACACGCGCACACTCATCTTGCTCTAAGTACAAAATGATGACAACACCCGTCTAATACAGACCAAGCATTTTTTTATTGCTGTATTCTGTATGTCACTGCACTCCCCCAATGACACTGGCAAGAGACTTCTGCATCTTTTCACTTGGGGAGGGGTCCTGCTCAGAAGTGCACAACTTTATTAGCTTATTAACACAGTGCTGGTTGCCACAAAGGAGGGTGACAGAAACCATGGGCCCGATGCTTTCACATTCTAACAGTGGGGTAAATTTTCTTAGGCTGTTTTGACAGCAACTCCCAGAAGCCTCTCTTTAAATTCTAGAATCTATTAATACGGTACTTGAGGTTTAATTTTTACATCATCCATGAAGACTTCTGTCCTTGTTCTGTGATGGTTGCTTAGACTAGAAAAAGGCCGCAAACTTCTTCAGCCAGATGACTACTGATCCCCATAACCACACTGCCTTTTCAAAATGAGTCTGGTCTTCAGTCTACAGTAAACAACAACAACCCACTGTGTTCTTAATTCAGTTTCCTAAAAAGTTATGCATTCGGATTAACTAAACAAAAAGAGACAAACAAAATCACAGCTGACTGCATTTCAAAACGTGAATGATGTCATGATTTTCTAGAGCCCTCCCCTCATCTCAAGTGCCTGGCAGAGGAGGAAGAGTCACTCTCAGAGGACACGCAAATATTACTTGACTCACTTTTCTCTTATTGTAGGAGGTTTTATCCCTTCTGAAAAGAATTTCTTGGTTATACATGTAAGCTAGTCAACTTTTATACCAATCACACATTTTCCAGAAAAATTAAATTCATGAAATTTCAAAGACAAAAGAGTTAGTAAGCAATGGCCTCCAAAGCACTAAATAAACCATACCAATATTTCCCAATTCCCACTTCCTGCTTCATTTTTCCAATTACTTTTTAAATCCTTATTTGGAACTTAATTGGGAATCCCGATTAAAAGGAAAAAAAGTCAGAGTTTACTTACAAGTTTTTGTATTTCACATAGAATTCCTCAACTTCTACCTCCTCTCCAGAGTCCTTCTGCAACAAAAGATAATTTTTAGGCACATGCTTAAAACCAACTATCAGAATAATCCAAAAGTAATGATTTACTCCCAAAGGAACACAAAACAGGCAGGACCAAGGCAGCACGGGCCGTTCTTGTGAGGATGAGTGCGGTGCGAGCTGAAGGCGGCCAGGGAGACGAGGACTCATGCACTTAGGCCCATGCTGCTACTCGATGGGCTACAGCTCCTACGACATGAATCATTTTAACTCCTCCCTAACCACATGCAGCTTCATTCACAACAACCTGACCCCAAACCTGGCTCTCTGCCAAACCCACAGTGTTAAGTAGACGCCAAGTGTACCATTTTCTCAGGCAGCAGCCAATTAGCAACTGCTCTCCTGAATGCCATATGTATTATTTTTGGCTGCCTCGTGGCAACTTTACATTGTGGGTTTTGTAATGTTTTAAAATATTTAAAAGACATTTATTCCTCCATATAGTTAATAACTCTAAACAAGAAACCATATAAAACTAAACCTTGTTCTTCTGCTGTAATATCAGTGCATTACAATTCAGTTTTAGTTTTACTCAATGGTACAATTAAAATCTCTCAGACAAGATGTCTCACACACATAGCAGCCAAATAAAATTAACACTCCAACTACTACATTTAGGTAAGGTTAGAATCGTGATACACATCAGCCGAATCAAGAGGTCAATGGTAAGATTATCTACACCATCTCCCTTGATCCCACCTACTGCTGTGTATGCAGGAGATACTGCTCAAATGATATTTTAAGTATCTCTTTCAATATTTTTTTCCCTTCTGGTTTTAGGCTGTTAAACAAGTCATAATATGTAATTTTCTCCTGGAACGTTGGATCAGATAAATCAGGGATGAAAATGTAAACACCACTTACAGAGGGTTAGGGCTTGCTTTTACACTCTTACAAGTGCACCCAAACCTGCCTGGAGGGTCACACTTGGCAAAGCTGCCTCAGAGATGCTGCACAGAAAATTAAGGCAAGCAGGAACATGGCAGAGGACAAACAAAGGAGCAAAGACTTCTAGACTGGATGACGAGCAGGCAGAGGCTCTGCTCCAAGAGCCTACAGTTTCCCTCAATCCCTAATCTCCAAGCTGCTATCAAAGATTGTGAACTTCAACTTTTTTTTAAAACCCTCACTTGTATCAGTTAAACCTAAAGTTTACACTGTTTCTTCCACCTGCGTAGAGATCAGCAATTAGAAGACAGGATACTCAAGTGTGTAGTCAAAGCCCATTCATAACTGGTTCAAACCTAACACCTATCAATGATCATAACCATAAACAGCTTTTTAACCAACATATAGAGAACACCATCAATACCCCAAATGTTTGGATGTCCAAAATAGGAAAAGAAATGTTTGTCAGATACCCTCAAGAACAGCAAGGTAAATCTGCAATCAATTTAGAAATAAGTTCTAGTCAATTCAAGTGACAATCCATCCAGCCCCCACTTTACTTTTTTCGAGCCCCAATGTTCCCTCTTCTACTCACACGTTTCAGCAGTCATTTGAAATGTATTATCTCTGCACACAACTGGCTATTCCAGTAGAAAGGCCAAGACAAATCAGAAGACAACCAGGGTAAAGGGAAAGCCAGCATGAGCCTAGATCCTTTAACACCTGTCACAGCATTATCATGAAATTCAGTCCTAGAATGGAATTCAAACATCTGGTCTACCATTTTTACTCTTTTGATGCTGACTATATTTCTTTCAATTCAGAAAGGGTTTCAAAATTATGCTATCTTTGAAGTAATAAAACAACAACAACAAAATAAACAACAAAACAAAAACACAAGGTTTATCATTTCTAGGTCTATTATTTCCTGATTTCCTTCTTCCCAATCCTTCCTCCTATACTGTCTTTCTCATTGCATTATAAATTGTCTCACTGGCCCATTAATTTCTAAGTGGGCACCAAGGTACACAGGAACAACTCTGGAACCAGAGGGATAGTTTTCCTTCTGTCCAAATCCTGTTGCCAGAAAGCTCTGACTCAAAGCCATCAGCTGTCCGTCCCAGGCTTTCATCAATACCCATTTTCTTGTCATGATCAGCTATTCCTCTAGGTCTAGAACTGTCTGAGGGGCAGCAATTAGGTTCCAAGGAGTTCTGTAGTAGCACCGGGAGCTGGTGTAAAATTCTACCAGGGCCTATTTCTTCTGGATGCCCCAAATTATAAGCTTGTTCTTTGATTAAGTGCCCACCCATACTGGATCACCTTCTTGCCCCTAGAGCTGTAAGTAGAGCTGTTTTGTACCTTTTGTTTCCCATAAATACGCTCCTGCTGACCTCTTCTCCTTTATTAATAGCAAAACAATTAACAAAAGTCTGTGAATTCATAAGCCCTCAGATATTAATTATTCACTAAATGGCAGTTTAGCCTCTGGTGATAGTTGGAAACAGCCCCAACAACTACATGTCCCCATGTCCAACTTTCAGACACCATTCTGTAATGGGCATAACCAATGAATAACTGACTCATAGCACTACTTCTGGACACGCATGCACGCACCTTTAAACCACACCTTTGAGAGCTCTCTAAAGTAATTTTATGTGTTCAATGGAACATTTAACAAAAATGTGTATATCTCATTAGACTCCAAAGCTAGTCTATGAAAATCCTTATTATTCATATGAAATTTGAAGTTACAAATATATTAAGCTATACTTGTTCCTATCGTTCACAGGAACCAGAAACCTTGACCAGGTATTAAATCGACACCTTTGGCCACCTGGATTCTACAACAGCAATCTAGGTAAATGATAATCCTGCAGCCTAAAATAATGAATGACCTTTCCTAAGCATTTGCAGCTAAACTATAGTGCCAAAAGGGAAAATGCTGTTGCATAATTTACAACAGAAAGAGAGAACACCTTGATATATCAATAAAGCAAAGGTACAAATCATTTCCTCCTCCTGACCCAACCTATTCTACTCTACCAGAGATAGCAAATCATAGTTCACTTACGGAAAAAAGAGGACATAATAAATGCGATGAAGCGTTTTGCCTGCTTTACATACTATTTGTTGTTGTTATTAGTGGGTTCAGCTGAAGAGGATTAAAACAAATACCCTGGAATTTTAAATTAGCTCTTAAGAAAACATATGGGATAACTTAAAGAAACAAAGAATTCCACTAAATAGAATCAGAATTCACTTTTAAAACTATTTTTGGTCTTCCGATACAAAAAGGATTCGAATCATCATTCCCCAAGGACGGATGGCTCCAAGCAGAAAGGGCTACATGATGGGCTAAATGTGGAAAACGAAAGAATTAAAACTTTGTACAATCCAAAAGTCCATTCTTAAATGTACCATAAAATTCAAGTACAAGAATTAGCGACATCCCTTCCGCTGGATCTCACGCACATGAATGTGAGTTTAGAATGACACACGGGACTGAGCCGTCCCTAGTCAGCACGAGACGCTGAATCGTGGAGGCCCTGCCAGATGAGCTCTGCGTCTACATGACTCCCTCACAATGGGAAATGATTCTCAGGCTACAATGATGAGGTCAACGGACGTGGAAAACCATCATCTGAGTCCCCACTATGTGTCAGCACCATGGAGGGTACGCTCGGAGAGCTCCCGGCGAGTTTCTGTAGCCCTGCCAGCGGGAGATAAAGGCCTCTTCTCGCAGCTACTTCTTCAATTATTCATGGTAAGAGGATGCAGACCAGCAGGCATAGCTAGAAGCCACAGGAAAATCTCAAATTTCCTTTTGTTTCTATTTGCCACACTTTCCTCCAATGTTAATAAAGCTGATAACTAAAGTAGCTATTTCAAGAACACAACCAGTCGAAAGTTGGTACCTGCTCATGTTTACAACATTCGGACGGTTTTTATCACACTTTATGAAATACCAGTCACATACAAGCAAGATGCGTCAGTGGGCTCTACATCTCATCCGTACTTTAAACCACACCTCAAGGCTCCCCTCCCCTTCCGGGGCAATTTCTCCATTCATCTTCGCCATCCGAAAATTCCTACCCACTCAACAAACACTCTACCCTCCTATAAAAATCAAGTGATTTTTCACCTCCTATGAGAAAACCACCCCGGTTGTCCGTAAATGGTAATAATACCTATTTCCTAACCAAGGATACCTACCTCTCAAGGGTCATAAGAAAAGAAAATGAGTTTTAAAGTGCGCAAAGCAGAAAGAAAAAGCAATGTCCTACATAACCCGCACTCTAGGTAGCTCTGAATAATAGAGCTAATTACAACGTCCACCCCCAAACCTGCCAAGCATGTCTGCTGAAGCACCATCAACTAGGTGAGAAGCCCTACATCCCACCAAACCACAGGCTGTTCACTCCAACAAGTCACTTCAATTCTGTGAAGGGGACTGTTCTTTGAAGCATGTCAAGGATTTAAATTTTACTACATATCTACAATTCGCAAATTATCGGTTCCAGAGTCATTAGCAGGACAAAAACACAACCTTTCTAATGAGTTAAACAGCGCTCATTTCTGCTTGAACAGGTGGGAAATTTGGTTGAAATTTCATCATTTAATCCATCAGAGAGGAAGTCGTCAGTTCAAAGAGTCAACAGAAAGCCACTCCATTATACCCCTGCTATCTCCTACACTCAATTTGAAAATATCTCGATATGTCATTCTTGATTATTTTCATGTGAACTAGAGTTGCATATTCTGATAAAAATCCACACTCTGAATAACACAATAGAAAAGCAAACAGTACTGCAACAAAGGTAAAGAGAAATGCCCTGCTGGTCTAATACCATTTTCAAGGGTCTCCAGACAGTAGCATTTGAAAAGCAAAGGTTCCCTATTTGATAAGCCTGTGTCTCTTCTCACGGATTCCTCCATGCCTCCTCTCCCTCAATGGGAAGTTACACTTTGTATACATCTTACATTAAAAAAAAAAAAAAAGAGAGAGAGAGAGAGAAAGGCTGATTTCCCACCAACCTGGAAAGCAAATACGAAAGAAAGAATTGCATTTGACAATGATTCAAGCTGAAAGACAGACGCCCTATATGTAAAAGATATTATTTTCTCAGGACACCGTAAATTGTATGCCGGAATATAGAGATGTATCTCGATGACTATGTAATTCTTCAAACAAAATAAAGCATTTCCTCCAACTGGGCAAGAGAGAGATGGTTGGGATGGAAGAAAATGCAGTGTTACTGGACTACTTTGTCACTGAGGATATGTGTTCCTCATTGACAAAGTTACCAGACTCGTCTTTGCAAGACCAACATAAATTTTGACTAATTTTGAAGAAATCATATTGAAGAAAGTCATATTATCTTTTAAAACTACACTGAAGGGGCACCTGGTTGGCTCAATCAGTAAGAGCATGCAACTCTTGATCTTGGGGTTGTGAGCTCAAGCCCGATGCTGGGTGTAGAGATTACTTTTTTTAAAAAAAGGAATCTAAAAAAAAAAAAAAAAAATTACACTGGAAGTGGTTTTGTGTCTCACCTTTGCACTGAAAAATAAAAGATTTCAGTGAGTATTTTAACTGGATATGAAGAATGTTACGAAAAGTATGAGAAAACACCTGCTCACTAAAATGATAAACCTCCATCTTGGGGGTGTCAGGGGCAGGCAGGAAACTTTCCTAAGGGAGATGAGGGGTAAATTCATGTCTATGATTTTTATGAATATTTTTGAAAAAGGCAGACTAAGCCTCTAAAAGCCCAATATAGTTCTTTGGTGACATCTTGAGTCTCTTGTCTACTCTAAATGGTATAATAAAGCACTGACTGAAATTTCCATTTCATTTGGGGCTAAATCTCCCCAAAGTTTTATATTTGGCTAGTAAATCAAACAGGATTAGAAATATCACCAAAAGTGTTATTGTACAATAGTGGTTGTTGTACATTAGTGAACTTTTTAAAGGAGATTGTAAAGCAAAAAACAATTTAAGAGTCAGACTTACACCATAGGTTTGGATCACTCCAAATGGTGCTTACCTGTTTTTTTATTGAACGACTACTCATGATTTTTTCTACCACTGGACCTTCTGCATCGACAGATTCCTAAACAAAACAAAACAAAATCAAAGAAAGTAGAATAAATCAGTCCAAATGGAAATCTTTCATTCCATGCTACAGAAAAAGAGATCATTCCCCTTGCACATCTATCCCCTTTAAATTCTTGCCCTTTATACACCACTAGGTTCAAAGTCGCCAGTGGGAAATATGACTGAAAAGAACAAGACCCTCACTCTCCAGATAGGCAAAAAGAAGATCTGTGTTTATTACTTCATGATTATGTGGTTTAATTACGTGGACTAGCATGGGTCCCTAAAGCCAGAGAACATTCAGAAACTCCAGCTGCCAAAAGAAAATAATCTCCGCATGACAGCAGTCAAAAATATAACTTTTCCTCATCTATACCCATGGGGTAAATAGAGTCATCATTTTGTTATTGTAGGCAGCTTTTATCTATGTTGGTCACATAAAACGTTATATAACAACTTAACATAGCACAAATTACCAAATAAAGTAAAGAACTGCATTTAATATACTTTGCAACGGGTTACCAGTTTGTTAACTAAAGTACAGTAATGGTAACAAAAGGGCATTTAAAAAAAATAAAAGATCTTTACAATAATCAATCCTACGTTACTACCCATATTTGATACAAACTATTTCATCCATCATTTACATTGCACAGAAAATAAAGTATGCCCTGCTGGGCACTACAAGGCAGTAATTTCATAAAGGGGTTCCGACGGTGCCTAACAGCAGGAGACAAGCTTGAGTGGTTTATTAAAGTCCCAGAAGATGCAGCCCTGAATTCTTCAGAGGTAAATTCACCCTCCTTGCGTCCTAGCTCTGACTCTTCCTCAGCACAGACCATTAATTCTCCAAAACTGTGTCAAATTACATATCATAGGCTTATATAAATAAGTTTCAGCAAGCAGGGCTTTCTTAAAGATACTGCTGCACAAGCACAGCCCCACAGCACGTCAGCCAACAGTAGCTGAATGTTCTCCGGCTCAAATCCCAGGTTTCCAGCTAGGAGCTCTCTGGTCCACCTTCTCCAAGGCACGTGAGAACCACAAGGGAGGGCCGCTGACCTGCTGCTCCGACTGCGAGGTGTTGGAGGGGGAGTCTCTCCCAGCAGCGTCCGCATCATCTACCTCCTCGTCGGAAATCTTGAACTCCAAATCTTCCGTGTATCGCTTTCTCTTCACCTGCCTGCTGGAACGTCTCTTCTAAAACAGAAAGAAAGAAACAAACAAACAAACCCAACGGAGCAGGTTTAAAAAGCCATCACTGACGTTCTTGATAACTTTTCAGATGGTACGATACACGTGTACATTTTTTTAAAATTAATCTTGAAGAAAAGCTGATGAATTTAAGCTTGTACGTTGCCTAAGAAACCAGAGTGGCAATGAACATGACAGAGATGGGGGAAGTCTGGAGTCAGCCACCGGGGACTGGGCGAGGCTGGGCTGCTTCCAGCTACCAGACCTTCAGCTGGAGACTATAAGCAACCACGTAACTGATTCTTTACTTGGGTGGCATATTGCTCAGAAGTGAAAACAGTACAGAAGCCGGATGACAGCTACATAGGAATTCCTTTTACTATTCTATTTCTGTATGTTTTAAAATTTTTCCTCTAATAAAAGGTCTGCAAAAATAAAGGTATTAGAAGATAACCTGCAAATTATAAAGTTCCACATAAATACTGAAATAGTACTTCAGAGGGCCATTTAAATAAAAGGTCTGCATTTTAATTTTGGCAACAGTCTGAAAATTTTTGAAAAGATGAAGGACTAAATGGCAGAAGTGATAATGAATGACTATGAAAAGTAATTTTACTTTTTTTGGTTAAAATTTTTTTTTTTAACCACACTGATGAAAATGTGAAATCCTGGTAATAGCTATTACTATTACCTATTGCTAATAGGTATTAGTAAGATTATTGGCAAAATAGGTTCCCTGCCACCCCATGGTCAAAAGAACCCACTCCACCTCAGCAGGACAGTGTGGCCATGGCTATCAAAATTTAAAACATGCCCACCCTTTGACCTAGCAATGATGCTTCTAGTCAGGTACGTAACATATCTTCGGAATAGCTGCAAGATACCGCAATTGTTTTTTAGCCCCAAACTTTTAGATCTTCAGAATAGCTGCAGGATAAATTGTAAAATAAAAAGAAAAGAAAGTCACATAATAAGAAGTAGCTTATAATTCTATATAAGATCTCTTTGTGTGGCTCATCAATACATAAACTCAAGACAAGGACACTGAATGTTTTGTGTACTTCTCTATGACTCAGTGCACATTTCCTTAAAAAAAAAAAATGAATGTATATGTTTACGTTTTCAATCACACAAAAAAAATCTGAAAAGACACATAAATTATTAGCAGCTATGAATTCTAGGGAGTGAAGTGAATGGAGCAGGAGGACTTTTGCACTTTTCGTTCAAAATAATTCTGTATTGTTAGACCTTTCTGATGAAGAATTAGTTTTGTGAGTTAATGAAAAATGGGGAGGAATAACTTTTCATTAATATGTATATTTGATAAAAGCTAACGTAACTATAAAATGACATATGTAAGTTTAAATCACTGGTAAGTGTAAGATTATAGCTTGTAGAGGAGTTTAGGAAGCACACAGAATGAATAAAAATACTGAGAAAAGTAACACTAGTGAACCTTTTACTAAAAACTACAAAATAAAACTTTTTAAAAAATTTAAAAAATTTTTGAAAAGATTTATTTATTTATTTATTTGACAGACAGGATCACAAGCAGGCAGAGAGAGAGAAGGAAGCAGGCTGCCTGCTAAGCAGAGAGCCCAATGCGGAGCTCGATCCCAGAATCCTGGGATCATGACCTGAGCTGAAGGCAGAGGCTTTAACCCACTGAGCCACCCAGGCAACCCCAAAATAAAACTTTTTAAAGAGACTCATGAATTGCAAAGTTGGTCAGTTAGGCAGAAAGGCAAGTCACCCCACCATGCAGAGCAGAGGAGGAACAAGCAAGACATTCGTGGCTCAAGTCAGGACCAAGGAAGCCTAGTACCTTGCCTCAAAGGGTAAGACAGTTTTTTTTGTTTTTGTTTTGTTTTGTGTTTTTAATGTTTCTGCTCTCTCTGCTCTCAAGAGGGAATGTGAGGCAGTTCACAGTGCCAACTCGATATAATATGACCATCAAATGAGTTGTTGGAGACTATGAGCACTTAGTCCTAACACAGTTGTGACTGTAGAGGGGCAAAGTACCTTTCTGACTCAAGGTTTGTGGAATAACCTCTTAGTAACAGACTTCCTAGCAGCTTAGACCAGCAGCAGTAGTAACATAAACCAGAGGTCCTCCACTGAACCTTCTTGTCAGCCCCGCCTGGAACCAATTCCAGGTTGGGGAGGGGGGAACCTCCCCCAACTCCCCGCAAAAATCAGCAGGGGTTCTGCCATCTGTGACCCTTCCCCACACCACCAAGGCAGTTTAAACTTGTGGGCCATCAAAATGAGCGCTGAGTGTCTGAATTAGCCCAGATTCTCACTATGTGACCTTGGACATGTCTTTTGTGGACCTCAGTTTCCTGGTCTGCAGAATGGGGTTAATGATAGTTAACTATGTCATAAGTATACTTGAAGATCACATAAAGCAATTAGATTACATAACAGAATTCACTGAAAACATTTAGAACAGTGCACGGTACATACGAATGACAAATGAAATCAGTAGGTTTAAAGTCATCATTAACTAGCTCCGCCTTTCCAAAAAAATAAAAAATCAGAAAGCACTGAGGCTACAAGGTCAGACTACCCTGCACACACAGCTTCCCTTCTCTCTTCACAAAGCTGATCTCTCTTCCTAACTCCTGCTCCTGTGCCCATTTAACCTCCCCTTACTTCTCAACTGTCCATTTCTTTCAGATATAAAAGGCTGTTAAGAGGAACAATATTTCAATTTTATAAAATTCAGCATAATATCTGTATTTCATCTAATATATCCATTTAACTAAATTGAAATGGACTGATCTATATTTTCCTCTTGTCGTCCTTAACCTAAGGAGGAATGTGCTACCAGTGATGCACCTGTGATGTTTTATCAGGCTGCCCTGGTTGGGGTCATGTCACAGTACTTCGTCCAGCCTAAGTAACTGAACAGCTTACAGGGAGCCTAAGACAAATCCCCTTTACACTAAATATCACTACTGAAGAAATGTTACAGTACAATAAAATAGGAAGCTTTTTGTTTTCTTGAGCAGAAATTTATGATTGGTGGACATAACTGTTTTACTTGTGGAAGTTTGTCCTCACATCAACTTGGATGCCCTCCTCATTCTCTCTCTCAAATAAATTAAAATATAAAAAAATAAATAAAATAAAATACAATTAAATTAAATTAACCATAACTCAAAACTTCTGAACTGACACTAAAACAATAGGTCAACTTGTTAAACTTGGATTGCTTTAGAAAAGTTGCATATAATTAACATGGCTACACCAAAGAGAAGACTTACACATGCTTTCAATATCTCTCCGCAATAGTACTTTGAGATACAATTTTCAGTTTACATTATATGGCATTTACTAGTTTAAACCAATCACAGAAACCAAGAACTGTTAGCCCTTTATGCATAGGATACAGGAAGAAACAACAAACAGCAGACAGCATCACTTCCTGTGTCAGGAGACAGAAGAAGACCTGCCTTCAAACCCTGTGTGGTTGTTTATATGAGCTACTGAACCTGCAACAGTTATGCACTAGCCAATTAGAAAGGATGCACTGATGTTCATTTGAACAGACTGGCCTTTTTCTAGAACTGAAACGCAGAAGGAAAAAAATGAGTATTTCATAAAGTCCAACTGTGTCTCTATAAATACAAACACTTTTAAGAAACAGCAGCGTTATTTGTGAGGAAACAATAGAATTTTCTTGACTTGTATGAATAAATCTGTTTAATGTTGTCCAAATACTACTGCCATAAAGGCCCTAGTTGAAGCAAACATGATGCAGGAAAAAACAGACTTGCGCATTAAAATAAAATTTAAAACCATCCAAATACTTTAGTTTAAAAGTCCCTAAGCAATTAAAAAAGACATCCACTTACCTTTCCTATCTCTTCAGTGATGTGTAAAAGGAAATTACAAAATTTACCCAAACGGCCAGAGGCATCACAAGTTAGTTAAAGAATCAAACCAAACCACATTAATTCACAAGTACTCTATCTCTCCTCTCCTTTTTGGGCCCTCTTAGTTTAAGCCATTCCGTGACATTTTAGACATCAGGGAGTTCTACTAAAAAACAAACAAACGGGGTGCCCTGGCTGGCTCAGCCAGTAGAGCACATGACTCATGATCTCAGGATTGTGGGTTTGAGCCTCACATTGGGTGCAAAGATTACTCAAAAATAAAATCTCTTAAACAAACAAAACAAAACCCTAACTTTCTGAAATTCTTTAGGAGAGAGCTGCAAATGGCATATTTTTTCTTTTCTAACTTTTAAGCGACTTGGTAGATAGTACAGATAGCAAGTACTTTGAGTGGACCAAATTCTCAGAAAAAGGCAAGCAGGCTGTTAGGGGCAGACTTCTGATTTGAGCAGGGCTCCTCAGTAACTGCTCCTTGATAACTTAGATGTCAATCACTGAAGTGACATTCTTAGCCATCCCAGTGGAACATACTGGCATGCTTCCAGAGAACGTAACAAGGAAATAATTTTTAACAGTCACGTGGAAGGGCCTCTTACCTTGTAGTCCAATCAGTGAAGGCAGTGTGCTTTACAGGTAAGAATCTAAATTCCTAATGTTTATCTCAGTTTTTCAACTGCTTCCTACAAAATTCTCCAAGAGTCAGGAGAATCTAATACTGAAAAGTTCTGCACCGCTGCCATCCAGAAAGTCACAAACTTGTTCACAGAAACTTATTATATGACTATAAAGCTCAACTCTGGCCTTCGAATGTCAGAAATCTTAAGACAAGCTACAGATTACACGTTGGTTTTTTTAATTCTGCAAAATAAAAGAATTGACAAGCAACCGAACATCAGAGAAAATGAGAAATGTGAAAGCAGCTTTACACAAACCAATATATCAACAACGTGTTAACATTAATATATACATCAACATCGAAAGATACATTTACAGAAGTAAATGAAGATCCTCCGTTTTCTTTATCACGGGGTCAAAGATGACAAAACCAAGAAGTCGGGGGTCTAATTTCGTGCTGGCCCCCAGCTCTCACCATTATGGCTCTAGTGTTCCAGACAACAATAAAGCCACCTTTAAAGCAGCTCTATAACAAAGACAGGGGAGGTCTAGTGTACTTGATACGCAGCTAAAGTTACCCATGCTAAATAACCAAGGCTCGGGATCAGAATGATGGTATTACCTGAACACCTGGGTCCTCATCTTCTTCAGGAGGAGGAGATGGTGGGGGCGTTTTGTCTAAGTCTGAATTTTCAGAACCTTCTGTTTTTCCCTTGTTGACCTTTTTCTTCAAAGCACTTGCTTCTGAATCAGGTTTCTTATTACTAGAATTCAAAGTGGATCACTTAGTGTTCACTTTTTAATGAGGTTTTCCACATGTCCCCATGCCTTATATTTCCCGCATTAATATCCCGAAAGTATCAATGACAACTGATAAATCGATGCACATTGGCCATTTACAGTTAAACGGCACTCTCAAGTAAGTTTTTACAGCAAAACCCCACAATGATGACCTCTGGCAAATATCTGACCTAATTAAAAAGAAATTTCATGCAAAAACTCCTAATACCACCCGGAATACATTTGTTCTTCTAGACAATGCAAAATCCCTGCCAATACACCAAGGCAGAATGAAAAATCAGATCAAGAAGTAGTTTTGCTATTAAGTTTTTAAGGTACAGAATGATTTTTTTTTTTTTAATGTCTCAGGAAACGACACTATAATGATCATTTCTTTGTTTCTCTTGCAGAGAGTTTTAAATACTCCTATTTAAGTCCTTTTCATAACCAACACTACTAGGTGTCCTCTATTATGTCATCCAGCTATATTATTATCCAATGACAGCCTTTTAAAATATAACAAAATATATGGCAATTTCCTGTACTACATAATTTTACTTAATGCTGTCTTCTTCATTTAAAATAATCTTTGTTTTGGTGCTAGGCATTTTTGACGCAGTCACAATAGCCTTTCCTTCAAAAGCTAGGTCTCTGAAATACAAAAATATAGCAAGGCGACCCCAATAATTAAAGTGCATGTTCCATACTATGTTTCTGTCAAACGTTAATAGGATTTGAATGTTACATAAGTCAAAAGACATGAATGAACTCTAAGAAAAAAATTTTTTTTTAATTTTTTACCGTTACCTTTAGAACCTTCATTTGACATTCTTTTAGAATGTACATTTAATGGTATCTTCCATTCCAATTTCTAAACAAGCCCCAAGGTTTTCTAACATTATCATGTTATCCAACATTTAAATTCATCTAACCTTGGTAATGATTACATTTATTATTTCTGGAAAACCTAAAATTCTAAGAAACTTGAAAAAAAGATGTATTTCAAAAGCCTTTAAAAAGTTTATTTATTGAAGTTTATGAATTCCAGAAAAGTATGCTGACAGAATGCATTAAACAGCATTTTTTCAGCCTCAGTTACTATAAAGGACACCAAGACATCTCTATTGCTTTTATTTCAATAAAACATAACACGTAAAATATTTCAGAAGTATGTTAGTATAATAAAGTATCCATCACTCACCTAAAATTTCTATCATGAGTAAATAAAATATTTGGTAATCCTAAACTAGTTCTTTCTAAATGCTCAGAGCTTGTTTTTATTTTGTGAACATTGTAGCATGGTAAATAGCCACATAGGGAAGTAACTTACAAGAATTCAAGATTACAGCAAAGGGCAGTTAGATTTAAAGAGCTTTTTTATTTAAAAAAATTTTTTTTTAAAGGCAGTGTCTGAAAAACTTGAAGTCCCCAAAAGATTCATGGAAATAATAATATTTTTTAAATTGAAAAAAAAATCCATACAACAGTTCCTCATCCGACTGTCCTAGTGTTTACGCTACACATGGACAGAAGTCTCCCCTACCATGAGGCTCCATTTCCAGCATTTATTTCCGCTCTAACTGCCACAAATTATACAATACTACAGCTGAACGCTGGGCCCCTTTCCTTTCATCTGCACGCCAAGAGCAATCAGATTACCCTGGTAACCAGCGGTCACATGACCAGCACCTGCTCTTTTGGCTGGATGCCACTGACTAAAGCCATCTGCTTCCCTCAATCAGCTTTCAAACATTCTCAACACCTGCGCTGCAGTGTTTTGTGGTTTCTTTTATCAAATCAGTGCAAAACTGCTTCCAAAACTTTACATATTTCTCAAATTTGTTTAAATCAGAGGTAGGCCTGTCACAGAGTTGAACCACTGCCAGGTAAAGTAAGTCGGCAGCCGGTGCTTTTCACGGTGACCTCTCCGCACCAGAACGAAGTACACAATTTAATTTAGTGGGGTTACTGCACCCTGTGTGAACTATCCTATAGGAGTAAAAAGGCTTACTGTCTTAGAGCCACCAGAGCCCAGGTTTGATGAAATATCAATTTGCCGAAGGAGAGAAGTGCTAATGATTTTCCATCTGCCCTTCCCATGAATGAACTATGTGGAACCTCCAAGGCTGTTAAAAGTCAGACAAGACCTCTCCAAATGCTTTGGAAGAAAAAGCCTGTAGCCAAGGGAAGCACTCACCCCAGATCTGATTACTGAAAGATTTCTAAACTCATTAGACTTTGCGCTATTAACATTGCTCAGAGACAGCTAAGCATTTCTACGCTGACATCAATATACAAATCAAAAACATGTCAAGAAGTCAAAAAAAGCTACAAAATCCTCATTGTCCAACCCAAACACATTACAATTGAGGACAAGATGAAGTTACTTTGATTTTTTTTAATCTTTTTTTTTTTTTTTTTTTTTAAAAGATTTTATTTATTTATTTGTCAGAGAGAGAGCGAGCGAGAGCGAGCATAGGCAGACAGAGTGGAAGGCAGAGTCAGAGGGAGAAGCAGGCTCCCTGCGGAGCAAGGAGCCCGATGTGGGACTCGATCCCAGGACGCTGGGATCATGACCTGAGCCGAAGGCAGCTGCTTAACCAACTGAGCCACCCAGGCGTCCCGAAGTTACTTTGATTTTTAAACCGCCTTTGCTACTGTGCAAGAAGCTCATTTGGATTTTCAACTAAGTGTTATATTAAAACTGCTCTGTCCCCAGAAAAAGCCAAAGTCAGAATTTTTAACAAATGAGGTGTAATGCAGAACGGTGCTCTGCGCACTGATGAGGGTCAGACACACCTTAGTTCAAGTTCTGACTCTGTCATGTAGAACCTTTTCTGTCTGGGACCTGGGACAAGCCACTCCATTTCCCTGCGCCTCCGTTTCTTCTTCTGTAAAAGGAGGTTGGAAATTCTATCTTCCTCCAAGATTCATTAGGAGGTCTAAGTGAGATAGTGGATGAAGGCCTTGGCAATGTCTGACACAAATGGCCAAGGATGCACACACATCCGGAAGATATGCAGCTGGGAACGTGTTCTGAAACGTCTGCAAACAAATCCTCTGACATGACTCAGACCCGCTTGGGCCAAATCAATTGAAGACTGAGAAACAGAACCCCACCTTGCTACAGATCATTTCCTCTAAGCAACATGAGAAGGAAGGCCCTTTGTCCACAGTGCCCAACACAAGCTGGAAGAACAAACCAGCAGACAATCCCAAAGGCCGTTCCTCTCCAAGCCCAGGACCACTGCTCCAGCCCAGGCAGGTGTCATCTCCCACTTTGCCCATCACAACTGCCCACACCCCCTCCCACTGCTGCCTCTGGGGTCCCACGGGCAGCGTGGCCCACTCTCAGACCACTGGGGAAAGGGCACACAGTGCACCTCCACTGTCGTGATATAAACTGCTCCGGCACAAAGCTAGTCTTTTCTAATGTCAGAGCCAAAACACAGCCATACAAACATTCCTTCCCCAAATTACAATTTGGAAAGCTGGAAGGTACAAACAGGACAGTCCTCCCATTGAGGGTAAGAGAATATTACTGATCAGAAACATCCCTTAAGCTGACACTCCAATATTGAGAACCGGGCCACCGAGTGGCTTGGCACAGTCCACAGAACCTCTAGCAGCTGCCGTGCTGGCTGCACACGGGTGTAGGTGATACTGGCCTCCACAAGGTGACCTGCCGGCGAGGATCACAAGGATGACTGGGGGTGTGCAGGGACCACTATCTCACTCCAGCCCCAACCGGCCTCCGCCCCGGAGAAATCCTGTCTGCTTCCATTCTGCTCTCCCAAACCCACTCTGCTTCCACATTTCCTAATTCAGGGATGTGGCGCTGCCACCAAAACCAACACCAACCCACCCTCTACGCATCACCACGGTGACCAGCTGCGGTATAGACCTGACCGCACCATCCTGCTTGAAGTCCTATCCCATGTTTAACAGGCCTGCCAGTCTGCACTAGCTTGTCAGGCCTTCTGCAGCATCTGCAAATGGCAACAGTATAGTTCTACTCTTTTCACACCCCAAACCCTCCACTCACCTTTATGCTGCAGACACCCAGAACTGCTCCCTGAGGGACCCACCTGTTTCTTCCACCTCCTTTCCCCTCCCCACTCCACCTACGGCCATCACACACTCAGGGAAGCCTCTCCTAGCCAACGCAGACCGGATCACTAGCCACATGTCATATGGACCCCACACAAGGAAGGGGTATTTAAAATATACAAAATGTGGTGGTCGCACTCCCGCAGTGATCCAAAACCAAAGCTGTATATGGACCTGAGTGTGTGTGTGTGAGTGCAGGTCTTTCCCCAACCAGCCCGTAAGCTCAGAAAGAGGAAGAAGTCTGTCTTATTTATCTTTATTTTCCTGGTGCCTGGTCAGGTAGGCTCCTTATCAATTTTAGCAGATCGATTTCACTAAAGAGCACAAGTCACAGCCACGACAGCACTCACATATACAGCCCTTATGATGTGCCAGTGCTTTTCTCATTAACTCATTTAAGAAAACCCCACAGATTCTATCTTTATGATGAAAGACCTATGAGGCTCAGTAAAATAGGACTGATGTGCTACCGAAATAGAGTGAGACTTAGCAAGTTTTCAAAACCAGTACATCGCTATACGCCCCCCCCCCTCACCAAGTCCTTTTATTTCCTCAGCCTTATCTCTGCCATTGCTGGTGTGACCGAGATACGGAGCCACCCACTCCTGAGGCCAGGCAAACCCCTATACCCTCAGAAGCAGCACATTTCTCTGGGGACGGTGCTAGTAGTCTGAAGGACTTATTTCCATTGTGCACTTTACCATGAGAGCCAGGTCACACGGGTGGCCAGCTGGACGTGCTGAGGGTCCACAGCTTAGTGACATTTAGGTCACCACCATTAGACCAGGCTCTAAAAAGTGCTATAATGGCCCCCAGTATGGTCAAAACACAAGCCGCCTTGATGAGAACTCTGAGAACCCAAACTTTATCTTCAGAGAACACATGTTATACGGAGGGATGAACTAAGGACACTTCATGCCCTTTACGGAAGAGTTTGTAGTCAGCTTCCAACTGTAAGGGTCTACACTGAAGGGCTACGTGGCGGGACCTAAAACGGGGTGGCAAGACCTCATTCCACCTAAGACACAGCACAGGGATAACGAATTCTTTTTGGTGAGAACAAGTATACGCTTTTCAAACAAGCCAAGAGCCAGAACTTACAAGAAATCCCACTAGCTGCCCTGGTGTCTTGCAAAACAGAATGCAGTTAAACACTGACAGCATTGGCCGAGGGACCTAAGTCCTCCACAAAAAGGCAGTTTGAAGAGGAACCACAGGTGATGAGCATATGGTTCGTGAAGGTCTGGACAACGGGCGGGAATCCTCCATCAGTCAGACACTTCAGATGGAAGAAGTCCGTGAAGAGTCGCCTCACCCTGGGGAAAATCAACCTTGAGGCTTAGGTCGTGAGGATTAATCAGATCTGTTTGCAGGGACTCAAGCCAAAATGTCATATTATAATCTTTTAAAAGAAGAGTAAAATCTATTGAAAAATATCCTTATATTTTATATGCTCAAAAGGCTTTATTAATAAAGACTCAAAACTAATGGATGAGAAGCCAGAGGCGAGAGAGACGTTCCTGGCATAGGGCGTTTGCAGTGTGCTCCAGCTCTAAAAGATCCAGGCGCCGTAAGAAAAACTTCAGTAAAGGTGTGAGGGTCAAGGGCCCAGTCATGGTGGAGAGAAAAGCATCGAGCCTCTCAACTTGAGTGTAGGATTCTCCTCTAAGTTTCTGAACCACGAGAAAGAAATTTAAAAGAGGAAGAAGTGAAGGAAAAAAGAGACAAGATAAAGCACTAAGAGCTCAAAAGTGTCAATTAAGGCAACATAAAATAGGATACATCAAGTAAAATTAAAGCCACAAAACAAAATAAAAATTTTAGAGAAAGTCCTTGGGCCAAGATTTATGCAGTGGCTGAACTAGAACGTAATGAAATGCCGGTGACAGAATAAACTAAGGACGAAGAGATAAACTGCGCAGCAGACAGTGGACACAAAAGCCAGCTCCTTCCCACAAAGGTGATCAGAGCCGCCAAGGTGAAGGGGAAGGCCTGGGAGCACTCGGGAGATGCTCCACAGGGCGATCTTGGGCAGACAGCATCTGGGAGCATCTGGGCGGGATGGGGGAATGGGGGGATGGAGCACCAGCCTTGACCTGCGCTCTGCGCCCTCAGGGCCGCCTATGGATGCTGAGCTGCCTGCTGGGGGTCACATGTGTCACTCCAAGGGGGTGCCCAGCCCCCACCCCACCCCCGCCAGCTCCTAAATTCCACCTAGAAATTCTTCACCCAGCTCTTCTGGTTGAGAAAGAGAAAGAAGAGTTAAGAAAAAGAGAGAGAAGGGGAGGGGATTCTATCTTATTTCTGAACAACAAACATAGGACTTCAGTGACAAATTAATAGGGTTTTTTTTTTTAAGTTCCTTGAAAGTCACTGGATGAAAACACCTCTAAGACATTGAATTTAATCTAAATTGTTACCTTAAATAGCTCTTCTAGCATCAAGTACTCCTTAAGTATATTAACCATGCTGAATTTTTAGGAAAGAACAAAGAAAGTTAGAAAAGATACAAAAACCTAATTTGCTTTCATTTAAAATAAAAGTATATTTCAACTCAACGTGCCTCGCTTTTACATTTTACAATCAAACCTTCCAAGCATGAAGAAGCTGAGGGCCAGACAGGCAACATGTTCAGCCAGAGAAGTGGCATTGCTAAGACGGGAGCCATACCTGTCTTGTTCCTGGGCCCAGGTCTGAGTCCGAGACCTGGCCTAAGGCATCCAACCTCCTCACACACTCTCTCTAAGAGTCCAGTGCATGCCTGGCCTTTTGGGGGTACACTTCAGACCTCGACCTGTCCTGGTGAATGTCTTCTGTTACCTGGGACCATCTCTGGGGCCCCTGGTTCATCAGAACCCAGTCCCGAGGACAGCTACAGGGTTGCTGCCCCTTACTTAAAGGAGGAGGACAGAAGGGAGGGAAAGAAAGTATAATAAAAAGCTAGAAAGCCTTCTAAACAGCCAAATTCATTTTTAATATATTAAATATATTGGGGGGAAACTCCTCATGTAGTCAAGAATTGTCATTGAAAACCTCAGGGTCACTGAGTTTTATGGACTGAATTAAGGTCTGCCAGTGACAAGGAAAAGAACTCTAGTTAGCTAACACGTTATCACATCCCAGAAGCCAACATGAACACCAGCCGCTCTGGCTACATGGCACCGCCTGGCACTGTGATGGAACATAAAGAATTGCGTAAATCAGACATTACAAAATGGATGCAAATAGTACACCCTTATCCTAGAGCATATCCCCCAAGTGCCAACTGTCAGTGTCCAATTCTCAGATGCCACTCTTATTTTTAGGCACTGTGCTCCCATGACCCCAGAGGGCTGATGCTGGGCTAACTGTGGCAGTTAGAACCCCATCCCCTGGATTCATAAGGATCTTCTCAGATCGGCCAGCATGGCCAACACAACAAGTGAGATGGGCAGCTTGTCCACATTTTAAACAGGTGCCACAGGTAGGTAGAGAACTAGGCAGAGCAAACAGTAAAACCCACAAGGAGAAAATACTCTTACCCATCCTAACAGGAGAAGCCGAAGGACCATGACGTTATACTGTTCATATAGGCTTCGGGGCTACATACACAATTAGCATTCTAATGGAAGTTCAAGTTCTCTCTCCAACATCAAAATTAAGAAGAATGGTGTCTTTTTTAATTCATACTATTTCCCCAGTTAAGATTCTTTTTTTTTTTTTTTTTTAATTTATTTGAACGAGAGTTGGGGGTGGGCAGAGGAAGAGGGTGGAGCAGACTCCCCGTGGAGCAGGGAGACTGAATCCAGCAAAGGGCTCCATTCCAGGACTCCAAGACCATGACCTGAGCAAAAGGCAAATGCTTAACCAACTGAGCCCCCCAGGACCGGCACCCCTGCCACCTGTCTCCCAGTTAACATTTTAAAGCTAGGCCACACAGACTTGTATGAGAAGCTGGAGGGAGGGCTGGTGCTTCAGATGGCTGATGACATGCTCAGGGTGGATTTGCACAGCATCTAGACTTGAAGGGGCCCTTACCTGGGTGGGCAGAAGACAACTAGCAGAAAGATCTATTTTTTTTTTTAAAGATTTTATTTATTTATTTGACAGACAGAGATCACAAGTAGGCAGAGAGGCAGGCAGAGAAAGAGAAGGAAGCAGGCTCCCTGCTGAGCAGAGAGCCCGATGCGGGGCTCGATCCCAGGACCCTGAGATCATGACCTGAGCCGAAGGCAGAGGCTTTAACCCACTGAGCCACCCAGGCGCCCCCAGAAAGATCTTTCTATATCATGTGACAAATTTTGCATTTGTACAGATTTTCATACCTTTCAAAAGCATTTTCATATATAGACTTTTTTTTTTTTTTAAAGAAAGAGAGGGAAATAGGCTCCCCGCTGAGCTGAGAGTCCAATGCTGGGCTTGACCCCAGGACCCTGAGATCATGACCTGAGTGGAAAGCAGAGGCCCAACCCACTGAGCCTCCCAGGCGTCCCTTATATGGACATTTTTAATAATCATTTAAAAAAAAAAAAACAATCAGCCTAGGACTCCTCCTGCTCTTTATCCTACGATTCTAAGGTCACCACCACAATGTAGAATGGCAACATGTGCCCCACCCTAAAATGCCACTTAAGAAAGTCTTTGAAGGAACACATCTCTAAAAATAACCCCCTTTAGCATTCCACTGCCACCACCAGCCTCCTCCCCAATTCAACTTCCATCACATGGGCACAATGAGAGCTGGAAGCAAGGTCGAAGCCACACTCTCCCACACCAACCACAGAGGCAGCAGGCCGTCACTCTCAAGCCCAGCCCAGCTCCCTGGACAGGCAGAAACAAAGGTCAGCCAGGCCCAGCGCGGTCCCTCCCTGCATCGAGCACAGGGAAGGAGTCAGCAGAACCTGCTTTGTAAGGGTCAGTGGTGCTGGGCATTCTCTTGCCCCGAGGACTAGCAAACAAACCACGTGTTGCTAAATCTAGCACAGTCTGTACTAAAAAGTGCCTGATGACTACTCCCTCTCTGCTCACTCAGCCAACTGAGGACAAATCGGACGGAGGAAGGGTGATAAGGTGGCCTGTCACTGAGAAGAGAAAGACTTTGAGATGGTCATCCTGAAGCAAAAGAAGGATTTGGGATTAAGAGCCAATGGCGGGGCGCCTGGGTGGCTCAGTCAGTTAGGCATCTGACTCTTGATCTTGGCTCAGGTCATGATCTCACGGTTGTGGGATTGAGTCCTGAGACTCAATCTCATCCCCACCCTCAGTGGGGATCTGCTTGAGATCCTCTCTCTCAACCCCTCCCCCTGCTCACATGCTCTCTCTCAAATAAATCAATCCTTAAGAAAAAAAAAAAGAGAGAGAGAGAGAAAGAAAGACTCTCAATAGCCCCCCTTCAAAGAGAAGAGAACTTCTGAGACCACCAGGGAAGGCAGCCACCTCCAGGTATCCCTGACCTGGAGCTTGGATTTAATGAACCAGAGACTGGTAGGGCAGACCAGGGGCAGAGAAGCACAACGCCCACAGGCACATTTTCCCCCTTGTTCCTCTCCAATGCTGAAAGGGCTCGAAAGTCCATTTTGTGACCACACGTTAAAAAATCTGTACCCTCTTCTGCAGGCACACGGTCCAAAATACCTAATTCAGTATTTCCAATTATCCAATGCCACAAATCAAAACTAAATCATAGGATATAAAAGAAAGAACAAAGAAACAGAAGAAAATCTGCAGGTTTAATTTACTTTATTAACTACGTACCTGAGGGAGAGGTATCTGACTCTCCAGGCTTTCTGTACTGATTAAGCAAAACTAGTTTAATGGTTTGCTTTTGTGTCTAATCTCTGCTGAGAAATTTTATGTGTATAAGAGCACACTATATAAACTATGTACTAGGTTACCAAACATAAACCACCACGGGGCTTGTTGGCTGAATAAAAGTATTCCTCAGGTAAAACGCTGCTACTTTCTTAGATCCTCAGAGGAAAGTTGCCACATTAATAATGATAATGATAGTGTGGTTTGCCAAAAATATACTCTACATGTTTTTAGCACTTTGTGTTTTTGAAAAATAAGAGTGGTACATCTGCCGTCCACTTAAAATATTGCGTCCATCCTCCTTGAGAAACGGCATTTTAGTTTCCTGCTAACTCGGATGCCGAGGCTGGGAAACGGCAGGGAGGCTGCACCAGAAGCGAGTCTCCGCGGCTCCCTTGAACCAGGGCTTCACCAGTCAAGTCACAACCTCGGGCCAAGTTCCCTTCTTTATGCCCATTCAAAGAGTCTTTATAGAGCTAAATGGACCACTAAATCCTTCAAGAGTCATTCAAAGGAAGCGCTTCCTCCAAATTCTCTCTCACTGCACAAGGCCCATGCTTACACAACAGAAAACACACTGAAGAGAAGAATGCAAAATTCTCCTGTGTCAGCTCCTTGAATTCTTCCAATATGCAAAATGGCATCCCCTCCAGCCCACAAATGTCGTAGCTCTTATTTTCAATATTTACTGCCAATATTTGAAGGCTATAAGGACACCTGGGGAGAGCACCAGGAAAAAAAATGGGTAGAAAAATATATATTTAACATAAAAGGGAAAGAGGAAAGAAAGATACATTTCTAATAGGAAAGTGGAATGTGGCCCATTTTTCTCATTATTAAGATTTTAAATGCCTTTTCCTGAAGTGCTGAATACCTTTTTCTGTTTCTCTATCGTTCTATGTCCCAGCTTCTAGGTGGATTCTGTGAGTTTTTCTGCACAGGCAAGGCAATATCATTGTATGTGGGTTGCCAAAAGGGCCAGTTTGCTGGGAATGGCCACAAATGCAAGCCCCAGCTGCCTTCCGGAATGCAGGAGAATGGCAAGTGGTGAGACAGACATCCCAAAGGCATACAGAGTCAGACCCCTGAGGACAGCCACCCTTTCTAAATGTGCTCTAGCATCGAGAGTGTGTGACTGAGGCAGAACAAGCTCTCTCCCTGCCACAGACATAACACAGAGCCAGGCAGACCAGCGGTGGTTACTTCTGTCACCGCCCGCTCAGAGAGCGTTATTTGTTTGCGGAACGTCACCAATGATCCGGCATCCAGGGCCGAGTGGGAAAGATGCGAGCAGTTCTACACTAAATTTTTCATTTCACTTCTGTTTATTCCCTTCTATTTCAGCCCTCTGTAGGAAAATTATTTTCTGTATAAACAAATTCATCAAGTTAACTTATTCAAGGATGGAAATAACTGGTATCACATAACATTTTGCAAAACAAAATTGCCACTGCTGTATTCCAGTGCTTAAAAGCAAACTGCTATGGCAATTCAACCCCAGTGCTAACATAACCCAAACCCCCTATTACCTTCATCACTGCATATTCAATTTACATAATTATTCTGCTATGCTATTCAGAATTTACATGTAGTTGTATAGCATTCTACTTATCTGCACTTCAGGGACATGATTTCCTTCCTAGATTCAGCAGAACGCAAGACCACAACTTGACATACTCAATTCATCTGGCCAGTAGAAACTGTGGCTCAACAAAATAATGGGTTGGTTTGTTAATTTACTGAAAATCTCTATTCGATTACCATCTTCTTGGACAGCCACCTCCATCTGACCATCAATGACAGGAAAGCCTCCCAGGATGTCCTCATCACACTCTGTCATGACTCAGCAGGTGGCCCAACAAGTAACTGGCCAAGTCACCAAGGCCAACAGAGGTCCTCCAAACACTCCTGGCACCCCTCAACAGGGCCCATGTCTCTGGGCCCCGTTACAACAGCCCCCATTCTGCATGAACTTCCTAACGCTCAGTGGAAATGTTTCATTTGATTATCTGCACACCACTTGGGGATTAACAACTGTCACCTCTAGGAGGCATCCACTGAACTATGACCCTAAGGCAATGGGGGGGGTGCCCAACACTCTTCCTGGGAGAAAATAATCACATGCCCTCTCTCCTATCAAAAACATGTGACTCTAATGCAAAGCCATTACTTGGATTCAGCAATGCCAAAAATTTACTCTGCACAGACAATTCAAACTTAAGGATGAGCAGCTGAGAGCACACACTGGAATTTTCTCTCGTGGGTAAACACAGGGCCTCTCTCCGCACCGAGGCAGCCCAGGTGATCAGAACTGACTGGATCTGATGCCCCAAGTTCCTAACACTTGTTTACAGCTGTTGGGAAATTTTCAGTAAGTTTCACTGTTCAATACAGCATTTTGATATCTGCCCTAATATATCCCAAAAGAGGCAAGGGTAAGCTAAAAGTATGTTTTTAAAGACAGGACTAGGTCAAGGTAGACTCAGAACCTGAAGGTAACATACTTGGAAATTTATGACAAGATCCAAGACACAGTGGGTTTCTTTTTTTTTTTCTTTTTTTAATCGACGTTTATCATTAGGTGCTAGATTCAAAAAATTAAGGATACAAACTAAAAAGACAGATAGATCTTGAGGCTAAAGCTAGTCTTGGTGACATATTTTCCGAGTTCTAGGAAGCTTCTTTAGAACACAGGCTCTTACGTTTCAAGTTTTAAAGTGATAATAATACATTCTTTTAAAATTTTGCTACAATTTCTCCTTGGGAAAAATAACCATATGGTTCCTCCTACCAAAAGCACAATACTTAGCTTTTAGGCAATTATATTTCTAAAAAACCCTTGATAAATCAGACTGAAAGTCTACCCATACCCTCCCTGCTCACATCCTAACACTTAACAGAGCACCTACAAAGAATAAGTACTTAATGAAGCATTTAAATAAATGAAATATTTCAATAAATGAAAGCAAAATTTATAATGGGTTGTAAGTTTAGAAGAGTGTTCACATGGGAGAAAAATGGTTTTTAATTAAGAAACCGCTTACTGAGGCATCAAAGAAGGTTCCTAAGTTAAGTTACCTGTAAGACTGAGTTACTGAATAGAATTCTGTTATTTTGGCACCATAAAAAGTACTGATGACAAAAATTTTTAAATGACTGTGATACAGACTTTCAAAACACTACAGAGTAACTTATTTGGGGGTTGTATAGATATTCTGAGCAGAAGTTTGAAAATCCAACTTTGCTCTTTCCCTTTGCAGGGACATCTCCATAGTCACAGAAATCATCTCCGCTCTGTATTTGCATATGCACCCACAGGAAAGCCTACAAGTCAGCGAGCTCAAAAAGTTCTCATCAAGCACGTCTGTCGCAGACCTGAGCGTGCGTGTGTACACACACGAGTGCGGGTGTGTGTGTACACATGTGCATGGGGGTCAGAGGGGGAGTGTGTTTTCTAATGAAGTTTGCAAACAGGTTCAGATTAACCAAGTCTGACCATACTTCCATCTGGAAACTATATTTTCTAACATGAGCCATATTCCGAAAAATAGATTCAGATGTTTGGAATTGGTTCAGAACGGTTGTAAGAAATGTTCAGTACAAATGAAAAAAATTAGTCTTCAATGTCTTCTCCTCTCAGCTTTTCTTACTGAGTAAATATGCCTTCTGGGGGGTCAGAGTCGGTAGGGGAAGTACAGAGGGAAGTATGGAGTGGAGGAGGGTATTTCCTAGAAGCTAAAGAGTGCGCTATTCTTGCATGCATATCTAATGGATAACTGCTATTTGATTTCTCCCACGTTGCCCACTAGCATTTCAACCCTGCCCCTGGAAGGCTTACTCCGCCGAGTGGAGAGAATTAATTCTCCTGTTTCAACTTCTGGGAAACAGGGCTGAAATGCTGAGTGAAATACAGTGACCTATCTTGCTCCTGTAATCCTTCTTTCCCTGTTTTGCATTGTCCTTGAAAATGAGGTTGCTGGTCTAGGCTTATAAATAAGTAAGCTGGTAATCTGGTTCTATTTGGTCAATGGCAAACTTTCACAAAAATACAGGCAGCAAATGATTTTAAAATTACAAAGAATTTTTACCCAGTGAAGTCTACAATGTACCATCCAAATAAACAGCTTGTGGTAATTGAGTCCTAAATCCCAGAATGTATAAAACTCTTTCACTTTTCAGGTTGGGTTATCAGAGAAAGGAACCCGGTAGCAAAAAGCAAAGTGCTGCCCCTACCCCATCCCCAGACCCCGCCCCCTTTCAAGGGCTGTCGCTGCCCCCGCTCATTTCTACACTGCGTTTGAGGGTGGTTATTTCTGCCCACAGCCTACCTTGACTTTTTGCTGGATTTGGGTTTTGGCGTGGCAGTTTTTGCTTTCTTTTCCTTTGGCTCTTTGGGAATCTTAGGGGCTTTCGGGGTCTTGGGTTCCTTGGGCTCTTTTTTCTCCTTGGGTTCTTTCGGTTCCTTCGGATCTTTTTTTACCTTCGGCCTTTTCTTTTTCTTTTTCTCTTCTTGGAACCCATCTAGTGAGTTCCTATTTAGTTCTTGGCTATCAACCCCACCAGGGAAGTCATCTTTACCAAAACTTTTACTGGGCTCCTCGGCAACAATGTGGTTGTTTTTCTTCTTCTTCTTCTTCTGCTGTGGCTGCTGCTCTACGGACGGCAGGTAATCATCACTCTTCACTAGCTGAGCGTTCGGTCCACTAACCTGAGTCATATCCGGCACTGGTTTCTCCAGAAAGGGCTCCGACGGAGAATGCTAAGAGACACAAATGGGAATTGAAATTAGTTTATCATTCTTCATACTTAAGAAAGGAACTGAAAGTTAGTAGCTGATGCTTCTGAAACTTTACACTCAAAGTAGCAAATATTTTACCAACTATACAGTTGTAAAATCTATCCTTTTCTCTCACCCAAAAAACAAGAAAGCACTTACATAAACGGTTAAAAAAGAAAAAGGGCAACCAAGCAATACAGTAAAAATTCTGGTTCAGGAAGAAAAATAACTCTCATTCACCTGAAGACACTGTCCATTTTCTTAGCAGCCCCTACGTGTGTGGGACTTGGTGAATGACAGAACAGCGACAGAAGCTAACCCAAAGAATGAATTTAAATGGAGTTCTTTTCCTCTTGTGGGAATGAGAACTCAAATTAAAGATACATAATTAAGCCGCTTTTAACAAGAACAAGTATACTGAGCACCGCATGATTCAGGTACTGTAAAAGTTTGAAATCCAAATATCACACACAAATCTTATATGGTACAGGCCATTTCTGATTTAAATGACATGAAAATGACACATTAAAAGCACATAGCCAAACTTCATGACTCGCGATTCGTTAAATTTCTTGTACTAACATGAAATGCAGAGAGTGTTTATCTTAAGTTACTGAAGCTTCACGTTTTCACATTTTCCTGAGGAACAGAAAATCCAAACAGTCAAGCTGGTAAGTCTTGCAGATTTCTGACATTCACAAGGAGTGCATCTAGAGATGGGCTTAACACAGTAGAGACCATTAACAGTTAGGATGAGATGTTAACTGGTCAGCCAAGAGCAGAGTCCACTCCAAACCAGGACAGGGGTAGAGTATCATCTGCACTGCAAATTACGACATCGAGTGAACCTTTGTAGTTCAGCGAAATACTTTAAAATGTCATATCTTCAAATGTCACTCGGGGTTGGGTTTGTTTTTGACTTCTTCATCTGCTTCTCCAGACACTGAATAGTAAGTATAACAGAAACAGTAAAAATAATGGCTGCTAGTGGTTACTGAACAGTCTTACTATGGGCCACGCACATGCTAAGCACCTGATACCCCTGACACCGTTCAACCCCCACACCAGCCCCAATCAGGAGCTGGATATGGGTTCTGACATTCAAGGATGCAGTCCTATTCCCAAGAAGTTACATGCCTCCTGACCATACCACTTCCAAAAGGTGGGGGGAGAGGGGGTAGAAGAGCCCAGATCCACGTCTGCAGAGGACTCATGAGTAACCCAAAAGCTGTACTCCCCATCAGCAAGGTACTATAAATCAAATTCCAGTCCGAATAACTGAGCATCTGTTCCAGGCCATGCACTGAACTGGGCACTTTCAAGAATTAGTTCACCTGAATCTCACCAACAAAAATGTGGTGATCTGCCCTCATCTTTCGGAAAGGAAGGGAAGTCTGAAGAGGTTATGTGATCACCCAAGGTCACACAGCATGAGACAGAGCTGTGATCTGAATCTAGGTTTTCTAAACCAGTAAACCAGTATTCGGGCTCTGTGCTTATGAAATCTTTTTTTCCCCCCTCTTCTGAAATCTTACATATGGGCATCCTTCTAGGAAATACTCCATGGGTTTCATTTGATTTCCCAAGTATCCAGTGACCCCCATCCCAAAATTTTAAGACATTACTGTCTGAAAAGAAAGTGGGCATACTATCCCCACTACCCCTTACCGTGGTAACTTAAGAAACCCACATTCAATTCTCCCATCTGCACTGGTGCAAGAGACTGAGCCCAGAATTACAAGGTAAGAAACACAAACTCTAGTCTGAGTCCTGCCGTTAACTCTACTATCAATGAAAAATCATTTCATTCATCCACGGTTCATTTTCTTCATCTGCACAATGAAGGGGTTCGGTCAGATGATTTCCAAAGTCTCTTTTAAAATTCAATGGTATTAGAAAATCTTAAAATGCATATGGCCTTTTCCTAGTCACAGCTAAAAGAGGATGAACCTGCAGAAGATTAAAGCTATACAGAAAGAGAAAGAAGCAAGAGCAGAAGTCTGAGGAAAAGCACACGTTGGGAGGGAGTCCCCGCGAGCAGGTTCCCACACAGGAACAGCACAGCAAGCCAAACACTCAGAGAAGTCACCCTCTGTCCTGCCTTTCCCCCTCACACACACACTCAACACACATCAACCAAGGTGCCGCCCATGTTCCCATTACCTGAGAATTCACAGCATCTGATTTAACTGTGTGATTCAAATTCAGCTGAAGTCTAGTTAATTGTTACCTATTATTTCCAAGGTAAGGAAAAAGGAAAAAGCCTTTTTTTTTTTTTCTAAGAGACTTAGAGGTCAAACTTATTTGGGACAAACTATTTTTCAGGAAATGGAAGAAAAAGTACTTCCTGGAAAGGGATGGAAAGAGAAAAGTCCACCAGTAAACAAAGCTTCAAGCATAGAACGGTGAATTAATCCCACGTATGCATACCTTGCTTTAATCTGCATGGCATTAACCCCAGCAACAAAGTGCCAGCTTCTAATGAGAAATACCTGGTACACATTCATGAACTCGAAAAAGCACAGAGCATCTAATACAAAAAGACTGAAAATTTATCTACACATTTTAGCATACAAATGATTTTAGATGCTCCTTCCGGTAATAAATGAAGCCATAAATTAGTATCCCTTAAAATTTTTAATCTTCCATAAGAAGGAAAAAACATAAAGAGTAAATACAAAAAAGTATTAATCCTGTTTGATATGCAGCAGAATTATGTTTTGGTACTATATGAAATAGGGTGAAAAAGGTGCTCAGAAATATTATAGTGTTTACCAGACCCACATCTCCTTAAATCTTTTAGAGAAAAGCTGTTTTTGTAAACATTTAACAAAGAACAGATGGCCTGCCTTAATCATGTGGGGGAAAAAACCTGGAGCTCACAGTAATACCCTGACAAAGTCTCCCAGGCCCAGCCGTGCCCCCCCTCCCCACGCATGGTACAGTCTTCTCTAATGCTATTTAATTTTACAGCGGACATTTTCCCATCAATTCCCACTGCCTGACAGGTAATCAATGCCATTAACATCTGATATTACCATATAGGGCACTGCCAAAACCCCTCATTTATTAGAGCAACGTGGAGAATGTTAGATACCAAAGGTATTTTTAAATACACACCATAGGACTTTGCAGTTGACACATTTTCTACCGCAATTCCATGTGCCTGTTGGAATATTATGGGATTTGTAAGGATGGTGCCATGGACTTCCAGAACGAAAACAGCATGACTAATATTTAAACGGTAAACAAAAATGATTCAAGGTGTGTATACGTGTATCTTGTCAAAAAAATTACCAGAACCTAAAGATAATCACTTTTATCCTTAACTCCACTGTTCAAAATGTACACACCAGGCAAACACAGAAGCAAGTCACCTTATGTAAAACCGCAGAATAGACAAGATGCAAAGTTAACCAAAGGAGGGCAGAGATGAAGAAGTGAAGGCAACCCTTCTCTCACCTTCAATCAAACGAGACCCAAAGTATTCAGGAGCATTCGCAAGAAAAGGAGAAAGTACCTAAAAGGAAACTTTTCATTTACCTCAGGGATGCTTTCCACCCAACATTCATCAGCTTGGCCTGGCTTAAAAGCTAGTTTACTCATGTTTTGCCTTAATTACATCCGTAAAGCCTCAAAATGGTAGCAATGTCAAGTAACAGGCACGAGCCACGTGAGAGTAACACTGCAGTGTTTCCAACAGGTATAAGCTCTGCAAACTAACAATGTTCAGTAATGCGGGACAGCGAGGGCAAAACATTGTACTTACTGAGTGATACAAACAAATCTAAAATCGAAATGCTACTTTGTAGTAACGACATCGCACTTCTGGGAGCATGTCCCTTCCCTGCACATTGAGCCAAAGGGAGGTATCTGTGCTCTCAGAGAACCTGAGGTTCTGGGGGAGAAGCCGCAGGCCACCCAAGGCTAAAGGAACGACAGATACAAACTTAAAACATGCTAAACTATGATTTCAATGATTTGTAAAAATACAAAGTGTTCACTTAAGATTGCAAAGTACTATTTGCTTCCTTTTTAGATTTTGGTTTTGGTTTTTGGTGGCTTTTATTGACGCGCTTCACTTTTATTTTTCCAGTATCACTCCCCAGGTTCTTGGTCCCTTGACAACTCTTTAAAAAAGGAATTCCAGTATGAAAACTGAAGCTCAATCTTTAGCCAAAAGAGCACACAGGGTGCACTTAGCAAAGGCTCCGTGAGTCCTGTTGAACCACCCTTTTCTTGTCAGTGACACTGAGAAAAAGAAGATGCACTCAGTATCTGGTGTCCAATTCATTTGTTCATTCAACAAATATTTAGGGATACAACAGTAAACAAGCCAGCCACGGTACCAGCGGGGGGAAGCAGGGCACCTGACCTGGGCTGACACTAAGGGGGCTTCCTGAAAGTGGTCAGCCTGGTGCTGGCCAAAGGTCACTTCTTCCATGGGCCTGAACGACAACTCATGCCTGAGATCAGGTGACTGAAAGCATATATAATGTATGACAAGCAAGCTTGTGAAGCCCTGTTTATGGAGGAGCAGACAAGAGTTTCAAGAGTCAAGTGATACACTTCTCAACTATGACTATTTGATATAAAACAAGTATGAGGCCCCTGGGTGGTTCATCAGTTAAGTGACTGCCTTTCGCTCAGGTCAGGATCCCAGGTCCTGGGATCCAGCCCCACATCAGGCTCCCTGCTCCGTGGGGAGCCTGCTTCTCCCTCTCTCTCTGCTGCGCTCGCTCGCTCTCCCGCTCTCAGTCTCTCCCAAGTAAATCAGTAAAATCTTTTTAAAAAAATTAAAATTAAAAATAAGTATAAAAATATTCTTCAGATGACAATTAAAGGTTGGACTATTTTCTGCTTGGCTAAATTTGGTATTAGAGTCAGGGCCTTGAGGTCAAGCCTTTAAATGTCAGTTAGTTTTATTCAGCTCATTCTTAATTTCCAGGAATAATGATTTATTGAATGAGTACCTTTATGAACAAAAACACCCAAATGCATAATTATCAAGTTTGTGAGTCATATGAACTGGAAAGGCAAGATGTGTAAAACAACATTTTTAAAGTTTTGGATATTAAAAAGTTGTACATGAAAAGATGACTCAGGTCACATAAGTTTAGAGAATCCTGGGCTAACCAAATAAGTAGTTTTCTTTACTGCAAAAGTTCCAGCCCTTACTACCTTGAGTGGCGGATTAATGTGCAGGGTGCTCCTAAAGGTACTTAACCACTCCATCCTTTTTTTCTAACTATACCTTGAATAAAAATGTTCTTCAAGATACACTTCGGATTATACCAATACAGCTAAAGTGGGGAAAATTCATCTGCTTCTCTGGGGTGGGGAGAGTATGTGTGCGCATGTGTCTATGTATCTCAAAGAGTGGTTATCAAATATTTTACAATATAGCGTGTAACTCTATAAACAAAGCTAATTTTATATAAAATGTGCTCAAACGCTGCACTGAATTGGCAGTTTCTTTTATGCTCAATTTAAGTCACGGGTAGGAATAAAATAGGAATATTGGTATAATCATATAAAGACGACTTGTATAATTTTTGTTGGATAGAGTCAAAATAATTACCGAGTTAAATATAATGAATGTTGAGTCATCTTTATGAGTGCTTCAGAACCATTAAATTTTAGAACTGAAAATTTTAATTACTGCTGAAATATCTCATTTAAAAATCATCTGAAGGCATTTCCAAAACTTCAGTTTTCTGCTTGTGTTTTTAATCTACCCTTAGAATAGACGTGTCATACAAACAAAATCTTAAATAGCTGCAAATTAACATGAACCACTTTAATGGCATCTAAATTATAAACACATTTTGAATATAAGTGGAGTCCAAAATAATGAAAATAAAGAGCCAAGCAATCATGTTACATTTAATATTAAATAGTTCACACTGGATACTGAATACTGCCCATCCTCTATGTAGGAGTAAAACTATACCACAGAACAGTCAGACTACATCTCTCATTTGTAAGGCTCTCCTGTAGTGTTTCTACAGTCACTTTAGCTAGAGTAACAGAGCAGTGAAATTCCACCAATGCTAAATCCTTTCCAAGTGTCTGTGAGACCCTGAGCACAGCAGACTCCCTCCCATTGGACAAAGGGGCATCTGTGCACCATACCTCCCTCCGGGCCACCCCATCGCTGCCCTTCTGGCCATCTCCCTTTCCCTGTCTCTGTTCTGTGCAGGCGGTCACACTCTGCTGGGAATGACCCGCAGAGGCGGGAGGTGGCCTCAGGGAGACACGGGTTCTAGTGCAGGCTGGAACCCTGCTGGGTACCTGCAATGCTGCCTCCAGCTGGCCCCACTCAGGGTGACAGGGAAGAGCATCAAGGAATAGCCCTGGAGTTAGGGGAGAGACAACAGCATGACTGACAGGAAGTCCTGAAGCCAGCCCTAGACACGATACCAAATGAGGTTTTTCAACCATGTACTATACAGTTACATGTGCATTTCAATTCACAACCTTCTTCTCCTTCAGTGCCTGTAATAACCACATGAGTTTGCCGAGGTGGGTGACATTCTTGCTTTTTTATAAATGAGGAAACTGCGGCTTCAGTGACACAGCTAGAAAGGGGCCAACCCTGGATGGTAATCCCGATGTGGTGGCTACCAGCCAGTGGGACGTGCTCAGACTCGCCCAGAGGATGAGGAGGGCTTCTCCAAGCCCAGGAAGCTACTTGTTGTCTTCCTCCAAAACCATAAAAGGCCTTACTTTTAAGAGCCTAACACTAATCTACAGGTTAAAATGGCTTTTAATTTACTATAAAATTTGGGACTTCTGCCTTCAAAGGATTAGAAGAGAGCTCTAGTACTCTGAACTAAAGCTCTGGAAAATCACTAACTTTTCTGCCCAAAGATAAAAGTGTGGCTAGGAACTGGCATTCAGGTTGCTGCTCACAAACATTATCCCCTTTGAGCATCAAAATCACTCTCGGACAGAAGCTGAATTCAAGTCAATCAATCTGCTTTTTTGTCACCGGGAATGAATGGGGTTTTCGAGGAACAGGAAGAAAATTAGCCCACTTTCTGCCCTGCTCTGAAAATTTTCCCAAAGCCACTTAAAAAGAATAGCTTATATGATTTAAAAAAAATTCAATCTACTATATTTCAAGGAATCTAACACAGTTCATTTCCCCAGTTTGGTAACACATCACTCTACTTCTTAGGAAAAGCACCAGGTGAAGTAATAGGTTTGTATCTAAGGACCACGTACTTGAAATAACGTGTTTATACAAATGCGTGCATGCCCCCCCCCCGACACACACACCCTAGGGCATAGAGTTGAACTGATGTAAACTGAACATACTTTTGATGTACCTTCACTGCTTCATAAATGCTTGGAAAAATTAGCCTAATTGTTTATACAAGACTTGAATTATGTTTTTACATGTGTTAGCTTTCCAAAAAGTATATAGAGGTAATCAGACTGCATTCCTGGTCAGAAGACTCTCCTATCCCTGAAGTTCTTCTGATAAAAGGAAATGGAGAGGGAGCCAACAGAACCTACTGCTACTCTGGCCAGGGGAAAAACAGAAACCACCTCAAATTTAACACACTCCAAAGCCTAACACAATAAATGGTGAAGCGCTTCCCAGGTCTCCGGGGCCACAAGCACGAGGGTGCCCCCACCCCCCGGGAAAGCAGGCCTGCCTCCCCAAAAAAACTACACCCAATTCCCACAGCAGAAATGCCCAAAAAAGGCAGGGTATCATGGTGCAGCTGACTTACAACAAGCAAACTAAAATATACACCCGTTCAAAGAGTCTGACACAGTCATACCCTCAGCCTCCTGTTCTGAATTGCTCACAGTTCCTCACTGTGTAAAACATCAAATATCATCAAGTAAAACATCAAGTATTATCTTTTACCAGACATTACTCTCTAGAAGTAAAAGTAGGAAAGATAACGAATTTGCTCAGGGGCCTTAATGAGTTCATTTTATTGTGTCTCCCTTCCTTCTTTTTTCTTTCTTTTCTTCACCTCTTTGCACAGTGTTTTCCTTAGCAGGCTCAACTCAGTAAGTCTCAGTGAATGAGAAGCTACAGAACAAATCCCCAGTTCACAGGCGTTTGTCTTCCTTATTTCAAGTTAGCTCTCAGGTGCCTGCAGTTCTCAAAGAGGTGTCTGGGGGCTGGAATTTGGCAGCAGACCTCCAGACCCAAAGCAACCCAGCTTACCTGGGATCAAACTTAGCAAAACACAAAACAGTGCTTCTAGAGTGGGCAACTGTTCTGCAGAAATAAATCCTATTCAAAGACACTTAAGGATGAAGACCAAACTTGCATACTAAAATAGTTAAGTTCACTTCAGTAACTTTTTACTGTACACGAACAGTGCACTTTGCTGTCACTGGTATACCCAACAACAAATTTGATTCTTGAACTGGAAAGGTGAAACGTATGCAGTTTGGCTCTGGAAAAGCAACTGATACCAAGTTTGCATTTAAGTTTCCACCACTCTATAAATGTCAGTATTACATGTAACTTATTATGCTATTCCTATGAATTTAAAAAGTCAAACTCAGTAGACTGAAAGGAAGGTGTGTCTCTAGCACTGGCCAGTCCCAAGGGTTCATGTAGAAATGGAAATAGAACAATCTTTGAGGGGAAAAAATCAATTTATAAGGAGGTCAGTGATAAAGCTAATTTATACACTCCAGGCAGGCAAGTTCTCCAGAACCCAGAGACTGAGTCTAGCAAATTCAGTTGGCTATAAATGGCTTAATGATAAACTACTTTGGTCCTATAAAAATTTCTTCACTTTTTATAGGAGACAGAATCCTAAAATGGCTGAAGGATTTCCACCTTCCGGCTGGAGAGGGGATCTGTGTCTTCCAGGCAACAGAATACAGCAAAAGTCATGGAACTTTGTAGTTGTGATTAAGGTCCCAAATCAGTTGGTTTGAAGTTACTCAAAGGGTAGATTTTTCCTGGATAAGCCTTGCTTAACTAGGGAAGGTTTGTAAAGAGGATGTGGGCTCTCTATGAAGGTCAGAGACTCTCTGTTGCTGGCACCCAGGGAGCAAGTGACCAGAGTGAGGGGGCCACAGTGGGGGAACCCAGCATGCTAAGAAACAGCAGGCAGCCTCTAGGAGGGGAGCGCAGTCCCAAGTGACAGGCAGCAAGAACTGAAGCCCCTCAACGTACAGTCACGGCAAACAAATTCTGCCAGCAGCCAGAATGGTCTGGGAGATGGATTCTTCCCCCGTCGAGTCTCCAGATGAGAACACAGTCCTTGCACCTGACTGTAGCCTTGCTGCAACCCCGAGCAGAGGACCAGTGAAGCTGTGCTCAAACCCTGACCCACAGAAACTAGGAGATAAGAAAGGGGTGTTGTCTTATCCATGAAATTTGCAGTAATTTGTTACACAGCAATAAACAACAAATGACCCCTCTTCTCAAGCTAGACATTGATCCTTCCACATAACAACAGACAGCACCCTTTGTGTGTACCTTTGTGAAGCTGTCACTGCAGCTAAGGCTGAGAACTTCGGTGCCAAGCACTGTTCTGGGCTCACAAGCACCTTGGGAAACTACCCCATCCAATTGCACAGGAAAACTAAGGCACACAAAGAGATCAAAACATTTGCCAAAGTTCACAAAAAGCTGGTTAGAAGAGGAGTCAGGGTTAAACCCAGGCAACCTCTCTGCAGAGCCTGCGTCTCAGCCATCATACCAGCTGCCTAACCCCTGACGCTCCCACACTCCAGGACGCAGGAGGATGAGATGGCAGGAGAGCTGGGGGTAAGGTAACGATGGGGTGGGGTGGGGTGGGGTGGGGTGCAGAGAAGGGAAGGAGTGTTGGGGGCACTGGGACCTGCTCAGACGACTCAGAGAAGGTGGCTTTTTCAGGAAGGCTGGAGCCCAACACTGTTTCACAGTTAACTGCCATAGAGATCATCACAAGGATTTTTCTAAGAAAACCACTCCATTTCAAGTAAAAAATGTAAGAAACTGCACTACAAACAATATTAAAGGTTCCAGATATTTTAAAAGAAATTTTATTGCATTTTAGAAACAGTCTGTTTAACACTTAAAGGGGATGGTGTCCCGATGACTCCTTCCAGCTGGAATTACACATGAAACAGAAGATACCAAGGCAATTAAGTATTTTATAAACACTGCTGAGGGGTCAAAAAGAGGGAGGTTCATTCACTGACTAATAACGCAGTAATAAACAAACAGCAATGTTATGCAACTGAGAAAATTATTATAATTGAATCTACACAGCTGGGCAAGAACAGAAGCCTGGTTATGTATATTAAGCTCACAAATGCTTTGTGTGGGTAGGTTTTAGTTTCAGAACTGTTTCAGATTTGAGTCCCTTTTATAAAGTCAGATTTTTTTTTTCTTATCTGAATACAATTCCGTAATTACGGCTGTAGAACAGAAAAGAACTTAATGAACTGCCCCACCAATTTTTGCTCTTCTGTTTATACTACAGAGAAATACGTGTGTACATAGTAATTGGGAACTTAAACTTTCTTGAGATGTACTCATTTTAGATGAATACATTGTACCTTGTTTGTGCAAAGCAATATGAATAATGAATGACTATGACTCCCTAGCATACTGGAGGGAAAAGCCCAGAACAAAGTAGCTTTTCCCATTTTAACATTTAGTTCCTGCTGTGTTCTTGGAGTTTCCTTCACACCGTGATATCTTCCCCTTTGCAGAAGATGGGCAGAGAAATACTGCCAATTACCATAGTTAAGTTTACACAGATGTGTCACAAGAGAGTGACTTCTATATTTCCCTTGAATTGTTAAAGTCACAGCATTTAGATTAGAGAAACATTATTACTCTCTTGGGTTCAAGACAAAGCTTGGGAAAAGTCCACCATCCTTCCATCAATTAAATGTAGTTAAAATGCAAGCCAAAACAAAGCAAGTTTCTTTTGGGAAAATATTCTAGCTAGGCATTATCCTTATTACTACATGGCATTTTTTTCCTTAATTAAGTGACTAAATCTGAACAAATCACTGATCTATGTCAAGTTCCCATCTGCATAAAAATCTAACTAACTTCAAACACAAATGGATGATTAGCTAACCATCAGGGCAGAGGTACAAATGTATCTTCAACAGGCACACATTTTACATCAATGATATCTATTTTTATGAGATAAAAGTACTAAAGCTTTAATGGTGGCAATTAAAACAGCCAAGAGTTTGAGTAGCTCGATGGCTGAGTCACAGACCTTTTACCTATAATGGGATCCATTATATCCCTGAACTCCGTTTGAGGGAGTAAAAGAGGAACAAATTTTTAAATATGGTTATAAAACAGCAGTACCCTCTGAACTAAGCTGTTTTAGTTTAAACTGCCGTTTGATTTACCCTGTGTCTTACTGTCAACATCCACTCAGCAGCCTTCTTTATAGTTCTTAGATACTTGTGTCTATTTGAAAATATTTGAACAATTTGAAAATGCTTCAATGAGGCTACTATGTAACAATTTATATTTAGGCAACTTGTTTCTACTTTAACTTTTTATATTTAAAAAATCCATGTTTTGAAAATGTGTAACTTGAGATGACTTTTGACAAAATCCTCATTTGTACCTAAAATGTCAGTATTTATATTTTAATATAAATATAAATTGCACTTTCAAAGTACAATTCAGAGGGAACAAATAATTAACTATTCACAATAAGATGGTGCATTTCAGCAATACAGAACATCCACCAACAAAGGAGTGGAGATTTTTCATGGTATTTTATAACATTACTATTTCAAAGTATTAGGATAATAAGATCTGTGGTTACAAAACATAATAATCATATGTCTGCTAACACTTCTCTAATTCAAGAACCTAAAGATGTTCTCTTTAAGCTTCTCTTATAGCAAACTCAGAAATGTAAATAGAAATGATCTTAGGAACAGCCTCTCAAGTTTTTGTATCCGTTACCACCATCATCTCCAGGGACAGCTGGCAAACAGGAAACAACATGCAGAACGGATTTACCTCCAACCAGGAAAGACCAAACTAAGAGAGATGGCGGGGCAGCCGGAGTGGTCGCGGCCCAGATGGCCAAGGTCCTCAGGGTTATGCGGGTCCGCAGCCCCCACTGAGTACGCCAGCATTAGACAGAGAGCGCCAGACGCGTACTTGGGCAGATTCCTTTCTGTGCTAGCAGCTCTTTTTAGACAGGTTGTCAGAAGGAAGAACAGCAGGATGGACCCAAGGATTCAGTATTAGGGTTGGTGTTTGACCATTTACTCTGTGGGGCTTTAACAATCAAGTGGGAAAACAATCATCTCAAGATCCGTGAGACGGACAAGCCAGACGCACTGATCTATAAAATCCCACCTAACTCCGCAGCTCGGGTCTGCTATTACAGCCTGACTTCAGTCCTGCTCAAACCACAGCTACTGCAACTTGTCTTTTAAAAAGAAATGAGTGTTTGTAAAGATGGAGCTAGAAAACGAAGATGGTTTCAGAAGGAAATATTAAGAGAGTTTCTCAGATAAATACAAAAAAATGAGTAAAACCGATGTGAAAACCTGCATTAGCCAGCACAAAATTAAATAAGATAGACCCAAATTACTGTAACAAAATGTTGAAGTGTACAATTTCCGTTCCTGTAAAAAAGGGAAACTCTCAGAACAGTATTCCAATACTAGAGAATCTCATTTCACAGACATGTAACATCTGCTAGGTTTTCCCGCAGTAAGCTTAGCTTCTGCTCAATCTAACGGCCCTAAAGTAATGTGTCTTAAACATCTCCGTCTGCACAGAATAATAATGTTTGGAATACAAAATGCATTCATGTCTGCACACCTCTGAAGCTGAAGATCCACACCAAATAAACCACGGAAAGGTGACAGGGAAGGGGAAGCACGGGTAAGGCAGAAAGAACAAAAACCCCAAGTCATTCAGCATGAGCCCCAAGAAATTGACGCTGTCTCATCCGGAAACAGTGTGCTGACACTTCTAGGCAGGGGGGCAGAGTTGAACTGAGGGAAGGAAGGAAGGAACTTCCGGGGACCCGAACCCCCCACAGCCCAGGTGAGGACGCAGGCTGCAGCAGCACTGACGGGCACTACCAGAGCCCTGGGAGCCTCGCGAGCCAGGAGACACCAGTTCAAGCCAAACTCCAGGCTGGCTTCCGGCCACTCCCGGACAGGGAACACTCTTCAGTAATTCAGAGAAGTCTACCTGGCCCCTTCCAGAAGTCTGCCACAAAGAACCAAGTAGCTCTAGCCTCCAAATTTGTCTACCAACCCACTTCCGGATCTGCCTGTCACCTTTACACTCTTCTCTCCACCTACGGCATCCTTCCATGGCCCATTCAGTTTTTCAAATATTTATCGACCCTTACTTGACCCCACATCTTCCTCCGGCTCTTGCCATCTTTTCTGCTCCCCTTTGGGCAGAATCCTCAGGACAGTGACCATATTTGTTGTCTTCCTCCTCCTTGCGTTCACTGCCATCTTTGCTCTATGTAGCCACTCTAATATTCTCATCAAGGTGATCTCCAATGCCTCCTCTCCCTCTCAGTGCTCCTCACCTCACAGCAGGACCTGACACAACTTCCCACTCCGAGCTTCTTCACGCGATCTCCACCTCCAGGACAGTCCTCTCCCTCCTGCCTTGCAGGCTCTTTCTTGGCCAGTTTCTCGTCAACTTCTCCACAAGAGACTTCTGAGATGCTCCAAGCTTCCATGTTTGGATCTCCGCTCCATGCAGGCTTCCTCCTTTCTTCAGGTTCCACTGCTTTACAGAGCACCTACAGACTGATGAAACCCATAGTTCTTTCTGAGCCCAGACCATGCTCTTGAACTCGACACCTCTCTATCCAACTGTCTACTTGATATATTCACTTCGATGTCCTAACAAGCATCTCAAACTTAATGCATTCTGAAACAAATCCTTAATTCTGTCCACCAAACTCCAATGCCATACATTATTACTCTACCAGCAGAAGACGCCAAAAACATGAAGTCATCCCTGACTCTTCACTTAGGTCTCCTTCGATCCAATCTGTTAAGTCCCGTTGGCTGCCCCTTCCACTCTCCCAATAATCTCCTGGTCCAGGCACTGCAAGACCTTGTCTGTATACATCATCCTCTATATCCTCATCCTCTATAACTAACCCCTGGTTTCTAACTTTGTCCTCCACCCCAGTCTATTTGCTGCACAGTCTGAGGGATCCTTTAGAAATGTAAATCAGACTATGTCACAGCTCTCTTCAAAACCTCCAAAATTTGCTCATTTCATTCACAGTAAAATCTAGAGTCCTTGCCATGGCCTACAAGACCTTAAACGATGTGAATGATATGGACTCCTGACGCTTCCCTGATCTCATCTCCTATAATCCTCCTTTGTGCTCTTCCACTCCCAACTGCATAGATTCCTTATTTACAGACAAACAACAAAGGACAAAGGCAAGGCCCTTTGCATGAGCTGCCTCTGCCCTCGGAGCTCTTTACCCAAAACCTCCATGGCTATCTCCCTTGGCTTCCTTCAGGATGGTTTAGGCAGTAACAGACAAACACAAATGTAACACAGTGATAATACTTGGCAATTTTAGGGAAAGGACAAACAGGAGCTCATTGCATTATTCCTTCAACTTTTCTAGAGCTTTAAAATTTTTCAAAAAATCAAAGTTGGAGAAGGGAAACCTCTGTGCTACCACACCAGTATTCACCTTACACCTCGTCATTGACCATTCCTCACTCATTTGCAGCAAATCCAGATACTTGATTCTACCTGGGACTCGATTTTCTTTCAGCACCTTAAAATCAGCAGCCCAAAAATCCAACACACTTTATTCCACCAGCTTGCTTTCCTATCTTGGTTACTGTCACTATGACTCCCACTCACCCAACCTTGTCTGTCCCTCTCCCTCACTGGACCCTACCCACACTTCTCCTTCCCAGTCCTCCTGCCACTGGGTTCACCTTGTTCCGTGTGCTCTCTGTATGGGAATAAAGAGGTCATTCGAAAACACAAACTACCTGTGCTGCTTTGCTCATACAATTTGTCAACGATTCCCACCAACGGCATTTAAAACAGAGACTCCCAGTGTGGCTGGCCAGGGTCCTTGCCGGCTCCATCTTTCCCATCACCTCTGCTCTCTGCACCTAACACATGCGCCGGCGCAGGCTAACAAATACAGTCACAGAACACACTTTGCTCTCTCCCAACTTAGTGCCTGCACATGTGTCACCCCCTTGCCTGGAATGCCCGTTCCTACTCAATCTTCAAAATATAACTAAACATAATCTCCTCCTGAGGCCTGATCAAACACTCTTCCGAGGCCAAGGACTACTTACCACGTTGCTTGACTACTTACTGTGAGATCCTTCTAGCCCTCTGCACTACAGCCCCGAAGGAAAGCACGTTATGCTTCTGTTTCTATGTATACACAGTGTGTGCATGTGTGCACGTACGCGTGTACATGTCCCTAACACCTAAAGCGGAGACTGACACCGCAGGCTGAGCAACCACGGAGTGAATGTCAGAGTCTCCCCAAGCCTCACTTGGATGTTACACAGCCATCCCCTGCCCTCCACCATCACACCTCAGAGCTGCTGCACCTCCATGGTACCCAGAAGAATGCCTTTGGCCACTGTGGACCTAAAGAGTGCGGGCACACATAATGCACACTGGACTGATTGGTCCAAGGCAAGGCTGAAACGTCTGTGGTCCTTCAGCAAGGCCTGGGTTCTGTCTGCACAAACTTCTCCAGCACTCTTTTTCCCTGATTCAACCATCCCTTTTCTTCTTGGCCCTGAAATAATTAAGTACCTAATCCCATACAAGTCTGCATTTCTCTCTCTTCATTGCAGTTACATTCCTGTGTAACTGGGGCTTTTTTAAAGGAAGAATAGCTTATTTTTATACCTCTACAACCTCACAGTGACTGGCACATCATAAATGCACAACAACATTCACTGACAAATGAATGAATGAATGGACGGATGGATGGGTGAGATCATCACCTCACCTCTGACTATCCTAAGTAAGACTCAACAGACGACAAGCACTGCCTCTCTACTGTGAACTCATTGCAATCACTCATCTCATTCCCACAGAGACAGTGCCCAACAGAAGCACTCCCTGGAAAGAGACCTAGAAAATTCTCGGTTTGACCTCTAAAAATGAAAACAGTACCTTTTCTAGGAATTGCTGAACTATTATACTTTGTATCAAAAATAGTTAGAATTTAAGAGTGTGTACATTTTAAAATAAACTTTAAAACTCTAATGGCTTACAAACTGCAAAACACTTCTCAGTCATTTTAGATGGAAGGTTGAAACATGTTTGCAAATTTTGACACATACATGTTTCTCCTGCTGGCTCTGACCACAACCCATCTACTGGTGGGGGTGTGGGGCTGATCATCTATCTTCCCTTGAAGTCCTCGAAGGGAGTACTTGAACCAGAGAGAGGGGGAGAACCAGAGAGGACACCTGAATGGGCGGTGGACAGAGGGGGAAATGGCTGGCCCAGGGAGTGGGTGCTGGGTGTGCCACAGAGCTTCCGTTCCACCTGCCAGGCTCCAAGATCACACAGCCCCAGATGAAGCTCTGAGCCACGGAGTCCAAGGTCCTACTCTAAACCTCCAGTCCCAAAACCTAACTCACCATCCTAACCTCCCGCCCCTTGATTCCTGAAAACAAACAAAAAAATCTCGTGTTCTTTTTCCTGAATTCTTCAGCCCAGCAGTTTAGCCACTGCTCACAGAGTACCCAAGAGGGCAGCATGGTGGTCCTACTCCCCCTCCTCAACCTTTCCATGCACACTGCTGCTGTCTCAGTTCCAGACCCGTTACCTCTCAACCCAGTCCTCCTGAGGCTGAGGCCATCCGCTGCCCCCCTGGCAGACAGCAGCTACCAAGCACCTGTGATGTGGCAGGTCTGCCCTGAGAGGGGTAAAACGACACCAGGGCTCAAAGAGTTCAAACAGCAGCAGCAGCAAAAGGAAACGACCTCTATCTCATTCAGATTTATATATTAAATAGTATTTGTTGAAAGAATATACAAATATTACATGCTAAAAAAATATTTTGTAAATATTATAAAATCATTATCACTATTGTTTTTTTATGTGACTAGACAATTTTACATGACACATGTGGCTCACATCCTGTCCCCCTGGACAGCACTGCCCGGGGCACTGCTCAGCTTCTTTGCTGGCCCCACCCGTGCAGCCTCACCTTCCCCACGTACCCTCCCCGGAGCCCTCGGAGCAGCTGCCCACTGACCTTCAGACCCGGCTGACTTCCACCTGTCAGACACGACACAGCCCAGGAGGTGTCTCCTCCACAGGGGGTTCCTGAATGTCATTCTCCCCACAGCTCCCAGACCTCTTCTCTCCCACACCTGCCGCAGCATACCACACTGGACAAACACCCTCAGAATACATGTGCCATGCACTGAGGGTACAAAAGAAGATGACAGACAGAAACCTTGATCTCACTCAGCTCGGAATACACAGGAGGGGGGCAGAGTATTTCAGTAAAAATATTACAGTAGCAGTGATAATATTACAATGTGACATGGACAGCAGTTGGACTTTACAGACACTCTGTGTAGTCAGCTACAACTGCGAGCACACTACATGTATTACCTCACTTCATCTTCCTGACAACAGGATTTAACAGGTTCTAGTAGAAGTCTCATTTTTGAGATGGGAAACTAAGGCCCAGAGAAGCTATGCAGTTCACCCAAGATCACACAGCTCATAAGGGAGAGAACCAGGACTCCAAGGCCACACTGTCCAACACTGTGCTTTACTGCCTTCCAAGATGAAGGATCACAACATGGGGAGGACATGACCCACTGTGGGGGCACAGAGGAACAGTCCAGAGCCCACACTGGTGAGGTAAGAATAGGCTTTGCAGAAGAAGCCATTTCTAAACTGCAGGTGACTATTCTGGGCCAAAAGCCTGGAGGTGAGAAGGTCTGAAAGAACTGATTATCAGTTCACTGTGCCTGGGGAGAAGAAAGCAAGGGCTGTATCTAGAAGACGACAGGGCTTTGGTTGTTTTTTAAGAAGGAACTTTTTAAGGGGCACCTGGGTGGCTCAGTCAGTTAAGCGTCTGGCTTCGGCTCAGATCATGATCCTAAGGTCTTGAGATTGAACCCGCCAGGCTTTGCTTGCCCCCAATCCCCACTCATGTTCTCTCTCTCTCTCTCAAATAAATAAAATCTTTAAAAAAAAAAAAAAAAGAGGAGGAGGAACTTTTTGAGAGAACCTGCACAGAGAGTTCATGAAGATACAAGACTGGTGAAGACCCAGAGGAGACAGGCCCCCTCCCATGGTATCTGAAAGGTTAAAGAAGGGAGTACTGCAGTCCTCATTCCTTATCCAGATGAGTCTAGGCAGAACCTCACATTTCTTACCAAAGGGAAACCGGGGCATCCCCAGTCCTCAAGAGGAATTACCAGGCAGATACTCTCTACCAGCCCTGGCCAAGGGTTTCTGAAGATTTTACTAACTCCACACAACTGAGACATGCATCTAAACTTTTAAAAAAATGTCTGATTACAAGGTTGTGAAGTAAAAATATTATGAAACCACCAACATAAGCACTTCCCCAAGACCACATGGCAAGTATACCAACAGGGCTTCAAAACAACCAAAAAAGCACATATTTCCTTGGGGGGGTGGGGCGCAGCTGAGGATGGGGCAGGGGCAGGGGGTGTTAAACAACCAAACAGCTAAGCAAACAGGATATACTTAAGTGGATTGCAAAATTTACATCCATTTTAAAGATGAAAGAAATGCTTTTAAAAGAATTTAAAAGAAATGCTTAGCTTGCCAATTCAAGCAATACCATAGACTGCCCTCCCCAAACTGCCCCCCACCCCGCCACATTCATTCTCCTTCACTTTTAGCAAAAGAAGACAACAGGAAAGTGGAACAAGCAATGCACAAAAACTGGTATGATCCCTTATCCAAGAGCGTCATGGGAATCTGATTGCTCATCTTGACTGAAAGCTTTCTACTAATGTGTGGTACCTTGGAAGTGCAGCACTGCTGTTTTTTAAGCAGACAACCTCCCATAAATATTTTCATAAGCTTTAAGATGGCTATTTTTCACATTTAAAGATGGTCCACTGGGGCGCCTGCGTGGCTCAGTCAGTTAAGTATCTTGATATTCTCTCTGCTCGATATTCTCTTTCTATCTCTAAAATAAATAAATAAGTCTTTAAAAAAAAAATGATGTCCACTGGAAGAAAGAGAATAGAAACCAAAAGTCAATCTAATCCTAGTCTTGCCACCAATGAACTATAACCATTTTATCGTTAGCTTTTATACGCTATTCATTCAATATTCACATTCACTGTGCTGAGCATTGCCCTAAAAAATGTACATACATTCTCTTCCAAGGTTACAAGTCTGAGAACTTTAGAAGGGATTTTCTTATTCATCTTTGTGTCTCAGGAGCCAATACCACCTAGTACACGGCAGATGCTAAGTGCTATTATAACGACCTCTCAGTGAACTACTACTCGGATGCAGACTTCTGTTAAAATTCAACAACAAAAGAAGAATTAATTCATTATGCTGTGTGGAAGCATATAAGAATATGAAGGTGGGCCTCTAAGACTGAGACAGGTACAGGGCATCTGGTTGGCTCAGCTGGAAGAGCACATAACTCTTGATCTCAGGGCTATAGGTTCAAGTCTATAGGTTCAAGTCTATTTAGAGTCTTCTTAAAAATAAAATCTTTAAAATAAAGACTGAGACAGGCAAGATTCTGTCCTCATCTTATTCAGCCTCACGTGACATAACTGATGACTCCCTCACTCCCTGCAACCCTTTCCCTACTTGGTTCCAGGATGCTGTTCCACCTTCCTGACTACTCTTCTCGTCATACTGTCCTGGATCTCCTGGTGTAGAGTATGAAATAAGGGACTGCACAAGGGTCCTCTCCTCACATTTCTCTCTTACCCATCCACTCTAGATAACATGGTCCAGGCTTATGGCAGAAAATGCCATCTGTATAATGACAACTCTAATTCCTCCCCTAAATTCTAAATTCCCTTACACAACTGCCCATCTGAAACCTCTACTTGAGTCTCATCAGTAAGCAGCTCCAAATTAACATGTCTGAGTGAAATGTGAGTTTTCTGCCCTAACCGCTTCTCTCAGTATTCCTGAACTCCCAACTACTCAAGCTGAAAACCTCATGTCTCTCATTCTCTCAAACCCTGTTTCCAATCCATCAGTAAATCCTGTCAGCACTACATGAAATCTGTTCTCACTTCCTACTACCACAACCCTAATTTAAGCCACCACTATATCTTGCCTGATCAACTGTCCCCTTGCACTACCACACTGGCCCTATCCAGTCCTCATAGAGAAGAGCAGTGAACCTGCTAAAATACACAATATATTATATCACATTGTGCTCAGAACTCAATAACTTTCCAACTCATTCACAAGAAAATTCCAACTCCATACAATATGGCTTACAATGCCCTACTTGATCCGACCCCCAGTTACTCCTGCAACCGAAGCTCCTACCTCTCTTTCACTCACTATACTCCAAACACACTGGCCTCTTTGCTGCCCTTCAAACATACCAAGCACACTCCTGCCTCATGGCATTTGCACAGGCCATACTCACTTCCCTCAGATGTTTGCATAACTTGCTTACTCCCTTTACTTTATTCAGGTTTTCTGCTCAGTGTTACCTCCCAAGGAGGCATTCCTCAACCAACTTATCTACAATATCACTCTCTATAGTTCACTATCCCTTCATTCAGTTCTATTTTTCTTCATAATTAACAGCACTTAATATTACACACACACACACACACATACACACACATTTTGAAGTTACCTGGCTGGTTGCCTCTCTCACTAGAATGTTAGCTTCATGACCACTGCTATGCTCATAGCTATGCCTAGAACAATCCCCGGTATAGAACAAGCAGTAATAAATATTTGTTGAGTGTTGTTCAATTGATAAAAACATATAGATGAGAGAAACATCTACCAAAGAAAACATCTCTTAAAGAACAGTGAAAAGGCACCTATATGAGTTTTGGAAACCCTAAGAGCCAAGTGCATTCAAGAAAAATAAAGTAAATAAAAAGTTGCACAATAATCAATTTTATCAAACCTAATAAGAAGAAAGAAGGTATTAACAGGAAAGGTATAATCTGCTAAGAATTCAAAGGACATTCATTTAGCCATTTAGCCAACAAGGACCAAAGGATACAAGGGATCAAGGAAAATTCGACCAAGAAGGGGAGCTCTGCTATGCGGCAGAGGTACAGAAGAGGCTGGATGAAAGTCCTAAATAAAGTAAAACTCAAGGAAATCAACCTTTGTTCTCCCTGCACTATGAATCTGGACTTCCATGTACGCTGACAGCAAAAAGAGGCAGCAGTGGGAACTGTACATACTGTAAATAATGTAAAGCTCTGCGTGGCCTCCACAGTCTTCACACACCCAAGTACCATCTTGTTAAACTGGGTCAATCCCAAAGATTCTAATCAACTCTGAACGTCTATATGTTCTAGATTTCCAAAGCTAGAAGCCTCTGTAAAGCCCTAACCCAAACAAAACGGTCTCTCTCTGTGCCATCACCGTACCTAAAGAGTACTCCCTCTTCACCAGCATTTACTACATGGTGATACAGACACACGCTTAACCTCTCAGTACCAGCTACAGGCGAGCTCAGAGGTAAGGACAAGGTACTGTTCATCTTCACGTTTTCAGCACTTATTGCATATGCATCAGTCACTGAACATGTGTGGTGAAGGAAAGAAGTGAAGAAACAACGACCCCACCAAGACCAGCCACCTTCCAAGGTCCACCAGGGCAACCACGCTCCTTTCTCAACTACATAGTGTCCTGCAAAAGCCAACTTGTTCAATTACCGAACTCATCCCAGTGGATGTACGAGCAGACCAGGCGACTCAACAATCTACAGAAAAGTTACTCGGGATTTTCGACAGGTGGCAAAACCTGCTCTCAAGTGTTTTGGGGCCACAACTATCCCCGCTGTATTTAAAAGCAGGCCTCTGCAGCCTTGGACACACATTCAAGTCCCTACTGAGCTGCTTTGGAGTAGGGACCGTGAGGCCCACACCAGCAGCTTGGGCGTCTCTGATTAGATAACATTCGATGACACTGGTGTGCAGAAGAAACTAAGAGCACCACATCATACTGACATTCTTGTGGTCTTTGAACCAGGATGAGTGTGAGCATGGAGAGCTCTGAGGGGTTTCTGAAGGCCAGGGAGAATTTGAGGGGTCACTTTCCAGTTTCCCAAGGAACGCACACATTCTAAGAAAAACGACCAGCCTTCTGCTGCTTCTCCTTTTCCGTCTTCCTTTTTACAATCACTTCTTTTTACCAAAATGCCTTTCATTCATCCCAAACCTTATTATAGTACATCGCCCTAAGTTATAAACAACTCTGGGGCACCAATCAAATGGCGATTTGAGAATGCCTTCCTCTGAAAGAGGTGTGAAGAAAGGACACAAAAGCCCACTCAGTGAAATGATGGTGACACAAGAATTTTAATGCATTTATCCTAACTGAAAAACAAAAACAAAAAAATTTTTTTTTAATTTTTCAAAACTCTCTTAGGGGGACAAAAGATTTTAAGTACTACTGCTCTATCAAATACGACTAAAACTGCACTGTCCAATATGTAATCAGTAGGCAAATGCTGCTGTTTACATTTAAATTGGTTCAGATTAAATAAAATTTAAAATGTGATTGCTTTATCACACTAGCCACATTTTTAAGTCTTCATGACCATAAGTGCTAACACGTCTTGTCATAATGGACAGTATAGAGGACATTTGCATCATACCAGAAAACTCCACTGGACAGAGCTACTCTGGAATTCTGATTAATTGTTTAGTAAAGCACTGAACTCCTTTCTAGGGGAAATACTGGACCTACCTACAATCATTGTTATGACCCCCAAGTACCATAAGAAGGTGAGAGATTTCCACCCAGGTACCAATGCATGTGAGGAATTCACCCTACAAAACGTTCACCCTACAACCCTCTTATCTGGTTTCCAAAGAAGAGGGTCTATTCTCCACCGATAAGACAGAAAACCAGTACTTAAGCCTCTTTTTAAAAATTATTATTGAGTTTCACATAACAGACATAAAATAAGCCATTTTAAAGTAAACAATTCAGTGGCATTTAATATAGTCACAACAATTTAGATTATTGATGACCTGAAGAATCTGTCAAATCATCTTCTGTCAAGGTTCTATTCATGACCTAATTAAAAGAACAAAAATCTAGGGGATATTGCCTAAGATATGCAACCCATCCGTGTTTGGCAGTGTAAGTCCACTTGAGTTACCAAGCAGGATCTCTGAGATGCGCTGCCTAGGTCAGATCAACGTAACCCTCACAAGACAGCTGTCACCATGTAGCCCTCATTGTCACTCTCAGACAGGATTATTAAGGGGCATGATAGAAACCAGCATGAAGGGAAACAACTATTTCTATATTTGTTATAAAACGACCCCTAGCTAAGAAACGTATCTGTAATGTCAGTCATATCTCCTACACATAGAAAACATACCACACAAAATTCCTTTTAGGATTTGAAGTGAGGAAAAAAACATCCTTCTGAGAAGAAAAAGATATTTCTTTCTTTTTGATGAGAATTACACATCTTGCCATGTTTCCCTTTGTACACTAATCAGGAAGCTCAGAATATAATGTGGTGCTAAGTCCAGGCAAAAATTAGGGTATTTCCTTGTCCTTATATTTCCAGGACCCAATTTCTTGTCTCTACTTCACAGACACACACACACACACACTCTCTCTCTCTCTCTCTCTCACCCCCCCCACCAACTCTCTCAATCTCCGGCCACCCTCCAGTCCTTTTTGGAAAACTATCAACTAAGGAGTATAATGCAAATTTCTATTATTTCATTTAACCTCTGCCACTTGGGGACAAGATCGATCTTAGTACATGACTAATCTACCTTAAAGTAACATCTTATAACAACTAATGTTTCTCTACTTGTCTTCAATGCTAAATAGCCACTAGCACATTCTGCTCAAGAGAGAGCCACACAGGGGTACCTGGCCATCTGAGTCAGTAGAGCATGCAACTCTTGAACTCGAGGTCGTGAATTTGAGCCCCATACAGGTGCTGAGATTACTTTAAAAAAAAAAAAGATATACACCCACCTCGAAATATGAGAAGTATATCATAAGGGACCAATAAGCAAGATATAGCTGTCAGCCATAAGCACTGGAGAAAACACACTTTGAAATTTTTCTTCCAGGAACAGGGAGACTGAATCTAGTATCACATTGTGAGAAATGTTTTTCAAGGGGAGAAAAAAAAAATTCATCAACTGTGATAGCTTCTAACTTACAAAACCAAGTAATAAATGTTTCATACAAACCATTTATGGCTAAGACTTCTTTGGCAAAAAAAAAAAAATTAAATAATAACTTTCTGAAATATTACTTATACTTTTAAACTAAGATACTCTATTCACACTACTTAAAATAGTATGCCATGTTTAGCAACAACTGGCTGATAGACAGCAAGAATTTATTCCAAAAATAACAATGGGCATTGTGTCAGCATTACCACGTATGAATCACTACATTCTATCACCATCTAACAGGGCCAAAAGATACAGGGTGCCCATGCTTTAAGTCCACCTGGTAAGAGGTGAGAGATTAAAAGAGTAGGGACACAGGTGACAAAAAAAAACCTGTTCTGGTTCTATTTGTGCCCTACACCTTATTTCCTGGTAATCTAAAGAGTTTGTTATGGCTGAGATGTCAGATATCTATATCACTAGCTATACACGGCTAACTTTAACTAAAATTAAAAAGAACTAAACGCTCAGTCCTTCACTCTCATGAGCCTCGCTTCAGGTGCCCAACAGCCACTGGTGGCGAGTAACTACCATATAGGACAGAGCAAATACAGAACATTTGGTCATCACGGGAACGTTCACAGACAGTACGAGTTCACACATTTTCTACAAACACATTATTAGTGTGATATCAAAGAACAAGTGGCAAACTTTTTTCTGAAAAACAACTTGGAAAGTACTAGATACTTTCTGACAAACCTCAGTACACAGTTAAGTATATTGAAGAGGTGCTAAATCTTGAATTAGATGAAAGTATACACCAGGGCTGGATGGCAACCACTCTACAGTGTTTCCTTAATACGAAGGGAGCATTTCAAATATTCACAGAGTATATGTAGATTATAGTTCAATAAATATATACAAACTTTATACATGATATTTTATAAACACACATGATGGATATTTGATAACCAACAGGTTTTCCATCTACTTTTTTTAATCCTGTTCTTCTTCAATATTTTTTCTTTTAAAGATTTATTTATTTGACACAGAGAGAGAGAGAGAGCACAAGTAGGCAGAGCAGCAGGCAGAGGGAGAAGCAGGCTCTCTGCTGAACAGGGAGCCCAATGCAGGACTCGAGCCCAGGACACTGAGATCATGACCTAAGCCAAAGGCAGGTGCTTAACCCACTGAGCCACCCAGATGCTCCCCAATATTTTTATAAAAAAGGAAAAATTATAGTGTATGAAGTTGGAAGATGAAAAGCAAAAAGGTCCTTTCCCTTGCATTCAAATGGAAGAAAGATATGTGATCTTTCCTAAATCACATGGCTCTCCTATCTAGCTCTAAAATTCTATACCTCTAAACAGTAAACTTCTGGTATGCCTGGGTGGCTCAGGAGGCCAACTCTTGGTTAAGTGGCTAACTCTTGGCTTTGGCTCAGGTCAAGCTGTCAGGGTCCTGGGATGGAGCCCACAGGAGACTCACACTCAGCAGGAGTCTGCTTGTGGATTCTCTCTCTCCCTCTCTCTCCCTACCCTGTACCCCCATGCACTCTCTCGCCAAATAATTTTTTTTTAAGTGGCAACGGTATTGAGTTGTACAACAAATGTTCCCCAAATTGCAAACCCCACATACTAAAAAAATGTGATCCACCTTCTTTGACCACTTTTTAAAAAATGTTGCTATTCAATCAACAAACTGCAACGATTCTTTTTTTTCCTCTTTTTTCCCTTTTGTGACTGTCTCACTTTGAAACAATGAAGTTACATTTTAAGGGAAAAAAAAACAGATTAGGATAAAGAAACATTAAAAATATCATAAGTGGGATGGCCCTCACAAACCAGCGGAGTTTCAAACTGCCACTGGCACTGTTCCACAGGAACAGGAAGATGTCATCACAGATATAGGGGAATACAGCATGGAAATACAGGAAGATGCTGGTAAAAACAATGGGGTACAATGAATCGCCATACTGTGGTTAACAGTTGTAAGTTTACATTTGATAAAGTCAAGAATTACTATATACAGGAGTGTATAATTCTTGGATGCTAGAGGAAATACTAGTTAACATTCCTAAGAACAGGATGTCAACTTAACCTCCGACACTTCAAGTTCCCAAATCTAAGAGATGATTTGACCTTGGTTAAAAGTGGGAAGAAATTAAACACTGAGAAGGTTGGTATTTTATATATAGTACCCCATTTCCTAGAGAGTAAATGAAAAAGAAATGTAATATGACAGCGACTTCCAACCACCCTCAAAATATTATGAATTCCTGTTTGCTTTATAGAATTCCAATAAACTGATTTTTAAGCCATTGATATAATAATGTTCTGTTTCACAAGATAAAGGGTAAGCTTTTCTACTTTGAGGTGAGAAGTTGAAAGTGGGGGAGAAATTCCAAGAACTCATGTCAACACACCACATTAGCAATAGTTACAATAAAATACTTAACTTTCATCAGCGACTTACTACACGCCACACACTGTACTAAAAACTTGACAGCCACTATCTCATTTAGCCCCCACAATGATCTGAAGCAATTGGTACTTGTTATCCTCAGGAAACAAGTTTAGGAACACCAAGTACCCAATTTTCTGATGAGGCAAAAAACGGGAAGAGTAAGCTTCGGGAGCCATTCCCACATGGGTAAAGCCCACGGTCTGCACTCCTGAATGCCAGCACCTCGACAGGCAGTGGAGACCGCAGCTCCCTGGCTTACTAACCAGCATGTGGCCCACTGGACAGAGCTGCAGGGGCACCCAGACATGACAGGGGAGACGCGCAATGCAGCAAGTAAACGGAACACCTCTTCCCATTAACTCACTCTCAAAGCCAAATTCATATTTAATCTGAAATCTTCTCTAGCATCCAACACGGCATGGCATTAAAAGGTTTCTCACTCAGGGGCACCTGGTTGGTGCAGTCAGTTGAGCTTCTGACTCTTGGCTTCGGCTGGGGAGGTGATCTTGGAGTCATGGGATCAGGTTCTGCACCAGGCTCCACACTTGACTAGGAGTCTGCTTGGGATTCTCTCTCGCTCTCCCTTTGCACTACCCCTCACACACCACCCCCCCACACACACCGACATACACTCTCTCCCCCACTCTCTCTTTCAAATAAATAATCCTTTTTTTAAAAAGGGATTCTTACTTAAGTCTTCAATGAGGGAAACTTTAAAACTGATCCTATAATCTGGCGTATTTTTGCTCTACGACTGCCCGGTTTTAGTTTTTTGTTCTCTTTTGCCTCTTCCTTTCACCATGAATATTTATTTATATATCTTGGTTTTTAACTTTCTTGCAAACACAAAAGGTGTGAGCTTTAAGCTCAGCTCGAAGGACAGACCTTCTCCAAAATCAGGCTCTGGAGTATTTCTTTCCTTCAGTTGTCTTCTACCATTGTTACCAAGTTAGGAGGGACACCTGATTGAATGAGAAGTCAAGATATAAGACCCGGAGCACCAATGCTGCTTTCACATCAGACCCCAGCATGGTGGGTGGGTGGGTGTGTGTGTGTGTGTGTGTGTATGTGTGCACGTGCACTCCGTTAACAGTCCCCGTTGCTTAAGAGAATACAGCTGAAGTGAAAGGGGAAAGTATCCAGAGGAACAGCTGATAAAAATGAAATACTACTTAACTCCTTCTAAATCATCAAACTTTTTCCCTAAAGAACCCTCACTTGTCTCCTTTAATCCACGGTATGCCTCCATGCATTTCAACAGCTCTCTTTGTGAAAATGTCTTTGCAATATTTGAGCAGCCAGAAATGGAGTTAGCTTAGTAATGGACCAATTTAAAGCAACATCAGCACATCCGACTTGGTGATTGCCCCAGTTCCACTTCTGCCTGTGGTTACTGACAGATTATCTATAGATTTACAGCTACAAATACAGAGAATGGAGAGTAACATTGAAATGTCAAGACTACGGTAAATTCTCCATTAGTCCTCACTGTCCGTTTCTGTCAACCTCCACAGTGGTATTAAACTTTAGCCATCTCTTCATACTGACATTAACAGTGAAAACAAACACATCGTAACTGACTAATCCTACAGTTTTATATGATTGCTTTTTTAACTTAGAGAATGTTTAACCTATAAGAGTTCAGGAAGATGCGTGATCTAAAAACTGAACTTGACTTTCAAATATTCCTATATTCGATAAGAACTTCAAGTCCATGCATGCCTCCGTCATTAAAAAGTTCAGAAATAATAAACTTCCAAAAAATTTTTTGGAGAAACCATAAGAAATTATTCACTAGCTGAGAAATCCACACTGCCATGCTCCCAGCTCTCCCTCCACCCCCGTCCCAATAAGCGAGAAGCAGGGACTCCACAGCCCACCAAATGGCTGAAGGACGGATTCATACCCCAGAGGTACAAACCTGCTCCAGCCTGCCCATAAAGAGACAGGAAGGGCACAAGCTAAGTTAGAATGCCATTCACTAAACTCTGAGCAAGGCTTCGAACAACACTACATACTCGATACCCTTCCCACTCTCTGCCCCTGCCCAAAACAAACAACACTACTCTCAAGGTTAACACCTCTTACTTCAAATGAAAACAAAAAATTTTTCTGCCTTCACTGTTAGCGTTAAAATCTAAGAATTCTCCTGAAATTGGTGGTAAGAATTGCGTAGAATTAAACATAGAAGACAGCAGAGAACAGGCTGAACATACTATAAAGCAGAACAGATATATGCTCTTCAAGCAGGGGAATCAAAATGGCATGTTCTGGACGCCTGGGTGGGTCAGTGGGCTAGGCCTCTGCCTTCAGCTCAGGCCATGATCTCTGGGTCCTGGGATCAAGCCCCGCATCGGGCTCTCTGCTCAGCAGGGAGCCTGCTTCCTCCTCTCTCTCTCTCTGCCTACTTGTGATCTCACTGTCAAAAAAATAAATAAAATCTTTAAAAAAAAAAAAAGGCATGTTCCCTTTAAATAACTGGATGGGTGATGATTTTAATGCAATCATTAAAAGAAGACATAGGGAGGGGCGCCTGTGTGGCTCAGTTAAGAGTTGGACTCAGTTTCCGCTCAGGTCGTAATCTCAAGGTTGTGACACTGAGATGGAGCCCCACAGCGGGCTGTAAACTTCTCAAGGAGCCTGCCTGCCCCACTCCCTCTGCCACGCACCCCACCACCGTTGTGCATGCATGTGTCTTCTCTCCTTCCTTCATAAATAAATAAATTCACTCTTTAAAATAAGACCTGGCCATCTCTCTCACCATCCAATCATATCAGGAAGAAAGCAAGCAGGATAATGAGCATCTCTGATCTCTGTTGACTTTTGACTTTTTTAAATGGTGCCAACCTCTCGGCACTTTTCCAGCTTCCTTTAACTTTTCCACTAGCACCACTCTTAGTAGTATGCCCCAATTCCTAGAAGGCTCTCCTGTGTTTTTCACACTAAGCCAAAATAATAATAGTAATAAAATAAATATGTGTGTGTGTGTGTGTGTGTGTGTGTGTGTGTCTGTGTGTGTCATGAAACCTCACCCACGGTGATGCAGCCTCACCTACTTAAGTTTTGCAAGGCAAAAGCACAAGTTTGCTGCTGACTTCCTTCACCGATAAAGGAACTCTATTCAGTAACAAAGGAAGAGTGCGGGCCCTCTCTCCGCGGTTACTTAGAGACTACCAATAGATTGACAGCTGTAACTACAGCAAATGGAGAATAATATTAAGATGTGAAGATTAAGGTAAATTCCCCAAGTTAGGTCTAGCAATGCTTTTCCCCTAATTGTCCTCCTGACTCACTTCCCAATTTTCCTTCCCCAGCTAACTATTGCTCTGCAGGGCCAGAAATGGCCTTTCTGAGTGACTGCTAAGATAAAGAAGAAAAAAGCAGCAGAGACAAAAAAGGGGCGAGGAAAGGGAGGCCTGTGTGAAAGCAGAGATGAGGGCTTACTCCCTTATCCTCGGAGAACCAATGTCATAAATAAGCATTACTGATGGTGAGGCGCACAGAGACCCTGCGGGGGCCGGGGGCAGGGAGAGGAGAAGAGCCACTACAAGTATCCGAAAGCCGCTTGAAACAAGAATCTCGGAAATGGTTATAGTCCACTTTCAGAGAAACTCACAAGAAAGCAAAATGGGCGCTAACACCTACGTTGAAGTTTACTGTCATAATTAAACAGCTTAAAACGTATTTGTATGTGCACAGACTTATCTATACCTGACTTGTTTTCAAAAAGAACTCAAAGCAACTGCAGCTGAAAGAGTCCGGCTCTGCACTCCTCCGTCCGGCAGCCGCACTGGGCTCCGGGTCTGCCTGTGATGGAGAGACAAGCACAGATGGGCTACAACGAGAAACGTGTGGAAAATACATGCTAGACTAGATTTCAAGTACTTGTTTAAATATCTAATTAGTAATTTTTTACTGACTATGTGTTGGAATACCACCTTCGATATACTGGGTTAATTAAACATATTACTAAAATTAATTTTACTAGTTCTTTTTTTTTTTTTCAATGTAACTATCAGAGAATTTAAAGCAACACGTGTCCTTTCCATCTGCAACTCCTACTACATTTCCATGGGACAGCACTGGCCTAGAACCCGGGCGGTACCTGAAGAGACGACAGCCTTTGTTACCTAAAAAACAGAGCTCCCTGTCCATTCCGGTATCTCCTCCCTGCCTTTGCCCACACTGCCAACCTCGGCCCTTCATAGAATGCTTAGCACATAACCCTCAATAAATATTTCTTTAATGGAATTGAATGAAAACAACAAGATAGAAGATTGAAATGCAGTACCGAAACACGGCTTCTTAAAGGTTAAGAAAATTCATAGGCTGCTTAGGACACTTAGCCAATGGTTACTATCCGGGTTTCAAAAGTAATTTAAAACACTAACTCCTTGTTACCGACAATATTTTTGACACTCACAGAAAACAATACCCTTTTACAAAATAAAAGCCACTAGGAGACAAGGCTACCGTTTAGTATGCGGCTCACTTCATGCTTTCAGACGGGGTTGAAAGGACAGATAGGGCAGACTGTTTTCCTTTGCTTTAACTCTACACTTGGTATTTTCCATTTTAACCCACTGAATCTCTGACCTCTGGGATAAACCAGCTCTGCTGAGCGAAGACACAGGGAGGTTCTCATTAAGCTGCAGCATACACAAATTGCAACAGAAGAAATACCTAACACCCTTCACCGGAAAACAACAGGCCGCTGAGAGCACCAGATCCACCAGTAAAGCCAAGGCCAGTCAAGGACAGATGGCTTACTGTAACCAAGGTATCGTGAAGAAATAACAGGCAAGCCACCAGCACGTGGGGAAAGCGACGCCTCCCCTGACTACCCTTACCTCTGCGGAGCATGGTAGGGCAGGCTTTTCCACCAAGGTCTTAACTATGGCTGCCTGTTCTCTGAACATGGTTACACTCAGGACAGCCCCTGAATGCCACTTAGGTCAAAGCTGGGTTTTCCTTAGATATATTTTTGCGCTCCCCATCTCCACTAGACATCTATGGGGGTACGAAAGTATGTCAAGAGTAGTATTCACAGAGATGCATCTACTCTCTATTAAAAAGGCCCCTTTCTCTACTTCTGGTCACCATTTGCATAAATGAGGCTTGAGATGCACAGCCACATTTTCCATAAAATTTACTTAGTAGTTGCCAATTACTCCACTCATGTCTGGAATTCTGTATTTACTAGCTGTACTGAGAGAATTTCAGAATAGTCACTCTACTTGAAATTCACCAGGAAAGGATTTTCCCAGAAAGGCTATTTTTTAAAAGATACTTAAAAGATGTCATGGAAAGAGAGAGAACTGGAAAAGTTACAACCACTGATTCGTCTAGTTGGTATTAATTTTTTTTTAATCTCCTGGGGAAAAATTAGAACACAGAAATTATTATCCATCTCCTCAACCTTAAAGGTTCTTTAAAAAATTTTTCTGCTTCTATTTACTTGACCAGGACAGTATTTCAGGCCCAAATTAATGAAAGGGGCACAAATGTATTCAAAATGTAAGTATTCTAAGGATACAACACTGCAGATTCTAAATTCCACCAGGAGTTGCCCTCCCTGAGCAAAATCTGTGAACGGAGATACCTGTGTCTTGTGCAGTAGAACTTACTCAGAAACTGAGGGATTTGCCTTTAACTTGAAGGACAATCCACTTAATCAGTCTTTTTTAGATACGCGCTTCAAAAGGACAAAACGAAGCTCTGTACTGTCCTTCTAGAAGGTTCTCACCCGCAGCCACCGTGCACGGAGACACATTCCGTTGTCTGCTCTCCTCCCAACCCCATGGTGCCACATCCCTGCCAAAAAGCTCCCAGTGCCCCCCACAGGCACAGAACCTGCCCACAAGGAGACGACACAGCTTCCTCTCCCACACCCCAGCCCCTACTTCTCAATGACACTGCGGCATTGGGGCGCCATCTCCGCACTATTTCCTAAGCCTTAAACTCTTCTCCCTCCTCCCCCTTTCACCCAGCCTCCTCTCAAGCCGGACTGATCCCTCACTTCTCACTGAAGCCATCATTTCCCCCAGCCCATCCCCGCCCCCCAGACCTCCCACCTCACCCTCACTAAGAGTGGAGTGGAAGCTATTTCCAAAGCACACAGTGCTTATTCTTGCCGAGTGCCTTCCATGGCAGATGCCTGCCTACACCATCCACCCTGCTGCTCCCAGCAACCCCCCCCACCCCAAACAAGCTGTTTCTGTCTCTCCTAAAGGGCAATATTATTGGGAACCTCAATATCTGGTAACTGTTCCCTAAAATCACAGAAATGAAGGGAAACAACTCTGACAATAGTTAACACTGCAATAAGTGTTTAAGTGATTTTTTTAAACTTTGCAACAAGCAATTCTGAACACTGGCCCAGTGATAATTTTTGTGTCCCCACCATGTCTCCAACACCATGTTAAATATTAAAAGATATTATTGCTAGTCTCGCTACATCTCAAACCAGGGAGGTAAATCTACCCTCATTTTACTTCTTTAAGACTCTGTTTGCTGATTTATTTACAGAGAGACAGAGAGAGATAGAGAGAGGGAGGGAGTACGCGAGCAGGGGGAGGAGGAGAGGGAAAAAAATCTCAAGTCAACTCCAGGCTGCATGTAGAGTATGACACAGGGCTTAAGCCCAGACCCTGAGATGATGACCTGAATCAAAATAAAGAGTTGGGCGCTCAACTGACTAAGCCACCTAGGCACCCCAGCCTACCCTCATTTTAGGGAAAAAAACAAACAAAACAAACAAACCAAGGTCCTGAGGTTAAGCCACCTGCCCAAGCTCACAGGGCCAGTGGTTAGTGGTGTTTTCACTCAAAAGCTGCAGACTCCAAAGCCTGTACGCTTCTCTTCATGCTGGTGGTTCTGAGAATGGGACTGGGGCTCTGGGGTCCGTGCAATGGAATCTGCCTCCCTCTCATTCTCTCTAAACGAGCATAAGCAGACTCTTCTGAAGGCCCATAACTGGCACGCAGACTCTATGCAGCAGCAGATGTCAGAATCCAACATTTGAGAAAATGTAAAACAATGCTTTTCTTTTTTTGTTTTGTTTTGGGAAACAGTTGCTTTTCATTTAAAATTATTACTGATGTTAACACACAATGGCTTATTTTTTTAAAGTTTGGGACGCCTGGGTGGCTCACTCAGCTGGGTGACTGCCTTCCACTCAGGGCATGATCCTAGAGTCCCGGGATCGAGTCCCACATCAGGCTCCCTGCTGGGGTGGGGGGGATCTGCTTCTCCCTCTGACCCTCCACCCTCTTGTGCTCTCTCTTTCTCTCTCTAATAAACAAAATCATCAAAAATAATGAAATAAATAAAGTTTATTTATCTACTTATTTTTAAGTAATCTCTACATCCCACGTGGGACTTGAAATCACAACCCCAAAATCAAGAATCATACCCTCTTCCTATTAAGCTGCCCTGGCTTATAATTTTTACATTATCAACAAGTAAGTATTTCAAACTGTCCTCAGTTTAAATCTAAGACAATAAATATCAACACATATAATCCACTAAACGAAAGATCTGTGGAGTCCTCAATAATTTTTAAGCATGTAAATGGGTTCGCAATGAAAAGGTTCAGGAGCTGAAATCCTTCCTTACTCTCTACTAAAAACAAATATAAGCTAGGTTTCTTTCTTCCCTTGTAAACTATACCAAATAACCAGGATAGTCTGGAGCTAGCACCAAAAACTATGGCCACACTCCACAACAAACATTACAGTCCAATGAACTCGGCCTTTCTAACATTTTCCTTTGTTGACTCTTCAACAAAAAGTTAAATTCATCTTTAAAGATACTTCTGTGTGTTATATAACTAGAAAATACCTGTTCAGAGCCCATGAGACATTTAAAAGGCACAAGTTACATTTTTAAAAAGTGAAAAATTCAAGCTAAAAAAGCCAACCATCCTATCTGAATGTGGAAATTCAGCAAATCACATCACTGATTTCAACCTCATCTGGCCATTCCCCTGCTACACAGCATGGTTTTGAACCACCATTCTATCATATATGAAATGCAAAATAATTTCAGTAATTCTAAAGCAAAACATAATTAGATAGATATATTTGCTAGAGCTGAATGTGAGTCACTCACAGGGAGAGAGAGGTTTTTAGGATTATGCGACAGCACTTCGAATCACCACATCATTATCCTCATCACACCTGTCAACATGGGCTAAAGGAGGGGAAATATTTGCACAAATCAAATTTAATGTTTCATAACTCAGGCTATATTTAATCATATTTAACCTGTTCCTTAAAAATAAAAAATTTTACTTTGTATTTACATGTGAAATGACATAATTATAAAGTAAGGTCCGTATTGCAGGAGATCAGAACGAAAGCCTGGAGGAGAATTAACATGAGTATACCCCATCAGCTGGCACTATGCTAAGCACATGGTATATATTAATTTCAACTACCTTTTGGGACAGGTACTCTCTCTCCTATTTTGCTGATAAAGAATCTGAGGTTCAGAGAGGTTAACTTAATGCCTGAGATCACCAAGCTAATAAGTAGCAGAGCTGAAATTCGCACACTTTCCTGACTATAAAGTTAATGCTTTTCACAAGATTTTATACCTCCCTAGAATTATTTTCAGAACTGAGTGCTTCGAAGTCTGAAGAGAATGAAATGAGAAGGCAAATACGACAGACAAAACATTTTTAAGGGCAACTGAACTTAAATAAAAACACCTCAAATGTACTTGTTTACAAACATCCCTAAAACAGTTCTGAGTTTGTCCATAATGGCATACCCAAGAACATGGCACTGGAGATAAAGGGAGTTATATTTCGTGTCCCCCAGAGTCTAGAACCTATGAAACCCTCCAGTCCTGAGCGACTCGAACGCCATGCGGACTTGCATCCATCCTCTGAAATGGCTGTGGGGGTGTTCTATACTCTGAAAACTAGAGAAAGCTGGAGAAGATCAACAATTCCCACCTAGAGGTCATATTACAACCACAGGGGTATCTCCTTCAAACTGTGCTCGTCCTCCAGCGGAGCAAGAAGATGCTGGAACAAGAAGTCAGTACCATTGCTCCGGAAACATCCCTTATCCAATAAGCTGCTTTCTGAGAAACAAGAAAAGAAAAATTCCTGGAAACGAAGTCACATTCATTTCTGCCCTAGAAAGCACCCCAGCTGGCTGGCCTCAGGGATGGCACTTTCAGTGAGTTCTGAAGAGAGGCATCTTGCCTTGAGATTGATAGAAGGGCAAACAAATTAGCAGGGTTTGATCTTCTCCACTAACTCCTCTGCACACATGTCCCCCCCTGAGGCTCTCTGCTTCCAGCCTCTTGCCAGATTGGCTTTCTCACCTCCCCTTTTACTTGGTGCAGGAGCCACAGGGCTCACAAGTCCTTTCTCATGGGCTGTAGGTTGGGCGTCTGCTCCCAGGGGAGACAGGGAGCAACTCTCTCCCAGGCAGCTCCCACTGACCTCAGGGGTCCTGCTGAGAATATCCCAGTGTGCCAGATCTCTAGGAGCAGTTTCCCCCAAAACCCCTACATATTCTCGTGTCCCGGGTCCCTAGGAGACCTTCCTGATCTCCACTCTCCTGCTCCCACCAGGGCTGAGGCTTCAGAGTCTCTGTTGTAAACATCTCTCCACTAGGGCTACCCCACACAGATTTGTTTCCTGACCAAAACTTTCTACTTTCACATTGCTTTAATCTCTTCCTTTTCCACTCATCAATCCCCGGTGCAAACTGTCCTTGCAGCCCTGCACCAGAGGCTCAAGTTCAACTTCTGGTCCCCCAGGTTTCTGTGGACTGTCTAATCAATACCCCGAGCTCCCCCCACTGAAGCCTGAATTCCTTAGAACAGAACACAAGACCTCCACCATCTGGCGTGCCCTGTGGCAAGCTCCAGATCCCATGCCCTCAGTTATCACATCATCCCCAAACCAGAAATGCAGTCCTCAGCTCACTTTCCTGGCTAAGTCCTAGCCAAATGCCAACCACCCACATCCCCGGGTATTTCCTGTCTCTGGACACTTGTCACATAACCAAGTGTAGTCCTTCAGTAGACTTCTCCTTCCACACCGATTCTAAGTTCATTAAGAACAGCTCTAAGATCACCTCCTATGCCATCCAAACTTAAGTAGAAATCATGGTAGAAGACCTGTTTCTGAAGAGCGTGCAGAATGGTCTGTACCTATACAGATATCAATATAACTTCCCTAGACTGAGGGCACAAACACCAACATTTATAAGGGACAGACATCTCTGTGACTACAAGGGCTTGAAACGTAAATGTCCGCTTGTAAACTCGGTAGGACAACAAAAATGCCAGCTTACGAAAAGGAAGACTCCTGTTGTGGTGCTGGGTACCCAAATCTCTTAGAGACCAAACATTTTCTGCAGATTAATGTCGCCTATGATTTTCTACACTTTGCAATTTAAGTTCATACTAGCTGGTAAAATAAATCCAATAGCTGGTAAAATAAATATTACAGAAGAACACATTTTGAAGCTTCCCAGGGGGGGGAAAAAAAAACCATAATGTTCTAAAAGAGGTGGGAGGGACTGCCACAAACATGGAAAACTTTGCTGGAAACCAAGCTCTGGTGTGTTCTGAAACCAGACAGGCAAAGAGAAAGAACAGGAGTCCCACGTCCCTGTCCCCGCAGGCAGCGGCAACTCCCGCAAGCAGAGCCCCGGGATTAGGTATCTAGGACATGTCCGCAACACCCCCCCACAATGCCTGGGACAGAAGGATTTGAGATGCTCTGAGTCGGGGAACAAACACATAGGCCAGCGAGTGAGACACTCCCGGAGAAAACTGAGATTCTCGCACAGCTTACAAGATAAAAATGAAGGCACTCGTAACGAGAAAGCTTTCTGCGAAACTCGAAGGAAAATACCTAGTAGGGAAGGTTACCGTGTTACCCTTTCTACTGCGAGGCAGGCAGGATCCGAGTTCCCTTACCTGAGGCACAGGCACTTTCTGCGGGGTGTTCTGGGGTGATGGGTGGAGCTGTGCCCAAGGCTGGTGATGTGGGTGTGGGGGTGAAGACTGGTGGTGCAAGCCCGGGTGGGGCTGCATCGGTGGGCAGGTTGGCAACTGCTGGAAAGACGGCTGCTGCCCAGGATGCTGTTGGCCAGGCAGCAGTCGTTCCTGGATCGCTTGGGGATCTGCAAGGCCAACACCGGGACAACCGTTCGGTCTCATGTGCCCGGCCAACTCCCTCGGTGCTGAGGACATGCCCATAAACGGACGAGACGGTTGCAGGTTCCTGGGGCCCATATTCCTCTGTCCGATTCCCATGGCACCGGGGGGCTGGTGTGGCGGCTGAGGGTGGGGCATATTTGGATAACTGCCAACTTCCATCGGCATCCCGGCACTTCCGGGCCTGACCTGCGGAGGAGGAGTACCTGCCGGATTACTCATCGCTTTCATGGGTGACATGGGAGGTGGAGAGGCGTAAGTTCCCTGAGGCTGTGAAGGATGCATAGTTTGCGTGTTCATTTGGTTAAGTGAGCCGCTGGGGTGGATGGGCTGCTGGTGCATTAGTCCTTGACCACTGTTTGATGGGAATCCTACAGCATTGGGGTATCTTGGTACGGACTGATTCATTGGAGTATTATTTGTAAGGCCTAAATTTTGATTCATCCCTGTATTGTTAACTAATCCCTGATTTAGGTTACTGTAAGGATATCGAGAATACTGCCCTGAGTTGTTTATAGTAGGTGAGGGGACTGTCTGGCTCCGAGAACTAAAGGTAAGGGTCTGTGGCCTCACGGCCCCTTGCTGAGGAGGATTAGGGGAGAATCTGGGACTGTGGGCAACGGATTCTCCGTGGAGAGCAGTAGGGGGGTGATGGTGGAACTGCTGCACTGAGTGACGCAAGGAAGGCGCCATGCTGGGGCTCTGCGGGGGCACGTGGGACAGGTGGCCGGGGCCCGACGTGGCAATGAAAGGACTGCCCTGACTGAGGCTCTCCTGGCCTTGGGGAAACTGGCTCATCCTCTGCTGTGGCTGACCGTGCTGCTGCATGGAAAAATCCCCACGGGCCATGTAGCTGCCCATCTGCTGCAGGTGCTGAGGGTGGCCCTGCGCGGGGGGCCCCGATGGGGCGGGCTGGGGCGGCTGCGGCTGGGGCTGCTGCTGGTAGGGCGCCCGTATCTGGTCCGGCACCTGCACGGCCCGGGGGCCCCACATAGAGCCGCTGTCCACGAAAGACTGCCCGTGCCTCTCATTCTGCAGGCCAGGGTAGACTCCCATCTGACCGCCACCACTGCCGCCGTGGGGGACCTGAGGGACCGGAGGGGCGTGATACTGCGAGTGAGGAGACGCGAGCCCGTTCCCAGGGGCGCTGCTCATCATCCTGTTTGGCTGATCCATCAGATGCATCTTTTGTTGCTCGTACTGATTATAGTGATCGAAATGGGTCAACTTCGTCTGATTCTGATTCGTGGAGGGATGATGGAGGGACGGCTGCAAGGGGGCAAAGCCCTGGTCTATCGGCATTTGCTGACCCATGGGGTTCACGGGATTTTCAGGGTAACCACATTCTCCAAGGCCTTCGAGGCCTTCACTGAAGATATTCCCATCCTCGCCAAAAAGACTCATCATTCCCGGATCCGCCATCTTCTTCCAACACACGGCTCCCCCACACTACAGCTCAGGAGCTTGTCTGGGCTTCACCTCACCGAGGTGTCTGTCCTCAAAGCCTATAATCCTTAACTAATCTTCTTCATGTCATTCCGTATTTCTTTAATTCTCTTGGACCCTGCAGTGTCAGGCAAAGTCTGGATATAGGTCCTAGAAGAGAGCGGGGAGTGGGGGAGGGGGGCGGGGGGGGGGAGAAAGAAAACAAAGAATTAGGAACAAATGATAAAAACTGCCAGTATTTTACACATTTGAATTTGGTTTCCATCAACAATACTAATCTAGCCCCCTTGCTGAGCTGTATTTTATAAATCTAGTTCACTTTAAGAGAAACTCATTAGCTTCTACCAGAAGCATTATTATGATCGGTTACTTAGAAAGCAAGCAAAACACTAACCTTAACCTTAAATTAATCCATTCACTCCACTTCCTAGCGCTCCATTCTTGGATGGAACAGAACAAAAGAACACAACATGAAGCAGCGGCAGCTGCCACAGCAGGCAAGCAGATGCATGAATATAGCCAAGCAGCCCATCTGCTGAACTAAAGCCCTGGAAATGCTCTGGTTACCAACAGCCCGCCCTTAACCTTATTCCCCTGAGCAGTGTAATCAGATGAGCAGCCGCGGCACCGAGGGCTGTGAAAAGCTCAACTTAGTTAAATTGACTAGAGGATTATACAAATAGCAAAATGAGTCATTTCGTACAAATTAGATATTTTCGGCCCACATACATCTACGTGACAGCAACAGAGGTGTCAAACGAGAACATGTCCACGATGACGTTCGACAAGAGAGCGTCCGTGATGATGGTGGGAAGCATGCCCTCGAACAGTATAATAACCTCATAAATCCATTACGTTCAATGGCAGGGATATACAAGTTGCAGAAAGAGATCAAAATAAAAGTTTTCATTCTGCAAGAAGACCAATTTCACTCATGGCTCTGGGCCCAGCGTGTCCCCACTCTGCACTGGAGACTGAGAGGTCCGATCACAGGTCACGGTTCCCCAGCAGGTGCCAGACCCTGGGGATGGACCCAGAGCCCATGTGACCGCTCAGAGAGACCCCAGCTGCATGGAGTTACTAGACGATGACTGTTCTCATCAGAAGAAACTGAAAACTCCTCCTTCCCCCGCCAAACCGGTCAAAACTGAAAATCACTTTAACGCAACAAAGTTCAAATTATCCATGCAGGCTTCCCTCTTGCCTTTTCCTCTTCAGAGACAAGGCAGGATGAGAGCCGTGGGAGAAAAGCAAGACCGTCAGCATCCTGTGTTTATGGCACCAGTTATATATGCTACCTACTGCTCTACATTTTATTTAAACGGTTCCTAAGAGATTTTGCGCATCTGATTAAAATAAGCAGTTAAAGAATGCTTCACCAATCAAAAGAGGAAAGTGTTTTTGTCGAACGCTAATTAAATCAACAAGCTAATAAAGAACTAATTCACATAGGAAAAATGTCCGAAATCTTAAACATCTTTGGAATTTAACTCATTTTTCCTCTTTCAGAAGTCTACGAAGCATTGTGATACTGCCCAACTTGAAAAAAGCAGTATCTTGCTGAAGAATTTCAAAAGTGATGTTAGAAACAGGCTCAGTCATAAATTCTACTGACACACTTCGATACCAGCATGGGAATGAAGAACGGGCAACCAGCACTGCTGAGAACTTACCGGTAAGAGAGAGAGGAAGAAAACCCAGTTCTGCCTGTCCTACTCTAGCATATTCCTAACAAGGGGAGAATTTTGCTTACAGAAAACGTAAACAACATTCCTGTTCACTGTCAGAACTACAGACAGAACACCTGAGAAGGTCTGCAGGTCTGCAGTGTTCAGGTGACAGCTGTCAGCTAAAGTCAGAGGTCTCCTCACTCCGCCGCTAACTGCCATGAATTTTCTGATCGACTTTCTCCAAAACAGAGGTCAGAAGGGTGAAAATAAGGTGAGCATGAAAACCATTTTATTTACCGACATGCTGCTTTACTACATGACCACTTTCGAATCCAAAATAAAGAGACGCAGAAATCTTCAGTGCCAAATGCATCAAATATCTATAAACTGAATTTCCCTCTGAACAGCCTAAGCAGTCGGTCTTCATTTACTGAAGACCCATTCTAGCTTTCAAGGAACTAAATCTTACAGTGCACTTGCTAATAGCTTAAACTAGCCGTGCAGACTTACCACCTACCAAAGGAACCTTTCAAATTAGCTTAAGGAAGGTACCGTCTACTCATATGGACGGATGGCCTTGTTTCATAGGTTAATGGCTTCCCCCTCCAGGGTCCCCCACGCATCACAGGAGGCAATGCCACTGCGTGCATGGGGCTCCCCGCCAGCTCTGGGGGACAGGCTCGGATGGGGAGGGGACAGCCTGGTCCACTGAGCCCAGAGGCACAGCCAGCCTGGAGCAGCAGCTGCAGGCGTTGACGTTGACGCTACTTTGTATTAACTTAAGGCTGAGCAGAAAGGAGAAAGAGAACCTGCCTACAGGCTCCGGAAGGGACAACACAGAACACTCACTGAGAGTAATCCTACCTGACGCATAGGCTTCCAGTTAGCCAATCTTTCCGACAAAGACTCACTCCATTTCCCAGCAGCAGGAAAAATGACAGCACTACCTGGTATCCAGCAAACGCACCACCCACCACAACTGAGCCCACCATCAGGTGAGCTCTGGGCACAGGCGTTCAGAAACTGCAGCTTGAGCCTGTCATTAGTGACCGCTCCTGCGTGCCGGGACGGCCACGACCACCCTTCTGCCCCTTTTCTGACCTCAAGACTTGGCTGGCGACTATGCTAGGAATCCATCTGGTAGCTGGATTTCATATTTCTGATCTGAGCTAATCTAATTAATTTATTTTGGTCTTTTTTAATTTGATCAAGTCCATTTGAATACCCACTTTCCTAAGTCACAGCTGCAACATATAATTTTGTTTCTATCAAAGATATTCATTTAGAACTCCTTTTTGGAGGCTGGCCGCTTCTCTACATTCAGTATCTACATTTTCTATATCTAGATAGATCAGTTATTCAATGAGCCATCAAACCAGAGCCATGTCATTTTAAATTTTGTAGTAGTCACATTTTAAAATTAACCAAAAAAGAATGAAATTATGTTTAATAATAAATTTTATTTAACCCAATATATGCAAAATATCACCACTTCATAAATGGATGAGACCGTTTACACTTTTTGATACAGAGTCTGAACCCAAAGTATGTATTTTATACTTGCAGCATATCTCAATTTCTACTGGCCACATTTCAAGAAAAAAATGTGCACTTGGGGACAGCAGCTACCATGCTGGACAGCATAGTTACAGATTATTGAAAAGAAGACTAGAAATTCAAGTTGTCAGTGGTCTCTAATAATTCTCATAATTATCACTCAGATAATAAATATTCAAGTTGTCTTTATGTTTGATTTGGCTTTAAATAAAAAATCAAGCTAAATCCCAAATCGCATTTACTTATTCAAAATACATGTACTGAGTACCTACAACGATTTAGCCACTGGTCTAGGTACCAGAGATATATCAGCGAATAAAAACAAACAAAATTCCCTTTATCCTCATGGAACTCATCTGTAAATGATGACACTTAGAGAAGAAAGATTCGGAGGTAATGAAAATTTAGGATAACATTTTACAAAATATTTCTTGGGAATTTATAATGACAAGTGTTTTAACTATGTGTGATATTAGATAGTAAACAGTACGGAAGCATACAGTGAAAGCATAATAATGTAAGTTTCCACGGAGTGCCCTACTGGGCACGGGGTATTTTCTGAGACAAGAATGACAGTGCAGAAAGCGCATGCACGTCTGGGGGTGAAGAGGGGCCCAACAAGACAGCTCAAGCAAGAGAATCGCCCGCCTGCAATAGAGACCTCACTGTGAAACCTGTTATGAAAATCTGAGACTTAGCAAGTACTTTGGGGACCTTCTAATCCAAACCCCTATTCCTCTAACAGATTAAAGAACCCTTTTATAGACTAAGAGAAGTAAACGTCTTCTAAAAAATATTTTCATGACTAACAATATCCAAAGACGAAAGAGAGATGTATGGAAGAAATGGCAGCTTACTAGTAAGAGTAAATTACTAAAGGCCTAAATTGGGGTCTGTTTTGTTCAGATAAGTCACTAAATTGCTGACACCAACAAACAGAAGAGAGTTTCCTTTCAGACAAATGTTTTTAATTATACTATTTATAATTTTAAGGAAGCAACCACCTATTAGCACCATATTGAGGCTCCTGGTTGATTCTTGGGGGGGAATAAGCAGGATGAAAACCGGCAGATCCTACAAAACAAGTAAGCCGCATGCAGAGGACCAGGGATGAAAGCAAGAGGCGTACAACAAGCCACGATGAAAGAAATAAGTTGTGCAAAAATATATATTAATATCTTGAAGTGAATTTCTGACCACCTCAAACTTACATAAAAGATGAATGCTTAACTCCGCTGCTCTTCCCAGAGTAATACGGCAGTTCTCCAGCCAAGCTTCAATGTGGTATCACAGTGCCTGGGAAGCTGTATTTTCCACAGTCCAGCCACCTCTTATCCAATTGTGTAAGTAGAGTGCTACTCTGGGGCCAACTTTTTTCATAAATAGCCAACATATATGGGCAAGTGTGGGATCAAAGAATAACTGCCTTTTAGATGATGAAGACTATTTTGTGTTCTGTAGCCTGATTTGTAATTGTTCTTTTTAAGTCTCTTCCCCCCCCACCTCCAAAGAGCCTGAGGCATGTAACACGACTGTGACAGTGATTCTTGGGATTGGGTAAAGCATGTATCAGCATTTCTGTGGCAATGTCTAGCAGCTGGAAAAACACATGTAACCACCCGCAGTACAACCTGGGAAGAGGCCTCTCCATCATCAAGGTTACAAATCATATCAAAAACAGGGAGAATCCATGAGCCGATGGGTGAACACACGCACGATAAAGGACTCCGCACCGCTGAGTATTCATATTCATGGATCTGCTATATCATGAGGCCTGTGGACAGTGATGCCCGCTAATGGCCCCCAAGAGCCACTTGGAAAAGAGAAAGTCTACCCAGGCCAATGTTCGCCATGGGAGAAGGTATCCAACAGAAATTCCTCCAAGTCAGAAACATCAGTTGATCCCAAGTCCATTCTAGATTTCCCTCATGGATCAATTGGTGCCCCTTCGGAAGCCCCCACCCCCCACCCAGGGAAAGACCACATTTTCTTCCTCATTAGTATGTTCAGGCAATGCCAATATGCTATGGATGGACTATCCCACACAACAGCCACGAGCCACATGTTGCTATTTAAATTAATTAAAACTAAATAAAATTTAACATTCAGGAACTCAGTCACACAAGTTACATTTCCAGTGCTCACTGTGCATATATGCACAGTGCATACACGGAACATTTCTGTCATCGCAGAAACACCTATGGACAGCACTACTACATATTTCTTGTTAGAGGTAACCTTTTTAGACAAACACCATATTAGATAGTAGAAATTTTCTTTGATGAAAAATATTTTCTCCTGTTCAGAGTTCAAAGCATTCCTTCAAAGGTCCATACCTACCCCTTGTAATGAAATTTATAGTGCCTATTCCATTTAACACATTTTATGTTAATTAACTATTTTTCAACCCATAAAATTTCTTTGTGTTATATCACCCAACATATATTTCTATTTCTTAATGAATTAATTTTTGTTATGTTAAGAATGAGTCTCAACTATACAAAATACAACCCTTAAGAATAATTAATTTCAAAATCCTTTTCACTTATAATTGCCATATTACCATTGCCCTTTAATAAAGTATTTGCAAGCTTAAGTTTTATAACCAAGAATCTATGTAACTATAGAGTAAGGCTACTATTTTCCTTATGGGCTTTGTATATTACTTTCATTCACAATTTTATTGGAATTGAAAAAAATATAGAAAAAACAAAAAAGGACTTGAAGTCCTTCAGAAGATCTATGCTGGTCCAAGCACCCTATGAAAAATTTTTTTAAAATAATTTTTAAAAAGGTAAAATTGCATTTACAGTTGGCTTCCATTTATAACACTAGATAATCTCCCAATTTTCTGGTATCAATTGAAGAGATACATTTTGTACAGGAAAAACTATGCTCAGAACTGACGTTGTATGAAGTGATGGTGGGCTTCACACCGGCATTCATTCATTCATTCATTTCATTCATTTAAAAAATATTTAATGAGTGCCTACCCTGTTTAATGCATTTACCAGACCTCAGGGACAGAGAGTTGAACAGGACAGGCATGGCCCCTTCCCCGTGCAGCTTGCTATTCTAATAAATGCCCCTTGGATGGCCTGCATATCCCAGCCACCAACCAACCTGCTAACCCGGCCTGCCTAATATCCCACAAGTGCACTTCTCTTGGTTCACACCGCCTCTGATGAAGTCAGGCCTTCGTGTGTTAGTCAAGGACAGAACATGAAAGGCTGGCTGTTTCTCCCAAGTCCAGTCTCGACAAGTTCACCCAGCTGACAGAATGATCTTCCAAAACACAAAACACATCATCTTTCTCCCCTGATTAAAATCCTTGAAGGAGTTTCCACAATTCGCATCAAGTCCAAATGCTCCAGCATGGGGGAAGGCACTTCATAATCGGATCTCTGTCAACCTCCATTCTAACCCCCAAACTCCCCAAGCACAAATACCTGGGCTGGGTCTATCAAACCACGGGAAGTTTACCAACAAGCAAACATTCACTTCCTCACACCTTCCTTGCCTCCCCACCAGCCTCCTGACCCCTCCATCCTCACCCCATCACTATCCAGTCTGCCATCTTTTTCCTCTCAGTTCCTTTGTTACCACCTTTGTGGGGAAACTTCTGACTCTCAGCCCTTCTCCTCCTCCGGCTGATTTGGAAGTCCTCCCTAGTATTTGCGCTGCACTGGGGAAAGGGCTACAAAACCACTCAGCACAGTCGCTCTCCTCTGTTTGCTTTGCCATTTTTGAAGGGGGTCCCAGAAGTGCGGGCACTTCCTAGGAGCTGCTGAGAGATGCAGAATCCTGGGGTCCTAACCCAGACCTCCTGACCCAGAATCTGCATTTTATTAACATGCACCCCGTTGATGCCTACGCAGATGAAAATTTGGGAAGTCCTGCTCTCAAGACTCAGGCCCTCCAGCAGCTGTGGCTCTCAGTGCTCCTCAATCAACACGAGAATGAATAACCAACAATGAATAACTCATCCCAAAGAATTACAAAGCAAGTAATACAAAGTTGTACTATCTTACTGTTTGGGAAAGGTAGTCCTGGCATTCCTGACCAACAGAGAAACAAGACTAATGCTGACCTCATCCAGAGAATTATGAGGACTCCTTAGTGACAAATTTTAATTTGCAATGGTTTACAAGGACTGGGCTCTAAAAGTGGCTTAATTTTAAAGATACATCCATCTGCTTGCCAATCATTTTACATGACCCGCCCCCCAAAACTGCAGTTAACATTGATAGCTAACGCCGTGTTACCTAACACACTATTTCACAGGTTTCTTGCAGAAATCTTTCAGTTATTTCTACATAACTTTGAGAGTCTGCATATTCTGAACTGCTTTTCAGATAAAGATGGTTCTTTTTTCTATATAATGTTACTGTATAATACATGGATGTCCTGCTGATCACAAACCATGGGGCCAGTGGTTTCCTCCAAGGCAATCCATGAAACAGCACTCAGCTAACAGTTCATACCAAGTGCATGGCAACAACACTAATTTTTTTTTTTCTAAACTGGCCAAAAGGTACATACTGTCCTATAAATAAGTTGTGCCACTACACCACAAGAATCCTGGAAATCAATGTCCCGTAGAGAACAAGCTTTATGCCCTGCAATTCCACACTGAATTATCACTCTGAAATTATCTCCTTCAAAGACTAAGCCCACTGAGAAGGCAGCCAGCAGACAGCTAACCTGATTGTCCCACCACAAGACATAAGAACAAGTCCATAGTGACCTTCCTTCCATACACAACTTTGCATGGCCCAGCAAAAGACCAGTACATTCTAAAAGCACTGAAAGTATTCAACATAATAAGGCAAAAGAAATGAGAACAAACACCTATAAACATATCTGTACACACCATATCCATATATGTAAACAAGATATGTATCTCTGTAAAATATGTGAATCTACCCCATCTTCTTAATGCTATCTTAATTGTATTACAGACAAGGAGGAAACCAAACAGAGAAAGGTCCACAAATAGATAAATGATAATTTTTTTAGTGTAATTTATCTGGGACAGGGAAAAACTAAACTTCAGAAAAGTATTTCAATCCACCTAGCAAGGATGTTTATTGGACAGACTAATGGAAGAGTAATACGAATTTTACAAAATTTGGTGACTGCTGGGTACATCTAGCTTAATACTGTAAAATATCCTGGCATACTTTAAACAAACAAAACATGGGTGATCTATAAAGGCAAATATGTCACATGTTTATTAGCCTATTTGAAAATATATTTCCCTATTCGCTCTATCTAGACCTATTTCAAGCAACTGACTACACACACACACACACACACACACCCCATCAGGGTGAGAAGAGAATAGGAGGAGGGAAGGAAGGAGCTGCCTAGGGCCACCCTCTGTCCAGGGGCGCCCTGCTTGTCACAAACCCTTATAAAGCTGATCCTGAACCACTGAGAGATGCCACAGGGGGACACAGGCTACAGTGCTGAGGGACTTTAATAAAAAAAAAAAAAAAAAAAAAAAAGGCAGCCAACTGCTCTTGTAAGAACTGTGTTTTCTGTATACTTACTACAGCTGTCACTGATTAACTGATCTGGCAACTTCCTACATTCTTTTTCATTTTCAAGGGTTCTAAAAAGTTGAAAAGAGGATCTTGTCTCATCTGCCAGGGGGAGTTTAAAAACTCCCAATTCTGTACCCAACTCTGCCTGGTCTGAAATGCAGAGAGAGAAAGGTTGTAGTAAACAGTGTTCTCTGATACACACTACTAACATTCTTTTCCTTAGCAGAGGGGGAAAAGAACCTTTGGCAATATCCCAGCTGAAAATAATTTATCATCTCTGCTAGAGAGGAGCACATGTGAGGAGAAGCCTTATCCATCATGAAGAACCTCAGCACAGACACGGGCCAAGTGTCACAGGACGCGGGTAGAGGTCACACGGGAACCTGGAAGGTTTTTTTAAAAAAAGGAATTTCATGCAAAAGAGGAATACACAGGACTTTGAAAATCCAAATTTCTATCAGGGAAGCAAGTGATATAAAAGTGACAAGGAGCTGTAAAGGAAAGCTGAGGAGGTCCTTGGAAAAGCGTCACAAAAAAAGTTATTTTGGAAAACTGCACATGCTCTCAGAAAGGTGAGTCTAAAGGGGGAAAAGGAAGAAAACAAATGTCACTTATTCAGTAACTACATTAAATCTCTATTTCAATATAAATTATACCAACAAAGGAAATGGAACTAAGGCTGGAATACGTAATAAACAGCTTCACATCCATTATATCGTGATATTCTGACTTATAACAAGGTTGGAAACGTTTTTTTCTGTGCCTCTGCCACTTATAAATTTAAGTTGGTTCTACAATGCCACCATCATCACAACTATTTGATAACCAAAACCATTACCAAAAACTATTCCAGGGATGCCTGGGTGGCTCAGTCATTAAGCATCTCTGCCTGTGGCTCAGGTTGTGATTCCAGGGTCCTGGGATCAAGTCCCACATCGGGCTCCTTACCCAGCAGGGAGTCTGCTTCCCCCTCTGCCTGCTGCTCTCCCTGCTTGTGCTCTTTCTCTCTGACAAATAAATAATTATTTTTAATTAAAAAAAAAAAAACTGGGGCGCCTGGGTGGCTCAGTGGGTTAAAGCCTCTGCCTTAAACGCAGGTCATGATCCCAGGATCGTGGGATCAAGCCCCACATCGGGCTCTCTGCTCAGTGGGGAGCCTATTTCCCTTCCTCTCTCTCCTCCTGCCTCTCTGCCTACTTGGGATCTCTGTCTGTCAAATAAATAAATAAAATCTTTTTTAAAAATTTTAAAAAACTATTCTAAAATATAACAACTTATAATCAAAACCATCAATTTCAAGCAGCTAAACAAGCCCGATATATCTTTTTTTTAAGATTTTGTTTATTTATTTGAGAGAGAAAGTGAGACACAGAGCATGAGCAGAGGGGGGAGGAGCAGAGAGGGAGAAGCAGACTCCACACTGAGCAGGGAGTCCCCGATGCAGTGGGGCTCGATCCTAGGACCCTGAAATCATGATCTGAGCCAAAGGCAGACACATAACCAACTAAGACACCCAGGCACCCAAGTCTGATACACCTTTTAGCCAAGTTAAACGTCTTCATATTTGCACGTGATAAAGGACAACAGTTTTCTCCATAAACTCTACAATTCAACTTTACATTTTCCTGCGTCCACAGCAAAGGCTCAACACTAAACAAGCCCTTCTCCTTGTTAACCCAGAAGTTTTCTGGGCTTCCTTCCCCAGCTAGCTGAGCACTGTGCGCAAAATGAAATATCTTTTATACTATTCTAAGCAAATTCATTCATAAACCAAATCTGTCCCCCCATCAAATTACAATACATTCTGCAACAAATTCCTGTATTATTTTACTGCAGCACCATACTATTCTACGTTGCTGAAAGCTGACTGTAATGGCCACTTCTGCCTCAAATATTTCCCCTAAAACTCATTCAATGAAACATATCTCAGGTTAAGTAATTTTTACATGAGTGTACAAGATGCCTGATACTAAGCTGTTGTTCTAACTGGTAGGTAAACTTTATATTTCAGATTGAAAAGAGATCCCACTGATGTAGTTGGGAATTTCTACTTTGTGTTCGTTTTGATTAGAGATCAATATTAAGTTCACCTCAAGTGAGCAGGTAAAAGAGACTGTAACATGTTTAAAACAAACAAAAAAAGGCACAGTGAGAAGAGGAGCTACTACCAGGTGAGACATTTATTTCACATAATGAGGATGATCAAGATAATTTAAGGTCACCAATAAGATCTTATCATTGAAATTTATACTTGGTTTAATCCAAAATTACAAAAAGAACAGACACCTATCTACCCACCTGTAAAATACAGAGCTTTCTAAGGCCTCAGACTGCTGCACCCACCCATCGGTACGGCTTTTCCGAGTTTAACTAGTATACATCATTTGCCAATAAAATCATGGTGCAGGTAAGGAAATGAAAACAGTTAAATTTCATCAGCAATACACACGTCATATTACACCTACCCACATTGTTCATGTTCTTGCCCCATATTCATTATATCTCTAAACACACCCAAGTCCCATGCCACTTCTCAGAAATAATTTGAAAATATTCTCAGTTTCTCCTCTAAAGCAATTCCGCAGAACATAAAGTTTTTAGTCTAACCACGCTACCAAGAGTACAATGCCTTTAAAAACCAGTGGCTATGACAAACACATCTCCAATCTCTTAAAACAGCCTTACAGACTATGTATATAAATCAGAGCATCACATCACATAGAGTACTGCCGTGCACTACGTCTTCCAGACTGCCGTGAATACCTAGAAAGGGCACAAAGTGCTCCAGAAGACCACAGACCTCACACTGTACCTCAAAAGTGAATGCACAGGGGCGCCTGGGTGGCTCAGTGGGTTAAGCCGCTGCCTTTGGCTCAGGTCATGATCTCAGGGTCCTGGGATCGAGTCCCACATGGGGCTCTCTGCTCAGCAGGGAGCCTACTTCCCTCTCTCTCTCTCTGCCTGCCTCTCTATCTACTTGTGATTTCTCTCTGTCAAATAAATAAATAAAATCTTTAAAATGCAAACTATTAACCTAAATAAATAAATAAATAAATAAATAAAAGTGAACGCACAAGCCCTCCATGCCTGGGTTGGACAGCTGTCAAGATCAACGTCCCTTAGCACTAAAACTAAAACAGGGAGATTAAAGATTGTTTCTCACCATGGTAAAGAGAAGAGCTTCAAAATACCATTTCATATTTCAAATTGCTGAGATAATCAGTATTCAAATAATTGTTATCAGTTGCATACAAACTTGGTAGTTAGCAGCTTCTAACCTATCAGAATCAACTTTCTTGTAGAATGAATTTAAATTTTGTTACTTTTAATTTTTTGATTTTGCAAATATCTTTCATTTGAATAAATGATTTCCTGTTGAAACGTTAACTTGCAAATATAAAAAATATTTCAATACTTCTTTCATCATGAACCATTTTAAGTTCCATCAGTATTTACTAACCACCCAATAACAAGTATCACTGAAAACTAAAAAGTTATCTGGCATCCACAAACACTAGAATATCTGAAATAAATTTTGATTGTTAATTTCACCTGGCTCCTTGGTTCAGCTTATATTTAAGCATTTCAGATGTAAACGCAATATAAAACAACTATGTGAATGAACATGATAAAAATAATAACTGGTTCCTGATGAATCAAAATCATGTTTTATAAAATTATTTTTCTGCATTATACTATTCTTGTTTTTATATAAATATACTTTGAGTTCTTGAGCTTGTTTTTTTGTGAATTTTTCCTGACCCCACCAATACTATCACTTGGTATTTTGTTGTTCTTGGGCAAAGTGCTTTGGTGGAGGAGATAAGAACAAAATGCACAGAAGCACAAGAACCCTCCCGTTAGCCCCATATAGCTATTTCAGTTAAGTGAAATTACATGAAGGTTAAAATCCTCTTCAGTCACGCTAGCCACGTGGACGTGCTCAAAGGCACACGTGGCTAGTGGCTATCGACTGGATGCAGCAAACACAGAGCCTTGTTGACTTTCCACCACGGTGGAAAATACAGGTGGTTCTGGTCTAGAGGGCTCTGTCTAAGCAGAGATGTAGAGGGCAAGCAGGAGAACAGCAGGCAGAGGGGAGTAGGAGGGTGGAAGAAATCCACTCCTGAGGCTTAGGGAAGCAGGGTAGGTTCAGATGTCTGCAAATACCTCGATATGCCTTAAGTGGAGGCTCAATCTTGCAGGGCCTTACGATTCATTCTGAATTCAAGGAAAAGTCAAGCCACTCTCCCGTTTATAACCCATACAGTTTAGAAAGATGCACATTTTGGAAAGAATCCCCCTTACTAGAGTGTGCATCACAGACTGGGAGAGGTGGGAATGGTACAGAGGAGGCACAAGAAGCCCAGTTTGAAGGCTCTTGCAGGAATTCAGGTAAAAGATGATGGTGCAGGGGCAAAAAGGAGAGGGACACACTGAAGGACAGAACTCCACAACCATCTGCCTCAGTTTCTGATCAGACACTGGAGGATGAAGAGTCTAGGATGACAGGGCTCTGGCTTGGGTAACCGAGCAGATGGTTATACCACTGACCGAAACATGGGGAACAGAGGACGACCAGAATTTACACGGGGCAGGGGAGAGTTGTACAAATGATGCACACAGAGCCACCAAGGAAGCTATACAATTTAAAGGAGAAGAGCTCAAGAAAGAAAGCTGACCTAGAGATAAGGCTGTCGGGGCCACTGACAAAAAGAAGGGAGGCTGGGAGCAGATCAGATCACCCAGAAAGTGTGCTCACTGATAAGAGGAAAGAATAAGGGGAGAATCCTGAAGAATACTAACACTGAGGAGGCAGGCAGAAGCGTCCCTCTGCACAACAAAAACAAACATGGGGAAAAAAAGGAAGGAAAGAGTAAAGCTTTAAGAAGGAGGTGATCAACAGGTTCAAAAGCTACAGAGCAAAAACAGGGTCCACCAGACTCCACAGGCAGGTATCAGGAACTCTGCTGAGAACAGCTTCTAGGAAGCAGAGCCAAAAGCTCAAGGGCTGGAGTTAAAGTGGTGATGGGAGGACAGAAAAGCAGAGATGGCTGCCAGCCTCCCACACAGAAGGCAAAGAGACAACAGGCAGCAGCGGAGTGCACTGACCAAGGACACGCATCGGCAGACTCAACATGAGAGAAAGGGGGTTTGTGCCCAAACACAACTCATGCAACCCCGGGGAAAATTCCTCAGTCTCCCGGTGCCTCAAGGTAAAATGGGGATAGCCACAGCTTGACTCCACAAGGGTGATTAGAATTCGGTATACTGGTAAAGTGCTGGGTGCCTGCCACAGGGTAAGCAGGTATAAGCATTTTTTAGGTAAGACACAGAACACTGACAGGAGACAGACATAAAAAGTGAGACGTCCAAGGAGGAGCATAGTAAAAGGGAAACAGCTAAGGGTATGAGTGTCAGAGGAGGGGGCAGGGGTGGGAGAAGACCCATGCACCGGGCATGGGATGTGCCTCTTTCAACAGGACAAGCAGAAGAATGGGCACAGATAGAACTAACAAAAAGTAAATGTGGCTTCATTCCCATGGCTTTGGCTGGCTTGTTGAATTCCAAAGGAGGCAGTGGTCCTGAGGTATAAGTTTTTAAAGAAAGAAAATGAAGACAAAAAATAAGTGGAAAGATACACTGTGCTCATGGATTGAAGAATTAATGTTATAAAATGTCCAGACACAGGAGCACCTGGGTGGCTCAGCAGGAAAAGGGTCTGCCTTCGGCTCAGGTCATGATCTCAGGGTCCTGGGATCGAGCCCCGCATCAGGCTCCCTGCTCAGCAGGGAGTCTGCTTCTCCCCCTAACCCTGCTCTCTCTGTATGTTCACACACACTCTCTCTCTCAAATAAATAAATAATAGAAAATCTTTAAAAAGTAAAATGTCCACACTACCCAAAGCAATCTCTAGATTCAATACAATCCCTATGAAAATTCCAGTGGCATTTTTCACAGAAATAGAACAAACAAGCCTAAAACTTGTATGGAACCACACATCAAAATCTGTATGGAATCCACACATCAAAAGAGAAAGTGGCATGGTCACAGGGCACGATGAACCCACTGAGGTCTGAGACCAACGGTGAAATGACATCTGGTTCTAGAAATGGTAATTCCATCTATCTCTAATTCATGAGGACTAAATTAGTGTATACACAAAGCACTTAAGACAGTCCCTGGCACACAGTTAGTAGGCAATGCAGATGATCAGACAACTCTCTCCTTCAATGTGAGAAATTTAAATATGCAAAATGTGTCAATCAGGCTGTGTGGCCTTGATCCAGTTAGTTAGCCTCTCTGGTTCTTGGTTCTTCATCTGTAGAGAGGGGAGTGGAAAGGTAGTGGAACAAAATGGCAAATGCCTTATTGGTCTAACCCACTAAAGTAATTAGAAATAGGTGAAGTACAGATGTCCTCTTCTGAAATTCACACTTCCAGTGATAGAAAAGTAATCAAAATTTCAGAAAGCACAGATAATTAATAAAAAGTGACTATTCAGATAAATCAAATTTGACACATATATTATGTAAATAATTCAGTAACTCTAAAGTACAGTTACCACTCTACAGAATTCATCCTGAATTCATGGAGAAGTAAATCACTCTAAAGTTTTTAAGCTATGCTATTTAGAAAGATACACATTTTGGAAGGAATACCCCATTACTGAAATGTGGGAACCACTAATCACTCAAGTAAATGTTCTCCCCCAAGGTAAATTAGCACCCGGTTTACATTGTAAGATTAGGAAACCACCATTTCTCAGAACACGTTCCCTTGGAAGGCTATAAAGGGGCATCCCAGGGCATCCCTCTGCCTCAAGCCACCTAGACAAAGGGAGGTGAGGCCATGGACACCTGCAGGTACCTCTTCATGAAAAAAGCCTCAGAGTCCTGCCAGGTCCTTTCCTAAATGTCTGAAGTGTTGGTCCACAGACCAAGCAGTCACCTAAAGCAAATTTCTCAGAAGAATGAAACCTCATCCTCTTTTTATTTCTAAACAAGGCCAGCAGCACACAATCTCTCCCTAATCACCAATAATATAAACTCTTGGTCACAGAACTGTAATCCTTCCATTAAATTAACATTTTAAGGGTTCAGAATATAACTACAAGGCATCCTATAAAACCCTGAAGAAATGGATGCTAAGTGTATTCTTCCCATTTCCCAGTTATTTGCTGCACAAACTTGAGAAATGATCTCTTCAATTTCCTTTTCCAAACGCAAAATAGGTTAATGTCAGCTGTCATCTTCAGGGATACTGTAAGGACAACTTCTTCAAATTCCTACCATAAATATACTTACTCTAAAAAATATATTAAAATTTTTTATTATCCATTATGATTAGTCTTAAAGGTCTAGCTTAGGACATTTCTTTACTCAGATTCCCTGACTATACAGATGGAAGAGCTCTCCAGTTTAAAACATACACACACACACACACACACAATTTCAGCTTCTACAACTTTAAAAACTTCTAGAGAAGATCACAGACCAATTCTTTAAAACATCTCCTTCCCGAACAAGCCACCATCAGTAGGTTTCCCCATATTTGAAATCTAGAACAGCACATCTTTTCAGTTCTCAGGGCTTTAGCCACAAGCCCAACAGGTCCCCTCTCTAGAGCCCCCAGAAGTGGGGAAACTGTGATTGTGGCCAGCAGGGTGCTGTGCCCATTGCTGTGCCTGGGCTGTGGACTCCTGGAATACCACTTCTGTGTCATCATTTTATCCCCAGTATTTATCAACATGGCTAGAATAAAGCAGGAACACGCACACGCTTACAGAAGAAATAAAAAGTTAAAGAGTTTTTTTCCCAACAAATAAGCCACAAAAATCTGACTTTCTACTTGTTGATATGGAAAGGGAAACTGGAAGACACCTCAATGCTGTATTTGCAAACCCCACCACTGTTTCAGAAATTGTCCCAAAGCTTACCTCCCCCCTCGATTTTACATATCTAATAGCCCTGGGCAGACCCTGTTTCAACACAAGTTTTGATTTCACGTCAGCATTTTCTCACCTTTATCTTTGACCACTGTCAAAAATTTAGCTTATAAACGTTAAGCTTATTTATAAAATCACCACCTCTCATCAAAATTAATGTTGCACAATTTTGACATCTCTTCAACACTTTAGAAAAGCTTAAAATAATCATAAGGAAACATGAGAAGAAAGGAATATCATGGCCGGGGTGGGGGGCTGGTGCTGGAGAAGAAAGCAGCATCTAGAAATTTGGGGAAAACCAGTTGTAAAGCCAGCTTGATCTGGCTCAAACACTTTCTCTTTACCTCAAGCAAATTAAAGCAGCTCTCTGGACTTCAGCTTCCTCATCTATGAAAATAAGTATTCCATCACCTCCTTCAAAGGGCTGCTTAGAACTGATCTGTCACAAGCAGCCATTAACAGAATGACTAGCACACCACAGATGGTAAATATTAGCTGTTCTCCCCACATTTTTCACCAACCTTAACCTAGTCATCTAGATTTCCCTACTCCCAGCTTCATCGCCAAATATACTGGGTATCTCCACCGGAGCTGACAAAAATGGTATTTTACCAACTTCTTAACTCTTCTGCCCTATTAAGAATCAAAAATGCCTTTTAAAAATCACAACCACAGAAGGCTGTCACCTTGCCAGGGCAGAGAGGGGGCAGGCAGAAAGAGTCCAGAAGGCTGCAGAGTGAGTCCCTGGGTGGACACCTTCACAGACAATGAAGGACATCCTGCTTTCAGGCATCTAGAATCTGGGAATCACAGGAGAGGAGCGCTGTAAGACCCAGTTCCTAACCCAACCACTTGACCTGACAGAGAAACAGTGCGAAGGTAAATGCTTTATTCAAGGTCATTCAGCTAGTCAGAGAGTATGAAGACTCCAAGACCAGTGCTGGTTCTCACTATAATAAATACGGTAAACCGCTGCCAATGTAACCCCTTATTCCTAGGCAACAGCGTCCTCCCAGACTAGACAACTGTATATATCACTGAAAAAATGTTAACAGACATTTGAGGCAATACAGTTTTAAAACAGTACATCCAAACACCATCTACGGAGTAAGCTAAAGTCAGAACTTGAAGCGATTCCAAATAAGGTGACATTCTAAAAACGTTGTGTTCTAACCCTTGGCATTATCACTGAATGTGGTGTTGTGTCTCCAAGGTCACTATGTTAAAGGAAACAACATTCGTTTGCATAATTTCTGGCATATTAAAGTCAACTCTGTCATGAGAATGTTTTTATTTTACCAGCAGAGGAGCTGCTTCCCCAAAATGTCTCCAAATGCTAAGGCCTTTTACAAGGATATTTGCCTTCTTTGCATCATTTCTATACACCTGCATCTTTCTAGATGGTGGTTAATGCCATAAGCCATTCGATTCAGGGTAGATGGAGAAACAGTTTGTTGACTGAGCTGCAAGCTTTTTTTCAAACAACACCATTTTTTTTTTTTTAATTTAAATTCAACTAGCCGGGGCACCTGGGTGGGTCAGTGGGTTAAAGCCTCTGCCTTCGGCTCAGGTCATGATCTCAGGGTCCTAGGATCGAGCCCGGCATCGGGCCTCTGCTTACCAGGGAGCCTGCTTCCCTCTCTCTCTGCCTGCCTCTCTGCCTACTTGTGATCTCCGTCAAATAAATAAATAAAATCTTTTAAAAAAATAAAATAAAATAAATTCAATTAGCCAACATATCATTAGTTTCAGATGTAGAGTTCGGTAATTCATCAGTTGCGTATAACACTCAGTGTTCATCGTATCACATACCCTCCTTAATGCCCATGACCCAACAAGACCATTTTTATTAGTAAAGAAAAAAAAAAAAAAAACCAACTTACAAACCACTGATACTCAGACTCGTGTGTGGCAGGCATTCTCTCAAAAATGAACAAAATAAGTCTGTCACTTAAGGAAAACAATTGACCGTTTGTTGCCAATGATAAAATTTGAGCTTTCAAGCAAAAATCAGAATTTTGGAAAAATCTGTATCCACCATCATGAACTTGACAGCTTCCCAATACTTAAAGAATTTTTGATTAGATAGTAAGAAGAATAAGATTTTTTAAAATACTATGTAACAAAATGTGTCGACATCTGAAAGATTTATGTAACTCACTGAACCCATATTTTCCAAATCACCAATGCACGATGTTACAAAATTAGACACACGGATAAAAGATTCATTCAGCGGCACCTGGGTGGCTCAATGCGTTAAGCCTCTACCTTCAGCTCGGGTCTTGGGATCAAGGGTCCTGGGATCAAGCCCCGTATCGGGCTCTCTGCTCAGCAGGGAGCCTGCCTCCACCACCACCCCGCCTGCCACTCTACCTACTTGTGATTTCTGTCTGTCAAATAAATAAATAAAATTAAAAAAAAAAAAAAAAGATTCATTCAAAGTGCAGGATACGCCAATGCATTTTAATGAAACCAAATATGAAAATTTCACTGATAACGACTTCAGAGTCTTAACCTGTAAGAAACTACTCCTTATAGTCTTAGTATAGTATAAAATATCTAAAAAGGCTATTCAAATATTCCTCTCTTTTCAATTACAAATCTGCCTGCCAGATTTTCTTCATGTTCTTCAACCAAAACAACATATTATAACAGATGGAATGCAGAAGCAGCTATCAAAATCTAACAGTCTTCTAATGAGTCAGGCACTAAAGAGATTTATAAAAACATAAAGTAATACCCTTCATCCTCACTAAACTTTTGCTTTGGAAATAAAAATTAAGTTGTTTGTATTAATATGTAATATATTGTTGGTCAACAGCATTGCTGAGGCATACAACCTACAAACATTTAAAACTTAGATACCATGAAAACATTTCAACACGGCAAAACAATAATTCAAACAAACAAAAAAGACCTGTCACATATGATACCCTGGACATGAACAGCATGGCCACAAGTCTTACCCACAGAGAACTAGAAACTCAGTAATTTCCACTGCCACAATCACCAAAAAGGCCACAGACATCCTTGACAAAGGAGAGCCAGAATAAGGAGCCACAGACTCTATGACAAAGGCTATTTGGCTAAAATGTCTGGCTTTCAAGAAATGTGGGGTGGGGAATGCAGAGAAGAAAAAGTTCCAGAACCGGCAGATCAAATAACCAGGTTATATTCATCCAGCGGAGGAAAGAGAAGGGAATACCTTATTTTTGCTCTGGAGCTTACTGTGAAAAACACTTCAGCATTCACCCATTTGTTCTTCTTTTTACAAGAATGAGATATCCACACATCTACTCTCTCTGCTTTGTAAGAAGATGAGTGAAGAACCCAAAAGCTTTTTTTTATATGTCTCTTAGCTTCAACAAGCCTATGAGATAAGCAGTACAAATATTATCCCCATTTATAGATGGTGAAACTGAGTCTTGAGAATTAGGTGGAAGGACTGATATCCCTATCCTGAGTGCTCTGGGCTCTTGTTTGAAATTTCTACCACACAGTACTAGGTCACCGGTTCTGCCAGTGTGGTCCCGCATCAGCAGCTTCGATGCCTCGGGGAACTTGTTAGACATGCGACTTCTCAAGCCAACCCAGACCTACTAAATTTGAAATTCATGGGGTGAGCCCCGGCAATCTGTGTTTTACAAAGCCTTCCAGGTCATTCTGATGTATGAATGAGGGCCCAGAAACAATGACACCCCAGAACAATTGCCAGGACAATTGTGTAAATAATATGAACAACTTGCTACTCATACAATGTGAAACACCAAAAACTGAATGGTGTGAAAGACAGAAATGTACTTCTCACCGCTCTGAAGGCTTGAAGTCCAAGATCAAGGAATCAGCAGGACAGGCTTCCTTCTGAGCCTTCTTCTCCTGGCTTGTATGTGACCACCATCTCATCCGTGCTCACATAACCTCTTTGTACACAGAGAGAAAAATCCTTCTCTTCCTCTTCTTACAAGGCATCGATCCTATGGGATTCAGGCCCCACCCATACCACCTCATTTAATGGTAACTATTTCCATAAGGGCCCTATTTCCAAATACAGTTACGCTGAGATTGGGGCTTCAACTTATGAATCTAGGGGGACAAGATTCGGTCCCTAACTGACTTCAGAAGGAAAACGTTCAGGCCCCATGCAAAGGCTGCTGCTGCTGGGCCAGGACCTCACCTGCAGAACCCGAGACATGGGACGGGCAGAGACAAAGATGTTTACTTGGGAAAGCAGCAACTGTCATGGGAATCCCAGCACTGACCCAAAGCAAAGAATCCAAAGCAGCTGAGAAGAACTCCCGGGGATTTCCACAGGAACACAGGAAGGAGGGAAAGTCACTTCCCACACTGGTGCCTAATGCTAACTGATAGCAGTAAACCTTCACTAAGCATTTGCTCAGTGCCAGGCCCCGTGGTAAGGCTTCCGATGTACTGGTCCATTTAATCTGCGTTACCCCCATTATGGAAATGGAAACGGAGGATTTAAAGGTTAAGTAGCCTGCCAAGGAGCCACTGCTGGGAAGAAGCAGCAAAATAATCCCCAAGACAATCTTAACCTCTACACTCTACTCAAAGGGAGAAGAGGGGGCAGGCTCCTCTCTGATCGTCCATCACGGAGAGCGGGCCCAGGCACTAGAGGCCATCCAGCACAATGGTGTAGAGAACAGCTGTTAAGGAAACACAAAAGACCAAAACACACATGGAACGACACTCGACGTCACTGATGATGAAAGCGTGTCTATCAGACTGGCAAAAGGACAATGTTCTAAGTGGGCAAGTGCAGGGAAAAATGAACAGCTCCCACACCACCAAAAAGATTATGAAACAATGTGGCCCTTCAGGGCAATCCAGGAAAATGCACCGTGCAGAAAATTAACCCAGCCTGTGACCCCATGACAATCCTTTCTAGGAATATATCCTGAAGGAGCATGGAGACACACGTGAAGGACTAAGCTATGTGGCTGCACTGTTTTCAACTGTGAAGCCCTAAAAATGACTTAAATGTCCATCACAGGTAGACAGGTAAGTGAAGTTCCATGGTACACAATCCCACTGTTTGAGCCACCTGAAAAGATAAGGTATAGTGGGACGCCTGAGTGGCTCAATCAGTTAAGCTTCTGCCCTCTGTTCATATCATGATCCTGGAGTCCTGGGATCCAGACCCACATCAGGCTCCTTGCTCAGCAGGGAGCCTGCTTCCCCTTCTCCCTCTGCCTGCTGCTCCCTCTACTTGTGATCGCTCTCTCTGTGACAAATAAATTTTTTAAATCTTTAAAAAAAAAAAAGGTACAGCTCTATGTATTGATGAAGAGATCAGCCATGGTATTCTGAGAAAAGTGAATTACATGTGTATAATACGTTTGCAGTGTGAAAACTTCTCTCCTGGGGCACCTGGGTGGCTCAGTAGGTTAAAGCATCTGCCTTTGGCTCAGGTCATGATCCCAGGGTCCTGGGATCGAGCCCCCACATCGGGCTCTCTGCTCAGCGGGGAGCCTGCTTCCTCCTCTCTCTCTACCTGCCTCTCTGCCTACTTGTGATCTCTGTCTGACAAATAAATAAATAAAATCTTTAAAAAAGAAAGAAAGAAAGAAAGAAAGAAAGAAAGAAAGAAAGAAAGAGAAAACCTCTCTCCCACTAAAAGGCCAAGAGGAAAGCATGGGGGTTTTCATTTCCTACTTCAGACACACTACATGGTGTGAAACATTTTGGAATAAGCATCCTTATAATCAGCAGATGTTAAAGAAAAATTTTATTACAATTTTCCCCCCCAGGTCCCATGGATCCAGCTTCCATCCAAGTTCTGCTAGCTGGTAACCTCAACTGGGTTACTAATTCTCACAAAGCCCCAATTTTCTCACACAAACCACTTTGGAGCAAAAACACCTGTTGTCTGCTCTTAGCATATTTCCTCGGCTTTCCCTCACAGTGCTCACCAAGGCAGGCCACACAACCCTGCAGACTGTGACAAGGACGTGCAGGATGGAGAGCTCCTTGAGGGTAAGGTCTGTGTGCCCTGTGCACCTCTGTTGTCTCAGGGTCCCCCAGAATGCCTCGTACAAAATACTGGTTGAGCAGTAATTCATGAACGAGATACTCTACAGCTAGCATATTTAGCCAATACTAATAATGTAAGAATGTGTCAGTCTGAGGCGGATACTTTGCTTTCAAGAGAATTTTGGGAAAAAAACATTTATGAATCCTTGAAACCCCATACACACTCCAAATATTTTAAAGGTATAAGACTGATCTAAAACAAAACAAAACAAACAAAAAACCTGATCTACCGGGGCACCTAAGTGGCTCAGTCAGTTGAGCATCTAACTTCAGCTCAGGTCATGATCTCGGGGTCCTGGGATCAAGCCCCAAGGCAGGCTCTGCACTCAGCAGGGAAATCTGCTTCTCCGGCTGCCCATACCCCTGCCCCTACCCACACTCGTGTGTGCCCTCTCCCTCTCAAATAAATAAAATCTTTATAAATAAATAAATAAACAATCATGTAAATAAAACTGCTCTGCCTGTCTAAATGTCTTCACTGCAGAGTTTCAAAATGAAAGATGTCCGCATTTTCCACATTCCTGTTTTGAAAGTTTAAAAAATACTTCAGTCTACTCATCTGAAATTATAATTTAGACTTATCTGAATCAAAAAGAAAGTCTGTCATCTCCCAAGCTCCCCAACCCCTGGGTGACAATTTCTTTCCCACCTCCCAACAGTGAGAGGCATTTACCTGAGTGCAGAGCGCATGCCGCTACACACGGACACACACCCGGACTTAACTCTGCCAACTACAGTGCACTCCCCTGGACCTCCTCACCCCTGCATTGCTGAGCTTTAATACAGAACCAGTGGAGCACCAGGTGCTCCGAGAGCAAAGTACTGGTGAAGAAGCTGGGCCTTCCTGGGCTACTTCAAAGGGCCCATCTATATCTAGACCACAGGAACCCCCTCTCTCTAGACAAACAAAATGCACAGTGAAACAACAAATGTCACATAATCTTGAGTTCTCAAAAAAACCCTATACAAAGGTACAGCCAAGTCTAGTAACTATCCAAGGCATTTACATCATAACCAAAAGTAATTAAATAAAAACACTGCGGTAATATATTTTCCTTCATTTTCAAGCAGATACATCACCATACTTCTAACTTAACAATAAACTGAGGTTATGAATGGAATTCTAATAATTTGCTTTTCAAGACAGAAGGCAGCACCTTCACCAAATGACCGAACAAAGCAACACCAGTAAACAGGACGAAGAGACTTCATGTGCTCTGGTGTGGCACCCTGAGGAAAGACACACGATCGCCCATGCATTACTCTGGCCAAAAAAGGCTTAACCTAATTCTAAAGAGGAGGGAAAAAATCTAATTTGCTAATTAGGTTACTATTTTGGCCACCTCAAAGAGAAGTCTAATTTCTTTTTTTTTTTTTAAGATTTTATTTGTTTATTTGACAGACAGAGATCACAAGTAGGCAGAGAGAGAAGGGGAAACAGGCTCCCCGCTGAGCCAAGAGCCAGATGTGGGACTCGATCCCAGGACTCTGCAATCATGACCTGAGTGGAAGGCAGAGGCTTAACCCACTGAGCCACCCAGGCGCCCTGAGATGTCTAATTTCTGAAAGCCACTACAGTATAACAATATTTGCTATCTTTCATCAAGCTTTGTCTGCTATACTCATGCCAAAAACTATTTTACAAAGAAGCAAACCAATGATATTTTCCCTCAAATGTATAACTTCCGTATACTTGCATCCACCACGTATGTCCTGACCACCTGCCATGGGTCAGATACTGTTCTAGGCTCTGGGGAAGCATCAGTAAACATCACAGACAACAAATCTCCCCTTCATGGAGCTCAAGTGCATTTTAGTGACAACAGACTCGAACAGAGTAAGTCAAATACAGTTAAATAAGTAAAAGGCAAAACAAGCCTCCCAGGGAAAAGGGCTCTGAGGATGTGAAGGAGCTGAGGAGGAGAAGGAAGCCACACGGGCAGAGGACTGCTCCCAGACAGGGAGCCGGGTGCAGAGACCACCAGGTAGGCCTGCACCTGCAGATCCTGTAGGTCCCACGGGCCCATGAACCCGCCGGAATGTCCCCAGGGGAAGTCACTGCACAGGGTGCGGCAAGGAGGAAGGTGAGGCCCGGGGCACTTTCAGAGGAGGGGCCGGTCTGACTCAGGCTCAGCCACCGGCTCTGCTGGAAACAGTCTGCCGGAGCCAGGAGCAGACAGCGGACCCGAGAGGGAGCCGCGTGCCAGCAGTTAGACACAGCCACTGCGGCAGGGGGGTAGAAGTGGAGACGCACAGACTGCCGAGGGAGAGCCGACAGGAGCTAAGGACGAATCGGAGGCAGTATGTCAAAGAAAGAGAGGAGTCAAAGAGAACTCCAAGGCTCCCACGAAGCCCTCAGTGCCATAAAGGTCAGGAAGGCAGAGCTGGCGGAACGGATCTCATGTCACCATGCCCTTTCCCCCTGCACCGCAGTCCGGTAAAGGAGGCCGTGCAGGGCTAATGTTCCCACCTTTTATAAACGCAGGAATGAGGCCTGAACAGGTGTTCTGTCCATATATAGGAGTACTGGAAACAAAACAGAACCCGAGATTTCCTTCCCAAGTTTAGGGTTTTTCCATTATATCATATAACTGGCTTTTTGTTTCCCTTTTTTTTTTTTTTTTTTTTTTGGAAGAATGTTACCATATACAGAATATTCAGAAAACGGAGAAGCCTTGTTCTGGGACATTTCAATGGCTGCCAGTACCCACGAACACACTAACATGAACGCTTCTGCAGCCAGAGGTCAGAAGGTGCCCTGGACCAAACCGTCAGGCATCTGTAGGGCTGTCTGTAAGCTGACAAGCTCCTTGATGTAGCTGGGCCCCAGCTGGTTCTATAAGGAATATATACAACAAGAAGAACAGCAGTGGCTCACCCGTCTGCTGTTTTAATTGAAATTTAATCGAAAATGCACCCCAAAGTTTAGCCCCCGGTGATTAGCTATCTACCTGGATCTCTTTAAGGAGGCAAATCCATGTCAGTGTTACAGCTGCTTAACATCACCTATAAAACCCTCATGTCTCTCTCCAATCACATTTCTCGTGGATCATAGGAACACTGAATTTAGCTACCCTATAAACTCACAGAACAATGGTTTCCGCCCGACTATTCCTCTGACTCTTCCGTCACTGCCAAGATTCCTCCTCCTTGCCCACTGAGCCATGAGCAGCGGCAGTGGCCCCCGACCACCCTTACCAGCTAAGTTCCTTCCATTCATTCAGTCATTCCCTGAGCACGTCTCCGATGAGAGCCAAGCCCGTCTGAAGCACTCAGATTTCCGCTTCCCCACCAGCAGACATGGAACATGAACTCCAAGTGGGATTAAGGCAATGAAAGCAGAACGGGTGTCTGAGGCCGAGGGACAGGGGCCTAACCAGGCCTCCAGCTGGGCAGGAACCAGCCAGAGGAGGGGAGATGGGTGGGAGTGGCTGGTATGCACGGGGCAGAGGGGGACAGGATACTTAAGGAGGGCAGTGCGCCAACCAGAATGGCCAGGGAGCAAGTCCGGGAGGCCCAACGGGCAAGAGCACCTTCGAAACCACGTCAAAACTCCTGGCCTGCACGAAGGCAATGAGAAGTCGACACAGGGTATTATGGGGAGAACTGAAAAGATCAGGCTTTGGGGGAGGGCGCAAGTCATTTTAATTACAATGTGATGCTTTTTCCCTGATTTCCTGCAGCATGTCTGTCGGTTTAGCCCACACAACAGCAGCTCTAGAAGAGCTCCTCATCAGCTCCGGCCCCTCCTTCAAAGCTTCTGGCCTCCAGACACGCACAACACTGACACCCTGTAGAGAATGATGCCTTTGCAAATAAAACAATGTTTTGATCCTGTCGTTCTCATCTCAGAGCTGTGACTGCTCCTGAAATCACACTAAGCCTACTGATCCTAACCATACAGTAACCGCCCATCACCCACTATACTCTAATAAAGAAAACATGCTTACAAGCCACTCCTCAAAATACAACACTGCTTCTAAATTAAAACAAAAATTTCCTTAAAATGTTCACACAAGGGGCACCTGGGTGGCTTAGTCGGTTAATCATCTGCTTTCAGCTCAGGTCATGATCCTGGGGTCCTGGGACCCTTTCCCACATCAGGCTCTCTGCTCAGCCCGGAGCCTACTTCTCCCTCTATCTCTGCCTGCGGCTCTACCTACTTGTGCGCTCTCTCTCTCTCTCTCTCTCTAGCAAATAAATAAATAAAATCTTTTTTTTTAAAAAGTTCACACAAGCTTCTACAGCAACTTAATTTGGAAGGAATTCTTTCCTTTCAGTGATACATATTGAAAGTTTTTTTAAATATTTTTTTAAAGATTTTCTTTACTTATTTTACAGGGAGATACAGAGACCAAGAAAGCGGGAAGAGAGGGGTGGATCTCAAGCAGATTCCCCACTGAGCATGGAGTCTGACTTGGGGATCAACCTCAGGACCCTGAGATCAAGACCTGAGCTGAAATCAAGAGTTGGACTCTTAACCAACTGAACCACCCAGGCACCGCCATACCAAAATATTTTTTTTTAAAGATTTTATTTATTTATTTGACAGAAATCATAAATGGGCAAAGAGGCAGGTAGGTGGTAGGGGAAGCAGGCTTCCTGTGGAGCAGAGGGCCCGATGCGCGGCTCGATCCGAGGACGCAGGGACCGTGACCCGAGCTGAAGGCAGAGGCTTTACCCCACGGAGCCACCCAGGCGCCCCCAAAATATTTTAAAATGAAATAATATGCCGCCTAAGATTTCTTCTAAATTAAACAGAATGTGGCAGGAGCTGGCAGAGGCGGGAATGGAGCACATCGGGCTGGGACGGTGCTTCCACTATTCTGTCTCCTTCTGTGTGGTGGAAAGGTTCTACTGCTTGGGCCTCCAAGTATTCAGACTCAACAGAAAGTCCTCTTCCTCTGTTCTGTTACTTTTCCCTATGAAAGATGATGTTGCTTAGAATGACACCAAATGCAACCCTCAAAAATCAAGCTGTAGCAATCTGTCAATAAGCACTTCAAAAGAGAAAACTGCAATTTTAGAGCAAAGAGCTCAATGAAGCATTTGGACTTTTTTTTAAAAAACAGTCATGCCTAAATATCTTCCTTCCACCAAAACTAGTTTAGGCCCACAGTTCTTAGCAATATGGATTTATAAAGCTGCAAATAATTTGGAAATGGAATAGATCCATTTCCAAGTCACCGTCTTACATCAACTTTTAGGTCTTTTACTTCATTTGAAACTCCCAACTCTGTGTATGAAAAATGGTCACTAAGCATGAATTGGCTTATAGAATCATTGACTTTTGTGGCTGGAAAGGACATTCAAGGCTCCCTGGTCAACCAGCTGTTTAATGTTTTGTTTTCAGATTAACATGCGTTGTAACCTGATAAGTGTTAGTGGGTGACTGGACGCTGCACACCACAGACACTACCCCACAGCAGAATATGTGAAGTGTCAGGAAAACCTGCCTGGTCCACAATGGTGGATCAATTATTCGTGCCTTCCTAGTATCTCTAAATAATTATCACTCTAGGAAATAAAATAACCCTAATATCTCTACGTCATGTTAGAGTTTCTATGGTAGGCAATTACAGGCTACAAAAAATGTTGTGCTCAACACCTTCCGAATAGCATACTTTACCATCCTGTGTTCAGTTTGTTGGAGCATTCCCACAATTAGTGTGAGGAATAACACCATTTACTCCTCGCTCAACATTTAAAGTCAAAGTCATCAAGTAACGGAAGATTTCATTACCACCCTGTACTGACAGAGACCAATATTAATTATTATTTGAATTAACCTCTGAGCCATGGTTTTCATCAGTACTCAGAAAAGACAGGGACAATTTCTAATTACATGCCACCCTCATTATAAGTCATGAGGCCACAAAGCTCTATCTGATGAGGCTGCCACCCTTTGCCTTGAAACTGCTTTGGACTTCCATTCCTGAACATTCTCATCTCATTCACACAGAAACAGAACTCGGCACTCAGAGATGCTTTCCCCAGGAGCTACCACATTTTTCCTTTAAAATTGTGATGGAGGACTATACTTAAATCTATTAGCAAAGGTCCTTAATACAAGGTAAACATTGTTAACACTTAACTCAAACACGAGTTTTGTTTCTCTTCCACCACCAACGCTAATCTCATTCTCCAAAGACAATCGACTCAACCATCTCTTTCGTGTCATTTCCTGCCCTTTTGTTCACATGGACATGTGTCTGCACCCATCAGGTATTTCAGGCGGGAATTTAGGAGGTGAACCTGATGGCTGTCCCTCATCTGGAAGCATTCCTCAGTGAAGTTTTGGTGCTGCCCCCTGCCAACCATACTGCCCTGTTAGGTACACGTTTCATTCTGTGTACCTCACAGAATATATGTATATGTATGTGTATCTGTGATACACATATCCACATTTAAAATATCTCAAGATAAAAGATTTACGTGTGGAACTACAGGATTCTTTAAATGTCAAGAGGAATGGAGAGCAGATAAAAACAGATCTATGGTCTCAACGAAAGAATACACTGAGTTTCTGAATTTTGTTTAGAACTGATTCTAAATTTGACAAAATCACTGGTACAGCCACTGTGAAAAACAGTATGAGGTTCCCTCAAAAAATAAAAAAAGAAATGCCATGATCCAGAATTCCACTCTTATTTACCCAAAGAAAATGAAAACACTAATTCAAAAAGGTATACACCCCTATGATTACTGCAGATTATTTACGACAGCTGAGAGATAGACGCGACCCAAGTGTCCATCAAAGGACAAATGGTTAAAGATGGGGTATGTGTATATGTACATATGTACACACACACACACACAGGCACTGGAACATCACTTCACCATAAAAAATTGAGATCTTAGGGTGCCTGGCTGGCTCAGTTGGTTAAGCATCTGACTCTTGATTCTGGCTCAGGTCATGATCTCAGGGTGGTGAGATCAAGCCCCACATCAACTCTGCACTCAATGGGAAGTCTGTTTAGGATTCTCTCTTGTGCTCCTTCTGTCCCTTCCCCCTCCATACTCAAATCTTAAAAAAAAAAAAAATGATGAGCTCTTGCCATTTTAACAACAGGAATGGACCTAGACATGCATGACAATGACAACACACATTTTACTTATGCTAAGTAAAGTAAGTCAGAGAAAAATACTGTGATTTCCCTTATATGTGATATCTAAAAAACAAAACAAAAAACACAAACAGACTCATAAATACAGAGATAAACTGACAGTTGCCAGAGGGGAGGGTGGGTGATTGGGGACGGGCAAAGTGGGTGAAGTGGAGTGGGAAATACCAGGCTTCCAATTATAGAATGAGTAAGTCACGGAGCACCTGGGTGGCTCAGTGGGTTAAATCTCTGCCTTTGACTGAGGTTATGATCTCAGGGTCTTGGGACTGAGCCTTGCATGGGGTTCCCTGCTTAGTGGGGAGCCTGCTTCTCTCTCGCCTCTGCCCCTCCCCGCTCCTGTTCTCACACATGCACTCTCTTTCTCTCTCTCTCAAATAAATAAATAAAATCCTTTAAAAGGGTGGAGGGGTGTCTGGATGGCTCAGTTCATTAAGCATCTGCCTTCAGCTCAGATCATGATCTCACAGTCTTGGGATCAAGCCCCTGATCGGGCTCTCTGCTTGCCTAGGAGCCTGCTTCTCCCTCTCCCTCTGCCCACTGCTCCCTCTGCCTGTGCACACACACTCTCTCTCTCTGTCAAATAAATAAAATCTTTCAAAGAATGAAAAGGAGAATGAGTAAGTCACAGGGATGATCACAGCACCGGGAACACAGTCAGTGGTGCTGGAATAGTGTTACACGGTGACAGAGGGCAACCACACTTGTGCAGAGCCCCGCACAGTTATAAACTTGTTTAATCACTGTGCTGTACACCTGAAACTAAGAAAACGTCACATGTCAACTATACCTCGATTTAAAAAAAAAATAAAACTAAGATCAGGAAAAAAAGAAATTCGGCAAAATCAACTGTATGCTAGAACGATAACATACCAACTTTAGTACGGTTGGTACAGTGAAGAAGGAGAAGATGTCGTTTTCCACAAGACAGAGAGAAAAGGGCTAACCTGATGCATTCTGAGTACAAGTGACCCACTTCCTGGCTAGCCACATGGCAGTCACGGCATCCATCCTCTACGCGATCAGTGCTTCAAGGACGAACGCTGTGTTACTGAAAAGAGCACTGCTGTGAGGACCATCATCAGTAAGACAAAGACAGATTTTAAAAATTAAAAGTCTACACAATAGTTATCATGAGTTAAAAACAGGTAATTCGAGGGTGCCTGGGTGGCTCAGTTGGTTGAGCGACTGCCTTCGGCTCTCAGGTCATGATCCCGGACATCCACCGAGTCCCGCATCGGGCTCCCAGCTCCTTGGGGAGTCGGCTTCTCCCTCTGACCTTCTCTCTCATGCTCTTTCTCACTCATTCTCTCTCAAATAAATAAATAAAATCTTAAAAAAAAAAAAAACAGGTATTTCGAGATCTAATATTTCTTTCAAGGATCCTACCCTCCCACTCCCCATTTTATCAACATAAGAGAAGCTTTCATACAAACAAGATGTACAGAAGAAACTGGCATCTGGAGAATTCTTTCCTAAAAACTAAAAGTGAACTTCTGTAATCACCTGAAAAACAACTACCATAAACTAAGGAGATTAAAACCTGAGATTTAAAACCATCTCCAAAACTATACCAAGTTAAATTTCTGAATCTCCAGTCTTAAATACCTCACTACTAATAACAAATTACAATACTTGATTGAATTTATACAAATTATTACTGTAAGACACCTTTAAACTCCTCTGTAAGAAATCACTTATCTTTAAGTATCAATTTCTATTATCATCTCTAATAAGAGATAAAAATTGCAACTAAAGTTTCCCTTCACCCTTACAGTCTATTTAAAAACCTAAACGTATATAGGATGTGAGGGATACTGCGCTAGGTCCTAGGAATAAAAAGTTACAAATACAATGTGATTTAGCACTATAATAATTTAGTTACAAGGTAACAGCTTTCACTTAAGAGTTTTTATTTAATCTTCAATTAAACCAAAACCTACTTCAATTAAACCCATAAACCTACTCTTTTAGGCTCTTTGCTGGCTTCTACGGGGATACAAAAATAACAATAAGCTTCAGTGATTCTTACACTATATTTACCTTCCCTACTTCCTCTATCTAACCTTACTAAATTCTAGCCAAGCATTCACAGGATTCCCTCCTTTAAGGGACTCTGCCTTTTTTTCAAGTTAATCAAAATATTGCAAGCTTTACATAAGCACTTTGGTTACTTATTAGAGAATGTAGGGGCGCCTGTGTGGCTCAGTTCTTAAGCATCTGCCTTTGGCTCAGGTCATGATCCCAGGGTCCTGGGATTGAGCCCTGCATCGGGCTCCTTGCTCAGCGGGAAGCCTGCCTCCCCCTCTCCCATTCCTGCTTATGTTCCCTCTCTCATTGTGTCTCTGTCAAATAAATAAATAAAATCTTAAAAAAAAAAAAAGAATGTACATCTACCTATTTTAGAAATCAGAACTTAACCATTAACAAGAATAATCAGGAAAATATTAGTAAAAACAAAACAACAACAACTATATATATATATATATATATATATATATATATAAAGTAACCCTAGATGCCTTCAAAGAACTCCTAACACAGGAGAAAACAGCACTGTACAGTGATACCGTTTTAGAAATTCGGCAAAAGCAGCATGCTACAGGCAGAGACGGAGCACCGAGGACAGAGTACCGAATCCTCCTACAGAGGTAAAGGGCTGAGAACTCTTCCACGGACACTCAAGTGATGCAAGGGCAAGGTGTGGCCATGTTTACCTCTGCACCTCACTTGTGTTTACCTGTTTACTGACCGAATCATCTACAAGGAGACATGTACCCCAAATAACTAGAAACAGAAGACAATGTGAGATAGGGAAGTTACATTCAGCTGAAAATAATGTCTGCACAAAATGTCTTTACAGAACTGGCAGGCAAGCAGGATTCTGACAGGCAAAAATGGGTCTGAGCGGACAAAAAGGCATTTGAAACAGGGTCAGCAAGAGTAAAGAAACTGAAGAGGGAACTACTGTGTGTTTAGGGGCCACGAGTAATCCAGGTAAAGCCTGATGGCGGGACCCATTTTAAGAGGCAGTACTATGGCTAGAAAGTCAGACTGGTGTTAAGAATGGAAGGCCGGACAGGGACAAGCAGGCAACTTGGTTTTCAAGGGGGAAACACAATGAAGGGTGTGCAGAGTGTGACACGGGGAGATGTGGGCTGTGGGGCGGCTTCTGCCCGGCACAGGTAGAGGAGTCACAGGAGAAGTCGCTGCCAGAGTCCAGCAGAGACGGCCAAGAGACCTGAAATGTGGGCAGGATCTGAGAGACCACACTGAGGAGACGGAATGGACAAACCTGGACAACATTCTGGATATGGAAAGAGAGAGAGTCAAAGCAGAAGAAAGTGAAATGGAGACAGTACTTGTGGGTGACCGGAAAGCACGATGTGGTTTTGAAGGTGTGATACCCGAAAGCACAGGCCAGTGTCCTCCATCCTTCCAGGGCTCCCTTTGACTATAAAATAAAACCAGCCTCATTCAAAAAGCCCTCTTTACGCTAATCTTCACACCTCCTCTATTTCACCAGATAAAATTCCTCCCAGTTCCTTATACAAAGCTTTATTGCTTTTCCCACATGACTTTCCTCCCTCCTTTCCAACACCCTTTCTTTAAATGCTGCACAAGGGGCACCTGGGTGGCTCAGTCGATTAAGCATCTGCCTTCAGCTCAGGTCATGATCCCAGGTCATAGGATAGAGACCTGCACTGGGCTCTGTGCTCACCAGGTGCCTGCTTCTCCCTCCCCCTGCTTAAGCGCACGAGCTCTCGCTCTATCGCTCTCTCTGTGTCAAATAAATAAATAAATTTTAAAAAATAAAAAAAATAAACTCTGCACAAAAGCCATTTCCTCCAGAGAGTCTCTGCAACACTTTCACTGGCCAAATACTACCAACATTTAAGGTCTGAACCCTTAGTGTCTGACTCAACTGTGAGTTTGCATGTACCCAGCCCGCTTTGCCATAGCAGACTGGTGATATGTGCTGGGTGAGTTACCAACAGCTACCCAATTCTGAAAATCAATTCCTCATAATTAAAACCCCTTAAAGTAAACTCTTAGAGAATGATAACTTGTAAACTTTTTCCATTGATCCAATCCATTAATCAGTAATTGAGACATCTGTTTCATTGTAAGATTGTATCAACGTTATACCATTTGATGGGGGAACAAGTGTAGGACATAAGAGTAAGACAGTAAATTATAATCTTTAAATTTAACTGCGCTAGGGCAGAGTCACTTAGGAGGAAAGCAGTCAAATTCCTTTCCATAGAGGGAGCTGCCCGTCAGGGAAGACTATGGAATGCACAGACACAATATTTTAGTTGAAATCACTATTAATAAATTTAGTTTTGTCAACATCTGCATTGTTTCAGCTTCTGTAGATGCAGAAATAAACAGATTCCAAGATACTAGCATCAAAAAGTTTTATTAATAATCCATTTTTATACCACAGGTTGAGTTCCTATGCAAAATCCTGATATTAACATGCATGTTTAAAGATCTCTGTAGATTAGCAAGCAGTGTTAAAAGTACTTCCTTCTTCTTATTGAAAATTAACACAAAATGACTTTTTTTTTAAAGATTTTATTTATTTATTTGACAGAGAGAGATCACAAGTAGGCAGAGAAGCAGGCAGAGAGAGAGAGAGGAGGAGGAAGCAGGCTCCTGGCTAAGCAGAGAGCCCAATGCGGGGCGAGATCCCTGGACTCTGGGATCATGACCTGAGCCGAAGGCAGAGGCTTTAACCCACTAAGCCACCCAGGTGCCCCCAAAATGACATTTTTAAATGGCAAAATATTTTAACCAATAGATTTAAACTTAAGTCACCAAATCATAGCTAAATTACATTATTTTTGTCCTCATAATTTGAAGTCCAATGTGTTACTCTCTGATTTATCTTTTAATGTCTTACAACTCTAATTCCCATTTTTCATTATGCCAATCCAACAACTGGTGCAAGATCCTCTATTAACGAGAAGTTCCATAACATGCAATTACATAACAACGGGTCTAGTGTCATCCTTTGTTTTTTCATCACCTACAATGTCCAGATACTGCTTTGTTTTTAGATTTTATTTATTTATTTGAGAGACAGATAGAAATAGAGATAGCGAGGGAGCACAAGTAGGGAGAAGAGGGAGAGGCAGACCCTCCACTGAGTAGGGAGCGCGATACAGGACTCATGGATGCCAGGACCCCGGGATTCTGACCTGAGCCCAAGGCAGATGCTTAACCAACTGCATCCCATCCAGACACTGTTTAAACATGTGTTCTATTTAGCATGTTTTTCTCTTTAATTATAGTGAAATTCTATCCAAGCACAAAAATATTGGTTGGTATCATAAAATTTGCTATTTCACCAGGGTTTAAAAATATTAAGTACTATAAAAACAGACCATGCTAAATTATTCCTAACTGCTTCCTAAATGTTGCCAACTTAAGCAATTCATAATGGCTCAACCACCTAATACAAATTCAAATTTTCACCATTTTATTTTTTTTAAGATTTTTATTTATTTTAGAGAGAGAGAGGGAGACAGCGCACATGCAGGTGGGGGAGGAGCAGAGGGAGAGAATCCCACTGAGCATGGAGCCTGCCCCAGCAAACCCATGAGATCACAACCTGAGCTGAAATCATGAGTTGGACACAACCAGCTGAGCCACCTGGGAACCTCAAATTTTCACCATTTTAAATAATTTTGTACAACCATGATTCAAAAACAAAACATTATTCAGAAAACTTGCTACCTCAGCCAACAGCAATTGGATTAAATGTACATAATCACTAGTGCATAAAAGGGGCTGTGTGTGTGTATTAGATATGTTGGGATATGCAGAACTGCAAAGCCAGGGTCCACTAAAGAAAAACGTTAACTCACCCTGTCAGGATGCTCCTGGTGAAAAGGCATTTGACTCTGTTTTGGAGCCATGAGGACCAGACTCAAGTATGTGGCTTTCAGTTAAAAAAAAAAAAAAAAGTTTCTTTTTCTATAAAATGCCATATAGGTTATAGTGCCAGTGTGTGTTAAAGTAAGCAATAAAACACAGTACAGGTGTAATTCATTACATAATGTTGACCAAAACATATGGGTTGAAGTAAAGAACCATTACTCCATGTAGCTAGCTTTCCTCCCTGTTTTCTCTTCAGCATGTGTCACCATTATTCCTGTACTTTGTATCTAAATCTCCAAGAGTAGATGGTGTGCATTTCTCTAAAGTCCAGGCATCCAACTATTAGCAAGAGTCCTGCCATTTTTACCCTCTGAGATTTACTCACGGATACTTTATCATAAGGTAAATTACTAATATTCAGAATGTAGTTAGGAATAATGGAGCATGGCACATGTTTCCCACATTTAGTATTTTTGAAAACTGGATAAAATAGTGAGTTCTTTCATGTGTAATTTCATACTGAACCCCAAGTAACAAGTCTAAATCTTCAATGAGTCCAACTTTTCAACAAAACCCAACAACTAAGTATCTACCAACCTAGCGCAATGAAAGAAACAAACGTATTTACACATACAACCCATTTTGTCCTCAGTGAATGTATACTCTGTTTAAAGGGGCAAGGCATAAATAAGTAACCTCACTTCCATTCTGCAACAGGGAAAATAAGAGCCCTTCGAAGTTTAAATACGCTCCCTAACACCAGTACCCATCCAGTGTTCCTGCCTTCCTGTTACCACAGAGCAGCCATGGTCCCTCTCTCTACCTTTGGGTTCTATCCCTGCTCGCTCTCTCTCTCTCTCTCTCTCTCTCTTTTTCTCTCTCTCTCCTACTCCACCAGCTATCCTCTGCTCTCCCACAAAGTCCGACATATCCATCTCTCTGGTGTACCCTTTCCCACTTGCTTCTATATACTTTAGTTTCTGCCATTTGGTTAAAAAAAGACAAAAGACAAAAGACAAATCCCACCTGATGTGGAGGAGAAAACAGAAAAAGCTGGTGAGCGGGCCTGCTGGTGATGGCCAGGGGCTGCCACAGTCAGCTGTGTGACTGCAGAGTCCTTTCGCTACATCAGAGGCTGGGGGAAGCAAGAGGGCATGAAAATCCAGGCAATACTCCACTAGCCAAGCCGTCTGCCTTAGAGAAAGGGCATCTCTCATGAGATTGCGTAGGTGCCCTATGAGTGAGGGCCAGCCCCATGAATAGAGTCACCCAGCAAGCCACTTAAGCAAACCAGAAACCCAGAAATCACCCAGGACACCCTCTTTCTTCTCCACCTCCCCACATCCAATCTATTTCCAAACCACATTGATTTTACCTGCTACATCACTCTCAGCCCCATCTGTCTCTGTCCATATTGCCCCACGAACACCACATTAGATCACTGTTACCTCTCCCGAGACTAGGTAGCAGTCCTCCCCCGCCATCTCCAGCCCCTGTCTGAGTGCCAAGCACAATCACAGTACCTGTTCCCCACCGTTCCTATGGTACATCAAGCTCTCCCCAGTTCAGCCGCTGAGCCTACAGGCAGGAAGACCAGAGCTCAGGCTTACCCTCCTCAGGTAAGTCAGTCCTTCACAGCTAAGTTAAAGGCCTTGTCACCTACACCATAGCTCCTCTTGAAAAACAAACAAACAAACAAACAAAATAAGTGTTAACAGCTGCACCTTTACACATCTGTGTGATTACCTGATTAACATCCATCTATCCCACTAGCCTTGGGCACCTGGCAGAGGTTGGCCCACCTCTATATCCAACACTCAACGTGGTACCCATCCCACAAACATTCATAATTACTTTTTTGGATCAGCAAATAAACATGAAACAACTAATTCTATAGCTAACACCGCAGGAAGGGTGAGATAAAACTCACGATCAAGAGCATGAGCACTGAGGAAACTCAAGGGAGAAATTTTTCTACAACTGGATTTAATAAGTCAAGACAAAGCGGGGGGCAGGGAGAACATCCAGTTAACAAGGCCCTAGGACTGGGCACAGTTCAGAGAAGGGCATAAGAGGAGGTCATGCTACAGAGGCAAGGGAGAGCTAGGACAAAAGGGACGATGGGAGCGGAGGGTCTTGAAAGAGTAAGTAAACATTTGACACTGTAGATCCAAGAGCTGAGACATGCTTAAACCAAGATTAATTTGGCAGACTGAAGTCTGATCCAGAAAGGAGCCGTAAGTGTTTCAGGAACCAGGCAGAACAACAGAATGGACTCACAGTAACTGGCTGATTGCAGGGAATGTGGGTGGTTTGGAAGACTGAAGTCTGAAGAAGCTGTCTAAGATGGCACCAGGACAGCAGGGCTGCTGGTGGAACAGCCCTTCCAGGAAGGGTGGAACAACACAGTATTCAGTTCACACTGAAAGACAGGGATGTAATATTAATGTTATGATGGGAGCTGAAGCAGTGGTTCCAGTCACAGAGCATTAGGAATCTATCTTCTTCCCTGGCAGGGGTGGGGGGGCGGGGCATGTTAGAGTAGAGACAGTAATTTCTTCTGATAGAGCTAAAACTAAATAGGATTTTAAGAATTTACCTAAAACAGCTTCTAAGGCTTAAGTACTATAATGGGGAAAATGAAAGTACAAATAGCCTTCTTTTCTTGTTTTGTTTTCTTCTGTTTTCCTATCTTGACCAATGAGAGGAAGAGAAACGATGAGATTCTAACACCTTCTCCCCACGTCCCTCCATTTCAGCACTATCACTGGTCAACTGGCCAAAGGTATTTCATGCAAGAATTAAGGTTATGGGGGCGCCTGGGTGGCTCAGTTGTTAAGTGTCTGCCTTTGGCTCAGGTCATGATCCCAGGGTCCTGGGATTGATCCCCACATCAAGGGCTTCTCCCTCTTCCACTCCCTCTGTTTGTGTTCCGCCTCTTGCTGTCTCTCTGTCTCTGTCAAATAAATAAATAAAATCTTAAAAAAAAAAAAAAGGAATTAAGACTGCACATTCACTGTGGAAGCCAGTTGCAGTGATGGCCCCAGTCCGTTCACACCTCCCTAGAATAGACCCTCCCTCACTGCCTGGCCAAGTGAGCAAACAACTGAGACTCACTGGGAGACTCTAGATCTCAGACTACAGGCTAATTCCTTGTCACTTTCACATTCCTGTTACCAGCAACTGAAATGCTTGGATAGAAAACGGATTAGTAGAAGAGATTCTGTTTTTAAGTTCACAACTAAAACCATAGTCTCCACCTTCTCAGGAGCTTGTTGCTAGGAGGTCTTGACATAAAAAGCTTTACTTAGTGGACTAAATAGATTCCAGTTGTTCTCTGAAGTTGGAATAGATGGTTTCATTGAGGAGGAAACCAAAGTAAGAGCTGCAAGAGGCGAGGTGTGATACGGACGCAGTAACTATTCACCGACATAGAAATCAGTAGGGACACCTAGGCTAAAACAAGTGCAATATTCATAAGAAGAGAATCCTGTATTTTCCCAATTATACACCACATGTGGGAAATCACCACTAAAGCAAGGGGGGAGTAACTAACATTTAGTAAGTGCTCACTACAAACCAAGTTCTGTGCTAGGTGCTTTACACACCACACACACACACACGCACCCCCACCGTCCTCACAAATACCCCTTAAGTATTATCTGCCCCTCTTCCCTATTTTGTAGATGAGGAAAATGACATCAAAGCAATTAATTCTCCAAAATACAAAACTAGTGAGTAGTGGAGCTGGTTTTTCCTCATCTTGTCCCACCTCAGAAACTGGCACCGCAGGAAAGAAAGCAGAGATCCTCACTCCTCACCAACCACGCACAGCTATACCAGAGGCTTAAGGATTTGCACAAGAGGCAGAAAACAACCCTACACAGCAAAGTAAACATCCTTTACAGAGAAACCAAACAAGTCACAGTGGTGATGGGCGTCTCCTCCCATAAAGAGTGGGGGACAACTGGCTTTTCAACATCCCCAGGAAGGTTAAAAATACCTTCTAAGTTCATTTGGAGCTGTCGCTAAATCAAATACCTCTCAAACGAGCAGTTTCCTTCTCATGTGAACCCAGTTTTCCAAATAAAATTCATTCTTTAAAGATTTTATTTACCTGGTACAAGGTGTCTCCGAGACAGAACCCGTACTAAGAAATCAGCCCCGTTGTACCATGCAGACAGCTACACAAAAGAAGGAACGACGCTATGATCCGACAGCCCACAATGGGACAACTGCACATGTGGCACAGCCGCAGGATCATCTTGGGGTGATGACCTCCCCCTCCACTGTAACTAGGAAGTCCTTCTCTTCCCAAACAAATGCCCAAGTGTGAGCACGCACAAAACAGGAGGGAAAACAACCCACTGCACCGTGAGGGCTTTGCTTACTTGGAACCATCAGAGGCAGAGTCCTCAGACAGGCACAGACCGCACGGCTCTCTACAGGTGAACGGACCCGTGTGACTGGGAAGACTGGCTCTCTGGGCTGGGATCTCTCCCACCATGACGGCCTTTCACTGAGGCCTGGGTGGGCACTCAGGTCTTCACGCCCCCGAAGACACTGGACACCAGCGGTTCCCCCCCACACAGTCACTAAGCCAGAGCTGCTGCTCATGAAGACGTGTTTGCCGTGACTCTCATTTCAGTTGACCTTGTCTGCTGACCTGATCCAAATGCCCCCATCACAGGAGAGATCCCGCAGCACCTCCAGTTTACATCTGCGTACACACGTGTGCTCACTTTCCACCAAAGTTATGTTCTAGCTCAAATACACCTTACTCACAAACCTCACTCAGCACAAGATTCAGATGAGCATATTGTTCTTATCTGTGAAACCAGCCCACCGTTTCTGGAAAGCATCACCTTCGGAGGCAATGACAGACCTGCCAGAGCTGCGACCCCATCACCCATCGTCATCGTGCCCGTGGCTGCGCTTAGCGGCGCGCGCCAGGCACTGGTCTCACTTCAGAAACTGAGCCTGGAGGATTTCAGTAGCTTTCCCAAGGTCACGTGGTACAGTGTGCCGTCTAAATTAGAACCAGGTTCCCACTCCAGTACCCATGCTCCTAACTCTTAGGTTATACTGCCTCCAATGGCTACTGACAGCAGCTAGAGACTTTGCAAACTCCCTCACATGCACAGACCTTTGAGTTGGTTTCAACGGCCACCCAGTCAGCACCTCAGCTGACTGTATTTTTAAATTTCTACAACTACTTAGTCACTGGCTGTGCCACCGGCTCATCGTCTTAGCCCAAACATAGTCAACTCCTAATCCTGTGGTTCTGATTCCTTTGGGTTTAGTGCTGTCTTCATCTAGTTTGGGTTAAGACAGATTCATGGAACGTTGGCTTTCATCAGGTCAATATCTCGTCTCAGCACAGCAACTAATAAAAAGACCTGCTAGATAATGTGTACCTACATCAGAACACCACTGGCTGTTGCACTTACTCTAAGGTAGTAATAAGCTTTTAGAGACATCCTAGACCTAATCCGTGAAGGTAAAAAGCTGCTAGCATGGCTGGAAAGACCTAAGGCAAGCAATCACCAAGTATCAATTCAGTATTTAGTTTTATCCCTCATGATCTTTTGAAATTTGACTGTTTAGAATCTAAAATATTTCCATAGAAACAATCTCTAGCTATGAAACAACAAACAAGAAGGGGAGGAGACACACACACACTTGACCTAACCCAGGAGGCAGCAGAGAGGGTGGCCTGTGACGGGTGACGCTAGAAGTCAGTGGAGCACGAGGCTGAAGAGGAGATGAAAGTTAATTCAACTGTAAGCTCCTTAAAGTCTTGCCCCATTTCTTAACTCGAGTTTTCTATGCCCTCCCCACCCTCAGGAAGGAAACAGAGGAGCCGGGACATGTTCCATAGGAATGAGGGGAGACAAAGGACTGGCTATGCAGAAAAAGCCATCTGAGGCTTTAAATTTAAAAAAAAAAAAGATAAAAAAATAAAAAGATAACATGTAATAATCCCCATCACATAGCACTGGCTCACTCTACATTACTAGAAACAATGGCTAAAATATCAGTATTTGGCAATTTTTAAATCATCTCAGTTCTTCTTGATGGTCACGTAATTTTTTGGTGACATTAAATTACTTGGTTGTATCACTGATAAGGGAATCTACGGGATAAAACAGGAGAGGCCGGTAACATTACACAAAGCACCATTCTGCTCACACTTGGCTACATCCTAAATCCACACTGCCATCTTAAAACCACTCCTTCTTTAACCACATAACACACAGAGAAATCCAGAAAACCCTGACCAAGATATTACTTGCAAAATGTTCTAAAGGTAATGCTACAATCATACTTTCAACCTTTCCTTTTAAAGATACTAAAACTAATTGTTCTCCAGTTGGGTTCATGCTCATTGTGATGCCAAGAATACTGTTAGCTACCATCTTTATTTGAAACTTTGTTATGCAAATAGATACCAGGGCTCTGAAATCTTTACACCCCTCACTTTCATCCTCTCTTTACAAAGAAACAGCAAGCCATAACAGTATCAGTAACTGCTCGTTTTAATGAATGCCTAGTATGTGCCAGGCACTAAATAGGAAGGTACTATTATGAACCGCATTTTACAAGTGAGGAAACTGAATTAACTTGCTCAAGGTCCTAAAGACAGTTAAGTGCTGGAACTGGGTTTTAAACCCAGGTCATCTGACTCCAGAGGTCTTGTCTTTAACATTTATGCCATGCTACCTTTCCAATCTCTAACTGTACATTTAGGGAAGCTTTACAGAAAGAGAGAGAGAGAAAGAGAGGGCAGGAAAGGAAAGGAAGAAGGAAGGAAGGAATTTTATTTGTCAGAGAGAGAGCAAGCACAAGCACAGGGATCAGCAGGCAGAGAGAGAAGCAGGATCCCACCAAGCAAGGAGCCCAATGGGGGACTCAGTCCCAGGACCCTGAGATCATGACTTGAGCCGAAGGCAGACGCTTAACCGACTCAGCCACCCAGGCATCCCCATTGAGGAATTTTTATCTGCATCATTTTATCTGCAGTTTTTCTTTCTTAGGGCTGGTGGAGGAGGAAGTTCTGATGTCCCTTTAACAGGTCCACATTTGGGTTTGGAGAAGTCCACCTGATCTGAATTCTTCACATACTGCCCTCCCACTATCTGATGCAAAATCCTCTTAAATTATCCGAAAATACAAAAATATTAAAAGGCGTCCTTCCTTTTGTTTTATCACCAAGTAGTTAGATTTTAAACTTCTTCATAAACAGGAACCATTTATTTTACTACTTTTGCATATGTAAAATGTGGGCACTAGCCTAGTAAGAAGCTCAGAATCTATACTCAAACAGCTGATCGTTTGTCAAGTCGGGTTTTTCATGGTTAACAGTACATTTCTTGTTTTCCTGTGAGTTTTAATCAAGGTTGGCTTCGGTCTTATGGAATAGTCTCAGTGACACTGTTATGGTGCCCAATGTGTTGAGAGCAGTCTGGAAGATTAACACTACAGAAAGTTGCCCACAGTCTGCTTCCATTAGGACCAGTGGCCAAGCAGGGTCATGCTGAAATACCTGATTCATCAGTCCATCTCGGCCACTCATAACATACAGAGCAAGGCGGGTTAGAGATGGCACCAGGTATGATCAAAGTGACACAGTACTGTGAAATCTTTCTGCTCAAGATTAGAGGCTTAGGGTCCAATTTCAGATGCATTCAGTTGATTCTCCTTTTTACTCAGTAAACAAAACTGAAAAAATTACACATAACTGTAAACTGAAGGGTTCTTGCTTTTTTTTTTACTCACTGTATTTCATCAATTCCAAGACATACTTTTTTTCTTCACATTTCAATACATCAGAAATAGGTCTTACGACTGATGCCATCTTAATTTGATGAAGTGTAATAATAAAATGTAATTGCTTATATTCCAGATTCTACGGTTTTCAAGTTTTATATCACCATCAACTTGTTACTCTTATTAATTAACTTAGGGGACAATGTTAACAACTTGTCTCCATTCTTTTCTTACCCTACTCTGTTTGCCACAGAAGATATAATAAAGAATGTGTGCGATAAATGCAAGGTAACATAACTTCAAGGAGACAAAAGCTTTGAAGTTATTTTATTCTAAGTGCAAATCTGTTACCCTCCTGTGAAGGAAACAGAGACTGTTTCTCTAGGCTGCATGCAGCCCAGATGTGTTTCTTCTACGAGAAAGACACAGTTCCAAGGTGAGAGAGTTCCAGATGCTGAAGTCTTCCTACTAGCTTACATCAACTTGCTCCAAGACACAATAAGCCTTTTAACTCAAGCTCGAAAACCTCAAGGGCTTTCTCCTCCACCTCCCAAATATCAAAATCATGCTCACATATTTAAACAATTAGGTGAGACGTACAGAAGCTAGCACTAAATATGTCTGAAATTTGAGTGCTAAATGTGCAGTTAATATTAACCAAATTCAGATCTCATCTATAGAAATATTTTTAAAGATGACTTGTTTTCAAGGGGAGGAAAAAGATGATTCTTGTTTTGACTTCAGAAAACTTAAAAGGGGGGGGGGGGTCTTTAAAATTCAACTCACTACAGAACAAAATTTCTTTGGGATAGAAAAAATAAGCTAATTATTGCTAAGTGACCTAGAAAAAAGAAAAACCCTGAGAGGGAAAAGTTGGGACTATTTGTTTAAACAATATAACCAGCTAAGTTGGTTTTTTTTTTTTTTTAAAGATTCTTTATGTATTTGACAGAGAGTGAGATCACAAGTAGGCAGAGAGGCAGAGAGAGAGAAGGAAGCAGGCTCCCTGCTGAGCAGAGAGCCCGATGTGGGGCTCGATCCCAGGACCCTGGGATCATGACCTGAGCCGAAGGCAGAGGCTTTAACCCACTGACCCACCCAGGCACCCAATAACCAGCTAAGTTTTGTTTTGTTTTGTTTTGTTTTCAGAAGATTTTCCCAGCCCTACCATAAAAGAGTGAAAAATTGTCAGTCCATCCTTCCTTATAAGGTACCAGACAGCTTCTTGGTGGTGGTTATTGTTTTTCTTGATTGTAAAAGTATCTTTCAGTTTAGAATTTTAAAAATAATAAGATTAGAGGGGCCTGGGTGGCTCAGTGGGTTAAGGCCTCTGCCTTCAGTTCAGGTCATGATCCCGGGGTCCTGTGATAGAGCCCTACATCAGGCTCTCTGCTCAGCAGGGAGCCTGCTTCCCTTCCTCTCTCTCTGCCTGCCTCTCTGCCTACTTGTGATTTCTGTCAAATAAATAAGTAAATAAATACAAAAAGATTAAAATAAAAATCACCTGCAATCCAAAAAACTAACATTTACTGAGTGCTAATGATACAACAAGCACTGTGTGAAGTATTTTAAAAGCACTATTACATTAATCTAAGTAAGCCCAGGAGGTAAGTACTATTATCATCTCCTAGTTAGAGCTCAAGAAACTGAGTCTTAGTTAAGTTAAAAAAAAAAAAAAAAAAAACCTTGCCTGTGGTCACAAAGAGCTAAGAAGTCACTTGTCCAAAAGTCAAACAGCCAATAAGCTGTTAGAGATTCAAACCAGATCTAGTTAACTCAGGAATCAGAGCTTTTAACTAAGTAAAACTGCCAATCTCTGAAATCACTCATGTTTTTAAACTGATATATTTCCCTCTAGTCTTTTCCTATGCTTATAAATTAATCTGTATAAAATTGGGACCACAGTTAATATTATTTTATACCCTACTCTTACAAGTTTTATTTTTTTAAAAACGTGATTTGTGATGTTTGCCTAATATTCTAACATATGATAGAACACAAATTAAACCATTTGCAATTTTTCACTCAGAAAAAATGCTGCAACTCTTTATTCATAATAGCTGATTGCATTTCAGATTCTTTCTTAGGATACATGGTTAACACTTCAATGGCTATTTATAAATGTCTTGAGACATATAATCCCCAGTTTCATTCCAAAATATTTGTATTTATTGAACTTCAGACAGCACTGAGTGTGCAAGCTTCATCGATATTCTGGCAGCATCAAGAATATGTTTTATATTTTTACTTATTTGACAAGGAGAAAAAAAGGATCTCGTTTTTGTTGGTTTTTTTTAAAGACTTTACTTATATGACAGAGAGAGAGATCACAGGTAGAGAGAGCAACAGACGGGGGGGCGGGGGGGGGAGCAGGCTCCCTGCTGAGTAGAGCCCCACGTGGGGCTCGATCCCAGGACCCAGAGACCACAACCCAAGCCGAAGGAAGAGGCTCAACCCACTGAGCCACCCAGGTGCCCCAACGATCTCGTTTTAATCTGCACTTTTATTACTCCACAATTTGGAAATGTTTATGTTTATTGGCAACTGAATTTTCTTCTATGCATTATCTACTGATACCCTTTATGGCTTTCCATTGGGCTGTAACTGTGTCTCTGCTGTATTCTCTCCCCGAAAATGCTGATGTGTCTTTTTAACAGATCCACACACAGAGTAGACGAAGTATAAAACATGAGACTGTCCTTCCTAATGTTGGGACACACACATTTAAAAGAAAGTTGAACTACAGTAAACTGGTGAACTTTGGTTTGTAGTAACTATTTGTATGGCCTTCCTACAGACTCCTGATCAAATTGCCATGGCGCTGATTTGACTCTGAGAGAGTAATATTAATATTCCATAGGATACTGTCACGTTATTCCAAGGATGCCCAAGCTGTAAAGGATATTTACAAAAATAAAGTCAAGCTACATGTGAAAACAGTTCCAAAGTCATCTTCATAAGATCCTTTTATTTAAAACAAACAAAAACAGTTTAGTATTTTGCTGTTTCTTGACGTGCAAGTTGCACAACTTCGCCAGTTAAGAAGCTTTCCTTTGGAACCTTTCTAATGTGATCACTTTCTCTTTTTATACATCTTACCCTCCTCCAATGTTTTCTACTTCTCAATCTCAGTTCACAATATCCAACCTAAGTTCTCCTCGAAGCACTCTCAGCTCTATACCAGGCCTCCTGGAGTGACGGGTTCCCACCCCGCCCTCCCCTTGCTCACGGGGTCCCAAGCTCTCCTCTTCAGCTTCCCGGTACTCAGGGCTCCACCACTGCCGGCTGGCCGACTCCAGCCGCTCTGACTTTTTGCCTCTAGTCCCTCTTCAACTGCAATCCATCACATGTTGCCAAACTAACCTTTCAACTCCATTCCATCACGTAATGGAAGTCAGGATCTAACACTCTGAACTTCCAGTTTCGCCACAGCCCACACCCTTCTTGTCTCTCCCAGCCCTGCTCCTTTCTTCCTGGCCTACTGGGATCCTCCCTGAGCTGGCAGGCCTCACTCAGCCATGGGGGACTGACTCAGGGACAGAGAGGGGGAGGGGGCAGGTGCATGGCAGCAGCTGTGTCCTCCCAGGGAGGGCACTGGGAAAATAGTCCCCTGCGCTGGCCCATTCAAGCTACTCTGGGCTACCTGTCTGCTCCCTGCCAGGATCCTGGGCTGACAGGTCTCTGTGCTTTTGTTCATATGCTTTCTCAGCTACTCCAACCTCCCAAAAGACAGTGCAAATCAGACCTCCTGATTTCTTCCTCCATTACCAAGTCCTGCACTTGCTGCTTCCAGTTGCTACCAGACTGACAGCATCACACCTTTTTAGCACTCAATGACATACACTGTGCTGTCCTGTCCCACACTGTCACGTGTGGATGAACCTGCAATTCCTAGAGCTGCAGAACAATTTCAGTACCTCCCAAGGAACTTATAATTTTACATGGGCACACCTTCACAAACATCAAAGTCCTAGGCACCAAAAATATTATCAAGATTTACATACTCATAATTCTATTACCTTTGAAAGAGTTAATGAAATAACAGCTTTCAGTAGGCATATCCAGATTCCCCAAAACCAAAAAGACTGTATTACAAACCTCCCACAGAAATTGTCATTTTTCTCTTTAGAGATGTAAATCTGAAAACATTATTGAATTTTGCCCTGCCGTTACGGGCCATGTCTCTGCATTCATTAAAGTCCTTCCTAGAAATGACGTGGGTACGGCCCTTTATTTAAAAGCTCACTCTAACATAGATCAGGTTGGGTCCAGTTTTCTCTAACCCCATTTCTAAAAGTCTGATGTGCTCGCACGAGCTCAGAAGTCAGGCATCCACCTAGATTCCAGTGTCACCAAATGGTTCCTCATGCTAACATCACCCACTCCAGTACTTACTTAGGTCACACCCAATGCAGCCAGCAATTCCCTCCCAAAGGATTTCAGGAGCTAGTTTTAACAGTTTTCCCTCCAACACAATCTAAGAAAACAGACATTACTGGGCTAACCTACAAACACACTGAATTAACCCGTGACGCAGCTTCCGTACTGGGTCAAAACAATGCCACGGTGGGAAACCACGTTCAGATCAAACGCCAGGGATGCAACGATGGGGTTTGAGGAGGCCAGAGTAACTCTCCCCCTGCTTTCCCACCCAGGTTCTGAACTACCTAGGAGCCAGCCAGGCACAAGGTGCTACCTGCCGCGGAGAAGGCCAGCAAGGCCTCAGGCACAGGGCAACCTTGCACTAACACCGGGCCCCAAGAGCAACCACGCGGAGGCCGCCCCACAAGGAGCAGAGCTGGAGCGGGGCCCACGCTTCGCAGCCTGCTGCACCCCACAGCCGGCTCCTTCTAAACTCCCGGCCTGGGTGGTGGGGATGCCTGGGGTGGCAGCCCGGGCACAGACCAAAGATGCAAAAGGCCAGGAAAGGGGAATGGGGGGTGGAGGGGGATCCACCAGACACTGGTTCCTGCCCTGCTCTCCTCCAGTGCAACTAACAATGACAGCGATGGCCCCGCAGGCCCGGGACTGCACTCTAATAGCCGAGCGGGCGTCAGGGAGAGTGCAACGTAGTGGAAGGAGCCAGGATGCCAGGACACCAGGATGGGGCACCCTCTGAGGAGAAGGAGCCTGCAACACACCGCGGGCGGCCGGGACCAGGACGGGGAGCCAAGAGTCAGGAGTCAGGAACCACCACCAGCAGTGCAGGCCTCAGGACAGCCAGAACTCAAGAGAAAGAACTGGAATTGGAGCTTCGGGCTTTTGTTACGCTTGGGCAGGGAGGAGGAGGTGTTAAAAAGCCAGGTTTCACACAGTCTGGGGACACAGCGGAGAGGACGGGAGAGATACCGGAAACAGGAATACAGATTGAGGAGTCCGTCACACAGAAACCAGAGCGAGGCTGTGGGCTCAACCAGGCCCGGGGGCCGACGAGAGGGAACCCCGAGTGCCGGCCGCAGACGAGAGGGAACCCCGAGTGCCGGCGTCCGCAGGGAACAGGACGGAGAGGAAGGAGGACCCGCGGGAACATGGGACGCAAGGCCCAGGAGCCTGACGGAGCCTGCGTGCCAGGGTCCAGGGAGACAAGTACTGTGAGTGCTAAGCCAGAGAGGAAGGGGCGGCTGAGCAAAATCCTCCGTGTGGATGCGTCCTTCCACCCTCTCAACACGGGCTTCGAGTCTCCTCCAGAGAACTCTGCTACCAAGTCCTCAAAGACAGCACTAACCCACTCGCCAAATTACGTTTCGAGTGAACTCTCATTTTAAAGTTATTACATGTCCTTGGAAGTGATACTTGCTTGAAATGGGCTGCCCAAAAATAGCACGGCTGCACGTCAGCCCATTCCCTGTTCACACCCGCACCATGTAAACCAGAAGTACACACTAAACAAAGTTGTAATTATTCCATGGCAGGAAGGAAAATCAAATGTAACAAATAAATACAAACGAGCTATTCTCCTCTCCTTTCTGACACCACCTCTAAAGCGGACTATGCTTTTAAACTCTTGATCCACCCGTCCATCTTCGCCTTTTCTATCAACTGACACACCAACAGCAGCCACACCTCACTCCTCTGCATGTAAGCGAGTAACAGTACTTGCACAAGTCACCAAAAATATTGTGAGTACATATGAGTGGGGTTTCCTTTTTCCCAAATTGTTTTCTACTTCCCAGGTATGCCCACTGTGTAACTACCACATTTGCCTGAATGTGTGGCTTTTTAGAGTACTGAAACACCAAGATAAAAAGTCAGATTTTAGATGGCCCACAGAGATTCCAACTCAGTAGGATGGACCTAGAGGAATCTGCATTTTTAGCAAGTACGCCAGAGGACTGTGTCAATTCTAAAGCATGACAAAAACCTATTTTATTAGTTATCTGAATCTTACCAAGTGCACTTGTAAAATAACTACATAAAATCCAAAAAATCACCCACATGGACTCATTTTATGAATCCCTTGAAGAAAAGAGATGAAAAAGGTGCCTCAGCCCAGCTCAAACTCCACTCTTCCTAAAGACCAATGACTGCATTATTTCTGCAAAGCAGCCTCGTACACCTTCTGAATCCTGGCAAGGTGGAAGGGGGAAGGCAGAAAGGAGGAGATAAAAACATTGTTAAAAAGCTGCTTTCTGCCCCAAGGATAATGATCGATCGTTTCCCATGCAACTGCTTCAAAACAGTGAGAAAAGGGCAAGGTGGAGTTGCTCTCACGAAGGACAACATTGGGAGTAAGAAATAGTTAAGTAAATTTCACAGGGATATGAATTAATGCTGTCGTGCCTTAATCATCTGAATCACTGACCCATTTTCTCACCCCTAGCCTGGTAGGTGAAACAAGAGCCAAATCTCTTACCGGAGCCAACAGCTGGCCCAAGCAGTCATTTTTAGAGAAGGCAAAGGTAAGAAATGGTCATTTTTTAGATCTGCTAAAGGAAGACATTACTGTTGGTTTGCAGCAGTGACCCATAAAGGAAAATCCCAACAATATGGCCATCTCCCGAGGTTCTGAAAAGCCTGAGCTGTAGACTATGACAGGGGGTCCCAACATCAGCCATTCTGCTCGCAAAAGCCTGGTTCCCGTGCAGCTCCCTGGACAGCACATGACCTTTGCTCCCGCACAGAGCAGTCCAACAGCACTACAGCACACACTTGCCAGCCCACAACCCGGTTACAGCAGTGTCCATGCCGGTGGGCTCAGCCACGTGGGGAAAGCACCCGACTGTGCTACTGTACTGTGTCCTTACAACTGGATCTGACAGCACATAAGACAGACGCTTCCTTCTCCTGCAGCACCCAGCTAAACACCATGGCTCTCAGCAGCCCATACTGGCCACAAAGTTCTTTATGACACCAGCCCAGATGTTTATTTTTGGTTTTTAATGAGGGGGGAAACGGAAAACTTAAAATGCTAATTCTGGTGATAAACCCAGTTCTGAAACTTAACACAATCCAGACAAACATTTTAATTTTAATTGTACCAAAAAATGGCAAAACTTAAGTTTCAACTAGAAGCTCACGGTATTCAAACTAGGCAACAGTTTCTTCAGTTGTGAAAGGGGAAAGAAAAATCTATAAACACGAAGAAAATGTAGAAACATATCACCATAAATATTTCTATGAGGCAAAGTAGTATTAGCATTTAGGATTTTTTTTTCTTTTCTCTTTTTTAACCTTCTGGAAAAGGAACCCACATCTACCCCAAAACATAAAAGTCTACTGATTAATGCATTTGAATTTTATACCAATTGAAACCATGCAACGTATGGTTGGAGAAGATGGCCTGCCATCTTATGTGTTAGCAGACGCAGTCTACAAGGAGGATGCATATTCCCCCAAATAATGCATCTATGAGGAACAAGTGAGCCTACGCAGCATCCTGGGTTCCTGCCCAGGCAACTTAAGGCCTGTGTAAGGAGGAAAAGATACTAAGTGAATCACATCTAGGATAAACACTGGGAAGGAACATTCGGGAACACCTTTCTGTTGCAAGCTGAATACTCTGATGCTGGCTAGGTCTTGGACTGGTAAACAAAAACAGGGCTGGGACACCAGGAAGTCTTACAATGAACATGTGTCTTCTGGGCTGAAAGCATTCACAGTAAGATATAACATCTGAGGAAAAGAAACTTCACTAATTATAAGCCATTAAGAGACACCTTTCTGCCTCTCAATTTCTTTCCAGGAGGCAGCCCTCCAAAGCACAGGAATGTAAGATCTTGTTAAGTTCATCCTACCCTTCCAAGGCCTACATCCTGTTTGTTGGATGGGTCCATCCAAACAAAGCAAGTTCTGCAGAGAGGTTAATGCCATAGGCTACTAAATGAATGAGCTACTAAATGAATGAGCCCAACTCCATCTTTAACAGCTGTGATTTGGGGCAAATTTATTAAATTTATTAAACAAACTCTAAAACTCCATTCCCTCACCTACCTCAGCATTTTTGGTTATTTTAAGATTTTATTTTTTCAGTTGACATGAAGAGAGAGTGTGCACAAGCAGGAGAGGAGCAGAGGGAGCAGACTCCCTGTGAAGCAGGGCACATCGGGGCCCTATCCCAGGGCCCCAGGACCCTGACCCAAACTGAAAGCAGATGCTTAACCGACTGAGCCACACAGGTGCCCCGCTACCTCAGCATTTTGATTAATCTTACTTCAGGAGTCAGTGGAAACAGTTCACATAAATAAGAAATTTAACAAAATGTGAACTCACAAGAAGTCCACACCAAGGGCTAGCTACTAAGATCAAGCCCTTAGAGTCAGTCATGTTACTTAAGAAACTTTGATTTGCGGACAACTTCCCAAGTTTGCAATAAAGATGCAAGAACAGTACAAGGAACTCCCTGCGTCCATACTGATCAAGTGTTTACATTTTGCCCGACCATTTTATTGTGCCCGTAAAGTTGCTTTTAAGTGAAAAGAAAATGGAATCTTAAAAAATGAAAGTTGTCTATACTCCACCTCTTCCATTGTCATGCCTGTCTAGATAGCAGTGGAATTCCAAGAGAACTATCCCAGAGCCTTACCCTTCCAGAGGAAGGGAACCATCTCATTCACTTGTAGCTACTCCAAATCCTGGCCCCAAATCTACCTTCATTTTAGATCCCATCTTGTTTCCTCCTTAAGCAATAAAGAGAATTTGGAGAGGACAGGGTTGAAACAAATGATCAGCGACTTGAAGACCAAAAGCTCCAGAGTATTCTTATACTCTGTAACCCTCCAGTCTGAACTGGGAAGTTCTAATACTCCAGAACTGATCGAACATGCCCACACCACTGACGGCCTAAGATTACATCCTCTGGCATTTGGGGAGAAGTGCAGGTTTGAGGAAAAGAAAGAATGACTGGTTTGCCAGTGAGGCAGCCACGATTCAGGCTGCAAATGGGTATCTTACAGCTCAAAAGGAAGAACTAGTTCCTCAAATTTGTCATTTTTAGTAGTTGGGATATCTCACAACCGCCTCTCAGTAACTACAAGAACTTAGCTAAACAACGTCTAGTTATACACCAGGACAAGGGACAAATAATTTTATGTCTGTTCCTGGGGAAAAGTGAAAAAGGTATAGCCGATCACTACTGCAGGCCACTTAATCTTTCCAGTCATAATTTAGGGTTATGGGGACTTTTTAAATTAAAAATAAAATCAAGGGGCACCTGGGTGGCTCAGTGGGTTAAACCTCTGCCTTCAGCTCAGGTCATGATCTCAGGGTCCTGGGATCGAGCCCCGCATCCGGCTCTCTGCTCAGCGGGGAGCCTGCTTCCCCTTCTCTCTCTGCTTGCCTCTCTGCCTACTTGTGATCTCTGTCAAATAAATAAATAAAATCTTTTTTAAAAAATTAAAAAAAATAAAATCAAGATACATGGTTTGATAAACTCAATGATTAAGAGTAAGCAAATAATAATAACTATTCAAAATAATAATAACTACTCAATACATATGCCATTTGCTATACCAAGTGCTTTAGCTAAAGTATCTCAATCTCCCATCACAACCCTGGTTACTTGGTAGGAGTAATTTTTTTTTTTATGATTTTATTTATTTATTTGACAGATCACAAGTAGGCAGAGAGGCAAGCAGAGAGAGAGAGAGAGGGAGAAGCAGGCTCCACGCCGAGCACAGAGCCTGATGAAGGGCTCAATCCCAGGACTCTGAGATCATGACCTGAGCCGAAGGCAGAGGTCCAACCCACTGAGCTACCCAGGTGCCCCAGTTGGTAGGAGTATTATTTCCACTTTTACGGTTCACTCTGATCTGATGTCAGAACTCAAGTTCTCAGCCACCACAGGATAAAACCACCATAAGAACAATTGTTCTCACCTCCACGGCAAAGGAGGGACAGAAAGAGTGAAAGACATGGGACTTAGTCACTGTAGACATCAAGACATATGGCCCCACAAATACAGGAAGGCCAAACAGAGGGAGTGTGGACAGAAATAACCTGCACTGAGTGGACACAGTAATAGGGTACGACAGAGGATGACAGGGTGCTACCAGTATTTTTAACAGACCTTTGTCTATTAAGACAGAAATGATGGTCTCAGAGCTTACTGAGGACAAAACAGAGAAAGACAGTTACACATGCAGATTCTGGACACTGGCCAATCTGGATTCAAATTCCTCCTCATCACTTGCTAGAATTTTAAGGTCCTGGGCAATTTAACCTCTCAACTGAGGTCTCCTCATCTATAAATGCAGAAAGTAATTCTACTTCTCTCCTAGGTTTTGATAGGTAAATGAAACAATCCATTAAAATACTTAGCATAATACCTACTTGACTGGAAATGCTCCTTAACTAGCTATTGGTTAGTAGCTAAAGTTATTACTGTTATTTGTAATGCTGTTTTGTTATTTCCACACCTTTTTAGCTGACTGCCCCAACACACACCTAATAGAAAAATAAAGCTCCTTAATTTAATCAAGATTTTTAAATTCTCAAGATGAGTCTGCATGATTTTTCTGACAAGATAAATACACCTGCAATTGGCCAAAGCAAAATTCCAAGCACAAACAAGGTCAAGTATACAAGAATATGAAATACTGCAATAGAGAGGTTTCAAAAAAGTTCACCTTGAGGATGTAGGCTTCACTGTTTCAATATATTAGTCCCATCCATAAATGAAGTAATTTCTAGACCCATACACCCTAAAATACATCACCAAGCAAGGCATATTTTTGATTGTACACCTGTGCTCAAACTGATTTTATTATTCACTTAGTGCAATGGCAGGAACTATCTTAGAAACTAAAGCATGCTTATGATTCTACAGGGGACCTTCTCACCATTCGCCTCTTAGTATCACATCAAAGATAATAGTTTTTATGTGCGTTTAAAGCATAGCACACTTGCTAATTATCAACAAATTCTGTTATGGATATTTTACAGAAGAATAAAAAGAGAAAAAAGTGGACCCTTTAAAAAAGCTGAAAGAGTCCCCCAACTTGCCACAGGATTAGGGGAAAAAACTGATCACTAAGGTATCCCGTATCCTTTATTAGACCTACTGCAACTACAGTGTAAAAATCTCTGACTATTTTAAGTGGTGGATCCCAGGGAGAGAGACACAAGTGTCTAATTCCCTGCCTTTCCCTCCACAAAGTCTCACTGTGGCAATCCAGATCCCACTGTCCCCATGCTGACAGTAGCTCTTTGCCTGACCTGCCCCGCCCCAACCCCATATATGAGATACATAGTGGAAAACTCAAACCTGCTAGCTCACTGGCGTTGCAGAGTGGAGGTGGGAGGGGGCAGGACAAATAAACATCCTCTATATTCTTCCACTAAAACCCACATCACAGGAACCTGCATGCAGCTTTCCATTTAGTGTCTACACCTCGGAGAAGGCAATGATTTCTTAAATTATGAGAAGGTACTGTTGATGAGAGCAAGCAAACAAAAAAAAATGCATCTTATAAAGTTTTTGAAAAACTGAAAACTACCATGCTGAAGAAGCAGTGCAATAAGGAAGTTGGCACGGAGTAGGTGACAACAGTTTATCAGGAGGTAGAGCAAGCAAGCCCAGCTGGTACACTCTTCCACCACAGGAAACACTATTCCTGAATTTTAAAACTTATTCAAATAATCGTTCAGAACGAGAGGTAAAACTGTCACATGAAGCATTTCCTTACAATCAGCCTATGTCCCTAGAGCCACACAATCCTGCCTATCCTGAAGGAGCCAGGAAGAATTTGGAGAGACTTGCCCAAGTCACACTGGCCACCAGAAAAGCCTATGAAGAACAATGTCAATGAAAGTACTTTTGAAACAGACCCTACCAAAAGGCAAGGAGTCCCAAGAAGGATATCTTCATGCACACCAAGATCAAAGTCTGATTTATAACAAAAATAAGTGGGTAATATCATTTCCTACATAAACTAACAAACACAAAAATCTGAACACTTCCCTCAAAAACTGTTTCCAGACAAACATTCAGGATTTTCATAATTTATCTCATTAGAAGCTTTTCTAGATTTATCAGTTAGCATCTCTCATTTGCTACTAACCATGCTATATAATCCACTTTTTATAATAATTGAACAAAGTGGCTTTTAAGATAATTTACACAGCAAAGTTATACATCATCCACTAAAAGACAGGTAGGGATCCTAATGTAGGATCCACACCACACCCATGTACGACTGCAAGCATCTCCTAAAACACAATTAACTCCCCTCACTGAGCAGAGTGCGACCCACGGGCTATCTGCTGGGAACCTGAGCACCTTGGTCAGTACGTAACTAGCAAGAGAAAGCCACCACCACAACGTGGAGATGCAGAAGAACAAAATGTGGCCAAGTCTGCTTACCATAGGCTTGTTATCAGTCTGTGATGAGCAAATTCATTCCAAGTGCTACATCTCAGCCAAGTAACAAACAAAGTGCCATGTTTTAGGCAAATAACAATGGTTTCTTCTCTTTTCTCCCCGCTGCATCTCACGGACCTTTACCAGCACTCCTTGGTGGACTCGCCACGCACCACTTTTTGAGGAAGCTCGCAGATCATTTCGGGAAAGTTTTGGAATGCCACTAGCAATGGAAAGAAAGCTGAGCAAGGGCATCATGGTCCGTTACCTGCTACCTCAATCATAGGCTGTAAGAGCAGACCAGCACTGTCCTCAGATCTGGTTCTCATGGGGTGCTCCCTGCCGTAGTGAACAACATCACCAACCAGCCGGCTGGCTGAACAGTGTGTATATGTATGTATACATGTACATGTATATTTTCCCCTGACACCTTCTGCTCCCCAAGAGGAAATCTCTCCTCCAAGTCCTAGCCATCATACCTCCTGAGTACTTTTCACGCAAGTCTATTTTTCTCCATCCTCACAGCCACCAAATTCGTCCAAACCATTATTATTTCCCCATCAAATGGAGCACAGCAACAGCAGGCTGGATGCGGCCCCTAACCTATTCTCCCTCTGCTGCCTTACCCATTAATCCAATCTTCTTCAGAAAATAAATCCATCCCTGTCAACCACTGCTTAACACTCATCAGTAGCTCTGTAACTTTTTCTCAAATCCCAAATTCAGTATTCCACGGGCCCTACCCACGCTGCCCTCCACCTGTCTCGAGTCGCATGTAGTGGTTCTCAGTAGAGTAGTGGCTCTCAGTAGACCTCAAACACACTACCTCCCTCTAAGTTAGCTAACGCTACCCTCCTTTTCTAGCATCACTTAGATGGCAGTGCTACAACCACTTCCTAAGGTCTGAAAACCCACACAGCTAGATGGGCCCCCATCTAGCTCTCACTCCTCCCAGTACCCACTGCACAGCACCTAGGACAGTGCAGTTGCTCTATTCATGTCTTGTCTGGGTCTACCACGTCTTCTTGTGGCACCACTGTTTTCCCAATACAGTACCCTTCACCTGAAAGGTAACCAATAAGTAAGTACCTGAATGGATGAACAAGAAAACAGACAAACCAGGAAAACTGATTGTGGTCCAAAGTCACTTGCCACTAGAGCCAAGGCTGACACCTACAGCACTTTAGAGGCTAAAAGGGCCACTAAAGAAAGTGTCACCTCACATAACTGAACAAATCCAAGGACCAATCAGACTTTTACTACCAAGTTATGCTTCTGTATTACTATTCTACATTATTTTTTAACAGAACCCTCTAAAAATACTTCACTGGGAAAACAATCATGTTTCCAGTCACCTAACATTAGTTAAAAGGTACAGAAATCTAGTTATGATAATGAATACAAGCTTCTTAAATGAAAACAGTAATCAAATCTTGGAATAATTATCTCTGCATTTTTCTAGACAGATAATCGTAGTTTTACAAAACAAAAAACAAAAAACCTCCAAACCATTACACAGTAGAGACAAATTTTTACAGGCTTCAGAACACCTTTAAGAGGGGTGCTAAATTCTGAAGCCAAAGGTGATTTTGATGAAAACCTAAGAGGTAGAGCTCCATTCTTCCAGACCCAGCTTAGTCATCCAAAAAACAAACAAACAAACCGAGTACCTCCCCTACACTGGCACCAAGCTGGGCACCAAGAAGACAACCATGACCAAGACAGCCCTGTCTTGGTGACCAGCAGCCCCGGGTGACCAGCCAGAGGCAACTCATTTAATCAATCTCTCTGGGCTTTAGTTTCTTAATCTGTAAAATGAGAAAGTTAGGTTAGCTCTCTAAGGTCCTCAACTCTCTAAATATCCAAAGATTCACTAATGATCACAAGATAAATTCCTATTTGACAGTATCATGATGATTTCCTACTTCTATTCATTATTTTTATCAGAGAGGTGTGGTTTCATTTAAGAATTTTAATATATTGATAAAAGTAAAATATAAAAGAGCAGCAGTAGCATTTTTAATTACCTTCCCAGCTCCTAACTCCCACCATAATCGGCTATGGACTTCTGCCTGGCATAATTGCAAACCAACCTGAAATACAACATGACATCTTTTTATTTCTTGTAGAAAAAAAGTGATCACTTACTCCCAATTTCTTTTATACTTTAACATCATCCATCATCTTTGAATATCAAAGGGTTGTTTTTTAAGAAGCAATGCAAAATAATAAAGATTCCTAGGAAAAAAAGGAAAATTTTATCACCCAAATAAAGCAATAATGGCTTTAGAACCCTGAGAAGATATTATACTAAACTCAAAATTTCCTGTGACATAAAAAAGAACAGCTTTTTTAAAAAAGATACATAAACACGTCCATAAAGAATGGACAAGACAACGAAAGAGTCACACAGGGCCAATGTGTTCCTGACATCATCTCGAGATCATCCAAAATGTTCCTTCGCCATCTTTTTTTTTTTTTAGTGAATTTAGCTATGTGACCTATATCTATTTCAGTGCACGTTTGTTTATATCTAGAAACCATCTGAACACCGAAAGTAAATCAGTTTATTACAAAGCTGAAGCTTTAAGGGCCATTTTTTATAGTCACACACTTTACTCTGCCCTGACTAAGCATTTTTATTCTTGCAATGCCTTATTTATAGATGTTTATAGGATAGCCATGGTGTCTGCTATCAAATCCAAAAAGCCATATATGGATTATAAAGGATGAAAGATAACTACCTCCAAAGTTAACCTTAAAAGTTAAATGTGAGTATCTGGTTACCTGAAGAACTCTCTCTCCCACTAGACAGTAAACTCCCTGAGGGAAAGTCCTACCTCTTTTTTGTCAGTTATGCACCAAAAGGCTGAGGATCACTGAAACAAGAGTAAATAAATGGATGGTGACTTTATCTCAAGCAAACTTTCTTAAGCACAGGGAATAAAATGTTGCAAAGCTAGGTCTGAAATAACTACTCTAACTTGGCACTTAGATTGCTCTTATGGGTCACACAACTCATACACTGAAGCACTCAATTGTATTCAGTCACAAATGAAGAACGCTTTTTCTTTTGACCTAATTGCTTAAAAACCATACTATAAATATTACATTATTGACTGTGTTTGTATGAAAAAAAAAAGTTGTAACATTTCTTTGACACATTATTATAAAGGTAAACCAATATTCATTTTAATTCAATAAAAGAAAAACTCATGGAGTTTGGGAACTAGTTTGGGAACTAATCCTCTAAGTCCACTGGTTAAAAACTAAACCAAGTACAGATGAATCTATGCAAGTTCTATTTTAAAACTAAGTCAGTAGATGGATTTTAAACTTGACTTCTGTATTTTAAACTTGGGGAAAAGGAGTTATCTTTTCCTCAAAGAAGAAAATAATGTTTGAGTTTTTAAACCATCACCATCATGTATGATACACAACCTGTATCATTTTTCTGTCCTGACTTCCATGTCAAGACATAGAAAAGGGAGTTATTTTTTAAATTAACTTAAAAATACACCTATTGATTAAACCAATATAACTAGAGTTTGGAATTCCCATTCCAGTCTATATTATTATTATTCATTTCTTACCTAAAAATTCATTTGAATCTTGAAAAACCTAGAATTCCTCAGGCTTCAATTTACTGGCTTGCACAGAGGAAGAAAAAAAAAAAAGAAGAACATATCAAGAGAATATAAATTATAAAATACACAGTGCTGGAAAATAATTCTTAAGTGTCATGGTTAGGAAATTCACCTGTTACAAGCCTCACAAAAATCCATTATTCCCTTTATCAGGTCATCCAAGAGGGGAGAATGCCATATTTTAACTAGTGGCAAAATAAGAAAATTTGGTTCCTAAAATTTACTGCAAGTCCCTATACATTTTCAAATTCTGTTTACTTTGTAACTTTTTTCTACAGTACAGATTTTTCCAGGGAAAATAAAGTTTTCGTGAGCAAATCTGGAAGACATAAAATGTCTCCTACTTATTATCACCTAGAAAGGCAAACCGAGTACTGCTCCGTGCCCCTAGCATCTAGCTTTCAGCCTCTTTATTATCATTGTCAATGAATGGGCCCCAGTCAAATGAAAGCTGCCATTTTAGGGTAAAGACTGGAGGGCTTCTGTTGTGCAACAGCAAGACAAAAACACTCCGCGACAGATGTACTCTGGGGGCTGGGAGACGGATTCAACTTCATAAAATCACTGCTCAAGTTATTTCTGAAATAAGAATTACCTAGTACTCACACATTACTACAATCTAAATAGAATTATAACTGGGATAAATCAGGTTCCCATGCTGTTAAGGTCCCAGTCACTAAGATTTGTTTGTCATCGTTAGAATGGATCTGTGAGGAAATAAAGAGAACTATTTTTTTTCCTATTGGATTATTACGCATAGTGAGTACTCCCCCCTCTCGTTATTGGGAGAGAATTGGGGGAAAAATACACGCAACCTCTTCGAAAGGTAATGCCCACTGCAAAGACGGCTTAAATTAGTATCTTAGAAAATAAAAATCAGGGCCTTCACATAAGTCCTTTTAAAATAAATTAAAATATTCAACATACCCCAGCAATCGAGCCCAGAGGATGGACATATTTCAAGATAAGTTATTTAAATCGATTGCTAGATAATATACAATGGGAAACTAAAAAGTATACTTAGCGAGTAGAGAGCTGGATAGTGTATCTAATTCTAGCAATTCAAAAGGAAACTCTCCATGTGGGTTGCTACTTTTCTTTTGTCCATTGTCTGTTCAGAAGAGGGGGGAAAAAACTAGTTTAAAATCGAGGCGTGAACAGTCTCTAAAAGTGACCTCCGGGAAAACCGTCCGACCCATAGCAGGAGCACTCCCCGCGCCGCCCGCTCTACGGGGGCGCTCACAAAGCGGGCGGCCGGCCGGGAGTTTGGGGTGCGCTCCCACGGCGCGGGGCTCCTCGAGGCAGAGCCATCCGGAGAAAGGCGGCTCGGTAATGATGGCTGCTCGGGGCCGGCGGCTCCTTCCCCGGAGCCTCTCGACCCCCCCCTCCACCCTCCGCCCGGGATCCGCCGCCCTCCCCACCCCCCCGGGCCGCGCTCGCCCCGCGCGGACGCAGCCGCACCGCAGCTCACCCGGTGCCCGAGCCCCCGCACCCCCGGTGAGCCCAGTCCCCGGTGAGAACCAAACAAACAACGCGTCCCCCGCCGCCCTCCTTCCTCTCCCCGCTGACCGCTTGGCCTCCAGCCACCTCGGCCGTTCACGCTCCGAACCGCGGATCTCTGCGGGGGCAGAGCGCACCCGAGCCACCTCGGGGGCCACCTGGTGACCCCCCCCCGCCCGGCGCTGACCCCCAGCGGGGTCGGGGGTGGGGGAGCCGAATTGCCTCGGGGGGTTAAAGTCGCTATTATGCAGTCGCCGCCGCCGGCCCGGCTAGCTCGGCAAGGTGGGGTCCCCTCCTCGCCGCGCCTCCCCGCGCTCGCCCCGGCCCCGCTCCCTTTCTTCTCCTCCTCGCGCATTTGGGAGCTGCCGGGGAGCCCCGAGAACCCCCAGCTCCGGGCTCGCAACTCCGCGCCCGCGGCCGGCACGGGTTGGGGTCCGGACTCCCCCAGCGCCGCGTGTTCCTGCCGCCCCCGCCCCACGCGGCGCCCCGCGCACTTTCCCCGCCGCCGACCCACCTCGCCCGGTGGCCGTCCCCGCGCGGGTCGGCGCCGCCGCGCCAGGAGGGACGCACTTTGTTCGCGCCGGTGCGGCCGCCGCTCCCGGCGAGCGCGGCGTGGTCGGTCCGGAGCGGGGGGCGGGGGCGGGAGGCGGGGGTCGCCGCCGTCCCCGAGCCGCCGCCGCCGCCGCTCAGCCGCCCCGCGCCCGCGCGCCCATCGCCCACTCGCACTTGAGTTGGAGCCCAACTTTTTCTCCTTCCTTTTTCTTTCGAATGGAGCCGGCAACTCGTGCTCGGCGCCGGCGGGAGGAAACGCGCTCGCGCTCCCCCGCGCGCAGACACGCTCCCTCCTGTCCCCCGTCCCCCCCCACGCCGGCAGCACAACAAAAAGCCATTTACATGCGAGGAAGTGACCCTCGGCCGGACCGCGCGCCCCCGCCGCCGCCGGCCCCGCGGACGCAGGCAAAAGTTGGGGCGCCGGGCGGCGCTCGGGGCGCGGGTTCGGGCCCCGCGGGCGGCGACGCCGGCGACAAGGCACGCGCGGCGCTGCGCTCCTGCGCCGGCCCCGGCCCCCGCCCGCCCTCGCCCCTCGCCCCGCACACGCCCAACTCCTCGCTCCCAACTCCTCGCGCGGCCCCGGCCCGAAGCGATTTCCTGCCGCCGCCCCTCCCGGAGGCGCCCGGCGAACTCTCGCACTCACCGGGTCGGTCGGTAGGGCTCCTCAGCTGTCCTGTGCCGAGGGGAAAACAAAACGCAGAACGGGCTCCGGAGTTGGCTCGGCGGCCGCGGCCAGGGGTCTAATCCACGGGCGCGGAGTTGGTCGGGGGCGAACGGGGCTCTGGCGAGTTTCAGGGTCTCCGGGTCCCCGGGCCGCCTCCTCAGCGGCGCTCCTTTGTGTAATTTCACTCGATTCAAGTTTAATCCGATAGTTCCCGAGCACGAGCGCGTCCGCACTACCACGGCTCAACCCCCGCGCCGCCGCCGCCGCCGCCGCCACCGCTGCCGCCGCCGCCGCCGCCGCGGCCCCAGCACGCCAGCGCCTGCGCGCGCCCGGCACGCCGCGCGCGCCCGAGGCCGCGGGGCCGCGCGCGCCCGCCGGCAGCTCCCTCCGCGCCGCGCCCGCGCGCCGCCACCTGACGTCAGGCGCGCCTGGCATAATTTATGCAAGAATTCGGCCGGGGTGGCGGAGGCCGAGGGAGAGGCCGAGAGAAAAGGGGCGGCGCGGGGCTGCGGGGCGGCGGGCTGCGGAGGGCGGGCCGGGCGCCACTTCCCTTCCCGGGGCGGGCGCCGGCGCTGCGGGCGGTTCTCCCCGCCGGCCGGTGCGCGGCCGCCGCGCAGCCCCTCTGGCAACGGCTCTTCCGAGCGCTCGGCCGCCGCGCGGCAGCGCCCCGGGCGCAGGCTGGAGAGGGTGCCACGTTTCCCCGCGCGGCACCTTCCCGGAGTCAGGGTGCGCCGCCCCGGGGCAGGAAGCGGCGGCTGGGAGCCGGCCGCGGTCCTCCTGGCCACGGCGAGGGGTTTCCAATGGTCCGCGGACGGCGGCGGCTCGAGGGCTTTGGATGTCTCTTCTGTAATTATCCTTCAACTTGAAATTATTTTCCCACATGAAATTATTCAGAATGGACACGTACCATGTCAACTAGATTTATCCTGCCTCTCCACACTGCTTTTCCTACCTCCTCGTTGACAGGACGGCCGGATCCACTACTAAATCAAAAAAAGTTTAACTAGATGGCGTTGATTTTGTTGAATTTGTTACCATGCCAAAAAAGGGAGAGAGAGGGCAATCGTTATGAAACAAAGAAATAGGTTGTGTGCCCATTATTAAATGTGTCAGGACTAGAATGTTTTCATCATTCTTTGGCAAAAATTGGCACTTTTATATGATCTCCTAACCTTTAATGTCCACACCTCTTCTTCTCTTTCTCCTCCCGGTACAAAAGGAAGAGTAACCCTGAAGAAAATCTTCCTTTATTAATTTTCCTTTCAGGAGACAAATCTACAAACATTTACGAAGCACTTTCTGCTTGCAAGTTACTGAGCAATTATTATTCTTTTAAACGCTCAACAATTGTATACTTTAAGGTGATGTTATTAGGTTGAAGATGGCATTTATTGTTGTCTCAAGGAAGGGACTTTTGTCAAAGATAGTCCTAAAATAGATATAGAGTAAAGCAACTTGCTATTATTAGACTCCAAAATAAACTGAGAAAATTGCAAAACTATGCAAAACACACATTTCCATTCACCACCTGTAGTGCTAAGACTAATCACAATATTTCTACTTGCTCAAAAGATTAATCAAAACCAGTTTGCTGCATAACAACTAGAACTACTCAATAATTTTGATTATAGGGATTTAACCACTCAAACATTTATTTTTCTGTTATCAGTAATAATTTTCTAAAGATTTGTTCCATTTATTAAGACGCATTGCTTTTGGCTTTCTTTTGTCATTTGAGTGGTGTTTTAAAAGAGATAAATGTTTCATTCAAGAGATTTACAGATAAAAAGCAGAAGATTGACACTACAGAAAATTCTGACATGAAAATACTAGAAAACACTAAAATCAACTTCTCCCTGTTTTAGAGCCACATATCATAAACCAAGAATCAGAATTCTGAAGTTAGGCTTACATTTCCATTACATTTCCCTTATATCTCTCAATGAAAGCATCTGGGGGATGCTTTGGTCTATATGTTTTGTGTTTGAGAGAAAGGTTAAAGACAGGATACAATGTCTACAAAGAAATCACTAGCACCTTGCTATATCAGAGGACATAAAAGTGACATAAAAGGAACTATTTCTTATCTTTTGCAGTATACCCCAGCTCACTGTCAGATGTAAATATGTTTCAAGGCTAATTCTGAGCAAAAACCAAACAAAACAAAAATGACATCTGCATATAATGAAAGTGTATTAGTTAATCTTTAATCAGCAAATAGTGCTAAATGACTATGAAGGAGTACCCTTGTGCCCTTGTAATTTAACTAGAAAGGTAGGACATTTTTCTTGAAACACAAGAAATGGCAAGGTAGTAAAGCCAAAGCTCAAAGTGGAAAAAAAAAAAAAAAAAAAAAAACCAGCTGTATGGCCCCTTCCTGATTTATTCTCTCTCCTTACCCCAACCCCCGTCCTGACAGCCATGATGGAGAAGACTCTAAGCTTTTAGAAGTTGCATGACTGCAGAGTTTCACGGGCCTTGAAAAACAGGGAGCTTCTGGGGCAAACTCTAGGCAGCTGTGGCCTACTGAAGTCGTTAACCCCTACCACCACCACCGTCACCGTCCCCACTACCCTTTAGCTTCAACTGTCTTCTCTCCATTTGTTGCACTGTTGAAGTTCTGCCAATGAGAATCATTTGAATTCACAAGCGTTCCCTTTAAATGTGCAAATACCTTAAGGAGCGGTAAGGAACTTGTGGTCATTCACAGACGATTGTAAATTAGGTCAATGGGTCATTTTCCTCCCAACACCTAGCTGAAACTAACAAATTTAGAGATCCATTTATTCATTCAACACGGTGCCTATGCGATTCCAGGCATTGTTCTAGGCGCTGAAGATGCTGTAGAGAACAAAACAACTCCAAATTCCTGCCTTCCTGAAGTTTACAGTCTAACGGATTGTTGGTTTTGATGCAGTGGTCAGAGAATATGGTAGTTTGGGAGTCTGAGCCCTTGGGGGACAAGGGCAGGCCTCTGTTCCTCACAGCCATAAGGCATTGGAAAGTTACTAAGGACTGGAAGATGGGAAAAGTATGAATTGGGTGCCTGCCGAAAGCAGTTGAGAAAAATACCTAAGACAACCTGCTACAAAAAGGTTTTCTCACCCAGGAGAAATGGATGAAAAGACTTCCAAGGATCAAAACTGTTACTAAGTGACCAATAGTTCAGCTGCATCACTGTTTAGAGGAATGAATAGTTGGAATAGTTGTCTCTGTTTGAGAACATTGCCATAATGTATCAATATATAATACTTCATGGAAGCAGGGGAAGAAGGGGGGAATATGTGCATATCTGAAGTAACTGAGGGATGCCTGGCTGGCTCAATGGATAGAGCATGCTATTCTTCTTTTTTTCCTGAAAAGAAAAAAAAAAAATTTTTTTTTTAAGAGAGGGAGAGAGAGGTGGAGGAGGGACAGAGGGAGAGAGAATAATCTTTTTTTTTTTTTTTAAGAGATACATGTGAAGGATTTTTTAGGGGTGGGTTTTGTTTTGTTTTTGTTTTGTTTTGGTTTGGTTTGGTTTGGTTTTTTGTTTTGTTTTGTTTTGTTTAATTTATTTGACAAGACAGAGATCACAAGTAGGCAGAGAGGCAGGCAGAGAGAGCCAGGGGAAGCAGGCTCCCTGCTGAGCAGAGCCGGATGTGGGGCTTGATCCCAGGCCCTTGAGATCATGATCTGAGCTGAAGGCAGAGGTTTAACCCATTGAGCCACCCAGGCATCCCTAATTTTTTCTTTAAAATTTTTAATTAATTATTTGAGAGAGAGAAAGAGAGTGACAGATAGCACAGGTGGGGAGGAGAGGGAGAAGCAGGCTCCCCACCAAGCAAGGGGCTGGACATGGGGCTCCATCCTTGGACCTCAAGACCAGGACAGGACCCTGAACCAAAGGCAGATGCTCAACCAAATGAGCCACTCAGGTGCCCTGAAAGATTTTGGTTTTTGTTTTTGTGGGTTTTTTTGTTTTTGTTTTTGTTTTGTTTTGTTTTAAGTAATCTCTACACCCAAGGTGGGCCTCCAACTCAAATCCCAGAGATCAAGACTTGTATGCTGTACAGACTAAGCCATCTGGACCCCCTGAGCATACTGCTCTTGATCTTGGAGTCATGAGTTCAAGCCCCACATTGGATGTAGAGACCACTTACAAACAAACAACGGAAAATTACTCAAACTTAGGAACACCTCCAATTTAAAACTAGAGCCCTATCTATTTTTCCAAATGTTATGAACTTTAAAAAATTACAGATATTGGGGCGCCTGGGTGGCTCAGTGGGTTAAGGCCTCTAACTTTGGCTCAGGTCATGATCCCAAGGTCCTGGAATCGAGCCCCACATCGGGCTCTCTTCTCGGCAGGGAGCCTGCTTCCTCCTCTCTCTGCCTGCCTCTCTGCCTACTTGTGATCTCTGTCTGTCAAATAAATAAAATCTTTTTTAAAAATTACAGATATTACACTAGATCAAGTGTTGAGGACATACTTTGATGTATTTTTGCAACTCGTCTTTTGAAAATGTGTTTGCAACCAATTTTCAAGTCATAGGAAACAACTCTCTTTAGGACAACTTCTCTTTTTCTCCACTAAAAATGTATTATTCTACTTCATCAGTTACCAAATTCATATCCAAATGACTTTGGCAAGCTCCAAACAATATATTTTGCCTTTGAATGATGAAGATTTACTACCACTGAAAATAGAAAGAAAGATAAAGGTACAGATATTTAAAGGGTCAAAAATGCTGAAGGAAGCTCCAAAAAGAAAATTCTAAAAAGCATTGCTTGCATTACTGGAAAAACAGCATTGATGTTCCTCTGTAATTTCTTCATAAGGGAAAGAATCCAGTTGGATATGTAAGCTCACCCCCCATGTTCTACTCATAATGGACGCACTTGCTATGGGCATTTGCTAGCCACTGCCAAGATTATTAAGGTCAAGATTTTAGGTGAAAAGAAAGCTACTAGGGTTACAATTAGCCACTGTTTTCTCTCGAAGATACCATGTTTAACTAAGGTTTAGCAAACATTGTTTTGAATGCCTACTTCCAGCAAATATTTGTTGAGTACCTGGCATGTGCCAATCTATTAGCCTTGGAGAACATGGCTAGCTCCCTGTCCTCAAGGAGCTCATGGTTTACAGCAACATAAAGAAAGAAGTGATTTTTGCTGCCTGAGAGAGCAGAGCAGGTTTCCTAGAAGAAGGGAGACTCGACCTGGGTCTCAAGTAAGCACAGGAATTAATATGAACAAGGAGGGTGGGAGGCATTCCCAACAGACAGCAAAGTGGTCCAGTGGTTTTAAAGCCTCTTGAGCACTTGTTACTGCAAGTGATTCCATACTGAGTGGAAGGAACATGGAGGGTGAGCCAATCTTCTTCAGTCTTCTCTGATCCTCCCAGAATGGGCTGGCTGTCCTTCGTTTGTTCTCTCAAAAGTGCCTATCTGGTTGGTGGGAATGCAAGCTGGTGCAACCACTCTGGAAAACAGCATGGAGGTTCCTCAAAAAGTTGAAAATAGAGCTACCCTATGACCCAGCAATTGCACTACTGGGTATTTACCCAAAAGATACTAATGTAGTGATCCAAAGGGGCACGTGCACCCGCATGTTTATAGCAGCAATGTCCACAATAGCCAAACTATGGAAAGAACCTAGATGTCCATCAACAGATGAATGGATCAAGAAGATGTGGTATATATACACAATGGAATACTATGCAGCCATCAAAAGAAATGAAATCTTGCCATTTGTGACTACGTGGAAGGAACTAGAGGGTATCATGCTTAGCGAAATAAGTCAATCAGAAAAGACAACTATCATATGATCTCCCTGATATGAGAAAGGAGAGATGCAATGTGGGGGGTTTGGGGGTAGGAAAAGGATAAATGAAACAAGATAGGTTCGGGAGGGAGACAAACCATAAGAGACTCTTAATCTCACAAAACAAACTGAGGGTTGCTGGGCAGTGTGGGGGTACGGAGAGGGGGGTGGGGTTATGGACATTGAGGAGCGTATGTGCTATGGTGAGTGCTGTGAAGTATGTAAACCTGGCAATTCACAGACCTGTACCCCTGTGGCTAATAATACATTAAATGTTAATTTAAAATTAAAAAAAAAAATAAAGATATTTTTTTCTTCTTCTAAGGAAGTTTTTTTTTCTTCAAAAAAGTAAAAAAGTGCCTATCTGCATCAACACTGGTCTACAATGGATTATAATCAATTGCTATCCTATTCTGTCATTAGGTTGTGGGCCAGTTGGGAACAAGGACCTCACCTTGTCTTTTAGCATCCCTTGTTGGCCTAGAACCAACAAGAGATGCTCAGTAAATGCTCAGTAAATGAAGGTGCTCAGTAAATGCTCACATACTTATATATAGGGTGGGGAGTGGGGACAAGGTAGTAGATTAGACTGGAGAAGTAGATAGTTCCAAGGAGAGCTCTAGATGTCACCCCCAAAGGTTTTGGCATCACTGATGAGTCCAGCAAGAGAGTAACAAGTCAGACCCATATTTCTGTGACAAGGTGCAGAATGTAGGAGATTAGATCCGAAGTAGGGAGAAAAGTCAGGTGGCCCCCATAAGACAAGAACAGCGAAGATATAGAAACAATTACCAACTACTTCTTTGAACTCTTCAGACTCAAGAAGTTACTAGATGCTTGTCACCTGGGCTGTCATCCCATAGGGAAGACAAAGCAGAACTGAAGAACCGCTCCGCCCTGTGGTGAAGGAAGGCAGTGTTCTTTCTGGAAGGAGCACTGATGGGGAGGGTGAAGACTGTGGTTCCAGCCTGGCCCAGTCTGGAGAGAGCCACTTTGTCTCTTGTTCCCTCAGGTACCAGCTCCAAAATTGGGTGACCTGTCGTCACTGAACTTACCCTCAATAATATGGGGCCAAACCCAAGTCTCTCATTGTCTCCCTTTCTGACTAACAAATGAAAATCCTTTGTGCTAACATAGCCAATTATAATCAGATTCTTTTAAAAGACATTAAAGTGGCAAAATATAGTGTTCTATTCAATAGTGGTCGAGCACTTGCTTGGGTGCTGGAAAAGCAGAAATAAAGCAAACCCTGGTCTTAGAGGAGTTCTCCGAATGTACCAGACATGACACACATTGAAATATGTCGTTACAATTCAAATGCATACAATAGTGGTATTACTGGGCAGGGTGATCACACAGAAGAAGGGACAACTAATTTTGCTTCTGCGCAGAGAGGCAGGGGAGGCTTTACAGAGGATGTGACATTTAAACTGGGTCTTCAAGGACTCTGCAGATGGCAGGGCTGGGGAGGTACACCAGGCAGGAAAACTGTCCAGGACATCTACCGGGCAGATGGCTGGTGTCAGCACTGCAAGTAATTTGGCACAAGGACAGCATAAACAGGGATAGGACAGGAAATGAGGTTGGAAATATAGGTAGAGCCAGGTGGGGGAGGGTTTTGTAACCACTTCAGAAATCTTTATTCCATATGTGGTAAGGGAGGCACTAAAGAATTATCACTGGGAAAATGATCAGGACAGACATGGACGCATTGGCCAGATGAGCCGATCCTCAGAGCAAGGAGACAATGAAGAGATATCGCTGATGGTCAAAGTACGACTTGACAAAGCCCTTCCAAGGCAGCATTAGAGGTGATGGAGATACAGGAATAAATGCAAGAGATATTTAGGTGACAGATATGATAAGATTTGGTGAATGACTGATTATTGTTAAGTGAGTGAAAAGTAAGGATGAAAATTCACTTCTAAGTGTCCTCCTTGAGGGGCGCCTAGGTGGCTCAGTGGGTTAAACCTCTGCCTTTAGCTCAGGTCAGGATCTCAGGGTCCTTGGATCGAGCCCCATGTCGGGCTCTTTTCTCGGCGGGGAGCCTGCTTCCTCCTCTCTCTCTGCCTGCCTCTCTGCCTACTCATGATCTCTGTCTGTCAAATAAATAAATAAAATCTTTAAAAAAAAAAAAAGTGTCCTCCTTGAGTGACTGGTAACCAGTTGCACCATTAACCAAGACAAAAGAAGGGGCAGGAGCAGTTTGTAGAATACAGTGCTTTGGTGTGGGAACTCAAGGTGATCTGTGGAATATTCAAGTGGGGTTGCCCATTAAGTCAGATATGAGAATGTAGAAGACTGATCTCATCTAGAAATGTAGGTGTAAGAATCATGAAGTATGAATGGTACTTAAATCTATTAGCTGGTGGGTCTGAGGGGTTCAGTCGTTTAAGCAGGGCCTTTGGCTCAGGCCATGATGCCCGGGTCCCGGGATCGAGCCCCGCATCAGGCTCCCTGCTCAGTGCGAAGCCTGCTTCTCCATCTCCCACTCCTCCTGCTTGTATTCCATCTCTCACTGCCTCTCTTTCTCTGTCAAACAAATAAATAAAATCTTTTTTAAAAAAATCCATTAGCATGGATGGCATTGTTTGGAAAGATAAGCAACGTGAGACCAAAGCAGGCTAACAGGAATCTTTAAAACACTGTGTTTTCTCAGTTATTTATTACTATGTATCAAACCACCCCTAAAGGTTGTGGCTTAAAATAAAAATTTATTATTCATCTGGTGGACTGACTGGGGGTTGTGCTCAATTGGAAATTGCTTCTCCCCTTTCTCTCCACTTGGTCTTTATCTTCATCATCCAGATGACATGGCAGTCTCTGAGGAGTGTTCTAAGAAGGCAAGCTCCCAAAACACAAGCACCTACCAAGCCTCTGCTGGCTTTGTGTTTACTGATGTTCCACCAGCCAAAGCAAGTTGCAAGGTCAAGCCCAGAATCAATGTGACTCGAGAAGGAAAGTGGGAAATTGCATGGCCACCCTGAGGAGTAATTCACTGGGGAGCATGACTTATCCACATGAAACACATGTTAGGAGATGGGCAGAAAAAAATAATAAAGAGAGACATCAAAAAAGGAGCCACTGAGGACAACTCACAAATCTGAAGGGGAAAATAAGACCTCAAGAGAGGAGAGTTTTGAGAAGGAAAGGAGCAACATGTCAAATGTCACAGAGAGCATGAAGGAAAGGAATGAAAAGCGTTCACTGGATTTGGTCTTTGCTAACCTTTCAGCTGTGAGTGTTGAGGGCAAAAGCTACATTGCAGAAAGCTGAGAAAGTTAATGGGAGCTGAGGAAGTGTAGGCGGTTGGTGTAGACTTCAGACTGTAGAAGTGTAGTCCTGAAATGAAAAGAGATGGGATAGTAGCTGGAGAAGACCTCATATCAAAGAGAGGATAGCAGCCTTTAAGAAACAAACAAAACAGAACAAAAACAACCATCAGGATGACAAGCATTTCCCCGAAGAGTGGGAGACAGGAGCAGGAGGGGAGTGGGCAAGCATGTCAGGAAATGAGGCTCATGGGGAACAGGAGGTCATCAAGCTGTGGGCGGAGGACAGGGAAGACACCTGTCTTTCTAGAACCCAAGAAAGGTGGGTGAAAATGGCAGTAAGTTTATAGGTGGGGGCAGGGAGAGATGACAGAAAGTTAAGCAAATTTATTTATAGTCGCTTCTGGTTTTCTTATTACTTCAGTGGCTAATCATTTACTGAGATTAAAACATTCATGGATGGTCATGAGATCTGAGAAAAGAGTTCAAGTTTTGGAACAGTCCCTACAGGGAAGAAAGAAGGTGCAAAAAGAAAGTAAAAAGACTCGTTGAGTCCTGAGCTGAGATTGTAGTAGCACTAAATTGTTATGCAACTTTCTTAAGTAACTTTCACCCCTGGAGAAAAGAAATACAAATGGTGAATTCTCAGGTTCACTCCAGAGTGGGGCAGTTAGTCTCTTCCACGGAGATTCAGAAGGATCACTGGCTGCATGGCCAAGGTAGGGTTCCCTGGAGCCACGCCAGATCAGCTAGCACTGTGGCCTGGAGCCATGCAGGAGCCACAATCATGGGTCCTTTGTTTAAATGTAGGACATGATTCGTATATGAAATAATGCGATAGATGGAGATTTCTGGCCATCTCAAATCCCTTTTTGGGGAATAGATATGTTTGTAACAACAAGTAAATAACTAAGTATGTCTCCTCTTCCTTCTGTTTCATTAAGACTGGTTGGCTGGTTGGCCCATAAGGTTGGATTCGAACATTAACCAGACCAAACAAAGGCTTGAGTGTTGTTTTTGTTCTGGTGACCTCAGAAGTGACAACGTCAGACAGTGGGATATAGCATTATGGCTGCAAGTGCTTGGACGGTTCTAGGCTAAACTATGTCAAACTCAAAGATGTACTTTGAGATGTAAAATGAGAACAGGTCATAATTTAAGGTCGCCTAATTCTGTATCTCATGGGTCAGATCTCATGATACTCCTACATTCAACTCTGGTTTAGATATTTGCCAGTAATTATTGCTATTACATGATGCTCCAGGATTTTCCAGGATTTTCCTCGTTGGTCACGGTAGATAGAATGTAAGATCTGGGTTTTGCAGATCGTGTACACAATAACCCTCTTTTAGAGATGAAGAATCAGAGGCTTGCGAGATTGCCCTGCTGTGAAAGGCAAAGGTGGGGCCAAACTCACGCCTCCTAAACCCCTGTTCGGTGTTTTCTCCCAAACAGAAATCTAATACCTGCCAAAGGACTACTTGCCTTTCCCATGAGCCACTTCAGGCTGACCTCCTTTACACCCATTTTTTGCCATTTCCTCTGCTTTATTTAAAGGAAGAAAAGTCACATTTGATAGACGGGTCTGTACCCTGTCACAACATCTTGCCTGAGGCTGCATCTCCAGATAAGATGGACTCGAGAATTGGACAAACAATCCCTTCTCCAGGGTGGAATCACTACTCTCAGCCTAACTGCTCCACATTCAAATATGGCGGTCACAGGGACACACCTCTCCAGGCCACCACTCGGATATGGGAGCAGTCGGCTCAGTACCAGCTCCTAGGACAGTGTCTGGCGCGGAGGAGGCCAGCGACTAATGCTTGCACAAAGAGAGTTACCTTTAAGGAGTGGGATGACTGGGTACAGAAAGGCAAAACTAATTTTTAAAAGATTCTGTGTGCTTGAATCTGAAAGGAGGAAACATTCCTAATTTTATCTTCATTTGTATTTTAACGTAGTAAAGTTCCTCCAAAGTAATTACTTTTTAATATCTTTCTAATGTGTTTATAATATGATTGAGCTGCTAGGCTGGGGCTTTTCATTTAGATAGCTAGCAAGAATTTGTATTAACCCAGCTCCTAAGCTCCTTCCTGGAGTTCCTCCGTGGTGTAAGCCATTGTAACTTCAGTTCACAGGGTAGAGCTTCACGGGATCAACAAGACAGAAGCCAACTGGCCGCAGAGGCACCCACCATCCCATTCTTGTTCCCGTCCTCAGTTCTCCTGGTTCCATTGTGGGGCCCTCACAAGCCACAGCCCTTGAGTCACTCCAAAGTCACCTGTGTCTAAAGTCAATTAAGTACAATTTCACATGTTTTACCAACAGCCTGTTTGTTTATTACCCCTCCAGGAAAAGAAAATTTTACCTCCAGGTAAAATCATTACCAGACCTGAATCATCAAGGATAAAATAGTACATGCAGGCTCAGAGATGACATAGATCGAGGCCGTGGCACAGGAACAACTGAATTTTGGGGGGCCTGGGTGGCTCAGTGGGTTGTGCCTGTCTTCCACTCAGGTCATGATCTCCGGGTTGTGAGATCCAGCCCATTGTTGGGCTCTGAGCTGGGCATGGAACCTGCTTAAGATTCTCTCTCTCCCTCTGCCCCTTTCCCCAAAAAATAAATAAATGAATAAGAAGAAACTAGTTTTAAGTGTCCAAGCCAGTGGCATTAAGTTCATTCACAATGTTGTGCAATTATTACTTTAATCCATCTGAAGCCCTTTTATTGTCATCCCAAATGGGAATTCTGTACCCATTAAATATTAACTCCCCATTCTGCTCTCCCGGCAGCTCCCAGCACTCCGTACTCTCCTGTCAATTTACCAAATCTAGGTACCCCACGTAAAGGGAATCATATAATACTCATCCTTGTGTGTGTGGCTTATCTTACTTAGCACATGTTTTCAAAGTTCATCCATGTCATAGCATGTGTCCAAATTTCCTTCCTTTTTAAGACTGAATAATATTCCATTATAGTATGTGCCACATTTTCTTAACCCTTCATCTGTTAATGGGAACAGGACTATTTCCACCTTGTAGCTGCTGTGAATAGCACCACTATCAGCATGGGCATAGCCTCATCTTTTTTAAATTTTTAAAAGATTTTATTTAGTTATTTGACACAGAGAGAGAGAGATCACAAGTAGGCAGAGAGGCAGGCAGAGAAAGAGGGGAAGCAAGCTCCCTGCTGAGCAGAGAGCCCAATGCGGGACTCGATCCCAGGACCCAGAGATCATGACCCGAGCCGAAGGCAGACTCTTAACCCACTGAGCCACCCAGGCGCCCCAAGCCTCATCTTTTTTTTTTTTTTTTTAATTTATTTATTTTCAGAAAAACAGTATTCATTATTTTTTTACCACACCCAGTGCTCCATGCAATCCCTGCCCTCTATAATACCCACCACCTGCCTCATCTTTTTTTAAGATCAGGACTCACTGATCCAAGGTCCTGCCACTCTGTAACTCCTCCTTCTCAGAACGGTTCACTCCAGCTCCCCTGTCACTCTGCCTACTCCACAGTGAAGGCCTCACCTCCTGTGAGCAAAACTGAGGCTGGCTTCCTCATGTACTACTACGCTCTCTCCTTGGAGTGGTTCTCTTGCACTTGGCCTTGCAGATTCTCTGCTCCCTGTCTCTGGATGTGGGCTCAGCTTGACCTATTCCTTGCCTTCCCTGGAAGCCATTGCCACAACATCAGGCATATCCAGCCCTTCTCTTCATGAGCTAAAGCTTAGTATGCCTTAAGGTCAGACCTTTTCAAAACGTGCTGTAGATAATAGCAAAAGTATACCACAACATGCAAAATTTTAGTGAAAGGCAGATGTGGTTGATTGGATAATGCGGTAAGACTTTTTCAAGTTAAATATTTTTTTTAAGTTAAATATTTTTTATAAAATAGGATTGCTTGCTACTTGATTATTTACTGATAAAAACTGACAATCATTTAGTAAGCTGTTCCCTTTTTAAAACATTTTATTTATTTATTTGAGAGAGAGACAGTGAGGGGAGAAAGAGAGAGAAGGAGCAGGGAGAGGGGCAGAAGAAGCAGCAAAAGCTGGCTCCCCACTCATCAGGAAGCCCAACATGGGCTCAGTCCTGCGACTCCAGAATCATGATCTGAGCCAAAGGCAGACGCTTAACCAACTGACCCATCCAGGCACCCCTATTAAGCATTTTCTATGGGATTTCTGGAGGAATAGACTAAATGTAGACATATTCCCTCCCCTCCACTGCCCTCAGAGAGAGTATGTTTAGTCTCAGATATGGACCATGATGGTCTAACTAATCAAATAAATTATGGTTTATCTTTACAATAGAAGCTACATAGGCATTAGACTAAGGTATACATTTTTGGGCTGTTGTGCTATAATCTCCAAGCTTTACTGTTATAAGGGGGAAAAAAAGGTCTAGATGCAGAAGAATGCATATGGTATGTTCATAGTTGGGGGGAAAAGGACCAACGAATTTATAAATGCGCACACACACACAGAAGTGTATGCATATGTACTTTATGTATGCACATAAAATATGTGCATTTGTGTGTGCGTTTGTAAATGCACAGATATTTCTGTAATGACGAACAAAGAACCAACACTCATGGTTGCCTCTCAGGCAGTTGTGGACGACGGAATACCTTTTTCCCAGGCAGCTTTTCTTGTACAGCTTAAATTTTTGACTGTGTGCACACATCACTTCCAATTAAAAGAAAATGTTTCTAAAACTAACAACAGAAGACAGAGTATGGGAAGTGGTAAATGAATCGTGTATAAACAACATGAAAGGCTCTCAGAAGAAGGAAGGCTGGTTCGTGGCGGGGGAGCATCAGGAAGGTTCTTGGAAATGGAGCAGTCCTTCAAGGGAGAAGGGCAAACAGGCAGGCTTTGGGCAAGGGGAGGAGTGTTGGGAGATAGGGTGGGACAGCCGTCCAAAGAGAAGGCACACAATAAGCAAACTTAGAGTCTAGGAAGTAAATCCGTTGACCTTTGCCTGGGTGGAGGAATGTAGCAATATTTTATTTACTTAATGTATATACTGGCTCATTCCAACATGCATTTGAAGACAGTTACAAGGTGAAAAAGAGGGGCACCTGGGTGGCTCAGTGAGTTAAGCCTCTACCTTCTGCTCATGTCATGATCTCAGGGTCCTGGGATCGAGCCCCGCATCAGGCTCTCTGCTCATTGGGGAGCCTGCTTCCCCTCTCTCTCTCTCTCTGCCTGCCTCTCTGCCTACTTGTGATCTCTCTCTCTCTGTCAAGTAAATAAACAAATCTTTAAAATAAAAAGCAACACAAAATTCTAAAAATAGAAACTTAAATCGGGACTTAGGGGGAAATATCAAACTTTTGAAGTAACCAGTTATTAAGCTTGGCACTTGGGGCTGTGCCTCTTGATGGCCAGAGTAAAGAAAGGAAACCATAAACACATGGCTTTTGCTATGTAAGGAAGGATGCAGGGCAGTTTTCTGAGTACTAGTTCTTTCAGTCGAATTTCATAAGAAAGTGGGGTGCCCAGGTGGCTTCGTCAGTTTAGCATCTAGCTTCAGCTCAGGTCTTGAACTCAGGGTCCTGGGATCCAGCCCCGCATCGAGCTCAGCACTCCACAAGGAGTCTGTTTCTCCTTCTCTGTCTTTCTCTGCTCGAACACACCCACACTCTCTCTCTGTCTCAAACTAATAAGTAAAATCTTTTTTAAAAAACATTGGGGAGGGTATGTCCTTTGGTGAGTGCTGTGAAGTGTGTAAACCTGGTGATTCACAGACCTGTACCCCTGGGGATAAAAATATATGTTTATAAAAAATAAAAAATTATATTTAAAAAAAAAAACTGTAAGAAAGTGTCACATGAGAATTCACACAGAAGGCAGTGAGTCGTGACCCAGGGCAGGATCCGTGTAAGCCAGCATCATGATCAGGAGCGTCTTGGTTGAAGGTCACCCAGGATGCAGATGTTCAGTGGTCTGTCTCAAGAAAGTTCTAGAAGGGGTGCCTGGGTAGCTCAGTGGGTTAAAGCCTCTGCCTTTGACTCAGGTCATGATCTCAGGGTCCCGGGATCGAGCCCCGCATCTGGCTCTCTGCTCAGCAGGGAGCCTGCTTCCTCCTCTCTCCCTGCCTGCCTCTCTAACTACTTGTAATCTCTATTGAATGAATAAATAAAATCTTAAAAAAAAAAAAAAAGAAAGTTCTTTAAGGACTGGGTGAATATCATGTCTCCTAGAGAATTTTGCCTGAATATCCTTCTCTTAGCTGGGAGTTCTTTGTGTTGGGTGAGGGGGAAGGAAGGTGGGTTGTGTGTTTGACTTACAATCAGAGCCAGAGAACAGGTAACAGGACAGAGCCTAAGTGGTTGGCATTCTGTATTACTTGTCAATGGTCAGCCACATGTTTTAAGACCAGACAATACGTAGAAGTGTGAACATCTTATTAGGAAAGCTGAGAAAGCTAGCAAGTGGTGTTTTGCCAGAATGACAGGCAATTTCTCCTTCCCCAGCATGGGGCCACAGGTGTCACTTGAGAAAAATCCAGAATTATCCTCAGAGAGAAGTTTTGCCTTATTACAGTCCTTGGATCATTGTCCACTTGACTCTCTGGTGTTCAGCACTAAAAGAGGATGTCAGATAGGACATTGGTCTACACGTTTTCAAGTCACTTGGTTTTCATGGCTCTAGAAAAACATCTAATACTGGGGAGCCTGGGTGGCTCAGTCGGTTAAGTGGCTGCCTTCAGCTCAGGTCATGATCCTGGGGTCCTGGGCTGGAGCTCCACATGGGGCTCCTTACTCAGTGTGGAGTCTGTTTCCCCCTGCCTGCCGCTCTCCCTGCTTGTGTTTGCTCTCTTCCTCTCTCTCTCTCTGTGTGTCAAATAAATAAATACAATCTTTAAAAAAAAAAGAAAAGAAAAGAAAAGAAAAACATCTAATGCTAAGCAAGATAAACTGAGGGAGTAGGGGAATGTAGGTTGGGAATGGAGTACCTATATAGAGTACTCTCAATAGTTCACTTCACTTCAAAGGTAATGGGTAGCCATCAAAGGTTTGCAAGTAGGAAGTACATGGGAAGGAGCGTGTGATGTGTGGGTGGTTAAGCCAGGGGCAGTTTCGAGTGGAATTGAGGAAAAAGAGACCAGAAGGGAGAAGGTATTGAAATATTTCTGAAGCCTGTAGTAGGGCAATAGGTATGAGAATCGAAGGGAAAATCCGTCACATTCTGTAGAGAGAGAACTGGCAGGTCTTCCCGACAGAAGAACACGAGAGCAGAGGGAATGTGGAGGCTGGCTCTGAGACCGGGAGCCCACGTGATTTAAGAGGACCATAGAAACTGCAGAAACAGACGTCGTGTCAAGAGGGATCATTTGTGTGGGGGAAGATACATTTGTTTTTAGACATGCTGATGTTGAGTTGACGGCAGATCATCCCAGGGAAATGATCCAGCAGTTAGCTGATGATAAAAGAATGAAGCTATCCAAATGAAGCTATCCAAACTGATGGAAGTGCATCATTTCACCTATGAAATCTTCTTGCCAAAAAATCAACTCGAATCAGATCACACCTCTACAGTTTACTGGAAACTCGGGTGGGTGGAGGGATGATATGTGTTAAACAACATGGTGGGGATGTGATCAGCAAACTCCAGAATGTGGGACATGGCACAGGACAAATGAGCTAGTGTTTGCTACAAATACATTGCAAGGGGGAAGAAAAAGAGAGGGAAAGAGAATCTAAAGATTAAAAGAGATTTTTTTAAAAAACACATCAACCAAGTGCAATTTGTGGACTTTATTTGGATCCTGCTCTGAACAAACTGACTCTTCACAATATTTATGAGATAACTGAGGAAATTTGATCTGATTAGATGTTTGGATGTTTTTAAACATATTAATATTTTTATAGTTAAGACTTAAAGAAAGAGTCCTTAAAATCTAAAAATATATAGTGGAATATTTGCAAATGAACTGATCAAATTTCTGAGATTTGCTTCAAAAGAATCCAGTGGGAGAAGGACACAGGGAATGGTGGGGTACAGAGGAAATGGGAGTGCCCATAAATGGGTGACTGTTGGGTGTGGCTGGTAATACCTGGGGGGGAGGGGAGCATCATCACATAAGTCTCCCCACCTTTGCATACATTTAAAATGTTCCATAATAGGGGTGCCTGGGTGACTCAATGAGTTAAGTATCTGACTCTTGATTTGGCTCAGATCATGATCTCAGGGTCATGAGATTGAGCCCCTTGTCAGGCTGGGTGCTGGGTGCGGAGCCTGCTTAAGAGTCTCTCTTTCCTTCTTCCCCTCCCCACCTCCACACACGTGATCTCTTGCTCTCTCTCTCTCTCAAGTAAATAAATTAATTAACTAATTAAAGACAGGGCAATAACAATGGTGCCAGGTTACAATCAAGGAATCTGATGCCTTCATCTGATTAGGTGGTTTGGAGGTCATGGATGATGGCAACATCTTAGTTTCATGAAGATGAGGCCAGTACAACCAGATGACTGGGACTTGAGCTGGAGGACTGGGGAAGCAAGGGGGGGAGGGGCGATGGAGTCTGTGTATCTCCGCATTTGGCCACGAAAGAAAGGAAAGGGATAGAGCAGCAAAGACAAGGGAGCCCTTTCTCAAAGTGAGGGAGCTCTGGCAAGTCCATGGGAAGAGAGGAAGCAGCCCATGGAGGGCAAGTAACCCAGCCCAGAGGCAGGACCGGTGTCCTCAGCTCAGGAAGTGAGATGGAGAGCTGACCTTTGGGTGAGGTTATTCAGGGAAGCTGATTCACAGTGAGTGAGGTGTAGAGAATAAAAACGGGATGAAGCCTCCAGAGGAATCGGGGTTTCCAAGAGCACTGGAAGGACTGTGAAGGAGGGAGAGAAAAGGTCAGGTAAGGGAGAAACAAGAGAAGCATGGAAAGGAGAACGAAAGAGAGACTAGCTGAGGACGGGGCTTGGCGTCTGGGTGAGGGGCCGAGAATGACAAGGACAACCAGGCTGGGGCCGAGTGAGGGCAGGTTTATGGAGTGCAGGCTGGGGTCCCAAACACTATCGGAGGGTCAAGCAGGCGGCGTGTACAACCTGTCTTGTTGCTGTTAGACTCCTCAACTGGAACAATGGGAGAAGGTGGGGGGCCATGGGTGAAAGGGGTCACTGGCACCCAGACTAAAGCGGCATCCGTGGCAGCCAGTGGTGGAACAGAGACCTCCAGCTTCCCCAGGGAGGAACTGCAGGGGCTTGAGGAAGGAAGGGCTAGAACACTCCCCAGAGAGCCAAGTGGAAAACCAATCCAGCCAGGGAGACTCAGGGTCATATTAGGAAGGTTAAAATGTGCCATCCTTTCTCTATTATTTCTGAGCCCTCCACTCTACACACACCCTTCACTTCCAACCCTTCCCCCACCATCACCTCACCTCCGAGCCTCATCCTAAAGACAAACTGAATCGGTAGCACTTGTTTCTTACATTGCCTGCTAATAGGAGAGACCCTGGAAATTTAATGACCTGCTTGTTGTAAAAACTCCTGAGTCTAAATGTCATGACCTTTCAACAAAGGAGATTAAGATTTGGGAAGAATACATTTCAAATCTAGATTCATCTGGATGCTGATTTTGACATATCTACATTTATTTTCAAACTCGGGGTGGCCCACCCTTCTTTTGGCCCCCAGTACTCATTGGTCCTCTTCTTCTATACCACTAGAATTTTTAGCTGGGCATGTGACTGCTCAAAACAAAGACAGAATATCTCAGCCTTCCTTGCACCTAATGGTCATTCAATCAGCCCACCAGTGTGTAAACAAACATGCTGGATGTGAGCTTCAGAAGAACTTTCCAGAAAGACAGTTGGTGCACACCCTTCACCCTTTCTTTAGTCCTTCCTCTACCCTGCTGTCCAGAAGATGAGTCCAACCTCTATCTCGGACTGCACAGATAGGAGCAAAGCCTCTGGATGGCAAAGTCAAAGAAAGTTGATGCCTGAAGATTTGAAGTGAAACACACATCAGCCCAACACCATCTGTCCTTGAACTTGTATAGAACTGGGATAAAATTTCTGTATTGTTTATGTTAACGTGATTTGAGGATTCTCTGTTATAGGCAGCCAAGCCTAATTCCAACTGATATACAAAGTATTAAAATTAACTAGTTCTCAGTAAAAACAAACAAACAAACAAACAAAAAACAAAAAAAAACCCCACTAATGTCAAAGGTAATGATTTGCTATTTATAAGAATATATTAAAATCACACAAGTAACACTGATGATCATCTATTAGATCAAACCTATAACCATGTGTTCTTTTTTACCCCATGTGTTCTTAAAAGTATATTCAGTGACCAACTTTCAACCAGTTTTCTTGTTTTGGGTCCTGTGTCGGACTCTGGGGAGGCCGTCATGAATAAGCAACTGCCCCAGCCCAATGAACCCCACATCTGGGGAAATTGAAATCTGACTACAATAATGGGGTCAAGCAGCAGGTGCTAGGGGCACAGTACCCTCTTCCTGCAGACTGAAGTAGGGCCCAGTGAATGCTCTTTCAGAGATGAGGTCCCAGTAGAGACCTGAAGAACAAACAGGATCTGGTCGAAGAAGAGGAAAGAATCAGCTGGCCAGGCAGTGGGACCTGCTGGTGCAGAAACTTGGAACAGGAGGGAGTGTGGCATTTTGGAGGGCTGCAGGAAGGACAATGCCAAATGAGGTCCATTTGTGCAGAGTGACGTGGGACATGACAAAGCAGTGCTCTATCCCCCTGCATTAGGAGAGGCTGAAAGTGACCTAGAACGAGGCTTCAGACTGTGCAGTTTTAGAGTATAAGAGGAAGTCATTAAGGGTGTTGGAGAAAAGCACTGATACACTTCACTTTGGGCTCAGTTGGGATTGCAGCCAGTCATCTAGTATGTCGGTGCCAGAGTACAATCCCCAAAGTACAGAGCAGTTCTGGGGGAGAGGCTAAGGGGATGGGGTCTCCATGGGGTTGAAGAGCAAGTGTAATTAAAGCAAAGCCATGGGGGAAGGATGAAGGCTGTGGGTGTAGGCTACACGTGGGTGCACTTCCAAAATGCGGTGCTTCCAGGCAATGTCCCTGGTGTACATGGGAGAACAAGGCTCGGGGTTGGGCTGACAGCTCTGGCATGGAGGCAGAGCACTTTAAGAAGAGAGTTTCCCTTAAACTGCACAGAATAAATTAAAATGAACCGGAGAAGAAGGAGGAGGAGGAGGAGAAGGAGAAGAGAATTTGCTTGCGGCGCCTGGGTGGCTTTGTTGTTAAGCATCTGCCTATGGCTCAGGTCCTGATCCCAGGGTCCTAAGATCGAGTTCTATATTGGGCTCCCTGCTCAGTGGGAAGCCTGCTTCTCCCTCTTCCACTCCCCCTGCTTGAGTTCCCTCTCGCTGTGTCTCTCTCTGTCAAATAAATAAATAAAATCTTTTAAAAAATGAGAGAGAGAGAGAGCTTGAGAAGAACCAGGGGAGTCCAGGAGTGTGTCTGAGGGAGAAAGAGTGAGGAGCGGTCCCTGAAGGGGACTACGGAGAGACCGAGGGTGGGTCAAAACTCCAGCTGCCCCACAGAAAATTCAGGGGCAAGGGTTGAGGCAGATGGCAGAAAACAGGTCTTCAAGCAGCAATCCTACTCTCGGCTTCCAAGTCTCTTTGTTTAAATAAATAAACAAATACATTTTATTTATTTGATTTTTTATTTAGTGGTGGTGGTGGTGGTGGTGGTGGTGGTGCCTCTGGGTGGCTCAGTCAGTTAAGCATCTGCCTTTGGCTTAGGGCATGATTCCAGGCCCTAAGATCCAGCCCTGCTTGGGGCTCCCTGCTCAGTGGGGAGTCTGCTTCTCCCTCTCTCTCGCCCTCTGCCCCTCCCTCTGCTTGTGCACGCGCTCTCTCTCTCTCAAATAAATCAAACCTTAAAAATGAAATTAAATAAGATTTTTTGTGGTGAAATATACATAGTATGAAATGTACCATGTTAACCATTTAAAGGTACAGTTCAGCGACATTATATTCCCATTGCTGCGTGACTGTAACCACTAGCCCTCTCCAGAGTCTTTTCATCTTCCCAAACCAAAAATCTGTACCCATTCAACAATAGCTCCCCATTACCTCCCCACTTCGGTGCCTTGGAACCTCTGTTCTACTTCCTGTTCTATATTTGCCTTCTCTAAGTACCTCATAGGAGGGGAATCATACAATGTCTCCTTTTGTGTCTGGCTTATTTCACTTCCCATCATGCCTTCAAGGCTCATCCATGCAGCAGCCTGTGTCAGGCTTTCCTTCCTTTTTAAGGCTGAGCAGTATTTCATTGTAGGTACATACCACATTTTATTCATGCATTTGTCCAGGGTATTATACCTTTGGAGTAAAAAGAGTCGGGAGAAGTTAGCAGGGAAGGGGAGAAACCCAGAACAGGAGAGGAATGTAATCCACTCTCATTTTACATAGAAATGTGGAAACTGTAGTCTGTGGAAGGTCTGAATGGCTCAAAGTCATAAAGAATTCAAGTCTTCTGACCTTCAGACTGCTTTTTCTTCTGGTCCCGTGTTTACCCCCAAGCTAGTCTGAATTCAGCCGAATTCCCTGATCTGAGGAGGACTATGGGTGGGGCAGATGAACAGATCCTGAAGTCTGACCAGGGGCTGGAAATCCCACAGCACGATGCCACACCAGCACAGAAAGGGAGCTGGAGAGACTGTTCCCAGGCAAAACTGTGGAAGCTCTTTTGGGTCCCACCTCACTGGGTCATTGATCTTTTCTTCCTTTCTACCTTCGCTGTTCACACTCTTTAGCCATCTTGTTCCCTTTCTTCATCTCAGCAGGATAGAAGCGATCTCTGCTGACCAGGTAAAAGATTATTCAGAAGTTAGCTTAAAGCACTATCTGTGCCCCTCCCAGGAGATTTACATTTTAAGGGGCAGCTTCAGGAAATCGAAAATTTTAGGAGCCCAGAGAATGGGACTGTAACAGTAGAACAGCGGAGGGGGTGAGAACAGGTAGGAGTGGGGTGAGAAGGTTGCAGAAGGAAGTGGGTGGGGAAGTGTCCGCCCTGCTACCCCTCCCTGGAAAAAAAGGAGGCTCACTCACAGATGCACTAGGGCTTTGTTTTTTTTCTTTCTCAGAACATGATTTTAGCTTCCTTGTGTGTGGGGGGGGATGCATCTTGTGTTTATTTGCCATCCATACAGCATGCATTGTCGCTTTCTGAGCATGGTAAGTTCTCGGTCAAACCTGGGAGGATGATTAACCACTGGCCAAATATTTCAGACTTGCACGAAGGAGCCAGGGATAATAGAAGGGCTTTTGTTGCTACTTTATCCTTCACATTTATCATGGGTCAATAATATGTAAAATATTGTCATTGAAGAACATCTTCCTCTTTTAACCTTTGAATAGAATATGCTTCCTTAAGTATTTGCTTTATTTTTCTTTATCCATTTTTATTAGTGTCACACACACATACACACATCACCTTGCTCTTGTATAATATGTAGAGCATAACAAAATCCAGACTGTACCAGAATCCTCTTAAACTTGCTCGAATGATTATTTTTTATATAGAGTGCTCCAGTTGCCTCTAACATCAGGGTTACCCATGAATAAATGCAAGTACACAATCCCTGCTTAGGGAATCAGAGTTTATGAGAAAGTAATTTTATTTTCTTCTTAGATTTTATTTGGACTTTGTGTGTGTGTGTGTGTGTGTATGATTTCTGTGAAAACCAAATGTCTCCAGGTCCAAAGCAGAATGTATGAAACAGTAAGGTTACTACTATTTGGCCAGTGTTTTAAGGTTGGTAATATACATTATCCTCATTTAATTCTCACATCAGCAGTGTGAGCTGGTCAAGATGGTAAATAGTTGCTAACTTATAATGTGGAAACTAACTCTTATACATAACTTGGAGAAGGCATAAAGCTAGCTGATTTGGACCTGGGTCCTCCTTCCAAATCCCAACCTTTTCTCACTATATTATGAGCTAGTCATCACTATCTGCATATCTCTACTAGACTGGCAGTTTAGTCTCGATGCCCAATGAACTTGAACTCTCTGCCAGAACCAACAAACGTAGCAAATGGCAATCTTCTATCTCATCTCAAATGTGTGTTTCTTTCAAGTGGTTGCCTAATCAGATTTGCCATGGTCAAAAAAAGAATGAAATGTATATCATTGTAAATACATTCTTTTTTTTTTTTTTAAGATTTTATTTATTTATTTGACAGACAGAGATCACAAGCAGGCAGAGAGGCAGGCAGAAAGAGAGAGAGGAGGAAGCAGGCTCCCCGTGGAGGAGAGAGCCTGATGCGGGGCTCTATCCCAGGACCCTGGGATCATGACCTGAGTCAAAGGCAGAGACTTTAACCCACTGAGGCACCCAGGCACCCCTGTAGATACATTCTTAAAGTGGGCTATTTAAAAAAAAAAAATGTTTCACTATAAACTCTTTTAAATATTATTTACCAATCCACAAAATTGGGAAATAAGATTTTTAAAAAGGTTTAAAACCAAAAAAAAAAAAAAATGCAGCTAGCTAAAACGTCAGTAAAGTGTACTTAAAGGACTTTTACCAAATCAGTGTCTAAAATGTTATCTAAACTCGAAATTATCCAAGCCTACATACACAAAGAGAAACTCTTTGGGACTTATTTTTCCCTTATCATTTATTTACAAGAATCACTTGGTTTGTCCTGTAAATAGATATGATACATACTAGGAGAATACTTACCTACAGAAATGGTAAATAATTATGCCCATTTTTTTCTGCTTCAAATAGTTTAAATACATTTCTTGCTTTTACCTTTATATAATACCTTTATATCATTTATTTTTTGCTTATTTTACTAAAGAAACTTTCTCTTCTTTTAGAAAATTTTATTTCTTTCTAAATTATACTCCCTTCCACCAAAGTGTAACAAAGTCAACAGGCTACTTTTACAGTAATGAGAAAACCAACAAGGATCTCCTTCAGAGTAAGGCTGAAGGGAAACAATTTGTAGTAAAGATTTATTCCCTTATCCTCCCCTCCAAATATTACAACTCTCAACAAAGAATTCTTGTTTAGCCTTATTGAAAGTGTGTAGCAGGGTGGTGTTTAGAAATACTACAGATCTAAATGTACATACATAGCATTGCTAACTCAGAGTGAGCACAAGGAAAATGAGAATTTCAATTTGTTACCATGACATCTCCTAAACAAAAGAAAAATATTAAGAGTACAGGATTTTTTTTAAGTCAGTATCAGGACAATTCCTTAATATATTGATAATTGCTCTTCTAAAAACTAGTACTAATAATCAAGGATCAGTACTCTCACCATAATACTCTTTTCTTCCACTATCATTACTGGTGCATTAGTTTCAGCTCAATTTTAAAGTTACAGATCTCTGGTTTAAAATGAGTATTTCTGCCCATTAGCCTTAAACAGGAAATCACTGTTCCAGAATTTCACTTCAAAACCACACACACTATTGCTGCTAAAAGAGTTTTAGATGTTAATTGTGACAAAAACATCCGGATGGTTTAAGTAAAATTTATTATATCATTTTTTTAAAAAAAGTTATGCTTCATAGAGAAACTTACTGAGAGAGGGGCATTCAAAACTGAAAAACACAGCAATATAAAATAAATTTATACCTAAGGCTACCCTGATTTTTGTTTTCCTGAGCCGATCACTCTGTATTTAAGAATTTAAAGGGTTACTGGGCTCCGACCAGTACTGCCCAGGACCATCCTGGGAATTGGGAACAATGGTGAGCAGGAGGCAGGAAGAGCTGCTGTGGGATGTAACACTCCGGCGGCACAACAGGCAACGGCAGCCTAGGTTTCTGGGTGCACGGTGGACGTAGGGATGCAAACTGGTCCTTCACTTTGAGCTAGGTGAGGGAAGGGAGGGAAGCCACGTCTTCAGAAAGCAGGAGACCTGGAAGTATTGCAGAAGCTAGGTGGATTCTCCTGCCTCGGAGAACTGAAAGCAATTCAAGTAGGCTGGACCTCGGGGAACGGTGGGAGGAGTGGCCGGTGGCAAAGATCCCGCTGGAGACGCCGATAGAAACGGGATTAGGAGGGCCTTACAAAGCGAATTTAAGGAGATAGGACTTATCCTGAGGGCAACGGAGATTTTCTAAAAGGTTTTAAACGTGAACACGACCGGATTTACTTTGCAATAAAGTATACCTCTCCGGTGGCAATGTCGAGATGGGGGAGGGGCAAAGCCCGAGGCCGAAAGACTAGTGAGCACAAAACCACGACAGTCCAGGTGGAGGACGCTGGTGGCCCGTACAGAGGAAGTCAGAGCGTGGCAGGAGCGACAACCTGACGACCTGAAGGACGAAAGTAAAACAGATCCTGGGGCTTCATGGCTGCGGCACGGGGTTGGGGGCTGATGACCGAACTGTAGTGAAGCAGTTGCTGAGATGGGAGACTCGGGCAGTTCGGAAGAAAGGTGCGGAGCTCCGCTTAGGACACACAGATTGTCAGATTTCTGTGACACCCAAGTTAGATATGCGAGCTCTCAGCAGGGCGGTCTGGAAGCAGGACGACCCTCTGCGGATGGACCAGACACCACCCAGAGTGCGCACGGTGGAGGAGACAGCCCTGGACGGCTCCCCGGGGAACACCACCCACGCAACTGGACAAGGCTTCTAAACTGCACTTCTTCAAATATACGCCGAATCACAAAACACGCTGCGAGACCGTAGGGGAGTTCATTGCTCTCATTTCTTCAGGTGAGAAAAATGAGACTTTAGGGTAAGGTTTGTTCATGATCACCTGACGGAGAGTCTCGACTTTCCGTCACCCAGCCAACAGAGCCCCTCCTCTACCCTAAAAATTAACTCAGTGGATCGGATTGCTGAAACATATTATTTCTCAACATTTCGGCAGAGTGGATCACAGAAATAGGACTTTTTACTTTTTAAATGCCTTTTGTTCCTTTTATCCCAATCCTCGTGAAATACTGTAATCAACTTTCAGTTTTAATAAATATTACCAGACATCAAATATATGTAAAAAAACAAAAAATCAGATAGAGGAAAATTTTAGAACCTATCTCCACCAGTAAGCTCACAACTTCTTCAAGTTCTCTGAGCTGCATAAATAAACCTTGACAGACTCTGGCTTTACGCTTATTAACTCGGCACGTCCATCCCCGTCCTCCTATCTCGAGGACTTGCCTAATCGCTCACCCCTCCCCGTCCCTCTCCCTCGCTCCCCCGCCCCCCCTCCGGCCGCACCACCTGCTCCCGGCGCCTCCCCCTCTCCTCCCGTTTGCACGCCCGCTCCGGTTCTCACGCGCGGCCCGCGGCCCTCCCCGCCGCTCCCGCCCCTTTCACCTCCTCGGTGCCTCAGGACCCGAGCAGGACCGCTGCGAGCCTAGCTTCCCAGCCCCTCCCGCACTCCTGCTTTTCCCCGCCCGCCCTCGGGCGCCGCGCCCCCCACGAAGTTCTCCCTCCCGCACCGCCCCCCGCGAGGACTTCAGAGGCGGTCCCTGGCCGGCCGGCGCTGATTGGCTATCTCCCCGGCGCCCCGCCCCTCCCGTGCACGCGCAGGAGGTGGGGCGGGCCCCGAAGCGGGCGCGCGCGGCGCGGTCCCGCGGGCGGAGCGTCCGTGACCCGCGTGCCGGCCTCCGCGTCCCGGCCCCGGCGTCCGCGAGGTGGGGGCGGGCGGCGGCGGCGGGGGTGTACCCGGCCTGGGGACTCACATGGCCCCGAAGCTCCCCCCACCTTGCCCCGGCCGCGCTCCCTAGCCGCGGCCAGTCGGGCGTCCCGCAGGGACTGGGAGCTGCCCGAGGGGCCGTCGTCGTCGCCAGCCCGGTAGCCCGGATGTCGCTGCCCCCCGCGGCGGGGCCGCAGACGCTCCTCTCGGCCCCGGGAGGAGGCTCGTCTTAAAGGGACCGCGCCGTGTTCGTCCGGAATGGGCGGCGCATCCTGCCCTCCGTGCGCGACCCATGTCCCGAGGGGGTGCCGCGGCGCCCGCACCACGGGCCCCCTCCTCCGGGCGGGGTGCAGTTGGAGCTCCGCGCGCCCTGCCCCGGGATGGCCGCAGATGGCCGCCCAGAGGCCGGGTTTTCTCGGGCCCGAGCCGTGGCCGGTGGCGCCGCGCGGGGCCGGGAGGCGCCGGGCTGTGATTGGCCGAGGCCGCCGTGAATGCAGGACATTGTCTGGTCGCGGCCGTCTCCGTCCCTGCCCGCCGCCCTTCCACAGACCAAGATGGGTGCGGAGAGAGGGCTCTGGTCGCCAAGGTGCCCCCGGCCAGGGAGCGCCTTCAATGGTGGGAACACCACAGGGGGGAAAACGTAACTTTTACGAGATCGTGGGTTCTGAAAATGGCAAAAGGAGCTGTTTCAAAATACAAAATCATTCTCAACAAGGAAATAAAATCGGTGTTTGATAGAAAGGTTTCCTTTAAGATTAAAAATACTAAAGTAATTGAAAAGGGCCGCCATAAAAACGGATTAGTTTGGTCTGCAAGAGTTCTCTAAGACCTATGATAATTCATCTGAATATCCTTCATAAAATTTTAATCTGTATAATATTCATGCATACAGTCATACGGATATGAAATCACCTTGTTCAGGACATCCTCTCTGGGTCTTAGTTTCCATATTGTAAAAAAGACTGGACTGGTAGCTTTCCAAGTTTGTTTCTATTGTTAAAATAACTCCGATTCTGACTCTAGGCTTAAAGTCATGATACGTCCTATGTGTTGGATCACATCTCAAGGTCTTGAAATAAATGAGATCTCTTAAAGAGCCCTCGAGATGTCAGTTCTCAGATCATCTTTGAATATATGTGGGAGTTATTTAAGTGGAGTTGTAATCTTTCCCTGTGTAATTTTGGAGTAAAGGGAAATGAGAGCAGTAGAGAAATGTATGGAGATCAAGAGCAGGGTTTTCTTTCATCCTAAAGAAGTTTTCTAGGTAATGGAGTATTATAATAAAGAATAGTCATCTTTCCTATTTTGTTCCCAGTATCAAAGGGGTAGAAAGATGGCAAAAGAAAGAAGACACATATGAAATAAGAGATACACAAATAAAATGTTTGGAGAGTTTTGAATAAAACGAAGTTGTATTTCTTTTGAAAAAGCTGCATAGGAAAAATTATTGTAGAGTTAAAAGCAGACTTGTGTTAATACAGATTATCTCTGTGTTTATGTATTTATGTATGTGTATGTGTGTGTACATATATATATATATATATTTTTTTAATCTGTTTAACTTTTTAAAGGGTTTTATTTTAATTCCAGTATAGTTAACATAGACTGTTGCATTAGTTTCGGGTGAACAAAATAGTGATTCGACAACTTCAGGCATCACCAATATAGATTATATTATAGTATAGCTTCAGTTTAATGCTGTCTTCAGAATTAAAAAAAAAAATAATTTCATTTAATTGAAAAATCAACAAGAATTAGAGACTTGGAAATGACAAATGAAGGACGGAAAACATCCAGAAAACAAGATAAATTTAATGGACATGATTCATTGTAAGAGACATGACCTCATTCCTTATTAGTGGGATTTCCACTAAACCAGATTTGATGTTAAATAAATTTATTTTACAGACTTTCCTCAAAATTATACTAATTTAATATTTTTTTTATTGTTGTCCTTGTTTTGTGGAATGGAAAAAAGGGGAAAGAAAAGAGATACAATGAAAAATTTAAAACATTGTTGCAGTTTCCTTTTTTTTTAAAGATTTTATTTATTTATTTGACAGATAGAGATCACAAGTAGGCAGAGCGGCAGGCAGAGAGAGAGAGAGGGAGGAGGAAGCAGGCTCCCTGCTGAGCAGAGAGCCCGATGTGGGGCTCTATCCCAGAACCCTGAGATCATGACCTGAGCTGAAGGCAGCGGCTTAACCCACTGAGCCACCCAGGTGCCTCTGTTGCAGTTTCCTTAAATAACAGTTGTTCCGATCTCCTTTACCTCACCTGTCATAATATAGGAATAAAAAAGCAGAAATCATCAGCATAAAGATTCTAGTTGTCCCCAGAAGTGAAGCACGAATAGTTGTGTGGATGTCTGTGAATAATGCAAGTTTAGTTTTGATCATTTAAACTTATAGAATTTAAATTGTTGATTTCTAGAATTAAGCTAATTTTACTTAAAAGTTATTGAAGAAGTGATTAAAAGTTAGGGATTAAGCTGAGTGAAATAAGCTGTTTATAATAAACACAAGCAGCAGGTTATATGATATAGTCTATAAAGCATGAAATGACTAGCCAAGTAAGTGGGATTTTTCCAGCAAGTCTTTTCCTCAGGACTTTTGGTTTGGTATTCCACATAGAACTATAGAATAATCTGTATACAATCATAACGTTTACCCAACACTTAGTATATACCAAACACTGTTTTAAGTATCTTCTTCTTCTCCTTCTCCCCCTCCTTCTATTCTTCCCCTCTTCCTTCTCCACCTCTCCCTCCTCCTCCTCCTCCTCCTTCTTTCAGATTTCATTTATTTGACAGAGCACACAAGAAGGGGAACAGGAGAGGGAGAAGCAGATTCCCTGCCGAGCAGGGAGCCCAATGCGGGGCTCCGTCCCAGAACCCTGGGGTCACGACCTGAGCTGAAGGCAGACGCTCAATTGACTGAACCACCCAGGTCCCCTATTATCCCCATTTTATTTTATTTTTGTTTTTTTTTTTCCCATTTTTTCTTTACTTATTTCTCAAAAAAATCTTAGTCTTTTTAATCTTACATTTTTAATTGACTAAATCTTTAAAGAACTTAGTGACTTTGTCTTTTAAGTTCCAGAAATACTGACATGACTATTTTGATAGGACTACATTTTAAATATCCACTTATACTTTGTATATCTAAGAGTCCTATCTTAATTTTCACTATCACATATGAATGAAGGCCTTGTATCTTATTTTCTTTATCTAGCATTATATCATACTCTTGAATTTGAGATAGTCTGTCTTGAGAGTTGTAATAGAAAAGATAAAAGAATGCTATGTCTTGATTGTTTAGAAAGTATTTCCATAGTCAGTTATGGTTCAATAGGTAAACTAAGGCCTATAAACCTGAACTCCTTTACGGGTAATACTGTTCAGCAAGAATGTAGTACACGATTGGCCAAATATGGATTTGTTTAAATAAACTCAATTTAAAAAGTCTGAAGCTCTCCTCTTTCTTTGTTATTATTTAGGCAGTAGGTTATATTAATGATAGAAGTGTATTTTCAACTGCTTTTAAAGAAATTAGATAGCGACTAATGAATTTACTGTTCTACTCAAAAACGTCTACACTTAAGGTAAGAACCTTTGCCAGTAGGTTTAAGTTGAGAATCTTTGTCAAGGGAGAGACGTTGCTCTGAATCATGAATGGTATCACGAAGAACTGCGATCTCCTTGTTTTATCCTTCTTGAAGATGTTGAAGCTTCCTTCTGTAGATGCTCTGTGGCAAAACAGTAGAATATGGGTATGGGTTTGATTTAGTTTGAAGTCTTGCTGGTTTGGCATCAAACTCTAACTGTAATTTGATAATTTCACTTTGTTTCTCCTTCTCTTGAGTTCTTAACTTTGCATTTAACTCTGAAATTTCTACCTCCTTTTTCTCTATCAGGTCTTTATGCTTTTCTTCTTTTGACTCAATTTTTTCCCGCATATCCTGACGAAGTTTCCTTATTTCTATCTTATGTCCCTCCTCTTTGATTTTCATTTCACTCATAAGTTTGGCAATAGTATTCTTATATGCCTGTTCATGAGATTTTAAATTTTCTTTCATAAGATCAACATTTCTTTTTAGTTGTTCATTTTCACTTTTCAAATCATGTTGAGATTTAATGGTCTGTTGTAGCCCTTTTATCATATTACGAAGAGCAGCACATTCTTCTTTAATTGAGATCTCCTTTGTTTGCATTACTTTTAATGAATAGTTTTTTGCAACTGTATATCCAGTATATTATTCTTTCCACTGGTTTCTATCATTTTCTCAGCTCACAGGTCCCTGCAGTTTCCCACACCTCCTCCTCTTCCGGGTGCGGGTCTGTCCCACAGGGCTGTCCCCTCCCTGTATTCTCCCCATTTTAAAGATGCAGAAAGGTTAGGTAGCTTGCCTGAGGTCAGACAGCTGGGAGGGACAGAGCTGGGAATCAGGCCTAGAATCCTGACTCTGCTCAAAGCCATGTGGCTAAGTGTTCTCAATTCCTCACTGAGCTGACTTAGTTATTTCTATGGATGTGATCATTAATGCACTTTTGATCAGATTGTTTCAACAGTTACACATTTAAATATTTTGCGCTTTCATCCATTTATATTTCAGGTGAGCCTGTGGCTACCGGAGTGTCATTTGTGCTTAGTCTGCTAGAGAAAGACAAGCAGGCCTGTCACCTTTGAAGAGAAACGCCCCTGAAATTTGTATCTCTCTTCTCTTTTAAGCAGACATGGACGTGGGCAGCAGCACATGGGAAAGACCGCTCCCTTTTCTTTCTTTTCATTCTTTTTCTTCTTTTAGGCCTGTGGCTTCATGGGACCCCGAGAACAGAAGACCAGCTGGCCGTTTGGGGTGCCTCGAGCTGGTGTCCTTCCCCGCACAGATGCTGATGTCCTTAGCCAGTATCAGCCGAAGGCTGCCAAGTCACTCAGTTCTCAGAAGACAGAGAAGGGAGGAGGCAACAAGAATGCATGACTGGAATTTGGGGATTCAGTAGCATAAAGCTGAGAGAAACGGGGTGGCACCTTCCAGACGGTTTCCCCCCTTTCTTCCTCAGTCTGAACCTTTGGCAGAGAAGTGGCATGTGCTTCATGACAAGAGTAAAGGCCGCTGCCCCTTGCATTGACCTTGGCCTCCTTAGGCCTCATTCTACAGTGTAGCTCTGCCGCCGAGCGGGGAAAGGGTGCAGTCAGGCTCAAACCATTCCCTGTCAGTGCTTGTTCACCGGGCATGCATCCAGAGGGTTAAGAAATTAGAAATAAAATTATTCTGAACGGGATCACTTGCGACTCATTAATCCATGTGATTTCTGATGTTCATTATCACTGAGAATTGAGTTGCCTAAGTCTGTTTAACTTTTGTGATTAAGGATCAGCATTAGGATTTGAGGTTCTGGGGACAGAGAGGAGGAAAGGATTGTGCTCAGCGTCTTCCACCCCCACCACTCCGCACCCAGTGCTCTTTGTCCTTGGCCAAAAGTGCTTCTCCATCTCCTGTAAAACCCTGACGGGGGCAGACAGCCCAACACGGAGGACAGGCCAGCACTGGGCGACCCGATCCACAAGTCCTCCTGCCATCAGTGGGTAACAGGCACAGCCACAATCGGTCTCTTGGTCCTAAGGCGCCTAGCAGGGCAGGTCTAACTGAAGACTGACCTCATTAGCCAGGGGCTGTCTTTTTATTTATTATAGTTCTACAGTGTTCTATAACTAAGCTCTTACCATATGATAGTTTTCAAATTCAAATATTTAAACATCTTATGAATGTGTAAAACTATTTTAAATCTAATAGCAAACACCTACTCGTGTACCTTTGTACTCATACTTCGCACTCAACAGGTGGCCACCCTCTCTTCCTGGGATCCCGCACACAACCAGATTCTAGTGCGCCATCTTCTTTCTTTAACCCTTCAGCCTGGCGTGGGGATGGCTTCCAAAGGTTACCACCCCCGATGCCTCACCTTGCTGATTCCTTTCGCTGAGCCCACACTTCTTACTAGTCTTTTCCAAAAGTCCAAGTGACTGTGCCTTTCCTTCCCTCCTCGGATGGGGTCTGCCTCGGACATCCATCATGAGCTGGCCCTAGTACTGACACCTCCAGTTTCCTTTGTGGCCTTGCCCCCCCTTCACACCGCAAACTACTCCTCTCCCCCACACACTCTGCCCCTCGAGGATGCTGTTCTTTCTGTGGGGAAAACTCCGTGAAGACTTCCTTGGCCTCCTTCCACATGGGCCGCGTCTCTTACAACCTTGACCACATTATATTGGAATTGCTGCTTGGCCCCTTCCCAAAATGGAAGTTCCTGGAGGTCAGAGCTCGTGTCGTTCATCTGACATCTTGATGCTTCGCACTGTACCGTGCACATGCAAGAACATGATGAAGGAACAGCTAAAGACAAATAGAAAATGTTTCATTTCTTCTATGGATTCTTTTTCCAGATCAGCTGTCTGGCTTTTTCAAATATTTATTTCAATCTTGTCAATATTGATGTAGACAAAATGATACCCTTTAATTAACATTTACACAATAGCGAGCTTTTACTATGCTGGATATACCAGATATGCTCTCAAAACGTGAGTAAATTAATATTTCTAATTCAAGTGTTTACAATTTAAGGTAATCTGATTTCTTTATTAGTGGTGAAGCTTTTTCTTTTCTTTCTTTCTTTTTTTTTTAAGATTTTATTTATTTATTTGACAGCGAGAGAGGAAACACAAGCGGGGGGGAGTGGGAGAAGGAGAAGCAGGCTTTCTGCCAAGCAGGGAGCCCGATGTGGGGCTGCATCCCAAGACCTTGGGATCATGACCTGAGCCAAAGGCAGCTGCTTAAATGACTGAGCCACCCAGGCGCCCTAAGCTTTTTCTTCTGCATAAAAGTAACTTTCTAGGTTATTTATTTGGGAAATGCTGCTTTCTTTGTATCAGATTTGCCTTAAGAAAAGGAATTCTGAGGGGCCCCTTCCCCTACTTATCTACATAAGTAGATTTAACTGAGAAGTATCATTTTTGCTATTTTTGCCTGTAAATGAAAAAATAACAAGAACAATTTAACAGTTCTGTTCTTTTCAAGACAACACCACCGTCTGTGTGTTTTCGGCAGTGAGAGCAGGGGGCGGACCAGCTTCTCCCCTGTCCCTTACCAGTGCTTCTCTAGCTCTAGCAGAGACATTTTCTGTAATTGGTTTTCCACATTTGCCAAGAGTCTGTTTCCTCTTAACATTCAACATGTTTAACAGAAGTCTTGTAATAGTTCCAAAAATAATAAAGCGGGTCCCAAGCATAAAAATGATCCATACACAACACATTGTTTTTTTGTCATGGCTTTGGTTTGTTAAGTTCCTTTTAATAATTTTTTAGTGTCAAATCATGTGGTAGAAATGAAAAGGTTTTCTTCACAGTAATAAAACCCACTATAGATCTAGAATTAATGACTTGTGCATAGGGCAAGAGTTACCTGCCAGCGCCACCCCAGGACAGTGTGGCCCCTCAGTGTCCAGCTCTTCATGCTGTGTTGGAAGTGGGACATTCTGGTTAAATTTAATGTTGTATCCTCAGAAAGAACAAAAGCGTTTTCGAGGTACATGCTTCCGATATATTGGGAAAGCTATTTTTAATCTGATGAAATTTATTTATCACATTGTGAAATGTTAATATAAAAAAGCAACACGAGCTTATATTTTATCCACCCCCGCAATTACTTCTAGGAGGTGGTTAAAGTGTCCCGAAGTAACTTTCTCTGTTTCAATAATTAGATATTGGACAATTGAAAAAAATGTAGATTTCCTTTAAAATTGTTACTTAATTTACTGGTGTTGTAGTCAATATGATGATTACCACCACTGTCATTATGAATGAAGTACCTTTAAGCGTTGAGGGCATCTGGACTTTGGAAGAGGTTTAAAATCCCAGAGAGAAATCAGATGCACTGGCAAGCAGGTAGCAGGGGAGTTGACAACACAATCCTTATGATTATGTGCAAGGCATTTTAACCTTTTCCTCATGAGTGAGTCAGAATCCGAAAAAAAAAGCAATGGAACCTGAATGTTTATAACAGCAATGTCCACAATAGCCAAACTATGGAGAGAGCCCAGATGTCCACTGATAGATGGATGGATAAAGAAGATGTGGTATATATACACAATGGAATACTACTCAGTCATCAAAAACCAAAATCTTGCCATTTGTAATGATGTGGAAGGAACTAGAGGGTATTATTCAAAGCAAAATAAATCAGAGAAAGACAATTATCATCTGATCTCAGTCATGTTTTTTTTAAAAAAACAAAATGGAGGGCGCCTGGGTGGCTCGGTGGGTTAAGCCACTGCCTTCGGCTCAGGTCGTGATCTCAGGGTCCTGGGATCGAGTCCCGCATCGGGCTCTCTGCTCGGTAGGGAGCCTGCTTCCTCCCCTCTCTCTCTGCCTGCCTCTTTGCCTACTTGTGATCTCTCTCTGTCAAATGGATAAATAAAATCTTTAAAAAAAAATGGAGAAGCATAGGAGACGAGAATAAAAAAGAATACAAGACTAAATCAGAGGAGGTGAACCCTGAGACTCTTAACCACTGGCTATTATATAAGATTGATGAATCACTGACCTCTACCTCCAAAACCAGTAATATATTATATGTTAGTTAATTGAATTTAAATTTTAAAAAGTTTTAAAACCCAAAAGATAAGCCCAGCGCAGTAAAAATAACCCTGGCAAGGGGATATTGCCTCCTGCATCACTGTTAGACTGAGCATCTCAAAGCCGGTGGGATCTATCCCTGGCTCATACTCGTGTTTGGGAAACACATTCTGTCCTTTCCCCAGATCCACTTTCCTCTTCTGAAAGAGCCTGCTCTTTCCCACAGGACCTGGACAGACCTCGAGCAAAAGGTCTTGCTATTCCACGTCCGTCTGGGGTCCAGCTGCATCCATAGGACCAATGACTGCTTTGGAACCGAAGAAGCCCAGGTTGAACCTGATCTTTGGAATCTGAATCAGCATCTTAACAAGGTCTTCGGGAGACCCAGGGCAACCCCCATGTGAGAAGCCTGGCTTAGAGCACCCCAAATGAAGATAAACAGAGACTGCCACCCCCGGGGGAGTGGGAACCCCCTTATATATCAGATATTTTAGCCCCTGGTGTATTATACACCATTGCCTATTTTAGCCTATGTTTCTAGGGAAGGGAAAGACTCGGGGAGGTGGGGGGGTAAACAAAGAGTACTTACCTTACGAGCCTGATCAATACATGAAGTTCAAATTCAATGACCACCTTCATGGTAAACAAAAGGAAACACTGCAATGGGTACAGGCGTCATTCCACGGAGAAGGGTTACATTTCGAATCTTTGTTGGTTTCCTAGGGTTACTGTGACAAAGTGCCACAGGCTGGCTGACTTCAGTGACAGAGTATGGTTTGGGTCTGGAGGCTGGAAATCTGACCCTCATGCTTCCTCTGAGTCTCTGGGGACAGCCTTTCCTCTCCTAGCTCTGCGGCTCCTGGCCGCCCTTGGCCTGCAGCCGCCCCACTCAGCCCTGTGCCTGCCTCGGTACATGACGCTCCGCTGCCTTGCTTCTTACTGGGGCTCTCTTCCCCCTCTGTGGAAACCAGTGATCATGGATTAAGCCCCAGCTCCAGTATCACCGGCAATGATGTGCTTTCCAAGTAGTGCCATATTCCGCCAGACCTGGGGATCCTGTGATGAGGAAGACGTGGCCTTTGGAGGAAGTCCAAGTCTGGGGTGGCAGGGACAGCAGAGCAGCAGGAGGGGCTCCTAGGGTATCTTTCCAGCCAGACTTCAGGCTACCCCCAACTCCCGCATTGATTCTGCGGCTCTGGAACTTGGAAGTGTAACAAATCCCAAGCGATTCTGAGGTAGACAGCCTCTCTTGCATCAGGATCTAACAGAGATCCCCATGCTGGACCCTAAGAATGCTTACAGACAGACGATGGTATGTGTGTGAGCACACGAGTGTGTGTGTGTGCGTGTGTGTGTGTGCACGCGTGTGTAAGAATGAATCTGAGCAGGAGACCCTCATTGTGGAGAAAGCAATCAGGAACTGGTTGTTAGAGTATAGTGACAGGTGACAAGAGCCCTTCACAGTGTCATGACAGAAAGTTTTATTGTCGTGACAACTACACACTAACCTCGACCATTTCAAAATTGAGATGGTTCATTCATTCATCAAATACTCAGAGCCAAGTTGTGCTCAGTGCTTTGGTATTTGGGGTGGATTGCTCTTAATTTTTAAAAAGTTAAATAAGTTTAGGAAATTAATATAAGATTGCAATTAATACATTTTTATTCTGCCAATTATGGATGTGCAAAAATTGCCATCAGTGATTTTATTTTTAATTTGTATGTATTTATTTCTGAATAGGTAAAACCGAAAGTTACGGAGGATGACAGTGCAAGGTGAATATCTCTCCCACAGAGGCGACTGCTGTTACTTGAGAAAAACCATTTTTAACACCAAAGAAGTAAGAAGGACATAATCTTCGGGAAAAAGAGAGCTTTTCCCAAAAGGGAACAGTTAAGAAAAAAAAAATGTGTGTATGTTTTTCCTTTTTTTTTTTTTTTAATTCATCTCTTGCTTTTTTTCAAGTATTTCCACACTCCTTTCATGAATGAGGCATTGTTCCAGATATGAGGAGTACATCAGAGAACAAAACGATGAAAACACCATTCCCTGCTTTCTTGGACTTACATTCCTGTGGGAACTGAACTGAATCTGGAATTGGGACATGGAAATCCAAGCCGTTTGAACAGGGAGAAGCCAACAGAAGCTAAAGGAAGAGGATGTCCCAGCCATCCCAGAGGACCCCGGTGTCCTCCAGGCACAAGGGGTACAAGGTGGGCATGCCCTTAGAAACTGCCCAGCCACACCAGGACTGTTCAGAGGCTACGCCAGCCAGACCAGATGAAGGACTTCATGTCTGGTGAGAAGCAGATCCTGACAATAGAATTTGGTCCAGATTTGACTACAAGTGCGAGAGATGACTGGTGAGATGCAAGCAGCCTTAAGGAGCAGAGAGGAGAGTGATTGTAATTCTTTGATAGGATTTCTGTTCATGCAAAGAAACCAGTTCAATCTGTTTGCCATTTGCATGCTTCCTTCTTCATGCTTCCAGTATCTGGGCATGTCCCTCAACCGAGTTGGCGGCTGAGCTGTGATGAATTACTGGCTCTCTGTCGATGGCTCTCCAACCAGGACATGGGGTGGGAAGCGTTGATCTCAATCTTTATACTTTTTTGAAATTAATAGACATTTTTAAGAAAGCAGTTTTAGAAAAAAAATAAAAGTAGTTTTAAGTGTATTTTTAAAAAAGATTTTATGTATTTATTCAATAGAGACTGAGTAAGAGCAGAGGCAGAGGGAGAAACGGGCTCCCCACTGAGCAGGGAGGCCGATGCGGGGCTCAATCCCTGGACCCTGAGATCATGACCTGAGCTGAAGGCAGAGGCTTAACCCACTGAGCCACCCAGGAGTCCCTAGTTCTAGATTTTTAGAAAAGCTTTTGTATATGTCTTCATCCATCCCAATTTCTCCTATTATTACCATCTTGTGTTAATGTGATGATTTCTTTCAACCGATGAATGCATATTGATACATAATTACTAAGTAAAGTCAATAGTTTACATTAGGCTTCCCTCTTTGTGGTGTACCTTCTGTGAGGTTTTTTTTTTTCAAGATTTTATTTATTTTTATTTTTTAAAAAAGATTGTACTTTATTTGGCAGAGAGAGACGACGAGAGAGGGAACACAAGCAGGGGGAGTGGTAGAGGGAGAGCAGAGCCCGATGTGGGAATGTATCCCAGGACCGTGAGATTGTATTTTTAAATCATCTCTACAGCCAACGTGGGGCTCACTCACAACCGAGATCAAGAATGTGGGTTTTGACAAATGTAGCATGACGTGTATCCACCATGGTAGTATCCTATGGAATGATTTCACTGCCCTAAACCCCCTGTGCTCTGCCTATTCATCCCTCCCTCCTGCTGAACCCGGGTAACCACTGATCTTTCTACCAACTCTATAGCTTTTGCCTTTTTCAGGATGTCACATAGCTGGAACCATACAGTATGTGGCCTTTTCAGATTGTTCTCTTTCACTTAGTGATATACATTTAATGTATATGCTATGTTATATGTGGATATCATGTCTTTTTGTGTTTAAAAGCTCAATTTTTTTCTCGGACTATATATTATTCCATCATCTGGACGGACTCTATTTGTGTTTCCTTTCATCTATTAAAGGACGCTTTGGTTGCTTCTAAGTTTCGGCAGTCATGAACAAAGCTGTTATAACCTTTTCTATGCAGGTTCTGTGTGAAGATAAATGTTCAACTTATATAGGTAAATGCTAAGGAGCACATGATAAGCAAATGTTTAACATTTATACTTTTCCTTCAAGAAACTCTTCCCTTTATGTCAAAATTGAATCCAGAAAAAAAATACAGCACAACATTTTGTCATAAAATACTACATCACGTGTAATTTTTTTCTTGATATCAGCTCGCCAGTTTAGGAAACTGCATTTCACATCGCAACACAAAGCTAAAAAAATGTTTTTAGCACAACTTTTGGTCATTTGGCTTTAAAAATAGACTATTTTTTAGAACACATTTACGTTCACAAAAATATTGAGATTCTCATATATTCCTCCCCACATTTGCTTTTTAATGCTGTCATTTAAAAATTTTTTTTTCTTAAAGATTTTATTTGTTTGACAGAGAGAAACACAGCGTGAGAGAGAACACAAGCAGAGGGAATGGGAAAGGGAGAAGCGGGCTTCCTGCCAAGCAGTGAGTCTGATGTGGGGCTCGATCCCAGGACCCTGGGATCATAACCTGAGCCAAAGGCAGACACTTAAGGACTGAGCCACCCAGGCACCTCTAATGCTGTCATTTTGAAAAAGATTTTATTTATTTACTTGTCAGAGAGAGAGAAGGCGAGAGAGAGAGCACAAGCAGGGGGAGCAGCAGAGGGAGAAACAGGCTCCCCAATGAGTAAGGAGCCCGATGTGGGACTCCATCCCAGGGCCCTAGGATCATGAACTGAAGGTAGACGCTTAACCGACTGAGCCATCCAGGCATCCCTTTTAACACTGTTATTTATAAAAATATAGCTACACATAGATTGATTAAGGGAAATGTTGATTTAAAAAGCCCCTACAACTTCTAAAATTCAAGAACACACAAGAGTACTCGAAGCGCACCTGGGTGACATAAGCAGCATTTCTCCTGCTCCCACTCCCTGCCTCGGCCATCACTCAGTCTGTGTGTAAGCTTGACAGCATTTGTTCATGCTTTGCAAACATATCTACACAGAAGTAGGGTTTTCTTTTGTCATTATTTTCACAGAAATGGGAATCCTATAATTATTGTCCTGCTAGCATGATTTGTTTTCTTTTTATTATGAACTTTCAGCTTAGTGCATAAAAACTTTATTTATTTATTTTTTAAAAAGATTTTATTTATTCATTTGACAGAGTTCACAAGTAGGTGGGGGGGGGCGGGGGCTGGGAAGCAGGTTCCCTGCTGAGCAGAGAGCCCGATGCGGGGCTCGATCCCAGGACCCTGCGATCATGACCTGAGCCAAAGGCAGAGGCTTTAACCCAATGAGTCACCCAGGCGCCCCTAAAAACTATTTTCAAAAAAGATTTTAATTTTAAGGTATCTCCACACCCAGCGTGGGCTCAAACTCCCAACCCTGAGATCAAGAGTCACATGCTCTACCAACTAAACCAGCCAGGTGTCCCTAAACCTTATTTTTTTAAAGGCTGGATTGTATTCCTTAGTTGAGCCCTTCTCTTAGTGTGGAAATTTAAACAGTTTTGCATTAGAAGTTATGTTTATATAAACATTCTATATATTCATATATCATCTTTATGCATTTGTGCTAAAACTTCTGTAAATTAGGAAGAATAAAATTGTTATCATCTGGTCATTTTTTACACACACACACACACACACACACACATACACACACTCATATACACAATTTCCCCTATTTAAATTCCATCAGCATTTCGTGAACAAGTAAATCCTTAATCCTGGATGTTATTAAGCCTTTTTATTTTTTGCCAATTTGAAAGACAAAAAATGGGTATCTCTTTGTTTCAACTTAAGTTTTCTGATCTTGAATGTATTTTCATAAGTTTGGAAGCTATTTGTACTTCTTCTTCTGTGAAATGTCTGTCCAGACTATTTGCTTGTATTTTCTCTTAATGTAATTTTCTTTTGCATAAGTCATACATTAATGTGATATTATGATTTAAAAATTCAAACAGTGTAGAAGTGTAAAGAATTAAAGAAAAAAAATTCTCCATCCAGAAATTAGTTATAGTCAAAAGTTGAGATGTATTTCTCTAGCTAATTTCCTCTGTATGTGGGATACATACATATACAATGTATATATGTGTACGTGATCACAATACATATATTAGTCTCCATCACATTTTTAACTCAACAATATACTTTGTATAGATTTATATATTATATAAATGGTTTTATTTAATAATATGCCATATACATCTATGTAGAATCTTGATTTTTTAACCATTATTTCGTATTCCATAATTTTTCTTCTTTTTTTCATTTCTATTGAATGAACAAATATATCCTGCTTACTGTGCATGAGGTAACCTTCCAGTGCTTGATAAAAATTAGACCATTTCATCATCACAACTATTCCATGGAGTAGACATTACTGGGATCCCCATTTTTATCAAGGAAACTAAGTTACAAAAAGGTTAAGTACTTGCTTGATCGAGATCACACTGCTGGTCATTTGCAGAATAGATTAAAATGTGACTTGAGGGGCACCTGGGTGGCTGAGTGGGTTAAGCCTCTGCCTTCAGTTCAGGTCATGATCTCAGGGTGCTAGGATGGAGCCCCACAGTGGGATCTCTGCTCAGCAGGGAGCCTGCTTTCCCCGCCCCCCACCACCCCGCCTGCCTCTCTGCCTACTTGTGATCTCTGTCAAATAAATAAATAAAATCTTTAAAAATTTTTTGACTTGAAAATTCCCATATTAATAGGCTTAAGTTGTTTCCAACTTTTTGCTCTTTTGTGTAGTGCTGCAAGAAACACCCACGGGACCCAGTGAGAAGCTTGAGGAAGGGAGTGGCAGGAAGTCAGGTCCACAAGGGTTGAGAAGGTTGGAAGGAGGTGCCAAAACAGGCAGGAGAAAGAAGGGCTAAGGGGACGTGGTATGTCCCTGGGCAGTCTACAGAAAGAACACATCTTTACAGCTTTTCTAAGGAAGGAGTAGACCGTGGAGCCCATCAAGTGCAATTTGTCTTGAGGACAAGGTCAACAAGAGCTAGGCTGCTGGGCAAGCTACCATGTGGTAAACTTGAGTATTAGGCCACAGGCGAAGACCTGATAGTCATTATTTTTCAATAATTTGGATGCTAAATATGAAAGAATATCACATTATGTTATCTAGTAGCATATTAATATGGTTTTACTCTGTTTACTTGGCAAATACTCAGTATTTGCAGAATGTTCACTCATATTGAATTGAATGAAATGCATACAGAGTGAACATTTGCTGTTTCTTTTTGGATGATATTTTACAGCTAAAAGAAGAGAAAGGCTATTTTTTAGGATACAGAACTAGGAGATGTATAGAAGAGAAAACTAGCAGTTGAAAAAGAAAAGTAGATGAGAAATGGTAAAAATTAGTAGAAATTGTGAAATGTCTTAGATTGGCCAAACAAAGAGCAAAATGGGCAGAAATTTCCTCCCTTAAGTTGCACTGAATTTGAAAATGTGGAAGTGAGATTAATTTTAGATCTTGAAAAAATTGAGCTCCTCAAAATTATATTTTTAGAATGAACATCGTTATCTTAAAAGTCCTTGTTGCACAGATAGACATAACTTGTTTCTGGATGGGAACATTTAATATCAGAACAGGATCAACTTTCCCCCAAATTAAACTATACATTAAGTGTAATTTATAAAAAAATTCCAATAGAGTTTGGAGGGTTTTGGGGTACCTGGATGGTACATTCGGTTAAGCGACCCGCCTTTTGTTTCTGCCCAGGTCATGATACCAGGGTGGTGAGTTCGAGTCCCCTCATGAGCTCCGGACTCTATGCAAAGTCTGCTTAAGATTCTTCTCCTTTTGCCCCTCCCCTATGCACTTTCTCTCTCTCTCTCAAATAAAAAAATAAATCTTAAAAAAAACAATTGGAGGGGTTTGAGAGGTAGTGGTAACAGAAATGTAGAAATCTGTGACACAATAAAAATGTCAGAAACAAGTCCAAACATGCATATAAAATTTTTGCCATCTGAAATTAAAGCATTTAGATGTAATGGGGGAAAGATGAATTGCTCAATAAATGACACGAACCAAAAATTTGGGGGTGCCCCATCAAGTTGCAAAAAAATTTTTTTAAATAAAAATTTCCATTGCTGGTAATACAGTACAGAAAACAGGACACTCTTGAGGTCTAGGTGGAATATAAATTGATATATTTTTATGTATCAATTTATATAAATAAAAGATTTTATTTTTTTATTTACATAAATAAGTTGTTATTTATATAAATAAAAGATTTTGTTTTTAAGCAGTGGCAACACCTAACTCAGGGCTCGAACTCACAACCTTGAGATCAGGTGTCACATGCTCTGTGGACTGAGCCAACCAGGTGCCCCTAAACTGATACATTTCTGGAGAGAAATTACATATATAGAATCTTTAAGAATATGTATACTTTGGGATGCCTGGGTGGCTCAGTTGGTTAAGCATCTGCCTTCAGCTTAGGTCATGATCCCAGGGACCTGGGATCAAGTCCCACATCAGGCTCCCTGCTCAGAGGGGAGCCTGCTTCTCCTTCTGCCTGCCACTCCCCCTGCTTGTGTTCATTCTCTCTCTTCTCTCTCTGACAAATAAACAAATAAAATCTTAAAAAAATATATCTATACTTTATGAACCAGTACCTCTCCTAAGAATGTACTTTAAAAAAAATAACTGTTTGTGTGTTTAAAGATTTAGCTATAAGAACGTTAACAGAATCATGATTATTTTGTCTAAATTATTTATAAACCTAGTCAGCAGAAGGAGAGGATAGATAAATTATAGCACACTTGCACAATGAAGTACTATACAGTCATCAAAAATATGTATAAAATCAATGAGGTAACATGTATTGAGTACTCACCATGTGCCAAGTCCATCTCTAAGAACTTTCCAGGTAATAGAGCATTTCACCTCCCCACCCCACCCCCATGAGGTAGGGCACTTACCACTTCCATTTTACAGATGAAGAACCTGAATGAGGGTGTCCGAAGCCTTGCTAGTAAGTGGTAGAGCCTGTATCGGAACTAGACGGTGGGGCTCCTGAGCTCACATTCCTAATCATTACAACTGAGGAGCTTAGTTAGTAACAATGGAAAATTCATACGACAGAATAGGTGAAAAGAGTGGTATGAGCTATATGATTCTATTTTCATAAAAGAACATACGTATGTATACTCACAGAAAGAAACTGGAGAGAAACACAGCAAGATGTTAAGTTGTTTTCTCTGGGGGCTGGGATTCTAGGTCATTTGAACAAAGGCTGTTGGTGCCCTGGTCTCCACACGCACGTCCTCATTTGCAGTCCTTTATCTCGGGCCCTAAGTTTCCTAGTCTCGCTGCTTAAGGGCATGTCTGGCATTGTGCGGGGCAGGAGAGAGTGCTAGGGAGCTGATGTCCCCAGAGCAACTCCCACCAATGACGGAAGTCACCCTTTGCTGGGGTGGGTTCTTGTCAGTTTCCTAGAGGGTCCTCGATGGGAATGAGTCCTGTGTTACCCATAGCAGTCCATAGAAGTAATGCATCCAATAGTGCACCTTAGATTTTTTTCTTTTTTAAAGATTTTATTTATTGATTTGAGAGAGAGGGAAAGAGAGCATGAGCAGAGAGGCTGAGGGAAAGGGAGAGGGAAAGAGACAAGCAGATTCCCTTCTGAGCGTGGGGCCCAACACTGGTTGGGGGGCTCCTTTGGAGATCATGACCCGAGCTGAAGTCAGACGCTTAGCCAGGCGCCCCTGCTGACTGTCTCTCGTCCTCTCGCTATCTCATTTCTGCACACCTTCACTGTGCTCCTGGGAGCACTACCTCTTCAAATTCCTTGCACCTCAATCTTGTCTCAGAATTGGCTTGGGGGGAATCCGAACGTGGAGACTAATTTTAATTTTCCGTCTTTTGTTTGTTTTCTTAATGTTTTTTGCAGCAAACTCTGTGTTTTAACAAGTTATAAAAGAAGACAGTGCTGTTGTTTTAAAGAAACTTCCTGGACTTCTAGTTCAGCAAGGTGGTTTGAGCACATGACCTTATCTCCCTCCCAAGACCTCAATAAATGCCATTACAGGAATATAATATACAAATACACAAAGACAAGGAGGAGAGGAGATGCCAACACCATGGGGACTTGGTAGAGGGAAATGTCCGTGAACAGCGAGCCACAGTCACCATGGAAGGTGGCTCCATGTCCCTTCTCAGCACGGCACAGCCGAGGGTCCAAACTCCATGGCTCCTCACACAGGAGCTGGAGGTTGATCGTGGATATGGGCACCAAGGAGGAGTTGAAGGCAGGGCTGAGAACTCCAGAGAGTTGCTTATGAATTCGGGACAGGCCGGAGAACAGATGGTTCCTTTTACTCTAAGTCTTCTAGTACTATTCAACTTTTTGGTAGCGATGTACATATATAATTTTAGTAATTAAAAAAATTAAAAATTTTATTCACCTACTTGTCAGAGAGAGAGCATGCACAAGCAGGGGGAGAGGCCAGCAGAGGGAAAAGCAGGCTCCCCGCTGAGCAAGGAGCCCATTATGGGGCTCCATCCCAGGACCCTGGGATCATACCTGAGCCAAAGGTAGGTGCTTAACCAACTGAGCCACCCAGGCGCCCCTAAAATAAAACTGAAATAGAAATAAAGAAAAAGAAAGAAAGAAAGAAAGAAAGAGAGAGAGAAAGAGAAAAAGGAGGAAGGAAGGAAGGAAGAAAGAAAATAAAAAAGAAAAGAAAGAGAAAGGAAGGAAGGAAACAGTATTGAGGCTAAGAAAGGAGTGGGAAGCAAGAATTGGAAAGCACAGCACCACTGCACGTCGTGTGCTGAATTTTGTTACACAGATGGGCCATGCTGCCTGACCGGATGACACGAGGCCCTCGGAGCAGCTGACCCCAACAGAGACATACACACGCCAGATCCGAGGAGTCATGGAGTTCAGCCTCCATGACTCCAAGACCCACTGGAACCCAGTGGGTCTTGATTATGTAGTGAGGTATTTGGAATCAGGAAGAGAATTCCACGCACTGAGGTTTTCTCTAGATTTAGTAGACACAGACAAACATAAGAAACATGGAGGGTGCATTCTTTACAGTCTCTTTATAGCAGGCTTCATGTCCCGTGTGGTGTTCCCCAAATCCCAGCTTAATCATCAGCACATACTGGGCTGATTAAAGAGCTAAGTGCTTCTCTTACTCTCTAAATCCATACTCCACCACCACCTTTGTTATGCTCTGACTTAAATTCTCCTACCTCCCAAACTTGTAGGTTGAAATCCTAAATCCCAGTATGGCAAAATGTGACCATATCTGGAGATAGAATCTTTACAGCAGTAATCCAGTTAATTTGAGGTCGAGGTCTTAGGGGTGGGCCCTGATCCAACATGACTGGTGTCCTTATAAGAAGGGACAATGCGGATACAAAGACACACACAAAGGGAGGATGATGGGAAGAGGCACAGGGACAGAGGGGCTTCTCCAAGCCAAGGAGAAGGGCTGGGAGCAGATCCCCCCGTCACAGCCCTCAGAAGGGACCGACCCTGCTCTCATCTTGAATTCAGACTTCTAGCCACCACCACACAGTTGTCGTTGGGTGTTTGTTTTGTTTTGTTTCATAGTAGGCTCTACACCCAACATGGGGTATAAACTCACAACCTCTGAGATCAAGGGTTGCACACTCCACTGACTGGGCTAGCCAGGTGCTCCTAAAGCACACAGTCTTTAATACTTTGTTAATGACACCCAAGGATTATATAATAATCCTTGCTTTTCATCCCTAACATGTCCATTTTCTGCATAAATACTTTTGCCCATTGTGATGTGGCTGGTCAGTAGAATAAGCTCACTGTCCTTTACGGTTGTTGTTTCCAATGACTCATGCAACACTGCATCAAAAACTAATGAGGTACTGTATGGTGACAACATAACATTGAAAAAAAAGGTCATGAGTTTTGGACAACATAACATTTAAAAAAGGTTTTGGACAACAACATTTAAAAAAAAAGGTTTTGGACAACATAACATTAAAAAAAAGGTTGTGAGTTTTGGACAGGTCCTAGGAATAGGTGACTCTGGGACCACAGTCTCTGACCGAGCGATCTATGATGACAGTCCTCGATAAGTACTTTTATTATACTAATTGGAAAGAGGATGCGGGGTCTGGCTAACTTGTACACCAGCAGCTCCCAAGTCACGCACAGGCATATGTTAAAAGACGTGGTGTAGGGTTGACTTTGTGGCCACTTACCAAGTTCCTGTAAATGTGAATTCCGTGCAGCTGCAGCTCCTGGGGACTGGAATGTGGCTATTTTAATGCAAAATTGTCATGTATAAGACTGCGGCAGGCCTGCTCTCTGGTGGCCAGCTCAGCCTCTAGCTAGGTGCCAGCCTTCTGTCCTCAGTCCCCATCCGAAGATCAGAGCTGTATACCTCTGACACCTGCAGGGATTTGGAGCTAAATTTCTGGCGAAAGGAATGATAAATATTCTATCTCCAATGTCCTATCAAGAAAGTCTAATGTGGGGGCGCCTGGGTGGCTCAGTGGGTTAAGCTGCTGCCTTCGGCTCGGGTCATGATCTCAGGGTCCTGGGATCGAGTCCCACATCGGGCTCTCTGCTCCGCGGGGAGCCTGCTTCCCTCTCTCTCTCTCTCTGCCAGCCTCTCTACCTACCTGTGATCTCTGTCAAATAAATAAATAAAATATTAAAAAAAAAAAAAGAAAGTCTAATGTGTACAAATCTTTCATGTTCCGAATAGCATCTTGATGTGCAGATTAAGTTAATGTGAGGCAGGGAGATGTAATAGCCCCTGGAGATGAATGTTTCTCCGGGGGCGAACTCCCCACAGGCTGGGTGGTGAAGCAGCTCTTACCCTCCCATCAGCCGCCAGATGCAATGCTACCTTTTACTGAAGGCACGCAGACCTTCAGACTTCGAAATATGTCCCCATTCACAGGATATAAGGGATGTGTCAATTTCCTAGGGGGGCTGTAACAAAGGGCCACAGAGGGCATGGCTGAAAATGGAAACGCACTCTTTTACAGTTCAGAAGGCTAGACTAAGCTCCAAGTCAGGATGTCAGCAGGGCTGCACTCCCTCTGATGCTGGAGGGGTGCCCTTCCTTGCCTCATCCTGGCTTCTGCCGGCTTGGGGGTCATCTCCGGCATTCCTTGGTTTGAGGCTGCAGAACTCCAGCCTCTGCCCTCACCGTCACGTGGCCTTCTCCCTGGGTCTCTGTGTCCTCACATGACTATCTTCTTCTCAGGACCCCAGTCACAATGACTTCATTCTAATTAACATAGGTAATAAACCTATTTCCAAATAAAGACAAATTCTAACATACTGGGCATTAGGACTTCAGTATATTCTTTTGGGGGTGGGATGGTGCAATTCAACCCATTACCAAGGGATAAGATAAACTTCACATATTTCTGTTTTGAGGACAGCTCATATGGCAGCAATTTCATTTAATGAGACAAAATCTTATCAGAACGTGCGTAAAACACATAAGCATAGTTTAAAAATCGTAAGGCAAATATCTATGTAACCCCCAACTTGGGTCAAGAAACAGAATCTTGGGGTGCTTGAGTGGCTCGCTTGGTTCAGTGTCTGCCTTTGGCCGGGTTGGGATTCCAGGGTCCTGGGATCGAGTCCCACATCAGGCTCCTTGCTCAGCAGGAAAACTGCTTCTCCCTCTGTCGCTCCCCTTGCTCGTGCTCTCTCTCTCTGGCAAATGAATAAATAAAATCTTAAACAAAAAGAAAAGAAAAGAATCTTGCTAGTACCAGAGAAGCCCCCTGCACACCCTTCCTTCATCAGAACCCTCCTCCAGGGTCCACCCAGCATCCCACACTGAATTTAGTTGTCACGTTTCCTTGAATCTGTGCCAGTTTTTCATTCTTTATCTTCCATGACCTTGATATTTTTGAAGAGTACTAGTCTTTTTTTTTTTTTTTTTTTTAAAGATCTTACTGGAGAAAGAACAGGTGTGGCGAGAGGAGCAGAGGAAGAGGGACAAGCAGAGCAGAGCCCAACATGGGGCTCAATCCCATGACCTGAAGCCTAAATCGAGAGTCAGCAGCTCAACTGACTGAGCCACCCAGGCACCCCACTAGTCACTTATTTTAACAATGTTCCTCAGTGTGGGTTTTTCTGAGGTTTCCTAATGATTTTGTTAAGGTTGTACATTTTTTGGCAAGAATCCCACAGAACCCTGCCCTTCTCAGCACATCCCATCAATGGTACATGATGTCCTCACATCTTGATCATTTGATTAAGGTGGTGCCAAAATGTCTAACCATCAAGTTAGTATTTTTCCTTCTGTAACAATATCTTATGGGGATACACTGAGCCTACGTACATATCTTATTTCTTGTCATTCTTTTGCCCATTGCATTCAACATTCATCAATGATGCCTATCTTTAACAGTTACTGTGTTTTTGAGGATTTTGTTTGCATCATGCTTTCTAGCTCCACTGATTGGTATTCTACTGTAAGGAAAAGCTGCCTCTTTCCCTCATTTATTTATGCCATTATTCATTTGTACCATGGATATTTGGTCCCATGGTTTACGATCTTACTACTAACACGAGTTACTTTTTTCAAAGCATTCCCGATTTGGCCATCAGAAGCATTAAGTTGGCGCCTGAGTCCCTAGTAATACCCCCCTTTCCATTCCCGTCATTTTATGAGCACTCCCTTATTTTTCTGGCATCAAGATATTCTGGACTTATTTTATGACTTTCCTGCCCCAGCCCTGGAATCAACCATTTCTCCAGGGTGCCCTAGTTCCCTTAATAGAAGATATTTAGAAACCAGTATCTGCGTACTAGGTGTGCTCACAGCTGCTGGGGTGTCTTTACTTTTGGGCCCTTCTCAGAGTAGACAAAACTAGGAAAGGTGTATTTTCTCACTCATCTACCTGTATTTCTCTGTGCATCCATACACAGAAAAACCGTTGAGTTCCTAACACCTCCAATTTCAATCCAACACCACAGGGTCCATTCTAGTCTTTCCCAACTTTTATTTGTGACTTTATTCAATAATGAAAACCTGCTTTCATTATGGACCTTTCATTATCCACAATATATTTATTTGGCTCAATCTAAATATGCTAAAGGTGTTTTTAGAATTGCTAATCCATACATCTCTACTACCTACAACACAATTGTGTATAGCAATTATCTTTAGCCTTATAGAGTCATAACCTGTTTCCCAAAGTTGCTGCTTGTATGCTAGTTTTCTTTCCTGTCCCCTTCAGTGTGGTAATGTCACTCATTTGTAATATAGGCAGGGTCATTCATTCCAAGTTCCCTGAACATCATGGTTGGTTTTAATTATTTTTGGAGTACTGAAAACACTACTATGGTTCTGAGTCAGACTAAAGAAAAATGTTTACTGAAAGAGAGGTCACTTAGCCCAAATACCCCATTCCCAATCCTCCTTACTTTCTATACCAATCCTACTCACCCTCTGTAGGTAACCAGTCTTTTTAGTTTTCTTGCTTGTTTCTTTTGCACAAATGAGCAGATACATGCATACTTTCTTATATTACCTTCTTGATTCCATTATGGTAACCTGTAGACACCCTTGAACTTCACTTTTCTCCCTTCATATATCTTGGAAATGACATCAGTTCATAGAGCTCTTCTTCATGCTTTGTACAGCTGTGTAGGGCTCCCTTGGGTGGATGTCCCATGGTTTATTCAATCATTCTATGCACATTTAGGTCATCTCCAATTATTTTGCAATTACAACCAATGTTGCAATGAGCAACTTCATGCCTATGTGCTTTTGCATTGTTGCAAGGTTATCATCAGGGTATTTTCCTAGAAGTGAGATCGCTGGATCAACAGCACTCTCTCTCTGGCAAATGAATAAATAAAAATCTTAAAAAGAAAAAACAAACAACAATCTTAGGTATGACCGAGTTCCTCTCCAGCAACACATTACATTTGCACTTCCACTGGCAATATCTGAGAGTGTTTGACCAACAGAATGTGCTCTCATACTTTAAACATCTTCCAGTCTCACAGGTGAGAAATATTTCCTGTTTTATTTCTGTATGCTTGAATTTTTATATTTTAGGGATACTTAAGAATCTTAAGGGTGAACTGGTTTTTTTTCCCCCCTCATCAGGACTTTCATCCTTCATCCTTCAATTTTAAGAGTTGGGCTCATGATATTAAAAACCTTTTGAATACTGAAATAAACATACTGGCCCTTTAAAGCTTCCCATCATGACTTCAACCAAGTAAGTACTATTATCTAGTAAATATCAATGTAATTATCAAATGCTCTACCATGGGGCTAGGTTCCATTTTCATTTGAACACCAAAACACACGTAAACTCTTTTTTCTAAGATATACAGGTCGGTATTTCAGTCTCTTTGTAGTCAATTCTTGTTTATTATGAAACAAGATTTTCTTTTCATTATTTTTTTAGCTTATATAGTCAAACCCTATCCTGTCAATCTTAGTACTGAGCTTTGAAAGGGTTCAACTACCTATGAGAGAATATTTAATGTGTGCCAAAGCCAGACATAAGTCACTGCTGGAGTGATTAAACACACTTTGGTATCATTTACATTTCTACCCCTCTTGACTATGAGGACAAATAAGGGCTATTTTCCTGTTAACAGGCTATTTTAAAATGAAAAACAAACTGTGTATGAAGTGTTGGTTTAGCTCCCATGTTGTTTGAATTACATACCAAATTATATGCTACTCTTTCAAAAATTTGCTCCCGATTCAGTTGTCTTCAATTCAGAAGACAAATATTAACACTGTCTTTATGAAGATTACAACTTTGGAATGCTACATGTTAAGACATTAAAAGTTGTATTTAGTTTTTAGTGACTGATTTTTCCTCTTAAGTGTGTCCACAGATGCTGCAGAAATTGATCAAAGTTCAATTAAAGACTCAATTATAGTATTAAAGATTCAATTACAGGTGCCAATATTATAGTATTTATGATAGGAATATAGGAATAAAATGCACAAAGAGTAGAAGCCAATACTGTTTTCTTTGTCAACCAATGTAAAGGGTTCATTATACATATTCTTTAATAGTAGATGAGCTTTGTGGAAGAAGTGGTAATGAATTATAGAGAAGTCTACTACTCACCCTGCTGCCCAAGTTGGAAGCAGATTAAGGGTCCTGTGGTAAGGCCTGTAGGAGGGCTCCGTCTTTTCTTAGGGTATTAAAATACATGTGCTAGTCCGCTACTGTTTGTGTTTACCATTTGTTTCTCCTCCTATACTTGATTTATAGAAGAATTAAGGGAGATGGATGGAAAAGAAACACACTGAACTTTGGGTAAAGTTAACAGCGGTTTCAAAATAACAATTTCCAAAAAAGCACCCTCTTCCCAGTACAGAGCAGAACAAGTCTTGGTTGTCTCAACATTTTTTACTCATCATTAATGACAGTGAATTTTATATGACCACTTTAAGGAGAGACAAGTTTATAATAACAATCCTCAAGAAACTTGGTTTCCTCTCACCTTTCCCTCTTGCCACAGGGGGTTCATTAAAACAAACCTAAGATGACATTAGGTGTTTTCCCACAAGAGTAATGGCAGGGCTCTGACGAGAGTATTGCTGAATCTTCAAGGAAGACCCGCAGAAGGTTGAAGTCAGTGAGTGAACTGAAAGCAGTTTCAAACTTAGAACTTCTTTACAAACCTTCTTCTAGTTTGAATGCACTTTTATGCTGGCTGAAAGGCAGGAAATACTTGCTTACATCATCCGTCACAAAAAGGATTTCAATATTGTTAAGTCCGATCACATTTAAGCAAAAATTTTTAAAAAGGTGTTAAAACATGCTGACCCTTTAAAAATATGCTCAAATAAATACATGTGGATGTACTAAAAAAAATTTTTTTTAAATGATGTGGTCATAATAAAAAAGGAACACTTTTATACATAGGATTTTATTTTGCACTGCTGTAACAATTTCATTATAGACCAAGGGAGGGGAAAAAAAAAAGGATAAAACCACCACACTGAGTAAATTACTAAAGCTTTTCTACTTTTGACAGGATTTTCCATCTGGTAGATTTATTGTCATATCCCCTTCAAAACAGACAAGATGCTTACCATATTTTAAGATTATAGGTTGCCACTGAAAGAAAAATTTTACACAGTCACTGTACATCAAGGTTGAAAAACTGTCCTGCATGAAAAATATACTTAGAAATCATGTGAATAAAAGCAAAAGAAAACATTATTGTGTTTAAGGAAAGATTAAAGTCCTCATAATGTGCCATCTAAATGTGGACATTCATTCTTCTGGGAGTCGCTTAGGTGTAGGGAGTTCTTGCTTCTGCCCATTTCACTCATTATACTGTGTTTGTACCCAACAGTATTCATTAAGGCAAACAATCCTTTTCTGAAGAGGTCTTAAAGAAACTGTGGACATATAGCAAACTTTTGGCATTAAAACAGGTTAACACATACATAGCCTTTAGTAATGTACATTAAGCATATTTTCTTGGACTAGTGACAAGAAAAGATGAACATGCTTGTTAACAATGTCAAAAAGTTTAAAATTCAGTGTCCAAGCAATTCCTAACAATGCTTCTGTAGCTTTAAGCTCTAAACAGTATAGAATTTATGCAAATGCATTAAAGAATTCAAGCTTGGCAAAGTACACCCAAGCAGGTTAAACTGTATATACAGAAAGTAAATGATAAATACAGAATTAAAAGAGTCCTTCTGGTTTTCCTTACAGCCTTGAAAATTGACAAACTTTTTGAGGACAGTTCTAGAATATTAAACATTAGGTCACCACAGGTGTGAAACCTAACCACACAAACTGATTTAAAATACTCAAGATGACTTTGTAGTGTTTAATACAGTTCAGTTCGTAGGTAAGGGCACAAGACAACATTTAACAAAAATAATCACATCAATTGACCTAGAAATCAAATGCAAATAGATATGAATACAATCTCCAAAATCTGTCTTTTTTAAGTGAACATTAACCATTTATTCAAAGTTATACAAGAATTTGAAGGATTAAAGTCTCCTGTGACATAAAGCCATTTCAAATAGCTTCATGTCTCAGCTGAGCAGGAGGAGAGAGTGAAAGAGGAAGTGAGGAGCCACATTTGGGCAGCGAGACAGTAAAAACGGACTCAACAGCAGCCTCCCCCGGCCTGCTGTCCTCCCTGATTGCCTGCGTGTGTGGCGTTAGTAGCAGCGTGCTGAGGGCCAATTTTAATGCCGTTTGCCTGAAAGAGAAAGGGTAAAGAAATAAAAAATGTCAACGGGCCCCAACCAGATAGTAGAGTTTATCTAAATTTAAAGAACTCTATTGAATTCTTAATGACATAATTTCTCCACAAATGACTGGGGGGGAAAAAAAGACATTAAGTGGATTTTTGCCGCCATTACAACAGTATCTCTGAGGGGGATGTTCCTTCCTTTTGAAAATAATACTGTGGAAATCTTTCTGAAAAGAATCCTTTATCCTCCCAGGTACTTATGAGTAGACAGAACCCGAAGTGCCGCTTGGCGGGGTGTTCCCAGAATGGAGACGCTGTTTAAAACGATTACTGCAAGTCATCTTTAAAGGATAAAAATACGCACAGCCCTGTACTGCTCTAAGATGACGTCCAAGCTTTTCTCTAGACGGCGTTTCTGCCCCATGTTGAATCAGCTGCGCGGGCTAAGGGCATATGAGTGTTCTGTGTCATCAATAATTTCTATGATCCCCAAAGACATGGCAGCTCGCCAAGAACCCACACACAGAGTAGTTCTTTCATTCATCAAACTCACACTTCTGTCTCAGCCCTCACTCCCTCAAGTGGATTTTTACCTACAAACACAACACTTGGAGAAAAGTAATACAGTAGCTTCAGAAATTAAGCTCTGAAGGAAACTTTCCGTCACAGTAAATCTCAGCTTTATAGTGCTTGGCAGTTGCTCTGCCCCGGTAGTAGCCTGGGGGCTTCTGGCACTCGCTCAGTATTGACAGCAGCTGATGTGGTTTCTTCTCGCTCTTTTGACTCCTCTTTAATAAAAAGCATGCCCTATGGCTCATTGGTTTTGCCCCCTCTGGGCTGGTAGCAACTTCTTGAGGAATCAAGGAGTCAGACTTGGCACTGGGCCAAATAAATCGCACGGCCTGTTGGCTCCTGACAGCACATTACACTCGAAGAGGCCCCGCACACAGCAAAGCAGTCAGCTACTATATGAAACCAGACAGACACAGTGAGTGTTCCCTTTTAAACGAAGGCCCAATTACTGTTCCAGTTATCTGGCAGTAGTCTCTGACTGCTGTCTTTAAAGTAACTCCAAATCTGCCGCACAGAAGCCTAGTAGATAGGATTTAGGAAATATAGTACCTCCAAATTAAAAGAAACAAGAAAATCAAGTACATTCTGGAAATCTTAGGTAGACTGCTGTCTGTTTTAGCAAGGAATACTGAGACCTATAGGGAAGAGCCTCATGTATGTACAGGCCAGGAGCCACACACACAATAAAGGATTCTTAACACTGTGCTTTCCTAATTGCAACTGTGGGAGGGATAAGGGTTTTTCTCTTGGGAGCACCAAGTCTCAATATGGAATGGCAAAGATATTTATGTCAAAGTAAATAATCTACCAAATATACACATAAACATTCTGAAATAAATAAGTGCATAGTGGGGAGTTAGGTCAGAAGGATAACTTTTGGTAAACACTGAATTATATGCTTCAAAGCTTTACATTTCATCCTAATCATATTCGTCAAATAATTTTACAAAAAAAACAAAACCAAAAACAATGCCAATTGCCAAGTACATATATTAGTCTCCTGAAAACATGCTATGCTATACTGGGAGTCATTTCCAAATTGGGTATTTCCCTCTTTCAAGCTAGACAATAGAGAGAGCCTTGTGCATTAGTAACATAGTATGTGCATTTACACACTAGAAGATTATTCCCCAAAGCAGAGGACACCATATGGACGCATGGATGAAAGTGGATTTTCTTCTCTTTTTGGAGGGTTTATCTTTTTTTTTGCAGTGTGTGCAATAAATGGTCACTTATTTTAATCCATTTTCACAAAGTGATGCCCTACTAGAACATAAACATTTACCTACTATAGAACACTGAACAAATCTTCAGTTAGAGGGTTATAAACTAACAATGTGTTAACGGACATCACAGACCCATTTTTAAGAATTTCAAAAAATCCAAACTTCTAAATCCATGTCATAATTAAAATTCAACTCTAAATTAATATTAACCAATAATATTTATTTGTACATATATATATGTATATATACCTCGTTATTAATGTCGAAGACTCCTTCTTGGATTTTCTCATAAATTTCTTTTGCTGTATTAATAAATGCCTAAAATATAAAGTAGAGAAATTGATTCAAATTATTTAAAATCACAATAGTAAAAGAACATTATGTAAAAACTCTGTAGAATTTCATTATGTTCCATGTAAGAAAATCAACCAATGTAATACAGCATGTTAATTAATAAAGGACAAAAACCATGTGATCACTTCAACAGAGGCAGAAGAAGCATTTAACAAAATCCAATAACCTTTCATGATAAAAACACTCAACAAGATAGGATTAGGAGGGGACTTCCTCAACAGCATCTATGAAAAACTTACAGCTATCATCATACCAAGTGGTGAAGACCGAAAGCTTCCTTAAAGATCAAGAACAAGGCAAGGACGTATACGAATGTTCATTATCAGCAGCAAAAGCCAAAAAGTGGAAACAACATAAATGTTAATCTACTGATGAGTAAAAAGCAAAAGGTCGTATAACCTTACAGTGCAATTATTACTCAGCCATAAAAAAAAAGTGAAGTACTCATTCATACTATAATGTGGATGAATCTTGAAAACATTACGCTAAAAGAAACCAGATGTAAAAAAAAAACCAACATAGCATGATTCCATTTATTGAAATGTCCAGAAAAGGTCAATCCATAGAAAGAGATTATCCGTTGCCAAGGATTAGGGAAACGGGGAGTCACTGATAATGCGGTATGGGGTTTCTTTTGGGGTGATAAAAATGTTCCTGAGTCAGATATTGGTGATGGTTGAACAACTCTGTGAATATACTAAAACCTACTGATGTGTATTCTTTAAAATAAGGGTAAATTTTATGGCATATGAACTATATCCCAAAAGAAAAATTCATCAGTGGAGGGGGCAGGCAGGGATACCACACATAAGAAAAAAGATGTCAGTTTGATACAGTGCATGAACTTCCATGCTGAAACGAGGTTACTCTTAGAGACCACTGTTCCATACACGATCCTTTTCACCAGGGCAATGTATTACTTAATATACAGTTTAAAGAATCAAAGGATGCTTATGATAAAGAGATAAAAAGCAGCTCAATTTTTATGCTGTGTTGAATGAAGTTTCACCCTTTTCCCATGTAGCATACTACTAAACTGACCCCAAAAAAAAAAAAAAATAAAAATCAGTGTTAAAACACTGATCAAATTAAGCCTCTAAACACCAAATGAATCCACAAGGATTCTCTACGTAAAACAGTAAGCTATTAGGGGGCACCTGGCTCAGTCAGGAGAGCATGTGACTCTTGATCTTGGGTTTGTGAGGTCTAGCCCCATGGTGACGGTAAAGATTACTAAAAACACAAACAGGGGCGCCTGGGTGGCTCAGTGGTTTGGGCTGCTGCTTTCAGCTCGGGTCGTGATCTCAGGGTCCAGGTTTTTTTTTACATCTGGTTCCACAGGAAGCCTGCTTCCCTCTCTCTCTCTCTCTCTCTGCCTGCCTCTCTGCCTACTTGTGATCTCCGTCTGTCAAATAAATAAATAAAATAAAATAAAATAAAAACACAAACAAATGCAAATAAATTTTGAGATGTTTTATACGAATAGTGCCAGTGTTACCGAAGGTGTTCATAAATTCATGTTCTAAACTATCTCATCTGAGAAAGCACAGATAACAGCATTCATTTTCTAAGTTGGGCCCCTTCAGCAAGCGTTCTCTGAAAATTCATAAAAGAAGGCAATTCTCTGCTAGCATGACCACAGATTTAAGTCCAAATTTATAAAGTAAACAGGTTCATGGAAAGGAACCAATCCTACTTTTCATCTTTTCCACACTGGAAACATTTCTCGGCTGAACTTGCCACCGGAGCTTTTGTTTCCTAATTAACAGGACTGATATGTTTTCACCTTTAAAGGCCTTACAGCTCCCCAGAGTAATCAATCTACCGCAGCTCAATTACTGCACCAAGAACATACCAGTCGGCAGTGGAGACGTGAGTGACTACGGCAGGGGCGCGGAGATATGAATATGCATAAACTCTAAGTGGCTGATCGAATCATCAGAGAGGGTCATGAGAATTTGCAGCAAAATAATGAGAAGAATTAATCACTGCAGATTCACAAGGCACTTAGGAAGCGAGTGTGCTTTTCGTGTGCGCTGGAGTTACAGTGAAGGAAAAACTGGCTTCCAGCCAACTCCGAATTGATTCACATTCCTCAAAATTGAAGTTACCCTTATAAATAAAGGAAAACTTAACTTTATTTCCAATAATATGTCAATTACGGTTGATGGTCTCAGAACCCGGACTAACTAAATATTGAAGTCAACAGATTCATAAATTCACAGGGCTCGAAATCCTTAAAGGGGCCCCTGCATGTATACATCTCCCTAGAACATCAGACAGAACTACAAGATTCCATAAAGGAGTTACAACTTCATATAAACAAGCATTTTTTTAAAAATTTTTATTTATTTGACAGTGAGAAAGACAGAGAGCATAAGCAGGGGGAGCGGCAGGCAGGCAGGCAGAGAGAGAAAAGCAGGCTCCCCACTGAGCAGGGAGCTGATGTGGAGCTCAGTCCAGGGACTCCAGGATCATGACCTGAGCTGAAGGTAGACGCTTAATGACTGAGCCACCCAGGCGTCCCTAAACAAGAGTCTGTATTATAAAAGACACTAAATGTGCCAATTTATGTACAAAAATGGACATTTTTGCGAAACTGTTGATGAATCATTTTAAAAACTGGCTCAAGAAAGCTATGCGATATTAAGATTTTTAAGTCACTACTAATTTTGTAGTACTGAATAGTACTTAATATTTAAGTACCTTTAAGAACAGTTGTACTCAATGGACTTAAGATGTATTTTATATCTGGGGTGCCTGGGTGGCTCAGTCGTTAAGCATCTGCCTTTGGCTCAGGTCATGATCCCAGGGTCCTGGGATCAAGGCCCATATCAGGTTCCCTACTCCAAGGGAAGCCTGCTTCTCCCTCTCCCACTCCCCCTGCTTGTGTTCCCTCTCTCGCTGTCTCTCTGTCATATAAATAAATTTTAAAATCTTACAAAAAAAAAAGGGTGTATTTTATATCAGAATGACATGCAATTAATTTCATTACAAATTGAAATATATAAATAGTTATATTTCCATTCATAATTCTCATCATCTCAATGAAATAGTCTTTTTTTTTTTTAATTTGTTTATTTGTCAGAGAGAGAGAGAGAGCACACAGGCAGGCAGAGAGGCAGGCAGAGGCAGAGGGAGAAGTAGGCTCCCCGCTGAGCAAGGAGCCTGACACGGGGCTCGATCCCAGGACCCTAAGATCATGACCCGAGCCGAAGGCCAGGGCCCAACCTACTGAGCCACCCAAGTGCCCCATGAAATAGTCTTTGGACAATGCTATATTTACTTGCCTTCCAACTAATGATTATATACTGAAAATACTGAAATAAAATATCTTCTACTCCATTGGGCATATTAAAAAGATAATAGTATTTAAACAGGTTGTTTTGTTTACATGATGGCAAGATTAATTATATTTAAAATGTATTATTAAGTGATTTATTATCAATCTTAATGAGGCCTTAGTTTAAAGGCCGATGTGACAAATGCAGAAATTAGTTCACATGTTTTAAAAGCCTGTGGCTATCGACTGAAACTGTTGAATCCCCAAATACAATGAACATTAAACAAATATTGTTAAGGCTTATTAGAGATTAGATGAAACTTCTAAGAGAAGAGTCTTGGGTGTTAGAAACAGTATCTGTCCCTCAGAGCTGCAAGCATTTCAAGAACTCAGAAGGGTAAGAGATACCTCTTACAATAACTGGCTAGAATTTTAATTGCTCATTTCACTCAAGTCACTAAAAAGCAATCCCCACATATATTTTTCAAGGTTGCAATATAACAACATGAAACACCTCTAGAACACACAGACAACAATGAAGAAATGAGCAACAATTTAACTAGATACCACAAAGCCTTTACACTAAAGCTCTCCTGTTTTCATAGGACAGTCTTAACTTGAAATTCCTTCCAGTTCTAAATGTAATTTAAACCAGTTTCACTTCTTCTATTTTCCAGGCTATAGAAACAATTTTTGAGGAGGGGGTAGGATAAAGAAAAGAGGAAGCACACCTGGGTGGCTCTTATGGTTAAAGCATCTGCCTTCAGCTCAGGTCATGATCCCAGAGTCCTGAGACTGAGTCCTGCATCGGGCTCTCTCTCTGCTCAGCAGGGGAGCCTGCTTCTCCCTCTGCCTGCCATCCCCCCACTGGTGCTCTTTCTCTCTGACAAATAAATAAATAAAATCTTGGGGGGGGGAGGAAAAGGGAAGCATGCATGAGGGCATGTCTGTGAGTGGTAGGCGGGGATGAACACAAGCAGTATTAGGGGCAGAGGCAATGGGGGAGCCTGCATACGGCGGCAGGTGTGGGGACAGCAAACTTGGGGACATCTCAGAGCTCCTCATGGAAGAGTACAAGTGCTAATGACGATGGTCCATGTCATTAAGGAGAGAGGCTGCAACCCAGTAAATTAATCTACCTTGAACACTTATTTATTATCAGAAAAATGAAGCAAGTTGATGGCACACCTACAGAAAATTTTTAGCATTAGTTAAATACTGTCAAAGCATGACAACCTAAAGATCCCTCTTTTTTGCCACATAAGTCAGAACTGTAAGCAAGAACACTGTACACTTCTATATTCCACCAATACAATCAAATCTGAATATTAATAGGTTACAGAATAGGAAAAAACATTTGCTGAGAAACCGATGTCAGAAGATTTCATTATTCACACTGTGGAACAAACAGTATCTAGGCAGATCCACAATTATGAAGTAGAAATAGATTTCTGTGTAGCCAACTTAATTTGTGAGCCTCTTGCTTTCCCATGCAGGACTGCACTCCAGGATCAGAGAGGCCTGACTCTCTCTTCATTTTACCATTAGCTCTCCCCTTTGCCCTACTTTGATGAACTGCCACGGTCAGTTCTTTACCTTCATTAGCCATTAATTGCCCTCTATCTCAGACACTAATCTTTCAGCCCCTGGCATTAATAATACCTAAATTTAAGTCCATTTTCAGTGACTTCCCTAGCAAAAATTAAAATAAACATAACCACAAAATGCATCATAATTCTAAGAAATATTCAACACACTAGCTGACGCCTATCTTGCCAGGTGTCATTCACCCAGTGGCAGCTGTTAAATTGTTACCTTAGACTCAGTACTTCCCTGGTCCTATGGAAGATAATAGGGAAGAGGAGGATAGTTCCTATTGTTGCTGAACTGAAACAATTCAGTTGGGAGAATCTAAGAACAAGGGCTTAAATCTCTGTTGAAGATGCAGGAAAATGACACTTTCTGCACTGACAGAGGGAGAATGTGTGCAGGGCAGGACTGAGGCAGGTCTAGATGTAGGCCAAGGACATCAAATGCTTCAGGGGCATTCCTTCACAGCCAATGAGAGAGAACAGAGGCAGAGGCAAACACAGAACAAAGTTTCATTTTTATTATAGTTTAACAGTTTTTAAAGCAAAATACTGAAGACTGTCGACAATAAAGTAAAAAGATTTGTTATTTCTTTATGTCACATGCTGCCACCTGGTGGCAAGAGAAAAACTATACCATCTGATAGGTAAGAATTCAAAACAAATCAAAGTATCTCAGTTTCACTGAAACATCCTGAACAGGGGTATGCCCAGATGGCTCAGTTGGTAGAGCATGTGGCTCCTGATCAAAAGGTTGTGAGTTCAAGCCCCATGCTGGGTGCAGAGACTGCATAAAAGTAAGTCTTTAAATAAATAAACATCTTAGATGACAGCAAAATATGCTGTGCAATCAGTTGATTCTTCAGTTTTTTTCTTAGAACTAGGGAATGTGAGGTAACTAAAATGTTTAATTTTCTTCTCAATTCCTAATCAATGCTATGAACATTACAGGTGTCCATGTGATGATGCTAATAATAACCAATATTTACCATGCTAAGTAATTTGCACAGGTTTTCATGATTTCTGAAAGAAATTCAAAATACATGTAAAAATAAGAAAATTAACTTTAATTTGCTTTCATCTGCTTCCAAGAAGAACTGTGGGATGACATTCTCCCTATACTATTAGCAGAATGGCCAAGGGTAGAGCTCTAGAACCAGACTGTCTAGGTTCTAACTCTAGCACCACCTCTTACTAGATGTGTTGCTTTGGACGCACTGCTTACTGTCTCTGTAGCATGAGGATACTGATGATATTAATGCCTACTTCACAGAATCGTTGGGAGGATGAACGTGTAGAGCACTGAGAATGGTGCTTGGCAAGTAGTAAGCACTCATGGCTTGTTAGCCTTCAGCATCATAAATGTGTGAGTGCGATGACGTGTGGGGAGCAACAGAGAAGAACGTACACATGTGAAATGCGAATGTGTCCTGAAACACAGCAGAGTAAAGGAGAGAAATGGTGATCAAGATCAAGGGGCATCTGGGAGGCTCAGCTGGTTAAGTGTCTGCCTTCAGCTTAGGTCATGATCCCTGAGTCCCAGATAGAACCCCACACTAGGCTCCCTGCTCAGCAGGGAGTCTGCTTCTCCCTCTGCTCCTCATCCCGCTTGTGCTGTCTCTCACTCTCCCTCTCAAATAAATAAAATCTTTAAAAAAAGAAAGGTAAAAAAATGGTTATCTCCATTCTTCAGTGAATTAAAGCATCTTGATTTTTAAAAAATGAACATTAAAAAAATAAATTAACAACATACAACATGTACAGTGAGCCCTGAAAATACAGTAAGATAAGGCTTAAATGTTATGCAAAGACAGGGAAGTCATGTGAAAGGAACATCAGACTAGAACTCAAGATTAGGCAGTTTAAACACAAACTCCTTCAAATTCTGTGGCTTTAAAACGTTCTGAGTCGGGGTGCCTGGGTGGCTCAGTGGGTTAAGCCGCTGCCTTCGGCTCAGGTCATGATCTCAGGGTCCTGGGATCAAGCCCCACATCAGGCTCTCTGCTCAGCGGGAAGCCTGCCTCCCCCTCTCTCTCTGCCTGCCTCTCTGCCTACTCGTGATTTCTGTCTGTCAAATAAATAAATAAAATCTTTAAAAAAAAAAATAAAAAATAAAACGTTCTGAGTCTATCTCATTTAGTTTCAGTAAGAAACTAAAGATACATACAACATCCAATACAATAAATAGCTTTCAAATTGTATTTCATGGACACCTTGTAGGGCATAAGGGAGAAGGAGGGAGAGCCCAGTGAAAGGAGAATGAAACTGCTCTTTCCCCCTCATCTTCATGGCATCCCACTCTGCTTTTCTTTCACACGGCTTCCTGTGTTTCATTAGAAGAAAGAGGTCCACTGCTAAATCTGGTCTATAGTAACTCTCACTTTATAGACAGGACTGAGCTGCAGAAGAAGAAATGATCTGTCCCAGACCACACATAGCTGCAGCAGAAGCAAGAGCAGCAGGACTAACACTCTGCCACATTTACCTTCCCTTTATCAGGATCACTTATCTTTAACACAGCTTAAAGGAATTTTCTTTTATTTTATGTGTTCATTTTATTCTATAATGAATTTATAAGGATGCAAGGGTGGCAACACAGAGACCAGTAGAGAGTCTAAAACAATAATCCACATAAGAAATGAAGGCCCGACAAATTAACTGTGGCAACAAGAATGGAAAGCAAGATCAAACTTAGTATCTACTTTGGAAAAATTAACAGGACTTGGTAAATAACAGGGAAAGAATGGTGAGGTATTTAAGGGTGACTCTACTTTTGGCTAAAATGCCTGACATGGGAGGGTATGCTATGAATTGAGATAAATAAAATAGGAGGGGACACGTGGGTGGCTCAGTCAGTTAAGCGTCCAACTCTTTGCTTTCGGCTCAGGCCATGATCTCAGGGTTGTGAGATGGAGCCCTGTGTTGGGCTCCATGGTCATTGGGGAGTATGACTCTCTCTCTTCCTCTCCCCCTCCCTCTGCTAATACTCGCTCTCTAAAACAAACCAATAAATCTTTAAGAAAAATAAAAAGGAAAAAAATCAGGTTTCAAGGAGAGAATGAAGAGTTTATTTTAGACACATGGAATTCTAATGCTTATATCAGATACAGGTGGAAAGTCTTGGCAGCTGGTGATCTAGATAATTGTGACTATGCACTATAAGTGCATGAGTATGTCAGTGTGTGATATGCACACATTAGCAGGACGTTCTCCAAGAATGTTTAGCTCCCTTAGTTCAGTAAAGAAAGCGGATGCAAATTTCAAAGTTAGTTTGGCTTGGATGATCCAAGTTCTGCTGGGTGATTGCCAAGTAAGGGATAGAGAAACGGATGATGGTCAGCAAAATCTTCCTATTAGGGTCTAAGTATTTATTAAACACTCCTCCAAGGATGCTGGAAACCTGATAGAGACAGGTCAAATTTCCAGTGAAAAAGTCGTGTGGTACCCTTGACACTGAGAATAGGGTTAAGGGACAAGAATGCTTCAATTTATACCACATTTCAGTTTTACAGAAATATCTGTTCCACCACTTACAATACAGCCCAAGGCAAGTAAGATGTCCTCTCAACACAAATTAAATTTGGAGGTACTGGGACAGGACACAAACATTAGTAAGGGGCCTTGAAATTGGGTGTTTTTGGTTAGCAAGTCATGTGCTTTCCCTAGACATAGAAATTCACCAACCCTGTCAGATGGCTCGGCAAGCTACTGCAATCTGTCTTAGGGCTAGCTAATTGACTATGCTTTCAGCTATTATCTTGGCTGTATCTATCATTTATTTATTTATGCTTAGATTTTGAGACAGAGAGAGCATGAGAGAGAGGCACACGCATGAGCATACAAGGGAGACGGGTGGAAGGAGAAACAGACTCCCCACCAAGCAGGGAGCCCGATGCAGGACGTGATCCCAGGACCCCAGAATCATGAGCTGAGCTGAAGGCAAACGATTAACTATGTCAACCAGGTGCCCTTGGTTCTATCTTTCAGTACTTCAGCAGCTAAGCCAGGAACTTTTTTCAATAGATTTTTCAACAGTTTGAGATATTTTAAAGATTTTTTTAAAAATTTCTTTATTTATTCAAGACATCTCTACAGCCAACATGGGGCTCGAACACATGACTCCAAGATGAAGACTCAGTCACATGCTCTTCCAATTGAGCCAGTCAGGTGCCCCTCAAGATTTTAAGCAATCTCTACACCCAGCATGGAGCTCAAATTCACAGCCCTGAGTTCAAGAATCAAGTGCTCCACTGACTGAGCCAGTCACGGACCCTAAGAGTTTAAGACTTTTTAAAAGCTATTTTAAATTACTAGACTTTTGCCTCAACATTGTTTGATGTTTATATATTTTTCTGGTTTCCTATAAGTAAAATTGATGCATACAGAGCAAAATAACCCATCAAATGGCTGAGAGAGTGAGAATATCTGATAAGGAGACAACTGTTAAACAAATGGCAAGTTTAATCTCAATTCATACCACAATCATCTTTAGTCCCTAGAGAGAATATAATACTATGGGTTTTGGTAATGTACAACTCTGAGAAAACTGAATTTTCTTAGGAAGAAAGATAGGGAAGGACATAGACACAGACACACTTCCTTTATATATCTATTTATATATTTATATATATAAACTAAAAAATATATATTTAAATATATATTTATACATAAATATATATTTATATATTAAACATATTTATATATACATTTATAAATAAATATATATAAATAAAACTATACACACAGTTACATATATAATTATAATACAATAATACATCACTTCTGAGGCATTTTGAAATCTTCATGAAGTCAGCATGAGGCTTTTGGGAAGGGGTATTTTTCCTAGCCTGCTATAATCTCTGTGACATTTATTCCTGGGTCTAAAAAAAAAAAAAAATCTTTTCAAACTACCAAGACCCTAGGTAGCTACTGAAAGAAGTTCCTATCAAAGGAGAAGGCAATTTGTTCTGGGATTTCAAAAATCTCCTGGGTTTTAGAATGCTTAGAGCAAAGAAGGTTTAAGACAGAATTCCATCTACATATTAACAAGTGAGACCAAAGCATGAAAGATTAAGACTTAAGGAAAAAGGACAAGATTGAAGTAATTAAATAAATACTTCACCATCCAAACATTTATTATCTACTATACAGGGGAGAAACTGTGCTAGGTGCTGGGAATGCAGAGATGAAAAGATAGTCTGTGTTTTCAAGGAATGTTGCCCTTACGTTGAACCAACATGAAAAACAACAATCATGATAGAGTGCTAAGATAAATTCATGCTCAGGAAGATACAAGAATGAACACAAAGAAAAGAGCACATAATTGCTGACTATGTGGGCATGTGCCTGGTGCTGGTGGTGGAGGGGGCAGGGAAGGTGTGTTGTATGCCATGGCATTCCAAGAGGAGGTATGAGACTTTGTTATATCCTTGAAGGATCAGGTAGGAAGGAAGGGCATCTCAAGGGTAAAGAACACTTTCTGTGGAAGCAGGCTGAGAGAGTACTACCCAGCTGGTAAGCTCTTAGTAGAATACAGAGAGCACACTGTATGGAGCTAACCAATAAAGGGACTTGTCTTCCAAGCTAATGAGCTTGATTCTGAAGCTGTGGGGAGCCCACTACACATCAGGTTAGTAAAACTGGGGAGTGACATTCAATTTTCATTCTAAACATCTCAGAGGCAACAATGTAGAGGATTGAAAAATTAAGACAGGGAATCCAATAGCAATGAGAGAAGAGAGCAACTTGGAAAGATATTTCACAGGAAGAAATAACAAGACACAAGTGGAAAGCAATATATATTCACTGAATAAATGACTATATGTAGGGTCAGGGAAAAAGAAACACTTCAAGACATAGGCTACTGAAGATTCAAATACCCAAAGGAACTGGTTCAGGCAAGAACAGAGAAGTATTTGTTAGAACAGGTAATTAGGAGGTCCAGGGTAACTTTGGCCATGGCAGAGGAAGTTGACCTGTGAACTGAGGTGTGAAAAAGAATGAGGAAATGGAGATGGAGTTTACAAGAAGATAGAAGAGAACATATCCAGAACTGGGAATGACAGGTTTTTGTTTTTAAAATGATTGAAACTTGATTATTTAATTATATGCTGAGAGCCAAGAATCACTAGAGAAGGAGAGGATGAATTCGTTTGAAGGAATGTTTCTAAGGAACAGAAAAAGAGAGTAGCCTTCCAGTTTCTTCCATTAGTTAACAGAGCTGAAGGAACTCCACAGTCTGTGCCCTCCTCAGAGCCCGGCCCTAGGAGCAGCAGCATCTGCAACACTAGACAGCAGGTTCCAAATGCAAGCTTTCAGGCCACACCCCTGACCTACGAAATCAGAATCTGCATTTTTAACAGGATTCCTAGGTGATCTGAGCACACATTAATGTTTGAGAAGCATAGCTCTAAATACAACTGATTTTGGGGGGGAGGGATTGTTCCTATTATTTATTTTTAAAGTAAGCTCTCCATCCAATGTGGGGCTGGAACTCATGACCCCAAGATCAAGAGTCATATTCTCCATTGAAAGAGCCAGATAGGTCCATTCAATTTTCAGATATTACATATCCCCTACTCCAATTCCATTTTTGGGGGGAGAATGGTTAAATCACACTGGGAAATCTCTGGGTTAAATAAAAAGTGAACAAGCTTCTTAACAGGAGTTCCTCAGAAACTAATAAACTACTGGAAATTCTGGTTTTTCTACAAAGGGGATACATACCAGCTCCTCCTAAACATGTTTTTCATGAAACCTTATGCAGAGGTGACAATTTTATTCTATTATTTTATTTTAAATATTTATTTATTTATTTGACCGAGAGAGAGAGATCACAAGTAGGCAGAGAGGCAGGCAGAGAGGAGGAAGCAGTCTCCCTGCCAAGCAGAGAGCCTGATGCAGGGCTCAATCCCAGGACCCTGGGATCATGACCCGAGCTGAAGGCAGAGGCTCAACCCACTGAGCCACCCAGGCAACCCCTCTATTATTTAATTTTTTAAAAAGATTTTATTTGAGAGAGAGAGAGAGCACAAGCAGGGGGAGCGACAGAGGGAGAAGGAGAAGCAGACTCTCTGCTGAGCAGGGAGCCTAATGAAGCACCCGATCCCAGGACCCTGGGGATCAAGACCCCAGCTGAAGGCAGGCACTTAACGAACTGAGCCACCCAGGCACCTCTAGAGGTGATCATTTTAATTAATGCTCCTTAAAGAAGATTGAATAGTCTTTACTACTGCTATTCTCTACTGCGTGGTGCAACAGAAAGGGGATAACGTACATGAAAGAACTCTGACAACATGCCATACAAATATACAACTGCATTGTTTCAGGTACTTGGCATGTTTTAATCACCTGAAAATTCTTCTGAAATACATTTTCCACTTATGAGACACTCTTTTAAATGCTGACACCACAAGTGTGGAGCAAACATCACTGGATTCCAGTGACAGAAGGAGTTTCCTGTAATCTTCATACCAACTCCTCAGTTTGTCACAGGGTAGACGACAGAGGCCAGATTTTCCTGGGACACTGCAGAGTAGGACACTCAACAAAGCTGTGGTTCTAGAATGAACTACCAGCCGGTAGCATCTTACGAGGTGTTTCCCTGAGGAGCCAGACAGTTACCAGGTACACACGGTATCTTGAATGTCCTCAATGACCTTCAGGTCTCGGTTGACAAGAGAAACCAAAACTAATATTCAAAAATATTTACTGCTGGTCACATAGCTGATTCTTATTTTCTTATCAGCAAAATCTTTAGTAAAATGGAAGTCAAGGGGACTTTTTTTGGTCAGAAATAGAGATTAAACTCATTTTCCTAAAAAAAAAAAAAATGCTACAATGGATTTCCTAAAAATCCATTTCCTAAAAAATATCATTTTCCTCATTTCACTATAAATGCTCTGTATACTAGCATAAATATTACTTGAATAAATGACAGGCAACTAAATGGGTTTTCCCCTCCATATGCTAGGAACTCAGATGTAGGAGTATAGTATCCAAATATCATATTTTAAAAAATCAGTACTAGAAACTGAAAATTCAGAGTTAGGCTCTGGTCTCCTATTACTATGGAAAATACCATATAGACAAGACTATTTTGGTTGAATTTGGCTTTCTGATTTAATTGACATTTAGGAGATGAACTCTGGGGTGTATTTCTACTATCACAGATATGGGTGTACTTCCTCAGTGAATAACAAAAAGGATAAATGATAATAGCACATCTAGAACTATTCCAAGTTGTGTAAGAGTGACTAAAATCCACTTCATGGGAAGAATGAATTCCCTTATTATAATCTGTAACTCAGAAATTATAACTTAAAGTTTAGAAATCAAAATACTTAAACATAATATCTGTATACTATAGCAGTTTGCTAATAGAGGTTTTACATATTTGTGTATAGCTAATGTTTACATGTGTGTGGTATTAATCTTATATGACTTTATAAACAGTAGATCTTAGTCTGAGGAATTCTTACCTTTGTAAGTCATTTCTTGTTTAGGCAGACTAAGGTATTTTATTTTTATACTCTCTAAAAAATATTCTGAAAAATAATCTTTTTTGAGCAGGGGAAGGGCAGAGGGAAAGGGAGAGAGAACCCCAAGCAGACTCATGCCAGGAATGGAGCCTGATGTGACACTCAAATCTCACGACCCTGAGATCGTGTCCAGAGCCCAAATCAAGTCAGATGCTTAACTGACTGAGTCAGCCAGGCGCCCCCCCCAAAATACTGGAAAGTACAGTCTTGGTGTCATTTTAGATTTAAGATCCCAGTTGAAGAACAGCAGCATAAATTTGGGCAAGAGGAAAACAACTGGAATGGGAGAGGGCAGAGTTAAGGAAAATAAAAAGTTCAAGGTACTGAAGTAGAGCAGTGCTGAATGATGGTGTTAATAGTGGCTGCCGTGGAAGGAGGTCAGGAGTGATTAGGGATAGAATGAACCTGGACCCAGGTATGAAATCATCAGGAAGATGCTGAAAACACCTGAGGATACTCACTGCAGAACTCACAGGTCAGAGACAGCCCACCAAACAGAAGCAGGAGTGGTGTCACTTCCTAAGAGCACTCTGTCCTCACTTTCTTCCTGATTGTCATTGAACTAAAACACTTTTTAAAAAAGATTTTATTTACTTATTTTAGAGTGAGCGAGCATATTTACGGGGGGATGGGGAGTTGAGGGAAAGGGAGAGAGAGAATCTCAGCAGAGTCTGCACTGAGCTTGAAGCCTGATGGCTTGATCTTACCACCCTGAGATCATGATCTGAGTTGAAATCGAGAGTCAGATGCTCAAATCAACTGAGCCATGCAGGTGGCTCTGAAATAAAGCATTTTTAAAAAACAATTTTATTTATTTGAGAGAGAAAGAGAGAGAGAGAGAACACGAGTGAGTGAGAAGAAGCACGTGTTAGGGAGAGGGATGGGCAGAAGAACAAGCAGAATCCCCAAGCTGGTAGCCCACTTTGGGGCTTGATTCCAGGGTCCTGGGATCATGACCTGAGCTGAAGGCAGATGCTTAACCGACGGAGGCACCCAGGCGCCCCTAAATAAAGCATTTTTAAGATCATCATACACCATCCCACGCACTTCTAAATGAATAAAGAGGACGCGTGTATGACACAGAGCTGTTGGTGCTTCACTTCACTGATTTTAACTGTATCCTATTACTCTGGCTCAGTGTTTTTCAACCTCAATACTACCGATATTTATATCACGTAATTCTTTGTTGTGGGCTATCCTATGCATTTTTCTCTAACACCAGTTTGGCTGTTCTTCCCCTCAAAAGATCTCTCATGGATGAAATCATTAAACAGAATAGTAAATCAACAGATCCACAGATTAATAGTAAACTTACTTTCAGCAACAACTCAACTAAGGTCAGAAAAATGCTGTCATCTTATGCTGCAAATTAACCAACCTCTTCCAGGGAAGTACAAGAGTTAAAAATGTCATGGTCTCTACTTGCATGACAGTAATTAGATCTTGACTAAAATATAAAAATAGATTACAGCATAACAGCAAAAGTCAACAGGTCTGGTTATAAACAGAAAGGAATCATCATACTACCAGGTTTAACCTTAATAAACAACGATGTAGTTTTAAATTTTTTAAAAAACTTTTCTTCTTAATTTTTCTAAAAGATTTTATTTATTTATTTGACAGAGAGACGGACACACACAGGGAGACAGGGAACATAAGCACGGGGAGTGGGAGAGGGAAAAGCAGGCTCCTTACTGAAAAGGGAGCCTGATGTGGAGCTCGATGTCAGCATCCTGGGATCATTATCTGAGCCGAATGCGAACGCTTAACCGACCTGGCCACCCAGATACCCCTGGGTTTAAATTTCTAAAAGAACTTTTAGTCAAATGGTCCATGATTAGGACACTGGCTCTCTATAAATCTTTCTATCTTTTAACATACAGTAGTCCCCCTTATCCACGGTTCCGCTTTCCATGGTTTCTATTATCCTCGGTCAACCATGTTCCAGAAATAGATGATCCTCCTTTTGATGTACAATCAGGTCAAGAGCAGCTTAACGCTATATCACAATGCCTATGTCACGCCCCGCACGTCATCTTATATCACAGACAACGTACCAGCTTGCATCATCACCAAGGTGAGTATAGTATAGGACGACGTTTTCAGAAACCATATTCACAAAACTTTTATTGTGGTATATTATTATAATTGCTCTATCAATTAAGTTATTGTTATTAATCTCTTACTATGCCTAATTTATGAATTAAACTTTCACTGGTATATATGTATAGAAACAGATATATGTTATATATGTATTATATATATAGTGTTTTATATATAGTTCCATATAGGGTTTGGTGCCACCTGCAGTTTCAGACATCTACTGTGGGTCCTGGAACATATCCCTCCATAGATAAGGAGAAACGACTGTAATTCTCTTTTATTTTATATTTTAAAAAATGGCCTTTAAGAGACTATGTTATAGTTTTTCAATGCAGGGGTTTCCCAAGTTCTTCTCTATGTATTATAATCCAAGACTGGCTAGGAATTGAGTAACTCTCATAGATTACAAAAAGGGGATAATGGGGGTGGCTCAGTCTGTTGAGTGTCCAGATTTTCATTTCATGTCAGGTCATGATCTCAGGGGCATGGGATCAACACCTGTGCTCCACGTGGAGTTCGCCTGAGATTCCCTCTCCTCCCCCTTCTGTCCCTCCTACTAGCGCACGCACTCTCTCTCAAATAAATTTAAACAAAGTAAGAGGGGAGATAATGACCTTCTGTGAGCTGCCCAAAAATCAACTACCACTCTCACTGGGTGAGTAGGATGTGTCATTAGGATAGCTATCTTACTCTTTTATCTCCTAACATGATCCACTCTTCCAGAAATGGGTCCTCCAAGGTTAAGCGGTAAGCTGACAATAATTTCCTGTCTGAGCTCAGAGCCTAAGGTTCTACCCACTGTCCTGAACTGCCTCTCTCACAGAGGAAGGCAATGATAAGACACAGTACTTAGAACAAATTTCCCTGAAATTCATTCCTGTGTGCTCCAATGCCAAGTCTAAGTCACTAAGAACCTCTAGACCCTGTAAAACTAGCATATTTATCTCCCGTGTTTCATCATGATTCCTCTTTGGATTTAATTCTAGCAGGCTAATTTTTTCTGAAATCCTGGAGATCGTATATTGCAATTTTATGAGCTGTATACTTTCCCACTGAGGTATTGGCACTCTTGCCACAGGCACTGGTGCAAAAGAGTACCTATCCCAAGGCAGATGCCTGATGAATGCTTAGCTCTCCTCCTTCCCTCTCCTCAAAGCAGAAACAACACCTATTAGTGTTTTCTGACCTCAAAGAAAGAAACAAGTACTTGTTTTTCAACATCAATTGAATGAAATAAAAAGGATGCCATTCATACTTGATTATCAGATATTATAAAGGAATTACTGCTAAGTTTGCTATGTATAATAATGGTATCATGGTTATATGTTTTTTAAATTATTGTCACTGAAATATTTATCGGTAAAATATTTCTGGAATTTCCTTTAAAAAAACAGAGGACATAATAAAAAAAAAAACATCAAAATGTCAAAATGGTGGTAACTTCTGAAGCCAGATGATGGGTATACGGGTTTACTTTTTTTTTTTTTTAAGTGGTGACAACTGTTTAAATTGATTTAAAATAGTGCCATCAACCTCACTGTGAGCTGAGCAAAATGCTTTAATACAGGTGATGTAGAAAAATAAACTAATGGATAAAAGTATATTGTCCCTGAAATACTCATTATTTAATGATGTACTTAATTGTGTTTTAAAGTCTGACATGCACAAAGGGTCATAAATGAACTTGTTTGTTTTAAAAATACTTGGTTATTTATTAAAGTGCAAGACATCTTAATGTTTAGCCCAATTTTGGAGTTCTTCCCTCAGTTACTTTGCCCCATGTGAAACTCATTATTATCTTCTGACCAGGTCTTCCTTATTCTATATAGCTCAGGGGTCTCTTTCATGAATACTAGTATAATTTCTTCTTACTTCTGAACAATCTTACTAAGAAAGTCTATGTATGCATAATGAAAATCTGAACAGTAACTTTATTGTTAGGCATAAGCTAAAATACATAATATACAGCATAGAAGAACTTGGTTGTTGTAAAAAAAAAAATTGCTCTATGCAAAAATGTGAGAGTTCCCGAAGAGCCATACTTAAAAGATTTTTTTTTTTTAAGATTTTATTTAGGGACGCCTGGGTGGTTCAGTTAGTTAAGCGGCTGCCTTTGGATCAGGTCATGATCCCAGCATCCTGGGATCAAGTCCCACATCAGGCTCCTTGCTCAGCAGGGAGCCTGCTTCTCCCTTTGCCTCTGCCTGCCACTGTCTGCCTGTGCTCACTCTGTCTGACAAATAAATAAATAAAATCTTAAAAAAATATATAAAGATTTTATTTATTTATTTGACAGAGTGAGAGACAGAGCGAGAGCAGGACACAGCAGGGGGAGTGGGAGAGGGAAAGCATGCTTCCCACCAGGCAGGGAGCCCAAAGCAGGGCTCAATTCTCAGGACCCTGGGATCATGACCTGAGCTCAAGGCAGATGCTTAATCATCTGAACCACCCAGGTGCCCCTTAAAATAAATTATTAACTTAATAATTTGAAAAAGAAATTGTGTTTTTAATAAATTCAAAAAATATCACTTAAGCTTTTGTAACTATGCTCCTCCATATTCTCACATTTGTATTTTTTGGTAATACATCGTGAGGCTTCTTTATCTTTTTTATTTTTTATTTTTTAAAAGATTTTATTTATTTATTTGACAGACAGAGATCACAAGCAGGCAGAGAGGCAGGCAAAGAGTGAGAGAGGAGGAAGCAGGCTCCCGGTGGAGCAGAGAGGCTGATGTGGGGCTCCATCCCAGGACCTTGGGATCATGACCTGAGCCAAAGGCAGAGGCTTTAACCCACTGAGCCACCCAGGCACCCCTAAATCTTTATTTAAAAAAAAAAAATTGTCACTGTGATCTTTAAGAACAGGTTAACTTTAATTAAAGTTGTTTGTATGTGGTTACTATTATTGTGTTTTGATAAAACTTTCTGAAGTAATCATAGATTTACATGCATGTTTAAGAGATAATACAAAGAGATCTTATGTAACCTTAACCTGGTTTCCTCTAATGGTAGAATCTTGGAAACGTATTGGACACTGTTAGGACACTGATATAATCAAAATGTTGATATAGGATACAGAACATTTCCATTATTATAAGGATCCTTCGTGTTGGTCTTCTTTGTAAACATATCCTCTTTCCACCCTGACACCCCCTCTTAAACCTGGCTGTGACTCAGCTGTTCTCCATTTCTCTAATTTTGTCATTTAAAAGAAGTAATATAAATAGAACAATACGATATGCAATCTTTTGGGATTAACTTAATTCACTAAGCATAGATTTCTGGAGACTCATCTAGGTTGTGCATATATCAATAGTTCATCCTTTTTTTTTTTTTCTTTTAAGATTTTATCTGACAGAGCAAGCACAAGCAGGGGGAGTGGGAGAGGCAGAAACAGGCACCCAGCTGAGCAGAGTATCCAATGTAGGACTTGATCCTAGTACCCTGGGGTCATGACCTGAGCCAAAGGCAAATGCTTAACCATCTGAGCCACCCAGGGTCCCCTAGTTCATTCCTTTTTACTGTTGAGTAGTATTCTGTACTGTGGATGTACTATTATTACTCCGTCTAATCATTCATCTGTTGAAGGACATCCAGGTTGTTTTCAGTGTTTGGCCATATTGTGAATAAAGATGCAATGAACATCTATGTACTGGTTTCTGGAAATCTTCATTTTTTGGGGATAAATGCTCAGAGGAGCAACTGCTAGAGAGCATGGTAGTTGAATGTCTAGTTTCTTTTCTTTTCTTCCTTTTCCCTCCCTCACTTCCTCCCTTCCCTTCCCTCCTTCCACATTTTATTTATTTTTACTATGTAAACTCTACCCCCAATGTGGGGCTTGAACTCATGGGCCTGAGGTCAAGAGTTGCATTATCTACTGACTGAGCCAGTCAGGCATCCCTGAAATGTACAGTTTTTAAAGAAACTGTCAAACTTTCTAGAGTGGCCCTTTCATTTTACATTCCCACCAGCAATGTGTGAGTGATCTAGTTTCTCCATATCCTTGTCAGCATTTGGTGTTGTCAAATTTTGGCGACTCTGATGGATGTATAGTGATAATTTATGGAAGTCTTAAGTTTGTATTTCCCTAACAGCTGGTTGATGTTGAGTATCTTTTCAAGTGCTTATTTGCTTATAAATCCTTTTTGATGAAATCTCTGGTCATGTCTTTTGCCTGTTTCCTAGATGGGTTGATTTCTTCTTTAAACTATTGAGTTTTGAGAGTTTTTTATTCTAGATACTAGTCCTTTGCTGGTATTTGGCTTACAAGTATTTTCTTCCAGTCTGCAGTCTTTCATCTTTTTACCAGGATCATTCACAGAGCACAAGTTATAAAAGGCAAACATCAATTTTTCCTTTTATGAATCATGATCCATAAGCATAAATGCTTTTATTGAAAAGCATGTCTATCACGATAGCCTGAAGATTTTCTCCCTTTCCCCTGCTAAAATACAAATAGCTAAATGTTTTACTTTTAACTACAGGATCTGTTTTGGGTTAGTTTTTGTATAAGGTGTGAGACTCGGGTTCATTTACTTGTCTAGGAACATCCAATTGCTAGAGCATTTACTGAAATGGCTATCTTCCTCTGTGAGCTACTTCTGTACCTCTGTTAAATCATTAGGGCATATCTGTATGGGTCTATTTATTGTTTCTCTATTCTGTCCCACTGCTGTATGTATCTATTCCTTTACCAGCATCACACAGTCTACGTGAAGGTTTGAAATCAAAGAACGATTTCCCTACTTTTTTTATTCTTTTTCAAAATGGCTTTAGTTGTTCTAGGCCCTTTGCCCCTCTATCTATATTTTAAAATAATATTGTCAAATATCTATCAAAAAATATTACTGGAACTTTGATAGGTATTGGATTAAACCTCTGGATCAATCTGTGAAGTGACATCTTTACTAGGTTGAGTACTCCAAACAATGAACATAGTATGTTTCCTCATTTATTTGTATTTTTTTTCATCATGTCCTTTTTTTCATCATGTCCTGTTCTGTACATGTTATTTTTAGATTTAAACCTAGGTATTTTTATTTTTGTGTGATTATAGATGGTACTGTATTTTAAATTTTGGTGTTCTTTGCTATATATAGAAATACAATAGTTTTCTTTTAAAAAGTAAGCTCTATGCCCAACATGGGGCTTCAACTCACAACCCTGAGTTCACGAGTCACATGCTCTACCAACTGGGCACCATAAATGTAAGAGATTTTTTATACATTTGTCTTGTATCCTGTAATTTTCTTGAACTCACTCATTAACTAGTTTGTTTGTGTGTGTATGTGTGTGTGTGTGTGTGTGTAAATTCCATAGGTTTTCCCAGAGACAATCATGTCAGCCATGTCAGCCACAAATAAAGTTTTATTTCTTCCTTTCTGAGCTGTCTGCCTTTATTTCCCTTTCCTGTTTTATTGCACTAATTAGAACTTCCACCAATATCTTCAATAATAGTGAGAGCAGACATCCTTGCCTTGTTCCTGATCTAAGGGCTAAAAGATTTAGCCTTTATCATATGTATAATGTTAGCTGTGGTTTTGTAGATGCTTTTTAATGAGCTGAGGAAGTATTCTTTAATTCCCTTTTTTTTTTTTTTTTTTTTTAGTTTTAAAACATATGGGTATTGAATTTTGTCAAATCCTTTTTCTGCACTGATCAATCTTGACAGAGGTCTATCAGTCTTAATATCCTTGAAAAGAAGTTTTTCATTCATTTTCTCTATCATAATTTACCTGTTTTCAATTTCACTGGTTTCTGCTCTTATCTTTATTATTCCTTTCTTCTATTTGCTTTGGGTTCCTGAGGTGGAAGCTAAGATTCTTAACTTGAGACGAGACGACTTTTATTCTATTATATGCCTTTAAAGCTATACACTTCCCTATCTGTACTGAAGTACCTGTTACCTATAATTTCTGATATGTTATAGTTTCATTTTCATTCAGTTCAATGTATTTTTAAGTTTCCTTTAAGACGTCCACTAGACACAGATTATTTAGAAGTGTGTTGTTTAGTTTCCAAGTCTTTTGGAGATTTTTTTCCCAGTTATTGCTTACTGATAACCAGATTAACAAAACTCAAAGGAGAAATAAACAAATCCATAATCATAATTGGAGGCTATTACTGATTTCTAGTTTAATTCCACTGTTTATAGTTTATTTCCAGTTTTCTACTGGTTTTTGCTTCACATATCTTGCATCTCTGTTTTTTGATATATATGCATTTAGGATTGCCAGGTCTTCCCAGCAGACTCTAAAATAATGTCCCACTCTGTCTCTGGCAATTTTCTTTGCTTGTAGGTCTATTCTATTTTATATAAATAAAGTCACTCTTGCTTCTGATTAATGTTTATATGATGTATCTTTCCCAATAATTTTATTTTCAACTTGCCTGTATCATTATATTTGAAGTGAATTTCTTACAGATACCCATATAGTTGGGTCATGTTCTTTAATCCTCTCTGCCATTTTTTTTTTATTCATATATTTAGATCATGTACATTTCATGTCATTTTTGCAATGTGAGGGCTTAAGTCTGTCATTCTGTTTTCTATGGCTGATTTTGGTTTTATTTTTCCTACCTTTCTGAGGGTAGTCTATCTCTTTGTATATTCTTTGGTAGTTACTTCAGGTATTGTATATATATATAATCACAGTCTACTAGTGTTGTCCTTTTACCAAATCAGGTGAAGTATAGTACCCTTAGCTCCCCTGATGGCCCTTTCTTCACCATGGTTTATGGTATTTCCTATATATACACCAAGAACACACTAGACATTATTGTTCTGCTTCATTTGTCAAACATAATTTGTAAGACTTCTAAGTTTTAAGAGAAGTCTATCGTAATTATCCATACTTTATGTTACCTGTGTTCCTTCAAAGATTCTTTATCATTTCATTTGTTAGATAACTTCCATTAGCCACTGTTTTGTAGATCTGCTATTAATAAGTTCTTAGCTTTCTTTCACCCTGATAATGTCTTTTTCTTCATTCTTGAAAGTATTTTTGCTAGTTCTAGCATCCTGAAAATTATTCTCTTTCAGTTCCTGAAACTACTATGTATTTCTTTGACCTCCACTGTTTCTGATGAGAAATCTGCTGTCATTTGAATTAGTAAGTTGCTTCTTGCTGCTGTTGTAATTTTTCTTTGTCTTTAGCTTTCAGAGATTTGACCATTGACAAATTTGGCATGGTGTGGATTTGTCTGGATTTATCCTGTCTGGAGTTAGCTCAGCCTCTTAAATCTAGGTTTATGTCTTCCGCCACATTTGGCAAATTTTTGGTCATTATTTGAGTACTTTCAGAGCCATCTTCCTTCTGCTTTCCTTCTAGGAATCTGATAACACAATGTTAATAGTTTGTGTTATGGTTTCACAGGTCCCTGAGGCACTGCTCATTTTTTTTTCCAGTCTGTCTTCTCTCTCTAGTATAGACTGAGTAATTTCTATTTTTCTATCATCCAGTTCACTATTTCTTTACTCTGTCCCTTTATTCTGCTGTTGACCCCATCCGCTAAACCTTTTTTATGTTAATTATATTTTTCATTCTAAAATTTCTATCTGGTTCTTCTTACTTATACTACCTTTGCTGAGACTTTTTTTTCACTTGTTTTAAGCATGTTAATTGTTTGCTGAGGCATTTTTATGATGGTTGCTTAAACATTTTTTTAATCACTTCTAACACCTCTGTCATCTTGCTATTAGATCTTCCTGGTTCTGGGTATGAAGAGTGATTTTCTAATGATATCTGGACATTTGGGGCACTGTGTTATGAGATTCTGGATCTAATTTAAACCTGCACTTTTGCTGGCTTTCCCTGATACCAATCCCACAGAAAAATGAGTATGGGAAACCTCATTAAAGTAAGCTAACGGTAGAAGCAGAACCATAATTTTTTCTGCCATGTTTGGGTATAATAGAATGGTTTGCTTTCCTGGTCCTTTGGCTAGAAAGTAGGCTTCTTTTTTCCCGCTGCACCTGCTGGCCTTTCTGGATTGCCAGTTTCTCTAGAACCCAATCTGAAGAAAATCAAGGGAAATCACTGATATGTCACTTTCCTCAGATCCCAAGGCCTCTAAGCTGGTCAGCCTTCTGCACTCTAACTTTCAGTCTTCTTGTAATTGTTTTACATATAATATTCAAAGTTTTAGATGCACTTGGCAGATAGGAGAGCATTCTTCTAGATGCTGAAGCCCTTTGGTTGTTGCGTTCATGTTTAATTAGTTCCTAAGTCCTGTAGAGATTAAGATTCGATTTTGCTCTTTGTGGATCACAGAATGGTACTCTACCTCCTCAAAACACCTGATCATGAAATATTTTTAGCTTTCAGGTAAAATCTGATGGATGATGATATTATGTAGTGCTTGTCTATAAATCTTTTCAAAATGGAATTAGAAAAGATTATTTCTTAATATCCTTGGTTTCTGAGAAGCAAGTTAATTTACATAACTAAGTAAAGTTCCCTCATGAATGTAGGAAATTCCTGCCCAGATCAAATTTAAACAATTATTTTTATTATTAACACAAAATTTCTGTAATAAGTGCTGCTAAAACATTAATGGAATTTACTTTAGTGTTCAGCCAAATGACAACAGTAATTTGCTGTTTACAAATATATACCTACTGTTACTAGTTAAGAATAAAGAAAATGAACACAAAGGCATCAGAAACAGAACTAGAAATCTAGGATTATTTTCTAGTACTTGATGCTTTATCATCTAACTTTACAGTATTTTCTTTTCTTTTTAAATTTTATTTATTTAAGTAATCTCTACACCCTTGGCCTCAAACTCACAACCCAGAGATCAAGACTTGTATGCTCTTCTGACTGAGCTGGCCAGGAGCCCCATAGTATAAGGTTTTTTTTAAACCAAAATGTATTCAACTTTGGCCTTAGAGTTTCTTAAAATCAATAAGAAAATCAATAATAATCCATAGGATATGTTTCAGAGATCCTGAAACCCTCACAATACATTGGCTATTATTGTTTCTAAATACAACACCTCTAATAAAGGAGTGCCTCTCTGAAACAGGCAGCTTTACCTGTCTATTTTAAGCTGAACAAAGGGGCAGAACAAATTTCTCTCTGGGTTCACTGTGCAAAGTGCAATATTACTCTTGTATGTAATTAAATTGTAATTACTGGCAACAAGAAGTAAAGCATTAATTGGTAGCTGTAGGAAATGCATTAAAGAACAGTCACAGAGCACTTCATCAAGTATAGATAGGTATAATGTCATACTTTAGGAAGAATTTTTCAGTGAAAATACCAATGCTGCTGAATTACTATAGTCAATTTCTGGGTTCAGAAGTTAATTAGAAGAGCCCCAAGTACATTCTTAATGAATATTTACTCACTGCTTATTATGTTAAAGGCATACTGTTAAGCTGCTGCCTAGCATCTTATTCTCTGCTATCCTTAGAAAAATGACATTTTAAAATAATTTATTTTTTCAAATCCCTTTTCGTAACTGCTGCTGAGAGTCTTACCCAGAGGTGGAAAGTACAGTTACTCTAGGCAAACTACTTACTTCTTTAGCCTCTTTCCTGACTTTTATAAAATAGAGTGTAGCAATACTTTCACCTTAGGGAGGTGATTCTTATCCTTAGGGAGAATTAACTATCTACTCATCTACATATAGTATATAAATACCATATCCAAATACAGAAAGCATAAAAAGAACATGTGTTCTTTTTATGATGTGTTCAGAAAGCTTGTAGCAGTTCAGCCTGATCAATGGAAATAATTGAGATACTTTATGCTTTGTATAATGTTACAGAAAAATAAAAAAATACCTTCCCTATTGAAGCAAAAGTAGATACAAATAGCTACAAACATATCTCGATATATTTCCAAATTTCATTAGTGTTCCTTTTTTCTCTCAGGATAAATACATGCAAAGATGTGTTAAAGCATTTCGGCGTCAAGAGGAGGCTCAGAATATGATTTAAGAGTTTAAGATGAATGTTACAAGGCAAAACATTTCAAACACAAGAAATTTTCCTACTCTACAATATTCAAAGACTAAAAAGCTTACCGGAGATATACCAATAAAGTAATATTAAAGTATACAATACATTTCAATTAAGTGAAAAGATGAACATTTAAAAGGGTCTCTTATTTACCTCTTCTACATTGGAAGCAGTCTTGGCAGAAGTTTCCATGAAGATAAGTCCATGTTCTCGTGCAAAAGCTTCACCTTCTTCCTTTTTTACTTCTCTTCTAGATTCTAAATCACTAAATATAGGAAATAAAAGGCCATGTTATTAACCAGCACAGTATAAATAGAGGTATCTGTGAAAAGTGTAACAAAAGATTCAAAGTTGTGCTGACTATTCTTTTGATTAATTTTTAACACATAATAATAACAACTGACTTATTCTGGGTAATATGAAGGTCAAATGGCTAGAATGTGCTTAGTTTCAAGGAATAAATTATCCAACAGAAGATCCGGAGTTAGAATCCTAGAACACTGTAAGTAAGAGAAACCTAAATGAAACATCTATCAACACCCAGCTCTAGAGTATAGTGGGTTCCCAAAGAAGGGAAATCTCTTACTCAAAATAACAATTCAAGAGAGAACACTAGTCTAAACTTTCAGCCAGACTGAATTTCTATGAATGTGATTTAAAAACAAATCACTTAATTTCCAGAAGCTCTAGGAAATTGATTAATAAAATCCAAAGTACTAAAGACACATTAATTAGATTATTAATCTTACTTGGTTTAACTCTCAGTTAAACCAAGTTACTATTAACAGTAAAACTGTTAATAGAAAAAGGGAGAGAGAAACAAAAGTCTAATCTAGAAGTTTCGGGGAGAAAGAGCAGTACTCATTTTTTTTTTACAGGAACTGTATTAGGAAGGTGGGGGGAAGCAGTGGTCTCTTTAAAGTGTGTTTTATGGGTGCTTGGGTGGCTCAGTGGGTTCAAGCCTCTGCCTTCAGCTCAGGTCAAGATCCCAGGTCCTAGAATCGAGCCCCAGATGGGGCTCTCTGCTCAGCAGGGAGCCTGCTTCCTCATTTTTCTCTACCTGCCTCTCTACTTGTGATCTGTCAAATAAATAAATAAAATCTTTAAAAAAGTGTCTTATTATAAAAACTTATAGTTTTTATTACTATAAAATATTTAAAGCACATAGAAAAGGATGGAGAATAGAATACCCATGTACTTCCATCTAGTCCTGATTATTCAGACACATTTATATCAGATTTCTTCACTGCTGAGAAACAAAATCAAGTTATAGTTGATTCACCACTTCTGTACCTGTCTGCTCCTGATCTCATTCTTTCCTTTCACCTCAAAGGTAACCACTTCTCTGTATTTAGTGTTTCCACTCTCATGCATGTTTTTTATATGTATATTCATGTTTATAGCCATACAAAAAAGGGTTTTTGCACATTAAGAAAAATTCAGATGTAGCTAACATTCTCCAACTTGTTAGTTTTGGTCAACATGATTTTTTTGGGGTTACTGACATACTCTATGTAGATCTAGTTTCTTAATGTTTTATTGCCATATTATGTAGTCTAGTGAATGAATGCAACACAATTTATTTTTAATTTCCATTTGAAAAAGTTATTTATAATTTTTCATTATTAAAAACAGCGTTACAATAAAAAGTTATACATTTTTTGTGTGCATGTGCCAAAACTTTTCCAAGGTAGTAAAATGTTAGAAAGTACTGTATTTTCCAAGTACAGTATCTGGTATACATGTGCCATGACTCAGTGAATTAGTATGGAAAAGAAGAGAAAATATCAGACTGTATCACCCACTGTTATACGGAATTTTGTTTTTTATGTATGTATACATAAAATTTGTGCACTAAGACTTGATAGAAAATGTATTTAAGTCAAATGAGAAAGCTCAAAAGCCACTGCACTTGAATATACTTGGTACAAAGGTGTCTTCCAAAACAGCTGCATAATTGATACTCTTAGTGGCAATGTTTGAAAGTTCCCATTGTATCACCTCCTCACCAACATGTGGTAAGATCACACTTGTTAATATATGTCACTCTGATGACTGTGAAAGGTACTGCACATTAATGTTAGTTTTTCTTTTAATTTGGTTATCAGTTTCACAAATATCCATTATCATCATTATTAAATTAGAAATACAGAAAATTCTAAGAAAAGTAAATCATTCCTTCATTCAACAAATATCTACTGAATGCCTTTTATAAGCCAGGAATTTTGGTAAGCCCTTGGGATGTATTAATGAAGAAGTCAACAAAAAAGTGTACATTCCAGTAGAGGACAGACAATAATACTGAGTAAAGAATATAGTATGTTAGAAAGTGGTAAATGTGGAAAACCGGAGTAAGCAGAATCAGGAGTGCCAGGGAGAGGAGGGAGGTTACTCTATAAATAGTGTAGTCATCCTAAAATTGACTTACTTAATCATTGTTCTTGGTCCTGTTTTTCTACCGAAAAGTGACCTTTTTCACATATGTGCATAACCATGCTGTATCTGTAGCTACATGTCCTAATTTTTTCACTTAATATTAGAATCTATATCATTATATCTTTTTCACAAACACTATTTTTAGTGATTAATTAATATCGCATCACAGTTCATTTAACCATTTCCTTGGATGATGAGTAACACAGTATAAACCTAGTACTGTGAAGTGTTTTACATGGATTATTTCATTTAATGTACCTGACAGATGAGGAAATGGAGGAAAAAAGAAGGCAGGTTAAAACAACCAAGTTCACAGTTTAGGAAGAGCTGATGGAGGAGATGGAATCACGACCCAGATGACTGTGTCATATAGGGATTACTTTTTCTGATAAAAACTGAAGAAGTTTTTGTCAAATATGGAAAAATACAAAGAAAAAAAAAGACCCATAATTTCAATTTCCAAAGGTAATTAACATCTTGAATACAATCCCATACTGCTCCTTTGTCTCTTTCTTCCTACTGGAAGATGCTCATACCCATTACTGTATTTTGCGTTTTTTATCATTTTCCCATTTGGAGTCCTTTACAGTATAATTTTTACTGAGTGTAAAGAATGGTGGTTTTTAATGCAAATTTATATCACACAAACTAGGGATAAAGCAAAACAAAGATGTTAAAGTCTCATCCATCTAATATTAAGTTACATCACTGTTTCAACGTTACAAAATTCACCAGGAATTGAATGCCTTTAAAAAGCTGGCTGACCAGGGGCACCTGGGTGGCTCAGTGGGTTAAAGCCTCTGCTTTCCGCTCAGGTCATGATCCCAGGGTTCCGGGATCAAGCCCTGCATCAGGCTCTCTGCTGAGCGGGGAGCCTGCTTCCACCTCTCTCTCTCTCTCTCTCTCTCTCTCTCTGCCTACTTGTGATATCTCTCAAATACATAAATAAAATCTTTTAAAAAGATTTTATAAGATAAGCTGTCAATTATGTTTACAAAGTTGTCACTTAGCTCATTATCAGTAACCGTTGTTGTTTTTTTTTTTTTTTAAAGATTTTATTTATTTATTTGACAGAGATCACAAGTAGGCAGAGAGGCAAGCAAAGAGAGAGGAAGGGAAGCAGGCTCCCTATTGAGCAGAGCCTGATGCTATGCAGGGATTGATCCTAGGACCCTGGGTTCATGACCTGAGCCAAAGGCAGAGGCTTTAAACCACTGAGCCACCCAGGCACCCCTCAGTAACCATTGTTTAAGTAATTGAAACTTCTGAGTGATTTTGTAACTTTCAGTTGTTACATTTTAAAAATAATTTGCAATTCATAAAAAGCCATCTAAGCATTTAGTGCAAGTGCTCAAAAAACACTCCTAAAAATGTGAAATGTTAGAAAGTTTGATATAAAATATTACAAAGGGAACCACAAGAATGTGACATGCTGTTTAGATGTCCATGCTATGAAATATTAGTGGTTTAAGATGAGAACAAAAAGGAGGGCAAACTAAGTTTATAAATATTATAGCACAGGCAGGGTAATATACCCAACTATAATCCGAGGGCCTCCTAGGTGCCAAGCCCTTTCCTACATCTGGGGACAGACTACTCGCAAAATAGACAAAAATCCCAAACCCCCACAGGCCGCAAGGAGCTTATATTCTAGTAGGAATAAAAAAATGGGGGGGGGGGAACCCTAGCAACAGTGATGTGGTAACAAGCTCCTGGAATTCATCCCCCTTATCTGACAGTCATTCTTAAGGGAAAATTAGCTTTCAGTTGCGCAAAATATTCAAGAAAAACCTCTTCCCTTACGTACCCTTTATCCTATTTTAAGCATATGCTATATCTTATTTAAACAATACCTTATTTGGGGATAAAATTACTCTGTTTTCCACATCATTATCTCTGATTACATTTGCATTTGCAAATGTTATCTTAGCAAAGAGGGTTAAAGACGTACTTTTGAGGGTGTTCAAAAAAAAAATGCCAATTTAGGATGCATGATCTTTTTTTCATCACACCCTTCCTTACTTTGGTTGTTTCCTCAGTCTTCCAGGCATAAACATCATAAAACATTTAAACTGTTTTCATTAGTTAATTACTCTTCTTTCCTAAATCATTCTCTTAATTCACACCCTTTTTGTTGAGGGTTTGCAGTATAACCCTTGACTACTAAGAATTTTTCACCTGCTTCCTATTTCTTGTATAACCAATTTAAAATGCCATAGTTAAGAAAAATCTGTGTCATCTGTCACTCTGACTAGGTCACTGCCCTCCTCAAATCCCTTCACTGGCTCCCTACTGCTTAATGCATCTAATTCAAAAATCGCCTATTCCCCGTTTCCATGTCTACCCCAATTCACCTCATCTAATAATAATCACCTCATTTATCTCTGTTCATTCCCATTCACTCTCTGTATGTCATACGTTCTTTGTTCCCGTCTCCTAGTTTTCCCTTAAAATGTCTTTCCATAGCTATTATACTCTTAATTATAAGGGCCACCAACCTACAATCATTAGAAACACCTCTTGTATATAATGTGATTTTTCCTTTTACATTTAGACTATAAGTTCCTCATGGGCAGGAACAAAATTTTAAACCATCAGTAAGTTGCCATCTACCATGTCTGAGACCCAAAGAAAACACTAGTAAAATTAAAAGTATGAAAATTCTCTTTATTCTCCAAATATTCTCCCCTTATTATTTCACACATCACTACTGAATGGTAGTATGAATGCTTTTTTTTTTTTAAATTTTTAAATTTTTTATAAACATATAATGTATTTTTATCCCCAGGGGTACAGGTCTGTGAATTGCCAGGTTTACACACTTCACAGCACTCACCATAGCACATACCCTCCCCAATGTCCACAACACCCCCCTAACCCCCCAAGCAACCCTGTTTGTTTTGTGAGATTAAGAGCCACTTATGGTTTGTCTCCCTCCCAATCCCATCTTGTTTCATTTATTCTTCTCCTACTCCTTTAACCCCCCATGTTGCATCTCAACTTCCTCATATCAGGAAGATCATATGATAGTTGTCTTTCTCCGATTGACTTATTTCGCTAAGCATGATACCCTCTAGTTCCTTCCATGTCATCACAAATGGCAAGATTTCATTTCTTTTGATGGCTGCATAGTATTCCATTGTGTGTATGAATGCTTCTATATCACAAAGACTAAAGTTTCCCTACAATAGCTTTAATCTTGAAAGGTTGAAATAATTTAAATGAGGAAAGAATAACCATGAAAAGCCTTGAGCAAAGGCCAAGATGAAAGATATTTCCAGTTACAAAGAAGTAATCAATAATTGGCCTTTTCCAATTGAAATATCATGTAAGTAAATATCTTCTCTTAAACAGCAAACCTTGATTTCTATTAAAATAACTTTCTAAAATTAAATCTATACAGTAAAATGCTATTTGCTATCTTACTATTTTTCCAGCTTTACTGCAGTATAATTGACATAAAAGAAACTGCACATTTAATATAAAATGATGAGTATGACATATTTATCTATGAAGCCATTCACCTCCCATAGGTTTCCTCACACCCCACACTATAATCCATCCTTTCCTCCTACTTTACCCCAGGCAACTAACGATCTGCTTTTTGAATTTTCCAGGATTTTATATAAATGGAATCACATGTTATGTCTTCATTTGTGTCTGGGTTTTTGCACTCTGCATAATTATTTTGAGATTCATCTACTTTGTTGCACATACCAATAGCTCATTCTTTATTGCTGAGTGGTATTCCACTGCATAACTATATCACAACTTACCCTTTCGCTTATTATTTGTAATATGGGTTGTTTCCCACTTTGGGGCTATTACAAATAAAGCTGGTAGTGTGTGTGTGTATAATTCTTTGTGTGGCCCTATGGATAAATATCTAGGAATGGAATGCGCAGGCAGTATGTTAGATGTATGTTTACATCTTGCAGTCTGGTTGTTATCATTTTACACTCCCAAAAGCAGTATAAGGATTTCAGTTCTACATCCTTGCCAACACTCAGTATGTTAATCTTTTTAATTTTAGCTATTTTAAGGAGTACATAATTGTATGTACATCATAGGGATTTTATTTTTTTTTAAGATTTTTATTTATTTGGGGGAGAGAGAGAGAGAGAGAACATGAGTGGGGGACAGGCAGGAGAAGGAGAAGCAGACATCCTGCTGAGCAGGGAGACCGATGAGGTGCTCCATCCAGGGACTCCAGGATCATGACCTGAGCCAAAGGCAGATGTGTAACCAAATGAGCCATCCAGAAGCCCCATCATTGAGGTTTTAATCTGCATTTCCTTCATGATTAGTGGTGTTAAGTATTTTTTATGTGTTTACTTGCCAACAATACATATCTTCTTTAGTAAAGTGCTGCACACTTTTTCTTTTGCACATTAAAAAAAAAACTGGGTTATCTTTTTATTAATGAATTGTAATAATTCTTCATATATTTCTAGAAACAAACATTTTGTTGGATATAGGTTTTATGTTGTAAATTTTCTCCTAGTCTGTAGCTTCCCTTTCATTTTTGAAACTTTTTTTTTTTTAAAGCAAAAGTTTTTAATTTGGTTGAATTTGAACCTTAAACAACATAGATTTTAACTGCAAGGGTCCATTTACATGTGAATTTTTTTCAATAAATACAGTATTGTAAAGGGGAGTGCCTTTATGGCCAGTTGGTTAAGTGTCTGACTCTTTGATTTCGGCTCAAGTCATGAGACTGAGCCCTGCATAAGGTTCCATACTGGGTGTGGAGCCTGCTTAAGACTCACTCTCTCACTTTGCTTTGCCCCCATTACTGTATGGTACTGCAAATGTATTTTTCTCCTTTATGATGTTCTTAATAACATTTTCTTTTCCCTAGCTTACTTTATGGTAAGAGTACAATATATAAGACATAGAAATACAAAATATGTGTTAATCAACTATTTGCTCTCAGTAAGGCTTCTAGTCAACAGTAGCCTATTAGCAGTTAAGTTTTTGGTAATCAAATGCAAATTTTGGACTGTGTGTTGTTCAAGAGTCAAATATATAGTTGGTTTTATCCCTTTTTTCTGTCCCATTTAAAAAATGTTTGACAAATCAACAAAACTAAAAGACAACCAATGGAATGAGAGGAGATATTTGTAATGTATCAGATAAAGGGCTAGTATCTACAATCTATGAAGAAATTAACCACTTAATACTCAGAAAATACATAATCCAGTTACAAAATGGGGAAAGACATGAACAGACATTTCTGAAAGGAAGACATACAAAAATGGCTAACAGACATGAAATAATGCTCAACATCACTCATCATCAGGGAAATACAAATTAAAACCACAATGAGGGGGTGCCTAGGTGGCTCAGTCAGTTAATTGTCTGTCTTTGGCTCAGGTCATGGTCTCAGGGTCCTAGGATCAAGCCCAGAGTCCGGCTCCCTGCTCAGCAGGCGGTCTGCTTCTCCCTCTGCCCTTTCCCGTGTCCTCTCTATCTCAAATAAATAAAGAGAATCTAAAAAAAAAAAAAAAAAGAAAAACAAAACCCCACAGTGAAATACTACCTCACACCGGTCAGAATGGCTAAAATTAACAACTCAGGAAATAATGGACGTTGGCGAGGATGCAGAGAAGGAGGAACCCTCTCACAATGTTAGTGGGAATGCAAAGTGATGCAGTCACTCTGGAAAACAGTATGGAGGTTCCTCAAAAAGTTAAAAACAGAACTACCCTATTATCCAGCAATTATACTACTAGATATTTATCCAAAGGATACAAACAGTGATTCAAAGGGGCACATGCACTCAAATGTTTATAGCAGCAAGGTCCACAATAAGCCAAAATATGGAAAGAGACCAGACGTCCATAGATGGATGAATGGATAAAGAATATATATATATAATTATATATTATAATTTTATAATACAAAACTATATAAATCATAGAAAAATAAAAATTACAAAAATTCTATAAATATATAAAAATATATACTAAAATATTTCTCAGCCATCAAAAAGAATGAAATCTTGCCATTTGCAACAACATGGATGGAATTAGAGCATTATGCTAAGTGAAATAAGTCAAAGACAAATACCATTTGATTTCACTCATGTAGAATTTAAGAAAACGAAACAGATGAACATACAGGAAGGAAAGAAAAAATAAAGTTAAGATAAAAACAGGGAGGGAGGCAAGCCAGAAGGGACTCTTACATATAAGGAACTGAGGGAGCTGGGACAGGAGGTGGGTAGGGGGATGGGGTAACTGGGTGATGGGCATTAAGGAGAACACCTGTAATGAGCACTGCACGTTATATGCAAGTGATGAATCACTAAATTCTACCACTGTAACTAATACTACACTGTACGTTAACTAACTTGAATTTAAATAAAATCTGAAAGGAAAGAAAAAAAGAAAAAATGTTTGACAAAACCACAGTCACTAAAATTGTTTTCTTCTAGAATTTTTAAACATTTTTATCTCTTACATTTAGGTCTATGATCCACTTCAAGTTAACTTTTGTATATGGTGTGAGGTAAGGGTCAAGATTCATTTTTGGATACATGGCTACTCAACTGTTCTAGCACCATTTGAAGAAATATTATCCTTTCCCAACTGAACTGCCTTGGCACCTTTGTCAAAAAATTAACTTGACGTGTGTATGTGTGTATGAATATTCTTCTGGGCATCTTACTCTGTTCCACTGATTTACATCTATCTATGCCAAAACCAGACAAAACTGATTACAATACCTTATAATAAATCTTGAAATAAGCCTAAAGAATTTTGACTGGGATCACAATGAATCTTTAGGTCAATTTGGGAAGACCTGCCATCTTAAAAATACTTTGTTTTCCAATCAGTGAATATAGTATATCCCTCCATTTATTTAGGGTTTTGTTTTTTCTTTTTTCACTAAAGGACTCTACAGTTAAGAAAGTAGTCATCTCACATAGGAAGTTTAGGAAGACCATGGTAAGTAACTACAGCTTAGAGTTGGGGGATAAACTAGCTGTGAAAAAAATACTTCCTTAAAAATTACTGAGGAATTATTTATTTATTTTTAAATATTTTATTTATTTATTTGAGGGGGAGAGAGAGCAAGAGCAAGTGAGCGACCATGAGCTAGGGGGAGGAGGGGAAGGGGAGGGAGAAGTGGGTTCTCCACCGAGCAGGGAACCCAATGCAGCACTCGATCCTAGGACCCTGGGATCATGATCTGAACCGAAGGTAGAAGCTTAACCAAACGAACCACCCAGTGCCCCAGGGATTATTTTTTATTGCGATATAACTGACACATAACACTTAAGTTTAAGGTGTACAATGGTTGATTTGAAACATTTATATAACACAATATGACTACAACCACAGGCCTTGGCTAGCACCTCTATCACATCATGTAATTATCACTGCATTCTGTAGTAGAAAACACCTTTGTAAATACTATGTTTTCTTTTTCATACAGGGATTAGAAGTTTCTCATGGGCAACAACCAATTTTAAGTCATCAGCAAGAACCTACTCACCATCTTTCAGACAAAAAGACGACACTGGTAAGATATAAGTATGAACATTTGAAAGTATGAACATTTTATTTGTTGCCACTGTAATTTTCAAACAAAATTGTGAAAACTTTCTTACTTCAAACTTTAGAGAAACTATGTCCAAAAAACTGTTTTTTCATGTACTATTATTTTAAATGTAGAGCACAAGGGCATTCATTGCAAATAATGCTCCCTAGAGTTATAAAATGAAAAAAGATTAAAAAAAAGAATTAGGATGACCCTAATATAAAAGCTTAGAAATAAGCTTAAAAGTACTAATATGGTATCTACTGAACAATATTAAAAGTGTTTCAGAACTTTAAGTGTAAATAAACCCAAGAGATGTATTGCACAAATTCGTAATGCACATCAAGTCATAAAAGAGAAAAAATATTCCTTTGAGTTCTACACACCTATTTCTACTGTGAAGTATTTAAAATAATTTGGATAATATTTAACAGTGACTCATCCCCCAAATACATCAGTGGGTTTTCTTTCAACTACTAGATAAACTTCCTTCAAATTATTCTTTCAAGTTTACCTTCCAACACAAACTATTTCTTTTAATAATAATGATGATGATGACGATAATGATTTCCAATGCTAAAGCTTATTAACTATATTTTAAAAACCAAAAGAAACATCCTGGGATTTTCAAAATTTTATAATTTAAGAAACCAATAATGTACATTTGGACAAATATGTAGGAAAATCAATTATTGCATAAACAGCTATCCATAGTTTTCATCATTAATGCAAAAAAGATTTAAATTAGTCTTTTTACCTTTTATTTCCAATAAGCATAATGACCATGTTGGAATTGGAATGCTGGCGGGCATCCTCTAACCAGGTTGTCAAGTGGTTGAATGTATCTCTCCTAAATATAGAAGAAAATCTGATTACTATTTTCAAACTGTTTCCCCTAGTAGTGTACAATGAACTGCATACATTCCATAAGGTAACTATTTTTAGCCATATCCACTTATGTAATGAGAAACAGATCTCAAGTACAATATCTGGAAATTAAATGTAACTTCACTTTGGAAAATTCCAATGTATAAACTATATTATCAAATTGATTAACTTGGGGGTGCTTATTTATATAAGAAAATAATTTCATTGTAGATCTCTGTAGTAAATTTAAATTTAATTAAAGACACAAGTTTTAAAGTCAAACAGCCAGGGAATAAAGGCAAAACCATACTTTTATAACTGGGAATCATGTTTATTTAGAGAAAGTCTCTGCACTGACCAAATGAACAGATACATTTCCAAGTTCTCACCTTGTAATATCGTACACTAGCAAAGCCCCTGCGGCACCTCTGTAGTATGACCTTGTGATGGAACGAAAGGACTCTTGCCCCGCCTGTCAGGAAAGAAAAGGTTGGGAGCTTTCTTTAATAAACTGTCATCTATATTTTCTTTTTATTCATATACAGAATATGGGCAGGTAGGGAATAAGCGTGTAAAAGAAAAGTTAACTTCACCAGTCTCAGGAAAAAGTCACAAAATACCACTATTGCTCAAAGTCAACCAGACACACATGAGCCCCCCCCCCAAACAACAAGACCTCTAAACCTTTTTTGGCAATCCCTGACAACCCAATTTACTGAATGGCTTCACAATACATGAATCATTATTAGAACACAGAATGGACTCCTAGCAACTAAGCTCTGAAGACAAATTTGAAAGGAAGCAAATAACCCAGAGCCTCACATTTGAATTCAATAACCCACTCCCTGGGGCAGCTGTTGACACTAGAATAAATAAAGTCCATTGTAAATAAATGATGAATGACATCTTTACGCCCACCATCTGCTGGTGTAAAGGTTGTTGGAAGGCCAAGGATGCAGATTTTATCAGTTATATCATAAACTGCAGTGAGCTTTCAACAGTCATCAGATGGAATTCTTTGAGCAATCATTTTATTATGAAAAACAGAAAATGGCTCTGAATTTAATTTATATAATTTTTTCTGCACACTTAATCAACTTCCTCTGTATGTGATATATAATGCTTGTCAAACAGCAACAGGATGTAGAAATCATCTTTATATCCACTTGTGAAAACAGACTTCAGAGATTATGCAAAATTAGTTAATTTCTTTCTTTTACTAGTGGCACTAATGCTCTGTTTTTTAAGAAGGCTGGTGAAGGATATACATATTGCCTCTGAGTTTAAAATTGAGACGGTTCTTACCAAAAACACTTCTGCATTTTTACTCACTTTTCTACTTTTGAGAAAAAATAAGTATGGGGGGGCATCTGGGTGGCTCAGCAGGCTAAGCATCTGCCTTCGGCTCAGGTCATGATCTCAGGGTCATGGGATCGAGTCCCACATGGGGTTCCCTGTTCAGTGGGGGGGAGGGGTCCTGCTTCTGCCCCTCCCCCTACTCCTTCTCTCTTTTTCTCTTACTCTCTCAGATAAATAAAATCTTTTTTTTTCTTTTAAAGATTTTATTTATTTGACAGAGAGGGAGACAGTGAGAGAGGGAATACAAGCAGAGGGAGTGGAAGAGGGAGGATTCCCACTGAGCAGAGAGCCCGATGTGGGACTCGATCCCAGGTCTCTGGGATCACAACCTGAGCTGAAGGCAGATGCTTAACAACTGAGCCACGGGGGCACCCCAATAAATAAAATTTTTAAAAAAGTATGTAAATTAAATAAACACAAAGCCAGTTTTCACAATTTTTGCATTCAAAATCTACTAACCTGGAAAATATTCATGTTTTTATGCTGAGCTTTGACCTTTCAGTTAACTACTAAGCCCTTCCAACCCTCAGAATTCACAAAGACAACTCAAGTTCCACCTTCTTCTAACACTCCACATTAACTTCTTGTTCTTCCTGGCCCTCACAATATACTCCCTCCCTCCCATATCCCCCATCCCCAGCACCTAGCACTGGGCCTGGCACACAGCAGGCATTCAGAGAAAGCCTTTCCAATGAAAGAATGAATCCTAATGTCCTAATCAAGCGCACAAAATGGGTCATTACTCCATCCCACCTAAATAAGTGGATATCAGTAAATCCTAACATGCTAAGAGTCAGTAAAAATAACTTTTCTTATGTGGAAACTAAAGATTAGGCCCTCTCTTGGTACCCTGCAAACAATTCTGCCACTTCAAATAGTGCCTAATGCTAAACTAAATTACTGAGAAAGCCATCACATAAAAGAACTATACAAATAATCAACTCATTTCATAGTGTGAGGTTAAAACATTAGATGATACTAGTTAGAAGCATGAAATTTCACTAAAATTATTTTACCATAAATTACTGAGATATAGCTTTCCAAAAAAGTTTTTGAATAAATCCAAGTTCAAAACATAAGCATTATGCATTATGAGAATTTATTTTTCAACTGCTTAGCACAGGAAAACTTAGGAATACATTTTTTTAAATTTTTTAAATTTTTTTAATAAACATATAAGGTATTTTTAGCCCCAGGGGTACAGGCCTGTGAATCGCCAGGTTTACACACTTCACAGCACTTACCATAGCACACCCATGCCCCCAAAGAAGGACTACATTTTTAAGAGATTTATTTCACTGTGAATTATATATACACCAATGAAGGAGTCTGGGTAATAATACAAAAAAGGTAATTTTTTCTTTAGTTTGTAATCAGGTTTATTGCTCTAAATACTGAGAAAAGGCAAAAGTCCTTTAAAACAATCTTGCAGGGGCATTCTATGGGAGGAGTTAAAATGAATACTGTCCAGAAAAAGACCACTATAAGATTTAAAACTATAGTTTTTATAGCTCAGATAAAAAAAACAGTGAAAAACAGTCTATTATTAATTAATTAATTTTAGTATTTTATTTGTCAGAGAGAGACATTATTAACGAGTGAGCACAAGCAGGGGGAGCAGCAAACAGAGGGAGAAGTGGGCTCTCTGCTGAGCAAGGAGACAGATGCGGGACTCAATTCCAGGACCCTGGAATCATGACCTGAGCTGAAGGCAGATGCTTAACCAACTGAGCTACCCAGCATCCTGGGAGAACAGATTTTTTAAAAGGAAAATAGCATATGCCTACACACCACTCTCATTCCTCTTGTATTGTTTTACCAGGAACATGTTATAATATGGAAATGCTGTATATAATGGATCACTTTATACTGAATCCATTCAATCTGCTTTTGCCTACCGTTACAAATTAAAAACTCAAGCTAAAAAAAATCCAAACATTCCAAGTGAGGTCTATGAACATAACCATGCATCCTAAAATCTATGATTACTTTGTAATAAGCAAAGATCAATATTCAGAATAGTTTTGAATTCTTGAGACCTGCCTGGTAAGAAAGATACCCCACACATTGGCCTAGTCTCTCTGTTAATGGTATTGATGGAATGGAAACAAATCGTGCCCAGTTCAGTTTTGAACTATGGCTTCTTTAACTATACTCAAACTGTTAAATAGCCACTGAAGTATACACAGTAGGTACTCACATTATGTTATCATGACTGATCCCAAAGGGCCAATAAAGTTAGAAAATTAAGATCTGTGAGAATCAGTATTATGGTAATACCTCTATCTAACAATTCCAGCTATAAAGAACCCAGCCAAGAACCAAAGGGAGAAAAGGATTTCTACGTAGCCAAATAAGTTGTCCAGTGCCCAAGGATGAAATCTCAGGTACTTTACTCAAGATTCAACTTAAAAAAAAAATCCCCATGATTGTTCTTCCTGGCCCTCACAATATAAAGATTCAGAAAAAAGATACTGAAATCTACACATATGAACAAGACTTTGGTTTGGAGGACAAGAACATTAGTAAAAATCAGATTGATTTTTAGCCTGTGTCCACCACAGCAAGCACAGAGAAAAAGTCAACCTGGACTACTTAAGTCTAGGCTTTCTAAGGGAGTCTCCAAAGGAACAAAAGTAGATCCTTCTGTGAAGAGAAACAGGATTGTAAATATCTAGAAAGAACAAAGATGTAAATTTTTAAAAAAAAACTAAGCATATTTACCATGAAAAAGAGGATTTCAGATTCTTTTAACACTGCCATGTAAGAAATGGCTTATATTTACTTCTCATCTTATACACAGGTGGGAAGTAAATAATAGCGTAGAATGGAATGTTTGAGAGATTCCTGTCCCTGTAGTTGTTTAAGAGAGGGATGACGAACAGCTGCCACAGAAGACAAAGCTTCTCTACTCCTTGGCTTGTGGGGATGGGAGCGGAGAGGAGTGGAAGAGGTAGAACTGTGGCCTGGTGTTGGTTCTAGTCCCTTTCCCTGGTCCCACTGAATTCTGGTCATCCATCCTTACCACCCCACTGACATAAAAACACCCATTCTTTGGGGTAAGAAGTTGGGTATAAATGGACACATTTTATAAAGGGCCAAAAAAATGCCTGTGATTGGCTGAAAAGGTACTTTGAACATGTAGGAAGCACATGAGTGTTTTTTTTTTTTTTTTTAATGCAGTTCCAATGTCATATTGGAGAGGGAAAATACTGGTAAATCTAAAATGTTTTGAGGGAAGTTGGGCAGAAACATGGGACTTAGAACATTCATAGTATAAATATATAGGGGGAGAGAGTAAAATTTATTTGGATATACTGGGAAGGTAACTGAAAATTTGACAAAAACAAACAAACAAAACAAAAAGAGGAGTAAGAAGTAAGAGGAGTAAGAAAAACTGGTGGGTAAAGGCTGGATGAGAGTCTAAGAGTCTAAGAGTGAGAATGGACTTCTTACACCCTCCTTCCATTAGCCAAGGAGTAAGAACTGGGTGCAATTGGTTTTCTTCTTTGACTCACATAGAGACTAAGAATATCACTCATCTGACTTCTGACAAAAGAAAGTTACAGAGAGCCAAAGGATACAGTTACCTCTGCTTGCAACAAAGCCTCTAAGGGAGATCTTTGGCAACTATTTTCAAAGCAAAGATGTTGGATGGAGGATATAGAAATTTCGCAAGGAAAATTCCTTATTTTTATTTTTTGTGAACAGAAGTGGATATGCAAAGGATGACAAATATCCTAAGATACTGGGACTTAGTCACTGGGGGAAAAATCATTTAAGGCTGATAAAACAAATACTAATATTTGGCAAATTTTTGCCTAAAGGATACTAGGATGGTTTTGTAAATGTCCTGGGCCAGGAACAGACATGATCCGTGCTACTAAAAATGTAGTTTCCTATCCAAAAGTATAGACATTTGATGATACAGGAAACAATGTTCCATTCGAATATAAAACTAAGTGTGGAATGAACCTTTATGTGTGTGATAACATCTATTAAAGACTTTTAGAAGTTAGGTGAAAATAAGAAGAAAACCAACGACCAGAAGAGGCAAACCTCTAAGGCGAGACTCAAGAAGCAACTGTCAAAAGTAGTAAGTTAACAGAGTTGCTTGAACATTCTTTCCTTTTCCATTCTTTCATCTGAAAGAGGCTATTGTGTTCCTAGCACCCTTCATGTGGAAGCCCCAGGATTCTTTTTTGGGAGTCATGATGTCTTCAAAGGTACCAGTCTCTCTCTTTTAGATACAGAGAAGCTGTTCCTCTGCCTCTACAGAGGAAGTATGAACAAGGGTTTTGTTTGCTTGTTTCTATTTCCCTTTCATACAAGTACAAAATAAGTAATTACTACAGATCTCTTCTGAAAGATCACCGCAGTACAAAATAATCAACCCATAAGCTAAGGGGAAAAAAAAAGGCAGGACTAGTTAACCCACAAACTAAACAACTGGGAAATGAATGACTCGTTCAAGTTTCAAAAATTGGAGGGCGGGCGGGGGGGGGGATCCAGGTGGTGGTTATTATGGAGGGCACGTATTGCATGGAGCACTGGGTGTGGTGCAAAAACAATGAATACTGTTACACTGAAAAGAAATTAAAAAAAAAAAATTGGAGGGCAGGGGATTATTTAAGAAAATACCTTAAGGACAGAAGAACGACTGAATATACTAGAATAAACTACAATGAAGTGGTTTGTGCCTCTAATTTCACATAATTTTCATTACAGTATCAACCTTCCCTTTGGAACTATGTACTTTAGTAATGCTATCTCCTGAACAAATCCAATGATCCTACAAGCTGCTTAGAATGAGACGCTTTACTCATTCATTCAAGAAAATTCACCAAACATTGTATCAGTCAATCATCTATTAATCTAAAGCACAAAGCTGAGTAGGATACATATGGTACTTTCCCTCATGATTATTCGGAGAAGGGTAAACAACTACTGTAACAATAGGATAAGAGCTCTTAACAGAAATATGCATAAAATACTATGGGGGCAATCAGTTACCCCATGGGTGTCAGAAAGGCTCCACAACAGGTGACATCTGAGTTGGTCTTCAATGCAAAAAGGGGGTAAAGTACTTCAAGCAAAACAAGTATTCATGCACAGTATAAGGTATGATAAACATGTTTATTACAGAATAGCAGGTAGGCTGGTTCACAGCACACTGTGCTGCATGAGTTCCCTGGCTAAGAAAGCAACCTAGCTTATGCACAACGATCAGTTCTGAAAAAGGAATAAACTCTCTTAATACAAAAGTAGAAAATACTTTTTTTTTTTTTGGCTGGAGAGCTTTAATTTTTAAATCTCTAGGAAGGAAGGGACTTTGCATATTTCATTTTTCTCTTTTCCATGCAGTTCTGAAATCATGTTGCCTAAGAGAATATATATCAAAAAAGGTAATGAGACACTACACGCTTGGGGTGGGTGTGGGAGGGGCCTAAGAAACAGTAAAAGCCTAAGTCTCCACTTCAAAAGCAGAGCTAAGAAACCACAAGAACCTAAGAACACTGTATAACTCTGGAACAGTGCAAAATAGAGATTCAGGGTTTTCCATTTAGGGGACAATTATGGGATATGTATCAGGAAACCTAGGTCTCATGACAGCCTGAAGAAACTTGCTTGGTTTTCCTGAGAATCCAGTCTGTGAGACTGTATTCTCCAAGGCTGCTTCCCTTAGTAACTATTATGGGTGACAGGTAAGAAACCAAGACTGAGTGACAAGAGGAAAAAAACAATAAAACATGGGTATATAATGATAAAATTCCTCATATTTTATATTTCATTTACTAGTTTAGAGAACATGCTCTTTGTCATAACAGGTGACCTTGTTTGATCTTTCTCAACTGGGGATCTGTGAAGAATTAAGTATTATTGACCTATGGCAGTGGTTCTCAAAGTGTGATTCCCCAGGACCCCCAGGGTTCCTGTCTCCTTAAGTAGATGAGGTCTTTTGTTTCCCAACTACCTAGTTATGTGGAATTGCATTTTCTTCATATACTCCAACTAAACAACACACATAAGACTCAATGCAGAAGCAGGACACCTGGGTAGCTCATTCGTTAAGCATCAGCCATCGGCTCAGGTCATGATCCCAGGGTCCTGGGATCAACTCACATCGGCCTGCTTGCTCAGCAGGGAGCCTGCTTCTCCCTCTCCCACTCCCCCAGCTTGTGTTCCCTCTCTTGCTGTGTCTCTCTCTGTCAAATAAATAAATAAAATCTTAAAAAAAAAAAAAGACTCAATGCAGAAGCAGATATGAGAATCCAAGCTGTTTTCTATCAAGCAGACAATGAAGAGATCTTTTCAAAATGTAACAAAACGACATTCTTCTCACTAGAAAACTAAAGTTTTGTTTTGGAAACACAGTCAATTTTTTTGTTTTGGAAAAACATAGTCAATTCCCATAAAAACTGCTTTGCTTATCCCAACATATAATGAGTTTATTATGCTTATTTTTTTAAAAGATTTCATTTGAGAGAGAGAGAGAGAGAGAGAACGGGCGAACATGTGTGCGCACGAGAAGGGGGGAGGGAAAGGCAGACTCTCTGCTGAGCAGGGAGCTTGACAAGGGACTGGATCCCAGGACCCTGGGGTCATGCATGATCTGAGCCAAAGGCAGATGCTTCACTAATAAGCCAGCCAGGCTCCCCTATTACACTCATCTTTAAACATCTGCACTGGGCAAAGGAGCCTACTTGAGATTTACTCTCCCTCTTCCCCTGCCCCCCTCCCCCTCTCTAAAATAAGTTTTTCAGTTTTGTTCTAACATGGTAAATACTGATAGCTATAAGGCTCATAAGCAAAGGCTCTTTGGGTCCTCATTAATTTTTAAAAGGAAAAAGAAAGGGATTCTGAGACCAAAAAGTTTGAGAACCACTACCTTACAGCATCCATTGTATACAGTAAGGTAACTTCTCTTTTATGCATTCAAGTTGGGAGGATAAAGAAAATAGTCACTCAAATTCTGTTCTGTGGTCAGATGACAAACTTACTAAAAGCTATACAGCATGACACGGAACAGGCACTCAACGAATATTAAGTAAGAGAAGCAAGGTGGCTTCAAGTGGCTGGGACTAAATCAAACTTTATATTTTTTCTTAAAAAAAAATTTATTTGACAAAGAAAGGGAGTGAGAGATTGTGGCAGAGAGAGAGGGAGAAGCAGGATCCCAGCCAAGCAGAGAGCCTGATGTGGGGCTCAATCCGAGGACCCTGGGATCATGATCTGAACCGAAGGCAGATGCTTCATCAACTGAGCCACCCAGGAGTCCCTCAAACTTTTATATCAAACTTTTAAAATTAACAAACTGTCAGATCAAGTGACTCTATAGTGTTTACATTTATATTTTATCTCATACATGTCCTTTGCTATGGCACTTTTTTTTAAAGATTTTTATCTATTTATTTGACAGAGAGAGATCACAAGTAGGCAGAACAGCAAGCAGAGAGAGAGGAGGAAGCAGGCTCCCTGCTGAGCAGAGAGCCCAATGCAGGTTTCCATCCCAGGACCCTGAGATCATGACCTGAGCCGAAAGCAGAGGCTTAACCCACTGAGTCACCTAGGCGCTCCATGCAATGGCGCTTTATTTTCTTAAAAGCACAGTTTCCAGAGCATTTCCGTTTGGACCCCATAGCCCAAGCATTTGTTCAGATATGTTCACTAACACTCAGCATCTGCAGTACACCTGTTGAAAACACTGCATAAGAAAACCTAATCTTGGGGCACCTGGGTGGCTCAGTGGGTTAAGCCGCTGTCTTCGGCTCAGGTCATGATCTCAGGGTCCTGGGGTCGAGTCCTGCATCGGGCTCTCTGCTCAGCAGGGAGCCTGCTTCCCCTCTCTCTCTCTGTCTGCCTCTCCGTCTACTTGTGATTTCTCTCTATCAAATAAATAAATAAAATCTTTAGAAAAAAAAAAAAAAAGAAAACCTAATCTTTTACCACATTTCATCTCACGGTTGCAGGGGTGTTGGTACCAATGAACCATAACAGGCATAAAAAGGACAGTAAAACAAAACAAAACATATACTGTACTTTCAAAAAACAACTTTATTTAGGGCATACAAGGTATTTACTATACTTACCGTATCCCATATCTGAAGTTTTATCTGTTTCCCGTCAATAGTTATCATTCGAGCACCAAACTCTACACCTGAACAGACAAAAAACGATTTGTTACACAAACGAGGGACTGTATTTCACATTTAAGGATTTTTTAAAAAGGATGTCTATTTCCAGGACATACTAAGCCAGGTGATACACAGATGAACTTTATCAAATACCACTCCTTCCCTCAGAAAACATATAATCTAAGGCAGATGTGCTAAAAGGCGTAAGCTAAAGACACAATTAAAATACTAAGAAATTCAAGTCTAGCATAGTTAGAAAACAAACTGTGGTCTTCCTGTTTCAGAGGATCAATAATATAAAAACTAGAAATGAGATTCAAGAACCATCACTATTAGTTAACAAATACTAAAACTTCTTAAGAACTATTAATGTGGTATAAAAATTACTGAAAGGGATAAATGGATTTCAGCATCACAGTTTTGATTCCTAGTGTGGGTTATTAACTAGAAAAGAAACCTCTAAATCTACCAGCTAGAGAGAACCACTGTTTAAACATACTTCCAGACATTGCTCCAGAAGTAGCATATTCTGTGTATATACACAGAAGTGTACAATTTATATAAAAGGGAGCACAGAAATGCTGTTCTCTAATTTGCTTTTCAGTCAATAACATAAATATTATTCCATATCACAAATCTCACTACAAATCAATAAATCTATAAAGCTATGTCATTATTTTTGATAGCTGCATAATAAGCCAACTTTACTGAGTTGGTATTCTACTGCTACAAGTTCAGGTCATTCCCAAATTTTCACTAAGTAGTTAAAACCGAAATGAATTTTCTGCATACATTTTTCAGCCCATGATTATGATTTTAGGCAAAGTATAGGAAATAGAATTGCAGGTCAAAGGGAGTACAGACTTTACACTTGTAAGTTAACTACTTTGGCTCTTTTCCTTCATTTGTCATCCTTTTTGAAAGCACTCAGGCAATCATCAAAACAGGAGGAGGAGGAAAAAAGGGGATAATTTCGGAACAGCACACAGCTGTGAAGGAGATGCTGAAAGAAGTCTATCACTTATATTACACCAAGTCATTACTGCTTGGAGTGTGCTCTATCAGTATTTAGATCAGAGTCAGGGTGAAGGGAAGACACACATGGTCCTCAGAAACCAGATGTCATCCTGGCAGAAAAACAGCTTCTAGTTGCCCAGAGAAGGGCACACTGCCCAGTGTCAGAATTCCATTTCAGCATTTCCTGTAATTCCCCCAACCGCAATCAGGAGGATGGGACAGACAGGTAATTTGTTCTTTCAGGATATGTAACTTGAAGGTTTCAGTCTGCATTTTAATACTGATTCCATCTGAGAGACATAGTCAATATCAAAACACTAATGGTCCGTTTCTCAGACTCAGAAATAAAGAAGAGGCCCCAGGAGTCATGAGGTACTAGAATGAAAAATGCAAAATTCCAAATTTATTCCATATAAAAACATTTTTTATCTACCTATCTAAAGACTCATTACAAATGCATATAAATATATACATACATATTTTCACATGTATTCTGTGCCACAGGGTGGGAGACACCCAAAACAACCATCCACCAGCTTACCATTAATGACATGAAAATGGAACGAGCTGAGGGGAGGAAACCAGTGGCTAAATACCACACAAATGTTCTTTGAGGTGTTAATATTTAAAAGGAACGTACTAATATACAAAATTCTACACAGCTAGATATTTAACCAACTAAAAAGGGAGTCTTTTCATGACTCTATTGTTTCTAGCCATAAACTAGAGATAGAAATCCTGTTTTTCCTGTCATTGTCAGAGGTGAGCTTTTAACCATAATCTAAAAATGCTGCACTGTTCACTGGGATTAAAGATTTCTTCAACCCAATATATAATGTCAAATTTGACAATCAACAACAACAACAAAACCAAAAAAACTAGAAATAGACCCTTGGATGGATACCAAGGTTGGACAGGCAAGGCAAACAAGGGCAAGCAGATGCTCCTTCTCGGGAACTGACATCTGGAGCAGAGGGACGCAGATATGACAAGTGACCGGCATGCATTCTGTCCCAGCAGATGAAAGGCTCCCGACAGCTTTACTGCTGCAAGACAGCAGCTACGGCCCCTGCTTCCTGGACCCTCAGATGCTTCATTCCTGCCCAAGACCAAGGCTTCCCTCTTCTGCAGGTTCTATATAAAACCAGAGGTATTCTAATATAGATCCCCTTTTGTTTAACTTACTAGCCACAACTGCATTTCGGTACATTTATCTCTTTATTCAAAGTAATAAAGGTTGTTTGAAATGAAACAGAAACAGAATCTGATTTCAGCTTCAGAACCATAATTCTTTCTCATTTACCTACTTGTAACTGGGCTCAACATGGGTTTTACCTTTCTAGTCGATGCAGCAAAAGAAAATACTGAAACCTGAAAGTCCTGTAAGATTCGGTAACACAAAAAACTGAAAACCAATTTCTCTTCTGCATTACTAAAATTTTTTAATCTTTTTCCTTAAGTATGTACATATGCTTGAAAATCCCATTTTCCCTATCTTTTTTCCAAGGGATAAACCATCATCCCCTATGCCCTTGAGGCTCTCTTTCCAGATACATTTTCAATTAACAGCCAATTTGGCTGCCAGAGAAATTGTCTGTGGAGCCAAATGCAAGAAGGCCTCATTTACCTGACATTGTTAGGGAGAGATTCTGATTTTTTCAGAAAGGTTATTCACTTGAAACCTTCCAGAACAAAATACTCTGAATGTAAATACATACACTTTTTAACTCTCTCTAGATCATTATCATCCTTACATCCTAAGAACTTGAAACTTTGCAGAGTAACAATTTATTGAGCATTCAGTGATCGATACCTACTAACTGTGGAACCTTGGGCAAATTGTTAAATTGCTTCTGTGTCATAGTTTTCTTACCTGTAAAATGATATTAATGATACCCATCTCCTAAGATTTTTTTCAAGATTAAAAGGGTTATACACAAAATACAACAGTGTCTGGCATACTGTAAGTATTCAGTATATATGAGCTATTATTATTATTATTCTATACTATACACCAAAATTTCTAAATCACCATTCACATATAAACTAATGATGACAGCCTGTCGAGAAAGGGCCACCTATTAGGGCCAGGTGATCACGGGGTGCCAAAGCAGAGAGAACACAGGGACGTGTTCTGGGATGTAGATGTTATGGATGTTCAAAACAGAGACTTGTGGGAAGAAGGCTCTATTCCCCTAATTCGAGAAACAAGGGGAAAACTAGATATTAAAGAGCGATTTTCCTAATTTTCTATGAAAAGTGAACAGCATATGCCATACTCAAAGGTAAACCACTAAAGGAATTCAAATTACAGAGAAAACGATTATAACGTCCTCAACTTGTAAATTATTCTAGAGATTTAGGTCACAAATTACAAAAACTAAACTAAAAGGTACAAATTGTAGCCAAAGAAAAAATTATGACTTACAGATAAGACCAGTCTATCCAGAGCATGCAAACTAAGTAAAAAAAATAATGGTGAAAAAAAAAAACCTTATCCACAACAGTAACAAAATATATAATATGCCAAAATAAACTTAAAGAAAGCACAAGGTCTGTATGAAGAAAATCGTTAAACTTTACTGAAGGGCACTTAAAAGTTTGGAAAAAATGCAAACACATGTGTATATAAATAGGTGATTTTAATATACTAAAAACATAAATGGTCTCCAAGTTAACCAATGAATTTAATAAAATTCTTCTCAAACTTTAAGAACTTCACTAAAAATTTTGCATTTGGCAAACTAAGACTACACTTCATTTGGAAGAATGAATTCACAAGAATGATCAAGAAAACTTAGAAAAGGAAAAAATGCCAACCACTTATGAAGTAGACTACAATTACTGTAAATACCCATGTGATATTTTCTCATGAAATAGAGGAGGAAAAAAAACCCAAACAAAAAACCCCCCAAAACATAAATGGAATAGATTTGAGAGGCCCTGAACAGGCTTGCTTACATATGGAGATTTAGCATATGATAAAGGTTCCTGTTCAAACGGGAAAGAAAGATGGCTTATTTAATTAATGGTGTGGGGACACACAGATTAAAGAAAATCATATACATGGCCATATACCAGATAGGGTACAAATTTATAGTATTTGAAGAATAATTAAGAGAATATTATATAAGTTTTGTATTGGGGAGTCTTCCTTAGTGAGGCCTGAAAGTCATAAGAAAAACATCAAAGGATCTGAGCGATAAAACAAAACACAAACTAGTATTAGAAGAGGCAAAGATAAAAACAGGTTAATTCAAAGAGAAAAGATATAGAAGCAGTTCTAAAACATACAGAAAAATGCTCAGCCTCACGAAAAATTCAGGAACTGGAAAGTAAAAAAAAACACTTTTCTCTATTTCACAAAGAGCAAAAACTCAGAAGCAGCAGAGAAGGGCAAGGATGAGCAGAACCAGGTACTCTGTTCAGTACTCCCACAGAGGGAGTACAAATCAGAACAGCTCCATGTGTTTATGGATACATTTTAAAACTCTAGAAGGTGACATACACAACAGTGGATGATGAAGGCCAAAGACAAGTCATAAGGGAAATTTAACTTTCTCTGGACTTTTAACAATGTTTTCATAATAACCACACCCTCTCAAGAAAATACATTTACATTTTATTATTCAGATAACACAGACTTTGTGAGATCTAAATTAGATATTCACAGGTCCTCTAAGCTACCTTCCTAGCTCTTGGCAATGTTATTTTAGGTAACTCGAATTATCTCTGAAAACTGAGTCCCAAATAAGAGAGGTGTGTTTTCAACTGATTTGTGGGAAGTCAGGTACAAGAAATAATGCTTTGATTCTACCACCTCTTCCCCCCATGACTCCTTGCAGTCACTTCTTATAGGATGACTAGTTTAAAGACTTGGGGGAGATAGGCAGGAAGGTGGCATCAACATATAAATGGTCTGACCCCTAGATCAGTGTTTGTCAAGTTGTCTATTACTAGGTAGCCAAATAAACACAGTGGGAATTAGTGGGTTGTAATAAGCATTATTTCTACACAATAAAATTAAACAGCATTAGACAAATGCATATATCAAGCACTGTAATGTTAAATGTTACTTTCTGAAGCTTTCTCCCCAGATAGTATATTCTAAATTTAGAAAACATTTATAGGCCCTTTATATGTACCAGGCCCCCGGAGATACAGCAATGAACAAAACAGATCTGTTATCATGAACTTTACTTCTATAGTAGTGGCAGACAATATTCATTTATAATCACTTGTATAAAAAGTTAAGGAGAAAAACAAATCTAGGCAAGAGGATGGGTATGAGGGTATGTGTGTGTGTGTGCATACAGGTACACTTGTGAAGATCTAGGAGGAAAAAAATCAAGAGCAATTTTAAATTTGAAGATGCCTATTAGGCATCTAAGAGAAAGGAGATATTGAAGAAGCAGCTGGATATGTGCACATGGGGAGGAGAGAGCTTAGTTGGAGTAAATTCAAAAAACAATGAGGGGAGGAGAAAAAACAGAGACAGAAAATACAAACAATTCTTTCTGAGGACTTTTGCTAAAAGGAAACAAAAGGATTGAAAGCTGAAAAAGATAACAGTCATGAAAAATGACAATCAAAAAGGGATAAATGAATGACACCTGGGAGAATGAAGAACTGCCAAGCCATGTTCTTGAGCAGGCCTTGGCTAGCGACTCCTGGTTCATCCAGGTAGCAAGGAAAAGGAGGAGTTTATGAGTTCATGGTAGGTGGTGGTGAGGGTTGGTGAGTCTATGTGGTGATGGAGACCTGTAAAAATGGCTCTTCTGCTTGACTCTATTTTCTGAAATAGATGAAGGTTATTATCTGAGAGTGAAGATAGGGAAGGTAGTGCATTCTTAAAGAGCAAGACGGTATAACACAGTTGTACAGGACAGTGGAAAATGAGTGGACTGGAAATAAGGTGTAATTGTCAAGCAGTTAGAAATTAGTGTCTAAGAAATTACTATGAGATTAGTTAGCATGGCTCTGTGTTTTTCTCCAAGCAGGATAGAATAAGTAGCCGGATTTAACCTATGGGTTAGCCATAAGCATGTGATGGAGCAAAGGAGTGGGTGGGGGATTGAGGGTACATGTGGGAGTGATTATAATGACATAATTACAATGGCTAGAATTAAAGCTGGGTAAGGAGGGAAGCAGGACTCCCAGAGGGGTCAGAGTAGAAAGATAGCAGGATCAATGGATTATAGGACCGATGGGGCAAATAAATCATTAGGGAGAGCAACTAGAGGGTGTAAGTTAGAAGGACAGGAGAAGAGTCAAAAGGCCAGATGCATGAAACTGAGATTCTGGAGTGCTTCCAGGCACTGGTAATGACCAGGTCCTGGGTGTGACTATGGGAGTGAGTAGCTGAGGGAGAGGGGGAGATAAGATCACAGGAAGTAAAGCAACTGAGAGGCTAGGATGTGTGCGGGAGGGTGGGCTCACATGTATGCATACACCAGTCAACAATACAAAACAAATTCCTAGCTGAGTAATCAGTATCTAAAAGCCACTGCTCCAATGCTTCTCCAACTTTTCAGATGTATCACTTGGAGATCCTGTTCAAATGCAGAATTTGACTCTGTAGACTCTTGAACAAGCTCACAGAGAATACTGATGCTGCTGGTCAGTGTAATAGTGCATGAACACACCTGAGTAGCAAGGCTCTAGTCCTGAGCTTCAGTGTAACTGGATCCAGGAAGCTCTCAGGAAACTGCTTCACTGCTTCTTTGATTCCTACATTAACAATTCTCATTGAGAGAGTAGTCAAAGGGCGAGGAGTATTTCATCGACTCATCCTTGTCTTTTACTTCCTCTGTTTGACTGTTTAATACTTCTTAGTCAGGACCTGACCTTAGCTTTTTCACCCTCTTCTACTCCTCAGGCAAAGGAAAGTATGCAGCAGAATCAAGATAATGTCTTACACCTATTACGGCAAACTTTCCAATGTTCCTTTAAAATAAATACATGTTAATAACCTGAAAAATAAATTGCTGTGATGGTGTCATAAGGTGTAGCAGCCAAGGTCCAACCAGAAAAACACAAACCATATTAAAGTTTTAAAATCAAGGGAATTTAATGTAGGGAGTTTGTTACAGGAAAGAAAGAGCTAAGAAGCTCAACGAAGGAATGGTGAAGAAGCCGAGAGATTAGCACCTGCGGGGAAGTGCTACCATCCCGAGGCTGGGGGAACAGAGAAACTGGGGTTGGCAGACCTTATAAGCCAGATCATCAGTGGGCCTGTCACCATCAGAGGCTGGGGCTAGAGTCTTGGAGGACACACAGTTAACCCAGGCAGACAGAGGAGAGAAGATGCTTGGCTTCCCTTTGCTTTTAACCTCTGACCTCCCACAACCACACACCAGTAAACCCAGAGGGGACCCATCTGGTACACCTGTGGGAGTTACAGTTGCAAACAACTCCCTTTGGTCCATCTCCTTCTCTCTCTCCACAGGCACAGGCCTTGCTGATTTCTGACAGCAGGCTTGGGGCCATCCTCTCCATCAGGTGTACCACAACCCTCAGAAATGTATATGAAAGCTTCATGGAAGGGGACATACTTTTGGTTAGTCCCCTATACTAAAAGCAACTGTGTGGCTAGTTGTGTCAGGCCCGAGTCAGGCTTAAGAGAGAGCTACCCAGGTTTAGACCATCTGGACAAAGAGCAGATCCTACACAAAACTGGGCTCACTGAAGGTAAACTATGAAATGAAATAAGGGCCGGCATGAAACAACAGTACCTGTTCTACCCTTCGTTACTGTATATCCTTACAACTAGCAAAATTAAAATGGAATCTGAATTTTCTCATGGATAGCAGCCACTTGGAAAAAGATTTCTATACCTCCACAAAGTACATGTGGCTTGGCTAAAAACTATTAAGTCATCTAAATAACTTGATTAACAAACTCTGTGTTTGATTTGGTATTCTAAAAATACACAGGACACTAAAAATGACTGCTGGCAGCTAGTTAGTGGCACAGCCTTGATTTGAACTCTGGCAAGCTGGTCCAGTCTCTGATCATACCCATATTTTATACTGTCTTGCAATTATTTGTTTCATTATTAAATACAATCACAATCTTAAATATTTATATCTTCCTGTTGTCTTCTGACCACTTTTACAAAGTTGGATAATATTTTTACCATACCTATACATTTTCAAAAAGTGATGGGATGAAACTGTGCAGCAACAAATCTAGTTTCACAGATTCTTTTTGATTCATCATTAATAGAATGGACCCCCTTTAGCACATTCTATTTCTACTGCCCAAAATTTCTGAACGTTTCTCATCTCTTGCATAAAACTTACCAATAGTCAGGTCATGCACTGGCTGAAACCTCTTGTCTGTAAACTGTAGCAATAAGCATGATTTACCAACACCTGAAAGTTAAAAAAAAAAAAATTTATGAGACAAAACTCCCCCAAATTAAGAAACACTTAACAAAAGCACACAGAAAAGATGCAGCTAGGGTTTTTGGTGCTCTATAAACAATCTACCACAAAATCTCAGAGCTCTGATTTCATAGGAAATTATGGGATTGATGATTTAAGTGGAAGGTCTTAACCAATCCAAAACAGCTTTTCATCCTTTGTTATTCATTTGACATTTTAATCTGAAAGACAGAATTAGCAGGTACTCTTAGGAGACAACCAAGCAGGTCCCCTTAGTAGCTAGTACTACTAGCTACTATAGAGTAGTAGCTACTAGCTACTATAGAGTACTATAGTACTCTAGCAATTAAGGTTAAGTTCATGCACTTTGTTTTTTGTGTAGTAGTGAAAATATTAAAAACAAAGTTATCTCTTTTTGTAATTCATTTTACTTTTCCTACAAACAAACTGGCAGTTAAATGTGTGTGATCTACTTTGCTCTATCTTCTGGCTAATTCATTTCAGGATCAACTCTAATATTTTTTTTTTCTTAAGGTTTATTTATTTATTTGAGAGAGAGAGCTTGAGCAGACAGAGGGGAAAGGGGAGGGGCAGAGGGAGGAGCACACTTCCCACTGAGCAGGGAGCCTGATCCCAGGACCCCAGAATCATGACCGGAGCCAATGGCAGATGCTTAACCCACTGAGCCACCCAGGCATCCCCAGGATCAACTCTAATCTGAACTGCATCCCTTCACTCTATCACCAAATTTCACTTCATTAAGGTCATGAATAACTTCCACAGTCCTAATTAAAGATAGATTTTCTGTGCTCACCCTACTCACCATGTGAGAACTGGTTACTGAACTCCCTATCATCTTCCTACTCATTCTCAGGCCCTTATTTTCACACTAGACCAAGTCTGCTTACTCAAGAGCATCCTGCACTTCGTCTACTCTTGCACTCAAAAGGCTTTACTGAATGCTAATGGTGCTCCGCAGTTGGGACTTGAGGATACAATCATGTGGAATGCTTCCTTCCTTATAGTCGGGTATAGGTAGAAAAATTAAACATTACTAGTGACAATCTATATGAACTGTAATTTGAAATAATTATAACTGCCATTTGAAAGAAGAGAGCACTATGAGGACGAGTGACAAGATTAATTTAGACTGAAGGGCTGGAGAAGGTCTTTCTGAAGTGACACTTAAACTAAGCTGTTCAAGGTCTTCTAGATTATAACCTCCATGAGAGAAGATGAGGACTATCTTGCTGTCTTATGGCAGAGATAAGGCAATTAATGATTTCACTGAATGACTAACCCTAGTATCAAATGTTACAAAGACTGTCAAAATGCTCAGTAAACAAATCAAAGAAATATGTGTGTGTGTGGTTATGCTTTTGGAAATACTTTATTTGTTCAAAGTTTTCTAAATGTTTTAACTAAAAATAAACTGGAATTTCAAAACATTTTATCTTAGTTTTCTTCTCTTTTCTTTTATCCATAATTTCTTCTTTTACATTACAAAAGGTGTAAAGCCAAACTCATTTTATCAGATTTCTAGCTCCTCTGAATAGCCTTTCAGATGTAGGCTAGAAAGAAAAATTATTTTTTAAGTGTGAAAGTAAAATTAGCAAACATCTGAGATATGAACCTTTAGGTTATAAGATTAAAAAAATTTTTTTAAAGTACAATCTACCCCTCAATGTGGGGTTTGAACTCATGACCCCAAGATCAAGAGCCATAGGCTCTACTGACAGTCAGCCCCAAGGGTTTGTTGTTGTTTTTTCCAGAGTTGGGGCGGGGGAGAGGGGAGGGCAGAAGGAGAAGAAGAGACAATCTTCAGCAGGCTCCCCAACCCTGAGATCATGACCTGAGCTGAAATCAAGAGGCAGACACTTAACTGACTGAGCCACCCAGGCAGTACATCCCCCCCTTTCTATTTTCAAGAGCAGTTTTCGGTTTCACAGGAAAACTGAGCATGAGCAGAAAGTAAAAGTTCCCATACACGTCCTGCCGCACGGGAACACAGCCTCTTCCACCACCACTATCTACACCAGAGCCATAAGACTCGCTATAATTCATGAACCTACACATAATTATCACTCTCAAAGTCCATAGTTTACGTAAGGGCTCACTCTTGGTGTTGTCTATTCTACGGGTTTTGACAAATGTATAATGTATTTACTACTATGGTGTCTTTTTTTTTTTTTTTAAAGATTTTATTTATTTATTTATTTGACAGACAGGGATCACAAGCAGGCAGAGAGGCAGGCAGAGAGAGAGGAGGAAGCAGGCTCCCTGCTGAGCATAGATCCCGATACGGGGCTCTATCCCAGGACCCTGGGATCATGACCTGAGCCGAAGGCAGAGGCTTAACCCTCTGAGCCACCCAGGTGCCCCTACTACTATGGTATCTTATAGAAGAGTTCCACTTATTTAAATATCCCCAATGCTCTGATTATTAGTCCCTCTCTCACCCTCAGTCCCTGGCAAATGCTAATCTTTTTACTGTCTCCATAGTTTTGCCTTTTCCAGAACGTCATTTAGCTGGAGTCAACAGTATATAGCCTTTTCAGATTGGGTTCTTTCACTCAGTAAGATGCATTTAAGATTTCTCTGTGTCTTTTCTTCATTTTTATTTTTAGAAAAAATTATGATTAATTAGAAATCACAGATTTTTTATTATGGAGAAACCTCAAGAATCATCTAAAAGACTGGCAATCATGTAAGTGATATAAGAGCCTAAAAAACTTCCTTACCTCACAACAGAATATGTATTGCTTTAGTGATATTAATACCATTTATTCTGATAAATTAATACCATTTATTCTGCTAGTTGCGTATAGAAAAGGTGTGCTGTTTGGTTCTTCATTTTAAGAAGATTTGATTACCTTCAGGTAATCAAAGTATCTTTCAAGTTAGAGGTTCAGGGTAATTTGCATCCTTTGCAAATCCTTAATTTAATACTTGTCTTTTTTATAGTATAAATTTTGCAAAAATCTCCAAGATTTTGTTCACAATTTTCCCAAGAACCTCTCTTAATTCTTAATATTCAGATAGTTCTTTAAAAGCATGCTCCATATCTTTCCTCTTGTTCAGCTATTTATTAGTGTAAATATCAGATCCCCATTCATCAATGGCATTATATGGAATCCAAGCAGTGCTCTAACATTTTTACATAGTTGATGAAACCCTATATATTTTGTGGGACTCGGAATGGATTCATCCTTCATTTTCATAGAAAATGATAGTCACCTGAGGGGAGACACTTAGAAAAGATAATTGAATGAAGAATACTTAAAGTGGCCAATGAATATTTTCATGTTTTTGTAACTGTATTATATAGTCAAGAACCTTGAAATATTTAAAATTTATGATTCCCAACAGATAAACTTATATAAAGCTTCTCTCATGCCAGATATTGTTTTAAGCGATTTACATGTCAGCTCATTTAATGCTTAAGAACAGCATAACACAGTGGTTATAATTTCTGACTCCAAAGCCACACCATACTCCTTGGGTTCCAACCCCAGCCTTGCCAATCACTATCAACAGAACCTCAAATTAGCTATCTTCTCAGGGCCTCATCTTCCTAATCTGTAAAAAGTAGTCTAATAATACCTACCTCATATGTTATTGGGATTATTAAATGAGTTCACACATTAAGTGCTTAAAACAGTATCTGGCACATAATAAAATTCAGTAAAGAATTCAACAAATGTTTGTTACTATTAATATTACTATCACTTATTACTATGTCTATATGTAATTCAGGCTCCCTAAAGGCAGGAAGCACATTTTATTCATTTTTAGTTTAACCACATGTACTTCTTTTTTTTTTTTTAAACCACATGTACTTCTAATGCATGCCCAAACTCAAACTCTCTAGAAATATTTGAGCATGTACTGTGTTCTAAGGCTAAATAACTTGGATATCAGTAAATAATAAGATAAAGGCCTCTGTCCTTCTGGAGTGAGAAGAGACTATGAAAAAACCTTTTTTTTAAAAAAAATGTCTGTGAGCATGTTTGTATGTGTGTGTATATACTGGGGAGGTGGGGAACGTGGATGGATGGATGGAGGGTTGAAGAGGACGTGGCAGTGCAGAGCGTTATGTGTTATGGCACAGAGAAAAAGCTGAGCTAATATATGGGCCCTGGAATACTGGAGGGAAGGAAAGAGAGTGGTGCTTAAATGAAGGTGCTCTCTCACTCGGAAGGTGAGATTTAAGTCAAGCCTTGAGGAGGTGAGGAAACAGACAAGTGGCTTACTGAGAGAAGAGCACTCTGGGCTAAGGAAATGGCTAGAGGAAAAGATGTAAATGGGATGTGTTAGAGAAACTGTCGTGAAGCCAAATATGGCTACTGCTCAGAAACCAAGGAAGGGCCCTGCCCCTAAGAAATGAGGTGGCAGGCATCATAGGGTCTGATCACGCTGACTCCATGAATTTTAAAATTTACTTGTGATAAAATGGGCAATTCACTGCAGCGTTTTGATGAGCAGAGTCATATAATTTCACCTAAATCCTAAAACAATCATTGTGGCTGCAACATTGGGAACGACCTGTTAAGTATAGCAGATAAGAGAAGCAGGGGCTGGTTAAGGAGGCTTTCTCAATGAGGCAAGAAATGGTGTCTTGGACAAGGGCAGGAGCAATGGAGGGGGTCTGAAGTGACTGAATTCTATATACATTCTGAAGCACAGCCAAGAGAATTTGTTGATAGTGTGGATGTGGGTTTTGGGAGAGGGAGAACTGCATTAAGAATGGCTCCAATATTTTTGCCAGATCAAATGGAAGAATCAATGAAGACGGGGGAAAATTATAAGTGGAGTAGGAAGGACTATCAATTCCAGTTTAGTTATTTTGAGATGTTTATTAGACATCCCAGTGGTAAGGCTGGGTAGGCAACAGAATATATGAGTTTAGACTTCAGGAAGGATACTGGGGTTGGAGATGTAACTTAGAACTGTCAGCATAAGATAGTACTTAGAGCCACAGAAAGAGAGGAACCAGCAAAAAAGGTTTTAAAAAACACATTTGTTTTATGTAATAGCAGAATTAAACAGAAAAACAAACAAACAAACAAACAAAAAACATAAAAGTGGCCTCTCCCAATCCTATCACTGGTTTTCATTCTATATCTGGAACCTGCAAGGCCTTCAAGGATCCTCTCTTCCCTCTTTCCATGCAGACAGACTCCCATGGCTGGTTTCTCACTTCCCTGACCATTCTGTGTAAAGTAGCTCCCACTTTCTACCCACTAGAAGTTTTTTATCTTTACCAAAAAAATCACCAAATCTGTTATCAGGTCTCAACCCCAGAGGTTCTGACTGAATTGTCAGCATTATGTAGTGGTTAAAAGCACTACCTGGGTGGGCTTGGATGAACCACTGACCTCCATGGGTTTTCTGCTATGTAGAAGCTTTTGTGGGTTTTTTTGTTTTGTTTTTTTAAAGGTTTTATTTATTATTTATTTGACAGACAGAGATAAGAAGTAGGCAGAGAGGCAGGCAGAGCGAGAGGGAGGGAAGCAGGCTTGCTACCAAGCAGAGAGCCTGATGCAGGGGCCAATCCCAGGATCCTGGGATCATGACTTGAGCTGAAGGCAGAGGCCAGAGGCCTTAACCCACTGAGCCACCCAGGTGCCCCTGCCATGTAGAAGCTTTTGAGTTTGATGCAGTCCCACTCATTTATTTTTGCTTTCACTGCTTTGCTTTTGGTGTCAGATTCAAAAATCATCACCAAGACCAATGTCCAGGAAGTTATTGCCCATGTTTCCTTCTAGAAGTTTTATGGTTTTGGGTCTTACAATGAGGTCTTTAATACATTCTGAGTTAATTTTTATGTATGATGTAAGTTAGCGGTCCAGTTTCATGCTTTTATATGTGGCTGTCTAGTTTTCCTAACGACATTTATTAAAGAGACTGCCCTTTCCCCACGGAATATGCTTGGCTCCTTTGCTGTAGGTGAATTTACCATATATGCATGGTTTATCTGGGCTCTCTATCCTGTTCTATTGATCCTCGTCTCTGTTTTTATGCCAATACTATACTGTTTAGATTACTATGGCTTTGTAATATAATTTGAAATCGGGAAACATGGTGAAACCTCCAGCTTTTTTCTTTCTCAAGACTGCTTTGGCTATTAATTCTTCAATACAAATTAATATACTTAATAATACCACTGTTAGAGTTCCTACAATGATGTCACCTTAACTTTTCCTTTTTTTGGGTCCACATTGCCATCTACTCAGTAGGACTGTACTGTGGTGAGAAGTGAGTACCTAGGTACCAGGTGAGTGCCAAACAATTACAAGTAATATTCATTAAACTGAATTCCTACAGCCCACCCCAGAGCTTCTAATTCAGGAACTCTTTGCTTGGACACAAAAATTAAATTAATAAGACCTCCAGTGGTTTTTAGGCAGTGTGTCCTTCTCCATATGAAACAATGGCCTAGTGCCAAGTATTCTACGGTGGTTCATTTGCTTACGCCTAAATTGACTTCCACCAATTTCAACGTCATTTTTAAAAACTGGCAATGGCTCTACTTTTAAAAATCATTAACACACATGGATTTAAAATTTAAAAAAGCAAGGGTATGAAAAGTACCAGAGCCAATTCCTAACCACTGAAGATAAGTTTTGTCCAACTACCATTCTGAAATCATGGCTGTATTTTCATCTACCACACTTGGCTCTCAAAAACAAAATGTAACAAAAGTTCCATGAATGAATGGCCTATCTCATGACTAAAAGTAACCCGCTGAAGAACTGTGTATTTTATTTTTATGATTTTGTTTATTTGAGGCCTCTCTTCTGAGGAGTCTGGCAAAGGTTTATCAATTTCACTGATCTTTTCAAAGAACTAGCTTGTTTTACTGATCTGCCTACTATTTTTTGTTTTTGTTGTTGGGTTTTTTTTTGTTGTTTTTTTTTCAGAACTGTATGTTTTAAAGTCATACCAAAAAAATGACAGACCTCTAACACAGATCATTCAGAGATGTGAGCTGGCTGAAATATCAGTAGCTTATTTAGCCAACATAGAAAATCTTACTCTCCTTTGCACTAACATTCCAAATTGAAAGACATGTAAAGAAAAAACAATAAAGTCTGCTCTTTTTAAACAGGAAATTAATAAACTCAGCATGGTATATTAGAACACAAGCTTTACAGTTGAAACACCAGTGTTCAAGTCCATCTGTATCATTTCATAACCTGTGAACCTGTACAAATTAGATATAGAAACTATGCTCCATTTCTCCATGTGTAAAATGGGAAAAAGAATATATAGTATTCCTACTTCAAAGTTCTATCATAAGGCTCAAAATTTTCAAGTCTTACAAATTCAAAAAGTTTTAATAAAAATATTGAGGATTCTTCAAGATAACTACAGCTAAGGAACAACTCTCCCACCAAACCCATCCAATCTTGAGTTCAAAATTTTAAACACATTATCTTCTAAAATTAACTGAAGAAAATATTCACAAATCTATGATATTCTTTCAAATAAAATGATTTCAGAGTTGTTCTTATCCTATTGACCCTCCATACATTGTCCTTCCTAAGATAGCAATCCTCTCAACTAATTCAATTAGATACTGATCTGGTTCCTTATTGTAGTAGGCGGAAGAGTGGCCCCTGAAGAGGTATGTCCAAGTACTAAACCCTAGAATCAGGGACCTTATATAGGAAAAGGATCTTTGCAGATATAATTAGGATATATATTCTGAGATAATTTCAGTCTGGATTTTGTCTGGGGCCTAAATCACATGACAAATGTACTCATAAGAGAAAGACAGTGGGAGACAAAGACAGATACAGGTGACAGGCTATGCAAAGACAGAGGCAGAGACTGAGTTAGGCCGCCACCAAAAGCTACAAGAGGCAAGGAAGGATTTTCCCTGGAGGCTTCAGAGGGACAGCAGCCCTGCAGATACCCAGATTCTGGACTTCTGGCCTCCAGAGCTACAAGAGAAGAGATTTCCATTGTTTCAAGCCCTAAAACAAGTTTGTGATAATCTGTTACAGCAGCCCTAGGAAACCAATACACGTATGAAGAGTCATTTTTCATTCCTCCTCCTGGGACTTTCCTGTTGTTAGTCTTCCAGGCTTGTTGACATCATCTGTAATAATTCCTACTATAATCTGTAAGTGCCTCAAACACCAGAAATATTAAGAGCAGTAAGGGAAGAGAAAACAGGGGATATAGAACATTTATTTGAGAAATCTGTCAGTGAAGGCTAGGTGGAAAGGTTAAGAGACAGTCACTCAAAAAAATATTTACAGAGGGACGCCTGGGTGGCTCAGTGGGTTAAGCGTCTGCTTTGGGCTCAGGTGATGATCTCAGGGTCCTGGGATCGAGCCCCACTTCGGGCTCTCTGCTCAGCAGGGAGCCTGCTTCCCCCCCTCTCTGGCTGCCTCTCTGCCTACTTGTGATCTCTGTCAAATGAATAGGTGAAATCTTAAAAAAAAAAAAAATTTTTTTTAATATTTATGGAGTACTTCCTATAGACCAGACACTAGTATAAATAAATTAGTAATAAAAACAAATTAAAGAAAGTTTCCAAGAAGATGTAGCTTTCAAAATGCAAGATCTCTTTTCCCTGAAAATGGAAGGAATGGAAACAATTATGCTGACAAGGCTGAAAGAGTTGCTAAAGAATCAATAAAGTGAGGGACACCTGGATGGCTCAGTTGGCTGAGTGTCGGACTCTTGATTTCAGCTCACATCATGATCTTAGGGTGGCAGGATCAAGCCCTGCATGGGGAAATCCGTGCTCAGCAGGGAGTCTGCATCTCTTCTTCCCTGCTGCCCCTCCCTCCACTAGCATGCGCACAGCACACATGCTCGCCTGTGCTCATGCTCACACTCGTGTGTGCTTTCTCTCTCTCAAATAAATAAATAAAGCTTTAAAGAAAGAAAAGAATTGATAAAGTGAAAGGAAATAGGACGTTATTGGGATACAGCCATACTTCTCTTGAAGCAAATCATCTACTCCCATTTCTGTATCTTTGGTTTTACAATATTAAAGTACCTTAAATACTTTAAATACTTCTGGGATGAGACCAAAAATGAAAATGACTAAAGCAGATAATGCCAGTATTTCTTACACATCTTGCTGTTTGCACACATTCATCTAGCATACTTTAAATGTTCTTTCCCCAATACTCGGTGACTTTGTTCCACTTAGCTAACAGCTACTCATCTTTGCAACTTAACTCAAGTGCCATAACCACTCGGAAGCTTCTGTAATACATACCTACCTTCACAAAGTGAGTTAGGTATTCTTCTGATTTTAAAATATGAAGACTTTCTCGCTGTGTGTATAAAATAAACAATATAACTGCCGGGTTTCAGGGGAAAAAAACAATATCCTCTGCCATAAATGCTGGGGAGGAAGAACACTGATGACCTATGACGACCTCACCTGCCCTGGGTATGGCTGAGCTCAAGACCAGAAGATGAAGTCAGGCTTCACTGAGGAGCACAATTCATTCTAAAAACCGGCTAGGAAGAGCTCCAACCCTACTATTTATGCAGCCACTATTTGCTGAGGACCTATGATGGACACATAATAGTGAGTGAAGAAGCCTTATCTTCATAGCCAATCTTTACCCTGCACTCTATGCTTTTACCTCTCCCCAAGTTTTGAGTTTTTCCCCTTGTGTTTCACCTACTGTCCTTTTTCTGCCCCAGGATCCCAGAGAAGACTCATACAACATCTGGTGATGTTGTCTCCTTAGGCTCTTCTATGCTATGATAGTTGCTCAAGATTTTCCCCGTTTTGAAGACCATAACAGCTTTGAGGAGTATGGTGAAGGCATTGCAGAGTGTACCCTCAAATTGGGATCTGTCTCACTTTTCCCCCATGGCTGACTGGAGTTACTGAAGTTTGCAAGGAAGATCACAGAGATACATTATCTCACCTCTACAAAGGTACCCACTATCATTACATGAGTACATACCAACCACATGACTGATTACTGTTGACATTAACCTTGGTCACTTGCCTGAGGTAGTTTGATAGGTTTCTCCACTGCAAAGTAACCATCTCCTTCTGTTTCCACACTACACTCTTCCAAAGGACAACACTATGCATAGTCAGTCCACTGCTTTGCGGAGTGGACCTTACCAAGATTTTAACCACTGACCCATTTCTTTTTTCTGTCGTCATCTTTCACCACCATGTCCTGTTGCCCATAGCCAATCTTCTGCCCTTCACAGTGCTTTAACATTGTTATGTGTACTTACTACTTTATATTTAAAAATAAATGGAAAATAGCCTGTATCTGAAGTAGTCTTCTGAAAAGGAAAAATTACCTTCATCTTTAATTTTTTCACTCCCTACAATGTCCTTCTCTAATCTCTGTTAATTCCAATTCTCACCAGTAACCACCTCATCATTTTCACTACCACTGCCCTACGTAAGACCTTTATTACCTCCTACCTGGACCGCTATAATAACCACCTAACTATATATGCTCCGGCTTCCGAATCTGTCCTACATATGGCTGCACCAGGGATGGATGAGAAAAGACAGAAAGAAAGAATTACATGTAACGTCCAGAATGTCTCTGCCACTGTATGATAATCTGAATATATACACATGTATATTTAGTTCCTAATGTAATCATAACTCCAGTCTGGTATTCTTTTCTTTTAAAAAAGTCTACCTTTTCTACTGCCTACAGATTAAAGTTCAAATTCAACCACACTGTATCACAGCCTAAGTCCAATATGTTTAATGAATTTATCTTTCCAGTCTTATATTAGTAATTGTCTGACAGGAAACTATACTATAAATTGGAAGGTTTATACTGAGGAACTACAAGGTGTGGCACTTGAAAGATACATGATAAATGACAACTTTTTCCCTCCTATTTTTACATTTTGTTTATTTACCATTTCTACTTGTCTAAACTCTACCCATTTTTCAAGGACCAGCTCAAATGCCATCTTTTTTTTCTCTCTTTTCTTTCAATGCTCAAATTTTTTTCTTTCAAATGTCATCTTACCCTACCTAAGATTTCCATGGAGGAAGACAGGCATTTTGCATTCTGCAACTTCTCATGAAATTCCAAGCTTTCTTCAGTACCTACATCAGAGCCTTTATCACATTTAATCAGCACTGCTAGACTATATACCCCTTAAAGGCAGGGGCATATTTACTTCACTTTTTAAATCCTTCACAGTAGTAGTCCCGTGCTTTACATTTAGAAACTTAAATTGTGAAGCCTTCTGCATTTCAAAGTACACCACTAATTTAAGAGATAACAAATCTTCTGGACTAGATTAAGATCCTGTGTGTGACATGGGAAGGAACAGCTGTTTCAGGTCTCCAGACCTTGTTTGCTTCTTTGTATAATGGTAATCATACCACCCACTTTATTCATAAGGCTATTTTGAGGAATACAGGAGATAGCATGCAGATCACATGTCTGTGCTTCTTTTTCCTTCCCCAGCGCTGAAAGGGGGCTGACACTTTATCCCGTGTTAAGACCACAGTACTCTATACATACTTCATTAACCACTTATCATGTTATACTTTTATTATCAGTTTACGCATCCACCTTCCTCCTTCAGGGGCAGTAATATTCACCTTTTTGTATTTTGAAAACCACCTGCACTGTGGCCCAGTTTAGAAGACAGATGCTCAGTGAATACTAGATTAATATACCGCATGCTCACTGAAAAGGTCACAAAGTGAGACTAGTCATTTCTATGATGCGACAAACTCTAATCTACGTTTAAAAAAATCAATTTCTCAAAAAATAATAAGTCAAAAATTTTTTACTCAACAGTGAATTTTTCAGATATTTAGAGAATGAAAACCTGACTGTGCTGAATCAGAATTCCATCTCTATCATCAGCCCCTAACTTAAGTGTAATTTTCCTCTGAAAAGTTCAGCTTTTTAGTGTGTACATGAGTTATCAATCAAGCGCCTCCTAGCTCCAAACCTTCACTGCCCTGCTGGAGACACTAGAACATTTCTCCCATGCCAGCTGGCGTGACAGCAAGTGTCATCAGCAGAAGGCAGCACTCCGCACCTCTCCGCAGCCAACTTCCCCCAGCACTCCTTCAGGCTGCTTCCCATGAAGGTCCCAACACAGCTCCTCTCCATGGAAGGCTTCCCACAGCACACAGAGGGCAGCTTTCCAATCCATCACAGCCCCTCAGTGGGCCTCAGCCGTGCCCCTCCAAGAAGGTCTGGATGCCAGATTGGCTCCTTCCTTCCATGCTCTGACTGGGTCTTCTATCTGCTGTTATTGTACTCTTTAGAGTTCTCCTTACCGCTAAGCCAATTCCCTGTTACTCTAATCCCATGATATAGTTAATGTTTCTTTACATTAGACTTTCCCTATGCAAATTCCTGTGTGGTTTCAGTCTCCTAGCTCAACTCTGACTGATCCAACCAGTATGGTTAACAGATCCTTCATTAAGACAAACCAAATTTAAGTTGGTAAAGTGGAGGGATTCTGAATATGAGCCAAGGTTAGATTTTCTCAGAGAAGGCCTAGGTGTTTTTTTGTTTGTTTTTGCTTTTTAGTGCAATATGTTCAAAAACTACAAAGCCAGATACAATTTAAATTTTAAAAAATTGTAAAATAAAATGAAGCATTTGCTACTTTCCATAGGGAATAAATGATCAAATACTAGATCTAACAGGAAGTAAGGCAGCACCATGTGCTAAAAATAACATACCTTTCCTTTCTTCTTCCCAACTCATGGGGCTTCCCCCCACCACCACCTATTTTAATGTTGGTAAATGGCTGGAGTGTTTGAGAAACATCAGAATGAAGAACACTGAAGTACAATTACCTCTCAGAATTTTAAGAGTACCACAATTTGCTGGAACCATAGAGGTCCTCTGTGCTGTGTTTTTTAACCAGTAGACTGTAACCAGTTACATCATGGAATCAATTTAGTGGATCACAACCAGCATAAAAAAAGACCTAGAAAACAGCAAATATGAGACTGTATATACTATACAAGCATAAATACTATTTAGAAACTTCTATTTTAAAGAGATATATGCACTTACACACATATCTGAACCCTGAGCAATCAAATACTTCTTACCATGACTGACAAAAACAAACTTGGAAATTACTCTCTAGTGTCTAATCCAACCACACATCCATTGAAAGAACTCATCTACAATACTTTTGCTATCATTCACGGCAAAATAAGTCAGCTGAAGAATCCAGAATACTTATATTCTCTTTTAATTAACATTTAAAAGGACAGAGATCAAGGGGAAAATCTGACTGAATCATCTTTTGGGAATTTAATGTACCTACCGACACAAATAAATAAATAAAACTTAGGTATCATGAGTCAACCAGCAGGTGATAATTCTATTACAGAAACCTCTCTGTAAAAAGATTCTCCCAGTAAAACTGGGAAAAACCCTATACCCTGGTTTGCCGGGGAAGGCTCAGTAACTCATGTTTCCCTAATAAATTATGGATCAGCTAATATGATAAATTATATGGTTTCCCTAAAAAACAGATTCTCAAAATATGGTTCTCATACCAGAAGCTTACGTATTACCTGGAAACTTATTAGAATGCAAATGATCAGCCCCATCTTATTGAATCAGAAACTGGGGTGAAGCCCTGCAATCTGTGTTTCACCAAGTTGTCCAGATGTTGCTGATGGGTGAAGTTCAATAACCAGTGCCCTTACATATAGCCAAAAAAAAAAAATGCTGGTTTCAGTGGCAAATCCTCTTCAGTTTACTTTTTCAGTTATAACTAATGTGAAGCCCCTGCACAGTTGGTATTAACATAAATAACTGAAAATACTAAAGATAGGTCCCCCACAGCAAAGTCCAAAACATTGTTATCCTGGTTTCCACTTAGCACCTTCGGCAATTACCTGGCTTGGAACAGATGGGCTACATGCCACCTGCCAAATACCCAAAGGACTCACTTCAATACAGACAGTCTTCCTTTCTTTTTTATTGCATCTAAGGACTCCTGTAATCAAGTTATGCTTTATGCTAATATACTTTTGTCTTATTTAAAATATCTGCGTGGCTTTTGACAGTCTGCAGGTCTAACTATGCTCCTTCCTTGCATGCAATCTTATCAAACCATGATACTAAGCCTGTGAGATTAGTAAAGCAGGAATGATAAATAAATAATATTTATTTATTTGAGAGAGAGAGAGAAAAAAAATGTGAGGGGAGGGGCAGAGGGGAAGAGGGGAAGAGCTGTGCTAAGCACAGAGACCAACCTGAGGCTCAATTTCACAACCCTCAGATTACACCCTAAGCCAAAATCAAGAGTCTGGTGCCCAACTGACTGAGCCACCCAGGTGCCCCATAAATCGTATTTTTCCACTCTACCACCCAACCTCCTTAATTTATTCTTTCCGACAGACTGCAACCAATATCTTTCCTAACTAAAAATAATGTTATCTCACTTTCCAGGTATTACTAGTAGTAATACTAAGAGAAAGAAGGGAATACTCTGTAACTAAATGACTGACAGGGCAGAAATGTAATAAGGAAAAAAGGTTTAAAAAAATAAACATAGTTTCCTTGACACTAACTTTATCCCAACAAGTTTCAGTTAACAGATCAGGTATATTACACTTTAATCTGATCATTTTCCTAATCCTTTCATAAGCAAAGATTCCAAATAAGAACTGCAGCATCTCAAAATCACATTTCAATGAAGTAGCTTGTAGAGGGTATTTTTCCATGATGTTATGGAAGAAGGTGCTTTGTGATGTGAGTGTACATGACACTTATAAAATAAATTTACTTTACATGATCTCTAAGTAGTATGCCATGATATAAATGATATCAAAGTTAAAGACTATAAGCAAAAAGAACTATTTCATGCAGCTGCTACATGAAACCGGCAAGAGCCCAAGAAAGCACATGATAATAGCAACTAAATAGAACTGCTAAATTCCTAAACACAGACTAGGCATCAGTCAACACAGACAATGTTGAGATTAGCCTGCTGAATTAAGTACACAAAATATATACCACACTCAAAATCAGATATTCTTTCTAAGTCCACTATTTTTAATAAAAGGTGATTTGGCAGTATCTATCAAAATACAAATACAAATCCTAGTCGGCCACAGATTTTACTTCTTACACAAGCCTGCAAGAACTGTGTTATACTGTGTATAACAACATTCATCAACAGGTCTAGATGAACATTGGTTATTTCTGGCGACCCAGCATCAGAGCACTTTTCTTTGAACTCCCCGGCAGCTAGGACATAACATGTAATCTAGACTCAGCCAATCAGATGTTCTTGTCCAGAATCTGGAATCTTGAAAGAATGCTCCAGTATCAGGGACCATAGAGAATCCATGGTGGCTACAGTGGAGATGAGAGACCACTGATATGTCCCCAGTATCTTCTTCAGCAGGATATACCGACAGCAGGAATTTGACTGTGCCTTGCCTTCCTTGGCTTTGCCATTTTCAGGCCAGATTATACTGCTTTCCTATCAATCTATGAACATTCAATCTTTCTAATGAAATCTGCTTAGATTTTTTTTTAAATTTTTTTAAAATTTATTTACTTGACAGAAAGAGATCACAAGCAGGCAGAGACACAGGCAGAGAGGAGGCAGAGAGGAGGAAGCAGGCCCCCTGCCGAGCAGAGAGCCCGATGTGGGGCTCGATCCCAGGACCCTGAGATCATGACCTGAGCCGAAGGCAGAGGATCAACCCACTGAGCCACCCAGGTGCCCCTGAAATCTGCTTAGATTAACCACAGTAGGTTTCTGCTGTTTGCTACCTACCACAGACCAGGAATAACAGAATCAGGAACTGAATAAATTATGGTTGAGCTATGCAGGTGTTTAGAAAGAATGATAGATTTATATATGTGATATGTTAAGACACCTAAGATGTACCCTCAGGAGAAAAAAAAAATAAAGGCGTAGAACAGTACTAAATGTATAATCCTACTGCTAAAACTGGGACACACCCATACACACAAGCTTACAGATGGATAGAAAATTTCTGGAAGGATACAGAAAACCACTGTTCACCATACTTAAAGTGATTGAATATTTTCATCTTTTATCATAAGCATTTATTACTTAGACCATTTAAAAAATACATAGAGAAGTACCTATTTTTGCATCAAACACTACATAAGCAATATTTTAATGGGCCTTGTCTAACAATCTCCATATTGATGTGGCTTTTAAATAATTAGCAAAATTTCTTGTGTGACCAAAAATAGTTATATTAAATTTCGGTCTGCAGAGAAAATTATGAGAGCCTGTGAGTAAAATTATGTGCTATGAGAAGATTTTGATTTCCTTTTTTTTAAAACTCCTAAGAGCTGCTCAAGAATACTAATCAGTAGTACTTTTTAACAAGATTTACTCATAGCTAAGGCCAAAAATTCACATATCCATGCTCAAATCCAACATAGTTTTTCCATTCCTAAGGTAAATTCTTTCTGAAGCCGGAAAGAATGGGGGGGGGAGGCCAAAAAAGAAAACAAGACTACAAGGTGGAAAGGGATCACTAATTCCCGCCAGAAATCTGAGTGAAGGGTAGAGATTTACACCACTGAGAGATGGGGAATAAGGCTTCTGTGAAGCTATCCAGAGGATAAGCAAACCAACTCAGTGCCACACAGTGCTCTTCACAGTACGGTCCCCAGGTCTCCTTTAGTCTTCAGTCGCCACAGAATGCTGACAAAAACCCTATCCTGCTACATACACTCTGTTCAACCTGACTGCAAGGAGCTCAGTTCAATTCTCTGTTCTCCACATAACAAATACAAAAAATAGGGGCAAAAATAAAAACTGATTCTAGAGGGTTGTTAGGTGAGGGAATTATTCAAACAAATGAGACCATGTCTGATGATATCATACCTGATGTATAATTTGTAAAATGGAGCCAGTAGGTACCTAAGATTATTGTGAGAACATATATGAAAGCCAAAGCACAGCACTCAGCACACATTGGTGCTCAATAAATGTTTGCTGAAAATCTGAGTATGTTATGAGCCATTCACTGCAATTAGAATGAATCCTCTCCATGTTCCTTCAGTACTTTGTGCCTAGTGCATTACATTGTCTTGTAATTACTGTGGCAAATTCGTCTTCCCAGTAGGATAAGATAGTTCTATTCATTTTTCTAACTCTAGCTCAAGGACTGCCCACATAGTATCTTAAATGTCCTTAAAAACAAAAACGAGGTTGGGGAGACCTGGGTGGCACAGGTGGTTCACTGTCTGACTCTTGGGTTTTGGCTTGATCTCAGAGTCATGGGATCGAGCGTTGAGTGGGGGCTCTGTGCTCAGCATGGGGTGTGCTTGGGATTCTCTTTCCCCCTCCTTCTGTGCTCTTGCACTCTTTCTCAAATAATAAATCTTTAATGAAAAATAAATAAAAACAGGGGCGCCTGGTGGCTTAGTGGGTTAAAGCCTCTGCCTTTGGCTAAAAGTCATGATCCCAGGGTCCTGGGATCCAGCCCCTGCATCTGGCTCTCTGCTCAGCAGGGAGCCTGCTTCCCTTCCTCTCTCTCTGCCTGCCGCTCTGCCTACTTGTGATCTCCGTCAAATAAATAAACTAATTAATTTTAAAAAATAAAAACAAATGAGAGGCACCTGGACGGCTCGGCTGAGTGTCTAACTCTTGATTTCCGCTCAGGTAGTGATCTTAGGATTGTGGGATTGAGCCCTGCACCATGCCCCACACTGGGCACGGAGCCTACTTGGGATTTTCTCTCTCCCTCTCCTCCTCATCCCCTAACACATATGTGTGTGCAACCACACTCTCTCTAAAAAACCCAAAAAACAAAACCAAAAGAATTAAAATGAATCCAATCCTCTAATCTTCACATAAATGCCATCCTCCAAGCCCTAATATGTGTCAATCAAACCTCTATCTGAACAACTCCAGTAACAAACCAACTCACAACTTAACAAGCTCTTTCCATCTTTTTAAAAAAAAATTTTTGTTTTTATTTTTAAGTAATCTCTATACCCAGTATGGGCCTTGAACTCATAACTCCGAGACCATGAATTGCATGCTCTTCCAGCTGAGCCAGCCAGGTGCTCCCTACCTCTTTCCATTTCATAGGGAGTCCAAATCTATCTCCTTTACTCATGGTCCTGGTTCTGCCCATGAAAAGCCACAAAGGGTAGGCTTAAGTCTCTTTTATTTAAATACCCAAGTGTTAAAAGTCATTATTATGTGCTCCTTTAGATCTTCTCTATTTTAGATTAAAATGTTTCTATTATTTGTGTGGAGGGGGGGCAGTTACAAACAAAAATGTTTCCCGAGCCTGGGTGACTCAGTTGGTTAAGTATCTGCCTTTGGCTCAGTTCATGATCCCAGGGTCCAGGGACAGAGTCTCGAATGGGGCTCCCTGTTCAGTGGAGAGTCCACTTTTCCCTCTCCCTCTGTCCCTCCCTCCTGCTCCTGTGCACCTTCTCCTCCCCAACCCCGGCTCTCTCAAATAAATAAAAATCTTAAAAAAATGTTTCCGTTAGTTGTTCCTATAATATCATGGTTGATATAGCTTTCATACTATCTTGACTGGTCTTCTGAGCAAGCTACAATGTGTAGTATCCCTCTAAAACAAATTTTCATAATTGTGTTGTAGAGCAGAATTATAATCTGCCTTATCTGTACATTATACTTTTACTAATCCAGCATCACATTTATTCCTTTGTTGGCTTTATCAATCCTGTGACTCATACTGAACCAAGTCATGTAAAAGTTTAAGTGTTTAGACGTGTGCTATTTACCAGGTGACCTCCATCTTATATTTGTATGGTTGTTTTTATTTATTTATTTTTTTAAGATTTTATATATTTATTTCAGGAGAGAGCATCCCAAGCAGAATTCACACTTAGCCCAATGCAGGCCCCGATCCCATGACCATGACATCGTGACCTGGGCCAAAAATCAAGAGTCACATGCTCAACTGACTGAGACACTCAGGTGCCCCTGTATGGTTGTTTTTACAGTAAATACAAGGCTTTAATTTCATTAATTTCCATTTTGCTAACTTTAGTCAATCGTTCTGCCTGTCAAGGTCGTTTTGGATTCTAATCCACACATTAGCTCTTTCAACCAAATTGGATTTTATCCAAGTTGTTACAAATATAAAATTAAAAAAAACCAGGACTGAATGCAGCAGCATGCTCCTTCCAGCTTGCCTACAAGGGCAGCCCTTCATGGATCCATTTATTCAGCCACTTAAAAATCCACTTAGCAGTGAAACCAGTAGAACTTCTTCACCTTATACCAAAGGTTGTATTACTGAAAAAGTGTTAACACATACTTTTACTTTAAAGACAGGTGAATCAATTCACCAAGTATACGATTACTGCTTTAATTTATAATTAATAACTCATTTCCATATTTATTAATTTTTATATCCAGTTAAGTAAAGCTTTGAGCATAAATAATTTTGGAAACGTGTACTTTTACTTTGACCTTTGAAATGGTTAAGACTAAACTAAACTAATAATACTTTGTCCAAGGAGATAAAAAGATAACCTTTGATCAATCGATTCATTACACTGAAGACTTCTGTAAACCTAAAAAAAACTGCCTCTTTCCAAAGGAGTTCAAAATCAAGGTACCTCAAGGTATCTCAAGGTACCAAGAGTGGGTATGGAAAAAATTGAGGAAACAACTACTGATCTTAACATCTTTTTCCTGAAGACTACTGAAAAAGAGTACCTCCTACTTGATATTATTCTTAATCTCAAGAGGCCTGTGAGGGTATGAGATAGGAAATGACTTTCCTTTAGGGAGTCCAAAGAAAATTTCAGGATCAAAGAATCGCCATTTTGCATATTAACACGTGATCTTATTTCCTTCAACTCAAGTAATTACAGTTTGAAGTCAGCACAATGAATCGCTTTTTCTATAGACAAGACCTCCCCCACTTAATTAATTTTAGGATGCTCAACCAATTAGAAAAATTATCTCTAAGATATTACTATTAATAAAGTACTTTGCAGCTTAAAAGGGACCTGCACACCTTTTTTTACTTCAAATAACAAAAATCCTGTAGATAGAGCAGGCATTCTTGCTGTCTTTTTCTAGATGAGAAAACTGAAGCTGAAGATGTTTGAACTTCACCAAGGTAACAAGCAGAGGAGCCCCTGAAGTAATCAAGATATTGGAATTACAAATACTAGGCTCTTGGAAAATTTTCAAGAGTGCTGTCTAGGCTAAAATGACCACAGAGGACTTAGAATAACCTACTACAGTCTACCTTTGAACAAAATGGGTTTGAACTGCTTAAGTCCATACATGGATTTTTTTCAATAAAGAGAGTACTGTAAATGTATTTTCTCTTTCCTATGGTTTTCTTAATAACATTTTATTTTTAGTTGACTTTATCTTAAGAATACAGTATATAGGGACACCTGGGTAGCTCAATTGGTTTAGCCGCTGCCTTGAGCCTAGGTCAGGATCCCAGGGTCCTGGGATCAAGTCCTGTCTCCGGCTCCTTGCTCCGCAGGGAGTCTGCTTCTCTCTCTACCTCTGCCTGCCACCTCTGCCTGCTTGTGTGCTCGCTCGCTCGCTCTCTCTCTCTCTGACAAATAAATAAATAGATAAATAAATAAAATCTTTAAAAAAAAAAGGAATACAGTATATCATACATACAACATAAAAAATATTTGTGAATTGGCTGTTTATATTATTGGTAAGATTTCTGATCAACAGTACAAATTAGTAGTTACATTTTAGAGGAGTCAAAGTCATATGTGGATTTGACTGTGTGGGGGTTGGTGCCCCTAGTCTCCACACTATTCAAGGATCAACTCTATTTCCCTCCTAGATGCACAAAATTATTGCTAAGGGGGACAAATGCTAAAGGAATTATTCATCGGCATTAGCAACACCGGGGCCCACAGAACAAGCGTGAACATACCACTTACACTGACATATCAACTGTAAATAAATGAAGGGAGACAAATTACTGACACTTGAATTTCAAAGACAGCTATAAAGTTTGGGGGAAAAAAACAAAGAACGAAAAACCAAAACCCCACAGCACTGATGAACAAGTCTACAGGGTGCACCTGGCAGGTACTTTATTCATTTCACAAACAGGAAACTCGGGAATTTTAGTTCATTGTTCATTTGCATGAATAGGAATTAGTGACAGGTATCCTCTTTCCATTAGACTCTTTCTACATTGTCCTAAAAAGAATATATAGGTGACATTACATATATAGGAATATAATAGATGACATTATATATGCTTGGGAAATCTGACCACCATATTGCCTCCTATGTAGGACAGAGTTAGGACATTAACAGGACACAGTGCCCGCCTTATCCAAAAGATCATGGCAAAGGGACATGCTTATGATCTATGTCTTGATCCCTGCCCATATGACTGAACAAGTGTGGGACCTGATAGTATAAATTAATTCAAATTCATCAAAGATTGGGGTGCCTGGGTGGCTCAGGAGGTTAAGTGTCCAACTCCTGATCTTGGCTCAGCTCTTGATCTTAGGGTACTGAGTTCAAGCCCTGTGATGGGCTCCACTTAAAAAAACATATATACATACATAAATGATTAAATTCTCCTAGTAAAAGCCTCTAAGACTGAATCTTTTAATAATACAGCAATGGGCTTTATAAAAAACACAAGCTTTAAAAAAAAAAAAAGGGCTGAAAGAACAAGAGTGAGATTTAACTGATTAAAGAATGATTTCGATTCACAGATTCACAGATAAAGCAAAAGATGTGCACACCTCGCACCCACAATTCCACTTCAAGGTGTGGCTCCAGAACTCAGCATATATGTTCAAGGAGGCACACACCAAAAAATCCACATAGTATACTATTTTTTCTTTTTTTTTTTAATTTTATTTCTTTGACAGAAAGAATACAAGTGGGGTGAACTCCAAAGGGAGAAGCAGGCTGAGCAGGAAGCAGATGCAGGGCTCCATCCCAGGACCCTGGGATCATGACCTGAGCCGAAGATAGCTGCTGAGCCACCCAGGTGCCCCATACTGTCTTTTATAAGATGACACACAACTCAGCCTAAAATTTCCTTAGGGGAAAAGAGTGGGAAAATTGTGGTATAGTCAAACAATAGGATATAATTAAATTAAACCAACAGAATGTAGTTAAAATTAAACTAACCTAGCAATTAATACCAATAAAATAGAACAAAATATATTAATACCAATAAATTTCCCAAAATAATATCGAACAAAAAAGTTTGAGAGCATGTACAGTAAAATTTCATTAATATAAAGTTGAAAAGATACATAAACGATTATACACTGTTTACAAATACTCACAAACATAAGTAGTAATCATTTGGAAACTTTCATAGAAATAATAAACACCAAATTCAGGAGAGTGGTTACCTCTAGCGACAAAGAACAGTGAAGAGTATATACAAAGGGCTTCAACTGTATCTGTAATATTTGTTTCCTAAACAAAGCACAACAAAATAAACCCTTCTTTCTTTTCCAAAGAAAAGAGAATGATGAAAAAGTCTATACTAGGCAAATATAAACCAAAAAATAAGATTCAAAATTAATATCAAACACTTCAGTACCCAAAACTGCACTACCAAAAAAAAATATATATATATGTATATATTATATATATACATATATATATATATATATATATATATATGTAAAACACAAACAAACAACTCCGCAGTATGTAAAAAGTAAAGAGTAAATTAATGACAAAGAGTAACTCTTCAGTAAGCTGTGAAGACCTGAGCCCCATAAATACCTTACAAATCAGCCCTCAAATTTACTGGAGGGAAAAAAAAACACTCTGACAAAACTAAAAACAAAACAAAACCATGTCATAATAGATACTAACATCTTACCCCAAAACTCAAGGGACTATCAAGAATATACAGATAGTAAGTCTCATCTCATGAACATGTATGGAAACCAGAACCAACCATGAACCAACAGTACACTTTTCAAGCACACACAGAATATGTACACTCGCTAACCAAGTAACTGGCTACAAAATTAGCTTAAAAAACTAAATAATCAACATAGTCTACATGCTCTTACCTATGTGAATAAAGTCAGAAATCAATAATAAAAACATTGTTCAAAAGGAACAAAAAACCATGTTTAAAACAAAAAACACAAGGGGTGCCTGGCAGTCCCAGTTGGTAGAGCATATAACTTCTGATCTCAGGGTTGTGAGTTTGAGCCCCACACTGGTATAAAATAAAATCTTAAAAAACAAACAAACAAAAAAACCACATGAAGCAGGGGTGGCTCTGTCAGTTAAGCGTCTGCTTTCAGCTCAGGTCATGATCCCAGGCCCCAGGAATAGAGGAACAGAGCGCCAAAGGACCTGGCTTCCTGCTCAGCAGGGAGTTGGCTTCTCCTTCATCCTCTCCCCCTCTCCCCTGCTTGTGCTCTCCTGTGTGCAAATGCACGCACGCATGCACATGCTCTCTAAAATAAATAAAATCTTTGTAAACAAAACCCAAAAAACCAAAAAACACATATCCCTAATTATCTCAAGGGTTGAAAGAGAAGCCATGAGAGGAAAACATTTCAGAGTAACCAGTTCCCTAACATTTGTTTACAATTTTTCTTAGTTTCCTATGGGCACTCTTTAAATCATTATCAAAACTTCTTTTCCTGAGCTAGCAGATTTGTAGGAGTAGGTTTCTGTTCTTTTATTATCAAACAGGTCCTTCTAGAACAAAACCCTACGGAGTCCTTCTGAATCATGAGTGGACTTGAATGATCATGTAGACTAGATTAAGCAAAGGTGCTAAATATATATAAATACACCTGGAATAGAATGTATCTTGAACAACTTTGGATCCTGTTAAAACAATGTTGATACGATAAGGAGCCTTCCATAAAAAGTTTCTGCTACATGCAAACAAATACAGGGAAAATATAGTAAGTGCAAGAAAACACAATACAGTTAGAAAGAAACAATTAGATCAAGGATAGTAGATGTCTCAAAGTATCAGCTGGCCACCAACTAGTAAGCTAACCAGGGATGATGGGGGGGAAGATGAACATGTTAGGATTCACAGGGGACAAAAGACTATTTTTGCTATGAACAGCATCACTCAAACCTACATAGCACTGGTCAAGTTTGTGTTACTCTTTCAATGGACATCAGGAAATTATGGTAACATTTCAAGAAGCAGCACATAAAGTTAAGATGAAACAGTAACCATTTCTCATTCAAGTCACTATTACTTATCTTATCTCATTTATTCATTCCGTTTTATAGATGAGGACAACAAGGCAGATGAAAGATGCTGCCTAAGCTCATATAGCTGGTAAGGAGCAAAGAAAGGACTTTATTCTTGTTTTATAGAGGACTTCACTGTTATTTTATCCTTTATCCCCATTTTGTCTAAGTGGATGTGGTATCTTTTAGTAAAGGGGACTGAGGCCAACAAAAGAGGTCTGAATGGAATTTGTGGGAATCCAGAAATACCTATGATACAGGAGAGTATGGACTTTGGAGTCAGAAAGACCTGGGTTCAAATTCCAAACTCCAGTTTAGTCAGTTCCTAGCTCTGGGATATGACAGCTTCTCTTTCCTCACCTGTAAAATGGAGCCTTCATCATGGATATTACTGTTCAGATTCGAAGACCTGTACCAGCAGAAAAGGCCCTATAAATATATAAATATACTAGCTGTATATTTACATTCTTCACTACACTACACTGTAGTCTTTTAAAGAGGAAATCAGAGGGAAAATGCCTTTCAAGACCCATGATCAGGAATAATTAAATATACGCATACATGCTTTTAAAAAAATAATGCGTACTATAATTAAAGTAAATAAGCAGAGTTTTCTCTTTGCATAGCTTAATACAATGCCCACTTCAAAAACGTGCACACAAAAAATCAAGTATTAATGCTGCTTCTGACTTCAACTTACTGTTTCTCCTTTACCCTCAGTGGTAGGCAGAAGGATGCCACTCAAGAAATTATACCCTAATTCCCTAGAACCTGTGACTATGTTACTCTACACGGCAAAAGGCACTTTGCAGATGTGATTGAAATTACAGACTTTGAGATGAGATTATCCTAGATTATCCAGATAAGTCCAATTTAATCACACAAGTCTTTACACACAGAGAACATTTCCCAGCTTTGGTCAGAGAAATGGGATGACCCAGGAAGAGGACCTGGCTGGCTGCTGCTGTCCTTGAAAATGGAGGAAGGAGACCAGAAGCCAAGGAACTGGGTATGTAGTGGGTTCTACAAGCTGAGAGCCGCCCTCAGATGACAACAAGAAAATGAAGAGCTTAGCCGCACGGTTGCAAGAAAGTATATTCTACCAACAACCTGAAAAAGCAACCTGAATGCCTCAAAAAGGGAACCTGGTCCCACTGAAACCTGGATGTTAGCCCACTAAGAAACATGGCAGACTTCTGACATACGCTGTTATGTACTATCAACTTATATAGAACTTTCTTTCACACTGTAAGATAATAAATTTGTGTTCTCTTAGCTGCTTTAGAGTACAGTGGTTTGTTATGACAGCAACACAAAACTAATGTACCTTCTTTCTCCCATCTGAATAAAACGATCACAAAATTTTATATAAATGTCCTTAAATCCTTTTTGAAACAAAAAGAACCAAACTGGCCAATGCAGGTAGCCCACCCAGTGGAGGCTACCTAGCACGCATTCCCATGTTCTGAAGCACAAACTCTGCACCAGGCTCTCTCCTGCTCCAAGAGCTTCACTGTGGCATGCACCCATCAATACTCATGTCCTTCCTTTCTCTCTCAGATTTGACCAGACACACACTAACTGTCGGCTACACCTGAAAATAGGTAAATTTTGAAGAGCAAACTAGGAGAAATTTAGAGAGCTACATCATAGCTGTGAAGAGTAAAAACTTACAAGAGAAGAGAAAAGTAACGCCCCAAATGATGCTCAGTTTCTTTATTTATAAAATGGTAACCTCAACCTCACATATCTTTTGAAGCAATGAAAAGTGAAAACCTTTTGATATTGTATACAAACTATAAGAAGTGTGAAGAATGGTTCCTAAGGATCTACTACACAGATGGTGCCCAAAACTCATGTGATGAAGAGTTCCACATAACTTCAGCCTGGATATACTTTATGGATTAACTTAAATTTCAGAAAGCAGAAAATCTGACAACAGGAAAAAAAAAAAAAAGATAAACTCTAGAAAAATATACACAAAAGGCCCATGACAGACCTGCAGAGGAATGCCACAGTACTACCCCTAAAAAATAGTGCTTTTAAGGGCGCTGGGTGGCTCAGTCGGTTAAGCATCTGCCTTAGATCATGATCCCAGGGTCCTAGGACAGAGCTGGACATCGGGTTCCCTGCTCAGTAGGAAGCCTGCTTCTCCCTCTCCCTCTCCTCCTGCTTGTGCTCTCTCTAATAAATAAAATCTTCAAAAGTAAATAAGTAAATAAGCAAATAATAGTGCTTTTAAAAAATATAGAAGTCCAGGACTCACTGCAGGTCTTCTTAAACAGCATCTTCAGGATAAGACCCAAGTTGCTTGTATTGAGAAGTTCAGTAGGAATTAAAAGGGAGATGACTACAAGTGAATGATAGCAAAGGGAATCCAGTATCTTTTTGCCAGGTGTCTTTTATTCTCAAGTGAAGAACAGCAGCTAGAATGTATTCTAAAACTTGCAAAGAAATGAGGTTGATGAACCAAATAGGAAATTTTCACATAGAAAGCAAAGTTAGAAAAGAGGACAAGGTAGGTCAGTATTTGGCTCTATCTTTTATAGCAAAGGACACAGCCTTGCAGTTCAGGATAAGCAAAGAATAACAAAATGGAGCAAGCACAGCTGGGCCAAAATGAGAGGGAAAAACAGCTAAGCTGGCAAAATTAGAATCTGCTCAAAAAACCAACAAAATTACTGGCTACTGCAAAAGGCAGTGAGCTGTCGAGATAGAGTGGGGGAGAAGGATCAGAGAGAAGAGAAAATTCATTTCATGGTGGAGCAGGAACAGAATGAAAACAAAAGAGACAAGAGCACTGAGGAAGAAGAGAGGGGCATTATTTGAGATAAGGAGGAGGCAGGGTCACCAGGAGATGAAAGGAAAAAGGACGAGAACAACAGCACCATGACCTCTGGGATTCAACGGAAGTCCCAGTAGCATTATAAATGTTAGGGGAAGCAAGCAGCAAGCAAACTGGTTAAGAGAGAAAGAAAAAAGGAAAGGGATACTCAAAAATCTTGCAAGCAACAATTTAAGTAGACCAGAATAACTGTCTACAGCACCTGGGTGACACAGCTGGTTAAGCGTCTTGACTCTTGATTTTGGCTCAAGTCATGATCTCAGGGTCCTGGGACTGAGCATAAGATATTCATATTCTCTCTCTCTTTCTCTCTACTAAATAAATAAATAAATACAATCTTTAAAAATAGAAAAAGAATAAACTGTCTAAATTCTAGATGATGTTAAAAGGTATATTTCAGACATGTTTTAGCTCTCTCACTGAATAAAACTAAGACATATAAAAACAGACAAAATAAAACAATACAGAGATGAAAAAGTTCCACAACTACGAAGAAAAGCAATGGAAGGATTAATACAGAATTCAAGCTGGTGGAACCCTGGGAAAGGAAGACGTAGGTGATGAGGATCTGTGTTTCTTTAGCATGGGTGTATAATAAGTCATTACTGTTCTTTAAAACCATTAAACTGTACATACATAATATATACATACATATGCTTTTTATATGCATGCTATATTTCATCATAAAATAAGTGGCATTCTTCTATCTCCAAATTTCTTAGTTGTTTTTCCCCTGTTTGTTTTCTGAAGATAATCTAACAAACTTGTTCATATAATGAAATAAAATGGTTGGTGTTTCTGGCCTCAGGTTTTGTGACAAGGAGCTCCACCTCAGACCTAGCGAATCAAAATCTGCTGGGGTTCAGACCGCTGAATCTTTATTTTAAAAAAAGAAAAGCCACTCTAGGTGACTCATGAGAATCTAAAGAAACTCAAGTTTGAGTCTCCCACAGGATAGGTCTTCCTTCTGTCACAGCTCTAAAGCTCTACAAAATCTAATGCCATCGTTCCCCAAGTCCTCTAGGATTTTGCCTCTATGTCGCATGTTTTTGACCTTTCAACTTCAAGTCTCCCCTACCTTCACACACATACACACTCCAGCCCCTCATATTCCTGCCAACCTGATCTTGCAGTCAGCTCTTCACTTCTCACCCTTTCCCTCTCTTTCACAGTCCTCAATAAAATGGCTCACACTATGGCTCTATTTTTAATTTTGTAAAACCAGTAAGAAGTATATGTGAGATTGATCAAGCAGCAAACATGTACTCCCAACTACCTACCAGACATTTCCCCCATGCCCACCTGCAAATCCCTGTGCATCCTTCTAATTTCAGCTCAACTACCACCTTCCAAATAAAGTCTTGCAGCACGTCTTCCAAGGGTCCAGCTACTTAGCTATTATTTTTTATTATTTTATTATTTTTTATTTTCTTACATAGCACTTGTCCTCAAAAGATTTTAAGAAAAAGAAAAAAAAAAAGCATGTGCGAGTGGGGAGAAGGGGGAACAAAGAATGAAGGAACAGTGGAGGGGATGAGAACGATGCAATAGGGAGTAGTGGGGTTTATTAACAATCTTAAAAGAATGGATAAGCAAGAGTTGGTCAGGTGAAAAAGTTTTGACCTAACCTTTCGGGTGGGGGGCAAGGCAAGAGGGTCACTTCAGATAGAATACAACTGGGTTTGAGCATCTGTTTGCCTACCTGAGTGGCAAAAAGGGCAAGGATGGTTAGTGATCAGGTTAAAATGGTAGGCAGTTGCTAGAATTTTAGGAGCAACAATTATAGGCTTATTATAATTTTTCTCTTTCCCTATTTGATAATTATCTGGTTATGCTATTAGGCCAGGCTAGTTAAAAACCAATTTCCATCTATATCTAGATTTAAATGACACATTTACCTAAATGAGTTTTCAGGAACAAGACACTATCAATGAAAAATATTAAAGCTACATTTTAACTGCACTTGGCTCCAGAGTTAAGAAAACAAGCATTTCAACGGTATCATCATGATCATGGAAAGTTTTTAAAAATCTCTTCTATGAAGTGGAAACTCCAAAAAACAAGATGTGAATGGTACTTCCACATCTGTCTCCATTTTATCTCATTATTGAGAGAAATGTAAAAATTAAAAATGAAAACATTATAAAATAAGGAAAGAGAAATGGGAAAAGTAGCAATTTCCTTCATTCTAAGGATATATGTTTTTCATACTATGAATTTTGAAGACATCCAGGATGGATATCACACTACTGATTTAATATCTTTTTGTGGGGAGGGCCACATTAAGTGCAACTTACAACTGTGCATATATTTTTAATTAAGGAGACATGGTAAATGATTTTGGCCAAAGTCAGTTATAAAAGTGGCAGAATCCAGGGCGCCTGGGTGGCTCAGTTGTTAAGCATCTGCCATCAGCTAAGGTCATAATCCCAGCATCCTGGGATCAAGGCCCACACTGGGCTCCCTGCTCGGCGGGAAGCCTGCTTCTTCCTCTCCCACTCCTCCTGCTTGGGTTCCCTCTCTCTCTGTGTCTCTCTCTGTCAAATAAATAAATAAAATCTTAAAAAAAAAAAAGTGGCAGAAGCAGGCTAAAAACCTCCTACAGTCAAGTTATTAATGTATATTAACATGAACATAGTGGTTTGTTTGGCTATTCTTTCATTAATTTAACTAAATGTACAAGACCTTCTACTAGGCTCTTCCTGAAATACAAAGCAATACTAAACAGCTTTTCTGCCCTCCAGAGGCACATAATCAAATACAGATGCCTACGCAAGTACCTATGAAACAGTCTGGCATTAATAACAGAAAAATACAAAGTGTGATGCACCCAGATAAAGGAATAGTAGTCACTGCCAGCCAGGATACCAGAAAAAGCCTGACACATCAAAAGAGCTTAATATATGTTGACTCTGAGAGCATTATGGAAGACCTGGGTTAGACTTTGAAAGATTGGTAGACTTTCCACTGAGAAGGCACTTGAGGCAGAGGGAAGAGTAGGAACCAGGAAAAAGCACAGAAATCAGCCACCAGGCCTCACTGCCAGAAGGCAGGGAGTAGTGGGAAAGAAGGCTACCAAAGCAAACAGAGGCTAAAATACTGGAGTTCCTAGAAGGTCAAACTAAAGAATGTGAGCAGAGGCTGTTAGTCTCCTAACAGCCAGGTTTCAGAAAGACTAAACTGACAGCAAAACTAGGTTGGCTAGAGTGGGGAAAGTGTTCCCTTTAAATTGCCTGGGAGTTGTTTCTGAATGAGGGCAAGTTCCAAAAGCACCAGCACCAGCTTTCTACTATTTGTAGTTCCACTACTCTACCCACAGTAGATGCTCAATTAGTAAGCTGAAAGAAGGCAACCTGCAAAGGATAATTTTGCACCTTCACCACTTCTATATGTCTATATTCACTCCTCTTTTTAATTCTCAAACACATTCATATCATAATTAACATAAATTTCCTCTCCAGCTCAGGTTTACAGCCTAAATAAAAATTTTCCAATAGGCTTTCACCAATTCTTTCTCCTTCAAAACATGCTGCAGCTTTTTGTAAAAGGTGTAAAAATTTGCTACTAAACATTTGCAAAGCATTCCTCTACCCAAGACATTACACAGAAAATCATTCATTCTGTACAGTCACACATCAAAAAAAACCTTGCTAAAAAGACAGGTTTGGGACAGCAAGTTTTTTAGGCTGCAATCAACATGCTTCTTGTATTACTTACTGAATTTGCTACATCACTAGTGCAACCACAAGCTGCTGCTTATGTTTCCAAAGTTGTGCAAAGGGCCCAAAGTTGTGCAAGAGTCCTCACTGAAATCAGACTCTGGTATATAAATAGTTGTAACACCTGAACAAGCCTTAGTTTTATTATTAGATTCAAAATAATGCCAAAATCACAGGTATTAAGTATATTTTACAAGTTTGTTTACTTATCCGCGAAATACACTCAGATGTTACTTCAAGCGAGAACAGCTGAATTTCTTTCTGCTTCAGAAGTACATGAGGTCGCCTAAAAATGGGCAGTTGCAACCCTGACTCTGATATATCCAAGAAATCACAGTGCCTCCAACACGCACAGGCACACATACGCAAGCACACACCCAGAGCACTGAACGGCCTCCCATTACTACCAAATAACCCCAGTTTACACGTGGCAAAATCGACAGACCTTTCACGCTCTAGTGACCTGGAAAGGGACTCCCCAGCCGCCGAGCGACGGGACAGGACTTATTCTGACCCGGGATTTGAGGGTGTTAAAAAAAAAAAATCTTTTTTTTTTTTTTTTTTTTTTTTTTAAGGTTCCCTTCTCTCCTCCTCAGCTGGCCGTCCCACACCAGGAGCACCTTGCCCGGCTTCTGACAGATGCGTGTAGGATGGAAAAGGTGGGAGCGACTGATCAGGAAACGCAAGACCCTTCTCCCATCACCTTCTGCTCTCCTCTGCCTGCCTTTTTCCTTCTCGACGGCTGCGAAGAGGCCCAAGGTGAGGGGCCCCGGAGAAGGGGTGCAATCACCTAAGTCAGACCCTGACGGCCCTCGGCTGGGCCGCTCCTCCTGTCACACAGTTCCTAGATCTTAAGTCGCAAACGGCTGCCGAGGCCCCCAGCTGCAGGGCTGCCCAGGGCGGGGGCCGCGGACAGGGCCTGGCCAGGCCGCGGCCGCTCGCAGTGCCCACGTCACCAGCTCCAGCACTGCGGAAATGGAGCGGCGCGGCCGGGAGGGAGGCGCCGGGCGGCGTTGGCGCCCGCGCCCCTGCCAGACGCCGTTTGCCGCTCAGCCCGGGCCGGGAGGCCGCCGACGCCCGCCTGGCCGCACCCGGGGCCCTCACCTGTGTCGCCGATGATGATGTACTTGAAGAGATAGGCGTACGCCATGGCCGCGGCCGCTCGGTGCCAGGGCACACGGCTCCTCCTCCCGCTACTGCTCCTCCTCCTCCTCCGCGCCCCTCACCCCGGCGCCGCTCGGCCTCGAAACGCCAGGCCCCGCCTGCCGCAGCCGTCGCCGTCAGCCGCCGGGAGTGAGGGGCCGAGAGGAAGCCGGACAAACTGACACCCGCAGAGCCGATGGAGACAGCTCCCGGCCGAGCCCAGTCGAACAATAACAGCCGCCGCGGCGCCTCCGCCCCGCCTCCGCGCCGACCCGGAAGTGCTGCGGCTGCCGGCGCCTCCGGAGGAAAGGGGAGGAGCTCCGCACGCCGGCCGGAGCCCCGCCCAGCCAGAGCCCCGCCCCGCCCCGCCGGAGCTCCGCCCAGCGCCGAGCCGGCCGCGCCCCGGCCGCGCCCCGTCCACCGTGAGCCGGGCGAGGCCGGGCGCCGGTTGTTCCGGCACGTTTGAGCGGGCGACGCCGGCGGCCGGGAGACGCTGGGGGAGGGGAGGGAAGTGGAAGGTTCGGTTCCGTCGCCGCGACGCGCATGGGCGCCGCGTCTTTCCGCCTTGCAGTGGAGGCCCGGGGCACGTGTGGGAAGGCGGACGTCGCGTTCGGTGCAGGGCCCCGCCCTGGGCTTATGAAAAGGTGTTTGAAAATGCGGGAGCCGCTCGGCGGGGGGGTTGAAGGGCGGTGGTATTTCTGTGTTTGGGGACGGGGTTTTGAGAGGGAAAATAGATTTACCTGTAAATTGCAAACCGTAAATCAGACGATGTGAAGTAAATTATGGTATGCTCTATGGTGGAATATTACACGGCTCTTTAAAAAAAAGCCTGACAAACAAAAACAAGGCACAGAAATCGATGCAGACATACATATTTATATCACATGTATTACTTACATATAAGATATATAACAATTATGTTGTTATGCTCAATATACTACTGTAATTAATTATATTATGCGAAATATATTCATGTATTTGTAAATCGTATTTTATTGTTATATAGGTAATATGTATATTTTACAGTTTTATTTTCAAAAAATGACAGCGGTGCACCGAAATACCCTTATGTGTGTAGTCAGCCTGAAAGGAAACACGACGGGAACCAAGGGGAGAGTGGATAGGAATGGAGGAAAGATCTACTTTTCCCAGAATTTTACATGTGCAGTTTGAACTTTTTTTTTTTTGCAGTGTTCATGAATTACCTATTGAAAAAATATGTTTAAAGGAAAAACGAAGTAACTCTTTTTTTTCATTCTACTAACATTTATTAAGTACCTACTATGTTTCTGCATTGCTAGGCGTTGCAACTGAAGGCAGAACCTGTTCTAAAGGAGCGCAGTTTTGGAAGAGGAGGTAGTAGAGTTTGTTAAAGTTTTAGGATAGGTTATCTGGAGAAAAATGATGTTTGAACCAGGAGTATGAATGATGAGTCAGAGTTTGTTGAAAGGACAAAAGTTTGGGACTGGGAAGTGAAGTTCAGGCAAAGCAGCAGAGTGTGCAAAGTTCGTGGCTCTGCTGATGGAATTTAAAGTTGCTTGAGGAAGCTCATTTACTAACCCATATCCTCTAGCGTTGGCAATGGAAGGACAGTCTTTGCAGGGGAAGAGTCACTGGGATTTAGTGACCCTGGTTCCTCTGGCCCAATATTCTTTCCCTTTTGATGTCTCTCATTATGTAATTATACTGACACCTTGATGCCAAGCTGGCTACTGTTGGTTAGTACATAGTTTGAATGGCCTTGCCAAGTATGAACTCACTGGTTGTTTCTGGAGTATTTTGTATGTGTGTGTTCGGGGTGGGGGGGGGGTTCCTAAGGTTTCAGGGATAGCACACAGGGATTTGACGTGAGATGTTACCTGGAATTGCATTCACTCATCTTTACTTTGGGCGAAGGGAGGTCCCTGCCCATGGCCTCCAGGTTCCAGAGGCCATTTTGTCACTCCCATCCAAGTGCCTTCACTCAGGTCTTTCGTGAGTGATGGACATCTACAGCGTCCCCTCAGTTGTTTTCTACTCTCAGAGGTATGGCCTTTGCTCATAGTCTCAGCAGGAGAGCTCTCTCAGGTGACACACACAAGCTGAGCACCCTTTTGAGTCAGGAGTGTTCCCAGACTGTTAGAGTGGGTGAGTGGCTGGAGAAGTCATTAGTGCCAGGTCCTGCAGGGTCTTGTAGCCATGTCAGTACGCATATAGTACTTAGCCAGGTGGATACAGGGGAAACTGAAGAGAAAGAAAATCAGAATTGGGCATGTAAAAAAAAAAAAAAATCATAGAAATGGATGTGGAACTATGGAGTAAAACAAAACAAAACCTTAGGAGGGCTGGCCCCTGGTAGTGGCACTACCATTAATTGATCAGATAATTGTGCCAGATCATTTGGCCTCTCAGAGCTTCAGTGTACTCCTCTGTAACCTGAAGGGAGTTAAGTGTTACCTTAAAGGTCTATTCCCAAGTCTGAAGTATAATTCTATGTGTCTCCAACCTCCAGATCTGAAGCTACCTGTAGAGTATCAGAAATCTTCTCACAACAATACTGGGTCCCAGGAGTCAAATGCTTGTTGTTCTTGCACAGAACTGTGTGGCATCCCTCCATTCCTGAGATGCAGAGGTGTTGTGATGATCGCTTGCTACCTACCAGTGTAATCTAATGAAAAGAGCAAAGACTCCATGTTACGTCATTTGAGCCTCATTTTCCTTGTCTGGAAAGTGTAGATAATAACTGCCTCTGTGACAAAGTCAATTTAGGATCAATTAAGATATTGTATGTGAAGATATTTTATAACTATGAAAAATATATACTTAATATATAACTCTTAGTACTGAATAATTATTTAAAATTACTTTGAGTTCATATTTTATTTTTAAAAGATTTTATTTACTTGTTTGAGAGAGAAAGAGAGCACAAGCAGGAGAGGGGCAAGGGGAGAAGCAGACTCCCTGCTGAGAGGGAGCCTGACATGGAGCTCCATCCTAGAACCCCAGGATCATGACCTGAGCCAAAGGCGGATGCTTAACCCACTGAGCCACCCAGGTGCCCCAAGAGTTCATGTTTGAAAATCAGCTCCATTCCTGGGTTTATGTCTCTACCCTTACTTTCTTCCTACATTTAATTCATAATATTTGCTATTTTTTTCTGTGCCTGTATACCATCTCAAACCCTCTTTGAAACAATTCAGTGCATAAATAAAAACCATACAAACTTCATTTGAAGCATTTGATTTAGCCCTCAAAATCCAAGAACATTTTTTCAAGAAAAATTCCTCAGGCAAAATGACAGAAATAAACCTCTTTTCCCCTAAATGGTAGTATACTTCCTGGGATTTTCCATTCAGTTTGATTTTCGGCTATTTCATTCCCTTGGGGATGAATTCTGATAACCTCATCTCTCAGTCTTACATCATATTTGGTCTGAAGGTCAAAACTGTGAAGTTTAAAGATTGTTAGAATACATTCTCTAAGGTCTCCACATTGAAGTTCCCCACGACATTTTAAAATACAGCATTAAGCTGGAGTTTTGCATTTACTGTTCCCAATCAGAAGTTTCATGTGTTTACGTTTTCTCTGGTTTTGACTGCTCTCAGACTGTGGGAAGAGGGAAGCAGTGAGGTGGATGGGATAGGAGAGGGGTGGGAGAGGTAATAGTGTAATCCACAAGATTTTTAGTTTCCGTGGTTCCTTAACTAGTCCTTGAATGCACTCTGGGGGCTCTGGGATCCTCCAGAAATAGTATGGAAAATGTTGTGTGTGTTTGCATATATGTAATTTTATGGGAGAGATTCTTGCATAGAGCTGTGACCCAGAAATCATTAAGAACCACTGTGAAATGTTTTCTTTCAGCCGTTTGTAAATGCCACAATGAAACTAATTTTCCAGCAAATACTTGACCAGCTCAGTACCAGTGTAAGAGAAAGAAAGAACTAGGTTCAAATCTTGACTTTAGTACTTAGCAATTGATAATTTGATGGATAAATTACTAAGTGCTCTAAACCTTAGTTGTCTCAGGAGATGACACAAAGTGTCCAGCAAAATGTTAATCTCATAGTAGACATTACATAAACATCCAAATTATTTCCTCCTTCCTTTCATCCTTTCCCTGTTCTCCACCTGCAACCTGCCACTAAGAATGAGCCCAAGAGAGACCGTGTCTTTTTTTTTTTTTTTTTTTGGAAAGATTTTATTTATTTATTTAACAGAGAGAGATCACAAGTAGAGAGGCAGGCAGAGAGAGGGAGGGGGGAAGAAGGCTCCCTGCAGAGCAGAGAGCAGGATGCGAGGCTCGGGGTTCGATCCCAGAACCCTGGGATCATGGCCCAAGCTGAAGGCAGAGGCTTAACCCACAGAGCCACCCAGGTGTCTTAAAGTAGAGTCTCTTTATGCTCAGTCATGGGTAGCTTTGGTCTGATGAAGTCCACAGAAGAGGTTATGTGTCATTTTAAAGGATAGAATTTTGTTCTGGAAAATGAGAGTAGATTTTTACAGAGGGAGAACCATTTAAGTTGGGCCTTAAAGGGCATCATCTTTCATAGTTATTGCTTTAACCGATTCCCTTCAGGCGTTCCAACAGCCCTTTCGTTTGTTCTTTTGCTCACCTTATCCACCTCATTGGCCACTTATATTCTGGCTGGGTAACACACTTAATATTCCATTGTATTTTCTGTTTGTGGCCCATTTTTGACCACCTGTCAAAGCCAGAAATTACTGTTTTCTCTCTTCCACTTCATTCTGCTTATCCTTCCAAAGCTTACTTAAAGAGTATAAATTTAATGATTACAAATTCATAACCTTAGTCAATGTGCGTGTAGGTGTCTGAAGAAACTTTGCTTTATATGTAGGCTATTATTTTTACCAATGGACTGATGATCTGTAATAAGAGACCTACATAAGTGCACAGATGAAACAATGAATATTGGAACAATAAGCTCATGTTATAAAATAATAGATTAAAAATTGTAATTACATAAAATACCTTGAATTAATAATTAATTTTAAACACTTTTAAAGTGACTTAAAACCCAGGATAGTGGTCTTAATTAACTACTTTTCCTTTTTATTTTTTTCAAGATTTTATTTATTAATTTATTTATTTGAGAGAGAGCAAGCGAGCAAGAGAGATCCCAAGCAGGGGGAGGGGCAAAAGGAGAGAGAAGCAGGCTCCCCGCTGAGCAGGGCTCTATCCCAAGACCACAGGATCACGACCTGAGCTTAACCAGCTGAGCCACCCAGGAGCTCTAATTAACTGCTTTTGTAAGTCCTTTCTGTTTGCCCAGTGTTTTCAGCAGGGAAAGTGGTCTATAGAAAGGCCTAGTGTTGAATTCCAGGAAGCCCGCATTACAGTCTTCCCTGCCACTATCTAGCTGATTTCAAGAAAATTCTTTGGAAACTTTTTGTCACATCTGTTCTATAGAGATAATAATTCTGGTTGCTTACATAATAAAATTCCTGGGAGGTGGACATGAGAGCATGACATGCTGAAAAGCATGTCATTACCAGGAGCAAGTGTGGATGCCAAATTGCAGGTGAATGATTTTTTGCAAATGTATCTAAGTAAATAAAAGACTAACTCCTGCAGCATAGTAGAACATCAGCAGTATTTTATTATCTGCAGCATTAGTCTTTTTTGTCAGCCGAAACTGGAACATGCAATTGCTTCTGACCCTGCTATCCATTTACCTCTAATGTGTTATAGGCCTTGTGTTAACTAGTAGGCATTCCTTGTTTTGGCCAAGTTGGAGCTGGAAAGAGAATGGCGATGCATGAGCCGTATATCTCACAATGGCTGAAGACAAAACCACTTTCAGTCCCATGAGTGACTCAATTTCTTTTAATCTCGATCCCTGAAGGTCTTCAAATTTTGATAAAGAGAAATCCATTTTCTCTCCATTTTTGAGGAAATGATAAGCAGGCTGTGTCCCAGTGGGAGATATAGACACAGAAAACCTTCTGTCATGGATGTCTTTTGAATGAGAAGGGATCTTAGAAAATAAGTGGTACAGGGCATTGTGAGATCACATTTCACCCCTCGGTTATCCCCCCTCCCTCCAATGCGCTCTTTATCTCCGCTTTGAATAATCTCACTATCAGAATTTTTAACATACAGAGTGAAAGAGGGGAAAATGACCACCACAGAATCTTTATTTCACTTGTAATCTGGAGAACACAGAAGTATACTTTCCATACTTCCTAATTTTTCAAAATAAAAGTGATTCAAAGAATAGATATGTTCTTTAAAATTGAAATGAGGGGGTGCCTGGGTGGCTCAGTCATTAAGTGTCTGCCTTTCGGTCAAGTCATGATGCCAGAGTTCAGAGATTGAGTCCCACATTGGGCTCCCCGCTGAGTGGGGAGTTGCTTCTCCCTCCTCCCCTCCCTGCCTCATGTACTCTCTCAAATACATAATAAAATCTTTAAAAAAAAGTAAAAAATTGCATTTCAGAGCAGTTGTTTTGAGGACACAATATGATGACAAAGTAGTTCCCAAATAGGATTTTTTAAAGTTGCTCTTTGCTTCCTATCCCAAATCCTTAATGATTCATGTGTTTCAACCGCATAAATTATTTTCAACTTCTCATTAACTTCTTTGAATAATTTTATGGGAGCTCAATATTTTTTACCTACAAAACCTCTTGTATCCAAATATTACAGCAGTTGATTATTCATTTTAAGTTTCAAGTTTAAAAAAATCTAGATTAAGCGGGGGTAGGGAAAGCCTTTAGTTTAGCAAGTTTGAGATACAGACAAGTAGAAATTTGACCATCATCTTATTCCCTGAAAGTAGTCTTTTCTGATACTATAGGTTAGTAATCTTCATTAGAAGAACTACAAGCTTCAATCAATTTTGAAATCATATTTTGAAGTTTTCATTACTAAACTTAATGGAGAGCATTTTTTTACTCCTTGTAAATAGATACTTACATTTTCTTGAAACCACATTTGACACAAATTACACAAAAGTGTCTTCCAGCAAGAACAGATTATTTGGCATTGTTACACTATACTTTCCTTAACTTTTTCCTTTGAAAAATTGATTATAATCAGAACTTTGTAACCAGAGGGGTCCTCTCCATCAATCAAGTGACTGCAATTCTGGAAGGTTATCCTTTCACTTCCCCCCGGAAGGACATTAAATCCCAACATGAAGTATAAGATTGTCTCGTCAGAACCCAGAGATAAGCCATTTTGCTTATCTATAGAACAGGCTGATAACTAATTACAATTGAAACTCCCAAACTGAATTACTTACCTTTTCTTTCTTGGAAACAAGCAGAGATGAGGAAGTCAATATACATAATATGTCTCATTATGAGTGACCCAGGATACAAGAAATAGGAAGTGGACTCCATAGACAGGCATTCCTCAATTAACATTTAGTCACTTAAAAATTGGGAAGTCACTGAAGTAGGCAAGTATTTAATGATTAATTTAATATGGCTACATGAAAAAGAATTATTTGAGACCTGCCATTCTTATGCCAGGTACTAAGAAAAAGAAAGAGATTTACCATGAAGCTGATGAGACTGAAATTCAGGGTCCCTTACTTGTGTGAAAACTTTCCAAGGCAAATATGTCCCCAGGATAAATTTCTTTTGTGGGGGAGGGGGGAGAAAAGTTAGCAAAAGTAAGACATTTAAATCTTATTCTATAAATGAGGTTGTCAGCTCTCCACTCAGTTCCTGTTTATCACATTTGCCTTTGTGTTGGGGGGCACTAGAGTATCTACAATTATTATTATTTTTTGGCTCTGATTAAGGAGAGTTGAAATGGGACACATTTGGCCTCATGGAATGTACTTATTCAATCACTTGTGTGTATAGCCGAATTATTCTAAGATATCCATTGTAGAAACGGTTTCCAGGAACATTGCTATCCCTACTGGGCTGATTCATACCACATCAAATGGTGTGAAGGTCAGCCCTCAATATAAGGAAGTTCTACTGGATTCGTTTTATATTACTGAATAATAAGCAAACAAACAGATAAATCTTAATGGCAAAAAAATATACCTATTAATTATGTTATAGTTGTGCAGGGAAGAAGTCTGAACATGGTGTGGATGTGTTCTCTACTCAAGGTCTCATAAGGCTAAAATCAAGATGTCAGCTTAGTTGCATTCTCATCTGGTGTCCCTTTCCCAGATTACATGGTAGGGCAGAATTAAGTTTCTTACTGTTGTAGGATTGACATCCCTATTTCCTTGCTGGCTCTTATCCAGGCACTGCTCTTAATACCTAGAGGCTGCCTATGTCCCTTGCCACAAGGCTGACTCCATCATCCAAGCCAATAATAGAGAATCTGCTTTTCTTTCTTTCTTTTTGTTTCTTTTTAAAGATTATTTATTTATTTGATAGAGAGAGCACAAGCAGCGGGGAGGAGTAGAGGGAGAAGGAGAAGCAGACCCTGCTGAGCAGGGAGCCCTATGTGGTCTGTGCTCAATATGGGCTCAATCCCAGGACTCTTGAGATCATGACCTGAGCTGAAAGCAGGCACTTAGCCAACTGAGCTACCCAAGCATTCCTGCTTTTCGTTTTTAGTTCCTCCTGTTTTGAATTTATTTTTGTCAGGAAGGGCCAGTTCCTTTTAAGGACTCAAATGATTGGGTCTGGCCCACCCAGGATAATTGTCCTATCTTGAAGGCAACCGACTTGGGACATTAATGAAGAGGGGCGCCTGGGTGGCTCAGTGGGTTAAAGCCTCTGCCTTCGGCTCAGGTCATGATACCAGGGTCCTGGGATGGAGCCCTGCATTGGGCTCTCTGCTCAGCAGGGAGACTGCTTCCCTTCCTCTCTCTCTGCCTGCCTCTCTGCCTACTTGTGCTCTCTGTCTGTCAAATAAATAAATAAAATCTTAAAAAAAAAAAATATTCGAATGAAGAACTGGGAGAAGGCTTGTGTATAGAATGGAGTGGAGGCATTGGGGGCTATCTTATTTCTGCCTACCATACTTATTATGCCTAGTACTGGACATATGTGGGATAGTGGAAGGTATACATCTTATAAAGCTTTTTAAAAAAATTAATTGATTGATTAAATTAATTAAAGTAGGTTTCACATCCAATGTAGAGCCCAAGGCAGGGCTTGAATTCACATCCCTGAGATCAAGAGTCCAGACATCCCACATTTTCAACTCAGAATCTCTTCAAAGACCTAAAAGAAAAATTCCAGCATTAATAAAATGAAAATTTATTCAAAAATTTGACACAGCTCTGATATACAATTTTAACTGCAATGTTTTGATTACAACTAACGCAAAATTACGGACTCCTAATTTATTAGAAACCTACAGGTTTTTAAATATTAAAAACAAAGCATTCATGAAAAATTAACAGATTATACAATAAAAGTAATAAAGATGAATGATAGAATTAATCAAAAGTATTCTGTCATGGAGAATTAAATTATAAGAAAGAGTCTTACAGAACACACCAGTTGTTTATTACAAAGAAGAAGTAAATTTTGGAAAAGAGGTAATAAGTAGTCTCAGTACCTGTCTTGGATTCAGAGGAGAGGGGCCCTGCCCTGAGAGCACCTTGCACATTACAAATCCTGAAGCACAGGGACGCTTGGATGGCTCAGTGGGTTAAAGTCTGCCTGCATCTCAGGCCAGGATCCCAGGGTCCTGGGATGGAGCCCTGCTCAGCAGGGTGTCTGTTTCTCCCTCTGCCCCTCCCCCCACCCTACTCTCTCTCTCTCTCTCTCTCTCAGATAAAGAAATAAAATCTTTTAAAAAGCCAACCAACAAACAAAACCCCAAATACTGAAGCGCAGAGATCATCAAAAAGAACGTTCTTTTTGACCTCAGGAAAGTTTGCTAACCAGCAGAGGACCAGACACTATGAGAAGATGCATAAGAAGCCTGTTCCCAAGGACATAGTAGAGTGACTGAGAGCAGAAGAGAGGGTTTGGATTAGGAGGAAAGCTGCAACCCAGCCCATGGAAAGGGGGGCTGCTTCCAGTTGGTCACCCCAAGTTACTAGGTGGGTTTCCAGGCAGATCAGTGTCCCTAGAACTTGGTTTCCAGGCAGATCAGTGTCCCTAGAACTTGCTCTTTTTCCCTTCTCTTCTGCCCCGGTGGTGTAGCTTTGAGAGGTGAACTTCTGAAGGGAATGGATTTTTGTGAGGAAGGAGAAAAAACAGATGCCCATCCTAGCTCCCTGAGGAACTTGACCAGGTGACTCTTCTCTGGCATCCACGTAGACCCAGGCACCACCAAAGAGGCCAAGTCTAGCTAGCCCCAGCTTGCCAACACAGTGTATATGGAAGGACATGGCAGGAGAAAAATTAAGCACAGTTCCTAGGTATCTTGCCCAATGAACAGGGTAATACAACGAGTTGAGGTAGAAGACCTGGTGTGTGGGAAAGAGGGGACAGAATCAGACTTCTGTTTTGGGCATATAGAATTGAAATACCAACAGGCATCCACATGGACTTGTCTGACAAGCCACTGGACATCTGAGCCTGGAGCTTGTGAGGTGTGGTCTGAGCCAGAAAGAGAAATACCGAAGAGCTGGTACCATCGCTGGGGACAAATGTTTGTTCAAGTGCTCGACAGACATTTGGAGTTCCTCTATTGCAGATTATGTATTTGTATCATCTACTTATTTACCAAGTCTCTGACAAATTAAAAATTCCCTATCAGCTTAATACCATTGAAAATGTGGGGCAAACCATGCCAAGTCACCCAAATCTTCACAACAAATCTGATACAGTTTTTTTTTTAATTGTTATTTTAAAGAGAAAGAGGTGGAGGCTTAAAGAGATTAAGTAATTTCTCATGTCATGGCAGCTTTTAAGTGGCAGGGCTGGAAGCTGGATATATGGATCTAAGGAGCGATCTGACCTCCACACACAAATTTAGAAGTCATCAGCACGTAACACCTAAGAGAAACGGATTTGTCCTCCACAAGGAGGTGATGGACGCTTTCTGCTCACGAAGAAGGGATATATTGGGTCTTCCAAGAGAACTCACAGGATGGTATATGTGGTATTTCAATAAAGAAGGCCAATTTTTATCTCTAAGGTCTTCCTTTTTGAGCCTTAGAGGCTGACCATCTTCCTTCTGATATAGTGACTTCAGACACTTTAACAGAGTCAATCAAATTATAATCAGGCCATGGCCCTGGGATCCAATCTGGATTTTTAGGTCACTCCCATAACTTTATTTTGCAGTATATTAAGCCCTCGGCCTCCTTAATTACCAACCATGTGATGTAGCCAAGTCTTCGATTCCATCTACACTTCCGTTTCTTAAAATCCATTCACTATGATGGCAGTCCCAGATGGTTTTGAGCCTAAAAAAAATGGGACAGTGGCTTTGTACATGAGCTTCAAAATTGAATAGAGAAACAGTTAAAGAAATGTTTTCAAATTAGGCAAGAAACATGCAGTGTTTTCTTTCCTTTTCTTCCCTTTCCCCTTCGTCTTTACCTTCTTCTTCTTTTTCTTCTTCCTTTTCTTCTTCCTCTCCTCCTCCTCCTCATTCTTCCCTCTTCCTCCTACTCCTCCTTCTACTGCTTCTGCTCCTCCTCCTCCTTCCTCCTTCTCCCTCTTCTTCTCCCTCTTCTTCTTTTCCTTCTTCCTCCTCCTCCACCTCCTCATCTTCTTTTTCTTTTTCCTCCTCCTCCTTCTCCTCCTCCTTCGTTTTTGTAATTGCCCCCTTTTAGCAGTTTGGTAAATCTCATGGATGCCATTTGAAAATAATGATTTTAAAGGTACAAAATAGGGGCCCCTGGGTGCCTCAGTACATTGAGCATCTGACTCTTGATTTCAGCTCAGGTCATGATTCTCAGGATTGTGAGATTGAACTCTGCGTGGGGCTTCACATTCAGTGGGAAGTCTGCTTCTCTCTCTCTCTCTCTCCCTCTCTCTGCCTCTCCCCCACTCACTCTCTCTCTTTCTCTCTCTCTCTAAAATAAAGAAATAAATCTTAAAAAAATAAAGGTACAAAATAAAATAAAGTGGATTATAAAAAATTAAATGATATTGGAATTATTACCCAAATATTCCCCAAACCTGTGTTAGAGAATCTATGAGTTTCCTTATTAATACATTAATTGAAAAGATCTAACATCTTTTTATGGTCTAATAAAGCCCATAGTATGGCAGCGGGGATGAGCATAAATAATATAACAAGACATTTGTGCCAATTATATTGTATAATGAAAACATCTGTATTTCTATTGGTGAAAAGCTGCAAGGGATACCAAGACCACCATGGTTTGTTAACAACAATCATAATGGAAGAAAGGTACATTTCAACTAGACAATACAAATAAAGATGCAGTTTCTCCATATCCACATGGCTCAGGGACCCACATTAGGAAACTATGTATCAGAGGATGGTAGGAAGACACCAAAAGAAGATAGAATTTTTGAAAGAGAAACTGATTAATACCCTTTGAGGAAAGGTTAGAAATTATAAAGATGGAAATGTTTATTGGGTTTATCATTTAGGAGGTCATCAGCAAACAGTGCAGTTTCATTAGAGCAGTTGGAGGCATAAATCAGATAACAGTAGTTTAAGGATGAGTGGGGGACGGGAGTGCAAATACGAGGCCGCGTGTAAAAAGACTAATGCTAGTCTGAGGGAGTGCTGGGTTACTAGGAAAGAGGTCTGGGCACAGAGAGAGTGCTTTGCGAAAAGAGCCGTAGAAAGGGAGAAGCTGGACAGTCAAGGGAGGGAAATCACATGATGGAGACATACATGTGAGGAAGCAGGAGGCATGGAGACCCAGAGGGCAAGCAGAGGAATCCACCCTAGACCGAAACTGGAACACTGCTTCTATGGAGGACGGAGCGACGGGGAAGCCAGAGCAGAAAGAAAGCTGGAGCAGCAACCAGAAAGGAAAGTTTCCAAACTGAAATCTACACCTTTGTCCTGACCTTTGCTGCCGCTAGCCTGCAGGGACGTGTTCTCTACTTTAGGTAGAAGAGTAGGAACTCAAAGCCTCAAAAGGATATATCAGGCAGGAGGTTGACCTCTGTAAGCAACAGAAAGCCCAGCATTTGGGATTTATTATTTAACTTCCTTAGCTTTAGGAATCAAGGTGACTTATTGGTTCGCTCAACTGAGAAAGTCCGGAGATGAGTGAGCAGTCAGTCGTAGACCCGCTGACTTTCTAAGAGCTTTTCAGCTCCACTCGCCTCCAGGATTTGGTTTCATCTACAGGCTGGTGGCCCGGTGGCTGAGGAAGGCTGGGGTGTACTACCGTACCTGGAAGGTTCCCCGGCAAACAAGCTGTTTCCTCCGGGTGGGCTCTTTTCTGAGGACTCGCTAGCAAACCTCTCCCTGCATCCCACTGGCCCAAATTGCATTCCCATTCCTGGACATTGCCCTGTGGGGGGAAATTCTGTCCCATGCTTGGTTTACCAACTGCAGGGTAAGTAAGTTCCTGAACCATCACCGGCAGAAGGCACTGCACTTGCCATGACAGAGACATTCTCAAGTAAGAACACTGACACGCAGGTACGTGTTGCTTATTTTGAGTTGTTAGAATGATTTCCAGTGGAAGCCGAGATGAAAAACATGCTAAGATGTATGGCAAGGTTTTGCGGAGTAAAGAACTGATCAGCCTGAAATAGAAATACTGCTATAGAAATACTGCTATAGACAAAGAGGTCCGCCCTTGAATTTCACTGGCTTCATGAGTAGGTGCAGTACAATAAAACATGTGTTTGGTCTTGTCCCTGCTTCCTGACCTAGAGCTCCTACAACCCTTGGAAGTCCCTGAGCAATAGGAGTGTCTTTCTCCCCCCCCCCCAATAAGGAGCCCCTTTTATCACACCTTATAATGCTAACTGATGTGAAAGGTTGGGATCCAGGAGCCAACGGTCAAGAAAGAATTCTTGGGACATCTTTGGTACAAAAAAAGGTGGTTTTGTTAAAGCACAGAGCAGGACCCATGGGCAGAAAGAGATGCACTGGGGTTGTCAGGAGTAACTGAATATATATTTTCACGTTCGGATGGGGTTAGAGATAGCATAAATCTCTAAGGAATTTGGAAGCAAGGTTTCTAGGGCCTTGAGGGGTCATTTACTACTGTCTAGTAAAATCATAAGAAAACAAAACAAACAAAAAAAAACCTTAGGCTACCCTTCAGATGTCTATCAGTGGACCATGTGTTTGGAGGAGGATTGCTAATATGTATCTTGCAGGGGGTGGGGGAGGATAGAGATAAAGGAAGTTTCGAAAGGCATTTAAAAAAATGTTTTTAAAGATTTTATTTATTTATTTGACAGAGATCACAAGTAGGCAGAGAGGCAGGCAGAGAGAGAGGAGGAAGCAGGCTCCCTGCTGAGCAGAGAGCCTGATGCGGGGCTCAATCCCAAGACCCTGGGATCATGACCTGAGCCAAAGGCAGAGGCTTTAACCCACTGAGCCACCCAGGTGCCCCTCAAAGGGATTTTTTATATGTTAAAGAAGACTTACAGGATCCTGGAGTTTGGGCTAATGTCAAGCTAAGGTTGCCTTTTGCTTCTAGCATTAACCTGGAGGCAGTTGAGTTTCTGGAGGAAGGTCATCCTGGATCTTGCAATTGGCGTCTAAAGTGGGGGCAGTCTGGTGGGTCTGAGTCCTCAAACTGTAAGATCTGATGGTATCTCTGAGTAGATAGTGACCAAATCAAGTGAAATTTTTAGGACATCCCGCTGATGTCTGCTAGGCATTGCAGAACACCTTGGTGGGGCTGGAAAACACCTCAAAAGGATATGGCTATCTGAACAATAATCTGGAAGGAGGGGATAAGCAGGTGCAACGTGGTCAGCCAAGAACAACTACTCTAAGTATCACAGATCTCAGAAGCAGAGGGCCTGGGGTTCAAATCCTGACTCTACTTCTTTGTTGCTATAAGATCTTGGGCAAGTTAATGAGTCTTTAAAAGCTTTATTTTTGAGTTGCCTGGGTGGCTCAGTGGGTTAAAGCCTCTGCCTTTGGCTTGGGGTCACGGGATCCTGGGATCGAGCTCGCTCGATCAGGCAGGGAGCCTGTTTCCCTTCCTCTCTCTCTACCTGCCGCTCTGCCTACTTGTGATCTCTGTCAAATAAATAAATACAATCTTAAAAAAAAAAAAAAAAAGCCTTCTTTTCTTTTCTTTTTTTAAAGATTTATTTATTTATTTATTTGACAGACAGTGATTACAAGTAGGCAGAGCGGCAGGCAGAGAGAGAGAGGAGGAAGCAGGTCCCCCGCTGAGCAGAGAGCCCGATGTGGGGCTCGATCCCAGGACCCCGGGATCATGAACTGAGCCGAAGGCAGAGGTTTTAACCCACTGAGCCACCCAGGTGCCCCAAAAGTCTTATTTTCTTGAATAAGAAAAAAAAATAGAATAATAGCTATCCCATAGACCACTGAGTGGATTAATGTGAGAATGGATGCAAAGAGTCTCAAATGTCCTGGGCCACAGAAGGGATTCAAAGCATGTTTCCTTTCTTCCTGGACTTTCGTGCATTCGTTTATAGTATACCCACTTGATAGTATCTGAAGGGATCAGCACTTTGCTGTTTCCAACAAATTTTTTTTTTGAAGTGCTAATATCTGCTAATGAAAGCATGAGCTGTCATTGAAACCATTAGATCAGGAACATTACAGATGGTCCCTGTACGATGTGCTCGTGTCACAGATGGTTCATAATAGCAAATCTGTATTAATAAGCTGGAATAGACATATCAGTTTTAGCTTTGGGCTTTCATTTCCCTCTTAAATATACTATTGCTATATATAATAAATAAAATATGTATGCACACATATGTTTGCCTTTCTATATGTTCCATAATTAGGTAAAGATGCGTAATGCCCCTCATTCTAGCGCATCTTCTTGCCTTTCAAACACAGTACATTCTGTTCTCTCTGTCTGGTGGATAATACTTCTCTTTCAGAGTCCATGTAAAGCATCAGTTTTTCTGGGCGGCCTCCCAATTTTGCAGACTAGATAGGACCTTTTGTTTTTGTTTTCAGAACCTTTGTTTTTGTTGTCGACTGTTGGGTTACCAACTGCCCCGAAATTCAATGGTGTAATTACTAACAGTATTCTTTCCCATGATTCTTGGGTTCAGGTGGGTCTTCTGATTCACGTGGTCTTGACTGAGGTGACGAGACAGCTGAATGGTCAGGAGACAGGCGTATCATGTTGGCCACTGACTGAGAGTTCCACTGGGGTTGTCCGCTGGGACCTTGGGGGATGCCCCAGGTGGAGAAAGCGACTAGTTAGGGAGCTTCCTCACAGAATGGCAACTGGCTTCTAAAAAAGTGCATTCCAAGGGGTCTAGTCCCATTATGCAGGCGCATCAAGCCTCTGCTGGCTCTGTGTTTGTAATGTCCCAGTAGTCTGGGACGCCTGCACAGTCAATGGGTTAAGTGTCTGTCTTCAGCTCAGGTCATGATCCCAGGGTCCTGGGATCGGGTCCTGCATTGGGCTCCCTGCTCAGTGGGGAGCCTGCTTCTCCCTCTGCCTCTGCTTCCCCTGCTTTGTGCACTGTCTCTTTCTCTCTCTCTGACAAATAAATAAATAAAATCTATAATGTTACAACAGTCAAAGTCAGTCACAAGGCCAAATCATGTCAGTATGTAAGGGGATACTGCACACGGGAAAAATACCAGAAGGCATGATTCCTCGGGGGCTACCCCATCCAGTGAACCTCTCCTTCAGAGCACCCATCTTCGTTTATGATGATATATTTGTATGTGTTCTTGTTTTCTCTCTCTCAACAAATTCCAACACCAGGAAAACAGGGATTTATTTTATTTTATTTTTGCTAACCATCATGAAACAGGCCCTTAAAAGCACTTTAATTTTTATCTCTTCATTTAATTTTATGTTCTATTTTTGCACTTGAAAGGTTTTGAAAAGCTCAGGCGACTGAGAACTTAACCATAGTGTCACCATGCAGGACTTGCCAAGGAGACAGGTCCAAAAGCAACCTGACCATTGCTAGTTGATCACCCACCTCCACACCATTCTGGAGAAAGGCAGGTATCCTTGTGCTTCTTCCCCATCATGGCTGAGGGGACAGGAGTGCTCCTCTCTCACCTCTAGTCCAGTGGGAGGGATTTTAAAAGCTATCTGGAGAACTTAATATGGGATCCTTGGATTCTGATGCACCGTCCCTGCTAACATCTCATTGTTGGCAAGCACCAGCCTTGTTCTTGGGCATCCGATTCCACTGGGGGATTATCTCAGGAAACTCTTGCTGGGTTTTTCCTCTGAAGGGAAGAATGGCTCCAAGGGAAATCCCTACAGGTCCCTGACAGACACCCAATGATATCTTCTGCTAAACAGCATGAGCTCCCTTTACTGAGCTCCTTCCATGTACCACAGACATCACATCGGTGATTTCTAATCTGTATGACAACCCTGCAACGTGGGTAGGTTTCATCCACATTTCCAGATGGGAACACTGAGGTTGAATCATCTTTCCAAAATCACACAGTTAATATGTAGGAGAGCTGTCTTTGAACCCAGGTGGGTCTGTCACCAAAATTCATACATTTTCAGGGATGCCTGGGTGGCTCAGTTGGTTAAGCGTCTGCCTTCAGCTCGGGTAATGACCCCAGGGTCCTAGAATCGAGCCCCTCATTGGGCTCCCTGCTCAGTCGGGAGTCTGCTTTTCCCTCTCCCTCTGCCCCTCCCCCTGCTTGTGTGCTCTCTCTATCAAATAAATAACATATTTAAAGAAAACTTCTTGTGTTTTCACCAGAGCCCCACTGCCACAGGTCAGGCAGACACGGAGAAGATATGTATTTGGGGGAAGACACAGAGACCTTTGTTTGGGGTACAAGATATTTATTAGGGATCAATGCTCATGAAAGGAAGGGGGGAAGCGGTATTAGGCAAATAGAGAGGTTGTGCTGGATTGCGGGCTTCCAGGATCCCCCACAGGAGCCCTGGAACAAACCTCCATGACAGGTCCCCTTTAGGCAGAAGGCAGGGCCTTGCATTCTGCCTCACACAGGCATGGGAAGCAGCTGGCCCTGGTGTGATGGATAATTTTGTGTTAACTTGACTGGGACATGGCGTGCCCCGGTGTTTGTTTAAACACTATTTCTGGGTGTATCTGTGGGAGTGTTTCCGAATGAGATTAGTATTTGAATTGGTAGAATGAGTAAAGCAGACTGCCCTCCTCAGTGTGTGTGGGCATCATCCCTCAGAACAAAAAAGAGGGATATATAGCTCTTCTATTGGTTGTTTTTCTCTGAAGAATAATATACCCAGGAAGGGCATGTTCCCAGGTACGGTGGCTCTGGGCAGCTGAGGCCAGCCCCAAAATGGCTGCCAACTGGAGGCTCTCTGATGTCTCTACAACCCAAAGCTGGGCAGCCCATCCTTCCTTGAGGGGCTCTTGTCAGTATACCCTCCCATGTCTACCACACACACCTCTGAGCTGTTCATTTTAAGTTTTCCTTCAGTGCATTTATTCAAAAATTATACTCTATTATTATTTGTTTTAATAATATTATTATCTTGAGATACATTTGATAGCTTACCAGATTTGAGTATGTGACTCCTGTGTTTAAAATCTGACACCAGGTTAAAAATGGGAAATTTTATGGTGGGTACATTTTATCACAAGAAAAAGAGTCTATGACTGCTATGTGTTACCTGTGTGAGAGTCTAAATCCCTTATTATGGTCTACTAAACCTGTCAGAATCAGGTCTTAAACTACCTTTACAAGCTTCTGCTATTGGTCACTCCTCTCCCACTCTCAGCATCCCATCTCTGACTCCCTCGCTTCCAGACAATGCTTCAACGACACTGAACTTCTCACTGATTCCAGAATATTCCATCTTCTATAACTACTCAGTATTTTTACACTTCCCAGATTATCCACATCATGCTTCCCTGACTTCTCTATCTGACGAAATCCTCCTGAGCCTTCAGATAAAATGTAAATACTCTGACTCTCCTGGCAATTTTTTCTTGTGTCCCTGTGTTTTCCCATTCTGTAGCTTCTAAAATATTCTTGGTTCATATATACACGCATGTGTATGATTTGGTTATACATGCAGGTTTCATCACTACATTGTGTAGGACAGCTTGGGCTGCGGGTAATTAAAAGCTAGGTCTTGCCTCTCTATCGGCTCCATCCCTTTAGCCCGTAATTCTGTTTAATGTGGGTGGACATTGCCAAATCCAGTGGCTATGTTTCAGTTCTTAATTTGCTTGACTTCAGCTCTAGTGATCTCTGGCCGTGTGTCATATAATAACCAATGTGGGTCTTGTCTCAGGTACCAGATGTAGGGCTTCACATATCCTTGGAATTTCCGTGTGACAGGAGTGTCTTTGTTCTGCTAAAGAAATGAGTCCTGGTGGGTGCCCTAGAGAGCTTCTGGATGAGAGGCTTGTCACCAGAAAGGCAAACAAAGGATTAGAGGGTTAGGACCTTCAGTCACCTCTAGGGAGGGGGCTGGAGATTGAGTTCAGGCATGTGACCAATGATTTAATCAGCCATACCTATGTAATGAAACCCCCCCCAAAACCTCTGCACATAGAGGTTTGGAGGCGTTTACTGGTTGACAGACATATTGATGTACCAGGAGGGTGATGGACCTTCATCCCATGGGGCCAGGGCATACAAACTGTGCATTTGGGGCCCTTCCAGACCTAGTCCTATGTATCTCCATGTTAATAAAACTGTAATAATGAATAGAGCACTTTCCTGAGTCACTCTCGTGGACTGGTGGACCTGAGGGGGTCGTGAGAACCTGTGAATTTGTATACACTTAGAAGTGATCGTGGCCTGGGGACCTCTTAAGCTTTGCAACTGGCATCTAAAGTGAGGGTTGTCTTGTTGGGGACTTTGTCCTCAACCTGTGGGATCTGTGCTACCTCTGGATGGATGATACTGGAGTTGAATTGCAGTACACCCAGATGGAGTTGAAATGAAACACTGTATAATGAACCATCATACTACCCCATTATTTAAAATAATTTCAAAATTGAGGCACCTAGGGGTCTCAGTCAGTTAAGCATCTACCTTTGGGTCGGGTCATGATCCCAGGGTCCTGGAATCAAGCACCACATTGGGATCCTTGCTCAGCCAGGAGTCTGTTTCTCCCTCTCCCTCGTGTACTCTCTCTCTTTCTCTCTCCTAAATCAATAAATAGATCTTTAAAAACAAAATAAAAATCATAATCTTGAGTTTTGCAAGTTGACTGAGCTCAGCTGATTGGGTTCTCACCCAAGATCTCCCATGCGGGTGCAGTGAGAAGGCAGCTGTGGCTTGGGCAGATGGGGTCTGGATGGGGCTGGCTGGGCATTTTTCTCTTTGGCTAGCTTGGGCTTTCTCACAGTGTGGTGATCTCAGGAAAGTCAGACTTCTTGCATCTTGGTTATGTTACAGGATTTCTTTTCTTTGGGTGCCTCTGGTTCTTGGTCACACCACTTCAAAGAATAAAGAGGTAGACCAGATAAAGAGTGATGGGCAGCAAAGCCAAGTTTATTGAGGGATAGTGCAAAGGTCCCAAGGAGTGAGGGGACCCAAGAAGGTTGCCACCAGAGTTTCTATGTCTAGGGGTTTTTATGGGCTTGTTGGTGGGTTGTTTTTATATGATTAACCCTCCAAGTGCCTATCATCCAATCAGGTTTTTGTCATCTATCTACCACATGGGAAAGGGTGGGTGGGGCTCCTTCCATGGTGGTGTAAAATTCATTTAAGGGTGGTTTTCTCTTTGGGCCAAGCCCCGTTTCCCTGCCTACCTTTCTTCCAACTATCCTTCATGGGTTCAGAAAGATATGACATGCCCCCTGGTTTTTCTTCGCTCTCTGACTAGTTTTCTCTAACCTTTTCCAATGCAGTCTTCTTTCCCCTACTATCACTTGAACATCCTGGTCCCCTTTCTTTCTCTACTCATTTACCACTGATGATCATATCTACTCTTATGACTTCAATCACCACCTTCAGACTGGTGATCCCCCAAACCTATAAATACTCTGACTCACATTGTAAGAAACCTTTACAACACCTGTGGTCTGAACAGGCTTTGTGACCTTAGTAGGGCTCCTACCCACCCATGGGCAGAACCATGGGTTTTATCCTAAAACTAGTTGGGCCTTCCATGTTTTGCTTTCCTGAGAGAGCCAACTGTAACACATTTATGACAACTTCTACATTTCCGGAATGACCCAGGTAGTCGAACCCCCAAATGTCCAAAAGATAGCGGAAGGCTGACTAGGTGTATGAACAAGAATGGTTTCCATGAGTCTTTAAAATATCTCCCTGTAGAATATGAATTCAGTGACTTCCAGGTCACTCATTCAACTATAAGAAGTATAGATATGATTGGCATATTTCTATTAACTGCATTTTGTCATAATTTCACTTTTACCGTTAAGAAATGAACCACCTAATTGACCAACTCATGATCCATAGCACCCATTCCTATAAAAAACAATGTCCAGCTGGATCCTCTCTTGCAGAGCATGTGGACTGAGCAGAGTGGACAGAGCATGTGCAGAGCATTATGACTCCATCATAAAAACAAGTTCATAATTGCTCCTGAAAAACATAGTTGAAAATAAAGATCTTAGAGATCTGTTTGTTTAAAAAAAGAAAAAGGAATTGACTACATACATTGTTTCAATAAATCCTAATTTTGTTTTATTTGCATAACAATTTTTGTTAACTTTTTATATTTATACTTGAGTTTTATGTTAGAAAACCTTTTCTGTATCATATATCACTTATTAGATTCAAGGTGTAAGGACTTTTGCTCTGATATGTGTCATCAATGTGGCTCCCTGCTCAGCAGTCAACGGGGAGTCTTCTTCTCCCTCTACCCTGCCCCTCTGTTTGTGATCTCTCCCTTTCTCTCAAATAAGTAAATAAAAAATATTTTTTAAAGATTTTATTTATTTATTTGACAGACAGAGCTCACAAGTAGGCGGAGGGGGGGCTGGGAAGCAGGCTCCCTGCTGAGAAGAGACACCCACCCCTGCCCCTGATGCGGGGCTCAGTCCCAGGATCCTGAGACCATGACCTGAGCCCAAGGCAGAGCCTCAAACCACTGAGCCACCCAGGTGCCCCTAAATAAAATATTTTTTAAAAATACATAAAACACTGTGTTCCATGCTGTGGAGGATATAGAGCCTGAGGAGTTAAGATCAATGAGGGAGACAGGAATCACAGACAATTGACAAGATAGTATACATAGGGGAGAGTGTCAATGAGGAATAGGCTTGTTGTAGCGAGCAGGCAATTAACTATTGCTTTCCACTGGAGGGAAGAAAGGGGTAAGCATTCCAGACAGAAGGAACAGAGCAGAAGCATGGATCAGGAAACTTCAGGCTGTGGCTGGGAATGGTGGGTAAACCCTTTGCTAGGGGACAAGGTATGTACAGATGGGTACCAGGGAAAAAGACTGAATGAAATATTAAAGTGGTTTTATTCAGCGAAAGACGTGAGTCATCAAGGCTTTTGAGCATAATCGGGCTTTGCCCCCAACACTATTCCATGACCGTGTCTCTCAGGGAGACTCACGTCAGTGCTTGATGGCACAGGTGTCTAGACTTGTTCTCACTCTTCCCTGATAGGAAAAGACTCACCTTAACAGAAAAAGCAAAACAAAACAAAACAAAAAATCCTATCCTTGAACTACAGTCCTTTCTGATAACTTTCTCCCTCAATAGGTGTCTGAATGCCCCCTCCTAATATTTTTCTTAAAAACCTTCAACCTATCACCATCAACAAAAATCCACTTTTTAAAAAATGACATGAGATATGTACTTACTAAAGGAAATTTAGAAAATACATGTGACTAAAAATATAAAATTAAAATTCACGCATTAATCAATACCTCAAAAGCAACTATAGTTGAAATGTTGGTACATGTTCTTCTGTTCAATGTATTATGTATTATCTCTGTATGCATAAAATGTTTGATTTATAAAAATGTACACAGCTTATTTTATAATCTTGTTTCTTTGCTTATTAATACTACATGATTACCATTCCATGTCATTAAATATTCTCCTACAACTTCAATCTTTTAGGTCAGATTTATTGAGGTATCATTTACATGCAGTAGAACTTACCCTTTTTAAGTGCTTATTTTGATGATTTTGAAAATTATATACAGTCATGTAAACCCCACAAAACCAAGAAACAGAACATTTCTGTCATCCCCAAATTTCCTTTCCCAGCCCCAGACCCTGACAACTATAGATCTGATTTCTATTCCTATAGTTTGATCTTTTCCAAAATGTCTTCTGGAATAGAGTCATACAGTACATTGACTTTTATGTTTGTGGCTTCTTTCACTTACAGTTAGGCCTTTGAGATTCTTTTATGCTGTTGAATGCATCACTAGTTCCTATTTATTGTTGAGTAGTATTCCACTGTATGGGTAGAGGACAGATTATTTATCTGTTCACCAGGGGATGGACATTTGAGTTGTTTCTAGTTCTAGGTGATTGTTCATAAAACTTCTACCTATAAACATTCTTGTACAGGTCTTTGTGTGAACCCACATCTTCATTCATTTTAGATAATTCTGAGGAGTGAAGTTATTGAGTCGTTGTATGGTAAGTATATATTTAATTGTGTAAAAAGTTGTCAAATTGTTTTTACCAAGTACTGCTACCATTTTGCATTCCCCCCAGGGAGGTAGGAGGATCTATTTCCTCTGCATCCTCATCAGCATTAAAAAGAATTTTCAGCTATTCTAGTAGGTGAGAAGTGTTATCTTGTTGTGGTTGGATTTTGCATTTACTTGACAACCAATATTTCCTCTGTGATGGAATGCCCAATTCAAATCATTTGCCCATTTTGGGGGTGGGGTGGGTAATTGTTGAATGAAAGTTTATTTTTATAAGTATATGAATATACCCAGAGGAGATCTGGGTTTGGAAGAGCTTAAAGCATACAATTTGAAGGGCCCTATGTAAAGGGCCCTATTTAAAACTATAAAATTATTCAAATATTCATTATTTGAGGGTCCTAAAGTTTCACTATCATCTTCACTGTAAATCTGACCTAGATAGGGCATACGTTACTCAATGCCCTATTATTATACATTCAAATTCTTAAAAAAAAAAATTGAAAACCACATTCAGATGAATACCTTACAGCTGAATCTTAACATAGATAAATTTTCATTTCTTCCATATAATTAAAATTTTTTATATTTAAATTGATAAAATTTATTCATTTATTTATTTGTTATTTTAAAAGATTTTATTTGTTTGACAGAGAGAGACAGGAAGAGAGGGAACAAAAGCAGGGGGAGTAGAAGAGGGAGAGGTAGAAGCAGGCTTCCCCCTGAGCGGGCAGCCTGATATGAGGCTCCATCCCAGAACCCTGGGATCATGACCTGAATCAAAGGCAGACGCTTAACAACTGAGCCTCCCAGACACCCCGCAGGGGTAGAATTTAGGGATTCATCAGTTGCATATAATCCCCACTGCTCATTACATCAGTGCCCTCCTTAATGCCCATCACCCAGTTACCCCGTCCCTCATCCACCTCCTCTCCATTAACCCTCAGTTTGCTTCCTAGAATTAAAAGTCTTTTATGGTTTGCCTCCCACTCTGTTTTCAACTTATTTTATTTTTCTTTCCCTTATGTTCATCTGCTTTGTTTCTTGAACTCCATATATGAGTGAAATCATATGATATTTGTCTTTCTCTGACTGACTTATTTTGCTTAGCATAATACCCTTAATCCCATCCATGTCATTGCAAATGACAAGATTTCCTTCTTTTTGATGGCCCAGTAATATTCCATTATATATATATATACTATACACCACATCTTCTTTATCCATTCGTCTGTCAGCAGACATCTGGACTCTTTCCACAGTTTGGCTGTTGTAGACATTGCTGCTATAAACATTGAGGTGCATGTACCCCTTTGAATCACTATATTTGTATCCTTTGGACAAATACTTAGTAGTCTAATTGCTGGGTCATAGGGTAGCTCTATTTTTAACTTTTTGAGAAATTCCATATTGTTTTCCAGAGTGGCTGCTCCAGCTTGCACTCCCACCAACAGTGTAAGAGGGTTCCTCTTTCTCCACATTCTCGCCAACTTTTGTTATTGCCTGATTTGTTAATTATAGTCATTCTGACTGGTGTGAGGTGATATCTCATTGTGGTTTTAATTTATAATTCTCTGATGCCAAGTGATGTGGAGCATTTTTTCTTATGTCTGTTGACCATTTGTATGTATTCTTTGGAGAAATGTCTGTTCATTCTGCCCATTTCTTGACTGGATTTCTTGGTTTTTTGGGTGTTGAGTTTGATAAGTTCTTTATAGATTTTGGATACTAAGCCATTATCTGATATGTCATTTGAAAATATCTTCTCCCATTTCATAGGTTGTCTCCTCTGTATAATTTCAAAGAAGTAGGATAGCTTGATGAAATGGTGTGATCATACTGAAAACTTTTGACATAAAAATTGATATTATTGGGGCGCCTGGGTGGCTCAGTGAGTTAAGCCGCTGCCTTCAGCTCGGGTCATGATCTTGGAGTCCTGCGATCGAGTCCCGCATCGGGCTCTCTGCTCAGCAGGAAGCCTGCTTCCCTCTCTCTCTGCCTGCCTCTCTGTCTACTGTGATCTCTCTCTGTCAAATAAATAAATAAAATCTTAAAAAAAATGGTATTATTTATACTTCTAATTATATGAACATCCCCTCTACCAATTCTGGTTGGATCTTTGCTTTTGCTGTTTAATGATTCCTTTCCCCATTTAACTGTGATCAAGTGCCTCCTCTGTATTAACAAAAATGTTACGTCAGTAAAGATCTTGTTTCTCAAATCTAGCCAGTTCTTTTCACTTTTTATTTCCTTGTATCTTCTTGATTTCTCTGTGTCATTTAACATTGTTGACCATTTCAGCATTTTTTTTTTTTTTTTTTTTTTTTTTAGTCTTCTGTGGCACCATTCCTACAGTTCTCCTGGCATCTCTGTGGCCAGCTGTCTCATCCTTCTCTGCCTTGGATCTTATTTGCTCTTCCTGGCTCTTTGTATTGTTGCCCATGAGGGTTCTTTCCCTGACTCCCTTCCCTGTCCTTCCCTTCCCTTCCCACCTGTGAAGGTTAGTGAGAAACTTTTCACCTTGCTTGTTCCTTAGGCAACTGATATCACCATTTCTCCTCTAATATCTTCAGTTCTTCTTTCAGCGAAAGATAACAACATCTATCCATTCCTTCAAAGAAGAGAGCTGGGTGCCTTACCGATCCCCTTCCTCCCACTTCTCCACTACCTTACCATCGTTCACATCTTCTCTACCTTCTCACCTGACTGCCAGCTCCATGATCTCGACCACCACATCCTCTGGAGCCTCAGTAGTTGGAATCAATTCCACCCATTGTCTCTCCCCCCGCCCCAACCCCCCCGCCCCACCCAACTGATCTAACCTCCACTACTTTCCAGATCCATTTTCTGAGATGCAAAGCTGATGATGATTAGTCTCTTTAATTTCTTCTACTACCCCTACAAAGTAAAGTCTAAATTTTCAGGATGATATAAAAGCCCTCCCTGTGTATTGCCACTCTACTTTAATGCAATACCTCCTTTTGAAGATGGGCTTGAGTGTTACTCAGCTGTTTGTAGCTACATGGGTACATTGGGTTGGGTTTTTGTTTTTGTTTTTAGTATTTATGGTATGTTTAACTAATATATTCCCAGGTAAACGAAATTTTTCCCAGTCTTACTTTGATCCTAGCACCTGAAATATTTACATGTGCAGCACATGTAAATAAATGGCAAATAATTTCTTACTATATTGGGAACTAATTTTTCAATTTTATATTCTGAGTACCCAGCCTAGAGCCTGGAGTATAGTATGGAGGTATGTTTGTGCTTGTTGAATAAATAAACAAATGCATTAATTATGGTAAAGAGAACATTGCTCTACATAGGGTCTGAGGATCTGTTGTACAACATGGTGGCTGCAATTGATAGCACCGTATTGTTTAATTGGAATTTGCTAAGAAAGTAGAACTCAATGTTCTTACACACACAAATATATATATACATATATATATATATATATACTCAGATATATTGTGATGGATATATTAACTAGATGGGCAGAATCTTTTCACAATGGATACTATATCAAATCATCACGATGTACACTTCAAATATCTTACAACTTTATTTGTTATTTATGCCTCAATAAAGCTGGAGGGAGGGGTGCCTGGGTGGCTTAGTGGGTTAAGCCTCTGCCTTCGGCTCAGGTCATGATCCCAGGGTCCTGGGATCCAGCACCGCATCTGGCTCTCCGCTCAGCAGGGAGCCTGTTTCTTCCTCTCTCTCTGCCTGCCTCTCTGCCTACTTGTGATCTCTGTCTGTCAAATAAATAAATAAAATCTTAAAAAAAAAAAAAAGCTGGAGAGAAAAAAGAACATTGTTTGAGGAGTTCAATTACATGAGTTTACTGGCTCAACCACTTATTTATTAATTTACCTTGGACAAGTCACATTAACCATCTTGGAGTACAGGCAGCTTCGGGATTTGCTGAAAAGAAATGGTAAAAATAACAACTGATGACAGATTGGCATGCAGATCATACTGGGACTGTCATGAGCGCCTCTAAAAATTATTTGCTACCAATACACATTTTATTTATTTATTTTAAGATTTTATGTTTATTGTCATTTATCTACTGTTATTTATTTATTTATTTATCAGAGAGAGAGACTACAAGCAGGGGGAACAGCAGACAGAGGAGGAAGCAGAGTCCCTGCTGAGCAGGGAGCCTGATGCAGGACTTGATTCCAGGACCTTGTGATTATGACCTGAGCCAAAAGCAGATGCTTAACCAGCTGAGTCACCCAGGCATCCCCCATACTCTCATTTTAGTACCAATAATCCATCTTGTGCTGATGTCAAAAGGTTTGAAGTCCTAAAAGAATGGAGGGGAAGAGCATCAGCCTGCAAAAGTAACACAGATCTTCTTCATCAGTCCAGACAGCATGAAAGGAGAAACTGTGGGTTAACAGGAGTCAGGGGGTAGTGTCCAGCCGGTGATGATGCTGCCGTGTGCCTCTACACCACACAATTCGGCAACTGAGACAGAATGAACTCCCTTTGCCTCCCACACATGCTACATGAGAACCAGGCTGTCCCATTACTGACATTTAATCAGAAACCCTGGGTGGCAGTTGCATTTTTTGAACCTATCCTGGGCTTTAAGGAAGAATCCTGCACACAAGTTGCCTTTTACTAATGTAAAAAAGTCAAGAAAAGAAAAAGCAGGGTTCTTTTTTTTTAAGAGATCATTTATTTTGAGAGAGAGAGAGAGAACATGAGCACAAGCAGGAAGGTCAGAGGAAGAGGGAATCTCAAGCAGATTCCATGCTGAAGGGTTCGATCCCACAGCCCTGAGATCAAGACCCGCGCTGAAACCACGAGTTGGATGCTTGGCCAACTGTGCCACGAAGGCACCCCAGGAAAAGGAGGATTCTTAACTAATCTTGTTTTAATTCCTTTTCCTTGATAGTACGATTTCTCTGAAAGGTTAAAACACATGTTCTTCTTGAAGCATGGGTCAGAATGCTCCTTTCCTTCCAGAGGTCCCCAATTGTAGACTTAGTACCAGAATAACACCAACGTAACAACAATGATGACAGCAGAATGGTACTGGCAGCCCCTCTTTGGTGGACAGATACTGGTTTCCGGGCTCTATGCTAGCCATTTGTCTGACATTGCCTCACTGAATATCCGTGATAACCCTATGTGATCGGTACTCTTGTTATGTCCACTTTACCAATGGGTAAATAACCTCAGATTAAGGAAATATCTAAAGCCACAGAACTGGTAAGTGGCAGAGCTGAGAATTGACTGTAGGTCTGCCTGACTCCAAATTCCTCTGAACTACAGAGTCTTCTCTGCTTTTGAACTATCCTGATTCTACAGCATACACTCAAAAATTGATATTAAGGATTTTCCATTCCTTGAATTTAAACCTTTGAATTGATTGAGCAAAGTTATTTGCATAGTCATGGATAATTAGAAGAGAATTTAGGACAACTTGAAACTAATTGATTGAGCAAAGTTATATGCATAGTCATGGATAATTAGAAGAGAATTTAGGACAACTTGAAAATAAAGATCTTAGGATTTTTCTTTTCTCTTTCTTTCTTTTTATTATTTTATTTGACAGTAAGAGAGCACATGCAGGGGGAGCAGCAGAGGGAAAGGAGAAGCAGGTTCCTTGCTCAGCATGAGACTCGATCCCAGGACTCTAGGACCATGACCTGAGCCCAAGGCAGATGTTTAACCGACTGAGCCACCCAGATCCCTGATCCTAGGTTTTTTCTGATTAAAGAAAAAGAAGAACAAAACCCAAACCAACCAATCAAACAAAAATCTTCTGATATTAGAAACTTTGTCTTTAACATAAATGCATTCTGAATATTGGCAAAGTCACAGGTTTACAGATTTGTAAGTCACGTAGTGAATCATTTTTTCCCTCTAATGTGCATTCCAGTCCCAAACACGTCCTCAGTTAGAGATTCATGCATGAACTCCGAAAGTCTTCATAATAATCCACTATATGTCTTTGCCTGCTCGTCAACTAAATACTTTCCCCACTTATGGTTCTGACCATACCCTGCTTCAAATATATTATATTTCCAATGATAATGTTGTTCATTCCCTACTCATACAAGTTCAATTTTTCTGAGTCCTGTCTCCTACCAGCTGCCTCTATTAAAATTTTTTCTTGTGATTAATAATCTTTCACTGTTCACTGTTGTGATTCATAGGTAATGACAAGTCTGGAAGGTGAAGGAAAGACATTCTTATTTTTTACCTTGGTGTGGCTGTTCCAACACTGACTTATGGTATCATCCCTTTCACCTTCACCCCCATACTGTGATGCTATCTGATCATCTTCTCTTGAAATCAAAAGGTCTGTGAGTTACAGAAAAATATTGAGCTCATTTTATGTGGAAACACTGCATTGGTTTTGGTAGAGACATTGCAGCTAAAAGGACTTGGCGGGACGCGCACACCCTAAGGGCCAGCTCTTACCTCCAAGTGGCAGACACTCTTGACTCATCTTTATCTCCTTGAAATTGCTAGCCACGTTCCAGACTGCTGCCATCCCTGACTGACTCAGAATTTGCACAGAATACAACCACAAAAATCGTCCCCAAGCAGAGCCCAGCTAGCACTTGGAGCCAAGAGGATACTTGGAACCAAGAGAATAAAACTTTCTTCCAGTCAACTTTGTAATTTTAACTAGTCATTCTTACTTATAGATGCTAACGTTTATGACATGATGATTCAATTTGTGGGGCCTGGGACAAAGCTGTGTCACACAACATGCTCCCCCTCCACACCGCCCTCCCCTTTCCCCCACCCCACCAACTGCTTGTGTGTCCCTGTGCTTGCTGCTCTAGTCCCCTTTCAGGAAGAAGGGATATTGTGCTGTCCTGGGCCAGCCCTGTGCTGTTCAGCCCCTTCAGGAACCTCCCCAGCTGAGAATTGCCTTCCCTAATAGCTTGTTCTTTGCTGGGGCGGTATGGATCTGGTGACTGCTGGATAGCAGGGCATGAGGGCACGTTTTATCAGCGCTCCTTGAGACTACTCTGAAGGGCCACTTTGATTCCAGACCTCTTCATGGTCCCCAAGGGCCAGCTCCCAGACAGTCCCAGGTGAAAAGGCTCCTGTTAGCTGCGAGCAGTTTTCTGGAGAAGGGTGTGGCCAAGCACAGCAGGTGGGGATGGAAGGCACTGGAAGACGCACCAGGCTGGTGAAGGGCTGGGGGTGGGGTGTGGTGGTGGTGGGTGTCAACACTGTCTCCAAGGGCAAACAACAACCCACTAATGTGCCTAATCAACACATAGGGAGAACCTGAATAACTGTTTCTTAAAGGGTCCCTGGCGAGGCGAGGTAGCAACATAGGACAAGCAGAATTCAGTAAAAGAACTTCTATTAAATGTCAAGACAGCGTGACAAAGTGTAAATCTCAGTGGAAGCTGAATCTGGCTCAGGGACATAATTTAGACTATCTAAGAAGTGGATAGACTGCTTACTTTTTTTTTTCTTTTAAGATTTTATTTATTTATGGGACAGAGAGAGAGACAGCGGGAGGAGGAACACAAGCAGGGGGAGTGGGAGAGAGAGAAGCAGGCTTCCCACTGAGCAGGAATCCAGATGCGGGACTCGATCCCAGGACCCTGGGACCATGACCTGAACTGAAGGCAGACACTTAACGACTTAGCCACTCAGGCACCCCTGGACCACTTACTTTTTATAGAAAATTCCTTGGACAGGAAATCTTTAACATCTAAGCTTTTTTTCTTTCAAAACAAAAGTCTTTTTTTAAATAATTTTTATTTATTTGACACAGAGAGAGAGAGAGCACAAGCAGGTAGAATAACAGAGAGAGGGAGAAGCAGGCTCCCCACTGAGCAAGGATCCCGATATGGGGCTCAATCCCAGGTCCCTGGGATCATGATCTGAGCGCAAGGCAGTCGCTTAACCAACTGAGCCACCCAGGCACCCCACATCTAAGCTTTAATATGAAGTCATCTGCTAAGGGTTTGTCCAGAACTTCAACAACACATATTTAACAATGCAGACTAGAATAAATCCACAGGCCCCCAAAATAAAGCCAAAGTACTTATTTATTCATGATGTCATGTCCTTTGTGCCAGGCGTGAGTCTTAAGTGTTGTACGAATATTAATTCATTCAATTATCTTTGGTGGTGGATTTGATTACTGTTCCTATTCTATAAGTGAGGAAATTGAGGCACAGAGTTGAATAGCTCAAAGCACATGGTTAAGAAACGGTTTAGGCCCTTTACTAAGTAAGGTAAAATCTAATTATGACTGTTAAGATGCTTAATTAGGAGTAAAGCCAATTAAACTTGGCATTGCCAGCTCAATTTCAAACTGATCCGTCAAGACTCTGTTGAGGCACTCAGAGACTTCAAGGAATCCTGAAGCCATAGTCTGCAGCTGATGGAACCGTGTCAGCTGCTTAACATAGCTTGTTCATCTCTGTGACTTTAACAATTTTTGCCTTTAATGTTACGGGCAACTCTCAATTAAGTCAGTAATGGGAGGTCATAGATAAACCGAAATTATAATTAGAACAAATTTACAGGAAATCTGTTTCAAGTCCCAGAGCCATATGACAGTCTAATGAAAGTTCTAGATTTCCTTCCCTGCAAAGTGCACCTAAAGATATAAAAAATTCTTTTCCATACAGCTTCAGGGAGCTCATAGATTCTTTGAAACCTCTGGGGTTTTTGAAAGAATCTTTTAGAAATTGCACTATTCGCCTTGTTGGTGACATCAAGGACTTCTGGGACAAGGCAGGATAGTGACTTTTCCCCTTTGCAGTGGTCCCGGGAAACTTGCATGTGTGCATGGTGAACTTGAGATGTATTGAGCTGATGGGGCTCTCTGGGATCGTATGTGGTAATTGGTCCTCTGAGTTTCATTCTCAGGGAGAGTAGTTATGTATCCGCCTATACATTCTTGCTTAGGCATCTTGGTGGCAGGGACCAAGCTTGCTTATCTTTATAGAATCCTTTAGAGCTCAGGGCGCCTGGGTGTCTCAGTGGGTTAAGCATCTGCCTTCTGCTCAGGTCATGATCTCAGGATCAATCCTGGGATTGAGCCCTGCAGGCTCTCTGCTCAGCAGGGAACCTGCTTCCCCCTCTCTCTGCCTACTTGTGATCTCTCTTTCTTTGTCAAAAAAAAAAAAAATCCATTAGAGCTCATCAGTACCTCAAGAGTAGGAGATCAGAATGAAAACATGAATATTTTAATGCAGAAGTTTTGAAATGGGGGAACATCTGTATGCATCAAAATGTGAGTATGACTTTTTTTTTTTTTTTAGCAAGTAACATTTGGAACAAATATCACTGACTTTCATGCTCTCATTCTACCTCCAGGGAGCGGATATCCGTTAGGTACAATTCTTGGCAATAAAGACACTCTAGAAGTTAAAGCTTGATATCTACCAAAATAACCACATCAAAATTCACAGAAAACTGTGTATTCTTTATATACGGAATTGACTCACGGGCTATAGGCACTGTATGGGTTCTGTTTATTTAGATGTTCTAGTTTCCATAATCACCTGTCCAAGTTAAGGTAGACTTAGTACCTCCGATTTCCCACTCTGCAGGTGTAACCTAGCCCTGGTGGTCATGAAGTAGTTAAACAACACAGTGGTGGTCGGTTGAGATTCAGTTTTCATTGGAGGAGGTATTTACAAGTGTAAGATAGTGTTACTACCACTGTAAATGTTATTGAAAATGTACTGAGGGGGTGCCTGGGTGGCTCAGTGGGTTAAGCCGCTGCCTTCAGCTCAGGTCATGATCTCAGGGTCCTGGGATCCAGCCCTGAATCAGGCTCTCTGCTCTGCAAGGAGTCTGCTTCTCTCTCTCTCTGCCTGCCTCTCTGCCTGCTTGTGATCTCTCTCTCTGTCAAAAAAATAAATAAAAAAAGAAAAAAGAAAATGTACTAGGAACCAAGTATTTACATCATCATCTCATTCAGCTTTACCAATAAGACCCTGAGATAGGATGTTGACTTTTTGACTTTATTTGAAACTTTCAATTTTCTGAAGTGGTCATATGATTTTATAGTCTCATCAACAATGTGTGGTAGTTCCAATTCCTCGGCATCCTAGCTAACCCTTGGCATTATCAGTCCTTTTAATTTCAGCCTTTCTGGTAAGTGTATAATAATTTCTGATGGCAGCTTAATTTGCATTTCCCTATGACTAATGTTGTTGAGCACCTTTCTCTATGTTTATTGGTCATTCAGATATCTTCTTTTGGCAAGGTACATCATAGACTTTTTTATGCATGATCTTATTGATTGATTTCTTTTTATGGATTTGCAGGAGTTCTTTATATAGCATATCTTCTGGATATGAGTCTATACATGTGTGTATATATAAAAATATTTTTTCCCCTAAGTGGCTTATCATTTCATTTTCCTCATGGCATCTCTTGATAAGACGTTTTAAATTTTATTGAAATCCAAAGCAGAACTTTATCCTTTCTTCTGGCTGAATAATACATTCATTGTATGACTGGGGCACATTTTATTTACTGATTCACCAGATGGCGGACAGTTGGATTGCTTCTGCTTTGGGGCCACAATGAGTAATACTGCTAGGAACGGTCATGTATTAGTTTTTGTGCAAACACATGTTGTCAGTTATCTTGGGTCTATATCTAGGAATGGAACTACTGGGTCATATTGCTGACTTCATGTTTAACTTTTTGAGGAATTGCCAAAATAGCTGCACCATCTTAAATTTTCACCAGCAATTTCTCCACATGCTTTGCAACACTTGTAATTATCTAGTTATCTGTCATTTTGATTAATAGACATCCTAATGGGAGTTAAGTAGTATCTCATTGTGGTTTTGATTTACATTTCCCTAATAACTAATGATGTTGAATATCTTTTAGTATGTTTGTTAGCCTCTGTATATCTCCTCTGGAGAAATGTCTGTTTCGGTCATTTGCTCATATTTTAGTCAGATTGTTTGTCTTTTTTATTGTCAAGCTATAAGAGTTCTGTATACAAACCTGATACTAGTCTCTGATGGGATATATAATTTGCAAATATTTTCTCCCATGCTGGAGGCTGTCTTTTCACATTAATGAAAAGTGAAAAAGACTATCTTAGTTTGAGGTTTTTCCAGATTCTAATCCAACACAGCTTCACGTGAGATCATCGAAGTTTAGCTAGGGTCTCCCTGTCCCAGCAGCACCCCCCACTGTCCCTCGCAGGTTCATCTGTGTGTGGACCAGACGAACACCCCCAACAATGAAAGCAGCTAACGCTGCTCACCTAGAAATGCTCACCCTACCCTGGAATGGAATTATTTTATACCTTGTTGTATGCACAGCTCTTCAGTAGTTTTAATGAAACAAATATGTCAGGTTTTTGGCTTTAAAAAAAAAAATCTCCTCTTTCTCCTGGTGGCCTTTCCCCACTTTTCTTCTAGCTTTAACTGGGAGCCTGATGTGGGACTCCATCTCAGGACTCTGGGATCCTGACCTGAGCCGAAGGCAGATGCTTAACGACCGAGCCTCCCAGGCACCCCTGGACCGCTTACTTTTTAGAGAAGCTTGCTTGGACATGAAATCTTAACATCTAAGCTTTTTTTTTTTTTTTTTAACAGATGTCTTTTTAAAAATAACTTTTATTTATTTATTTGGCAGAGAGAGAGAGAGCACAAACAGGTGGAATAGCAAGTAGAGGGAGAGGGAGAAACAGGTTCCTGGCTGAGCAAGGAGCCCGATGTAGGGCACCATCCCAGGACCCTGGGGTCATGACCTGAGCCAAAGGTAGCTACTTAACTCCTGAGCCATCCAGGCGCTCCTATTTGATATGTTTTTTGTTTGTTTGTTTGTTTTTTTAAATACTAACAACATCTCCAGAGTCTTTCTTATTTTAGTGGCAGATTTAAGACTTGGACCAAATCTGTCTGATTGCAAATCAGTGTTGAAGTATGCTGCACCCATAAAAGAAAGGATCTTTTTTTTCTTAGTTTTTAAAATTTTAATTTAATTAATTAGCTTTTAAAGAGCTATTAGTTTCAGAGGTACAGGTCTGTGATTCATTAGTGTTATATAGTACCCAGAACTCACTACATTGCACATCCTCCTTAATGTCCATCGCCCAGTAACCCCATCCCCGTCCCCTCCAGCAACCCTCAGTTTTTTCCTACGATTAAGAGTCTCTTATGGTTTGTCTCCCTCTCTGGTTTCATCTTGTTTTATTTTCCCCTCTCTTCCCTTGTGATCCTCTGTTTCGTAGAGGAAAGGATTTCTGCATACTCAGAACAGACTTGGGCTATATGCAATATGAAAAAATCCTTTACTTCATTTCCTTAAAGAGTAGGGTATCTTGGAGCCACTCTCACACCAGCTACATAAAGTGTTTGCAAATGAGACTTATAGATCGAGGGGCTTTCTTCGGATGCTCTTACTCCAGTGAAGTTTCGGGTTCAGCACCTGTTGCCTGGAACAAACTTGTGCAACGATAATAGAGCCGAAATAGACTAAAGTGGAACTCAGGTGTAAATCAGAGGGTGAAACATCGGGCTGGGAAGGAAAGTGATCTGGCCCCATATTAGAACAGACTCTTGTGTAACCACTCCGGGTAAAGAAATTACTCCTCTTTGTCACTTGCATTTTCTCTGTGTGTGTATATTTAACTGTTTAATAGTGTTTCACACATTCATTTAGCCACTTCACAAATGGCAGATCTCACGCCTGGTATGTGCCAGTTGTTGCTAGCTGCTGACTGTATGGTGGTGGATAAGATAGTCCTGGGAAGGTCTTCGTGAACCTTATCATAGATACGCCTCATTCATAGGGAATTTTTCCACTTTTCGTAGTTAGACCTTTCTTTAGAAACCCCAGATTGCCCAGGTGTTATCTTCCTAGCCAGACTGTGAACAATTTGAGGGTAGGTATCCTATAGTTTTCATCATTGTAAGCAGAGTCTAGAACATGTGGTGCTCATGGTAGGTTCTCAAGATGTGTTTGTTGATGTGATTCAATCTCTGTTGGTATGATTTAGGAGGGTCACCTAAACTGGCTACACCTGATGGTGACAGCAAGCAAAACATACAACATGTTTCTTATGAAGCAGGTGCACCAACTGCTTATGGGTTAGGAGGTATCCTGTTATATGAGTCGCCTAGAGGCACCAGCATTGCTGTGTCTCCTCCATGGGATGTCACTTATGTCATTATTTATGCAAATGCAATGCACAACTTGTTGGTTGTATTCTTTTTTTTTTTTAAGATTTTATTTATTTATTTGACAGAGAGAAAGAGATCACAAGTAGGTAGAGAGGTGGGCAGAGAGAGTAGGGGAAGCAGGCTCCCTGCTGAGCAGAGAACCTGATGCAGGGCTCAATCCCAGGACCCTGAGAACGTGACCTGAGCCGAAGGCAGAGGTTTAACCCACTGAGCCACTCAGGTGCCCCTGTTGGCTGTATTCTGAATTACCTGTTCCTACCCAAGCCAAGTGATCTCCACTGGCAACGGCTAATCTTTGCCTTTGACTCTCTTTTTATTCCCTATGACAATTATTCAAAACTTTCTTCTGCATAAGCTCCTGTCCTTCTTTTTCTTCCATGCTTTATCAACATAGTATCTGGTGTATCATGAAGAATTGGCTTTAGCCAAAGAGAGTTTGGGCCTTTACCCTCAGCTACTGGAAGATGATCTCTAGACCCCAAGATGGTCATACCTGATTGGAGTGTCTTTGTTTTCCTGGGGCTTAGGCCACCAGAGGATCAATAGTATGATTTAGTTGGGGTGTCAGGCCATGGCATATCAGTTTTGTCTCTAAAGAGGACTGGGGACTAAAGTTAATAGCTTGACCACTAAGAAGCACTGGACTAAAGATCAACCATGTGGGCAGTATGTGAGGGAGCCCCCCAAAAACTGGACACCAATGACTTGGGTGAACTTCGCTGGGGGGTGGTCCTCTGCACACGCTCACATGTGCGCTGGCAGTGCAACCTGCCCATGCCTCAATGGGAAGAGGACAGCTCAAGTTCCATGTTTGACGTGTATCATGAACACAACACGCAAACTGTCCATTACAGAAAATGCAGGGAGGGGCGCCAGGGTGGCTCAGTGGGTTAAGGCCTCTTCCTTTGGCTTGGGTCATGATCCCAGGGTCTTGGGATCGAGCCCCGCATCGGGTTCCCTGCTCAGTGGTGGGCCTGCTTCCTCCTTTCTCTCTCTGCCTGCCTCTCTGCCTACTTGTGGTCTCTGTCTCTCAAATAAATAACATCTTTAAAAAAAAAAAGAAAGAAAGAAAATGCAGGGAGCAGTAGTAACTTCCTGGGCCTCCCTATAACATTTGATACTATCGACTAGGCCCTGGTTCTTTTTTTTTTCCTAGGTCTTCTCCTATTTTTCTGTTTCTTTTCATTACCTTTGCCTGCTCCTTTCTCTTTGCCCTTAAACCTTGGTGTTTTCTAGCACCTGAGCTCCAAACTCTTCTCTCCTTCTTCTCTGCCCTTTTGGGACAGGTCTACTTCACTGTTATAGCTGTAACAACCACCTACATATCAGTGATTCTACCACATCTGTTATCTCTCAATTAGGCCGTACTCCTGAGCTCTAGATGGAGATCATCTACTTCCTTCAGGACACACGTCACATTAGTGAAATGGAACGTCATGCCTTTCCCCTCAAAACACTTCTCCCTTCTGTGTTTCTGACCTTGATGGAGACATATAATGGCATCATCTACCCAGCTCCCTATGCCAGAGTCCTGGCTGTCCCCCTAGTTCCTCTCTCCTGCCCCATCTCCTCACCAAGTCTTTTGAGTCCTCTGTGTTGTCGACACCTGTCATTCCAGCCTCTGACTCCCATTCCTGTTTGCAGGGGATTCTGCCATCATTGGAGATTTGGTAGAGTCAAAACGGGGCCCGCCACTTTGGAAGCCATGTTCTTGCTCTCTCCAACCCTGGAAGCTGTGTGGTGCAGAGTGGTGTGCACTCTGCCAACTAGATGTTTTTTGGCATTTCAAATCTGGTTTCTCATTTCACTCTTGTGCCTCAGTTTCTTTTCCATAAACTTATCCTTTAAAAATATGTCAGGTCAGGGGTGCCTGGGTGGCTCAGTGGGTTAAAGCCTCTGCCTTCGGCTCAGGTCATGATCCTGGGGTCCTGGGATTGAGTCCCACATCGGGCTTTCTGCTTGGCAGGGAGCCTGTTTCCCTCTCTCTCTGCCTGCCTCTCTGCCTACTTGTGATCTTTGTCTGTCAAATAAATAAATAAAAGCTTAAAAAAATGTCAGGTCATATCATTCTCAGCTCAAAGTCTTCTAATGACTTTTCATCATATTTAATATAAAATTCAAGGTCTTTATTGTGACCTACAAGGTCCTACACCATCAACCACTGGCTAACATTCCCTGTTCACTGCCTGTGCCTCTTCTTGTGCCTCCTGTTCCAGCCTCCTCCTTGTTCTGCAAGTTGCCAAGCACATTCTACACTCAGCGACTTTGCACTTGTCATTCATTTTGCCTGCACAGATTTGTGCATGGTTCACCCTCTTACTTAATGTGTCTTTATTTAAGTGTTTGCAGAGATGTTTCCTCTGACCATCCCATCTAAAATAGTCACCCTCTCTCTACTTTATTTTTCTTGTGGCACTTCCCACCATCTGCTGTTACATTGTTTACCTATTTGTTTATTGGTCTGTTTTCTACCTCCTCCCCCAGAATGTAATGCTACAGAGCTCCCCAGCTCCTTTCACCATTTGGGGATGCAGAAAGAATTCTGCAACCAAGAAAGGAACGGACCATGCTGGCACCCAAATCCTGGACTTCCCATTTCCAGAACTGCAAAAGAAGAATTTCCATTGTTACCATTTTCTATTACCCAATCTGTGGTATTTAGTTATAGCACCCTAATAGGCTAAGACATCTGATAACCAAAATTATGCAACACATTTCTATGTCCCCATGGAGGGAAGGTACACTGTGGCCCTGAATTGAAAATCAGCATTAGAGGAAGTGAGAGGGCCTATGGGAGGGAGGTAAGTAGAGAGTCAGATGCTCATATTTCCATCATGGCCTGCAAGATGCTGTGTTTCAGCTATTCATTCCACCTCGGTCTCCTTTTACTAACCTGTGAGCTCTCTGAAGAGATTTGTCCAAATGTATGAGCCCATCTGAATACATGAACATGTATGTATGTATGTATGTGTGTGTCTTTATATTTATATCTTTCCCCTATTGTACTGCCCAGCCTCCACAGCCATATTCTTTTCTGACCTACCCACCTCTGACCCACCTGGTGTCACCCAGGCAGGTAGAATGAGCCAAAGCTGGGACTCTTGACATCACACATGCTGACCATTGTGTGACTGCCTGGCCCAGCCCTGAACCAGAATCTTCTCCTGTTACTATAGGTAAGATTATCTCCATTGTATAAATAAAGAAATTGACACTCGTATTCTTCATTTGTAACTCATTGAATGGTAACCAATCAATAACCATCTTACAAGGCTCTATGCTCAGACTTAGGTCATGATTTTATTTTATTTTTTTAAGATTTTATTTATTTATTTGAGATAGAGTGAATGAGAGAGCATGAGCGGGGAAGAGGCAAAGGGAGAAGGAGAAGCAGGCTCTCCACTGAGCAGAGAGCTGGACACCCGGCTCGAGCCCAGGACCCTAGGATCATGACCTGAGTTGAAGGTGCATACTTAGCCCACTGAGCCACCGAGGTGGGTTATGATTTTAAAGCGAAGACTCCCCAGGTAGTAGGACAGTGTCATTGCTGCAGGTCAGATGACTGCTGGACCCGCAGCGGCCCCCTCCCTCCACACTGAGGGACATGCCCCGTGAAGAGCAGCAGCCGGCTGTGCTGACTGTGCCTGCGATCGTTACCATGAACTCTGCTGCTTTGCCTCAAAGTGACCTTCTGGGACCGACTGAACTGATGATGATTAGAGACCCAGCTGGGACCAGAAACAAATATTCCCTTCTTCCGGCCACTAGGGTTCTGCTACATTGGTGTCCTCTTGACGTCAAACAGCCCTATCTGTAGGACCTCAAGTCTTCATAACCTTCGTTAGCCAAGCACCCCAAAAGGATCCATGGAGCACAGAAGGATCCATGGAGCACAGAAGACAATCCCAGCAAACTTTTTCCTGGGGTGCTTTACTGCACATTGGGACTTTTGTCCCCACACTCTTCTACTTTGGTGATTTGGGCTAGAACACATATGAACTCTTTTTGTTTAAGGCTTAGAGAAATTGAGGGACCTTTGGCCTATTTCTCCTAGCCTAGACCCACACGCTATTTTCTGTCCTCTGATTGAAGCATAAAAATATGAATTCTTATTTCTCAGCCCTGGAGCAGAGCTACCCTCTTTCCCCACAGCAATGTTTTTCAAACTTTGGATCATGACCTATTAGGGAGTTGTAAAATCAATTTGTTGGAGTTGACCAATATTTAAAAAAAAAATGAATAGAATAGAATAGAACAGAGTTGTAGTAGTAAATTACTATTCCATGAAATCCTTTTTCAGTGATGTCCATGCGTATGAATACATTGTGGGAGTGTGTGTGTATGTAAGTGTACCCCAGATCAGTTTCAAATGTATTTCCTTATGAAAACACTAATTATGTTTATTGCAGCATTAATTACAATAGCCAAACTAGGGAAGCAGCCCAAATGTCCATCAATAGACGGATGAAGAAGATGTGGCCTATATACACAATGGAATATTACTCAGCCGTAGAAAAGAAGGCAATCTTGCCATTTTCAACAACATGGATGGATCCAGAGACTATAACGCTAAGTGAAATAAGTTAGAGAAAGGCAAACACTGTGTGATTTCACTCCTGTGTGAAATTTAAGAACCAAAATGAATAAAGATGAAAAGAGAGACAGGGGTGCCTGGGTGGCTCAGTAGGTTAAAGCCTCTGCCTTCGGCTCAGGTCATGATTCCAGGGTCCTGGGATCGAGCCCCGCATCGGGCTGTCTGCTCGGCAGGGAGTCTGCTTTCCTTCCTCTCTCTCTCTGCCTGCCTGCCTACTTGTAATCTCTGTCTGTCAAATAAATAAAATCTTAAAAAACAAACAAACAGACAAATTAAAAAACAGACTCATAATTATAGAAAAGAAACTGGTAGTTACCAGAGAGGAGGTGGGGGGATGGTAACACAGGTGAAGGGGATTCGGATTACATTTATCATGATGAGTGAGCACTGAGCACTCACCTGACCTGAGCTGCGGTCACCTGACCTGCAGCAATGACACTCTCCTACTACCTGGGGAGCCTTTGCTTTAAAATCATGACCCAACTTGGTGGCTCAGTGGGTTAAGCGCCTGCCTTTAGCTCAGGTCATTATCTCCAGGTCCTGGGATCGAGCCCTGCATCAGGCTCCCTGCTCAGTGGAGAGCCTGCTTCTCCCTCCCCCTCCGCCCCTCCCCCTGCTCATGCTCTCTCGCTCACACTCTCTCTGTCTCAAATAAATAAAACCTTAAAAAATGAAACTGCTGAATCACTATGTTGTACCCCTGCAACTAATATCACACTGTATATTAACGATACTGGAGTTAAAATTTTTAAAATAAAAATATATTTCATATTACATTTTGAGGTAAAAGAAACAGGGGTTCTTCACTTGCAGGTGATCATTATGATTTGGCCAAATGTGTCAGAATGATATGCCATCAAAGACATACCAGAGTCTCTGGAGGAAGGGGTCAGGTGTGTGTGTTTTTTAAGTTCCTCAACTGATTATGATATAGCACCCTTGCTCCTTCCCACCCCCACCCCCACACTCTCACGCACACGGACACACGCAGTCTCCCCCATTGCTGAGAACCACCCTGTTGTGTTCGTCTGGCTATTCCCCCCATGTCTGAGACAGCGCCTGGCCCTCAGATGTTCCTCAATAAATTGAGACTCATCAAATGGCAAAGAAAGCTTGGAAGAGGACAAAGGGGAAACTGTGTCGTTTTCTTCCACCAAGCCTGGCAAACACGTGGTACTTGAGGAATGCCAATGGGTGTGATCACGATGAGTTCTGGAAAACACCAAGACAGCCGTGAGAAGCTGTATGAATAGAGCGTACAGGTGCGACGAACAGCCATTGCACAGGGCTGGCCCTCAGCACCACAGAAGAAAGCTTTCCTTCCCCCTCAGTGCACTGCAACAAACCAATCCAAACGAGGAAACCTCAGAGAAGGAGTGGCTGTCATCTCCCTAAGTAACAGAGCCTATCTCCTCTTAACCTCCATGACCCTCGAAAACCAGTAAATTCCTTCTTTTATCTATCCTAAATCCTTTATATTACCCTCTAAGCCAATTTTCTGTTGTACTGTATTCAATGGGAATTGAAAACAGCTGGTCACCATCTGCTGTAGATTAATTCTTCATGTACTTGAAGCCTATAATTAGGTCATTCCTCAGCCTTCTCTTCTCCAGGCTAAATATCTTATTTCCTTTAGCCCTTCCCCAAAGGTTTTATTTTCCAATTATTTAATTGTCTTCCTAGCGTTACTCTCAACACCAGGCTCTCTGTTACTCATACACCTCAAGTCGAGGAAGTGGATCTGTGTGAAGGGTTGTGGGTTAAGGTCACCCCTGCCGCTTTGAAAGAGTCTTTTTTTCCTCCGAGTTGTTATTTTCAGAGGGTCATTTAGAAATGAATAGCAGCCTTCTATCAGGCTGAAATAGGAAACAGGGAACTCAGAATATTATGCTTCGCTTCTACCCTCACTCCAGAGAAATTGGGCCGTAGCCTTGACTTTTGTATCCCAGATCTTTGGGATGGTCAGTGCAAATCTCCAAGGAGTAGGTGTCATTCTTGATCATGGATGCATCATTACAATGCCATTTTGAAAGGGTCTTGGAATCCTGGAAGCTCTGTGACAGCTGGAGAAAGATTCTAACTTAACTAAGCTCAAGCAACAAGAGTCTGGTAGAGACTGTTCTTCCTCTCAAGTCTGAGAAACACCCTGCTGGTAGAGTGACCCAGAGAGGAAGAAAATTTGTCCAAGCACTTTTCTCCAAGGCAGAAGTTCTTTACCTCTTTCCCTTCTGGAATTATTACATTCTCCAGCATCTAGATTTTAATGAGATACAGAAACGCTTTTGGGGCCAATAGATTCTTGAAATGATCGAAATTACATTTTCACTTCTGTGGCTCTCGGTGTTGTTCCTGTCTCTTGAACTGTGTTGGAATTTTGCAGCCTGACTTTTTTGATGGGAAGAATAAACCCCTGGTTGTCCATTATGAGAGAGATATTATCCTCCTCGTTTTCACAGATAAAACAGATACGGAGATGTTCTTTAAAAATGGTCACTGGGACACCTGGGTGGCTCAGTTGGTTAAGCAGCTGCCTTCGGCTCAGGTCATGATCCCAGTGTCCTGGGATCAAGTCCCACATCGGGCTCCTTTCTCAGCAGGGAGCCTGCTTCTCCCTCTGCCTCTGCCTGCCATTCTGTCTACTTGTGCTTGCTCTCTATCCCTCTCTCTCTCTGATAAATAAATAAAATCTTTAAAAAAAAAAAAAAGGTCACTTAGGGGGCGGAGCTGGGATTGGGATCCAGGTCTGGCTGGTCTCTCTAGTGTCATTACGATTGCCCTGGCATGCTTGGTACACGATATCTGGATCTCACGCTCAGATTCAGATTTAGGAAGCGGGGCCCGGGAATCTGAATTTTAAAATATCCCAGCAATCCTGACGTAGGTAACCCAAGTCCCGTGAGTCTAAAAACAAGAACTGGCTGTTCCTGCGGTGCCTAAATAAGAAAATGTAGGTCATTGTTTCTCCAACTCTGTTGTACATCTACCCAGAGGCTTGTAGAAAAGAAGCCTAGATTCCACTCCATAGTTATCGAATCAGAATCAAGGAAAGGTGGAGTCCAGCCATGGCGTTGTTCTCATGCTGCCCGGGGCATTCTGAGTCACAGTGAAGTTTGAAAACCACTGGAATAAGTCAGTGGGGTTTCCTACCTGCAGCAATTCTAGATGCTTCTGTGAGACGCTGAATCAGCCAGGGCAAAAGATAGACGAGTACAGGCTTAGAGCTATGATTTTCCTAACTATGGAAGGAAGCTCCTGGCTAAGGAAATTCTGGGAAGATGACTCTTGGTATCCCCTATCAAAGAAACCTTAACCCTACAGATAAGAAGCCATGGTTTAGAAAGCCAAGTGTTACATTTGATATCTGAAGTCTTGTGAAGGGATAACCATTTGTTATGATTGATGTCATAGCAGGTAGTGTTGCCTTGGCAACATAGCAGGGGACTTACAGAGGAGCTAGACAGAAGAACAGATGGGCAGGGTGTCATTCCATTGAGAACTTAGGAGACATAAAAAGGTTGACTAAAATGAGCAACACAAAAAAAATCCCTGGCACATTGCGAAATCCCGTCATAGAAGACGAAAACTCAGAAGACTTGGTTCCATGAATATATTTTAAATCTACAAAATATGTTTTAGCAGCAGGAGCAGAAGAGATTTTCGTTCTACAAACCTCCTTGCGAGCAGCTTTCTAGTAAATCATACATTGTACCATATGCTTGGAGTAGCAGACCAGGTATGGGAGAAGGACTATAATGTTTGCACTTAGAAGCCACAGCCACACAAGGATAATTAAACTGTCACCAGATAACCTAGAGATAATTGATTGAATTCAGCACAGCAATTTCTTGAGTCAGTATTTATTCAAGTAAATAGATGGCAATGATTTTGAAGGTTCGTACACATTTGTACTTAAATCTCCGCATCATAATATTTATAGGCAATGTTTAAAAATATCTCATATTTATTCCCTAGATTAATTTTGACTCATTTATTTAACTCATCTCTACTTTGGACCAAGGGAAGGTCATTCCTTACCATGTCAGCATTGATACTCCATCAATTCCTCAAATTCATGATAACCAAATCAAAACGATTGCGGAGAAAATTCTCTCTTCTTCAGCAATTAAACTTCACTAATTCCTTAAATGCACAATTACTAAATCAAGATGATTTTTATTTATTTTAAAAGATTTTATTTATTTGAGAGAGAGAGAAAACAAGTTGGGGGGAGGGGCAGAGAGGGAGAGAGAGAAAGAGAAGCAGACTCCGGACTTAGCAGGGATACCCCTCCCCATGCCCCCACACACATGGGGCTTGATCCCAGGACCTGGAGATCATGACCTGAGCCGAAGGCAGACGCTCAACTGACTGAGCCACCCAGGTGCCCCTTAAGATGATTTTTTAAAAGGAACAAACAGATTGTGGACAAAGGTTTATCCCATCACTTGAGGAAAGCCAAGCAGGTATTCTGCCACGCGGAGCAATAAAGGGAATGAATGCAGACCTCATCAGACAAGGTGCAGGAATTCCGCACATTTTTCTTGTTTGAACTGGTCTCTGAACTCTAAGGATGGGGAGGGGCTCGGGGAAGAATCACACCTTAACGCTCTTGAACGTATTTCCCTCCAAAGACTGCTTGGGATAAGCCTCCAAGAGACTGAATCCTTCCTGCGGATGGAAGCATTACCGCCTTCCCTGCGGCTGCTTCCCGTGAGAAGTGTAGCTCCTGTGATCGGACTCAGAAGCCAGTGAACGTGGGCTTTTCAGGACACTGATCAAGACCTGAAGGAAGCGCAGGGCCGCTTGGGATTGGGGCTGTCTGCTCCCGGTCACTTGAATCCCACCCTCTCCTGATGTGAGTCCCACATCAGAGACAGTTGGAGGGAAAACTAAGAACTGCTTCTACAGCGGGTAACTGTATGAGGAAATTCTAATTGCAGGATGGAAATAGATTGGATAAAGATGGTTGGAATGGGAGGATCTAATTAATGGTTCATTTGATCTCTTCACGTAGACTGTGTTTACAATCACTAGATTGCTCCTGTACACAGAAAAGTCTCGAAACAAAGGTTTTCCATACCCCCCCCCCCCAAAAAGGGAATGAATCTCTTAATTCCTTAGGACTCCACTGGTTGCAAATGACAGAAACTGATTTGAGCTAGCTTCTGCCAAGAGGGGGGCTTCGTTTTAAAAGTAAGGGACTGTCTCCTGAAATCCAAGGGCAGGGATATAGCCTGTGGCTTGAACATAGAAGCCTGTCCCATGTCTCTCTTTGCTGGCCTCTGCTGCTCTTTCATGCTTGAACATTCCTCTCTCTGTAGCATGGTTTCCACACTTCTCATTCGTTACATTGGAAAGCATGGCCACAGTCAAATCCTGGGGCTTGGTTTCCTCCGTTCAGGAGGGACCCACATGGAAGTTGGGATCTTTTGAATGCATTTCCAACTTCTTTGGCTCAATTTGGAACAGGTGTATATGCTAGGTCCCATCAGGTATGGTTTGAGGGAGTGGTCAACTTGTCCAAGTATGGCTTTCAGGAGCCCTGTTGCTCCAGCCTTATGGATGGCAGTGGGATTAGTATGCAGATAGGGCAATTCCCAGTGCTGGGCAATGTGTCTGTGCAGGGCAAACTATGAGACCCTCTCCCTGCCATACACAGACACCTTTTTTTTTTCTTTCTCTCTCTCTCTCATACATTTAAAGATCCCCTACCTCAGATAACCTACCTAAACCTTGTAGATATCATTTCTATGTGGTATACGCCCCTTTCCTACACAGAAGACCCTAAAATCATGTTCTGTATCTCAAAGAGTTTTTAATGGAGATTATGATTCAGGATCAGAGCACACGACTTCAGGGTGAATTCCATGCCTCTTCCAGTTCAGCCTTGCTCTTGTCTACCTTTGATTGCTCACCGTCTTGCAACCTCTGGACTCTTTAAAGACAAACACTGCTTATACTTCTAGTACAGAATGGTGGCAGGACAAGTGGAATGGCCACAGTAGAAACCTCCCACTCAAAAATAAAAGAAGAGCCATCATTGGTGATCAGTCCAGAGCTCATGCCTTCTGGTGTTGGTAAATTATGGGACCCCGGGTTCTCACATGCATCCATCCGTGATGTCCTTGGTGGCAGTGGAATGAGTTTCCTGGTTAGCCCATCTGGCTTTCTTGGGTTCTCACTGGTGGACTGCCCTTGTCCAGTGTCTTTTAGGACCATCAGAAGGAGGCAGTGGATGATGTGCAGTGCGTTCAAAGAAGTTCACTTTCTGTTAGTACAAATACTTGGGCCTTGGGACAGTTTCGGAACCGAGGAATGGTGGGGCCTTCTTCTCTAGACCTGTTTTTGGTTTTTTAGTTTTTTCCTTTTCTTTTTCTGGCCATGCAACTGTCTTCAGTCATTAGTTTAATTGCTGGGATCATTAGTTTAATTGCTAATAATCATTGCCAGAAATTCCCTGTCTCTGTTTCTTAGCACTAGGGCTGGATTCCCACTCCCTTGCCCCTGGCTTTCAACTGGAGAGGTGGGTTTTCTTCTTAATCCTTCCTGGAATGTTGTTCCATGCTCCATGGCAAGCATCGTCACTTTTGTGTGCCATGAGACAGTTCAGTGGGAATCCCTCAGACCTGGCTGTCTTCAGGAGAGCCTATCAAGATCTCAGAAATTAAGAGTTGAACAAAAAGCAGTGAGGACTCATTCCACTCCTCAGTGCTTGAAACGTGGCAGATCTGCCCACACACCACACTTGGGCTGACTCTCAAAAGCAAGTCATGCATGCTATTGGGTGAAATAGCCGCATATTTTAAACAATGTCCACTATTAAATATTATTTAATAACATTTATATAATGTATTTCTTTCTTCTCCTCAAAACCCTGCTCACACTCACTTTCTAAGACATCTGGACTGAACTCTTGGCCTCATATTCAACATATATAACTCTGTTTCCCTGCAGCCCTTGGGTTCCCTTCTTGGCAATTCGAACTGTGACACTACTATGGTTTTCCTATCTGTCCCTGCTCCAATCTTGGGACTCCGCCTCCCCCCCCGGTGACCTTTGAGCTCACTCTAGCCTTGAACCCAAGATACTCTCACTATCACCAGGCCAGGCCAGCCTTCACAGGGGGAGGGAAAACACAGATGAGAGAGAAATTTCTTTGCCTTCTTTGTCTCTAAATTTTCTAGTGTCTTTGTTCCCTAAGCAACTGAATAATCTGGAGGGCAAAGTTGGAAAGCAGGACATTCCTTAGAAGAGTGGAAAGTCCTCTGCAGCTTTTCATCCCAATAGTCATGACTCTTTGAAAGATCAGTCCCGGATGGGAAATGAGGGTCTTTTTTTTTTTTTTTAAGATTTTATTTATTTATTTGACAGAGACAGACAGAGAGAGAGAGAGAGAGAGAACACAAACAGGGGGAGTGGGAGAGGGAGAAGCAGACTCCCCGCTGAGCAGGGAGCCCCGATGCAGGACTCAATCCTAGGACCCTGACATCACGACCTGAGCCAAAGGCAGACACTTAACGACTGAGCCACCCAGGCGCCCCGGGAAATGAGTGTCTTGAACAGACTCTGGTTTGGGTCGGTATTTGGACTTCAGTTTCTCTTCTACCTTGGCCCACCAAACTGCGCTGTCCTATTGAAAAAGGGGGAGTATGTCATGCTTCGGGCATAGTCTTCTTGCTTTTTTTTTCTTCCCTGCCCTGTCCCCTTTTCAATATGTTTTCTCTCTTATCATTTTATTTTATTTTTTAAAGGAAGCGCTACACCTAATGTGGGACTTGAACTCACAACCCTAAACTCAGGGGTCACATGCTCTATTGACTGAGCCGGCTGGGTGCCTCTGCTTTCTCTTTTAAAGAAGTTTTACTGAGTTCCTATTATGTGTTGAGGGCAATGCTCTGTGTTAGAAATAGACTAGTAGACACACTGTTCCTGTCTTCATAGAGTTTAGAAGTCAGTGAATCGTGTATTATAACTGTGAAAAGTGTGGGAAGGAATGTATATGGTGCTATCAGAGAGCAGTAGGTATATCTAAGTTGGACATGGAAGGGTTAGAAAAGACCTTCGGGATTTAAAAATTGAGATCTGAACAGTGAATAGGAATTAACAAGGGAAATTTGCATTTGGAAGACATGGTGATGAACGGAAAGTCAAAAGAATTCAGGTAGTAAATGCCTGACAGATATCAGCTGTGTCTCCCTTCTGCTAAGATCCAGTTAGGATGGACTTCGATGCCCACCCACCACACATTCTGCCGAAGTTCAAAGTCTACCTCAAGATCTCTGAGGCTCCTTCGGGCCTCCCTGTAAAGCTCTTTCCTTTTCTTAATTGCTGCAAAAATTTAGCCAAAGATGGCTAAATAATTACATTATAAACAGAGAATTAAATAAACAGAGAATAAAAATACTAATGCCTCCAATGACTTGATATGCATCAAATATATAAATCCATGAGTTTAATATAAATTGAAAGTAAAAATTTATTTATCATTTTTAAACTTGCCATGACACTAATTTATTATTCTGAAAACTGATAAAGAGAAAGAAGGAATTTAGCATTTACATTGTTTTTCTTATACGGGTTTCAGAATATGGGTTTCTTACATGGGTTTCAGAATAAGCACATGGTTGAGGGAGAATTTTCTACGGAAGAACTCTAGCTATCAGTATGGGGAAAATGATATAATTTTAAAAACACCGTTTTTTGACCTCTAATGAAATAATGAATCTAGGCACTGGTCATCAATGCTATTCACCCTATCCTGTATACACTTGCTTGGAAACTTTACATAGGACAGATCAGACCCACATCACCTGAACCAAATGACAACTTCCACGTCGTTAGAAGTAGGAAATTAGACATTAAGGGCTTTTCATGAGATGGAAGAGGAAATATCCAGTATTAGAAATATCCTTGGAGAAAAAAAGCAAAAGAAAAGGAAAGGAAAATAGACAAAGAAAACATTTAAACTAAATCTGATTAAATCTTTAGAAATAGCTAGAGCTTACAAGAGATTCAGGAGGCAGAGAAACAAGTCAGCTGATACTACATGAAAACAATCATCTGAATCCAGAAAATGAGGAATTCTATAGGTTTCTCCAACAAATCTTAGATAGCAATTAAAATAGAAACAAGCGAAAAGAGTGGAGAAACTGCGACAGGTATAAAGAGATATGAAAGGCATCAATTGGGGCGCCTGGGTGGCTCAGTGGGTTAGGCCGCTGCCTTCGGCTCGGGTCATGATCTCACGGTCCTGGGATCGAGTCCCGCATCGGGCTCTCTGCTCAGCAGGGATCCTGCTTTCTCCTCTCTGTCTCTGCCTGCCTCTCTGCCTACTTGTGATCTCTCTCTCTGTCAAATAAATAATAAATAAAAAAAAAAAAAAAGAAAGGCATCAATTGAATGCATTGTGCACATCTTCTTTTGGATCCTGATTTGAACAAATCAAGTGGTTGAAAAAAGTTTTGAGATGTTTAGGAAAAATTGAACATAGACTGAGTTTTAAATGGTACTGAGGCATTAATGTTTACTTTGTTATTTGAGATAATGATATTGTGGTTCACTTTTTAAAAAAGACTTTATTTATTTATTTATTTAAGAGAGAGAGTGAGAAAACATGAGAGGGGACAGGGTCAAGGAAGAAGCAGACTCCCCACTGAGCAGGGAGCCCGATGTGAGACTTAATCCCAGGACCCTGGGGTCATGACTTGAGCCAAGGGCAGATGCTTAACTGACTGAGCCACCCGGGAGCCTCATGGTGTCTGTGTTTGTCCTAAAATGATTTGGCAAATTTGAGAGGCGCCTGGGTAGCTCTGTTCATCAAGTGTTTGCCTTCGGCTCAGGTCATAATCTCAGGGTCCTGGGATGGAGTCCCACATCGGGCTCCTTGCTCAGCAGGGAGCTTGCTTCTCCCTCTCCTGCTGCTGCTCCCCCTGGTGTGTACGCGTGCTTTCTCTCTCTCTCTCTCTCTCTCTCTCTCTCTCTGACAAATAAGTAAATAAAATCTTTAAAAAAGAAAAGAATATTGGAAAATGTGGCCATTGTGGAAGCTGGGAAATAGTACACGTGAATCCATTTTATCCTTCTCTCTTTAAAACAGCATGTTGAAGGCTGGGTGTTGTATGCAACTGATGAATTACTGGATTCTACCCCTGAAACTAATAATACAGTATCTGTTAATTAAATCAAATTTAAATACATTTTTAAAAAGCATGTTAGAAATACATTTTTTAGTACATCATATAAGCTTTAACTAAAAATAAATTTAAAAGACATGTTGTTCCTTTTTCTATTCTACTCTATTTTGTCACTTCCCTCTTTTCTTTCTTTCTTTTTAAGATTTTATTTTTAAGTACTCTCTACACCCAGCATGGGGCTTGAAACCACAACCCTGGGATCAAGAATCACATGCTCCTCCAGCTGAGACAACCAGGTGTGCTGGGTTTTCCTTTTTTCTAATAGTGGTTTCTTTGTTCCATTTCTCCCCTGTCGACTGGTTTTAATTTTGGTCTTTCACTAGTTCATAATTTAACATGCATACTTACTAGACTCTTAACATCTGTCCATACCTTCCTGCTAAACAATACAAGGTTCTAGGAGGGCTTTAACTCCAATCACTACTCCACAGTTTCACAAGTTGTTATTATTTTCTTTTTTGGAGGCAGGCAGGGTCAGAGGAGAGAGGGAATCCTAAGCAGGCTCCACACCCAGCACAGAGCCTACCATGGGGCTCGATCTCAAAACCCTGAGATCATAACCTGAGCCAAAAATCAAGAATCAGATGCTTAGTCGACTGAGCCACACAGGCACCCCACATTCTATTTTAATAGCTCTTATTATCTGTATTTATCAGTGTATGAGACAATGTTTGTTTTAGATTTACTTCTGTGTTTATTATTTTCTTGTGATTTCTTTATTACTTTTAATTTATTTTGCTTTCAATTTCTTTCTTTCCTGAGTATATCTGTTAATGCTTTCTTAAATGATCTAGGAGTGGTAAACTTTTTATCTTCGTGTTAGGGACTGAGTGCGCTTCCCCCAAATTCACTATTTTGAAGTCCTAACCTCCAGTGTGATAATGTTCAGTGGGCGGGGGGCGGGGGTCTTGGGAAGTGATTAGGTTTAGATGAGATCATGAGACCCCCATGATCATGTGACTCCCATGACAGCTTGGTATCTTTATAAGAAGAGAGAACAGAACTCTTTCTTTTTTCTTTCTTTCTTTCCACCTTCCTTCCTTCCTTCTTTTCTTCCTTCCTTTATTCCTTCCTCTCTTTCTTTTTTTCTTTCCAGAATATGAACATAGGGAGAAGGCAGCCTTCTGCAAGCCAAGCCGAGGACCCTCACCAGGAACTGAATTGGCTGGCACCTTGATCTTGGACTTCCCAGTCTCCAGACTGTGAGAAATAAATGTCTGCTGTTTAAGGCTCCCAGACTGTGGTGTTCTGTGATAGCAGCCAGAGCTAAGACGCTTACTTTTCTATTCCAAATATGTCTTTACTTCTGTCCTGATCCTTGAATGAAATTTGGGTACATAATTGGTTTTTTCTCAGCCGTTTGGGGCTAGTTTTCAACAGTCTTCCATCTTCTTTATTGCTGAAGAGAAATCTGTTGTTGGTTACCTTGTTATTCCTTTTCTGGTAAGCTGTATTTATTTACTGTTTGCTTTAAAAATTTTTGTTTTAAAGATTTTATTTATTTATTTTGAGAAAGGTGGGGGCAGAGGGAGAGAGAGAGAGAGAATCCCATGCAGACTCCCCGCCAAGTGCGGAGCCTGACAGAAAGCTCGATCTCATGACCCTATCATCATGACCTGAGCCGAAATCAAGAGTCAGAAGCTGAACTGACTGAGCCACATAGGCACCTCTGTTTTTAAAATTTCTAATGGCGGTTCCGCAGTTTAACTCTGACATGTATGGATATGGGTTGATTTTACATATCTTGCTTAGTTTGGAATTGTATCTTAAAATCTGAATCATTTCCTTTCATTCATTTTGGACAATTATCAACCCTTATCTATTTGAATATTCTTTTCCCCTCCATGTTTTCTATTCTCTCCTTTAAAAATTTTCCTACTTCTACCTCTTTGTTACTCTATGTTGCATTGTGGATTATTTCTCAGAATTTTCCAGGGTATCTGGAAAGAAGGGCAGATCTGCTGTTTAACACATGCATTGAAAGTTTGAAATTTCAATAAACTTCACTATCTCCCAGTTCTAGTTTTCCATTTTTAACTTTTAAAATATTCTGAATGTTTTATTTTCTTTTTATGTTTTCAATTCTTCATGTAAGTATATGTATTATATATATTATACAATGGAGATATATACACACATGCATATATATATATAGAGAGAGAGAGAGGGAGAGAGTGTGGGATTTGGGAAATGGGGCAAAAAAAGCAGCATTAGAAAGATCAGGAGTGCTGGGGCAGGGTGTAGGCCACAGTATTAAATGATGGGCTAAATGATACATCCCCTTGACTTGGTGAGATTCGATCAAGATTCGATTTAAGAAGCTGAGGGAGTTAGCTCGGTGCAAGTCTGAGGTCATGGGAATGCTTACACCAAAGGGGGTAAGGTAGGAACACACCTAGCATGATCAGGGACTAGCGAAGAGCCTCTTGTGCTGGCGCAAAGTGTAGGAACCTGGAGTCACAAGACATCACAAAGGCTCAGGGCACACATCGGACAGGTGCTTTTAAGCCATTCTAAGGACTTTGGCTGACACTGCAACACTGCAGGGTTTTAGGTGTTTATTTATATTTTTATCTATTTAAAAAGATTTTATTTATTTATTTGGCAAAGAGACACAGTGAGAGATCAAACACAAGCGGGAGATGGGGGGGGGCAGTGGGAGAGGGTGAAGCAGGCTTCCTGTAAAGCAGGGAGCCCAATGCGGGGGCTTGATCCCAGGACCCTGAGACCATGACCCCACCTGAATGAAGGCAGAGGCTTAATGACTGAGCCACCCAGGGGGCCTTATTTACATTTTTAAGGATCACTCTAGATTCTAAATTTAAAGTTAAATTACACACTGTGTGTGTGTGTGTGTGTGTGTGTGTGTAAATTGTGATGCGGTGGAGGGAGGGGGAGTGTGCTACAGTAGAAGCAGGGAGTTGGGGCAGCAGGGGTTGGGGCAGCAATTCAGACACTTTCACGGTGATGGCTTTGCCTGTGGGTGGGTGTGAAGGAGGTATAAAGAAGTGAGGTTCTGGATATATCTCCAAGACCCATCCAGTAGGTTTTCCTGATGAACAAATGTGAGAACGAGAGTGGAGTCAAGTATGAAACCAAGGTTTTAGGACTGAACAATGAGAAGGATAGATTTACTGTCAGTAAAAATGGGGAAGAACAGGGAGAAGTAGGTGTGAGGGGATGTAAGCAAAGCTTGGGGTTTTTGATGTTTCTTAGGCATCGATGTAGAGATTTTGAGTTGGCCATTAAATAGTCACATGTGGAATTGAGGAGAGACATGGGCTGGAGATACAAATTTGGGAGGGAATGGGTTCATAGGTGATCCTTCAAGGCTTGAGACCCGGTGAGATCACCAGCGAGATGGAGACCGAAGACTGAGCCTGGGACACATCCATCCAATTCAGAGACGGTCTCTACAAATACAATAATATGTATTACAAGAGGTAGTACTAATTTCTATATTAGTGGTATCCTGTCATCTATACTGTTTTTAGCTTCCTTTTTTTGTTTTGCTTTTATTCATATAGAGCTTAAGTTCCATAGTGCTCCAGGTGCATGCTATTTCCTTAGGTTTGGTGTTCCAGAACTCTTGCATTGTGTAAATTTCAGCCCCAGACTCAGGGGAGACCCATCATTTCACGTTCTCAGAAAAGTATTTTGTTGCCCAGTTTTGACCAAGACTGTTAGTGGCCAGGTCTTCTACTCTGCTTTTACTGAGGTGTTGTCCTTGGCTTTCTTGTGACCTTGTTCATGCATTTCAGTAAGTGTTTTGTTTTGTGCAGTGTTTAGGTTGTGGCTTTTCTTGTTAAGCGTGGTCTTCCACATTGTCTTGAAAATATGCACGATCCCATCCTCTCCATTGTCTTAGTTCAGGCCTCCTTAGTTTTTACTTCTTTGCATGCCCCTTGGCTGGTCTCTTTCTGCAGGGTTTCTCTCTTCTTCTGTAGAATCATTAGGTAGATTTTTTTTTTGTGATGCATATCCAAAGATTTCATTCCCTGGTGTGTATTTTTTTTTTAATGGCTTTCCTCCCCAGAAGGATATACCTCAATATCTTTGGTAGGATTTGTAGGGACTTTTTGGTTTCATCTCTCACTTAACACCTTCCATCCATGCTTTGCTCCATCCAACCTAAGCGTTTTGGGGACATGCCGTGCTCTTGTAAGCCTTCTTACCTTTGCATAGTCTGTGCTCTTCTCTTGGAAGGCTCTTCTAGCTTTATCTGCCTAGTTATCACCCTGTATCCTTCAAGATTGACTTCCGATGACTTCTTCTTTGGAACTCTTCTCTACGAGCCTTGTATCTTCTCAGAATGAGTTGGAAGGCTTTCCTACTCCTTGTGCCACAGCCCCTGGACACAATATTATGTCTCACTCTTTGCATTGTGCTTAGGGTTTCTCCCCCTGACAAAAACGATCTTCTTATCCGCAGAGTCTAGTTTTGTGTGCACGTGTGGGGTACGTAATACATACTCAAGAAACCTTTACTGAATGATTAGAAACATGGAAAAATATTTTTACGTGTTGAAGGGGAATGGAAACACCCTCTATCTTTACAGAATCAAGTGTCTGTGTTGATTTCAAAGGACAAGATACAAAAAATACTGGGATTTAAACATATTTTGCCATACCCTACTTTTTTTTAACGTGTTAACGCCTAAATGATACGTGGGTGAAATGACAATTGTTAAATATTGACAGGGCATTAAAACCACTATACTTGTTACAATCTGGTAAGAATTAAAAGCCCATTTAATATAGAGTCAGACCTTATAAACCTTAAGCCTAGTTAGAGAATTCTAAAATATAAAGAAAATGTTCAGAGTGCATTAATAGTGACAAAAAAGGATGAAATGATGGAATGGGGTGGGAGGGTCGTGTGCAAACCTGAGGATACCACGACGGGCCCGTGTGGCTCTTTACGCTTTCACTGATGGAAGCTCTGTGAGGGCGGGGCCACATGACGCCATGATGGAAGCTCTGTGAGGGCGGGGCCACATGACGCTATGATGGAAGCTCTGTGAGGGCGGGGCCACATGACGCCATGATGGAAGCTCTGTGAGGGCGGGGCCATGTAACGCCGAACTCACAGCAGTTGCATAACATGTGATCATTGAACTGAAATGTTATTAAGGGTATTATGGGATAGACTTTTTTTTTTGGGGGGGGGGATATTCTTAAGAGAAATAAAAATAAGTTTTGACAACCATGTATGAGCATTAGGGAAGGCTCTTTTAAAAAATTATCTTTTCTAATTTTTATGTATTATAAAGGCTATGGTAATAATATGATGTATATATGATAATATGATGTATTATAATATGATGTATGTAATAATATTATATATTATATATGTATATATAATAATAATCTAATGACCAGTAATACATATTTGTGTAACATTTATTTTAGACTGTCCAATAATACAAAGTTTTCAAAGCATTTTTACTACATTAACTCACCTAATCTGTATGCCAACTTTACTAGTTAGGTATTATTATCATCATTCCCATTTTACAGGCTGGAAAACTGAGGCACAGAGACATTAAGTAACATGCCCAATGCCTTGCAGCCGGTAAGTGGGGTTTAAGTACATCCCAAGAGCTTTCTTGTTTCCTCTTCTCTCCCAGACTTTGTTCACACACTCACATATTTTCATAACTGTAGTTGTAACATACTTCAAATCAGATCTTCAGACTTTTGTTTAGCATACTCTAAACATTTTGTCAAAATATTACACAGACCTAAACATTACAATTTTAAATGACTATCACATTCTACTGAGCTGTGCATCATAAACAGCTTGGCTGTTTCTCACTTGTTGAAAATTTAGGTTGTTTTCAGTTTTTTCCACTACACATAATACTAACCTTATTATGTTAATGCATGTAGCTTTTTTCTCCTTTAAATTTTTTTCTTTATGCTAAAAACCTTGAAGTCAAGCTTGTTGTGAAGGAATGTAAATGATGCCGTTACTCTTGATGTGTAATGAAGTCGAAAAGAGTTGTGTAAATATGCGTTGTTAGCAGCAGCATGTGAGAATTTTATTTTCTTCTCAACTTAATTTTTGTTAGGCATTCCTTTTCTCTCTCTCTCTCTAAGAGAGACAGCGAGCGCACAAGCAGGGAGAGTGGCAGGCAGAGGCAGAAGCAGACTCCCTGCTGAGAAAGGAGCCGGATGCGGGACTTGATCCCAGGACACTGGGCTCATGACCAGAGGCGAAGGCAGATGCTTAATGGACTGAGCCATGCAGGAGTCCCTTTGCTAGGTATTCTTGCTTACTTTTAAATACATATAGAATAGAATTTCTCTTTTTTCACTTTCATACTTTCACTTACTATCAGGAAGTTTGAATTTTTTTAAAGATTTTATTTATTTCAGAGAGAGCGAGCACAAGAGCAGTGAGGAAGGGCAAAGGGAGAGGGAGAAGCAGACTGCCCGCTGAGCAGGGAGCTTGACGCAAGACTCGAACCCAGAATCCCACAATCACGACCTGACCCAAAGGCAGATGCTTCACTGACTGAGCCACTCAGGCACCCCGGAAGTTTGAATTTTTTTTTTTTTAAGATTTTATTTATTTATTTGACAGACAGAGATCACAAGTAGGCAGAGAGGCAGGCAGAGAGAGAGGGGGGGGGGAAGCAGGCTTCCTGCGGAGCAGAGAGCCCGATGCGGGGCTCGATCCCAGGATCCTGAGATCATGACCCGAGCCGAAGGCAGCAGCCCAAACCACTTAGCCACCCAGGCGCCCCTGAATTTTTTTTTTAACAAAATGTTTAATTTCTCTTTTATTGCTATACTCACTACAAATATTTTTCAAATCTGTTTGCCTTTATAACTTTAATTTTGATAGTCACCTTCAGAGAAACTTAAAACTTTTTTATGGGTCCGATTAATTTGTCTCTAGTGATAATGCCTCCCCTTTCTCAAGTTTTAGAGAAAGATATTATCAATTTTATTATCAATAATATCAAAACAGATATTATCCATTTTCTGCTTACGGCCAGTGTGCTATTTGATTTTTTGGGCATTCACAGTTCCAACTGCAAAGACACGGTAGAAACCCCAGGCGTGTGTATAAGTGAGGCTCTGAAGGACGTGTAGTTGAAGTGACACAGAAAACTGCTGATTGTTCCATGACTCATCGTGTCTAAACTACCTGCTCTCCATTCACAGTGTAAAGCCTAGTGTCACTGAATTTATTTATGTTCGAACACCTTGAACCCTTACAGGCAACACAGATCTGGTCCATGACAATAATTCTTTCAGTTTTAGAGGAAAACTGCCTTACACTGTGGAGCATTTGAGGTAAACTGGCACATATACACTCAGTACAGTTACTTGTTTAAATTTGGACACTGGTATGCGGCAGGGTTGGGATGCTGTTAAGGGATGTTGGCTGTTGTCAAAGCCCGCATGACACCTAAATTGACATTTACCTTCTCTAGCTGCTATACTACCCCAGGTCAGGTCCTCAGCTTTGGAGCTTCCAACATCTAGAATTTTAAGCACACATGGTGTGGATCCAGCTCTTAGGGACAGACTCTCATTAAGCCAAGTGACAAGAGACTGATGTATATAAATCGAGGGGCTGGTATTATTTTGCAGTGAGAACTCTGAGCATCCCTTTGAGTGAAATACTTGGGTCAGTACTATGAGCATATTATCTCTCGGCATCTCTCCTTGGAGAGAAAAATTAAAACAGGAGATTTCCTAGTGAATCAGAGCAAAGAGAAGGAGTTGTTTGACTTTGAGAATTAAGCTCGTGGGGCTTCGGCAGCCTTTTATGTTCAGGGCTGTAGTGCTGGGCTGTGTGGCCCACTCTGCCCCTCACTTCAGGAGAGCTGGTGTGGGTACAACACTCTTCTGGATCTTTGAGGTTACCCAGTCAGTGTGTGAGTTTTCAGGTTGTGTCTTTCTCCAGGTGGGGTTCAATATAGTGCACTAAGCTCCTGCTCACCCAACTGCTATCACACTCCATGCTGGCCTCCTTGTGGTAATTCTTGGGTCCTCCTCGTTGGTGCTTTGGGTGTTTCTGAACACATTTCAGCGTCTCTTGGAGTAACCAGATAACAAACCTTTTTTTTTTTTTTTAAGATTTTATTTATCTGAGAGAGAGAAGTAGTGAGAGAGAGCATGTGCAGGGGCGGGGAGAGGGAGAAGCAGGCTCCCCATAGAGCTGAGAGCCTGACTCGGGACTCGATTCCAGGACCATGAGATCATGACCTGAGCCGAAGGCAGATGTTTAACCGACTCAGCCACCCAGACACCCCCCACCCCCACCCCCACCAGATAACTAACTTCTTATGTGTAGACTTGCCGGTATAGCTCTTTAGGGACAAACTTTTTCCATGTTCTTGGGGATCGTCCCTCAGTATTACCCTTTTGGCACTCTACATTGTGGCCCAGGGAAAATGAGGGTTTTTTGTCATTCTCTCCAATTCCAAATACCTTCATGCCTGGCATCTCTCCTTGGCCCCTCTTGGTCATTTTCCCTGCCAGACAGTTGACCTTCACCTTTCTTGGCCAATGTCAAGCCACTTACTTTTGGGGTTTGATTTTCCTTCTTCAGAGTTTGCACGGGAGCCCTCCCGAGCTGGTGCAGAGGGTCCAGACTGACCGGTGGTGCCACTCAAGCCTCCAATCGCTTCTCCTCGGCTGTTTCCAGACTGGCCTCAGTCTCCCTTCTCTTCCCTCTGCTCGCAGGTCACCCTGGCTGCTGTGCTCACTGGATGCTAGGTCCTGGCCTCCTGCCTGGCTCACTGACCCTGAAGAAGCTCTGCCAGCTCCTACGGGACTGACAACACCCGAGGGCACACTGGCAGTTTGGCCCTGTCCCAGTGCAGACTTTTAAAAACCAACAAAATAAAATGGGCCTCAATATACAATGTAAGACTTTGGGCAGAAAATTATAAGATTTCTAAAAAGTGAATCAAGACTCAATGTCAGAGTATCACAACGCCTAGCACAATGGTTCACACTAATCAACCCACAATGCATAAGAAACAAAAAAGCAGGAGTGAATAGAATTTCACAGTAACCAAATGTCAGGAACTGTGCGTAGACCCCGAGCCCAAATGGTAACATTTTCGTTACCCAAATGCTGGTAAGGAATCGGGAATTGATGAAACTTTTCAAATGTTAAGGCTATGAAGTTTACGTCCTGACCCATTTTGAGGGTTAACTATCATTTTGGACCAGCCACAGGACCAGCCACAGCCAGACCATCTAGAATTTGCATATTCTTGTTCTCAGTTTGGGGCTCTTTCCACTATAACTGATGGCACAGAATCATGTCCTTCAGTGACCAGCACCCCAAAAAACAAACGGTGGAGGGAGACAGAGAGCACTCCCTTTCGAACTCAGTCAGAGTTGGGGCCAAATCCTGCCTTTGCTGGTGACAAGCTGAGGGACACTGAGCAAAATAACCGGCCACTCTAAGCATCGGCGATTTCTAGCTGAGAAATGGGAATAGTAATCATAATGAGAATTATTGTTATATAATAAATTAAATGATAATACATGTAAAGTATGCAAGAAGAGTAGCAAAATAATAGTTATTGTTACAATATATTTTATTATATTATTATGTAGCCCTTGTTTTACCAAAACTGGACAGTCAAGCTTGGGAGGATCCGTGTGAATCTTCTTTTCACAGAACAAGGTGCCATCCCATTGGTTAAGAGGTTCTCAGGGGAGCCTTCGGTTGGAATATTACTTTGGTAGCACTGAACCCACTATTTAATAGTATTTGCTCCGCTTGTGTTCTATCCCCATTCCTGAAAAGAAAAGGACGAACTTGAAAAATCTTTTGGGAAAAAAAAGTACACAGAAATATAGGTCATGGTGAATCGGACTGCTGTGTTTTGAAAGCGTCTCCTTCTCCGAGAACACAAATACATCCTGTATTTGCACAGGACTCTAAGGGCATAAAGTACTTGCACGTCTCTGACCTCATGGCATGCTGAGGCTACTTTATGAAAGAGCATATGATTCATGCTTTCCCACACGAAGAAGCGGAGGCTTGTTTCCTGGGACTCAAGTTTTTGGACTTGTCCTCCACATGGCGACCAGCCCCCAAGAAAGGATGCCTGCATGTGATGAGTGAAAGGCAGGCTTTCCCACCCATGAGGGCCTTTCCTGCCAACAGGCTTTTCATCAGGCTGTTTTATTTCCTTGATAGCAGTTATGATACTAAGCACTGACACAGCAACTCCTCTATGTCTAGGGGGCGGTGGGCGGTGTAAATGTCTTCAATGTGTGTGTGTCCAGCATTTGCTTGTTTGTTCCCAGGGCCAGTGTCCACTTTCTCTCTGCTGTGTATCTCCAGGAAACATGCTCCCCGGGCTCCCCTGTCTTCGGACTTAATACCTCTTCTGGGCAAGAAGAGGTACTGGCAGGGGATGGTAGCGTCTGCAGGGTGTGTGTTCGGGGGAGAATCCAAGGCTTTTCTCCCCCTTCCCCTCTGCCTCGTGTGCTCTCCCCACACCCAGCAGCAGTTAATTGTTGTTGGCGGTGTTAGCTCTGCCGCCCACCATGGTCCCAGCTCCCGCTGGCCTGCCTGACTCCCAGCCACCTTTGAACCACCAAGGTCTAGATGGCTTCTTTATCCGGTCAGGCTCCCTAGTTCCTCCACCTTCCGTGGAACCACATCCCTGCCTGGAATTAATTCTATCTTAAAGACTAAAGTGGTTTTGTTCCATGGCTGGTCCACGCTGCTACTGCGTCCTACAGTGAACCTTCGTGATGTTCCTGGGAGGAGGAGATCATATGATTATCTCTGCCTTACAGAAGAGGAAGTCAAGGCTGAGGGGACACAGATGATGTGCCTATGTGCCTACAGTTGGTGAACGAGTCTTGGGGACTCAAATCTAGCCATCTCGAGGGGACAGGTGACACTGATTGAGTGCATCCTGGGGCCAGACCCTGGGGCCTGAGTGTGCCCCGCGCAGTCCCCACAGCGCATCCCCAAGTACTGATCAGGCAACTGAGTTCAGAGGCATTCGTTTGTTAAATCTTTAGCGTTAAGTAGTGGAGATGGGATTCGAACCTGGATCTGTCTGATCTAACCCTGTTTTTTCTGCTACTATGTGTGCTTCCCCAGAGTCAGTGTGCATCACAACCACAAGGGTGGGGTGTCATTAAGGTGTACATTTCCAGGACCCCCCCCACCCCAGCCCCCAAAATGCCAGTTCAGTAGGTTTGGAAGGGGGCTCAGAAATATGCATTTGTATGACTGTCCTAAAGCGGTGCTGAAGCAGAAGGCGTGGGACTTACATGGGGCAACCTCACTTCTATCCGTGATGCCCCAGGTGGACTCTGCATGCCCCCCCACCGCCTGCCTCAGTTTCCTCCTCTGTAAAGGGAGGTGGGACTAGACAATCTGCGAGGTAAAATCATCCCAGTTCTGCCGAGTCCCCTAAAGCTGTGTGCTACAGGAGTGCAGGGCACGTGGCACCGGTTCTGGGGAGGGGGGTGGGGGCAGACACCACTGCAGGGCCATGGAGCCCTCCCAGGGTGGGGCCGAGGCCCCGGAGTCTGGGGTTTCTCATGGACTTCGCAGGCGGGGAGACCCGACAGGAACTCTGTGGCTCGAGCCTAAAGAAAAGCCCTGTTTATTGGTTTGCAGTAAACTGGCAAACCGGTATTTGAAAAAGGAAGTGAACTGTGGGGCGGGGGGTTTAATTCAGGGAAATATTTGAAGAACTCAGTGTTTGCTCTGAGAGGTCATTAAATAAGTTTTGTTCCCACACCCTCTGGAGAAATGATGCTTCATTAAAATGGCGACATGAGGTGTAGTGAAAACGGTGAAATTGGGAACCCTGAAAAGACACATTCAGTAGATTCCACTTAAAATGTAAAAGGAGTGTAAAGAAAACAAATGGACATTTTCTCGAGGCAGCTGAGCGACACAAAACACAGGCATCTTTGTCTCCTTCTTGAAAACTTCCACAATGCGTTCTCCTTTCTTCCTCTTGACTAATCTGTACTTCTGAGAGGTGTTGAGTTTCAGCCAAACTCTCCGCTCCGCTCCATCAAAGGCTGCCCTCTGGTGAATAGCCCACCCTCACCTACCGATCCTGTCACCCACTCCTGCCCAGCCGACGCAGGTCATCCCCCAGAATGAGCTCACAGACAGAATTTCCAGGAGCATCAATCAGGGGCATGAATGGGGAGCCCATGTGTGGGAACAGTGGAGGAGCTGCGCTGAGTGCCCTGTGGCCCCTCTGACCTTGTCACCACCTATCTGTCCCTGCAATGCTCCCTGGTCCCTCACTTCCCACCCCCCCATGCCTGCCCTCCCCTTTGCTTGATGGAACAGATTATGCTGGTTGCCACACACATTCAGAGTCAGGAGGCATGCGACGTTTCTGCTTCTGTTGTAACACGATCTTTCCACCTTGGTTCCAGTCCCGGCTTGGTTCCGGGATTGGGGTTTTCTTTTTCCCCTTATAGCTTACGTGCCTTCCCAAGGCTGGGCGTGTTTAACCACAAATGGTCCAGGGGAGGCTGGGGATCTGCTCGTGTCTGTGCTGCTTTCTGCTGAAAGTGCCGATTTCTGGAGTTATAGTCTTGCATTTATAATGTGAGGGTGATGGGTCAGGATTAAGAGCTAATGAGGAATGCGGACAAAACACTTTGGAAATACAAAATAATGTGAACATGAAATACTTGTTTGCTCTTTACTAACAATCTTTCCCAAGGCCTGTCTGATCTTGTGTTCTCTCCCGAACAGGTTTGAGAACCGTCTTGATGTACCTGCTCCAGGATGCCTCGTCCCTCCCCCACCCCCCCAGCTGGTACCCACTCCCTGATACTTTGGAAGGAGCCAGGGCCTGGGAAACAGTCGGTTCTGATGGCTTGTATGTTGTATAACTGAGACAGGTAGGTGCCTGGCGTCTTCACTCACACCTGTTCCCTGGGACCAGCCTTAACAGCAGCCCAGCGTCTCCCCCCCCCCCCCACAGCAAGGCAGTAGATTGGTCTACTATTCTAGCAGGGGCTAGAATCCTCTTCAGGGCAAGGCCTGCTACCAGGCACTCTACACCGCTGCCCTAGGGGCACTTCCAGATCCTGCAGCTCAGAGGAGTTTTCCTGGGGGAAAGGTGGGGACTTTGTGACAAGAGAAAACCCACTTCCAAATCCTAGTTGAAGGTGAAAGCAGAATCAGGCCTATGCTGTCCCCTGGTGGTCATATGTTATACTACAGGTTATACTACAGTCAGCTCCTTGACTGTAAAATCCCAATTACAGTATCGAACTTTTTTTTTTTTTTTTTTTGATGACAAATATTTTTAAAAATCTGTGGCAAAACACACATCACAGAAAATGTACCAGCTTAACCATTTCAAAATATGTAGTTTTGGGACAATAAGTAAGTCCACATTGGCAACCTGATGGTAAATATCATGTGGGTTTTTTTCTTAATTGAGATATAATTGATATATAACATTCTATTAGTTTCAAGGATTTACAATTACGCTTGTGTCTTATACTGTACAGTATGGAAATCTCGAGCTGTGAGGAATCAGTGAAGATACATCTGGAACAATGAAAGCATTGATCTGAATCTTCTCGTGGGATTGAAAGCAAAGTTCTCCTCCGGGAGCCACTTGGTCTTTATCTGGTAATGAGCACAAACTGGTAGACATTGCCAGAATAAACACAACAAATTTGGTGGATTTAAATTGGCTCTCACAGGTAAGAATTACAACTTCATTGATTTTGACTTTTACCAAGTTTATTATAGAGTCCCATCTCATTTTTTACCATCTTACAACAGTTTGGAGGGGGGAAGAGAACACTATATTTTTGATCCGGGTTCTGCAACCACAGAAACAGATACAGGAGTCTAAATCCTGTGCAGGGTCTCTAGCAGACTGAGGATTCCAGGTCTCTGGGCCTGGAAGCAGAAGTCACGTGGGTCAGGGATTCTGGGGGAGACCCAGAGAGCTTTTCGCTCTGGATTAGCGGTTTCACACCCTCTTCCCCATCCCTGTCACAGCGCGCTAGGAACGCTTCTAGTCAGCTGTGTCTGCTACGTGAGGCATTTCAAATATGTTTCTGGGAGTCGTCAGTGCTGTTCTCTATGAGGCCTGAAGGCAAAATTCAATGTTTGTAGTAAATAAAGTACTAAAATTATATCAGCTATTAAGAGGATGGATTATTTCCAAGTTGCTTAGCCATATTGGCTGAGTGTTGAGTTCAGCAATGGTGCCAACATATTATGCACAAGAGTTTTATATTCCTGGGCACTGAGAATTACACTGAATGTGGTGGCACAGAGTCGGCTGAGCCGGGTATCAAGGGGTGGTCAGCAGGATTCAAGAAGGAGTCTGTAGATATGTAAGGGCAGGTTCTGGAAACTTTGCTAGGATGGAACCTCCTCCTGACTAGTTCCCAAAAGCTGTTACAGGTGAGACAGAAGCATCGGAAGCTAAACTCGTAGTGTTTTCCAAACAGTGGGCTCTAAGGATTATTTCTTTCTAGAATGGAAAGCATCTCTATATGGATTTTCTCTTCCTCTTCTTGTAAGTCTCTATTATGGGCTACATTATGTCCCTTCAAAAGTTATATGTTGGGGACACCTGGGTGGCTCAGTTGGTTAGATGACTGCCTTCGGCTCAGGTCATGATCCTGGAGTCCCGGGATCGAGTCCCACATCGGGCTCTTAGCTCCACCGGGAGTCTGCTTCTCTCTCTGACCTTCTCTTCGCTCATGATCTCTCTCACTGTCTCTCTCTCAAATAAAAATAAAAAATCTTAAAAAAAAAAAAAGTTATATGTTGAAGTCCTGACCCCCAGTGTCTGGAAATATGACTGTATTTAGAGACAGGGACCTTGACGAGCTATTTAAGTTAAAATGAGGTCGCTAGGGTGGACCTTAATCCAGTCTGACTGGAGTCCTTAAGAGAAGAGGAAATTAGGACACACACAGAGGGAGGACCGTGTGAGGACACGAGGAGTAGACAGCCATCTGCAAGCCAAGGAGAAGACTTTAGGAGAAACCAGCCTTGCTGACTGACACCTAGAACTCAGTCTTTGAGCCTCAAAAACTGCGAGGAAATAGATTTCTGTATAAGCTACCCAGTCTGTGGTAATTTGCTATAGCAACCGTACTAGGTGCCTGTAGTCTCCTTTTGGGTTTAAAGAACATGCCGGAATGGCCATCCACTGGCACCTACTAAGTGAAAACCATCAAAGGCTATTCTGTAAGGAGCTAAACAAAATCTAAAAACAAGAAACGACAAAACCCCATGAGCCCAGGAAAGTGACCCATGCAATAACCTCTGGTTTGAATGGCACCCAGTGTCATTTCCTAGATAAGACCCATTAGCATGATTTCTGGAGAAAAGCCTAAATACATGTGCAAAATATGTACACCATGGTAATGGTCGAATGTAAATCTCCCCCCTCCCCCGGCTCTATGGCATTCTATGGAAGGAATCCAAATCGTATGAAAAATGTTCTCACTTTCAAATGCATCATACCAGCCAAGTTCATGGAACCAAGCTACGAAGTTACGATTGTTACAAGAAATATATATTCCCTTAATGTTACCTCTAATTTTTCTTTCGCTCTTCTGAGATATCAGGTGTTTAACTTATAGATTACTTTCTTTGATGAAACTACGGAAGATTTAATAAGAAGAGGGACCCACGCGCTGAGGACTTAGAATCCAGCTAAGGTGGTTATGCCCAGGGTGTCATTGGTGGTGGCCATGAGGGTGACCAGCTAACCTTTACTGAGTATCTCCTGGGAGCACAGGCACTAGATTAGCACTTGACAGATTTCACTTGAGCCTCACGGGAGCACTGGTAGATTGGACCTGGTGGAAGGTAGCAGTTTTGGTTATTTGTGTGATTGTGAGCAAATGACGTTGCTCTCCATGATTGTCTTCTCCTTTGTCAAAGGTTGTTGTCAATATACTTCAAGTGCTTGACACGGTGCCTGGCACATACAAAAGTTTCACTAACTGGAGGCTGCTGGTATTTTTCCCAACATCCTTCCATGAGGAAACAAAGGACAGTAGAGATGTTAAGCAACTTCCTCAATACCACCGGGACCCTTCTGAAGAAAGTGTCCAGGTGGGCATGTGGGATCCCTGCATTATTCAGTCTCTCCAGTGCCTCCTGTTGGTCATACCGTCCCTTGCAGGTTCTTGGGACCTTCCTTCCACTAAGATGGGAGAGAATGATTTTAAGATGCATGAGGTATGTTCCCTGACCCCAAAATACTTCAGCATGTGTTACTTAAAAACAAGGAGGTTCTCTTTCAGAACCGCAGCAAAATGATCAAAATCCGGAAACCAGCGTTGGTATGCTAATATCCAATATCTAGAACTTATTCACATGTTGCCAACTGTCTCACTTACATATAGGAAAGCAAAAATAGAATAATTCCCTTCTGGTTCGAGGTCCAGTCTCGGGTTCCACACGCCATTTAGTTGCTGTGCTTCCTTTGTCTTTCTTCATGTGGAACAATTTTCTAGCGTTTGTTTGTTTGTTTGTTTGTTTATTTTGCCTTTCATGACCTTTATGCTTTTAGAGTACAGGTCTTCATTTTGTAGACTGCTCTTTTCTGTTTCAATCTGAAAACAGATTTTTTTTTTTTTTAATGTGCACTTTCTGGAAACAACAGTAACTTTACCCAAAGCAATGACAAAAAAAAAAAAAATGACAGGAATATATGAACTATCCTAACAGACACTGAGGGCACTATTTTGAGGCAAAATGGGTCTTCCAAATACACTTAAACAAGGACTGTGTTAGAGGATGTCAGGGTTGACCCTGACATGAAAGTTGTTCACTGTTACTCTGATAGGTCAGTTGCTTCATATATACAATTACGTTTGATTTCCATGGTCTCTACTATTCTGTCCAGTTCTAGATTCTTCGAACATGATGGAATTCTGACACATAAGGTTGCTCCCCACACACTTCAGGTGTTCCCCCAGTAAGGAGTGTCCTGGTTAGTAACCAGTCATCTCCAGTTGTTCAATTCTCTCCTTCACCAAACTCTGCAATGTTCACTCCACATTTCTTCTCATATCATATGCCTTGGTTGGACGCTGCTTCTGCCATGTGAGTGTTCTTGGGATGTAGGTCATCCCTCATGAGCTAAGACTGTGTCCAACACCTTTCCTCCATCAAGGACACTACCGGCTCCTCAGGAGCTGGTGCTGAGTCTCCCCACTCGCCGTCACTACCTAGATTGGTCGTTGTGTTTACTTCTCAAGAAATAATTGCTGTGTACACACCCCTGCCAGGAACTGGGTGCTGCTGAATGACCATGTCAACAACTGGTTGAACTGAATGCAATTATTCCCTGGTTGGTAGGTCTCAGGCACACGTTCTTTTCTTTTCCAGAATCTCAAGCAGACTCCACGCCGAGTATGGAGCCTGATGCAGGGCTCGATCCCACAACCCTGAGATCATGACCTGAGCTGAAACCAAGAGTGGGATGCTCAACTGACTGCGCCACCAAGACGCCCCCACTCAGGCACACTTTCTAGACATTATTTCCAAGGGCTCTCTTTGCTCCATGTTTGATTTTGGGGGCAAGAGAGAGAGATGGGGCAGAGGGTCACTGGGATGGTAGACTCAGGAGGTGAATCTGAGAGAATAACAATGCTTAAAAAAGAGAAACTTTGCTAAATTACATGGTGAAGGTGCAGTTTCTATTTGCCTTGGGAATGGCAGAGAACTGGCTCCCTGTTAGGAAGGTAAGAAGGATGCGAGTTCAGGGTAAAGGGGAGGGGTCAGAGTCCAGACAGCTTTCTGTGTGTGATAGTCACAGAACGAATGGAAATAGAACAGTTTGCACCTTGCAGAAATCTTGCGAGTACCCACCCATCCAGGCAACCACCCATTAGCTCTGTGTTCAGCAGGTCCCAGCGTCCATTCTGGGGATGCTGAGGTGGAAAGGGGAAGGGGTCTGTCCACCCAGTGGGGACTGGTAATTACAAGGTGGTGCCGTTGACTTACAAATACATAAATAATTTCAGAGCCGCAACTGTAGGTCATGAATGCAGGGACCGTTTCTCCCCTTTGCGGCTGGCGAACCCCCGGGATGGCTTCCATCCTTTGGCAAGGATGCGGTGGAGGGCCTCGGCGGGCGCACAGAGTCACCTGTGTGTGGAAGGCCTCCCCGGGCTGTGGGAATGGCCCTCTTGGATTTCCTGACTTTTGTGCATTGATGGTTTCCCTCACAGAGTCGCATTAACCCAGTTCCCTAGGCTGAATGAAACCATTGGCAACTTTCTGATTTGTTTTTCAGGCTGAGTCGACGCTGGTAAAGAAGCCAGGAATTCCCAAGCTTTCCCAGGCGAGTGTGGAGAAACACCAGGACGCCTTTTTCTTCTTCCCCGTCCATCTGCGGCCAAGTGTGCATCGGTCAAAGGCAAACTCTGAATCGGGCTTTGTGCAGGTCTCTGGAAAGATCCCCAAGATCGTGTGACGGGGGGAAAAGGGACAGCGGTGGTGGTGGCGGTGACATTTGCAGAGCCAGCCCTGTCCCTGTCTGCCGCAGGATGCGTGTTGGCATGCTTTGTGAGAATAATCCACGCCGGGCAGAATGGGGCTTTTGACATCAGCAGAGGCCCAGGCTGCCTCACAATGAGGCCTGTTGGTCAAAGGGAGACTGTTTAATGAACTGCGCACCAGAGGCCAGCTCTGGCCATCTGTCCCAAGGATCTCTGGAGCGAGTCTTCGCTGTCACTGGCTGCACGTGTGAAAGCATCATCCCTTTCACAGGAAGAAATGGCAACAGCTAATTCATATTTCCAAATCGCAAACTCTGGGATGCTTGTTGTCAGATGGAATGAAAAGCTTGATACGCCTTGATCTTAAGACTTTATCAGCAGGGAAGCCCGAGAAACTAACTTTCTCTGGGCTCCGAGGTCAGTAACGATAATGGCTTTTTCCTTATGTCGCGGAGCAACGTCCTGTCAAGGGTACGCAAACACTCGGTGAAAATGAAATCCATCCAAGCCCTTAATCATCGAGTGAGGAAGACAGGCAATCACGGTTGTCACCATGTGGCGGGTGAAATGCTGAGGCTCAGGGAGAACGGGGGACTCATGACCAAGGTCGAATGGCAGGTGGGAGGTGGAGTTGACAGCTCATTGTGTCCTCCAGCCTCTGGCACCGAGGAAGGACATGCAAGGCTCACGTCGACTTTTCCTGGCAGGCTGGTTCTTCCTAGCCGGAATGCAGGTGGCGATGTTGTGATTCCTGGCCGAACCGACAATGCTTCAGTGATCATCTCTGTCAGCGCCAGGCACCCACTGAGTGTCACAGCGCAACTCCCAGGCTTAAGCGATGCGTGCCGAGGTTTTCATACGGCCTCTCATTTATTAGTTGTGTTGGAAAGAAATCTCTAATACCTAACTGGGTACCTCTGGATTTTAACAGCTGTGGTTTATAAGAGATTTGGGAGGGGGAGTATTTTCAAAGTGCCTTTCAGAAAGTCTCACCGTCGGTGGGAGTGGAAACTCCGTTCCGGTAGAATGACTCGCAACAGTCCTATGCTCAGAAAACCAAGCCTGCGAGAAAAATCAGCTATCTTCTTACAACTCACTGTAGCCAGGATGTCTCTACGCCACTTTCCCATCACCTCCCGTTGACTGGCAGTAACCTTCATGGAAAGTTTCGATGTCAAAATGCTGAGTATCTTGGAAGATGTTCTGTGCAGACGAGAATGCTTGGCCAGGAGCTGGAGAGTCACGCTTGGGTTGGACTTGAAGGTCGCTTTGAGTCAGAGATGCTGTGACTCTGGAGCTAATCAGCTTCAACTCCTAAAATGAAATGATGTTAACTACTATTTATTGAGTACTTTCTGTGTCGGCTTTGTGTGGATACCTGAGTATCATTCTCTGAATGATTCCCTCCCAATATTATCCATATTTTACAAATGAAAAATAGGGGTTTAGAGAGGTTTAAATCTTGTCTGATGGCACAGATTGAAGGTTTAGTAAGTGACCGTCCCCTGGAAATTGATTCCGGAGGAGTCTAAATCCTTACTCGAAATCACAACATTCTTTCAGATTCAGTACTGGAGTTAGGGAGGAAGGCCTCGAACAGGGGCTAGCAATGTCTCGGCGCATGCTTACCAGACGGCCGGGGGATTCCTATGCTGCTGCCAGTTGAGTTCAACTAATTATCAAAAGGGCAAATGCCCTTGAAGAGACAACACATTCACTGTCACCCATTAATACCACTGTGTGAAGTGGTATAGCCTAGCAAATGCCCAGAAGGAAGAAACTCAGAGCCTGAAGGTCCAGATTAATGACAACGTGAGCACCCCAGTATGGCCACTAGACTGTGGGGTTGTGGGGGAGAGCTCTGAGGATGCTTTTCTCCCTGTCTTGCATGTAACTCTTATTCAAAAAAGATTTGCTGACATCAATTCACAGTTCTGTTTTCTACTGGACTGAAAGCTTAATGCTTACCAGAAAGAACGCCCCAAACTCTGACCTGTGTGCAGGGAGAACATATATCATAATAAAACTACAATTTATTTTTAAAAATATGGTCTGAGAAATCAGGCTTTATATGCACACACACACACACACACACTCACATATGTGTATATATATATATTTTTTTTTCCTTAGAAAAAAGAAATACCTCTATCTGTATTATATAGGGAGATCTATATTCATTTCTTTCTATCACCTTCTGGTGGAAAAACTGTCCCTACAATTCAATCCCAAGATCATCTTACTTCTCACCCGGTCTGTGGCTCCTTATATAACAAAATAATGCCTCCTGTTTTTCCAGGGGGCACAGATCGAGCAGCAGTCTACACTGAGTACTTTAAGCTATAAACATTTTGTGACGTCAAAAGTCACCTTTCTGGGGCACCTGGGTAGCTCAGTGAGTTGAAGCCTCTGCCTTCGGCTCAGGTCATGATCCCAGGGTCCTGGGATTGAGCCCCGCATCGGGCTCTCTGCTCAGTCGGGAGCCTGCTTCCTCCTCTCTCTCTGCCTGCCTCTCTGCCTACTCTCTGCCTACATCTGTCTGTCAAATAAATAAATAAAAATCTTAAAATTAAAAAAAAAAGTCACCTTTCTTCCACAACAGGTCCCAGATGTTTTATGTAAATAATTTAAGGGTTCTTGACATAAAGGAGATGTTAGCAACAGCAAACCAGCCTAAGGCCATGTGACATGTGCACATCTCATCTAGCACTCACAGTGAAAAATACAACATTTTAGAATAATTCAGGTTTGCTCGTTTGTTTTACCTTTGGAATTAAAATGAACTCAAAAGTAGAAAAGAGGGGCGCCTGAGTGGCTCAGGTGGTTAAGCCTCTGCCTTTGGCTCAGGTCATGATCCCAGGGTCCTGGTATAGAGCCTGCGTCTCCCTCTCCCTCTGCCTGCTGCTCCCCCTGCTTGTGCTGTCTCACTCTCTCTCTGTCAAATAAATTTTTAAAAATCTTTTAAAAAAAAAAAGTAGAAAAGAAAAAGAAAAAGACTTCACAATATGCTAAAGCATTGGGAAATAAATAGAGTCCAACTATAGCCAGAAAATATACTTCATCTTGCTTCTTCTTCTTCTTTCCCCCCCCTTTTTTTTTTAAAAGAGCTTCTATGCTTGAAGAGCCAGACCTCTCCCGTGTGCCACGGATCTAAGCCCCAACCTCCATGAGGACCAGAGTTCCTCTGTTCAGAACTTTACCTTTTCATCTGACTGCTGATTCAGACCCTTTAATAAACTGGCAAACAGAAATAAATAAATATATATACTTGTATATACGCTTCATCTCATCACTCAAGGTCCATTAAATGCAGATTTCATCCATGAAGCTAATATTTTCTCAGATTTCATGAGCATTTTTTCAACTTTGATGTGTTCGAAAGTACACTGGGGCTCCGCTGGGAGCTGCCTAATGACACGGAGGGAGGGCGGTGGGCGCCCAGCCGGCCTCCTGCTGGGTGGTGAGATGGGCAAGATCGGTGTGAGGGGACCAAGGTGTCCCCCTCTCCCCCCGCCCTGCCTGCAGTGCCTCCTACGAGGCCACAGGACCCGCCTCTCTAAAAGCCTAAGGACCAAATGCTGAACAGCTTGAGCCCTTTGGCCTCGGCAAGGCTATTCCAAGCCTTTGGAAACTTTGCAAAATAAACAAAGAAATCTGACTCCAATATGTATTTGACATTTTGTCCTTTGAAAGGACAAAGATGTCCTAAACATTTCAAAGGGAGGTGTAGAGATAAGACATCTATTCTACTTTTAATATGTCTATGAACAATTATGAGGAGCTTCTCCTTTCTTTCTTTCTTTCTTTTTTTTTTTTTTTAAGATTTTATTTATTTATTTGACAGAGAGAGATCACAAGCAGGCAGAGAGGCAGGCAGAGAGAGGAGGAAGCAGGCTCTCCATGGAGCAGAGAGCTCGATGCGGGGCTTGATCCCAGGACCCTGAGATCATGACCTGAGCCAAAGGCAGAGGCTTTAACCCACTGAGCCCCCCAGGCGCCCCGTTCTCCTTTCTTTCTTCCTGCCTCCCTCTCTTCCCCTTCCTTCCTACCTTCCTTTCTTTCTCTCTTTCTTTCTTTCTTTCCACCAAGCAAAGGGAGCAGGGAAGAACATTTGGAAAATATTTCCACCAGGGGAAAGGCCTCATTCAATGGAGAGCAGGGAAGCGTGGGGAAGGAAAGCTGGCTGGGATTGGAACCGCACGTCTTCCCCACACAGGGTCCGGTGTTTTCCAGAATGTGCTCTGGGTCCTCAGAGAGCCTCCTTCAGCTCTTTAGGGAGTTACGTGAGCCCTGACGCTGGTGCTCACTGCGGCCAAGCAACTTCAGCTTCTACTCTGAATCTCTGGCATTTTCTGGAGCCACTGCTTTTCCCTTATCCTTCTTAAAAACCATTTGAATCTTGGCTGCTTTCCTGACCACTAATATTGCCTCCATATACGGAAAGGGGAAAATAGGAGAGGTAAAATCAACCCATCATTATGTGAATATATAATATGAATATATTATATGAATTTATATAATAAAACATCTGGTGCAAGAGAGGCTAGCTAAAATAGGATTGGAAGTGCTCATATTTGAAATTGAATCACTAATCTACCTGTCTTCACCAATGACATTTCAACCACATATCGGTTCTGCATCCCAAATGATTATCCATTTTCTTCTGGTTTTGTTTTATTATGTCTTAGTAGCTATCTCATTGTTTTTATTTAAAGATTTTATTTACTGGGGCGCCTGGGTGGCTCAGTGGGTTGAGCTGCTGCCTTTGGCTCAGGTCATGATCTAGGGTCCTGGGATCGAGCCCCGCATCGGGCTCTCTGCTCCACGGGGAGCCTGCTTCCCCCTCTCTCTGCCTGACTCTCTGCCTACTTGTGATCTCTCTCTGTCAAATAAATAAATAAAATCTTAAAAAAATAATAAAAATAAAAATAAAAAATAAAAAAAGATTTTATTTACTTATTTTTAAAATTTTTATTGTTTTTTTTTTAAAAGATTTTATTTATTTATTTGACAGAGAGAAAGAGCACAGCAGGGGGAATGGCAGGCAAAGGGAGAGGGAGAAGTAGGCTTGCCCCAACCAGGGAGCCCGACGTGGGACTTGATCCCAGGACCCTGGGATCATGACCTGAGCTGGAGGCAGATCCTTAATGACTGAGCCACCCAGGTGTCTCAAGATTTTATTTTATTTTTTGAGAGAGAAAGAGAGCACAAGTAGCAGGGGAGGTGCCAAGGGAGAGGGAGAAAAAGACTGCTCACTGAGCAGAGAGCCACACACGGGCCTCGATCCCAGGACTGGGGATCCTGACCTGAGCTGACAGCAGACACATAACCAACTGAGCCACCCAGGAGTCCCATTAATTATTAAATAGAAAAAGTCTTCCAAAATTCTTTTGGAACTGGCTGAATAAGTAAGTTCTAAATTAATGAAAACATATACAGATCTTCTTCCACTCACAATGGGGAGCTATATCCCGAGAAACCCATCATAAGTTGAAAATTTCATTAAATTGAAAATGCTTTTGATACTTATAATATCTCAAACCTCATACTTTAGCCCGGCCTACCTGAAACATGCTCAGACCACTTCCATTAGCCTACAATCATGCGAAATCACCCAACACAAAGCCCATTTTCTCGTAGCATTGTCTACCTCACATAGTGTGTTGAATATTGTACTGCCAGTGAGAACCGGAATGGTTGTAGGGATATGGAGTGGCTGACGGTGCATTGCTTGTTGACCCTGTGATCACGCAGCTGACTGGGAGCTGCTGACGCTGTCACCACTCAGCATCACGAGAGTAATCGTCCCGTATATTGCTAGCTGGGGAAATGTTCCTAATTCAACATTCCAAGTACGATTTCTACTGAATGCATTTCACTTCTACACCATTATAAAGTCTAAAACTCATAAGCTGAGCCACCGTAAGTTGGGACCGTGTGTACATCACGTTTCTACCTGTAGTTTGTCACGTCAAACCAAACACATCCTACACTGAACTTGTCTAGCTAACCCCCTCTCAGTTCTAATTATGATTTCTTTCTTTGACTCCTTTTTTTTATCAATAGATCCATCATTCTTTTCAGTCAGGCACAATGATCAAGAATGACATCACTCATTAATTTATTAATCTCTTTGTTTTCCAAATTACGAATATTCATGGAACACTAACCACTAACCAGGCACTGGAACCAGGCACTGTCTTAGACTCAAATAACACAGCAGTGAACACAACTGAGTAAAACCTTCTGCCTTCTCGTAGCTTCTAGATTACTAGGATAGAAAGTCAATAAATACGATCAATGAATTTTATATAGGGTAGCGATAGAGCTTCCCATGTCTTTCCCCTCTTCTGGGTCTTTTGTCTCTTATATGGAAGCTTATATTGGGTTTAGAGTCCACCCAGGGGATCCAAGATGATCTCATTTCAAGATCCATAATTTCATTACATCTGCAAAGACTCTCTTCCAAATAAGGGCACAATCACAGACTCTGGCAGTTAGGGGGTACCTGTATCTTTTGGGGAGCCATCCCTGAACCCACTAGAGACAAGAACAAGTGGAATTGTTTTTTCCGTTTTAAATTAGAAGTTATAGGGAAGATGTTTCTGAAAAGGTGACGTTTGAATAAAGACCTGGAAGAGGCAGGGAGGGAACAGTGCAAACTTCTGGGAAGGAGAACTCTAGGAAGGGGGAAGGGGGAAGTGGGAACCATGTAGAATTCTGGGAAGGAGAATGCCAGGAAGGGGGAAGGGGGAAGGAGGAACCATGTGGAGTTCTGGGAAGAACACCAGGAAGGGGGAAGTGGGAACCATAGAATTCTGGGAAGGAGAACGCCAGGAAGGGGGAAGGGGGAAGTGGGAACCATGTGGAGTTCTGGGAAAAAGAACTCCAGGAAGGAGGAAGTGGGAGCCATGCAGACTTCTGGGAAGGAGAATTCCAGGAAGGAGGAAGGGCAAGTGTTCAAAGAGCAAAGAGGCCAGGTTGTGCAGAGCATCAAAGGTCCAGATGATGACCTTAGTTTTTACCCTGAGCATGAGGGGGAACCGACGGAGGGCTTAAAGCAGAGAAGCCACACGGCTCGACTTCTGTCCAACATCCTGCTGCTGGCTGGTGTGTGAAGAATAAAGGGAAGGAACAAAGGCAGAGACAGACAAGATGTGTTCAGACATGACGGGAAGACAGGTTTGAGCCACAGTGATTGTGGCAGAAGCACTGAAAGTGGTTGGATTCTGGACGTGTTACAGGAATATTCCTGACAGGATTTGTATATGGATCGATCGAGGGGTTGAGAGGAAAAGACACGTCCAGGGTGACCCCACAGATTTTTGGCTAGAGCAACTTGAAAACCTGAAGCTGACATTTCTGAGATGTGGAAGACTGGGATTGGCAGGAGCTCAGCTGGGGGCAACCAAGTGAGGGGGTCCAGCCGTTGAGCCTGAAATGCCTTTCAGTCACTCAGAGTCCGGCAATGAACAAGCAGCTGGGGAAGAAGTCAGGACAGGGAGGTCTGGGCTGGAGATTCAAATCTGGGACTTGGAACACAGAGAAGATCCCTAAAGCCCTGAGACTGAGTGACATCTGTGTGGAAAGGAAAGAGAAGTGGTTCTGGGACGGGGTTCTGGGTCACCCCAACACTTAGAGGTCCAGGACAGGAGGGACCAAAGGAAGGAGTAGAGGTAGGTGGAAAATCAGACAGCACAAAGCATGGAAGCCAAGTGAAAAAGGTCTTTTGATTCTCAGCTGGTTCTGCCATCTCCCAGATGTAACCTCTAATGCCATTACTTCTTCCTTTACATTCCCCACGATCCACGGGACACTAAACACACAGGGAACGGCTCACTTAGCTGGAGTCAACCAGTTTCATCCCTGGTCACCCAGGGCTGGCCACAGGGACTTGCAGATGGAGTACCTAGAATAGCAGGACTGGAAGCAATGTGTTGGTCCAGTGTGTGGTTCCCACATGCCAAGGCTGCCGGGCTGAGCCCAGGCATGTCACCAGCCCTCCAACGGCCTCCTGGGGCAGGTGGGGGCACGTTGGACTCTGTGGCACCAGAGTCGCAGACCAACTGCCCCCACCGTCCCGTTCTGCTCCCTTCATTCCTGTAGGAGTGTCGTCCCCGAGAGTCCTCCCCAGGTAAGTTCCCGCATTCAAGTATCTGTGAGTCATCCCTGGGGAACCCGGCCTGAGATGGGAAGAGACACAAAAGGAAGAGGAAAAATATAACCCAAGGAAGAGGAACGTCTCAGATGCTATACAGAAAGCTCTCCACTTCTCTCCGCATATCGAGTCTCTGTGCCTGTTAGGATAATATACCGAAGTACAGGCGGTTTTTATTTTATCGCACATCTTGAAGCATCCACTAGGTGGAGAACTTGCATCAAGTTTGCAGCTCAGCTCAGGCCCCTGGGCAGGAGCCAGCCAAGGGAGCTGCATTTATCTATGGATTTATTTATTTATTTAACCATTATTGAAAGGAAACGATGGGTTCTAACCCGACAATGAAATGCATTTATGGCTCTTCTTAGTGGCCTAAGCTTTCCAGACATTATAGGCCTGGAAACATTATATAGAATTACATTTCTCTTGTGATTGACTGTTACTACGCAATGTTTTTCGTAGAAAAAGATTAACTGTGCGAGTTCAAGGCTAAAATTTCTGCATAATCAGTTTGGTTGAACACTGCCTCTTGATTAGTTTATTATGATTTATTCTGAGCTCTTTTAAATTGGCAAGATGGTGTTTTTTCCGAGTTTCTGGGAGTGAGTATTGATTGAAAGATAACTGTAGATTAAGAAAATAATTTTATTCATTAAAAAGCCTTATCCACTGATGTGCTTTTTTACATTTCAATTTTCAAACACTGGGCAAAGGAATTTCTTTTCATCGGCATTGTTATTCTTGCTGATTGTTGAGAAAGTTTTATCGAGGTCACAGAATGTAGGTTAATAGAATTTACTATGCCATGCCGTCTTGGTTGCCGCTCTGGGAAGTAGGATTGCGACCCCAGTTCAGCTGCCAGCCAGCCCAGCCATGGGAGCTCTGCGCGGGGAATCCTTGCTGGCTCCAGGTGAGACCACGGGGTAAGCTTGTCTCTTGCCACCACGGACGCATGAGAACCACGAATAGGCTTGCTGGTCCCGGCCCTGCCTATGTGCACCCCCAGCAGCGCTTCCTGGAAATAGTCTGGACCTGGGTCTCTTAATTTGGGTGAATGTTAAAGCAGGGGTTAGCAAACTATGGCCCAGGTCATATTCAGCCCACTGTCTGAGTTTTTACCGTCCTCAAAATAAGGACTTTTTTTTTTTTTAAAGATTTTATTTATTTATTTGAGAGAGAAAGAGAGAGTGCACATAAGCAGGGGGAGAGGCAAAGGGAGACGTTGAGAAGCAGGCTCCCCACGGAGCAGGAAGCCTGATGTGTGGCTCCGTCTGGGGCCTCCAGGATCATGACCAGAGCCAAACGCAGACACTTAACCGACTGAGCCACCCAGGCGACCCTAAGGATGGTTTTTACAGATGAACATTTTCGATTGTTCTGATGATAGGGAATGCTAACTTTGAGCCACGATTAAGTGATAGATTTTTCTCCTGTCCCTTGCTAAGTGCCTTTCTTCTCATTAAGGGACTTGTATTACAAAAAACACAAAACCACACTCAATTATTAGTTTGGATTTTACCAATTAAAATCTGCAAGAATTTATTTTCTCTCCTGTAATCTAAGCACAGGTAGTCCCACTCCTTATCCGTGGTTTGGTTTTCCCATGGTTTTTGGTTACCCACAGCCAACGGTGGTCAGGAAACAGATGACCCTCCATCCCAGATATGGTCAGGTCTGGAGCGGCTGAATGCTGTGTCACAACACTTACATCACTACCCTGACTTCATCTCCTCATGCAGACATTTTATCATCTCCCTTCACCATGAGAAGGGTGGGTACAGGACACTTATATGTGTTGAGAGAGAGAGAGAGAGACCACATTTGTAGGACTTTTATTACATTGTTATAATCCTTCCATAGTCTGTGCCTAATTGATGAATTAAACTATCAGAGATGTGTCAGTATAGGTAAAAACAGTATTATAGGGTTTGGTACCCTATAATATAGGGTAGTACCAAACTTATCTGTGATTTCAGGCAACCACTGGGGTCTTGGAACTTATGCCACACAGACAGGGGTGGGAGGACAACTATATCCACATAATATCCCTTATTTTGCTTCTCGATCTGACAAGTCAAAATATTTACTCTCTGGCCTTTACAGAAAAAATCTACTGACTCCTGCTTTAGAGGGCCCATTTACTTTTTACATCTCCTGAAATTACACATAAAGGAGTGTGTGACATGTGAATTTTTCTGGAGAGAGGGCATGTGACATTCCTTACCCTAAAAGGTGAATGTAACCACCAAAATGTTAAAAACTACTAGTCTCGGGGCACCCGTGTGGCTCCGTCACTGGGCGTCTGCCTTCGGCTCAGGTCATGATCCCAGGGTCCTGAGATGGAGCCCCGCATCGGGCTCCCTGCTCAGCGGGAAGCCTGCTTCTCCCTCTCCGACTCCCGCGGCTTGTGTTCCCTCTGCTGTGCCTCTCTCTGTCAAATAAATAAATAAAACCTTAAAAAACAAAACAAAACTACTAGTCTCACTGGATGAGAGCTTCTCCATTGCCAGTAATAGTAACAGCAACAACAAGGGCTCACAGTATTATTGGGTCAGGGTACTAACTATGATCAAGACATTGCCCCTAATGAATTTAAGGGGACAAAGGGCAGGGCTAAGTTGAATTATTAACAATACGAGTGCAACTCTTTGGTCATAATCACAAAGTTTATTATGCTTTGCTGGGAATAATGGAGAAGCTTAGTAAGTCGTTCTTTAACCAGCTTTATGCTGAACATGAAAAAGAGGAGCTCCCTTGTTTTGACGCATTTGAGAGGAACACAGGGCTTGGCCCTGCAAAGGCACGGAGCTTGGGCCCACAGTGGAATGACCCACGTGATCACAATTAGCAGGACACTTGAAAACGTGTTACTGTCAAATGCACATCGTTAGGGCAAGGAAATCAGCTCTTCTCACGAATGTGAAGGTAATCCTAACCACAATGGTACCTGCCAGGAGGGGAGCCTTCAACAAGGCTCTCTGAAGTTTCCGACTGCCGTTTCGGCAACGACCATAAGACCATGAGAATGAGCGCCTTTAAGAAAACAGACGGCCAGAGAACCTTCTGAGAAGCAACAGTGATTCCTCAGAATGCGTATTTGATATCTGAGATCCACTGAGTTTGAAGGGGGGCGGGGCGGAGTCTATCCTAGCCCTTTCGGACTATACTCCCCTGAGTATTCAAACAGGTTAAATGAGCGATGGCCACCCCAAACAGACCCTTCATTTCTGGACTGGCTCCCATTCATCCTTTCCGCAAAGACGAGTGGACACGCGTGGCCTTTACAATGCCCGCCCGCTGGAAAGAACTCGGGGCAGCCAGGAAAACAGACGAGCGCATTACCTGCAATCAAAGCCCGTATCTTCCTGCCTAGCAACCCGGGAAGTACTGTCTCAAAGAACCGTCTTTTTTTTCCCCCCTCAACAGGATGCTTGCTCTAGTTTATAAAAAGGAAGAGGATTCACACACCTTCTCCTTTGATTGAGTTGTTTGTGTTGCTGGGAATTCTGGCAAACGTCTCCCAGGGCTCCGCTGAGTGGTTTGGGTACAACATCGCCGACGGTTCCAATTTAAGAGGCTCTCACGAGATTGCGCGGAGACAAAGGGTCTGCGGAGACCCGCAGCCCCGTAGCGCTCCGCCGCTCTAATCTGAGTTCTGCTCTGCAAAGTCCTGTCTAATCCTCTTGGACCCTGCTGTGGCTAGCAGTCTAGGCAAGGGCAGCGAGAGCAAAAGCTGCAGGATACAGATTTAATTCAATCTAGCAAACATTTCTTAAGCACCTCTGGTGTGCCCGTCACTGGGCCAGGTTCTGGGGATGGGAAGATTAATAGGATAGGATTCCAGAACTCAGAGGGGTCATGGTTTACAGGCAGAGAGGCACAACCACGTGAATATTAAAGCAGAAGAGGGGAGCAGAGGGCATCCGTCACTGAAAGGGTGACATGGGGTATGTCTTCACTGATAAGGAGATGTTAAGGGGTGGAGAAGGGGCAGTCGGGCAGCCTGGGGAGAGGAAAACAGCATCAGCAGAGTTAAGACGGTGTCAAAGTCTACGGTGTTTGGGGTGGAGGTCAGAAGGATTTCATCTTGGAAAGAGGTGGGAGAAAATTCTAGAAGCGTGGACAGGGGCACAATTGTTAATTCACTCACTTACTGTTAGAGACAGGATAGAGAAGATACATCAACAGATCCCTGCTTGGGAAGTTTACTTTTGGGGGTGAAGACAGGTCATAAATACAAAAAAGCAGGAGATTATTATGTAGTATTAGTTTGTCTGGCCTGCCTTAACCATGTACCACACTCTGGGTGGTCTAGACAACAAAGGTTTTGTCTCAGCATGCCAGAGGACAGAAGTTCAACACCAAGGTTTTGGCAGAGTTGGTTCTAGGCCTCTTCCCCAGTTTCTAGGGCTGGGAGGGCTTGTAGCAAGCAGTAGCATCCCAATCTCGGCCTTCATCTGCGTATGGCGTTCTCCCTGTGTGTCTGGGTCCAAATTTCCCCTTTGAATAAGGACACCAGCTGCCCTGGAGTTGGGCCCACCCTAAAGACCTCAGCTTAACTCAGTCATCTGCAATGACTCTTTTCCCAAAAAGTTACATCCACAATCCACATACTGGGGATTAAAACTTCAACATCTTTTGGGGAGATATAATTCAACCCACAATAGCATGTTAACTTATAGTAATGCCTCAGAGTAAAATAAAACAGTGTAAGTGTGTTGCGGAGACATATGGGCATGAGGCAGGGTAGTGGGGAGGTTTGCAATTTTCTGTAAGGTGGCCCAGGGTATGACTCACTAAGGAGGCTACATTTGGACAAAACCCCAAGTGAGACACGGGAGCTGGGCTCACAGATGTCTGGGGGAAGAAGGAAGAAAACAGCGCAAAGGCGTTGCGTTGGGGGGGACTGGTGGGTCTGAGGAACAAGGAGACCAGTGAAGCTGGAGCCAAGGGAGGGGAAGGAACAGGGGCTGAGGTCAGTGACTGCGGGCTGCTCGGTCAGCAGGGTCAGCAGGGCCTTAAGGCCATTGGAAGGACTTTGGCCATGGAGTCTTTGGGCATGGGGCAGAAGAGTGAGATGGTCCTATTAGGTTTTAGGAAGTCTGGGGTTGTGGTGTTGACAGTGGTCTGGGGCAGGGATCAGGGGGGATGTGGAAAGACCAGTTCAGAGTTGTCTCTAAGAATTTAAGTAATGGGCAGAGGTTGCCTGAACTGGGTTGTGAGAAATTTAGAAATACGGAATTTGGGCGACATTTGGTTCTTACACATGGAGCCAGGAGCCGAGGTTAGGCTCTGGAGTGAGTGAGCCCTGAGCTCCCGCTAACCTAGGCCATGTCATCGTTTCCACGGGTCACAGACTTAGATACGCATCAGGACCCTCCCAAGGTGTCGTTCCGTTTCCTGTACTCCTTTTCTTTCCTACCCCTAGACCCAGACATTTGATGACAGGAAGTCATGTATGATGGGGTCTTTCTTCTTAAAAAAAGAGAAAAGACCCAGAAACAATTCAATAGGATCCAGACATTCTATTTTAGTGTATTTTGGGTCTGGTACAATCCAGGGTAGTGACTCTGTGGAGATAGTAGGCTTTGCTACAGGGGTACCATCAAGGCACACATAGTCTGCTGGGTAGCAAGGTAAACACAAATCAGAGTTGCTTTGGGGTCCACTTCCACAATTTACTGGTGTGCCAAGTTCTGCACCCCTTTTTATGCCTTCCTTCTGTTGCTCTCCTAATTCAGGCTGGATCTTCTCTCTCTGGGCCAGTACAAGAGCTTCCTCAATGACCTTTCTGTCTCTCATCTCTATTTCTTTCTACACTATTAAAGTTATTTCCAGAATGTTTCTGCTAAAATAGGACTGATGATAGACACAACTCCTTGCTCAGTCCTGAATCCCTATGCTGACCCATGTTGCTCTGTAGACGCCTGCCGTCCTTGTCCTGGACTGCGGAAGCTTTCCCAGTGTGGCCCAGACCTGCCTTTACAGCTCCTCCTTCCTCTGCTCTTGACCTCAGATGTCAGAGCTGTCCACCCGCCACGAGTGCCTTTCCTGCCAACCTGCCCCTCTCTATGAAAATGGAAAACTTTCATCCAGAATGTTTCCTGATCTTGCATTTCTAATCTAGATTGTTCATTCTAGTAAAGTTAGAGGCATGGATTTCAGAGGTGACAAGATGTGGATTCGAAACATGGCTTTGAAAGCGATCAGCTATGTGACTCTGATCGGCTACAAGGCCTCTCTGAGCCTTGATATCTTCATCGAGAAGGGAGGTAACAAGGTCTGTCCTACAGAGGAACTGCCACGGCAGAAACCATGTTGTTAAAACGACTTATAACAGGAGCTCCGTGAGTGGCGAAGATTATTATTAAATATGAGTTTGGAGCTCAAGAGAGAGACTGTCTGCAGTCAGACTATCAGGAGTTGGGCATGTCTGTGGAAGCTGGGGGCGGTTTACCATTTCCCAGGCAGATCGTGCTGAGAAAGAGGAAATGACCCAAGAAAGAACATGCGCGATTAGTCGATACTGGGTTTTAATCTAACACATACCCACACTTCACCAATTTAAATTCAACTAATTTAGATTTTGCTGGCAAAACTGGGTTGCAACTTACTTCTGTGCTATTTATGAGAAAATTAATAGGGAGGCCATGATTCAGACCTTCTAACGTGGGGATGTTTAACCTACTTAAGTCAACCAAAATTACGTTGGAATCAGTTTAGCAAGATTAGTTTATGCAGAGACAATGTGTTACTTTAAATGATTTAGAGATGTAAAATTAGAATTTGGGAGCCAGAAAGGATATAGAGATTATTAGCATATGCCCTTTATTTTAAAAATGAGAAAAGAGAGGGGGTTTCCCGGACAGTTCATCTTAGGTCATGATCTCAGGGTGCTGGGATCAAACCCCACATAAAGCTCACTGCTCAGCGAGGCACCTGCTCCTCCTTCTCCCTCTGCTCACCTACCCCTGCTCGTGTACTCTCTCACTCTTCCAAATAAATAAAATCTTTAGAAAAATGAGAAAAGAGTAGAGTAAAAAGTTCAAGTGACCTGTACAAGCCCATACAGAATGAACAGAGATGAGGACTCAGGCCACCTCGTTCCCGAAGAGTGTCCCTTTGAACATGCTAGGTGTCAACTTTTCCACGACAAGTGATCAATGTTCTTCCTAGCCCATACCTGGTTCGCCATTAGTGGTGTTTTTTTGTTTGTTTTGTTTTGTTTTTGTTTTTCAAATTCTTGATGGTAATTAAGGACTTGCTGTTTACAAATGATCATGTAATTCAGACTTTCTATTAATTCATGCTGGTGTTCCTGGTGAGGTTCTGGAATGGATTGAAGGGATTTGGCCAGTTTACTTGGCAGAGTTGCAAAAGGGAGACCTGCACAACGCGTAAAATCCTGTTGGCAGCATCACTCTGAGCAAATGTACTTTATTTAAAAAAAAAAAAAAAGGCCTCTGCATACCCAATTTAACTCACTGGTGCTTAATCAGGATCATTGTGAATTTTAGATTGGCTCCACAGATTAGGTGTTCTTAATCCTGAAGTCTGGCTGGTTTAGCAACATAGTCTCAACAAAGATCAAAGACATTTTATGAACAGCTGATAGTAGAGAGAGAGTAGAGATAGCTCTACCTGGTCAATGTATTTTTGAGGGTCACACCCTTTATTGCTGAAACATGAGCACACACACATTCAACTCAGAGGCATTCTAAGAAGAATCAGCTGACTGCGAGACAGACATCTTTCTTTCATTCTTTCTTTCTTCCCCCCTTCTTCCGTTATTTATTTATTTATTTATTTCCCTCTTCCATTCCCTTCCTTCCTTTCTAATTTAAATTCAGTTAACCCACATAGAGGCAGATGATCTTAAAGGGCATTAAAGTTTACATAGATCACTGCTGGCTATAAAACATTTGGGGTGGGGCTCGAGTGGATGGTCCCCAGAATCTCTATTATCTGATTTCAAGAGAGTCTGAAAAGAAAGGAATCTTACATGATTCATTTTCAAAAGGCCTGTGTATTTGACTTAAAAATATGTACCTTTAGTACCACTGCCCCAGGCTGTCAAGACAGAACAAACCAGTGTATTAATTACGCAAATAAATTAGTAGTAGAAAAACAGCTGCAACTAGCAGAAAGGACATACATGGGAGGCGCAAGTATTATTCCACTGTGGAAGAGTACAAAGCGGGCTGGACTTCAAGTCAATAAGAAATGGATTACAGTGGAAACTTCTTAAGTCTGCAAGCCACACACGGACAGTTAATGCTACAGACTTCTTTCTACCTGGTGTGCAGCGAACTGTGACTCACCCTTTAACATCTGGTATATCCATGGCTTTGTCTTTTCTTCTTCTTCTCCTTTCCCTTCTTCTTCTTGGATTTAATAACTGTGCTGGGAATAAGAATATAGACCAGACTTGAATATTAAGTCAAAATAGTACTATATACCCTTTACCTTAATGTGTGTGTATATATATATATATATATATATACACATGTATGTATATATATACATATATATATAGCTTAACTTAATGCTAAATTAAATATTATATACTATTTATCTTTTTTTGGATGGAAAGATAAAAAACATACAAAGGACACTGGTGTGAACTCTACTTAACTGTTTTTACAAACCAACTCAAGCTTCAGCATGTGGGTGGGTGGTTAGGAAATTCTCCAGATGCCCTGTGCTCAGCTCTAATGCTTGAACAACAAAACAAGTTCATGTTATTGGTGAATAAGGGGATCCAAGGTCTTCCACTGAAAGCTTTGGCCCTTTGTAGCAAAGGGGACATCATCATCTAGGACGTCAGGTTCTGTATGGGACCATGGCTTTCACTGAACCTTGTCCCAGGTACCATGTCTTTCCTTTCACTCCCCTTTCACTCCTCCCTCCCTTCTTTCTTCCTTCCTTCCCTCCCATTTTAACCACTTTAAAAAAAAGGTTTTATATATTTATTTGAGAGAGTGAGAGTGCATAAGTGGGGGGAGGAGCAGAGGGGGAGAGGGAAAAAATTTCAAGCAGACCCCCCTCTGAGTGTAGACCCCAACGGGGGCTTGATCCCAGGATGCTGAGATTATAACCTGAGCTGAAACCAGGAGTTGGACACTTAAATGACTGCGCCACCTAGGTGCCCCCTCTATTTAACTACTTCTAAGTAAAAGTTTTATGCAATAACTACAGTTACATGGCAGTACCCCGATGACCACCATCCGTTTCCAGAATTTTTTATCTTCCCAAACTGAAATTCTGTTCTTGTACAGGAACTTGGTGGAAGTCCCCATTTCCCCTCCTGTCCGCCCCTGGTAACTACCATTCTACGTTCTGTATTTATGAATTGGACCACTCTAGGTACCTCATATAGGTGGAACTATCTGCTATTTTTCCTTTCGTGACAGGGAAATTTCATATCATAATGTCTTCAAGATTCATTCATGTCATTGTAGGTATCAGCATTTCATCCCTTTTAAAGACTGATTAAATATTCCATTGCGGGGGGCACCTGGTTGACTCAGTCAGTTGAGCGTCTGACTCTTGGCTTTGGCTCAGGTCACTATCTCAGGGTCCTGAGATGGAGCCCGAGTCTGGCTCTGTGCCCAGCAAGGAGTTTGCTTGAGGAGTCTCTCCCTCTCTCCCTTCCCCCACTTGCTCTCTCTCTCAAATAAATAAAGCTTTTAAAAATATTCAGTTGTATGTATATATCACATTTTATCTATTCATCTACTGGTAGACACTTGGGTGGCTTCTACCTTTTGGCTCTTGTGAATAATGCTATGAACACGCATATACAAATACCGGTTTGAGCCCCCCTGATTTCCATTCTTTTGTGTTTTTACAAGTGGAATTGCTAGATCACATGATAATTCTACCTCTACTTTTCTGAGGAACCAACCACATACTGTTTTCCATATAGTTGCACCATTTTACATTCCTATCAGTAGTGTGTGGGGTTTCCAGTTTCTCCATCTTATCAACACCTGTTTTCTGTTTTGTTTTGTTTTGATAACTGCCATCTTACTGTAAGTAAAGTGGTATTTTGTGATTTTGATTTGCATTTCCCTCATGATTAGGGATGTTGAGCACCTTTTCATGCACTTACAAGCCATTTGTGTATCTTCTTGGAGAAATGTCTATTAAGTCTTTGGCCCATTTTTTAATTGGTTTGCTTTGTTGTTGAATTGTAGTTCTTCATATATTCTGGATATTAACCCTTTACCAGACATATATGATTTGCAAGTATTTTCTCCCATTGCATGCTGCTTTTTCAGTCTGTTGGTAGCGATTCTGATGCACAAAAGTTTTTAATTTGACTAAATCCAACTTACCATTTTTTTCTTTTGTTGCCTAAACTTTTTTTATATCCAAGAGTCATATCTTATTCTACAAAAGAAAAATATGGCATGTGCTAGATTTAATTATTTCTATGAGTATGAACCAAATACAATGCAAACCCAGCAAAACCTATTTGAAGGAAGAAAGAAACTGTAGATCTGAACCTCTTCAGGTGAGGGCTTAGGATTAGAGGATCTAAAAAAGATTTTAAGGACACTTTTTGTTTTTTTCCTCTTATCTATTCAAAATTAGGTGACAAACTGATAGAGGAAAAGATACATGACAACGGATTTAAAATTTACTTTTTTTTTTTTTAGTAGAGATTGTAGTTGTGTATATATGTGGGGTTTGCTGAGTATTGGTTGAAGTTTTTAAAGTATTCTTGGTATAGCTGAAGGAAGAAGTACTACGGACACCATCCCTCATTTGGTAATAACCAGGAGTGATGTTAGTTGGACACAGTAAACATTTTCATTAGTGGTAGAATATAAAAAATTAGAAGAAACCAGACCACCTAAATATGTCTAGCAAAAATGATAGCTACTATGTTTTGAGACTAGTAGACCCTCCAAGTACATGAACATTTATTATGGTACATCACATTAAAAAGAAAAATCTAATATTTGTTTTGCCTTTTAAAATAGCCACACGAATTACTGAACACTAACTCATATTGTACTGAAATAGGGGAAAGGGAGGTTTTCTTTTTTTTTAGATTTTATTTATTTATTTGAGAGAGAGAAAGAGTGAGAGAGAGATAGAGTGAGCATGAGAGTGGGGTGAGGGCAGAGGGAGAAGCAGACTCCCGACTGAGCAGGGAGCCTGACCTGAAACTCCATCTGGGGCCTCCAGGATCATGAACTGAGCCGAAGGCAGATGCTTAACTGACTGAGCCACCCAGGCACCCAGGGTAAGAGAGATTGTCTAAGATAAAAGGGAAAACTTACTTGGCAAACATGTTCGTTTCTGTTAAGTGGTTTGTGGCAGAATTGGGCACTACAGATGGTCCTCCTCTACCACAGAAAGCAGCTATCCCTGGGGAGCGGCTGATCTTCTTTCCTCTGTTTACCTGATGTGCTCATTGGCTAGCTCTCAACAATGGAATTTCAGTGCAAGTGATGTAAGTCAGCTGTTCAGTAAATGGGTGTACGTATTCTTGGCTTTTCTCTCCTTTATGTCGGCTGAACACAAAGGCTGATGAGTTCCGGCGGGATTTTTCCGGTGGGATTGTAGAGTCGTAAGATGGAAAGAGCTTGAGTCCCTGAATCACTGGGTGGAGAAACGCCTCCCCCCAGCCAGGAATGTCTGTCGACAGCTACTACTCGGCAAGAGATCAATTTCAGTTGGCATCAGACTACTGAAATTTTGATGTTGATTTCTTGCAGCAGCTAACTAACACAGGATTTCAAAGGGAATGGAGATGTTTTATGCAATTTGATCTTCAAGTAGATTGTAAGCTCTGAATTGGCACTGCATTATGCTAATGCCACAAATTCTTAGCATGGCCCAAAAAGACCTGCTAGATTTGACCTTGCCGATCTCTTCAGCATATTCCAATGCCATGCTCTCTTTTTCTGAATAGCGGCTACATTGGCCCTTCAGTTTCTTCACTCGGTGAAGCTCTGTCCTGCCTCAGCATATCTGAACATGTTGTTCTCTCTGCCTGGAGTTCTGCTCTTTCCTCATCTGGCTAGGTCTGATTCATGCTGCAGAAACTTCCTGGTGACCCTCAACACAGACCAGGTCCTCTGCTGCATTCTTCCTTCTCTTACACTGAGATTACAGCTTTGTGTGATGATTCCATCAAATAGATGCTCTCCTTCTATGATTCATAAAGGCAGTGTCCAGGGCTTTTTTATTGGTTTTGTGTTTGTTTTGCTCACCATTGTATGCTCAAGGCCTGGAACACAGTGGACTCTTTTTTTTTTTTTTTTTTTTTTTTTTTTTAAAGATTTTTTATTTTATTCATTTGACAGAGAGAGATCACAAGTAGGCAGAGAGGCAGGCAGAGAGAGAGGAGGAAGCAGGCTCCCTGCCGAGCAGAGAGCCCGATGTGGGACTCGATCCCAGGACCTGAGATCATGACCTGAGCCGAAGGCAGCGGCTTAACCCACTGAGCCACCCAGGCGCCCCACAGTGGACTCTTAATGAATATTTTGTCAAATAAAATAACCCATGTCCTTAGCTACCAACAATAATGCCTACTGCTTATGGAATGTCTATGTGCCAGATATGGTAATAAATGCTGTACCTGCTCTAATTAACCCACCCCATCACTCCAGAAAATTTTATTTTAATCCTAAACATGTAACACTTTATTCACCTGTCATCCATAAGGCCGAGGATTTACCTTTGATTATAAGTCCATTGATTAAAACACCCTTAAGCTTTCGGCATAAACTACACCTATAGCCTTATGTATGACAACCAAATTGTCCAGGGTGTAACTGCACCTGCAAAACATCTTGAATATAGAATCCCTCTACATTGTTACAACTTCCCCATACTACTTTTTCCAACTTCATCATATATATATATATATATATATATATATATAAAATTTTTGAAAAATTGATTAATTTGATAGTGTTTTTAAAAGTTATCTGCTTTTCCTTGTTGCCTTCATATTTCACTAGTAACAACATTTTTTATTTTTTTGTGACTAAAATAACTAAAATCAGCATCAATATATTAAAAAAGTAACTGTATCTTGGTAGGTATAACTTGGAGGGACGTCATTTTGCATAGCCTGTGAACTGTGTTTTTTCAGCGTGACTGAGCAACAGTCAATACGTCTTAAGGAGAAAGAAGGGTCTTCATGAATCTGGAGAGTTGTTTAAATGGAAGTTGGTTGAGGGAACTTTTACTGTAGTTTCATTACTCATATTACAAAAGAGAAAAATGAGTCTCAGAGAGGCAAAACAACTTCTGTAAGTTTACAAAGTTAGTGAGTAGTGGAAAATTTTGGGTGAAAATTCAGGTCTGTGTGACTCCAAAGCCAAAGATCTGAATACATGAATCTCTTTCACTGATGGATGGTAAATCCTCCTGGTAGAAATCATGGCCAATATCTTACACAGTTGTGGGAAAATACAATAACCACTTAATAATTAATAAATTATTTAGGATTTTCTGGCAAGCAGGGGTCATTCTTTAACCTTTATTATAGCTGTAAGTCATCATATGATGTAAGAATGGGCATCATGGGGTCGCCCGTGTGGCTCAGTCAGTTAAGCATCTTCCTTCAGCTCAGGTCATGATCCCAGGGTCCTGGGATCGAGCCCTACTTTGGGCTCCCTGCTTAGTGGGGAGTCTGGTTCTCCCTCTTCCTCTGCCTGCCATTCCCCTGCTTGTGCTCTCTCTCCCTCTCTATCAAATAAATAATTAAAATCTTTTAAAAAATTAGGCATTATGCCCTTTTATTAGACTCTGTCTCATGAAAGGGCAGTGTGTGTGTATTAATTTATAGCAATACCTAAAGAACACCGAAACACTAAGTAATTAATAAATGTTTATTCATTGGACAAACTAATTAAAATGGAAAAATAAATCAGCAGGATTTTTATAATCCCATTCTTTTGGCCTTCCTGGTGCTGTTGGTCACCCATTAGTACCTACTAATCTTTATTTTTCTAAAAATTCATTCAGGAAGTTTCTCTTTATTATTTTTTTTTCAAAGAGATTTAGCAAACTCCAAGATGATGCTTTTTGAGAGCAGTAAATAAAAAAGAAATCTATTGCCTGATGTGCAAGACAAATAAGATGTGTCTGATTCTAAAATGAGTTGCAAAATTCTGGTTCAAAATGAGTGGTTGGTCATACTCATTTATTTTTTCTCCTCTTAAGAACCCTATTGAAATTATAGTTAAAGTCTTAAAGGTATTAATTACAAAATCAAAAAGAGCAGGAGTTGATCAAGAGCAAAGAAGGGAGAAATTTTTGTTTTTTTTTTTTAAGATTTTATTTATTTATCAGAGAGAGAGAAGGGGAGAGAGAGAGCACAGGCAGACAGAATGGCAGGCAGAGGCAGAGGGAGAAGCAGGCTCCCCACCGAGCAAGGAGCCTGATGCGGGACTCGAACCCAGGATGCTGGGATCATCACCTGAGCCGAAGGCAGCTGCTTAACCAACTGAGCCACCCGGGCGTCCCAGAAGGGAGAAATTTAAACAAATTTCTGGATGGCAGAAAGTGGCTGAGGGATTGCAGGGTAGAGTAAATGACATTCTAGCATATGTAGGATGCTGGGTGAGTTTGGGATTCAGGTATATCAATTTTGATGGAGGGCAAGAATGATTCACTGGGCTGAAACCAAGAAGGTTTATTGAAAATCTGTTTAGAAAGATTCTACCTCCACTCAAACCTGTATTTAAAACACCTCATGGTCAGTAGTTCACATCTAAACAAACTAAAACATGTTATTGTAAACAAATTGAACATATTCAAAGCCAGAGCAGAGAGAATAAGCATTTCTTCCCCAAAGCAGTTCTGGCATTGGTGGTCTTCCAGACTAAGACCAGCTCTCTATCCTTTCACTCTTTCTTTTAAGAAGTACAACATAAAGGTTAAGAGATGATAAATATGAATGAAAAGGAAAAAGACCTAGAAGATCTACCCAAGGTATCTGAGATTTTGACCAACAGGAATTTCAGAACACAGAACAGGAAAAAAAAAAAAATAAAGAATGATAGGAACTAATTCAAGAAAAAATAATAATAATAAACAAAGGAGTTCCCGGAGCCGAATGATTCCAGTTGCTCAGAACACTGACTAGGTAACAGGCTCATCTCAACGTGGCCCTGTAAAATTTCAGAAAATACACAAAAGCAAACATTAAAAATTTACAGAGAGGAGACAGAAAAAAAACAAAGGATTTGTTACAGAAGAACAATAATCAGGCAGTCATTTGAGTGTCCCTTTGGCAGCTCAGGATGACCAGCAAATAATGGACTATGCTTTCAAAATTATGAGATAATTTATTTCAATCTCATGCTTTATACCCAGGAAAGCTATCAGTTGAGAATGAGGGTAGAATGCATTTTCAGACATGAAAGGATTTTGAAAGTCTGTCTGTTACATAAAGTTTTTAAGGAAGTTACTTAGAGGGTATAGTCTAACCAAACGGGGCATAAACCAGGAAGAAAAAAAGCATAGGAAGGAAAAATTTATAAATCAAATAAGAGGAAAACAGAGAGGGAGACAAACCAGGAGAGACTCTTAACCATAGGAAACAAGCTGAGGGTTGCTGGAGAGGACGTGGGTGGACAGATGGGGAAACTAGATGATGGTGATGGGCATTAAGGAGGGCAAGAGATGAAGTGAGCGCTGGGTGTTGTATGCAACTGATGAATCACTGAATATTACCTCTGAAACCAATATTACAGTATATGTTAATTAAATTGAATTTAAATAAATATTTTTTAAAAAGGAAGGAATAATAAAGTGTAGTTCTCGGTTGCAGTAAGGAGCAGATCTGGAGAGCATTAAATTTAGACTGAGGGTCAAAGAGGAAGATATCTGGAAAAATGGGATCTTAAAAAAGATTTGCTGGATTCTTGAGATCTTGGAAAAGTAAGGATTTGATAAAAGCAAGTAATGCAAAGAAGAAAGAGAAACAGGAAAACAAGGAGGGGGCACCTAGGTAGCTCGGACAGTAAAGTGTCTGCCTACGGCTCAGGTCATGATTCTAGGGTTCTGGGATCAGGTCCCTTGTTGGACTCCCTACTCAGTGGGGAGCCTGCTTCTCCTTCTCCCTCTGTCTGCCATTCCCCCTGCTTGTGCTTTCTTTGTCTCTTTGTCCAATAAATAAATAAAATCTTAAAAAAAAAAAAAGGAGAAACGAGGAGGAAAAGGAGGAGCAGAAAGCCAAAAAACTCGAGGAAAACAAAAATTTTAAATGCAACAATAATATACTACTTGGTGGCATAGTTAATAATACTACACAGTCATTAACCAATACGCAAAGCAAGGAAGACTTAATAAGTATTTTTAAAAAGTAAGTGCTATGGGGCACCTGTGTGGCTCAGTGGGTTAAAGCGTCTGCCTTTGGCTTGGGTCATGATCTCAGGGTCTTGAGATGGAGCCCCACATCAGGCTCTTTGTTCAGCAGGGAGCCTGCTTCCTCCTCTCTCTGCCTGCCTCTCTTTCTACTTGTGATCTCTGTCTGTCAAATAAATAAATAAAATCTTTAAAAAATTAACCAATTAAAAAAAATTATTTTAGATATCCCTACTAATTCAAACAGTATCTGTTATGTGGCAAGTGGCTAGAGAGACTGAGTAACTTGCTGAAGGCAACACAGATAATAATGCGTGAATTTGAACTCCGTTTTCTCTGGTTCAAGAATCTAAGCTAGTGTGGTCCAATAAAAATATAAGATGAACCATATATTAAATTAATACATTTTTAGTGGCTTTGTTAAAAAAAGCAACAAGTAAATGAAATTAATTTGAACAATGTATTGTATTTAACCAATATACCCAAAAAGGTATCATTTCAACATATTATCTACTAAAAGCAATTGATAATGAGAAACATTCTTTGTTTCATATTGTTTTTGAAAACTGGCATATATTTTACATTTAAATGACATCTTAATTTGGTCAGCACTCACATTTCAAGTGTACCTGGCACTCAACCTATGGTGGAAATTGTCGGTCTAACCCCTTAACACAATCTCTAGATCGTGTGTGAAATTGATTGATAACTGGTTGTGCCAAAGACTAAAGCACAAATTTTCACCCTTTTTCTAGGAAACTCCAGATTCAGCATCTTGCTCTCAATGTCCTCAGTTTTATTTACGGAAACCATGTTAAGTCTATTTCTGTGCATCATTTCTAGGACATCCCTATTTAACTGCATTTGTTCTCTAACTGTTGTTCACAAGAGACAGGATTGGGTTGATTACAAGAAGCATGCAACACTGTCTTATAATTGCCACTAAATATGGTTAGTGTCTGTCTCAAAGCTAGCTCTGAAGGCATCTGAGGGCAGGGGACTCATCTTTGGATCTCCAGGGCCTGACCCATAATATCTGTGTAGTCAAGTTGGCTGGGTGTTACATGCAGATTTCCTGCCACAAACCTTGGACTACTACTTTTTTTTTTTACTAATGACTTAGGAATCATGCAAACTATGAGAGATCCCAAAAGATGTCACCTCTAAAATTAGTTAACTCGACTCCAACAAGGATTCCAGGACTCAGTAGGACCACAAGAGCAATCCATATATAAGAGAATGTGCTTTTCCTCTTGAGGTACCACTATTGCCAAATGGAAAGTTTTTAGAACATTCTTGAAATGTTTTTAAAAGAAAACCTAAGAGCCCATTAACTGGAGTATGATTTAGTTTACGAAATGACTCATAAAGTTCACGATCCTTTTTAACTTCATGTTACCCCATTTTGAAGACCATCTTTTGCATAATCACCAAGAGGAAGAAGGTCTTCACGGAAACAGCAGACCTCGGCTGTCTGGCCTAGCTTGCAATAGGTATTTTCGGTTATGTATTCCCACTAACAAATATGGTAGCTCAGGTTGAGATATGCTGCTGATAGGAACCAAAGATTTCCTAGTAGTGAGATTTTACTGTGTTTGTTTGTTTGTTTTCCTTGTTGTTGCTTAAATAACTGCTGGAAGTATAAATTTCATCTTGCCAACTTCTATTTGGTATTTTAACCACTTTCCCTATGCATTCCCACACACCAGTGTTCTCTGTTAATCCCGCCGTGCAATTTTTACTGTAGATGCTACTTTTTTGTTTTTCCTTCCGATCTCTATCAACAAAATGAGGTTTTGGTTTGATGGGGTTATGTCAGAATCAGTATAGACCATGGTAAGTAGGCCAAATAATAGAAAACTGTCATAGTTTCTCCCCAGACAGTTGAGCAAGTTCCTTGACGAAAGGTGAAAACCCACATAGGTCCTCATCACATCCCTGACTTTGGATCACTGATTAGATGAAATTGAGAAGATGTGTTTAATTGTCATGACCCTGAGCTCCTCCATTGTTTCCAAATGCTCTTCCAATGTTTCCAAAAAGAAACATTCTTGTTTGCTGAAGCTGTTGTAAATAAATAAATAGCCCTTTGCTCTGGAACCGGTCAGTACTTTTGTTTCCTTAAATTCAAAGTCAAACCACAGTATCTGACTAGCACCTTTTAATGAGATTTAGTATCATAATATTTAATATGAAAATTCTACATTTGAATGATCAATGTGCCCCTTTTAAAAAAAAAGTACAGACTTTTTTTTCGTTGGGTTTGGAAGGGGTTTACATTTTTTTTTTTTTTCAAAGTTTGGATAGGAGGAAATGTTTACTTTTCAGTTGAGCATACCCCAGTTGAAAAGGACTCAATAAAACTCCCATCCTGAGGGTATGAAAATAAATATTAGCATTTTATTAGAAGCAGATCACATGTTTTAGTTCAATGAACAAAGAGTGACCTTAATTGGCTGTCCTTTGCAAATACTTCCAGAAAGAAGGACTTCGGAAACAATAGTCTCTTAGTTTTTACTAGACTCTCTCAGCCTGCAACTCGCTGGTAGTGAAGAGCCCTATGAAACAGGTAAATCCAGGCAATTATGTCAGGGTCAATTCAGGAAATTATCTTGGGGAAGGGGTTGATAAGTAGATACCCTGCTTGAAATTGGATACTTGGTTGGCGTTTCAATCAGGGTTATGTTTGTTTGTTTTTACTGAGATTATTCATGAAGTTTTCCATAGAAAGATGATTGTTTTCACATTTTAAATAACAGAGCTTTGAGACTTAACTGCTGTTTTTCTGCGTCTTGAAGCAGAAAATCTTGCCTGTGTTCTCACCTTGCCTCTGTGCAGGACTGGTGGTTTTCTATGTCACATACAACCTTCTTTGGGTGACTCAGTTTTCATAAAAACCTTCACTCAGCTGACTCTAGAAGTCTATGTGTTTGGCTTTTAATTGGTCTGCTTCCTAGGTACTCTCACTTTTATTTCTGCACCAAACCTAAACCACATTGTTTCAGTTTTCCTACACTGAAATTACTTTTCTGAACCCAGTTTGTATAACGTGCCATAGATACGCCTTGAAGGAATACTACAGATGACGTCAGGCGTATTCTTGTGTTTGCTTGAAGAGTACTGATGAAGGGGGCGCCTGGGTGGCTCAGTCGGTACCAGGGTATTAATGATAAACAGGGTCTTATAAAGATCTCTTGATAGGAGATATTTGTCTTGGATTTCAGATACTGAAAATTAAAAGGATTTTGTGTATGATTCCCTTTTTAGTGGCTGTTAGAAAGTTCAGAGTCAAATTTTCAGGCTACCTCAAGTGTGCGTACATGATTTTATGGCATGTGTTTTACCCACTAATCTCAAAAACAGTTCTTTAAAAATTTATTTATTTAGAAAGAGTGAGAGAGAAAGTGCACGTGTGCAGGTGGGAGGGAGGGACATAGGGAGAAGGAGGGAGAGAGTCCCAAGCAGGCTCTACGCTCAGCGGGGAGCCCAGTGCCAGGCTGCATCTGGGCCAGGTCATGACCTGAACTGAAACCAACAGTCCCATGCTTAACTGACTAAGCCACCCAGGCACCACCAGTAGCTTTCTTTTTATCTTCTTATCATTATGTTTCTATAAACTTAGTCTCTACTTGTTACGTTTTTCATTATATATATTTTTGGACTTTAAATCCTTTGGAACTAGAGTCAGTACAAATAAAGAAATAACACAGAACTAATTACTTTTTTTCGTTGTTTGTTTAGAACCAGTTAAAATGTGCACAGGGTGTAACCTCAGTGGCAGGAGGTGACTCCATTCCTGGCAGTGGGTGGGACCTTGAACAGCTTGGCACAGAGCAGACTGGGACCCTCACAAAAAGGGACAGGAGTAGGAGCACAATAAAATGACAGGTGTGCAACATGGGGGCTTAAGTGAGTAGAAGAAGAATCAATGAAACAAGATGGGATTGGGAGGGAGACAAACCATAAGTGACTCTTAATCTCACAAAACAAACTGAAGGTTGCTGGGGGGAGGGGGGTTGGGAGAAGGGGGTGGGATTATGGACATTGGGGAGGGTATGTGCTTTGGTGAGTGCTGTGAAGTGTGTAAACCTGGCGGTTCACAGACCTGTACCCCTGGGGATAAAAATATATGTTTATAAAAAATAAAAAATTAAAAAAAAAATGACAGGTGTGGGTGAGAGCAGAGAGCATAAGAGCGACCCTTCCTCCTCAGTAAAAAACAAAAACAAAAGCAAACAAAAAAACCCAACCTTCTAGAAATAAGTGGAGTCCGGGCTTTCTATCATGGCAGATGGGAGGAGTCAGGGGTAGACACATACTCGCTGTTTGCACAGAATTATTTATTTATTTTAAAGATTTTATTTATTTATTTGTCAAAGAGAGAGAGAGAGAGCGCACAAGCTAGGGGAGCAGCAGATGGAGAGAGGAGCAGGTTCCCCTTTGAGCAGGGAGCTCGACAGGGGTCTCGATCCCAGGACCCTGAGATCATGACCTGTTCAGAAGGCAGACCCTCAACCGACTGTGCCACCCATGTGTCCTTGCACAAATTTATTTTAAACCCCAAACTGAGCTGGCCCAAGGGGAAAAAAAGTGAGGTTGCCAATGAAGTAATTCACGATGAACTTTGAGGGAAATCCAGTCTGCTACAGAGACTGAAATGCCATAATTTGAACTTATCCCTGAGAATTAAACTCTTGTATTTTCGGGTGATCTTTGTCAAAGATCAGGTGGGTCTGAGGTAACAGAGATTTGCTATGGGAATCAGTACAGGCGAACCAGCCCATCAGACTGTTTCATGTCCAAGAGGGGCCATGACAGAATATGTAGAGGAAAGCGTGCCTCTTTCCCCATGTGGGACATGGGCCAATGCAGGGGACGGGGAGACAGCCTGGCACTGGAGGAGAGAAGATGTCTCATGAGAACAGAACAGAATTTTTACCATCTGGTTTAAAAACCTAGACCTGAGGAGACTGGAAGTTGTATGCCACGGAAGGTCGTCCTCAATTTTGTCGGGGGTGGGGGGGAGGGGCAGCTACAGCTACGTACATAATAGGCAACATGGAGCTTGTGCCTGAGGCGAGAGAGGACCCGAGCACCACCTGAAAGATGATTGGCTGTACCCAGAACAGGTAGCCCGAGGACACTGCGTGCTTTTTATCATGCTAAGCGTTGATCAGGCTTCCTTTCACTTGTACAGTCTGCTGATGGGAGGAGAGGGGATATAAATAGGGCTAAAGATCCAGGTAAGGGGAGAACAATAAAGATTCGCAAGCTTGTCACTCCGTGTCTCCGTGTCTCCGGGTCGTTCTTGCTGGCGAGAGCGACACAATTTGGCCTTATTTCTGCTAATGATTCTCAACCTCGTTTTCACTGATAATAATGCTCACTCCCTCAACTCCCTACCTTCTTCCCCATGCCTTTACTTTCCTTGCTTTTTCTGAGACCTCTTGCTTCTGAGACCTCATGACTATTTTTTGCCCCTACTGACAACGCTGTAGGATCCCACACAAACACTAACAGTAGCCCAAGCATGAAGATGTCTTTCCAGCCTCTGTACGGAGCCCCACCTTTCCTTCTGAGCTGTGCTTCTTCTGAAGAAGAGTTTCATTTTTTAAAAAAAGATTTTATTTATTTATTTATTTGAGAGAGATAAAGAAAGAGAGAGAGGCCAAAAGAGGAAGGGGGGGGTTGGTGGGAGAGGGAGAAGCAGACTCCCTGCTGAGCAGGGTCTTGATCCCAGGACCCTGGGATCATGACCTGATCCAAAGACAGATGCTTAACCGACGGAGCCACCCAGGCACCCCTAAGAGTATCCTTTACCTGCCCTGGTGGCAGGTAACTGTTTCCTAGGTTGTTCTGTAACGGGCCACCTCTATGGGAACCCAAGCCCCAGGCCTCGCTGCCTGAGAGGTTGAGGAGGGCCTCCCTACTCATGTTGCTGTGCGTTTGGTTCCCTGGATACTTCCTGAAGTCACCTGTGTCACTGCCTGGATTCCCTGAGCGGCTCCCCACACCCCCATCCCAAGCCCACACACTTAGCTTTATGTTTGTTGGTTGGTCCCACAAGAATGCTCCCAAGGCACCATGGAGACCCGGGGCCACACTGCCTTTTGCCTTTTCTGCTTTCAGCCCCTTGCCCCTGAGACTCAGATAATTCCAGAAGTCTGACCAAGTACCCACCTCAGAACAGACATAGATCTCTCTGCACGTAAGAGCTTGAGCTCCTCTATCCGTTCTCCCTGACAGAAGACTCAAGTTTCCCTTTGAAGCTTTAACTATAGGATATAACCCCATCTCTGGGGATGGATCTGAACCGTAGATCAAAGCCACATGGGGCTCCATGTTCCCAAGCGCTAAGAGGGATGTCCTTCTGGCCCTGCAGCATAGGGCTGATGTTGGCCAAATACACTGACGACAATGTTTCTCAATATGTGGCCAGTCCTATTTTTGGCTTTCATTTTTTGTAAGCCAATTTGCCGACTTATTATTCAGTGTGATACCCAAGTTGTTGAGAGTCCTTAAGGCCGACTGTTCAGAAAAGGCCTCTGTTTATTTATAATCATTTGTGAATGAGTCCCAGATGTCCTGTAAAGGACTTTGGCATATTTTAGCTGTAGAGGACAATGGGCAGAGGTTGGGCACATCTGCTAGATACTTTTAACATCTAACTTAATGAATCTAACATAATGAAAGTTCTTGCTGAATTATTATTTCACTTGCTTCCTAATAGTCTCAAATGGTTCTCCTTTTCAGAGAAAGCAATTAAGTTGTCATTAGTATTTAATGCTTATGGTTTTATTTTTACTCTCTTGACACCTAAAGCTCTGGTGATGTGGTCTTGTCCAGTTACTCATTCTTCTGACACAGAGTGTAGAGTGTTCAAAGTCTGAGGCATTCCTCCTCAGGTTGCCAACACTGCTGGGAGTTCAGGGAAGCCAGGCTTTCTCTCTGGAAGGCCACAAGAGTCTTTACTCAAATGACAACAGAGCTAATGCAATGACTCTGTGGGACTTTTACCTTTGGAAGGTTCTGGAATGCACCTGATATCAGTTCAAGTGATAAGCCACCTGAAAGTAAAGGGTCATTTAGCACCTTTGTGGGTTTCTTTCAATCCTCTGACTGTAATAGTGGAAGTATTCTAGAGTGTCATTATTATTTAAAAAATGGAAACTATTGTGTGTTATTTAAAGACAAAAAGCATATCAGTGGGATGTTAGTAATGTATTATCTCTAAAATTCCATCTGTTAACTGCACAGTTAGCACTTCTTTTATAGTTGGCATTTGTCAGGAATTCTCTGCAGGTACCCATTGTAAGTCTTTCTTTAAAAAGAAAACATTAAAGGACCTGATGTAGTACAAACCCATTAATTATAATGCATTTGTAACTTATTGTTACATGGGATTTAGATGCATCAGTATTCAAATGACATCCCTCAAAATATAATGCTGGGATTCAATTCCAAATCCTATCCCAGAGGCTGACTTAAACAAGAATTTATAATCCCACAGTTTAGGGGAGACAAGGGGGGAGGTTGATCCTGGGTTCCAGAAAGCCCTCTGCGTGCTAAAAATTGTGAAGATTATGTCTGAAGGCAGAAAGTGGAGACAGGGCAAGGATGATTTTCTCTATGTCCAAAGTTGGGGGGCAGCTGAGGTTGGGGAATGAAGCCAGGATGACGAGGTGAGGAGGACTGAACCTTGGAGACTGACCTGTTCAATGAAGAGTTTTAAAGTCTTTTTCTTGGCAGTGTGGGGCTGATCTTTCTCTTCCACTTCTCCTGTGAAATCTTGAGAAAAGTCTCTATGGCTGGCTAAAGTTTTCAGCCTGTGTACAATTTTTTTTCAGACTTGTGAAGACTACAGAGTTGAGAAATGAAGCTGGCAATAAGTGAGAGATGCTGTAGAGGTATATCAGGCATTGAGGCCTGTCTCACCAACAGGACATGGAACCTGGTGCCGAAATGTGGAGACCTGGTGTTATGGTTACGGGATGTGGCAGGGGGTCAGAGAAAGACTCAGTGGAAGACCATGCATGTGCCCATGGCGGCCCAGAAAGACTGACACGTATTCCAGGACACATTCAAGGCCAGAATTAGGAGACACGACTTTTAGATTGAAATTAGCTAGTCAGAAGCTTTGGTCCATGGAGGAGGTTAGAGGGTTGATGGAGAGATAGAGTTACTCTAGTGTTTGGTCCATTAGGGACCTGGGAGAAGCTGAGATCATTTCTCCATGCAATAATACTACAGTCAAGAAAACAGCCTGGGGGCGCCTGGGTGGCTCAGTGGGTTAAAGTCTCTGCCTTCGGCTCAGATCATGATCCCAGGGTCCTGGAATTGGGCTCTCTGCTTAGCGGGGAGCCTGCTTCCTCCTCTCTCTCTGCCTACTTGTGATTTCTGTCTGCCAAATAAATAAAAAAAATCTTAAAAAAAAAAAGAAGACAGCCTGTCATACTGCATTTTCTATTATTAACAGGCATAGGAAACTAAAAGGGACCGCCTAAATCTAGAATCAAAAGGAACAAAGTACACACGGAGATAGCATCCTAGGTATTTCTGGAGTACACAATAGTTACATAAACCGGAATCCTAAATCTGCTATAGGAATCATAGGATTCTATGTTTGCATTCTGTGTGCTTACTGGATCATGTAAGACGAGGAGGGTGTTCTAATAAGCCATAGGTACCAGAATGGCTTTGAGAGAATAGAATTAAATCAACAGGGAAGTATAGGCAATAGTTCTAGAGCTGCCTTTCCTAACACCACTAACTACAAATTTCTTATTATCTCTACTATACTGAAAATATATCCATTCTTTAGGCTAGTGGTTTCTGGACTTTCTTCCTTGCTTTCTTTTCTTTCTTTTTTATTTTTAATTTTTATTTTTTTTTATAAACATATATTTTTATCCCCAGGGGTACAGGTCTGTGAATCGCCAGGTTTACACACTTCACAGCACTCACCATAGCACATACCCTCCCCAGTGTCCATAACCCCACCCCCTTCTCCCAACCCCTCCCCCCAGCAACCCTCAGTTTGTTTTGTGAGATCAAGAGTCACTTATGGTTTGTCTCCCTCCCGATCCCATCTTGTTTCATTGATTCTTCTCCTACCCCCTTAACCCCCCATGTTGCATCTCCACTTCCTCATATCAGGGAGATCATATGATAGTTGTCTTTCTCCGCTTGACTTATTTCCCTAAGCATGATACACTCTAGTTCCTTCCACGTCGTCACAAATGGCAAGATTTCATTTCTTTTGATGGCTGCATAGTATTCCATTGTATATATATACCACATCTTCTTGATCCATTCATCTGTTGATGGACATCTAGGATCTTTCTATAGTTTGGCTATTGTGGACATTGCTGCTATAAACATTCAGGTGCATGTGCCTCTTGGGATCACTACATTTGTATCTTTCAGGTAAATACCAAGTAGTGCTATTGCTGGGTCATAGGGTAGTTCTATTTTCAACATTTTGAGGAACCTCCATGCTGTTTTCCAGAGTGGTTGCAACCAGCTTGCATTCCCACCAACAGCGTAGGAAGGTTCCCCTTTCTCCGCATCCTCGCCAGCATCTGTCATTTCCTGACTTGTTCATTTTAGCCATTCTGACTGGTGTGAGGTGATATCTCATTGTGGCTTATTATCTACACAGAGTTTGGTGACGATTTTGATTTGTATTTCCCTGATGCCGAGTGATATGGAGCACTTTTTTCATGTGCCTGTTGACCATCTCCTTGCTTTCTTTTTTAAAGTGGATTCCAAGCCCAGCACGGAGCTCAACAGATGGCCTGAGATCAAGACCTGAGCCGAGATCAAGAGTCTGATGCTGAACTGACTGAGCCACCCGGGTGCCCTGGACTTTCTCTTTTTAAAGCAAGGAAATGTTTTCTTCAAAAGAAATCTTACTCGGAACCCTAATGCACAAAGTAGACACCAATGGAGCTTTTCCAATTGAAGCGTGGTGGTGGTATGCAGAGCAATGTGCTCTCTTTATCCCAACACTTTCTCCCTTGGCTTCCTGCCTTCTGCGTCCCTCCAAATTGAGGCCTCTTCTGAAACATCGTGACTCTGGGAACACTGCATGATTTAAATAGATATAGATATTAGTGAAAACATATCCATGAAGTTTATTATTATTATATTTAAAAATTAATATTAAATACATTGTTATGTATTATCAAGTCATATTATTACATATTATATATATATTTATATAAAATATAAAACTATACAGCCTAGCCCAGTGGCAGGAAGAAAAGATATGGAACCTGACTACATACACAGATGGTGGAGGCACAGCAGGTCCATTTGGGGGGAGGCGGAACCCAGGTCTCAGCTGAAGCCACAGGGGCAGAAATAAGGTGCACAGGTCCTGGGGCTCCCCATGACCCACAGGCAGCAGCAGACAGCTCTTCTCTTCCTGCCTCTGGAGGGTTCAGGTGAGTGAGACAAGGAGACAGGAGGTGGGCATTTAGCCCTCACTTCCCTGGTCCCGCCTGCCCCAGGGTCCAGGCCTCCTTTGTCCTCCTCAGTGAGACTGAGGTCTTTGTCCTAGGCTATGGGGAGTGTGACCTTGCTGACCCCTTCGAAGTGGTAGATTGCCACACAGTGACCTATGCTGGGGATGGGGGGGATGAGAACTTCTCAAAATCATCACCAAACTCTGTGTAGATGAGGGCATCCTGATGCTCCCTGAGGGGGCTCTTCTGCTCTCCTCATTTCGAGACAGCTGCTGCTGTCTGGTGGGGGGGGTGGGGGGCTAGCTGGAGGGCTGGAGGCTGAGGGTGCCGCCGGGCTGTCCCTGCGCCCGGTCAGGACCTGACTCTTGACCTCTGCCAGCCAAGCCTCATACTTCCGCCCTTGCAAAGCCAGCAGCTCCGTGTTGCTCAGTATTTCTGGATATGAAGCTGCTCCTCCGGTTAAAACCTTCAGAATTGCTTTTTACACATTGGCTAGTCAGATATTCAAGAAGTTCTGCTTGGAACCTCAAAAAGGTCACACCGCGCATGCGCACATGAATATCGTAAGGAAGCCACTGAGAAGTTTAATTACAGACTATGATTTTTGACTCCCTGATTATTGTACTTTGGGCAGGAAATGACTGGTTCTGGCTTAACTTTAGTCAAAGGATCCCTCACGAGTTTCCCTGAAGACCAAAGCTGCAAGTCCTTTTACTGTCTATTTTGCCAAAGCTGTACCTGTTTTCTGTATTGAACATACTGACTCATGGATCCTGAATCAAACCTCAGCTTGAGACGGTAAAAGATACATAAATATATCTAGATAGAGAGACTGATACTCTGGTACTCTGGCAGTGAGTTCGGGCTGTGGATGTTTTCCAGTGATCAAATCCTACAAGTTATAGTTTCTATTATAGTTCAGCATGTTGAAGTATGTTTCGCTTAATTATGCTGGGTAATTATTTATTGTCTATTTCCTCTGCGTGCAAGTTTTTGTGTGGACATATGTTCTCATGTCTCTCCAGTACATACCAGGAGTGGAACTGCCAGGTCACGTGACAACTCCATGCTTAACATTTTGAGGAACTGTCTGATTGTTTTCCAAAGTGTCTGCATCTTTCACATTCTCACCAGCAACATACGAGGGTTTCAATTTGGCCGCATCCTTGCCAACACTTTGTCTGTCTTTTCCATTATAGCTATTCCAGTACGTGTGAAATGGTGTCTAATTTTGTTTTTGATTTGCATTTCCCTGATGGCTAGTAATGTTGAGCATCTTTTTATGGGCTTATTGATCATGTGTATATCTTCTTTTAGAAATGTTTTTCAGACACTTTGCCCAATTTTAAATTAGGTTGCCTTTTTTTTTCAATTGAGCTTAAAGTTTTCTGGAAACTTACTGAGTTTTATGTGTTCTGGAAACAAGTCTTTTATCAGATATATGATTATGCAAAATGTGCTGGCAAGTGTTTCTTCCCTCTTCTATTCTTTGGAGGTGTTTGCGAAGAATTGGTACAAGTTCTTTAAATATTTGGTAGAATTCATCAGTGAAGCCATTTAGCCCTAGGCTTTTTATTATGAGAAGTTTTTTTGATTACTAAATCAATTTCTATACTTATTATGGATCTATTCAGATTTTCTATTTCTTTCGAGTCGGTTTTAGTAGTCTGCATTTCTCCTAGAATATATTCATTTCATGTATGTTATCTGATTTGTTGGCTTACAGTTGTTCATAGTATCCCTTTAAATTCTTTTTATTTATGTATTGGTAGCGATATTTCCTTTTTTATGTTTTTAATAGTTTGAAACTTCTTTCTTTCTTACTATATCTAGGTAAAGTTATGCCAGTATTTTTGATCTTTTCAAAGAACCAACGTTTGGTTTTATTGATTTTTTGTTCTTAAACTGTTTTGTTAGTTTCACACTAACCCTTTTTCCCTTTCTTTTGCTTGCTTTGTGCTCAGTGTTCTCTTCCTGTGCTAGTGACTTGAGGTGAAAGGTGAAGTTGTGGATTGAAGATCTTTCTTCTGGTTTTAATGTATGCCTTTGCAGCTGTGAATTTCCCCGAAGCATCCTTCCCTACAAGTGAGCTAGGGTGAAGGTGGTCAGAGCTCTAATATTCTTGGCAGGCTATGACTGGAAGTCAGCCTCTGCCCAATGGGTGCGGACTGGGTGGATGTAGGGAGCCCTGACTTCTCAGCTGTTCTCACCATGAATGTAGCTTCTTCATACTATTGTTGGTGGGAATGAGAAATGCTGGCAGATTGCCTCTCCTGGTGAGACACTCTAAGCCTTGGTTGGGAGTCTTAGAGGAAGGGAGACCTATCTTCCTGGCCACATCTGCTCAAAGTGGAGTTTCTGTGAAACTTAGCTGGCAGAGGGCTGGGGATGGGTGGGTTATAGCCCAAGTGCACATTCTTATTTTTCCTGCAAGTTTTAGTAGATTCTCTTGACTAAATTATGATTCACTTGTAGTATGTCCTTAGGAAATTCCCAGAAATTTAAAAATTAAAAAAATAATTTTCAAGACATTTTCTTGTTTCGCTGAGAATTTGGTCCATGGAGAGGTCCTCATGTTTTCATCACAGAAATGGAACTCCAGAAACTGCTTTTTAGAATTTTAATTTTGCTTTAAGATTATATAAGATATTTATATGGTTCCAAAGTCAAATCTACAAAACAAGGTATCTTCAAAAGAGAATTTATAATCCCTCTATCCCGTTTTATCCTTCAGTCTTTGGGGACCACTAAAATGTTGTTCTTTTTTTAATGTATAAATGAATACGCTCTTTAGAAGATTTGTACTTTTTGTTCTCATGGTTGCCTTTAACCTAAATATAAAAACACTTAGTGGGACCCTGGTGGTTCAGTTGGTGAAGCATCTGCCTTCGGCTCAGGTCGTGATCCCAGAGTCTATCATAATCAGACTTTATTATAAATTCTATTTTGTCTCACCATTGTTGAGTATTACATCAGTATATCTTTTCCATTTTGGTTGTCTGAAGCTCATCATTTAATAAATTCTTGAGGAGGATTTCTCTAAACCATATTCCTGGAATTCAAAGCCATTAGTATATGGTTCTTGAACTTGAGGCAAGGGGTGCCTGGGTGGCTCAATGGGTCAAGTGTCTGACTCTTGATTTCAGCTCTGGTCATGATCTCAGGATCTTTTTTTTTTTTTTTTTAAGATTTTATTTATTTATTTGACAGAGATCACAAGTAGGCAGAGAGGCAGGCAGAGAAAAAGGAAGGGAAGCAGACTCCCTGCTGAGCAGAGAGCCCAATGTGGGGCTCGATCCCAGAGCCCTGAGATCATGACCTGAGCTGAAGGCAGAGGCTTTAACCCACTGAGACATGCAGGCACCTGATCTCAGGATCTTGAGATCGAGCCCCGCCTTGGGCTCTGCGCTCAATGGGGAGTCTGCTTCTCTCCTTCTCCCCCTGTTCATGCTCTCTCTCTCTCAACTAAATCAATCAATCAAACAATAAGTCTTAAAAAAAAAAAAAAAAAACCCTGAAGATCAATTTAGTGGAATACAAAAAGCCTTGGTTTGCACTTTCTTTTTTTGCATATCTTAAACTATCGTTCAATTGTCTTCTGGCATATGGTGTTACTTCTAAAAAGCGAGATGACAATTGACTTTATTAGTGACTTGTTATTTTTGCTGAATGCCCAAAGGTTCTTTTTTTTTTCCTTTTGAAGATTGTGTTCCTGGAATATATGTCAGTACTGACAGTTGTGGGCCAATTTTCTCAAGTACCCAAGGCAGGCTGAAGTCTTTTTTAATTCAGGAAAATTCATTTAAACTTCATATGTATTTGTTCTCATCCATTACTTATTTCTTTGGAGACTCCTTATAAGTATAATGGGTCTTACTTTTGCCCTCAAAAATTACATTTTTTGTTTTAAACATATTTGTTCTTGGGGTGCCTGGGTGACTCAGTCAGTTAAGTGTCTGTCTTTGACTCAGGTCATGATCCCTGGGTTCTGGGATAGACTCCCTCACCAGGCTGCTTGCTCAGTGGGGAGACTGCTTCTCCCTCTGCCTGCTGCTCTCTCTCTCCCTCCCTCTCTCTGTGACAAATAAACAAATAGAATCTTTAAAAATAAATATTTGCATGATCTTTCTTTTGAAAATTTTTACAAACAAATAAATAAATATGTATTTTTTTTAAGTTCCATCACCTTTTTCAAATATTCCTTTTCTCCAGTCACTTTATTTCCAAGTTTTCCTAATTCTGATTTATGTTCTTCTTTATTACTTTCTGCAGTTAAGTTACTTATTTTAGTTATTTTTATTTTTTATTAAAAAAATTTTTTTTAGAGCAAGAGAGAGAGAGAAGGGTGGGCAGAGAGAAGGTTTTATACTTACTTTTAAGGGGCAGGGGTGGGCCAGAATATGTTTTCTAACTTCATAACTCAGAAGCTCCTCTGTCTGCTGTTTTTTGATAAAATGATTAAAACATGGCCTATTTTCTGAGCTCTAGTTCCTCTGCTCTTTCCCCATGTTTACCCGGATTTCTTTTTCCTTTGCTCTGATACCCTGCTACCTAGATTGTCGCCAGTTTTTCCTTAGTGAGAAGTCTGCTCTAGAAGTGAGCTCAGGATTTCAAGTTTTGTGAATTCCAAGAATGGAGAGCACGTCAGCGCATGCTGACCTTTCCACAGGTTACCTTGCTCTCCCCTGCGCATGAGAATTCGTGAACTGTTGGTGATTTTGGATTCCCTTGTTCTCAGGACTCTCAGACGCCCCATTTTCCTCTTTCTATTTCTTCCCACATAAGTGCAGACACGAAGTAGGTCTTATCACTGTTGCTGGTTCATCCTTACTTCTCATATTTTGGGGTTCTTAATGAGCCAGTTTTATTTTAGATCCTGATATTATTTTGATATATTTTATTTATTAAAAAAATTTTAGAGCTTTTATTTATTTATTTGAGAGGTAGAGAGAGAGAGAGAGACTGTGCATCTGCACAAGTGAAGGGCAGAGGGAGAGGGAGAGGCAGGTTTTCTGCTGCAGGGAACCCTACCTGAGGCTTGATTCCAGGACCCTGACCTGAGCTGACTGCAGATGCTTAACCAACTGAGCCACCCAGGCAACCCTAGATTTTATTTATTTTAGAGACAAAGAGAGTGTGAGCAGGGGGAGGGGCAGAAGGAGAGAATCTCAAGCAGACTTTAAGCTGAGCATGGAGCCCAACTAGGGCTCCATCTCAACGACCTTGAGATCATGACCAGAGCTGAAATCAAGAGTCGGATGCTTAACTGACTGAGCCACCCAGGTGCCCTATTTTGATATATCCTTATACTATATCCTTATATTCTTAGGTTCTTTTTCCTTTGGGAGTGTGTTTTTACCCCAGAGATCACCATATGAATAAATATGTGACTCCCCTGGGCTTCTCAGACCACACCTAGTAATCATTCTGTACTTTGCAGCTTTGCTGTGAATCACAGAATGCAGCTTTAGAAGCAGAGGGGAGATAACAGACAGACTATCTAAGGTTTTGACCACAGTGGGGCAGCCTCTGAATTTGCCTAAACCTGATGAGTCTGTTGATCTAAATACTATTGTATTTGGACTTTATCTCTGAGCCAGTTCTAAAGAGCTTCAGAAGGGAGAAGTGGGAGTTTAGGATCATTCCAACTCCGCGTTAAAAAATTATTCTCCAACCTAGAAAATTAATGTCCTTACCCTGTGAAACTCCTAGCCTTTTGAAATCACTATGTTCTTAAATAACCACACCTTGATCCTCTATTAGAAGTAAAATCTTCGAAGTTCTTCACTGTAAAGGTATTGGATGATCTACTTTCAAGATAAGTCTAAAGTTAGAAGCTTATTTTGTGTATCTGAGGAAAGAAATCATGGTTGATTCATGGTCAGTGTTTCATTGTCAGAGGAGAGGCTTGGAATTATACACTGAGTTTCCAAAGTCAGTTTTTTATATGTATGGGTTTAAAAACAGTGAGTATTTTCCTGAACTGCTGAGGTACAAATGTGGGGCATATCCTACTTTAGGAAGTCGTTCTGTAGTAAAATACAAGACTTGGAGCTATTTTTAAAAAGCAATGTCCTAGTATTGTTTGAAAGTTTCACTTGCCTAGGGACAGAATAATTCACGGGATTTAAAAAATTGAAGTCATGGCTTTGACATTTCTAATTTCTTTGGTCCAGCTGTTAATTACTAAAAATGTCATTTAGATTTTTCTGTGCATTTCTTCATCAACAAGTAAAAGCTTTTGATTACTATTGCATGGGGAATCACATGGATAGGGAGAGCTAAGAAATAGGAGAGATCAAAATAAAACAAAATGGAAATTATAAATATATTTGCTTGGATATATTTTATTTTATTTTATTTTAAAGATTTTATTTATTTATTGGACAGACAGAGATCACAAGTAGGCAGAGAGGCAGGCAGAGAGAGAGGAGGAAGCAGGATCCCCGCTGAGCAGAGAGCCCGATGTCGGGCTTGATCCCAGAACACTGGGATCATGAGTTGAGCGGAAGGTAGAGGCTTTAACCCACTGAGCCACCCAGGCGCCCCATGCTTGGATGTATTTTAAAGTGCTGAGTTCACACATCACATGAAACTTGATTTCCTTAAAGATTTAAAAGCTGGCAACTCAATGTCTACAAAAAGGTTATTTCATTCCTTTCAGTGTTTTATATAATTTTTTCCTTTAGAAATATAGAACAGGGATGCCTGGTTCGCTCAACTGGTAAAGTGTGAGACTCTTGATCTTGGGGTTGTGAGTTCGAGCCCTACATTGGGTATAGAGATTACTTAAATAAAGGAAACTTAAAAAAAAAAAGAAATATGGAATAGTTTCTAGCTTGGTCCCCAAATTCCTTAGTGCCATATCTTCCATGGTCTGCTCTCTGTTGGAGCGGAGACTAAAGGGAAACCAGAAAAGTAGGATTCATGATCTCTGTACCGCTGTGAGCTTCCAACAACAGCAGAAAGTGATGAAGTTCTAGAACCTAGGTCAGGTTCAGTGGGGTGAGGTCCGGAGCTGATGACCAAGAAAGAATTCTTGAGACATCTTTGGTGCAAAATGGTGGTTTATTAAATCACGGGGACAGGACCCGTGGGCAGAAAAAGCTGCTGCTGCCCCGTTATACTGAGGAGTGGCTGGTTATATACACAGGAGTTGGGTAGGGGAGAACAAAGCGGGTGGTGTTAGTCTCAAAGGAATTTTGGAAGCAAGGTCTCCAGGACCTTGAGGGGCTAGCTATTGTTGGGAGAAAGGTTATTTATTACTAGTAGTAAAAATCTTCTTGTGAGACCCTTTAGATGAATATCAGTAGGCCGAAGGGAGTGGTTGGAGAGGGGGTGCAAGGTGCCAGGTTTTGCTTTGTCCTCAGCCAGCCTCCTGCTCCCTCATCAAAAGAACATGGCAGTGAGAGAACAGAAGCAAGTGAATAGTTCACCACTGCGGAAGTCCTGAACCCCTCTCTAGAGATTGCCTTCAGCTTTGTGCTTTTGGTAGTAGAATTTTCCATTGCATTCTCCACTTCACACGTTACCATCCATACACCAAGTAGGCACTCAGTGAATAAACAAAGCAAAATCCTGCCCAGTCAAGATAAAATTCAAATGTTGCTTCTTCTATGAAGCCTGCCTTCATCGTTGGTCAGAAATCATCTCTGATACTTCCTGTCTCTGGCGACCCATGGAGTTCCTGTATGGCGTCTGTTTCTTGGTGTTGATTAACTCCAAAGCTTACCCTAAAGTCTTTAACAAAGTTTAAGGCTATGGGAAATTGCATTTCTCATTTGTGGCTGCATCTATGTATTTATCCCATCCCACTGATTCTTCTTAACGGAAGGATTGACACTCCCACCCCGAGATGGGGCTGCTGGGGGTCATAGTCCCTCTTCTTGAATCAGGGTGGGGTTTGTGACTGTGATCCCATGTGACTTCTGAGGTTGGGTCACAGAAAGAAGAGAGTTCCTCTTCTTCTGCCTCCTCCCTGATGCTTACTTCAGAATCCAGAGCTGTGATGTAAGGAAGCCTAGGACTCAGCTAGATCTGTGACCCACGACCAGCATCCACCACCAGATGTATATGAATAAATCTTCAGATGATGTCAGCCCCCAGACTTTGAGTCTTCCATCTGAGGCCACAGGCATTGTAGAGAAGGGCTAGACACATCCACCTTGCCCTGCCTGATTTCCTGATGCATGGACATTGTGAGAGATAATAAGGGACTACTGTTGTTTTCAAGTCACTAAGTTTTAAGTGAATTCAGTTATGCACCAATAAATGGTTAACCAAGTCAAATGTACGTGAGGGTTCATGTGGAAATGTTTATTCATCTTCATCACTTTTCCTACTCCTGACTCCTAACTTCTGCAGCAACCAGGATGATGGTTTGTACACACAAAAGAAATCGTATTTCTTTAAATGATTATGAGGATTAAATAAGATCACACACAAAAACATCTAGTAGAATGATCAGTAATACGAAGTGATCAAGAAATATTAACTGAATGTGAAATTGCTAAATGAATTGTTTATTTTCTAGCTTTATTAACATTGTGTAAGTTTAACATTGTGTAAGTTTAAGATGTATGTGTTGATTTGATAAACTTATATATTGCAAAACAACTGTTACTACCATAGCATCAGCTAACATCTCCAGCATACCATATAATTACATTTTTTTTTTTTTTGCAGGTGAGACTCTTCAAGATTTACTTTTTTAAAAACTTTCAATATATAATTATTAGCTATAAGCACCATGCTATACATTAGATCCCTAGGACTCGTTCATCTTATAAATGAAGGTTTGTACACTTTGACCAACATCTCTCCATTTCCTCTACCCCTCAACCACTGGTACCCACCATTCTACTTTCTGTTTCCATGAGTTCAGTATTTTTAGACTCTACATGTAAGTGATATTGTAGAGTCTTTTCTTCCCCTGATTTATCTTACTTTGTCTAATATCATCAAGGTCCAGCCATGTCACAAATGGTAGGATTTCCTTCCTTCTCATAGCTGAATAATATAGTCCATTATATATTACATTACAATATAATATCATAATGTGACATATCACAATCACATCTTCTTTATCCATTCATCTGTTGAGAGACACTTAGGTTGTTCCACATCTTGGCTATTATGAATAATGCTGAATTGAACATGGGAGTGAAGATATTTTTTCAAGACCTTGTTTTGATTTCCTTTGGATATATATGTAGAAATGGGACTGAAGAATCATACGGTAGTACTTTTAAATTTTTTGAGGAAACTCCATTTTGTTTCACAGTGTCTGTACAATTTACATTCCCACCAACAGTGTACAAGGGTTCCCTTTTGGTTACATCCTTGCCAACCTTTCCTTGTAATCTCTTGTCTTTTTGATGACAGCCATTCTAACAGATGAGTGCTGATATCTCACCCTGGTTTTGATTTGCATTTCCCTGATAATGAGTGATGTTAAGCACCTTTTCAGGTACCTGTTGGCCATCTGAATAATGTCTTTGGAAACATGTCAGTTCAGTTTTCTGCCCATTTTAAAAACCAGATTTTTTTTTTTTTTTGCTATTGAGTTGTATGAATTCCTTAAGTATTTTGAATACTGATATCTCCTCAGATACATGATATACAAATCACTCCATAGGTTACTTTTTCATTTTGTTGATATACAGAAGCTTTTTAGTTTGATGTACTCCCACATGGTTATTTTTGCTTTTGGCCCTTTGCTTTTATTTATTTATTTTAAAAAATATTTTATTTATTTGTATGACAGAGAGAGATCATAAGTAGGCAGAGCGGCAGGCAGAGAGAGAGAGGAAGGAAAACAGGCTCCCTGCTGAGCAGAGAGCCCGATGCGGGGATCAATCCCAGGACCCTGAGATCATGACCTGAGCCGAAGGCAGAGGCTTAACCCACTGAGCCACCCAGGCGCCCCTTGACCATTTGCTTTTAGTGTGAAATCAAAAAAATCATTGCCAAGACTAATGTCAAGGAGCTTTCCCCCTGGGTTTTCTTCTAGGAGTCTTACTATTTTAGGTTTTAAGTCTTTAATTCATTTTGAGTTAATTTTTGTAAGTGCTATAAGACAGGGGTCCAGTTTCATTCTTCTGCATGTGATTATCCAATTTCCCCAAAACCCTTTTTTGAGGAGACTATCCTTTCTTCACTGAGTATTCTTGGCTGTCTTGTCAAATATTAGTTGACTGTATGTATGTGGATTTATGTCTCTTGATTCAGTTCTATTAGTCTCTATGTCTATTTTAATGGCATTACCATGTGGTTTTGATTTCTATAGCTTTGTAGTATAGTTTGAAATCAAGAAATGTGATGCCTCTGGTTTTTATTCTTCTTGCTTAGGACTGTTTTGGCTATTTGGAGTCTTTTGTGGTTATATGCAAATTTTTGGATTGTTCTATTTTTGTGAAAAATGCCATAGGAATTTTGATGGGAATCATGTTGAATCTATAGATGGCTTTGGGTGGTATGACCAATTTAACAATATTAGTTCTTCCAATACAGAACATGGGATAGAATTCCATTTGTTTATGACCTCTATAATTTGTTGCACCAAAGACCTATAGTTTTTCAGTGTACAGATCTTTTGCCTCCTTTGTTCAATTTATACATAAGTGTGTTATTGTTTTTGAAGTTGTGGTGAATGAGACTTTTTTTTACTTCTATTTCAGATATTTTGTACTTAGTGATTAGAAACAAACTGATTTCTATATGTTGGTTTTGTATCCTACAGATTTACTGAATTCCTTGATTAGTTCTAACAGTTTTTGGTGAAATCTTTAGGAATATAGATATATAATCACATCATCTGCCATAAAAAACAATTTTACTTCTTTTTTTCCAATTTGGATGTCTTTTTCTCTCTCTCTCCTTTTTATCTTAATTGCTCTGGGAATGGAAGTGGAGAGAGTAGGCACCTTTGTCTTGCCCATGATCTTGGAGGAAAAGCATTTAAACTTTCACCATTAAGCATGAAGCTAGCTGTGGGTGTGTCTTATATACCTTTTTTTCATGTTGAGTTGTGTTTATTCCATACTCAATTTGCTCATGTTTTTATCATGAGAGGACCTTGTACTTTGTCAATTTATTTTTTTGCATCTGTTGAGATGTTATTTATTGATTTGCATATTTTGAACCACTATCGTTCATAGGGATAAATTCCACCTGATCATGGTGCATGATTCTTTTAATGTGCTGTTTTAGTTTGCTAATATTTTATTGATAGTTTTTGAATAGATATTTATATATATTCTTTAGGCCAATATGTTTGATGAATATATAAATACTTATATATTTATATTAATATTATATTTCTATATTTATATTTATAAATATATATATTTATATGTTTATATATTCATCAAATATATTGGCCTAAAGTTTCCTTTTTGTGTAGTCTCCTTATCTGGTTTTGGTATCAGACTAATGCTGGCCTCATAAAATGAGTTTGTGTCCTCTCCTCTTCCACTTTTTGGAAGAGTTTGAGAAGGACTGGTAGTAATTATTCTCTAAATATTTTGTAGAATTCATCCAGGAAGTCATCTGGTCATGGGTTTCTTTTTGGGAGGTTTTCAATGATTCATTCAATCTTTTTACTCATTATTGGTCTTCTCAGTTTTTTTTATTTCTTTATGATTCAGTTTTTGTCGGTTCTATGTTTCTAGGTATTTACCTATTTCTTCTAGGTTGTCCAGTTCGTTGGCATATAATTGTTCCTAGTAATCTCTATGATCCTTTATATTTCTGTGGTAACAATTGTAATGTATCTTTTTTCATTTCTGTTTTTGAGTTCTCTCTCTTCTTTCTTTAGCTAAAGGTCTCCCAATTTTATCTTTTCAAAAATGAACTCTCAAAGTTTTATTGCTCTTTTCTATTGTTTTTCTAGTCTATTTAATTTATTTCTGCTTTAATCTTTGTTATTCCTTTCTTTCTGCTAACTTTGGGCTTTGTTCTTCATCTAGTTCCTTGAGGTGTAAGAGTAGATTGCTTATTTGAGATCTTTCTTTTTTCTTAATTTAGGCTTTGTTACAGATTTCCCTCTTAGAACTGTTTTTGCAGTGTTCCACAGGTTTTGGTATATTATGTTACAATTTTTGTTTGTTTTTAATTTCCCTTTTGATTTCTTCTTGACCCATCGTTTGCTGAGGAGTAGTGTGTTTTTCAACTTATTTGTGAATTTTCCAGCTTTTTTCCCATTATTGATTTCCAGTTTCATACCACTGTGACTGGAAAAGTTAGTTGGCATGATTTCAATCTTCTTAAATTTGCTAAGACTTGTTTGTGAACTATAAGATGATCTATCTGGAGAATGTTCCTTGTAAACTTATGAAACATGTGTATTCTACTGACTTTGGAAGGAATGTTCTGTATATGTCAAATGTTAGGTCCATTTGGTCAAAAATATGATATATATTTTTCTTTGTTGATTTTGTCTGAATGATCTATCCATTACTGAAAGAGGGTATTAAAGTCCCTTACTATTATTGTTTTGTTGTCTTTTTCTTCCTTTACATTTGTTAGTATTTGCTTAATATATTTAGATGTTCCAATATTAGGTGCATAAATACTTATGATTGTAATATCTTCTTAATGAATTGACTCCTTTGTTGTTATATAATGGCCTTATTTTTGTCTTGTCACTGTTTTGGCCTAAAGTCTCTTTGTCCAATATAAATATAACTACCCCTGCTTTCTTTTGGTTCTCGTTTGCATGGAATATCTTCTTCCTTCTTTTACTTGGGGGTTCTCTGTGTCCTTAAAGCTGAAAATGGTAGCATATAGTTTGGTTTTGTCCCTTTAATCTAGCCAGTTTATGGGATAAACTGAAAAATCTTAACTCTTTTGATTGGAGAGTTCAATGTATCCACATTTAGAATAACTATTGATAGGTTAAGTACATGCTTGTGCCATATCCCTGTTTTCTGGCTGTTTTGTAGTTCTGTTATTCCTTTCTTTTTCCCTTGCTGCCTTCCTTTGTTAATTGATGAGTTTCCATAGTGGATGCTTTGATTTCCTCTCTTCACCTTTTTGTGAATCTACTATAGGTTTCTGCTTTGTTTTTACCAGAAAGTTTACTTGAAACATCTAACAGATAACAGTGTATTTTATAGTGATAACTTTCATTGCATACAAAAACTACACTTAAAAAAAAAAGATTTTATTTAACAGAGAGAGAGAGGTCACAAGTAGGCAGAGCAACAGGCAGGGGCGGGGAGGGGAAGCAGGCTCCCTGCTTAGCAGAGAGCCCAGTGTGGGGCTCCATCCCAGGACCCTGAGATCAAGACCTGAGCCAAAGGCAGAGGCTTAACCCACTGAGCCACCCAGACGCCTCAAAACTATACCTTTTTATTGCCTCTCTTTTATGCTTTTGATGTCAGAATTTGCCTCTGTACTCACTGACAAATTATTACACCTATAGTTTTTTTGTTTTTGTTTTTGTTTTTTAGAGAAGGAGAGAACATGTGAGCCAGGGTGGGGAAGTGAGGGAGGGGCAGAGAGATAAACCCAAGCAGACCCCATGGCCAGCTCAGTATCTGACACAAGGCTCAATCTCATGACTTTGAGATCATGCCAAAACCAAGAGTCAGATACTTAACTGACTGAGGCATCCAGGCACCTCACAGCTATAGTTATTTTTATTTAAGATTATTTATTTGTTTATTTGACAGAGAGAGACACAAGAGAGAGGTAACACAAGTAGGGGGAGGGAGAGGGAGAAGCAGGCTTCCTGCCAAGCAGGGAGTCCAACGTGGGGCTTGATCCCAGGACCCCAGGATCATGACCCAAATCAAAGGCAGATGCCTAATGACTGATCCACCCAGGTGCCCCTATAGTTATTTTTAACATTATTATTAATAATTAAATATTAATAACATTTAATATTATTGTGCACTTTTTTTATTAGAGTTCAGTGATTAACATTAACCATAATATAGTATTAGAACATTTTAAATTTAAATATATCCTTTAACTATATCCTTTATGTTGTATATTTTCGTATGTTTTCACATTACTAATTAGTATCTTTTCATTTAACTTGAAGAACACTTTATAGAGTTTCTGGTAAGGCAGGTCTAGAGGAGATACATTTCCTCAGCTTTTATCTGTCTGGGAAAGTCTTCATCTATCTTTAATTTCTGAAGGACAGCTTTACCAGGTTAAGAATTCTTGGCTGACATTTCAGCAGTCGAATATATCATCCCATTTTCTCGGGTTTGCAAAGTTTCTGCTGGGAAATTCACTGATAGACTTCTGGCGGCTCCTTGTAAAGAGGTTCCATTTTTTTTTTTTCTCTTAAAGCTTTTAAGATTCTCTTTGTCTTTGATTTTTGATGGATTTTTAAAGAAGATTTTATTTATGCATCTGACAGAGACAGAGATAAAAGGGGAGGGAACACAAGCAGAGGGAGTGGGAGAGGGAGAAGTAGGCTCCCCACTGAGCAGGGAGCCTGACACAGGGTTTCATCCCAGCACCTAGGGATCATGACCTGAGCCAGGCACCCCTGATGGACTTTTTAAAAGATTTTATTTATTTACTTGTGAGAGAGAGGGTGAGTGAGAGGGAGAGGGAGAGAGAATCTGAAGAATCAGAGAGAATTCTTGGTTGACATTTCAGCAGTCGAATATATCATCCCCTTTTCTCTGGTTTGCAAAGTTTCTACTTCAGATTCTGCATTGAGCACAGAGCCCACTGTGAGGCTTGATCCCACAACCTTGAGATCATGACCTGACTTGAAACCAACCAGCTGCCCCTGATGTTTGATGGTTTTATTATGTGTTTTAGAGAGAATCACTTTGATGTGATTTTGTTTGATGACCTCTGAGCTTTATGAACTTGGATATCCAAATTTCTCCCCAGATTTGGGAAGTTTTCAGGCATTATATCTTTAAATAAACTTTCTGCTCTCCCTTTCCCTATTCTCTTTCTGGAACTCCAATGATCTATAAATTGGTATCTCTGATGGTTTCCCATAGATCACAGAGGCTTTCTTCATTCTTATTTCTTTGTTCTTTTCTTCCTGGATTATTTTGAAGTCCCTGTCTTCAAGCTCACGAGTTCTTTTATCTGCTTAATCAAGCTGCTGATGCTTACTATTCCATTTTTTCATTTCATGCATTGTATTCTTCAGCTCCAGAATTTGTTTGGTTCTGTTTTTGTGATTTTTATCTCGTTGTTAAGCTTCTCATTGCAACTCTATGTTGTTTTCCTGATTTTGCTGAATTGCGTTTGTTTTCTTGCGACTTATTGAATTTCCTTAAAATAACTATTTTGAATTATTTATCTGGTAAGCCAGAGATCTTCATGGGTTTGCATCTGGTTATAGGAAGCTTATTGTGATCTGGTAGTGGCATGTTACTTTGATTTTTCCTGTTTCTTCAAATTTTGCATTGTTATCTTCACCTATGAAGTAGTAGTCATCTCCTCCAGTCTTCACTGTCAACTTGAAGGTAGAGGAACTGTTTATTTTTTTGCTGCAGCAGTGTGCTGACACTTCTCTATAAACCTGGACTTCCACAAAGGCTCTCTTGTACATGGGTAATTGTCTAAGTCAGTGGTCTCTAGGAGCTTCTGCACCATAGCCAAGAGGGCTGAAACTTATTCATGTGCTGCTCTAGGTCCCACAGCTAGGACCAATGTCTGTCTGCCTATTGCCTGATGCACTGGTTGGGAAGACTTCTCCTTGATTCCTTAGCATATGGTGCTGGATCCCTTAATGACCTCAAAGACAACTTTTTTCACAGGTGCCAAATTTTTGTTGTTTTGGGGGGCAAAAATGAAGGTCACCTTTTTCCACCATGATGTTGATGTAACTCTTCATATAAGCAAATTATGACTTTGCTTCCTCTGTGTATGATGTATGTGTGACAATGTAACAGTCTATTCATATCAGTTTAACAAAGGCAAGTCTCATCTGTTAGTAAATGTTAATGGAACCAATTGCAGTTGCAGCAAGTTAGTTAAGATTTCCACTTCTTTTCTGGTTATTCTATGTTATACTTATATCCCTATTCTGTTCTGTCTCCCATTTCGTTTCCTTGCGTTTTAAATTCTCAGACAAGTTTAAAGTTCACATTGGATTTGTTTATTTGGTTAAGGACTATGGAAGGTTTGATTAGAATTTCTTAAATGGCAGGGCACCTGGGTGATGCAGTTGGTTAAATGTCCAACTCTTGGTTTCAGCTCAGGTCATGATCTCAGTGTAGTGAGATCAAGCCCCACATCGGGGAAGTCTGCTTGGGATTCTTTCTCCCTCTGCTCCATCCCATGCTCTCTCTCTCAAATAAATAAATAAAATAATAAAACAAAATAATTTTTAAAATGGCTAGTGAAAACTGTTTCTCATTTCTATTTTTGTCCCCTAGTACAAGAAATGTTTTCAAATACCACAGGGTTGGATGGAAACATGTGGGTCCTGTAATCATTTGCTAACCTTTCAAATGGATGTTCATGAAATATTTCTTACATATTGAAGACTGAGGTGATAGAAGGTTGTTAGTGATAGAAGACTGAAGTTGTTAGATGGGCAGCTCATCTGTGTATGAGCCTGATCAGCTGTGATGTCTATTACAATTGGCTATCATCTCAGTCCTCTCTAAACTGTATTCACAGTGAAGAGTTCAGCCTTCCCATATAGAGGGTGCTTCCGTGTTCTGTCAAACTCATACAGATCATATTCTGTGCCAGCTTTTTGTTTTGTTTTGTTTCGTATTTGGAAAAGACATCATCTTTATGAAGAAGGCAGGTCCCTTTGCATGTAGTGTAGTGAGTTTGGAGACCTGAACGCTGGACATTTAGTTTCTCTGTGCTCCTCCCAATTACCTTCCAAATAAGACAATAAGAGTGTTGGATAAAATTACCTTAAAAATTATTTTCTGCCTTATTATTCCATCTTTTGGGTATATGGAGCTGCATGATAAATTTGTATAGAAAAAAAGAAGAATATGTATCAGTTACAAGGGAAATTCCAAGGAACTAAGCCTATATCCTTCAGGTTAATTAAAATATTATTCCAATTTGTAAAAACTCCATGTGATTCAGAGCTAATACCTTAAAGATTTTTACAAAATCTTGGTGAGTTGAATCAATGAGTCATAGATCAGAAACCACAGGATTCATGAAAAAAAAAAGAGAACCTAATCAATCATTTGCAAGGTTGATCAAATCACTGTATACTTTTATTTTTATTTACTTATTTCATATATTTATTTTAAAGATTTTATTTATTTATTTGAGAGAGAGAGAGAGTGAGCACAAGCAGGGGGCATGGGGGAGCCAGAGAGTGAGAAGCAGGCTCCCCACTGAGCAGGGAGCTTCATGTGGGGCTCAATCTCAGGACTCTGGGATCATGACCTGAGCTGAAGGCAGATGATTAACCAAATGAGCCACCCAGCACCCTTTATTTACTCATTTTAAAATATTTACTTATTTATACACACAATGGAATATTACTCAGCAATCAAAAAAATGAAATCTTACTATTTCTAACGATGGAACTAGAGGGTATTATGCTAAGTGAAATAAGTCAATCAGAGAAAGGTATTTATCATATAAATTCACTCATGTAGAATTTAAGGAACAAAACAGAGGATCATAGGGCAAGGGAGGGAAAAATAAAATAAGATGAAATCAGAGAGGGAGACAAATCATAAGAAACTCCCAACTATAGGAAACAAATTGAGGGTTGCTGGAGGCGAGGTGGGTTGGGGGATGGGGTAATTGGGTGATGAGCATTAAGTAAGGCATTTGATGGAATGGGCACTGGGTGTTGTATGCAAATGATGAATCATTGAACTCTATCTCTGAAAGTAGTAATGCACTATTGATTTGTTTACTTATTTTAGAGAGAGAGTACAGACAGCAGGGGCAGAGGGAGAGGGAAGAGAGAATCTCAGGCAGACTTCTTGCTCAGTATGGGGCACTGTGCAGCTTGATCGCACAACTCTGGGATCATGACCTGAGTCGAAACTGAGTCCGATGCTCAACCAACTGAGCCACCCAGGTGCCCCAAATCACTGTATAATAAACAATAAAATGTTAATGGCTATATGAGGGAAATGTGATGATGTCATTGATGCAAAGGCATTACTAGATTTTATGTATATAATTCTCAACAATTTGTAGTCTGTTGCTATAAATACATAATGGAAAATTTCACCCAGAAGATAATTTTTATGATGATGAATGCTCATGGAAGAGAACTTTACTTGTTGACCAAATTACGTTTATTGAGAAATAAGTGACAAAACAAATAACAGAATGACACTACAATCATGAAAAAACTAAAATGCTCAACGGTTAAACTGCTAAGACACCAGCTGAAAATCAGACAAGGAAGTAAAAGGGATGGGTTCTAATAAAGTGAGAACCTTGCTATGGGGAAATTGGGTGAGAGACATTCATAGTTTGGTTTTGCAATTGTTTTAGGCTATACAAATTACAAAGCTGAAGCCAGAATTTCAAGTCTAGAAAGAGACATTGGATACCTAGCTACATTGAACTATTTATTAGAGTGCCCTATTATGCATAAATACTATATTTTTTAGCAGATTAGATCTAAGATTTAACATTTATGAGATTATTATGGCTTAAATAAAATGTAGCTATAAGAAGTTATTTTTCTTGTTTTTTTTTTTAGCATTTTATTTATTTATTTGACAGAGAGAGACAGATCATAAGTAGGCAGAGCAGCAGGCAGAGAGGGGGAAGCAGGCTCCCTGCTGAGCAGAGACACCCCCCTCCCCCATGTGGGTCTCAATCCCAGGAACCTAAGGTCATGACCTGAGCTGAAGGCAGAGGCTTAAGCCACCTAGGTGCCCCTATTTTTCTTGTTCTGAAGATTTTCTTATTGATTTAATTTTCTTTCACCTTCCTTATTCTTCTCTTTCTTGTTTAAACTGCAGTGCTGAGGTGAGATACAGGGCATACAGTGCTGATTCTTTTATAATAGTTTGAAATTTCTGTCTGCTAATTTTTAGAAAAAATTGTATTTCATTATATTAATCAAAATTAAGGAATATTACAGAAAATAACTGTCAAGTTATCACCAAATTATGTCAAGTTCAAGGAAGTCAAAGAAAGGTAGAAGAAGGGGTGCCTGGGTGGCTCAATTGGTTAAGCGACTGACTTCAGCTCAGGTCACGATCCTGGAATCCCAGGATTTATTCCCACATCAGGCTCTCTGCTTACCAGGGAGTCTGTTCTTCCTGCTGACCTCTCTCCTCTCATGCTCTCTCTTTTTCTCTCTCTCAAATAAATAAATAAAATCTTAAAAAAAAAAAAGGTGGAAGAACTGTTTTAAACTGCAGGATTCTGAAGAGTTCACGGTTAAAGGCAGCACATGATCCTGGATTTGATCTTGAACTTGTAGAATTTTTTTCTACAAATGGAATTGTATAATTTGACAAAATATGAATGGGTCCTGTAATATATCATTGTTAATTTCATTATATATATGGTGGGGCTGTGATTATGTAGTGTCTTTATATTTTAGGAAATATCCACCAAAATATTTAGAGTCACATTTGCAATTTCTTCTCAGTTAAAAAAAAATATATATGTGTATGAGAGAGAGAGAGACAGACAGAATGAGAAAACAAATATAGAAACATTCACCATTGGGGAAGCCCAAGAGAGGGTGTACAGGAGTCTTTATACTATTCTTTTAAGTTTTTAATAAGTTGGATATGTTTTTTTAAGTAAAAAAAAAAAAAAAAACGGAAAAAATATTTTCTACAATATTCTCCACATCTTTCAATTTTTTGGTGAAAGAAAAGTCCAGATAAATTAGCAAAAGCTAAAAGTTAATTACTCAGTTTCTGTAAATATTCTCTGTAATTTGCAAATATCGACTTTTGATTTGAATGATCTCATTTTGAATCACAACTTTTCAAGGCAGTTTATGACTTTTTGCTTTCTGCTTGTGTCATACAACATGTAAGATTTATGAACCCTTTTCAAAACAGTTTTGCAATATAAAAATTCCTAATTTTGTGTTTTTTAAAATTTATTTCCCCTAATGTTGTCCTAATAAAGGGTCTTCTAAAACTTTAATAAAATATTAGACTTCTGGGCCGTGACTTGAAGCTTGACAGAAAACATTGCTAAGCAAATGAGACGTGGTCCATGATCTTACTTACAGAATATTTTAAATATTCAACTTTAGGCTGAATTTAACTCAGATTTTTATTCCATATGCACACACATTAATGCTTTCATTTATTTTCATTTGCACTTTTAATAACATGGATATTGCAAATGGCCTGTTCTCCTATTCCTCGCCCCATCCCTCCACACCATGGTGTTGGAGTTTAGACATTAGACTGATCTCATCTTCCGCAGCCTCCCCGTCCCAGCACACTACCAGAATATAATCTTTCCTCATGGAGTGACATAGTAAAGACAAAAATAAACAAGTAATTCGATTAAACACGTAATAACAAGTAAGAACTTCTTAGAAGAAAATCATCTTAAGTTTGAAATTTATTCACACAGTTACAAAGTTAAACAATAAATCCCCAACAAAATTAATTCCTTGTTATTGTTATTTTCTTTTTCTTTTTTTTTTTTTAAGATTTTATTTATTTTTTTGACAGAGAGAGATTACAAGGAGGCAGAGAGGCAGGCAGAGAGAGAGAGGAGGAAGCAGGCTCCCTGCTGAGCAGAAAGCCCGATGCGGGACTCAATCCCAGGACCCTGAGATCATGACCTGAGCTGAAGGCAGCGGCTTAACCCACTGAGCCACCCAGGCACCTTGTTATTGTTATTTTCATTCTACTTGGAGTTCACTGAGCTTGCTGGATGTGTAGATTCATGTTTTTCATCAAATTTGGGAAACATCTGACCATTATTGTTTCAAATACTCCTTTTCCTCCTCTCTCTTGCCTCTCTTTCTGGAATTCCCATTGCACACATTTTGGGATTTGATTTTTTTTTTTTTTAAGATTTTATTCATTCATTTGACAAAGATCACAAGTAGGCAGAGAGGCAGGCAGAGAGAGGAGGAAGCAGGCTCCCCGCAGAGCAGAGAGCCTGACGCAGGGCTGGATCCCAGGACCCTGAGATCATGACCTGAGTCAAAGGCAGAGGCTTAACCCACTGAACCACCCAGGTGCCCTAGAACAAAATACTTTTAAATATATGGAATGGAATATTCAGGCACAAATCTGTCAATATTTAACAAAAAATATTCTTTTTTCTGTAGGTTTATATAATGGTTTATATTTTCCGTGGCTCTATTGTTCCGTTTAGAATATAGAACTAAGAATATTAACTAAAATCATTCTGTTCATTTACTGCTAACAAAACATATAAGAAGTCGTGCCCCTGAGGGGTGCCTTGGTGGCTGTCGTTAAGCATCTGCCTTTGACTCAGTTCATGATCCCAGGGTCCTGGGATCGAGGCCTACATTCGGCTACCTGTTTAGCTGGAGGCCTGCTTCTCCCTCTCCCACTCCCCCTGTTTGTGTTCCCTCTGTCTCTGTCTCTGTCTCTCTCTGTCAAATAAATAAAATAAAATAAAAAATAAAACCTTAAGAAAAAGAAATTGCCCATGGTATTTCAGACAGGATCTATTCCATAATTAGTTATAATTGGACTATGAATTTACTCAAAGAAAATGGCTTGATTTAAAATTAAAAGTTAAATCAGAGTGGCTGGGTGGCTCAGTCAGTTAAGCATCTGACTTGATCTCAGCTCAGGTCTTGATCTCAGGTTGTGAGTTCAGGCCTGCACTGGGCTCCACACTGTGAATGGGGCCTACTTAAAAAAAAATTAAATTAAATTAAGAGCTAAAGAATCATTTATGTTTACACCCAGAGATTTGGGGACTTTCTTTTTTGCATACCATATCATACCTTATATTTCTCTTTCTTATTTTTGTTTCTATGATACAGCATTATATCAACAGAACAACAGAAGAATCAAGCTTTGGAAACCCTAACTTTCAAGGAAAACTTTGAATTTGAAATGAATAAGCTAATGATTTTTGAGCTCTTAAGACAATGGAGTTGCGTAGCTATTGCTGGACACTATTGATGCATGAAGAAAGAAAATGGCGGGCTCAGGTTAATCTCAGTTTTACAGGGAAATGTGAGAATGAGGGAGCTTCTGTGCCACCACACCCAAGCCCTAGTCTCATTTATCTTCATCGCAGGCAGAGAAAGCTCAAGGTCAGGCATAGGATTGCACTGCAAATGACAGATCTTAAGAAGATGCTTAATTCTCAGCTGAGACAGGTTGCCTACACCAAGGTCAAGGTGCTGATAGGGAAGGGGTGAGCCTGTGAAATCTGAGGCAGGGTGTCTGGCTAGAGTCTCCTGAACTTTCCTGCCCACGGCCTCGTGTTGGGAGATAGACCCAGTCACATTCCTCAGCAAAAGCCTTAAATGGGGCAGGCATTTTAAAAACAATGCATACCCTCCTTAAGATTGCCTCTACCTTCCCCTCTTGGACATCAGTCAGTATTTAGCGTTGAAGCTCAGCCTATCCTGACGATGGTTGCTCAGGTCCTGCTGCGGGAGGTGAGGAATTATTTGCCCAAAGAGCAGCAGTGTCTAGTAACAGGTACTAGCAGGAACCGGAAGTGTCTGCCTGGAAGTAGATCCCGGGATTGTTGAATCAAAGGGTCAGAAGAGAAATCGAGGCAAGGGAGAGGTTGTCACCATAGGGACGCTCTGGTGACACAGTAAACGGCACCCTGGCAAGGGACCCAGAAGGCTCTTAATGCTCTTCTGGGATGGCTGTTCGAGGTTTGAAAAGGCGAGGACCCTCGTTGAACGAAGTACAGATGCCAGAAATGCTGTGCTGGGGTCAGAGCGTCTGCTTGCTCTTAGCCCATAGATTTAACCTGGTGAAATGTTGAGGAGCATATATTTCTTTATAACAAGCGCTACAGTTTGTCTTAGGGAGAGAACTGTCTTTAAGTGGAAGGTGAGGGATGGTTCGGGAAGAGGGCATGTCTTAGCAGAAGCCAAGGAAACAGGGACCCCGGGATGGTTGTCAGTTATACGTCTGACTCTTGGTTTCAGCTCAGGTCTTAATCTCAGGGTCTTTGGATAGAGCCATGCATGGGGCTTGAGTCTGCTTGGCATTCTCTCTCCCCCTCTCCCTCTGCCCTTCCTGCTCATGATGTTTGTCTCTCTTTCTAAAATATATAAATAAAATCTTGGGAGTGGGGGCGGTGGAGAAAGGAGCTAAGGAAACAGAAAAGCAGTGGGGGAGTGGCTAGCCACACTTGTTAGCTGAGCTGATGGCTTGGAGAAGGGAGGAAAAGAAGAAGACAGGAGGCCTTGCCACGAGACAGTGCCACAGCAGATACTAAGCTGTTGTCAGAAGTACCCAATAAATCCCTCTGTCTTTCCAAACTGCCAATCACACAAATGTTTTGAGTGAGGTGGTATTTCTTGGCTATTGAGGAAGAAATCTCAGTGCCACGTCTGAGTGGAGAACATAGTTCTGAGCAGCACAGCTCATTGAGGCATTCCCTAAGATGAGCCACTGTAGTGGCTCCAAGAACTTAACAGTGGAGTTGACTAGAACAAAAACACTCCTGGACTTTGCAGGGGCTTTGCAGGGATCCCTGGGGTGGGAGAGGGAATTTCCATTATCTGTCATAGGGGCTTTGAGCTCATCTCCCCTTCAGAGGTGGGTAGCCTCAGAATGAGATCTTGGTTCTGCCAGTCTGGGGGCTCAAGGAATAGTCCCTGGAAAGATCAGTGTCTCGCAGGTTCTTTTCTGAAGGATGGGATTGACTCAGCATGCAGTCCAGTACAATGGTGAAGGTGTAAGTCAGGTTACTGGAAACTGAGGGACTTCATGGGGAGGGAAGATAGAGAGTACACCTTGGTATGAGTTTAGCTATGAGTTGTAGCATGAAAATGGGAGAAAACCAAATACAAATGATAAGTTGACGGTAGTTGGGCAGATCACTTAATTTTTTTTTCCCATTTGTCTTCTGTAAAGAAAAAAATTTGTCAGGGGATGTAAGTTTAGCTTATAATTCTATACTTGTAATAATTATTGTATTCTGTAATCTAGCATGCAGACACATTTGCTTTATTTGCTTATTTTTTGAAGATTTTATTTATTTGTTTGACAGAGAGACAGTGAGAGAGGGAACACAAGCAGGGGAAGTGGGAGAGGGAGAAGCAGGCTTCCCCTGAGCAGGGAGCCCCATGTGGGTCTCGATCCCAGGACCCTGGGATCACGACCTGAGCCAAAGGCAGACACCTAGCGACTGACCACCCAGGCACCCCAGACACATTTGCTTTAAATTTATATTATGGATCTTTATAACCCCAGTTTGCTCATGTCTTTATTGGGAGAATAAGTACTGTAACCTCGCCAGATGTTTCTGCACCATTAAGTACATTGTAAATGGCAAATACTAAATATATAATCCTGTTTAGTATGACTTTAAAAAAACAGAAACACACACAAATACTACAAGATTTTTACAAATGGACAAATGAGGCACATAAAAGTGAAATGGGGTGCCTAGGTGGCTCAGTCGGTTAAAAATCTGCTTTCAGCTCAGTTAATGATCCCAGAGTCCCAGGATCAAGCCCTGAGTCAGACTCCCTGCTCAGTGGGGGAGGCTGCTTCTCTCTCTGACCCTCTCACCTCTTATGCTCTCTCTCTTTCACTCTTTCTCAAATAAGTAAATAATTTTTTTTTAAAGGTGATTAATTTTCCTCTCAGGATTAGACAGCAAAAGAAAATTCCTAAGATCAGCTCTATAGTTTTTGTCACTTATTGTACTTGTTTGGATACTCATGTTGTTTGGGCTGTGAAATTTTCTCTTTCACTGAGTCACTTCTGTTTCAGAAATAGGATTAACGTATCAAAATAAAGCATAAAATACACAACCTTCTTCATGATTGACTCAAACATAGCAATGAAAGGAACTTGAGAAGTGATTGTCAGAGGAGAGATAAGAGAAGGGAGGAAATGAAGAGCGGCCTGGAACAGTGTTGGTCAAGATTTCGTACAGGTTTTTCAACACGCATTATCTATTGGTTCTTAAATGGGAAAAATAGCAATAATTTCCCAAGAAGCAATAGTTAGAAGAATGTGACATTCAATTTTCTTTAAGAATTGAGAGTGCAGGGGTGCCTGGGTGGCTCAGTCGGTTCAGTGTCCCCTTCAGCTCCCGTCATGATCCCAGGGTCCTCTGATCGAGTCCCCTATCAGACTCCCTGCTCTGTGGGGAGACTACTTCTCCCTCTACCTCTGCCTCTCTGTTTCTCATGAATAGATAAATTAAAAAAAAAAAAAAGAAATTGAGAGTACAGAAAGACATATTCACACTCAATCAAACTGAGACGTCTCTAAAACCCCAGAGTGACTTAGAAAGTATCATGTCCTTGATTTTTGCCCATTGTGATAGCATCTTAGTGATTGATGACATCTCTCATGTATTCCCAACCCATTCCCACACTCCCGGAACACATTTTACTCTGAAATTCATCCCTACTTCAGCTCTTCCTTACTCTTTTTTTTTTTTTTTAAAGATTTTATTTATTTATTTGACAGAGAGAGATCATAAATAGGCAGAGAGGCAGGCTCCCCACTGAGCAGAGAGCACCATGCAGGGCTTGATCCCAGGACCCTGAGATCATGACGGGAGCTGAAGGCAGAGGTTTTAACCCACTGAGCCACCCAGGCACCCCTCCCTTACTCTTAATCACCAACTATCATAGATAGAAGTTGTTCTCAACTCAGGAGGGTTTCTTTGTTTACAAAACTCAGGTGTAAATGAAATGAGTATCTCTCACCATAGCATTATGCTAGTCCAGCTTTCTTATAGTCCTGAAAACCTACACATTTTCCTCTCCACTGGGGCTAACAAAACATTCTGATTATTATATCCCATTGTTTATTAGATCTCAGGTCGTAACAAAAATAAATAACTGGTTTGGAGACAAACAGAACCTGGCAGACTTAAGAGATACTTTATGTTGTGTTATAAGTGCAGAATACATTGAACTCAGGGGCACCTGGGTGATTCAGCCTTTAGATGTCTGTTTTTGGCTTGGTTCATGGTCCCAGGGTCCTGGGAGTTGGGTTCCCTGCTCATTGGGAAGACTGCTTCTCCCTCTCCCTCCTCTCTGGCTTGTGTTCCCTCTCTCTCTGTGTCTCTCTCCATCAAACAAATAAATAAAATCTTAAAAAAAAAATACACTGGACACAATGAAGCTCCAGCCTGAGTTATAAATTGATTAATAAGATCACTAAAAGGAATCATGATGTTTTGGCAAAAATTCTCGACAAACAGATGTAAAAATTCTGTTAATTGTTATCTAAGCTCGTGAGCTGAGAAGAAAAAGCTGCAGCAATTGTCAGCCTGTGTACAAAGATTTCCAGCAGATATTACTGTTACATTTTCTCCCTGACAATGAAAAAGAGAGGCACAGGTCTTATTAAGCAAGTGCGCTTTGGCTGAAAAGGGTACAGTGGATTACAGATGCTGCTGCACTGGCTAAGGAATATTTTGAGTTCCCCCATTGCCAAATCTTTTCCTCCCAAGTATACAGGAAAGCTTTCCTTCTTGGAAATAAAGACCAGTGGAAAGCTAGTCTTGCCCTAATGGACAGGAGTTGGGAACGTGCACTGAAAAAAAGGTTATGAAGGAGACCAGAAGAGGGGCTTATTCTTGCATAACTGACTTGCTCACATTTTATCTGTGATTCAATCAGACACCAAAACTTCCCCAAAAGGAACAAGCCAATTGACTAAATACGTCTCCCTGGTCAGGCACCACAGCTCAAGAGGAGAGAACGAGCCACCAAACTTCCCATGTGTTTTCAGTTAGTCCATCCTGAGGACTAAGTCTCTATCAAACTCCTTCACTTGGAAGACCAGTATGAGGAGGTTAGGGAAGGGGTAATTTCTCTTTGACCCTTTGTCCACACACCCAAATAAATAAGTCCTCCCCACTTTTTTGTACTTAGTATTGAAGTCAAGACATTAACTCAGCCTTGGAGTTGGGGCAATGGAGATTTGGTAGAGGCTATCTGTAACATTTTCAAGCTAGTCAAGTTAGTTATACTTCCATTTTTGGAGGATACGTCGCATCTTGCAGGTAAAGGAAATCATCATTTTTCATCTCTACTTACCAAATGATTCTGTATGCTTCCTTTCACTTTTCGAAGAGGATTCTGAATCAGGGGCAGCCTGCGTTATTTCTCTGCTCTTCTGTTTTAGAGCATTTGCAATATAGTGAAGTTAGATGGAATGCCTAAATTCAGAGCAGTGGGTTGAAAATAAATACATATAAAAATCACCCACCAAGCACAGAGCACAGACATCTGCCTAAAGTCTTTGTTTTTACTATATACAATTAGGGTTTTTTTTTAATTCCAAGATTAAAACAAAATGATTACACCCAGAAGAGCAGCTAATTTAGTTTAGAAGGAAACGGGAAGAACTGCCAAGACTGAATTTTTTTCTTTTTTTTCCGTGTCCTGAGTCACAGAATTTCATCAACTCTTCATTTAACCTTGCATCAAAAGGGAGATAAGCTCTTAGAGAAGCCGGTTCTTAGGGCTCTCCTGCATTATTACAGAACTATATTCTCTCAACACCATGAACTTCCTTTGAATCACATCCAAGTTGTTCACTGTGAAAATTCAGACGTTCAGGGGTTGACAACAAAGTCTGCTTCCTCTGATCCTTGCTTCTCAGGGTGCATTCACATGATTCTACCTAGAATTGTACAAAAGCCTCATTTGGGATGGAACCTATATTTTTAAAACAGAAACTGATGAGAAACAGAGTGCCTTGTATTTTGTCTATATAGTTAATCATTACTTTTTTCATTGCATAGAGTGTTTTAAAAATAGTAACAACAACCACCCAACAAAAATAACAATATCAAATTACAACAACACCCTTTTCTTTAAGCTTCTCTGACTCCTTTCTACTGTGGATGCATGTGGAGATTGAAAGGCTGCCCTTCCTTGAAGGCCTGAAGTTTCTGCCTTTTTTTTTTTTTTTAAACATGTTTACTATGTTAAACTTTGGGTCTTAGGTTTAGGAAGAAAATGATGAAATCTACTGAGCATTGAGTTTCTTCCCTTCCGTCTTCCCTTCCATCTTATCCATTTGATGTCCTGTATTTTATAGGGCGGTTGACTTTGGTGAATCTCAGAGTATGACTCCGCCGGACCCACAAGGCTACTCTGTGTGACTGGGTTTAGAAAAGAGAAATGTTGTTTCCCTCAATATTTCATCTTTTCCATGAAGAAGACCCCGATTTTATAGTAACATGCTCTTTCCCCTGATTCCAATACTTGCTCTGTCATTAACTATTGGGGAGCCATTATAGAAGTTAATGACTCAAATAAGAGAGTTCCATAGTTGTAGATTTGAATTCAAACTCCTACAGTGAATAGCTCTGTGACTTTGGGCAAGTTTATTCAACCTCTCTGGAGTCTCTGATCTATTTATCTCATAGGGTCATTGGGAAAACTAAAAGTTGTCTATATCTAACATACGTTATTTTGTGTGCAACACTAGGGAAGATTATTTTTTTCTCCAGGGTTCTCAGTGGTCTTTTCAAAAGCAATTAAAATGATTTTGCCAATATTCTATCAATTTTTTATTTATTGGGGAAACTCTGGGCTACTTTCCAGTTTTTCTGTAGATTCTGATTCTATTATGTTAGGAAAGATTATATTGATTAATTTAATCCAGAGACTTTGGCTACTGCAATTAATAAGATCCATATATTTTTTTAAAGACTTTATTTATTTCAGAGAAAGAGAGAGCACACAAGCTGGGGGAAGGGCAGCAGGAGAGGGAGAAGCAGACTCCCCACTGAGAAGAGAGCCTGACATGGGGCTTGATCCCAGGACGCTGAGATTAGGACCTGAACTGAAGACAGAGAGTTAACCGACTGAGCCACCCAGGTGCCCCAAGATCCATATTTGTTTATTAGAGACACACAGGTCTGGTTATGTCACTGATTAACTTGACTTTCATCTTCAAAATGGAGAGAATAGCACCTACTTTACAAAACTCTTTTAAGAGCATATGAAATAGTATCTGGAAAGTATTTAAGAAGTATATAAATGTCTAATAAATGGTAACATTACTTTCATTATTCTTACTGAACATAAAAAAATCCAAAGGATTTCTGACAAATTATATGAAGGAAAATGGATTAACCTGAAGACTATAAATGGTAGAAAGAAGTCACATAAGTGACATATATACCAGTCAAAGATATTCATTAGACATTTGGAATATAGGAATATTCTCAAATTCAGGCTGATGGTCCACTTATTTTAAGCAATTTTTCGCGATTCAAAATTCTAAACAAACAAACCTCACATAACCCTTTAGATTTTGGGAGAGTACATTTGGCCCTTAGTATTGAAAGAGAACTAGGCAATTTTTGGCTTAGTGTTTAGGTAACAGGCTTTACATTCCATAGAGTCATTTGCCACCAAAGGGCCTGGAGTTTTCCTCTCTGTGATAATTACTCTGCAGAGGGTCCCTTTCTCCATATTTTAAAATTCTTTCGAAGAAAGCACAGTTTCCTACCCTTGTTTTCTTCCATCCTTCACGCTTGTCGCGTCATTAGCCCAGATTCTACCAACATTACTGAAACTTCTCTTTATCTCCTCCACCATTTTCCTTCAGATACTATCTCCATGAACTCTATCTAATAGAAAAACTACCCAGTGAAATGAATATAACTTTAGGACCATCAGTAGCCAGGGAATGGCTGATATCTCCCTGGGTTATTTGCTGGTAACTGAAATAAGCAGTCATTTTCTTTTACCTGAAATTATCTGTTATTACATAAGCAAAACACGTGTGTGAAAAGTCAAGGTTTCGCTGGGTTGATTCGAGATGATACAGGACTGCCCCCGCCACCACCAGCTATTCGTAAATGAGGGTCCTATGAAATTTTCATAAACCAAAATGACGTAAGGGAAGAAGCAACTACCACTTTGTGAAAGTGAAAATCTTCAAAGTTCTCTGGGTTAGTGAGAGAAGGTATGAATGTGCGTCCTTCATAAAAGCAAAGTGGCATAAGGCAACCTTTTGGAGAGTGGGGAGACCTATCTTCAGTTAAGGAACACCAATTTCAGAATCCTTTGTTGATCCGGCTGTCTCATCTTCCCCTGAGGCTACTGAGAAAAACCTACCTCTGGGGAATAACAGACACCTCAAACTGGAAAGAATTATATTCTTTCTTGTTGGCCTTTAGCTCCAAACGCGCAGGCAGAACAGCAAGATCTGGGTCGAACTCCTTGGAGGGCAGATTTCCCCAAGGCGGGTTACTGCGACGGGGCTGGAAGAAGGCACAGTTTGCAGCCTGACTTGCCCCACTGTACACATGTAAGTCTGGGAATTTCCATTTCAGTGGAACAAGAAACCACTGCACCTGCCAGAAGAGAGCGGAGAGCAGATTTGCTCTTTTAACCCCCTTGTTTCTATCTCTTAACATCTGACCCATCTTCCTTCATTTGATAGAGTGAAGGGGTGAGATGGGGGAGGAAAGGACTCCTAGGCAGGGTCTTCAACCAGGCTCCTCATTAGAGGACATTCAAAGGACACGGACATCGGGGTCCCACCACAGACTAACCAGAATTCCTGGGGGGTGGGGCTTAGACCTTTTTTTTTTTTTAAGATTTTATTTATTTATTTGACAGAGAGAGATCACAAGTAGGCAGAGAGGCAGGCAGAGACAGAGAGAGGAGGAAGCAGGCTCCCCACTGAGCAGAGAGCCTGATGCAGGACTCGATCCCAGGACCCTGAGATCATGACCTGAGCTGAAGGCAGCGGCTTAACCCACTGAGCCACCCAGGCGCCCCTGGGGCTTAGACCTTTAAAGAAATGCTTCTGAGGTGATTATGTGATGCCGCCAAGATCAAGAACCCACTGTTCTAGAGGTTAACAGCGTTTATTACGAAAGAGTGAAAAACCACAGCCAGACAAAAACAGTGATTCCACTATCCCCCAGATAAGGACCACTGCCATTGTGGTCTTTATATCTAGATCTGTATCTGAGAAGTATATTTAAAACAATGAGGAGAATTAATTTCCGCAGCCTAGTAATTGGTACGTGTAAAAGCTTTCTCTTATACAGCTTGTCCTATATCCGAGCGTGATTCTTTCCCAGAAGCCAATAGCTAAAAATGGAAAAACACCTCTGTCTTGGTCTGTGGGCTCTTATAACAAAATAGCATAGACTAGGAGGCTTATAAACAACAAACATCTATTTCTTACAGTTCTGGAGGCGGGAGGTCTGAGAGCTCCCACGTTTTCTGGTGAAGGCCCTCTTTCTGGTCCACACCTGGTGGCTCCTGGCTGTGTCCTCACCTGGTGGAAGGGCTAAGGGGTCTCTCTGGAGCCTCTTTTACAGGGGGCTAATCCCATTCTCAGGGCTCCACCCTTCAAAAGCACCTCAGAAAGTCTCCACTTACTAATACTATATCGCCTTGGGGGGTTAGGATTTTAACATACGAATTTATGAAGACACAAACGTTCTGACCCCAGCAACCTCGCAATCACATTGCTTTCTATTTAAATTCTTTCCCCATCTTGTCCTTTTTTATAGAATGTCTCCTTGTAGAAAGCAACGGGAGTTTCAGTTCTTCCGTAAGCACACGCCCACCTCGCTGTACACCAGGTCATTGGTTCCCTCCAGGAACGGAGATGGTCTCTTTACCACATCAAGTACTTAACCACGAGCCCTTTCATCAGAAATCCTGCAGCTTTGTAACTGTGTTTTCAGGGCCAAAACAGTCTTCTATTTTATCTAAAATATCAGATAAGGATGGAGCCCCCTCCTATGGATTAGAGAAATGCCCTCTAAAAGGGACTTTGTTAGGGCACCTTCGTGACTCAGTAGGTTAAGCGACTGGCTCAGGTCATGATCCTGGAGTCCAGGGATCAAGTCCCACTCAGGGGGAGTCTGCTTCTCCCTCTGCCCTTCACCCTGCTTGTTCTCTCTCTCACTCACACACGCACTCTCTCCCCCTCTCTCTCAAATCAATAAATAAAATATATCAAAAGGGGGGGGAGCGCATTGTTCTTGTGTTCCCTTATACCAAATGATTGCTTGAAGAAAAATAATAAAGGTTGTGTTTTGTTAGCTAGGACCTAATTAATGGGGAGTTACTCAGATCAGAGGGCTGAAAGCTATCACCAAAGGAAAGAGGGGGAAGGGACAAAAGTGGGGGAAGAATGTGTCTGCAGAACAAGCAGAACCTACCAAGGAGACACATGGCAGGTATTCCATGGGAGGTCCCCTTGCACAAGCCTGTTTGAGCTGAACTGGAGCTGAGGACCTGGGCAGAAGCCCCCTGAGTCACCATAAAGTTACCTTTAGCTCTGATAACACTAAGATTTCTTTCTATGGGTGGGTTTTTCCATCGTTTTGGGGGAATGTACAGCCTATGCTCTAGCCTGTTGATATGCTAGGCATGCCCAGTGGAACAGAAGTGCCTAAGGAGCAAAATATGTATCAGTTTCTTAATGTGTCAAGCCCCTGGCCCCTGCCTGCCAGCCCACTGAATAAAATTGTCCTGCACTAGTCTCAAAAGGAGATAGTACTATAAGAACTCTGTTTCCTTACGTGCTGCAAGGAATACAAACTTTTTGCTCAAACTAAGAGACTTGGCTGGTCTGTAGGATGAGGCACCCCTCTGGTGCCTCAAATTGTCTGTGGACAAATTGAAGGTGATTACTCCAAAACAAAGCCCTCTTGACAACACTCTTGGGATATATTTGGTCATTCCTTTTGAATGTTTCAGTTCCCATTTCCCTCCCAAAATGTAGACAAAAACCTCCATTCACTCACTGAAGAATCTTACCCTCAAATACCTGCATTACACCGAAGCAAGGTTATAGTGTGGTTTAGAGCCAGCTCTCGGACCTCAGGAGGCAGGTGACTGTGTGGTCTGACTTAAGCAAGGTGTCAGGGAAGAAGTGGCATTTGAGGGAGCCTGACATAACTTTCAGCCGTAGAGTACCCAAGAGATCAGGGAAGGGAACCGTAAGAAGAAGGTACGTAGCAGGAGAGGACCAAAGGTGGGATTTCTGGGTGAAAGGACAGCTTGCTGCAAGAGAAGTCTGCGCCTGGTCCAGGCTTCCTGGAAGGCAATCGTGGGAACTGTGGCTGCAAGGGGGAGTCACAGTAGGCCTTGAAGGTTCTTTCTGCTAAGCAAAGGAGAGTTAGCATTTTATCTTATGGGTGCTAAGGGGTGTGATAATAAGATAGTCCTTTATGAACATGAACTTGATAGCTGTGGGTAGAATGGTTTGGGGTAGGAGACCACAGAGGGGTGGTTTCAAAGCAATCGCCTTGGCTCAGGTGATAAGATTGAGGGACTCAAGTAAGAAAAAGGCAATGGGATTGGCAGACTGGTCCCCTCGGGATGAAGTCATTGGATGGCCCTGGCATGTGGCAAGGAAGTAGAAGAAATGGTGAATCCAAGCCTGGCAGTTGCAAAAATGGGGATCCCATCAACAGAGTAAGGTATGCGGGAGGAGCAGGTCTGGAAGTTGAGACGACTGAGGGAGAAGTGCCGGAAAGGAGAGATAGGGCAGTACAATACCAGAGGTAATGACAGCAGCAGGAAAAGGCTCGGCAAAGTTTTGAGCTGCAGGCCCTAAGGACAAAAAAGTTCAAGTGCTGTAGAGTCGTGAGGAATTAATTTGAAGAAAATGCCCACCTGGCCACATTTGGAAGGAAGGTTAAAGTCTCTCTCTCGCTCTCTCACTTTTTTTTTAAAAGATTTTATTTATTTATTTGGAAAGAGCATGAGAGCAGGAGCAGGTGTAAGGGGGGAGGGGCAGTGGGGGAGAGAGAGGGAGAAGCAGATTCCTTGCTGAGTAGCTCCTCCCCCATCCCCCCCACTCCCCCGCCGATGAGTGGCTCAATCCCAGAACCCCAGGAACTAGTCCTGAGCCAAAGGAAGACACTTAACCCACTGAGCCACCCAGGTGCCCTGCAGAGTTAGCTTCTAAATCTTCTCAATCCATTTGGCTAAGCGGGTAAACTTCCTAGAAGATCTCTCAGGAAATTGTTTACAGCTCCTTACATAATTATCAAATATTTACTTTCCGGCAAGGAAATTCTATGCCAAATAAAGAGGATCCCTTGTGTTTATTATTACAAACAAGTAGAAATAAATGCCAAACAAGGTGGTTCTTCCAGTTTAAAAAAATTACACTGGAGCATCCTTTACCGAGCCTTATTAATGTTTTATTGAGGAAATAGCGCTATTTACTACTGAGGAAGGGTTAATTATATCAGGGCAGTTTTTTATTTGCAAAACAATTAATTTGTTCCCCGTTTCTTCACTTCCAGGTCTCCCAGAGGTCTTAATTATAACGCAACAAACCTGTTACAGAAAACATATAGATGGTATTATTTTAAGTGGTCTTTTTTAAAGTGCATTTGAGAAAAGTCATGGCAAAAAAAGTACCAGTTTATTAGGTAATTTTAACATTAAGTTGTTTTGTAGTCTTCTTTCTAGAATATTCTCTTACAGTATATGGGAATATGCACAGTTAGATGCTTAATACCATAAGAGGAGCTTCAAATATTTCACATACACACACAAAAAAGTCATTTTTTCCAGCACATATTTTGTATACATGTATCAAATGTTGTGTTAGGTGCCTGACATGAAATATTTCATTTAACTCTACAATAACTTGCTGAAGTAGGTACTGTTATTACCATTGATCCTCAGTGGGTGGGGCTTGAAATTCACCTACTTGCTAATATTCGTTTTTGCTGCTACTGATGGACATGCACACGTGCAGAGCAGACAAAAATTTGAGTTGCTTGATGCACACGTTCCCAGGTGAGGCTGGACAAGGGGAGGCGCTCCCTTCTTGTTTTAGTTCTCACACTGTAGTTAAGTATCGCTTTGAAACAACTGATATTTGTAAATGTCTAGTGAGCACTGTTTTTTTTTTTTCCCCTGTATTTTTGTGTTTTATGATGGACATTTCCTTGTTTTAAAATGGCCCCCACGTAAAGTGCTGACATGCTGTCCAATGTTCCTAAGAAAAAGAAGGCTATGACTTGCCTTGCAGAGAAAATGGATGTGTTAGATAAGCTTTGTTCAGGCGTGGGTTATAGGCTGTGAAGTCCATGTTAATTAGTCAATATTAAGCAAGTTGTCTTTAAACAAACACATATAAAACAAGCCTATGTGTTGACAAGTGGACAAAAATACTGTGACCAGAATTTCACAGGAACCTAATCCTGTATTTCCTATGGGGACAATGGTTTAGTGACAGTGTTCACGAACTCACTGTGTATAACAACTTAAGAAAGCATAACTCCCGTGAATATGAACATCGGTTGATGTCTCTGTATCACAAATGAGGAAGCTGAGGACTTGGGTCATATGCCTCAGGGCTTTCTTTATATAAGTAACATAGATGGGATTCGACTAGTGGAGTTTGTTTATTTAAAGATTTTATTTATTTATTTGATAAGAGAGAGAGAGCAGGAGCTGTCCCCTAGAGGGAGGGTGAAAGAAAGAAGCAGACTCCCACTGAGCAGGGAGGCTGACTCAGGGCTCCATCCCAGGATCCTGAGATCATCACCTGACCCCAAGGCAAACACTTAATCGACTGAATCCCCCAAGCGCCCCCAGCTTGGTGAAGTTTTTTTTTTTTTTAATTTATTTTCAGCGTAACAGTATTCATTGTTTTTGCACCACACCCAGTGCTCCATGCAATCGTGCCCTCTCCAATACCCACTGCCTGGTTCCCCCAACCTCCCACCCCCCGCCACTTCAAACCCCTCAGATTGTTTTTCAGAGTCCATAGTCTCTCACGGTTCATCTCCCCTTCCAATTTCCCTCAACTCCCTTGGTGAAGTTTAATGACTTTAGTGCTTTGCTGCTCCCCAAACCTAGTTTAAAATTATTCTTTGGCTCCTTCCCATTGTCTCCTGTTGTTTATATTATCTACTTCAGCCATTTGCATTCTGAGGAACATTTCTTCCACTTCTGAGTTTGAAGTGCTTCAAGTCCTACCTGCACTGGCGCAAAGCACTTTGGGCCGGCGCTTCCTAAAAGAGGAGTACTGGTATTCTGAACTTCTCAGAAGCCATGTCACCCACTTTCCTGAGCCCACAGGGCATGAGTGCCTCTAGCACCTGGAAGAGTGGGCAACAGGATGCTGGGGACAGAGGAAAAGTCAGTCCCTATATAGGGTTAAAGGAATTGTCAACCTTTGTTCTTATTCCCAGAAATTCTGAGCAGAGCACCTGCAGGAAGTTTTATTATGCTATTATATTATGTTATTGCCTACATTTTACTACTTGGCCAACATTTTATTCCTTAGCTTTTTGCTTCAACCCACGAGTAACATTAAGTACTCATCCAACATTTTCCTCCAAAAAATCTGTTCTCAACCACTGAAGATAATTGAAGCATCGTAATTTGTTAACATAGAAGTAGGAACCACACACATTTCCACCTACTATGTTACAAAGTTGACATACGCACATATTTGTAACATATCTATGACACACACAGCTTCCCTCTCCCAAAGCTCTGAGCTTCTAACCAACCATTGGCATCTACACTTCTAAAGTAACTTCATTGTTTTGGAAATTTCTCTTTTGTGAATATATATATATAGTCATAAAAATTATATATATATATTCACAAAAATTTTATACATATATATATATATATATATATACATATGTCTTTTATAATCCTCTCTTTGCTTTTCTATATTTTCCAAATAATCTACAAGTGTATGTATTCACAAAAGAGAAATTTACACACATACTTGTAGATTATTTGGAAAATACAGAAAAGCAAAGAGAAGATTTTAAAAGGTATTGGTTAGTCCATTATTCACATATAATCCCACTCAGTGCTTCCAATGTTTTCTCCCTTATAGATTATATAATTCAAAATGTTGCTCTTCCGGGCTTTTTCACGTAATATCATACTACGAATATTTTTCCATCTGATTGGGTATAGTTCATGCTATTAAATGATAGCAAAATATTCTAGTGTTTGGGTCCATGACAGATTATTTAAAGATTTTCTGTAGCTGAATATTCAGGTTTTTCTTATTTTTATGTTATAAAACAACCTACAATAAGAATCTTTGTACCTACATCCTCACACAAATCTCTCGTTATTTTCTTTGGAGAAATTATTAGAAATGAAATTCATAGATCAACACCATGCACATTTTTGGGGCCTCTGAAAGACTCACCCTCTGCGGCAGTGTAAATACTGGTTAAAATCCAAACATCTTTTACTCTTTAGCCGAATTTTCCCCATGCCAGCAAACATACTGGTGGTATGGGGGACTGGAAGGGTGAGGCTTAGAGAAATATACTTCAAGGACAGTGTTTTAAAAGAAAAATCACTACCTTCTGAATCTTCTAAGTATTAATGGCGGAACAACAAGGATACGTTAGAACCAGATTAAATGGTGTATGTGGGAACTCTGTCTGGTGGCCGCTGCTTTCCCACAGCAAGTTTCTGACCATTTTGACTTAAGGTATGTACTTGACTTGGCCTGAAATGGGATAGTGACTTTGGGACACTTTATACTGATTTTCTACTCAAAGCCTGCCACTGCTCCTTTAGCTGGCAAAACTCCCCCTAAATACTCATCTAGAGCTTGGAACACTTTTTAGAAAAGTAACTTTTGCAGGTGTCATTGCTGTAGGGCAGAGCTCCATTGGGTAAACTCTCCTCAGTGATGCGATAAAAGCATTTACAACAGAAGGACTGTATCTGCAGCTGTCTGAATCTATTTTCATAGATAACTATTGTGTCATCAGTGTACAATATCATGGACTAACTTGTGACCCTTGTGCCTCAAGAAAACCTCCACCATCACCATCATCACTACATCAATCTTTCTGCTTAGAGAGAAATTATTGCTCCATCCCTGGGACAGGATATGTGCTGTTGACATGTAGCAATAAAGAATTTCCTTTTGGGGTATGAACAAATCAGATGGCAGAGAGCAAGAGCGTTCTTCCGTTTCACCAAGTGGGTTAAAGCCTCTGCCTTCAGCTCGGGTCATAATCCCAGGATTTTGGGATTGAGCCCCACATCGGGCTCTCTGCTCGGCAGGAAGCCTGCTTTCCTTCCTCTCTTTCTGCCTGCTTCTCTGCCTGTTTGTGATCTCTGTCTGTCAAATAAATAAATAACTAAAAATCTTAAAAAAAAAAAGAAAATTTTTATTGTCTGCTATTAGTGCATCATGCCCAAATTTGTCAGAAAGGCAAGAATCTGGTCCTTCCTTTGTCTTCTGAGTAGCTGATGATAGCAATGAATGGTATTTACTCTAGAACTATGCTTGCAACTGAAACTCACTTAAGCATTGGCAAGCACCCCAAATGCTGGTTGTTGGAGCTGGCAACAATGGGCGGTAGGACTGTTTGTCTTCAAGGCTACTACTTCCCCTTCTTGTATACTTACTTCATTTCTCTCCTTCTCACTTCCTTTCTTGAAACCTGGGTCACAGAGAAGGATGGGATAGACAATTTTTCAGTAAGTTATTAACAACGTATGTTACTCCTCCTAGGAATATTTTAATTTTAAAGTAGGTCCACAGGGGCGCCTGGGTGGCTCAGAGGGTTAAAGCCTTTGCCTTCGGCCCAGGTCATGATCCCAGGACTCTGGGATCGAGCCCCGCATCGGGCTCTCTGCTCAGTGCAGAGCCTGCTTCTCCCTCTTTCTCTCTCTGCCTGCCTCTCTGCCTACTTGTGTTCTCTGTCAAATAAATAAATAAAATCTTTAAAAAAAAAATAAAAGTAAAGTAGGTCCACAAAGCAGATGCCCCTAACAAAAAAGTAATTAATTTCTAATGTGTGCTTCACTGCCATTGCTATGTCTATGTCTATGTTTTTAAAGAGGTATACTCATTTTGGTGGTAAGAGGGTGAAAAATGTCAAAACCACGAGTCAAAGAATTTATCTCTGTAATGGGGTTGTTTTTATTGAGCTCAAGGGATTATTGGCTAATTTGACAAACTGCCAATGTAAATCACCAAGTGGTTAGTGGAAGATTCATTCTTTCTAAACTTATAGTTTTATATACTCCATCCATTCTCCTACTATTACAGGAGCAAAGTTTAGAAACTGTAAAGATTTGGTAAGTATTAAAATCACTGGTTATTCTCTTGTGTTGTTAAAAAAATCCTTCATGGTTCCTTTCAGCAAATTTCTGCTTGAATATATTGGAAATGTTTCCATAGCCGATTATTCTCTTTCTGAACTAGGAATAAGTTTGCTACAATCCTACTCACTGTTGGAACATATAGAAGTTCAGCAGTTGATAAATACAATAAATGTACCTGTTCCTCTAGTCCTATTACAACATTCTCTGTTCTTTTAGAATTCAAATTTCTTTTTAATTTTTATTTATTTATTTATTTTTAAAAAATATTTTATTTATTTGACACAGAGAGAGTGATCACAAGTAGGCAGAGAGGCAGGCAGAGAGAGAGGCAGAGAGAGAGGGGGAAGCAGGCTCCCCACTGAGCAGAGAGCCCAATGTGGGGCTCAATCCCAGGACCCTGAGATCATGACATGAGCCCAAGGCAGAGGTTTAACCCACTGAGCTACCCAAGTGCCCCCAAACTTCTTTTTAGTTACAAGTTTATACTCATAAAAAGCAAGGAAAGTTTGACGAGACTATTCAAATAAGGAGGAGCTTTTCTAGTATGATTTTAGATTACATATCTAAATAATTTAGATTATGTATTACATTTTAAGTTATTTAATGTCTTTTTATTAAGAAGAAAATTTTACTTTATCCTTTTGGTAATAAGCAGTATATATTCAAATGTACTTTTGGAGGGGTAAACTCGATAATTAAAAATAATTAGCTTTATTCTTTTAAGACAGTTGGTTATATTGTACAGAAACAGCTCAATATATATTTTGATTTTGTTGTATATATATTTTGATTTTGTTATTTTATTTCAATGTACTAAAGGCTTCTCAAATGGATTAAATTATCAGGGTTCTTCTTCAATAAGAGAAAGTAGTTTAGTGACGTAAAATAGAATGTGCCTTTTAGTGTTTGCTGAGTGAACCTAGGACAATTCAGTAGCTAAGATCCAGGAAGGTAGTAAATACCACACAGGACCGAGACCCTGGTCAGAGGTTCTTAGCTTCTTAGGTTGCTCCAGAAGAACTCATTTAATTTTTCAAGTTGTATCAAATGTTGCTCTGTTTTATTTGATTCATTCTTTCAACACCAAAAGCATTCACCATGCAGAGTTCCATTAACATGTTGGCATTGTGTTGTTTTCTAAAATGGATTATGGCATTTGCAAAGTGCATTCATACCATCACCACCATCATCAATAACTTGATCTGGCTTGGGCTGAAGGAAATTCATCTTTGCAGAATTGCACAGGGCAAAGGTGGAGCAGAGATGTATTTCCCAGTCATGCTGTGGTTTATTAAAAACATGGATCCTCAGAGGACTGAACTTGCAGCAGTTTAAAAATGGGTCAGGTCAAGCAACTTCACAATTAATTAGCAACAGAATTCACTATGAAATGGATTGGAAACTCATAGGAAAATTTTCCTGGAACTGTCTAGGAAAAAGCTACGCTCTCTTTAGAGCTCTTTGAGTGCCCACCAAATGTTGGTCCTTAAGGGATCAGGGCATTGTCTTACAGCTTCATAAAGGGATTAAGGAAAGCATATGATGAGGTTTCTGGAGAAAACATATATTAGTCATTTACTGAGGAAATTAGAGATGAATGTTGATAGGCAACTGTTTATAATGTGGAAATGAACCAACTCACCGTTAAAATTGTCCTGCTTACATCCCCAGAATTCACACACTCATCAATCCAAGAAATAGGTGGGGTGTGCCTACCATCTTCCTGGCATCGGGATAGCTGTTGGACATAAAAGGTGCATGAAAATCTTTGTGCTGAAGAAGTTCACAGCCTTGTGAGAACACAAGACTTCACGTAAATAACTACAGAAATTAAAAGAGGCGTGAAAATTGCTGTGTTACCTTCATGAACTAACTGCAACCTGGGGAGAGTTAGGAATAGCTTCACAAAAGAGGTGACTTCTGTTGGAGCTGACTCTTATAGAATGAGGGGGAGTTAGCAGGTGGAGAAAGGAGGGAAGCATCCCAGCAGAGTGAACCGCACATTCAAAGGCACAGAGCAGAGCTTCCCGAGGTCTATCAGAAGCATGAGGGGATGGGGGTGGTATTTTCTCAAAATGCAGATTTCTGGGCTCATGCAGATACATCTGGAATCAGAAACTCATGGGTAGGGTTTGAGAATTTTGGTAAGGATTCAAATGTATTCTGGTGCACTCTACAATTTGAAAACCATCGGCATGGAGGAAAGACAAGAGTTTCTGAATATTTCCTGAAAACAGCCAGTCCTAAAAGGGAATGTAGAGATGCTGGCATGCACTTCCAAGAAGACAGCAGACTGAGTGATTGCCATATGTGTAAAATTCTTAGGGATCTGGTGGTTAGGGATGAGACAGGACTCCTTCTCCAAAGAACTGCATCTTGCTCTTTCTACCACAAAGAAGGAATCCCAATACCTATAGGGCTTCTTTGGGTTCTAGAAGTAGTGTATTCCACAGCTGGGAATATTGTTCCAACTCTAAGACTGAGTGGAGCAAAACATTACCCACCAGCTGTGAATAAGGCTAGAGTAGGAATGGCCTCTGCAGTAGGTTTTGGAGGTATCGGTGGTGGGTAAAGATGACTATTGGCCTTCTCCTCATGGGAAAATCAAAAAGTAGTTCCCCACCCTCTTACACTGTTGATGGGAATGCAAGTTGGTGCAGTCACTTTGGAAAACAGTGTGGCCATTCCTTAAGAAATTAAAAATAGAGTTACCCTATAACCCTACAATTGCACTACTGGGTATTTACCCCAAAGATACAGATGTAGTGAAAAGAAGGGCCATCTGTACCCCAGTGTTCATAGCAGCAATGGCCATAGTTGCCAAACTGTGGAAAGAACCAAGATGCCCTTCAATGGATGAATGGATAAGGAAGATGTGGTCCATATACACTATGGAGTATTATGCCTCCATCAGAAAGGATGAATACCCAACTTTTGTAGCAACAGGGACGGGACTGGAAGAGATTATGCTGAGTGAAATAAGTCAAGCAGAGAGAGCCAATTATCATATGGCTTCACTTATTTGTGGAGCATAACAAATAGCATGGAGGACATGGGGAGATAGAGAGGAGAAGGGAGTTGGGGGAAATTGGAGGAGGCGATGAACCATAAGAAACTGTGGCTTCTGAGAAACAAACTGAGGGTTTTGAAGGGGTGGTGGGTGGGAGGGTGGGTGAGCCTGGTGGTAGGTATGAAGGAGGGCACGTATTGCATGGAGCACTGGGTGTGGTGCATAAACAATGAATTCTGGTACACTAAAAAGAAATTAAAAAAAAAAAAATAAAGTAGTTCCCAGAGTTCCGGAGTAATGCCATTGTGTCTGCAGCATAGAATGATGTGCTTTTTTCCCCCTTAGTTAACATATAATGTATTATTTCTTTCAGGGGTACAGGTCTGTGAATCATCAGTCTTACACAATTCATAGCACTCACCATAGCACATACCCTCCCCAATGTCCATAATCCAGCCACCCCACCCTTCCAACCCCCCTCCCCTCCAACAACCCTCAGTTTGTTTCCCGAGATTAAGAGTATTTTATGGTTTGTCTCCCAATCTGGTTTCATCTTGGCTCATTTTCCCCTTCCTTCCCCTATGATCCTCTGTCTTGTCTCTCAAATTCCTCATATCAGTGAGATCATATGATAATTATCTTTCTCTGATTGACTTATTTCGCTCAGCATAATACCCTCTAGTTCTATCCACGTTGTTGCAAATGGCAATTTTTTTTTTTTATAAATGTATAGTATTCCGTTGTGTATATATACCACATCTTCTTTACCCATTCATCTGATGATGGACATCTAGGCTTTTTCAAACATAGTTTGGTTATTATGGACACTGCTCTATAAACATTGGGCTACATGTACCCCTTTGGATCACCACATTTTTATCTTTAGGGTAAATACCCAGTAGTGCAATTGCTGGGTCATAGGGTAGCTCTATTTTCAACTTTTTGAGGAACCTTCATGCTGTTTTCCAGAGTGGCTGCACCAGCTTGCATTCCCACCAATTGTGTAGGAGGGTTCCCCTTTCTCTGCATCCTCACCAAAACCTGTCAATTCCTGACTGGTTAATTTTAGCCATTCTGACTGATGTCAGAATGTGATTTTGACTTGTATTTCCTTGATCCTGAGTGATGTTGAGCACTTTTTCACGTGTCTATTGGCCATTTGGATGTCTTCTTAGCAGAAATATCTGTCCATGCCTTCTGCCCATATCTTGACTGGATTATTTGTTCTTTTGATGTTGAGGTTGAGAAGTTCTTTATAGATTTTGGATACTAACCCTTTATCTGATATGTCATTTAAAAATATCTTCTCCCATTCTGTCTGTTGTCTTTTGGTTTTGTTGACTTTTTCCTTCACTGTGCAAAACATTTTAATCTTGATGAAGTCCCAAGAGCTCATTTTTGCCTTGCTTCCCTTGCCTTTGTCAATGTTTCTAGGAAGAAGATGCTGCAGCTGAGGTTTAGGTAGAGAGAGAAAGAATGACCAAGGAACCCCAAGTGACCATTGAGCTGGATCTGTTCATCACGGGCAGGCCTCAGAAATCATGAGGTCAGACTGGCCCAGCATCAACACACTGTAGCGGGTGGTGAATTGGGCACATCCAGGAATGAGCATGAATAGCACTACTGGACATAAGCAAATGGTGTGAGCAGGTGTCCCGGTCCCAACATGTCCATGGCTCTTGTCCTCTGCTAATCTTATGGCTCTCTAGGGGATCCACAGCTGGAAGAAAAGACCTAAGCTTGCTTTATACAGCGTGAGCTTGTTATATAGGTGCAAACTGTAAAGGGATGACAGCCATGCTGCAGGTTCCCTCAGAGGGGGCCTTGGTAGAGTGTGGGGAGGGAAGAGCCTCCCAATGGATAGTGCTCTTGGTCACCCACTTGATAATGACTGAGAAGCGGCCCATGGTTAGGAAATAATGAGAATCATGGGACATCCTGAATGGCTTGGCTGGCTGGTCAGTGGAAGGAAGAAGACTGGATGATTGGAGATGCAGGTAGATGTAAGTATGGAGTGGGGCCGAATGTATTTGTACCCCATATTATTATCCACGTGAGAGGAGCCATAGAAAAATCACTCAACCCCTGAGCAGACAGAATGATCCGGCAAGTTTCTATCGGCCAACCGCGATTATGAATCACCCTGGTGGTAACATGGTGAACCCATGAATGCCGTCACCATGTCGAGTGGGCGTGAGCCAGACAGCACAGACTGCCCCCTACCGTGACCCGGGAAACCAGTGATGCTTCTTAGCCCGTGTCAACTCCCAGCTTCAGAGAAGAACACCAGGAACTTCCTTCTTCTTTGGAGCCCTGCCTTGGTGCCCTTCCAGCTGCTGGCTTCTGTCTATGTCAAGGGGGTTGCAGATTCATTCTCATGATGGCCTCTTGAAAAGACCGAGAGATTGTTCACCTTGGCCATATTGCCATAATACAAAGAACTCTTAAAACTTTTCCCTGTTGAGCTGCTACACTGGACAAATCCAGTTCCAGTTCTAGTAGAAACATGATTATGACTTAAAATTTTTTTGGTTGGTCATTAGACAATTGATAAGTTGACTGAATAATGCACTTATTTTCGAGTCAGTTTTAATAACGCTAAAAAAACATCACAGAAATCTCGTATTTAGGAAATCTATTAGGAAAAGTACAGGGCTCATACAAAGTGCAATGAAGGAGAAGGCGATTTTCTTTAAAACTCCACTACCCCCATCTTTGTGTGTGTGTGTGTGTGTGTGAGAGAGAGAGAGGGAGAGAGATTGAGAACACACGTGCACACTAGGGCGGGGAGGTGGAGGGGTGGGGCAGAGGGATAGAGAGACTCTCAAGAAGGCTCTGTCCTCAGCATGGGGCCAGACTCTGGGCTCAATCTCATGACTGTGAGGTCTTGACCCGAGCTGAAATCAAGAGTCGGATGCTTTTAACCGATGGACCCACCCAGACACTAACTTCCCCCATCTTTTAAATCAAATTAACTCAATTATTGTGGGAAAACTCAAAAGCATTGATATTATCAATTCACAGTATCTCATAATAATGGGTTAAAATCTTATAGGATATACTTTAAAAGACCGATGTGTTTTAGAGAGAGAAAGAGAGTGTAATCTTTCACAGAAGCCATTGGCCAAATATATAAGATCAATTCTGTAACTAGGAAAACATAAGAACATGTATTTGTAACATCCATAATCTGTCAAGATGGGGAATATCTAAAAGCCTAGCTTTTGAGAAATCTATTCTTGACAGCAGAGTCACTTCAACTGAGAAAAGTAATCCTTGAACCAGTTAAGGAATTATCTACAGTTTCAGCAACTGAATAAAGCCTGCTTATTTGGGATAAACCTGCTGTGGGTTTTAAGATTTGTCAACCTTTGCCTTGCCGTGTATTTTGAATTTATTAAAATCACCCACAGCCCCCAAAGTTTCTACATTGTTGCCTTAGAAAGATAACATCTTACACTGACCGCCTAGGGTATGACGTTGCTACAACACATGACAAAGTCTTCCTGTTTTCTGTGCTGGAAAATGGTTGTCTTGTAACACTGTAAGCTAATGGCAGAAGAGGTGCCTACATTCTTTTACCTCAGGCAGCTGGAAGAGAACAAATGAACTCTCTGAATGCCTAATAAATAATCCAACGGCAAAAAGAACATTAAAGAGAACGGGAATTGCTTCAGGCATTTTCCAAATACTAATTGTGCCTTTGGGAGACCTCTGATGTTAGAGATTTCAGGAGCAAAATAATCAATTTTTCTCATATCGAATTAATGGCTTAAAATTGAGGTTAAGTCGTGTTGGGAACTTACATCTTCGCTTAAGGGAAAACTTATTAGCTTTGCATTTCCTGGGGTTCCAATACCCATGTGAAATCTTACCTACCTGCCTTGTCAGTTTCTCCTTCTCAGCATGCTCTCTGCTCTCTGTGTGCCTCCCACTGTCCCTAAATGCTCTCTGTGTCTTAATGCTTCCAAGTTTTTGTTCTGTAGGAAATCCTTCCCTGTCATCCCGGATTCGAATATCAGTTCCTTGAAGAAGGCTTCTTTGATCCCCACAACTGCAGTAAGTCTCTCCTTGCTAAGATCACTCCTACATCCAAAACCTATTTAGTACATGTGTATGTCCTTCTCCACATCACTTCCCTCCTCTTCCCTTCTCCTCCCCTTCCCTGCAAGGCACCCAGCTTCTGCGGGCCTGTGCTTCTCGGATGATAACACTTAACACAGATCCCTGTCACTGAGGGCGTAATCATCCCCCAGCCCCACCCCCAGCCCCCACCAGCCCTCAGCGAGACTGTAAACTCCAGGAAGGGTGATCTTTCCGGAAATGTCTTGAAAGCCACTGTATCCAGAGTCCCAATCATTTGAAGAGCACCTGACCCGCAGAAGGCGCTCAGTGTGTACTTGCTGCCTTATCCCTCCGCAATTTCTCCCGTAATGGGTTTAAGTTGATACAACTTTTGTTTCATTTGGGTCAAACTGTATTTATTAATAAACCTTTCCAATCTGTCAAGTGCTTTTGGAAATGAAAGAATACTATTGTTGTCTAAGGCCAGCTCCGTTCCTATAAAGCACAGATCAGGAGCTGTTTATTCATGAGTTAAACGTTCTGGACGATGACCAGACTGTGTATGTAGTTGCGACTGAACTCTGCAGGCATTTGGCCTCTCTTAAGCCAGCAAAAGCAACAACGTATGGTTGAAAAGAAGGTACACCAATGAATACAGTGTACGTTTCCGATGTTGTAGCTTTTCCTTTAACAAAGGGATCACCGGAACGCAATCTGTAATCCAGTGTGTACTGCTGTAACTTCTCAGTGTGTAAAAATAAGAAATTGTGGCAAACTGACAACTGGCATATCCAACACTCAATAAATTAGAAACGTGTAAAATATCTACCTGTGGTGTTCTGGTTTTTGTAATTTGTAATAAGCTGCCAGGATTTGGTACAAGAGCTGGCAAAAGGTTTTAGCCCAAACATTGCTGCTTATGTTGAACGGCCGTTCTGTGGAGGAACATGGAACTGGGGAATACTTCAAATGAATGGCCTGTGGGGAGTTCTGTCCTCTTGGCCACAATGAAACCCTATTTTACTCAAGTTTAGAAACTATTTACATAAAATAACACTAAGTCTTAGAATTACTCAGATGCATAAAACCAAGATTAAACAACACGAATGACACAATCTGGAGAAAAGGCTGTTACTCTTCTTTAAAACAGGACTTTTCAGGCAAGTAAAAAAGGTGATTTTCCCCCCCTAAGTTAAAATTGGGTTCATTTCAATTTAAGGTTGCTATTTGTTCCTAACATTTGTTCACTCTTCTCCCAGCTGCATAATATCTTTGGAACATTCTCCCGAGCGAAAGACCCAGACTTCTTCACTCCAGTGAAAAGATCCAAAGCCAGAGTGTAGATTTTCCATGCCCAGGCACGTATTCTGAACTCTGGAGAGGGAGGCCCAGAGACTTCCCCTTTGCAATTCTTTCTTCATCATTTCTTACATTTTCAAGGACAAGAATAATGATGTTGAAATGGGATAAGAGCTTGTTGTGGGAGTTTATTTTGTTTTACTTATTTACTTGGCATCAAGGCTCGTTGGGGGAAGGAAAAGTTCACGCCATGCTTTCCCCCATGAACGACAAAACAGTGTTATACTTGCTTCCTTCTTTCCTCAGTGACCTTCCCAAGATCATCCTCTCTGGGCCTGCATAGGATTTTCTACTGTCTCTCCTACCTAGGAGTGGGCCTTTTTGCAAAAACCATTGTAAGTCTTTTGACTCTGGTCTTTAAATAATTTTGTGGGCATTCAAAGTGCTCAAACACCTCACAACTTGAGAAATGTCTTCCTTATCACAGTTCTGGAGTGACCGTTGAAAGTGTGGGTTCGGAGTCATATGGCATAGATTTAAAGCCCGATGCCATGATTTCAAGGCTGTGTGACCTCTGTCAAGTTCACCTACCCAAGCTTCCTCTTCAGCATCTCTAAACAGGAGGCTGGTACCGAAACCCTCTCTCAGGGCTGTACGGAGGATGACAGAGATGCTGTTTGTAAATAGCTTTGCAAAGAGTGTGCCAGACATTTTGGGCCCCGTGGATGCCAGCGATTGTTTATTTATGGGTTACTGTTACTGCGCAGGCTTCGAAGTTTTGAAATTCTGTCGGGAATAGCATGCTGTTCAGCGGTTTCATTATAATCGTAACTGGGTCACCCTGAGTTATCTCTGCCAAAGAGGTGCTTCGAGCCTCACCTTACAAAGCACTGATATTAATTCATTTCTTTTTAATTTATCAAGGGACTTCCACTAGCTACTAATTTAGCAGAGCCCAGAGTCTCCCTGTATGTCCTTGAGCTGAGTGAGATGCAGGAGACCAAGTATGTAGGAAAGAAAAAAAAATATTAATTGCTTAGCCTTCCAGCTGCTCATTTTCTTGTTTTTCAAAATGGCTCTTAGCAGCAAGCCAGAGACAGGAAAAAGGTTGTTCTAAATTGGAACCTGATTTCATGTGTTCGGGACACAAAGCTTCACTTTCTCAGCCCCCTCCAGGCCCCAAATCCATGAAATATCACCTGTGATGTATTTCGTAAACGGGGACGCAGCCTAAAAGTTCAGAGGCAGTCTGGCACCCGGAGTCTTCGATCGTGGTCAAAAGCTGCTCTTGTAAGCTGGCCTAAAGCCAGTCTAAAACTGGGCGTGACTGTCCCCTTGGCTCCGGGGTCAGCAGTTCTGGAGAAACATGTGGTAGCACATGTTGGGCCGGGGAACAGGCCCCGATACCATAGCAGAGGCCTTGTCCTGTTAGCCAAGAGGGGGAGAAAGAGCTGCTTCCATTTTATTTACAGGAAAAATGGTTTCTCTGCTTTGTTCTTCCGTTTCAACTTTCATTACAGTGAAGAATCATCAGGGTAAACTCTATAGAATCTTAAAGGATGTTTATGACAGAAGATAATCCAAGGAAAAACTCTTTTTCTCCATTCTGTCTTCATTCAGAAAAAAAAAATTATATACAACGAATTAGGATGAAACAGGGATAATTCTGATACTAAATAGTCATTTTACTTTGGTCCCTTAATATTTCTGGGTGACATTTTCCTTAGATAGAAAATGAGGGCCTTGGAATGGATGAGCTGTAAAGCCCCTGTCAGATTTAAAAACTTTATGGTTCTGCCGGAGGCTCAATTTATAAAGAAATACATTGTCCCCCTACCCTACCAGTCAGTTTCAGATAATGTGCTATTTTTCACAAACATTGCTGATGGAGCATCTATTTTCTGTTTCCAATGCAATGGAGAACAATGTGACCCATTTAAAAGCTAGCTTACGAGAGAATATTATCCACCAGTTATCAATCCTTCTGTTTAATTTTCTTGATAAGGACCATATGATAGAAATATTTCTTTGCTACAAAACTAATAGCAGTCTAGACTATGGTTGATAATACTGTATGTGCACTCTGTAATAGCTTTGAAAAATGATTTCATATTTGTTGCCAATTCAATTTGGATGAGTGGAGAAAAAGGAAAAAACACTTTTGTGCTCATTTGTCCTGAACAACTGAACAGTTAAAAAGACATATGGTTTCTCCAGATCATTAGAAACTGTAATTGTTAATTTCAATTTGGATTGCTCTTGAGTTAATGATCCAGAAATGATTGCTATTAGGATCATAAGAAATTTCTTTTTCAGTTTTAAGAAAATATTCTTCTGTTCATGTACATTCTTCCTTAGAATGAGTTAAAGGATATTTATTAAGAAATATGGGAGAGTAACAATATATGGGAATTAATATTATTTTAATGAATAATTCAAATATGATGGATATAGTTCCCTAAATTTTATCTACCCAAAAATAATCTGGCTAATGTCTATCCACTGGTGATAGTTTAAAGAATTTGGAAAAAATTGTTTCCTTAAAGAGGGATAAGACTTGGTCATATTGGGTAAGTGATGTCAATGGCTCCTCATTTTTATATTCAATTTTAGAAACAAAGTTCCTTTCCCAGGTTAGGGGTAAATACCAGAGTATGTGTTTTTAATAATAGATTAACCTCTAACTGCATCATTTAAAAAATACCAGAGGGACACCTGCATGGCTCAGTTGGTTAAACATCTGCCTTTAGCTCAGGTCATGATCCGGGGTCCTGGGATCTAGTCCCTCATTGGACTCCTTGCTAGATGGAGAGCTTCCTGCCTCTGCCTGCTACTCCCCTTGCTTTCTCTCTCTCTCTCTCTGTCAAATAAATGAATAAAATCTTAAAATAAGATAAAATAAAAAATATCAGAAAATGATGGTACATTAGCTAATAGATACTCTGTTCAAAAAGATGTCTAAGAAATGCTTTATGAAAATGAAGATCGGGGCGCCTGGGTGGCACAATGGGTTAAGCACCCGACTCTCAGTTTCTGCTCAGGTCCTGATCTCAGGCTGTTGTGATTTCAGGGTCCTGGGATTGAGTCCCGTATGGGGCTCTGCATTCAGCGGGGAGTTTGCTTAAGACTCTCTCCTCTCCCTTTGCCCCTCGCCCTCACTCTCTCTCCCTCTAAAATAAAAAAAAAATAAAATCTTTAAAAAAAAATGAAAATCAACTCAGCAATACTGACAGCATTACTCTTACTTTCCAATTTCTGATATTCTGACCAGGAACACTCTATGTACACACAGACATACATACACAGACAAACACACAGAGTCTCACATGCACACACCACACCCATGCTTGCACACAGATCATACACACAGTCATGCACACACACCACACATAGAGACGCACCCCTTCTACACATGTACATACCCACAGGCAGACACACACACATACACGCTCCCTGAGGTACTGGCACTGGGAAGGATGACACGCCCGGAAGTGGCCAAAGTGTCAGATAAACACAACAGTGAAAGGACAGAGTGGTGCTCGGAGACCCCCCTGGCAGGGGGCACTGTGTGGGCTCCTCTCTCATCTTCAAAGGCAGCTGGAGAGAAAGATTTCCAGGAGCACTGAGAGCCACATGCCTTACAAACCAGAGGAACAATAGTCAGCAGTGCTGCTCGTGGATGATGCTTCTGTTTCCAGCTCACTTTTATTTATTTATTTTACATGCACATACACATATATCTTTTTTGCTTACTTGAGAGAGAGTCAGAGCGCACAGTGGCAGAGTGGCAGGCAGAGGGAGAAACAGACTCCCCGCTGAGCAGGGAGTCTGATGCGGGGACCCCAGGATCACAACCCGAGGGGAAGGCAGACGTTTAACAGACTGAGCCACCCAGGCGCACCCCAGCTCACCTTTAAAATCAGTGGTATGGAGAGATACAGTGAGGAGTGAATGAAGGAGAGAAGGATCGGGGCAGGGTAAGGAGAGCGGAAGGGGGAGGCACCCCCTAAAGCACTTCCTTGGTCTTAGAGGAGATGGCTAGTCATTCTGATCTCCCTGTTGTCCCCATATAATTAGAAACAGTATCCTCTCCTCTCCAAGTGTCCCAATATGGTTGATAAATGACTACCCTATATACGTGCGTGTCCCAAATACTGGCAGTCCAACTAGTGATGGGTCACCAGTCCTGGGACTCTGAAGGTCAAGTGCTACAGCAAGGAAGGAAATTGCTGAGGATGTAGAGAACTCAGACAAAAGGGAGGACAGCGGCACTACATTCTCCTAGATTTGTATAATATGGTCGCTTCTTGTCGCTTAGATAGGCAGAGAACAGTGTATTATAAATCATGATCTTATGCTTAGATAGGACGCTTCCCTAATCAAAGCTCTCACAATCTCTGTCCTGCTTTGGCCTCTACCGCAGCCCCAGGGGTACTCATGACCTTGTTATCCCCTTCCTGCATGTGGGTGACTCCTTTCTAGCAAACAGAGTGCGGCAGAGGTTGATGGGATGCTTCTGACGAGATTAAGTCATAAAAAGACTCTGGATTCATCTTGGCTCTCCCTTTCTCTCAGAGAAACCAGCAGCCATGTTGTGAGTTACCCTGTGAAGAGGTCCATGCGGACAAGGACCAGCAGGGAGCAGGGACGGAGGCTGGAAGCAGGTCCTGCCCCGGTGGAGCCCTGAGATGACAGCAGCCTCGGGCCATCCCTGACTACAGCCTTGCCATCCCTGACTACAGCCTTGCGAGAACCAGAGGGGGCATCCAGGCTGTGCCCAGATCCCTAACCCGTGGAAGCCACGAGATGGGAAGTCTTCTTAAGCTCCTGAATTTTAGAGTAATCCATGAATCAGCAATCGATAGCTAACACAAGCGCCGTTTTTGTCCCCTTGCAGGGTTCATGGATTGGCTTCCCGACCTCCCGCTGACCAAAGCTGACTAAAGCAAAAACCCTACGTCTGACTGCCATCGAACAAAGTAACCAGACGCCTATAGTTCCGAAGGAGGGTAGGAGTTTAAACAAGTTTTTGAGGGAAATGGCCACAGGGAGGGGGGTGCTTCATGCTGGTGAATTCCTCCCGGGCAGTCCTTGCCTTACTCAGGGGCTGAGCCCTCAGACTCCTACAGCTCCTACTTTCCGTGGGAAGGCTGCCTCTGGACTCCTCAACACACCCCCTGCCATTCCTTCCGGAGCTGCTTTCCAGCAATGGGACACCTTGTGCTTTTTTCCATGGGAGACTCTAGCCCTTCCGATTCCCTTCCTTCGGGACAGAGGCAGAGGCCAGGCCTGTGGTGCTCTTGCTCTTACTGCATTTGAAAAGCACAGTCTCCCTTTCCTGTAGCTTTATAGTAAACCTTTGGCTGACTCGTTACACATTTTACTTTGTTGGCTTTAAGGCACGGTTTACCTATCTGTGAGGCCACAATTTCTCTTTTTGATAAGGACCCATCTCTGGTTTTGTTCACTCTCGAGAGTCAACAAAACCTGATGGCTTAGGGCTTGGCTCTGGATCTCACCGTCCTAGCCTGAGGTTCCGGGTCGCACAGTTACCATCTGTGCAACCTCGGGCACTTTGCTTCACCTCTGTGTCTTTGCTTACCCAAACACAAACTGGATGGCAGTAACCGTTACTGTGCACCAGAGAGCACGCGTCCTTTATCTGTAAGGACTAGAGCTGGTTGGCAGTTTCAAGAGTGCCAAACAATCAGGAGTACCAGGAGCACAGTCCCACCGGGTGCTTGGGCATGAGGAAATTAACATATGCAAAATAGCACCTGGTTTTTGTGAGCTTTCTGTGAACCTCACCAACAGCATGGCGATATCACTTGGCAGAAATGTAAAGCAATCATTTTTATGATTTCTTGGGGCACCTGTGTGGCTCAGTTGGTTAAGCATCTGCCTTTGGTTCAGGTCATGATCCCAGGGTCTTGAGATTGAGTCCTGAATTGGGTTCCCTGTTCAGTGGGAAGCCTGCTTCTCCCTTTCCCCTTCTCCCCAAATTGTGTGCTCTCTCGCTCTCTCTCTCTCTCAAATAAACACAAAAATAAAATCTTTAAAAAATAAATCAAATCAAATCAAAATGATTTCTTTAGCTAGAACTGTTTTCTCTCATTTAAATTTTGGGAACCTACCATGAGTTGTAAAATAACCCACGGGAATATACTGGGTTCTTAGAGAGTAGTCCATGACTCAGATTCCTCAAAAGAAGTAAGACATCCCCCATGCACAGCCTTCAGAAGTCGTCTGTAGTCCATGATTGGGGATAAATTTGAATTATTCCAAGAAAAGAGAAATTGCCTATTTACTAGGTGACATGAGGGTACTGTAGAATCACTTATGCAACTTTGGAAGAAGGGCCGTTGTAGAATAAATGAGGTGTCATGGAAAAGTCAGTTTTGTTAGTCAAAGGAACTTGTGATGGAAGTCGCTGTAATCTGTGTAGATGAGATGAGTATGTACCCGGTGGTGATGCACAGGTACCATGATCTCATCTCACAGATGTCATCAATAGCAATAGTTGCCAATAGACTTAGGGCATGTGGGTATACAATGAATGCTTGGATTATAAGGGCTAGGCATGGTTTATCTGTTTTAGAATTAAAACCCAGAAGGGGATATAGACATGCATATAGAAACACCCACACATCAGAACTTTCACAAGAGCTTTGGTATCTGCTCCCAGACTTCTTTCCTTCTTCCTACTTCTTCTGATTCTGCCCCTATGTCCTTGACCTCCTGACTTTGTCTTGCTCAGGGATCTTTCCTTCAGTTGACTAGCTTGCTCCATTCACGTACTTGAACACATAACATGCACGTGCTACAGGCTGTTTGTTGGAGCCCAAGGTATTCTTGCTGGTGATGTGAAGTCGGCACATAATTTTCCCACAAGCATAGGAGTGGACATGGAGAAACAAATTTATGAATGAATATATTCTATTAAAAACAAAAAATGACTACAGTGGCGCCTCGGTGGCTCAGTCAGTTAAGTTTTGCCTGTTTTTGGCTCAGGTCATGACCCCAGGATCCTGGAATTAAGCTTCGAGTCAGGCTCCCTACTCCATGGAGAGCCTGATTCTCCCTCTCCCTCTACTGCTCCCCCTGCTTGTGCGAGCACTCTCTCTCTCTGTCAAATAAATAAATAAGATGTTAAAAACAAAAACAAAAACCACAGCAGATCTTATTCTCTTGGAAGACCAGCATAGGTATCATCTGGGAGCTTGTGAGACATGCAGAATATCAGACCGCAAACTGGGACCTACTCAATCTGAGTATGCTTTTTAACAAGATTGCTAGGGAGCTAATTTTAGAAATACTTCCTGGGAAACATATTAGATTAAAAACTCAAGTTATAGCAGCACACCATAGCAGTAAAAGCATGGAAACTGAAGCTAGAATGCTTAGGTTCACCACTGAACAATATGAATCATACAACTTTCTTAACCTCTCAGAGACTCAACTTTCTCATCTGTAAAATGGGAATGATACTATTACTACCCCATTGGATTGTAATTGAATTAATAATTGCAGAATGCTTGTAACAGTAACTGGCACTTAGCAATTAAGTGCCATATAAACATTGTTTAAGTATGCTTTTCTAAAGCTCAGTGTCACATAGTCAAGAACTTCTAGAGCTTCTTTAAATAATTAACTTATGGACTAATTACCAAGGCATGCTTGACTCATTTCTCCAGATCTCACCCAGTATTTCTTTACTCTCTTCTGGGATGCCCCTGAGCCTTGCATATATTCAACTCTGGACTTAACTACTCTGCAATGTCATTATTTGTTTTTCAGTCAGTCTTCCATACTACATGATGGGCCCTTGGGAACAAAGTCTGCATCTTGGTCTTTCTGTTATCCCTTCAGAGTCTGGCACAAGCAGGTGATCAACAAATGCTTTTAAAATGAATGAATAGGTGTTTGATTCACCACTATTTCTATTTCTTAATCTTTCTTAAAGCCTAGACATCTCTATTTCTTATGCATTTTCTCTTTACATTATAATTAATACCATCAGTTAATATTCACAGAAAGCCCATTGTATATAGCTGTCTATATATTTTTTCATTTACTAAATACATTTTTGCATTATTTATATCAGGTTTGAAAGTGGCGCCTGGTAGTTCTGATAATGCAGATTGCTCTCATGGAATTATTCCAGGGAGAATTTCTGCTCTAAGTAAGCTTGGCCCTTGTATCCTTTTCTAACAGCAGGGTGTGACTTCTAGTTTGTGTTCCTCTGGACACACACTACAACATGTGTGATGCACCCAGCTATTGGGACCTAATTAAGACACACATTCTTATCTTTGAATATTCAGCAAAAACCCAGCAAACCAAATCCAGCCACGTATAAAAATGATTTTGACCACGAGAAAGTAGGATTTATTGCAGGAGTGCAAGGTTGGTTTATCATCAGAAAAATCAATACAATTAATAATATGTTGTATTGATACGTGACAAAATCCTACCATTTCCTGACGGACACTCAGTACACTAGGAATAGAAGGGAACTTCCTCCCACTGATAAAGAGAAGCTGCGAAAAACGGTCAACCAGGATCACACTAAATGGTGAAAGACTGAATACTTTCCCCTTAAGACGGGGGACAAGACAAGGAGGTTCCACCTGTATTCAACACTCTACAGGAGATTCTTCCAGGAGAAGGAAATGGGACAGACTGCTAATAGATTTCTTTTCGAGAGGATAAGAACGTTTGCTACTTAGATGATGGTGATGTTTGCACAGGCATACTAAATACCATTGAGCTGTACAGTTTAAACAAGTACGTTTAATGTTACATAAATTATATTTCAATGTAACTGTTAAAAAGCCACTATTTAAAAAAAATGACAAGTGACAAATGTTAGGAGAACCCTTAACCTTTTCCTAAGCACCCAGGGCATACCGCATAGTGCACTAAACTCTTTAAACATATTATCTCCATAATCAAATATAAAGGAAATGTTGCCATTATCCCTATTTTACAGCATTTGACAGATGGGGAAACTGAGGCTTAGAAAGTTTAAGTTATCTTTCAAGATTACACAACTAACAAGTGGTGAAGGTGGACTTTGGTTCTAAATACTACCAGGCTATCATGTACAGGGGGAGCAAAGGGGAAGGACCTTCCAAATTCTACTATTAGTGAACACATGCTTTGATCATTAAATCTTCATGGCATTATAATTCTGTGGACTTATACCGGCCACTTTCTTTGTATGAGGCTGGGGACCGGAACTGGAACTGGGGCTCATCTGAGTCATGATATGTTCCAGAAGTGGGCTGAGCTGAAACACAGATTTAGGCATGGGGAGATCACATGCCCTTTCACTCACCCTACAGCAATGATAACATCCTACCCAAATCATCATCAGCACACAGAGGCCTAACAGTGAGACTATTCTCTTCTTTCAACCCCTGGGAAAACAACAGGAAGAGAGAGATCTGCAGCATCACATTCTAGCTCTTACGAAGCAACCTACCCATAAAAAGGGAACATTGGTGAAGAAGAGATGGGGCCGCAGCAGGTGAAAAGGGGCTGTGGGAGGAGATTTTCCCTCCTATTGCTGAAAAAATGGGACTCAGTGAGCACTGAAGCACACAGAACTTCTCTTCTGTGGGTATCTTTTACCCTCACCGAATCTCTCTGGTTTCTTCCTTTTTCCTTTTTCTTTGAAAGAGATAGAGAAAGTACACGAGTGGGTGAGCTGGGGGGAGCGACGGTGCACAGAGGGAGAGAAAGAATCTCAAGATCTCAAGCAGCCTCCAGGTCCAGAATGGGCCTGATGCTGGATTCATCTCATGACCCAGAGACCATGATGCTGAGATCATGACCTGGGCTGAAATCAAGAGTCAAATACTTAACTGACTGAGCCACCCAGGGGCCCTCCTGGCCTCCTTTTTGTGTCTTTACTTTCAGGTTCCTTGGATGTTTATTTAAACGTGTTTATAAATGTTGAATTGGAAAGTGAAAATAGGACCAGGTGAGGAGTCTGGGTTTGCTGACTCATCACTACCAGCAAAGTTGCATGGGAACTGACTTCCAAGAGAACTAGGATGTTGCTACTGGCCTCCTTGGAGAGCCCTGAATGTTTCCTTTTGAAGATTCCAATGAGTGTTTTGTTTTGTTTTGTTTTTTTAATTACAATAGTAAGACATCTTGTTTTGATATATTTCACCTCAATTTCACCTCCCTGTCAATCTAAGAGGCATTTCCCTGTGGTTTTACTCTGGAGGAAAAACCCAAGTAAACATCAGGCACTAGGGAACCACTATCTATGAGACATTTAGAAAGGAAAACAAGTTCAGAATAATTTTTAAGTGATTCTTAAAAGAAAAAATTAGGTGCACAGTCTTATACATATCTTTTGAAAGAGGTAGGCAGCCACAGACATGAATGATCTAAAACTTGTGACAAATGCATAAAATCAGCATGAGGTACAGAGGACTTTCTCTAGGCCAGCAAGCTAGCTGATCTTCAGAAAAGAAGCTTGGGCTCAGGGTCCCTCAGTTTTCTGGGGTTTCCTTGCTTTGGAGAGGCTCCAACAGTCTTCTAGACTTAATTTTATATGTTTTTGAAGACAGTAATTTTAAAGAAAGGTAGACAATTTTGCACTATATATTTTCCTGAGGAAGATCCCCACCCTCCCAGACCGTATGAGCTTCAGGCCCCCCCGAACCTGCCTCTCAGCCTCAGCTTAAACTTGCTTCTAAAGAGAAACCTATTTCCTCCATCTCTCTCATCCTAACCGTGGAGTTCTGTCTTGATTACCCAAAGCCTCCCCGATTTCTGAGTGGTTTTGACATGTGTTTTGCACCTTGGTCAAGAGATCTATGAAGTGACGGTGGTATCCTTGGGCTGGGATAATGTGCTCAAATTCTCAACATTAAATTTAAAAGACATAATGTAAAAAAAAAAAAGTCTAGCATTTGAGTTATAAAACAAAATGTACAGAAGAGGGGAAACTTGGCTGGAGTATCATCTGTGAAGAAAAGCAGTTAAGTGTTCTGTTTCACCATAGACTCGGTGTCAGTAGGCTATTCGAGAGCTCTGGAGCGGTAACCTGACAGGCATGGGGGTGTGCCCTGTACTCACACCACATTTAGTCTATCCTACTGTGTTCTGGGAAGCCCATGTCAGAAGTGTGAAAGTATCCATTTTCTGAAAGGTAAAATCACAAAAATAAAATGAACAGGTGTCAAGTACTTCATTTAACTCATTAATTAAAATCTACTTAAAATGAGATTTTGACCTATGGAGATTTATGTCCTCTGCCAGACAAAAACCATTCGCATTGGCAGGAACAGAAATCATTTGCATTGCTATGGGCGGACGTTTTAATTGTTACCCATTTTCTACAACTTAAGGTCTATCCTGAAGGATTTGTAAAGTAGCTGCATCAATTGTCAATCGAAGGCAATCAGAAAAGCGCACCCCTATAGAATCAGATAACCCCAGAGGGTCTGCTAACAACGCTCTGAGCTCTACTGAAAGGATACCAGATATGTTTAGCCCATTTCCAAAGATTTGGGATATATTTTTCCTACATAAGAGATATTACCAAGGAGAAGAATATTTAGTGTAGAGTAACGGGGACAGTAGAAACTTGAAATCATGCATTATATGGACAAATGATGGTGGGGGTTGGGGGTGAGGGAGACTGCTTGGGATATGTTCAGCCCAGGGGAAGACAGAGTGTATTGCACTGGAGATATTTTCCACCTGGTAATGATAAGATACATTGTTGACAATGATTCAAGTTATACAGTATTACAGAAATGTCATGAAGGAAAGGGTTATCCTTCTTCTCTGTGGTTTAAGAGGTCAGAGCCAGGAAAAAGGGAAAACAAACCAAAAAACTCCAGGAAGTTACAGCAAAGCAGATGTCGATTCAATACAGGAAAGTGCTATTTGGATATGAAAGTGCTAATTTGTGGGTTCCTTGACATTGGAAACATTCAAGCAGAGATTATAGAATTTTTTATAGGAATTTTGTGGAGCCATTGTTACACTTTTTAGAAATTTGGTCTACAGCAGTGTTGTCTCTTAGAAATACAATGCAACTTGTGGAATTTTAAATTTTCTTTTAGTCAGATTCTTTTTTAAAAATACCGATTACATTGATTTTAATAATATACATTGTTTAACATGGTATATCCAAATCATTATTATTTAAGCATATAATCAGTATAGAAACCATGAATGAAACCTTCTGTTCATTTTTTGTGGTGTTTCTGAAATCCGGTGAGTATTTTCCTCATGGCAGCCCATCCCAGTTTGGACTAGCCACATTTCAAATATCCAACAGCAACATGTAGCTAGTAATGATCTTATTGGACAGCACAGGTCTGGATCACTGGTTCTCTAACTTTAGCCTGGAGGACTTGTTAAACATTATTGCTAGGCTACATCCCCACCTGCCCAGTCTGGTGTGGAGCCCACAAAATTTGCTCTTCTCACAATTTCTCAGGTAAAGCTGATACTGCTGTTCTGGGACCATGTATTAAAACCTGTGTTTCTACAAACCTAAGATCTTTACACATAAGGTGAGAAATGCTTCTCTTGACAATGGGTATACATTTCAGACGTCCGTCACTTATTTTTTTGTTAAATGATGATCTTTGTGCTGGGTTGGTTCTAAACTGATTGACTTTTTCAGTCTTTGTTGAAAGTTTCCTCTCATATTATCTTGAGCTCCTAATGTTTCACTTACATTTGATTTTCAACAGAGGTACTTTCACAAAATTCACTGAGACTATATAAACATTAATATAAGAGTAAGTAAAAAAAGGGATTTTAAGATTTTTGTATTCTTATAAAGGGCAATTCAGTGATGGGGCATGATTTCCCAATGCATCAGTCCCCAGAGATACAAATCTCTGTTTTTCTTTTGTAACATATCTGCAAGCTACTGAATTTAACTAAATCTTTCTTGAAACTATAAATTTGCTAAGCTGCATCAAATTTTATAATCACAATTTTATATCATGATTTTTGAAGCTTAGTAAATATATAAAGTAGGCCCTCTTGTTATTTTTCTTACAATTGTATCTTTTGATTTCTAAGAGAAGCTTTCTTAAATTTCTTATTCCAGGATTTGGCTATTACATCGATAACTATATCTAATTTACTGATACTACATCATTCCCAACTACAATGTGTTTAGATATCTCCTTGGGAGCTTTAGTTAGGGTCTTATCCAATGATGCCCATCCATTGGCTATATCCTTATGGAATTAAGGAATTCCGTTTCAACGTATGCTATCAAAATCCACGTTTCTTGCTCAGGTGTGCTGCTTTGGTCCCGTCAAACGATCAGTTAGCACCAAAGTGGTTTTGAAAAGGCAAAAACGAACAAACAATAAACAAGAGAGGAGGAATTGCATTTCAGTGTTTTGGGAAAGGAGACATGCCTGGATATTCTTGGTAGCCAAGGAAACAAAAGTTTCTTCTCAGCAGATACAAGAAACACAGACCTCTATTTTCATGTAGCCAAGAAACAAAAGTTTCTTCTTCTTCTTAGGAAGTTTGGTAGTATGACAGGGGCCATTTCCTCATGGTCTTCACAATGCACAAGGTTTCCATCAAATCCAAATATAGATGGGTCTGGGTGTGCTAGCTAGTCAAGAACGCCAGGTTTCCATCAGGTTTTTGTTATAGAGGAGAAACTTATTCCTGTTGGGGCGATTCCCAAGGAGGACCAAAATCAATGGTATAAGATATAAAATATATACAGTTTTAAAATGTAAATTAAAAACTTATGAAGCTTTTCATAAAAAAGAATTCATTTAGGTGTATTGTGGCTCAGAGATGCCATGTGAAAATAAGACTGACTTTCAGAGTATGTACCGTATGAAACCAAGTATTTGCTAAGACCCAGAATTTTCATTTTAAATTGTGGAGTTTCCAAAGCATGCTATAGGTGGTTGAAAAAAAATTAAAATCTTGTCATGTGTGTTGGTCAACAAACATTTAATGTGAGGATCTAGCCTCTTAGTAGGTCTTCGAGATTCAAAGACTAATAAAATGTAACCACTGACTTTTGAGAACTTGTACTCAAGTGCTAGAGAAAGGCATGTAAGTGATAATTATGGTGCAAATGCTTTGGGGATGACACCTGCTTTTGCAAAGTGTGAGAGTTTGGGAAGCCTTTGCAGAGAGAAAGATGTTGAGTAGAGATTTGCAGGGAGAGGGGATAAGGAGGGTTGAAGGGTGGGGAACAGAAGAAGGAACAAGAGGTGCTCTCCCTGTGGGTGGAGGAAGCACCCTATGCAGTACACATAATAGGAAACAGGTGGCATTATATCTGGGGATCAGAAATTATTTGGTGTTGCAGGAGTTCTAGAAGTGGCTGATTCAACCCAATGGAGATAGATCATGTATGGAGTGCATGGGATTTTTGAGAGTAAGTGGCATTCAAGGTGCAGAGAGTCAAGAAGGGAGGGAGAACAGCTCAGAGTCAACCACAGTAGATGCAGGGGGAAATGACAAGGTCTAATTAGCTAGCACCCAGCTACTCAACTGTATCTATCAGTACCTGATGCATTTTGAAGGTCAAATGCATTTTTGAAAAAACAGATTTGAGCTTTTCAACAATTAAGCAGCAGCTATTTATTAATTATCCATGTATTTCTGGAGTTACAATGTTCTATTACTGGAGTAAGAAAGCAACACCAATCTCTGAAGCTAGCAAATTGTGAGCACATATATTTTTTAAAAGATATTATTTATTTAAAAAAATGATTTATTTATTTATTTATTTATCAGAGAGAGAAAGAAAGAGAGAGAGAGAGAAAGCATGCACACACAAGCAAGGTGAGAAGCAGGCAGAGGGAGAAGCAGGCTCTCTGCTGAGCAGGGAGCCCAATGTGGGACTTGATCCTCAGGGCCCTGGGATCATGACCTGAGCGGAAGGCAGACACCTAACCTACTGAGCCACCCAGGTGTCCCTGTACATCCATGTTCTAATTTCACTGCTAGTTCCTTCTGTCATGTTGGCAAAGTTAAATTAACTCTCTGAGCCTCAGTTTCCTCATCTGTATACATCGCAAAGTTGTCATGAGGATTAAAGAAGCAATAAATCTCATAGAATTTGATTCATACTCGGTGCTCAGAATGTGCTCATTGCTGCTCCAGCCCTTTCCCTTCCCTACTCTGGTGTAAGATATGGTTTTCTAAGGTCTGTTAATAGGTTTAGCATCGAATTTATTTAAATAACTTCTTAGATTTTCGTGGTATCTCTGGAGAAACTGGAGACACTTGTGGGTTGGTTTTGTGAAGGTTTGCTCTAGCCCGGTGATTTTTATCCCAGCTGTATATTGATATTAATTGGTGGAGCTTTTAAAAACGATGATTCTGGGTGGCTCGGTGGGTTGGAGCCTCTGCCTTCGGCTCAGGTCATGATCTCAGTGTTCCAGGATCGAGCCCCACATCGGGCTCTCTGCTCCGTGGGGAGCCTGCTTCCTCTCCTCTCTCTGCCTGCCTCTCTGCCTGCTTGTGATCTCTGCCTGTCAAATAAATAAATAAAATCTTTAAAAAAAATAAATAAAAACGATGATTCTTGGCTCTGACCCTCTCCTGTAGTTTAAAACCACTGTTAATTCATTTAAAAGAATTCTTCCGAAGATACAACTGATCTGGGGCCATTATTTTAGTTTTTCATGCAGACTACAGTCACTGTTTTGGGTATTCTGAATGGGATTTTGCATCATACATATTCAATCTGCAGAATTATGTTGATAATTTAGAATAGCATTTAAGTCGTCATATGACTGTTCCCTAGCACTGTTCTCCTAAGTTCATTTTACCACGAGAGATTACTTTTCTGGGTCACAACATGAGCTAGGATTTTTTTTCTTTCCTGACAGAAATAACATACAATTTTTTCACTTGGGATGAGTATAAGAAGTACTCAAAAGTACTTCTGTACTTCTAAGAAGAAGACTTCGTTGTAGTATGATAATACTCAGCTCTGCAGCTGTTAGAGATACATGAGTCTATCTGAAAAATCAATGGTGAAAATAATAGAGAGGCTGCTGGAAGTATTTGGATTTTTCATTGTGTTTTGAGTATCTGGGATGACTCCATGGATTACAAAGGAATTCTTACCTCTACGGCCTTTGCAAAGAGATTCCAAGAAAGTGTTGTCTGAGAAACTTGGAAACCTAGGGGGCACCAGTGGGTAAAAAGAAGAGAAGCTTGCTTGAGTTCTAGGTTGAGAGTTTCCTGATACAGAGAAATGCCAAAAGGCATTATTACAGAAAGCGGAACGAATGTCAAGCCTTTTGACCTGAGCCAAAATCAAGGGTTGGATTCTTGACTGACTGAGCCACTCATGTGTCCCCAAATTGCCTTTTATTTTCTAAAAGTGGTGTAATGTTACTATATCATTAAGACCCAAGAGTGTGATAATTTGGCAGTTGTCTTGTGGGAAAAGCAGTTGTAATTTTTGGCCTCCCAAGCATATAAAATGTCCTTTGTAAGAAGTTATATGAATAAAATACAACTTTGTGGTAAAAAAAAAAAAGTCAAGCATTATCAAGAGACCTGAGACCTGAGACACTGAGGGTGTAAGCTTGGGGCAGGGGTTAAATGTTATGACCTCTCTAAATTTGTCTTTTGCAGTATTTTTTTTTTTTTTTTTTGAGAGAGAGAGATAGAGATAGAGAGAGAGAGAGAGAGAGGAGGGGCAGGGGAAGAGGGAGAGAGAATTTTAAACAGGCTCCCGGCCTAGCAGGGACCCTGAGATCATGACCTGAGCCAAAATCAAGAGTCAGACGCCTAAATGACTGATCCACCCAGGTGCCCCTCAACTCTGCCTTTAAAATGGAGGGATCTGCAAAGGCTCTTCTGTCTGTCAAAAATTATGAAAGACGTTTGAAATGGGCAAAAGAGATTTCTCGATGTCTTTTTTAGTGGAAATCTCGCCATCGAATGAGGAGCCTTCCCAGGAGAGTTAGATTCTCTGGGGCCATAAGTCTTTGTCTTTGCTCTGTTTTGTAACTCTGTAGCAAGAGAAGCTGTGCCTTAAAGTCATCAGTTTATAAATTTATTGAGCTGCCGGGAAACCATAGGCTGGGAAACTTCTAGACACTAGCAAGGCAATGATAGATAAGTAAGATAGGTTTGCAGTCAGTTCCTAGCCTAGGAAAAGAGTCACATATCCCCACTGATGGGAGTCTTACTTTACCTGTGTACCTATCTGCTTCTCCATCCTCAAATCCATTCAAGAATAGGGAGTCAAAGAAGAAACATTATGCAAAATAGTATCCTTAAGTGATGGACTGTTCTTTTATTGAAAACAACTGCGAGTATTTATAGTTCATGATAAGTTTTGTGTGGTTAGACTTTTGAACTAATTGCTAAGTTTAAATGAAGCTAGATGGTAAGATTTGGCCAGCTTTTAAGGGCCTTGTACTCCATACTAAAGAAAGGAGATATTGTATACTGTAAGTGGCAGGGCATCCGAGGGAATTTTTAAGGATGTTACCCTCACCATTGATACGGAAGATGAGCGAATGAGGAGAGAGAGGGGACAGGAGTGTCCAGGTGAAAGCTGGCAGAGCTTTGAACCATGACAGTAGCTGTGGGAATGAGACGGAAAGTAGGGATTGACAGACATGCTTGGAAAAGGGATTAACAGGATTGAATTAGAGAGGAATAGTGCATTTGTAAGAAGGAAAGTAATGCAGGTTGATTATGTGCTTTCTGTATTGTACCGATGGTAGCTTCCCTATTGGTAGTCAAGAACATAAGAAAAGTAACAGGTTGGGTGAAATGGGAATGATTTTAGCTACAGACTGGATTTGAAAAGCAACTTAAGAATCGTGATCATGAAGCAAATTTACATTTGCATAATTATAATTTTTAATAATCTTATTTTTTGTAATTGTGAGTTGATTTTTTTAAAAGATTTTATTTATTCATTTGAAACAGAGAGAGAGAGAGAGAGATCACAAGTAAGCAGAGAGGCAGGCAGAGAGAGGGGGAAGCAGGCTCCCTGCTGAGCAGAGAGCCCAACGCAGGGCTCAATCTCAGGACCCTGAGATCATGACCTGAGCTGAAGGCAGGGGCTTTAACCCACTGAGCCACCCAGGCGCCCCTGTGAGTTGGTATTTTTATAGTATCATATTTTTGTCTTTCATAGAGGGGAATACTACTCTTGTCAACTTCATCAATGTATAATATGTGTGCATGCTGGTTCTTTTCACAATGAGGGCACACACAGTTGTCCTTTGATTTGCAGTGGGAGCTTCTGTAGACTGGTCTTTCTCTGCTGATGGCTCTGTGGGAAACCTACAAGCTCCTCATCTCTGGGATCTTCCCCACTGGTCATACCATGATTTGTAAGGACTGTTTCTCAAGGTCATTACTAGAGGCATTCTGAGTGTGGGTATCCCAAGCCTTTAGACAGAATCTACCATCGAATAGTTAATCAATAAATGCTGCCTCAGGGCACCTGAGTGGCTCAGTGGGTTAAGCCTCTGCCTTCAGCTCAGGTCATGATCTCAGGGTCCTGGGATCGAGTCCCACATCGGGCTCTCTGCTCAGCGGGGAGCCTGCTTCCTCCTCTCTCTCTGACTATCTCTCTGCCCACGTGTGATCTCTGTCTGTCAAATAAATAAATAAAATCTTTAAAAAAAATTCTTTAAAATAAATGCTGCCTCAATGAATGAATGGTTGAATGAGAGGACACATTCAAGTCATTAAAGCTTATGGAGAGTGATATACTTGCAGTACTGATGGACCTCCTGAAAGAAAGTCAGTACTTGGTATTTGTGTCTTTGAAGGCTGCTCACATGTGACTTGGGTTTTGAAAGTGCCTAAGAAGTAGGACAGAAAGTGTGTAAAAATTCAAATCTCAAATGATCTTCTTGTTTTCTTCCCATAACCTCAGCTCCTCTGGTATACTTAATGATTACTTCCCTACTTCTCTTGTATCTGAAATATAAATGATCAACCTCCACCCCTGCCCACCCTGCCCCATCTATGTGGTCATTGGTTAAAGAGGCTTATTGAAAACCAGTCTAGAATACATATAGTTGTCTAGAACCAAACTACCCTGAAGTCAAATACCTAGAGTCACCTACTGGTTATCAGCAGGTCTTATTTTTATCTTTGGTCCCAAAGGGATATGGTCAATTCCCTAAGACTTGCAATACATTTGAAATCCTTAAGTGATGGACTATTCTTTTATTGTTTTACATGCTTTGGGCAATCTCACGAATGTGCAAGACATAAAGACCACTCCTGGAATATAATAATAACTATTACTACTAATAATATAGATAGTAATCAAACTACTAATGATAATAATCAAATTAACTCAAACATAAAATGATCTAAAAAAAATCCAGGTCATACACACTAAATGTCAGTTTCTTATAATTACCACCATGATAATTACATTATTTGAGAGTTTATTACATGCAAGGTAAAGTCAGTTTTGCTATAAAGGTGACACACATGTTCTTAAAGACCAATGTGCTGTGCAAAATTGGCAGTGACCCTCAAAAACTTCATTAGTGACACATTAAAAAAAAAAACAAAGGAATGTAATAAGGTGGTGGTTTTTTACACATTTCAGAGATTAAGAAGTGCTACAATAAATGTGGCATTCTTAACTTGGAAAAGTCTGATGTTTGCTGCAGCTTGTGAGTTACTGTGAAGGGGTGGGAGGAAGGTTCCTTGAAATCTGACGGACCGTTGTCACATCAGATGAGGATGGCTTGGCTGCTGATGCGTGGCAAACTAACGTAGCTGTGGATGCCTGATGGGTGCACATGTGTGCATTTAGTGTATTCTCTGTACAGCTCAGTTTACTGGTTGTAGTTTTCTGTGTTAGTCTTGTATTTCGCACAGACAAAACTGCATAAGCAGCAGGAAAGTCTTGTCGTGCTCAAATTGTTCCTCACAAACCACTTGCATTAGAACAAATTTGCATTTCCAAAACAAGCATTCTAGGTGAGCTGACTGTTCTAGTTTAAGTACATTATCTACATGAACTTAATCATCCCATCACCCTCTTGGTTTGGTATAATTAGTGTTCCCATTTCTTTGATAAGGAGACTGAGGCAAAGAGAGGTTGAATAATCTGATCAAGATCAAAACTTAGTGACAAAACCATTATACTCAATCTACTCTACTATACTTTCAACATTAAATGTTAATAATAATAATATGTTTAATGAGAGAAAGGTTTCCATCAGACTTTTGGAGAGGACAACTTTCAGCAATTCTTACTGTTTGATAATCATTGTGTTTCACCGAACTCTCTTATGTTGAAGTTTTAGTCTATTTTTCTGTTATTTCCTTTGTCAAGGTAGGAATATCAAGTTACAATGCTGTATGTTACGGCCTCTTAAGTAATTAAGGCCCAGTCAAGTGCTTAGTGTTTAGTGCTTGACATGTACTCAGAACCAAGCTACACTTTCTCTTCCACCACTGATAATTATGCTAAAAACAATATTCGGTGAAGTCTGATCAATGGGGTTCCAATCACAATGTAAACATGCTGTGCTCCATTAGCATTAGAAATGTTTATTGCTTTGTGTATTTCATTAGTGCCCCTGGTTCCTCCTCATTACACAAACTCTTTATGAAATAGAAATATTTAATGTAAAACATCTTGAACGCTTTTTGTCTTTGATGGGTAGCATTTTAGGTTGCTAAGTAGGCACTTAATTCATATCCCATAGAGAGCTGGTTGCAAACGTGAAAGGATGAATAACTAATGAGATTTTGAATGGGCTTTTTGCTACAATAGTGGCTAAAGCTTGGCTCTGAGTGAGAGGTGGGAGAGGGTTATAGAAAAAGCTTTGGCTGTACAGCTGGTTGGACTTGGTTCAGATTTTAATTCTTCCATTTGTTAGCTGTGGGGTCATAGCTAAACCACTTAATTCTCTGAGTTTTAGTTTCTTTATCTGTTAAAAAATACCTTTTGTCATATTATGAATTAATGAGCTAAATCACGTTCTATACTAAATATATAAAAGGTGATTAGTAAATCACCAGCTAAGGAGGGAGGATGCTGCAGTCCACCAAGAGACATCTATTCCTGGGTTGTTAGTCTGCATTGGGCAAGCTGAGGTTGAAGCCAAGCTGTGGACCATGTGCCGGAAGACATAAGAGCTAGAGAAGGGGCTGAACAAACCGGCCACAAGAACAGAGAAGGGAGAGGTCAGAGGAGCAAGCTGAGGTGGGCTAAGGCTGCAGACCAGGGCTGGGTTAGGAGTAAATCTCTTCAACATGGAGTTCCAGCCACCACTCCCTTTTTTATACCTATGTACACTTTTAAAACATAGACTGTAGGACAGGAAGAGTGAACCTTCATGGAACCTATAGGCTTTAGTTAATAACAATGTGTCCATATTATTAGCTCATTGTCTTTGTATCAGATGTACCACAGGAATGCAGCGTGCTAATAACCGGGAAATTGGTGTACAGAAGAGGGTAGATGGCAATTGTTTGTACTTTCTCCTTAATCCTTTTTGGAATTAAAAAATAGTTCACAAAATAAAGTCTATCATACTTAAAAAAAAGTTTCAATTGTTGTAGGTCTCTTTTTCCAAGCTTCTTCTTTTTTTTAATTTTAAGCTCCCTTTACCCTGTGAGCATTCCTGACCCCCAGCTGCCAAGACTGGCCCAGAATTTCTCCCAGTTTGCTCAGAGGTGGAAGGCAAGAGGGCTGGCCTATGCATTTCACCTGGTGTTTGATTCTTTTTTTAAAGATTTTATTTATTTGAGAGGGATGGATGAGCAGTGGGGAGGGGCAGAGGGAGAAGCAGACTTCCCTACTAAGCAGGAAGCCTGATACGGGCTCCATCCCAGGACCTGGAGATCCTGATGTAAGCTGAAGGCAGATGCCCAACCCACAGAGCCACCCAGGCGTCCCTGCTTGATTCTCACCTTTTCCTGCAACCAACATTCTCCTGGTGGTGTATTACCTGAGTTCACCAACTCTAAAGGCAGTCATTGTGGCAGGTCAGAGCCTAGGTTCCAGAGACACACCTCTGGTCACCCACCACCTCTGTCTGTGGCCACAGATGAGTCTGAGCCTTTTGTTTTCTCACCTGAAAATGAGCAATATTGAGACTCTTAGGAGAATGAAAGGAAACAGCATGGGAAATGCTTTACGTAGAATCTGCTACATAGGTAAGTGCTTGTTTCAGTTATCCATACTGTGCGATAAACCACTCCAGAGCTTCCTGGCTGAAAACAACGATTTATGACTTCTCATAGTTCTGGAGCCAGGAATTCAGGCAGGGTCTCTCCCTGCTACACCTACCCTCAGGTGGGGCCACTCACTTGGCTGGATTCGGCTGGTAGCTAAGCTGGGCTGGAAGGTCCGGACAGGCTTTTCCCTTGCCCTTACGCTTCTATGTTCCTCCCAAATGTCATGACCCGCCTCCCTTGCTCTTCCTTGCAGCACGGCGCATGCTCAGGATAGGAGGGTTTCTTCCATGCTGGGGAGTTTCTGAGAGCAAGAGAGGAACTGCCCAGCCCTCTTGAAGGCTAAGCCCCAAATTGCACAGGGTCACTCCACCACAGTCTGTCAGACAAAGCAAGTCACAAAGCCGGCTCTGACTTAAGGGGAGGGGAAATAGCCTCCTCCCTTGAATGGGAGGGTGGCATGGGTCTACAGGAGGGCAAGAATTGTGGCGGCCATCTTTGGAGACATCCACAGTGCTCAAGTAAGTACTCTCCTATGAACTGGTTTGTTATCTTGCATAACCGACATCCCTTTATCTCCTGCAGCTAAACAGCATATTGTAAGGCAGAGAAAGGTGGCGCAGTTGCTGTGGGAACTAAAGTATGGGTGTGGCCAAGGCAGGGGCCACTGTATCGCCTTTCAATGTTGAAAATGGCTCAGTATATTTTTAGTACTGTTCCGTCAATACTGTGTCCTCACATAAGCATATCACCTACTGTGTATTTTACTCTACGTCACGAGATTATTTTGAGGCTTTAAAAAAAAAATCACTAAGATGAACATAGGCACATTATTTGAATGTGTCATTTTGCATTTTTATTAACTGTAGAAAATCTTCTAGAAAAAGAATAGTTGAGGTCTTGCTGGCTTCTGTAGTTGAGTGTTTGGCGTTTATTTACCCTTTTGACTAGTATGTCCTTTGTACCCTCTTTCCTCTTCCCTTCGGTGGGCAAAAGAGCACTTATTTATCTTTCAAGACCGTTTATATGTCACTTCCTTTTTTTTTTTTATATGTGTCACTTCCTTTAAAGCCCCTATTGACACACCTGCCGCCACGTAGACCTGGATCACTCCCTCTTTTGTGGCCCCACTGTACCCTGAAAGCTTCTACCTTGCAATCATAATTTTTATTGCACTAATATATTTTTAAAGGCTAATCAGGTCGCCATATGGCTGCGGCACAGGGAAACAAATTCCTAAGTGCCTACCATGAGGGGAATACAAAGAGGAATAAGACGAATCCTTTGCTCTTGGGGGCTTATTGTCAATTGGAGGAGGAGGTAGCAATAAAATATGTATTTCAAACACAATCATAATTTCAGGGCTGGAGATCTGCACATGGTATATGGAAGTGCTTTAAAAGCTTGAGTGGGAGTTCCATTTGGCAGAACACTAGGAAGGTTCCCTAAGAAAGATTTTGCTTCCTAATACAGGTGGATTTGAGGAGTATCACTGTAAAGATCTCACCTCCCAACTGTAGCCTTTGTTATTTTGGTGCTAGGTGGAGGGCCCTACGCCTAAGCGATATGACCTCAGAAGTGAAGGGAGTTACAGCCCATGTTTACTCAGAGCAGATGGGCATTTCCAATGGATAAGGGCTTTGTCACTGTGTGGTAAGGCTGTGGGGACCCTACTTAGGGCCAGGGGTTCTAAGACCTTTGTAAGATGGGCTAAGGGCCCCATTTGAGACTGTTCAGTTTCCCTGCAGGCCAGAGAGGTACTTCTTTTTTCTTTTTTTTTTTTTAGTACTTTAAAAAAAATGTTTTTTTTTAAGGTTTTATTTATATATTTTACACAGAGAGAGAGAGAGAGAGAGACAGCGAGACAGGGAACACCAGCAGGGGGAGTGGCAGAGGCAGAGAGAGAAGCAGGCTTCCTGCTGAGCAGGGAGCCCCATGCAGGGTTCGATCCCAAGACCCTGAGATCATGACCTGAGCTGAAGGCAGACAACGACTAAGCCACCCAGGCGCCCTGAGAGAGGTACTTTCATGCAAAAGAAAAAGGCAGATGAAAAAAGCATTTGAGGAAATGAAAATTACCCTTGAACTCCCCTTTACCTGATGGGCTACTATAACAGCTACGTTGTATTAGGTTAAGCAGCTGTAACAGAGTATCCCCAAATTTCAGTGGCTTATAAAACAAAGATTTACTTCTCACTGACATGACATGTCAAATTCTGGTTGCCTGTGGCTCTGATCTATGGTTCTTCGTTATGTCAGGATCCAGAGGGACTGAAGAAGCAGGGCCTTTCTTGGACTGGGTAATTTGGGGACAGAGGGACAAACAGGATGGTGGAACCACATGACAACTTCTAACGCTTCTATTGGAAGTGGCCGGTGCCCACCTACCCATATTCAATTGGTCAAAGCAGGTCCTATGGATAGTCGGTGAAGTATAATCTCATAGAGAGGGGCAGTGAATGACAGGAATGATAAAAAAAAAAATCCGTCACAGTTACACCAAAACTGAAGACTCAAAGCTGATGTTCGGAAGGCAAAGACGAAGAAGAGGTAAAACTAAAATAGATTCATAAACAGAACTGTAAGCAGGCAAAATATGGAATTAATCTGATAAGAAAAAAATATGAAAGAATTAAACTTCTTGCCTTATCAGCAAAGCTTGAAAGCTTCAGAAATCAAAATGTACAGGATACGGAAATATTTGATGTTTTGAAACTTAATAAAGGGAAGCCTTACTAAAATGGACTTGGGAGGCCAGAGGGGGAAGTACAGAATTGGGGAGCCTTATCTCTAAAATGTCTATTACACAAAGAATTGTCAATTACAGACTTGAACAAAAGAACCATCAACAGGAAAGAATCAACAATTACAGGTCCCAATAGGGAATGATGTCCATTGTATCCCCTGTAAGAAATGAACCACCCCTGCAACTCAGCCAATGAGAAACGATTATCACCTTTAACTCTTATTTTTCTCCAATGGGCTTTCGTTCAAAACAACCCCTTCCAACCGCCTCCTTCTTCTCCATAAAATAATAGCTCTTTCCTTTATTTGCTGGACTTGCCTCTGGTTTTGCCATAGCTTACATGTTCCAAATCGCAATTCTCTGATATTCTTGAATAAACTTATTTCTGCTGGTAAAATAGGTGACTACTTTGTTTTTAAGGTTAGCAACGTCTTTACTAACAAAACAAAAATCAGACTAACAAACTAAACCAAAGAAATGTCTTACTTCAGACATAATCCCATTGAAGGACACTTTTTTTTTTTTTTTCCCCAAGTAATCTAGATTAGTCTTGGCAGGTCACAGAGATACTTTGCGGACAAATGGATCCACAATGAGAACTTCCATGATTTGGCATCATTACTTGATGATGCTTGAAATGCTGTTTGCTCACTCACTGTGCTCTAAAGCCAACTCATCTTTTTGCATTTGCCTTAAAAGCCATCTTTTCCAAGAAACTTTGCTTCATCATTCCCATCTATATGAATCTCATCTTCCTTATATGTAATGGTGCTTGCATCACTATTAAATATATTGCCTTTATTATAGTTAATTATTGACTCCCACGCACACCGCCCCCCCCCCCCAGCCAAGAGAAGTGTGAATTCCTTGCAGGCAGAAGGAGTGTTATTCACTTTGGGGTCTCCCATAGTGCACAATACAGAGCAGTGCACGTGAAGATATACGATTCATTGTTGAAATTCAGAAATTTACACAATCTGGTTAGAAGCCATTTGACATACATATGTTAGTTCTGTCCTTAAGGTGCTCCCAGAACATAAGATACACAAAAGAAGAGAGTAATAATTGTTCGCGACTATTGAGGGGCCGAAACTCACCAGCACAAGAAGAAAGCCTTGAAAAGGTAGGCAAAGGATAGGAAAAGGTTGGGAGGAGAGGGGTGTGTGAAGCAATCTCAGTGTCTCTTTGTCCCTGTGACATCTAGATAAGTTTGTCCCTTTTAGGTATTTCTATTTTCTTAGTATTAAATAGTAATAAGTTATATAGTCTTAGTTTTAATAAACTTTCCTACTGATGTCGTTTGACCTCAGTTATGGAAACAGGAGAAACAATCAATAGAAAGTTAAAGGAATCGAATATGATATTAGGTTGAAATATTTAAAAAATTGCATATGGGGGTATGTGGAGTACTTATGTTCATAATAGAGAGCATGAATATTTTTAGATTCTCTGATATTAGATTTGGGTGTGCTTGTTCTAGTTTATAAATCAACGAATTGGCCTATATCTTTGGGTCTGTGTGTTTAGGTTTTAAGGTGACAGATACCTTATAATAACTAGAAATAGAAATTCCATCTTTAGCGATAATATAGTACAGGGACCTGAGAAGAGAAGGTCTTAAAGAGCTGTTAATTAGCAGAAATCTGAAGCACACAGTCTCAAAGCAATTAAGGCTGTTAATTGAATATTTGGATGCACTGTGGAATGGTTCATATGTTGCTGGGTAGGGTATCCTAGGCTTGCAGTAGGGAGCTACATTATACACAAGACGTTGAATAATTTAGAAAGAACAAGTATGGGTAAACATATGTTTGCGTAGTGGTTAACTACATTTATGAATAGTGATATATTGTTGGCTATATACAGAATGGTCTATTAGCTGCAAAATTCAATATTGGTAATTCAATCTTGCAGCCTGTCTGCAGTAAATATGGCACACCATTTACTACTCATGGAACACTGAGTTCTTTGCCATGGTGATTTTGCTGTCCTCTGGCTTGGTAAACATCTCTGTAATTCATGTAATACTTTAAATGAAATGGTGGTCACACAATGGTTACAGTTTGGCATCTATTCATGTTTGGGACGAGGGGAGTGGACATTCCTGATGAGCTCAGGGTGGCAAGATGATTTTATTATTTTCTATAGGTTCCGTTATCTGCAGCATTTGATTACTGTGTGAATACACTTCTAGAAAGAAACTTTAATGAAAATTTCAAGATTGTGAAAAAGTTTTCAACAACAGAAAAATAAATGAAATGTTCCTTTTAGAAGAACTTTAGTGAAAATGGTTAATACTTTGGGTAGTGCTTACTATTTTCAAAAACTATAGGTTTAGAGTAGACTTACACTTCTGTCAATCTCAGGCTTAGTAAGGAACAGAAGAGAGAGGATATCCACTAAAGAACACCCAAAAGGCAGTGAGTGAAGAATGAATTTCATCTCTCTTAAACTGTGGCTCAAGTCCTCATAAGTTTTCACCTACCTTAAGGGGGAATTTTTTATTTTTATTATTATTAATTTTTTTAATGAGTGCTTGGAACCTCAAAGCTAAAGCTGACCAATAGTTCTCACCTCTTTTGCTAAATGTTCCAGAAAGTGTCAGAATTGATTGACTTAGGCCCCCCCACCCTCAATCTCAATCCACTTTCTGGAGTAGTTTCTAATAACCTGTTAAATGCCTTTTTTACATAGTAGAGGGCTGAGCAGCCAGTGAATGCTAGGAGCACAGAACATGAAAATCCCCAGAAGGAGCCTCTCCATCCTATGAGGAATGAAGCATTCATAAAGATGAGATGATTTAAGAACCGGCAATTCAAACTGCTAACAGACGTTGCGGTACGTGCACTGGGCTTATAAAAACATATTCTGCTTGAGGTCCAAATCTGAGCCTCTAAAAACGCGGAGTTAATCTGGTCAGGGGTTATAAACTGGGGCTTTTCAAACGCATTGAAACACGGGGCTCTTAGGGCATTAAGTCTTTGGGAAGCATGTTTTAGAGGTAACAATGCTACCTCTTTAGATCAGGAAAGTTCTGTTTGTTATGCAATGTGTGCATTTCATTATTTACACGATTTCATTAGGCGTTTGGGAGCTGTGTACAGGTCAAGCTGTTCCTGCAGCAGCACCCCAGACTCTGAAACTAAAACCAAATACCCTTTCTTTATTGCTTGTAATTGCCTTTGAGATAATTTTTTGGGGGGGGGGGAATCCCCAAATCACATCTGTTTATCTCGATTGAAACATTTTTGTCTTATGTGTTTTAGGAACTACAAGTTCCTTGGAAATTTTTCCATTTCAACTTTCCACCGTCCTTTAAGGACGACGATAAAGTAAATAGCCAATAATAAAAATTCAGAGTGGGAAACTTCTTCCGAGATCAGACGAGATCGGGCGCGTTCAGGGTGGTATGGCCGTAGACCAGAGTGGGAAATTTCTTACGGTCTTCCCAGCCGTGTCCTTTACGCATAGCTATTAATCTCTCTCCTTCCTGAAGCCCCCACCTCCGCTTTTTTCTTTTTCTTTTTCTTTTTGTATTTCCTGCAGTAAAGCCGAAAGTAAATAAGGTAGAAAGCCCCGGGTCTAGGGCCTACACACGGGGGTCCTTGGGCGACTCGCGGGCTTCTGGAAGGTAAGCATGGGAGAGCCGGCAGTAGGGAGCGCACCCCACAGGTAGGGCAACCGGGCTTCCGCAGTTTCCCTGGTGGGGCCGGTAGCTCCAGGTCCTTTTCCTGCTGGCCGCGGAGCGAAGGGGGCGGATCCTCCCGTACCAGACACGCCCCGGTCGGGTTTATAACCCGCCGACTGCCGCTCCTGGAGCTACGGCTCGCGTCGCGCTCCGCCGGGACTCGGGGGGCGCGCGCTCCCCGCCCCGGCCGCCCGAAAACTCCGGCCCAGCCCGCGTCCGCCCCGCGCCCGCACGCGCGCTCACACCCCCACGCGCGCGCTCACACCCCCACGGACTTCTGGCCGGCCTCCCACCTCCACGCGCGCCCACTCCCAGTCCTGCCCGCTTCTCTGTTGCCCCGCGGGCTCCGCGGGCGAGAGCGCCGAGGGGACCCACGGCCTTTTCCCCATGGCTGACCTGAGCTTCATCGAAGATTCCGTCGCCTTCCCGGAGAAGGAGGAGGATGAAGAGGAGGAGGAGGAGGGGGTGGAGTGGGGCTACGAAGAAGGTAACCGGCCGCGAGTCGGGCGGGCTGTCCGAGGTCCCGCGCCCCGCCGCGTGCGCGTCCCGCCGAGTGGCTGCGGCTCTCGCGCGCGCCCAGCACCGCCGCGGCCCCTCTTTCCCACGTGCGTCTCTGTCGCTTTCCCGCTCCCCAGGCCCGACTGGGGGCCGAAGTGGCTCCAGGCAGAGCGAGAGTGCCCGCCGCCTGCGCGCGTCAGGGCGCCGGTCGGTCCTGCCGGGCAGCAGTTGGCACTTGCGGCCACGCGGAGGGCCAGCCTTGCGCAGCGCCTCTAACCCTTGTGTGCACCGAGTGCCGGCGGGGAGCTGCGTTGCATTTTACTCAGCACCTTGGGCGCCCAGTCTTACCGAAACTGCTCGGTTCTTGCTTGCTGTGAGGACCCGGCGGGGAGAAAGCCTTCTCGCCGCTAGTCTTTCCGTGAAGGATGCGAACGGTGTTCAATTCTTGCTAAAGAAGTCCTAAATTTCTAGCCTAATCAGCGGGCTTGGTCGGAAGGGGTTGACTTTTTAAAAAAGTTTTGTTGGCTGCATTTATCCCAGAAGATGGAAATAGATTTGACCGCTGAAGCTGATGGTGAAACAAATGGGGAATTTTAACTTTATAAAACATGCCAAGCGAATATATATGTATATATTGTAGGACAAGAGCGGTGTGGGTATATGAGGATATGCCCACTTCTCTACTGCTGTGTTTGCATTTCTGAGAAGAGGGGTTTATTCACTAGCATTAGATTTATGGTTTTTGGCTCTCGTCAAGCAAGTTCAGAAGTTCAGGTATTTCTCAGGGACTGCATGTATTGAACTAATGAGCAGAGGAAATTTTTGTGGAACTCTTGATTCTTTTTCAATCACTTCGAGGTGACCTAAATTTCCTAGAGTTACATATTATTATATATATGTGGACGAAGACAGAATATTTTGTTAGTGCAGTACTTTGTACATGATATTTGATAGTATTAAATCATTGAAAATATGAGCGCAGAAATTCGTACACCTTTACCATATTTTCATCTATAGAGAAACAATAGTCATAACCTTAATAATGTCAAGGATCATAAACAGTGTCTAAATCAGCTTTTACATGTTGAATTTTATTGGAACTTTTTTATAACCTGTTCTAAATTTGCTTTATTTTGTGCTTAGGTGTTGAGTGGGGCTTGGTGTTTCCTGATGCTAATGGGGAATACCAGTCCCCCATTAATTTAAACTCAAGAGAAGCTAGATATGACCCCTCACTGCTGGATGTCCGCCTCTCCCCAAATTATGTGGTCTGCCGGGACTGCGAAGTCACCAACGATGGACATACCATTCAGGTTATCCTGAAGTCAAAATCAGGTATATTAGAAGATGCTTTTGCATGCCTTTGTAAATTAGAAGTTCTTACAGGCTACTGAGCTGATTTGGCTTCTATGACTTTAAAGGTAGAATTAACCATAGTACCATTATCAGGATAGCTTACTATACTATAAAATGCTATTTTTTGGGAATTATTTCTAAAAAATTTTTGAGAAGCTAAAAGGATGAAATTATGGAGATGGTAGTTTGGTTGTTCTGTGTTACATGATATTACTGAAACAACCTTAGTTGATCAACTTAAACTTTGTGGGATTTATGGAAAAGCATGTGCAGGTGTCCTAATCTGCATTTTGTCCTAAATTGTTCATTAGCTTAATTCATCCAGAAAATTGTAATTCTCTGTTTTATTGCTTTGTAAAACTAAAGATTGGGATTTATTGCCATAATATGGGTTTTGAGATAGACTTCTCAAATTAATTTTCTCTACTATATTAATGTGGCAAGAAGAATTTTAATAGCTATCAAAAACATCCTCTAAACTTAGTAAAAGATTTGAATGACCAGAACTCTTGTTTGTATTTACTTATTTCTAACTCTTCCTCTCCTCTTTGAATCTGTTTGAGGTAGATTTGAAATGTTTTATGGAAAAGGTGTTGGAAATTATCAAGGAAATTGGCTTAAATGTAGGGGAGATGAAAGAAGAATTTTTAAAAAATTAGCATTAATATTATCCTTTTCTTAGTGAATAGCTGTATTTCTTTCTTGGAAAGAATATAAAATTAGAGTATGTTGAAATACTAGGAAGTACTAATGAGCAGAGATCACCTGTACTCAAAATTAATTCTGAATCAATAATCTCATATTTCAAACCTTAAAGTCTTTAGGTTTATTATATGACAGGGCAGGCATTGATTTCCAACTATGGAATCTTTGTTTTAAAACTTACTGTGACTGTTCCTGAACTTTAATTTAGAACCCATGAGCTAGTTATAGGTTCATGTAGTCTTCCTTGATGATCTGACTTGGGTCAAAGTATGGGCATCATCCCAAACAGATTCTCGGTGTTACATGTGGTCAAAGAGAGACAGCTTCAGATGGAAATTTGAACTTAAATAAAACTTTTCTTGGGGAGAGGCTATCTATGAAGGACATTAGGTATTATTTTTAAACTGCACAGTAAAATTATTAAGTGCTGACTGTCATGGTTTGTAAAAAGCATATTAATGTAATATATGTGTATTGGTATGTTGAGATGTCTTTGTGTTTCTGGAGATAAACATTTATATATCTATAGAACAAAAATGCATTTCACATCAGGCACAGTGGTCAGTGCATATGGGTTACATACAAATGCTAAGACTGTTCTCGAGGATTCATAGTTTAGTGAAGAGTCAGTCATTTAAACTATTAGTATAAAGATGTTATGGAAGAGTTATGAAATCTGGAAGCATGGAGGAATGACTGAGTATGAACACTCTCTGCTCTAAGATCCAACTTACTTGATCAAATTGAATTTAACATTTGCTTCTGGTACCTTCTCAAATATTGATGATTTCCCTTGGCCCGCTCACTTATCCCCAAAACAGAGACTATTAAGCAGTGCCTTGACTCTCTAACCAAAAGGTTTCCCCTTGCACTCCAGTCCCTCCCTCCTTCACCCCTGACCAGCAGGGGTGAGCTCTCTGTCTGTCCTAGCCTAATCTGAGTACACATGTTCCAGACCCCTTACTCCTGCCCCCTTGGAGAGCTTGCTCCTTTAGAAGCCCTGTCTCTTTTCTGCTGCTGGAATAATGTCTTCTTTGTTGTTTCTGCCTTTTCTGTATTTCTCAAACTTAAAATACAAGGGGCAAAAAAATACCATGTGTGGACCATTTTTTTTTTTTTTTTGAAGATTTTGTTTATTTATTTGACAGAGAGAGAGAGAGACCACAAGTAGGCAGAGAGGCAGGCAGAGGGAGAGGGATAAGCAGACTCCCTGTTGAGCAGAGAACTCAATGCAGGGCTTGATCCCAGGACCCTGAGATCATGACCTGAGCCGAAGGCAGAGGCTTAACCCACAGAGCCACCCAAGTACCCCCTTTTTTAGGATATTTAAGCTTCTCAAAGGAGTAGTCTGCAAGCCCCAAGCACATTATCCTTCATTTATTTAATCAAGGGTTATCTTTATCAAAATAGGATATACAATTTGACTGGTGCTATATGTTGTTTCTCTCTGCCCTTGGGAGACCCCATCCCCGACCTAAAACTTTTTGCCTTGGTGACAATCACTTTGAACTCTTAGCTACTTCTCCTGTCTCCATCCCTCACGGGTATGTTCATAGGGTCCTGCTTTGACATGTGAGATATCTGTGAACTCTCTGCTACGGAAAATGAGGCTGGTCTCTAACTACCCTCCCCCATTATGGTTTGCCCCTCTTTTGTCCCTGTATACTTAAATTACAATTAAAAAAATTTATTTAACAGACAGAGATCACAAGTAGGCAGAGAGGCAGGCAGACAGAGAGGAGGAAGCAGGCTCCCCGCCAAGCAGAGAGGCCGATGCGGGGCTTGATCCCAGGACCCTGGGACCATGAACAGAGCTGAAGGCAGAGGCCTAACCCGCTGAGCCACCCACACACCCCAACAATTTCTTTTTTTTTTTAAATTTAAAAAATTTTTAAAAAAGATTTTATTTATTAATTTATTTGACAGAGAGAGAGAGATCACAAGCAGGCAAAGAGGCAGGCAGAGAGAGATGGGGAAGCAGACCCCCGCTGAGCAGAGAGCCTGATATGGAACTCCATCCCAGGACCCTGAGATCATGACCTGAGCCGAAGGCAGCCACTTAACCCACTGAGCCACCCAGGTGCCCCCCCCCCAACAATTTCTTTTTAAAAGATTTTATTTATTTATTTGAAAGAGAGGAGAGATTGAGAGAGAGAGAGCGAGCATGAGAAGGGGAAGGTCAGAGGGAGAAGCAGACCCCCTGCTGAGCAGGGAGCCTGATGTAGGACTCAATCCTGGGACTCCAGGATCATGACCTGAGCTGAAGGCAGTCGTTCAGCCAACTGAGCCACCCAGGCACCCTTACAATTTTTCTTTAAATTAGTACTCAGTATTTTTATCATTATGACCATGTAGTTGTTGTTTCCAGCTGAGACTACAATCTATTTCCTTTACTGAACAATGTGGTGTTTTTCTCCCCTGGAGTTAATGCATTTTTGTTTATTTAATTTCTTACTTTATCTGTCATGATTTTATTTCCAGGCTCTGAGCAATGGCAGAGCTACATCGAGAAGTCCTTGCCTCCCTCACCTTGGTCTTTCCCCTGTCCCTTTGGAGGCCTCTCCCTTCTCCTGCTTTATCTCTAGGCCTGCCCTCTAGCCATCACCCGCAGCTCCTGGACCTTATGCCCACGAGGTCCCTTTGCTTATCTCTCCTGTGCGAGCCCATGTTTCCTGGATGCTGTCAGCCATTTTTGAGGTTGATCCCTTATGTCAGGGGTTTCTTGGTTTATTCCCTCCTATAGTCCGTCTTCCAGTAACTGAGAAGGAGGGCATGTGAGGGCTCATGGTTGGCTACCTTGTATGTTTCTGTGGTGCACGCTTGGTGGGCTTTTGGATGATTGTGTCTTCCATTTCTTAGAAATTTTCTTACATTAGGTAATTGATACATTTTCTGTTTTTCCTTTATTTTCTTCTTTCATAACTCCTCTGTTTTTGTCTTTTTTTCTGCTTCTCGGTGGATTTCCTCAACTTACATCTTCTAGTCTTCCCATTAAACTTCTGCTTTCTGTTCTAACTTCTAAAAAAGTTGTGCTTATACTACTTTTCTTAGTCATTCAAGTACAGCTTCTGCTGTTTATTTCCTAAGTGCAGAGTCTTTCTCCATTGTTTTCCGTCCGTCTGTCTGTCTGTCTTTCTTTTTTTCCTGTTCTATGTCTCTGTTTATTCTGGGTTCTTTTATTTATTTGGTCTCTTTTAGATGGGAGTTTTTCTCCAAAGTCTACTTATCTTTGGCTCTTTGTTCATATTTAGGGATGGGTCTAAAAATTGGATTAGAAGCTCTGTGCATGTGGACAGGGATTGCTATCTGGTGGGCATCACAGTAATGTGATTATGTAAGGATCTGGCCATGTTGTAGAAGGAACTTTTGTTGGTTTATTAAGTTTTCTGGGGAAAGGGATGTGGTGGCTCACTCCTAGTTGTCAACATTCTGGTTGTTGACCCCCAGGCCAAAGAGTCAAACAAGAGTAGTACATTTGTTAACAGTTGATGAACCTGTGTTGACACATCATTATCACCTAAATCTTACAGTTTAAATCAGGGTTCCCTCTTGGTGTTGTACATTCTGTGCGCTTCCACAAATGTGTAATTACATGTCTCCACCATTATACTGTCCTACAGAATAGTTCCATCATCTTAAAAATCCTCTATGCTCTACCTACTCTTCCCTTCCTCTCTCCATCTGGCAACCATTGATCTTTTTTACCATCACCATAGTTTTGCATTTTTCAGAATGTCGTACAGTTAGAAGCATATGTTGACTTCTTTCACTTAGCAATAGGCTTTGGTTTCTTTTACCAGTTTTCTCTGGTTTGCCAGATGCAGGTGGCAATCTTTGTTTTACCTTCTGCAAAGTGTTGCCTGCTTTGGGTCAGGCAAATAGAAATCAGGCTCCCAAGCTGCCCTTGGAAGATTACAGTGGTGGATTGTGTGAGATAGGTACACCAGAAGAGGTGATTTTTGGCTGCCATTTTGAGGGGAGGATGGGCAGAGGCGGTGGCATTGGCAGTGATCACTGAAGCATGAAGAGCATTGGGATGGGGAAGATTGGAATATATGGGAAGAGAGGGCAATAAGCAAAAAGGATGCAGCTGTGGGAAGGTCTGGACCTTGGATGAGGGAAAGAGAATCCTGAAGTGTATGTGGAAGAAAAGAATGATTCATGGAAAATGAGGTTAATATATACATCAAGAGGCTGTGTTGGAGCAAGCTCATGAGGGATTCTGAACCAAATCCTAAAGAGTATAATCTTTTTTTTTCTTCTGTAAAATATGTTTCAGGAAAATTCACCGGGCCATACAGAGTAAGATGGGATCTGGGAGAGAGTGGGAGCGGCTGTGTTGGCAGTGCCAGTGGAAAGGCAGGGAGGGCACAGGGAGGTCTCTGAGATGCCATCCACAGAAAGTCGGCGATGGGGTGTGTGGACCAGCGCTGAGGAGGGAACCATTGGAGGGATGCCCCGGGGTGGAGCCCCTGTGACTGGACCACGCTTTGGGTCCTGTCACTGTGCTTCCGCCTCTGCTCTGAGCATATTTCGAGGTGACGGAGTGCCTCCTGACATGGAGTTGAGCCAAGCATCACATTCTGGGTCCTGTTATCTCCTGGAGTTTGGAGAGTGTTATGAAGGCTGCCGCATCCATCATTTAATTTCTCTGTCGAACTGGTGAATCATTGTAGTACAGGAATCTCCATGGTTAGTGTGCACAAATGAAAATCAGACATATTGCAGTGGTATAAAGAGTAGCTTAAGCATAAAAATATAACTGTAGATTTCTAGCTTCAGTGGTTGAATAGTTAAGTCCTGACAAAGTGTGAGACTGGCCAAGCTTCTGCAATAGAACATCATTCCATCTGACTGCAAGCTGTGTGTTAAGGGTAATGACATTTTTTTTTTTTTAGAGATTTTATTTATTTATTTGACAGACAGAGATCACAAGTAGGCCGAGAGGCAGGCAGAGAGAGAGAGAGAGAGGGAAGCAGGCTTCCTGCGGAGCAGGGAGCCCGATGCGGGGCTTGATCCCAGGACCCTGAGATCATGACCCAAGCCGAAGGCAGCAGCCCAAACCACTGAGCCACCCAGGCGCCCCAAGGGTAATGACATTTTTAATGGACCATTGGTATGGGAGAAATTGCTAATCAGAATAGGTCATTTGTGTCCTTTGTTGTAACTTATTATAGAAACCCTAATTAGACAGTTCTACCTCTGGGTCTTTTATAATTCTCAATATTAAATTTAGGCTAGATTACTTTTATTATTAAATCATACTTTTTTTTTCCCAAAAACATGACTTTTTTTTATAGTGCTTCTTAATAGCCTTGCTGATTTAAATATGGGGTTGTCAAAAACATCTTAAAATTGTCTTCACTTAGACAGTGGCTCTGTATTGTTTACTTATATGAGATGTCAGGGTTGAATTTCTTTATGATTGACCTGTTAGCAAACTTTGGGGGTCTTGGATTACTTGGACAGTTGTCTTAATCTGCTTCCCTTTGCTTATGCAGACCCAGGCTGACTGGCCTCCTCTCTGTACTGTCCATGTTGCCCCCACTCTTAAGAACTGATGATATTCATTCTTTTTTTTTTTAAGATTTTATTTATTTATTTTACAGAGATCACAAGTAGGCAGAGAAGCAGGCAGAGAGAGAGGGGGAAGAAGGCTCCCTGCTGAGCAGAGAGCCTGATGTGGGGCTCGATCCCAGGACCCTGAGATTATGACCTGAGCTGAAGGCAGAGGCTTAACCCACTGAGCCACCCAGGCACCCCGATATTCATTCTTTAATATAAAGTGAAACTGTAGGTTAGAAGGTAAAGGGAGTAAAATAATTATTGCTTTCAAGATTTCAAATGTTTTTTAGAAGAACTAATTTATACTCTTCTTGCAATGTTTTGCGAATACGTTTTGGATTCCTTAAAAGTCAAACTGAGGTTATAAAATCTTTAGACCCGTTGAGAATGAACTGTTTGGGTCTAGATCCATTGGGGGACACAGCAGTTAACAGCTTCCCTCTGTGCTGGGGACACAGCAGGGCTGGGAAGGACTCTGTCTCCAGACCTCACTATCTGTGCCTGAGTTATAACAGTCAGCTGGTCAGGCTTGCTCTTTGCTGGTCCACTGTTCACAAAGGTATGGAAGTAATATTTTACTAGTCTTCTACTTAAAAGCTATTGGTGATTCCCTCCATAATAACCTCCCAGTTCATAGGCATAGCCTACAGTTCCCCTCCTGGTGCTCACATCTTGGGAGCCTAACCTTTATTCTCCTGGAATAGACTCAGTCCTTTCTTGTTCCCTTCTCTCTGCTTGGAATGCTCTTACTCAATTCTCTTTGCTTCCTCTTCCAGACTCTGCTTAGTGATCTCCTCTGTAAAGTCTTTTCTGACTTTCTGATGCCCCCTTGGTTCTGGCATGGCCCTTGCTGGGTGCCTTTCCTGCATCTCACGTTTAAATGGGAGCATTGTTTCTTAAACACTGAGAATACCCCTCCGGCATGAGACTGTGTTCTCCTTTTTACATCCTTTGGGGGGCAACACAGGGCTGGGCAAGGAGTCCATCTTAAAAGGCGAGTTGAACTCAAATGAGGGAGGCTAAGCCTTTGACCTCTCTGGCAAATTCGTTTTCTGCAATGGCTTGTGGAAGCTTAGCTAGATTTAGGTAAATGCATATATATCATGCCTTTATGGGTTTCTCAGATTTTGCAGAGGTTTCTGAGAGGAACTCTTTTTATATGTACAAGCATAATAGCTGTGCCTGTTAAAGAGCATTAAAGAAAAAGCAGCTAGTGGCAATGGCATCAGTTTATTTTCCATTCTTTCTGCAGGTGTGTTATTCTAAGGAAATGCAGGGTGTCATCAGTGGGACTCTCACATTGTTTCATTGTAATTTTATTGAACATAATGACATCACAACTGATAAATCTGCCACATGGTGACAAAATGTCACTTATCAAAATTTGATACTCATAAATATAGGAAAAGTGTACCCCTTTTGGTATGAGTAGTTTCCTTATTAAAAAAATAAGCTGGGAAAAAGGAGAATAATGCTTTAAGAGGATGTTGCCAAGTGGGTAAAACAGAGAGACTATTTATTTTTAGTCTATCAATGCTAGCATTCTTAGGGGATGAACAGGTAATGCTTTTAGCCAGCCCCTCATAAAATTCTTAATTCAGTATTCTGTTATTTTTTATGGCTTTGTACAGCCATGTGATTTGAGTGTGGTTTAACTTTGGATTATTCATCTGCAGCAAGAGTGACTGGTACCCAGAGCCTTGGCTGATGGCTGGAAGCTGTGTCCTTGTCATTTCTTCCTGGGGACCAGGCCCCGGCTGAATGCTTCCCTTCTTGGTGTTTATTTTCAACCTGATAGAGTGTAAGACCTGTGAGGGTCTTATTTCATCATGATTTTATTGAACATAATGGCATCACAGCTAACAAATCTGCTAGGGGCTGACCACATACCGTTCAGCAAAGCACTGACCTCCATAAATGGGTGAATTTTCATTTCCCTCTAACAAAATGTAAGATTCTCAAGGGTAGTGAATTCTGTCGGTTTTAGCAGAGTTGGTGTATCTTAAGCATTTAATGTGGTCCCTGGTATAAAAATATTAGTTGAAAGGATAAGTAAATGAAGCCCTGTGGGCTTGGAGCTGGTCCCCATCCACACATAAACTGGTGCCGTTTGAGTTTCTAGGGCATTTAAAATAGCAGCTCTGTCATCAAGTTCTAAGCTGAAGGCTTGGTTCTTAGGAAAGAAATCCTGGGCATCCATCAGATGGGCGTTGTATTTTGGTGCCCTGAATTCACTGTCAAGGTCACTTATCTCCGTTTCTAGAGGAAAGCCTTGGTAGACGGCACTCCCCAGGCTCAGAAATACCACGCCCTTGTGTGTGCACATACCCTAGGAAGAAGTTTGGGGGAAAGATTTTATAAATCCTCTTTTCTGGGCTACATGAGCTTCCTGGCACAATGCTGCCCTTTCTTTTTCCTCTGCAGCATGGAGTTAAGCCTTCTTTAAGACAGTTTCCACCTTCTGTTGAAAGTAGTGTTAGGGGCGCCCCTGAATGGCTTGGTCAGTTAAGTGGTGACCTTTGGCTCCATTCATGATCCTGGGGTGCTGGGATCCGGTCCCACACCTGGCTCCCCACTTAGGGGCCTGCTTCTTCCTCTCCTCCCTGCTGTGCTCTCTCTTCACTATCTCCGTCTTTATCTCTCTCAAATAAATAAAATCTTTTTTAAAAAGTGTTAAAAAAAAAAGATAGTAGATAGTAAAGTGTTAGGGAACTGGCTCCCACCCCTCAGATCAGGCTCTCACTGCCCTGGTGAGGGGTGTTTTGGAGTTCTGGTGATGAGGGCCGGAGTGTGGCCGGAGTATGTCAAAAGAAGCTATCCCCCATGTATTCTTTTTGGTTTGGGAGGGGGTTACATTCCACCTTTGGGAGTGGGTACAGTCCAGACTTCCTTCCTGGTTTTTCTTAAGACCAACATCGGGCAGCCAGGGGGAAAGGAGCGATTTTTGAGGTTATGCCCAAACTGGGGCATGGCTGGTTGGAATACAAGGGTTTCATCCACAGCGTGGGTGCTTGTTGGAGAAGATGCCCTGCACTTGCTCTGCCGTTTGGGATATCTGGAAACCTTTGTGATCCACGTGTTTACATTTTTTTAAAATTGTTTTGCGAAATAGGATGAGGTGTAGTACTCAAAGGATGGACTGCAGTTTAGAAATCCAGGCTTAAAGAACTCATTGGTTTTTTTAGTTCCAGCTCACAGACGCAGAGATGTGGATTTCCCTGTCCTGTCTCAGTGTGAGACGTGGGTCAGAAGGTCCGAGTTCCAGGCTCCTGGAGCTGGCTAGCTGGGTGCCTGGGGCACATCACACTTCACCTGTCCCAGTTACCTTTTCTCGACCCTATTCATTGGGAAGGTGATACTGACCCCTCCAGTTTTGTTTTGTTTTGTTTAGATTTATTTATTTCACAGAAGAAAGAGATAGAATAAGCAGAAGGGGCCAGGAGAGGGACAATCTCAAGCAGACTCCACACTGAGCACGGAGCCTGACGCGGTGCTTGACACGGGGCTTGATCTCACGACCCCGAGCTCACAACCTGAGGTGAAACCAGGAGTTGGACGCTTAACTGACTGGGCCACCCAGGTGCCTCTACAATTTGCTGTACAACTTACAAGACCAGACATGAAGAAAACATAAAACCCATGTGAGATAGTATCGTCCTAAAGGTCATGTGTCTCACTTCTTTTCCGCCGGAAAGGAAAATTATAATTGTGTTTTGCTGCTGCTGCTCTTTTTCTTCTTTGAGGTGGCAAAAAGCATAGAACCAAATGCATAGGGTGCTTTTCGTAAGGACTTCATGACTTTCATTTGAGCGGGAGCCTCCCGTCTCCATCTGTTTTCCCTCTCTGTCTTTGTTTTCCCTTTGCTCTTCTTTCTAATTTATGCCTTCTGGCTGGATGACAGGTACTTGATGTAAGAAGCCTTAAATTCTTTTGGAACAAGTAATTAGATGATGAACCAGGCAAACAAATAAATATTGCTGCATCAATTCCCTTTCCTCTCCACTGAGGTTTAGGGTACGGATGGACAGTGGGCCTGTCCCTCTGTGTGGCACTCAGCTTTGGGCACTACTGTTCCTCCACAAGCTGGCCCAAGTGTGAATGCTCCTTTCTTTCAGGGACTGCTTCTTGGGAGAGGAGATAAATTTTGTCAACTTCTTGACTAAAAAAACTTTTAATTCTTAGCTGATATCATTTAGAATAATGGTTTTTTTAAGAAGATTTTATTTATTTATTTTAGAGAGAGAGAGAAAACATGAGCGGGAGGGGCAGAGGGAGAAGGAGAGAGAGAGCTCATCTCAGGCAGACTCCATGCTAAGTGGGGAACCCAATACGGGGCTGGATCCCAGGACCCTGAGATCAGGACCTGCCCTGAAACCAAGAGTCGGACGCTTAACCAACTGTGCCACCCAGGTGCACCTAGAATTGACAGTTTTTATAGGAAAAATATGGACAGTCTTTATTTGTGTCAAAATTGGCCATTTGTGATGAATAAAATTTTCCTCTACAACGTCAGGGTGTGTTTAAACTAAGGAAAGTGTTTTGTTGTTTCAAGACCGGTTCTTACACAGGTGTATTTTTCATCATCCTTTAGAGTGCTCCTGTTTGGGACAAAGTTCTGGGTCCTATACAGAAATGAGAAATAGAGACCAGGCCCTGTGAAACAAATGTTAGTATTTTTCCCCCAAATGTTAACATTTTAAAGGTCTTAAAATTTTATTTTATTATTTATTTATTTATTTGACAGACAGAGATCACAAGTAGGCAGAGAGGCAGGCAGAGAGGACGGGGGAGAAGCAGGCTCCCTGCTGAGCAGAGAGAGCCGGATGCGGGGCTTGATCCCAGGACCCTGAGATCATGACCTGAGCTGAAGGCAGAAACTTAACCCACTGAGCCACCCAGGTGCCCCAAAATTTTAAATCATGTTAATATTTTATTATAATTTTACTTCACTTGCATTTCTGTGGTATTACATTGTAAATAGCTTTTTAAGTGTGATTTTGTTGTCAAAAAATCACATTGGTGTAAACATTCTTTTAATAGGTAATTTTATTAGCTTGTACTTACTCTCTAAGTTGACAGTATGGTACAAAAGGATGATCTGTAAACAAGATATAAATGATCGATTGTTTGGTAGCAAAGTACTGGTCAGTGTGAGACGCAAACCCTGTCCTTGTCTCCTGAGCAGTGCTAAGTGCGAGTCTCAGGGAGAATAGGTAATCTGTGTTTTCTTTGTCTACTCCTTTATCTGAAACACACAGGAAGTTGATGGGATGCAATATTACCATGTATTTTATAGTCTTTAAATGGTATCAGTGTGATAGTGTAAATGCTTCCCCCAGTTAGAATATATTTCTCATTTTGGCTATCTGAATTTAATTTATAGAACTCATGAGAGCTTTCTGGCAAAAAATGTCCCCCGTGTTTATGCTAAAGTGTTCTACTGTACTGATGAATATGTTTTCTGTTAATTAAACAGAACTTACTTTCTTTTTTCAGTTCTATCAGGAGGTCCATTGCCTCAAGGGCATGAATTTGAACTGTATGAAGTTAGATTTCATTGGGGGCGAGAAAACCAGCGTGGTTCTGAGCACACAGTTAATTTCAAAGCCTTTCCCATGGAGGTAAGAATAACAAATCATCTTGTAAAACTCTTATTGTTTATGTAAAATATTCAGCGACTTACTGAGAATGGTTGAGTCTAGAAGTAGGTGTATACCATTTAAATTTTATCAATTTATAGTAAAATAACAAAGCACTTAAGAAAGTGTATGCTTGGGCAGCAAATGGCATTTACCATCAACTTTGGTGAGCTTGGAGAGTGCACACAGGTGATTGACTATAAAGGTAATTTACACTACTAGGTTTCATTTCGGTATTGTTACTGTTCTAAAAATTCTGCTGCCTTTGCAAATTCAGTAAGTCATTTTTGTAGATGCTACAAATAGATGATAAACTGAAAACCAGCAGAGTTAGAGAAACCTCAACATTAGTCAAAAGTCTGGTTTGCCTCTGATTGAAATTGGTAAGTTGGATTTATTCACCCCAGGCAATTAGAGAGAGAGAGATTTTTAAAGAGTCATTCTTTTGTCTGAAGAAGTCCCTTTTTACTTCCCTTAGTCAATTCCTACTCTTTTTTCCAACTTAGTTGAAGTATTATTTCTTTCATGGGACATTTTCTGAGTCTATTCCCTAAGCAGAATACATTGCTCCCTCTTCTGTGTGCCCAGTGAACTTAATAGATTGTTGCCATGGCACTCCTTGACTGTGAACTTTAGTGTCTGCGGCGTCTTTCTCACTGATTCCGTGGGTTCCTGTTATGGACCAAAATGTTGATGCCTCCCCCACCCCCCAGTTGTATGTTGACTATGATGGAATTAGGAGGTGGGGCCTTTGGGATGTAATTAGGGTTAGATGAGGTCTCCAGGGTGGAGTCCTCATGAATGGAATTAGTGTCCTTATGAGAGTCCAGAGAGAACTTGCTCTTCCCTGCTCATTGCCATGTGAGGGCAGACAAGAAGATGGCTGCCTACAATCCAGGAAGTGGGTCCTCACCAGATGTCAGTTCTGCCAGCCTCTTGATCTTGGATCATTCAACCTCTGGAACTGTGAGAAATAAATGTTGTGTAAGCCACTCTAGCGGTGGTCGTTTGTCGTAATGACTTAACGTTGACTAAGATAGTTCCTGAAGAAAAGTCTCCCCCTCATCTTCTCTTTACACCCGTCATTTAGTCCACTGCTGGATACATCAGAGACAGCCCATGTTGGTGAACTTCAGACAATGTTGCCATTGGTCCAGGTCTTGTTTCTGTGTTTTCCTATAAGGACCCCCAGATGTCTCCAGAAAACAGCATGTCAGTGGCACATAACAGTATATTTTGGAGGCTGCTGGGGTGTCAGTCTTCCTTCTCTGTTGTTGCTAACTGCCCATACCCTTAGGTATGGTATTGAAGATGGCTAGATTCTGTGTCTAGTCCCACTTCAGTGACTGGAAATTACTGCTGTATAATTCCTATTAGTGATACATTTATTTCACAGAATCAAGGTAGAGGAAGTATTTCTCCATATTTAATTGTAATTTTTAAAAAGTGCCTTAGGAATCTCAGGGTATGCCTTTCATTAAAAAAGACTCAAATGCCTTTTTTTTTTTTTTTTAAGATTTTACTTATTTATTTGAGAGAGAAGAGAGCATGAACAGGGGCAAGGGAGAAGGAGGCTTCCCATTGAGGAGAGAGCCTGAGGAGGGACTTGATTCCAGGACCCTGGGATCATGACCTGAGCCAAAGGCAGCTGCTTAAGTGACTGAGCCACCAATGCACCCCAAGACTTGAGTCTTAAAAGTTAAATATTTAAGTGTTTGAAGGAGGATGGTGAAGGGAAAATGGTTGTAGTAAGCTGCAGATCACCTGAGTATGTGACTATGGCCTTGTGGCTGTGATTAAGACCTTGACGGGGAAGATCAGGTCTTCATATGTTACCATCCTAGGGACTTTTTTTCTCAGTACCTACAGACATCATCTCTCCTCTGCTGTGTGAATACGGTTCTGCCTTGTCTCTGTGTCATGTCTGGCTACTGCACTGTCCTCACCCACCATGAGAAGGAAAAGCACACACCAGGAGGCATCAGAGAGGAAAGTGGACACAAAACAGTCCAAAACAGCTGGACCTGCAGGGTAGCAGTGGGCAGAGTCAGGGACTGGGAGACACGGACGGGCAGGGCTGCTTTGGGTTTAAAGGACTGTTTCATCATTTCCTGTCAACCAGTTTTTAAAGACCCACTTGTACTATAAAAAATTGGGGGAGAGATGGGAGTAACTGGATAGGCAACAACTTCCGGATGAAAATTTAGCAGCCCTGCTTGCGACATGCAGAATTTATAGCTTTGGGAATGCTTAATTAGATTAAACGAGTCAGTGGTCTGAGCTTTTTGTTCTGTGGTCAAATAGAATTTCCAGGCCACATGTTCAGACTGGTCCTGTTACTTGGTGGCATTTTAACTGCTCTGGTCCATTAAACACAGGTAATGGTTTGTTTTGAGTGAAGATGAAATTCTGATAGGCTTTGTTTCTGCAGAAATATTTATATTTGGGATAATGGAATTACTGGCTGTAATTTTTCCAAAATAGGTGATGAATAATATTTATACTCTTTGTTATCCCAGATTATCTCTGATTCTGTCCTAGAGAAAATACTTGTATCATCAGCTGATGTTTGTTTAGTGCTCTGTCCCGCTGAGTTGCATAAATGTAGGGGGCTGTGCAGAAGTAGAGGGAGTGATCTATAGGCCACGTTTTTTCTGTTTTATTTTGTTTTGCTTTGTTTTAATGGAGGCTGTGAATACTGAGCTGGGTTTTATTTTTTTTAAAGATTTTATTTGTTATTAGAGTGAGCGAGAGAGAGCATGAGCAGTGGGGAGGGGCAGAGAGAGAGGGAGAAGCAGGCACCCCACTGAGCGCAAAGCCCACTTCCAGGACCCTGAGATCATGATGTGAGCTGAAAGCAAACGTTTAACTGACTGAGCCACCCAGGCGCCCCTGAGCTGGGTTTTAAGGAGAGGATTCACAGCGTGTGCTGAAAGAGAGAAGGGATAGACGCAGCGTAGACTAAGTCCAGGAGGGAATGAGAAGGCTTACATGGAGATAGGTAGGTAACTTGCCACTGGTTCTCTGGCCCTGAATTGTCCTCAAGGGCCACCTTAGAGACAAGGGCCACCTTGCCAATAGAATAGCGGAGAGTGAGGGGATCAGGTAGGTACCTTCTTGGGTATGTGATTTAAAAAGTTTTAAGACCCTTTCCATCTTTTATTTACATTTCAGGACTAACTTTAATTTCTAAATTGCATATGTATACATAATTTGTTTTTAAGGATTTATTTGTTTATTGGAGGGAGGAGGGGTGGAGGAAGAGAGACTCTTAAGCAGACTCCATGCTGAGCGTGGAGCCTGGTGCTGTGCTCAATTCCACCTTCCTGAGATCATGACCTGAGCCGAAACCAAGAGTCAGAAACTTAACCGGTTGGGCCGCCCAGGTGCCCCAACAGATTTCATTTGTATCGATTTCACTTACACTTAAATGGATGGCTTACTAAACCCTATAAACAAATATTCATCATGTCCATTACGTGTAACACAGGAATGGCTTTTACCAGAAATTCATCAACCTCCCTCAACTCTTTAAAATTATAAATACAGTAAAAACAACCCAGAATATATTTTTGTTACTACTAGTAGCCAGCACCCACATCATTTAAAAAATTAGCAGTTTATGATTTTAAACAATTTAAATGGCAACCCTAAGCTAAGCAAGATGGATAAAGCAGGCCATTTCTGTTTTTTCTTCTTGCAGTTTTCACTTTTGAGAAACACACGAGTTTCCATGGCATCTGACGTTCTCACTATGCTTTTATCCTCTAAACCTGAATTCTATTATTAATACTGCAGATTTATGCTTACATGACAGCGCCTTAGCAAGAGCAAAACAAATTGTACTGCGTTTTTCTTCCTGTTACTTGAAAGCCTAAGGGGCGTGCATGTATTAACTATATTCTTACAAATGTCTGAGTCCTGTCTACCAGCTGGAATTCCTTCACTTAGTGTGTGGATCTTTTGCATCCTGATGTTTAATCAAGAAAGCAGCAGCAGTAGAAGGTTGTTGATTTAAGAGAAGTCTGAGATCCAGTCAAATTAATTCCTGTGTGTTTGTCCTTCTGGTTGCATCCACCATACCACTGAAGTTATTTACTCCATTCCTGTTTAATTTTTGTTACAAATCTAACTGATAGAAGAATTTCTGAGTATTTATGTTCACATTCAACTTTTCAGGCTGTATATTCTGTTTCTGTCACTTGTCTGAGAAGACTGTCATCAGGTTCTTTGTGACTTGGAGGTAGCCTAACTTTGTGTTCTGTGTAACTCTTGGAAATTATGATTAATCTTTATACATGAATTGCTACTTTCATACTGATATGGAAGAATGCTTCACAGGCATTTAGATTTTACGTGGGAGCAATAAAATAAAAAAAATATTAGGGGTGCCTGGGTGGCTCAGTCGGTTAAGCATCAGACTCTTGATTTCGGCTAAAGTCATGATCTTGGGGTTGTGGGATTAAGCCCCAAGTTGGGCTCTGTGCTCAGCACTGAGTCTGCTTGGATTTCTCCCCCCACCCCCGGCCCCAATAAATTAATCTTTAAAAGAAATTAGAGGATGGGGAAACCAGTAGTGTGGTCAAGTTTTATTTTTTCCGAATAAGAACATACTAACTGTGCTGTCCCCATCATTTTATAGAGAGATCATCTTTACTAGCTAAATGTAGGAAGGATACAGTTTCAGGATAAACATAGACCTGTAACTTGAACAGATTCTAGCATTAAGAAACTCAGTATGTTAGTTCTGTTTTCTCATTTCACTGTAGGTGAATGAAAGTCATGGGCACTGGTCCTGCCCATAGACCAGCAGGAGATCCTGCATGGTGGGTCTGACTTTCTTGCTCTGTGGGCCTAAAAGTTTATAATTTGAGAGTGGATTACCACAAAAGAGGATATTGTAGGACAGATTCTTATCTTTATATTACATATTTAAAGAGCAGCCATTGGTCTGCATACTCTGAAAGGGCTTGGCGTTAACTGAGCCACCCACATACCTGCGGTTTATGGGAAGTTGAATGGTTTAGGTAAATATTTAAAGAAAAGAAAAAGTAAGTTTGATTGTGCAGAGCTGGATTCTTCAGTTGTGAAGAGTCTTGGCCTTGGTTGCAAAAGAGGTCAACAGAACCGGGTGAACAGTGCATCTCATAATAATAGTGGCAGTCCTGACTATTGCATTCCCCACCCTCCAAGCCGCCAGGTCTTCCAGGGATCCTGTATTTTTCTTTCCTTGTCAGTGTCTGCCATTTAAATTTTCCTTCAGGAAAAATGGTCTGGCCTTTTGATTTGCCGCCTCCCAGGTCATTTGCGCATTTGCCTGACTGAAAGACATCTATCGTGTGTTCGTTTATCTTAATACTCTGGGGAGATACCAGGAAGAGTTTGCCTAGGTAACAGTGAAATGAGGATCATTTCAAGTTACACTGTTTCCACGGATAGCTCAAGTAGAGCTTCCACGGATAGCTCAAGTAGAGCTTCATGTTTGTGAAATCACTTCCAAATTAGAGGCTTCCACGGACTTTGTTTGACTTCAGTGACAGAACATGATGAGGTTAGATCTATGAGATATACAATCATTATTATTATTTATTAAATAAGATACACAGTTAATCTGTTTTCAAAAGGAGGCTTTAAGCTCACCCAGTGCAAACTTTTTTTTTTTTTTTTAAAGATCTTATTTATTTATTTGACCGACAGAGCTCACAAGTAGGCAGAGAGGCAGGCAGAGAGAGAGAGAGAGAGAGAGAGAGAGGATGCAGGCTCCCTGCTGAAGAAGAGAGCCCGATGCAGGGCTCGATCCCGGGACCCTGGGATCATGACCAGAGCTGAAGGCAGGGGCTTTAACCCACTGAGCCACCCAGGCGCCCCCAGACTCCCTTTTTAACACAGGAAAAATTGGAAGCTCCAAAAGGTTAAGGGTTACATGGTAACTTACAGGAAGCCATAATGTATATGGCCTGGGTAGAGAAGGGGATATTTTGCTTAATTAAGTATTCCATTTAAGAAAGAATTACCCTTTAATGTTGGTCCTTTCTCTAATTGGCTAGATTGAAAGAGGTAACATAACAGTCCCTACCTCCCCCCCACACCCCTGTGAGGGTCTTTTCTGTCTGCATGCACCCATATTCAGAGGCGGGCATGTCCTAGCTTGTATAGGATTATCGTGAAGCTGTATGGCATGGGACCCTGGCTTTTCAGGATGTGAGGACAAAACTCAGTGGCTTCATGAGGTTGCGAGACCATGGTGTCATGAAGGTGGAATCCTTGCTGCTCCCTGGGGACTGGGGTGGATTTAATGGATTGTGTAGCTCCCCCATTTTGCCAGTCTGCTCACCAAGGTCTGGAGGAGGAGACTAGCTCAGGGTCGTGTATCTAGGAAGTGACAGTGGCGACACAAGATCTGTGAATTGATTTCTCTAAGGGGTGCTTCCCCCCCCCTTCACTTTCCAAAGCTAATTCTTACTGGGAAAATCAACGGTAGTGTTGAGATTTTATTTGCCATGGTAGTTAATACTTCGGATTGAGGCTACTTTAGGAGAAGAAAAGGGAAGGCAAGTTATCACTGATGATAACTAAAGGAAATGATTCAAAATTTGAGTGTTCAGTTTCTTTTGATCAGAAAAAGGAACAAACCGTCAATAAAATGATTATTATGATTATAATTTGGCATCTTGGGCTCTTCCATGGGGCTAGTAAATTGAGCCTCATGGAAAGACAGATGGATTTAGAACTTTGTGCTGTGGCCTTTCTGTGGTCATAGTTGCAGAAACTCCCTCTCACATCCAGGTTAAAAACAACAACAACAAATTTTATGTTTCCTGAATTCTGATGAACACTTGCGTTTTTACTCTGTAAAAAACACAGTTCCTGCTTTGATTTAACATGTTTATTTTTTCATTTATGAAAATGTATTTAGTGTTAGAAACTGCGCAGTTTACTGAATAGAAAATAAATTATAGTGTTGAACAAACAAATGTTCTTCTAGCTGTACCACATGATGTGCCAATCTACCATTCCACTTAGAAATAGAAGTGTAGAAGGCCAGCTCGACCTTTGAATAGTCCTTGAGCCTACCTTTGATTTTATATTTTTTAGTATTTTTTTTTTTTGGTAGATTATTCTTTGTTCTTCTTTGAAGATGTGTAACATGTTTTTGGCAATCTAAATTTGAAAGAATCCTTTATATGTATACTTTTACAATGTAATGAACATTTATAGAAAATGAAAACTTGTTTTTGTAAATGAATATGATATGTAATTAATTCATAGGAGGTTACAGACTTGCAGCTAGAAAATATTTTTAAATTGGGTTTTAACAGATCTAAATTCTACAATAGAATATATCCTCTTAATATGTCTCCCGATAGGGGCACCTGGATGGCTCAGTCGGGGAAGCTTCTAACTCTTGATTTTGTCTCAGGTTCTGATCTCAGGGTCATGTGAGATCCCTGTGTCGTTAGGATTCTCTTTGTCTGTCTCCCTCTGTCCCTTTCCCATTCTGTAAAAAAATAGACTTCAGACGAAAAATAGACTCTGATTTAAATAAGTCAAGCAGAGAGAGTCAATTATCATATGATTTCACTTACATGTGGAGCATAAGGAATAACATGGAAGACACTGAGAGATGGCGAAGGGAAGTGAGTTGGGGGTTGTGGGGGGAGACAAACCATGAGAGATTGTGGACTCTGAGAGACAAACTGGGGGTTTTGGAGGGAAGGGGGTGGGGAGTTGGGTGAGCCTGGTGGTGGGTATTAAGGAGGGCACGTATTGCATGGAACACTGGATGGGGTGCATAAACAATGAATTTTGGAACACTGAAAACAAAATAAAATTAAATTAAAAAGTAAATGTATAGTCTGTAACTAAGTGACCATCTTTAAAACAACTCACTTTCATCTGTTCATTCATTTGTCCGTCGGTTGTTCATCCATCCAGCCATCCATCTATCCACGCATCCTCCCATCTAATCACATGTTTCTTGGGAGTCCACTGCTCAGGCTCCGGGCTAAGTGATAACAGATCCAACAGTGAGGGGAAAAGACAACCAGTGGGGTTTATTACAACCGAATGCAGTTTATGCGAGTCGTCTCCTCCCCTCCTTTCCCCTAAACTGATCAACGTTTAAATCAAGTGTTTTCATGGCAGTTAAAGGGCCTTATCCCCTCTGCCCCGTCTATGCAGTATGCAGATTCTGGCTGTCAGAAGCTGATTAGAAGAAGGTTTTGAAGACACTTGTTAGAAAGCAAATACATTATTTGAGATGTAATGATTGTCAACCAGACAATTTATAGAGTCCTGTGTGAAAGGCTCTGTGTTAGGTGTAAACCCTTCTACAGGATTAATTTAACTGCAGTAAAATTAGGCTTGGTGAGACACCAGATAGGAAACTTTTAATGCTGACGGGAAAGTTAGGAAAGGTCTAGGTCCTGGAAAGCTGCTGGAGAACCCAGGCCATTTACCAGTCCCAATGTGTGGGGGAGGGGTCCGAGTGCTCGGATTGGTGAGAATTCAGGCTGGGAAACAAAACCAGAACGGAGATCCCAGCCCTGTGACCTTGAGCAAGCAAGTAAACTTTTTTTTAAAAGATTTTATTTATTTATTTGACAGAGAGATAGAGAAGGCACAAGGAAGCAGAGCTGCAGGCAGAGGGAGAGAGAGAAGCAGGCTCTCTGCTGAGAAGCTCTTGGCTGAGGAGAGACCCCGATGCGGGGTTTGATCCCAGGAATCATGACGTGACGCAAAGGCAGCCGCTTAACCAACTGAGCCACCCAGACACCCCAAGCTAGTCAACTTCTTAAAGCCCCAGTGGTCCTACGGAAAGGGCTCAAAGCTAGCTCAGAGGTTGGCAAGGAATAAACCTTTTTCTATATTACAAAGGTATCATTATTCCTTTTATGTTATTCCTATGATTAGGAAGAGATGTGGGGACATCAAAGGGGTGATTACAGTTGTGATGATAAAAACCTAGTGAAAGGGAGTGAGGGGGAAACAAAAGGATTTTTTTTTTCTGGTTGGTTTTTTTTTTTGTTACTAACAGAATATGAATGAAGAAAAAACTTGAAGTCTTTTCGTTTTCTTTAAAACCCCTGTTCCCTTTACTTAAATATATTATCCTCCATAAGTTTAGTCAATATGGTATTTCCTGAGACATTTTTTTATGATTATTACGTGTGTATATGCAGTAGAATTTATACCATCAGCTTATTTTGTAGTGAAAATCAACTAAATATTTCCTGTGTAAGATAGTTAAGTAATGGTATGATAAAACTTCTAATCAAACAAAAGAATATTAAGAGATTTTTAACTCCGTAAGACCTTAATTAGTATAAAAGCTATGTAAGTTTGTTTTGTTCTTCTATAGCTCATTGTGCTTGCTTTGTCTCTTGTTTACTCTCTCTCTCTCAAAAAAATAGATAAAATCTTAAAAAAAAAAAAAGAGTGACCACTTAAAATGGTGCAGTGATGTTGGTAGGATAATTGTACCTTGGCCACAGCTTTGCTGTGCTTGTATGCATTTTTTTCTTTTAGCTTCTTAGGGTGATGCAAAACAAGAGCTCACTATGGAATCCTAGAGCGACATGCCAGGAGCCCTGTGGGAAACTGGAATATTTGGTGTCCTGGTTTTCCAGGAGAGCCCCTGTTCTGGTGACTGGCACTGTCAGTCAGGAGAACTGCACTGATTGAGGCTCACCATGGTATTTGCTGTGGGACTGATGTGTAGCCATTTAAGCTCCTTCCTTTGCTGGTACATCAGGATAATACAGTTGCACCTGCCCTTATGAAACTTAGGGAGAGACTATAAAAATTAATGGTGTAATATTGGAGGTGCCAGCCACTAAATGTCTCCTGTGGTGGTTTAAACAGAATCTGGTATTCACTGGAAGTACTTTTGTGAAGGCATTTCAAGGGCATAATTAGGTGCATTTGATGTAAATGTTGTAATTTATGACAGTATAGTTGTTTTGGGTTTTTTTAATTTTAGAAGCCTTGGATAGAAAAGAAATCCAGATTTTAAAACTGTTGAATGTAAACATTAGATATAGAAGGAAGACATTAATGCTTATAAGAGCTGACAGAGTGAAAGACCCATTTTTCATCAATTAATGTTTTCACTTGGGGACCCTGAGGCAAGTATGTTCTCCAAACCCAGCTTAACACGTAGTGGAACTGATTTCTTTGGCTCCAGAGTTAAGGTAGTTGTCACGAACATTACTTGATGAGTTCTCTAAATTGTTGAGTTCTCTGAGGAGAGCCATAAACCGATCCCTTTATCCTGCCTGCGTTTTGAACAAATTAGGAAATATTAGGAAATAGGCATTATTAGAGTCATCATTACAGAGAACCAAACACCACCTATATGAGGACTAGAATGACAGTGGAAACCTAGCTTAGTGTTGGAGAGAAAAGGCTCTGCCCGCTCAGTTGTAGGTAAGGTAGAGGCCTGTGAGGGAGAGCAGAGCGGATCCTGGTGGGGGAGGGGCCGGGTAGGGTTTAGAGAACCTGCTCTCAGAGAGCAGGTAGCTCAAATTTCAAAAGAGGAATAAAAAAGAGGAGGAGTTAGTTGAAAGAGTGTAGAGGAAGGCCAGTCCTGTTTAGGGAAAATCCCTCTTTATAGGAGCCCGGAACAGGGAAGAGGCATTTCCTCTTAACAAGATAAGAGTCTTCAGAATTCTTCCGTGTACCTTTTAAAATTCGATGGCACTAGATGCTAGCAAGAGACCAACTATGTTTAGGAATCAGTGGAGGAAGTTCTGTTTTCTTTTATTGCAGGTTTATTCATTTTAACCATTTGGGATCAAATCCCCTTGTTGTTTGCTGCTCCCTTGGACCAAAGACAATCACACAGTTTCCCACTTTCTAGAAGGAGCTGGGAGATGGAGCGAGCAAAGATTTTGGTGCATGTGGAGGATTTATTATTTTTTTTTTCTAATTTACTTGGGTGGATTTTCACCCAATGCAGCATCTTAGTGTGGGCCAGTCACTGTTGAAACCAAAGCCATAATTGCATTTACATATATAAATAACTGTTTCCCTTTTCAAAAATGGTGAGCTAGGTCCAGGGCTTAAATTATTAATCCTACTCAAAATTTGGGTCGTACAGTGCTGGAACTATTTTGCAATAATTTTTAAGAACAAATGTCACTTAATCCACCCTGTCACAGAGAACAAACATTACAGATTTTTATCAGCAGGCATTGTTTCTCATTAACTTATCAGCCCTGACGTACTTTAATGGTGCGCCCAATCTTGCTATTTTCCAGCTGAGCTAGGCCTTGCTGTGTGGGTCAGTGGCTTGGGTCTAGCATTAAGTAATGTTTGTTAGCTTTTCCTCAGCTGAGCTCCAGTGGGTTACCTCCTTTGAGGTTTTCCCTTCTAGAGGCTGTCTTCCCCATGAACAAGTAAAAGGAAAGCTATGACTGGATTTTGAATCAAGCAAAATGGTGGTGTGGTGCATACCATTCAATTAGCATGCATTTGTTAAGGATCTATATTTAAAGCCAAACCCTGTGAGATACACAACACATAAGACAACAGCGTTTGTGTTTAATGATTCTGTAGTATGGTTGGAAGAGGTGGAATTAACGTAAAAACATGTGAAGAGATAACAGTTGGAGGGTTAGATGTAAAACAATTTAAAACACGTTCTCTGAGTCCAGCAGAAATCCACCCAGGTGGCCCATAATAGCCATTTTTAAGAGGCCTGTCACCCTGTTGGGAATATGACCTCTTCCTTTTTTGTATAGGACCTTCTTCTAGACCTGGATTATTTTGCATTTATTGTCCTATATCAGCACCACACACAGCAACAAATACATAGTAGCTGCTGGACTCAGAGAAAGCTGTGAAGAATGGATTTTGGAGCTGGGCCTTAACAATCTGGTAAAATAAAAACGATACGGAAAAGAAAGGGGTGGACGCAAGATGTGTCGTAAAGGACAAGCGTGATAAGGTTTGGTGAGTGATTTGAAAAGGCCAGTGTGCTGAGAAATGGAACTTGAGTAATGGAAATAGTCGTGGGATAATTAATAGGAAAATGAGGGAATCAGGAAGTGAGGTACACAGTAGGGAGAGGCTGATGAATTTGGGTTAATGAATGATGCTGTTTTTTTTTTAGTATATGTGCTGCCGAAGCGATCACGAATGATGCTGTTTTAACAAGCATCACTTTACTCAATTACATCGGTACTGTTAGTAATCCCTGGACACTCTGAAATTAGTTTAAAAAACAGCAGAAGTCGGGATTGCAGGTCCTTAAAAAGATGCAAAGGTGCTCTCTGCTGTAGGTAAGGTGAAGAGAGGAAAATAGTTGAAATCCTCCTTTGCCTTCCACAGTCTGAGACTTCATGAAAGCAAGGCTGAGCTTTCTCCACACAATAGGAAAGCGCATTACACGGAGGACTGCCAGATTTTAGTTGGTGTTTATTGTTAATTGGAGTTGATTTGTTTTCTCAGGGAAATAATTTTCAGCTTTGAGATTTTCATTCTCTCTTTTTAGTTTGGTGGTCTGAATGCATTGATCTTTACCGGGTAGCATGTATTTCTGCTGTGGGTTTCCTAGGCAACACCCAGCAGAACCTCTCTTTCTGTTGGTGTTTCTGAAGAGACTTTCTCTTGATATCTGTGCTCCTTGGAATTGCTACAGCTTTCCGTTGTCAGTTGCTGTTTCTGGAGTGGCTCCTCCTCCTACCTTTCCTCTGGCTATGTTATTTTTTTTAACATAGATATCCATGCCCTGTCAGTGCCCCTGATGACTCTTAGAAGTTTCTGGATTTTAAAAATTGAAGTGGCAGAAATAGGAAGGATATTGGCTGGGAAATGCGTACATGAAGGTGCGTCAAGTTACATGGATATTTACATTTCCATAGGTCTGAGTTTTATTAGAGATTCTCTTCTGAATTCTGCGTGAAACTCTGTGCAAACAACATGCAATTTTGTTTTAGGTTGTTAGGATTAGTGTTACTGGTGTCCCTGCTCTGGTTAGCTAGAAGGCTGTGGAGAACTAGACTTTGTGCTTCTTGATTCCAATCAAATTTGAACCTCCTCAACGGGAAGAATTAGCCTTGGTTATTTAAGTCGAGTATCAGAAACACCTTGGCTGTCTCTCTTATTGAATAAATACTGAATCCTGTGGGGACAAAGATTTGAGATGATGGCAGATGCTTTGCCTTTCTCTTCCCAGGCTTCCTGTTTGAGGGTGGGGTGGGGGAAGATAGTCAGTATAAGATTGGGCTGGCCAAATACTGTAATTGGGGGTGGGTGGTAATCTTTAGTACCTACTAAAAATAATGTTATGTTTGTCAAAAAGGAATAGTGCTTTTTTTTTTTTAAGGTTTTATTTATTTATCTGACAGACAGAGATCACAAGTAGGCAGAGAGGCAGGCAGAAGCAGGCTCCCTGCAGAGCAGGGAGCCCGATGTGGGGCTCCATCCCAGGACCTTGGGATCATGGACCTGAGCCAAAGGCAGAGGCTTTAACCCACTGAGCCACCCAGGTGCCCCTGGAATAGTGCTTTTGAGCGCAGGGCTTGGGAGCATTGTGTGTTGTGAAATGACATGGGGATGTCAGGAGGGAGAGGGATTTGGAGGAAAGATGTCAGGGTTACCTCAAGTCATGCTGAATTTGAGATTGGTTGAGATTTTTATGTCATTAAACTCAAAGGTAAATTCTAGGAATTTTCACATCGGGAAGTTTGATTTCTAATGGAATCTCAAATCCTGGCTTCTAGAGGGCTTTAAATAAATATACACAAGTGTGTGTGAAAGAATAGATGGGCAAGTTCTAGCATAGTGTCAGGTTCTGAGGAGGTAAATAGGATAGACCGGACCTTCTCCCACCTGAGGGCCTTTGTCCTTGCAGTCTCTGGTCTGGAATGTGCTCCCATCAGAGCCACACAGCTTCTCCTTGAGCACCTTTGGGTCTCTACTCAAATGTCACAGAATCAGTGAGGCTGACTTTAGCTTTCTTTCTTTCTTTCTTTTTTTTTTAAGATTTTTACTTATTTATTTGACAGAGAGATCACAAGTAGGCAGAGCAGTAAGCAGAGAGAGAGGAGGAAGCAGGTTCCCCAATGAGCAGGGAGCCCAATGCAGGGCTCCATCCCAGGACTTTGAGATCATGACCTGAGCCAAAGGCAGAGGCTTAGCCCACTGAGCCCCCCCAGGCACCCCTAACTTCAGCTTTCTTTAACCTTCTGTGTTTTTCTCCATTGTATTTCACAGTAATTTAATAATATATATATTGACGTATGTGTATATACACACACACACAGACACATATATAAATATACTGTGTATACATAAACATATAATAAATATAACAGTTTTATAGTAATCTATTGTGGTTGCAGTTTAGGGGACCTAGAAATTAAGTAGCTAGAGATACATTTCCAATGGCAGGTTGCGGACAAAGAATGGAGACTTGGAGACTCTAGAAAGTCAGGATTATATTGATATGCTTTTCCTTAGTCACACGAGTGGTGTATATTATGATGTATATGGGCGTTTCACCAAGGACAGTGGGGATCACTATTCCACATTTCATAGTTACAGATTTTTTCGTGCACTCACGAGTTACTGAGCACCTACAATGTGTGTTGCAGGCGGTGGTAAGTACTAGGAACACAGCCGTGACGAAGCATGCAAAAATCACTTCCTTGCTAAAACTGTACTTCTGGTGAAATCTAATCAATTTCATTGATCAGAAAGGTCATGCTTTGGGGAAGTCATTTTCAAAAAAACGGATGTGATACAACTGGGATGATGACCTTGACAAAGAAAAAGAAGGTGGTGTTAGAAATAGTGTGGGAAGAGAACATTCAGAGCGTACCAGAAAGGGTTTTGATAGCTTGTCTGGAGGTCCGGTGAAAGGAGAGGTCAGTGATGCCTCTAAGCCTTGAGCCTTGATAACTGGCAAAATGGTGGACCTTTTAAGAAATGTCAGAAAGGGGGACTGTTTTGGTGGGAAATCGTGGTGGGTTCTTTGATAACTTCTTGGATATAGCATAGGGCGGGGCTGTTGTGGTGGGAAGTCACGGTGTATACACTGAAATGCTTTGAGTTTGTTAGCCGCCTTTCCTCCCAGTGGAAATGCCCAGGAAGGGGCTGGAAATGCAGATCTGTAACTCAGAAGAGAGGTCACTAACCAGGATGGACTGCAGCCACTGATATTATTTACTTCTGCCTCTCTTCGAATCTGGGTCTAGGTAAATGAGTTAATAGAAGAGCACACTCTTTTTTGTTCAGGCAATGTCATGGGAAAACAGTTGCAGTTTTAATTTGGTATCACAGGAGTATGTAATGTACCCAAGTAAGCTTAATCAGGCAGTACTTCACCAAGGGGAAGTTATATTCTTAATCCTGGGTAATGGCTATTTTATGCCCTTAGTTTACGTATTAACGATTGTAGCTCTCGTAGTAGCATATGTTGTCTTCATCCACATCAATAATTAATCCGTTCTTGAACCTTCCTCTACTGCTCACCTTGGTAATAAACTAATAATAAAATCCACTGCTATTATTAAGAAATATTAATGTAAGCACAAGAGATTTAGGACTAGATTTATACTTCTGAAACTGCTGCAGTGATGATATGTTTTCTGCTCACTGATAACTGGTTTACATTTTTCATGTCTTTATTTTTCAGGGTATTAAAAATGATGATACAGAAAATGCCTCTCAGACTATTTTTGTCAGAGCAAAAAGCTCCATCAACTTTTGTGTATTCTTAGAACTTTATCTTCAGGAAATGTTCCATTTTGTCTACCCAAAGTCCAAATGTAAAAGATTTTTTCTTTTATTTATTAAGTTATTTTAGTATGTCTGCATTGAAGAGATTGGATGTAAGAAACCAACAGAGTACTTTGGTTTAGTATCCTCTGTCTCTTGGCAAGGAGTGCCTTGGTTTCAGGCTACTAATAGGAAACACAACTGAGAAACGATCAGATACTTCCCTTCCTCATTACATCCCAATGAGCAGTTCTGGGTTGGTTAATTCAACAGCTAAGCCATATTTCTAAGTGCCAGTTGCTTTGTTTTTCTGGTAAATCATTTTAGAAGTTGGGCTTTGCACCTTGGTTTGCTCACTCATGGTTGCAAGATGGCTGTATCACTTCTAAGTGTCACATCCTCACAAATTAATGATTAAAAGTTGTATTTTCTTTCATTAAAAAATCATTTTATGGAAATAAAATTTACATGTCATAAAATTCACTCATTTAAAGTGTACAGATCAATGGCTTGAGTGTATTTACAGTGTCATAAGCCTCTACCATGATCTAGATTTAGAACACTTCCATCACTCCAAGAAGAAAATTACTCCCTATCCACTACCCCCACACCCCTTGCCCTAGGCAACCACTAATCTTCTTTCTGTCTCTATAGACTTTCCGATTCTAGACGTCATGCAGATGGAACCACGGGAAGTTTTCAAGGTTCCTTTATCCATGTCATAGCCTGTATCAGTCCTTTGTGACTTTGACTGCCAGAAAGTGTTCCACTGTATGGGTAAACCATGTGCAGTTTATTCACCAGTTGATTGACTTAGTTTGTTTCCACTTTCTGGCTGTTTTGAGTAATGTAGCTATAAACTTTTGAGTACAAGGTTTTGTGCCGACAGGTTTTCATTTCTCTTGGGCATGTACTTAGGTGTGGGACTACTGGGTTATGTAGTAGCTCTGGGTTTAACATTTTAGGAATTGCTCATTTTTTTCCCAAAGGGGCTGTATCCTTTTACTAGTCCCATCAGGATTTTATGAGGGTGTCCCATGTCCTGGTCAACACTTGTTATTGTCTGTCTTTTTGTGTAACCATTCTAGTGGGTTTGAAGTAATACCTCACTGTGGTTTCATTTGCTTTTCCTTGATGATTAGTGATATTGGGCATCATTTCATGTGGCTCTTGGCCATCTGTCTGCATTATATTTTCATTTTGGTGAAGGTGTTGCTTGATGTCCCAAACTTTTTGATATGGATGAAATTTCATTTATCAAATTTTTTCTCTTACTGGTTGTGTTTTTGGTGCCATCTCTATTTTTTACAGCTAAGACATTTTTATAGGTAAATAATACATGCAATGCCCAAACCACAAATAGTTCGTTGAATTTTCAGAACATACCTATGAAAAACTAACACTCAGATTAATAAACAGAAATAACCAGCATCCCAGAAGCTGCCTTCATGGTTCCTCCAAGGTTAACTGTGATCTTGACTCCCAGCATCATAGATAATAGATAAGTTTTGCCTGTCTTGGAATTTTATATAAATTGACTCATGAGGCAGTTGTTCATCTGTGTCTTACATTTTTAAAATCCTGCATTATGTTCAGAGAGATTTCTACACTCTGGTGTGTACTTTCTGTTTGCTTACTTTACTCTTAGATAGAGTATATCATTACATGAAGTTTCCACAGTATGGTTTTCTACTGTTGATAAACATTTAGATTACATTCAGAATGTGGTCTGTTAGGATAGAGCTTCTGTGAATATTGTAGCCTTCTGGTGTGCATGCACCTAGAAGGGTAGCCTGAGTTGTAGGAAAGGCAATAGTTCAGCTATAGCGGATGCTGCCAAGTAATTAACCAAAGTAATTGCCATAATCCATGCTATTACCAGTCTTAGGAATCCCAGAAGTCTTCCTCATCCCTACCAGCCAGCAGAATTTCCCTCATGTATTGTCCAGAATTTCTTTACATGCAAGTTCCTGAAACAGTCATTTCAAGGTCAATGACAAGGCTGTAATTCTGAGCTTAATCAAGTTCACCCTGTGGGGCTGAGGAGGGGCCTAGCCTTCCCATAAGCACTTGGGCTTGTGACCCATAAATGCCACTGAAGTTCTCTCTGCATGGAGGGAAAGGGAGGGAACGGATGGCAAGTGGAAGTCAGCTGTGTCTGCTGAAAGTAGGAACATCCAGACAGACCGGTTAGATGTCTACCAGAAAAGTGGCTTTTTGCTCCACAAGATATCTCTTCTGGAATTATTTTCAAAATTGAACAGGCCTTTGAGTTTCAGGTGCTCAATAAATATTTTCTATAGTGATTATGCTTTCCTCATTTTTTAAAAAAGATATTTACTTATTCATTTGACAGAGAGATCATACATAGGCAGAGAGAGAGGGGGAAGCAGGCTCCCCGTTGAGCAGAGAGCCCGATGCGGGGCTTGATACGGGGCTCGATCCCAGGACCTTGGGATCATGACCTGAGCCGAAAGCAGAGGCTTAACCCACTGAGCCACCGAGGTGCCCCTGCTTTCCTCATTTTAACTTGTATTTTTCATTAGACCTGCTGTAATAAATTGAATGTCCACCTTTGTACAGGGTAGCGAGTCCTCCGTCTTCTCTTTGTCACAGGGCCTTATGGAAAATGTGTGGGGGAGTGCTCACTATGAGGTAGTCACCATTTTCCCACAGAAACAGGGTTTTCATTAAATTTTCATTCCTGTTTAAGGCTTAACCCCAAATTAATTAAAAATCTCACACACATTGTTCTACAAAAGCAGAGGTAATAAAGTAACTGTACACCTGTAGAATAATTTCAGTTAGCAAAATTATTTTCTGAGTTACATTACTGTCGAGCAAGGAGGTGTCCTTGCTTTTCTAAGGGGCCCATCTCTAGGACTACATAGATGCACAAAACTAGTTTTACTCACTGCTGTATTTCAGTGGTCTATAACAAATACGTTGCTTATACTGAAGCCTTCTGGAAAAAAATAATTGTTTCAATTAGAATTTCTATCATTTTTTTGAGAGTGGTTTTGGATGGCCAGGATGATAAAGGCATTGAGTGGTCCGGTAGTTTGACTATCGTGAGGGCGGACCAGGGGAAAAAATGTCACAAAACAGACACTCTGGTCAGTCTTGGAGAGTCCAAGATGTCTACCCCATCGGTAGACAAATTCAGGGCCTAGATAAGGATCTCTTTTTCTAATCAGTGTGCCCACTTCTGCCCTCTGAACACTGTGGTTCTCTGTGGAGAGCACTGTGGTTATTGGTGATGATTGATTTTGGACTAGGTACCAAGCGTAATCATTTCGTTTCAGAAATGTTTTTCCCCTAAGTCAGCGTGAGCTGCACAACATTGAAGTGCGTTGCCATATAAACGTAGGTTAAATTTCCTATCTGAATTGTTGTGCTTTTTCTGGTTCACACCCATTCATGCCTTTCCTGTTCCTAGTTTGACCTCTTTTTACCGGAGCTGTTTTGGGAGAAGTTCCATCTCAGTTAAGCAAAGTGATACTTTACCTTGTCACAGCATTGAAAAGAAACTTGGACTCCATGTTTGAGGTCATTTGTAGGTGAAAACCCAGTTTTATAGAAGGCTCTTTAAAATAATGTGATTTGTATTTGGCTCCCTGTAGCATTGCTCCTCTGATAGTAGGAGAGTCTCACACAGATTTCAGGGAAACGTGGTCCTCTTCGGTTAGCACTGGAAGTGATATGGTGTATGGTGAGCTTGCTTGAAGAATGGTTCTTTGTGCAGCTCTCTTGAGCAACAAGTGAGTTGGATTAGTTTGTTAGGACTTTAAAGTAAATTACAAAACTTACGTAAATAAGGAAGTACTTTGTGGGAAAAGCATAGGTGAGGATTTTTGCAGAGCTGTTTGTCTCCAGGAGTAGGGCAGTCTTCCATTTTCATAGTTGTAGAGCCGGGGGAAATTCTTCTCTTGGCGGGGGAATGTTTTGGTGAAAGTCTGTGACATGTGATTCTATGTATACATTTATTTCTTTAGCCCATTAAGAGTTGACTCTTCTCAGGGTATCCCGAAGATACAAGAATTTTTTTTTTTAATGTTGGAATGTTTTATGTCTGTTGCATTATCTCATGTCCATGGAGTTAATGCAAAATTTATTTTCCTGCAGTCCTCAGAGAATTGCAGAGCCAAGCGTTAACGCTTCTGAAGACCATCCATGTGCCAGGCATATGCCATATCTTATTTAATCATTAAAATATCCCTTAGAGGTAGATGTTATGTGTATTTTTCAGCTGACTAATCCGGTCAAGAGGTGTTAAATAAGTTGCCCTAGGTACATCCGTAATGACTGAGACTCAGACCAAGTACCATTCTTTTCCCTCTACAATATATGCCTTCTCATATTTCTACTAAAATGGTTCTGATTTTTGCTCTAGATAATTGCAATTCACAAAGTAAAAGTGAAAGCCTCCGAGTGTGCTGTTTTAACAGACAAGTACCTTTACAGGAACAGCGAGGATGAAAAGGGATTTTCTTTAACTTTTTTTTTTTTTTCAGATAAATGTATTTTATTGTGAATGGTAGTATTTTAAATACTACAATTAGATTTAAAATATATTTCCTGAAAATTAGGTTAAGAGGCAATGTATTAGGTATATATCAAGTTGGAATATGAAAATTGACAGAGGTATTTTACAGAGAAATGAAATTGTGTTGAATTTTAAGCTCAATTAAAATTGTTTTATGTGCATTCTTATTGCTAAGGAGAGTTTCTTACTGTAATTGTTATCACCAACATATGTGAAACAGCTAATTTATAATAAAGCTGGCACACTTTCAAAGATTATAGGAAGACATCTTCTGGTGCCGTGTGTATTAAGAGTGTGCACTGTACCCTGGCGACAGTAAGAAACCTTAGTTGAGCTTTCCCGAGGAGGGTGACATCATCACATTTGCACCGTATACCTGCAAGGTGGGGGATGAATTTGAAATGCCAGCTTTGGAGGTTAGTTAAGAGACCTGGGCCATAACCAGCAATAGGTTATAGATAGCTTAAACCAAGGAATTGCTCATGGGGATAAGTCAAGTGGATGGATTTGGGAGATTTTAAGGAGGTAGAAAATGGCAGAACACAGCTCTTGATTGTTTGTAAGGGAAGAAGATGATGAAAGAGATTTCTGGTTTGGGTCCCTTAACAGAGCTAGGAATGAAGGTGGGGGAGCTCTGAGGAGTGCAGGAGGCACTTCAATGACGAAACACTGATTTTGAAATATTTCAGTAAGCAGTTTAGTAAAGGGGTCTAGACTCAGGACAGATTTTAGTGAAAGATGTTGATTTTGGAATCATGGGCATCTAGATGGCCGGTGACGCCCGGGGAGTGTAGAGGATCCCCCAACAACAATATGCTCAATGGGAAGAGAAGAGGCCAGAGGATGTCTTTCCACGCTCTCCCCCTCCCTGTTCATCGCGGGCTTTCCCTCATGGATTAACCTGCGAGTTTGCAACTCTGGTAGATGCTAGATGCGATCCAGCTTTCTATAATGGAAAATTTAGTCCTTCCCTTTAACCTTGAGGAAAATAAATAGATGAGTTCAGCAAAAACGAGAAAATAACCAAAAGGAGGGTAGATGAGCTTACCTTTGTTTTCCAAGACTTTGAATACAAAATTTTCATACATTACCTTTCTTTTGCCCCTCCTCCTTCTCCCCACTCTCACTGGCTCTAGCCAGCACTTCCCTTGATATTTTCCAGGAGCTTTCCATGTCCTATCTCTTGCCCTTGTAAGGGCCTTAAATGTTAGAGAGTATGATCCGTCCTTCACAGCAGAGACTCCTAGAGCTCCAGTAATTTCCCAGGGAGCTCAGAGGGAGTAAGTGTTCATTCACAGCAGGTGTGTGCCTTTGCACCGTGTGCTGTTGGCATCAGGCACAGCCCGGCTGGATTACAGCCATTTCTTGATGTGTACACCCGTCCTTCTTTCTCCCTGGTTTTTCTTGTCTCGAGGGAGACCGTGGTTTGTCCTTCCTGCATGCACTGTGGGAATAATATGCTGCGAAAGCTACCCAGATCAGTCTTCGGCTTTCCCTCTTTGGAGGGCAGAGCTGCCATTAAAGGGTGGAGCCCAGCAGCCTGGGCCATCTCCTGGCTCTGTCCCTTGTTAGCTGTGTGATCCTAGGCGGGGTACTTTGCCTTCTGTGCCTCCATTCCCTTCTTATCAAGACGGGGTGTTGGTGGCGGTGCCAGCATCTGTTATTAGGAAGAGGATAGTGAGGATTGAAGTGAAGTCAAGTTTGTGGTGAGCGGCTCCTGGTGGAGAATGTCACACATCAGAGCACATTAAATAACTAGAGAGACACCCAAAGCAGCCCCATAATTTACTTTGCAACTGACCCTTTACACTGCTCTTTTTATTCCATTGAAAGAAGTTTTATATTTTTTATTTGTTCATATCCTATATTATAAAAAGATTTGAAGGGCGCCTGGGTGGCTCAGTTGGTTAGGTGACTGACTACCTTTGGCTCAGGTCATGATCCCGGAGTTCCAGGATCGAGTCCCACATCGGGCTCCCAGCTCCATGGGGAGTCTGCTTCTCCCTCTCATGCTCTCTCTCTCTCACTCTCTCCCTCAAATAAATATTTGAAAAAAAAAAAAAAAAAAAAAAAAAGAAAGATTTGAGGTCTTTGTGTTTCCAGTGTTGAAAACAGTGAGAACTAAAACCCAGGTATTCCTGGTGCTCCGTAAATGTTTTGTTGAATGCTGCCATCATTTCAGAACTCTTTTCTAATGTGTTTTTTATTTGGGGACAGTAGGGCAAGAATACACACAGTACTTAGTGATTCACCATACAGAGCAAACAGATGCAGTCTATAAATGACTTCCGTTCTGTAACATCAAGACCTTGTGACACCCCTTAGCTGCCTTTATTTTACAGAATAACAAATGAAATATAGAGAATTTTGGTTATGGCAAGCTAATTGCAGCCCATAATGCACAATTCAGATTTTCTTTTTATTTTTTTAATAAAATAAGAGGGGATTAAGAAACAAGATGGGGGATATTTCTTGGAAAGCAAAGAGGCCAATGTGAAAGAATTTGTTTTAATTGGTTTTGATCTTGCATTAAATAGAAATTAATTTAAAATGATGTGTTTGTTTTTCTTTGATTCATGACTGCTCCCAAAGGCTTTTCCAGCCTTTCCTAGTGAGTTTCCTGAACGAAGCTTCTGTTTTTGAGAGAAGAGCCCAAACAGTACTAAGATGCCCTCTTTGAAGAGGATAGCAACATCAAAGCAAACAAAAGGAAATTAGCATTCAATGACGAGGTCATTCTGCTCTGAAAAAAGATCTTTTTAGAAATTTCAGAGAACTCAGGTGCCTTTTGAATCGACAATTCCGAACCCTAAGAACACTATAAATAGCTTTTGATATTAATATATTAATAGATGAAGTTGCTCTGAAATGTTTTACCAGACCCTCTTATTTTTCTTCTACCTGCGTAAGAGGATACATAATTAAGTTTAGGCAAACATAACAAGGAAGGGACAGTCAGAGATAGAATTTCAAATAATTTATTTTCCATTTCATGCTTTACAGCGCTTTGTCACTATTCTATCTGTCTGCACCTTGGATGTCCTTCTCTGCATAGTAGCTGCATAATTTATTGACAGTGACATCTTCAAGTGCAGCCGCACCTGAAAACGATACACACTAAATCCCAGTTTATCTGCAGATGAATGGTCGCCTCTTCCAGGGAGGAGGAGATCTGCAGAGAGGGGCTGTTCTCTCTGCTCTTCTGCACTTAATTATCAAAACAGTTCCCTTCTTTAGTGTTCTTTTAAAAATTTGAATACTTCCCGTCTCCTTTGTTTCAACCCTCTCAACAGAAGTGTATCCGAGAGACGGTGTCTTTTCTTTTCCTTTTTCTCATTTCATCACTCTTCCCGAGTGCTTTGAAAATGGGTGTTTTGGAGTGTGAGGGAGCAGGGGAAGTGACATTCTTGGCTTCCAAAACTCAGAATCTAGTGGGAGATGGGGCTGCCACGCTCTATTGTTGAATTTCTCTGGGACGAAGGGAAGCAGTTAAGCAAAATGAGGACACAGAAACCAGGGTGGCCCAGCTCAGAGGAGAGTTCTCGGGAACTATAGTTTGACAGGAAAATGGTTTTCGGGGGCAATTGCATGTGAGTTCATAGGTGCACTGAATACTTCTGATTTATCAAAACTTTCAGTGGCTTGTGATTCTCTCAGGTTTTACCCTTGCCCTTTGAAAGAATAGATTAAAAGAACACTAAAGGCAAAGGTGACTTAAACTCAAGTGTATGGTTTCTCTTTATTTAAAAAAAAAAAATCACTTAGCCCTTACTTATAGTTAGTTACATTTTGATTTGTTTTCTGATACTCCCTGCCCACCTTCTTGGATGAGTGGCCTTGCCCTGCTGGTTTTATCCTAATGTCTTCACGTTCTGCCTCTGTGGCTTTCATTCTATTGCCCGTGCCTTCTCATTTATCTTTAAAAGGAAATAAATCCCATATCTCTTCTCCTCCTCATTTTCTTCTGTTTTGTTGTATCTTTGTAGCAGAGCCTAGACACTGTTGACACAATTTCTTCTAGAAGGATTTTTCTCTTTTGTCCATCAGGACTTTGGAGTTTTCTGCATTTCCTCCTGCATATTTGATACTCCCCTTTTCTCCGCTCACTGTTTCTGAAAGCTCAGTCTTTTCCCTTCTGTCACTCTTTTTTGTGACTGGATGCACGGGTGAGCGGACTCTGTAAAGCTCTCTCTAGACATCTAAGGCTATCTGTAGTCCATAACTTCAGCCTGTCTTCTTAATGCAGTTTTCATTCTGCGTCGCTCACTCATGGGAGACCAGTTGGACTGTTGTGAGGTAACTTTCAACTCTTCTCTACAAGTGAACTCATCTTACTTTTGGGAAGTGATACAGGCTGGAAAACCCAGTTATCTCTTTTCCTTTGTATCTCTTGGTTCAAGCTGTATCTGTTTCCATCTCCTGTCATGTCCGTCCTTAGTCTCTCTGTCTCTCTGTCGAACGCCTGTTGAGGCCCAGGAGAATAGGTAGAGTTTAGGTAAGTCTCAGGACAAGATGGGGTGTGGCATTCTAAATGAGTGGAACATAAAAATGGGGAGGCTGTTGTGAACGGTCAGCAGTCTCACTTGGTTTGAGTATTTTGGAGATAGTTGGGATGGGGAAAGATGAGGTTAGAGAAATTTAATCTTGTGTGGGCAGGAAATAAAGCAAAGTAGACATTTTTGAACAGAGGAAATGTGAAAGCTGCAAGAAATAGAGCTTTATAATGCAAACAATTAGGAGCCAGGAAAGGCGTTGGTGAGTTGGAGATAAAGGGGTTGTTCAGGGGGGTCAAGGTCTCAAGCCCAGGAGGTGGGGGCTCTGTGGTGAAGCCGGTAAGAGGGCACCTTTGAAGGGAGCTGACGAGGATCCTAGCGATACTGAACTTAAACTGACATGAAGCCCTTTGAAAGGAATTGGCCATCAAGCATGTGAGGATAGGAGACTTCACAGAATTTGTGTGAATGAGTGCACAGGGCTGGAGAAAGAAGTTTGTGAGTCATAAGTGCCTTTTTAGCCTTCACTGCCTTTTCCATTCCTCATGATTCATTCTTTTGTACTTTAATGCTGTCGTGTTATTTATGTTAATAATAAACCTCATTTATCTTGAAGATAGCTTTCTGTTAGGCTGCCACGAAATCTTCAAACTTATTTTTCTCAGTGACAAATAAGTGATTATAAGGCTATGGCTTGTCACAGTTTCATAACTTTGGACAAATTTATCTATCGCTGTGAGTTAAGTACATTAAGATGAGCGTTTCACGGGTACTAATGGCAGAGCAGCGTAATCATTTGCAGGAAATTTGAATTTGTGAGCCCTACAGCAAAAGCTCCAAGATTTTCTCTGAAACTGTAAAAAGATGCTTTACAGTTGTTATTGTAGGGTCAGGGTTTTTTTTTTGTTTGTTTGTTTTTGTTTTTTTAATAGGAAGGAATGATGGTCATGATGTGGATAAGAGGAATAATGGCTGTCTGCTTTCTTATTTCTCCATAATATGAACATTGTGCTTTTTTTTTTTTTTTTTTAAATTTATCTGACAGAGAGAGGCACAGCGAGAGAGGGACCACAAGCAGGGGGAATGGGGGAGGGAGAAGCAGACTCCCTGCTGAGCAGGGAGGGTTCCATCCCAGGATCCTGGGATCATGACCTGAGCCGAAGGCAGATGCTTAACAACTGAGCCACGCAGTTGCCCCAATATGTACATACACACCTCACAGGAGGTCACGTACCTTGAGGCCTTGCGGTTGGGGAATGGTGGGGGTTGGGGGAAGAACAGTAAGGGAGAAAGCTTTGGCTTCGATAGAGAAAACCACTGTCTTCTACTCAGACATACCCAGGTTGGGAAGAAGCCAAAACCTTTCGTCTTTTGAGGGGGGAGTCCCTGAAGGGGGAGTGAAAAACTGTCCTGTTGTTTCTGTTGAAGAGTTCTCTCTTTTTTCAGCTACTGTTGTTGGTAGCCATAGTGGGAGTTGGGGTTCAAGGGGCAAGAGGCAGGCCCTATGCTACTTGCTGTGCTATGTGCTCAGGCTCCGGAAGGCCTTGGTGAGGCAGAGCCCTGCCCCCAGTCATCTTGGGTCCCATGGACCCTGACAGAGTGAGTGGGAGCGTCAGGAGTCCAGGCGGCCCTTGTGGCGAAGGTACTGTCTCACCCCCAGACTCCTCAGCTACAGTCAGGGTCATTTAGATGCTCAGGTTTGATTCTCAAGTAAGCCACTCTCCACTCTGAAAATTCATCCCTCTCCTTCCTGGCCTTTGCTGCCTGCATATGATTAAGGCTAATGAGCACGAATCGTGCCCAGGGAGAGAAATGGAGGGATAAAGAGAGTCCCTGGGCAGGCGGGGAGAGGTGTGAAGAAGCCACACTGGGAAGACGCAGCTCTCCTTGTGTCACGGAGCCTGACGCTCAGATTTAAGTTCACAGAGCTAGAGAGCTGTGAACTGAACCAAGACTCTAAGACTTGATTGCTGGCGCACAGAGCTTTTGTGAGAGCCTGTTGCTGCTCCGAATTTATCAGTAGGGTTGCAGAAGTGTCCGGGTCCCCGCCTCCGTGCTCTGTAGTCTTCTCCACGGGCCAGACACACCCCAGAGCCGGCGTCTACCGTTCAGCTTTGAAGTCAGCTTCCTAGCTTCCACTTCCCAGTTCCCTCAACTGATAACAGCGTCTGCTTGGACCTCTGCGACAGCCTCCCTTTGACTGGACGAGCCGCTTCATCATTTTCTAAGCCAGGTTCTTCGTGTCCCACGCCTTTCCCTTCAAACTCCGCTGTCCCTCCGCAGGTCTGGAGCACATACCCTCACTGTTGTTCGTATTCAGGAATAAATACACGTGCTCATATGTATTTGATCTAGGTCTGTCTTTTTCTGTGTATGTAATTATTTTGTGAGGCATAGGAAAGCTGAAATTTTAAAAGAGGACATAAATAAACGAGCAGAAGTTCTCGTGTGTATTTTCTGATCCTCTGTGAATTGTTTTGTCCCTCCGTGCCCCTTCCCTACAGCAACCCTGCTTGGGCTTAGGAGAGGAAATTCCAACACTGTCATTTTAATTGTCAGGGTCCTTTGTCTTTATCCCTGTGGCTACTCGTCTTGTTCTTATTTAAACCAACATTTGGCTCCATACTTCCTGCGTGTTCACTTGTCTGTACAACCTGTGCATCGGTCAGGGTTCTCCAGAGGAACAAAATATATATTGAGACTACATATCTGAGACACAGAGAGAGGGCAAGGGAGAAATTTTAAGGAACTGGCTCCTGAGATCACAGGAACTGGCAAGTCCCAAATCTGCAGGGGTGGTCAGAGATTGGAAACTGGGGTAGAGTTTGTATTTTATAACCTGGAGGAGGGAGTATTTCTTCTTCTTCAGAGGACCTCAGTCTTTGCTCCCACGCCTTCCCTGAATTAGATGAAGCTTACCCACATTATGGGGATTAATCCACTTTACTAAAAGTCTACTGATTGAAGCGTTATCACATCTTTTAAAAAGCACCTTCACAGCAACATCAACAACTTCTAGACTTTTTTTTTTTAATTTATTTGTCATAGACAGCGAGTGAGCACACAAGCAGGGGGTATAGCAGGCAGACCAGACCAGGCAGAAGGAGAAGCAGGCTTGCTGGGAGCCCAATGTGAGGCTCGATCCCAGAACCCTGGGAATCATGACTTGAGCTGAAGGCAGACCCTTAACCCACTGAACCATCCCAGGACCCCAGGATCATGACTTGAGCCGAAGGCAGATGCTTAACCAGCTGAGCCACCCAGACGCCCCTCATTTTCCTTCATTTTAAATTAGTTTCTGTTCTGTGTTCCAGGAACTCACCTACGATACTATGTTACATTTAGTTCTCATGTCTCTTTAGGTCCCTTTGTCACTGACATATTCTCAGGTTTTCTTGTTTCTGTTGACCTTGACTGTTCTGAGGAGTACAAAAGATATTTTGTGTCAGGTCAAGTATTTTGTAGACTGTCCCTCTGCTGGGATCCGTGTGATGTTTTCTTCATGATTAGATGGGGTTATGGGTTATGGGGTAGGGGGCAGGCGGCCATGGGGGTAACGTGTCATTTGCACCACATCCTGTCAACGGCGCACGCTGATGACTGGAGCTACTGACCTTGCCCCTCTGGCCTGGGGAGCGTTTGCCTGGTTTCTTCACTGTAAACTCACTCCCTGAAACAAAGTCACTGTGTGTAGTGTCCGCTTATGGCGTGGGTACCCTCAATTTTTTAAATGCAAAAGACCGCCAAGCAGGTGTGGAAGATCAGGTGTGAGTCAACAATGTTGCTGAGTTCTAAGGAGTGGCAAGGCGAAACACAAAAAGAAACCAGGGTTTTGGGGGGACTTGTTTTATTTTAGAAAAAAATACCCCATAATGTTGCTATGAGAAGTAAGAAAAACGTTGATTTGAACTTTGTGATTTGTCGAATAAAAATAGATTTCAACCTTGGGCCTTCTCTGTTTATTTAATTAAGGTAGTCGGTTCTTATCGGTACACTGTACACTTATCTGTACCACTGGGACTCCATGCTATTGTTGCAGCCAGAAGAGGAAAGATTAAAATTGGTCTGTCTTTCATTATTAATTGAAACGTTATGGAGCATTGTTTTCTCAAAGGCAGTGCCTTGACAGTTGCATGTACTGGTGGTCGTGGTCCATGTTGGCTTTTCATAGCCTGTCCTAGCTTGGCCTTGAATGTGGTGTTTTCCTAGGTTCCGGCTTCTATTACAGGTAGAGGACGTCATTGCCTCCCTCTAGCGGTCAGTTTAATAATCTCGCATTCTAGTAGGACAAATTCAGCTGTAGAAAAAGCAAATCAGTGCCTATTCTCAAAGATAACATACCTTCACATTTTAATATGGATGCAAAAATGACATGGTGATTGAATTTTAGCTCTGTCCTTTTAGATTCGAACTGATTTTTAAACGAGGCAGTGTTTTAACGTGGTAAGTAATTATAACTTGATTAAAAGCTGTAGTGATGAAGATAGCATTCTCTGCAGAAGGTTGACCTAGCTACTGTTTTCCTAAGGACTTCAGTGGGCATTTGATTTGAACAAGGGAATTGAATTTGGCTTCTTTCCAGTGTTTTATCAGTGCTGTAGGAGCAAGTGCATGTTCTAGATAAACTTGAAAGCCACAAAGCTTTATGGAGCTAGGAGTGAGGGAGTCCCTCTAGAGCACGGTTTGTCATTCCTTCACAGATAAAACTTTATCTCTGGTGCAGGAAATGGCCTTCCATCAACATTCATTACATTACCATGACTTGAGGAAGAGGCTGCATTATAGGGTGCTCTCTCTGTATATCTTTGGAGAGTTGAAATAATTTACCAGAATTTGAGGCTGGCTTTGTTGTGGTTCTGATGGAAATACCAGGTGACTCAGCATGTGATTTTGTGGGTACTGATCCCTGGAACGAGTGCTGGTGTTTGTGCCCAGACCCGGGATTTTGTCCTCTCGAAAACCAGAGGGGACAGCATTTATGAAAGGCAAGGCGACTAAATCAGTGAGCCTTCTGCCGGTCTCCTTAGAGGTGCTCCTGATGAGGATTAAAGCGGAACTCAAGCGTCCGCAAGCCACCGAGCATTGACAGCTGTTTGGAAATGAGGAGGACAGACTCTCCGGAGAACCGGGATCCCAGCAGTGGTGTGTGGGTGTCTGTTTGGGACACTTCTGTTGCATGTGTTACCACAGAGACGTAACAGACCTCGTTAAGGAGAAATTGATCTGTCCTTGTGGTTCTCACTAGACATGCATCAATAACGAGACGACCTGTCTTGTCTCCCCAGCTGCATCTGATCCACTGGAACTCCACCCTGTTCGGCAGTATGGACGAGGCGGTGGGGAAGCCGCACGGCATTGCCATCATTGCTTTGTTTGTTCAGGTAAATGGTCTCCCGCTGAGACTGTTCTGTTGTTCAGAGATCCTTATTTCTGATTCCTTGGCAGAGTATTTTGTACTCTCAGTTTTATTACTTCTTAAACTCCTGTGCGGAGAACACGACTCATTTGAGAAGAGGACCCCTGATTCTTCTGACTTGCGAGACAGCAGCCATATTTAAGGGTAGCAGATGGTTCGTTTAGTCTGTAGACATTTTCTTCTAACTGGGCTTCAGGGTCTTTGGAGAAATGATGTTGAAAATGTCTCCTGAAGGCAGCATGCATTTTATTAATGAAAAAGAATTTTAGAAAATGTTTTTGGACCCTGGCGCTTGCTGTGAAATCGAAGAAAAATCAATAATGTAATCATGTAGTAGACTCTTTTAGCTCTTTGTTATTAATAATTTTTACTCCAAGATGATTTGAAGTGTCTGATCGAAAACACTGATAAAATAAGACTGGCGAAGATCTTGGCGGATATAGTCAATATAGAGTTTAGATTTGAGCTCTGTACTGGGCAAAGGATATTAATTAAATTTTGTGAAATATAAAAAACAGACTACCTACTTTCAAAAGTAAAAATTTAATCTAGTCCCCCACCCCCTGCCCTGAGTCTTTTTAACTTTGTCTTGTCTGTTGGATGTCCTAAAAGATGAAGAGGTAGAAGAGACCCCGCTTTCTCCTTCCCCATCCTACAGAATGGTCCTACAAGGGCCAGAGAGGTCGGTCACAGATCATAGTCACACACAGATTTAGTGTCACCGTCAAGACCAGAAACCATTGCTGTAACTGCAGTTCTGTGTGGTTCTGGGCTCTCCTTTTGGAGAATGTGAGACTAGAGCAGTCATATGAGAACAGTGATCGTCAGTAACTTAATTTTTCAAAGAAAGTGGGGCCTTTGCAAACCTGCTTTTTTGGTGTTGTATATATTTCAATAGTAATATTAAGCACAGCAGTTTTCCTTTATAAATTTCTCTCTCAGGTATTTGTCTATTGACAGAAAGGTTTTAGCCTTTTAATATTTTAAAATCAGTATCTCCAAAATAGGACACCTGTCACAGAATTTAAAAAGCAAATACCCAGAGTTTTAAATGAACCTTCTTACTCTTTACTTCATGGCTTATTATTTTTTTTATAGGCAAGGACCTATTTTATAACTGCATTGTATAAGCAGAATAAAATCATGTTATCAAGACACTGATAAAAGTGTTTTGATGACTTCTAGTGTACTAACGTAGTAACTATTGAAGTCTACTTTTGTAACCTGAAAAAATGAATAAAGTGTCCAAATTTGAGAAGTTGAGGCAATAGAAGTAGAAGGCAATGTCTTGTTATTAAAAAATAAGAATGAAATAAAATAAAACAAATAACTGAACAGTCATATCAAGAGGAGAAGTAAGCATGTTTGTTTCATCTCTGGAGTTGGTATTCATTAAATATTTGTGAATGGAATTGAATACGAGAATATTCTCACTTACTTATCCTTAGCATAGGTCAGGTGGCATAGGTTGATAGAGCACTAGGCTGAAAGCCAGGGCTCTGGGAACCAGCGTCAGTATTCCAGGAAGAAGCTCAAGGTTGTAGGCCCCGGGGAAGCTTACAAGCACGTGCACCTGTTCTAACTTTCCCCGAGTCTGCTGGGAGGAGCCATTCTGGTTATCTAGGAGAGAGTCAACTTACAGAAAGTCTGAGAGCGGAATCTCATGAAAGAAAGAAGGACTGATGAGGAGTGTCCACTGAAGTGGAGACGAGAGGGGCTGAAGTCCATCTGGGGCTCTCACACTTCTGCAGGAGGAGTGGGAGAATGGGAGGCGGGGCGGGGGAGGTGGGGGGAGGCAGGGGCGGTGAGCGTAGGTTTCCCTTTCAAGAAGCGTGGCTCAAGAAAGGAAAAACAGATGGGGGTAATAACTCGTGCTGATGTATAGGAAAGTTCTCTTTGTCTCATTTCAAGATCTGCGATCTGCCTATATGTTTATTCTGAGCAAAAAGCATGAGTGCAGATGCAGAGTTTAAAAATACTGGAGAAAAAAGTGATAACTTGATATATAAGAGTTCTGGAGGAGACAAGAAGATGCTGGATGGAGAGCTTTTGTGGGTAGACTAACCTCGGAAATGAGGGGGCATCCACACTTTAACCAGAGCAGAGCAGGAAGAGAGAGTGGGTAGAAACGGGATGGATTTAAATGTGAAGAAAGGCATGAAGTTAGAGGGGCTCATGCCTGATGACCTTCATCATCTCTGAGACACATGAAGTGGAATTATTTCTAGAGCAAGGGAAGCATGGGTGTAGAGTTGGGTTTTGAAATAGGCCAGAGGAGAGTGGTAACAGACATGGCAGTCAGTGTGGAAGACCCACTTGAGACTGAACATCATAGATGGTGTGGGACGAGATCTTGTGGCTTGTTTCTCTATCCAAGTAGAAGAGTAGAAGACTTCTTGAGAATTGTTGCATTGATCTCTTGCAGAGCAGATGGCTTAGGACGACACAGGGATGAGAGAATGGAGGATGGCTAGAAAGGTGTCAGGAAGGGAAAGAGACAAAGCCAAGAGGCCCCTGGGAGCTGTGGCTCCTTAGATCAGTGAATGGGGAGAGAGAGAGAGGAGAGGGTAAGAGCTGCATGGATGAGACGCTGTGGTCAAAGGGAATGGTCTTTGGAGCTGAAGTTTTCAGAGGGAAAACAAATTCAGGGAATGTTCTCAGGAATGTTCTCACCTCAGTGCTGAGGTGGAATGGGGCTGTAAGCCACGGGCTTCAGGGCTGAAGATACATTCCAGGGAGTCGAGGTCCTCTTAGCGATTGCAGGAGGTGAGGACGACGAGAGGGTGACCAGTGGGTCATTTTTTTAAAAAGGTGGTGACAATATAACTTCGCCCCAAGTAGAGCCGGGTAGTATCTGAGGAGGATGGTTTAGTCCGAGGAGGATAGTCTCGTGCCCATGGGTCAGAGTGTGCATTGGAGGGTATCCGCAGGGCACTGACCTCTGCTTTCAGCCTTGTCTCTGGGGGAGACTGCACAGCATCCACTCGGAAGGCCCAGGTGAGCTGGACCTTGAGCAGACCTGAGGGCTTCACACGGACCAGGACCAGCAGGCAGTGGCCCCCTGTTGCAGAGGGCACAGCGGAAATGAGGTGAGGTCAGAGTGCGAGGTGGAAAAGCACGGGCCAGGGCTGGGCAGGGCTGATGGGGTCATTTTGGATAGCGAGGGGTACGGAGGTAATGGGTCTCCTGGTTCTTGGCTGCCTCTGGGCACCAGGCTATGCTGTCACCTGGGTTGCTCTAGGATTTCGGGGGCTGGGGTGTACATAGTAGCATCTATACTCACTTTGTTGGGTGGTTATCACCTCTTCCTACGGAAATCCAGCAAAGACGGAAAGGGAAGAGATGCCACAAGAGCTAGAGTTTGTTGCAAGATTTAAAACTCTTGCCCATAAAGTATGGAATCTTTAGAGAAGGAGGAGCCCGAGATACTACTACTCTCCGTATAACCTGTATTTGATGCTGTTTGGCATTCTGAGTAAGGATAATAGTGGGTGATAGTAATTGAATTAGGACGGTCTGTGCCCTCTTCTGAGGTCTCTGTTGTCTTATCTTAAACCCCATCGCTTTTATCCTCCGTACCCCACCCCTCCCCCACTGGATAGATCAGAAGCTGAAGGACAGAGAGGTTAAGTAAATTTGTTTTGGCCTGAACACTGAGTCAGGCTTATCGCCCTCAACCCGCAAGGATGACAAGAAGCCCCAGTTCAGATGTATCTTCTATTTCCGCAAGTCTACACACTTATATACGTTTACATGACCAATCAGCGAGCAGGGTACAGGAGGGAGCGAATCAGTCTATGCACCTAAATGAACAACTTCGCTAGCAACCAATGCTGTTAACTTCCTCTTTGGGCGTTCCGCTTAGTCTCACAAGGCAATCCTAACCTGGCAACTAGCCAGGCGCCATCTTTTAATGGCGGAGGCTGCCCTGGCCAGGGGCCTGCCTCCGACATCTCCCCCTTTTTTCTTTTATGGCAGGGATCGTGCCTGTCTTAGGTTGTCAGTGGCGGGGAATATCCTTATCCGTCATCAGACGGCAGATATCAGTGATCTGCGTCCTGTCTTAGGTTGGTATATTTCCCCCACCAATCTTACCCATCGTTGACTACCGATCCAGCATACTTAGCCACACTTGGGGGGGATGTTCCAGACTCGATGGCTAACAAGGCCTGCACCATGGCTTGCTGTTGCCTAGGTTGCTGTCGCCTCCAAATTTGCAGTTTCCTTACTAGCAGAATCAAGCCCACTACGAGGATTGTCATCAGACCAATTACGCTAGCCCATTGTTTCGTAAAGGTTAACACATCTTGCAATGTTTTGATTATCTCTGGAAGGGTTGCAAGCTTAACTCTGGTGTTATTTATCTTTGTTATGCCTAGTAGCAGGTGCTGAGTGTAGTTTTGGAATTCTGCAGACTAATTCCCCCACAAGTATTGGGAGAGCTGTCGGGAGACATTCTGTAAGTCACTCATATTAGTATAGGCTATGGGAGTTACACAAATTGCCGGGAAGGGTGCTATACATCCCAGTCCCAGTAGGGCCCCCAATATGTCCACTTGTTCTTGAACCAAATCCACTCTCTGGTTGACTATCAGGATTCCTGCTTGCAGATGTGCATTGATCTGAGTCTGTGTTTGAAGGGCAGCCGCCGTTCCTTCTGCAAGGGTGTTCACAGCTTCCGCAGTGGGTATAGTTGCAGCAAGCGAGACTGCTGCTGCCGTGGCAGCTGCTGTAGATATAGCCAATGCTGTCACAACGGTGGCTGTGATACCAAAATCTCTCTTCTTTCTGGATAGCACCACCGGTAACTTGTCCTCTGGAATGGAAACTGGGATAGGAACATGGGTAGGGATACGCATAATCACAGCCAGCTTGAAGGCCGTGACATTCCAGCACTGGGAAAGATAGCAATTCTTAGTGCAATTCAACGTATCATTCAGCTCGCTAGCATTTGTTACGAGGAAAAGGAACGGTGGCGAGACGCATATGGGAGTGGGCTGATAAGTAATATTATGGGGACAAGACACATTAACTGTTGTCTCAAAGGTACTAGAGTCATTTTGTTTATAAGAAAAGTTGAGGAATTTGCCACCATTTAACATGGACACTGCTGAGATATCAGTACATGCTCCTAGCAAGTTACAGACCTGCCATGCATCAAAGGGACAGGAGGGATTGCCTTGCTTAGGATTTTGAAAGGAATAATTGTACCCTGTAAAGGTATTATTTTTATAAGTAGGAAAGCGTGGAGTGAATGTAAAGTTATGCATTTCATTGATGTAAACTGAGAGCAAGGTACTCTGACATCCAGACCACTCCGGTGGCCATACCCTGTTATTGGTGCACCTGGGCAACTTAAAAGGTTGATATGGCCCCGAGGCATTAATAGGTTTCACAGGGGCCAAACCCTGGATCACAGGTGGTCCCATTGAGGTATGTTTAGCAAGCCTTCATCTAGGAACCATGGAGCCGCCTTTTCCACTGTATTAAAAAAGGCCCGAGCAGTTTTTGCTTTTAGTGGAGTTCCATTGGCTTTCAGCAGGTCTTTTAAAGACCCTTCCAACCGCACTTTAGATACTTCAGATCCCATTATGAACACACGTGGACATTAAAGACACTAACTAGCACATTAACTTTTTACACGCATATACTTCAGTCGACCTTTTCTCCCTGCTTTACCGTGGAATTCCCACTTTTGAACGTGGCTAATGTCCCCGCTTTACCGCGGATTACCTGCAAGGTTCCTTTATTTAGTTCCCGAGTGCCGGCACCATTTATCGCCCTCGACCCGCAAGGACGACAAGAAGCCCCAGTTCAGATGTATCTTCTCTCTCTTTATTTCTGCAAGTTTACACACTTATATACGTTTACATGACCCATCAGCGAGCAGGGTATAGGAGGGAGCGAATCAGGCTGTGCACCTAAACGAACAACTCCACTAGCAACCAATGCTGTTAACTTCCTCTTTGGGCGTTCCGTTTAGTCTCACGAGGCAATCCTAACCTGGCAACTAGCCAGGCGCCATCTTTTAATGGCGGAGGCCGCCCTGGCCAGAGGCGTGCCTCCGACACAGGCTCAGAACCTGAGCATCCTGTGAGGGCAGCCTTGGTCCTGAACCTCTCCAGTATGTAGCCCTACTGGATTCAGATAAGGACTCTTCGAAGAGCTGTAATCTGACAGGAGATGCATGGAAGGAAAAACACCGGCCAAGGTGAAGTCCTCCAAGTGCTACCTCACTGTTAAACCAGTACAATGAAGAGGGAGGCCCACTGCCCCCAAAGGTCGGGCCCAGGACTCTGCACTTATTCGTGCATTTACCTCAAGTATTTTCTTAACTTTAGAGAACTCATTTTCCATCTTTTGAGCCTGTCTGAGGAATTGCAGACACTTGGGAAATAGTTAAGTCTGGACTCTTTTGAACTGATCGGCCTATCTTAGATTATGTAAGTGTCTTGTTTCGTCTCTTTTCTCTCTGATGCCCCTTCACCTGGCATATTTCACACTTGGTACATGTGGAGAGAAACGGAGAACGTTGAGAGGTTGACAGCTGTTCTAGCACCTGTAGGTCATCCTGCACAAATGTGTGGGGCAGAGAAAAAGCATATAATAACATTGTTTATCTCAGATTTTAAATTATCTCGTGTTGCTATTGTCCTCCATTATCATGGGCCATTGAAACCTGGTTGAAAAGTGGAGATCAGATGGCACTTACAGTTTTTAAAAGTTAAAGTCAGGAATACTTAATGTCAAATTTCTTTTGAAATCTCACAATCTGTGGAGCATTTTTTACACTAAACATATGTAATGATACATAATGTTTTAAAATAGAAAGCTATGAGCAGCATATTTTGATGAATTTAAGAATAAAATGGTGGTTATATAATTATGTCCAGTCTTTTTAAAAAGGTTTTATTTATTTATTTGAGAGAGAGAGAGACTGAGCACGAGTGGGGGTAGGGGAGAGGGAGAAAGGGAGAGGGAGAAGCAGGCTATCCACTGAGCAGGGAGCCCAACGTAGGTCTCCATCCCAGGACCCTGGGATCATGACCTGAGCCAAAGGCAGAGGCTTAACAACAGATCCACCCACCACCCCCAGTATAGGTACAATCTTTATAACAATGATCTAGAAATGCCGGAGGTAAAACAATGAAAGGGTTTGAAATGTGATGAGCAATGTTAATTTAGAAATATCCTTGAAATATTAAATTGCAGTATTATATCCTTTGATATACAGTTGGCCTTGAACAAACTTGACTTTGAAACTGCACGGGTCCACTTATGCATGAATTTTTTATAGTACTGTAAATGTATTTTCCCTTTTTTAGGATTTTCCTAATAACATTTTCTTTTCTCTAACTTATTGTAAGAATAGAGTATATAATACATGTCACATTCAAAAATACATGTTAATTGACTGCTGTCATCTGTAAGGCTTCTGGTCAACAGTGGGCTATTAGCAGTTAAGTTTTGAGGGGAGTCAAACATTGTACGTGATTTCCAACAGCACAGGGGTCAGTGCCCTTAACCCCTTCATTGTTCAGGGGTCAACTGCAGAAGGCACAGTGGGAAGTAATCTCTACCTAGTAAGATGAATTTAGAATGAATTCTCGAAAATGTCTTAGAACTAACACTTTCCTGTACTAGCCTCTCTTACAACTTTAATCGCCCTCTGTAGATGCTGACCTGGTTATTAATGAAAAGGTCATTTATTCCTAGAGAAGGAAATTCAGAAGGACTTGAGCTTCACTTTCTGTTAGTTCTTTTGAATGAAAGCAGAGTATTTAAAGATAGTTGTGGTATGGTTTATGCTTTGTGTATTGCAGATAGGAAAAGAACACGTAGGCTTGAAGGCTGTGACTGAAATCCTCCAGGATATTCAGTACAAGGTAAGTCCTTATTTAAAAGAAAATAAAAATACCGGCTATGAAAGCAGTTCCCACTCTCAGATTTGATGATGCGTACAAAGGACTCACAGAGTAGCTGTTACTCTCCTGGTTGTGGTTTATGACAGAGGAAAGACACAGATCAAAAAGGAGGACAGTGTGGAGGCGCATGGGCTAAGTCCAGGAGACACCAGTCATAAGCTTCCAGCTGTGCCCTCCCAGTGGAATCATGGGATGAACCTAACTCTTTCGACCGTGGTATGCCACAGCTCATTTGAAGTGTGACCAACTAGAGAAGCTCGCTAAACCTTTGTGTACAGGGATTTTATTAGGAGTCCGTTATGTGGGCATGAAGTGTCTGTGTAACTAACCCCAGCCTCACCCCATGCCCCAGCCAAACCAAGCCTTCATCATAAATCACATTGTCAGGATAAACTCCTCCGGTCCAACTGGAACAGTGTGGCCCAAGGCCTCCGGCATATGAAACACTCTTATCAGGCAGAAGATTCCAAGACCTCAGAGCCAATCAAGGCCAGTCCTCATGACGAGCTGCTTTTTGAGCAATCTAGGCGTGTGGAATTAACCCCTTCTGCCCATTGGTTATAGGAAAGTTGTGTAATTGAAACAAAGATTATGGCAACTATACTAAAAAGTATTTATGTTAAAAAAAAAGGCAAGTATGCATAAGCTGTAAGATCAGGTATCGCAGAGAAGGTGATTTAGTTTGATACGATTCTGTAGTGATTCAGCCCAGCTTTGCTTGGAAGCCAAGCTCTGTTATAACCAGTGCTTTTCACGTGCGCGTTGAATCGATGGAATATGAGTGTCCTCAGAGGGCAGTAGTTTAATATTGGATAGCTACTGCAGAGATAGTGCAGAGATTCGAAGACCAAGACCCACGGCCAATCCAAAAATCAATCTGGAAGTGAAGTCTGATTAGCTTGAGGCTGGTGCAAGCCCAGGGCATCTTGGATGAGGGAAAAAATGTCTACCAGAGATTTCCTGAGCAGGCTTAGAATGAATCCAGCTACCAAGGGAGAGCACAGACTAGTCAAAAAGCTGGTAAGAAGGGAGAGGGACACATTTTGGCTGACATTTGTCTAATAGAAATGGGTTGAGAAATTTTCTTTCATTGCTTCAGCTCATACGACCTCTGTCTTTATGGAATACAGGGGGCTGGTGGGAAGCAAGTAAGCTGGATTCTTACAATGTGTCAAATCTTGCCTAGAAGTAAGGAAGAGACTAAGAGTTTATGTATTAACCTCTTATGTCTGCTTTGACAGAGTAATCTTACAAGAAACTCCAGCTACCATGACAGGTCTGTTTGCCTCTAGGGCATGAGCAATTTAAGGGACATTATTTAAAATAGTGATTGCAAATGTGATGATTGAACAATGGCACAAATATTTTATTGAAATTATTTTATTGAAATTTAAATACAACTTTGATAAAAGTGGATTAGAATTGAATATATTTTTTAAAAAATTTAGTCATTTGAGAGAGCGCATAAGCTGGAGGGGCAGGCGGAGGGAGAGAGAATCTCAAGCAGACTCCATGCTGAGTGCAGAACCTGTCTCGGGGCTCGAGCTCAGGACCATGAGATCACGACCTGAACCGAAACTAAGAGACAGATGCTTACCGACTGTGCCACCCAGGCATTAGTAGAATTGAATATTTTCATTCAGGTGTTAGTTTTCCCCTCTGGAGGAAGAGAGGATCTCGAATAGATCATAGAGACAAGTTACCAAATGCAAAGGAAACAGAATGAGAATTTAGGAGGCAGGTTGTAATGCCAAGAAGGTTAAGAGCTGAGGTCAGAGTAGCAGGAGGAAGGTCATTTCAAAGGAGTTCTCTGAACCAGGATTCAGGCATTTTACACCAAAACCCAGGTCTTTGGTTTGGATGTGCTTAGGAGCAGGAAAACTGGGACAGACAACATAATAGACAGACAGTTGTAAACATCACTCTGAAATTATAGGGAGAATTGAACTGTGGTCACAGCGACGTAGCCATGGAGTTAGAGTAGGTGTGTCTTGTTGGAATCAGTCGCTGCTGCTCCCCTGAGAAGACAGAGTGGGACATCTATAGACATCAGGAGTCGGGGATGCCATTCAGAAAAGATGTCAACCTGGGTCCTTAGTGCTAGTAATTTTTTTATTCTAAAATTGAGGAATCTTACGATAACATATGGTGAATTTTTTTCTTTTTCAGGGGAAGTCCAAAACAATACCCTGCTTTAATCCTAACACTTTATTACCAGGTAGGTGTTAATCACGGTTGTGTTAGAAGAATTTTAACTGTGTGAATATGATTGCGTTGTTTCCTTTCAAATATATACGACTATATATTATTAGTTAATAAAGTTTCTTTACAGTTTACATTCTCTGTCATAGGTAGTACTTTCAGATTGCTCTAAACGTGAGTAACCTTTTGAAACAAACATTTTGTCACTTTTTCCATTATTCTCTGAAGAGTTTCTTTTGGATTTTCATTTGCAAGAATTGCTACCTCTGTGTAAAGCATGAGTGTAATAACATAACATTAATATACTTCTAGGATTGGTCAGTGAGGTTCTTACTAATCTCTAGAGTGAAATAAAGTTTATATCTAATTATTTAAGGTAAAGTCTTTGCAGTGCTACTATCATACAGATGTTACTCTTAATTACTTAGGTATACCTAAACATGTAAGAATTCGGTATAAAATACTCAAAGCATAGTTTGTAGTTAAAGGTGGTTTTGTTCTAAATTTTAGTCTTCATATCTCTCTGCCTAAATTATATGCTGTTTCTCAGTGTTTTAAACAAAACCACGTAGGCTGATATATTGTATCATCTGTGGCCTACCTTTAGTTGCTTTACAACAAACCAGTTTTTGCCATGTGTTGAACATCTATCCATCATATTTGATCATGAATTCCTCTAATGCAGAACTAAAAAGATTTCTTTTGTCCTGTCATAATAGGACCTCAGTATTTTGCTGTTGAGGGAGATGTATAGAGAGAGCTAGAACAGAATGTTTATTTTTTAATAGTAAAAATTGCTTTATTATCACAGAATGCCTTTAGATTATTTTAAAAATCATTGCATGTAAAAATGCAAAAACTTCTCCTTTATTATTTTTTTAATTAACATATAATGCATTTTTTGCTTCAGGGGTAGAGGTCTGTGAATCATCAGTCTTACACAATTCACAGCACTCACCATAGCACATACCTTCCCCAGTGTCCATCACCCAGCCACCCCATTCCTTCCTCCCCCCACTCCCCATCAACCCTCAGTTTGTTCCCTGAGATTAAGAGTCTTTTACGGTTGTCTCCCTCCCGGGTCCCATCTTGTTTGATTTTTCCCTCCCTATCCCCCATGAACCCCTGCCCGGCCTCTCAAATTCCTCCTATGAGAGAGATCATATCTATTATGCTAAGCAAAATAAGTCTGTCAGAGAAAGACAATTATCATAGAACAGAATGTTTAAAAGTGCAGTCTTTGAAGTCAGACGGCTTGGTGTTGAACCTGGCTCTGCCAGTTATTAGCTGAGTGACCTTGGGCAAATTATGTCACCCTCTGTGCTTCAGTTTCCCCATCTGGAAAACAGGGCTAACAATAATACCCGTCTCACTGGTTTCCTGTGAGGGTTAAATGAATTCATGTGAAATGCTTAGAAGAGTACCTCACAGGTAGTAAGTGTGGGTTAGGTATGAATAAGTCAGGGAAATTCTTCAATATAGTAAAAAACAACACAGATACATGTCTTCTAAAGTGACTAAACCTGGGACACCTGGGTGGCTCAGTTGGTTAAGCGTCTGCCTTCGGCTCAGGTCATGATCTTGGGGTCCTGGGATCGAGTCCTGATTCGGGCTCTCTGCTCGGCAGGGAGCCTGCTTCCTCCTCTCTCTCTCTCTCTCTCTCTGCTTGCTTCTCTGCCTACTTGTGATCTCTCTCTGTCAAATAAGTAAAATCTTTAAAAAAAAAATAGAGAAAGTGACTGAACTGGACCTATACGTTCATATATGTATAAGTCTATCAACTTTGTAGAGCTGTCTTTGGCTCACAGAGTGATACACAGTTTGAAATCAGTATTAATACTAGAACGAGGACTCATCGTATTTTCCCATTGGTTATTTTCTCCCTGACGATCAGTTTAAGAATACAGGTGTGAGGCTGTAGTTTAAAATGACCTCATTCTGAAAATTGTTGTTTAGACGATTTGTAATTCTGGAAAGTTATTGTTGGCCTCTTCCAAAGTACTATTAATTAACTTACTTTTTCGTGCCATGTTCACCCGGTTGCACAGATCCTTTGCTTCGGGATTATTGGGTGTATGAAGGCTCTCTTACCATTCCGCCTTGCAGTGAAGGTGTTACCTGGATTTTATTCCGATATCCTTTAACGATATCCCAGCTGCAGGTGAGTACAGCACTTTAAATCATTCAGAAGAAGTTCTGAGTTAAAGGTTAAATATTGTTTCTGTAAAAGGGAAATGTCTGTTTTATGTCTTAGCTTCCTTTAGATCAGTCACATCTCCACAGATGAAAGTTAGATGTCTTGAACCAGTGAAAGCAATCGAAAGGTCAGGGATGAATAAAACCCAGCTGTCGTTTATGATCTGTATTTTAAAAGTTAGTTTTTATATAGTAAATAGAAGTCACTGAAATAGTCAGACTTTTGATTAGTCTAGTTATTTCTTTGTGTGGGATTCCCCAGGAGTGGAGAGGAGAAAGGTCTTGGAAGTGAAAATGTTGGTTATTTCTGTGAGTCATGGGGCTTTGTGATACTTCTTTCTTGGCTTGCACAGGACGAGTTCTGTAAGCAGAAGGGTGAAGGAGGTAAAAAGAATGCTCTGGAAAGAGCTGGATTGTTCTCCAGCTCCACTTCTGGTCACGTACTTCTTACCTTGGGCTTGGCCTCAGTGCTCTAATGGCTGATGCCCAGTCGGTGGGGGCACGGAGTTGAACTGTCATGGGATGTTAGCTAGTGGAACCTGAGGCAACATCATTACAATATGTTTAAATAATGATTTTGATATTATTACAAAAGAGGTGCTTTAAATGTCTCCTGTCCTCCAGGGATCTAAGGGATGTGTTCTAAAAGGCTGTATTTTTTCCTTCATAATCAACCTCAGAAGGCTTAGACTGTACTCCAAACAAATGAAGTTTCCTTTAGAGACTTTTTTTTTTTTTTTTAACAAATTTTTATTACATCTCCTATTACTTTCTAAGAACCTCAAGTTTATTAACTACTCAGTAAAGCCATCCTTTGCTTGTCCTTAAATCTGCAAAATCCTTTCAACCTTTAACAGTTTCTTCTTCTTTTTGTTTTTCTAAGGATTGATTTTAAAACTTCCCAAATTAGCTTCTCCAGCCTTTTACATACTTGGATCACACCACCTTGAGGCTTTCATATTTTTAATATGACAGATCCTTTATTTATTCATTTATCCTTGTGTTCTTCAAAGAAGCTATTCCTGAGTGCCAAGCAGACACACAAAGAATGTGGAGATTAAAACAGTTTTTGTCCTCAAGATGTTTACAAGAGTGGAAGAGGCAAAGAATCCTACAGATGGGTTATGCTGGCTGTGAGAAGTAAGGTGTTCCTGGCACACATAGGAAAGAAACCCAGCCTGGCCTAGGGGGGACAGGGAACAATGCCCCCAAAATAGTATGAGTAAGTCTGGTAAAGGAGAGGAAAGAAATCAGAAATTTGACTCTAATATTAGGGATAAACCTTTGGACTAATAATTGTGGGTTTGGATTTTAACCACAAAGATGGTAGCTGCTGTAACAAACCAACCTCAACCTTTCAGTGACCTATCATAGAAGAGATTTATTTATTTATTTTAGAGAGCAAGCCAGCACAGGAGTGTGCACACATGAACTCGGGAGGGGCGGAAGGAGAGACAGTCTTAGCAGATTCCCTGCTGAGCTGGGATGTGCATTCCGGATTCATGTCCCAGAGGAAGAAGAAATGGATTTTACAATGAGTTGAGCTCAAGTTGAGGAGGAGGTGAGAGAGGGCCGGCTGATTGCCAAACCTCAGTGCAGCTGGAGATGGCTTCATGCAGGAGGCTAAGAAGGACTTACGGACACTGGAGAGGGAGTGGCTTCCTGAGATGCAGGATGGGAGAGAGAATCGGCCCACACACGGAGGAGGGACATTAATAGTGACAGATGCCTGGGAGAATTTAAGTAGGGTGGGCGCGGCAGATAACCATACCTTACAGAAGCGGGCCCAGATGCCACTGGCTGGTTGGGGGATCCAGCACAGTTCCAGGTGATGATCAGTGATGGGTGCTTAACCACTGTCCCCTTTCAACTCCTGCCCTTCATGACGTCACAACTCCTTTGAGATCCTCTTTCTATATCAGACCTTGACAAGAAAATCTCACGGTACTAGACAAGGTTTCTGCCTTTTTGGCCCATGTTTTGTGTTCTCAGTTGGAGGAGTTTTATTTCATCTGACTGTAATACAGAATAAGATCATCTGAGGCTGAAGTGGCCACACGGATTTAGGGATCTTTGGCATAAGACAAGGAGCCAAGGGACGAATGAGATACCCAAGGAAAGAGTTTGGGAAAGGAAGAGTGGAGAAGATGGGAGAAATAGTCTCTTGGGAGGTTTTCCTGAGAAAGCTTTTTTTTTTTTTTTTAAGATTTTATTTATTTATTTGACACAAGTAGGCAGAGAGGCAGGCAGAGAGAGGGGAGGAAGCAGGCTCCCCGCTGAGCAGAGAGCCTGATGTGGGGCTCAATCCCAGGACCCTGGGATCATGACCTGAGCTGAAGGCAGAGACTTTAACCCACTGAGCCACCCAGGTGCCCCTCTTGAGAAAACATTTATAAGAGAACTTTTTTTTATAAGGGGACTCTTCAAGGCTGGTAGGGTCCCATGGGACTTAGTAGTCTCCATGTGCTATCCAGTTCATCCAAGTCATTTCTCTTGCTGACATCTCATTTCCAAAGCAGGGAAGAAGGTTTGGGATGAGCCGGTGGATGGGTGAAGGCCATGCTTGTTGTTAGCCCCCCAACCAGGTAAGAGTGAGACTGCAGCCTCAGCCGTCCTAAGCTGGGCTGGCTCAGAGTTGTGATCGTTCTGGGAATGACGTAGATCAAAGATCACACACCCCCCTGCATTTACATTTCCTGCACTTTTGTTTTAGGACAATGATATACACTTCCTCATTGTTGTAGCAAGGAGCACAAGTTCTTAGATGACTAAGTTTCAAAACACTGAGGCTGGATACGCAGTATGTTTTGCTGGGGATTCATTCCCTGACACTATTAACAAGCAGTTACTGATAAAATGTGTTGCCATAGCCCTGTCTTCCTTTACCCTTTTCATAGACAGATGTTAGCATGTGGAATTTCTCCTTTGAGAAAAGGTGAATGATTTATTCACTAATTCATGCATTCACTGATTAATTTGGTAATTTGGCATTTTCTGTATTCCAGGTGCTGTAGTAGGCACAGAAAATGGAGGAATGATAAGACATAGTTCTGACCTCAAGGGGTTCACCATCCAGGGGGAAAGGCAGATATGCTCACATTTAAAGAACAGTAATTTCTGGGGCATCTTGGTGGCTCAGTGGATTAAGCCTCTGCCTTCAGCTCAGGTCATGATCCCAAGGTCCTGGGATGGAGCCCTGCATTTGGCTCTCTGCTCAGCAGGGAGCTGCTTCCTCCTTTCTCTCTCTGCCTGCCTCTCTGCCTACTTGTGATCTCTGTCAATTAAGTAAATAAAATCTTAAAAAAAAAAAAAAGATTGTGACAGTGGGATGAAAGGAGAGGAATGGCTTTAGAAACAAAAAGGCAGTAGAATCAGTAGAATTGGTGACTGAAGACATAGGATTTTCAGGGAGGGCAAACCTGCATATTACTCCCTGGATTTTGGCTGGAGTGACTGGCGAGTGTGTAGTGTTGCTCTTCATGACAGGGAATAAAAATGGAAGAGTAGGCTTTATGGAGAGTATTAGGAGTTTATGGTTGTGACTGCTGAGAGTTTGAGGATGCCTTTGAGACGTCCCAAGAAAGCGGTGTACTTCATAGGTGATGGTTGAAGCCATACGTGGAGAAGAGGAAGGAGATCCTTTAGGGAGAGAAAAGAAATCATGCGGAGCTTGGGGAGTGGCAGCTGATAAGGGCATGCATTCGGAGAGTTGTCCCCACCACCTGACTCAAGGGGTGGGAAGAGTCAGGAGGTTGATGGGAAGCCACAGAAGGTGTGAGTTTTAAGAAGAAGGGAGTGGAGGGGCGCCTGGGTGCCTCCGTGGGTTAAAGCCTCTGCCTTTGGCTCAGGTCATGATCCCACCGTTCTGGGATCAAGCCCCACATCGGGCTCTCTGCTCAGCAGGGAACGTGCTTCCTCCTCTCTCTCTGCCTGCTTCTCTGCCTGCTTGTGATCTCCGTCTGTCAAATAAATAAATAAATAAATATATTTTTTTTAAAAAAAGAAGGGCGTGGAAAGATGAAAAGTATCAGATTCTGCACATACATTAAAGGATTGGTAGAAAAGTATTAATTGGATTGAGCCACAAGGAGAGATCTCAGGCATTGGGAGGAACTAGAAGAACCTGAGTCTACAGTCCCATTTGTTCAGCATTGCTTTGTTTAGGGGTATTTTTCTAAAAATAGATCAAACCTTTTAGTGAAAAATAAAATTTTATCACCACAATAAATTTCTGTTTATTGGAAGTTAGCTGGGATTAACCTTGTTGAGCCACAAAAGAGAACATTCTCAATTCCCCTTGGAATTCCATTAAGGATTCCCTTGCTAGGCTGTTAATTCTTGGGAATGTTATTGTTGAGCTTTACTCTGAATGTTAACTGATGTTCTGTAAATGTGAGCCATAATGTTTTACTCCCCTGTTGACTAGCATGTTATGCCAAAATTCAGAGACAAATCACTGTGTCTGCATTTGTGTCTGGCTAGCGTCAAACCTTGCTTTCTATTGTCCCTTTGGGTAAGGCCCGTAAAAGACTCTAATAACCCTAACACACCAAGTCATGTTCCTCGATTGTTGAGAAAAGCCGTATCCTCCTAATTGGGAGCCAAAGCCAAAGGGATGTGTATTGGAAGGAATAACATCAACTGCTCTTGAAAATACATGACTTTCCAATTAGCAGCAGCTTTTTAAGAAAAAAGACATAGGTACTATTAGCACAAAGGTCCATTATAGCATCTTTTCGGACGGCAGCGGTGTTAAAATGTACACATACACACACACACACACACACATACACATACAAAATGCAACTTACAACAATTTGGAAAAAAATTACAGTTTTAGGAGAATGTAAATTAGTTTTCTCTTGGCCCAAATGTTTCATTGTTGCTGCTCATATAACTTCAGAGAAAGCAGGGCAGAAAAAGAAAAAGTCCAGAGAAGGTAGTAAAAATGAGAGGGACCAAAGAGAGAGGTGGGATTCTAAAATTTAGACCAAGAAAAATTGAGACGTCTTGTATTATTAACTTTAAAGAGGAACAGAGACAACAAAGGGAGGGATTATAAAATATTATTTGTGTATAAAACACTGAAAGGAACTGGAAAATAGTAGGTAGGGTCTTTGCATAGCTGAGTCTGTTGGGAAATATAAAACTTCGTATTGAAGAAAAAATGTTTCCTTTCAGATTCCAGGGCTAGCATATGTAAATTAGGCTGTTGGGTCTTATTACAGAAATGATTGGTATCTTGCAGTGTACCATATGCCATAGGATAAGAGTGTCTGCACTAGCCACATTAAAGAAAAGGCTCCAAATCATCATAGTTTTTAAGTTTTTTAAACAATTAATTTGACAGAGTAGGCAGAGAGGCAGGCAGAGAGAGAAGAGAGAGAGTAGGAAGCAGGCTCCCTGCTGAGCAGAGAGCCCAATGTGGAGCTTGATTCCAGGACCTTGAGATCATAACCTGAGCTGAAGGCAGAGACTTTAACCACTGAGCTACCCGGGCACCCCCAAATCATATAGTTTCTAATGAAGTGTACAGCAGTTCAGTTAAGGAGGAGTCCTCTTCTGTTGACTTGTAGTGTTGACCGTTAAGCCCATCATGGAACACTCACATGCTCAGGGGTACTTGGAATTCTAGAGTAAACAACTGGAAGCCTCTGCTCAGTTGAATTTTTTCATCTTATTCTTGGTTAGCATACCATATGCGAGGGGAAAAGACATGCAATTGGATGGTATGTAATTTTCTTTGATTTTGCTATGATCTAGAATGTTCAATTACTTTGCAGTAAATAGTGGTCTAAGCATTAGGAAGCTGAAGGAAATAATTTTTTCAGCTGAGCGGTTATGTTTGGAGATGAGATTCCAAGAACAGAATAAAACATGCCAAATTTCATCAAATCTGCCAACAAATTGTAAGACCCATCCTGATTTCCAGTGACATTAAAATGTGAACAGTAGTCAGAATTGATACTATAATGGCATGTGTGCAAGTATGCACAGAGAAATGATTAAGTTTTACTCTCCTTTTCTGACTTTCTCTGTTTCCCCCTTATTCATCTATTCTGACTTCTTAGTTTATCTGCTTTCTTTGGTTAGATGTGCCTGTTTTTGTTTCTTTCTCTTTCAACTTCAGTAACACTAGTGAAGCAAAGGGACGTGAATGTGTTTACTGTTTCTCACTGTGTGAATATATGTCTGTTCGAACTTAGAAAACCACTTTTAATTTTCTTTTCTTCTCAGTTTTGCCCCTTCTCCATCCTTCCCTGTTACATATTTCCTAGAGATCAAGAAGCAGAACTCTTCCTCGCCCCGACAGCCCTAGTCAGGATATGGTGTGTGCTTGACCAGAGGGATCTGAGAGCCCACCTGGTCCTGGGAGACCAATGAGGTCTGTTTAGGGCCAGGACTCAGCAGCAGGGCCTTTCTTGTCTGTGTGATCCCCACATCGGTTCTGAGGGGCTGGTAACCCTAAAGACCCCAGTTGCTGTGGAATCACCACATGGTCATGTTTGAAAAACAGTTTCAAGCAATTGGGGACATTTGTTGTCAATTGTCTTCTGTTATCCACAATTCCCAAACTTGGGTGGGCTTGTTCGAACACAGATTGCTGGGCCCCACCCCGGAGTTGCTGATCCAGTAGGACTGGGGCAGGAACTTATCCCAGGAAGCACACTTTGAGGACACCTGTTTCTTGTCTACTGGCATTTACCTCCATGTGTAATTTAGAACCACATTCTCATATCAGAATGTGGAGTTTCTTGAGAGAAGTGTTGACTATCCTGTGGAAACACCATGTGAGGAGCCACATATATAAGACTAAAATTTCTAGGGGTCACAATAAAACAATCTAAATATAAATAGTTGAAATGAATTTAAATAGTATATTTTAACCCAGTGTACCCCAAATACCATTTTAACATATAACGAATAAAAAAAAAAGCATGGATGGGATTTTTTTACACGATTACTTCACTGTAAGTCTGACTTCCAGTGTGTGTCCTGCATTTCCAGCACGCCTCAGGGCATACCAGCTGCATTTCGGATGCTCAGTGGCCACACTGTGAGAATACAGCTCTAGGCTCTCTCTCTTGGGATGCTCCCTCTTCCCTTTTTTAAAATGAGTGTTTTTTAGGCACTTGTGGGGAATTTTGGATGTATTTTCTCAGCGTCTTCCGTGTTAGAGAGCGCTTCCTCTGTGGTCATGAACTCTAGACTGTAATTCTTGACTGAGTTTGCATATGTGTAGCTCATCAGTAACTGTCCTCAGATGAAGACGGGAAGACTGTGGCAGAGACCAGGACTGGGTATTGGAATAAGGGAAAGTTGGCATCAGTTTTACTGGGCTCTTCTCTGAGCTCTTCCTCAGAAAAATGAGAAAAATGAGACTAAGTAGAGTCTGTGACAGATGAGTTGACTTATGGATGAGAAGTCTTTAAAAAAAAAAAAAGCAGTGATTTTAGAAAAAAGTAGATAGTGGGTTGAGGAAAAGGAAATAAACAAAAACAATTAGACTGAGTACGTGAAAGGTGGAGAGTCCTATCAATGACATAATCTCAATTTATGTACGTATTTATGGACTATTTAAGTAGAGCTGGCTTTTGACTCTTTACTTGATTGCTGCCATAAGGAATTATATTACACTAATTCATGCAGTGTCATTGCTTGGCCAGAAAAGAAAACCAGATGAGAATGTTGACTTTTATGTGTTCTTTTCTCTTTAAACATGGTAACAGAGATGCAAGTAAAAAGACGTCTGTTAGAGGATATTCACAGGATCTTGGGAATCTTTAAAAATAATTAATGCCAAACCACAAGCCCTGTAAATTAGTACTTTGAATGCACTCTTAAAGAAAGAGGTTTTAAAGCTGAACTTTGAGTGAATAATCTGGTTCATGAGTCAGTGAAGGTTGGAGTCAATGCTTTAGACTAAGTAGAGTGCACGGCCGATTCAGAGAATAGCTATTCAACTCTGTTACCTTCAGAAGACAAGCATTTTTCCCTGAAGCTTGGGTCTCTGTCCTCTCTCCCTCTCTTTTAAATTGGTTAAAAACCGATAGCCATGTTTAAGTAGAGTAGCATTAAAAATTGACGAAGTCATCTCTACTGATGTGTGTGATAGTGATAGTCTTTGTACTGCCCTGACATTTGAATTTCATCACAGACTTTTATCCTGAAATATTATTCTGCTCCTTTCTCACTCTCTCTCTCTTTTCAGTGGGAGATAACGTGGTACGCGCTTGAAACCATTTGAAGTGACTAAAGGTTTTGAGGGGTGGTTACTTCAGAAAAAAATGGCATTTCAGAAAGGCATGTTTTCCCCTCGATCTCTGTTGATGTTTGAAGTCTTCAAAGTATTGCTATGATCAGAGAAAAACATTTCTTGTGAAATAGTTCTCTCCAAGAATGCAGTGATTTGAGACTGGCTGGCTGTGGATTCCGATCGTCTGTTCTAGAAGAAGCTGTTTTTCACAGAATTTGCTTCAGGCTGAGGTCTGGGGCTTGAAAGATTTATCTTCGGTTCAGAATATGTAAATATAAAATTAACCTAGCTTTCAAATAAGCTTCAAAGTCAATCAGAAATGGAGTCTTTCTTAAACTATGCTTAGGCAGTGCACTTTCTAGTCCTTGTTCCTCACTGGTGACCCCGTGCCTGGTGTGTGGATTCTAGTTGCTGCCATTATGTGTGATTACATGTGAAGAGGCTGTGAGAAGGCAGGACGTTGTGTTTTTGCAGTCTGTTGGTTTATTATTTCCAGTCTACTTTTTGCAAAGAAAATTGTAGCTAAATATTTATCTCAAGATGCTAAAGGTTTGACTTCAAAAGAAGTGCCAGTATCTGCTGAACAGTTGTGTGTGCTGTAGAAGTATGCTCCGTGATTCTCATGAATTATCTCGCTCCTGCATTGTCCTTGCAAATGCTGTTGTCGTCGACCCTTACGTCCATGTGAAAACGGGAGCTTAAAGAGGTGATGTAGTCTGGCCGTTTTGGTTCTTCAGTGTCAGAGCCAGGGTGTGAACTGGGCTGTTTTAGAATTTTAAATTTTTTATTTTATTTTTTGAAAAAGATTTATCTTTATCAGAGAGAAAGAGAGAGAGAGAGCACTAGCAGGGAGAGTAGGCGAGGGAGATGCAGGCTCCCCGCTGAGCAGGGAGCCCGATGTGGGACTCAGTCCCAGGACCCCGAGATCATGACCTGAGCTGAAGGCGGACGCTTAATGACTGAGCCACCCAGGAACTCCTGAACTAGGCTTTTGATGCACAGCCCAACAGCCTTCACCTCCATAATTTCCTGTTGAAAAAGCCTGACTAGGTTCCTTTCAACTCCACGCTTAGAGAAAACCTAGTAAAATACATGCCACAAATAATGACAGGGAATTCTCCAATGCAGCCTTGGCTCTGGAAGTTTTCCAAGTGCAGCAAACAATAGGTGATGCCCGTATTCTGAACCTAAGATTCCAAGAAGGTCTGGGGAGAAACCAAAGTGTAGATTAAACCATTAATTGCTTATGTCACTGACACTTCTGTAGAAGGGCAGCGAGTAGGTATGATAAAAAAGCAAACAACAGGACAGTACCAGGTGGGTCAGTCTTGCCCCATGTGGGGAAATCAACATGTAGGGAAAGCATTTGGAGACATGAGAAAGTAAGATCTTAGAGGTTAGACTTCTGACTTGCGTTCTGATGTAACAAGTGACTTCCTTCTCCCTTAGCTCTGTTTCCCAGCACGTATATAAATAGTTGGAATATTAGAATCCTGGGAAAGTCCATTCTTTTCGGGCCCAGGAACCTCTTCTTAGGAAATGCACATGTAAAATGTTCCATATCATTGAGGGTTTTCATGAGCCCCTAAAGTCTCTAGGGGCTTCTAGACTTTTATTCGAACCCCCGAATTGATGGATCTTCTTCATTTCATTTTAGTTCACGAGTGGCAGAATTCTGTGGCTTTGTTGTGGGAAGAACTTCTGTAGATAGAGCCCTGTGATAGACACCTGGTGGACTTTTGGGGGATTGATGCTACTGAAAGCACATTTGTTCCATATCTTGCGATACATGGAGGGCAGAGGTGATACCGGGTTGATGGGAATTTCTGAAGAGTTGGCACTGGACCTGGGGGAAGAGCGGGCGGACTTGGACTTGTCTGACCCAGCTAACGTGGACACACTCTCAGTCTGTCAGTTTCCTCTTTTGTGAAAGGAATGAAAACTGTATGATGTGACTCTGTGGCATTTAGCGAAATGGCAGATGATGATACCTGTAGATAAATCGACTGATGGGAATGAGTCTGGTGAATGTTCATCACATTTGCTTGTTGGTCAGCAACTGCTTAGAGGGTCCTGGCAGGATATGGGTTCTTAGGAGGCGCAGACCTGTCAGATCCTAGAAACTGACCCTTGGGACTCTGGGAATCTCTTAACATGTAATGAGAATCCATGGGATCTGAGAAGGCCACCTGGGAAAGGAAATGAACGTGAAAATTGATATGGCTAAGGGGGGAAGCTGGGCTTACATTTTTTGGAAAGTCAGAGGTTTTCACTGGACCAAAAAGCTAGAAGGGCAGCAGAGGTTTTCACTCTCCAAAAAGCTAGAAGGGCAGCAGAGAGGGTTGTGTGATAAAAGGCATGTCCATCTGATAAATCTGACATCGATTCGGTGTTAGTATGCAGTAATACTAGATTTCATTAACTGAAGCTCTGCTTGGAACACTTACTCCTTTGTTTGTCTCTCCTTTACTGTGTTACAGACAGGCATGAGAGCTTTTTGAGACAGGGGTATTGCATTTTGACCTGAACAAATCTAGCAGGTTTCTGTGACTACTGGGGGTGTCTGGAGACCTTACTATCTCTCTTTCTGCTGCCTCCGTTTCTCGTGTAGCAGGGATGGCTAATGTCTTAGGTTTGGAAGAATTAAGTCCGTCTTACTTTTCTTGAAGAATAATTTTTGTTTTCTTTGTACAAACTGTTGTAGTTTATGTGTATATTAAGTCACTGAGGAATCTCCAGTCTCGTCCGCGTCTAGTAAATAATCCATCTGTTTTGTTCCGTTTCTATTTTCAGATTGAAGAATTTCGAAGGCTGAGGACACACGTGAAGGGGGCAGAGCTTGTGGAAGGCTGTGATGGGATTTTGGGAGACAATTTTAGACCCACTCAGCCACTTAGTGACAGAGTCATTAGAGCTGCATTTCAGTAGCCAAAGAGAAGAGGAACAAGACGGTCTTCATCAGGGTATGTGCAGATTAAGTAAGCAAAATGGGGCTTCCAGTTCCATAAACCAGAGTCATCCTCACGGCAGTCCTGATAGTTTAGCAGTATGCATGCCCTTCGTTTTGATACAAGTGAGGACACATTCTCAATTCCTGTTAACCACAAGTCAGGTGGCTTTAAAAATTTCGTGCAGTGTTGAAAAAGAACCTCCAGTCCTTGCATTTTCCCACCAGAGCAGCCTTTAATTCCCATTTTGGTTTAATCCTGGCCTTCTTCAGGTAAGGAGCCCCACGGCAGAGAAGCAGTCTGTCTTTATTCAAGGCAAAGAGGTAAATTCCTTTTTAGGGCTCCCTATGCTTCACCCTTGAAGTGGTAGCAGTTACCTCCTGATGACTGAGGAACATACAGGGAGCCACCGGGGCAGGGGGGTATGTGAGCCTCAGACCTGACCCTTGTCTAATGCAGATGGGATCCTCTGTTGGGGTAGGAGAGGGCAGATCTGGTGTGCGTGAAAATCCTTGTCCTGTGGAAGTGCTTTTATTTGATAGATCAGGAAGCACTTCTTAGGTATATGAATATGGTATACTTCTTTATGGACTGAAATATAATCTATGCATTTTCATATGTTGGATTCAATATATGTATACCTTATCCCCAAAGAACTAACAAAATAAAACATCACAGACATGGGAAAGATCAAATATACGTAGATGCCTATATACTGGATTATTTCTTTACCTTGTCAATTTCCCAAGAGTATGTACATAGGTCAGGGCATGTGGCTGGCCAACCACTGTTTCCCACAAGAGGAGAGCATCTGCTGGAAGTTACGTAGGTGAGCAGGGCAGAGCTTGGACTTGGTTTAATGAACCTTGGTGAGTATAAGCTCACATACTGTGGGAGCAGAACAGTATAGACGGAGTCACAGATGAACAGATGAAATCTCTGGTTTCAGGAAGTCAACAGGGTCTTGAGCTAGACAGCTGACATTAGACTTTTAAAAAGTGACCATTTTGTCCATGTGTTTCCCCAATCCATTTTTCTTGCCTCTCTGTAACTACTATACCATTTATACCCAGTAGTTCATCCAGATTGTCTTTTTTTTAATGGGAATGTGCTTTGCTCCTACAGTCCTTCCCACCGCTCCTATTGCCTGTTGAAATCCGAGCTCCCTGCAGGCTCAGCCCAAATCCTGTTCTCAGCATGAATTCTCTGCTCCTCCCTTAAATTGTACTTCTTTATTCATACCCTTTCTCCCATTTAGCTGTTTGTGTGTTTTTTAACTTTCTGGGTTACAGTCAGACTGAAAGGTTGAACCATGTTTATTTTGCTCTGAATCCATGAGGCCACCTAACAATTTGTGTCTTGAATGTCTGTTGGCCAATTAGCGATTCTTTAGAGCTACACACGTGCCAGTCATTCCCAGACTCTCCGTTTCTGACTTAGCTGGTACGGTTCATCCTCTTCCTATTTTGGAGATGGTGAGAGCCAGGCAAAGTTGCTCTGGTAGGACTGAGAAGGGACTTTCAGTAAATCCTATCGGGTAACATGCGAGAACGTCCCAAGAGTGCTTTAAGCTAAACCTTATGTTGGAGGGACTAAAGAATTCAAATTTTATTTGATCAAAGATCATCACTGTATGATTGGTTCTGGGTATGCAGAGGTCAGAAGAACAGACATCTCTGCTCCCAGAAAACTTAGAATCACGTCAGGAGCCTGATGGTGGAAAAATAAATATTTCAAAAAACATATGACTACACTTTGTAATAAATCCATAAATGAGAACAACAACAAAGTACAGAGGAGGAGATTTCAGGTAGAGGGAGTATCTTTTGCAAAGGCCCTGAGGAGCTACTTCCTGTGGAGGAGGTAAAAATTTGATTGCATTTAAAAAAAAAAAAATTTAATGCATTGAGGTACATAGGAGGGCCCTGTGAGTCTGGGGCGTAGGAATCAAAGAGACAGACAGGGCTCTTATCTTGGAGGCCTAGTCAGCCATGTTAAGGGATTTTTATTTTACTGCTGATGCATTGAGAACCCATGAAGACTTCTACTCAGGGGAGTGGACTGAGTAGAAAATGTACCCCATGTACATTTCCAATAGATCACAGAAACTGCTGAATGAACATACAGGATGATGGGTGGTCAGGGGCAGGAGTAGGGAGATATTTTATTTTATTTTTTTATGATTTTATTTATTTATTTGACAGAGATCACAAGTAGGCAGAGAGGCAGGCAGAGAGAGAGGAGGAAGCAGTCTCCCTGCTGAGCAGAGAGCCTGATGTGGGCTCGATCCCAGGACTCTGGGATCATGACCTGAGCTGAAGGCAGAGGCTTTAACCCACTAAGCCATCCAGGCGCCTGTAGGGAGATATTTTAGAAGTCTGCTGGGTAGCCGAGGGGAAAGACAAAGAGCTCAGATGCTAGACAAGGAGCAGCGGAGATGGGGAGAAGTTAAAGTGTGTTTAGTAGACACTGAAAGTGACACCCAGTTGACTAATCAGGGGATGATGGAGAGAGCCGGAAACATCAAAGATAACTTCTGGGGTTTGGGGGCTTCAGAAACTGCACATGGATGAATGACATCATTGAATGACAGCAAGAAAGCCGGAGTAGACTCTTGGAAAGTTAAAGAGTTGAGTTGGAGCTCCTTGGATGAGAGATGTTTGTCAGTGGCAGTGGTGGACGCTTCCTGCAGCTCGCTGGGATTTCAAAAGCAGAGATCACAAAGGAGGTCTGAACTGAATGTGGGAGTCATTGAGGCGTTGGCATGAGGTTATACATACACGTCTCATGTTCTAATGCTGCACAGGGCTGTCTCATTTAAGTGTTCACAAAATTTAATGTGAGACTATATAGATAAAGCTCACAGAAGCCTGGAGAAGTTAGATCACCTGCCAAAATCATGCAGTCTTTGAGCAGCAGAGCTGGAAATTGGACCCAGGCAGCCCTGGCTGGCAGAGCCCCTTTTCTTACCCACTGTGCGGCAGGGGTCTGGGAGCGTCCCCAAGCTGGAGGGGAGGGTGGTGTGACGAGGAGGGAATGTGTGTTGCCACAGACCTGAGTTGAATGGGAAAGGTGCGGGGTAATGTGTCATGGCGGCTGTCGATGAGCTGGGTAGGAGAAGAGCAGAAGCTGCAGCGACAGAGGGGGCGAAAGGATTGTGGGACACTTTTTGAACAAAAAACTACTGACACTTGTCTGTATGCTGGGGTAATGAGCCAGTAGATGGGAGGCAATGAAGATGCCATTCCTCAGGGGGGCTCGTCCTAGCAGGAAGGTCTCTGAAGCCTTGAAAGGGGACAAAGTCTGGGTGCCTCCCTGGCTCGGTTGGAAGAACATGAGCCTCTTGATCTGGGGAATCTTGAGTTTGAGCCTCCCCCTGGGTGTAGGGATTACTAAAAAAAGAAAGGCAACAAAATCCTGAGCAAATGTGGAAACTGTCTTTCTCATGAGAAGGGACAGTTTCTGGACTGTAATAGCAAGGGAGACGGGGAGGTGGTTAGCATTGTTGTGACTTGCCTTTATTATCTAAGGAAGAATGGGGCTGCTGCTAGGAGAGGCGAGAGGAGGGGGAAGGTGGGAGACTGGAACAGAGGGGGGTGGTTGGACTCCCAGCAGCTTCCCCAGGAGGAGGCACAGGTGGGCTGGCAGGAGGGAAGGGAGGTTTGGTGCATGTGAATTTATTAATTTCCCCAGTCTAGGTTTAGTGTACTTTCTGAATATCAGTAACTGTAAATGACACATTTTATGAAATCAGATTATAACCTTGAATTTTTGATCCACATCTAGCCCTAGACCAGAGGTGCTTTTCTCTAAAGGTGCTTTTCTCTAAATATCTCAATAACCATGACTCTTTCATCTCCCCCCACACGTGTACACAGACTGAAATGTTGCTGACATGTGTATTTCAGATGTTTCGTATTCCTTATATGATAGGAAGATAATGTATAATTTTTCAAGGCTTTAAATTAATTACAATCTATTTCTTTTAAAAGGAGGATGGATTGGCATCCTTATCGTGGTGCCTGAGATTGCTTAAAGGGGTTACTTTCCCCCAAATTCCTAGGAGTGGTGCAGGAATTCTTTCAAGGGCAACTCGAGTTCTGACTTCATCCTTCTATGAATACATTTTTGACCCTTTTATCTTGAAATGTGTAATACAAATCTAGTCATAGTTCTACATAAAAATTATATTGGGAAATCAGACTTATGGATGTGTGCTTTTTATTTGATATTTAATAATGCCCTAAGGCAGGTAATTCAAATTTTTATTAAAGTGAAGTGATTTGACAGTCAGACTTTGAATTTAATGCATGAATGTTTCATTTAAGCTCTTGGAACTGAAAAGGAAAAAAAAATTTTTTTCTGGTGGTTCTCTAAAAAAATGTTTAAAATAATTCAGATTTATTTTAGCTATGTCTTACTAAAATAACTTTAGTTTTTGGACTTAAAATGACTTTTTTTTTTTCATGACATGTCTAGACATCTGGAGGGCTTTGATAACCAAGACTTATTATTTCCATGAATAATCTGTGACTTTTTATATTACCATTTAAGAAGTATGAACCATGGTTTTTATACTTGTTTAAAGAACTAGCACATAACTCATCCAGGTGCTGGAAATTCTTAGTTTGCAGTGTTAGTTCAGATTTCTGGGAGCCAGGGACCATGAAATGATCCTTTACCCATTGAATTTTCTGTATGAGAACCAAATCTTAATAATAACAAACAAAAAACAAGACCAAAGTTTAGTTTAGTTTACTTGTTGTTCTTGGTATCTTAATACCGGTACTTAGTTCTGATGAGATGATTACTTGCCTGTTTGTTTCATGAAGTTGTAGCCCACTATTTAAAGCTTTAATGACTGTTCAAAGACTTGTCTGTTTCCCCTGTAACTCAGATATATTTAAGCTGCACATGTATATAGTAACTATACTTCATTATAATTATTTATTATCGGTAAAGCCAATGCCACAAGTCTCTTTAAATCCTTTCCTTTCTTCCCCCCACTTTAAGGGGGAAGAAGTCTAAGTATGCCTTCAAGTAAATTAAGGGAAAAAATAAAGGAAGCAGAAAAAAGAGGGTTATCAACCAAAGGACTGAATGACCCCTTTGTCAAGCCTGCCCTCATTTTTCTTTCTGGGTCTTTGAAGCCATCCTTGACTGTGTTGAACTCTTCCCTCCGTATACTTTTGCAATTAATAATGTTGTCTTTTTAGTTTTAATAATGCTATCACAAGCATCAGTTTCTTATCTGTTCTCTTTTGTAACATAAAAAAATTACAGCCTTAGAAAAGGACAAGGCTTTCTAAAAAAGGAGGGGGCCTGCCAGGGGAAAGGGAGAGTGTCAATTCTGAGTGGCCAAGTAGGGAAAAGCTTTTATCCTTTCTGAACAAATGGAACGCTCAAAGCCATATTTTCAGTCAATAGAACTTGGACTTTTCCTCACTCTAATAATTTAACTTGATGCACAGCATTAAGGTGAGAAATGAAAACTCGATGGATATAGCTGTTTTCTATTTACTGTATCATATAGAATTTCTTGAAAATGGAATGGATTTCCTAAAGGATTTCACAACGCAGAGTACTAACCACTATACGATCACGGCCTTCCTAAAGGATTTCAAAATGATTTCAGGAAAAGGCCAGAATATCAAGGGTGCTCAACCTGTCTATTATGTTTTGATTATGTGATATAAAAATTGTTATTAACCCAAGAATGAAAAGCATCAAAGCTGTATAGGCATTTCTTCAAGATTACTCAACAAGGATAATAATCCCTACTTCCATATTTATCCCTTTTCCTTTTAGGTTTTAGAAATTTTAATGATTTGTAGTAGATAAAAATTGCAGGATGATTTGTCCCCCCCACCCCTCCGCCACAGCTCATGAATTCAAAGAAAATTGTGTTTGGGAAGAAGAAAAGAGAACATTTTGCAGTCATGGGCCAACTTGTATGTTGAACATTCATATATTCTGATCCCTTAAATATAGTAGGTTTCAAGATTTTAAACCTAGAGCATATATTTTTCGTAAGAAAATTACTGAGACCAGGTGATCTCCTCTAAACATGTTCTCTTATGCATCATGGATGCTTGTTTTGGTAATTTCCTCAGATCAATGTTTAGCTCCATTTTCCCACTCTGAGACTAATTATTAAGAAAACCGTATTCATAAGGAGGCACTCATTTTGGTTTCCTTGTTTATTTGCTGTTCATTCTTTCGAGTTTCTCTTTCTCCTGATGAAGTTTACAGAGACTTAGGAAAGCGGTCATTCTGGAGCTGGGGAGGTATAAAAGTTCTGCACCCAGACTTTTCAGGAGGCCACTTCCTGTCGGAGTCCTCACAGCTCAGCCTGTGAGGAGGCATGCTGTCTTTGTAGGCGACTTCTCCAAACCTACAGTTTCTGTTCGCACCAGCTGCACATGACCCATGCATTTATAGTCTCAGACTAGGTCTCTCTAGTCAGTTCTAGTCCTGGAGGCCCAACTGTCTGTCTGACTCTTCTCTTGGAGGTGTCAAAGACATCTTAAACTCCGTATGTATGAGAGTGAATTTATGAGCTGGCTCTCTTACAGTTTTTTTAGAAACCTGAGTTATATTTGACTCCTCTCTCCCTCACCTCACTTCCCATTTCCAATTTATTATCCAATTCTGCAGATTTGCCTTCTGACAGCTCCCAAATCTGTGTCTGTGTCCCTATGCCCAACATCACACCCCATGAAGTTAGCCTCATTTCTTACCTGGACTGTCGCAAGAGCATCCCTTCCCATAGGATTATTAAAGAAAGATGGCTACAAATAAAAGACTTGGAGGATGTGGTGCAGTCAGACTTGTGTGTCAGCTGTGAGTGGTTGAAAAGAAGACTGAATCCACCTCTGAGTACAGTGGGAAGGGGTGCTGTGACTAACCAGCAGGACCTGCCCTTGGGAGGTTGGTGTCAGTGGTGGTTATTGCCATTCGTAATGAAGGGTACTATTACTGGCACCTGATTGAAATGTTCACTCTTAAGGTACAGAGTCTTCTGGAAATGGGCTTTGGAAAACCTATCTGCATTAGAGCTTCTGATCTGTAGCTAGGTGTTAGCAGTTAGCCAGGAAATACGGAAGCATGATGAAATGACGTGAGTCCTCTTTTAATATTTTCATATTGTTATGTAATAGTTATGGTCCTGATGATTTTATATAGCAAATTGCTTACCTATAGCAAAACCTAGGGAATCTGAAATAATCTCACCATGGACATGAAATGGCATGAGGGTGAGGAAAGCATTACAGTGTGACAGTGAAGAGGAAATTACCCCAGACCTCTTTGTTAGGGATGAAAGTCGTCTCCTGAAGAAGGGAAAGGGTGAGTTAGAGAAGAAACCATGTGAGAGAAAGACAGATATCAATAGGGCCCTCAAAAGGGTGAGAATGTATTTTAAAATATTTTTACTAAAAATATGCCATAAAAAGTTGTTAAACTATATAGGTATTAGAGATGCGTGTGTGTGTGTAGGTTTGCTTTATTTTGGGGGCTACTTCAGTTTTAATTAAACAAGCATTCCAGTTAAAACTTGTTTTGATAACATGCAAAGATAAAATAATCTAGACAATACCCAGTATCTTGGGGACAGAATCTGATATATTTGCTAGGTAAGGTGGAGATTTCTCCGATCAAGAAACTGGCCACTAGATAGATGACACGTTCTCCAAATAAATTGTTAAATCGGGAAAACCACATTGTTTTGGATGGGTCTATTTTCCATTACAGCACTACTTTAACCCCCTTCAAAATTTCTGAATTCTTGTTGTACTTTTAGTGGTTAGAAACTCATCAGGGTCTTTAGGGCTTGTTTACAGAAAATCTTTTTAGGACATCTTGGAAACTTGGCATTGACTGGATCTGAAGAAGTTACTTAATCTAGTCATCTGCCAGAGGAGGGCTTCAGCTCAATTATTTCAGATAGCTGTTCCCCGTATCTATACACAAGAAAACAAATCTTTGTTGTTGGGGGAATATCTACTTCAGACTTTTTTTGTTACTCCTGTATAATGCAAAAAGGGTGAGGGGGAGACCTCTCATGAAATAGTATCTCTGTAAAATAGTAACTGAATTTGGAATGCCATTTTGATAGTAATGTTTTTATGTTTTTCTATAAATAAATTTTTTTATGAATCTAACTGATTATATTCCAAATTTATGTTTTTTCTTCTGTTGACATCATGTGAGAATTCCTTTAACCTTTATGCTACAGAGAAACTCATCTAGTCACTGATACGAATGATCATCCTGATTTTGCTACAACTAATGATTCTTTAATAGTATCTTTTCTTTAAAGAATGATTATATTTAGTGGGTCCCAGCAATAAAAATCACTGTAACGAGGAAGAAAAGATTGTAAATAAGAATAACAATGTTATTAATCATTTAAATTAGTCAGTTATGGCACATTCCTGTACCTAAAATATGTCCATAGGAAATAATGCTAAAATCCACATTTACTTATAATTAGACATAATACAAACCTTCTTTCATTATAACAGTTGCCCAAATCCCAATTCAACTTAATTTCATTGGCTTTGATTTCTGGACTAAAAGCATTAAGCATGAACTAGTGAAAAATGTATATTATGTGCATTCAATTAAGAAGTAATTAGATACTCAGTCACCCTTACAACACACCAGGGATTAGGGAAGAAAGAAGAAAAATGTGACTCACTGTAGTGTATGAGAGTTTTGTTAACTGGTTTGCTGCTAATTGAGATTGAGAAAGTGTCAGAGTATCATAACGTCGGTTTACTACTGAACAACCTTAAAAGCTAAGTTTAATGTTTTATGATACTCTGATGCAGAATAATGCAGAAATTACCAAGCTGTATAATTTATCTTAGGGTTCTGAGTAAAGTTTATGTATTCATTCTAAATTATACAGATTAGCGAGTGGTGGGAAGAAAAGAAATGAGTGGTTTGTTATATTTCAGACGGTGCTGTATTTTATCTCATTTAATCCCCACAACAATCCTGTGAGGCCTGTGTTTTGATTTATGTTTTAGAGATAAACCGAGGCTGAAGGAGGTTGAGTAACTTGGGTCATGGTCACAGCCAGTAAAGTACAGAGCAAGGATTCAGACCCAGGTAGGTTTAACTGCAAACCTGGAGCTCCTGTCACTACACCACATTTCAAATTACAAAGGGTAGAAAGTTATGAGTATATCTTTGTATATCCTTGTATATCTTTGCTCCTTATCTCTTTTAGATATTTTCCCGGAAATGAGACTTCTGGGAAAAAAGGACACGCATGTTTCTGTTTTCGGTAACATATTGCTGCAATACAGGCTTATGATAATAAGGGTTATGCAAATGATGCAGGCTGGCTGGGTCCCGGAGAACCCAGTGTGGGTCCTGCAGGACCAGCCAACATAGTCCTTGGCTTAGTACAGGATAGAAATCAACCTCCAGCCATGAGGAAGTGAGAACAAATTTTACTGAAGACCTAGAGTGAGTGCAGATATGGGCAGAGCATCTGGGAGACTTGGAAAGAAGACAGGAGAGTGAGTCTTACTGTTGCTTGGGGTCTTGGGTTTTTACTGGGGATTGTGGTCCAGTGCCTATGTCTTCTCATGCATCCAGGAACAAAGATGAGTGTTGAGGTGTGCTCCGCACATCACGTACGCTCTGGAACCAGGGCTTTTGGTGTCAGTGGTCTTGGAAAATGTTTATGATGACCATGCTTGGTCACTCCTAAGATGTTATCTACTGAGAAACCACTAACTCCTTGACCTCTGGAGGGGGATAGACCTAATCTGTTCTGTGAGGCTTGTGGAAGGCAGGGGTGTAGGTCTTCACAAGAATAAAGGCAGAAGGAGTTAAAAAAAGCAGTTTTTCATGGGGTCCCTTTATGTATGTACACAAATGCTTGTACCACTGATTGAATATTTTATAGAAAGTGTTTCTGCCATTTTTTTCTTATCACTCGGTATACTTTCCACCTCTTTCTCATTTCTTTTTTCCTCCTTGATTTTTTGAAATGTGTTCATCTCCCCTCTGCCTCTTGAAATTGCTGTGGCAAGAGTTGCCTTTGATTTCTTTCTTTTTTTGTTCTTTGTTCCCATGTCTCTAAATATGATGCTTGTTCAGGACAAAAAATTCAAACAGTATGGAACAAAATAAAGAAGAAGTAATGGATTTCTCAAAGCCTCCTGTCAGTAACAGCCATCACCAGGACTGGGGTGAACATGGAGACCCCATAGCACAGTGGGAAGGTCTTGCGTTCCATTTTGACTCCACCACTAATTAGTTGCGTGATCCTGAAAAAGTTGCTGCTGTCTCTTAAGTTATTTTTGTCATCAGTCACAAGAAGTCCCTAAGTACCTCAGAGTGTTACTGTGAAGATTCACTGAGATGATGGAAAGGGCTTACCATGGTTTTGGTCCACGGTGTAAGTATTCAGTGAATACTTAGCTTTATTGTTATTTTTGTCCCTTTGGTCTCTCTTCATGCATTTATCTTCTATGGAATATGTAGATATACAGTGTTCCTCATGAATTATATTCAGGCTATTTTTCTTTTCTTTTTAAAGATTTCATTTTTTAAAAATTTTTAAGTAATCTCTATACCCAGCATGGGGCTTGAACTTACCCTGAGATCAAGAGGAACATGTTCTACTAACTGAGCCAGCCAGGCGCCCCAGAGGATTTTTTTTTTTTTTTTAATGTAGGCTCTATATCCAGTGTGGGACTTGAACTCATAACCCCGAGATCAAGAGTTGTATGCTCTACCAGTTGAGACAGGCAGGTGTCGCAGGCTGTTTTTTCTGTCTGCTTGACAATATATCTTTTTATGCCATTGCGTAGGTAATAGGCCATACTTCTAAATGATTACCTTTTAAATAAGTTACCATAAGTATGTACCAAAATTTTATTGCACTGTTCCTCTATTATTATACATTCAGGTTATTTACAGTATTTTGCCATCCTTAGTGATACTGTGGTTGATTTATGCATCTGTGTCCTTAAAAAATTCTTGGTAATGAGATTACTGGTTCGGAGAGTTTGAATTAGAGTGCATATGTATGGATATTGCTTGGCCTGGGAGTCCTCTCCATTTATGCTTCCACCAAGCACAGTTCCCCTCACCTTTACCACCATTAACTGTTTTCAGATTTTTCATCTGTGCCCGTCTGACTAAAAAGGATAAAAATATATTACGATGTTAAATCCTGGGATGGCTTGGTTCTGTCTCTGAAGTCCCTCTCCTAGTCCACCAAACTCCCTATTCATGACCATCGCTCACAATCCTGGTGGCGTATGTGTATGGTTTAGTGTTTGGTAGGACAAGGGCCCTCACCTAGCCCTTTATGCAGAATTTTCCTGGCTGTTTTCCCATACTTAGTTCTTCCAGATAAGCTGTAGCATCATTTTATCAGAATGGTCGAAATAAAGAGTGAAAGAAAGGGGGTGTGTGAAAAAGAGTTTGAGAAAAGAAAAAGCAAAAAAATCTTGCTAGAATGTTTCATTTGGGTTGCGTTGAATATATAGAGGGATTTAAGGAGAATTGGTATTGAATCTTTCTATTAAGGAACAATGCATAGGTCAGGGCTTGTTAAAAGTGTTTATGTTCTTCATTCGTTGGATGGTTCTCTCATCACTAGACTAATACAAGGTGTGCATTGGGCTCTAGAGTCAGCTTTGGGTGTGGCTCGATGGGGAATATGGCACCGCCACCTGTTCCGCACCTTGGGCAAATCAGTGATACTCCATCAGCCTCAGGGTCCTCATCTATGAGGTAACGATACTAGGAGCAACACTTTCTAGAGATGATGAAATTAAATAGGGTAAAATGCACAGCGCAGCGCTTAGCAGAAGTTGGCATTCAACAAATGTGAGCTATTACTATTATTGTTTTCTTTTTCTTTTTTTATGGTTATCGTTACTGCTGTCATCTGTTTTGATTAGCGTCATTATCCATTATTATATCTTTCTATGGGTTAATGTTTCTTCACTGAACAAATAATTGCTTAGGTTTGTCCTTGGCTTTCTTTTTTAAAATTTATTTTTATTTTATTTATTTTTTTATTAAAGATTTTGTTTACTTATTTGACAGAGAGAGAGAGAGAAAGAGATTACAACTAGGCAGAGAGGCAGGGAGAGAGAGCAGGCTCCCGGCTGAGCAGAGAGCACGATGTGGGTCTTGATCCCAGGACCCTGAGATCATGACCTGAGCCGAAGGCAGAGGCTTAACCCACTGAGCCACCCAGGTGTCCCTGTCCTTGGCTTTCTTAACTGACCTTTCACATAGTTTCCAGTAATATTGTAGCTGAGTATTTTGAATTTTCTCAACAGACCTTGATCACATACGTAAATAATGACAGTCTTCTCCTTTCTAATGTCAATATTTATTGTAGCATATAGTACTTTTAGAATAATGTTAAATAATCCAGCACCCTTTCTTATTTCTGATATGCTTTGACTTCTCTTTCCAAACATAGTAGCATTTTCCTCACACTCTTTCCTCTGAGTCTTCAGACGCATTGGACACTCCGGGCCTCTTCCTTTCTCATCCTCCTTTCTCTCTTTATTTCCTTTCTCGTGACCTGATGTTATTAGTGGGCATGTTGGGGGGAAAAAGGTGGCTGTGCGTCCTTGTTTGTCATGGAAGGACATTTATTTTTAGTCTTCTGTTTTGTGTATGGTGGTATTTTAGGGACTGTGTGAAAATAAAAACATCATCAGACATACATGGTCTTTCCCCAAAGGGGCTTACAGCCCAGTGTTGGGAGTAAATCAGGTACATGGTTACCTCTAAATTAAAGCAGCCTGTGAAAACGCCCCCAAGAGAGTGCTCTTCTAACACACACGCCAAAGAGACAATTCTGAAAGCGAGAATCCTCACGTCCATCACATCCCTATTTATTTATTTGTTTATTTTGTATTTCTTTCTTTCTTTCTTTTTTTTTTTTTGGATTTTATTTATTTGAGAGAGAGAAAGAGAGAGCATTAGCAGAGAGAGAGGCAAAGGGAGGGGCAGACTCCACGCTGAGCAGGAAGCCTGTTGCCAGGTTGGATCCCAGGACCAAGCAGAAGGCAGGTGCTTAACTGAGCCACCCAGGCACCCCATCCCTATTTCTTAAAAGATTCTTATTTTGGAAATTATACCCTGGATTATCTTACTCAGGGAGAGAAACTTTAATGGGTTATCAGTGAGCAGAGCCAGACCAGCACTTAGGTCAGCCCTGGGACCTGCAGTGGCCTCTGAGAAGTAGGGCATGTGTGTGCATGTGTGTCTTTTTATTATTTTATTATTATTTCTTTTCCTCTTATGTGCTTGTTTATTTTTGATAGCTTTTCAGGAAATTCTCCCAGTAGTGATTTGATTTGCACTCATTCCCTGGGGTCTCTTCATAGAAGGTAATTTAAAGTTCAAAAATACTCACATGTGAAAGATAGCATCTGTTACAATTATACTGAAATAGCAGATGATTTAGAGGACTTCTTAGGGTATAGCCATACTTCAGGGTCTTGTTATGAACAGTGATCGTTGTATAATAGAACATTCTTTTTTAGAATTAATCTTTCTTATTTTTTATACATACATAGATGGGTATTTGGAGGAAGTCCCAAAGGGGAGCCAGTCAGTTTAATGGCCTTTGTATATTGAAAGTATCATTTCTTTAGATGGTTTTTCTGAATAAATATATATTCTGATTATCAAGTAATACAGTTATAGTAGAAACTTGAGAAAATACACAAATGGAAAAAAATAACTTTTTTTAATCAAACAATGATAATCCATTGAACATAGGCAATTAATTTTGTTTCTACTACAAATTGCATTAAAATAACAGGAAAGGTGTTTGTTTTTTTAATTTTTTTTTTAAGTACACAAAACGACTAGGAAGAGAAAACAAAAGAGACAGCACCAAAAATATTTTGGAAGCTGGAAGGAGATGGTTGTGAGGTAACAGACTTAGCAGATGTGAGGAACATGCCTGTTTACGTGACATTCTCTCAAAGGCTCAGGAATTGGCAGCAGATAATCTCTAGAAGCTGGAGTAGAGGAGACTGAAATCATGTGTAGAGGTTGAAAGCTGATGAAGAGAGAGTCTCCTTATTAGGGGACATAGGTGCTATTGAGTATCAGGATACCTCACTGAAAAATAGAATAATTAAATAATATCCTCATGTCCTGTGTTCTCTCCTCCCCCACTTGGCCTCCAGGACACTGGCAGAAAGGCCTCTACTCTCTAGATAGGGAGCTTGAATGGTCTTTCTGGAGAACCTGAGTACCCCAAGGGACTTCTTAACAAAATGGCCCAGCTGGAACATTCTGTGGTAAAAGCAGGGCAGATAGATAAGTGCCCTCTTGTGTGCTTGGAGTCTCCGCTCTTGTTTTTTTTTTTTTTTAATATTTTTATTTATTTATTTGACAGAGAACACAAGTAGGCAGAGAGGCAGGTGGTGGGGGGCAGGGGGAGAAGCAGACTCCCCACTGAGCAGATATCCCGATGCGATGCGGGGCTTGATCCCAGGACCCTGGGGTCATGATCTGAGCCGAAGGCAGAGGCTTCAACCCACTGAGCCACCCAGGTGCCCCTCCACTCTCGGTTTTTGTTGTTGTTTTATAGTGGTTGTTCCCATTCTTCAGTATGAACAGTTACATTTGAAAAAGGTGTATAATACAGAAGAGCCCAAAACAAATAGAAGAAGGCAAGATACAAGGAATAAATACTTAGGAAAAGTTAAAAAAAAAGTGATCATTCATGTCTTCAGAGAGGTCAGGGAAGAAACTACAACCACGAAATGGGAATTGGATGCTGTGAAGAAAAGGAATAGTCTAAAAAGCTTTTGGAAATCATAAACACGATGGCAGAAATTTCTCTAGGAGAATCAGAAGGCAGAATTGAATTTCTTAGAAAGTAGAACAAAAACAAATAAGTTAGAAAATTGTAGAACCAGCGCAGGTGGTTCATTATCCAAATAATAGGAAAACGAGAGAGAGAGAGAGAGAGAGAGAGCAGAGAAAATGGAAGAGAGGAAGCAGCAACAAAATTATTTAAACATTTTCTCAGGACTCATGAATATACATTTAAGGTTTTAAAGGACCCATTGAATTTCCAGCATATTGATCAAAGTGCACCCACAGCAAGGCACCACTAATTTCTAGACACTGAGGGAGGAATTACAGGGAGAAAAAAACATTGAAAGAACCTGGAATTTGGACATCAGACCAATAAATAGCAACACTGGAAGCTAAATGTCAAGCATGAATTCTGAGGGAAAATTACAACTCTCTAGAATTTTTAAGCCAGTCAAGCTTAAAGTATTCCTTTTTAAATATCAAGGTTATTGAAGATTATTTCCTGAGAAGCTACTAGAAAAGCCTCACCAAAATGGAGAAAACAGACGGAGCATTTGGGAAACAAGAGATCCAGCAAAGGAGATGCCCAAAACAATTGTGAAATGGGGTTGTAGAGATAGACGTCGTGAGTCCAGATGTGAGCAAATGAAAAGGTTCTAGAACTTTCTCCAGGAAGATGAAATAGATTGCATGATATGCCTTAAACTTCTTGAGAGTCAGACAATTGGGAGGTAGTTTTGGATTGAGTACAGAGAAAAGTAAGGTGGGAAGAACCAAGATAATTACAGTTACTCACTCCAGAGGGAGAAAAGAAGTATAGGGAAAAAAAATGATACATGAATACACATAATTCAGCTCTGGATTAGATTTACTTCATTACAGTAATAGAAATAATAGAACTTAATGATCCAGCCAAAATTACTATATAACCATATTGGAAGGACGGAGGGAGGGAAGAGTTTAGATACATGTGGGTGGTGTATGTTGGAGTGGGGAGATGTCTGACAGGAGGAAGGAGGGTCAAATCTTCATTTTCCATGGGAAAAGTCAAGAGATAATACTTAAAATTGAAAAGGAGTAATAAAAATCACACTGTTTAATTAGCTCTGTGGTGTTAATAAAATAATCAGTTAAGAGAGTTGAGGAAATTGGTGTAAGAGGTTGGCGTAAGAGATAGGGACCTGCTAGTTTTCGTAGGAAATATTCTAGAACTATGTAACCCTTTATGTAAATGTGCAATTTTGATACAAATTTAGAAAATAAAATTAAAAAATAAAGTTGTTCCTGTCATTTTGTACACTTTTTTATGTATACACGCGCGCACACACACACACACACACACACACACATTTTCTTTGAGTGTTTGCTGTGGACCAGGTTCTGTGTTGGGCCTTGGGAATACAGTGCAAAGGTGATCGAGTATAATTTCCTTCCATGAAAACTTTCTCGGAAATTCTAGAAAGTAAATTTTGAACACATGCTGTGGAAAACAATAGGCCATCGTGTAGTTCAATTTCCAGCTAGTGAGATGTCGTAGAATCAGCTGAAATCCTCAGTAATAGCTTGATTATGTGCCTGGGACTCACTGTTCTCACCTTTCATCTGTTGTCATACTACATTCTCACACATCCCTATGAAGGTTCTATCTGGATCCACGATCATCTGAAGCTCAGAAGGGGTGAGTAGATTGCCTAAAATTGCAGAGCTGGAACTCGAACCTTGGCCTCCCTGGTTTCAAATTTGTACCACAGATTGTGATCGATTGAAGTATTTACCCAGGTAATTTGGTGTCTTCAGTGAACAAGATGAAGCATCCATTTTTTGGGGCTGGGGGTGGATTGGCTAACATAAAAATCATCCTTACAGTGCCTTGTAGAGGAGAAGCAGCCCAACAAGCATGGGGCATTACTATCTTTAGTTTCTTCTGGAGGGGGGTTTTTAGCAGAGTGAGTACCTAAATTTACCAGGAAGAGACCACACTCTGGTAGATTAGAACTCACTTAGCATCTGTTGAGAACAATTTACATGGGACCCTTAGAACTTCAAATGAATGAGACACCGATGGACACAGGCATCTGTTATGCTCGATGTGTGAACATTCAGTGTCTAAATGCTTTGTGTTAAGACCTGAGTTTGTATGATTAAGGAGACTGCATATTAACTATCCTTTGTTTAATTGGTATTTTGAACCATGATAGTTTAAGTTTTAGAATGGCTTCATATATTCTTAAATTGAAATTTCTTTACTTTGATAAACTTGGAATATATATTCCTGTAGATTCACCTTTTCCAAATGTGTTCTGTAGAGCCATTAAGATACACATTAAGGTGTTTTGTTAAGTCAGGAGCTGATGTCTAGCAATTTGGAGAATCCTGGATATAATAACCTCCTTTTGGAGATTTACAGGGCACATGAGTGTGTTAGAGACTCTGAGGTGATTTTGTATAGAACCACCATATGTTACTGTATTTAACCAGAATTTCCACAGTTTTTTTGAACATGGATTCATTTTTCGAACTAATTTTTACTTGAACGCATTTTGGGAAATGGGGGACTCCAGGTTATTATTTTTTTTTGAAGGAGATGTGCATATGATGACCTTTAGGCTCCTTTTAGCTCTGAAATGCTGTGGCTTCACAATTTTGACTATCAGTTCCGTGTGAGTCGCTTTGACTTAAAATTTGCTGGGTTGTAATTATCAAGTGTGTACACAAAGTCCTACTTTACCTTTGAAGTTTTATCTGAGGTCTTAAAGATTTGATTAGGACTCCCTATTTTCTTTGAAACGTGGTTTGGAAAAATATACGCCACATTACAAATACTTTCTAATAAATTGTTCCAGAAATCGTGTATATCTGTGTACATAGCATACGTGGAAAGACACGTGTATGTGTGTGTGTATAATATATCCATACACAGAGAGCATATGTGGACATTTTTTAAGAACTCTATTGTGTTCTTCTTTATTAAGGAAGAAAGTTATTTAATTGCTGCAGTGAATATCCTGACACACAAAATCTTTGTATGATTGGATGGCTGTATCTGTATAATAGACTTCTAGGAATAAAATTTCAGATCAGAAAGCATGTGCATCTGAATTTTAATAGGTCTTTATTATCTAAAAGAGTGGACCAATTAATGTGCAGCAACTCCATGAAAGTTGGTTTGGCCACTCCCATCTCTGGCAACATGAGTAGATGGTATTGGACATCTTAGCTGATGTTGTTTTCTATATGGGAAATCCACTATTTCAAAAAAGACTATCTTTTCATGTATTATTTTGTATTTATTAATTATCCATTTACTTAATAGAATTGGAAAGTATTTGGGGCTAGCAGGAAGTGGTCTTTTTGCATAAGCAGTCACCATCTGTGATTAATATACATGAAGTTAATGATAATAACTTAAAGCTGAATTTTATTACTAAACAAGGTACAGAAATGTTCAGCCTTTCAAGCATTTCCTTCAGTTGGAAATACCTCTGTGAAATTTTGCGCTAGTAGATTCTGCCACAGAAATAAAATGATGGTGGACTTGATGCAAACATTGCAGAGATGACAAACTTGACCGTGAATATAGTTTTGAAATTTCCACATTTTCTTAAGAAATCTTGAGTTTTCACTGTCTCTTCTGAGACTGCAAAAAAAGACTTTTCAGTCTGCTGTGGAGGGATGTCAGTAACATAATTGATTTATTCTTTTTGCCTCCAGGAGGAAGACAACGATCCTATAGTGCCCTTCGATGAGAAACGGAAACTTTTGAGCTGCATCTATGGCTGACCCTCAAAGCCTGCATTGTTTGTCTTCATCTAACCCAGCTCTGATGGACCTCTGTGACAGCTGCCTCTACATGTGCTCTAATGAAATACTAGAAGTGGCTGTACATTCAAAAAAACCCCAATATTCTATATCCATACCACTGCTGCTAGGATTCAGATTTTAGCACATACTGTTTTTTTGCTTATGTGTAGAAGAAATGAAACTAGTTTTCAGAGTTGTTATTAATATGAATATATATCACATATTAATACTGAGACAGGAAAAATACACTCTCAGTGTTAGCGGTCCTTCATTTCCTGTCTCAGAAAATTCACTCATTTGGAGAATAATATAATTCTTAATAATAAGAGTTTTGATCAGGGACAGCATACGGCTTGCAAATGGAACGTGAAAGATTAGTGAAGGTCGTATCGCATGTTGTTCAGCCCTCCTGCCACAATTAATGTCATGCTGGTTCTTATGCAAAACAATTTTGGAGTTAATGCAACAACAGAATCACTTTATGCATTTCTCAAAGGATCAAATTGAATGTAGGAATCTAATTGATTTATCTGACATATTAGAAGCTCTGGTTTCTAGGAGTTTGAGAAAGGCATAAAAATAGGATAAAAAGTAAGTGGGTACTACTTACCAGAAAATAGCTTTATTTTCAATGATAGAAACATAAATTTAATAGTATCCTATAATAATTTAGTGTTGTACATTTTGTAAGACCTTAAAATATTTTATTCTATGGATTTTACTTTAGTATATTGAGACATTGCTTTCTAAAATAATCCACAATATCTTTATTTTAATTAATTTTAAGTGCTACTGGCAAATGTAAGCATATGCTTAGAAGCAGTTAGATGTGACAAAATGAGATAATTTGTGTAAACTAGTAGTATGCCTGGCACAAAGCAAGTACTTAATAAATGTTATTTGTTGTTACAATTATTGTTGTAAAACTGCAAGCCTCATAGTCCTAATTTGGAGGGATTTGGGGATGCAAAATGTCTAAGTCAGAAATCATACAGGTAAAAGGTGTATACGTTGTGAGGTTTTGGATGTGTTGTGGAGAGGCTGTGATAATGAAAGCATTAAATACAAATAAAAATCATACCAAGTATCCCTGAAAAATGACAGCAAAGGAAGATACTGGTAGAGCCTTGTGCAGGGAGAGGCAGGAGCGGTGGCCATGGCAGCAGAGTGAGGAAAAGCAGGAACTTGCAAAGGTTTGGGGTCCTCCCTGAGCCCTGGGCCACAGGAGGGCAGCATTGGGCAGAGTCTCTGGGAAGTGGAGAGAAGCCCTGGATCCTTCCTCTCTGTAGTTTCTCCTATGCAAAAATGAAGAAATGGCAAAGCATGGTTGCAAAAACTGCAACCTGTTTAAAGACCTCTCTCTCCTAGACTAAAACATGCCACACACGCTGAACATTGGTCGTAGGTGTCTCCTCATTTGTAACTGATATCTAAAGATGACCTCTGAAGATCTCATTTTCTTATGGATGAGAAGCCAGTCAAAAGGTGCCCTGGCAATCTTTCAGTAGAGCCTGTGTTCGGGCCCTGAAAGCAGGGTGCAGGTCAAGTCTTGGACTTGACTTTTGTTGCTTCTTGTAGTCTCCAACCATCTGTCCCTGAAAAACACAAACATTATCAATTCAAATGACCTTTAGGGAAATAACTAGTTGCCCAAATTTCCCCCTTCAATGTTTTTTAGTTGAAGCAATCAAATTTACCATCTGTTTTCTTAAGTGAGAAGAGGGACATGAACTACTTGATTCAGCTTGTGGTGTCCATTGCTGAGGCCGTGTGTGTGGAGGCTTAGTAGTCTTTAATATAGGAAACCCCTTCTTCCTTTCTACACTTCGGTACCTCAGGCTCAGACTATGAATGCAGGTGTGAGAGTGATGCTTGTGTAAGAATGAATCTGAAAGTGTAATTTGTAAATCAACACAAGCACAAATAACTGATCTCCAGTCTATCCTCCCTTTGACCGTGTCCTGGGGAAGGAAAGTGAAAGGTATGTAAGGGCCTTGAAATTGAGGAAGGAGCCTCCCAAGCAAAAGTGTGTGTGTATGTGTGTGTGTGTGTGTGTTGGGGGGTGGGTGAAGGGGGTGTGGGGGAGTTAACTTGGGATAAATGACAAATTTTATGGATCTTGAAATGTAATTTAGGGTGGATTTGTTTACCTAACAGGAAAAAAAAAAAAAGCAACAAACGGAGGTGCTTTTTCACATAGCTTATACATCTGAAAGTGTTTCTGATTCATGGTAATTAATGTACCTGATGGTGTCTAAAGTAATATTGTCCTCAGAAGGTTTGTCAATTAAGATAATTTTTTATTGTTGTTGGTCAGTTGAACTGAAGGCTTGCCAATATTGTTGCTCCTTTCAAAGAAGCAGCATTTAGTTTTGTTGGTTGTCTCTACCGTGTTTCTATTCTCTATTTCATTAAGTTCTTCTCTAATCTTTATTATTTCTTTTTCTGCTTGCATTAGGTTTGGTTTGTGATTTTTATAGTATGTTAAGGTAGAAGATTAGGTTATTGGTTTGAGATTTTTTTGTAATAAAGCCCTTTACAGTTATAAAATTTTCTCTAAGCAGGTTTCTGCTGCATCTTGTAAGTTTTGTTTGGTATGTTTTTGCTTTCTTTATCTCAAAGTATAGTTATAAAATTTTCTCTAAGCAGGTTTCTGCTGCATCTTGTAAGTTTTGTTTGGTATGTTTTTGCTTTCTTTATCTCAAAGTATTTTCCAATTTGCCTTGTGATTTCTTCTTTGACTTAATGGTTATTTAGGTGTGTGTTGGTTAATTCCCACATATTTTTGAATTCTAAAATTTCTGTTATTGATCTGTAATTCTCCTCCATTATGATTAGAGGACTAACTCTGCATGTTTTCAATCCTTTTAAATCTGTTGAGGCTTGTTTAATGGCCTAGCATATGGCTTGTTTTCATGACTGTTCTGTGTGCACTTGAGAAAAATGTGTAATCTGCTGTTGTTGATGTGTTCTGTAGATGCCTGTTAGGTCTGGTTGGTTTATGATGTTGTTTAAGTATTCTATTTTGTTTATCTTTTTATTTCTATTATTGAAAATTGGATATTGATGGCTCCAACTATTATTATTGAATTATCTATTTTTCCTTTCTTTTCTATCAGCTTTTTCTTTAAGGATTTTGGTATATATATATATATATATATGGAATATATTTTCCATAAAAATATGGAAAAATATATATTTTTTCCATATTTTTCTGAAGGAGTTCTTTTATTACTAAAAAATGCCCTTCTTTATCTCTAGAAACATTTTTTTGCTTTAAAAAGTAACTTGTTAGATATTAGTAAAGCCATTGCCACTTTCTTATGGTTGCTATTTGCATAATCTGTCTTTTCCGTTCTTTCACTTTCAGTGTATTTGTATTTTTGAATCTGAAGTATGTCTCCTGTATACAAAGTGGGATCTTGTTTTTTCATCCAGACTGACAATCTCTCTGACTTTTGATTGCATTTTTTTAACCATTCACATTTAATGTTATTGTTGACATAGCTGGATTTATGCCAACCACTTTTTGTTTCCTACATGTCTCATGTCTTTGATGTTGTTCTTCTATCTTTCCTTTATTGTTTTCTTTTGCATTAAGTGAATATTTATACTTCAATAGCTTTAGTGATTTTTTCTTTTACTTTCTTTGGACTTTATTTTCTTAGCGGCTGCTCTAGAGCTTACCATATGTGTGTGTATATGTGTGTGTGTGTGTGTGTATGTTTAAGTTTATTTGTTTATATATTAGCATGAACAGGGGGAGGAGCAGAGGAAGAGGCAGGGCAAGAATATCAAGCAGACTCTATGCTGAACTTGGAGCCTGATATGGAGCTTGATCCCACAACCCTGAGATATGACCTGAGTCAAAACCAAGACTCAGATGCTTAACCAACTGAGCCACTGAGGTGCCCCAGAGAGCTTACCATATACCTGTAATTCATCAGAATCTACTTCAGATTTATACTAACTTGGTTACAGTGAGATCAGAAATATTACCTTTAATCCACTGAGCCACCCAGGCGCCCCGAAATATTACCTTTATATTTCTCTATTCATTTTCCTTTTTTGTTACTGTTTTATATATTATATGTACAAATATATGTCCTATGAACCCGACAATATATTGTTATAATCATTACTTTATAGAATTGTCTATTAAAGAAGCTAAGCAAAGGAAGGACAAGTAGAATTTCTTTTTTATAGGATTCCTTATGTTAGTCTTCTTATTTATAATTTCTGGTTCTTATAATTTGGCCCTGTAGATTCACATTACCGTCTGTGTAATTTTCTTACTCCATTCTCTTACTTTGTTTTCACCTACTTCCTATATGTTATTATTGTCAAATACATTACATTTCTATATGTTCTAAGGCTAATAGTACAACTATATGACACTGCTTTATACAGTTGCTTCTTAAGTAAGAGATGGAAGAAAGATGCACTTACACTGTCTTTTATAATTATATAATTACTTTTAGAATTATATAATTACTTTTACCAGTGCTCTTGGTTTTTGGTATAGATTCATACTATTGTCTGGGGTCACTTGGTTTCAGGCCAAAGGATTTCATCTAAGGCAAGTCTACTAGCAACAAATTCTTTTTGTTTATGTGGGAATACATTTATTCTACCTTTCTGTGTGAAAGTTTGTTATATGTAAGATTCTCGATTGGCAGTTTTTTTTTCTTTTAGCACTTTGAGCATGATCTCTCACGGCCTTTTGGCCTCCACTATTTATGTCGTTTCTCATAAGATGTCAGCCATTAAACTTAGTGGGGTTTCCTTCCACATGACAAGTGATTTTTATGTACCTGTTATCAAATTCTTTTTTTTTTTCCTGCTTTTCTTGTTACCTGATCTCTCCTACCTATTCTTCCTATGATGTATCTGGGTGTAGATCTGTTTGTGTTTATCCTAGTTGGAGTTCATTGTTCTTCTTAGATATATAGATTAATATTTCATCAAATGTGGCATGTTTCTGGTCATTCCTTTTTAAATTTTTTTTTCTCCTTCTCTCTTCTCTTTTTGGTGCTACCATTATTCAAATGTTAAGACACTCTTCTTTTTTTAAGATTGTATTTATTAGAGAAAGAGAGAGAGAAAATCAGAGTAGGGGGAGGGGCAAAAGGAGAAGCAGGCTTCCTGTTGAAGAGGGAGCCTGATGTGGGGCTCGATCCCAGGATTCTAAGATCATGACCTGAGCCAAAGGCAGACACTTAACCAGCTGAGCCAGCCAGGTGCCCCTTGCTAAGGCATTTGATAGTGTCCCATATTTCTCTGATCCTGTGCTCACTTTTTCCCCTTTCTACCCACTCCACCCCCTGCTTGTTTGTGTTGTTGTTTGCCTTATTTGTTTAATGACTTGACTGGACTATGCATTTTTTTAAAAATTTTTAATCACCTCTATTACTCCATGCACTGTGAAGCCTAGGAAGTAGCTTCTCAGAGAACTGAAATTCTGGGCATGTGCACATCAGGATGACAGTGATGTAACAGGACTCTCTTGGGTGGTCTCTTTCCTTGATCTCTCTGCTAAGCTTTGCTATGAGATTTGTTCTGATCTTAGGAGGGTTTTTGGCTGTCTCTTTCCATGGTTCCATCTGAAAAACTAGCTAGTGATTTAACTTGTTACCCTGATACAGTTAATATTCTCCTCTTAATTACTTGTCACCAAAATCTCCATTGTTTTCCAGAGCAGCCTCAGGCTTGAACTTCCCCCACACTCTGTTACTAATAAAGTTCATTCTTGTATGGAAAGTTTTGGGGCTCTTTGTTCTTACCGTCTGTCTTAGGCAAAATATTTCTGTCACAGTTCTTGAGCTGTGGATGGGGTCAGCAGCTTGTTTCTTAATGCAGTGACACTCCAGCTTTGCAAATAGGGTTCTGGGTAAGGGCAGTAGCCTCCCATCTTTGTGGCTTGCCTCTCCCAGAATGTAGTTCTAAGATGGAACTACTGCTGTATGAGTGAGCTGGGGCAAAGGTGATCAAGACCCCAGTATTCTCAGCTTGCTCTATCTGTTGTTGAACCTCTGGTCTGTGAGTGGGGGCTTTGGAAGGAAGGGACCTATAATCCTCAGGTGCTTAGCCTCTGCAACCTTTTTAGTATCCCTTGATTGGGAACTGAGGGGAGCCCCAGCTTCCTGGTCATCCCCACCAAGGGTGGAGATTTAATCATGCTAAGCCTGGAGCAGGGGAAGGGAAAGAGTGGGTTCATGGTACTCTAACTATTCTTACTGAGATTAAGAGATTTTCTTGAATAAATATTTCTTCTTTTGCTGTATGTCCTTAGAAAAATTTTCAGACTATCAGATGTCTCCTTTTTTTTTTTTTTTTTTTTTCCAATTCTATCAGTTATGGTTGTTTTGCTGAGAAGCAGGTCTGTGAAGCTCTATTTGTCATTCTGGATGTAATTTTCTCTCATTTACAATAGCGTATTACTTAAAATGTCTGGCTGTCATTTCCCTTTTGGAATTTGCACTCAAGTAAGCATATTTTCCAGAATTTTATGTCAAATATCATCATTGTGATTGAGGGTAGATTCGTGGTTTTTGGTAAAATTTCTTAAAATGAAAATGACCTTGATGTAACAATATTAGGCATTAACTTATGGAATTAATTACCATGTGATTTTATTTCTCTAACCAACTAATTAAAAGCAGTTAGCTAACATATGCTGATAATTTTCAAGTCTTAACTCTACAAACTTTATCCCAAGGTGGCATGTGCATAAATAGACTCCTGAATAAACCTCATTTTCCTTGGAATCTTCATTTCTTTAAAGAACATACTGATACAGAAAATATTCCTATGATAAAAAGCAACCCATATTTAGTTAATTAAATTTAATTAATAGTATAAAACGTTATGGAAAATGTGAGCTATTGTACACTGATGAGATAATGTGAATCCTAAGGATATGCACAGGGAAACATTCTTTCCTTCCTTTCTATGTTCCCTTCCTTTGTTTACAGTTGTTTCCGGTGCTAGTTTTGTGTGAAACTCTTAACTGGCACTCACTGAGATAGTAAGGTGGTGAAATATGAGCCTTCAGACATTTTTAAGAAAGGTAAAAACAACATAGAAGAAAGGATTTTAAATTGGAAATTTTGTGTTGTATCAGGCTTAGATGATGTTTTATTAAAGCATACTAGAAGTTTTATACTTCAGGTTGTAAAGGAATGCCCATTATCAAGTTTTAAGAAACTTTTCAATGAATCTGTATAAGCTGCCTTATAAGGCTTTTGTCCTCCCTCCCTTCGCTTGGAACACTATAGTTTTAGTTAGTCAGTAGAACTTAAGAAATTTCTTAGAGCTGCTCCAAAGACCTAATATCCTTGTTTTACTGCCTTTGGGGCTGATTCATTTTCAGAATAACCCTACTGCATAATTCCTTTGATAAACTTTAATTGCTTTCAAATTATATTGGAATTCAGTCAGCCTCTATAGGAATTTTCCTGTGAAATTGTGTTAGAATCTGGCCCAAAGGGATTTTCTTAAAATGCAGATTAAAGTCCATACATTGCATGAAAAACATTTTATCTTTTATAACATAGAGATGCTTCTTTATCATATAAAGGAGATCTACAGTATTATTATAGTGCAAGACTGAGATGAAAATTGATCCCTTGAAATTTCAGTCATATTAAATAAATTTCCTTATGAATACTTTTTTGAACAAATCTCATTTGAATGAAATGATCTTGGTATACAAAAAGTCCTGTAATATATGTGATTTCTTCCCCCCGCTTTTTTTCTATTCATACTTATACATTATTCTCATATGAAATGGTTCCAATATTCAATAAATATATTTGAGGCATTATTAAAAAAATTCACATGCAAGTCTAGGCAAGTGTTTTATGATGGCTTTGCAGAAAGGAACTTGCCTCTGCTAGTAGGCTCAGTAATCAAGAAGGCCAAGCCAGAAATGTGAAGCTCTCTGGAAAAAACAAGAGACTAGGTATGAGAAGCGTATGATTCCACAGGCTTCTATTTTCTAGGTCCCCACAAAGGAAATGTACACACAGTTCTTGTGGGTAGATTGGTCTTCCCAGGGAGAGAAATTAATACTTCAGAGCACCAAGGAGGTGATTTTCTCATTTAGGTAAGTGGGAGAAAACATTCCAAGTGGTATTCTGCTGTGTGGGACAAGGTGAGCAGTTAGCTCCAAGGAATGGTACATCACACCGAGGTTAGGACCATTATTACTGCCAGTCCTTGCACAAAACCACATATTTGAAAACATCCTACGGACATTGATTACACTTATTATTTCTCACTGCAGTTCTGACCCTTGGGTTCTAGCCTTGCCTTGTGTCCCTCTGTTCTCAGAGCCCCTTGAGACTATAAGATACATTGTTGTTAACTTAACATCTTTGGCAGGATTATATGTGTTTCACTACTACCCTTGGAGAAGTTTTCTTTCTTCTGGGTTACTGACAACGAGTCTATATTTTAACATTCTTGCACATTTGTATTAAATATATTTTTCTCCTTGTAATTTCTATACTATAGGAGTTAGTTCAAAAGAGGCAGACAATATTGAAGCCAGAAAAAACTTTCTTTTCTTTCTTTCTAAATCACCTTTTAAAAACTATTGAGAGATGGTGACATAATTGATTTCTGGAGTTTCTTAATTCTGTCCTCTGATTTTGCCAAGGGAAAATTTCCTTTCCTTATTTTTGACCAGAAAGGAAAAGAAATGTGTCAAGTACCTATGGTCGAACCTCTTCATCTGACGAATTATTTGTATTTTTTATTTCCTTTAGACTCTTTCCAGTGCATTGCACAATGCTTTTAAGAAAACGGACTTCCTTCAACAGCATTAGTTCCCAGCATTACTGTGTGAGGTGGGAGAATTAGGAATCGGAATCTATGATATATCTCTTCCAGCTGATATGTGGAAAGGAAACTCCAGCATAGCCAAATGGAGAGAAGGCAGGGTCTGCACCTAGAAAGTGATATATAATAAGAGTGCATACGTGGGGCAGGTGCATGAATGAAAGGAGATATGAAGATGTCACAAAAATTTCAGTGAAGCCAGACCCACCAGCAAGTAATGGCTATAATAGATACAGGTCAGTACCTTAGATGATTTAAAGTGGTATTCGTAACACCATCCTCTGAGCAAAGTTTTTGTTTGACTCTAAGTTATGTGCTCTCCTCATGTCAGGCATTCTGATGGGCAGGCATTCTAGAAGATTCCAGGCATAGACTGAAGCCAGACTCTTTGATTTGAATTCCAAGTCTGAGTACTGCCAGTGATGTGTGACCTTGGGCCATGGACTTAATCACATTGGGTATCAGCTTCTCCATCTTTGGATCTCAAGATTTAAATCTTCAGATGTTCTTTTTTGGGACATCTGAATTAAGTGTTTACTGTTATTAACACTCATGGGAATATCTGAATTAAGTGCTGTTATTACTACATCACTTATAGGAATGTCTAAGACATTAGAGAAGCCCTTTTAGAATATAGTTGTCTTAATCACGTATAGAAGTTGTATTCACTTGAGCAACAACTGTTGATTGTGCAGTTTTATAAGTCCCAGGCATTGTGTGAGGTGACGGGGATATAGTGAGGAATGGACCAGAGCAATCCCCTCTTTTCTGGAATGACAGGTGTTAAGGGGGTAGGCTGCCTGGCAACCTCAGCTTGCCCACCCACCCTACACACTCTCTGGAGACTGCAATGTGTGCACCTCTGCACTCAGCCTCTCAGCATATCCAAGACTACATAGATCACCTCAGATCTCATTTCATGTCCAAGATGACTGATATCCAGTTCCAGTCTTTCATTCCTCAGTCAAAACACTGAGAAGTAGGTTTTCTCTAACCTTTAATGGTCCAATGGCAAAATACCAAACAAGTTTTCATGACACTGAGTACAATATAAATATCAAAGAACTGTAACTGTCTGGTGTTTCCATTGCCATACCTTGTTAATGACATGTGTTAACTCTGTCATGAGATTGGAATGGACCATCCTATGGTTCTGTGCTTTCCTTGTGATGGCTGGCAGGTCTGCATGTCCATGGATGAAGGAGGCACTTCATATCACCAGTTCCCAAGAGCCCAGGGCTTTTGAAACAGGACTGCCCAACACTGTCCCCTTCCTTCTCTTCGTCACTCACTTTAGCCTCTTTGCAAGGATCATCGGTTTTGTGCCCACTGGCTCTCCCTGGGCTTCCACACGGACAGTCATGGACTGTGGCACATGTCAGTTAGTCACTCCCATACTGAGAGAGGAATATCATTCACCAAGGCAAAATCTGCTGAGGAGTTCCTCATCATTTTTCTTCTTCCCACATCCTGGGTACTAAAAGCAGCTATAGTCCACAACTAGGTGACCGAATATCAAATTACGTGAAAGAAGATGATGAAATGCTTTGCAAAGGACGAGTGAAGCCATACTGTGAAATGAAGAGTAAATAGGTTTACTTCATTTTATATGTTATTTTCTGTTGATGCAGAAAAATAATTTAAAAAGCTGACTATGACTGCGTCTTGTATGGTTAGATAGAGACAGTCTCCCAAGGGTAACTTCCTTGTTTCAGAGTCACTGAGGGACCCTCTCTTAGAGATGTACATGTAGGCACATAGGTATGCCCCACTTGGAGGGAGGGCACAGAAGAGTGTGCCCTCTTGAGGGGAGCTCCTTTTGGTAAGGAATGCTCTGGGGTACAGTTGACACTATTTCCATAAAGAGCTAGGGTCCTTCTGGGGAGGGAAGAAAGTAAGACTCTCAAGTGAGTTTGAAAGTTAGGGGAACCTGTGGGAGTTCACTGATTGGGAAGGGCCCCCTGAGGCCCAGTAAAGCAAGATACCACATGGGAGGGGCGGGCCTATCTGGTGATAACATCCCATGAAAGCAATAGCCTAAGAGTTGTGGGCTAGGACTGGTGGCAACATTTTGGGGGCTGAGGCTGGAATCTTCTGTGGTTGGAAAAAGTCACTTTCTGCTTGGAACCTGACTGGAATCTTATCTCCCAAATTCTCTCACAACACACCAGACTTCCTAGGCAACAACATGAAATCCAGGTAGCATGGGGCAATATTTTTTTTAATGAATTCCCAGGTTTGTGTATGCTAGATAATGGTTAAGTTAAGAATTTTTAGCTTGTCTTATCTCAAATGGAAGTAGAGTATTTAATTTCCAAGAGCCACTTAGGTGAGAAAGAGTTGAATACTCTGTGAAGGTAAGTGGACTTGTTATCTGGAGAACTTCCTACATTCACTAAATGTTGACACTCTTTGCTTTTGCTTCCAGGGGAGTCGGTGTTTTTTTCGTCCGTAAGTGGTCTGTTCATTGCCCACATTAATGAAGCCTCTCTTGGGGCCAGAATGGGTGAATGAAAGTAAGCTCCTCTATTGGCCACCTACATTGATAAATCATACTTCTTCACAATGATAGAGCACCAAAGACAAACAATTGCAATGCATGGACCGTTTGTTTCATCTTGGTGTGTGCAAAAAAAAAAAGAATAAGTCTTCACAGAGGTAGATTTTCAGTTGCCCTTCATTCATCAAAAAAAAAAAAAAAAAAATACACAAGCTAACAGAACTTTACTGTTTCTGACTGAAAACACTCTAGCATGAGAATCTGGAGCAGATAAAATAGAGTCATTTGGTTCCTGTAAGCTCGAAGCTACAGAATTTGATCTAGTTCTATCTAGTACATTGAAATTTTAGTAGCTTTGTGTGAGCTGGGTTTCAGACAAGGTTCTAATAAAAAAAATCAGCAATTACTGAATTATTGAATTGCATAGTTAGGAAATGGGCAGGGTCCTTTGCAGTAGCACATTAAGTACAGAATTAAGTGACAAGGAGACTTGAGGGTCACTCTGGGACTGAAAGTCTCATTCAGTTACACAATGGACAAGTCCCTTCTTGGACAGGATGTTGGTTTGTGGGAGGTGATCCAGAATATAAGTGTGAGTTAACAGTAGTCCTTTTAATTCCATTCTCCCGTATTTCTAATTAATCCAGCCGTATTGGAACACTACCTTATTGTGTTTCTTTATACATTTCTATCACAGAACCCCAATATATGATATCACCATTGATAAGTTTTCTCAGTTTACACATTCCACTTATTTCCATGCTCACTCTCTAGTCAGGACCAGTGAAATTTATGTAACGATATATTATTATATGCTTCTCAATTTCAATCCATCAGAAATATTTAACAATACTTTATGTAATACTGTGAAACTACTCCTAAAGGAAATTATTTTGTTGAGTGCATTTAACTAATGCATTATCATTTTTTTAAAGATATAGAGCTTTCTAGAGAGCAGTCCCACTGACAGGGGCCCCTAACAGTTTAGGGTAAGAGCTACTCCTTACTGAAATGCCTCCTGGGATGATGGCCAAATTCACTTTGAAACCAAAAACAGAATAAAATAATGTTTACATGTTTTTGGGGTCAGACAAGCCCATTATGATGATTTTGCTTCATGCTTGTCATATAGTCTATAGTTTTCTTAATCCTGCATGTCCTGATGCAGATTTTATGCTTCAGCGAGCAGGCATCTCTGGTCACAAATGCAAGGGCTGTTGCACAGTAGAAAGGGTATATACAAGATGGTTACGATGGCCTCGGAAACATAGTCAAAGCCAAGTGCAGTAATTAGACTCCTCCTTCTATTTGTTTCTCTTCTGTTGCTGTAATTAAACATGATTGGTAACATCTGACATTTCTCCTGTGGCAGGGAGGGAGGCAGCATGCAAGGGTATCGTTTATGTATTTCGTGAATACTTACTGAGTTCTTAGTGTGTGTCTGTTAGTGTCCTGTGCTAAGGGAGATACACTACTTGCCTGAAATATACCCAAATAATTCAGAGCCTCTTCTAAAGCCAGATGGATGGCACAAAGTATATGTTCAACAAAGAAAAAAAAAAGAACATTCTGAGATGAACAGGGACTGTTTCATGGGGAGGGTGGCTTTGGACTTGAAAGTCGGAGAGGAAGGTTAGAGAGGCAGGTGAGGAGAGGGCCTCCTGCTACCTAGACCAGTAGGAAGAGAGGTGTGAGGAGGGTGGGTGCAATACAGAGCTGGTGACGGGCCATTTTAGCTGAGTCTAAATATAGGCAAGGAAAATGGAGAATTACTACGATCAAAGGCAAGTGAAGGAATCACAGTGAGTATTTTGAGAGCTAAGTTAGGAAGTCTGACCTTTATCTATCTACCAGAGATCATGGATTCATTATGCGAGTTAATTGTGAGCACATAAGAAGCATGCACCGTGACAGACACTGGAGATGCTGGAGGATAAATGATACAGAGCCAGCAACGAGGCCCAGAAGCATTCTGAACAGGGGATTGAAGTTTCTGGAGATTATGCTCCCACGTTATTCATGGCGGTCTGGAAGCGGGGAGCCTGGAGGCTGGCGGGCCTGTTGCCCAGAGATGTGGGCAGGCAGAGACCGATCCGGGTCGAGAAGCAAGATGGAGAAGCAGATGGGGCAGGGGCCTGCTTTACCTCCTGGCTTGAGCACTGGGGTCTGAGTCTGCCTCCTTACTTGGACAAACTGTTTTCCTCACGAGTCACTCATCTGCCAAGCAGATGGGTCTAGCTGTCAGTAATCTGCTGCCCCTCCGCTTACTTTGTGGGGTGCATCATCTGCAAACATTTCACATTACTCTGCGTTATTCTGCAGACTCCACGAAATACAAAGTGGCCCTCTCGTGTGCTCTAAATGTCTTACTTGTAAATTGCTCTCACAAAATAGTACAGGGCCCGGGTCTGCTCCTCGCAGGCAGCATTTAAACACCTGGAAAGTAAGGACTGTTTTCATTCTCTTTGTTAGGGTCCCACAGAGTGTTTTCTCCCATACACTTGATGCCTGACAGGATTCCCAGTGAGGTAAAAGATTCTGGACTTGCTACCAGACCCAAACAAACCTTGGTAACAACTAAATACAAATTTACTTGTCTTTGTGGAAATGTAAATAATGTGTGTGTGTGTGTGTGTGTGTGTGTGTGTGTGTATTCCCCCTCCCCCATCTTCCCTTCTCAGTAATCCTTGTGGAATCCATGATTTCACCGGTAGGAACATTTGGCCTCTGGAAAACACCCAGCAGCTTTCTTGCCTTTCACATTATCCTAAAGCCACGTCACCCTTCTTCTTTTCGACTTGCTGACAACACAGTTGTTCAGGGTCACACGCTCAGGATGGGTGTGTCTTCTTGATAAAAACTAATGGCCATGTGGTTGTTCCATCAGCTTCTGACCTTGTTTCTATTTTCTAAAAGTGTTCTCTAAGAGGATGCACGGGCTGGGCCCCTCAGCTCCCCCTCAACATCCTGTAACCCTGTAGGTTCCCCATTTTCTCTGGACCCAGCAGTCTTCTCCGGGCCATAGATGACAAATCCAGAAGGACCTTGGAGATGGGCATCCATGAAGCAAAGCAGAGGAGGTGGGCACTAGGCATTCCTCTGCTGGCCCATGAAGAGTTGCTTGAACAGAGCGGTCCCCAGCCGGCGGTCGGGGGAGGGGGTGGGAAGGGGTACCAGACAGGGATACAGAGCAAGACCAATGGGTGGGCAAACCCACCATGGTGCTCTCATGGGTTCATCCCTTACCTGGTCAGCGTCCAGTCTTCTACTCTGCTTTTTGCTTGTTTTTACACAGGGCTCCCTTGCATATTTGTATTCCTTAAAAAAAAAAATGGATGTATTCTATCCGCTTTATGTCACCTGAGTGATTTTTCATTTAATGTAGGCTAGTGAGCTATTTCTCATTTTGATGGGGATTTGTCTTTGGAATTAATTTCAGTCATTTCTTCCTCTCTTCATATCTTTAGCAACTTGCAAACATTACTTGGAAAGACTAGTTTAAATGATTTATTGGATCTTTAAAAAACCATTAATATGTCTTCTTATTCCATAATTATTTTACTTAACAGATTATAAAGTTATACCTTTTTCTTATTTAGAAGTGAACTAAAAACCCCAGCATCATTCTGTTTATGTGGTCAATAGAGGATTTTAAAATAATGACCAGGATTAGCTGGTTGTGTCCACACACTTCAGTGGATTTTTGTCAGCTTTTGCAAATACCGAAACAATACTATTATTTTTCTCTTACTTTAAACTCACCAGAGAAAAGATACAACTCTAGGCAGTTTTTCAGTTAACTTAGTCTTTCTATTCAGAAGGGTATCACGAGAGTGTTGCCTGAAAGCCTTGCCCCTTGATGAGGCAGTGAGGAGCCCGACCCAGACCCTGGCGTTGCTCCGCCATGACATCCTTCTCTGCACGAGCATATTGGAATGTCTGTGGATGGGTGAACTGCCTTAGAAGGACAGCCTCCCGTGATTCCTAATCCCAGTACTGCAACAGCGGGCAGAGCTGCCTGACAGAAAAGGCTTTTCCCAGCTTTGTGTGAATCACCACTCAGGCGTTTAAAAACATGGAGTCTGCTCTTCCAGCGCAAAGGACTTCTGTTAATATTAATGAAAAGTCACACATTCACCTCCAAGCCAGAAGGGATGCCTTCAATCTTTCCCCAGGATTCCTAGACTATAGAGAAAGAGTATCTGTCCTTTTCATAGTCGAGCGGAATGGAATAGTGAAGCTTAGGGGAAGTCTAGCAACATTTAAAATAAAGCTTTCCATTTGTTGACAGTAGACAAATACTTGAGCGTCAGAACTTAATGCGAATGGCTCCATTTGGAGTTTTGCAAGATCAAAGGGAGGTTTAGAAACCCGTTACGGATGCTTACCACTCATTTTCTCACTAATTCAAATCAAGTGTCTTTCAGTCAGAAAAGCAGAGGAGATAAGACATATTAGATGAAAGGCAGGAAGAGTAGCAACGCGATGGTCCTGTTCCTCATCTCTTAAGGGAGGCTGTTCCATCATTCCTGTGGGGCGCGACTACCTCTGATGTTGGCTGGCTAAGGGCACCCCAAATGAAGCTTTTTCAAACTATTAGATTGATTAGCAAATCCTTACAACCAAGAGTAATAGAAAGCATTCGACCATAGGGCAGTATTATGTAGCACTGTTCTAAGAATTACCATTTTTATGGTTCAGTTTTCTGTGTCAATCCACGTGATGAATCCTATTCGCTTTGAGAATTTGAGGGTAGTTCTTAACTTTGCTGAAAATATAGGAGACACCTGCGTAGTGGATGAAGCATGGGTTTGGGAGTTAGAACCCGGGCTCATAGTTGTTTAGTTATGTGGTAAACGCTTACGTGTGATGCGCGCAGGTACTCAGCCTCTTAGTGGCAATGGAATGGTGTGTATGGAATTGAATTTTGTGAGCTTTGGTATTGCAGATAGTCTGTCACATTTAGTCTGCCCAGCAATTTTCTTTTGGAACTCTCTGTCTTCTACCTAACGAGGTGGCCAATGCCTGACTTTCTCTATAACATGGAGACGTGGACTGGGGCAATCTAAATACTCAATTTATTGGTCACGGTGATTAGCGTGGGATTGATGGACACATGGCCCCATCTGGGCCAATCTGAGAATGTGGCTGGAGCTTCCTGGAAAGAGGAATAAGTGAGCTATTCTCCAGGATTACAAGGTGTAAGAATGGTATTAACTGAGTTTTCAGGTATGAACTCACCTAAGAATAAATTTTAACCCACAGAGAAAGAAGCCCACAGAGCTGGGAAGAGCCCACACGAGAGGGCTCTGACATGTTTTGAGTCACTGATTCCAAACTTAACTTGGGTCCAATTCTGGACATTTCAGTTATTTGGAATCAACTTTTTTTTTTTTTAAACCTTTTTGTATTTCATTTTGTTTGGACTAGTTTGAGTCCTGACAAGAATATTTTGATTCTTTATTGGCAAAATTGGGATAATAATGCTATTTTCCTTAAAGATTAGCTGTGATGATTGAATGAGGTAAGGTAGGTGAAAGTAAGTGACCTACATTACCTATGGAACACATCACTGACCATAGGTGAAGGACTTGGCCCACTAGCCTTGAGATGGGGAAGTTAAGGGAGTGACAACCTTGCTGCTTCTCTCAGATACTCTAGTGAGATTATCAGCTTTTAAACTGAATCTTTGTCTTCTGCTCAGAGGTATCATCACTATTGCAAGTGAATTATGTTTATAATTTATACTAACAGGAAAGGAATAAAAATCCCGCAGCCACTGGTATCCATTCCTTTAACGGCTATTGGAATGTTTCTATTCTCAGGCACTGTTTTATGTGCTGGTGCTGGGGAGATAGCAGGGAGAATGTGTGAATCAGCTTCTTCCCCCATCATGACTGCATTTCCATATAGATGCAGGATTGTACCCAGGAACAGACTCCAAATGGGAGTCAGCATTTGGCTCCTGGAAACATGACTAAGGATTACAGTCTCGTTACATGAGCTTGGCTGCTCATGTTCCTGGTCAGGAACACCAGGATGGTACCCCACAGGCAATCTGATTCCTTTCTTCAGTTAATTATTTATTCAGGAGAACCGGGTCTGCCCTGACTCTCTTTTCGCTAAAATTGGAAAATGGAGAAGACAGTTTTTTTCAGAGGATCTCAGTATGCATGAACGAGGCTTCCACAGATGCGGAGGGAGATGATGAATACCGACGGTTCAGCAGGGCCCCGCCCACATTGCAATGGCCTCACGGATGGACCTGATATGTTTGCTCAACCTTATGCTTCCAGGAAAGATCTTGGTTGGAATAATGAAAAATCGGCTGATTTATCTAAAACTTAAATCTTCACCTTAGGAGTTGTGTCGAACTTGGTTTTAACTGTGTTTTAGTCATCCTAGTGTTAGGTACAAAATGCAGTGTTCAAAAATAGCGTTGTCTGTTGGGTAGGAGGAGCGCGAGCTTTGGAATCAATCAGATTAATTTGAGTCCTGGCTCTGTCACTTAGCATTTGGCAAATAAGCTTTCTTAATCCATTTCTAAGTCCACGGAAGTCTCAGCTGAACTCATGCTACACATTTCCATGCAGTTGTTTTTCATTTATTCTAATAATCTTACACCTACAGCCAGAGGTCATGTTCAGAATGCCACAACCTGATGGAAAGAGGTAGGGGGTCTACAAAATTGTTATAGGGGTCCACAGAATCTGAGATACTTCAAATCTTGCCAATAAACAAAATTAGTATGTTGCTATTTTTCAAGTATCAAAAGATAATTTTGAATTAGTAATGAAACAAATCTTCTTGAGAAATACTGCCTAATTCAAAAAAGCTTTTTGCAACTTCCTTCCTCTTTCTTTCTTTCTAAGATTTAATTTATTTATTTGACAGAGAGAGAGACAACAGAGAGTGGGAACATAAGCAGGAGGAGTGGGAGGGGAGAAGCAGGCTTCTCTCTGAGCAGGGAGCCAGTCGTGGGACTAGATCCCAGCACCCTGAGATCATGACCTAAGCAAAAAGCAGACACTTAATGACTGTGCCACCCAGGCACCGCCAACTGTTTCTTTCAATTGGTGGATTTGAAATGCACAAATAATATCATATATGACTTATTAGAGTTTTTAAAATTCAAAAGGAGATCTCTAAAAAAGTTAGGAATATTTTATTTATTTATTAATTTATTATTTAAATTCAGTTAGCTAACATATAGAACATTATTAATTTCAGATGTAGAGGTCAGTGATTCATCAGTTGCATATAATACCCAGTGCTTGTCACATCATGTGTCTTCCCATGATCCATCACTGCCCATCCATCACCCAGTTACCCCATTCCCCAACCCACCTCTCCTCCAGCAACCCTCAGTCTCCTTCCCATAGCTAATAGTCTCTCATGGTTTTTCCTCCTCTCTGACTTCTTCCCTTTCTGTTTTTCCCTCCCTTCCACTATAATCCTTTGTGCTGCTTCTTATATTCCACATAAGTGTGAAACTATGAAAGTTGTCTTTTTCTGATTGACTTACTTTGCTCAGCATAATACCCTCCAGTTCCATCCACGCTGATATAAATTATAAGATTTCATCCTTTCTGATGGCTGAGTAATATTTCATTGTGTGTGTATATATACACACACCATTCATCTGTGGATGGACATCTGTATTTCCTTCTCCTTTTTTCCTCTCACCTTTCTTTCTCTCCAACTAGGGCTCTCTAATTTCTGTGTCCTAAACCACTATTGGTTAATGTTATAAAAATAGCCCCCTGCAAATAAAAGACATTGGCCATTGCTTCTTCCCTTGGAGTTTCCTTCAAAGAAAGAAGCTTCTTTCTTTTTTACATACTTCCCTGCTGAAGTATGTAAATTGTACAAACACTTCCATCCTGTGCCACTGAAATGTCAGTTTTTAAGTGTTTTTTAAATCCCTTCAGCCAAGGTTCTCTGTGGGGGTTCACAGTGCACATCTCATCATATATATATATATATATATATATATATATATATATATGTTTTGTACATATGCTGAATATAATATATAATAATAAATACAATAAATAAATATAATAAGTAACAAATGTGTGTATATATTCACCTCCACAGATTTCAGGATGCCATGTACCCTAAGATCCTTCCTGCCATAGCCTGAGAAGGAGACCGTATAAAGTTACATTTACTCAGCTCCAATCCACTCATGATTCCAGTGTCTTCTCTCCATCACCACTCCAAACAAACTGCTGAAAAATCACTGCTAAGTTCTCAGGCTTTGAGTCTCTCTTTATTTTACTTTTATTGTGGGCAATAAGTTTGTAAATTTAAAATTTCCAAGAAGCTAAAACAAAGGTAACAGAATTAAGAATACCCACTTTCTTGTCACCCAGAGTTAAATATTTTAAGAAAGCTGTCATCTGCATTCTCTGCTTGTTAAAGATGTGAAACATAATATGAAGCTAAAATCTCCTTTGATCACCATGACCAGTCCCACCACTTGACCCTTTTTTCCGAGGCAATCACTATGATTAGTGTGTTACTTCCCAGTTCATCGAAATGCACACATATACATGATTACATAATACTATTTTTGCATGTTTTTATTAATGCATTTATTATGTTAGTTTCATTTTATCTCGCTTTTCAAAAATCTGATAATGTGTTTCTCCCGTCTCTGCATGCTGTAGAGTGTTCTATCTTATGTCTGTATCTTTAATTTGTTCCCAACTTGGTGGCCATCTAGATTGCTTCTCTCTAAAGATGTCAGAAATATACATCTTTGTAACTATAGGAGACCTTTTTTAATACTTCTTAAAGGATTTTTTAAAAAGACTTATTCAGAGAGAAAGAGTGCAAGAAGGGGAGAGAGAGAGAGAGAGAGAGAGAGAGAGAGAATCTCCAAGCAAACTCCCAGCTGAGTGGGAGTCTAATGCAGGTCTTAGTCCTAGGACTCTGAGATCATGGCCTGAGCAGAAACTAAGAGTTCAATGCTCAGCCCACTGAACCACCCAGGTGCCCCTCACATAAAGCATTTGCAAATTCTGTTCTATAGGAAAGATTGTGGCACAGTGTTAAAACCTTAGACTTCGTCCTGTGGTAGAGTTATATTGATGCCCAAATCCTTACCTTCTTATCATGGATAGCATTGCTTTGTTTTGCCAACTTCTCAAAATTTCTTTCTTTTTCATCCCCCTCGGTTATCTGCATCCTTCCACCTGTCTCTTTTCCCTCCTCATAGCTCTACTCATGAAGCCCACATCCCATTCCATTAATGCTTTACCCAGTGTGGCTGCTCCGATGAGCTACTGTCTGTACATACGGCCTTCCTGGGACACTTTCCTTAGAACTAGCAAAAATAAGTCTGATGGAAAAAAAAATCACAGAGAAAGATCTATTCTTTAAAATGTCAGCTATCAGGCTGATATGAATGACTCAGATTTAGGAAGTGACAAGGAATGTATTGTCATTTTTGAAACAGGAATTACTAATCTTTAACCCTTGACCAGCCAGATCATCACAGGTAAGATTCCTAGTTAGTCTATAAACGAGAGCAGCAGGAAGACCACTCAGTACAATGCATATTCATTCATCCACATATCAAACCTCATCAGTGAATATTTTATGGCAGTAGCCAAGTAATTAAATATTTGAAGGAGCAAAAGGGTCAAGTGACAGGGTGAGGAGGAGAGAGAAAGTCTTGGGTGCTATCACCTTATGTCCCAGAATTTGATGGGATTAAAACTTTTAGACGTAAAAAGACAAAGTATTGTATTATGACATATGAGGACTTTTATATTTCACTTCTCTGATTATATGTGGTTCTTGATGTGGAAACTGAGGCCTGAACTAAGGCCACACCAGTCTTACCGGTGGCAGGATGACATCAAATGCGTATGAGCCGTTCCAAGTTCAGTGCTCTCCCCCATTGCATGACAGTGTGGGCTGTAGCATTTGTCTCAAAGGATAAATACTTCACATCTCTACTGGTGTTGTAACTGCTAAATGTCACCACAAGGGACAGGCGCACTCAGCTTAGACATTGTAATGGTTTAGAAAGAGTTTGAATGAGTGATTCACTAGTAAGAATCATCATGGACTCTAATTAGCCATGTGGCCTGTGGCAGGTACTCCCCGATCCTTATCCATAAAGTGAGCTAGTATCACACACGTGGAACTCTGAGATTTCACCATTGTCAAACATCAGCATCCTTCTGCTTTTTTCCCTTTAGGACTCCAACAAGTAGCCAATGTAGGTGCTTAAGTTTCAGGCATAAAAACTAGTGTTGTTTAGAAAAGTTGTGATTGGGTGAATGAATGAAAGCTCTATAGGATAATTTTAAATATTCAGATGTGTTAATTGCAAAAAATACATTTCCACAAATAACAGAGTACATCAAGTATGTCTTTTAGAGATGCTTTGCTAGATGGAAAACATGATTTGTGATTATTAGTATAACCCTGGAAATAAATATCTGTGTATGCTGTTTAAATAAATTTAAGTGTGGGTTGCATTTACACTATTAGTTCCCAAGACAGCATAAAATAATAGCTAATGCAGGACTTCTACTTCTGCCCATAAAGAATCAAATGCTTCAGATATTGCTCTTCTTCCATGAAACCTAGAAAATGGGATATGACCCCAAGAGAAGGAAGACAATGAACTGAGCCTTATAGTTGTCCCAGTTTACTGCTGGGGGCCAATCTCCAGGCCATGGCACAGGACAGAGAACACAAGTAGGGCTGGTGGGTTGTTGACTGGGGAGACAAAGATCGTAGTTGGGAGACACAGCAAGTAGTCACAGTTGGTAATCAGAGTACAGAGGGGGCGCCGCACAGACAGAGAGCTCTGGGGATCTATAGAGGGTTCTCCCTGTGTCTGCATGTGCAGGTGGGGGTGGATCTTCTTAAGCCAGGAAGAGAGCCACCAGAAGGCAGTGGACTAAGTGATTCCCAGAGCTCACATGGGTTTTGGGGGCAAAGTTTGGCTTCTCACCACCTTCGGTGAAGAAATCTGGTATGACATGGGGTTTGGGACAGAATCCTCACAAAGGTCATAACATTGTTTCCAGGCAATCTAGCTCTAAAGCAGGTCCTGTGAGCCTACCCTGATAAAGCTTAAGCAAGCCTTGAAAAGATCAAAATGATGTGCAAGTAAAATTCCGTAAGGAAGCCAAATACTAAAGGAAAACAATAAAATCTAACACCCACTGACATGAAATTCACAATGGCCAGGAAATGATTTAAAAACATCAGTCTGCTTGCAAATAAGTAGGAAAAAATATGCCTGATAACCAGGAGAAAGATCCATCAGTATAAAAGAACCAAAAACCAGCAGAGATAAAGGAATTGGGAGATGAGGATCCTAAGACAATGTTTATAAATCTCAAGTATGCTCAAGGATGTAAAAGAAAACATGAAAAAGATGAGGAAGGAAATGGTAGATATGATAAAGAACCAAATGAAATTGAGAGGTGAAAAATACAATGTCCACAAAGACAAACAGACTGAATGAGATTAACATGAGATTAGACACTGCAGAAGATCAATGAACTTGAAGACAAAGCAATAGAAAGGGTCCAGAATAAAGTGTGTGTGAGAGAGAAAAGGACTGGATAAAAGGAACAAAATCTCTGTGAACTATGATAAAATATCAAGCAGTCTGATGTATGGTTTTTTTTTTTTTTCAAGATTTTATCCATTGATTTGAGAGAGAGAGAGAGAGAGAGAGAGAGAAAGAGAGTATGAGCAGGGGGAGGGGCAGAGGGAGGAAAAGGCTCCCCACTGAGCAGGGAGCCCAATGTATCACTGGATCCCAGGACCCTGGAATCATTACCTGAGCCAAAGGCAGACACGTAATCAAATAAGCCACCCAGGTGCCCCATTCTGATGTATGTTTAATCAGAGGCTCAGAGTAAGAGGAAAAAGAGAGGGTGGTATAGAGTAATTTTTTAGAATCCAAGAAAATCCACAGATCTCAGGAAAAATAAAAATAGAGAAAACCATGGTGTATCAATCAGTGTCCAATTAAAAGAGGGAAACCACATGGTAATTTGAAAGGAAAAGGAATTTGCAAGGGAAAGTTCAATATTAAGAATTATTAACTGTAGGGATGCCTGGGTGGCTCAGTTGGTTAAGCAGCTGCCTTCGGCTCAGGTCATGATCCCAGCGTCCTGGGATCGAGTCCCACATCGGGCTACTTGCTCTGCAGGGAGCCTGCTTCTCCCTCTGACTCTGCCTTCCACTCTGTCTGCCTGTGCTCGCTCTCACTCTCTCTCTCTCTCACAAATAAATAAATAAAATCTTAAAAAAAAAGAATTATTAACTGTAATAGTGGATTGACATAATGAGTGATTCACTAGTAAGAAACAAAAAGGATTCCAGGGAATACAGGAACTGCGGTGTAAGGAGTAGCTGCTATCCCTAGGGCTGAGGTAGGGAGCTCTAGGAAGATACCCTCCAGGGCTGAAATTCAGATCTCAATGCAGAGGCACAGCTGTGACTCACTGATAGCAGAGAAGTCATGGTGGTGCCATGCTGTCCAACTTGCTGGAAATGTGCCCTCTGGAACTTGCTAACATTCCATATCCTAGGGCACCTGGGAAAACTGTTCACAGGGATGTGTTTCACTGAAGGCATTCTGCTACAAAACCACCTGAGTAGGGCGCCAGGAGAAGTTGCTGGCAATGGACTGTTGTTGGCTGTGTGCACTGCAGAGTCCTGCCAAATGAGCGCACCAGAACCCAATGGAAAGCCCCTTCTTTCTGTAGTCTTTCCCAGTATCTTTTATTGACAAAACGTACAGCCATTGGCAAAGGAAAAAATAGACAAAGTGTCCAGATCCTTTTTTTTTTTTTTTTTTTTTTTTGCTGAGTAGACAGTGAAAAATGACCTTGGAGCTGAGAGACAATAAATTGATAACTGGCACAGTCCACCACTTGACTACCGAGTTTCCATATGCACTCTAGATCTACACGCATTTGAGCTTTCGTACATCATCAGGACAACTCTATCTTTGCACATAATAAGGTACATCTATCCATTTGACATGTAAAAATTCCTATCCTTTCCCCAAAAGGAGAAATCTCGCAGTCCCAATAATCATTGCATCCATTACTGATTGTCTTAATTCTTCCTCAAATTTAGCTAGACTGTTCTATTGCTTAAAAACAAGTCAAAATGAAATTTCTAATAACATATATAAAATAGGAATGGGAAGAAAGAAGTTGGTGGCTAGAGTAGACAAATATATGCACATAACAAAGAGAAAATATGTAAAGCTCCCATAGACATTACTTTTGTAGTTGGTCCCAAGCTTATTGTTGGCTGTGTTTTCTTCCACGGCCTTGTATCTCCCTTGCTCTCAGCCAGAATCTCAGCTTCCCTGGGTTCTTTACGTGGTGGAGTGAGCCAAACGTTTTTTCCTGAATGGCCTGGGTCCTCACCAATTCTGTTTCTTGCTGTATTTTTCTAAGTCAATTTTACTACTAAGCATGGAAGTACCAAGAGACATCCCCGAGGACCCTCTGGATTATTGACATAGTTTTCCTAGCCTCCACTCTCAGGCAACAATTCAATATTCCTTTGGTAACTGGGAATAATCACTTCAATTAGTAGATGAACCTGTTTTTTTTTTTTTTTTTAAACCTGTTGTCTTGGTGTTGTAAGAAGCCCCAAATGGCCAGGTAAAACTTTTAGTGACATCATTGTTGTATTCCTGACAGAAGTATTTTCCCCTTTGAGAACCTTTGCCAGAATTATATACCCAGCAAAATAGTCTTCAACAATAAAGGCAAAATAAAGACTTTTTTCAGACCAACAAAAACCGAGAGTCATTTATTATTGTTCTTCAGCATGTGTTATTTAAATAAATTTATCCTTTATTCACTAGCTTCTTTTAAAGTTGTACATTTGTCTTGATTTTTTTTTTTTTTTAGTTTCCATATAAGCATACATGTGTATTTCTTTTATATTTTCCTGCTTAGTATTCATTGGGTTTCACAAATATATGGGTTATCTGTCATGAGCTCTGGAAAATGTTTAGCCATTGGTTTTTTGAATATTGCTTCTGCCTCATTTTTTCTGTTCTCTCCTGATTCTCCAACTAAGTCTATGATAGACCTTTTTCTTACTTAGATATGCTGTTCACTTTTGTGTATCTTACATTTAAAAAAATATTTTCTATCTTTTCATTTCTTTGTGTTTCATTCAGCTAATTTCTTCCATCTTCTGGTTCAATAGCTCTTGCTTCAGCTGGTTATAATCTGATAAACCCATCCACCGAGTTGTTAATTTTTCAGTTTTATTCCTTCTACTTGGTTTTTCTCCAAATCATCTACATCACTGTTTAATAGTTTCCATTTGGTGTTGATAATTTTAACCTTGGCTTTATATACTAGTTGTTTCATAGTCTATAGTCCGATAACTCCCCTATCTATGATTCTTGTGGATCTATTTCAGTTTCCTGTTATTTCTGCTGATTTTTGTTCATGGGATCTTGTTTTTTGTATCCTTAGTTGTCTTTGACTGTGTTGGACACTAAAGTTATGGAATAATATGAGGTCTTAGATGATAAAATCTTGTCTTGAATATCTTTAGGGTCTTCATAAATTATAGAATTCTGTGGTATTGGGACACTTGGGGGCTTGGTAAATTAAGTGGCTGACTGTTGATTTGGCTCAGCTCATAATCTCAGGGTCCTGGGATGGAGCCCCGTGTTAGGCTCTGAGCTCAGTGAGGAGCCTGCCTGGGGATTCTCTCTCTCCTAACCCTCTCCCTGCTCTTTCTCTGTCTCAAACTGTAAATAAATATTTTAAAAAATTCTGTGGTATCTATCTGAATTGATTAGTGGGCTGCAAATTGAGATTCCATTGTGTTGTTGTGGGGGGGAGACAAGATGGTGGGGAAGTAGGAGGAAGTGCCATTTCAACCTGTACCCTAAAGTGAGTTGATTACTTACCCAAGAACTCTGATCACCCATGAAATCAGCCTGATATTAGAATTATACACTTCTGGATCTCTAGGGGGCAGAAGATGCCAGTGGGCAGGTACAACGGAGTGGGAACATCAGACTGATATCAGAAGATAAACAAAAGGGGGAGGGAGCCACCAGAAGGGACCCACTGGAAAGTAATACCCCAATAGGAGAGTGCCCTGAGACTGGGGACCAGCATTAACTTGGAGTCTGGTTGAAAGCACTCAAAAAGAGCAAAGGATCATGGGGGGAAATTGTGGGAATCAGGGCAGTTAGGGACAGGGGCTTAATTCCGCTGACCCAGGACAGTCACAGCTGGAGCTGAGCCAGAGCGAGTGCAGCGAAGAAGCCAGGTCTTGGTCCCTGAGTCGCCAGTGCCCCTGAGAGTTTCTGGGTGGGGGCTCCTGTGAGGGTGAGGGAGACTTGTCAGCTGGAAGAATCACAGCCCTTTGCACTCTCCACGTGCTGGCCATACAACCAGAGTCTGAGTCGTGCCCCACACCCTCCCCTGAGAAAGGTGTGTATAGGCCCCAGCCCAGCGCTCTTGACCCAGAAAGTCTGAGCACTCCCACCCCGGGCCAGCGGGAAAATCTCAGTGCGCTATCACTGCTTGGGACCTCTCTAGTGGTCTGGATCTGCCCAGACAGCCACTGTTGTGGTTTTGGATACAAGCAGGAGTTCCTGTGATCCCAGAGACCGTGACTGGGAACGAGCTCTGCTAGCAGCCCAGGGGGAAGTGCTCTGGAGCACCCAGAGGGGAACAGACTGAGGCTTCTCTCTGAGAGGGAGGTCTGGGTGCAGTTTGCTTTCCTCTAAACCTCCAAAAACCATCAAAAGCTGCCAAGGGGAGAGAAAACAAATGAACAAACAAATAAAAAAAAAATTCCAGAGAACAAAAGCCTGAAAAACCGGTTTGCTCAGAGCCCATCCCCTTGATGGGGGCAGGAGGACTTAACTCCAGCAAGACTCTCTGAAAACCTATGCAGCAGACCCCTCCCCCAGAAAGCCAGCACCCCCCCTCCCCAAAAAAAGACAAGAGGACAACCACCAATACTTCATAGATACAATTTTTTTTTCAGCATAACAGTATTCATTATTTTTTCACCACACCCAGTGCTCCATGCAATCCGTGCCCTCTATAATACCCCCACCTGGTACCCCAAACTCCCACCCCCCTGCCACGTCAAACCCCTCAGCATAGATACAACTTTTATTTTTAATTCGTTCCCACTATTCTGGTTTAGTTTTAAATATATATATAACTTTTTAACCTATTTACCATCACAGTCAGATGTCTAGTACATCAAATTCCATAATAACCTTTTAACCTGAACTTTTTGATACATAAACCTGTTTTTCTTTTGCTTTTCTATTTTTAAATTTTTTAAATTTTATTTTAGTTTATTCTTTTTTTTTTTTTTTAACATTCATATAGAGTTAAGCTTCAAGGTAATTCCCTTTCCCCAATCAATGCTACCCCTATAGGTAAACCAGTTTTAATTCCTTTTTATCTTAGGAAAGTTGAGTCCTTTAACAAAGATATCAAGATACATCCAGGAAGAATCAAAACAACCTTCCTCACCCACACTGAGAATTTATAACCACTCTCCCATCTTTTTCTTCTGCCGGTGTTTCTGTGTATTTGTTTTTGTCCTGGTAGTTTATAATTCGTATACTTGGGGTTCTTTTTGACGAGGTTCTTTTTGTTTGTTTGTTTTTATATATTTATTTATTTTCCCCTTGTCATCTACTTTTGTAGGTCTTTTTGTTTGTCTGTTTTTGTTTGTATACTTCATAAATCTTATCTTGGAGTTCATTTGGTCTGGGCCTTCTCTTTAATTTTATCTTTTTTTTTTTCTTTTCCTGTCTCTCTCTCTCTCTCTTTTTTTCTTTTTTCTTTTTTTTGGGTGGGGACTCTTAATTGCTCAGAAGGATTCCAGAGCGCACCTTGCCTGCACCATGGTCGATACATTAAGCTACACATCAGTTCAGCCATCTCTCACCAAAATGACTAGGAGGAGGAATGCCCAACAGAAGAAAAATTCAGAGAATGGGCTTTCTGCAACAGAGCTAATGCATATGGACATAGACAATATTTCAGAAAGGGAATTCAGGCTCACAATCATCCAGGCAATATAGGTTGGAGAAAGCCATGGATGACAAAATGTAATTGATTAGAGCAGAACTGAAAGTCACCAGGGATGATGTTCACAATGTTCTCAATGAGTTCCAATGTAATTTAAATTCTCTAAAAGCTAGGGTAACTGAGACAGAAGATAGAATTAGTGATCTGGAGGACAAACAGATAGAGAAAAAGGATCAGGAGGAAGCCTGGAACAAACAGCTTAGAAGCCATGAAAACAGAATTAGGGAAATAAATGACACCATGAAATGTTCCAACGTCAGAATTATTGGAATCCCTTGGGCGGAGGGGAAAGAAAGAAGACTAGAAGATATAGTTGAAAAAATTCTCCATGAAAATTTTCCCAATCTTGAGAATGGAACCATGTACTAAAGGCAGAAAGGTCTCCCCCCAAGATCATAGAATCTAGAAAGACCTCAAGACACCTGATAGTGAAAATGATGAATCATAATTGTAGACAGGAGCTCTTGAAAGCAGCTAGGACAAAGAAATTCCTTACGTACAGAGGAAAGCCCATCAGAATAATGTCAGACCTGTCCACAGAAACCTGGCAAATCAGAAAAGGCTGGCAAAATGTATTCAGGACACTAAATGAGAAGAACATGTAGCCAAGAATACTTTATCCAGCAAGACTGACATTCAAAATGGATGGAGAGATAAAGAGCTTCCAAGACTGGCAAGGTTTAAAAGAGTATGTGACCACCAAGCCGACACTGCAGGAAATATTAAGGGGGGTTCTATAAAAGAGAAAAGAAAAAAAAAAAGAAATAACCATGAGAGACTATGGACTCTGAAAAACAATCTGAGGGTTTTGAAGGGGCAGGGGTGTGGGAGGCCGGGGTACCAGGTGGTGGGTATTATAGAGGGCATGGTTTGCATGGAGCATTGGGTGTGGTGCAAAAATAATGAATACTGTTATGCTGAAAATAAATAAAAAATAAATTAAAAAAAAAGAGAAAAAATCCTAAGAATATCATTGAACAGAAATATATGGAGACAATCTATAGAAACAAAGACTTCACAGATAACACAATGTCCAAAAACATATCTCTCAATCACCACCCTTAATGTGAATGGCCTAAATGCGCCCATAAAAAGACACAGAATTGCAGATTGGATAAAACGACAGGACCCATCCATATGTTGTCTACAAGAGAAGTATATGTGTACATCTGCCTTTATCTATTCATATAATTAAATCTGTTAATTTGGGAGAAGCTAACTTGATCTAATAGCTAACTTTGGGCCAGAGATTTATAGTCATGTCTTTTGCCTATTTGATTAAAACTTATTTGATTAATGTTCTAGTTTCCCTTTTAAGCTCCTTGCTGTGTATTTTAAATGATAAATAAAATTGTTCTAGATTTACTATTTTAGGTCACATGACTTAGAGTTTTAATTGATTAATATTTATATTGCCTGAGTGAAAAAAAAAAACCCTCCTTTTTTAAAAAGAAAGTTCTTTATGTGATCTCTATTTGTTTCTACTACTTTAGAAGATAGTTGGAAGTACAAGTAATGGAGCAGTAAAAGTGATTTTGCACAAGAATAGCCACACAGATATTAATTACACTGTAATTTGTCCTGATTATATTGATGGTGTCTTACAGAATCTGAGAGATTTGATTACAGTGATATAGTCCCCAAAAGGCTCTATCCAAGAGCTATCTGCCTAATACGATGGACTGCTGTAGATAAATTTTATTAAATGTTATTTTGAAACAACCTAAGTACATTAACTGTTAAGCTTAGAATGAACTCTTTGCTAAAAACTGCTAATTGTTGTGTTCTCTTGAATTCAGTATTCATTCCAACAAAGAGATAAAGCCAAATTGCAGCAGGTCATAAGAATTTCTTTTCCCTTCTCACTCTCATTTCTTTCCAGACTATCATCTTATTTATTTTAATTCTTTTTTTTCCAGCTTTATCACATCTAACAATAAATATCTTATAGTTACCCTTAAGATTATAACATTGTTCCTTTGGGAAAAGTGAGGCTTTGAATTATACAATTTTTCCAAATGTTTCCAGGATTAGGAATATAATGTTACTCAAACTGGTAATATGCATATCAGTTTACATCTAATTTATTTCCTTTGAAATGTGAAGATAAATATTGCTCTATTTATAACTGGATCATCAGATATATTTCTCTTTTTTCACAGGGCACAAAAATCATTCTCAGGATATGTATACGTGAGGGAATTAAAGTCATTTTGAATCTATTATCATCCTTTCTGCCTCATACTTCGTTTTTTCATTCTGTTCATAAAGACTCTGTTTAAAGAAAAGAAAAATGACATGGCAGACACAGAAATACATTTTTTTCTTCATTCATACACAAAGCACCCCTGTATTTTGGTCTATTTTGGAGAGAAAGTAATTTAGCTTATCTTCTATTATATTTTCTTATTTGAAGTGTAGATTAGAAATTTCTCCAATGTTTTTTAGACTTTAGCTTTTTTTTGAAAGTTGAGATAGTCATATCATCTTCTCATTAACTTTCTCAAAAATATAAATATTTTCTGATCTGTTGTGAACTTGGTACTTCAGATAATTTTAATACTTTATTTTTTCCCAAAACAAGGATTCCCAGAAAAGTCAGAGGGGCATGGAGAGGAGGAATAATAAAGAAAATACAAAAACAGGGTAACTACCCAAATTCCTGTAACTTAAGATGATACCTCATTAAGTCCTCTTAGGTTCTTTAACTGTGTAAGTTTCACTGGATGTTTGGGATGAACAATAGCAGTCCTGGATCAAGAGATGAGATATCAAGTCAAGCGTCTGAGCCTGAATACCATGTGATACCTCCTTGGTTCATGACCTGATCTTTGCTATCCAACAACTGAATTGGAAACATTTTGAGTGCATTAGCCAAACTATTATCACACAAAATTAGGTAAACTAGCAAACAAAACCCAACTCATCAAAAGACCTGGATTATATTACGTTGCATGTATCAAGTAGCTGAAAATATAAAATAATATTCTAAAGAACGAAATTCCTTCTTTCTGTGAAAGGACAAATAATAGTGTTTTTTTTCTTCTTCTTCTGGGACTGACCTCCCTGTATCCTATCTGCTGTCCAAGTCAGTGTGGATGCATCATATTGGTACTGAACGTGTCTTGAAACCTTCAGTTATATCCCATTCCCTTTGGTGCTTTCATAAATACAACATTGATTTCCCATTTCATGTAGTTAAATCTTTTATTGTTTAATTCTTGCCTTTGTAGAGCCCATTGTTAATAGCATCGTGACACCTTCCATACTTAAAATCTGGACAAAACATTCCTTCTCTCTTGTGTAAAGAATAATTAACAAGCAGGGGATATACGGGTCCCTACAGTTTCCTGGCTTAAGAACAGCACTGAACAATTCTAGTCTAAATGCCCATAGGATAGATGCAGAAGGTGAGAACCGAAGTGCTGGGTAATTCAACCCAACATCTGTGGGAGCCAGACCAAAACAATAGCTTCCCTTTGACTCTTTAGTATTATCAGGTGAAGGAACCAAAAACTGTCAGTACCAAATGGTTCCAGAGATGATTCTGGTAGTACTGTTTAATTGTTATTATTAAATTCCTCCTAAAAAAAAGTCTTGGTAGTCAGGATTACCGTTGCTATTCATGTCTAGTCAAAACTTTGTTTCACACAGTCCAAACCAACTTCATCATTCCCAGAGAAACAAACACTCTCATTACAGTCAGCAACCCCACACAAATGTCTTTGTAACCCTTTAGCCAAGACTGAAAAGGAGGCAGCAGATCTGTGGACTGTCAGGTTGGCTGGAATGGGAGGCAGGCAGGTCAGACTGATAATTGGTGGCATTCTTCCAACAGCTCTCCTCCTGACTCAGGTAGGCAGATTAGTAATCCCCCAAGGATGTCCGTGTCTTAATCCCAGAACTGGCAAATGGAATTACTGTCACAGATGGAATTAAACTTGCTAACCAGCTGGCTGTGAGATGGAAGGATTATCCTGGATTCTCCAGGTGGACCCAGTGCAATCACAGGGCTTCTTAAAATGCGGAAAGAGGAGACTGGAAAGAACGTCCAAGGAATGCAAGGTGAAAAGAGCTCAACCTACTATCGCTGGCTGTGAAGATGGAGGACTGGGGCCTCCAACTAAGGGATGCAGGTGGCTTCTAGAGGCTAAAAACAGCAAGGTAGTGGATTCTCCCCTAGAGCTTCCAGAAAGGAATGCAGCCCTACTGACACCTTGATTTTAGCCCACTGAGGCCCTTTTCAGACTTGTGAATTGCAGAATTGTAAAATAAACTTATATTGTTTTAAGTCACTAAATTTGTGGTGATTTGCTACAGCAGGAGGAGGAAACTTACACAACAGCCTTAATTATCTCATCATCCATGAAGCTTCATGATGAAAAGCAGAGAAATCATTTTTTTAAAATTATTTGAAGTTCACTTATACTACTGTGAGAGAGAAAACATCTACCCCCCAAACACCCCAAAACCAACATCTGTGGACACAGATGTTTTCAAGAAAATCAGAAGCCCTTGTGGCGCTTAGAGGTTTTAATATAATTCAAGAAATTTCTGCCTCTGAAAAAAAAAAAAAGAAATTTCTGCCTCTGGAATGTCCCTGAATAACTCAATAGAACATTTTCTTTTTATTGAGAAAAAAACTTCTAACCACTTAAGTTAAAAAAAAAAAGAGGTAGGGCTAGAGAAAATGAGGTACTAGAGGAGGCTTGGACTGACTTGGAAGGAACAATTTTTAATGTTTTAGGAATTTTAAGAGGTGTGTATTTATTTACTAGTAAAAAATCAGGAGATAGGGGAGCTAGTGCCATACCTAATAAGAGCATAGCACCGACTAGATTTTTCTTGGACAAGGGTCCTTAACATGTGTTGTACCTTTCACTCTTAGGTTTTACTACCACTATCAGTATGCTATAATTCTTCCAGATTACTTTCCACATATTTATATATTTTGGGGTTCCAGATAAAACATAATTTTGTTAACATTTTCCCCCTTTATTTACTAATGTGCCATGATAAACTTGATGTTCTGTAGCTTGCATTTTTCTCCCTCAGCAAAGTCTTGGACATCTGTCTGTGTTAGTTCAGAGAGGTCAGCCTCATTTTGAACATTATAATAGAACATGTATCATATATGTGGGACACATACTATCAGGTTGTTTAATTTATGTAACAATTGCTCCATTTATGAATATGTGCCTCATTTAAAATTTTTTTTTACCACTAGAAACGTGCCCCAGGGGATGGCCCTGTACTTGCTTTCTGGCCATTGCGTGTCTAGGATAAATAATGACATTCAGAATTTCTGGGTTTAGGGCATGGGCATTTATAATTGTAATATCTACTGTCAAATCGCTTCCCAAAGAGGTCGTAATACCACACATATCTACCAGCAGCGTCTGGCAATGCAGTTTCTCTAATTTTGACCTTAGATGTAGTTAATCTACATTTGCCAACAAAATGGATAAAAAGTGGTCATTCTCATTTGTGTTTCACTTAATGTCATTTTATGTTCATTGGACTTTTTTTATGTTTTCAGGCAATTACCTCTTCTGGTATTTTTCCACTTTTCAATTTTTGTCTTTTTTTAAAATAAATTTAGAGGCTATATTCTGGAGGCTAATTATTTGTTTATTATTACACTACAAATATTTTCTCTCAGATTTTCCTTTTTTTTTTCCTTAGTGTTTTTTTTTTTTTTTAAATTTAAATTCAGCTAGCCAACATATAGTATGTCATTCGTTTCAGGTGTAGTGTTCAGTGATTCATCAATTGCATGTATCTCCCAGTGCTTATCACATTACGTGCCCTCCTTAACGACCGCTACCCGGTGTCCCATCCTCCCACCCAGCTTGTCCTTTAATATTATTGTTTTTTCACCTGTAAATAATCTTTTGATTTTAGAATAGTGTTCAGTTTGCAGAGAAGTTGCCAAGGTAACATGGAGCATTCCCATTGGCTCTTCATTCAGTTCCCCCTCCTGTTAACATTACACGCGACTGTGGCACATTTGTCATGGCTAACAAACCAGTATCGATACATTACTATTAACCAAAGCCCACACTGAATTCACATTTTGTTAATTTTCTGCAAAACCCCTTTTCTGGTTTAGCTTCCATTCAGGATGCCAACTTATATTTAGTGGTCAAGTTTTCTTAGCCTCCTTGGATATGTGAGTCTTGTCAGACTTTTGCCTCCCCTTTATTTTTAAGATTTTATTTATTTGTCAGAGAGAGAAAGAGCATAAGTATGGGGAGCTGCAGGCAGAAGTAGATGAAGGCAGAGGGAGCTCATTCAGGTTCCTGACTGAGCAAAGATCCCCATGTGGGACTCAATCCCACAACCCTGAAATAGACCTGAGCCCAAGGCAGATGCTTAACAGACTGAGCCACCCAGGCGCTCCAGACTCCTCTTTTTGAAATGATCTTAACAGTTTTGAGGAGGACTGGTCAGGTATTTGGTAGATTGTCCTTCGATTCGGGTCTGTCTGATGTTTTTTCATGGTTTGGCTGGGCTGTGATTGGAAGAGGAAGACCATGGATGATCACAAGAGTGGTGTCATCTCACTTCATCCTCTCAGCGGTGCATGATCTCATTATGATTTACCCTCAGTCTCCTGCACAAGGGAGTGTTTTAAGCAGGAGGTATTAGGTGAGTTGTAGACTTGCAACCATATGCCTGCTTTTTACTTGCCTTCTATAGAAATTGAAATTCACCTTAGCAAGAGCTAATTGGCACATAAGGAGAAATTAGAATATAGATACTTAAGTTTATTGACTAATCCCAAGTAACTGCTTGTTTAATATATATAAAGTCTTTTTTTTTTTTTTTTAATGGAAGATGGATTTTGCCCACAGGATCATCAGCTTAAACTTTCTCTGACGCTATTGGTAAAAAAGGATGGTTTCTTCTGTGTTGTTTATTAATAGTAATATAAAGTAATATGACAAGAAGTAAACAAAGTAAAGAACAGTACATATTGCACTTATAATAGTATAAATTTGCAATTACATCTAATGACCAACATTAAGTACAGTGTATTAAATTATTCAAATTGCTCTTCGGTATAAATTACGCCATTGATTAGATTTACGGTGGTAGCTATGAGATGTAAACTAAATATTGTGACATTCTTTAATTGAAATAAATGCTTGTACTTCAATTAATGGCAATTTTTTAGCTCATTAACTCTAGAAATTTGTTTTTATAGTCTATTCAGAATTCTACAATCAAATGAATTGAGACACAAACAGCATGGGTTTATTAAGAACAAATCAATGTCATATAAACCTGATAATATTTTTTTCAATATAATGATAAGGTAGCACGTAAAATTTGCAATGCAAAGATGTGAAAATGTCTGGGTTGGTCTCTCCTAAATCTTCTTATGTCAGATATGTCTACTTTTTTCCAAATAATGATTTGTGGGCAAATAACATGTAGGCCTTAATAGTGCATGAATTTTGTTCTTCTATAGCTTAACCCATCTTAGAATTCTTTGTCTGCCCCAGTAAATGCAGCCATTTTTTTTTTTTTTAAGATTTTATTTACTTATTTGACAGAGATCACAAGTAGGCAGAGAGGCAGACAGAGAGAAGGGGGAAGCAGGCTCCCGGCTGAGCAGAGAGCCCGATGCGGGACTCGATCCCAGGATCCTGGGATCATGACCCGAGCTGAAGGCAGAGGCTTTAACCCACTGAGCCACACAGGCGCCCCTGCAGCCATGTTTTTACCTAAAGTACAGAGTAGGGAAAATTAGCATGGGTGTGACCTGAGGGAAGGTCAGTACCTGTATAAAATATCTTATAAAACTCTCCCAAACCCGGGCGCCTGGGGGGCTCAGTGGTTTGGGCTGCTGCCTTCTGCTCGGGTCGTGATCTCAGAGTCCTGGGATCGAGGCCCGCATCCGGCTCTCTGCTCAGCGGGGAGCCTGCTTCTTCCTCTCTCTCTGCCTGCCTCTCTGCCTGCTTGTGATCTCTCTCTGTCAAATGGATAAATAAAATCTTAAAAAAAAAAAAAAAAAAAAAACCTCTCCCAAACCCTTATCACTCACAGAAGCCATGTTTGTAGCCAAAGGAATACAAACTTGGAAGAACACTGAATAAAATTCCAACATCTGAATGACATTTCTCAAGGTATAGGCTAAGGAACCATATCAAAATCATCTGGAGTACACATTAAAATGTAGACCCACTGAACTAGATGCTTAGCAATTAAGGGGAGGGCATCTCCATGTTTACCATCTCCTTAGCTATCCTCATGCAGGCCAAAGTTCCACTGGTATGAAGGGTATTGTTTTATTTGTAACATATGAGGGAGAATAGGAATGAATGCATGAAGTTCTCAATTCAAAAGGGCTTCAGGGGTGGGGGCAGGTGGCTCAGTCCTTAAGGGTCCTGGGATCAAGCCCTGCCTTGGGCTACCTGCTCAGTGGGACACCTGCTTCTCCCTCTCCCACTCCCCGCTTTGTGTTCCCTTCTTGCTGTGTCTCTTTCTGTCAGGTAAATAAATAAAATCTTAAGAAAAAAAATAAAAGGGGGCTTCCTGGGGGCACCTGGATGTCTCAGTTGGTTAAGCGTCTGCCTTTGGCTCAGGTCATGATCTCCAGGTCCTGGGATTGAGCCCCATGTCAGGATCCCAGCTCAGTGGGGAGTATGGTTCTCCCTTTCCTTCTGCCTCTCCCCCTGCATGTGTTCTCTCTGTCTCTCTCAAATGAACAAATAAAATATTAAAAAAAAAATAGAAAAGATAAAAAGGGCTTCCTTCTTGCCAGATAGAATATTTGTGACAAGCTGTTTTGTGTTTCTGAGATCATATTCCATATAGCTTGTCTTCTCTTTTTTCCCTCTTTGTGGTTAAAGTGTTAACCTGTGGCACTCCACTTTGTGCTTACGATGTATCCCTACTGTACCAGACCATAACCTCCTTGAGGACAGGATCATGTGACCTCATCTCTACATTCTTACAGCACCTATTTGATTGGGAGTACATAAGTATTTGAAGATCTGACTTGAGCTAACAACTAGCTAATCAAATTGAGTAGAAGTATAACCATTGCTGAGTATTTGTGTTATTAGCAGGCCCCATTGCAGATTATGATAAATAACACTGAAAACAATAGGGATTGTTTCTGTCAACCAGAAATTAATACAATCAGTTCTGGTTATTTCCTAACATTTCCTTAGTTTCTTCCATGGCAAATCTCTTCCATCACTCCACATTTATACAACATTTTCACTCCCAGCCTGGAGGGGTGATTTGCTGGGGCACACAAAGGAATGTTCATGAGGCACAAGGGAATCAATGTTTGGATTAAATGTACTGACTCTTACAAATGTTATTTATGGTTATTTAGGCAATAATAATAATAGTAAAAAAGTAATACAGAAGGACGTAGTAAAGACACTTAATTCATTCTAACCTAGTAATGATAGCTGAGTAAGTGTTGATTTCCAGGTTTATCTCTTACTTGTTAGAAAATTATGATATCTCTTTCCTGTCACTGAACTTAAAGTGCTTTTCTTGTTCCTTGGGCTTTGGGGTGGTAGGGGCTTGGGGGAGAGCAAAGCTCAAGTGATACCGTGATTGTGTTTATGACTTCATCAGTCCAGGCCGCACAAATAACTAATGAATGACAAAATGATAGCACTGATTTATAGGTCACCTACCTCTAAAGATGTTATCACATAGGGAATTATTGCTTTGTAAATTTAATCCTTTTTTAGCTCCTGACTTTGAAGAATTGCCTTCCACAAGCTCCTCTCTGAGTAGTCCTGTCCACTGTAGGTAGACACTGTAGGTCACACTGGGATGTATGTTCCAACTCAGTCCTTCCCATGGGGTGCTCTAATGTTAATGTTCTGCACTTGGTCTCCGTGTCGGGTATGGAAGGTGAGTCCTTTTTCCTTGGCTTTCTGTGTGTGTTCGGTACGTAGACTTTTTTATGATGTGTATTCTGGCTCTCTGGTGACCTGGGAGTCTTATAAATCCCATCTTTCTTGACTGGGACCCCAGGCCAGGCTCAATGCTTTGTCTCAATTGTGTATTTTGTTTGAATTGTGTATCATCCCAGTGATTAAGCAAAGATGTGGTCAAGAGTGGCAGTGGACTCGGTTGTCTTTGTCAATCAAGGGAGATTTCATCTCTGTCCTATGTAGTCCTGCCTGACACCCTGAATTGTGAAGCAAGACTTCCATGAAAATTTTATTCAACTTTTTCTTAAAAGACTTGTGCCACCAGCAAAGGAAACAGTCAACAAAACAAAGAGGCAACACATGGAATAGGAGAAGGTATTCTCAAATGACAATACAGACAAAGGGCTGATATCCAAGATCTAGAAAGAACTCCTCAAACTCAACACACACAAAACAGATAATCACGTCAAAAAATGGGCAGAAGACATGAATGGACACTTCTCTAAAGAAGACATACAAATGCCTAACAGACACATGAAAAAATGTTCCTCATCACTAGCCATCAGGGAGATTCAAATCAAAACCACATTGAGATACCACCTTACACCAGTTAGAATGGTCAAAATCAACAATGCAGGAAACAACAAGTGTTGGGGAGGATGTGGAGAAAGGGGAACCCTCTTACACTGTTGGTGGGAATGCAAGTTGGTGGAGCCACTTTGGAAAAAGGTGTGGAGATTCCTTAAGAAATTAAAAATAGAGCTTCCCTATGACCCTGCAATTGCACTACTGGATATTTACCCCAAAGATACAGATGTAGTGAAAAGAAAGGCCATCTGTACCCCAATGTTCACAGCAGCAATGACCACAGTTGCCAAACTGTGGAAAGAACCAAGGTGCCCTTTGACAGACGAATGGATAAAGAAGATGTGGTACATATATACAATGGAATATTGTATTCCATTGTATATGTATTGTATTCTGCCTCCTTCAGAAAGGATGAATACCCAAATTTTGTATCAACATGGACAGGACTGAAGGAGAGCATGCTGAGTGAAATAAGTCAAGCAGAGAGAGTCAGTTATCATATGGTTTCACTTACTTGTGGAGCATAAGAAATAACACGGACATTGGGAGATGGAAAGGAGAAATGAGTTGGGGGAAATCAGATGGGGAGATAAAACCAGGAGAGACTGTAAACTCTGAGAAATGAACTGAGGGTTTTGGAGGGGAGAGGGAAGGGGGGTTGGGTGGGCCTGGTGGTGGGTATTATGGAGGGCACGTATTGCATGGAGCACTGGGTGTGGTGCATAAACAATAAATTTTGGAACACACACACACACACAAATAAAATAAAATTAAATAAAAAAAAAGACAAGATTATCCATCCATCAAGTTGACAAAGCCTAAAAAGTACAAGGTGCTTAGATTTTCTCTTTTGATTAATTTATTATTTTGTTTTGTATTTGGAAATTCCCTGTTCACTTCTTTGATTACACACTCTTTGGTGTTTTATATATAATCAGTCATATCTTTAAGCCCAGTATGCTTTAGTCCAGAATTCAAAATACCTTGGAATCTTATCTAAAATATAGTATATGTAAATATATTCAATTTTATGTAAATAAAATATTTAGAAAATTAAAAAAAACCCTATTTACACTATGAAAAGAAAAAACTTGTGCCATGTTAGGATTAGAAACAAAATTAAATTTTTAAAAATGTACAATTTAAAAAAAAAGGCAAAACTTTGAAAGGGGGCACAAAAAGGATTTTAAATAGAGTTACATGGTCATGGTGCTCCAAGTTCAACAGCAGTTGAAGGGTGGAAAGGCACATGCTAAGGCAGGGGACCATGGGTTTGGTGGTGGGCAGTTGCCATCTTTTCCGGTGACCTGCATATATTACCCCTTCTCCACTCAGTTTCTCTTTGGAGAGATGCTTCTCCCTCAGTGGATCTAGTTTGGGTGAGATGCTAAATTCAGGTTCTTGCTTTTTGTGAGGGAAGCCAGTGGGATCTCTGTGTCTCTTTCTTCCATCCTTGTCACTGTTGTCCTGCACACGGTGAAGGTAAACTCATGGAAATGCAGAGCTACCTTTTCTTGACTTTTCCAAGCTTGATTTTTCAGTCTGTCTTCCAGACTTGGAACCTTTCCTGGATTATTCTAATAAATGACTTTCTGTTGCATCTAGCCAGAGTTCAACTTTTGTGGCTTGAGATTGAAGAAATGACAACCAGTAGAAAGGGAAGTTGTAGGGACATTGTGTTGTCTGGGATGTGTTGTCAATTACCTGCTTTTTTCCACATGGGGGAAGGAGGCTTCCATCTTTGATGTCATAGTATTGTGATTTTCAGCCTATGATGATTATACTAATGTTCTAGTCCCTGAATCAGGAATACGTGCTCATATTTATGTTCTCTATATCCTAAGGAATTTACAAAGGAAACATTTGCAAAGTGGTAATTCCTTTGGATGATGACATCTCTGGGAGCCAGAGGCCCCCAAAATGTTGTCAGTACCATGACATTCAACAGCTAGTCATGTGCCACATCCTTTAGGCTTTGCATTAATCAAAATCATTAATGAAATTAGCAACACCAGCCAGCCTCATTAGTTTTAATTCATTCTGTGATGTGTAATAAAATACAAAGAACACGTGACCTGTATTAGGAGGCACGATGATCTCAATGGCTCTCATCACTGGTTTAAATGAAGGCTGCTTCTCACCTAATTCACAGGTTTCAATTGCCACATAAGCTTAATTAATTCATAATTGACTCCTTAGCCCTCCCATCCCTGGAAAGACTGTCATTGTTTACTGATTTCTGTAATTTACCCTTGGGAAAAACAAAACAAAACACAGTCTCTGTGGGGTTTGCAGTTTTGAAGAAAAGCACTCAAGACCATAATCACCAGGTGAGGATATGTCACTTTGCAGCTTTTGAATCTCCAACTGTGATGATTGCACAGCTTTTATTAAACTTTAATTTTGTGATGAGGAAATCCAAACAAAGCATTTTGTTTATCTTGGTGGAATAATTTTTCATTTTTATTCATAAAAATTTAGTTTTTCCCCCAGCTTTATTGAGATATAGTTGACAAATAAAGTGGCATGTATTCAAAATGTATATGGTGAACATGCTTAAGACCTACTCTGTTAGCAAATTTTAAGTAGACAATACAATATTGTTAGTTATACTCTCCATGCTGTACCTTAGGTCCCAGAACTCATTTGTCTTACAGCTAAAGGTTTATGCCCTTTGACCGGTGTCTCCCATTTCTCCCCATCCCCTAAGTCCCTGGCAACCATCATTCTACTTACTCTTTTCATGAGTTAGAATTTCTTTCTTTCTTTTTTTTTTAGTGCAGAGTAATTTTAAATAGTTACCTTGTAGAATAATAATTTGTGCATCCTTGTGGAAAGAAATTGTCATAGGGGATTTTGCCTTTCTAAAAACAGACTTGTAAAGTCTCTCTACAGATTTATACCTGTGGTAGAAAAAAGTGAAAAGCAAGTCCTGTGGCAGGATGATGCCACCGTGTGTTAAGAACTTTGACAGAGGAGTGACTCAAATATGTGGCTGGGCAGTTGACATGTGTGGAGAGCAACAGATTTCCCTGTCATTATGTATGTTTTCTGGGAAGTGTTGGTGGTGAGGCATGGGGCTGCCTGTGAGCCTTTGGTTATGTGGAAGCTGATGATTCCCACTACCACCACCAGAGGATGTTCTAGGCACGTTTTTTTGTCAGAGCAAGGCTGACTAAAATAGCCAGTCCTTCCAACAGAAATAGCAAAACGGCTCTGAGGATGTGGAAAATCTCAATGTCAACAGCAGCTCATAAAATGGAAAAGAACATGGGATCGGTTGTGTTTAGAAAAGTCTGAGGCATTTAGCCTAACTGTTCTTGAATCATTACCACGATACTGACAAGCACAGATATTTCTGAGAAATCTGTCAGATTTAGTCCTTGGCTGCATGGTTAATAGAGAAAATAGCTAGGCTACCCAGATTATAATTCTTTCTGAGTTTTGGGAAAGCAGCCATTTTGGTGATTAGATGGTGGTGATGATGATTATTACTGTAATTCTTGTGGGGAGACCAGGGTAGGAAGAGACACAGAGAAGCAAAAAAAATATGTTTTTAGGGGGATTTTACTGCAGCGTTTCTTAGATAGAGGAGGGGAAGGATAGAGAACTGTGTGTTACATTCACTAGAAATATCAGCTATAAAATACTATCAAAAGAGTGGCAAGAGCACCTGTTGTAGATAAGAACTTTAAAAACTGAAATCTTATATCAAGGTCTGCTATCAAATGTCAAATGTCAAAAACTACTTAGAAGTTGAATCCTATGTTAGCTCAAAGGATATACAGTTAAGTTGAAAAGCAATGTGTTTCCTATCACTTTGCTTCCGTATAGAAATTACATCTTTTTTGCATGCTGCAACAATACTTGAGAATATGTGGTATTTCTTAAAATATGTGAGACAATATAAAATATAATATATTGTTTAAGGTAAACAGTTTATTTGTGTGCATATGTGTGTGTGTGACCCTACATACATACGGAAAAACCCAAAAAATGTTTTCTAAGTTTAAGGGTGTGTGCTTTAATATAATATTTCAAAGGTCATTAAGGTATATTTTTCACATTTATTTATTTATTTATTATTGTGGTAAGAATATTTAAGATATGCCCTCTTAACAGATTATTAAGGGCACAGTACAGTGTTATTATAGCCTAGAGGCACAATATCATACAACAGTTCTCTAGAACTTATTCATATCAAATAACTAGAAGTTTACTCTGGCTGATTAGCAACTTCCCATATCTCCCCATATCTCCAAGACCCTGACAATCACGATTCTACTCTCTGCTTCTGTGAATTTGACTACTTTCGATACCTCATGTAAATGGAATGATGCAGAATTTGTCCTTCTGAGCTTATTTCACTTGTTTCACTTAGCATGATATCCTTAAAACTCATCTATGTTGTCACATATGGCAGGGTATCCTTTGTTAAAGCTGAATAGTATTCCATTGTATGCGTGCTCCACATTTTCTTTAGCCATTCATCCATCAATGAACCTTTGAGTTATTTCCCTATGTTGGCTATTTTGAACAGAACTGCAATAGATTTATTATTATAAGGTTCTGCTTTATTTGTTTGTAAGATTCTAATAGTAAAATAATGAAATAATCTGTATGAATAATAGAGGCAGGTGCAATTTGTATAACAAAAATAATTGGCCACTGGAATAATTGACCACTGAAATAGGCATGGAATTTAACAGGCAGGTGGACTTTGTGTACTAGTCAAGATCATGGCTGCAATCTCATGGGACTTGACGGGAATTGCAAATATCTTCTTAAAAACGTTGGGGGCAGTATAAACAATACAGTCTCTGGAGTTCCCCCGCCACTCTAGTTACCTCCTGCCCATTTCTTAATTATGTAAACATGGGAGGGGCAGACGATGGGGGGATTGTAGAGGCTCACAGGATTCATGTGAGAATAAAAGGAAATAGCAAATATGAGAATGGTTAACAGCAGGCATTAAAAATATATCAACTGTTATTATTTCATTCTTTTTATTTCTTGTCAGCCTGACTTGTACCCTAAAACCCCCAAATCCATTGAATTTGGAAGGGAAACAGAAACTCTCATCTTCAGGAAGTTTGAAGAATCACATGAATTAATTGGAAAGAAGGTCCCATGAGAAGCCCTCTGGTCTCCTTTCTAGAGCACATCTCACCAGAAACATTGATTGTATCATTTAATTGTTACTACCCTGATGATTCAGGATAGGCTGATTTTAATCAAAGGGATATTAACACCCCCAGTCTCTTTATCAAAGGTGACAATAACAGTAGTAAGTTGTGGTTTATTGGGACCTGCGGGGGCAGCCCAAGACAAAACAGGCCTGAATAGGGATCACCCAGGAGGTGCAGGAGGTGCACCCAGGAGGAAAACATGCCAAATGACACAGCACTTGATGGGGGTGATGGGAGGGGTGAAATGAAAGAGAGAGATAATAGAAAAAACTTGCCTTCTGCCCAGTGTGATTTGGTATCCAAACTGGACCGTGGTGCTGATATTTACAATTACTGAACAACTCACCTTTCTAAAAAAAATATTTAAGAAGCCATCTGGAGAATTTATCTGTACCTTGTCACCACTTATTGAAACAAAGGCATTTATCAGGCCTTTCACTTCACATCCTTTTTCAGTTTATTTCCTGAAATTATGCCGATTAAAGTCACTGCTAACAAACGTTGCTGGATTTTACTAGAAATCCGTGTGAAGATCGCTTCTCATTAAAATGCTACAGCAAAAGAATTTGGATGTCAAATTAAGGACAGACATTACTTTGTTTAAGTGTATTTCAGTAAGAAGTCAAACCTAAAACCTGATTCTTAACATAAATACATTAATCAGAAAGGAATTTGGTACATGACTTCTTAATTTATGTACATATATACATAGTAAATAACTTCAATTTGCCTTCTCTCTACTTCACCAATTCTCTGTGACTTCCTCTGTTACGTCTCCCTTTATTCTCACTTTCAAGTCTATATATTCTTCTGTGACAAGCTCCATACTCTTGTTCTATTGCCCTCTTGTTTCTTTTTTTTTTTTTAAAGATTTTATTTATTTATTTGAGAGAGAGAGCGAATGAGAGAGAGAGAGAGCATGAGAGGAGAGAGGACAGTGGGACAAACAGACTCTCTGGAAATCAGAAAGCCTCATGTGGGACTCCATCCCAGACTCCAGGATCATGACCTGAGCAGAAGGCAGCTGTTTAACCAACTGAGCCACCCAGGAGCCCTGCCTTCTTGTTTCTTGACTGAATTCTTCTCTCTTTTCTACAACTATGGTCTCTGTGTCTTCCTTGGTTTCTTTCCCTCAGCCATCTGTTATGCTCAAACTTATTCTCCTAATGCCTTTGAATGCCTTCCATCGATCTGACTTCCTAGGTTGCTTCTTGTGGTCATCCTCTGGCACACTGGTGGAGTAAATAACCTGGGTCTGTCCATCAGAACCACAGAGCTCAAGGGTGCAAAGGTAGTAAGACAGCCTTTCCCTCAAGAAGCTTAGAGTCCAGTAGTGGGAGACAAACATGTAAATGCACTGGGACTCTGAATTCTATAAGGATAAGCTGTCTATGAGTCAACACTGCTTTCTCAGAGGTGAGATCTGGATGTCTGCTTAAAGAAAGTTGATGTTTGCCAACTGGATAATAGTGGAAGCGAGAAGGACATTCCGTACAGGGGTGCGAGTAAGACCCAAGTTGGAAAGAGTATGAAGCCCCAGGCATGTAAGGAAAGCCACAGGTGATTCTATGCCACTGGAGTGTGATAGACAAGGGAAGCACTTGGTAAGAAATAAGACTGAGAGTCACAAGGGGCATGACCAGCTGAACTCTTTTTCTAGGCATCTAATGCATCTTCAAGGGGTTTCCCATGGCAGCTATCCCCTTCACATTTTCCCATTTCGGGATATGCAGACTTTATATAAATTGAGTTTCTCACTAAATTCCCCTTCCTAATATTGTACCTTTGGATACTGTCCTCTTTAAATGAGCATCTGCTACTCAGGAAGTGTTTATGTGTCAGATGCCTATCAGTACTCTTCTCCCTGTCTGTGGTAATGGGACTGTAGGATACATGACCACCCATTGGAGACCCTATTTCTTAGCCTCTCTTACAGGTTGGTGTGTTCTATGCATCTGAATTCTGCACACTTGGGTATAAGCAGAAGTGATGTTTTCCTATCTCCAGAGGACATCTCTCAAAAGGGACATGGGTGCACATCTCTGGTTCTTCCCACTGGTTGGGTAATAGCAAGACCTGGGGTGGCCGTTCTGAACCTGGGAGAGAAGCTGTGCACTGAAAGTGACTGAGGCACCCAATCAGCTCTAGAATATTCTTCACTGGCCTGTTACATAAGCAAAAAGTAAAGTTCAGTTTAAACCATATTTGCATCTTCTTATAGCTGGGTAGCCCATTCTGAAACTCACACAATCACAGAGTGTTATACTGGGTTCTGAGAGTGTCTCAATTTATTTTTATTTTTTATTTTTATTTTTTAAAGATTTTATTTATTTATTTGACAGAGAGAGATCACAAGTAGGCAGAGAGGCAGGCAGAGAGAGAGAGAGGGAAGCAGGCTCCCTGCTGAGCAGAGAGCCTGATGTGGGGCTCGATCCCAGGACCTTGAGATCATGACCTGAGCTGAAGGCAGAGGCTTAACTCACTGAGCCACCCAGGTGCCCAGAGTGTCTCAATTTAAAGCAATTATCCCAATGATGGGCATCCCAGATACCCAGGTATGTTCATAGAACAGACCTATTCAGGCAACTGGGGTTCTACAGCACTTTCTAAACTACATCCTCAAAATAGCAAACCCGATTTGAGAATAACTCACATAGTAACTGCATGTATACTTCAAAAATATCAAGAGCAAGAAACAAGCAAGGCTGAGAAAGTATCCCAGATTAAAGAAAGCTAAAGAGACAAGATGACTAAATGCAATGTCTAGTCATGGACAAGGAAAAAAAGCAATAAAATACATTATAGAACTACTGATAAACTTTGAACATGGATGGCCAATTAGATATATCCATTCTAGAAATCCTGATTTTGATAACTGTGTTGTAGTTACATAAGAAAATATTCTTATCCATAGAAAATAAATACCGAAGACTTAGGTTGAAAACATCATGCTGTCTGCAACGTATTCAAATGGCTCTGAAAAAATATGCAAACATATATATGTATATAGATACATGCATAAAGTACACACACTCACACACAGATGTGTGCACAACACAAACCACACAGAAAGAGAGACAGAAAGAGGGATGAGAAAGCAAAATGGAGTGAAATGAAAACAACTGGTGAATTGCATTGGTAAAGGGTAATATAGTTATACCAGAAATCTTCTCTAAGTTTAAAATTATGTCAAAATAAAAACTTATATAGAAAAAGATGTGGAGTATAATTTTCTCTGTCTCAGTCATCAGCAATATCATCAATAGCTACATGTTTGTTATTTGAATATGACCTGTCAATTAAATCGTTGCTGTTGGCAAAACATTTGGTTGGGAGTTCATGCATGTGACCCTTCATTTTGGGCCCATTTCCAATGCTCCAAATTTTCCCTGCAGCAAATTTGTCAAAATGATTGTAGACTAAGCTCACATTTTAGAAGTTGGCAAAACAGAACCCCTCTCCATCTTTCATCTAAGAACAGATGTGGAATTTCGGTCTGCACAGCAGGTAGAATTAGAGACTGATTTTAAGCATGTGCTAAAATTCAATTAGTTTGATTTTGGTGATATGTGTATATCCTCAATTTAAGGACGTTTTACAAAATAACTGCCTATACCTTTCCACTTCAGAAGGCAAGAGCCATCAAGTAAGACTGAATAACTATTTCAGAGTTAAGGAGACCAGAGATAGGACAACTAGAAGTAATATGTGGGCTTTGACAAGGAAGACAGAATTATGAGGGACATCATGAGAACAACTGGCAAAATTTGAACATGACTAACGATGAGATAATATTAATTCCAAAAATCTTGATTTTGATAACTCTGTGACACACACATGTACATAGAGAAAGAGAGAGAGAGAGAGAGAGAGAGAGAGAGCGGTGATACTAGGAAACATGCTTGAAGGTCATTGTTATACCACAAGGGCAACTATAAGTCAGAAACATCTTGCAATCCAGTAACATCATCTTTTACTTATAGATGCAAAGAGACCATGGCTGCATTCATACCCAGACACCTCAGTAATTAATTTTTAGTTCATTGGTAAGTCCCAAAAGATGGTTAGATTATGTAGACAGTGGATTTTGGGTAGCATCTTAACTAATTTTCTCCAAACCTTGGTTAGAAATTCATTCATTCATTCATTTGTTCATTCGTTCATTCATTCATTCATTCATTCATTCAACAAGCCCTTTTAAGCACTGCTAATTGTCGGCCACTAAGTTAAGTACTGAGATAACACAGTTTGCCCACCAGGCCCTTACAGTAGAAAAGGATGAGGGAGGCAGTATTAGTAAACACTTGGTAGTAAATTGCTAGTAAAGTGTTAGTAAACCCTTGACATGATAACTCATTTATGAGTTAGTAAACACTTGGTTAGTAAATCCTTGACATGATAACTCTTTATGTTTTGTTATGAAATCTTCCTTTCATTTTCTAGCATTTCCTCTTAAGAGACACAGGATAGCTATGTATAAAAAAGCATACAGAAATATGGTTTACAAAATAATACATGGAGATCACACATATTTTCAAACTAACATTAAAGGTAAAGTTAAATGCATATAGGGAAGATGTGGGTCAAAAGTTGCAAACTTCTAGTTAGAAGATGAGTAAGTTCTGGGGGCCTAATACACAACATTGTGAATATAGTTGACAATACTCTATTACATACTTGAAAGTTGCTGAGAGAGTAGATCTTAAGTTCTCCCCATAAGAAGAAATGGTAATTGTATGACACAATGGAGGTGTTAGCTAAGGCTGTGGTGCTGATCATAATGCAGTATATAGGTGTATGAGATCAACACATTTGTACATCTTAAATTTACACAATGTTATATGTCGATTGCATCTCGGTAAGGCTGAGGAAAAGTTAAATGCATACAGTAACTTTATGATAACACGAATAAATATATATTTAGTTTTACTTTCTGCCCTAATGCCAAATTTACAGTTCAAAGTATGATGTTGGTAAATTTGTTACTGATTCTCCTTTTCTTCATGGCTTCAAATGAAGAGATTATTATATAGTAATTCTTAATAAAATACTGATTTATTAATAGCTGATAATCATTCCATCTCTTCCAACACAGTCCTCTTTGGTAATATCTGTGCAGGAGGACATGGCCCAGGTTTAACACCTCTCTTTGGAATCTAGGATAACTGGATCTGAGAAATCTGCTTACCCACCTCATGGAAGCAGGAAGTGAAAGATGTCTCAGAGCATGGGTGCTGGTCCCTCCCATGGGAGAAACAAAGTCCAATATAGGTCTCAGGTTTTGGCCAATAACAACTTTTTTTCATTTGAGGGCAGGAGGTCTAGGCAGGACATGGGGATGGGAGACAAAATTCCCCTTTTCAATATTCTACATGGTCTTTATTAAAGATTTGTTGGGTGAATTATAAATTTCTCTATGGTTCTAAGCTTCCTGAGAACAGGAACCACATCTAACATATTTTTATATTGTCTCTATCTATAATAACAGAGACTACTACAAATTTGTTGACTGACTATTGCTTTCTGCTTTAGATGACATTTTTTTAAGAAGGTATTTTGAGATCTCCAGGTGCCTCCTTTAGGACATAATTATGAAAATCAATTTGCATTCTACACAAGTCTTAGTTAATAGATATTTCTGGATAAAGTAACCTCTACAAGATGTAGATTAGATTATTCATAGTTTTTTAGTATCTGTGTCATTATGGAACAACATTATTCAAAAGCATGAAGTTTTTGAGTTAATTACTCAAAATGAAATATAGTGCTAGCTGTTTTTGAACTGTTTTAATATAGGGTTTAATATAATATATTATAGGAATTAGCAAAAAGAAAATTATGCCTATTGAAGGACAACTTACTGGAGACTGAATTTGGTACAATTAATTATTTTCCTCCAGAAAGATCTTCTCAAGCATTAACTTTATATAGTTACTTGGTCCAAACGTCACATATTTACCAAGAGGCATCTGCAAGATGTTCTGAAGGTATTTTGCCCATTTCTTAGCCTGAAAGTCTATCTATTCATGATCACTTCAGTGAGTTTCTTGGGGCTATGTGCTATCTCATACATTTTCATACCCCTGAAAGTACCTATTTATATTGCTTTGCATATAATAGACACTTAACAAATATTTATTAAGTGAATTCATTGTCCTAACTTGAAGAATTGGCTGAAAAGCAAGTTTCCACAAATATATGAACCTATTCATTTGGTCAACATAGCTGACCCTAGTTGACCTTAGAGTCAATGTGTTAATCTCTTTGGTAAAAATTGTGGAGAATTAGATTGGATCACACAGATCTGAATTTCTTGACAAGATCTTCTCCTGGTCAAAACATCTCCTAATAGAATAACATTGTCTTCTGTTTACTAGCCAACAGAAGGACATCATACATATCACGAGTTAGAAAACTCAGTGACCATGTTCATATTCTGTGCCAGGAACTAAGTGATGATTAGATTGCTGTAGCATTGTAAGACAGTTAACGATGGACAGACTGCCAGTGGGTTTATTCCTACTCTACTTAGAAATTAATTACCTCTTTAACTTATTAGTTTTTGGAGACAAAAAGTTATTGCTATTATTTAACAGTCTCTATGATAACTAAGCAGGATATAGCAGTGATGAGTTTACATTCCACAGATCCACCTAAGATAAGGCAGTGTTTCACTAAATTGTAACTGATTAATGCGTACTTTCTGGAATGATGCTTCCCGAACTAGGGTTCTTGGTTCTTTTTCCTAAGGTCCAATACTCTCCTAAGATACTTCTTATTTTGTGTTTGTAGATATTTAAAATTATGAAGATATTTAAAATATAAGCAAAAATAATAACCCAAGGATCTTTTAGAAGACCACTCTGGGATTGAGCATTTTCATGTGTCTGTGTCTGTGAATATACTTATATTCGAAATAACACCAACATTTCCACACCAATAATCTTCCCCCTCTGGGGATCTAAAGACATGCAGTACTTGGACCTAGATATGTGAATTTGAAAAATATCACTCTAGAATAGGGCACTGTGAAGAAGTCCTCAAACCTCTTAGATCAGGGAACCTAAGGGAAAGGATTTATTAAAAGAAACTTAAATTGTTAACACCATAGATGCTTCAAGATGCTGCTACTGAGATTAACTGGATAAGAATGGATTTAGTGTTCTTGAATGGAGTAATCACATCCACCATAGAAATTCTGGAAAGCTGTTTTCCAACTCAATCACTAGCAGTTCTATTCATATCAAGAAGAGCTTTGCTATGACAGAGTGCTTTAAGATTACTATATATGAACAATGGAATCTGTTATATAAGTATCAAAAGAAACTTTTAATTTTAGACTCTATAATAGGTGAATTGTGAAAAATAAAACATTTTTAAATGGTCTGTTCCAAGATGTCAAAAATGAATTTTCCCTCAAGCATATTTCTTCCAGATTTGTTTCCCTCATAGACATTTCATCTGCATGCCTCTGATTTATTTATACCTGACTCACGAGAATCTGTTTTAAAGTGTTCTTTGATGTCCAAGGAAACTAAATAACATTTGTAAAAAATTTTTAAGTCTGGAAATAGTGTTTGCAGCACTAAGTAACACATGAACAAGCCAGCTTGAACTGCTGCAAGTATCACTCTGATAACCTGCTGCGAGGCTCCTTGTCATTGTCTTTGTGACTGACTAACTCCTGGGATAGAGGTAAACTTGAGTAGAAAAGCCCAAAATCCCTGCATTCTCTTCCTGCCGTCCTCCTGAAGTTACTGTGGAGCGCTGTCTTTAAAAGTGAGATGGTTTATTTGCAATGAAATTCAAATAACTGTTTCATTTCTTCCAACAATCATTATCCAGTTCTTGCACTCTGAGCAATAATGGGAATATGGCTGACATGATATAGGAATTCCTTCGACTTTGGAGCAATGTAGTTTGGACTAATTCAGGTGCATCTCGCCTCTTGTTTTAATCCGAAATAGACGTGCCCCCTATCCTAGACAGAAGAACTGCAAGGACAGTTCACAGCAGACGTATGAAGCTGTTTTTGCCCAAAGAGAGAATGCCTCTTAGCAGTGGAAGGTTACAGACTGAAGAGCAGAGACAGGCTACTTTCTGTTACATGAGGTCCTTCTCATCTCCCCACAGATGTGAGTGATGACTGTGGCTCAGGGAAGAGTCAGGACCAACGAGCACAGGAGTCTAACTGGCTCATGTGGGAATCCTATCCATGGACAGACTTTGAAACAGCTTCGCCACTGAACCACAGCACATACTCAGAGAGAGTCAGAGGACACAGAAAGAGGATGAACTCCAGGAGGCTGATGAGCCACTTCAAGAAAGTAGATGGCAAAGGCAGAGAAAAGGATACCCGGCACTACTCATTACAGCAGCCACAAGCCACAGAGGGCTCTTTCAATGAGAACTAATTAAAATTAAGTAAAATTCAAGATGTTGTTCCTCAATCATGGTGGTCACGCGTTAAGGGTTCCATAGCCACATTTTGGACAGTACACACATAAATACATCATCACAGATATAAACTATATATTATAACTATATATTATAACTATAAATTATAACTATATATAAATTATAATATATATTGTGTTTAATTCATATATATTGCAATTATATAACTATATAATTATATAGTTATATAATAGACTATATAACTATATAATTATATAGTTATATATAATTATAATTATAACTATATAATTATAACTATAAATTATAACTATTTATATAGATATAAACTATATAAACTATATTATATACTATAATTCCCCATGTGACAATCTTTGCTCCAGGTTCAAAGCAAAGTCTGCCTTTGCCCAGTGAAGTAGGCTCAGAATAGCCATTTTTCTGGAAAATGATGGACAAAGGAGAGCTCTTGCTTTAAGAGAAACTGCTAAATTAAGAAGACATGTACAGACATTTCTGCAAAGAAGACATCCAGATGGCCAACAGACACATAGGAAAGTGCTCCACATCATTCAGCATCAGGGAAATACAAATCAAAACCAAAATGAGATACCACCTCACACCAGTCAGAATGGCTAAAATTAACAAGTCAGGAAACGACAGATGTTGTGGAGAAAGAGGAACCCTCTTACACTGTTGGTGGGAATGCAAGCTGGTGCATCCACTCTGGAAAACAGCATGGAGGTTCCTCAAAAAGTTGAAAATAGAACTACCCTATGACCCAGCAATTGCACTACTGGGTATTTACCCTAAAGATACAAATGTAGTGATCTGAAGGGGCATGTGCACCCAAATATTCATAGCAGCAATGTCCATAATAGCCAAACTATAGAAAGAACCTAGATATCCACCAACAGATGAAGGGATAAAGAATATGTGGTATATATATATACATATATACATATATATATATACATATGTATATATGTATATATATATGGCAAGATTTTGTTTCTTTTGATGGCTGCATAGTATTCCATTGTATGTATATATATATATATGTATATATATATATGTAATGAGGAGAAGGGCATATATGTATATATATATATGTATATATATATACATACAATGGAATATGTATATATATATACACATAGTATTCCATATATATATGTATATATATATACATACATATGTATATATATATGTATATATATATATATATACATACAATGGAATACTATGCAGCCATCAAAAGAAACAAAATCTTGCCATTTACAACAATGTGGATGGAACTAGAGGGTATTATGCTGAGTGAAATAAGTCAATCAGAGAAAGACAATTATCATATGATCTCTCTGATATGAGGAATTTGAGAGACAGGGCAGGGGCTTGTGGGGGAGGAAAAAATGAAACAAGATGGGATTGGGAGGGAGACAAGCCATAAGAGACTCTTAGTCTCACAAAACAAACTGAGGGTTTCTGGGGAGAGGGAGGTAGGTAGAGGGTGGCTGGGTTATGGACATTGGGGAAGGTATGTGCTATGGTGAGTCCTGTGAAATGAGTAGGCCTGATGATTCACAGACCTGTACCCCTGGGGCAAATAATACAAATAAAAATAATTAAAAAAAGAGAAACTGCCAAATTAAATAGATACCACTGTTCTAAAAATGGCTGGCATAGCTAATTTCCATTTTTTCCTTGAGACAAGGCCTCTTTTGAGAGCCTTAAAGTCTCTAAGTATCTTAAATACCTTGTTAGTATAACTTTTTAAAAACAATACTTTGTGCATGTATTAGTTACATTTTTAAAAATATATGCCAGAAGCTATGGAGTTCCAAGTCGTAATGCAGTTGGAACACTGTTCAGCCTTTTAATAGGGCCTGTCAGGCTCCCTGTGATGTGGCTGCCCTTCTCCTCATTACCTCCTCCTCTCGTTCATCAGGCGCAAAGCAGACTGGGGGCCCTCTGCCTCCTGAACACAACAAGCTAGTTCGTCTTGCAGACATGTTGCAAATGTTACTTCCTCCGTCTGAAGTTCTTTTCTCTCAGATCTTCCCAGGCCTGGCACATGTTACCTAAGACCCGAATGATGACAAGGGCTGAGGTCACCTGCCATCCTCTTGAATGGCCTTCCCTGACACCTGTCTAAGGTGCCTGTTTCCAGTTCTGAGCTACTGTAGCCTTACACAGTTACTCTGTATTAGCTTCTTTGTGGTACTTTTCACTCCCCAAAGTAACTTGAATTACTTGTTTATAGTCTGGCAGTGAGGAACTTGTCTGTCTTCACTACTGGATACTCAGTGCCCGGAACAGAACCTGGTAATTAAACACTGGCTTAGAGAATGAATAAGTGACGACCGTAATGGCACTTATATTGTAGTGAAATCATAATGGATAATGAGTGAGCATTTACCATATAGGAAACAATTCATATATATGATCTAACTTACTCACATAGAAATCTGATAAAATACTCTTAGCATCCCTGTTTTACAAATTAAAAATATTGGGTCTTAAATCAGTTGCACAAGATTAAAGAGCTGGTAATGGGGGAAGGCAGAAATGAACACAGGCAATCTTATCCCAGAACAACACCTTAATCAGAGGGCTGTCTCTCTTCCCCTCTCTCTTTCTCTGCTCTGTGTACATTTCAAAATTAATTTCCTCAATTGGGTTCCATATCCCCTTGAGTCCTTGATGTTTGAGTCTTACTTTGGATGAAAAATAATAATGATGATAATAATCTACAATATTTGTAAAACCTCTACAGTTTATGTAGCCGATTCACATGTAGCAGATTCACATGGATCCTTGTAACTATCCTGTGAGCTGAGAAGGAAAGGTGTTATTATAAGCAAAATCACTCAGTGGAGAAGATACTCAGCATAAAGGAAAAAAATCATTATTTTTGCATGTGAGAAAAACAATGTCACCCTGATTTTAAATGTCACCCCAATTTTGAAAATAGCCTCTGGCTTCTCCGTGAAATCGTTGGAATGAATGGGAGAAGACAAGAAGCACCATTCTGCATGAATAAACCATGAAATATATTTGACAATAAAATTTTCAATTAATGTGGAAATATTTGCTCTGAATCTTGGCTCTTGAGGATGTAAGTCTCGGCCAAATATTAAAAATATGTTTTATTTCATTGCACAAAGTACACTGCAGACACTTAGATTCCTGAGAAACTGAAAACTGTCATTTTTGAGCATCCTGAATATGGATTAGGCTGATGGATGGATTGTGTTGAGAGAACTGGATCCACTATGACCCTTAAACTTGGCCTTTACCCTTGCGTAGTGTGTCTCTGTTATGGAAATAGGGGCTCAACTCTGGCCACCTTTAGATGGTGGTTTATCTGGTCCTCTTGACTCTCTGTGGAGTCCTTTTCTATTCCATGAACATACCAAAAAATAAAAATAAAAAAGTAAAAAATGAAGTTAATAAAAATTATTCTTTTGAAGACTTTGGTGTTGGTATTTTAGTTACTATCTTAGGAGGTCTCGGAGTTCTAAGGGCTCTGCTTTGCTAAGAGTTGGAATTTGCTAGTGATCTTTGCCCAGTTTAGTCTATGAAAAACACAGTTCGATACCCACTGAGTACCTCCTGTGTGTAACGCACCATGTGTTAGACACTCATACGTAGCGCTCGATAATAAGAGATGAGAAAGGATAAAAAGGGGGTTAGGAGGGAGTAGGAGAAGGAGTTAAGTTAGACAAGACACAGTGAAAGCTTTGCCCATGGTACAGTTACCTCTACCACCGCTCAGGGCTTTCCTCTATGCACGAGTGCTAATTGAACATAATAATAACAACAACAAAAGATTATTGACCTCCCAAGGTGAACCAACAGCTTCCCCAGAAGAGCTGCAGAAAGGAGAGCACTTAATTTTTCTACATAAACTTATTCTTGCTTCGTGTTTAATTTAAGCAGGTACAGTTGTAAAAACTATACAGTCTATGTTAACATGAATTTTAGGGTTAGAAATTGTATTTTGGACACATTATAGTAAAATAGTGTATTGAGATAGATGTGGTCAGATTAAAAAAAATAAAACAAAACAAAACAAAACAAAAAAAACGATTGTGAAGTGAGTGGCATGCCCAGGGCATTTCTTCCCAGCAAGAACAACACCTGCGCCCCCGCACTTTTGCAAACCTGGGCTAATCAGAGGAGGACCAAGCAGAGGACCAGTAGTTTCAACTAATCTGAACTCAGCTATGCAATCCCAGTGGCCATAAGTGCATTTTTCCATCTAACAAACATTTTCTCTGTGGGTTCATGCTGGGGGTACTTTAGTGAGTGAGAAAATTCCATATCCCACGTTTAGAGGGAAATGCCGACACATGCTCAGTCCCTTACAAGATAATATGCTCAGTGTCCCATTGTGGATGCATTTCAGGGAGAGGAAAGGAGGGATATCCAGCAGGAATATGGGGAACTTCTGGGGTAGACCTCGGATGACCTCTGAACTGGAACTGTAGTCATAGTGGGTGTGGCCATTTATCAGCAACAGAGATCAAGCAAAAAATTAAGTTGTGAGAAATGAGTGATGAAAATATGCAGTACACTTCTCCCAAACACAAAGAAATTGTTGACTGGGGAAGATTGTGACAACTGCAAAAATTTGCATTGAGGTTGCAAAACAAAACTCCAATGAACAAAAACAAAACAGGACAGAAAACACCCCAGCAACTTTGAAGAATGCCATTTGCTTCAAGGCCAGATTTGTGTAGGGTCTTGCTATTCCTACAGCACAAAGGGTTCTGCCAAGGGTGAGAGTAAATAAAACGAAGGCAATCATGACCAAGCAAGGGAATCAGGCAAGGCTTTATAATGATGGTGACTTTTCAGTTGGACCTGAAACAACAGGTAGGCTTTTATAGGCAAAGATACGACAAGGTTGTACAAAACTCTTAGGGAGGAGGACAACCTAAGCCAGGGGAAAGAGGAAAAGCCAGGGTTGGATTTAGGAAACATCAGGAAAACCTGGTTCTCTGTAGCAGAGAATTCATGTTGGCAATAGTTGATATTTAAGGTTAAAAAAGGAGGCTTCTGACATATTGTGGCTCATCTTAAATTTAATAGAATTAAAAAAAAATTTTAAAAAGATTTTATTTATTTATTTGACAGAGATAACAAGTAGGCGGAGAGGTAGGCAGAGAGAGAGATGAGGAATCAAGCTCCCCGCTGAGCAGAGAGCCTGATACGGGGCTGGATACCAGGACCCTGGGACTATGACCCGAGCTGAAGGCAGAGGCTTTAACCCACTGACCCAACCAGGTCCCCCCAATTTAATAGAATTTGAGGTCAATGAAGATAAGCTATAAATATATGAATAAATATGTGTATTTATAAAATATTCCTTTAATAAAAGTGAAAATTCTATCTAATAAATTTGAAGATTAGAGAAATTTAATCCACAAATATTCATATTCTTTTTAATAAATCCCCAAACCATGATAGTTATTTGGATATACATTTTTATTCAGTATTTTCCACACATACACTATATTACAGTTTCTAAACCTCTGGATTTTTATGTTACACTTCTTAATTCAATAAGAATTTCCTAACATTCTTTTATCTTTAATTTATCCCTTATTATAGTAGTATAATAGCTCAATGAATGGACATTTCACAGGTTCTTTAACTACTACTGTTGTTGAATATTTAGGTTCTTTAAAAAAAAACCAAAAAACTTTTGGGGGCCCCTGGGTGTCTCAGTTGGTTAAGCATTTAAGTCTTGATTTCATCTCAGGTTATGATCTCTGGGTCCTGGGATCGAGCCCCACATTAGGATTCATGCTCAGCAGGGAGTCTGCTTGAAGATTCTCTCCTTCTCCCTTCACCCTTTCCCCCAGTTGTTCTCTCTCCTTCTCTCTAAAATAAATAGATAAATCTTAAAAGAAAAGATTCTCTTTCTTCTTCCCTCTCCCTCTGCCCCTCCTGCTTGCTTGCACGCACATTCTCGTGCTCCCTCTCTTAAAAAAGAGTAAGTAAATAAACAAATAAATAAATAAGCTTTTCCATTATAAATAACATCTTAATTAATTTTTTAAAAATTTATTTATTTGATAGACACAGAGAGATCACAAGTAGGCAGAGAGGCAGGCAGAGAGAAGGGCAAAGCAGGCTCTGCTGAGCAGAGAGCCCGATGCGGAACTTGATCCCAGGACCCTGAGATCATGACCTGAGCCGAAGGCAGAGTCTCAACCCACTGAGCCACCATCCAGGTGCCCCTTAATTAATTTTTCATTTCTATAATTTTGCCTATATTTGAGGTTGTTTTCCTTGGCGTGATTGCTAGGTATAAGGCATTGCTTATTTTAGCTTAGCCTTGTATGGCTCTTTATATAATACATGTATTTCCCTAGCTCTGTGATGTTTGCTGAAAATATTTAGCTCAGATGGCTTTTGCTCTTTTCAAACACATAAAAGAACAATTTACGTTCTGAAAGTTTGAAAACACCATCTTTGCCAGGAGTCTTTCATGGCTATCTTAATAATTGTATGAATTTACATCTTAGTTATTCATTTATTCAATTATTCTATTTTTAGTCCTTTCTAATAACTTATGTGATAGTGTTGACTAGAATCAAAGAGCTCTCTGCTTGAAACTCAGATCTACTCTTTGCTAGATTTGTGCCATTGGGAAATTTATTTAACTCCCAAGTTAAGCCCAAATTTTCAAGTTTCTAACTTAGATTACTATTACCTAACATAACAGATAGTTGTGAGGATTAAATGAGGTCCTGACTATAAAAATTAGATATCATTAGTAATACTTAATTCACATTTTCTAAATCTATTTGTAATGTACAATCAAAATAACTAACAAGTATTTGTTGATTATACCTTGATTATACGCCTTATATTAAGTGTTGTGTTAGGTAAGGTCTCAATGACATCTGTCAGACACAATCTAAGAACACACATTAGTGATTAACATATCTAGCCAAACAATGAATGACTTCAATTTCTGGGAATTTGAGGGATTAAAAATGTTAAAATCCTTCTGACATAAAAACCTAGAAGTTCTGGAGTTTACAGAAGAGTAAACTAAATCCATAGGGGCCCCAAGTAAAGGTAATAAAAAAAATTGAAATTCTTTGTTCCAGTAGAATGTTGTTTCCCTTGGTAACCAAAGACTGGGTTTAGACCCATTAGGAGATAGGGAATAACCAGTGGACCTAAAAGAGGTAGGGTTTTGGGATGAAACCCTAACATAAAGTTCAGAATTTTTAGATGTCTTGTATCTTAGTTCAAGAGTAGAATAGGGAAATACAGGACTGCCACACAGGAAGATGAAAGCTCTCCTCAGTCTGAGCATGAAGACGAGTTAGGAAGAAATAAATTAGCTAAGATTTGGGTAAGAACTTATACAGTCTTCTTGATCTTGAATATCTTGTACTGGAAATTGACATTTAAAAAAATCAAAAACCATTCCAAGTTGAAAATAACCTTCAAACATGAGACTGAAACAAAAGGAAAATCTGCCTCCCAGAAAACATCCTCAAGCCAGGCCCATCTGAATATGAGTTTACGGTATATAATTACAACACACAAGGAAACAATTCACCATGAGTGAGCATCATCAGGCATAGTAAACAATTGAATTTTATCCTTAGGAACTTCAACTAGAAGTTCAGACAGAAACCATGAAAGAAAACATTTTAAAATAATTGAAGACATAAAATATGGAATCAAAACAAGAAAGGAACAAGATACCATAAAAAAAGCAAACAGATTTTCCCCAATATTTTATTATGAGAATTTTCAAACATAGAAAAAAGTTGAAAGAATTTTACTGTGAATATCTAAAACTATACTACTGTTAACATTTTATTATATTTCCTTTAAAACATGTCTCATTTACTTATCCATCAATTTATCTTATTTCTGGATGTTTTCAATTGAGTTGCAGATATTTTCATGCCTAAATAATATGACACACATATTATTAACTGTAGTCATTAGCTGTATTGCAAAAAAATACATTAACTATATTTATTCTTGTAAATATCATTAACTATCTAGTAAGTGAAAATATTTATGGTTCTTTGAAGTAAAATGTACATTTAGTGGAATTAATAAATTTTAAATGACATATTTGACACATTTTGACAAATGCCTGTGTCTGGGGAATTCTAACTCCTACCAAGATATAAAATATTTCCTTTACTTCATACACCTCTCAGTCAATCATACCCTCACCTCAAACCCCAGCCTTGGAGGCAACCACTGCTCTGTTTTTACCCTACAGATAAATTTTACTTATTCTAAAATGTCATATATGGAATCTTATGGTATGTACTCTTTAATGTGGATTACTTTTATAATATTTTAAGGTTTCATTTATATTGATGATACCATCATTCCATTATATAAATATACCAAAATTTATTTATCTACTTTCCCATTGGTGGGCATAGGGTTGTTTCTAGATTGGTTATTATGAGTAAACTGCTATGAACATTCTTGTACAAGTCTTTTTGTGGATACATATTTTAAATATATTTTTACATACACATATGTATGTCAAAATAGATATATTAATATATCTATTTTCATTTCTTTGGGGTAAATATGGAGGGGCAGAAGTGCTGGATTATAGTTTTATAAGAAACTTCCAGACCCTTTCCTAAAACGCTTTTCTATAGAGTATGTGGAGACATGATAATGTGAATAAAGAGTTGAAAATATGTCTAGTAGAAGTTCCAGAGAAATTGGAGAGAATAGGGGAAAGCAGCTTTTAAGGTGTCCTTTTTTTTTTTGGTAAATTTCTGAACAACACAGATTTCCATACTCAGCAACAATACTGAATCTCAAACAAGATAAAAATACCACACATGGTCAAATCTAGTAAACATATATAGCCTCAAAGATAAAGACAAATATTTTAAAAGCAAAGACAGGACAACAAACCTTTATAGTATAATGCCATAAATATCCCAATGGTTTAGAGTATGGACTCTTAATTCGGAACCACAGACTGGATTTGAATCCTGTTTCTGTCCCTTAATAGCTGTGTCATGTAACTCAGTTAACTTCTCTGATTACGAGTTTCCTCACCTGAATGAGGACTAGTAAATTAATACTTGTTTGGTGTCTGGAATAGTACCTAGTACATAGTTACCATGTAAGTGTTGACCAGTAAGGAGAGAGAGAAGTTAAAATAATACAAGAGTCATAGGTAGCATTCTAAATCAGCGTTGAAAAATTAGACTAGTCAATGAATGCTGCTGGGGATTTTTAAGGGAAAAAACTAACTCTCATCCCACATCATAGGCAACAACTAATCCCAGGTAGATTAAGGACCTAAATGTGAAAAACAAAACTTTAAACTTCAAGAAGAAAATAGGAGAGTAATTTTATGGACTTGAAGCTGGAAAGTCTTTTAAACAAGAACCAAAAACAAAAAATGATAAGTAATATAAAAAATTCTGCCCATCAATAGTGGAAAAAAGAAAAAAAAGTCCCCAACACTGCCAGTAGTTACTCACAAATTCCTCGTAGATTATTGTCCAGGAAACATAAAGGACTCTTTCAAATCGTAAGTAAAAATCAAACAACTCCATCAAACAATTGGCCAAAGTTTTGGTATAGGTTATTTATGCAATAGGAAATGTAATTGACTAATAAATGTGCAAAAAGTTGCTCAAATTAAATTTTTTTGGAAGATATTATTTATGTATTTGAGAGAGAGAGAGATTATGAGTAGGGGGGAGGGGCAGAAGGAGAGGGAGAAGCAGATTCCCTCCTGAGCAGGGAGCCTGATGTAGGACTTGATCCCAGGACCCTGGGATTCTGACTTGAGCTGAATGCAGATGCTTAATTGACTGAGCCACCCAGACGCTCCCAAACTCAATTTTTATACAAAGAAAATTAAAGTAACTACAAAATTCACTTTCATCATTTTGGAGAAAAAAAAATGTAAATTTCCAGAATACAAAGGACTGGCAAGCGGGTGAGGTAATGGGGAGGCTTGGGGGCTGCTAGTGCATATTTGGCTGTGTCTGTGACTTATGCATGCAACCAGAGATACTCCCACGAGCACAACCAAACACAAAAAAAATGAAGTCCTTTCAACACTGTTTAGAAGAGTGAAATACAAGACAAAATGGAAATATTTGCCAGTAGAAAAGAAAATACACTGGTGGAGTAACACAATGGTACACCATGCAGCAACTAAAGTAAATGAAACAGTTCTGAACAAATACAGATACAATTTCACAAGAAGCTGTTAACAAGGCTGGTCATTCTCAAGGTCTGTAATAACAAAAGTAGCTAAATATTCATCAACAGGGGAATTATTTAATTGTTACTCATATAACATCTGGAGTTCCTCGCACAAGGTGAAAACGACAAAGTTGTCTTGCAGGATGTAACAGGTAAGGAATACCAATACACTGAAAACAAGATGTACGTGACAAATCCTGTGGTTTGCTCTGGAGAGGTGGTCCATATACGACTCTAAGAGTCATGGAGTATTGAGCCATTATCAGTGAAGCTTGCATTATTGCACATGGAATCTGTTCATTTCAGAGTGTACCTCTGCCTCTGTTCCCAAAAAGAAAAAAAAAAAAAAAAGAATGAGGCTGAACTATATGAACCATTATGGATTGATGTGGAAATCAAATGTTGAGCAAAAAAAGAGCTGGTGCAAAAGTGTATTTCTAGCATGTCAATTACACGGAATTACTAACATGTAAAATTCCTGACTATTTTATACATGGGTATGTAGCTAAAATATAGGGACGTGCATAATAAAGGTAAATATCAAGTTTGGGATAGCGATTGTGTCAGAGCAAGGTTGGGGAAGGTAGGAAATGGGGTCAGGGAGATGTTCTCAGGAGGGCTCAATTCTCCTTGTGAGTGATACATTCATGGCTGGTGGTTATTTATATTTTCTTTACTTTTCCAAAAAGCCAAAATCTTCCATCATCAGACATCAAAAACCCCTTTCTTCCAAATAGTAGTACAACAATTTGGCATTGCTGTAGCAGAGATGTGTTAAGGAAGGAGGAAACCAATGCTTCAAGCTCAGAAAGTGGCAGAAGGGAGTGGAAAGTGCAGCTGCCCTGTACGATGCGTGAGACTGGCCAGGCAGTCAGAGTGTTCTAGTGGAAGAAGAACATCTAAAGTACCAGGAGCCTGATGACGTCTGTTGTCAGTGGAATTCAGCATGGGTGAGTCAGTGTGGCTGACATGTATGCCGTGGGTCAAAGCCATTTACACACACATAAAGTCGTAAGATGCTTGAGAAATATTCTAGACTATCTGTCAAAATCTGGCTCTTGGGTGCCCAGGTGACTCAGTTGGTTAAGCATCTGTCGTCAGCTCAGGTCATGATCTGCTCAGGGTTGGCACTAAGAATTGGTCTCTCTCATTTCCCCATCTCATCATCTTGATTCAGGAGGTAGAATGTGCATCAGTCATTAATGGCATTTTTTTATTTCCTTCCACTGACATTCTACAACCTTTCCTTGATTCTGAGGCAAGCACATGGCTTGTCCTTGGTTTTTGATGTTATTGTGGATTCGTGCTTCCCATTAGTATGCTTTCTCATGTGCCGAAAGGAATTTGGATAAGGCTTTTTAAAAAACGAGTTCATTAGTCTGCATTCTAACCTGGAACTTCCATATCATGGTGGAAGTGATGCTTTAGCCCCTTAAGTTCTAAATATTTCTGCTTCTACTTTTCAGGAACCCAGCTGCCATGATGTGAGGAAGCTCACTTTGTCCTACTGGAGAGAGAGGCCACTTGAAGAAACTGTGGTGGGAGACGTATCACGTAGAGGAAGTCCCAGTCTTCTTTGACCCTCCATCCTAAGAGTGTCAGCTGCCTTTGTCATATGGGAGAGAAGAAACATAGGCCACCCTCAGAACCGAGTTCAATGATCAATTTTTGTCTTAAGCCATTAAGTTCTGGGGTATATGTTATTACACAGCAGTGGATAACTGAAACACTTAGGTAGTTTGAATTTGTCTCTCTTCACTGAGAGACAATGAAGTGCTAAGAAACAATGTGTAGAAGTGTATGAGGACAGACTTTCACTCATACAAGTAATATTATCTTTATTCTACTTGTATATCTATCATATTTTAATTCTATTCTGACTTTAACTAGCTTATTACCCTATCTGTGCTTATTTTTAAACATACAAATCCACAATTTTCAGTCTGGAATGATTTTCTTTTATGCCTGCCTAGATTAGCGTGATCTTTGGGGGGAAATTTTCTATTCAGAGAGCCTAAGAACAATTAGATTGCTTATGATTTCTAGCAATGCAATGTTTTTCAAGGTATATTCACTGCAGTGCATTCAGAGCATTTATTGGGAATAAATTGTTAAGATCTCTTTAAAGTGTTTATTTGGTAAAACTTGAAGGTTGGGGGCACCAATATAATGGCAGTATAATTGCTAAGTCACTGTGAAGGCATTGCTCTATTTAACGTGTGCAATTTTGCACAAGCCAAGCGGAACTAATCAAAATACTGAAGGTAGGTTCTTGCTGCCAGTACTCCCCCAACATCTACCTAGCTGTTTACCACGCCAAAAATACGACTTTATATATTGTGAGTGAATTGGATTTTTTAAAAAAATAATGAACTGTGGTTGAAATTAAGCAATAATTTCTTCTAAAGAGAACTCTTGGTGATGTTTTCAGCTATCGAGTTTTTAATCACATCTACCTCCAGTCCATCGGAGTAACACAGACAAGTCTTCAGCAACCCCATACTCTTTTAACCCATTTTTGACATTTACCTGTCACTATAGGATCTTTGTGTGCATGTATCAGAGCCTCAATGGGAGGTGTGGTCTGGCTTTCTCTGATATCCCTTCTCTTGGTCTGCTTCTCCCAACTGGAATTAGCCCTACATGAGTGCATGGAGATGGGGAGAGGCAGCCCCACTGACTCTTTGTTGCCTGCCACCCTCTTGTTGAGCTTTCTTCTAGAAGTGCAGTGCTTGCCCTGGTCCTTTAAAGCCTTCCATTAAGATTCTCTCTCTCAGTCTGTCCTTTTCCAGAATATTGTTGGCCCTTCCCTCAAATTCAGCTGTCCTGTTTTCTCTTCTTCTGAACTGTGCTCCCTGATGGTGGGCAGTGTTCTGAGCTCATAGCTTGATATGAGATAATGTGTTGACCCAAATGAGTGTTCCTGAGGATGGATTTTTTTTTTTTTTAGGAGAATGGAAAATATTTTTAGACAAAAGGCTACTTTTATTCTCTTAAACTAAAACCAAATTATTGGTGGTTTCATAAAGTAGAACTACATCTGCTTACAGACAGACTTATCTGGAGCATTGGGAATTTCATTAGTTCTGAGTCTCTGGAACACAGCAGTGATCCCAGAGGTAAGCGAAAAAGTCGAGCAACAGTGAGAACATCTGTCAAAATCACCTTGTTCTTTTATCTATATCAGACAAAGAATCACCTTCAGAACTAGGGATGTAGACCCAAGTACATAATTACAGAGTAGAATAGCAGCTGTCAGGCCCAAATAAGAGCAGAGCCAAGTGGAAGGAAGGCCAGGGAGACCGACGAGTCATGGCAGGTTGGGATCCTTGTGTAGGTGCCCCATTAAATTTCAAGTTCAATGGCAACCTGGTTCTGTTCATGTTAGAGGCAGAGGTCCAGTTATATTAATAATGATTGCCCCACCTCTTCATAAAGGTGGGTTAGCATTTCCATGTGCTTCATTTAAAAAGATAACGGAGTGTAATACTTTTTAAAAATGGTTAACACAAACCAATTTGCTGATAAAAGAGGTAGAATTTGAATTCTTTGGGAAAGAGACTGACTTGGAACAGATCACTCCCTAAAAATGCTGGACATTGCAGGTGCACATACACACAGCACACACACACCAATCTACATTCAAAGACAACTTCTGGATCTTGAGTATTCCATTTGGGTCAGCTCGCTCCACTTATCTTTCCATTCATTGATCTTGGGGATGATACCACTTTCACTTCCAATTCACAAAGTTTTTAGTGATTCTTTTTAACTCACTGCCACCAGTTTGTGCTACAGGAGTCCCTTTATCCTGCCCTTCTCATCCGAGTGCCACATTCGGCCATTGTTTGCCCCAGATGTGTCAGTGAAAGGGGCCATGACTCTATGTCATGCTTGCTTGATTCAACGGGATAAGATGCACCTAGCCCCTGTGAGTGAGGCAGGGTGGGAGGGGCTAGCTTGAGGAAGAAGCAGGGGAGAAAGCCAGCAAGAGCTAGAGCTAAATACACTGGGCTAAGGCTTTAACAAACATGGATATTTCTATTTTATGGCTTTATTTTCCCTCTTCAGAAATAATGTCTTGAGCATCATTGATGTCATGGAAATTAAGGAGGTTGGAGGGGAGGTAGGAAATTTTGTGTTCACAATGTTACATTTTTCTTTTTGACCACGGATATGGGTGGGTATGTACATTTAATAACGAACTGTTGGGGAAAATTGCTATGATGATCTTAAACAAGAGAGTCATTATACAGAAATTATTGTGTATTTTTCTACAAATGATCATCTCGATTTGAAATAGGCTAATCAGCTGAATTTAGTGATATATTTGTTCTTTGTAGTATATCTCTCAGACCCGTAGGGAAGAAAAATGACACATTTTAATAAAACCTGAATGTTTTGAAAATGGTGCCATCACATCCCATGGAGATAGGAGGAGGGGCTGCACCTGCTGGGCTGTGAGCCTTCTACTCTTAGACAGATTTATCAGTTCTTTCTGAGCACTGCCAGTTCAAGCTCAGTTAGAAACTATCAATTTCTTAGCCCCATGAAAAAGCTAAAATCTTAGAATCTATAGACTGAAATTGAAAGAAAAATCATGTCAAATGCTGCGTTTTACTTAAACATTTTCTTAAACCCCAAGTTTCAAAACCAACTAAAGTTAGAAGAAGACTATGTAATCTGAGATCTTTAACAAATATATTATTTGGCTTCCAAATAAAGAATAAATTGAATTTTTAAGTTCTTAAGCTAACAGGTATTATTTCTTATATTACAACGTTACAGCTATTAACATTGATATCCATGAAAGAAAATGTGAGATTCATTTCTGGTCCATGCTCAGAAGTCTTCCCTAATCTTTGCCCCATGGCTGTTGGTGAGAGAGGTGAGATTTTTATATGTATACATTCTCGGTTGGAGCAGTCATATTTATGACCACATAGATAATGGGACGACTTTGCTACGAAGAGGGAATAAAACTACGCTTATTCATCCATTGCCTGACGTTATGTATTAAACCTTTGCTGTGAGATTATTTGCAGGAACCTCAATTAACAGAGACCATTTTAAAAGAATCTTGGCAGAGAAAAGTCATACCTGTTGGATCTCTGGGTTGCTTTCAATCCTGTTTGCTTAGCACTTTTGTCTTAAACCACTGCCTTTCATTAAATTTTGTTTGTCTTTTCTTAGTTTGTTTAAAATTTTATTTCCTTGGGCGCCTGGGTGGCTCAGTCGGCTGAGCGTCTGCCTTCGGCTCGGGTCATGACCCAGAGTGCTGGGCTTCCTGCTCAGCAGGGAGCCTGCTTCTCCCTCGCTCTGCCTGCTGCTCTGCCTACTTGTGATCTCTCTCTGGGTCAAATAAATAAAATCTTAAAAAAAAATTTATTTCCTATTCAGTAGTTTTCCTACATTGTACTTTGCTTTATCTTTTTATTAGTTTCTTCTACTTAATGGTTCTTAATCTTTATCATAACCTTAAATTATTGTATACAAACATTTTTAATTAACCTAATAATCAGAAATATGAACATCATTCTTCAGGCTTTATTGGAAAGCTATGTAAACTGTTACTCCAGGTCATAACTATGTATATTTAATAAGGAAATGAAAAATATCATTTGGGAGTTGACTTGGATATTTTATCTCCTGGTATATATGCTAGCTCATGTGGCATGGCTGAATATCTGATGTGATTTTTGCAAATATGAAAGGAACCCTTTAGATCTTTACCAATGGACATTTTGATTAATATTTTAATTAATAATTCATATCAAGAAATTTAATACATAATTATCAATAAAAATTTTGATTATTGAAAGCTATTGACAGATGATCTCCACACCTACTGGGGTCTCAATGAGCTTGACTGGGTGTGTTTGGTTATGTTCCTGTCAATGTAGGGCCTTTTATGTTATTTCTTCACAAGTAGGATCAAATGCCCTCAGAACAAAAGCCCCAGTTTTATTCAGTGGTTTACATTTTATGTTCTGTTACAGGATGTAGTTTATATTTTAGTGCTAGTAGACTGTGATGAGAAGATACTGGCAATATGTATTTTTAAAATTCTTTATTAAGAGCTATTCGTGTATTATTGAAAGATTACCATGTACAACTCTGGGAAATGAAATATATTCCTACCCACAAAGTAACTTAAATTATACTTGGAAATAAACCAAGTCAATAACTTGGGAAGTGACAAAATAAGCATATGTACAAAGTGGTATGGAGTCAGCCAGAAGGGGCCCTGGGTTGTCCAAGAAGGCTTCCCCAGGGAGAAGACATTTCATATGAGTTTCTGAAGAATAAGTAAAAAGGAGCCAGGTGAAGAAAGTGGAGTAAGAGTAAAATCAAGATAAAGGAATTACCTGTTGTGTGTTTGGGGGACGTGGGTGATGAATAGAGAGTATTCATGGGAGATTGGTGAGAAAGAAGGCTGAAGAGAGCGAGGACAAGACCCCAGGAGGAACATTTTTTTCTTTTTTTTTCTTTTGGCGTTATTGCATGTTAAATACTGCCCTGAAGACATGCCTCACAGAGAAACAAGAATTTAATAGCACTGCTTTTTCCTAAGAAAGGGTTGTCATTTATTCATTCATTTATTCATTCAACAAATACATATTAAATTTTTATTGAATCTCTGGAACTCTGCTTATTCTGGACATACAGCAGAAACAGATCTTGACACTTCCCACTCTTATGGGGTTATTTAGTTCACTCTGGGAATCTAAGACTAAACCCCAAATCATACAGTGATTTGACCTTGAAGTTGGTGCACTGGAAGTGAGAGTGTGGGGTTTCATGCCTTTAAGGAATGCAGAGAGACCAGTATAGCTGAGATGGGGCTCAAGTGGGAAGGAGCGAGGAGAGTGGGGGGAGGTCACATGAAATCAGGAAATATGGCAGAAAATGAGGCTGAGGTGCAGAAGGTGCAAGGTCGTGGTTTTTCTTATCTTCATCATCTGAGGAGCAATGGGAGATCTCTGAGGGGTTAAAGAAGAGATGATGCCATTTACCTCCTGCAAAGTTTCCTGGGGATGGCAAGAGTGGATGCCAAGGTCGAGCTGTCTTCTACATGTTAGGTGATAGCATTGTTATCAGTAGGGATAAACTCTGAGCTGCTTTTATGATCGGTTGGTAGAGTTGTTATCCACACTTTAACCAAAGCAGCTTATGGCCAAAGGCCTGACTTTATGGGATGGTTATGGTCTGTGGCAAGGACAGAGCAAGGTTAAATGGCTTAAGAAAGATAGATGGTATTATGTGGCCCTTCCTAGCAGGGTATTCTCCTCAACTGTGCCAACTGTAGGTGGGCACCTGTAGTATCAGCTAACAGGTGTGCAAGCCTTAACTTTGAGGATGAAGTTAAAAGCAGATTTTATAATCAGACATGGCTAGGGTCATTGTCTTTTGCAAGAGTACCAAGTACCCGTTGATGCTAACACTTTTAATAAAAATAAATTAGGCTAATTGTGCCATTTTTGGAGTTCCTTTCAAAACACGAGGAACTTCATTTTTCACTTTCTTTTCTTTCATGTACAGAAACCCTAGTTTAAAATCTTAAATCATCTCTTTTTTGCCTTGTACGTTAGAGATGATTCCCCACAGGTAAGACTAAATTCTATCCTAAAGAATGGTGTGCAATTCATCCTGACATTCTTATTTAGCTCTGCTGCCTTTCTTCCTGCTTTTATCTGTTAAGAGTGTATATGTCGTAATATCTTAATCCCCAGTTGGATCCGTGTCAACAGAACTAACTCTTTTGAACTAACCAGAACTTCTTGGAATCGCAAACAGATTTAGAAATATGGGCTTTATCTTCCATGTGCTGTTGTTGGGTTTATATTCATCAAATACCTCAGACTTTGCAATATGATCAGGCTGAATAAATACATCCCAAACTGAATATGTGCAAAATTATTCAAATGTATGAATATGTATATATGTAGATCTATAAAGCCAGTTGGATTAAACTGTGAACACACTCTAGGAATCTTAACAGATGAACACATGTCAAAGGGACATATCTTATTTTCTTGAATGTAATACATTTTTGAATTATATATTTTATATGAATTTTTCCATCATATAATTAATATTAATTTAATGACTTTTTGCAATTAAAGAATCCTGTCAGTTCTTTTATTCACTGAAGCAAACATTTATCAAGGGTTGTTATGGACAGGAGCTATGCTATTATTCTAGTCAAAGCCCAATTATTCAAATATTACTTATCTAATTTTAGGATTAAACAGGGCTTTTATTCCTCCTCCTTTCTTCTCTGCTTGCTTTTTGAAGATGTAATTGTTCATTGTTCTTTAGCATCTCTGCTAGATGATGGACAGGAGAAAAAGATGAAATAAAAATCCAATCAAGTGACTCTGCTACTTGTGTGCAAATTTGATAGGAAAAGACATTGTCACTGGGTTTTGATTTCTGTTTGCTGTTGTTGTTGTTCTCTCCTTCTTACGAGTTTTTCGTAAGTTTGATCCCCGACTCAGTAAGTGTTTGAACATCATTTAGATTTCTATTGTCCTTTCCCCCCATTATCATCTAATATTTTGACTAATTGAGACTTACCTAAATTTAAATTTACATTTTGGATTGTAAGGAAGATTATACGATTTTATCCAAATTACCTGGACTGATGTGTGGCGAGACCAGATGCAGACCAAGGGAGAAACACTAGGAAGAGGTTTAGGGCTTGTCAGGTGCACTGCCTACAGAGAACACAGCACCTGCTGGAGAAGCACTGAGGAAGGGGGTGTGGCTGTGGGAAACATGGGCGGAGGCTTTACTGCCCTTTCTGTAGGAAAGAGCAGGCGAGGCAGGACAAGCTGGCATAGGATTGGTCAGTGTGAATCATTTCAGCGAGCTCTAGGGCCCAGGGGTGTCCCTGGTTGTCTGGTACCAACCTTGGGGTGATTAGGGAAGCTGTGTAAAGGGCCTGGACTGCAACAGCCCAGTAAAGGAGGTGGTCGGGGTTGTGGACTTCACAGGCTCAAGAGAGAGAACTGGCCGGCCTTTGGTCAGGCTCTCAAATGTGGGTCAAGACAGAAGTTTAAAAAAACCATTACAAACAAAACAACCCAAGGCTATTACATAAACATATTAAGATACTTTTAATATTTTCTGACAATATCTACTCCTCACTGTCACCTCTGGAGTCCGGACTATCCTATTTCTGGATTGTAACTGACTCCTGCTCAGCATGGGGGCCCACGTGGGGGTGATTTCTCTACACTTCAGCCAGAATAAGCTTTAACGATATAAGTCTATGCCCTCTACCACCACCCTCACTCCCATTCCTGCAGGAAACATGGCATGACTTCCCATTGCTCTGAGGACAAAAGCAAATCTCCCAAGCAGCCTGGCAGGGCTGGACGTATGTCCCTACTCTTGCTGGATCCCCCCCTGTGGCTTCTACACCACCTGCCTTGACCTTCTCTCTGCATATTTGCAATACTTTTCACACGCACTCCCCCTTCCCCCATCCCTCCCAGTTTTTACTGACTGAAATTTCATTAGATCGAATACACCATGGATTATAAGAAACACCATTATTTACCCAAGAGAGGAAAAGAGCTGGTAATTTACAAGATGACTCAGTATCTTAATAACTCCGAATAGTGCAACATTAGACCTGTGTTTGTACTAAAACCTCTTGCATTGGAAGAGGTTTGTGTTTGTAGCCTGTGTTTGTACTAAAACCTCTTGCATTGGAAGTGATTGGGTAGTGCGTTTCCTCCACTCAGCGTCATCCCTTGGAGTGTGATGAGGACCCTTTCCATGTTCCTCAGGAACAAAACCTATCAGCCACTTGGGAGTATCTTCCTTTCTTATGTTGCAAAATGCATTTTGGTTGCTGTTTTTCCAGAGAACATGGGGATGTAGTCATTCCTCCAACAAGAAATATTTGTTCTGCTGCTATAAAACCCAACACTTCTTGTTTCCATATCTTTCTGAGTTCAAAGAACCTTCATTTTGATGGCAAACCAAAAACACTTTAAAACATTTTGACAACACCTGTCAAAACAACATGTGGATAGCTCCAATGAAGAAAGGACAGTGTGAACAGCCATGACCAAGTTCATGCTCAAATGGGCAAAGGCAATAATGTCACAACAGGCTCTTTTCTGTTTGTCGTCGTTGTTGTTGTTGTTGTTTTCCACTGGAACTCATCATCTCAAACTATTGTTCCACAATTTTCTCCTTACACGTCCCCTTTCATTCCTGATAATTAAACATATATTTTTTTCATGCCACAACTTCACAAGATCTAATTGATGCCAGTCAGGTGGTTACTTAGTTGCCTGGAACTTGAGTGTTTGCAGATAGGAAAACTTTACTCTGAAATCTTCTCCCAAATGATGTACAACACTCTTAAGTAAGATAATTCTAATTAATGGTTTTCTATGCCAAGAAATGGCTGTTCCTTCTTTTTCTTTTTGTTTTCCTTCTTCTTCCTCTTCCTCTTCTCTTTCTTCCTCTTCCCCTTCTTCTTCTTCTCCTTCATCTTCTTCTTCAGAGAGAGAATGCACACATGTGATTGGTGGTGGGGGTGGGCTGGGCAGTGGGGTAAGAAGGGGCAGAAAGAGAGGGAGAGAGAAAATCTTAAGCAGGCTCCATGTCCAGTGTGGAGCCTGACACGGGGCTTGATATCACGACCCCGAGATCATGACCTGAGCCCAAACCAGGAGTTAGACATTTAACCAACCAAGCCACCCAGATGCCCACGCAAACAAAACATTCCCCATAATTTTATGTTAACTGGTTCGAATCTGAAAAAATTGACTTTTTACAGAATCTTTGTTATTTGAAAATCTGAATAAATTATGAGAATAAATGATCCCCTTTCTATACTTCATAGACAGGCATGATTTTCCTATATTTAAAGAAACTATGTTGCTTTCTCCCCAGTAGGCTATGATGCATCATTGTCATCATCAAATTTGTCATTTCTGGCAACTTATGCTTTGCAAAGGATTTTCACATTTGATATCTCATTATGTGTTCTATGTTCCTACTCTTCCATTTCCATCAGCCAGCCATGACCATGCAATAAATGTATTCTGTTGAATAAGTGAGTGAGCAAATAAGTTGTCATTATGTTACATCCACAGTAGTCCAGAATGTCTATTGGCTTATATCAACTTTAGTAGTACCTACTAAGTACCTACTAAGTACCTGCTAGTACCTACTAAGGACTGGCTTATGTTATAGAACTTCGTCATACTTGGCAATGGGTTTTTACTCTGATGTAGATTGAGCTGCAAACGAGTTATGAGCGAAGCCTGTAATTCTTCCAGGGTTTTGTTTTGAAAGCAAGATTTAGATGGATCGAACTGCAATCACAAATGAGTAAGGACTGGAAAACTATCCTTTGGCTCATGTCAAGTTTCATTGATATTTTTCATCCTGGTGTGGAGAGTTAATGAGATTCACTAAATATATGCTAGGTTCCAGGTGACTGTAATAAATGCTTTCGTACATTGTTGTATCTGATCTGGTTACATGTTATTCTTCTCTTGCTAATGCTGTGGGTGGTATTTCCTTCAATATCTCCCATTCTCTTACAGAAAGAGTTCTTTTGCTGTTTCTCACAAAGGTATTAATTCTGTCATGGGTGCTTATCAGTCTATTACAAAAATGATCTTAATGCGTGTTGCTTTTGTGTTTGTTTTCATCTTGGTTAGGGGGATTGCTTTCCATCTGACTTGGCTATTCCTCCAGCATCCTGTTAGTGAAGGGTTAAGGCTTAGCGTTTTAGCCTCGATGTCCTTCCCACTGACTAAAGTTGTTCTCATTTGTTGCTATGGGTTTCCTGCTCTGTGAAACTGATCCGAAAACTCCAAGAATTCACCATCTAGGCTTTGGTGGCACTTACTTCGAGCTGAGCCGTATAACACATCAGCTGCTCCATGGGTCTTTTTTTCTCTTTTGGCTCCCAGGATATTTCCAGAGGCAGAGAAAGACAAAGGTCCATTTAACTAATGTACCTTCACCCTAGTGGATGTGAATGAGAATGGATTGAAAGTTTTCTATGAGTTTATTTTTTTCCCTTCTGATTGGTTGCTTTCTCAGCAATAGTCATGCAGACAGCTCTGTATTAATATCCTGCTTTTATCAAATAGAGTGAGTGGCTATTTAGTTCACAGTGCCAACTTTGCTGTTCTTGCGTATAAATGCTATGCTTTTCCTGAATTTGCAACCAAATGGAGAAAATACCAAAGAATAAGTAAAATCACAAAACTTGAAATTAAAAAAAGTGAATTTCCTTAATCTCAGGGTACATAAATCACTTAGTGCATATTAATTCCTAACATCTCTAAGGAAAAGGTATGTGACAGGCTTTGTGGAATGTCAAATGCATCAAAAGCGTTGACTCCGTCATCATAACATATGCACATTATGATGTCTGTGCTATCAAGCCGGCTCCTGGAGACTTACACTATCGTTTCTCAGATGTTGTCATAAAAAATATTGGTTTAAGTATGGTTGGCCGGGACATACTGATTTACTGTGCACTACAAAAAATGTTAAAGATGAGATATTTGGAATGCTGACCTGCTAACACAGTTAATAGCTTTTTCTAGAAATTTCTTCCCAATAGGGAAGTAAAGAATAGCTTGAGAATTAATTAGAAATAAAGTTGAAAACAAGTAGAGCTGATTCCATCTTCTGATGCAGAGATTTTCAATATTTCTATGTTGATAAAGCCCTTGAAGTTTGGCAACCTGAGCTTTAAAATAGTATTTTTTTTTTTCTATTCCTGAGTGTCTAAAATTGGGACAGGTCAATAAAAAATAAACTTTTTTTTAAGATTTATTTTTTTATTTGTCAGAGAGAAAGAGGGAGCACAAGGAGGGGGAGCAGCAGGCAGAGGGAGAAGCAAGCTCCCCACTGAGCAGACACCCCGATGTGGGACTCAATCCCAGGACCCTGGGATCATGACCTGAACTGAAGGCAGACGCTTAACAAACTGAACCACCCAGGTGCCCCCAATACTAATATTTTTAATTGAAAATTAGGTCACTTAAGTTTTTCTCCAAGATCTGTCTTTAGGTAATTCCATGTGGACTTTCTTCTGTTTCTCCTTGAATTTATTGCTATCAATTTAGAAGAAAACTTTTTCTTAACGGTAGAATTCAATTTTATAACCATGTAATTTGGTTTACCTAAAGCTATTTTTTGTACGGTTTTATTGTATGTATTTATGTGCTATATTTCTATTCCTGTCCTCATTTATTCCTGATGTTTGTACATTTAGCTTGCTAGGAAATCATCCTATGCCTGTCCCCTTCATTTTTCTATGTGTACAATTTAGAAAGCAATTCCCAAGATTTCACTTACACTATCTATATCAGACACAATTTTAGTTTCCACAGATATAATTTTCAGAATGAATTCTTTATGTTCAATTGCCAAGAAAATAGTTTCTCTTGGCATAGCTATGATTTCATATATATGTATGTATGTATAAATGTGTATATATGTATATATATTACATTCTTGCACCTGTGTTTAATTTAAAAAGCTTGCCAGAGAAGTGACAATTTTAAATAATCCTTACTTTGCTCTAATTAAAGATTGGGAGATTTGTCAAATACAAGAGTCCCTACAATTCGATCTTACAGATTTGATTTACTACAACCAATGCTCAGATGATTCTTACATTGAAAAAAATGTATTATGATGATATCCAACGAGGTTACGAGAGATTTCAAGTATATTTATAGAGATGTCTGAGATCTCTATCTGACTGTCATTGTGTTCCCTGCTGTTAGCCTGTGATGAGTTGGACCTTCAGACCATTACTAGGTAGGCCCAGTAAAGTGGTACATTTGTAAAAATCACTGTGAAGTCTATGCCTCCTCAATAACAGTGACAGAATTCTTGCAAATTTCCTTCCTCCAGGGAAACTGCAAGAAACGTTGTTGTCTGATGGCATAATAGTAGTAGTCAAATTGCCTTCTATACAGTTGTTTGGGTAGAAAAGCCTGGAATCATATTTTGCATTGCATTACAACCTGACCACAGCCAACGAGAAACTCTAGAACTGCTCTGAAGCATGCCCTGTGTTGGGGATTTGAGGAGAGGGGACAGCGTGTGACATGGTCATCTAGGAGAAGAGTGATGGCTAGGGTGTGAGAGGTTAGTAAGATGGGAAGGGCAGAGAAGGTAGAGTATTTTGTGCAAAGACATAAATACTCAAATTTTTAAGCACTGTTGATGAGAGCAACTACACAATTTCAATATTCTTCAGCTTCTGCATTCACTTCTTTGGCTGGAATTACCTATATAAGATAATCTCACATGTCCCCTGAAAGCCATAAAGTCAATGCATTTACACAGTGAACATTGGGGAAATAACTGTAGTCCAGAGAGAATGGAAAAGCAAGGTGAGGGCAGACAGTAGGTCAGATGGACTTTGGTATTTCTTTGGACTAGATCATGTGGCTGAGCAGCAATTCTGCTATTATAGGGCTGGGCCTGGACAAGACTGATTCCATGGGGAGAAACAGATTGTGTTTCCTTTTAAGCAGCTCAGTGTGTGAAATAAGTTAACACTCTCAAGTCTCTTGAAACATTGCTTAACTTAATTTTTTTTTAAAGATACATTTTATTTTAAAGGAGGAGGCATAGCTAGTGCTTGTGGAAAGAGGGGCAGCAGGAGAGAATCCTCGAGCAGACTTCCCTTTGAGCAGGGAGCCTGGACATGGGCTCAGTCTCAAGATCCTGTGATCATGACCTGAGCCATAACCAAGAACCAGATGCTTGACCGATTGAGCCACCCAGGTGCCCTTATTCAGATTGGTAGCTCATGTGGTCACTTCTTAGTGCTTTAGTGTAATCAACACTTGATTGCCATGAAAACATGCCCTGCTTATTCAGGGAATATCTCTTTCCAGCAAATTGATATTTTTAGTCTATTACACAGTCTTTAAAACGCTTTTTTTTTTCCTTAGAATAAAAAGGTCCTTGAACATACTTCCAAGCATCAATCTCTTCATGGTTTCATTATAGCAGTGACTTTCAATTCCACTTCCTCCAGGGAAAAGTGTGGTTGCTTAACTTCTATAATGTTTTTCTGATTCTTGGGGCCTGCACTATTTCAATTCCAATTTCAGTTTCCATTTTAATAACCTTGTTGTCGTGACAAAGAATGTGAGTTTTAGCCAAAGTCAATCCAGTGAATCTCTGTCTAACCTTTGGCTTTCTCAATGGTGTAGAACTTCATTTTCTGAAGTTTTTATTCAAAATTGCCTTCTGATTCAGATTGGGTGATAAGCAGTCACATCGTCCGAAACTGCTTTATTTATTGTTTTTTCTCCCCTTTCCAAAAAAATGACAGGACTTCTTGGTTCAGATTTTTTTTTCTATGTGACAAGCTATGCCATTTCAATGATTAAATAACTAGCTTCCTTATACTTTTCTTGGCACTGTTTTCTTGTCACTCAAAAAGGAAATGTCTTTCCATTTATTTTCTTGCACACTTTTCATTAAGTTGGTCATTTTATATTTCTAAGCATCTCGTGTTTCATTTGGTGATCAGGACATTTATATTTGATCTGGCATGTATTTTCCACATTTAAAATAATAAGAATATGTGTATTTATGAATAAGGGAATTTTATTTTGGTTCAATTAACATTTTAAAAGAGAAAGAGTTTGCGCATATTTTTTAGTGTCTGAGACTAGCTGATATTTCAGCAGTTTAAAGTCTTACTGCCCTAATAGAAATTAAGTGGTTCTTATTATGATTGTAATTAGCTTCAACATTTGATTTAAAATATTTATCTTGCTAAACAGGGTAAAACACGGTTTATCAATAAATGTTGATGAATTGCTTTTCCCTTTCCTTCCTTCCTTTTGATGATAGTTAAAGAATTATTTCTTCCTCCATTCCATCAAAAAATAGTACTCAAAGGGAACAAAATTAAAGATATGGATATCTAGGAATAAACTTGTAATTTATTGATAGAGTTTTTTTTTAAAAGATTTTATTTATTTATTTGACAGACAGAGATCCCAAGAAGGCAGAGAAGCAGGCAGAGAGAGAGAGAGGAGGAAGCAGGCTCCCTGCCGAGCAGAGAGCCAGATGCGGGGCTCGATCCCAGGACCCTGAGATCATGACCTGAGCTGAAGGCAGAGGCTTTAACCCACTGAGCCAACCCAGGTGCCCCTGATAGAGTTTTTTTTTTTTTTTTAAATCATGTTTCCTTCATCAAAGAGTGCAATGAAACTTACCTCTTATGCCACCTTTGTCTCAAAATATTCCTGGATTTCTTTATCTTCTTCTATCCCTTGGTTCAGACGGATTACATTTTCAACAAAGCATCTTAAATGAGATGATTACATTGTGTGGTGCTATTTAAAGAGGTTAAGTAGCTTGTCTGAGCCCACAGAGTTAATATGTGGCAAGTGTTTTTCCAAACTGAGGTCTGGGTCACTCCAAAGTGTTTGTTCTTTTCATTGTACAATATTGTCTTTGTGCTGAGACCCAAAACTGTCTATATTTATACAGCTTGCTATTTATATTAACATGATTGTACTATTTGGCTGTGCTCTTGAACTTAACTATTAGTTCCCTGCTTTCACCAACATGACTTTACTACTCTAAGAAACTCTTGCCTAGGTGGATAAAAATAATTTTATTGGTCATACCAGGAACTTTGAGAAAAACTCCATTTAAATGAACACCACATTGCTCAACTACTGAATTGATAACATCAAATAAGTCTTTACTCCCTTATTATTTTTACTTTGCACGAATGTCCCCTTTCTTTGTCCACCAATCCTAAACGATCATAGCATGATCTTTACCTAATCCCTTTCAAGCTCCCACACTGTAAGATCTGTCTTAGACTAAATTCCAAAACCTCATAAATATCCTGACTTTGTCTCTCCAAGATGCTATGATAACTTTGTCAAGGTTGTGTTCTACCTTACTGTGGTAGACCGTCATGTCTATTTACCTTATCTTCAGTTTGGTTTGTTGATATTTTCAAGGACATGATAAGTGGGTAGGCTTATATTTCTTTGATATAAATTTCTTTGATGTGATTATATTTCTTTCATTCCTTTGGTTTTTATGATACAAGTGCTAAATGAATATCTTGTGGTCAATTCTGAAAGAGACAATAAACCACTCCCCCCTACCCCCGGTTCCATCCTTAAACTTTCTTATTGGCCTGTGATCTGAGTGACGTGACCTTTCTTCATTTGTCTTCCCTGGGAGATAATGGTGTAAGTTAGAGGATTGCTGTGAGCATTAACTGAGGTGGTGTCTTTGAAAATGTGCTGCATAATGTTATGTAAAGACAAAATGACTTTGTCATGGGTTTTACTTACTCTATCTAGTGGTGTTCATCATTCAATATCAACAGATTTCTATCTGAAGGGCCAGATGAGGGAGGCCTTGTCAGTGAGATTGATTCTCAGGTTCCTGCACTATGGGACAGGATGGTTGTGGACCATTTTCCGAGCCAGGGGAAACAGGTCAAAAGCAGAAGGGGAGATGGAGGCTAGGAGTGGTACAACTTATAGGAAGACAGTGCATGGATCCCTTCCTGTGATATTAACCACTTCTTAGCACCAGTGGAAACTTTTCTTTAGGCATGTCTCTTTCATTCATTTTTCTTTTCTTCTGGGTAATCCTATCTATCCTTAAGTTTTAGACTAATCTTAAATTGGTGACTCCTAAAACATTAGTTTCTTCCCAGATCTTGAGTTTGATTTGAATTTCATACATCCAGCTGAAAATTTCCATATGATTTTTTCAAAGTTGCTTCAACTTCAACCTGTCAAACACTGGACTTATCTTCCTTATCTTGGCTAATAGAACCAAGATTCCTGAGGTTAAACAAATGATCTGAACTTTTCCCCCTTCTCCCTCTATTCATTCATTCATAAAATATTTACTGAGAATTTTATGTGTCTGACCATTCCTTTGGGCTCCAGAGATGTAATCATTAAGTCAAACAGAAATAATCCCTGACCACTTGGACCTAAGTCTCTCCCCACCCCACCCATTATATTTCTCTTCCTTGGCTTTTAATATATTCCCCAAATTGTGTGACTTAGAACAGAGGAATAGTCTTGGGCTGCCAACAGGTGTTAAATGAAACACAACAAAGTTTCCGAGATCATTTGGGTTGAGAAAAATAGGATTAGTAAAGTTTAAATTCTCTCCTTATTGCTGAATTTCTCTGAGCATTTATTTTTTAAGCTTTACTGAAAATTACCGATAAATATAATTGCATATATTTGAAATGTATAATGTGATGACTTGATATACACATGCATTGTGGAATGATTACCAAGGTCAGCATAAGTAACACATCCATCACCTCACATAGTTAACTCCTTTTTTTTTTTTTTTTTTAATGGTGAGAATGCTTAAGATCTACTCTCAGCAACTTTTTAGAATACAATATCATTAAGATAGTTAGCATGCTATACATTAGATCCTCAGAACTTGTTTCTTCTTATAACTGAAAATTTGTATCTTTTATTCTGCATCACCCATTTCTTCCTCCCCCCAGCCCCTGACAACCACCATTCTATTCTCTGTCTCAAAGAAATATTCATATGTATATATACATTTTCTTTATCCATTCATCTGTCAAAGGACATTTAGGTCGTTTCCATATCTTCATTGTTGTGAATAATGCCGCAGTGAACATGGGAATACAGATAAAACTTCAAAATACTGATTCCAAGTTCTTTGGATATGTACCCATGAGTGGGACTGCTGCATATGATAGTTCATAGGATAGTTCAATTTTTAATGTTTTGAGGAATTGCCATACTGTTTTCCATAATGACTGTACCCACTTACATTCCCACTGCATTAGGGTTCCTTTTTTGCCACATCCTCACCAGCATTTCTTTTCTCTTACCAGCATTTCTTTTCTCTTATCTTTTTGACAATAGCCACACTGACAAGTGTGAGATGATATCTCATTGTCATTTTGATTTGCGTTTTCTTGATCATTCATGATGTTGAACGTTTTTTCATGTTCCTATTGGCCATTTATATGTCTATTTTGGGAAAAATATCAGTTCAGGTTTTTTTGTTCATTTTAAAATTGGATTATTTGCTTTTTTGCTATTGATTTGTAGGAGTTCTTTATATATTTTGGATATTAACCCCTCATTTGATACACAGTTTGCTAGTATTTTCTTGCATTCTACAGGTGGCTTTTTCAGTGTATTGATTACTTCCTTTGCTGTGCAGAAGCTCTTTCATTTGATACAGCTTCACTTATTTATTTTAGCTTTTGTCGTCTATTCTTTTGGTGTCTTATCCAAGAAATCATGGCCAAGACAAATGTCAAGGATCTCTTTCCCTGTGTTTTCTTCAAAGATTTTTACCCATGGGCCTTACGCACCTTGTAAGAGATACTATATGCTGTATTGGTGAACTTACTTGACCATAAAACCTTCTATGTAAGGACCTTCCAGCTGGCATAGTGTGTTTTTATAAGAATTTTTAAGCCACCTCACTTTAAAGAATTAATTCATTAAAAATAATGATTTCATTCATTCTTTTATGTAATATTGTGAACTACAATGTGTTTTGATTATCTTCTGTTAGGGATTGTGGAGAAGAGTAAATCATCACCTCCGATCTGAAGAGATTTGTGGTTTCTTTTATTTCCCCCTTTCCTCCTGGTCCGCTGGAATATTGTATTTCCTAAAGCATTTGAGCTGTTTTCTAATATTTGATTTTGAGTTTAACCCCAAATATTAATTTAAATTTCAGTGACCCTTTCTTCCATGGTATAAATTTTCTTTCTGAATTTCTCTTCTTCTTGTGCCCTTTACCTCTGTTCTGCCTCACCGAAAATCCCCTTACCATTTCTTTTTTATTGCAAGCTCAGAGTGTGGGAACTTTGTCAGACTTTGTTTTGTACAACTTCTAGCAAATATTTCACGTCCAGAGGTTAATGAATGGCAAATAATGAATACTAGTGAAGAACGATGGGTTCACCAATGACTGTGTCTGTCTCCTTCTAATAGAGGGATTTCTATGGTTAAGATGGAAATAGAAGACATTTTTTTGGGTGGTATGTTTTAACAGCTGGAATTTTTCCCGTTTTGTTTTGTAGCTGTTATTTGGAAAGTTACTGTATTCTGAAGAGTAGTCATTTGTAGCACAGCTAGTGCAATTTTTCAGATGCGTTATAACATCTTCTATAAATCTGTGGCTATTGTTGGACTCTGGTTGTTCTCATATGCACTGGGATAAGGTGACTCATACCATTGAATAGAATCAACACTAGCTCTATCAGAAGCTGAGCATGTTCACAGACTTTTTTTAATCTGAAAAAAGTTCTCAAAGCTTCTGTTTAGAAACAGTGATTTTCTTCCAAACTAATCTGAAATTTCTTAAGTAGTTATTGTGAAGCACAGAGAGAGGTAGTTGTGTGTATGTGTGTGTGTGTAAATATATATGAATGTAGTTTACTTTGTGACTTATTTCTGATGAAAAATAAAAGTAATTTTGCATGTCTTTTCAATTTTTCTGGATCAGATTTTGCACACAAGTTATCCGGGAAGATGATGCTAAGGCAAGGGCCAATCTTTATATGTTTTTGATGTTCTAAAGAGGTGATGATTATGAAGTTCTCCACTGGTGACTCTCAGCCTACAATAGGTACACCCGAGAAATGAACGCACAACACTAGAGTTCTGGCATCTTGCCCTGGGAGATGTCAGGGGACCCGCTGGGTCTGCATTTGTGTATACAGGGAAACACACAGTTTGAAGGAGTCTCCATATATAAGCATCCCTGAGAAATAAGTACACAGAAAGATTGTTTTGATGAGATGTTTAGACTCAGTCATGTATATTTTATTCTAGTTAACTCGTGGCAAGGGTTGGCAAAAAAATGGACCCAAGGGGCTCAAGTAGAATTACCGTCCTTGAATACCAGCTGTTGAACATCTTTGTCGTAACTCTGTGAGTGGCAATGGACTGTGTCTTAGGCTCTGATAAAACACTTTTAGTACTTCAGTGGAAAAGTAATATAGTGGATTGCAGGAAATATGGGGGGAAAGTTTAATGAGAGAGGAAGTACAGAGCACGTGATGGGACTTAGAAAGGTAGACCTTTATGGGCAACATCAGTTGCTTTGTCACTCAGCAAGTTTCCCTACTGGTTCTCCCTGTCCCGAGGGCTGAGGTAACAGCACCACCCCCTCCTCTGGGAAATGCTCCCAACTATGGAGTCTGAAGGGTGTGGCCATTTTATTACTAACTCCAATCTGGCCACAAATAACTGAGACCCAGGCATGGGCTTTCAACCCAGCCCTATCAGAATCCTTCCCTAGAATTTTTACAAATGCAAACAGAGGAAGAGACACGTCCCTAGATGATGGCAAAGCTGTGAGATATTAGGTACAGAGGTAGCTGGAGGCTGTATTTTCAAAATATGGAAGATGCTTCTCAGAGAGAACACGTATCCAGCATAACCTGTGTGGAGAGAAGCACACACAGGAGGTGGAGAGCCTTGAAGGGTACATGTCTCTCTTTCCAGGTACACCTCAGTCTTAACTATACTTTGGTGTTTCTATTGCTACATGTCTGCTAATAAATTCCTCTTTGACTCAAGCTAGTTTGAGCGGGTTTCTGCTGCTTTCAAGCAAAAGGGTCTTGATTCGTAAAGCCTGAAAAATAGTCACCAGGGAGAAGTGTTTAGAAAAAGCAAGTTAGTTCTGTTAAGGTGAATAGCTTGCTTTCCGATAAAAACAATTGGCCCACCTGTTTGAGTGGAGTGTTATTTGGAGAAGTATTAGATATACAGTAAGAGTGTGATTAGAAACCTGATTAGTGGGATGCCTAGTTGGCTCAGTTGGCTGGACGACTGCCTTTGGCTCAGGTCATGATCCCAGAGTTCCCGGATCGAGTTGTGCATTGGGCTCCCAGCTCCACAGGGAGTCTGCTTCTACCTCTGACCTTCTCCTTGCTCATGCTGTCTCTCATTGTCTCTTTCTCAAATAAATAAATAAAATCTTAAAAAAAAAAAAAGAAACCTGATTAGTGTCTGCATGAATCTGTTGTGTAGGGTCTGGAAAATAATATTAAATGAAAAAGCTTGCCACCTGTGCAAGATTGATATTTTATTCATTTCAGTTCTCTCTCTTCCCCATCCTGCCACATGAAAACATTCAGTTGGTGTGAAACCCAAGCAAGGGTTATGTGCCAGCAGTTACAAGAAACTGAATGCAACCAGTATGTCACTCAAGCAAGCATTTGTCTAATACCACAGTGGAGTCCAGACTCTACAAGACAGATGAGAGGCAAAGCAGTTTTTTTCCCCCTGGGGAGGAATCCTAGACTATATGCAGATATTTGCTTATCATTTAAAGAAAGGCATATTTATAATTTTAAAAATATACTTAATTGATAAGATTACAAACCAAACCATTTGCAGTTCCTTGTCAATAAGCACAGGATATGAGTCTAAGTGATGGCTTACTGTCCGTCTTACCATGTGATGTGGGCTCCGGCGCCTGCCTTCTCGGTTGGACGTGAAAACGGCTGACTGTCCCTTTCCAACATTTGCTTCACCTTCCCCACCTTGACTATGGGTCATACTTCCCAGCAAGCTGTGACAGAAAGGAAAGAGTCCTAGCCCAGACATCAGGAGATAACAAGAGGCTTTGCTGTTTATGTGTTCTGGAAACTTAAGTAGATTAATCTCTGAGTCTTTTTTATTCACTGTTATGAGGAAATAATGCCAACCTCATAGAGCTGTTAAGAAATAAAACTTTATTTATCGGTTGAGTAATTCAAAAATATTTATTAAGTGACTATTATCACAAGGTACACTTTTGGGAGAGGCACTGAACAAAATTGAAACAAAAAACCAAAAATCCAAACAAAAAACCAAAATCTTCAGCTGCCTAAAGCTTATTGTTTAATGATAGGGACAAGCCATAATGGATAAAATATATACTATGTAAGACAATCATAAGATAAATGCTAAGGAAGAAAATAAAGTGGAGAAAAGGATTAGGAAGTGCTGTAACTTTGGAAATATGGCCAGGGGAGACCTCCTAAGGTTATATTTGGGAAAAGATAAGACAGAAAGAAGAAAGAAAGGAAGGAAGGAAGGAAGGGAGAGAAGGTAGAGCCAAGTCAGGCACATACCTGGGGTAATAACTTTCCAAGTAGGGGGAACCACGTGTGCCAAGATTCTAGGACAGAAACATGCAAAGTGTGATAGACAAAAGGAAAGGACAGAATTGCAGCTGGAGTGGAGTGAGGTGAAGAAAAAATCGTGGAGGCCCTTCTAGGTCCCAGAAAGGACTTTGGCCTTCACTTTGAATGTGATGGAAGACTGTTGGAGGATTTTGCAACAATTTCCTTCCAAGTACCTAGACCAGTTCTAGCACATAGCAGGTGTTCAAAAAAAATGCTTGCAGATTGAACCAAGGTTTGATCTTACCCACCTGCTTTTACTTTCAGCAGAGCATGACAGGTTGGGGCCATGGTCACATTGAGTTATGGTCTTTACATGGTATAAAAAATACCTTTGAACTTCTCAGAAATGACTGCAGCAGCTTGCTCCTCCTTAATCACTGTCTTCATTTCTTTAAAAGAGGTTAGAGGGGGTGGTCAAAACTGGTTTAGACTCTGTGATGCAGGGTGCCTGGGTGACTCAGTGGGTTAAAGACTCTGCCTTTGGCTCAGGTCATGATCCCAGGGTCCTGGGATCGAGGTCCGTATCGGGCGCTCTGCTCAGCAGGGATCCTGCTTCTCTGTCTCTCTCTGCCTACCTCTGCCTAGCTGTGATCTCTGTCTGTCAAATAAATAAATAAAATCTTTAAAAAAATAAAATAAAGAGTTATCCTATTAAAAAAATCTGTGATGCAGTAGATTAATATATATATATTATTATTATTTTTTACCAATAATCTGTTAGTATTGATGTATTTCCTAGGAACCGATCTGATAGTCATCATATTTCCTCTCTATCAATATGGGTAGGAGCTCATTAAATTTATTTACCTAGTAGTTTTAGAACCACTAGGAAAGTTAATCATGTAGAGTTCAAGAGAGCATAAAAATAGAAAAAACAAAGTGAGTTGATCTAGAGGAAGAGTCACACCTGCTGGGTTTCCCATATGACCTTTATCCTGAGACAGAATTGTAATGGGAGGGAAGTTGGCCCATAATGTTGGAAGTGAGGTTTCCATTCCCAGTGTGTTCACAGATGTTCCTAACTAGCTCTAGTTATCTCTGAGAAGATCAGAAAATAAGGTCAGAGAGGTGCACAATTGAGCTCTCGCTATTCAAAATAATGATTTAAAACACTCCCTTGATACAGTAAGCAAACAAAAAACAGCTGTAAAGTAAAATGTGGCTTTCTTGTTTTTCCTTTTATTTGTTTGAGGAATACATTTATTTATTTATTTATTTATTTATTTATTTTTAAAGATTTTATTTATTCATTCATGAGAGACAGAGAGAGAGAGAGAGGCAGAGGGAAAAGCAGGCTCCCCCCCAAGCCGGGAGCCCATTGTAGGACTCAATCCCAGGACCTGGGGATCATGACCTGAGCCAAAGGCAGATGCCCAAACGTCTGAGCCACCCAGGTGCCTCTGACATTTAACCAAAACTTGCTAGTTCTGAGTTTTGCTGGTTAAGGACTGCTCAAGCTTCTAAACATGAACCGAATTTAGCTATGCTCCATCAATATCCTATTTCTCTCTTTTGTTTTTTGGACACTTACTTTTCTCTCCCTTATCTGCAAAACAATATGACCTATTGACTTTTTGGTCACAACTGTGCTGCAAGAATTTTCAGGGTGTAGAGTATATTTAAAATGAAGAATCTACAATTCATTTGAAGAGGATGGATTTCACAGCTATAAACAATCTTTTTATGATATGACTTGTGGTCATGGTGCCAATTATATTCATCAAATGTGTTTGCAACAAATGGGAGTAAGCATCCCTGAAATCACAGACAGTTTACTTTTCTCAACACATTTATTAGTAATGTCTATGAAACATCATATAAAGTATCTAATGCATCTATGATTTTTACATTTTCAAGGTAACTGTGAGAATGAGATTTGTTGAAATAGATTGATAAAGAAGAAAATTGAAGTAAATAAGATTAGGAGCAGGGAAGATATGAGATTTATATTTTTCTAGACCAGATAATTATGATTTGACTCCGTTTAAATTGGACTCTATGAAAACTGGTCCTCTAAGAGTTGCCTAGGCAAGACTAATTTGTGTTCAATGAATTTTAGATATTTTTCAATTTCCTTACTTTTTCAGAAACCTGACTAATTGGAAGGAAGTATAATTCAGCATATTGTATGAACATTTATTTTGATGAGTTGAAGCTGGCGGGAATGTATTCATCTATTGGTATATATGACCAGATTTGCCAATACTCCTAGCGTCCGGTAAAAGCACTCTCCCTCTTGTTAGGAAAGTGTCCTCTCTCCTACCCCCTACCGATTTCTTTGCCATGACAATTAGTAGATGCCGCCTTTTTTTTTTTTTTAAATTTTTAAAAGAACCTTTTCTTTCTTGCCACAGGATCTGGGTGAAGAGGAGGCAGCTGTTCCAAATTGGGAGCCTTGGCACCTAATCCCACAGCTACAAACATTGGTTAAGGAATAGGCATATATGGCTCAAACTAACCCAAATCAGAGTCTCCTCTCATTTTTTAAAAACTGGAGCTAATGTAAAGTAGTAGTCCCTGTTGGAGGCCAGGACTTGTAGGAGGCAATGTACCTTGTTTAGAAGGTGGGATTTCATAGGCGATAATGAATTGCAAGGAGAAGAAAAGCAGGGTGAGAATCCTGAACTCACTGTTGGTTCCAGCTGTCCTTAAACCCCATCTTATGCACATTCTTTCAGCTAGGTGGAGCCGGCACTGGCACTGTCTTTTTGGCTGAGATTAGGAATGACCAAGCCCTAAAATCTACATCTCTGAGATAAGATAACATCTTATCTTTGATTACAAAGGCTGAACAACACTCACTTAGGTTTTTTTCATACTTAATTTTCATATGGTTTACAAATCTTGAAAAATTCAAAGGTAAGTTTATCTTCTCAGGTCAAGTTCATACTTAAGTTGCTGTGAATATTCATGATGATATAAATACCTTATTTATGTTTGCCTACATTCAGATGCAACTACTACACTGTATAGGTGGTAGGCATTTTAGACAGAAGCTGAAATTACAAATGAACAGGCTATATGGAAGGCAGCTTAAAATATGACCTTTAAATTTTTTATTGTGCATTTTTGGACTGCCCGTTCTCATTCTATATAGTTTTATCTTTACACAGAGAATTCCTGCTATGATAACCAACAAGGATTTAGACTTGTAATCTAGGCATTTTTATTGCACTACATATATCTGTTGTGATGTAGAAATATATATTATATTGTACACACACCACATACACACACGCTGACGATGAAACCCATAATAATGCAATTAGCTGTTACTGAAACTAAGGTCATCTCCACTTACCACCAGCTCTTTGTAAAGTATTCTAATGATAAATGCAAGTTCACTGGTAAATTTTTTAAAGTCAGTTTAGATGTTTTTTGTTGCAAAGAGTCCATATTGCTCTGACTTTTATGCTGGTCATTTATGAAAACAATTACTATCTGTGGCCTGCCAGGCGTCTGTTGAAGCATACCAAAATCATCAATGTTCATATGTAGACAGACGTATTGCCATCTTTGACATCAACAGATGGAACATTTTCATATGATACAAAAAGTAATGGTGCCTGACATTTCTAGGTTGAAAGCTCTTCTTTCTTTCTTGCTCTAATGGAAATAGACTTCGTGGACATCATGTTCACTTCAAGATTGTATGTAAATGTTTCTATAAAAATAGGGAGGTTTCTTTTTATTATCTCATGGAAGCTGAGAAATAAAGGTGTAGAGACAACATTGCCAGACAAACCAAAGATGATTTTAAAAACAGTTGAAATTCTATATATCAAAAATAGGATTGAGAGGGGAGCTTGGGTGGCTCAGTGGGTTAAGCCTCTGCCTTTGGCTCATGTCATGATCTCAGGGTCCGGGGATTGAGTCCTGCATCGGGCTCTCTGCTCAGGGGGGAGCCTGCTTCCCTCTCTCTCTGCCTGCCTCTCTGCCTACTTGTGACCTCTGTCTGTCAAATAAATAAATAAAATCTTAAAAAAAAAATAGAATTGAGATACAAGTAGTACTATTTCTTTTTTCTTTTCTTCTTCTTTTTTTGGTAGATGGTGAGTTTGTATGGCATTTTCATCAAGAACTAAAGGATACAATACTTCAGAATAGAGAGATTCAAACAGCTGATATATCCCTACTCTCTGATATCGTTTCACATTTAGGATGTTATTCCGTTGTTCAGGATGAATGAGAACCTGTGACTTTGATTCTGAAAAGAGACCTCCACAATATCCAATGAGACAGCATTAGAACCCAGGATTTTCACAAAGTCCACCTGAGTCATCTATATTTTGATCAGTTTCTTTTTCCTAGTGAAGTGCTGAGTGCTAAACAAGGTGACATAATTTTTGGTACCTGATTATTTTGACATGGTAAGGACTCTTGGGTTATAAAAACAATTAACAGCTGAATATATGCAACTGTAGGCTGAGGTCATAGTTGTTGGTACAATTGTAGTCCAACTATAATTGGTGTTTATATCTTGGGAGAGAAAGTGCATTTTTATTCTTAGATCTAATGTGGATGATATATATTTTTTAGATTTTATTTATTTATTTGACACAAAGAGAGAGATCACAAGTAGGCAGAGAGGCAGGCAGGGGGAGAGGGGGAGGCAGGCAGGCTCCCCGCTGAGCAGAAAGCCTTGATCCCAGGACCCTGAGATAATGACCTGAGCTGAAGGCAGAGGCTTAACCCACTGAGCCACCCAGGCGCCCAGATGATATTCTTTAATACTGTAAAGTTTAGAAGTTGACTAGCTATGTTATGCCTCATGGTACAATAGGGCGCCCTACGGAAGTGGAAGCAAGTGCATGAAGGTTCTCATGAGAGTTTTCAAAAGGGACTTTTATTGAAACTTTTCTGATTATAAGCTTTTGTTAGTACTTTCTTCATTTTTAAAGACTTTAATATTTGTTGTGAAATTCTTTTGATAACAATAATAATGTTCTAGTTTACTTAAAGGAGTACATGTTTGAGCAGAAAATTTGGAATATACAGAAAAGTAAAAATAAGGAAAAAATTGTTACTCACTATGTCATTGTCCAGAAATGACTGTTAAATATTGACTCTATGTACTTACCTTTTTTATGAAAAGCCACATTAAACAAATCAATCCTTTAGTAATATATGTTGTTATTTCATTTTCTGCTTTTAAAATATAAAGTGATATAATAAACACTAATTAATTGTATTCTTTTCTTTTTAAAGAGGGATTTTAAAAATCATTTATTTATTTGACAGAGAGAGAGAGATCACAAGTAGGCAGAGAGGCAGGCAGAGAGAGGAAGAAGCAGGCTCCCTGTTGAGCAGAGAGCCCGATGCAGGGCTCGATGCCAGGACCCTGGGATCATGACCCGAGCCGAAGGCAGAGGCTTTAACCCACTGAGCCACCCAGGCACCCCTAATTGTATTCTTAAAAGATTTATTATAATGGTTACATGATATATTCTATGAATGTACAAAACTTCAATTAATTTTGTTGTTTGAGGAAATTTACATAGTTTATAATTTTTTGATGTATGTAATGATGCCCCAGCTCATCTTTTTGTGGGAGTTTGACAATATCTAATAGCAGAGGAGCTGCTCATTTCCTATAGCTTTGTAATGTCATTTTAATCCTGTACTTGAAAGAAAGTTCTGCCTATGTGATGTAGAAGGAAAAGTGTACATTCCTGTACTGTTTACAGTAGGTAATGGTCCTCTCAGTAGGGTATAGATAATACATTAGGGTTTATTTATACCATGGAATAATGCAGAGACTTGTTCACTGAATATAGGAAGCAGTAGTACAGCATAATGAGTACAAAATGAACAAACCAGGTGATGAGTCAATGTCAATATGGATGAATCCCTAAAACTTCAGTTTAGGGTCAAGAGGAAAATGACAAAGAATTCCTAGTATTTCATTTATGAAAAATTTTAAAGCACAAATATACTGTATCTTGTTTATGGATAACCCACCTGAGAGCCTTCCCAACTGATGCTAGAGATGAAATATCTGTGATTTGTGTAAAGTCAGTCCTCATATTTCTACATAAGACCCAAACCTTTCTCTCTAGTCAGGGGCTCTGCTCTAGTAATTCTCCCTGATCTCTTCGGCATCATCATTGTTTCCTGCTCTTCTAGACCACTATCAACAACAGCAACAACAACAACAACAAACAACAACAAAAACCCTATTTATCCTACTCCCCTGCCCCTCCACTACATTGCTAGCCAACATTTCATTTATCTGCTCCTTCTTGAAGCAAAATCCATAGAAATCTCCGATGGTCTCCTCCCATTGATTCCAGTCACGTTTTCAGCCTCCACATTGCACTAAAACAGCTCTTTTCAAGGCCATCTGTGACCTCCCAGTTGCGAGATCTGATGGTTGGCTTTATTGACTTCATGTGATCATTTCTTCTCCTTGATGCGCTTGTTTCACTTGGCTGCCAAGATATCCCATTGTCTTGTCTTTGCCCCTACTGATCCGGGGTCTTTGCGCTTCTTCCTCTACTCTCAAGTCTTCTTGGACTGCTTCCATACCCAATCCCAGGTTCTCTTTCTTGCTTCTTCTTCCTTGGTCCTTTTGTTCTCTTCCAGTTCCATGGCTTTAGATATCATCTCCCTGCTGCTGATGGTGCTCAAATGGGTATTTCCAGTTCAGACATCTTTCCTGAGCTCAAGATTTATCTGTCTGCCTTCCTACTGGACATTTCAGATAGCAAAGAGGTATATCAAACCTAACATGCCTAACGTGTTCCTGATGTCCCCAAGATATCTTCTGCCCATGTTCATTTTCCATCCTAGTTAGTGAGAAATCCATTCATCCAATTGTCCATTTACAACACATATTCATCTTTTGCAGGAAATCTTATTGGCTCTATCTTTAAAATACATATAGTGTGTGACCACATGCACCACATTCATGGCTACCATCCTGTTCCAATTCATGTCTCCTCTCTTTGGGTTGACTTTGTCTGCCTCCCACCTGACACCCTGCTTCTCTATAGTAAGTAAGAAACCAGGCTGATCCTTTTAAAGTGTAGGCCAGATCACACCAACTCTTCTAAAGGCTCTTTGTTTCTCTAAGAGTAAATTACAAAGGTTTACGGGCCTTGTACCCTCTGCCCCCTCTTGCATTCTCAATCCTTCTCTTACCACTGGCTCCCTTGTTCACTGTGCCACAGCTGCACTAAGCCCCTTGTCTCTTGAACACACAAGTCTGGGTTTCTGCTCTCACTATGCCTTCTGTGTGCAACACTCTTTCCCTTCATAGCTACATCGCTCCACCTTCTTTAAGTCTTTGCTCAAATGGCATCTTCTCAGTTAGGCTCACTTTAAATATACTCTTCTCTCTAACCAGCTCTGTAACCCTCCAGATCCCTCTCCTGCTGTGTTTGCTTTTTTTTTTTTTTTTTTTTAAGATTTTATTTATTTATATGTCAGAGAGAGAGGGCTTACCAGCAGGGGGAAGGGGGAGTGGCAGGAAGATGGAGAAGCAGGCTCCCTGCTGAGCAGGACTGGATCTCCCGGGGTCCTGGGATCATGACTTGAGCTGAAGGCAGACACTTAACCAGCTGGGCCACCTAGGCATCCTTCTCTTGCTGTATTTTGTCTAAAGTACTATAGAATATATTTGCTTCTTTTATTTTCTGTCTCATCTGCCACCTAGAAAGTAAGCCTCCATTAGAGCAGGGATTGCTGTCGTTTTTTTTTTTTTTTTTTTTTTCCTGAAGGATATCAGACACCTAGAACAAGCCCTAGCGGCAACAGTAGACTCCCAACCAATAGTGTTGAATACATTGGCTATTAGAAAGTTATGGGCATGATGATCAGCAACCTTAGACTATCTGTACCTTTGGTGAGATAGGAAAGGGATAAAACATGGGAAGCTTTAGCTAAATATAATATTTTATTTATTGAAATAAAAAATGAAAGATAAAAAACAAATTCCATCAGCAAATACAACAAAACTTAATACCTATTAAAAGAGTATTTTTTATTTTATGCATTTTTAACATACTTCAAAATTAAAAGAGAGATTGTGATGAACATCCTTGTATATAAATCTTTTCTTTTCCATTACTTCCTTTGGTTAGATTTTTTAAAGGAACTGTAAGGTTTCTTTTTAAATTTTATTTTTATATATAGAGAGTAGAGTGATGAGGGAACAGAAGGGAGGCTGAGGACAAAGCAGAAGCTGACACCATGCACCACCCACCCCCTCGCTATGGGATATATGTGACACTCCTCAGGCTCTCCTGGCTGCCCTAAAGGAAAAACAAATAGTTAACTCATAGAGATCACAAACCTGCAAGGCCTGAGCCTCCCTCAGCTTACAAATATCCTAGTGATTTACAAGGAAGAAGCTTTCTTATCAATAGCTTAACTTCCAGAGACCCGTAACTCACCTTCCCCTCCATAAAATTGAGGAAGGCTGAGGCAGAAGGAAATGTAAATAAAGTTGAATTTCTTCTAAATCTAAAGCTCATTGACAAGGATGTGTGATGGGAGGAGTGTGACATTTCTTCAGGAAACTCCCAACTGTCTTCTTGTTGGTACCTCATTAGAGGGGAAAAACAGCTTGGCTTGACAATAACTAGGTCTCCATTATCCTGAGAGTCTCCTTCACCACATGACAGCCCTTCTGAACACCCCCTTTCTCCTCACCTCCCCAGCTCTTAAGTATATAATGAGCCACTCCTCAGGATTGCAGTGCAGCAGCTCTTTCTGTGCATGAGTCCTGTCCCATGTTTTAATAAACCACCTCAAGAATTCTTTCTTTTTCATTGGCTCTGGACTCCACCCCACTGAACCTCATCTATATTCCAAAACTTCATCAAGTGTTGAGTAGGGAGAAGGGCAGAGGAAGAGAAAGAGAATCCTAGGCTGGTTCCACAGTCAGCACACCAATAAATTGTCATTAACCACTAGGGCATAAGGGGTCTGTGATACTGTGATTTATAATAAGAAACTGATATTTGATCTTTGTCTTGTTTCTTGCACAGAGCTTCTAAAATGGCTTGGAATTTCCTAAGTGAGGAGAACAATAAAGGTGTCCTTTGTTATGTTAATCTCTAGCTTTTGGAAAGCTCTTCAGGTACACTTGATCTTAGCCAAAAGGCCGAGAAGCAATGGAAAGCTCTTCAGGTAATTTCAGGTTGGGGGCTGGTTGCCTGGAAAGTCAATTTGTGACTACAGGATTAGTACTTAATCCTCTAGAGGTAGCACTTTGAGTCCTACCCCCAGACCTCCCGAGAGAATAGAAGGCCTGGAGGTTGACTGATCCATCACCAATGGCTAGTGATGTAATCAATCATGCCTAGGTAATGAAGTCTCCATAAAAACTCCAAGAGGTTTGGAGGATTTGGGGTTGGTGAATGTGTGGAGGTGTGGGGAGAGTGGCATGCCTGGAGAGGGCACAGGAGCTCTGTGTTCATACCCACATACTTTACCCTATGCATCTCCTACACCTGGCAAGTCCTGCCTTATGTATTTACAAATGGTAATCTAGCAAATGAAATGTTTCTCTGAGTTTTGTGAGCCATTCTAGCAAATTAGTAGAACCTAAGGAAGAGCTTGTGGGGGACCTCTGATTTATAGTCATTGGGTCAGAAGCACAGGTGACAATCTGCATTTTTGATTGGCATCTAAAGCAGAGGGCAGTTTTTCTAAGACAGCTTTAACTTGTGGTATCTGACGCTATTTCCAGGTGGACAGTGTCAGAATTGAGCTGAGTTACGGGATAGCCAGCTGGTGTCTGAAAATTGCTTGGTGGTGCACACTACCCAACCCCAATATCAGAATTGGATGACAGTATGGTTAAGTCCGAGGCATCTGGGTGGCTTGGTCAGTTAAGCATCTGCCTTCAGCTCAGGTCACGATCCCAGGATCCTGGGATTGAGTCCCACAACAGGCTCCCTGCTAAGCAGGGGGTCTGCTTCTCCCTCTCCCTCAGCTTCAGCCGCACCTACTTGACTCATGCGCTCTTTCTCTCTCAATAAATAAATAAATAAATAAATAAATAAATAAAATAGTGGTTATGCTCATTTTACCACAACCTCACTGGGAATAAGTAGAATAATTCTAATCATTACCTTTATAGAGTATTTCCTATAGACTGACACCATCACTTGACAAAAGTATTTATTCTTTCCAATAACCCTATGAAATTAACACTATTATTAGTCCCATTTTTCAGATGAAGAAACCAAGGTATGGATACAAGCATCTTGCCCAAGTCACTTAGTTTAAATGTGACAGAGCCAGTATTTGAATTCATATCTATATCCCACTAAAGCTTATGTCCTTAACCAGAGCATTATAAAAGTTTTGCTAACTTGCAATGTAAAAAATTATCTTGTGGTTTTAGGCAACTTTTCTCACCTTGAAATAATGGTTATAGAATTATTCTTATTCTTGAAATTTAGTTTTTTTATTCCATTGTTATGTCAGGGTATTGTTTCTTTCCATTCATTTTCTCTGGACCACAGTGGACACTTTTGATCTGTCTTGGGTCTTATTTCATCTTGTTTCCATTTGTTCTTTTTCCATTGTTTTCCTTAATATCCATTCCTTTATTTTATCATGCTCTTTCTTTTGCTCTCTACATTTTGAAAACACTTCTAAGGTTTGTCTTCTATAGAATCAATGACTTTTTTTTTTTTCTTCAAAATAGCTTCTAATGTGGGTTAAAGCCCTATAATTTAATACTCTCTAAATGTATCTTTATCTTATCCCACTGTTTCCTTTGCTGATCTTACTGTTTTAAGCTCATCCTGCTTTCTAGTCCCATTATCCTATTGGTCCATTATTGCTCTCTGTACCACTTTATGGAGGTGATGTCTACTTGAAGATGTTGTATGTTAAGTAAAGTATTTACTTCTCTTTCCTGTGATAAAGTTTTAAAAAAGATTTTCTCCTCTGGACCTTCATAATGATATTTCTTTTTCCTTGTTATGGTTTATTTTTCCATAGGTCCTTTGGATTTCTTCTATATTTAGCAAAAAAAATACAAAGTGATCTACCTAATTTTTCTTGACTTCTCTCTACCTTCTTGACTGTGCGTTGAACTCCTTTCTGGGATTTGTAGGTGGGCAGCAAGTGAGAGGGCCTTGATCCCAGGGTATTAGGTTTACCAGTTTTATTTTAATAAGCTTTATTGTACAAAGATGAGATCTTTATCTATTACTACCAACTCTGCATTGATCCTTACATCTGGGTTCCTGGGTAGGCAAAAGCAGTACGTTCATTGAAAGTTGTATTTTTCATCATGCATTACTGGCCCCATTTTTGTTTTTGCCTGTAAATGCATTAATTTTGAGAGAGTCAATGCACGCCTTCCCAACAAATCTCCCTTGTTGCTCTCCTTTTGTTTTTTTTGGGAGCTGTAATTACTGAATTGCTGTAGAAAGATGAATGGTGAGAAAGAGAAAAAAGAATATTCTAACTTACATTTCCTCCCACTCCTCCCATCCTCTCCCCTTACACAGTGGCAATAAGGCTTCATGGTTTTCTTGTCAATATTGACCTGGGCCTCTATCAGGAGAAAGGCATATAACCTGCATATAAAAGCTTTCCAATATTGTTCAAGGCAAGTAGAGTAGTGTTATTTGATGAGGAAAACCACAGTTAACTCTCCATATGCTTTTCTCTATACAGAACTAGTAAATTGTAGACAGAAAAAAAATTTAAAATATCTTTGTGAAACTTTTTTAGATTATTGCCAGAAACAATAGTATTGCCTTGTCATTTCTTTTCCAAACTTTTTAATTTGAAAAATTTTTAAGCCTATAAAATGAACTGAATAATAACAAAATGAATGCTTTTGTATTCTTAACCTAGATTTACTAGTTAACATTTTGTTACATTTGCTTTCTCCCTCTTTCACTTTCTGCCTCTATGCTGTATTATTTGACACTAAGTTACAGGCAACATGGCACTTCATTCCAGAAGACATTAGCATAGATCTCCACTTCCAGCCATGATGGAGTAACAAGGGCTAGACTCGTCCTCTTAAAGAAACTTCAAAAATGGACTAAATATACAGAGCCACTGCTTTCAAACATTGAACAGATAGCACAGGACTATGATTACAAAAAGAAGAAACAAACAAAATAAGCCCTTTAATCACTCCAGTTTCTGCCCACAACCAATTTCTGGACAGAAGACACAGGAAGGAGGAATTTAAAAAGAATCGTACAAACGTGCTGAGTTGAAGAGATGGTGATTAGAGTCGTTGCTAGACATTGCAGAAAGGTAGGAAAAAGAGATCCAGAAATAAGTTTAATGATTTTTCTGAACACTTGGCTGAGTAGAGACCCCAGATAGATTATGATTTCATGATTCTTAACTCATTTCTGGAGTAAAGGTTACTCTAGACCCATTGTGGAAAATGTTATAAACATGCCTTAGGGAGAAAATTGATGTACAGATAGCACTGTCTGCTAAAATAAAGCCTCAAATTCTTCAAAGGATACAACAAAATCCATAGACCCTACCACATAGCATTCACAATGTCCAGGATCAAAAAAAATATTACTCGATATACCAGGAAGTAGGAAAACATGACCTAAAACCAGGAGAAAAATCAGTCAGTAGAAAGAAATACAGAAGTGAGAAGGAAGATGAAACAGCCATGATAACAATGTATAATGATTTAAAGGAAAATATACATAGAATGGGAAGAGAAATAAGAAATGAGAAATGAAAGCACCACACAGCACTTCCAGACCCTAAAAATACAATTTTTGAGATAAATATTTCACTGGATGATATGAAAAACAGATTTTATGCTGCAGAGGGACAGATCAGTGAACTTGAAGTCCTAGAATCTAAAAGGGAGCAAACAGAGAAAAAATAGAAATACTGAAAAAGAGAATGGATTCTCAGGTACTGTGGGATAATATCAAGTGGTCTAAAGTGAATATAATTGGTGTCCTAGAAGGAGAGAAGAGAAGAGGGCAGAAGAAATATTTGAAAAGTTAATGACCAAAGCTTATCCAATTTTACAAAAAACACAAACCAACAAATCCAAAAAGCTCAACAAATGACAAACAGATTTTTTTTTCCTCTCTCTCCCTCTCACACACACAAACACATACTCCAAGACTCATCATAATTAAATAGCTAAAAATCAGTGATAAGTAGAAAAATACTAGTCAGCGAAATTAATATAGACACACTTTGTGCAGAGCCGGGTTTCTCAACCATAGCGCTACTGAAAATTTGGGCTGGACAGTTCTTTGTGGTGGGAACTGCCCTGTTCACTGTAGAATGTGCAGCAGTGTCCTTAGCCTTTACCCATTAGACGGCAGCAACACCATCTTCCAATGACAATAAAAAATGGCAGACATCCCTTGTGTGGGGGTGGTGGTGAAGAGAGTTGACACATATTGAGAATTACTGTGCAGAAACAAAAATAAAATGGATTGCAGACTTTGTATCAGAAATTGGCAAACCAGAAGACAATGATAACATCTTTAAAATGCTGAAAGGAAAAAAAAAAAAAAACCCCAAACCCTCAAACTTGAATTTTGTATCCTCAAGAATTTTTTTTTCAAAGAAAAAGATTTTATTTCAATGAAACTAAACCCCCAAAGAATTCATTGCCAACAGGATTGCACCAGAAAAAATAATAAAGTTTTTCAGACTAAAGGAAAATGATATTAAACAGCACTGTATTTTTTAAAAAAACACACACACACAAAATATTTATTTATTTATTTATTTAAGAGAGAGATTGAGAGAGGAAGAGAGAGAGAACAGGGGGTAGAGGAAGAGAGTGACAAGAAGACTCCCCACTGAGAGGGGAGTCTGACATGGGGCTTGATCCCAGGACCCTGAGATCATGATCTGAGCTGAATCAAGAGTCAGATGTTTAATTGACTGAGTGCACCCAGGTATCCCAGAAACACATTTTTACAAAGGAGTCAAGAATACTAGATATAGCGTATGTGTAGGTAAATATGAAATAATTAACCCCCATTTTTAATTTCTTTAAACTTTTTGAGTCAAAAATAATAATTTATCTTGAGACTAATTACAACAGGACAAAGGATGAAAGGGAAGAGATGGAAGTATACATTGTACACAAAGTAGTATAATAGCATTTGAAAGCAATGTGATAAGTTAAATATGCATATTAAAAACTCTAGAACAACTAGTAAAACAAAGCCATGACTATTAAATCAAGATAGGGATAGAATGGAATATGAATAAAAGCCTCACTTAATACAGAAAAAAAAAAAGAAGGACAAAAGGAATAAGATAATGAAGAATAGAGGGGGCAAATAGAAAATGTCTAGTAAGATGATATCATTAAACTCAAATGTATTGATAGTTACATTAAATATAAGTGGTCCAAATATTCCAATTTAAAGATAGAGATTGTTAGACTGGGTAAGACCTGATTATATGCTGTCTAAATATATTAGCACTTATTTTGTAGGAAACAAAAATATTCTCCTAGTCACCCATTACACAATTAGCATACCCAAAGATTGTTTTTTCTTTTATTTAATTTTGTTTTTCCTTGATAGCACTGAGTTTTTTGTGAGTCCAAAACACTTGTTTTGTAAAATGCCCCCCCCCCTTTTTGTCTATTTCCTTCTGATTAAATAAGGGTTTAAAAATTTTGGCAAGAATACTAAAGTGTCTGGGTGGCTCAGTAGCTTAAAGCCTTTGCCTTCAGCTCGGGTCATGATCCCAGGGTCGTGGGATTGAGCCCCAAATTGGGCTCTCTGCTCGGCAGGGAGCATGCTTCCCTTCCTCTCTCTGCCTGCCTCTCTGCGTACTTGTTATCTCTGTCTGTCAAATAAACAAATAAAAAATATTTTTTTAAAAAAGGATACTACATAAGTGATCTTATACAATCTTGATTACATCATATTAGGATACATTATCAGAAGAGTGACTATACAATATATCATTCAAACTGGGACTTTTTCAGGGGGGAAAAGAGGTATTACTAATAAGTACTTTAAGATATGAGATAAAAACAAGGCATTTCCCAGGTAAACTGGGAAACTATCACCTAATTATTAGTGATGTAGTAGTCCTCTCTGCAGTTTTGCATTCCACAGTTTCAGTTATCTGTGATAAACAGTGGTCCAGAAGGAGATGATTCTCTTTCCAACATATCATTAAGAGGTCAACAGTAGCCTAATACCATGGTACAGTGCCTATGTTGCTTACCTCACTTCATCTCACCATGTAGGCATTTTGTCATCTCACATCATCACAATAAAAAGAGGGATGAGTACAGTATGGTATTCTGAGAGAGAGAGAATATTCATGTAACTTTTATCATAGTATTTTGCCATAATTGTTCTATTGTTGTTGTTAATCTCTAACAGTGACTAATTTATAAATTTAACTTCATTAGACATATGTATGTATAGGAAAAAATATAGTGTATATAGAGTTTGGTTCTTTCTGCTGTTTCAGGCATGCACTGGAAGTGTTGGATAAAACCATAAAGGGAATACTTTATAAAAATTCAAAATTTTAGGTGAATAAAATAACAAGTTAAAACTTTTTATAATGAATGGAGGGATTACTGTACTGTTTGATTACTTTGTTAAAGTGGTATCTTTTAGTGAAATCAATCTATTTTTTCCTTTGCAATTATTAAAATGTGGGATGATACACTGAGAACATGTGAATATTATGTTCCTCAGTCATATTTTGGTTTTAGTATTCACTAATGAGTCTAATAAGTCATCAAATTTGAGTTGGAAAATGGCAGCTTTCTTATTCTGTCATTTCTTTTGAGTTTGTTAGTTGGCATTCTTATGTAAAGAAGGTCTTTTCTTAACCTCCCCATTGGCCTTTTAATATTCTTATGGACTCCTATATTAGGATCATCATTTTTATTGTTTAAATCATCAGACAAACTGATCAGTGGGAACCCTTGCAAGCTGGCTTCTTTGTTTTGGTCTGTCCCATTTGTTTATGAGTACTTTCTTCTTTATGTTACAAGAAGTTCAAGTTTAAATTTGTAAACTTCCTTTCCTATTGGTTTGTCTATTCAAATACTAGAAATACATTGTTTTAATTATTGATCTTTATAGTTTTAGTATTCAGTAGTGGTAATCTCCTGCTATATTCTTCCTTTTCAGGATTTTGGATATTTTTTCCCATATGCACTTTAGAAATAATTGATGTAGCTTCAGAAAAAGAAATGTTGGTTATTATTTTAGGATTACACTGATTAGTATACTAACCTGGGGAGAATTAGCGTATGCTTAATGATGCTAAATTGCCCTGTCCAATAAGAGGTACTGTCTTTCTATCTGTTCAAGTCTCTCTTACTTTTTCTCCCCTTCCTTCCTTCCTCCCTCCCTCCTCACCTCTCTCCCTCCCTTCTGTCCCTCCATAGAATTTCAACGTTTTCTTTTTCAAGTTTATTTTTGTTACTTTAAATGGGTTTTTCTCTTTCAATATATTTTCCAACTAGTGTCATTTTTAACTTTCTGAAGGTTTTTTATTTTCTCTGTGTTAATTTTATACCCTAATAGAGTACTTAATTTCTTTAATGTTTGTGTTTTTTTTTAAATTTTTTATTTTTTATAAACATATATTTTTATCCCCAGAGGTACAGATCTGTGAATCACCAGGTTTACACACTTCACAGCACTCACCAAAGCACATACCCTCCCCAATGTCCATAATCCCACCCCCTTCTCCCAAACCCCCTCCCCCCAGCAACCCTCAGTTTGTTTTGTGAGATTAAGAGTCACTTATGGTTTGTCTCCCTCCCAATCCCATCTTGTTTCATTTATTCTTCTCCTACCCACTTAAGCCCCCATGTTGCATCACCACTTCCTCATATCAGGGAGATCGTATGATAGTTGTCTTTCTCTGCTTGACTTATTTCGCTAAGCATGATACGCTCTAGTTCCATCCATGTTGTCGCAAATGGCAAGATTTCATTTCTTTTGATGGCTGCATAGTATTCCATTGTGTATATATACCACATCTTCTTGATCCATTCATCTGTTGATGGACATCTAGGTTCTTTCCATAGTTTGGCTATTGTGGACATTGCTGCTATAAACATTCGGGTGCACGTGCCCCTTTGGATCACTACGTTTTTATCTTTAGGGTAAATACCCAATAGTGCAATTGCTGGGTCATAGGGCAGTTCTATTTTCAACATTTTGAGGAACCTCCATGCTGTTTTCCAGAGTGGCTGCACCAGCTTGCATTCCCACCAACAGTGTAGGAGGGTTCCCCTTTCTCTGCATCCTCGCCAGCATCTGTCATTTCCTGACTTGTTTATTTTAGCCATTCTGACTGGTGTGAATGTTTGTGTTATTTTATCATTAGTTCTCTAGGTTCTAGGTTTTGAAGGTCCACTATAAAGTCATCTACAAAATAGAGATAATTTTAGTTTCTTTTCCCCCAATTCTTATGTTTTTGTTTTCTTTTTCTAGATAGCCATGGCTCATGACTCGTGCGGCTAAATATAGCAGTAGTGTTAGGGATTGTTAGCTTTATTCCTCACTTAGTGGGGAGGTGTCTAGTTTGTTCTCATTATGTAACCATATATATAATGTATTTTAAAAAAACATTGAATTTTTGAAGATACTTTAGCATTTATGGAGATAATTAGATGATTTTCTTACTTGGATTTATAGTATGGTGAGTTATATTAATGTGATTTCTTATATTCCTGAATTGAATTTTACTTGGTCATGATGTATTATAGATTTTTTTTAAGTGCGCTCTTTGATTTTGTTTACTCATGTTTTATTTAGTAATTTTTCACTGGTATTTGTGAGATTATTCTGTAGGTTTTATGTATATGTGATATTTGTCAGGATTTTTAGGTATATATGTTTTACTTTAAACCCTGAAAATTTCCTTCATTTTCTATACCTTGAGCAATTTAAGGAACACTGAAGTCATCTTGTCTTTGAAGGATTTGTAGAATTCCATTCAACCATCTTGGCCTGACACATTTTGTAGGGGGTGTGAAGGATATTATTAATGACATAATTTTTTCCGGAAAAATTTTTCTGATTATGCTTTCTCTCTATGGTCATTTTTTTGGGGGGGGGGAATTTCTCTTAATAAGAAAAAGAAGTCTTCATATTACTAGTTGAGGCTGAAGGTTTAGATGAGCTTATGTATGGAAAATCATTCACATTGGAAAATAATTATAAAATCAATGCAGAATTAAAATTGACTGCCATATCCAAAGTTTTCTAGTTTTATTGAGAGAGAGGCACTTTTTGGAGGAAGGAGTTTAGGTAGTGAGTAAGAGAACAAATATTGGACAGTAAAATTTGACTTTTTGAGGCAGGAGTGGGGAAAACTGTCAAGTAAAAGAGTGAAAAAAGGAGAAATTGAAGAAAAGAAAGGGGCTAAGAGCATCACCATTTTTTTTTCAACTGACCCATTTCCATATAACCATGGAAAGCTTCCATGAGGAAGCTATAACCCAAACAGAATTTAAAGACAGAATTCTTGCCTTTCAGGAAATGCAAACTGCTTGGCCAAACATGACTCCTGAAGATGTGGATTATTTCAACTCGAATTTAATCCAGAGACTATGAAATTAACTAAAGGAGTCTTGTGTATTAATCCTGAACTGTTTGTGAATGAGTTTGTATGTCCTTCCTTGTCATCAGAAAGCACTTTGTTTAATTTTTGTTTAATTTTGTACACTAACACACATAAATATGAAATAAATGGATATACTGGCAATTTTGTAATTATTGGGGAATTGAATAAGAGTTAAAGAAAAATAGTTAATCTTTATTATGCCAGGTTAGTCCATGTTCTGAGCACTTTGCATATGCCAACTCATTTAATCCTCATACTACCTTTATGAGATAGATGCTGTTATATAATACTAATATTAATATATAATACTAATACTAATTTTACAGACAAGGAAACCTCTGGGGCATAAAGAGATTCACTGGCTCACCTTGATTTACATAGTAAGAGATGGAGAAGACATTGATTTGGGAGTTTGCTTTAGGGTCAGTCTGCTAAGTGATAGTTCATGCCATGTACCTCCTGCCTTCAAGGAACTTGAACACCACTATGAACACAGCCCTCTCTGCACACGGCAGGCACCACAAAGAGGTGGTATTGTGCAGTGGGTAGAGGGATAGCTCTGCGTTCAATACCTGCTGCCATCAGCAGAGAAATCTTGGGCCAAGTTCTCAGCCCTTCTGAGCTTCATTTATCTGTTTGGAAAATGAGATAATGACTAAAGTAACTTCAGAGATTTATGATGAAGCTCAGCAAGATACACCATCTGAAGCACCGAGCAGACGTCAATCACATATGAACCACTTCATAAATGGCAGTAACTGTTCTTGTTCCAGAGCTCTGCAAGGGGTATAACCTGTCCTCTGGAAACAGAAATTCGGAGATCAGCCAGGTAAATCAAATAGTGAGACACAGGCTACCTGGGGGCCCTGATTTAGGAAAACAGAGGCCGTGATGCGGGTCATCAGGAGAGAGACAACACACCTAGTTCTGGGAGCTAAGACAGTGGAGAAAGTGGTATTTGAGAGACCTTGTGTTTATAATGTACCTCCTGATGTTGGGGATAAAAAGTCCATTGTACTGAGATTCTTCTTGAGAAGTGTAGAAAACATAAAAGGGGAACTGGTCATGTGACTGGATTCTGGGACCAGATGGCCTGGGTTTGACTTCCAGCTCAGACACTTACTAGTTGTGAAATCAATAATTAAAACTTATGGACCTGGTTTCTTCCTCTGTCAAGTGAGAGTAACAGTAAAACTTACATGTGATATTGTATTTAATAAGTTCATACATACAAAGCACTAAGTGGATGCCATAGAGTAACATATATAAAAATGTTAGTATAAAATAATGAAAGTTTCACTTTCCTCTTGATCAAGAAAGATCAAGAACTAGAAGATGTTCATGGGACCAACCCCTGACTGTAGCTGTACTGGTAGAGATCCAAAAAGGTTAGATGAGAAAGAACCTGGTGGCTGGGATCTTTCTCTAGTTTCCCATATCCTACCAGCTGCAGGCCAAAACATTTAGCAGAAATCAGTGCCCAGTGTGAGTGAGGGGTGGTGGAGGCCATGAGAAGAAATGCTTTGGTGGATGTGAAAAGCAGCTCAGCTTTCAAAACCTAGAGGGACCTCTTCAGCCTTAGTGACACTAGATCTCCTTGGAAGTGACAGGCCCCAGTACATTGTTTCTATAGGAGGGATATACTGTTTTGGTGTCAAGTCACCTAGAAACACAGACAGAAAGCTTTTACTTCTTGGGTCATTGTCTCTTGGGATAAAATTATCTAAGATGTTAATTACCCAGAAGGTGGGGTTCAAGGAATGGGAACAGCAGGTGTGTAGAAAGGCTAAGTGGCTGAATGGCTTCTCTTTGGGGGAAGGACCCATGCGGAAGAGGCTCTGGGGGCACAGCACCTGTCCACTTGTAAGCACTCCTTACATTGTGTTCAACTTGTGGTCATGGGAGTTGACTCTTTGTTTTGGGCCACAGCTAATACTTGAGTGGTGACTATTACAAATTCTGTCCTTCCACCATTTCAATGGTGATAGACAGTATAGAGATTTGGAAAGAGCTATTTTTAAGACAACTCATCAGGACAAGATGGCATGGATTTGTACAACCTGACATACTTATGAAAGAAGATAATAGAGATAATATCCCTTTCAATATTCAAGCAAAATACAATGCACCATATCTTTGCTAAGTCTCAGTCAAATATATTTTTCACTTTGGTTTCCATTTGGCTTTTGACACATTTGCTCATTGTCCAAGGAGGTCCAGGGCTTTTTTTTTCTTTGCGGGCTTCTGACATCTTGATTTTCTGTAGCTGCTGAAGGCGTTGAAGGACTCACACATGATAGGGTTTAAGTCTCTCTCTTGTCTAGTGAAATTTTGGCATTAAAAATACATTGCCTATGAAAGAAAGAGTTGAAAAGAAATTTAAGACATTATGAATGGGAGTTATCATCAGGTGGCCCATGTGGTTTTGAGGAAACGCAGGTGGACAAGGCAGGATCTGCAGTGGCTCGGGATTCTTGTGAGGAGCCCAAAGCATTCACCCAAGACGTCATAAATTGTCTTTGGACACGTCGCTTCAGCTCTCTGAGCCATGAGTTTTCTCATTTGCAAAATGGTATAAATAATGAATGTTTTCCTCATAGGTGGATCTAATAGACATCTATTCACTATATATTATTACTGTTAGCCCTGTGATATGATGTTTCATTAATTAGAATGTTGAACTGCCTTTGTTCTTGCCATGATTCTCTCTTCTGATTTAAGTCACAACAGGATTCTAAGTTGCCTTTTGAATCACCAAAATGAGGCTAGATGATGCTCATTAAATATGACTGTTTAGGGCAAGGATTCTCAACTGAGGGTGATTCTGTCTCCCACAGAGACATTTGGCAATTCATGGAGAGATCTTTGGTTGTTACAACTGGGGAATACTACTGACATCTAGTAGGTGGAGGCCAAGATGTTGCTTAACATCATACAATGCACAGAATAGCCCCTAAGACAAAGAATAATTTAGCCTAAAATATTAATAGCACTGAAGTAGAGAAGGCCTGTTCTGGAGTATTTTACTATAACTGCTTTAATAATTATAACCTGTTTTCTTTATGCCCAGAAACTGTTTACCAAACACAATTCTTTACTAACCAGAAACCCTTTGCTTCAACCTTGCTGGATAATAAGTTTAATGTATATTATTGAGGCTTACATGTTAGGAATACAGTCTTTTTTATTTTTTTTTTAAGATTTTTATTTATTTATTTGTCAGATAGAGAGAATACAGGCAGGCAAAGTGGCAGGAAGAGAGAGGGAGAAGCAGGCTCCCTGTGGAGCAAGAAACCCGATGTGGGACTTGATCCCAGGATGCTGGGATCATGACCTGAGCCAAAGGCAGCCACTTAACTGACTGAGCCACTCAGGCATCCCAGGAATACCATCTTGATCCCGAAGTTTGAGAAGTCATGAAGAAAATGATTAAGGGAACATGCATTATACTTTTTCCAGTACTCTAAAGAATGAGGTGGTTTCTTTCTGTGTCTGTGGCAGAGTCTGAGCTAGAGTGGCTAGTGGTCATCAAGGAGTGTTTAATATTTTTCTGTTTTTGTTATTATTTCTAGTCTCAGGACCCTAGCTTCATCCAGAGAACCCAATGTGGCCCTGAACAGCTTAGGAGATGCATAGTTGTTCTGGAAACGATATGAAAATAGCACTGCCCTAAAACCAAGCCTGTTCTGAAATAGCCAACTCAGTCACCTGCCATTTTAACCTTGCTCATGAAAACCCATAAGTGTAATGATGATCTCTTCCTTAGTTTTTAATCTCCTTTCTCTTCTTTTTCCGCATACAGACCTGAGAAGGTCTGCCTAAATCTATGAAGAAATCTATCAGGCTCTCTGCTCCGCGGGGAGCCTGCTTCTTCCTCTCTCTCTGCCTGCCTCTCTGCCTACTTGTGATCTCTGTCAAATGAATAAATAAAATCTTAAAAAAATAAAGGGCTACTATCTCCAGGTATTTGTGAAAAAAAAAAAAGTGATGATAAAGAGTCTAGACTTTGAATCAGACTGTCATGGGCTTTATTGAACTCAAGCATGTACATACATCCATGACCTTGGACAAGTCATTTACTCTGGAAGCCTCCATTCTCTTACTCAGAAAATGAGGTTTATTATGAAAGTAAAGCCTATGTGCTTAAAATAATAAATGCTAAAGGAATAGTAACAGTGTGTTATGACGATGACTGTCTATCAGAATCTGTCCAGATTACCTTTTTCCTGTCTCATTTCATGGTGTGCAGTGTTCAGGACACTAGACCACTTTCTGATCCTGGAACACTCAGTGCTTTATCATGCTCTGATAATTTGTTCATCCTACCCTTCTTCATGGAATGCTCGCTCAGTCAAAAGCTGAGCCATCCTCCAGGGCCTAGTTCATATGACATGTGTCCTGAAAAGGCTTCCCTGAACTCTCTACTCACAATCAAACTCCTTCATGTTCTTGGGGCACTTAACATTGTCTATTTCCTTTACACAGCTCTAAAAGGCTGCCTACAAAGTTGTCTAATGCTCTAGGTGTGTGTCTCTGAGATCCATGAGGGCCCCCAGACCCATCTGGCTCATGGGATGCTCTAGGAGTATCTCCTGAAGGAATGGATTGAACTTTGTGTTGGTCTGAACACAGAGAACATTCCAGAAGGGATGAACTATGATTGCATCAGGGCCCTCTTGCATGACCCTGAAGACAGAGAAGAGAAAGCACTTGCCAGTGGAGGTGTTCCTGTTCTTACTAGAGAAAGTGATAGAATGGGATGGAAGAGGAGAAGATGGAATTTCCAGGGAAGTTTAAAAAAAAAAATTAATCTGTTCCTTATAACATGGTTGCTTTCCTAGGCTAAGTAAATATTCACCAAGTACCTACCATGAGCCACGGATTGTGGAAGATGCTGGAAATACACCAAGGAACAAGATAGCCAGGATTCCTGGCCATACATAATAACAGCCCTTTGTCCTTTCCTACACACAGATTATGTCCTCCTATGATCTGGTCTCCTTTAAGGCACATTTCCCTAGGTTTGAGTAAACCAACTGCAACATGAGTCTTTCATTTGGTCTTCAGAGCCGGCAGCTGTCTCTGGGTAGCACTGGCCCAAAGGATCAACCATGTTGACTGTGTCACGTCACCAGGTATAGGAATCATTATCTTTTGACAAATGTTAATTTGTCCACATTATTCTCCTCCAAACCACAAACAGAATAAGAAATAATTACTCCATCTCTGGAAACCATCGAAGCTTTCGAACATTGAAATAATTGTGATGTGAACATTGAAATAATTGTAGAAGGCTTGCTTTTATTATGTGGTAGCTATTTGTTTGTCGCTTGGCCTCCCTGGTTTGAGTTCTTTGGAGACTCAGGGTGTTCTTTCGTGATTAGGACTCATTGTGTTTACGATGCATATCCACTCATGTTTTTCAAAACGGATGTGGGCATGAATTGGGCTGGATTTCGTAGTTTCCTCTTTCTTTCCAGGTAGGTGAGCTTAAAGATCCGAAGGGGGGAAACCCCACAGCCGAACAGGAGCATTAGATGCATGGACCCCCTCCTTTTATTCATTTCTAACTAATGCTTTTCATCTCGGGGAGTACATGAATATGTAAGTGCCAGTGCCGCTTATTGTGAACTCGGAACAAAGGGAAGTGCTGTAGATTTCAATGCGTTTGGACCATAATGTGCTGCTTTCTTGATAATGGGCTCTTGGCATTGAAATGAAAAGCAAACATATCATTAAGAAGGCGCTCCATAAAAACTGTCTGTCATATATCTTAAGCTTCATTAGTTTAGATTAATGACTTACTTGATATACATGACAATAGGTGAAGCAAATCTTTGTTTATTTATTGACAATTAAATGTGGCGGTGACATGCATAAACAGGCTTCCCTCTGATTAGTTCCATGTTTTAAAGTAACTTTGTGTTATAAAACTTGTTAACTACAGTATCATTTTATTGAGCTCTGCAGGGTGAATGATGTGATCTCCATTGAAAGACATCAATATTGCTGCCATTCCTGGCAGCCACTGGAGCATTGTGTTCACAGATTGGAGTTGATATCTCATTGTACAAATCCAGGGACCCAGAAAATGTCCAGTTATTGAGACTCTGCCCTGGGAGGACAATGTTCTATTCATGGAATCTGGGTGCAAGGTCACAGACTGAAACCTGAATGAAGGATACGATTCAAATTCGCTTCACGGTTTTGCGGAGGACCTCCCTGAAATTCAGGGTTTGGAAAGCATGGAGCTTTTCTCAGAGTATCCTCCTGGAGAATAATGCTTCCTAATGCCCTGCAAAGGAGTGTAGAAATAAATATAGCACATTCTAATTAGGAGGCTGCTGTGGACGAAGCAAGCTTATCTTTTACGAAGATGCTGATGTGTCTGTATTACGTTGATTCTATTGACAGAAGAAAGCTTCCAAGAACACCTCTCCCAGACCTACCATTTTAGAAGAAATTGGGAAGGCAGGGGAGAGGGAACAGGAGAAAAGAGGAGAAGGGCAATGTGGCATAAAATTTATCTGCATGCTAGTCTCTGAAATATTTGTGGTTTGCCTTTCCATGAATTCCAAATTTGGAGACTGTCAGGGATAATCAGCCCTTCCCATCACGGACACCCCGTGGTTCTTCTTAATAGCTCCCTTTCATGTGCCGTCAGCCCTCCAAAATATACTTAGAAAAGACTTATTTAGAAGGAGGCATAAAATAAAATCCATGTTGCGGTTGAGTATTACAAATGAGTTCTGGACTCCATTCTGTGCTATTAGGTTCTCTGTAGAATTTTCATACAAAGTAGAAAAATAAACTCTCAGCCAGCTTGAAAGAGAACCTGTTTAACGAAAGAAACCAGCTTATTGTACAAAGCCACTCACAACGTCATGTGAAGGCAGAGCTCCCTGAACCTGGGAGTTCAATGATGCCTCTTTGCTCTACTTGGGAAATACTGGTCTCAATTCCACAACTCATGTTCTTTCCTATAGAATATCCTGAGCAGGGAATGAATGAAAAGGAGAGGATGATGTCCATCTAAGTATTATCTGATTTTACCTACAGCCCCTAACTTACCTCATGCACAGACCTTGTCCTAAGATGACGTGGCAATCACTTTGTTTATAAGTGCTGACGGCGTTTCATTTGTTCATTATGTAAGATCAATGTCTCTTTATAGGGGATAACCAAATTCTGCTCCGTGAATCACACTTTTCCTTTTCTCCTCATTAAATAAGCCATTCCCCTCCTTCCCTCCTCTGGTGCCCTAGTCTTTATTAGAGCCTTGTCAACCGTCACCTGTTCGCCTAGGAAGAGCAAGCTGGTGTGTCTAACCGTGTGGCCTTCAGAAGGCACCGTGGTGGGAGTAATAAAAACTTGCCCTCATATCATAGCCGTCTTTTATGGAGTTTTTCCTCTGGGGTAGTGTTAACCCCTCCCAGATGAGGAGGCCCATATGCTGAGGTCTGGGTGTGGGGACTTCCTGCAGGGACCCCGGGGACTAAAATAATCACCTTTCTCTGTGTCCTGGCTGCTGACTTTTCTTTCTTCTTCCTGTGTTTGAAGACTTGAAAGTCCTTCTGGAAACATTGATGTGGTGAGTTTTGGGTTTCTTCAGCACGTCCATGCTAATGGTTTCCATTGAGTCCTTCTGGAAGTTTTCACATGAGCAACCATTGTCATCAGTTAGCAATGAAGAGGCCCTGAGTGACCAGCCACCTGGTCATTTCCGTGGCAGGTCACATCTTTATTTTATTTTATTTTTTTTAAAGATTTTATTTATTTATTTGACAGACAGAGATCACAAGTAGGTAGAGAGGCAAGCAGAGAAAGAGAGGAGGAAGCAGGCTCCCTGCTGAGCAGAGAGCCTGATGCGGGGCTCTATCCCAGGACCCTGAGATCATGACCTGAGCCGAAGGCAGAGGCTTTAACGCAATGAGCCACCCAGGTGCCCACACATCTTTATTTTTAAAAGACACTTCTCTAGTATAGAAAAATCTGTCTGTGTTCGGAGAGAGAAAAATAGATGCACAGAATTTTCCCAAGAAAGATGTGCCCTCTCCCGGTGAAAATGTCATGGGTTCATTTAGCTGCACATTGAAACTTTTTCTTCCTTGTGATTTTGGAAACATATTTTGAATTTCTGTCTTGATATTGTTTCATTATCTTTTATGAAGAAATAACAGTCTTCATAGATTTATCTGTGGTTTATATCTCTGGTTCATGTTTATGAACTAGGTTTTTTTTTTTTTAATAACTGGGAGCTGTTAGATTGTAATATACATCTGAAATGATGTAAGAAAACTGGTCGAAAGATAAATTGACTAAGGCGTGTTTTATTATTTGACAATGGTGCTGAAGCTGACACAGAGTTATGTAAAAGAAATCGGTGTGATAAGGTTTTGTATGAGACCAGTTAGCTGCTGAGCTCTCGCAAGGCACGATCCTTACCAAACCACAAAATTAAATGTAAAACATCTGCACTTTCAAGATAATGAAAATTTTTTTTTTCAAAACAAGCAAATGAACATGCTAAACTTTCCTAATGCCAGATTAAACCGAAGTTGTAAACAGTTTTTTTTTCCCCTCCTCTGAGGAGAAAATTATTGTATTTGTCCATGTTTCACCAACTCTGCCTCATTAGGCTTGCTTTACCTTTAAGAGGAGGTATTTGCAGGCTAGCCGGGATCTCCTAAAGCACGAATTCTTTCCCTAAAATGCTTATTTATTTATTTATTTATTGCTCTCCTTTGTTCACCAGACTTAGCCTTTCTTTCAAAATTGCACCCTTTCTTCTCTGTTGCAGTGTTCCGAGGATCCGAATGCAAACGATCATTTACAAATTGAAGGTTAACACAGAAATGCATTGTGCTTGTGATTTGATGAGTAAAAACAAATCACAAAATAAGAACAAATAGCAGTATTATCCCATGGGAACGAGCCTTGTGTATTGATCTATTACTTCCCAGCTTGAAATGTGCCACTATTGTAGTTCCTCTTGATTATGAGGCTTTTTTACCACTTCCCCTGGTTGATTCAACTTGAGTGCTTCTGACATTTGCAGAAGTTCCTCACATATTCTGCTGAGCAGCAGGGGAAACTTTGTTAATGAAGAAATAACAAGCTGAAGATTTGAATAAATATTTAGCTGATTGAAAAGAGGTATACAGTTAATTTTTTTTTTTTTTAATGCTGACAACTGAGGAAACTCATCGACATGCTTTGCTTGTGTTAGCTAAAAATGGGTTCTAGTAGATTCTTTACTGCACCACGGGGCACTTTCATTTCCTGATTCTATTATAAACTAAGTGGCCACCTGAACCTGCCAATGAACTTGTTCTATTGTGTTTTTCTATTTTTAATCCTGAAAGAGTAAACACATTTCTCATCAGATGTGTTACAGAGCACCATACATTGGAGAGATTTATGAAGGTGCCATTGGGTTATTACAGACCATTCATTTATAAATAAGTGTCTGTTCTGAGAGGAAACTGTGAACGATAGCAGCATTTCCATCATTCCACAAATCTATATTATAAAAATGTGTGCATATGTGTGTGTGTGTATAATATATATATAAATATATATATATATAAATATATATATATATATATATATAAAATACTTGTTACAATGGCATGGAAACAATCTAGATTTTGTGCCCTTTTAGGCTATGTTTTCAGCCTTAATGTATGATTAAATTTCTGGTCTTATAACCAAGGTGGTGTTTTATGAGATTCACAGCAGCAGCTGTGGGAAGGAACAGAATGGTTCCATCAGGCTTCAAGGATTAATTTCGAGAGCTCCATGAGCATAGTTGAGCTGTTTAAGGAGTGGTTGCTGATGGACATGGACACATGGTGGAGACTCCTGTTTTCTCCTACTGTCTCCCCATAGGTTCTGCCTCCGGGGATAGAGCTTCCTGTGTCTGCAGAGCATTCTTGGCACACATGATTTAGTATCCTGATCTGAGAATGTCTGAAGCTATCTTTCAACATACCAAAATCCACATACCAAAATCGTTGAAAGAGACTCTTCTTTGAACACAGATGTTGGGTGAAGGCAAGGAAGAATCAAGCACTTTGGGCATGAATGTTACTGAGTAAATATTTGCTTCCATATCTGACAGAACATCGACGCTTAAGGTAGGGAGTCTATGAACCCCCAAAGATGCTGAAGTGCCCTCTAAAATATGATGGAAAGTCTTCAATTAAATGAATAATATTAGGCACAAGGGGGCAGACATCTATTTCTCAAAGAAGCCTATGCTATCTTTGCCCAGAGGTGGTTGTCAGAAGGCTTTTTTTTTTTTTAAAGATTTTTATTTATTTGACAGAGAGAGATCACAAATAGGCAGAGAGGCAGGCAGGCAGAGAGAGAGAGGAGGAGGAAGCAGGCTCCCCACTGAGCAGAGAGCCCGATGTGGGGCTCGATCCCAGGACCCTGAGATCATGACCTGAGCTGAAAGCAGAGGCTTTAACCCACTGAGCCACCCAGGTGCCCCATCAGAAGGCTTTTTGAGCCAAAACTGGCTTCTCACTTTTACCAAGACCCTACTTCTGTGTTTTGGGGCAGACAAAACAGATATTCTTTTATTTGGCTCATCACCACTACTGATCCTTGAAAGTAGCAGTGATGCTCTTCTTTTGTGTACTAAGTATCCATTAGTTTCTCTGGATCAGTGTTTCCCTCTAACTTCACTGCGTAAGTTTTACTGGGGGAGATTAAAATACAAGTGGTTTCTCTAGAACATTAGATTCAGTGGGTCTGTCCTCCTGTCCAGAAATTTACTCACTCAGGAAACAGAGGTATTGTTATTATTTATGTTTTCTAAATGAGGAGACTGAAGCAGAGACAGTGAGTAATTTGCCCAGGGTCCCCTTGCTAGTAAGAGCTAGGATTTGAACTTCAGAACTTTAAACAGTGGTTTTCACTGCCACTATAAGGGGGAAATATAAGATAGCAGCAGATAGTAAAGGATCTTGAATTATAGAAAAATAATTTAGGACTCATTCACCTATGAATGGTACCAATACAGTAATAATTATTCTTTACTATACTGAATATTTGTGCCCACTGTGGTGGACTAAGGTGACACTTAACAAACTTTTTCAGAGCACAATTTCTGCAGGATTTTAAAATTTTGTCAAAGAGAAGAATAAAAACAAACAAAAAGGAGAGATTTAATCTTTAATAAATCTGTGCAGTAGTCAGTTAAAAAATTTAAGCAGGTTTCTTAACTGCAGTACTTATCAGAGTCTTTAATATGTTAATATCCATTTTTATACTCAGGAAAAAAATATATTATGTGGACTTCTCAAATGCACTTAACAAATGTAATTTGTTTGTTTTTGTTTGTTTTCTCACTCTTTCTCGTCCTTAACTTTTAAAGAAAGATCTCCTGAAGGAAATATCTTTGAAAATTCTTTAGGGAATGACCTACAACGGTATGCATTGAACATTTGAACAAATAATATCAACCATAACTTCTGGTCACCTACTTGTTATTTAACCCCAGTAGGTCTCCTAAAAAGGTTGTTAGAATGGCAACATTGAATACTCTTGACTTTGGAATATTTATTTATTTAAAGATTTTATTTATTTATTTGAAAGAGAGAGAGAGAGAAAGCACAAGAGAGGGGAGGGTCAGAGGGAGAAGCAAACTCCCCACTAAGTGCTGAGCCAGATGCAGGACTCAATCCCAGGATCCTGAGGTCATGACTGAGCTGAAGGCAGAAGCTTAACCGACTGAGCCCCGCTGGAATTTTTACAAAGTTACTTTACATAAAGGAGTCCACCTAAGCAAATTTACGGGCCTGTGTGACAGATACGGAAGTATTCTGAAGCAGGAGAGCTGCAGGATTTGGTAGCCGTGTCTTGATAGAAACAAGAGGTGGAGGGGGAACGTTCAGATCTAAAGGTGTTGCTGGAGCTTCCAGCACGAGGATCTTAGAACACGGTGTCGGCGTCTGAGACGTCTGAAAGGTCACCAGGGGCCCATGGTAATGGCTGCTCAAATAAATACATTTCTTGAGAAAGCCTCGTGTGGCCATATTTTGGGGAACGTTTGATATTGACATGAGATAGTGAATATTTAAAGAGACAAAGCTCTTTTGCATATGATATAGTTAATGGGTTGAATATTTCTCCATCCTCATCTAATGAATCACTTAATCCCAGGCTGTAATATAATGAAAAATATGTTGCCATGGGAGGAAGAATAATCAACTTAGGAAAAAAAAATAGCATTTCCCTCATGAAAATGGAATCTTGAGAGTTTGGCCCACAGGTTTCATAGAAGGAAATATTATCTATAAAATTCACATCTTTCATTTCTCAATGTACTTGTTATCTTAATGCCCAAACAGAAACATGAATTCTTACTAAAGAGTATCAGTAAGTGCCCCTTACCCCATTTTGTTTCTGATTCACTGAAAGTTCAGGAAGAACAGCAGCCTGTATTAGTTATGTTTGTAGAGTGTATGAATTTCCTATGTAAATGAACTTGATAGACTGCTTGTGGTTTAGTTTTAATCTTGAGGCTGGGAAGCAAATTTGCAATTGTTGATAGATACTGTCCTTAGGTTCAATCATCGGCAGATGTTAACTAAACTACAAAAGCATCCTTTGGCTATGGCAACCTGTTAGCCATGGGGATTATCAGATTAAAAATGGAAGTGCACTCATTACTGAATCAACATTATGTGTCAACAGTACTTTCTGGGTCATGCATAATAAATATGAATATCCTCTTGGATGAAAAAAATTACTGGCTTTATGCAACACGTAATGTTGAGAAAAAGTTTTGACTTTCATTCTTAATCGTGTTCATCATCTTGGCTAGTGAGAATAATGTTATATCAGTGTTTTTCTAGTCCTATGAAGAGGACTGTAATTTAGCAGAACCGAGTCAGTTCTTAAAATAGAGATGTTTGTAGAACAGAGAAGGACAATTCATCAACCTGAATGGAAGTATCCAGTGAGAATATCCAGCTCCCCTTGTTCCAAATTTGTGTTCATAAAACAACCTCTGCTTTTATAATTTGTTTTCCTGAGGAGATTTATCTACCAAGATTGAGTTTGCAAATAGTCTCCATTTGTAAGTCGGGTACATCTGTCTTTGTAAACTATTGAATTTTTATCTGGTTGATGAAGTTGTCTTTTGTAAGTTTACTTAGCCCTAGTGTTCCCTTTTAGCATGATGGATAATGGGTGTCCTTAAAAAGTTTGACTTTGGAGCTCTGCAATCCTAAGGCCAAAGCCTGGAATTATGCCCTTTTACTGAGGAATAGACCATAAGGTCCATTCTTCTGACACTGTAAAACTTGTCCGCACCATTTATCTTATCTGTGATTATTGGAGTGGGAAGATGTCTGTAAATGACATTTCTAATATAAATCAGATTGAGGAATTTCTCTCATTCTTTGTGCCTGCTGAGTTGCAAATCCTTTTATGGATCTATGGTAGACTGTCCCATTGCTGGCCCTGCTTCTCGGTGTGTATGCCCACTTGTGGTCCCTCTCATATTAACTGTGGATTTGGCCACTTGACTTGTGTTGGCCAATAGAACGTTAGCAAGTGAGATGTAAGCAGAACATTTATAAACGTTTGAACGATCGGTCTTGTTCACTTGGAAAGCTGCCTTTTGGAAGCCACTTGCCATGCCATGGGGAAGCTTGTGCTAGATTTGAATAGTGACAGACCAGTGGAAGTAACCAGAGGCCCTGGAAGATGAAAGGACATCTTAGAAAGTCCAGCCCCAGGTATGGCCGCAGCTGCAAGTGCTGTGTAAAAGACCTCAACTCCATCCTGTGAAGCAAAAAGTAAACCCAGAAGAACAGCCCAGCTGAGTGTACAGAATTATGATAAATAATACATCATTATCTCTTCAAGCCAGTAACATTTGTTGAGTGGTTTGCTGCATAGAGATACATGAATGAAACAGGGTTCTTTTGCCATAGTCATGGACTCTTTTATCTTAAATAGATCAGTACTAAATATTTAAAAGAAATGATACCCAGTTTCTGGGGATAGCTTACTGAATAGTACTTATCCAAAGTCCCTTAAACCCATTTTTTAAAAATCTCTTTTCATACTTGAATGGTATTATACTGCCATCTGGTGGCAATGACTAATTGTTCTAGATGTTTCATGGAATCTGGTCCCTTTAGCCAGTAGTGTTCATGAAACTGTTAAAATATGAAAATGCACACATAAGGACAGAGAACTCCGGGGACCAAAACATAGGAAGAAAACCATTTTATGAGGTGAAAAGGTTGAAAACGCCGAGTGCATGCCCAGTGCAAGCAGGCTGTGGCCAACCAGTGGGCTCTAAGCTCCCAATCTCTCCAGAACTGCTGTGAGCTGTAGGTCAATATGGTGCCATGGCAAGCAGGCTACCTTTCATTTCTTTTCTCTTAGGCTAGGAAAGAGAAGGGCTGGTACTTGGAGGTGAAAGTTTATTGCATGCCTCTTTCTTCATCATGTGAGTATGAAGTGAAACGTTCCTTAGCACTCTTAGGGATTTGCTAAACCTTTTTGATGTGGGCAGAGACTGCTGTGAGTGGGGTGGAAAGTGGGTAGGCAGTGGAAAATTCGAGAGTTTTCAGGTGCTGACTTTCTTTGATACCACCATGCCGACTTTGCAGTCATCAGCAGGAACCCATATTATCAGGAAGCAAAGCAAAGAAGGATGCTGTGGAATGACTCAGCAATCATGGCCACCTGGCTCAGCC